>NC_071396.1:34496323-36896323 GCF_022682495.2 Desmodus rotundus
CCTTTAGGAACCCCCACCCCTTCTGCTGCCGGCGCGCCAACCCGCAGAGAGCCAGGCTCTCCCAGAGAGCCAATCAGAAAAGGTCTTAGGCAGGTACCGCCTTTCAGCGAACCAATAGGCGGGCGGCCGGAACGGGGCTTGCCCGGGCATGTGGGAACTACCAGCTGCCTGGGCGCCACGTGCCAGCGGGGGAAACGTCCGGGCTTCAGGTGATTACGGGGACCCTTCTGGGTACAGCGGGGTCGAGAGGGCCGGCGCGGCGTGCCTCTGATCACGGGGCCCCGTGCGTGTGTCCACCTCCGGCCTGCGGTGGGGGACGCCGGGACCTGACCGACCGATTCTCGGAGCTCGCGGGTGTGTAGGCCGGGCCCGGGGCGCCGCTTGTCCCACATCCCCGCCCAGATCAGGGGTCTCGAGCCTAAGAGTACGGCGATGGGCGATGGGACTCGGCCTGGCCGGGGCCGGACCGCCGCGGCCAGTGATTGACCAACACTCGAGTCCTTCCTTCCCTGGGTGCGGTGAGGCCTCCCACGCGTCACTCCTCGGAGGACGCGGGCGGTTGGAGGGGCCATGCGGGGCTGTCCTCGGACTTCCTTGTCCCGCGAACTTTTTAGTAGCGTAGGGGATCTTATCCAATCAGGTTTTCTCAAATTCGGGCGATTATTAGTATTTTGGCTTGGGGTGGGGTCGCGTGCTCTTTAAAATACAGATTCTCAGTTTACCCCTCCCCTTCCCCAAAATGACGGTTAACGGGCGGGGGGTACGTCTGGAAACCGTTTTAATCCGTTTAAGTGTTTTCAACAGACGTCTTAATGGTTTGTGGCAACGAACTGCTTGGGGCATATCCCTAACCTAGGTCATCTCTCGGATTAATAAACAAACCCTCGTTTTATGGGGAGGAAACGGGGACCTGGTGCGGAGCAAGTCGCTCTTTAGTGACAGGGCCCACCCACTGTCTGCCTGATCCGCCAGCAGGTGGGCGGCCCTGATGCCACTGGCAATTCTGACTTTGTGGGGTCACTCTTCTGAGGACTCTGCTGCTGGGGCCTGGTGGCTGCAGATCCCCAAAGCCCAGGGTCCGGAGATTGGGGGGAGGGCGGCGCTGGCAGGCTGGAGAGAGATCTGTGTCAGCCCTTATCCTAACGGATGTGTTATTTGAGGAAAACGTCTCCCCACTTCTCTGAGCTCATCTGGGGGCCCAGGATGGGGGAGGCACATTCCCGATCATTAACTGTGTTGACTCATCAGCCAGGTCAGGCAGGTCGAACAGGGCTGCATTCACCTCTTGTTTTTTAAGTCCTCATTGGAGGACATTTTTGTCATTGCTTTTAGAAAGAGAGGAAGAGTAACATCGTTGCAAAAGAGAACCATCTATCAGTTGCCTCTCCCAGGCCAGCACCCAACCCACAACTTTCTGGTTACAGGGAGGCGCTCCAACCAGCGGAGCCACCCGGCCACAGCTGCTTTCACCTCTTGAAACACTGGCCACCGAGACCTTTTCTCAGGGAACCTGTTTCTGGTTTCTCTGAAACACTGCCAGCAGGATCAGGGTGGCCAGCGACCCTAGTCCCTGCCTCAGCCCTCTCCTCCTCCACCAAGGTCCGACACCTGCAGGCTCTGTCTCGAGTTTCTTAGGCCTCCCTGTCCCCATTGCTGGGCCGAGGCCACCTGAGTGAGGCTCTGCATCGGCTCTGAAGTGTGACTGTCAGTATGGGGAGCCAACTGCAGTGAAGAGTAGCTGTGAAGGGGAAGGCTTCTCAGGGAAGGGAAGCGGTGAGCGAAGAGGGAGGATGAGTCAGGACGGGTTGCTGCCTTGCCCTGGCCCAGGCATCCCAAAGGTTCTCGACCTGCCCTCTCCCTCCCATCGCTCTTCACCTCTGCTGCCACTGCTGAGAGTCATGTCTTCTGTGAGGCAGTGACCCTGTCCCCCGTCCCTAACACCTCTAGGGAGAGTAATGGTTCCGGTGAATGTGGGGATGAAGCCCAGACTTGGACCACCTTCCGGGAACGGCTCTCTCTCACTGCCCCCCGTGTCCTGACCCAAACTCCTTCCCCTCCCACAGCGACGTGTTTTGCCTCCTGGACTCTGGGTCAGCGTTCTCTCTGTCTGGATGTCCCTCCTTCCCCGGGCCCTTGGCAGACCTTCCTGAAACCCGTCAGTGTCCCCTCGCCTGCCAGGCCTTCCCTAACCAGGCGTTTCTGCCTGTTGTAGTCCCTGATCCAATGAGTCAGTGCCTGCCCTCCATCCAGCACGCCCCCATCCTCAGCGAGTTTCTGACTACCTCCCTCTCTCCACCAAGCCGGGAGTTCCCTGAGTTCATGGTCACCTCCAGCTTTTGTCTCTTGTTAACGGAAAGAGTCCCGAACCTCTATGCCCCAGTTCTCTACCTGTAACAGGAGGATCGTAATACTTTGTTTGGGTTGGTGGGGAGATTCAGTGACTCCGTGGAAAGTACTCAGAGCAGCAGTCTGCCTGTGGCGTTGACTGTATGAGGGCAATTGTTATTAAAGCAAGTCCTGGATGCAGTCCAGGGGCCGAGACACAGTGCAGGCTGTAGGGCAGCAGGGCAGGGGAACACTCACTGCAGGGGGCGGGGGGGGGGGGGGGGGGGGGCCTGGGCCGTCCTCATCCAACCTTCCGTCCTGTGTGTTCTCTCTCCAGGGTGCTGCGCCTTTGTCAGAAGATTACCTCGCAGGCCTCCCTGGCCCTGAGTGGTGAGCAGATTGGGATGGTACCTGGGGAAGCTCTTGAGTCTACCCAGTGCCTGTGCCCTTTGCTGACTGGCCCGAGTGCCAAGGATGTGCTTCGGAGGAAGCACAAGCGAAAGAGCCGACAGCACCAGCGGGTCATGGCCCGGAAGGCCTTGCTGGAGGAGCAGGGGCAGCGGAGGGCGCCCCCAGAGCCAGCGTCCCCCCCACCTCCCGTGGCATCGGAGGCATCGCCAGGCACGGAGGCTGCCAACCGTGGGAGGCAGCATCCGAGGGACGGATCTGGAGGTGCCCCATGCAGCAGAAAGCCCACCCCCCGGGAGTGCGCTTGGCCCTCACCCAGCAAGTGTGTGGCTATCGACTGCGAGATGGTGGGCACAGGACCCCGAGGGCGGGTGAGTGAGCTGGCCCGCTGCTCCGTGGTAAGTTACCACGGCGACGTCCTCTACGACAAGTACATCCGGCCTGAGATGCCCATCGTGGACTATCGCACCCGCTGGAGCGGCATCACTCGGCAGCACATGCGCACGGCCATCCCCTTCCAGGTGGCCCAGAGAGAGGTGAGGGCGGGCAGGCACCTGTGTGGGTTGGTGTGACGGTGCGAGGAGCAGCCCTGGGTTTGAGTCGCCACATAGCCACTGGAAGTGAGAGACCCCAGGGCCGTTACTTGACTTCTCTGAACAGTGGGTCCCTTCTCCGTAGATAGGATGAGTGCAACCCCGACTCGCCTACATGTAAGGATGGCTGGGGTGTCACACTAGGTCGCGTTGGTGGGAAGGCTCTGCCAACTGCCAGGTGTGAAATGGCTTATGCTTTACATTTTCTTTTCCGTTATGGATGTATAATGTCTCTGTACAAAATCAGTAAGGCCCACAGGGCTACCACCTTCAGGTGTTAATATTTTGGTCTATTTCCCTATGATAGTGTGTCCGGGCTTTGAGAAAAGTTCATTAGTGGTTGAGGAATCCCCAAACGTGCTTGAGCATAAGAAATACCTCAAGCCTTGTGAATCTCAGCCTTGTCCCCAGATCCCTCCATGGTCTGATGCCGTAGGTCCCTAGGCCTGCGAAGGCTCTGGCATGTGCGCGCCTAAAATTCATCATGCCGTGCAAAGTCGCACAATGAGAACCTCAGACCTTATGGGGAGAATGGATTAGGAACACAGTACTCAAGGAGCATCATTGTAACACCCCCAAAGTAAAAACATGGCCCCCAACTAACAACGGCCCCACAGCTTTGCACTTGTTAAGTGGTTAAGCAACGCATGAATGCACCTGTAAGGATGCCACTTCACCTGGAAAAGACCTGACCTTTTCCTCACGAAGGTAGATGTCGGAAGGCTTGCGGCTGGTGTTACAGTGAACTGGTCCAAGAAGTTACCTGCAATCAGATGGAAAGTGGGGATAGCAGGTGAGGGGGGCTGTGGCCACTCACACAGGCGGACGGAGCTCCCTAGGAGGTATTTGAGGGGTGTGTGTTCCCACGTGGCTCATTTCCCGTGTGTGGTTTTCTGCATTCACTTAGCGTTTCTCAAGGGCAAAATCATGAGTTATTCTCAAAAACCTTGTTCTAACGTATCAATCGTGTTGGAATGTTTGCATTGTTAAAACAGCATTACGGCAGAACTTATTAATGTTTCTGGGTTTTTCTTGAGGTAGGTGTAGTAGGTACTCGTATATAGCCTCTCGCATCCCCCTTTTTCACACAGCCAGAGTTGTGGCATGTCCTCGTCACCCATCCCCCTGCTGTGGAAGCTGACTTGAGCCATGGAGCACCTGCTGCCTGCAGAGGCTGCTGCGGGCGGCCAGCAGCTGGTGATAAGGAGAGCCAAGCCAGCAAAGGGGACCGGAGGGATTGGAGGCGTGGGACCTCTCTGGAGCCTGAGGAGGGTGGGAGGCAGGGAAAAAAGGTGCACCTCATGCAGACAGCCAGCGCTGAGTGAGGCAGCAGGGTCCTGTACGAGGAGGGGTCAAGGGACAGGATCCTGAAGACAGGGACTGTGTGTGGTGCTGTGAAAGGTCTGTCTTGAGTGCCAGGCATGGCTCTGTGCACTCCGCCCAGTGCCCTCCTGTGTGCGGTTTCGTGGCGCGTCACCAGTCAAGTCAGATGTGGTCCCTGCGTGTGTACAGTGAGCTTGCAGTGGGGGCGAGGGCTGTAGCCCAGCCAGAGCTACGTGTGTACTGAGGGCAGTAAATCCCCTGTAGGAAAGACCAGGGGGCCTAATGTCAACAGGGGGTCACGGGGAGGCCTCCTGACATGTGGGCTGAGACCCACCTGACGCGAGTCCGGGGAGGAGTTGGCGAGGCGTGAGGGCTGGGGAGGTCTTCAGGCTGAGAGACGGGCCTGTGAGCAGGAAAGAGGAGCTCACGCTGAGTTTCTAGGGGATCTCCCATCCACGGCCGGCCTTAATGCCAGCAGCCGCCCACGGGATGGTGTTGGCATTCCCGTGTGCAGGTTTGGAGGGCTGCAGTGCGCCCCTGGTTGTCTCAGGTAGTACGTAGAAGGGTCTGGACTCACATGCGGGCAGCGTGGTTGATGAGAGCTCCCGGTCTCCCCTCTCCATGCTGCCTCCATCTGCAGGGACCTGTGCACCCACTGGTCTCAGGCCCGCCTGACGGTGAGGCCTCCCGGCCTCCTTTCTCCGCTCACAGATCCTGAAGCTCCTGAAGGGCAAGGTGGTGGTGGGGCACGCCCTGCACAACGACTTCAGGGCCCTGAAATACGTCCACCCTCGGAGCCAGACCCGGGACACCACCTGCGTCCCCAGCCTCCTCAGCCAGCCCGGCCTGCACACCCGGACCCGGGTCTCTCTCAAGGACCTGGCCCTGCAGCTGCTGCACAAGAAAATCCAGGTGCGTGGCGGGGAGCGCAAGGGCCTGGCCTCCGTGGCAGGTGCAGCTGCGCCTCCTGGTCCTCGTCCTTCCTCCAGCCCATCCAGTCCCGGGCCTCCCGCGGGCACCCACAGCCTAGGCGGTTCTCTGCAGTCTCCTTCTCCTGCGGTGTGCACACTGTCCCCAGCTGATCTCTCCCAGGTCTGTCCTCACCCAGGGCCTGGCTCTGTGCCTACATTTGCAGTCTATATGGAGCCTTCGGTCAGGGCGGCTCGTAACTCCTGCTCCTGCTATCCTTCACCTTCGTTACTCCATCTGCTCGTCAAGCCTTCAGAGGCAGTGATTTTTATCTTGCTTTAGATTTGAGGAAACAGGCTAGAGAAGCTGGGTCGCTTGTGCTATGGCAGAGCTTCCAGTGCTTTTCTGTGTGGAAGGCCCATGCCCCCCTCACTGTGCCGAGCTGGACACCCCTGACAGTACGTGGTCTTGGGCCTGCACATAGAGCCTGGTGTGACGGGCCTCTCTCAGGGGCTGGCTTGGCAGTGACCGGGACTCCTGTCCACAGGGGGGCCAGCACGGGCACTCGTCGGTGGAAGATGCCGTGACGGCCATGGAGCTGTACCGGCTGGTGGAGGTGCAGTGGGAGCAGCAGGAGGCCGGCCGCCGCTGCGCCCACCCCGAGGACGGGGAGCCTGACAGCAGCACGGACACAGAGCAGTACATGGAGGACCAGTACTGGCCCGAGGACCTGGGCCCCAGCTCCTGTGCGGGGGAGGGGGAGACACAGGGCAGAAGGGTGTGAGGGAGGAGGGGCTTGTGGGGAGCAGGGTCGGGGGAGCACTGGGCACTCACCTGGGTGGGGTGGATGCAGCCAGCTCCCCCAGGTCCCAGGAGTTGGGGTCCTCTGTCTTTGGCCCCCTGCCCCATGGCTTGCTTGTGGCACTTTACAGACACCGAGAACCTGCCGGGTGGACGGGCTATGGGGCCCCACAGGAGGACGGTCTGTGCTGCCAGCTGCCCCAGGCTGTCCCTCCCCTGCCCCTGCCAGGGGTGGGTGTCCTCTCTTCCTGATTCTCCACCTACCGCTTCCTCCAGAGTCACTGCCTGATTCAGAGTAAACACGCCCAGGAGCTTTTGAACTGAGGTGACTCTGGAGACGTTCCCTTTCTCTAATGGAGCTCTGGCTGCAGCGCCAGAGGAGCTGGTGGCGGGCTGCGGTGGGCCCGTGGGGCCTGCAGGCTCCTGGGGCACCGCCCTCACTCGCTGGGCACCAAGAGCATGGCCACTGTTGCGGGAGCAGGGAGGGCCGATAAGCTTTGGGTGGGCATCGGCATGTTTATTCTGAACCAAATCAGGCATTTCCCCTGCCGACTCAACACTAGGCTCTTGAGGAAAAACCTGAGAAGCCAGGACAGTAGTTTGAGATCCAGGACACCTGTGCAGTTGCACCCAAGGGGCCTTATGTATGTGTTAAGAGCAAGGCCACCCGGGAGCAGAGTCTGCGTGTCTGCCGGGGCAACGGCATCTGTGTGGTGTGCCCGCCCTCAACTGCCAGGCAATTTGATTGATACTGGGGTGGCTGGATTTTCTCCAGATTTCTCAAGTTACCTGTCAGGATTCCATCCCCCACCGCAGTTTTTCCTAGGGGGAAGATTGGGGGTTCTGGGGTAATAGAAGGCTCAAGTCATACAGGCCTTTAAGCCCCATATTTGCTTGTCCTTGTCACGTAATAGCTTTGAGACCTTAGGCACCTATGTGACTTCACTCTAGAGCTTCTTCCCTCATCCCTAAAATGGGGACAGTGGTATGACCTACCTCGTGGGGTGGTTATGAGGATGAAATGCTAGCACCCAGCATGGTGCCCGGCACACAGCAGGCCCTAGTCCACGTGAGCTGCTATTTTTCTTGAAGGATTCCTTTCAGCCTCTTCAGGGTAACACCTGAACACGCCCCAGGTTGAAGGACTTTGGCCCGGACAGAACTGTGCCTGCGTGGCTGTCCCAGCGGGTGAGGCACAGGCTGAGGACACCTCACAGAGGGTCAGGTTCTCACGGCTCGCCGCGGTGTGCGGCTGTGTGTGCTCTGTCCCTCTGCTATGTGCAGGGGCTGATGGTGGTTTCTCATGCCAGTCGGAGCAGAGCAGCAGGGCCAGGAAGGGAGAGACACCACAGAAACCACACTGCTGTGAACCTGGGGCCATAGGTGGTTCAGTCACACACTGTGTCCCCGTCTGCAGAGCAGGGAGCTGGCCAAGTCACTGACCACTGCGGGCCCGGCGCCAGCGCTGTGTTCCGGGTTCCTTGGATGTCCAGCTGACGCCAGACGCACAGCTGGGCAGCAGCTCCTATTCTTGTACCTGTGGGTAGAAGGAAGATGAGCTGTTCGTAGTGTTCTGGAATAAAACACGGCTGGAAACGTGGGTGAAGTGGCCTCTTCTGTGAATCTTCAAGCTAGAATGGGAGGGAGGCCTGAAGGGATTGGGGTGCTGGGACCCAAGTCCTGGCCTTTGAGGTGGGCAGCTTTCACAAAGATGCTTTGGGAGGTGTCCAGAAAGTGTTAGAACTACAGGATTTATATAGTATACATACTTTAAACATTTTATGGCTGCCTGATTATAGAGCATAAGTTTATTTGACTGGTTTCTCCCTGAAGCTATGTATTCACTTTTTTTAATCTTAGAAAATTTTTTTTTGTTTTAACTGTAAAACACGTAACATAAAATTTATCATCTTAACCATTTTTAAATATAGAGTTAGGTAGCGTTAAGTATATTCACAGTGATCTCTGGAACTGTTTTTGTCTTGCAAAACAAACTATTCTCTTTAAACAATGACTGCTCATTGCTTCCTCCCTCCAGCCCCTGGCAACCACCGTCCTACTTTCTGTTTCTCTGAATTTGACTACGTGTCTCACCTAAGTCGTGTCTCACCTAAGTCGGCTCCTACACTATTTGCCTTTTCGTGACCAGCTGGTTCCCCTTAGCATGCCGTCCTCAGCGTAAATCAACGCTGTAGTCGGTGTGGGAACTGCCTTCCACGCAAGCCTGGGTGAGCTGATCTGGGTGGACGCCCCACATCCGTTCGTCCATTCACCCCTCGATGACCGCTGCTGGGGCTGCCTCCCCCTCTGGGTCATCGTGACTAATGCGGCTAGGGACATGGGCATGCAAATAAATCTCTCTTTGGGGGTAAGTTCCCCTTTATCTGAGGTTTCCTTTCAGTCAGCTGCAGTCTAAAAATAGGAAGTTCTCAGAAGTCATTCACGAGGTTTGAACTGCCGCCGTTGTGAGCAGTATGATGAAACCCCCTGCCGTCCCGCCCCATCCCACCTGGGACATGACTCATCCCTTTGTCCGGCATTCCCGCCCTGCACACACTGTCCTCCCATCAGTCACGCAGCATCAGCTGTTACTAGATCAGCTGTATCAAGTAGCCCTCCTTGTACTAAATGATCCCAAAGGGCAAGAGCGGCGACGCTAGCCATTCGGATATGCCAAAGACAACCCACAGTGTACTTCCTTTAAGTGAAAAGGTAAAAGTGCTCAGCCTAACGAGGAAAGAAAAAAAAAATGGTAAACTGAGGTCGCCAAGATCTAGGGTAAAAAAATCTTCCATCCATGAAACTGAAGAAGGAAAAAAGAAATTGTGCCAGTTTTGCTGTTGCACCTCAAACTGAATGCCACGGCCACGGTGCGGGACGAGTGCCAGTTGAGAGGGTGAGGGCGGCACGCGTGTGAGGAGCTTCGCGCCTGCGTGGACTGCGGCCGAGGTACCACTGAAATGGGGGCGACCGGCCCTGTGCTGAGAGTCAGGGACGGCCACGTGGGTTCAGGGGCAGGTGTGCGCAGAAAAATACAAAAACTGCTGGAGAAGCTGTGCCTGCCGATGAAAAAGCTGCTGCCAGAGTTGAAGAAGTGGGTTAAGGCTCGGAACTACCCTGGTTTCAGACGTCCACTTGGGGTCTTGGAACGTATCGCCCAGGACGATGAGGACCATGGTACACCCAGCAGTGGAAGTGTATCATGAAAATTCTGTTCAGGTTTTTGAGGAAATGTTGGCCCGTAGTCACTGTGCCATTTCACATTCGCGCTGGCGGTACCCATGGGTTCTGACTTCTTCCCATCCTCACCATCACTTGTCATTTTCCACGCTGGAGGTGTCCAGCCTCTGCCCTGCGCTCGGTGCTGGGTATTCAGAGAAGGCCACAGTGGCAGCCCCCATATCCGCTGCTGTCACAGCAGGTAGGCCAGCTGTGCCAGGACTTGTGTCTGGTAAGGCAGAGAGGTTTGCCCCGAGCGACACACCAGCCATCACCGGACCCCACGAGACTTGTGGCTTTGGTGTGGCCACGGATGACACCATCGATCCTGGGAAACCGGGCAGGGCTTCCTCCCCAGCCCATTAACCACCAGTGTGCATGTCCACCCCAGCGCGCCGCACATTTGCAAAAGCTCAACACGACTCAGGTAGGGTTCTTGGTGCTAGGGGCCCCACAGCAAACCAAGTGAGTGGGAGAGGAAACTAAATGAACGAGCAAAATCCATGGTCTTCCCAATGGTGCTGATTCCTGCAGGTGAAGCCCAGGCAGGGGGCAGGAGGTGCAGTTTCAATAGAGGCCGAAGAAGGACTCAGCGGGAGACCAGAGGGAGAGGGAGCGAACCAGGTAGACAACCTGAAGGAAGAGTTTCCCCGGACAGGACGGCACATGCCCAGCCCATAGGGGACAGAAAAAGCCAGTTTGGTGACGGACGGACGGATGGAGGGAGGTGAGAGGAGAGGCTGGGGAAAGTGTAGGGGAGGGGCTGCCCTTTGCAGCACCCCGACTCTCCCACCCGAAGGCAGAGACCTGACCCTACCCCGCCAGCTCTGGGGCCCAGCACTCGGTGAAGGAGAGTTACAGAGAGACGCCATCACTCTGAAGGAAGCAGGGAAGACCCCTGACGGTTTGGGAGGCATCACCATGGGAACACACCAAGGCCTTCAATTTAGGTTTAACCCTAAAACAAGGCCCTGAGGTCCAGTAAATGCCCAGGATGAGAGTGGAAAGGCCTGAGGGGCAGATGAAAAGAGGGTCTTGGAAACTGCACAAGAAGAGAGGTTTGATTTTTTTTTTTTTTTTTGACAACGGGAAATCACTGTGACAAACAGTGCAAAGGATTCGATTTGGGAAAGGTAATCTGTTAGGGTTTGAAGGACATGGAGATAGGGTGACAAACTGGGGAGTCGCCTGGGGCCGGTGAGGGCTGGGTGGGTGCAGCAGGCAGAGCGAAGGAGAAAAGCAGCGGAGACTTAGAGATGCAGATGTGGAACCCAGCGAGGGGCAGGCTCCCGACCGACCCCTGGGGACAAGAATTGGAGGGGCGGGAGCTGGGGGTGCAAAGGGTGACCTGGCTGGAGGTTGACAGGTGCCGGTCACCAGGGGGCGCCTGCAGGGATGGCAGAAACAAAACCTCCAACTGCAGCTTTAGGGGATTACTTTTTCGAAGCATGTAAAGTAAGAGGAAGTTTGCTTCATCTCCCCCTGCGACAGGGTATTACAGTCCTTTATGCCGCTGAAAAACAAAAAGTCCCCAAAGAATCTGAATTCGAGTAAAATTGGCTCATTCGGGATGGGAACCCAAAATAATCTCGGATACCTCAAGTTCTAACCAACTAAACATGAGCAGAAACGATGCCTCGTGGCTCAGACACATTTCCACGCCCCATTATATTCTGGAGGTCTGTTACAAAGTCAGATGTCTCTTGGTGAAAACACCACGGACTTGGGGAAATTCCTTCCCAAGCCACAAGTCCCATGGCTCAGACCGCACAGATCTGGGGGAGGAAGGAAGATGCGGGCCCTGGCTCATGGTTGAGACTGCCATAGTCTTCCAAAGCTGCATCTCTTTCTACCCCAGTTGTAACTCAGTCACGTATTCAGCAAACATGGAGCGCTTCTTCCTGCGTGCCCAGCACGATTCTCAGGGGTCAGCGTTCCAGCTTGGGAGGCAGCTACCAAGAGGAGAGAAGGCTGGGCCGCTTGGGGCTCCCTCCAAGCCCACTTCTCCTTGTCCCCAAACAGTGTCCACCCAGCTGGATGCAGAGCCTGGTGAGGGGGGCACCCTGAACCAACGGAAGCTGGAAGGGCTCCATCCCTGCTTCCTTGTCCCCCCTGGGCTGGGGTGGGGAGCTAGCCCTCCTCCCACCTCTACCTTCTGCCCTTCCCAATTAAGAGCCTCAGCGTCCCAAGAGCCAGCTCCCTCTGTCCCATAAAAAAACCTCTGGGAGCGTGAGATTGGTAGTGACCTGGAAGCTGTGAGACCGTCCCGAGCTCCAACCCTGGGGCATGTTTACTCTGAGGGTGGAGAGTGAGAAAGATGTCGCAATCCACTCCATCCACGTCAGCAGCGTCATCTCAGCGATGAGGTGGAAGACAGGAGCAAAGGCGGGCCAGTCAGCCATGGAGCCTGCCCTCTTTGTCCGTCCTGACTCAGGCCCCAGCTTCCCCATCTGCAGGCAGGAGGTGGAGCGAGCAGCCTCCCACCCGCCGTGACTTCACTCGAAAACAAACCCAAAACTAAAGCGGGGTCAGGTTTCCTCAGCTTGAAGTCAGAGATGAGTCACTGCTAAGAGCAACTGCAGTGGCTCAGAAGTGGAATCAGAGACACAGGCGTGAGACAAGGGTACAGGAGGCTGACCGGTACGGGTGGGGCTTGGGGGTGGCTGGCCAGGGCAGGTGGTCTCCTGGTCCTGAGGCTTCCAAGCAAGACCGCAGGCCCTGGGATCACCAGGCTACAAAGCCAGCAGGGTGGCAAGAGGCCAACTTCCTTTCTGCCACGTGTTAGGGTGATAAGGCCAGGGCAGAGGGTGCAGGCTGGCAGGGTGGTGGCTGAGGACGCCCAGGGCCTTGGTTGGCCCTCGAGTGATGCCCTTCCTGCCACCCGTCCTCCAGCGCAGCTGAGCGTCCCCGAGAGGCATGGCAAGCTGCATGGAGGTGGTGGCCATGGACTGCGAGATGGTGGGGCTGGGGCCCCTCCGGGAGAGCGGCCTGGCTCGGTGCAGCCTGGTGGACTTCCACGGCACGGTGCTCTACGACAAGTTCATCCGGCCCGAGGGGGAGATCACCGATTATAGAACCCGGGTCAGCGGGATCACACCTCAGCACATGGAAAATGCCACGCCCTTCGCCGTGGCCAGGCGGGAGGTGAGTGAGGGGCTGTGGGCCAGCAGGGCCAAGGAGGGCTGTGGACACACCCCCAACACCTACGCACTTCCCTGGTGCCTTCCCCAAGGGCCAGATCCATGACCTGTGTCCCCAGCGGCATAAGATTCCCTGCCACCCTGCGTGGGGAGTTCCAGGGCGTGGAGAAACCAGTTGGTGTCTCATCCCATCCCTGAGAAGGAAGGCTCCCTGCCACCAGACAGCCACACACTCCCATCAGGGAGCAGCCTCCAGGGCCTCTGGTCCACCTGGTGTTCCCCACTCCGATTTCGGGGCTGGATTCCCCATTCTTTCCTTGACACTAGGCTGCCACTGGTGAGCCCTGTGGGGAAGCAAGAAGCGGGGCCTGGGCCGAGGGGAGCGCTGGTTCCCAGACCCGTGGAAGGCTGGCCGTCCATCACTCTAAGGTCCCACGATGCCCCCACCCCTTCCCCTTCCCTCAGCTTGTTGCGACAGCTTCTCCAGGTTTAACTTTCTATTTCTCTGAGTTACCGAAGAGAAAGAAAATTCACCCTCCCTAAAGACGGCCCCCAGGTTAGTCACTTCTGAGAAGGTTGAGAAAGGCAAGCGCCCTCATTGGTTTCTACGCCAGTGGGGCGTGGGGAAGGCCAAGGCCAAGCACAACAAAGAGAACTGAGGTTTGTCACTCCCACGCTGGCACAGGTGCTGGGCTCCAGGTGCTAGAGAGAAAACCGCAAGAGCAGCTACTGTTTACTGAGCGCTGGCTGGGTGCTGTTCTAGCACTAGGGCTCCACGCACATTCACGCGTCAGCAAACAGCTGGCCAGGGGGGGTCTCAGGAGCTACTGACTCAGGCTTGCATCCCACCTCGGTCCTCACCAGCTAACTTACCTGGGGCAAGTTACTCAACCTCTCTCAGTACCCAGTTTCCAATACCCATCCAAGAAAACGGGGATGATCGTAGTGATTCCACAGGATTCTTGTGAGTTTTGAGAAAGGGCCAGGAGAGAGGGCCTCGATAAGGACTCGAGCTAGCTGCCAAGACTGCCCTGTCACCCCATGTTTCAGATGAGGAGCCTGAGGCTGGCCTGCACTGAGTGTGTGTGTCGGTTGGCTAGGACCACCATGACAGAGTACCACAGACGGGGGGCTGCAACAGCAGAACCGTACCGTCCCGCGGTTCTGGAGGCTACACGTCCAAGATCAAGGTGTCAGCGGGGACGGTTCCTTCTCAGGGCTGTGGGGGACAATCTGTTTCCCGGTCTCTTCACCCGGCGTCTGGAGGTTCGCTGGCTATCATGGGTGGTCCCTGGCTTGTCACCTCCGTCTCTGCCTTCACATTCATGTGGCGTTTCTCCCTGTGTGCATCTCTGTGCCCAAATAGCCCCTCTTCATAAAAACACCGGCCCTTTGGACTAGGGGCTCCCCCTAATTACATCAGCAATGACCCTTATTCCAAATAAATCACATTTTGAGGAACTAAGAATTTCAACACATGAATATGGGGAGGGAAGGGGGCTTGCACAATCCCGCCCATAACGCTACATAACTTGTACAAGTTCAGAAAACAAGGGGGAAGAGCCGGTCAGGTTTCAAAACTCAGGCCCGAAACTCTAGAGCTGTGTGCCAACGGGCAGTGGCGGGGAGCCCCTGGAAAGCCCTGGTCTGAACTGCAAAGTGCTGTAGGTGTAAAAAACCCCTTGGATTTCAAAGACTAATGTATTTTTTAAAAACGTCATAAGCAAGCCCTGGCCAGTGTGGCTCAGTGGGTTGGAACATCATCCCGTAACCAAAGGTTGTGGGTTCAATTCCCCGTCAGGACCTATATTTAGGTTTCAGGTTCTATCCCTGGTCCGGGGGCGGGGTATAGGGGAGGCAACCAATAGATTCTTTTCTCTCACATCAGTGTTTCTCTCTCTCTCTCTTTCCCTTCCTCTCTCTCTAAAAGCAATTTTAAAAAATGTCCTCAGGGGAGGGAAAAAAAGAAAAAAAATTTTAAAATCATAAAATACCGCGATCATTTTTTATAGCAATGATGTGTTAAAACGCTAACATTTTGGATATATTAGGTTAAATAAAACATTAAAACTAATTTGACCTATTTCTTTTGACCTTTTTGACCTCGTGGCTATGAGATGATTTGGAAGTATTTAGGTGGCTACCGTCCCATTTCTCTGGGACAGCAATGAGCTGCCGGTGCTCAGAGGGAGCCAGGGAGCCCCAGGGAGGGGGCCCAGCACAGCATGGAGGTTCTGGAAAGATCCCATGAGGCTGGGGGCAGTTGCAAGGGGTGGGAGGGGTCTGTGTATGCAACTGAGTGGGGCCGTACAGAGCCGCTGAAGGGTCTCAAGCAAGAACATGGCAGAATCAAAGCCAGTTTCATGAAAACTGCAATGGCGGAGGATGTGGTGGGGGCTATGCTGCGAAGGAGAGATGGGAGAGAGAAAGAGAGGACAATGAGGAGAAGGGTCAGAGCCCCCAGGGAGTGGTTGAAGGGACCTGGAACATGGGTAGGACTGAAACGGAGAACTGGAAAGAAGGAAGTGTTAGGACGAAGGAGATGGGAGAGCAGCATAAAGAAAAGAGGGAGTCCCAGGGACACTGCAAGGTTCTCCACACACTCAGCTCCCCGCGGAGCAGGCAGGTGGAGGGCAGGACCCTGTCCTCCCCTCTCCTCCCCAGCCTCCGTCCCCATCAGAGTGGCAGAAAGGGCAGAGAGCTCAGAGCCGGGGGACAGGCCACAGCAGAAAACACTTCTCATGTCCCGGGCCTGGGCAGTCAGGCAATTCCATGGACGCCCCTGGCACTGGCCTGGGAGTCGGGACACCTCGGTGCTCATCCAGGCTTGGTGCAGACATGCCCCCATTTCTCAGTCGGAGGTTATGCCAGGCCCAGCGCTTCTCGGGAGGGGCATGAAGCCCTGACCCACCTGTGGGTCAGCCAGACCTCCACTCGTCCGCATCCCTGCCCCTAGAAATCCTACCGTTCTGGCAGGCCCAGGCCAGAGGAGTCCTTTAGGATGTCCCTCCCCACAAATCAGACTATCAGCACAAGAAGGAACTCATGTGGCAAGTGAGGACCAGGAAGGGCAGTGACTTGACTGAGGACACACAGCAATCTGGGATGCAACTTAGTACTCCGATTCAGGGCTCTCAGCAGACTGATTAAGGATCTTTTTCTTTGGTATTCCTCCCCCCCTTTTTTTTTTTCTGAGAGTGACGTGTAATAGCTTGAAACCCACTTCTGTACGTTAATGCTCTTTCAATGTTAGCCCAGTCTGGGGGCAGCATCTACCCCACGACGGGAGTTGGGGGGCATGACTGCATGTTCAGGTTGCAAACAAAGAAACTGGCCCTTGTGAAACATGCGGTATGGGAGGGGAACACAGACAGAAGGGCGGCCATGGGAGCTCACGCACAGGAAGCTATTTCATCTGTAACCAGCGCAGCAGCCCCTGCCTGGGAGGGTGCGGGGGCTGCCCTGCTGGGGCCCCGCCACCCGGCAGGTGTCTCTGGGGCCCAGCCAGAGGACGACTTCAATGCCCAGCTTCCCCCAGGGTGAGCTGCCTTGTGGGAAGAAGGCACAAGCTGGGGGCCGTGGACAGGAGGACAGAGGGGGACCCTGAAGATGACCGCAAGGGACCTGGGCCTCTGCAAGCACAACATTTTTTTTTTTAATCCGCACCTGAGGACACGCATGTTGACTTTACGGAGAAGGGAAGGGAGGGACAGAGACGTAGAGAAACAACACCGTAATGGAGAAATGGTGATCGGTTGCCTCTCGCTCGCCCTGGCCAGGGACCAAACCCGCAACCCAGGCATGTGCCTCCATGGGGAATCGAACCTGCAACCTTTCGCAGTTTACTGAACAGCGCTCCAACCAACCGAACGACATGGGCCCGGGCCACAAGAACAACATTCTTTGGAGGGCCTTACAGCCACTGCTCCTGGCGGCCAGGAATGAACGAACAGGGTCACCAATGAAGGGAGGGGCGGATGCGTGATGGAAGTGGCAGTCGTGGCTGCTCCATGGGCTTCGGTGCAGAGGCGGCCATGCTTCTCCAACGTAGACAACACCCTGGAACCCTGGCAGTGCCCCTGCCTGCTGATTCCCATTCCGTAGATTCTGGAGTTCAGACCTGCTCTCTGGATTGTTAACAAGGACCCCAGGTGACTTTGTGGAAGCAGGAAATACCTGGAACTAGGGTAACACCCAGGGGAAGGAGTACCCAGGCAGACACCTGGGCCGGTCAGTCCCCAGCCACGGGACCTGGGGACACACCGCTCTGGGGCCGCGTTTTCTGTGCGTAACCGAAAGCCTTCCAGAAACCTCCACTGAGTGCCGGCGTGGGCTCAGCGGTGCTCTCCGCTCTGAGATTCCTGATGCTGATTGAGGCCCTGGGTTCTCGGTAGGCAGGAATAACAACACTGTGGCAGCAGGGCCGGGCCCAGGGGCTCCACACACTGCTTGTCAGTTCTCAACGCTCTAGCTGGGCCACCCGGGCAAGCCTCTTCACCTCTCGGATCCCCGGCCCCAGCCTTTAAGAAATGCAAACGAGCATATTTTTGGTGACAGAGCGAGGAAAGTACCCGGCGCAGTGCCAGGATGATGAAGAAAGACCGTGTCCCTTCCCCCCTCCCTCGTGCAGTTCTTTCCAGGAACGTGAGCGTCTCCCCTGCCTGTACGGTTTCTGTGGAGAAATGAGACACCTGCCTCGTTGCACTGACCCAGGGAAGGTCCCACCCCCAGGGGTCCCACTGGCTGGTGCTTCCCCACCTCCCTGGGATTCAGCAGGTACCCCACCGCCCTCCAGCCCTCCCTCTGGAAGCCAGTGAAGCCCGGGCTGCTTACTGGCCACAAGCCTCCCCTCTCCAGGCCCTCGCCTTACCCGTGGGGGATTGAAGCCCAGAGATAGCCTTTAAACTCCCCGAGACCACACAGCCAGTCCCAGCGTCCTTCCCTGCACATGCCCAGCATCCTTGTCCCAAAGGGCTGTTGGCGTCTCTCTGCCATGCAGACTGTTCTCCACCTTCTCCTGCTTTTTCTTCTTCCTTCTTCTGCATGCCTACCCCCTCCCCATTATATTTGTTCATGATGAGTCCTGTGTTGCTAAATGCAGCCCCCACCCCTACCCCCAGGGACCTCCAGGCTCAGGAAATGATGAATTTCCCAGAAATCTACCCCACAATGACTGGGGATGAGTTGGCCCTCTTACATCTGGGACCGGGATGCCGTCTCCAGAATGATGGACAGTCCCCGCGGGGCTGTGTGTAAGCTGGGCCTGAGCCAGCTCCTAGCGGGGAGAACGGGCCGCATTGTTTGCAAACATAAAGAATGTCAGCAGGAGAAGGTGCGTGACCCACAGCCAAGCCCGCCCTGTGCGCTTTCTCGGCGTGCTGGCCCACGCCCCATCTCCACACACGGGGTTCTGGGGGGTCGGTTGTGTGCCCTCCCCACTCAGGGGGACCCCACACCAGCACTGCCTGTTAGAAATCTGGGATCCAGAACCCAAACACAGATTTCAGTGACATGCCCCAGGGGAGTCCCAAGCCCCAGCATGGGCTCTGTCCCGAGGTGGCCCCGAGAAAACCACGAGAACGGCCGGGAAGGCTGGTGACATGGTCTGTCGATGGTGGATGGACAGACCCCATCCCCAGCGCTGGGACCACGGACAAGCCACCTCCGCGCTCTGGGCCTCAGCTTTCTCTAATGGCCTTCTGGCTTCCAAGGGAGACATTATCGTCTCACACATTGCTCTTCCACATTGAAACCACTGGAGGAGCCGGATGGGCCTTCTGCACAGCCCTAAACTAGTCAGTGTGAATAGGGCCTTGGTCCAATCTTCTCATTTTGTAGATGATACGTTTGAAGCTCAGAGACGGACAGTGCTTTGCTCAAGGTCACACAGCATCTCAAGGAAGGGCTGCTCCCTGCCAGCTCACGACGGCACCCAGTTGCCCCAGACCCACCCGGGGGACCTGGGTGACACGTGTGGGGTATGTGTCTTCCTGGACAGATCCTGCAGCTCCTGAAAGGCAAGCTGGTGGTGGGTCACGACCTGAAGCACGACTTCGCGGCTCTGAAAGAGAACATGGGTGACCACAGCATCTACGACACAGCCACGGACATGGCACTGTGGGCCAGAGCCGGCGTGCTGCACTGCAGGCGCGTCTCCCTCCGCGTGCTCTGTGAGCGCCTCCTCGACAGGAGCATCCAGGTGAGGACCCCTCCCTTCCCGGCTGGGGGCCAAAGAGCCTGCCTCGCATGCCCCCTCATTCGGAGGGTCTGCTCTGGGGGCCTGGCCCCTCCCTCCAAGACTCCAAACCCCACCAGTGGCAACAGGGCAAATATTGGGCCCCAGAGACACTGTGTCTCCCCCTCGTCCCAAGGGGCTGTGCCCTTTGGAGAGGTCAACAGATATTTATTAGGCACCTACTCTGGGCTGCCCTGAATGAGGAGTCCGGGACCCTAGGTGAGCAAGGCCCTGTCTGTGAGGAGCCCTTGGGTCATGCAGGGTGGCCCCTAACCAGGTAATCAGCACGCACTGTGGGGAGTGTCCCATGGCGGGAAGGGCCGGTGTCCTGGGAGCAGAGACAGGGGTGGGTGGCCAGAAGGAGGACCAGATCTGGGGTGGAGTCTGAACCGGGGCTGTTAGTGGAGGCGGGCAGGAGATGGACAAGGGAGGGGACAGACCAGCCCCAGCCTGCTTGGCTGGGGAGCCGGGATCACGTAGGAAGCAGGACATGGACCTGAGTTTGGGCCTTTCTGTTAGACTTGAGGGACACAGGATGCAGGACAGAGAGGCCAGCACATCAACTCATTGAAGAGCAAACACCTTCTCAGCTTGCTGAGCAAGTAGCCCTTTAGAAGCGTCTTTTTAACAAATACCTCGGTGGCCAGGAGCGTCCTGCAGAGCAGCTCCAGCCCCTCTGCATCCGAGCAAGTGGGCAGGGTCCCCACTGGCCTTGGTGG
Source organism: Desmodus rotundus (assembly GCF_022682495.2). Taxonomy (NCBI): domain Eukaryota; kingdom Metazoa; phylum Chordata; class Mammalia; order Chiroptera; family Phyllostomidae; genus Desmodus; species Desmodus rotundus. Next base: position 34,515,996 of record NC_071396.1, read on the forward strand.
CTAATGGGGGAAGCCGGGCCTGCTGCAGCCGCCGGCTGAGCCCCAGCTGTCAGAGCCCTGGGGAGACCCAGCCACGGACCCACCCTGGGGCCCTGGGCTCTGCATCTGGCACCCCCCAACCCCCAAGTCCCCACTCTCTTCATGTATCTGCAGAACAGCCTGTCAGGACACAGCTCAGTGGAAGACGCCAGGGCCACCATGGAGCTCTATCAGATATCCCGGAGACTCTGGCACCGCTGAGGGCTGCCCAGGGGGCGGGGTCAGCTCAGCTCCATGCGGCCGCTTCTCCAGGGGCCAAAGGTCTTTGTCTCTTCTGGAAGGCAGCTTCCTTGCTTTTGGAAAATGCATCTGTAGCAGTAAAATGCTTCTATATTTTCTCTGCGCCAGCATTGGTCCCCTTCTTGTCTCTTCCCTTCTTCTCTCCGAGCCGGGGGAACAGTGGGCAGGGCAATGAGCCCTCAAATCAGGGTGTGGGGGCCAAGTCAATTTCCTTAATATCTTGAATCCTGTGGGTCATGTGATTTTGGTAACAACCCCTGCCGCTGCCTCCTTTTGCCAGTTGCTTTCGTGCCCCACGGGGTGGCATTATGTCCCGGGGGTGGCCCCAGCTCAAAGGTCCATCCAGCCCATCTTGGAAGTGGTGCCACGGCAATGGTGAGATTCGAAACAGAGGTACAGCAAGTGTAACAGGCGTGACCCCTGGCCCCTGGCGACCTTCCATAAGTCGTTCCGTCTCTTTTGTGTAAAGACCGGAAGTGGAGTCAGTGGACTCTAGAGTCCCAGGGAAGTAGGTGGGAGCCCCGGCTGTGCCATTTGGTACCTGTGCGGGGCAGGGTGAGGTACTTCACCTCCCCGTGCCTCCCCTTCCCTACCTGCAAAACGGATGGCACCTGTCAGAGCGCAAGCACCCCCCAGATGTCAGTACCTGGTGGCCCACCTCCGGAGCGCCTGAGGGTCCAGGGGACCTCAGGGACAGCAGCTGCCCTCTGCTGCGGGGTCCGGCCCCCTGAAGGAAGGGCAGTGTGAGGAGAAAAGCGTCCAACCCAGGGCAGTGACTGTTCACTAGAATCAGCTAGCAAGTTGTTATCTTAACCCGTACCTGGGTCCCCCTGTAGGTCCACTACCAACAGAATCTCTGTTTTTCACGGAGGACATTCGAATCACCTTGGATGCTTTCAAAGCACAGGGTTCTCACCCCTGGCCGAGCACCGGCGCCGCCTGGGGGTGCTGGGCCACCCCTAGTGTGTCTGACTCAGCAGGTCTGGGCTGGAGCACCGCCCCCTGACTCGGAATTCCTAGCTTGTTCCCTGTTGGCGCTGGTACTGCCGGTCCAGGCCCCGGCTTCGGGAAGCACTGCCTCAGCGTCAGGCAGTTGTGATGGGCAGTGGGTTCAGCACCACTGACCCGGGGTGGGGGCCACCAGGCCAGCTCCTGATCCTGGTCCAGCTTCGCCCCCTGCCACCCCGTTTGGCTACCTGTCAGGCGGAGAGAGGGTCACAGCCCTGCGTTAAATAGCCCCACTGCGCAGGGGAGGGGCTCGGGGTAAGACTGAGGACTCAGGGATTCAAACCAAGGCCCGTGGGATCCCAAGCCCGAGTGCTTTTCACTCTGCTTTACGACGTTTGCACCCTAACCTCGGGGAACCTGGAGGGCTCTCTCCGGCGTGCGGAAGGGTGCTGAGGTGCAGCCTGCGCCCTCAGGGCCCTATGCGGTGGTACCATTTTTCGGAACCTTCAAATCTGCCAGGTGCGGCCGCCTTGTCTTGCCGGAACTGGCCACCTGGTGGTGCTCTTGAACCGTCTATCGGCCAGGCTGCCGGGGCAGCAGAACCAGTGTGAGGCAGGAGGGTTTGGTCTGCAAACGTGGGCGTGGGGGCTGCTCGGAAGGAGCCTCTCAGCTGCCTTCACTCTGAGCAGAGGCTCAGGAGGGGCCGGGGCAGTGCTGCAGCCTGGCCTGCAGGGTAACCCCAGGCTCTCCAACTCCCAGAAAGTCTCCTTGCTCAGCCCCAGGCTTCCTTGAAAGGAGAACCGAACCAGGATTCCCAAAGGAAATCGAACCTGACTTCCTGCCTCCTCTGTGGTGCTTGGATGCCCCCCAGGGGACAGAAAACTTGGGGAGGCACGCACCCCAAGTCCCAGGAGGGCGCCCAGACCCAGCGGGCAGCATGGGCTCCCTGCCTCCCACACAGTGGTGTGAAAAAAACACACTCACGTGAAAAACACAGATGTTAAAGCGTGCCCTGGAGAGCAGCAGCTTTAGGTCAGCACAGTGGCTGAGGGGCTCAGTGTTCCCATCCATCCAATGGGCTGAGAAGAGAACTGAGGTCTCAGACGCGAGGTGCCCGGTGGAGACCCAAAAGCAGCACCCACCACTACTGACCGTGATACACACAGAGCTGCCTCCAGGCCCCCCTCCAGACCCCAACCCAGCGGGGCCCCAACAGAAATGAAGTCCACGCCTGCAAGTGTGGGGTTCCTGTGAGGAGGTTCACCCTTCATCGAAGGAGGGAGGAAGGGGAGGTGCTGTTTGTGAGTGGCTGCTTTGTGGCCTGTCCCTGTCACCCTCCGTTCTGAAAGGGCTGGGCAGGGTCCACCCCAGACACCCAGGGAGAAGGCAGAGCTGGGCTTCTGAGCACCGCCTGGCCCCTGCCTCTTCTCCCCAAGCCCTTTATCTGCCCCACTGTGCTTCCCGAGGTCAGTTTCCAGCCCCCTTTGCCTCCACCCCACCCCATCTTCCCTCAGACCCACAGCTGTGGATCCTTCCCTGGGTCGCTGCCCCTGGACCAGGGTGTCTCCGTTTGCAGCGCACCTGCCTGGCTGACCTTCCCAGGCGAATGACCGTGCTGTCCTGCATGTCAGGGGAGGAGGCGGGTGCAGTGGTGGTCTCTAGCCAGGTGGGAGCTCTGTCTGACCCCAGGTCCTCCCAGGTGGTCTCGTCTGGGCCCATGGGAAGGTACCGCCTTCTCCCTCCCTGTGGGCTGAATCTAGGGAGGCTAGAAAGGTCAGCATGGTCAAGGCCTCTGTTCCAGGGCTCACGGCCATCCATGCTCGAGGGCCCGTCAGAACAGGGAGTGAGGACATGCCCCCGCTGCACAGGGCAGCGGGCATTCAGCCCTGGCTGACCGTGGCCGGCAGAAATGCTGGCCCAGTGGGGACACCTCCCAGGCTGTGCCTGGCCCACGGGCCACCAGGTTGAGACCGAAGCTCTAGTCCACCTCCCGTCTGGCACCTGACCCCTTTCAGCCAGGGGTGTGGCATCATCCTCAGCCTGGATGTGCCCGATGGCAGAGAATTAATTCACTGTCTCAAAAGCAGTCCTCGGAGGTCAGGGTCGCTGATGTGCACACGCAGGGCTTGGCCCACTGAAGTGCCTGTCCAGGACAGAGCCACACCACGTCAACGTGGCGACCAGCCACCTGTCTTCTGGGAGTTGTCACGACTCTCATCTACCCCGAGGTTCCAGGTTCAATATCCCCAATGTATTCACCACGTCCCCCTCATGCCAGCCCCCCTCGGCCACCCCAACTCCCCCCGCATCCTTGCCTCCCCACCCCTTCTCTGCCCACTTCCCCAAGCCCCACCCTCCATGGATTCTTTTTTTAAAGATTTTATTTATTTTCAGAGAGAGGGGAAGGGAGGAAGAAAGGGAGGGAGAGAAACATTCATGTGTGGTTGCCTCTCGCGTGACCCTAATGAGTGACCTGGCCCGCAACCCAGGCATGTGCCCTGACTAGGAATCGAACCGGAGACATTTGGCTTTCAGGCCAGCACTCAATCCACTGAGCCACACACCAGCCAAGGCCTCAGTGGATTCTTAACACATGGAGATGAGAAGGGACGAACACCAGGGCTCCACTGAGACAAGGGAAGAGCAGCGTCCCCCAGCCCAGGGCTGGCTTTGGGAAGACCTGTACGGTCACGTGGCCGTGGCAGAAGGGACTAAGGCACCAGGACAGGGTCACAGCTGCCACCTAACTCTGAAGGCATCAAGGAGAATGGTGTGGGGGGGGGGGGGCACGGTGGTGCTGGAAATGTCTGTCTAAAAATGGCCCGGCCCCGCAGAGCACACCTGAGTCAAACCCCGACTCAGACTAGTTGCTGGCGGAGTGAGTGGGGAGGAAAGGCCGGCTGCTCCACACAAGCCCCTCAGTCACCAGCCCAGCCCGCACAGAGAAACGTGCTTCTCTTCAGGGACCGGACTCTCCGCCCTGACCTGCCCAGGCCGGCCCCTGCTCCCCACTGCCCCCCATCCCCACCCACCCACCCGAAGGCCGGCCGCTGGCCCCAGGGCGAGGAGCCAGTCCAGGCCAGTTCCCAGAGTGGTAATGAACGCTGCCCGCTTCCTGCCCGGAGTGTTTCGGGCTGGGCCAGGCTCCGCGGCCAAGAGGCTTACTCACTTGCAGAACAATTTCTCCTCTATATGGAAAGAACATATGCTTTTCCTGCCGGGAGAAGAGAGCTCTGGGTAGATTTGCCGAGACGCAGAGGAAAAGGCCAACACTGGCCGGGCCCCAGCACCCTGATCCCCAGCGAGGTGCTGTGGGCGCGTGGCAGAGACGCTGGCCTCTGCTCCCAGGTGCGAGGGGAGCCCCGGAGACGCTGCTCAGGACACTGAGCTGGTCCCTTGCTGGAGGCTGGACGTCCTTCCAGCCTCATTTTCCTGTTCTAGCCCCCAGTGTTTAGGGCCCACAACCTCAAAGGCTTGAAATAGCAAAGACTAATTGCCGTTCTGAAGGCCAGGCGTCTGTAATCAGTGTCCCGCATTCCCTCGGAAGGCGCTCACGCCCGCGTCACTCCGGTCTCTGCTTCCAGCTGCACGCAGCCTCCTCCTTCCCGGGTGGTGGTCTGTGATCTCCCTCTGCCTCTCTTGTATAAGGACACTCGGTGGCATTTGGGGACACCCAGATAATCCAGGATTAGCCCCTTCTCTCGGTATCTTTAACTTGATCACAGCTGCAGAGGTCTTTCCCTGTGACAGGGAACACCCACGGGTGACGGGAATTTGACATGGGTGTATTTCGAGGGGGGATATGGATTTAAGGAAATAGGAATTTGTGAGCTAGTCCCCAGGGGAACTCCAGAAAGCAGCCAACAAGAGCAGAAAGGGGCTGCTCAGTAACTAATGGAACTGACCCCAATCAACCGGCATAACATTTTTTGTGTGGAATTTCTCAACAGGTTTAATGTTGTGGCACAAACGTTATTTTCTGTGATTCCCTTATCACTTAAAAAAAAGATTTTATTTATTTATTTTTAGAGAGAGGGGAAGGGAGGGAGAAAGAGAGGGAGAGAAACATCAATGTGTGGTTGCCTCTTGTGAGTGCCCCCCCACTGGGGACCTGGCCCACAACCCAGGCATGTGTCCTGACTGGGAATCAAACCGCCAGCCCTTTGGTTTGAAGGCCAGCACTCAATCCACTGAGCCACACCAGCCAGGGTCCCTTATCATTTTGATTATCAACAAGAAAAAGAAAACATTGGCATAGATTGCATAGATTTTAGGTATGGCAGGGAATACAAAGATACAGAGAAACATACATTTGGGTAAAACCTGAGCACACATTTAAATTCTCATAAACGGTATTTGAGATCACAAGGAGAGAGTTTATGCGTTGATAAAGGCAACAAAAATAAGATGTAATGAACACAAACATGTGTGCATCTAAGAACATATGCACCCACGACTCCCACGACCCCTTGAAGTGATGGCTCACTACCTTCCCTAAACTTGAAACCTGTCCAACGGGACCGCCCTGGGATGCTCCAAACCCTGTGCGTCCCAAAATTCTACCTGCACCGTCATTCCGATTTCCCTTCCTCGTGTATTTCTGTCCTTCTGGAGGAAATAAGACTGCACTGTTTCTTGGAGACCTACTCCTTCCCTGCAGTGTGAAGATCTGGTGGGGTCATCAGCCAGGAGTCCCTGCCCTTCCCAGGCTGGACCGACTGGTCTCTGTGTCCAAGAGCTTTGAATGTCATGTGGAATGAGTCCAGGCTGCAAACATGGCTCATTGATTCCAGCAGCGAGAGCACTCTGACAAATCGAAGGTTCTCACTCACTACCCGGGGGCTGGGCAGTGTCCTGGCTCCCGGCTTTTCCAAGCCTAATTCACGAGTCTTTCCCCCATGCCCCCGCCCACCCCAGTCTGTGATTTATTCTTCAAATAAATCCCTTTTCTGATGGAATTAGCCCAAGTCGGTTTCTGTCGCTTACAACCAGGAAGTCTGTCCCCAAATCCAAACCCCTTCGGGAGACAGGCCAGGCCCCTCAGGAAGTGGCTCCCGCCTCCACCTCCGGCGTCACCCTGCACAATTCACACCACCCCCAGCATAACACGCCTGACACCTAGAAAATCCCTCCTTAAATCTCCGTTTGTGCTGCTGCTTCTGGGAAGCCACCCCCTTCTGTGAGCCCTTGTCGACCCCTCTCTCACGTTACCCAGAAACGGCCTCTTTACACGTCTAACCCACCATCAACTGAGACCAGAGCACCGCCTGGCACCCAGTAGGTCTGCACTCATACTCTCAGCCTCAGTCTCCTCATCTACAACAACGCAGGAGGAGGAGTTCAGTGCTCAGCAGTTCCACCCCATGAAGATGCCTGTCCCACAATGTCACAGCGGTGTTAGGGCACAGGTGGCAAACACAAGGCCCTCCAGCCGAATCCAGCCCAGCACCTTGTTTCTACCCGGCGGCAGCGCCGAGCTCCTTGCCCCTAGTTAAGGAGCAGTTACATGTACACAGTCCTAGAATTACATTTGGCCCTTTGAAGACAACAGCGAGGCCCCCGGTGAAAATGAGTTTGACACCCCTGTTTTCGGTGATCCAGTGACCTCAGGTATGACCCAGTGGCTCTCAAACATTCCCCTAAAGACACAGGGACGGAACCTCCCGCGGCCGGGAGGTCCAGCGCAAGCTCCTGCTACAATCACTCAACAAGCAGCTGCAGGTGCCAGGCCCTGTCCGCTGAGGAGCCTGACTGGGCGGACCTGTCCTCTAGTGGTGGTCTCTGCAGAAGCCTCATGTTTCATGAGGACGTGAGCACAGATGTTTGCGTTCCACTTCATAACGGGACCGTAGGGGAACACCCGTAACATGTCAGGGCTTGTTTCAATGCAGAAGCAATGACTTCTCGCCCTGTGGGCTTGAAGAGATGGAAACCCATCTTTACGTGCCTGTGTTGAAGCAAGTTTTGGTTGACACCAAGAACAAAGCTTTGACTCCATTTGTGGGAGGGGAGAAGAGAAAGCGGGGGGGACCAGGCCCCATGGGAGTGAGGCAGACGGTGAGAGAGATGATGGGGGGACCCAGGGCCCTGCCAGCTTCTTGCCAGGTCCAGAAACAGAATACTCTGGAAGTCCCTCCTTCTGCCTGCAGCCCCAGAAAGAACCACAGGCTCTTTCTTTTAAGGGGTTCGGGCAAAGAGCTGTTGCAGCCTGGCAATGAGAGCGCAATTGGGGGACGGCGGTTCTGGGCTGAGGGGCAGCTGGTCCCTGGCTCAGCGTGGACTGTGGTCAGCAGGCGGCCCCGGGCTTGGTGTGTTGCTGGCGGCAGTGGGCAGCCAGGAGCCGAGGGGCAGGCAGGCTGCCGCTGAAACGGGGAGTGACCGCCCTGGCGGTATTGCCCAGAGGGTGACGTGGCCCTGAGGTGTGTCAGGGCCAGAGGTAGGGTGGGAAGGGGGCCCAGAAAGATCTGCCCACCCCGTGAGCAGCCTGGATGCCCGGATGGGCGAGTTGCCTGAGGAAACTCACTTGCCTTCCCGGACAAACCACTGGGGCACTTAATGAAAAACAGATGCTGGTTGGAGTCGGGTGAGGGGATGAGGTTGAAATGAGCTCCCCCCCCTCCATCCCCAGCCCTGGTCAGCAGCAGACCCAGCCTGGCTACGGAAGATCGCAGTGCACATGTTTTATGAGCTAAACAAGGGCCCACGAGGGCTTTGGCGGCAGGGGGGCAGCAGTTGATGTAACAGTCCTAAGAGGTAACGCCCCAAGTGCTGGAGGCTCTGCTCCAAACTTGTGTGTCCCCCCTCGGTCCTGTGAACTCGGTCCCCGTTGACCCCATTCTCTCAGGCACAGAGAGGTTATATATCGGGCCCAAGCTCACACAGACAGTAAATGGCAGAGCTGGGATTTGAACCCAGACACTTGGGGTTCAGGATCTTAAACCCTGCCTGGCCTTGACCTTGCACCTTATATCCGGGAGGGAGAGGGCAGCCAGTATCTTTTCAGCACTGTCCGACTAGGTTATTTGTTACTTTCGTTTTATCTTCAGAGGTATTATTATTGTCATCCCTATTTCACAGATGACAAAGGTGAGGCACAGACAGTCTGTTCTGTAGCTTGCTCAAGGCCACAGAGTTCCTCCATGAGAGAGGCTGGATTGGAATAGGAGTCAGCCTCACTGCAAAGCTCAGCCCCTAACGGCACCTCCACCAACGCCGAGCCCCTCCCTCTCCTCTGCATTCAGGAAGCAGCCTCTATTCAGGCCAGGCCTGGTCCGGCTGCAGTCGCCCCCGCCTCAGCCAGCCCACTTACTGTTGGCGGGCCCGCCAGACAAAGCTAGAGAGGGCACGGAGACCTTAGACAGGGGCTGATTAAAGCCTCACCCCCCTCCCCTCGGCCCACCCACCTCCCTACAGGGGTCTAGGACAGGAGCCAGCGGCACAGACAAGGGCCGCATAGATTAGCAGCCAGGTGCCCGCGGCCACAGGAGAGAAGGGCCCCTCTTCTCTCCGCTCAAAGGTGGATTGAGGGAGGCTGGCTCCATGATTTTTCCAAGAAGCTTGTCTAGAGCCAGAGAATGGCAACATCTGTGCCGTGGGCTCTGTGCTGGACGCAGCTCAGGCCACAGTCTGGGGCTGGCGTCGGCTGGAGACAGCCCTGCGTGGAGGCGGCTCTGGCCTGCTGGCCTGCCCGTGGGGCCCTCTGGCTGGCCAGCTGAGGAGGGCAGCCACTGGCCTCCTCCCCGGACACAGGGAGCTCAGGCCAGGAAGGGGAGCAAGGAAAAGCCTGAGGCTTGGGTGCTGGTGGCCTTCTCCATCAACTGTTTGTGCTGAAGAAATGGACAAGACCCTGGCCACCCAGTGGGTGGGCCCCAGGGCCGGTCTCCCTGTCCTCAGACCCCTGGACCCAAAGCACCTCCCTTCCCCCACTGTCTTTCAACACAGGCATTTGCGGGTGTCTCTTAGTCCCCCCAACCAGCCTGCTCACCGAGGCGACAAGGGATGTAGACACCATCTGGCCTATTCATTCTTCCCCTGACCCTTTCCCCTGACTTGGTACATAGTTTAAATTTAAAGTTTATTTTCTTGAAAAGGTAATATGTTTACGTGGCTCAAAGTCAAGATTCTGTAGAAAGCTAACCATTGAGAAATCCTGTCTCTCTCCGTGCCTCCATCCGCCCTCGCCGTTCCCCTCTCCACCCTCCCCGGGCGCAGGTTAACTACCTCGCTGGGGCCTTGCACGCCTTTCCAGCACCTCTTCCTGCGAGCGAAGGACACAGATACATTTAATTTCACTCCCCCACCCCCTCACTGCATTAAACATAGCATACTATGCACCATTCTGTATCTTACTGTTTTTGCTCAGGATGTCCTAGCAATAGTTCCTTATCGTTATTTTCGAGCACACCCTCCTTTCCCCCAGCTGTCTAGTGTTCCCTTGTGCCTACATCGTAGTTTACTAACCAGCACCCTAAAAATGAGCACGTGGGTTGTTTCCAACCTTTGTGTCATTTTCAAATGGGGTCTCAAGTGGGAGTTCAAGTCATGCCAGGCTGCCCTGGTCACACAAGTGGTGGGGGAGGCGGACACCCTGCTTATAGACTCTGCCACCTCTGCTAGGCATCGGCGAAACTTCTCCAGAACCCTCAGAACCCAGGGAACACAGCTTCGAAACCACGATTTTAGCCCAATAAACTTATTTTAAAGATGAGAAACTGAGGCTCTGGCTGGTGTGGCTCAGTGGATTGAGTGCCGGCCTGTGAATCAAAGGGTAGTCGATTCGATTCCCAGTCTAGGCACAGGCCTGGGTTGTGGGCCAGGTCCCCAGTAGGGGGCATGCAAGAGGCAACCACACATTGATGTTTCTCTCCCTCTCTTTCTCCCTCCCTTCCCCTCTCTAAAAATAAATAAATAAAGTTTTGGTTTTTTTTTTAAAGGGAAACTGAGACTCAGAACAGGGACGAGACGGGTCGGTGGTCACGAGTTATCCCGTGGCAGAACTGGAACTAGTCAGCAGATTTCTTGGGCTCTGTGCCCCCAGGGGTGCCTGACTAGGGCTCTGGGGCCACTGGATTGAAACCAGAGGCAGAGGTTACTATGAACTGAGCCGCGGACCTCAGATTTGCCTCTCTCCCTCCCACTCTGTGCTCCCCTTTCCTTGTCTGTTGCTCAGGGTCAGCCCCTGCGCGCTCCTGGAGAAAGGGCTTTGAATTCACTGAAGCCACAGTGAGCTACCCACACAGAGAGAATTCGGGTGGCGGAGCTGCACCGTTAAGAAGCGGCAAATCAAGAATGCACAGGAGCAAGGCAGTCTGGGAGCCCTAGGCCTCTGGAGGCCCTTGTAAGTGATTCCTGTTTTTGAAAAGAATCACCAGAGAGTTTTACAACCAGTGAGTGACTGAGGAAACACGTTTTATGAAAGAGAAATATGTTTACTGCCAAGCAAAGGTCAAGGGGAGGGAGGGTCTGTCTAATCAGGAAGGATTTCACCGATAAACCGAACCCCCGCCGGCCAAGCGGAAGACAAGCAGAAGGAGGAACAGCAGCGGAGGGAGGCCCGCTGACATCTGAAAGGCCACAGGGGCACAGGGAAGAGGCAGGGCTTGGGGGAGCAAGGGGTCCCCGCCTTCACCTCCCCCCATCTAGTAGGTGAGGACGCTGACTCAGTCGGCCCGGGAACCAGCCACACACAGGGCCACTCTGGAAAAATCGTCCACCTCCCTGTGGTCCAGCTGCGCTTTCTCAACAAGAGCGGGTTAGACTCAGCAGGGGGCTGTTCAACTTTTTCTTTCAAGCTCTCAAGTGAGGGGACCGGACCTTGCTTTCGACGAATGACCCTTAATCCCCATCCGACAAGGAAGGATGGAGCATTCGCCCTCATGGGCCTCGAGGGCTTGGAAGGTGAGCAGCCTGGGTGAGCCCGCTCCCCACCAATCCTCTTCCTGAACCACAGCGGAGGGTCTGAGATGAGAATTTCTCATCATCCTAGGAAGCGAGGTCCCAGGGTTTTATTCAATTTGATTTAGGAAAAGATAAGAACATGAGCTTCCCTGCACCCAGGCTAGTGGAGCACAGCTCACACTCGCTTAAGATTGGCTGGCTGAGGGGACTACCTCCTGAGAGCCTCCCCTCCCTTCCACCTGCCCGCCTGCGTCCCCCACCGTTCTGGCCCCGGCGACAGAAGGGATGCTGTACTTTGAGGCTGTGTGGCTGGGCGTGAGAGAGGAAGAGGCTCTCGGTGCCTTCCGGGAAGGCAGTTGCTCCTCTGGTTACTGTAAAGGGCGTCCGATGTTGATGCTGAGGTGCGTGAATGGAAGGACACACACACACACACACGCCCCCTACAAGTGCAAGCTGGCACACACCTTTGAAGAGACATGTTCAGGTGCTGGTAGGGCCCCTTTAGGAGCTGAGAGACAGGAGTGGCACATCAGCGTGGGGCCCGACTTCTGTGGCCATCAGGAGGATGGGCCATCTCCTAGGCTGAGGCAGGGGCGGGGCTCACGGAGATGGGGTGTGGGTGAGGATGGAAAAGCCCCCCACCTGCTGGGCTGCCGCTGAGCTCTAAGCAAATTTGGGGCAATCGAGTATCTATGACTGTGAATCAAAGGCACTTTGGCCAACACCACAGCTCTCCAGAGGTACCTGCCCACCCCTCACCCTTGGCCTTGTCTGGAGTCCGGAGTGCCTCTCAAACCTCACAGCTGGGTGTGGTCCGGCCGCAAAGCGATGAAGGTTTTGTTTGCCGTCTCTTTCCGGCTGGTGCTCTGCTCTGTTCCCGTGGCCCGATCCCTACTGTTTCCCCAAGCATTCTACCATTCGTTGTGCCGTGGGCTCGCTTTAGCAGAACTCTGCTTTCCAATGGGAAGACCTTGCCGCCTGGGGTTTTGGAGCATTCATGCAGAATAACTGTGCTTGCTCTCTGCTGTAGCGGCCCCAGGCCAGTTGCCTGTTGCGCACTGATTTTGTTAATTTTTCAAGTTGGGAGCTGGACCTCAGAGATAATGTGCATTTGAGCCCAAACGCACAAGAAGAGAACACCTGAGGTTTTGATTTCTCCTGTGGAGGCTTAAAAAAAACCCCAAAACTCATATGGAGGCTGATTCGCACCCTTGTCATTTTCTCCGGCTGGGAGACACAGTTTCTCCTTGTCTACCCTCTCTCTGAGCCTGCATCCACGTGGGCCTGGTTTCGCAAAAGTCTTGGGGGAATGCCCGTTGGTTCCTGCGCTCCCTTTCCCGCAGGTGTGAGTAAACAGCCCTGGGGTGGTTCTCAGGGCTCCCCCTTGTGGTGCCCCCCACGTGTCCTGCCAGAGGACTCCTGCTAGGCCAGGGAGGCCCCTTGAGGCGTGGCTGGGATGTCCTGACCACGACGTCCCCCATTCACCCTCGGGGCCTTCTTTTCCGTATACAACTCGGGTAATGTGGTGGCCCCCCCGTCGTATGACCCTGGAGAAGGTGGCGGTTGAAACCTTCGGGGCAGGTAGATTGCTGTTGTTTCCTCCATATTTGGATTTAAATTGTTTTCAGAAAGTTGGCTGTGGTCTGGATTGTGCACCCGGAGGGAATGAGGGGCCCCTCTCTGACCCAGGGCTCTGCTGGGGGTCACTAGTCGCAACAAGCAGCGGGAGCAAAGGGCAGGGAGAACTGAGCAACGTGTACGAGAGACAGACACACACACAGAGATCAAGGTGCAGGAGGGTCTGCAGAGACAGGCCTCCCATGGCCCTGTGCCCTGCAGGAAGCACAGGGGGCTTTGTGGGAAGCCGATGCGCAGTGCAAATCGGGACAGTGACGTTCACGTCCAGAGAAGCCTCTGGGACCCCCACCCCCACCCCAGGACAGGAAAGTGACAGCCATCCAAAGAGCAGCGTTCCGCACAGTGAGGCAGGGATGTTGAGCTCAAACACGTCTGCTATCACCAGTCTGTGTAGCTGCTGTCAGCAGGCACAAACTGCGGAGCCAGAGTGGTCCATTCTGACTTCACAACCGCGAGGAGGCAGAGATGAGGGCGCCGGAGGGAGACTGAACGGTGTGCGCACGTTCACGAGCGCTTTCCAGCAACAGAGGAAGTTGCCCTGGCCACCCCTTGGGACATCACGGTGATACAGTAGTGGATGGAGGAGGCACGTAGGGTCCCCTGGGAACAACCAGGTGACTCAGGGTTTGGACTGTGGCCCCAGAGCCCTCCTGCCCTGGAAACGCTGTGTTTCAAGAGTCAGAAGGGAAAGGGAGCCGAGCCCTGGATCCCCGAGCGCACAGGCTGCCCAGCGGAGAAGCACGCCTTGGAGACACTCTTGCCTGCACTGATTGCACGACCCCTGGTGAATGGGTCACAATCTGCGGCGTTGGAAGACAAAGCCAAGTCCTGCCTCCGGGAATGGGGGACTTGCCCAAGCACACACAGCTACCAATGGCAGCATCGGGACCAGAACCTGGGCCTCCAGCATCCAGCCCACAGCTTCTCCTCCATTCGCACCTCCGGGAGCCCCGTAAAAGAACTCCCCTGCTCCCAGGGAGCTGATATCCTGGTTGATTTATGGCTAAAAATGCAACCCCAGCCCAACCATAGGCAAAGGCAAAAGCCCACTCAAACCCCTCTGCAGACACGGTCAGTAGAGTCGATGATCAAGGACCCTACAAGCACCCGCCACCCAGGCCAGCCCAGTGCCTTGGGTGCAAGATGAGAGTGCCCCCAAATAAGAAGGACATGTGTCCACTTTTTATATGCACTGGGCTCCGAGTGGGTAATAAGACAGGCCAGGCATGTGCAGGGTAGAGAATTCACACCGCAGAGAGTAGCGAGCCGGCGGACACACCCCTCGACAGTAAGGTGCCGTCCTCACCGCCTTGCCCAACAACGCGGTGGTCCGTGGCTTGGCCCCCAGAACCCCGCACTCCCATGGGACATCCCTGCAGACATGACAGAGCCAGCCTGGCCTCCAGGACAAAGTGTGGTGTCAAGGACTCGTGCCAGGGCTATTACGCAAACCAACCACCCTCTGAGGACCAGCATAGGAGCAATTATTTAAGTATTCTTGGAAACCCTGAAATTTTCTTTCTCTTCGCCTGGACTAATTTTTTCCTCTGGGCTTCAGAACAGACTTGCAATTGTCAGCACAACCTCCCTTGTTCCACCCTGCCTTCCCCCCAAACACCACACACACACACACACACACACACAGAAGAGAAATCCATGCAAGCAGGGTCTTCTGTGGCTTTGCAGAGAGCCTGGGACCCCAGGAGGCACGGGATTGTGTGTGGTAGAGCCCAGTTTCCCTGTGAGAGGCGGCAGGTGGGAGAGCCAAGGCTGGCGGAGAGGGGACAGTGTTGGGCACAGGGCTGGAGAAAAGGCTCTTCTTCAAACAGCTCGAACCCCTGGAGAAGCGGCCCATAAAACGCAGCTGGATTGTTTCTTTGCCCACAGGGGCTCCTAACAGGGAGCCCCTTGATCTCCGCGGCCAGCAGGTGGCGCCCCTGTGTCTGGGACCCAGCTTGGCGGAGGCAGAGTGGCCACCTCTACCTGAGCCACGTCACTGAAGTGCCCCTCCCTTAGCGCCCTCCCCGCCCCCCCCCCCCCGACGACCAGTAGCTGCCACCTACAACCAGCTGCTCCAGAAGCAACAGCCCTATTTCTCCCTCCATCCCTGGGCAAATAAGTGACGGCTCTCGGCTGGCCAGTGTCGTCACGGCACGGGGCTTTTTACCTGGGGTCTCTAGTGACATCACTTCCTCCCCCTCGCTCACTCATTTTCCAGTCTTCGTGCCCAGAGCACCAGAGCTAATTGAAACAAGACGCGGACATTCACGTTGAAGTAGCCTTCAGCCGGGAGGCCAGGGCTGCCTCTGGAAAATGTTAACGCTTTCCTGTTGGACGCCAAACCCGCTTGGAGCTAAGCTTCAAACGAAACCTCATCTGTCAAATGAGGGGGTTGGGCCATCGCGGAGAGCCCTGCTGGCTCTGGCAGTTCGTGCTGCTATGAAAAAAAAACCCATAAGCCGTGGGTGGGGAAGCCGGGGGGCTACTGCTGGTTGCCGGTGGTGTTTTCACACATAAAGTCGTTGTGAATCAGGTTTTATTTTAGGCCTGGCCGCTGATAGGTGAATTTGTATTTTATGGGCCATCCTCTGCGTAATTTCAAGCAAATCACCCCATCAGAGGCTCCACTGACATCACCAACCCCCAGATAGGAGGCCCCGGGCATGCAAACCTCAGGCCGGAGTCCCTTTTCCAAGACTTGGCTCCAGGTGAAAAGAGGTTCTTGTGGATGGGGGACCCCCCGTTGCCATGGAGACCAACTTTCTCCCTCTCCATCCATCTTCAGGAAGTTTGAGCTTCCGAGGGCTTTCCACCTACCCGGCCCCAGGTCTGGACGTGATGGGTCTAATCTCGGGTAGAGCAGACCCATCCTCCCCGAAGAGATGGTGAAGACAGACGGACGAAAGCTCTGCTTTCTTGGGGGCGCTGGCCTGCGCGGGCATGTCATTTTGGCTCGGAGAACTAATTGTTTCTTTGTTTGCTCGTTCGTTTAATTAGGTCTTCTGGCATTTCTCCATTTGGGCACAGTCTTTCTGAGCTCTTTATTTTTTATTCCCCCCCACCCCAGCTATATTGAGATATAATGGACGTGGGACACTGGTAGTTAAAGGTGTTCAGCAGAATGATTTCACTTATGTATTGTGAAATGATTACCATAGTAAGTTTGGTTTACATCTATCCTAAGCTCTTTATTTCCGGGGGGGGAGATTTCTTTTCTTTATTTTCTTTTCTTTCCTTCTCTCTCTTTTTAAGACAGAGAAGAGAGACATTGTGTAGTCGTGTCAGTTGCAGGGCCGAAACCACTGAATATAAAAATGTGTTGAGAGGAGATCAGGCGGGAATGAGATGAACCACACCGCTCGGATCAACGGACGGTTTCTGAATCGACAAAGCAAGGAACGTCCGCATTACTCCAGGGCCAAAGTCTTCAGAATCCAGGCATCTTCTCACTGGGAGGCGCCCAGCCTGCAGCGACCGCCTTTGCTCTGTCCTCGGCAGGGATCATTCCTTCTCTACTTCAGGGGACACACGATTCTATGTTTTTATAACTTGGTTGAAAAAAAAAATCTTTGGAAGTTCTTAAGTGGAGGCCTCCCTGTGACTTCTATCAGCCAGTGGCAGGTCTGTTCTCAGGAGCCCCGTGCAGGGGAGAACACAGACCCTACTCCAAGGCAGCTCAGACGACCGTCTTTGTAGCAACCCTTCATGCATTCACTTATGTCTCCCTTTCTTCTGGCTAATACCCCCAGTTCTTCTTTTTTTCCTACTTTTTTGAAGATTTAATTTATTTATTTTTACACAGAAGGGAAAGGAGAGAGAAAGAGAGGGAAGGAAACATCAATGTGTGGTTGCCTCTCATGCGCCCCCTACTGGGGACCTGGCCTGCAACCAAGGCATGTGCTCTGACTGGGAATTGAACCGGCGACCCTTTGATGCACAGGCCGGCATTCAATTCACTGAGCCACACCAGCCATGGCATATATTTTTAATCTTGTATTTATTCATTTTTAAAGAGAGGAGAGGGGAGGGAGAGAAGGAGGGAGAGAAACATCGATGTGCAAGAGAAACATTGATCTGTTGCCTCTTGCATACTCCCAGCTGGGGGACCTGGCCTACAGCCCAGGCACACGCCCTGACCAGAAATTGAACCAGCAACCTTCCAGTTTATAGGACAACGCTGAACCCACAGAGACACACCAGTCAGGGCAGTCCTTTTCAACCACCCCTCCTCATTCAAGGTCATTTCCAGACTTTGTACCACCATGGCCGCTCACCTCAGGGCACTTCCCAGGTTGTCAGCCCCCCTGTTACACTGTGGCTGGGGTCTGGACATGACGCTTCCTGATTCTGTGTTGGCGGGCTGATGTCACACCTAAAACCGGCCACGGGGACACATCCTGTCCTGTCACGGAGGATGCTCTCTGAGCAGCTGGCGAACACTCTGGCACGAGAGTCGTCTGCCATGAGAATCAGTTGCTACGTATTCTGAAATGTGTCTCTAGAGGATCAGAGTATGGTTGGAAGTGATTCATTTTTCATTCCATGAACAGTTAATATTAATCTTCTGAGATCTTATCACTGATCATTGAAAGAAAAGGCTACAGAACTGTGACAATAAATGACCCAGTCTTTACCCTCAAGGAGATTTGAAGAACTCTGGTTCTTGGGATCACAAGCAGGACGAACTCTGCTTGTGGTCCAGCAAGCATACTCAGATGTAACTGGAGATGGAAGGAACCGTAGGAAGCTTGGAGTCCTATCCCTTGGTTTACAGATGAGCACACGGAGGTGCGGAATTTGTCGTTTGCCCACCCGTCCACTCAGCAAATGCACGTATTGAGCCGCCACAGTGAGCAAGGGGACATACTTGGGGGGCACCCCCATGTGAGCAGCAATGAGGAGTGTGAAGTAACTTCGCCGGTGGATAGAGAAAGAGCTCTGGTTGAACGATCTGGCCAAGGTCATGCATTTGGTTGGCATCAGAGCCAGAATTGGAAATCGGATCTCTTGACATTGGACACAGGGCTCTTCCTGAGGCCCGGTGCTCTCACCCTTACAGGACCAGATGGTAGGTACAGGATGATACATACACAAGAGACATGGATATGTAGACTCCAGTGCGCAGGCTCTGCGTCAGGGGACTCTGTCCCGAGGGACTCCTACTTAGTCACTGCAGGCAAGATGTCTGTAATTGGTGAAGGCACAGGAATAAGGCTGCACCTCTGAGAAGCACAATGCAGAAGCCAGAGGCAAAACCCTCCCAGTTGCCTCCCCGGAGCACAGCACTCCCTACGGATCGGCCCCTTCAGTCACGAATTCCCTGGGCCAACAACAGTCTACCAAAGCTCCCCCAGGATGCACCAGAGCGCAGTCCAGCCTGCTTTCCTGCCCTCTGAGCTCTGCAAGATCGGATGTTACTGACTTTGCTGAAACCTGCTCCTCCCTCGGTTCCGGGGGCTGCACGCTTCTCCCTCCTTGCTGACTACCTCCCCTCCCCGGGCCACCCCTCTAACCTTGAACATCCACAGGGACCTGTCCTCCTCATTCTCCTCCCACTTTCACGCCTCTCCCTTGAAGACTGATGCATTCCCAGAACCTCCACTATCATCTCTGGGATGACATGAGCATATGTCATCCCGCCTTGACAAGGGTCCCCTGTTCCGCTTGCCTGTCCCTCCGTTACTTCAAACTCAACAGGTCTCAAACCAAGTCATCCTCGCTTGACCCCACTCTCCTCCCTGCCAAAGCCCTGTCCACGTCCCACTACCCCAGCTTCCAGACTCATTCTCTTACTCCATCCGGCTTAAACACCGAGATAAAATTTGGTTTTTCCTCTCTTGTTTATGTAAGTTAATCATCTGCAAAAAGTCGTTAGGGACGCCTCCCTCAGATCAGTTTAATTGTGTTCACCCACCCAGAGATGGTGAGTCCTTCCTTCCGTCCTTCAAGAGCACTCCAGCTGACTCTGGGATGATGAGGTCACACTCCAAGGAGCCCCAGGTAATGTCACATCTCATCTATCTGTGTCCACCAGGTGCCATGCCAGCCTGAGTGATTCTGGCCTCTCACAGATGCCCCCCCCAACCTTCTTTTCTCCCTTCCGTACAAGATCAAGGCCAAGAGCACGTGCCAGGCCATCCTGCCACACAGAGATGTCTCCCCATCGGGAGGCCTTGCTGCAGAACAAGTGGAGGGACGTCTCTCTCTCTTGTGCCACAACCTGAGATCAGGCCCTATCTTAGGACAGGCTGCTGGGAGCTCAGGGCTCCTCAGAACTGAGCAGCGGCCACCCCCACCCCCTCCGACCTTGGCTTCATCTCCCCACCCACCTCTGCTGAAAACACCAGCGTCAAGCCTCACTCTGTGGTTCCTTCTTTTCAAAAAGGGGGAGAGGAAAGGGGGATTGTATATTAACCAAACATCTGCAGCCTCCCCGGGAGCAGGGGTGCAAATGTCCCGGAGAGAACCCCTTCCAGGCGTGTTGGGGCACACGGAGCTGCCAAAATCCCATCATGAGCTCCCCCAGGTACCCACATAAAGAGTTTCAGTCTGGTCCCAGCTGTACCTGGATTCACAGAAAATCAGGGCCGAGAGGGCCTTCAGAGGCCAGCAGTGCAGTCCCCCACAGTGCAGACAGGAGAATCGAGGGACTTCCTGTGGTCACTCAGTGAGGCGTAGGCAGAGCTGGGACTAGAGGGCAGAAGGCCAGCCCAGTGGGCAGGTCAGTGACTGTCAGCTGCCCCCTCACTGTGACGAGACCCCACGGCAGCCTCCGAAACTTAGGGCCAGACGGGCTGTGCTGGCAGAGTCAGGCAGACTCTGTGAGCGCAGAATGGTAGGGAGCTGTGGGGACGGGGTGCTGAGCAGGGTCAGGGTACGCGCCCAGCAAGAGGCAGCCGCGCTTGGCCTGGGAGCCTGGCATTACAGGAACGGTAGAGAACAGCCCAGCGAGGACCTGAACTTCATGTTCCCTACCAGGAGCCTGCTCACCTGGGGAGGCAGCCAGTTTGGAGGGAAGACCCCTTTCCTGGCCTCTCCACTGACTTGCATGGCTGCTGGGCCTCAGCGGCACCCCGCCTGCTTCCCTCACCCCTCAAGGCCAGATGCGCGCAGGATGTGGGCTCCCTTTGCCAGGGGCCCTCGGGGGGGCCAGACAAGCCCGTCAGCGGACTGGGGCTCCCAGTGCACTAAAAAATAAAGACGTGCCAAAACAGGGTTCCAAAAAATCGGGGTGTGTTTAAAACATTTCCTGTGAACAAATTAGCACTCTTGAGGTACGCGCCCCACAATAAGCAGAATGCAACATAATCGTGCTATTCATAAACTCATCACAGAAATCATACAAATACGAATTCCAAGCCTCCTCCCCCAACTCCCAGGCCATGTGGCCCAGCAGGGGCATGAATTAAGGCTGTTTGATGAAGGACTTCCTCACTAGTCTCTGTGACTGGGCCTGAAACCTCCCTCGAAGGTAGCATCCCTAGTTGAAATTTGAGGTCCTTGGAGACGGGATCAAATGGCTTCCTGTGTCCTACCCCCAGCCCCTTGGTTGGTGCCACCCCTGAGGGGTTGAGACATTCCACCTGAAGGTTGGCCAGGTGGGACCCCTAAGGGACTGAGCCTAGGACAGCAGAAGACAGCCACCTCCCACCCCCAATACACACCCAGCCCCAGGTCGAATCTTGGAGGCAAGGACGGAAACCAGGCTGCCCCCAGCAACAGCCCAGGAGCCTGGGGCTGCCGGTGGGCAGGCGGCCCCATCTGAATGGGGCCTTTTCATGTCACACTACCCCGGGGGTGAGGGGAGGGGGTACTCCCTCCCCCCTGCCACACAGAGCGCTCTCAATCCACATGGCACAATGCACTCTTCACACAGCTCGGGAAACAAAATAAATATATTCTCCCCCCAAGACCCCACAATGGGGCTTTTTCATGGCAGAGAGTCAGGAGCAGCCCTCTGCCTCCACGCAGTCTTTGCCCGACCCTTCCCGGGACTCCGAGTCCACCTGGCCCCGCCCGGCCCCGCCCACCCACTTTCTGGCTGTGGCCGAGTTCAGACAGCGGCCTGTGGGTGGGTGTCAGGCAGAGTCTGTGAGTGTGCGGGGAAAGGAAGAAGGCAAGCGAGGAACCTGATATTTACTGGTTTCCTATTATGTGTCATGCAGGCAAAGAGACCCAATGAGGACACTCCTTCTTATGGACGGAAGCCATCCACAATTAGACGCCACCAGGCCGAGGGTGGGGGCACCTACTGAGGGTGGGGGACACTCAAGACTTCAGGTCAACCCTGCAAAGCTCCAGGCCAAACTGTGTGCCTGGGGGAGCTTCCCAGAGTCCTCCAATAGGGAGGACTTCCCAAGTCCTCATCGCTCTTGACCCAAAACGCCCCACGCCCACCCACCCTTGGAGAAGCTTGCTTTCAGGGAGGCGCCAACCAGGCGTGAAAAGAGTGGACCTCAATTTGTATCGTCCCCAGGGCCCAGCCTGGGGCCATGAAGGAGCAGGTTTCCAATACAGTTTGTTAACTGAATAACGGGCAGAGCCTCCCCGAAGTGTCTCCAGGGTGCAGTTCCAGGATCGGAGCTGAGGCAGTGACGTGGGAGAACGCGTTACCCCGCAGCTGGCGCTGGCCTTCCGCTGTCTGCCCCTCTGCCCAGGGGCGGATGCGGGGGAAGAGGGAGTGGGGACTGAGGTGATGAGAAGGAGGAGGGAGAGGAGGGAGAGGAGGGAAAGGAGGAAGAGGAGAGAGAGGAGGGGGAAAAGGAGGGGGGAGGAGAGGGAGGACTCAGGCCCAACCCCTATGTGTGGCCATGGGGCCTCCCTCTGGTTCTTGATAACCTGGGAGGGCGCTGCTGGGCCACACAGTGCTGTCGTCCCGGCCTGGCCACTGTGCTGCCTCTGCTCTGCCTGCACAGCATCCCACTGGGCAGCCACCCGGGGGGCTCACCTGCATGAGCATCACCTTCCCTGGGCAAACCTCACTGCTTAGCCAGAGGGCTCAGCAATCCCACACAGAACCCTTCTACACCCACACTTACAGCTTCGTCCCATCCCTCCCTTTCCCCACTAGGGCCCGAGGACCAGGGAGAAGCCATTGGTCCAAGGTCACGTGGTGAATGAGGAACGGTGTCAGCGCTAGGCTATAAGCCCCAATCCGTGCCCTCCCTGGCCTCTGTCCTGTGTTGAAAGCACAGGCAAGCCACGCAGGGCTGCCTCCTGAACCCCATGTGACCCCCCAGCTCCTCTCCCTCTGTGTGCTCTGCGTAAAAGCCTGGGTCCCACGTATCACCTGCAGGCTGGCGATGGTCCCTGCCTTCCCTCTTGTCCTCCTGATACCCCACTCTCCATCTGGCCGCCAGAGTGAGCTTTTAGAATAGGAATCTGACCACCATACCCCATCTCAAGGCCCAGTGGCTGCAATCTGGGGATACGGACATAAGCCAGCCCTGAGCCCCAGGCCCAGCTCTCACTCCCCTCCGCCCAGTGGGCTCGGCCCCCGGGCTGCCTGTCCTTCAACCTGCCAAGCTCCTTTCCACCCCGGCAACTTTGCACTGGCTGTTCCCTCTTCCCCAAACACTCCTTTCCTAGGGGTTCTTAACCAGGGGTCCGTGGACCAAGCCGGGTTCCAATTTCATTGCTTCCCTCTGACACCCTGGGTGTACTGCGTGCTGCATTTAAGAACAGCATTCGGGAAGAGGTGCATGGGCTTCCCCTGACTCCCCAGCGCCCGTGGCTCATAGGAGTTTAGGAAACCCTAGACTGTTGTATGGCTGGCTCTTCCTTGTCATTCAGATCCCAGCTCAATACCACCTCCTCAGGGAGGCCCCACCAGGCTCTGCCATCTAAGGCAACCTCCCTGCTCACTGCCCAGCAGCACAGTGGTCCTCAACGTTGTGGTCTCTGGACCAGGAGCAGTGACATCCCTCGGGCACCTGTTCAAAAATGCACATTCCCAGGGCCCACCCAGACCCCCTGAGTCAGCAGCTCTGGGGGTACGGCCCCAGACTCCAGCAAGCCTTCCAAGCGCTTTGGATGTTGGGTTCTCAAGCTGGAAAACCGCAGGCCCAGCACTGTAACCCTGTGCTATCACAGTTACTGCCATGCAGCCAAGGGAAACTGGAACCCAGGGGCCTGCAAGGCGGAAGGACAATGGGGACAAAGGTGGACGGGGAGGTGGCTGAGTGGGGTGGGGCTTCATTAGACCTACAGCCCACAGAGGGCCAGGCTGTGTCTTGGGGAAGGTGCCCCGGTTGGCCTCAGCCACAGTAGGACCTGGAAAGCCTGGTATCGCGTCTCCCCATTGGCTGCTCCCATTGGCATCGAGCCAGAGAGGAGAAAAGGGTGTCCATTCCTGCTCCTGCGGGCACTCACACCTCCGCCCTGGTCTGAATGGTTCACCAGTGTCCTGAGGTCCCATTTGGAACCAGCCACAGTCGCTCCCAACTCATTCCAGTCTGGTCTCCTGGCTCCTGCCCCATTGGCCACAGGAAGTTCCAGGGCAATCCGAGGGCCCTCCCATCCTGAGCTGTTTCCTGTGCATTTTCCAGATGTTCCTGCAACCCGAGCCCGAGCCCGTTCTTCAGGGAGCCGGTCCCCGGGAGCTGCCCGAGGCTGCCTGCAGACTGCTCAGCCTGCAGCCTCTGGCTTTGGTGGAGCTCTGAAACAGGATTCATGGCCTTGTTCCTGTTGGCTGCTGGTCTCTGGCCTCCGTGCAATTCCCAGGCCCCCAGGGGGAGAACCAGACACTTTTAATTGACTTCCCCAATCTGATGATAGAGTATTGGGTATCAATAGACCGCAGGCGAGCTATTTTCATCCATGATTTCAGACGCCGCCACGTTCCTGCCACAGCGGCTCAGCGCATGAGCTCACCCCCGTCTGCTAGCACAGCGGCATCTGCTGAGGCCAGGAGTCAGATTCAAGACCTCCCAGGGAAAGTGCTAGGAAGTGGGGGTGTGAGCAATCACAGCACAGTGCCCGAACCGGAGCCTGCTAGAGACCGGCCTGCCGTCGGCAGACCTCGCCCTGGCTAGGGAACTCTGGGTGGGTGACTTGACCAACCCATGCCTCAGTTTCCTCGCCTGTCGAGGGGAGGTTGAAGTAGATGGAGATGCTGGTCCTGGAATTCTACAGTGAGGCCTGAATGCTTTGCTCAGCCTTTCTTGTGTTAGAGTCCTGAGCCTTGCTCACATTGTGTGCAATCATCGAGGTAGGAATCACCAACTCAATAATGTTCAGAGGTCCTGGGTTTGGTACCAGCATCCCCACCTCAGTGTCCTTCCTGACCTTGGCCAACCCTCCTGGGCATGGGATTGGAGAGCTCATCCCCAAAGTCTTTTGTTTTTTAAAGATTTTATTTATTTATTTGTAGAGAGAGGGGAAGGGAGGGAGAAAGAGAGGAAGAGAAACATCAATGTATGGTTGCCTCTCATGTGCCCCCTACTGGGAACCTGGCCCACAACCCAGGCATGTGCTCTGACTGGGAATTGAACCAGTGACCCTTTGGTTTGCAGGCTGGCACTCAACCCATTGAGCCACACCAGCCAGGGCTCATCCCCACAGTCTTTAGGGCACCTCACAGGTGTATGTCTGCATTCTGGGTCCAGTGTGAGCAAGCATCAGTTGAGGAGGTAGGTACACATGTGTCCAGGAGGCTGTGGGCCCACGGCCACACCGCTGTCCTAGACCTTCCCCTTAGCACTGTCCTGTCTGACCTCCATGCTGCCCCTCCCCCACCAGTCTGTAAGCTCAAAGGGAGGGAGGGGATCCCATCCCCTCGGTGTCTACAGGACCTCGTTTGAACTCAATGAACACTCATGGAACAAATGAGTGAATAATTGAATGAACAGACGGATGGATGAGTGGATGAATGGACGGGAGGGTGAATGAAAGAAAGAAGGAAACCCACAGGAGGCATGCTGGCTCCACACCCTGTGTGTGTGTGTGTCGTTGCTAGGTGGGGGAGAGGACAGGATTAGTCACAGAAAGCTAGGAGGGGGCTTGAGGGCTCTGCCTGGAAACCTCCCCCTCAGTCATGGTCTACAGACTCGAGAACAGGGAGAAGCTTTCCTCCACGAGAAAAACCACGGAACCACGCTGGCTGCAAGGGAAAACTACGGTTCACTCAGTCCGAACCCGCCGATGAAGGCCCAGACAGGTTCAGGTCCTGCCTCTACACTGAGGTCATCATGGAAACTGCTGTTTTTCATGAGAAAGGAGCCTGGGGGGAGAGGAGAGCGACACGGGGCAGAGTTGGTATTAAATAGACAAATGTTAATCACAGAGAAAGCCTGCTCCTTCCAAGGCGCAGAGGGTAGAGGGGGCTTGCCAATCTCTCGGGTGCCAGCTTGGTGGGGCCGGGCCGGGCCGTCAGGCATTACATAACCAAGCTAGTGGCTCCAAGAAACACCTAAGCTGGCCTGGGGCTCATCCTGGAACGCGGTTTCCAGCTATTTCCTATAGAGGGAGGTTTTGCTGAGCACAGGGTTTTCTGCATTTTCCATCCATTTGCTGTTAAAGTCAAGCAGGAGACAAAATAGAAAATCCTTCCCTGAGGTTGCCAGACAGAAATCTCCCAATTTTCAAGAAGGAAGATGCTAAGCTGCATCCCATGGCCGCCAAAGGCCTGGTGTCTCTGAGGCATCAGGAGCCGATCCCAAGGAGAAATCCACTCCATCAGGCTTCTCCTCTTGGGCCTGGCAGGGCGGGGGTGCTGAGTCCTGGGGCTGCAGCTGCTGAGCTCACACACACTGCTCCGGGAGGAGGGAGGGTGAGAGCACAGGGGACCAGCCAGGAGCATCAGGAGCTCTGCAGGACAAAGCCCTACTTAGACGGTTTAAGTCAGCTTTGGGGAGGTTGATACAAGGTCCTACTAACATTTTATTTGCACCCAAGAAAATCATCATTAAAATTACCATCTATGTCTTAATGCCACGTCTCCAGAAAGCCTCACACAGGGAAGGGCAGGTGTCTTTGGTGCATCCCCATGGGGTGAGCACCCCCGCTTGGAGACTCCCTCCCTGGGGTGAAGGACGGGTCAAGAAAAGTTTGTCCTCACCCTGGCCGGCGTGGCTCAGTTGTTGGGAGCATCATCCCGTACACGGAAGGGTTGAGGGTTCGATTCCCAGTCAAGGGCACATGCCTAGGTTGCAGGATCCAATCCCCCAGTCGGGGCATGTGTGGGAGGCAGCCGATTAACATTACTCTCTCATCTTTCTCTCTCTCTCTCTCTCTCTCTCTCTCTCGCTCTTCCTCTCTCTCTAAAAGCAATGAAAAAATGTCCTCAGGTAGGATAAAAAAAAAGAGAGCATTTTGGAGTCAGATCTGGCTGGGTTTGAGACCTGGCTCACCTCGTGATCAAATGGGCACTTGAACAAATTACTTAGTATACTTAATACAACAACCCCTACGAGTCCTTTGCCTCTTCACCCAGTGACTCATTCACTCATTCATTCATCATTCATTTGTTCTGTATTTATTGAGTGCCTACTGTGTGCAGACACTCTGCTAGGTGCCTGGGATAGTTCAGTGCCCAAAGCAAGCCCTTGGTGGTGCTTGCGTTCATTAAGGGCGAGGGAGGGACAAAATAGATGATAGACATAATCAATAAGAATATAGTAAATTAGAGGATGACAAAAGCAAGAAGAAAAAGTACAAAGGAGAAAGGAGACAGGCTGCCAAGGGCAGGGGTAAGGGGCAAGTTGCAGTATTAAATGTTTTGCATGTAAAACATCTGGCATGATGGTTAAGCACATGGATTCCTGAGCGAGACCTGGATTCAAACCTTAGCATGTACCAGCTGTGTGACCTTGGGCAAGTTACTTACCCTCTCTGTGCCTCAGTTTCCTCACCTGTAAAACAGGGATGATAATCACAGTAGCCACCTCACATGGGGATCACTGCAACTATTAAAGTGAGTTCATACATGTAAAGTGCTTGAAACTGGGCTGGGACATAGTGGAAGCTGTATTTTTTAAAAGAGTTTATTTATTTATATTTTTACAGAGAGAGGAAGGGAGGGAGAAAGAGAGGGAGAGAAACATCTGTTGGAGAGAAACATCGATCAGTTGCCTCTCTCATGTGCCCTGCCCAGGAATCGAACTGGTGACCTTTTGGTTTGCAGGATGACGCCCAACCCACTGAGCCCCACCAGTCAGGGTGGAATGTGTCTAAGTATTGAAAATAAGCAATGGGAAGCGTTGACTAAATGTCAGTGTTGTAATAAGCCCAGAATCCTGCAACTCACATTATTTTTCTGGGCCCCTCAGGTCGCGGGTGTGGGGAAAAGTGGGCAAGGTGACCCTCAGCTCCTTCAGCTCACGACCCAGCTGGATTCACCTTTCTCGGCTCCACAGTGTAGAGTGGGGGCAAGCCCACCAGCTCTGGACCAAGCTGATCTGGGTTTGAATCCCATTTCCACCATGGACTAGCTGTGTGACCTTGGGCAAGTCACATGACTCCTGCGAGAGCCTGTCACTTCCTCACCTCCAGGATGGGGGTGACAATAATCGACCGAGCCAGGCACCGTTCTAACCGCTCTGCAAGCACCACCATATTTCATCCTTGTCATAGCCCTATGAGTTAGCTCTTCCGCCCTCTCCTTTCGCAAGTGAGGAAACTGAGGCTCAGACAGAGGAGAAGCTCGCCCCATGCGGCCGTAGTTCCCACCCCTCTCTGCCTGATCCCAGAGCCCAGCCCACCCCTGAATGGGTGCGTAGCACACCCACGCGAGGCCCAGAGCCTGGCACGGGGCACCTGCCCTGGCTGGGTGGAAGGGGCTCTTGTTCGTACTCTCAAAACTTCGTCCTGAACAGCAGCAGGCGTCGTGGGCTCCAAGTTTGCAGGTGGCCCCTGTGACTCATCCTGCCCCACCTCTACCCACCCCCAAAACCCAGTCCCTTTGCTACTTTGTGACATCAGAACAATTCGACATCCATGGCTGCCCTAAGCCCAGCCCTCTAAGAGGGACCTGGCTACATCAGAGAGAAAAATAAAATAAAATTAAACACTTAATAGACTAGGTTGTTTGTTTGTTTTAAGGAAAACACCCAGAGAGACTAAAACAGCTTGGGGTGGGTGGGGGAGGTTATTTGGTGTCAACAGGGAAGTGGACTCACTGTCCAGAGAGGGTCCCCAGAGGCCCATGTGGATGATCAGAAATAACCCTATCTGTGCTTATCCCAGCGTGCGGGTCTTTAAATAGAGCCCGGGGTGCGTTGCTGTGAACCTTGGACGAAGTGTCCCCTCGGCAGGCTGTTTTTGGGACACGGCAGTTCCGGCCTTCAATGGGCTGCTTTGTTGTGTGTCTGCCTGCGCAGCCGCAGCCACAGCCGGACGAGGAGCGGCTCCAAGGCTCGTGCTCCCTCGGCCACTTTCCTTAAACAAACTCCAGAAGCCACGGCAGCCTGGGAGTAAGGCTTGAGCAAGAGCGGATGGGGCCCAGGCTGTGGCACCACGGACCTCCCAGGGCTCCCCAACGAGTAACGCCCCCCTGGGCCCACTGGGAAGAATTCCAAACCCAGCGATAAAGCTTCTACCCCTTGGTCTCTCAGTTCCCTGCCCTTGAGGGGCCAGCCTTGCCCCTTGACCCCTACCGCAGCACAGAGTACAGGGACCTACGCAGAAAGTGGTGATGGCAGGCACCACTCTCTGTTCCATCTGTCTGTCTGTCTGTCCATTAGTTACCCACTAAGCTCCCCGTCGCTGTGCATCAAGCCCCAGTCCCAGAGTCACGATCACAATGGCTAAATTGACTGGGCCTTCCCTCCCCCGCATGCCTTCCTTCATTAGTCCCACGTCCTTGTTCCCACTTCACAGGCAAGACACAGAGACTCCGGGAGGCCAAGTTCCTGCTGTAAGTCAAGAGCAGCCTGGGACTCTCCCCCAGGTGAGTTTGAAGATTTGGAAACACGTGGTCTTCACCCAAATACCCCCACCTTGGTGACGCGTCCAACACCACCCCTGCCCTCCAGGAGCTCAGCCTGGAGGGAAAGATAAGGAGGAAATAGGCCGTCCGGAAGAGCTGCCAGAGAGGGGACACCTCCCAGAGCCCAGACAGAGCAAGTAGGTCACGAGGAGCTTAGTAGAGATGGTCTTTGAGTTCAGTCTTTTTTAAAGTAAAAGTCAGCTCTGGCCGGGTAGCTCAGCTGGTTGGAGCATCGTCCCCATACACCGAGGTTGCGGGTTTGATCCCAGGTCAGGGCACGTACGAGAATCAACCAATGAATGCGTAGATGAGTGGAACAACAAATCTCTAAAAAGTAAAAAATAAAGAAAAAGTAAAAGTTTGCCAGATGGAGGCAGATCTGCTCCCTGACTATAAATGTCGGCATGGGAGGAGGTGTGTGAGTGTGTGGGTGAGTGTGTGTATGTGTGTGTTGAGTCTGACTATTGACCCAGGAAGCCCTGGGGCACAAGCTCACACTGGAGACTGTGGGCCTTCAGCAGACACTGAGCTCTGGCCACTGGAATCTTCAGCCACTGGCCCTGATAATATAACAGCCACGCATACTTACTAAGAACCTATGTTAGTGACACGTTACACTTGTACGTCACTACAGCCTTGAGGGGCCTCGCCGTGACGGGACCTAGACAGGGTCAGTTTTTCCAAAAGGGGAACGGGGGCTCAGGGAGCGCAAGACCCCTGGCAGTGTGCCTGTCCCTGACACAGCTATAGGACAGAAAGACGCTCAGGGTAGGGTGAGCCCTTGATGCGTATCCACTGAAGCCCTCCAGCCACAGCGAAGCTCCCCCCCAAACACCCCTCCGCAGGGGTTGCCAGGCCCTTTGTCCAAACACCTGCAACGGAAGCTAACTCATCAGCTACCAAAGCCCGTCCGTCTGCCCTCGGAGAGCTTCACAATGACTGACACGCTCTTCCTTATTTTCAGAGCAACTGTCTCCTGGTTCTTGGACCCACAGCTCCCATTCCCTCACTCTCTTCCGGAGGCCAGCCCTCCAGAAATTTGGGAAACACAGGTGGGTCTTGGCCAGGAGGCCTCAGACACTCGCAAGGTCACCCATGGGGGCTCCTATCCCACTGTCCCACTGCTCCCGACCTGCCCTGGGCACGTCCCTGGCATCAGGCCAGTGCGTGTCTGATTCCATCACTCGGGGTGGGGAGCGGCTCCCGTGGCCCCAGAGTCTCCGCCTGGTGACCTAGCTCCAGGGGCATTCGCTCACTCGGGTCTGTAGACTTGCCCCAGCCCCGTGTGGTCCTCCCCCGGGGCCAACTTTGTGGTGAGTTCTGCTACCCTCTCTCGCCCTGTGCTGGCGAGAGAGAGGCTTAGGAGTGAGGCAGCAGCAAAAGGCCCTACTGTTCGCACCTGCCACCCACCCCATGACTCCCCCAGGACGTGTGGCCCCTGACTCACTGGGCCCGCCCAGGGCAAACGTCCCGTGCGGGGAGACAAGGAGCTGCCCTCTCGGAGCGTACATTTCCACAAAGCCCAGGTTTAGTTCCCAGAACCGCAACAGGGGAGGACCCACCGTTCCCCCTGTCCCCTTTTGCTCAGGCCAGTGTTGACATCAGAGTGAGCAAGGCAGGGGCCTGGGACAAGCGAGGCTGGGAAGCAGAGCAGAAGGGCAGGGTCCCCTTGCTGGTTGTCACCCAGCGTTGTCCACATACTGATCCCCAGCTGTCCATGTGGGACCGTGGGTTTCCCCCTAAGCTTGAGTCGAATTAAATCCTCCCCAACTCCACCCCCCACAGTGGCCTGCCCCCCAGGAACCACCTCTTGCAGGGCTCAGGAGGCAGCAGGTAGATAACACCCGGCCCCAGACCCTGGCACCTTCCTTCCCTCCCCGCCAGCCCCGTGGTCAGACCGCAGTGGTGAAGGGAGGCCTCTGCCTCTGGAATCTTCCAGCCCTCCTGTCCCCTCGGCTGGGCGTATTTGTCTTGGCTGCCTTCACCTGGGCTTTTAAAAACTGAGTCTCTCCCCAGCAGCTGGCCTCCTGCTCGGCCTACAGAGCGAGACTTGTTTTCGAGGAGCCGCAGAGCCCTGCAGCAGCCCACCCGGGCCTGAGCCCAGGCCCCTCTGGGGCCACAGAGAGCTGGGAGGGGGCGCTGGGTGGCTGGGGCAGCCAGGGCCCAGATGCCACCCAGCACCTTTACGATGAGACTCACTGAAGGAAAACAGGGATCCAAAACCAGGTGGGGAGAGGGGGAAGGAGGACCCAGGCCAGCCTGGAGGGAGACCCCAGGAAGCGCTGTCCTGAGCCCCACGCCTCATCTGTACTGTGGGCATAATAATGTTTGGCTTGCTCCAAGGTAAGGAACTGGACTTCTGGACGTACTTTCCAGTTTGAAAACCTATGACTTAATAACTTTTTTTTTAAATGCCAATAAAAGGTTATTTATGTGCAAACAGAACATTGACACAGCGTGCCTGGGGTCGGGGAGGGGAGCTGTTTTCTGCCTGGTGACTTGCAGATGAATGGTAGGGATGGAAAGGGTTCTGAACTCCAGCCGGCCTTCCTTGGGGGGCTGGGTTCTGAATGAAGGGGCCTTCATGGTTCCCTCTCCGCTGCCCCTTCTGAGAACATAGGGCAGGCAGTCCCTGTGAAGACCCCATCTTGGCCTGGCATTCTGCCCCTCTCCCTGCTCTGCGAAGGTCCCCTGCCCCAAGCTGCCCATGGCCGGCGGGCCCACGGGGCTGGCCCAGCACCCAGCGCAGCCCTCCCCTGCTCTGAGGGGAATTTAGGGCACCCGCCAGAGACCTGCGCCTTCACAAGTGCCTAAGCCTGAGGTTCAGAAAGCCTGGGACCCGCTGAAGGGTCCTGGCCACTCGGTCTACCATGCCACGGAGGGAGGGTAGCCCCTCACCTTCACCTTGGGATGCTCTCCCGGTCAAATTCCCCTCTGGGTGTGCTCGTGACCCTGCTCCGTACCCCAGCTGAGTCACCGTTTCTTATCTCCCATTGCATCTGTGTGGGACTCAGGCCCTCCTGTCTGTGGGTCCCTGGTCCTTGCGGTAGCCTCTGGCTGAAAGTGCTGACACCCGAGGGTGTCACAGTCTCGTGGCTGCTGGCCCTGACTTGGCCCAATGTATCCTGGCCCCTTGCCACTCCCCCTCCACATGGTACAGCCTCTTCATTCCACACTGTGCTCTCTCCTCTCGTCGCCTCTATTCTGCGCCACTCCATCTACGGTCAATTCTCATTATTCACGGCAATTATATTCTGTAACGTCGTGGCCAATGCCAAGTTAGCGAATGCTGGGCCACCGCTGCTAGGTCAGGCTCAGGGTCAGGTTCCTGCTGGCCCCTGGTCACAAGTGTCATCAACCAATCGATGCACAACCCGCTTCATGCGTGCTTCTGTTTGAAGACGTCGAACAGCTATTGTTGATGCACTAATGCTGCACTCCGGGGTCAACGGCACTGACCGGTGCCAGAAGGAAGCTTATCCAAGGCAGCTTTCTCACCGAGCACACCCACTTTCTCCGCAAGGCGCCTCAGCTGCTTGCCCTTAGGACCACTGGCCAGCCCTTCAGCACTATGCTTGGGGGCAGGCCACACTGAGAAATCACCCCCAAAAAGCACAAATATGTAAAAAAAAAAAATGGCACTCGAAACGCCCACCGAAAGGACACTATTTATACAGCACAGGAGCCGAGACAAGGAGGCAGAGCCTCACCTTGTCCCACCTCAGTGGGAGCCCGCGTGTTCGACAATTCGAAGCTGTCACCGCCCCGCACGTGCCTGGGAGTGGCCATGCCACAGCGTGGATTTTAGAAGATGACCGGGTTTAGCAAGGAGGCACATTCACGATAATGTAACTCACGGATAAGGAGGATGGACTGCAGGCCGCTCTTGCCCTCCCCCTCCCTCCCTTCTTTTCTTCACCAAGCCCTTCTCAGCCACGTCCCAGCTCGGGTCCACCCGCTCCTCTCAGGGCCCTTCCTCACCTGTGCAACACGGCACATTGAGCCACCAGCTCCTACCGGGCACTGTGCTGGGGGCTGACGGGCTCCAACAAGCGGATAGGATCCTGTGCTCAAGGAGCTCATTGCCCAGGTCACAGTCTCTGTCCTCACTCCCTGACTCTGCTGCTGGTGCGCGGAAGCTGCCACAGACCATCAGTGGGTGGGTGAACCGTCACTTACAGAGCACGCGGTAGAAAGTCTGTCTCCTGTCTCCTGATCACCGCTCTTTCCAGCTATAGGACAGAAAGACGCTCAGGGTAGGGTGAGCCCTTGATGGGGCTGGGGGGCTGGCCGCCTCTCTACTCCCTGACCATTTGTGCTCGGCTCTGCTGGAAACCCTCCCCCAAGGGCAGGGTCGCGAATGCGCAGCCCAGGGTCTAGCCCAGCAGGGGGTCCGTCTGTAGGCCGGACAGACACAAATCAATAACTACACAAATCAATGTTCCATACGTATGACTGCACAGAACCCAAGTTTTGACACCTTAAAAATATGTCAAGCCACCATGACTATATTTAAAAACTGACACCTCGGGGGCCTGTCGGGAAGTAGTCCCTAAAATCACAAGCAGTGTTTTAAGGGTGAGGTTTCTGCTGGTCCCCTGCCCCCACATTTTCCTCAGGGAAGGGTCCCGAAGGGCACTGTGGGTATACAGTTGAGACCGTGAAAGGGGGCTCTTCCTCCTTATTACTTTTTCCTTCTTAAGCCTCCTCAGTCCTCCCTTTTCTCTCCCTCTTTTTCTTCTCCTTCTCCTCCCCAGGGAAAGCCAGGGAGCCAGGAGGCAGCTGAGGATGCCTCAGGTCGAGGGTTTCGGGGAGCCAGATGGCAGAAGAGCCCGTTGCTAGGTTGTCCGGCCCAGCTCTGCGTTGCCTGTGGAGCACGTCCCTGAGGGCAGCGCATTTCTGCGCACCTGGCTGAGGACCTCCCAGAATTCTCTCTGCTGGAGCGTCAGCATAGCTGTCTGCAGCTGGATTCAGACCCGGGGGAGGGCAAGGACTTCCCACCGTCACCAAC
Organism: Desmodus rotundus; assembly: GCF_022682495.2. Lineage (NCBI taxonomy): Eukaryota > Metazoa > Chordata > Mammalia > Chiroptera > Phyllostomidae > Desmodus > Desmodus rotundus. The sequence goes on from NC_071396.1 coordinate 34,549,694, forward strand.
ACGGAGCTGTCGCTCCCCAGGGACCTGTGCCAACCCTGGAGCCCTGTGGCTCTGCCCCACGAGTGTACGTGTGTACACACTCGCACATACGAACAGAGCCGCATCGTCTGCGAGGCGGAAAAAGAATCTCACGTTGTTTTAGGGTTTCTTCTCAGCACGTCACTTTTATCTGTAAGGTCTCCACCCAGCAAGGAAAGAGTGAGAAAATCTGGGACGTGAATTCTGGGGCTCGGGGGTGGAGAGGACCTGCAGGCTGGTGTGAAGGTGAGTCACCTCTCACCCTCACTCGTGAACCTTCTCCAGGCCCGGACAAAACGCAGCCTCACACCATCCCTCAAGGCTGGGCTCCGCGAGGGGAGCCCAAAGGGAAGTGGCCCAACACCACAGAGAGGACAGAACCCCTAAATGGTAGAGAAGATGGGAGGGGGACACACAGGGACAAGCTCTGGGTGAGGGCCCTCCACAGCTGCACCGCCGGAGGAAGCTCACGTGTGAAGGCAGCCTTGGCGACCAGCGCAGCCGGGGTGGGCCCGTGAGGATGCCGAGGCCTCCAGACCCCGCTGAGACAGACAGCCAGGACCAGGCAAAGACGCGCGAGCACTGAGGTCTGCAACAGCCAAGTGCGGAGAAACGGAAGCACTGGAGGGGCCTGGAGTGCTGGGTGCAGACATGGCTGGGTGTGGCCTGGGCCTGTTCAGGCTCCAAACTCTTCACTGCCCCCTGGGCTCACACTAGCACCCCCCACCCGACAGGCTAGTTGGGAGGATTAAGTACACGAGGCTTCGAGTAGTGCTCAGCACGTAGGAAGACTGAAACCTCAGCATCCCTGATGACCCAGAGGATGAGGGTGACGACGCAATGCTTTCCTAAGCTCTCACTTCTGTAGACCTCCTTCTGGTCAGTTTGTCATCTCGTCTACGAAACGGGATGGGCCGGCCAAACGAGCCCTAAGGTTGCTGCTAGAGCTAAGATTTAGGACTGACTCCAGGAGTTTACAAATGCTGGGGTTCTATAGAATGCCTTGCCTGATACGGTCCGGCAAGGTTCCAGCGGCCCTTAGGCTGCTCGGAGCAAGAATGGGAATGTCTCAGCTAAGACGGAACCAGGTAACACTACTCTGGACTTTTAACAGCCTCTTACTTGGTGTCTCATCTCCTCTTTTAACCTTCACAGCAGAGCATAGACACAGTGCCCACTAACCAGCCTGCCCCGTCAACGCCCTCCAGGCAGGGGGCGACCCATCATTCTGACCCTTACCAGTACACACCGGCTTTGCTTCATATGAATGGAACTAAACAGTACGTATCCCATTGACTCCATCGTCCCCCAAAATGTTTTCAAGATTCATTCATTCTTCTTATTGCTGAGTAGTAGTCCATTGTCTGGATGTAGCACAATTTTTTTATCCATTCCGACATTTGGGTTGTTTTCAGTAGGGGGTGATTATGAATAAAGTTGTTATGATTTACAACAGAAGCCAAATTGATAATCAATGGGAGACAATTGTCTTGAATCAATGGTACTAACACAATTGGATATTTATCTGGAAAAAAATGAGCCTTTACCCCTAACTTATACTTCACACAAATATGGATGGCAGGTGGCTCAGAGGCCTGAGGCAGGAAGGTAAAACAACCTCCTACAAGAAAACACAGGAGACTATTTTCATGACCTTAGGAAGGGCAAGAATATCTCAAACAGGTCACGAAGGGCATTAACCATTAAAGAAAAAAAGTAGGCTTCGCTAAAATTAGCAACGTGTTCATCCAAAGACATCATTGAGAAAATGAATAAATGAGCCAAAGGCGGGGAGATGTTTGCAATACTTACACCTGACAAAGTAGTCCTATTAACAATGCTTATTTTTAAAACTGTACAAGTCACTTATAAGGAGAGAAAAAACTCAGTTTAAAAATAGGCAAAATATTTGAATATTTGAAGGGAGAAAGACAAACATCGATGCGAGAGAGACACCAATCGGTTGCCTCCTGTACGTGCCCAGACCGGGGATCACGTCTGGAGCAGGGAATGGACCTGTAACTGAGGTATGTGCTCTGACTGGGAATCGAACCTGCAATCCCCCAGCTATGGGATGACTCTCCAACCAACTGAGCCGCATCGGCCAGGGCTCCAATGAGACTCTTGAACACTGGGATCCAGTTTCACTGGTCCCAACCCACACTGGAGCTGGTTTTCATCCCAGAGAGCTGGCCCTCCAGCCCCGCTGCTGCTCACCCATCCTGCTCAGCTCTTCCCCGCCCACAGACACAGCCAGGGCAGGACGGTGCTGGGTGGGGGGTTCTGGAGATCCCTGGACCGGAAGCACCACGTCCACCCACATCGGCGGTGCATGCCCCCATGCCATCTTTTCTGAAAGCTGAAACAGCCTCATTTGAACACAGAACGGAAGAGATGTTTGACAAGGAGACGCACATGCGTACCTAGAGCAGGCCGTTTTAGAACCCACAGGGAAAGGCCACACACCGCGCCTGGTCCTCACTGGTGACCTGGATCTCATACAAGACCTTTGGGTAAACCTCCCGCCTTAACACAACACACACACTTGAGTAAACTCTACCTTCTGGTGATAGGGGGAGAAACAAATAAATCTGTCGCTTTCAATAAGAGGAACTATTGAAAAATAGTGAGAAAAAAATAGAAATAAATAGAATTTTTTCCTGTTGTAAAAGTAAATAGTGCACAGGAAGCCACAAGTCTATTTAAAAAGCCCTTATGGAAAGTCCCGGAAAGATGTGAGTGAGGGCTCCAGAGAGGTGGCTGCTGAAAATCAAACCCGTGTGGCTGGGCTGGTGAAAGTGCAGGTCACCGTAGCTGGAAAAGGTATCTTTTCAAAAATGGGAAGTGGATCTGAGCAAAGCGCAGGAACACAGAAGCCCCCGCCAAGACCGGGCTGGTGCTCCCCAGCCCACCCTGGCCCACCTGCACCCCTTCCTGATCCGTCCGAGCTCCCTGCCTTTCCTTCCCCATGCGCTCTGAAACACGAGTGCCTCTCTCTTCTATGGGAGGCACTGAATTCTCTCAGCCACAAGCCTCCCCTTAGTGGGCTGGCTTGATAAGGTTTCTAGGTCAAAACATGATTCAAGGAACTTAGATGAGCTCTTTCAAATCAGAGATGAAGTGATGGAGATCTCGGTTTTGGGCGGGGGATGATCCAGCCGGATGGATGGGGGAACCACAACGGACAGTTACAGTGGAATGTGGTAAACACTCCGACTGAGGGAGCACAGGGGGCTTTGGGAGCCTGAGGTGGGAGGGGCCATCAGGGAGGGCTTCTAAGGACCCAGTGCCTGAGCTGCGTTTTGAACCAGAAGAAGAAGAGAAGGGCATTTTAGGAGGCGGAGCCCCAAAGGCAAAGGCAGAGAGGTAAGAGTTCGGTAGATGGCGGGGGACCTAGGGGCACACAGGTAGGCATCAGATGAGATGGGGAGCCCTGCCTTCCTCTCCTTCCGTTCCCGAGCGATGGAGGAGTTAGTACACAAGGGGACACCAGAGCACGGAGGGACTTACACTGGAACCAGGTTTAAGTGTTTGTCTTGTTTATTCTCAGGGGAACTGAGAAGAAGAGAGGAGGTGTTCACGTCATGAAGAATGTGGAGAAGGCTCAGCACTGCAGAATCACAGAAGCGGGGAGAATGCCCAACATGCTCAGAAAGGGTTGCTTGGGGAGAAATAAGGAACAGCAGCACTCTACCCAGGAAACATCTGGGATTAATCCACCCTAGAGACGGTGGGCAAGCAAACACAAGTCGGTTCCAGGAGGGTTTTGACCATTTCAGGGATAGGGAAGTCACAGGGCTTCTTAAGGGAAGCTGGGGATGTTTGGGACCTCTGCCTAACCACTTGAGGTTGGAGGGCTGGGACGCCAGCAGGCTTTCCCAGCAGGCCTCGCAGACACACAGACCAGGGGTCGGGCCGGACTGACCACGCATCCAACCCACCTGGCGCTGCTCCTGCTCCCTGCGTCCCTGGCCTCCAGCCTGGGTGACCCTGGTTCTGACTACTATGCAGACGTAGGACTCAGAGCAGGCGCCGGGGAGACTGTGGCCCCACTGACAAAGGGCCGTGAATGCCCCTGTCCTTGGAGCAACACCTGAGGTGACTTTCTTCAGACAGGTCTCCTGACCTCAACAGGAAGAGGTTCATTTTGACATGGATATCACAGAGGAGTGGGGGCCACATGTGAGGTTCCTTTGGTGCCATGGATAGGGCTACAGTGTCGAGAAAAATCTGATGATAATAAGGAGGAGGAGGAGCTAAGGAGAGAGGACAAAGAAATGGTAGTGATATCGGTCCAAGTAGCAGAACTGGCCATGATGGTGGAGCCGACAGCTGAGATGAAGCCGCAGAAGTAAAGACAGAGAAGGCAGAAGTGGAGGCCATGGTGACGGAGGTGGCTGTGGTGGCCGTGGTAGTGAGGGTCACGGAGCGGTAGTAGGGGAGGCGATGAAGGAGATGAAGGCAGTGGAGGTAAAATTGGAGGTGATGGCAGCTGTGCCGGAGGAAGTGAGAGCGAGGGGCAGGGAGCACCGGTGGGGGAGGCGATGCTGGACGTGACAGTGGACTGGCGATGGGAGAGGCGATATAGAAAGATGAAACCAGCAGAGGGAAAGGGGAAGGCGATGGAGAGGGTGGTGTTGGTGAAGACAAAGGAAGAGTTGATGGTGGAGGTGATAAGGGAGGTAAAGGCACTGGAGGCAGGGGCGGAGGTGATTAATAAAGAAGGAAGTTCATTGTGAGCTAGCCCGGTCAGGGAGGGATGCCTGGAACGTGGAGGGCTTGCACCAGAGTGTACAGACTGGTAGAACGTAGACATAGGGGATACAGTAGGACATTCCAGGGCAGGGAGATGTTAGTGAGAATTTCAGGGGTAGAATAAGTAGGTTGTATTTGTGGGGCAGTCAGAACATCTTGGCAGAAGGGAGGTGGCATGTTGGACTGGCATGGCTGATGAAGAGGAGCAAGAAAGCAAACCCAGGCAGAGGAGCTGAGATGCTGGGCAGTAGAATAGAGAGCCCCTGGAAGCCTTGAGCAAGGACGGGCTGTTAGGAATGAAGGTGTGCTGTAGGCAGCTAGAAGTGGGGAGCAGCCAGCAATGGGCTAGAAATGGGGGCAGCTAGAAATGCGGAGGCAGGGCATTCAGCTTGGAGACAGTGGAACCCGTGGCGGGGGAGCACAGTAATGGCAGCCAGGGTCCAGGCAGGGACTGGGCTAGCTCACATTGAACACTAAGTCTTTGCAGACTTGCTCCTTCTTCCCTGGGGTCCAGCTTCCAACCACCACCACCCTTCCCAGAACCCTAATTCAGTGATTCCCAAGGAATCAGGGTGCGTCTAGTCTGGCCCGACCCTTTGAGAGGCTGGATTACAACTGCATGCTGTAGCCAACTCGCCTGGCCCCATGAGAGCTGATCATTCCCACGTCCCCCCAGCGTCAACTTCAGTGACATCACATTCGTAGTTTGCAATGAATCATGGGAGTACTTCTACCATGAAGACTGGCAAATGTTACAAACTGGCTTTTCCATTCCCGGAGATCCAGTTGTTAAACACTTAACTACATATGACTGATTGCACCCCAGGAACCCCACCGTGAGAAGAAGTGATGACATTCCCCCTGCTAGGGCTGGGGCACACAGCACGTCCCTGTATTCTAGTGTCACTGATGGTATGTTTCAATAATTTTGCACACCCAATGGCCACGTTGGTAATAAGGAAGTCTCTTCAATCTGGCCCTGACTTCCGTTCATCTTCGAGCACCTCCCTGCTTTTGGACACAAAAGATGCTCTTTGTACTTCGCCTGCCCCAGCGCTGGCCTTAGTGATTAGGAACCAAGATCTGGGCACTGGGGGTGCACATTGCCTCCGGGGTGTCACTGCTTCAGCGCTTGTCAGAGGACAGAGATAGGAAACAACTTTTTAAAGCCATGCACCAATATTACAACTTTTAACGCGAATTTAATACTGCAAGTTTTCCTTCTTTCTTTTTTTAATCCTCACCTGAGGATATGTTTTTATTGATTTTAGAGAAAGAGGAAGGGGCTTGGGGGATGGAGGGAGGGAGGGAGAGAAGGAGAGAGAGAGAGAGAGAGAGAGAGAGAGAGAGAGAGAGACATCAGTTGGTTGCCTTCTACATGTGCCCGGACCGGGGAGCGAACCTGCAACCCAGGTACATGCCCTGACCAGGAGTCGAACTCAAAACCCTTCAGGTACAGGACGACGCTCCAACCCACTGAGCCACGCTGGCCAGGGAGCTTGTCTTGTTTTAAATGAACTCTCTGCTCATGCCTTTTACCCATTTTCCTATTAGGTTTTTTGCTGTTTTTCTTCTTGGTTTCAAAGAGCTCTTTCTATGTCAACCCTTCACCTGTGACGCTGACCACAGAAATGTCCCCTGAGTGTGTCATTTGTCTTGTGACTTTGTTTATGCGTGTGTTCTGATTGGGTTTATTCTTTGGGAAAGGGAAAAAGGCAAGAGCCAAAAAGCCATCAGCACTTCCTCACCCATGTCCTCGGGATCTCAGGCCACTTCTGTCCCCCTCTGCCCAAGGCCCAGAAAACAGCCCAGATTAGACATGTAAATGTCCAGCAGTCATGGGGTCGGGTCCCCCCACAGGCTGGGTTTGTACTGAGGCTGTGAAATTCCTCCTGAGCTCAGCAGGACATGGCATCTGGACTCTGGGTGAGTAGAGCCTTTCCAGACCCCGCCCAGAAGGGGGCTCGAGGGAGGCCAGTCCTGAGAGGGGAGGGGCAAGAGCCTGAGTCAGTCTCCCTGAGTGGGGCCCTTGCTGACTCACCCGGGCTGTGGGGCATCCCTGAACCCGAGAGGACAGAAAAACACCAGAGAACCCAATTCTAGGATTCGGGCGAAGGGCGCTCTCCCAACTGCCTCTCTTTGTGTGCAAAATATGAAAAGTCATGCTTATAACTGATAACGGGGTTCACCTATACTGGTACGTACACAGTAACTGTTTGAACTCTATGAAATTTCCATTTTTGTGGACCAGAAAGGGTTGAGTATCGGCAATTTCATATGGCTCAATCCCAAACGGTCCGGAAATGTTCCAAGTGCTTTTCCGTGTCATCTGTCCTTCCGTCTCATTCGATTCTCACAACTTTACAAAGTAGAGACTCATCTGGGGAAACGGAGGCTCAGAGAGGTATGACTTACTGTCAGCACCTACGTCCTCTCTTCTAATCCGAGGGATTTCTCCCAGGCCAGAGCTACGCACTGCCAGAAGTTAACGAGAGCCAGGGAATGAACACCCCCAGGGGCAACCCTCACCCAACAGGGGCTGGTGTTGGGGAATCCATACTCCAGCCTGAGGTCCTGGGTGGTAGAGACAGAGATGAGCGGAGGCACGTTCCATATGGTTTCTCAGAGGGGCCCCAGCAGGATGGGGCCTCAGTTGCCCAATCTGTAACCTGCCGCTTAATGCACTCATTATGGACTTCCCTCTCTTCCCTGACTCACTTTCCCCACGGCCTCGCTAGGATGACTATCAAATAAACCATCTGCACGCAAGGACTCTGCTCATTTCTCGGTGCTTTGAGGGGAATTGAGAAGATGCTTGGTTTCTAGTTCTGCCTCTACTTGTTAATTACCCGGTCCTCCCTCCGGGCCTCAGCTTCCCTACTGGATAAGGGGGCTGTGCCCCCGCACAGCACACAGAGAACAGCTGTGAGACAATGACTTCACCGGAGCAATGCCGGTGGACACATCCTGCCCAGCCCAGGAGTCAAGATCAGGAGGAGGAGTGGTTGCTTTTAATTACGCCAGAGTGGAGACTGCAAAGCCTGCTATGGGACCCAGAGAGCAAACACGGGCCAGTACAAGAGCAGAAAGTAAAATGATGGGCACTTCCCCTTCTCCTTCGGCCCTTCCTGCAGGACCGAAAGTGGTAGCCCCTCTGATTCTTGTGCCAACTCGGATAGGGCCGCTTGTCTTCTGCATTTTGTCACGGGACTACAATGATTTTAATCCCACCAGCCCATGCTTGTAAGTGGTGTTCTCCTAAGTAGGCCCTGAATAAGAGAAAGGAGGATCGATATGGAGGGATGACTCTGCAAAATGCTTTATGGAGACGGTCCTTCTTAGTGCTCAGAAGAACACCACCAAACTGGTATCCATAGCTCCACTTTAGAGATAAGGACACCAGTGCCAAGCAGTTAGTGCCTACGGTCACTCAGCAAGAAGCAGGACAGCCGGGCAGCAAACCCAAGTCCGCCTGCCCCTCCTCCCCCATGCCTGTGTGCCCCCAACATTTCATAGGCTCACTCGCAGGAGGTCAAGCCCTGCTGCGTCCAACAACACGGCCAGGGCTCCCAATCCTCTCTAGGAACGGTCCTCAGAGCCAAGCAAACCAGACTCACTAAAATTCGGTTGAAATTTATCAGTTAGCTGTTTGCCTTCTCCCTGGAGGCAGCACAGTGCGGAGGTTCAACAGGTAGACCTGAGAATCACACCAACTCGATCTGAAGCGGCTTCCCTGCTGTGTGATCTTGGACCAGCCACTTCAACCCTCTGTGCCTTGGCTTCCTCATAGGGAAACTGTGGACGAGGGTGTGCTATTGTGTCTCCCTGGGAAAGCCGTGAAGATACAGCAGGAGTGTTAATCTGTGTCTGGTGCATAAAGAGCGCTCAGTCGGCCCTGGCCATTGCTATCCTTTCCAGGGAAGCCCTGACTGCGTCCCGTCCCTTCTGTGCGTGGTCGGGGCCCCCACCTCTCTGCTCCCTCAGCTTCCCCAGGCTGCCTATCATCTCACTTAAGCCCTGGGAAGTGTCACTGCCTGCCACCTTATACCAGGCATGAGCTGTGTTCCCTGGCAGCTGGATCGTTCCCAGACCAGGTGGGCCGGGGGGTTCTTAGAAGGACGACCCACTGGTCACCGGCTGACCAACCTGCCCATCACCCCTAGCAAACTGTAAACACTGCCGGTGTGCCCTCCTCTCCAAACAACAAGAACAGTGCCTGGCTCTTGGTCAGCAAGCGATAGGTGAATGCGTTCCAAGTGACTATGAGTTATTTATAACTTTAAAACATCAACCATCCCCACTGAGAATATTCGAGATAGCTCAGAGAAGGAGCTGGCCATCGTTTCTCAAACAGTGGCAGCCTCACAGGCTCTGTGAGTATCCAGTCTTCCCAGGGAGCAAGCTCATTTGCATGGATAAATTCTGATGTGTGGTTTTTCAAGTCAGTGCTTCATTGTGTCCCTCACAGTGCCATGCACACAGTAGGAGCTCAATAAATAGGTGTTTATTTACTCAAGTACTCCAGAGCCCCTGAGTTCGAAAACAGAAAAACCAGAGTTGGAGTCTCCTCCCTTGCAGGCCAGGCCTTGATCCATCTGGGCAGACAGATGACCATTCACTGGCCTGCTTCCTCTGGGAATACTGTCCTGGCTCCAAGAAGGACTGCTGAAAGGGGGCCATTCTCTCATCTCAGAAGGGCCTCAGACACTTCACAGTGAGGGTTTTTTTTTTTTTCTCAACTGCCTCACTTGACCTTTGGGCCTGACGAGTAGTGGGCAAAGCCCAAGAAAGGCCTGCAACAAACGGCCTGCCACCAGCCCACGACTTACTCTGCTTTTCTGGACTTCCCATGCGGTGCTCTTTGGGGCTCTCCAGGACCTTGGGAGAGCACAGAAGGACCACGTTTCCTTCCTTCCCGCCGCACTGGGTGCTAGTCTCCACCGGAAGTTCAGAGGCTCTTTCCTGTGACCACAGCCCCTGGGCCACCACCCTTTCCCTTTCCCTCTCTCCCTCTGCCATGGCAGGGGGTCAAGGCGTTTGGTTTTCTTAAATTGTAACAAAAGGGCTACTTGACTGGTGTGAGGGTCTCAGAGAGCCCCGGCAGTCACGGCTCATCCCCGGCCCCCAGCACCATGGCTCCATCTCTGAAGACTGGCGTGCTTGGGGAGAGGAGGTGCTCCTGGTCCCTGGCCCCAGACGCTGGAGGTCCCGTGAGTCAGCTGGGAGAAGGTGGGACGCGGTGGAGCCAGATGGGAGCATATAGCGCAGGAGCGTGTGTTCGGGGAAAATAAAAAGATCTAACAGGAGCCACTTGGGGGTCTCCTGAGAGATTGGGTCAACCGGTCTCATCTCTGCTTTCAGGATCTCACCCCAAACTTCTAGCATCTTCATGAGGTCATCTACTAGAGACCACTCAGGCAGGACGCAGCACCACGGTCCCACCAAATGTCACAGACAAGAGCTTAGGGTCTGAGGGTCAAGAGGCCTGTGTTCAAATTCCCATTTCCCAGGTGGCCTGGGGCAAGTCAGGTGCTGCTCTGAGTCAGTTCCCTCATCTGCTAAGAGGCAGGTACTAGTACTTCCTGCATCGCAGCACTGAATGAGGAGAGCTCCGGACCGTGCACATCCTGCGTGCTAAGCAAGTGTTGGCTCCCGTGATTATCAAGTGCAAAGACCAGGGTACGCAGGCTGCCGCAAGTTGTCCTAGTTGGCTGGAGCTAGGGGGCAGCTGTGGAACAACATGGGAGACAGGACTGAAGACAGATGGGAAGCCGCGCTACCGCGGCGGCGTGTGGGCAGTTTACACTGGATTCAGTGGTCCTGGGGAGCCATCGGAGTTGTGCGCAGGGGAGAGACGTAAACAGAGCTCATGGCGGGGAACAAGGTGGGAACGGAGAGTTTATAGACAGAGGAGGGTTCAGCCTGGGATCTTGCCAACCAATGACCTGGTGTTCAGACTATGCCAGCCCCACGCCCCCTAACCCCCACCCCCAGCCTCCTCAGCAAACAGGGCTGGCCTTGCCAACGAGGAGCACGCTTTCTACTGCATGTGAATGTGAACTCTCGCTTGAATGTGCTGAGTAAGAACAACAGGACTCTGAGAAAGAGCAGACTGCACTTACTTCTAACCAGGCCCTGGTACAATTTAACGCTCATCAAGCACGAGCGCCCAGTTTCCTTCCACATGTTCCTTCTCACTTCCCTGGGATCTTCTTTTTTCTTTTCTTTTCTCTTTCCTTTCCTTTCCTTTTCTTCTTTTTTTTTCTCTTCTCTTCTTTTCTTTCCCTTTCCCTTTCCCCTTCCTTCCGTCCCTCCCTCTGCAGTGCCCTTTGCCAGTCCCCGACAAGGGAGTCCTTAGCGAGTAACTGCAAGGCTCTGGCAGTCTCTCTGTTGAATGTGTAGGTAGGCAATGCTCAGGCCTGCGGGGAGCCACCTGCCGAATGTAACAGCAGTGGGGAAGCAGGCACTGGAGTTGGGCCACGGGCACCCCGAGGGCAGCGACTGGATCTGCGTTGTTCTCTGATGAACTCCCAGAACTTGGAACACTGCCCGGCACACAGCAGGCGCTCAATAAATGGGTGCTAAGCTCAGAAAACGGGCAGTTCTTCCTGGTGTATGATGGTCGGTGGGTAGTGAGCGTGTATTTGAGGGAAGGGCAGGGGGCAGGGGTGTGTTGGCAGATCCACCCTGAGGATGAGTCTGGCCAAAGCATGCTCACAGTGGGACCGGTACTCGCAGCCACCTCTGCCCCACGCAACCCCAGCACCCCCATCTGTGCCCACTGCAGAGGTAATGAACGACAAGGGCACTTTCACTGCCACTGTAGGTGGCAGGTGCCCATGACCCACAACATGAGAAACCCGGGGGCTAGAGGCCAAACAATCAGCGCCTGGGCCTGGCCTTCCATGGCAGCCCGGAGTGCACACCCCCCACACCACTCCAACCAGGAGTCCGCGACAGGCCACACGTCTGTTCCCGGCATGGTCCCAGGACTCGGCTGCTCCACGCGCGGGCCAATGAGGACCCCGGGAGGTCCGGGCCCAGGGCACGGCATCCCTAGGCCCCCAAACAAGGGTGGGCTTTGTGCAGCCAACAGAAGGCAGGGCAGCAAGCCACCGCGAACCTCCCGGCAGGTCCCTGCCGCAGCCCGCGGATTCCTGCGGCTACAGGGTCCTGGCAGCGCGGGCGGGCTGCACCCTCAGCCTCTGCCCCTCGACCTGCCCTCCCTCTCCCAGAGAAAAGCTCGGGAGGAGTGAGAAGCGTCCAGACCTCTGAAGGATGCAAATCATCCATGGAGTCAACAGATCACAGCGATTTGAGCGCAAGTTTGCTTTTTAGGGCAGCGCGCAAAGGCAAGCAGAGCCCCAGGGCTGCTCCGCAGGGAAGGGGACAATGCACTTCCACTACAGGCGGCGGGGGAGGGGGGGGGCGGGCACCAGCACCCAGCCTCTCCAGGACCCTCAGGAGTCAGAGGGTATGCACACCTGAGAGCTAAAATAGAGAGAAACCAGCCCTCCAAATACACACCCGTGCCTAGTAACACAACACAATGTTTTCTTGGTGGCCAAATGAAATCGTAAGAACCAGCATGCCCTAAATGCTTACCATGTGGAGGGGAATTTCTAAAAGCTAGCTAGAGACAATGGAGAAAGCAGAAAGAAGGCTAAAGATGCATAGGAAAAGCCAGGTAAGTAGCAAGTACACAGTAAAATGGTGAAAAATAACAACTATATCAGTAATCATTACAAATGGTACAAGTGGAAACTCAACACTTAAGGTAGCCAGATTTGGTTTAAAAACTGGGCACAAAAATCAAAAAGTGGTAGAGTTACAAGGAGAAATTTATAAATCCACTGCCCTATGTATAATATTTACAAGAAAAACAGTCAAAACATGAAAGAGATAGGTTGAAAATAAGTTTGAAAAAGACGTCTTAGAAATACTAACCTCCTCCCCCCACAAAAAGCTGCGATGGCTGTAGTAAAGAGAAAAGGCATTATTGAGAATATCAATAATTATGTAATTATTATAAAAGGAGTAATTCACCAGGAAGCCATAACAGTTATAATAATGTAAGTTTAGTATACAAATTTATAAAACAAACAGTGATAAAATTACAAGGAGAAATTTATAAACCCTTAGTCGTAATGGAAGATTTTTATTACACTTTTCTCAGTAATTGCCATACTGAGCAGACAAAACAATTAGGAAAGGCAGAATATTTGAATAACACAACTAAGTTTAATTGATGGACATATGTAGAACCAGGTACCCAGCAGTTAGAAATACTTTTCAAGAACATGTAACACATTTGCAAAAATGTATTATTTACTAAGCGCAAAGAAAATCATAATATGAAGAGAATCCACATTATAAAAACCCATATGCTCTGAATGCAGTGCAATTAAGATCAAAATCTTAAATATAATCCTGTAAATTTAAAACAAACTTCTAGATAACTCCCAGGGTACAGAAAGATCAAAATTGGAAATTAGAAATTATTTAGAACTGAATGACACTGAAAATACTATGTATGAAAATCTATGGGAAATCTCTCTCCCTTCCCGACCCATCCGTACTACCCACTGGGCGGACAGAGCAAGGTGACGGACAGGTGCCCACTGAGAGGGGTGACTTGGAGCAGGAGTGGAGGCCTGGAGGGGTGAGGAGCACGTCCATGTAGGGGGTCGGCTGCGTGCAGGGAGTCGGAGCCAGAGCCGGGAGGGAAGGGCACGTGTGCAAGGAGGCGGCCAGGTGCGGGGTGTTGATGCACGGACCAAGGAGGCCAGCCCGCACCAGGCTGGGGGTGGGTGTCTGATGAGGGGTGCCAGAGTCCAGCGGAGAGAGAAGGGCATCCACAGACCTCACACTAATGCCTCTAATTCCCAGCCAACACAAGTGTTCACTCTAATTATCGCGCTCTCCATAGGGGTAACCAACACCCTTCTCCAACAGACAGAAACCTGGCCCTGGCCTCCTTCATGGAGCAACCCATTCAATCCCTCCCCTGGAAACCAATCTCCCAGCACTGCTGCTGCCCCTCCCCCAAAGCAGGCAGACGCTCTTCTCACCTGCCTTGGTCTCTGACACTTTCCTGCACTTTACGTGAAACTTTGTTTGGTACTTTATTTGAAAAAAACAAACAAACAATTTTTTGGTACTTTGCTTGAAACTTTTCTATAAGTTGCAGATTATGTAAAAATAAATCATTTAACAACCTTATATAACTCTAGCCATGTGCCTTAGGGTGCTGGTGCATCATCCTGTTCACGAAAAGGTTGTCGGTTCAATGCCCAGCCAGGGTGCCTATGAGGCAACCGATCTATCAGTTCCTTACATCGATGTTTCCCTCTCTCCCTCCCTCTCTCTAAAATCAATAACAAAAATATCCTCCAGTGAGGATGAAAAAAATAATAATAAAAATAAAAACCTTACAGAATGCAGCCACAGAGCAAGGAAGGGACATTTTATACCTTTGAATGTTTATATTAGAAAAGAAGACGGCAAATTAATCAGTCAAGTACCCAAGACATTTGAGAAAGAAAAACAGGGTAAACCCAAGAAGGAAGGAAATAATAAAGACAAGTGATGGCAAAGTCACAAGGTCACGTCAACACAGCTACGGTTGTGCAGAGAGTGCGACGTGATGCAGCCGATTTGGAAAACGATTTTCCTAGCCTCGCGAAGTTTAGGGTGCGAACAGCATGACTCAACAATGCCACCCTCGGCGTGCTCCAAATGCCCCCGAGAGATAGTACGAGAATGCTCTTTGCAGGGTTGTCTGTAAGAGACCCAAAACATGAAAACGAATGAAACCTCCATTTATAGAATGGATAAATAAACCGCGATCTAGTCACACAATGGAATACTGTGGGTCAGCAAAAATGAATGAACCACAGCCACACTCATCACCGCCGATGAACTTCAAAATCAGAATGATGAGCAACGATAACTAGTGGCAGAAGAGTTCACATTCTGAAACTCTGTCAAAAATAAAACCTGGGGATAAGGTATTTATGCCCCTGGGGCTGGGAAGAATGTCTTAAATAAGAAGACATGCAAACTATAATGTGGACGATGGATAAAACCGATACGGAAATTAACGCTTCCTACACGATACACACTATGAACAAGAGAAAGACAAGCCACAGGCTGGGGGAAGGCATTTGCAACAGATTTAACTGATCATGGACCAGTCCCTAGAATTTGTAAAAGAATTACCAAATGTCGGCAAGCATCGAGCTCAACAGTAAAAGGTGGGCAAAGCGTACAAAGGTCCAATTAGAAGGAAAGGAAGGTGGAAGGACTGACAAACTGGAGAAGATGCTCTACTTCTCTGCAGAGGGCAGGGCGCTAATTAAAACTCTGGTGCGGACCCCTTAGCTCCTGCCCAAGGTGCTCAACACCAGGCTGCCTCTGACCTGTGGGCTGCTGACCACACCCCGGCACCCTCTACTGCCCCTCCTAGGTGTCAGAGCTCACCTGTCTCCTCCCAACATGCACTCTGTTAGAGCTGGTTAGGTCCCCAGGAGTTAGGCACAGCCCCTGCTTCCTTCACCCAAGCCACATGGACACTTCCAGGGGCACTGGTCTCGGACAGGTTCAAGTCACAGCTAACTACGGTGACGTGACCGATAAACAGTGGGTCTCCTTCAACACACAACCCCGTTGCTCAGTCTCACTGTAGCTCGTCCTTTCTCTGCAGTGGAGTCTCTTCCAGGTTCTCAAATACTCATCCACCTCACAGTGAAGTGTCTGCCGGCTTCTCCACTCCATCCCTGTGTGTCTGAACCCCCAAGCGCGGATACGGTTTGGGATCATTCCCAGAACGCTACCCAGACGCTATCGCGATCGATGGATGCCAAACATAGTTCATGGCTCAACTGTGTTTTTCTGAGATAGGTAAAACTCGCTCTTTTTTTTTTTCAAGGTAGAAAGTAAAAAGGAAGAACTTTGGAATAACCAAGGTGTGACGGCATCTCTGGCACGTCACCCTGAGCAGGGTACGAACGCTTACATCAGCCAGGTGAGGCTCACAGAAACAAGGAGGCTCCAGTGAGAACCTCAGGGATAAGCACAGAACCTCAAGGAAAACACGCTTCCTTCTCCACTGGCTGTAAACAAAGCCAGGCCACGGGACTGGTGACTGTCAGCTTCCAGGACACAGGTACACAACCACTTCCCACCCTTGGCGAGAATGTCCCCTACACTGTCCCTGACCTGGTGACAGAGAGCATTGCCTCATCTCTCCAGAGGACAGAAAGGTCAGGCCTGACGACACCAGGCGGGGTACCCCAGCGCCCAGCAGGAGAATGGCCAGCCACTGTTCCCAGTCTGTACCTGCCGAACAAAGACACAGGTTCTTCATTTACCGAAATATTTATTAAAAGCTTCGTTGGAATGTGCTGTCTGACTTACTCGCTTCATTTTCTGACTTGGACGGACATCTCTGTATTTTTACACGAGGGTTACATTTAGAATCTCACCACCCTCGGAAAATAGCTTTTTGTGAATCTAAAAATGCTCCAGCTTGTTGTTTCAATGAGACTGGAAGCAACATTTCTCTAAATGGTTTCTTTAAAAGCTGACATAAATCAGCCCCACTTCACTGGCTACAGAAATACTGATGCAACTCACGAATGAAAAGTTATTTGCAGATTGCAGCCTGCTAAATTTGTCCTCAAAATCCACGCGTGTCACCAAATATGGGTTTTTCTATAAGCACCAAAAAATAAAGTTATTTTTAAGTGTAATACAACCCAAATGTCAACGATCCCCTCGTCCCTCCTCATTCTTTCCTTTTCTATGTCCTCTTCAGCAGTGGCTGAGAATAAAATTTCTTCACGTGGTTACACTAATATGGCATAAAATTCAGAAAAGACAAGGAAAAATTACCAAACAAATGTAAGCATTTTTGTGGTTTCTTTCTTTTCTTTCCCTCCCTCCCTCCCTTCCTTCCTTCCCTCCTTCCTTCTCTTCCTTCCTTCCTTCCCTTCCTTCCTTCCCTCTCTCTCTGTCTCTTTTCATTTCACTGTTATTCATTCACAAATATATATGCTTATTTCATACATGAGTGTTACATACATTTTTGTGCCCCACTTTTATTTTCTGGAAAGTGCCCCATTCCCTGTCAATGTCAAGTGCATTTCTTTCCCTCTTGTCTCTGCAATGCCCTCCAGGGCAGGGAGCGTATCCCTGTCTCTCTGTGATAGTCCCGGGAGTGAAGGACACTGTAAGTCTGTGGGTCTCAGCATTATTGTGAGGAAGATACCGTTATTTTTCCCACTTATAAGTGAAAGAAGTTCAAGTTCAGAGAGCTTAAATAACCTGCCCCAGGTCACCCAGCTGACAAATAGCCCAGGTAGGATTTAAGTGATTGCAAATGATTTTTAAGTTTTTACTTTGTCCTTCCCTCTATTTTCCAAGATTTCCATATGAGTATGCATTGATTTTACAATCAGGAAAGAAAGCACTCTGAAGTTGTTGTGGAGTTTGTTTGTTTTTTCATTTTTTCACGAGTTCCAGGCCCTATATCTACGATGAAGGTTAGGGTTCATTCCCTCTTTAGGGACTCCTTGGAACACAGAGCTTAACCCTGAGGAAATGCTTGGACTCACTGCCAGGGTCTAATTTCAAAGCCCCATACTCTAAACAGACAATCAAAATACAATTCGCAGATGAGCCTGATAGAGAGACAGGGGTGGGCTGCAGCTCAGGGGGTGTCTCTCTGGAGTGCCGCAGCGGTGGGCCTGCGGCTGAGGCGCATAGAAACAAGGAGCCAGCGGCCCACTTCCTACGAGACTGCATCGGAGACTCCTGGATAGGCGCAGCGCCATCAGGTGGTCTCTGGGGAACAGACGTGGACACTGCCGCATGAGAGGTCGGAGGGCTGCTGGGCCGAGGCCCCAGGACTCTGTCTTTGCCATCAACTGCTCCTCCTACAGGGGCAGGAATTCAGGTATCCCAAGTACATGTCCTCAAGGCTTTTATAGCAGGCTACATCTGTCCAATGTGCGTTGATTGCTAACATCCCCAAGGCAGGAAGGACTCAACACCTCCACTGGAAGGGGTCAGTCTGGCCTCCTTATTTATGTCCACTTAAACGCTAAGTACATCAACGTACATTATCACACCCCAATCCTCACTACACTCACTACCTCACTCACTATACAGCAGGTCAGCCTGCATCATGCACGTTCAAAGGGGAATCACGGAATGCTTTAAAAAGTGAAGCGAGTTGTCCCAGGGCCCGCAGTCCCTGCTTCACGCTAAGACTGGCCCTAGGCTCTGCTGCAGGGGAGGCACATGGGCCTGAGAGTTTCTTCACAGTTTGTCAGCAGAGTAAGTACAGAGGGATTCGGAGGAATCAGCCTCCTTCCCAAGGAGCATCCTGGAGAACCAGGTGCCCGAATGAAGTCGAGCATAACTGGGAATCGGGTCGCCTGGTTCTGGAGCCAGCTCCGCCTGCCCCAGTGTGATCCAGGGCAAATCCCTCCCCTGCCCCATCTCAGGCCCCATCTTCTCTAATACAGGATGGACGGGCTGGCTGACCTCCAACACGCAGGCTGGCTCTAGGATATCGATTCTACATTCATCTTCATTCTATTTAGTATTCTATGGCTTATGCTTTTGAGAAGCAAATCAATTTGGTTTCTTCTTATGAATACTTCATCTTCCTTCATACAAACACCGGTGAATATGAAGCTGTATGTCCCCAGAGGGACTTTATGTTCCACGCCAAACCGCAGTGCCTACTACATGACTAAAAAAAAAGTGGCCGCTTTAATCCCCCAAGGACGGCTGTTAGAGATAATGCAGAGGGCAGGGGCACTAAGCCAGGCAGTATCAGGACAGCACCCTGAGCCACCAGGCTTCCAAGTCTCCAACTGAGCCCAAGGACCTGATACCCCATAATAATCGTGTTTATTGAGCACTTATTATGGGCCCGTGGCTGTTCTCCCAGCTTTCCATACATTTATTTATTTAAATCCTTATAACAACTCTATCAAGTTGTTATTGTCTGCATTTCACACGCAAGGGCAGTGAGGCACAGAAAGGGTAGGGAACTTGTGCCAGGTCACACAGCACGCCAGTGGCAGAGCCAGGTTCAGGTGCAAGCATTCTGCCTGCAGACCGGTCTGTCACAACACATATTGGCCTGATTTATAACCAACAGAATCAGGGAATATTACTGTGGGATGAGCCTATTGCCACTGCGCTTAGGTGACATTTGAAGTGTTACTATGGTCTTTTTTTTTTCTTTGAATCTTGTACTTTCTTTGTACCCGTGACTCTTTCCCTGTCCCAGTAGACAGAGCATGTGGCACCTTCTGCTTCAGAGAGGGACAATAAAGCCAAATGATAGAGAGAAATGAGGAAACAAGTCTTTTCCTGGCACCGTGGGTCAGAGAATGAGGCTGCAGCTTTAAAAACTGGACAGACTATACTAATAATTTAAAAAACTCAACATGAATGTTTTTTCTCAAAACACCAGACTTTGGTCGTCTTCAGTATATCAAAGCCCACCTGAGCTCTTCTCTGGCGTTGGCCGGGCTCAGCTCAGGAGGGGCGATGTGTTTTGCAACTGTTTACAGGAAGAGGGGGCGCTTGATGGAGCCAAAGAAAGACCTACTGTTGGCAGACCAGATGGACGGAGGGGCCCGACTGGGGCAGGTCAGCCTGTCTGGTCAGCTCCGGGCCAGGGCGACAAGGTCACAGAGGGGAGCTTGTTCTCTGGGCAAACAATATCGGGCATTTGCAGCTTATGAGGGACTTTTGTAACTGAGACTATCCGGGTGCTGACCCTGATATCAGGAGGTAGCTGGAATGGGGGACCCAGGGTGCAGCACAGATGTGTCCTTTCTTGCAGATCACAACAGGATTCAAACCGAGACTTTTGAAATTCTCTCCCATGCGGCTCTTCATACAGTCACAGATGCCAGCTGCCAGGAGGCACAGGAGAAAATGATTGTCGCTGGGCCTCGGTGCCCCAGGACGAAAGCACGGAGCCCTGTGAAAGTACATGGTTTTATAATCCCATCATTCTTGGCACATAGCACAATCCTACTATGTGGTATTTTTATAAAAGCCTTAATTCATGTCAATATTTTAAATACGCCACTACGCCAAGAAGCAGAGACACCCCAGTAGCTAGGAGCATACCCAGTGCTTATATTTTGGTCTTTTCACTAAAACTAACCAAGGTGCCTGAAAGTAGACACAGGCTCCAGGCCTGGGACAAGGCTGGCTGGTACAAGATGACCATGGAATGAATATCTTGTTATGTCAGAACGTAAGTGCTCAAAAAATGACAGATACATGTCATACGGACATGGGACCAGCTTGAGGGGATAGCCTCTGACTATGCCTAGAACAATGTGAGCACAAAAATAATTAAGTAATTAAATACAGTCACAGTTGATAAACCCTTAGGAAAAAGAGGAAGTCATAAGTCCACACCGGTGATAAATCAGTACCTAAATAGGGGACACGGAGGACTGTGGGTTAAAACAGACTACCAAGCCCTGGCTGGTGTGGCTCAATGGATTGAGTGTGGGCCTGCAAACCAAAAAGTCGCCGGTTTGATTCCCACTCAGGGCACATGCCTGGGTTGTGGGCCTGGGCCCCAGTAGGGGGCGTGCAAGTTGCAAGAGGCAACCACACGATGATGTTCCTCTCCCTCTCTTTCTCCTTCCCTTCCCCTCCCTCTAAAAATAAATAAATAAAATCTTTTTTAAAATCTTCTGATTTAAAAAAGAATAGAATACCAAGAGTTGACTATCAAACGTGTTGGGAGGGCTGGAGCTGGCAAAGCCTTTTTTGCAGCTATCGTGGTACAGACTGGATGGGGTGAGAAGCACTAGGGGGTGCTAAGCCTAGAGGGGGAAATCCGATAAGCAACAGATATTTGCTTGATCTTAAAATGTTCCCCCATAGATTATTAGTTACAAGGGAGAAAATAATAATAATAATTATACAATGAAAAAATCAGAGAGCACCTAGACCAGGGGATTAAAATGAATGTGACCAGTGAGAGACAGGTGAGTATCACGTCCCTCCAGATGTGACATGGTGACAAGGACACAGTATCACTGGTACAGTGCTCCAGCCAAGAACGCCAGCCACCATGCAATCGCCAGCAACCACCCGGCAAACACAGAATAAGGCGCATTCTGTTAAGGGGGAGGGGAGGGCAAGCTGGGTCCCGTAAAAAAAATGTCAATGTCGTGCAAGACCAAGGGAACTGTGGAATGTTCCAGATGAAGGAAGGCTAAAGAGATATGGCATTTAAACCTGGACCCAAAGCTGGATCCTCTACGGGAAAAGGGAAAATGCTACTAAGGACATTATTGGGTCAACTCACAAAGTGAAATACAAATAGCACATTTTATCAAGGTATTGTACGGATGTTAAATTTACTGAAGTTTATTCTGATCCCTTTAGTGAATGCACGCTGATTTGTGACTAAGAGGCCACACAGACACTTCGACAACTATCTCCCTGGTTGGCACCAGGGACGGGGACAGCGGTAAGGATGCTGTCATCAGGAAGACTGGGTGCAGCCCGGGAGAGGGGCGCCGATCTCTGCAGCGATCCTGTTCTCTCTAACCTGCAAAGTGCCTCCAAGCCAGAGGTGTCTCTTCAAAATGAAAATCACCATCAAGCCATCCCTCTCTAAAACGCTCCTTCTGGGTTACAAGAAAACCCAAAAGCTTCAATGAGATCTATTCAATGAAAAGTCTTCAACCAAGACCTCGAATGGCTTATTCTGAGAGCTTCGTCTCACATCTCTCCACCGTGGTTCTCCACGCCCCACCCTCAGACCGTGTTCAAATGCCTGGAGTTTGCCTTGTTCCTTTGCTACCTCAGCAACTTTTCAGACACTGTTCCTTGCCTCTGAAAGGTTCTCATCCTCACCCCACCTCCCTTCACCTAGCTATCCTCTATTCATCCTTCAACTCAGAGCTGACTTCTTGTGCCCTCTGAGGCCACGGGGAGGGGTGTTCCAGCTCACAGCCCAGGCACGTGAGGGAAGATGGCTTCCAGCCTCAGAGTGCCCCCCGGCCTTCGAGTCTTTTCAGAGGAGACCCCAAACAGCCTGTAGTAGAGACAACCATCCCCTGTGTCCTGTTCAAGTCTGCGAGCATACTTGTTCTATGCCGCCAAGTTTTGGGATGGCTTATCGTGCAGCAATAGTACCTACACCACACAAGATGGTAATAGGCATTATGCACAAAGGAGAGCTATTCCTGTAATTAAATGTCTTGGAAAGCACTCCATCGCACAAATTCCAACTAAAACAGAGTTTATTTTACCACAGTCTTTTCATATATAATGTGCACTGTGAATCTCAATCTCCAAGAGGAAGATATAGTATTTGGTGTTCCTGGAACTTTTCTTCTTTCCCATGAGCTGTCATTCTGCAAAGGCTGATGCTGGAGCCCGAGTCTCACAGTGAAGCCAGCTGAGGCCCAGAAAGGCTCAGAGACCTGTCCAGAGGCACCCAGAGTCAGGACCAGAGCCCGGGTCACCCGATGCCTGGCTTAGGGCTGCTCGCACAGGCCTGCTCAGGGCAGACTCAGGTGCAAGTGGCTCCCTCCCTCCACACCCCTGCGCCATCCCTTCAGCCTCCCCTGTAGCCTGCACCTCTCACCCCTGCCTCCTTCTTCACCCTTTACCTGCTCCCCCCAAGGCCTCTTTCTCTGAGGACGCCTGTCCTCCTCCACAGGCAGCCGAAGAGATGGGGAAGGAGAGGCAGGCGTGGGCAACAGCCCCCACCTCATCCCCCCCTACTGCCCTCCCCCAATGCACACACCGCACACCCCCCACACGGCCCACCTCCACAGCCAACCTCAGCCCCTCACAGCTGGGCCTGCCTCCGTGAAAGCTGCTTCTCTGCCCTGAACACTGCCTGTTGTCCCATCCATGGAGCCGCTCGACTCCTCCTCCTTCTCCCAGCCCCGGCTGGAAGAGGAACACAGCCCTCCCTTGTCCCTCCTCTTGATATTTCCAGTAAAAGCACCTCGAACACAATCTCGCTGCCACAGCCCTAATTATGTGTGAAATCATTTTTTTTTTAGCTCGAAACCAAAGCAAACAAGCACACACAGAGAAGCCCATTCTCCCCGGCCCGGGAGGAGCGCCCCGCTCCTGTTGGGTTACCTCAGGCCTGCACAGAGACCCCGCTGTGTTTCTGTGTTTCTCGAGCTGCCCCTGGCCAAGGTGCCTCCCAGGCCTGACCAGGGAAGCGGTCCACCCCCTCGGAGAAAGAGTGGGTTTCGGTGTGTTCTGCGCTTTCCACGCAGGCTTACGGGGCCTCACGTAGGCCCAGTGTATTCTGAGGCCGCAGAAAAATGCCTGTCTGAAAAAGAGTGGGGTACTCAGGAGTCTTTCCTCCTGGGGGAAATTGTCATCATTTTATTTTTTTCTATTCTATTTTTGGATGTCAGGTACCCAAGAGGAGAGGAGATCATCCGTATCACTATTCATACACGGCTATTTTTTCTTCCTTTTTTCCTATTTTCTTCCATCATTCCCCCACTCCCATTCCCTCCATTGACGACCGTGCTCGAGCTTGTTTGACACACATCCTTCCGTAAGTCTGGGCCTTTGAGAAGATATTGCTAGGGGGAGTATATGTGATGCTCATCTATTTACATGGGCCTGTTAAAGACTCAAACCACTTCTAATTTGGTCTTCTTGGTCCTGGGTTTGGAAAATGTGTCCGTCTTGCTATATGGCCCTGTTGGAGAGGACCCCTGCACAGTAGTCCCACACAGGCCCCCATGACACGGGTGCCCTGACCTGGTGATGGACACCTGATCGGCTCCTCCTCCTTGCCTCCACAATAATGCAGTGATGGGCACCCACATACGCGTCCCTTTATGGGTCTTTGCAGGAAACACTTGGGCGTCTGTGTCTGGGATTTGGAATGCTGGCTTACAAGATACACACTCGCTTGCTTTCACTGAGTACGGCCCTCTGGTTTCTGGAATGCCTGGAACCGATTTACACTTTCACCAATAGGACACGGGGGTCCCGTTTCCTCGCCATCTTACTGGCATCTGACACTATCCAACTTTCTAACGATTGCCAATATTTGAAGATAAAATGGTACTGCTTTCTAAAATTATTCTTCTTATGTCTGCGGAGGTAACGCACCTCTTCAAACAGTCCTCAGCCATTCAGGGTTTTGACCTACTGTAGACTGCCCAGCGAACACACTTGAATTTTACCGTTTGTCTAAGGTACGTGCACACACACCCTACCTGTGGGCCTCGCGACTGAACTCGCACTAGACACAGACTAATTCAAGGGCAGTTTACATCACTACAAGGTTAGGTTGCCCATCCAAAATCACGGTCTGCCGGTGGGTAACGGAAATATAGTGTGAGTCAGACATGCAATTTTCAATTTTTAGTAACAACATTTAAAAAAATAATAAAAGGTGAAAGGTGAAATTAAATTGAACAGTACATTTTATTTAACCCAATATATCCAAAATGTCATCATTTCCACATGTGATCAATATAAAAAACATGAATGAAATGCTTTACATTCTTTTATTATGCGTAGTTGATCTTCAAAATCCGGTGTTTGCTTCATGCCTACGCCGCATTTCCGGCTGTAGTCCTCGCGCCACAACTGCTCCCGCGTGGCAAGTGACTGGATTGAAGAGCTCAGGTCTCTTTCTTCACTTGTTCATACACTGATAGAAGTTAACTGCCTTACCGGGTCTTCTGCAACGTAAATACTTCTGTAGCGTTGTGGTGCCCAGGGGCAGGACTCGGGGGGCGGCAAGTGAGGCACCCAGGGGCAAACTGAAGGCGGTGTCCACTCTCCGGGTGGCAGAGTGGGTGCCTCCTCAAACCCTGCACCCCACACACTACTCTCACCCTTGCCCAGCCCTGATGCAGCCATTCAAGTTGTGGTATTGTTTTTTTTTTGGGGGGGGGGGTTATAGTTAGCTTTTTATTTTTACATTTTTTAAAATTGTTCAAGTACAGTTTTCTGCCTTTTACCCCCACCCCTTCCCACTGACACTGAGAACAGGTTGACTGCGGTATCGTTTTTAAGACTAGTGTTTAAAGGAAAAGGAAGCAGCTATTTTAAATGCAGGGACTCTACATTTTAAATTGGGGACTCTTAAAAAAGCCAAAAACTGTTTGTTACAGCTCTTCAAACTAGAAATGGAAAAGCCACAGAAGCATATGGCAAAGTCATCATTAAGTCGCATTAATTAAAAGACTAATAATGTCTTATACAGTTGACACTGCTGAATGGACGCTCGGGAAAAAAAATGACAGCACCGCCACTTCCCATGATACAGCCACTTGTCAAATTAAAGACTTAGCTGCAACCCTGGTTGAGTAGCTCAGTTGGTTAGAGCATCATTCGATACACCGAGGTCGCAGATTCAATCCCCGGTCTGGGCACACACATACAAGAATCAACCAATGAATGCAAAAACATAAGTAGAACAACAAATCAATCTCTCTCTCTCCCTCTCTCTCTTTCTCTCTGTCCTCCTGCCTGTTTCTCTAAAAAAAAAAAAATCAATTAAAAACTTTTAAAAAGACTTGGCTGCAACCATGAAAAGTGAGTGGCTCTCTCATTGGCAGCCTATGAACGGAGGAACGCACAGACATGGCTGGATTGCGTGGATTTGTCCAGAATCACACAAATTCATCACTGAAGATGTTTTACGTGGACGCTTGGCAACCAACACACGTGGTGTTGACATACTATAAGCGTAGGAGAACTTTCCCAAGTCCCTACTTCAGGGGCTATCCGCAGCCGACGGCTCATGAGAAAAGAATAAGTCTGCAAAGGAGACTGAGCAAGCAGGGATGGGCTGAGAGGGGGAAGCAAACCAGGGGAGGGCCACGGGAGGGGAATGCTCAGCTCTGCCTCCTGCAGCTGAGAGGTCCGGGGGAGTGAGAAACTCATCAGATTTTGTAACACGGGAGTTACAGCTAACAGCCGCCAGAGCTGCCTCAACAGAATGATGGAGGTGAAAGCCAGGGGTTGAACACACCAAAGAGAGAGAAGGGATCATCGGGGTGAGGTTGTGAGAAGAACTGAGGGGAAGGCATGGGTGCCCCAGGTGAGAGATGGGGAGGGGCATGTGCTGCCCAGGGAGGCAAATCAGGTTGGTTGCAGACCCTCGTGCTCGGCCTCACCTGTCTCACTCGTGTCAGTCCCTCTAGAGCAGTTACTGTCACACACAGTAGTATGTTCCTATCACCTGGGGAACTGAAAAAACGCTGCTGCCCAGGTTGCACCATCGGAGATGTTGGCTAAATTGGTCTGGACACAGGCTGGGCATCAGGTGATTTCCAAGTTCTCCAGGTGATAGCAGGGGGCAGCCAGGGATGAGAACCACTCTTCTTCTCTTTTTTTTTTTTTAAGGTTTTTCTTTCTTTATTTTAAGAGAGAGGGACAGGGAGAGAGAAAGAGAGGGAGAGACACATCAATGTGTGGTTGCCTCTCACTTGGCTCCCACTGGGGACCTGGCCCGCAACCCAGGCATGTGCCCTTACTGGGAATCAAACCTGAGACCCTTTGGTTCTCAGCCCATGCTCAACCCACTGAGCTATACCAGCCAGGGTGACAACCACTCTTTATAGAAATATCGGAGCTAGAGCAGCTGCCTTTTCCAACATTCAGGCTACACCCAGTTCCAGGGGCAACAGTCCTGTGCCCTTCGACAGAATGACAAACGGATCCCCTGTCCTTACAAGGCCCAGCCCAGGCCAGGAGGAAACCCGTGCAAAGCTGAGCCTGGTTAACGTCTTTGGGGCCTGGGTGCCCTGCCTCTTTAGCTGGGTTTGCACATTTTGAACAATCTTCCCAGAGGCACCGATCAGGTAGAGGAGGGCAGGGAAGCAAGGCCAATGGCTACAGGTGTGGTGTGAAATTGGGCGCGAGGGACCGACTGTCAATCCCACGGCAAGTAAACAGGGCAGGGTGGACTGAGACCAACTCAGGCAGACAGCTCAGCAGGCACAGAGCTCCAGCAGGAGCCAACACAGTGGCCTCCCTCTCCACGCCCAGAGACCAAAACTTTCCACTAGGGACACAGTATTTGGAGACAGCATGACGTGGCCGTCCCAAGACAAAGCCAGAAAGTCCACGTCTGTAGGGAACGTTGCATGAAGTCATAAGCTCAGGAAGGAGCCTCCTGCTCAGACTGTGACCAGCATCGGGTCACTGTCGGACAAAGAGAGGCCCGCTGGGTCGCCAACCGGCAGCACCACAGTGGCAGCCAGGACCAGAAGATTCACCCACTCTGCCCGCATGGTTCTGTTGACCCCCACCTGCACCTCACCCCTGTTTGGGTATCTCTGCCTCCACCAAACCTCGCTGACTGTGGCACCGCGTCGCCTACTAGAAGGTTCAGTTATGTGTCTAATGAACTCATGAATGAAAAGGAGGGGATGCGTCTACCATTCTGAAGCAAAGAATCACCAGAGGCTCTGGGTAAAAATGCAGACTTGAGCCACAAATCATTTGGAAAAGAAATCTAAAAAGTCATACTATCCAGTAGCACCAAAAAACACAGTCCATCCACACGTGAGCGCACAACCAATCCATATGTTGACTTTCAACCCAGGAAATTCAGTGGTGGAAACGGATCTTTTCAACAAACGTTGCTGAAAACCTGAGTATCGGTAAGAAAGAAATTAACCTTCACCCTTATCTCATACAATACACACAAAATAACTCAAGATGTATCAAGACCTAAAAATAAAAGTTAAAACTATAAAACGTCTAGGAGGAAATCTTTGTGACATCGATAGGCAAAGACTTCTCTGGACACACCAAAAAAAATCATTAGAAGGGGAAAAATGGAAAATGTGGACTTTCTTAAAATTAAAGACATCTGCTTTGAGAAGTCCATTGTTAAAGAAAACAAAAGAAAACCACAGGCTGAGCGAAAACATCTGCAATACTTTTATATTCAACAAAGGACTTGTATGCAGAATATATAAAGAACTCTGAAGCTTAAGAAGAAGCTAAATAACAACCGCTACACACACAATGGGCAAAAGGTTTGAACAAGCATCTCAAAGAGAAGACACACAAAAGGCCAATATGTACACCAAAAAAACGTTCAACATTATAGTTGTTACGAAAAGGCAAATTGAAACGCAGGGAGGTGCCTCTCCACATTAATGTAACTAACTGACATTTACAAGACTGGCAACGCACACACGCTGAGACCCCAACGGCACAGAGGTCAGCGCAGCCCCAAGCGCGCCAGCGTGCAAGTTAATCCCGAGTTTCCTACTTTCTAATGACAGGACTTCAGCTGGTGGGAATTGCAAAACCAGATCTAAAGAATTATGTCTGGTTTTTAACCCTTCCAAGTGAAGAAAAGAAAAACGGAAGATGTCAATAAGTCTGTAACTTCACGCGTGACTACGTACACTTCACACTAAATAGCATCTTGTTCATATTGAGATAGTTCTAGAAATGAAGTTCTCGTTGCGGTGGCTCCCACGAATATGAGGGCATCATCCGTGTGCACCACTTGTCATGAGCTGTATTATTTTTCTTGTTTTTCCTTACAAGTAAATGTTTTCTGGTTAAAGTTGAAAATATATAATTTATATATATTTAATATAGTTGCATTATATTTACATTTGTTTTATATACATATAATACATATACAAATATAATAAATAAAAGATGGATAAAATCGAGCACCGATGATGATGTGCCGTAGCTGGGTCTTCCTGGGGGGCTCAGGGAAGGCCTCTCTGGCACGGAAGGTGCGATTTGAAGACAAAGTGGAATTAAAACGTAAAGAGTAAGCGTAACAGGGAGACTGTGGGGAGAGGAGGTGGCGAGGTGCGAGTTAGGTGTCCTGAGGGCAGCCAGAAGCAGCTAGATCCTCTTTCACTGTGGAGGAAACTGAGGCCCAAGGTCACGGTGCCAGTAAATGGTGCAGCTGGAACCAAAATGGGTCTCGCAGGCGCACGCTCAGCGGACTGGCCAGCTCACACCGCACTTGTCGCTCGCCCCACTCCATACAGCAGGAACGTGCCTCCGAAAGCCTTTCACCTGCCCATGGGGTGATGGCGCCTGGCTTGGGTTAAACTCACGCCACACCCAGGGCTCCACCACATGCAATCGGGCGACCGGCGGACCATTTCACACCAATGGCTTCTGCTGATGAGCTGCTTTCCCGTGCTCCTTCCCCACCACTTTTTCCATCCCCCGCAACCACCAGAGTTGGCACCCACGCCCATGCCAATAACCACAGGTAAACGTGTTTCTCCCTGGGACACAGAGTTAAACACACAACCTCAGAGATGTGTTTTGGGCCCACAATGGATGGGGCCAAGGTGCCAGGGATGACAAATCCCCTGAGAATCCAGCTTGAAGCTCTCCTGAGAGACACCCCTCCTCAAAATAGGCAGAGAGGGTCAGGAACACCCATGCCAAACAGCTCATCCACAAACCCCCACTGTGTCCCTGGCTTTCCCCACCTCAGCCCTTTCTATTTTTATCAGGAGAGTGAGAGGGGGGTTGCCAGGCGGGGCCACGCAGCTGTTTATGTCTGAAATTTGTAAAGATGCACAGTGTACTTGGGAGAAGGCGTTTGCAGTGAAAGGAATTTTGGAGGTGAATTTCAAACCCCGCAGGGTGAATAGGTGCCTTGTGCTCGGGCTTTCGACTCTGGAAAAGCCACGTTTCCAACCAAGGCCTGCAGAGGGGCCAGGGATGGGGAGAAAATGCACGGGTGTGAGATTTGGACAGGCAGTGGGACCCAGCTCACTTGGGCACAGGGAAAAACAGATTTTCAGAGTGGGGGGTGTTTGGAGAGAAAGCTCTTTTGCCCACCCAGTGTAATTTCTATTCATTCACCCCCCAATTAATTCCTAGACTTCTCTTGCCCCTTTAGTCTTGCCTGCTTAATCCCACTCAATTCTAGCCCTTTTCTACTATGCATCTGTCTTCTATCTCCTCTTGATCAGTAAGTTTTACTGAGTGTTAATTTTCTCAGAGAGGACCTGGCCAGGTAGCACAGTTGGTTAGAGCATCATCCCAGTACACCAAGGTAGTAAGTTCGATCCCCAGCCAGGGCGCATACAAGAATCAACCCATGAATGCATATGTAAGTGGATCAACAAATCAATGTTTCTCTTTCTTTCTCTTCTCTTCTCCTTCCCTTCCTCTCTCTAAACATCAATCAATGAAAAGTTTTTTTAAATGTTTATTTCTCATATATGCATTGCTTGTGAAGGCTTTCAGTCACTCTAATTTGTCAATTTTCTGTTTCCTAATTAAATCGAAAGTATTCCTTTGATGGCTACTCTTTCACTGACACTCAGCTGAGAACTGGTTGAGCTTTTCACTCGGTCCACAGCACAGGGAGACTTAAGGGTCCTATTCTGTCCACTGTAGACCACGGGAGGCCAGGAAGAGCAACGATAAAATGACAGACAGCCCAAGGTGAATGAATTTCACCACATCTTTCTCCTCTTCTCCTTCATCTTTCAAAGGTTAAACTGGCTCTGACACAGCTCTGTAGAGAATGTGTAGCCCAGGTGATACACGGTCCTTATTAAGCCAGGAATCCTCAAGAAGGACTTTTACGGGCTGGACTTCTGACTTGGCCTGGGACCTAAGGCGGAAGTGAATGCAGAGCCCCATGGTCTGGCTTGTGTATATAAGCTCATAGAGGTTTATCTCATCTCCGTGGGCCTGGAGGTACTTGCCAAGAAGCACTGGCCCCATTTGTGCCTCCAGCTGCAAAAGGGCAAGTTTTAGGAAATCATTAGTATGCCAAACAGCCCTAACATCCACAAGATGCTGTTGCCATGTAGTTAAACTCTAGCTCTGTCTGGATGAAAGCTCATCACTTGGCATTTGTCTGTATTTCTCCTCCTGCAGAAGCCCCTGACGGGCACTGTCTTCCCTGGGTGCGTCAGGGCCTCTGGCCTTCCCTGCCTACATCTCCGAGTCTCCTTCTGGTTCCTGTAGTATCTATGCATCCAGCAGCCTGTCTCCCTCCACCTTTCCTGCCCATCTATCTTCTCCTTTAATTAGTTATATAGGATGCAACTAAAGTGTGCGTTAGCATTTTTCAAGGAGAATTTAATGTTCTCTGTTCTTATTTAAAAACCAGATGTGTTGAATCGCAGGCCCACATTTCTCTCTGCCTCCTGGCCTCCTCCCCCTGGATGTCCCTCCCCCTCTGAAAACCCGACTTGTCTACGATGGAACTTGCTGTCTTTTTTGA
The DNA here is from genome assembly GCF_022682495.2 of Desmodus rotundus. Classification (NCBI taxonomy): domain Eukaryota; kingdom Metazoa; phylum Chordata; class Mammalia; order Chiroptera; family Phyllostomidae; genus Desmodus; species Desmodus rotundus. The sequence continues at coordinate 34,580,721 of NC_071396.1, forward strand.
ATGTCAGTTGCCTGTCCCGACGTCCCTACAGCTGTCACAGGATCTCCCCATTTCCCAGTCATCCAGGTTCAGAAGTGGGGGGGAACCCATCACTGATTCTCCTCTCTCTGTGTCTCTCTCTCTGTCTCCCCGCCCCTCCCTTCCTCCCTCTTTCTCTCTCTCTCTCCAAGACCCAGTGTTTTTGACAAACAACCTTTCTATTCATTCACTGTGGCTCGTCCCTCCACATATAGATGCATTTCGCTTATCCTTGCATGTGTTGATACACACTCTATTTCAAATTGTTTAATTATTCCCTCATCTAGGCTCACAGAGAAAACAACTACCGCCACGACTACTATCACCGCTACTACAACAGCAGTGAGCCTGGATTTCTAAACGGGACATTCAGTTGGAGCTGGCGAGTGGCTGTCCCTTTGCGTGGGGCATACAGTCTCCAGTCTGCCTCCACTTTGAGTGAAAGCAGCCAGATACAAGAGCAACAGACAAAACTGAAGTCAGTGAGGTGGGAACAGTGGTCTCCCTGGGTCGGGTACATGACTAGAGGGGGCACCAGAGAAGCTTCTGGGGGAGCTGAAAATAGTCTACATCTTGATTTGGTTGTGATTACAATGCTGTTTATATATGTAAAAATTTCATTGAGTTGTATATGTAAGATGCACTTTTTTCCAAGTAAATTATACATCAAAAGAAAGAAAGGGAGGGAGAAAAATGTTGCTGCAATGCCTAGCTTAGTGCCTGGCACACAGTACGTGTTCAATAATGGTTGCTATTAATTTTTTTTTTTAAGTATGAGAGCTCTAAAGCCAGGTGGCCTGGGTTAGGTACCTGGTTCTACTACTTAGCAACCGCGTGAACTTGAATGTCTTATTATATTTTCCTGTCCTTGGTTTCTCCACCAGTGAAATAGAGGGCATGAGACCTCACAGGGGCATTGTGAGGTGTAATGAAGTGCTTAGCACAGGACTTGGCACACAGTAGGTGCCTAGTAAATGTCAGTGTGAGATAAAATCCCAATGCCTGCTATGATGTGGATGAGCCTTGAAGACCCCGTGCTAAGTGAATAAGCCAGTCAATAAAGAACTGATACTGTGTAATTCCAGTTGCACGAGGCACCTGGAATAAATGCGGGGGCAAAGGGGAGTGGGGAGGTAGAGTTTAATGGGGACAGAGTTCCAGTTTAGGAAGATGAAAACGTTCTAGAGATGGTGTGGGGACGGGAGCACAACAAAGTGGATGTAACTAGTAGCACTGAACTGCATACTGAAAATGATAAATTTTATGGTATGTGTTTGTTGTCATAATAAGAAGCAAAAAAAACCCAACCCAAACAAATAAATAAGACCACAATGATGAGGCTGTACTGATATTTCATTTTTTTGTAAACTTGATATTTGAGACTAACCAGGGTACCCTCCAGCATTTCGATAATGCTTATTTTTAATGACAATTTCAAGATTAAAATGCTAACAACTAAATGTCCTAAGAACAGAAGATAACCTTGTTAAATACTGCTTTTTTTCCCTTTTATATTCTGGGTTTTCCCCCCTTAAAAGAATACATAATAAGAAACCAAATTGATCACGAGCAACACATGAAATGTCAAGATAACCACTCCCCAGCACTGCACTAGCACTGGGAGCCAAGTTCATTGGGGAAAGGTCAGGCCCGTGCCTTGGCAGATCATTTTCAAATGACCACGTTGCTGTCTATCCATCTTGTATTTCATCTCTAGCAAGGGTTTGTGGGAGAGCGTATTTGTTCATTCTGTAAGTATGGGGTTTTTTTGTATCTGGACTATGTTCTATAAAAATCTGGGAAGAAAATTTTTCAGCAGGATCCAAAATTTATCACTCAAAGCAAATAGAAACTTCAAGTGCAATGTGATAAGGGCAGGTCAGTCAATCCTGAAAGACTCCACTGGCTGGAATAAAGGAGGGAACAGAGAAGGACCAGCTTGGGTTGGGGTGTGGGAAGCAGCCACTTAAGAGTGGGAGCAGGCTCCCAGGAGCCTCAGGGACTAGGACTGCCTGAAAAGTATCCCCCTACCCCTCCTCTTACTCCGAATCTGCTTGTAAAATGTGGTAGATGATGCCGGTGATGGTGATGCTGGTGATGATGATGCTGGTGATGCTGGTGATAATGGTGATAGTGGTGATGCTGGTGATGGTGATGATGATGGTGATGCTGGTGATGATGATGGTGGTGGTGATGATGGTGGTGGTGGTGGTGGTGGTGATGATGGTGATGGTGATGCTGGTGATTATGGTGATGCTGGTGATGGTGATGCTGGTAATGATGATGCTGGTGATGCTGATGATGGTGATGCTGTTGATGGTGGTGGTGATGGTGGTGGTGATGATGGTGATGGCATGGTGATGGTGGTGGTAATGATGGTGATGGCATGGTGATGCTGGTGATGCTGGTGATGGTGATGCTGGTGATGATGATGATGACAATATAACTCAACCCAGTAACCACCATTCCCACTGTATTCTCAGTGACAAAAACACGAATGAGTCACGAATACAGCGCTTACCATAATTTTCCCTTTTATAAATGGCAAGGTTGTATTGAAAATAGAATCTGCTGTGAATCCAAGGGGGAAAAAGCCAAACTGAATCTTTAAGAAATGAGCGTTTCCTGAAACGTGACCTCCTCTGTCTGAAGTGACACAGCACCTTCCTATCTGTGTACGTCATTATTCCACACGGACCGAGGAGAGTTGTAAGTGTTTCATTAACTTATCCCACGTCCTTTATTATTAGAACATTTCCCTCTGAGTTTGTCACTTGCACAGCCTTAAGGTAATAAAACTGCACTTTTCAAATGTTCCACTAGTGCTCAAAAGACTCCACTCCCCAGCCCAGTTTCACAATAAGAAGGCTTTTCTTTATTATATTTCTATGGCCCTTTGGTTCCAGAAAGGCCCACAATGTTCTCTACACACATCACATATAGTATTTATCATTGTCACACTTATAGGAGGTATTTTTAGTTTCCTTTACAAAAACCCAGAAAGCAGCATGCGGAAGAAAGCGTACTCACCCACAGACATCAAACGGCGGTGGAAGGGGGAGGGAAGAAAATGAATCATCTTGAGCCAGGTCATTTGCTAGGTGCTGATGCCCCACCTGGTATTCTGAGTCTCACAGCAATTCCATAGGTAGTTCCACTTCACAGGTGAGAAAACCAAGACCCACTTGCCCAAGGTCCCCGTGTCAGAACTGGGGTTCACATCCCATGCTATTAAACTCCCAGGAAACCCCCCCTGCTCAACTCTGTTTCATTGCTTGAGATGCACCGGGAGCCCTCCCCGTTTTTGTCTCCGCACATGAGGATATTTTTTCATTGCTTTTAGAGAGAGAGGAAGGGAGAGATGAAGGGAGAGAGAGAATCATTGATGCGAGAGGAGCATCGACCCCTTGCCTCCTGTACACGCCTGGACCAGGGACCGTATGCACCCAGACTGGTGATCAAACCTGCAACCTAGGTCCGTGCCCTGACCCGGAGTCAGGCCTGCAACCTTTCTGTTACAAGACAACGTTCTAACCAACTGAGCCGCACCGGCCAGGGCAGAGTAAGCCCTTTCGTGGTGGCCCGCATGAAAACAGCCTGATGGCTTGAATTGTCCATAAGTTTTGGTATCAACCAAAAGTGTGAGTTAGCTCTGCAACTCAGCAATCTTTAGCCACACTAGTAGGAATAAAATGCCCCAAACGGTGAGAGGGAAGCGCTGAAGGGCCTGCAGGCGTTCCACTGTGAGGAGAGACCCGCAGGGGTGACAGGAGAACCTTCTTGGACTGAATGACTGCTGTCCTGTAGAAGCTGGGACAGAGGTGTTGTCCCAGAGAGTGGGCTGGACTCCGGGCTTGTACAGGCATATTGGAGGAATTCTGCAAACACCTACTACTGCACTGAGCAAGGCACTTACGTGCTGTCCCACATAAGGGACAGAAGCAAGCACTCTGTGGTGACACAGTTAGATGGACTGGGACACTGGCCATCCTCTCGGAGATCATTTAGTGCTGTGCGGAAATCAGCCTCCAAGACGCTCCCTAGCGACTTCCTTCCCCTGGCACTCACACCCTTGTATGTCACCTCCCGCCCCAAGTCAGGGCTGGCCCTGTGTGACCAATAGAATATGGCGAAAGTGACAGTGTGTGACTTCCAAAGCCAGGACATAAAAGCACTACAGCTTCCACTTGGCCTCCTGTAGCACTCACTGTGGTGAAGGCCAGCCACTGTACCATGAGGCAGCTCCATGGGCAGCCCCGTGTGGAGGACGGAGGCCGCAGGCCAACGGCCCACACCAACTTGCCAGCCATGGAAGTGCGTTGCCTTAGGCCTTGGATCCTCGGGTCGCAGGCAAGCCTTCAGCTGACTGCAGCTGTAGCTGACAGCTGATTGCAGCCCCATGAGCTAACCCACGCCTGAACTGGCTGGCTGAGCTTCTCCCAAATTCCTGACCCAGAGAAACCATGAGATATACTAAGTACTTGTTTTCAGCCACTAAGTTTTGGGATGATGTGTTACTCGAGCATAATGACTGAAATATGGAGCTATGGCATGCTGGGAAGGCTGTCTCTAGCATCCTGCTCCAGAACCTAGCTCCAGGCTTGAGGGAACACACAGAAGCAACACACTAGTCAGCTCTGTAGAGGGTCTGCTGCTAAGAGGAATAGCAAACACATATAACGATAGAGTCAGGATCCAAGATAGTCAGGAGGGGTGAACTGAATCTATCAAGGTAATCTTTTAAAAAGGCAAAGATGAAGTCTCACGCATGGATTAGAACAACCCACTGTACCAGGCTCACTTCCTTTGAAGGCAGGCAGCACGGAGTCATGCCAGCCTGCCCTCATCTACTCCCTGGGAGGCCTCTGCCTCTCGGCTTCTCAGCATGTGCGATGGGAATAAAATCCACGGCCGGGCCATTGCAGCAAGCAGTGGGTGGCACATCGTCGGTGCCCACGATATACCTCTTAGCCTCATCACAAAGCTAGATGGATGATCGATAAACATATGTTCCCTTCATTACAAAGATTAATGACCTAATTAATACCTGTCCTTGAATGAAATGTCCTTCACGAATCCCGCATGTCCTGGGATGCATGTCAGACAGGATCCCATTTTACGGATGGCGCAGTGTGTTCTCGTCCAGAGAACATCAGAAAATGTACTAGAATGACCCGCCTGTTGGAATTTTAAGGATTTTTCTTTTTCTAGAATGGTCAGTTCCCCTGGGCCACGCATTGGGGTCAGACACGAGTAAGATCTCAATGTCTGAGAGAGAAGACTCAGTTTCCCCCAAGGGGCTCGAGTCACCGACACATCAGCACCACCCAAGGTGCTCTACAATTTCAAGACCTGACCCCTAAGAAACAACAGACTCAGGCAGAAAAGGGGGGGAGTCAAGAACTGCCAACCAATGGAACGCCTGGCCCACAGTTCCTGGGACTGGCCGGTGGAGGGGGCAGCGTGCCCTCCCCAGGCTTCACTGCCCTGTGCAGGGATGGGGGAGAGGGGAGCACGGGAAGGGAGGAGAGGCTGAGCCAGGGCCAGCCCTGCCCCCGCCCTGAGTAGACATGGCCAGTAAAATACCCACACAATTCCAGAGCAGCCACTGTGGGGAAACCGAGGCACTGCAGGTCCTTTTAATCAAGGAAGAACTTGGTCTCTCATCTCTGCAATGCGCAGCCCACAGAGATCCCACTTCTTGTCCCTCATTCAGTCCTCACCCAACGAGGGGGCTCATCAGTGTCTGCCACACTGAAGAAAAGGCCATGAAATCTTAGCCCCAGGCACCACCCGCGTTCTGCATGAGGCCCCCCGGAAGACGACCAGCCAGCCGCGTCCCCCAAAAGTGCTGTGGCTAAACCAGCAGCCTGCGTAGCAGAGAGAGCATGACCTTGAGTTTAAATTCGGACCCCACCTTGAGCAGGGAACTCCAGCCCTCTCTGAGCCCCAGTTTTCACATCTTGGCGGGGAGGGGGGGGGGGCATTGTAATAGTCACCTCGTTGAGTACCAGCGCACAGAAGGTACTCAAAAGCTGTTAGTTCTTTTATTCTTTTGCCCGGAAACAAAATGGGGGGGGGGGGGGGCTGTCTCTGAATCTCCAGGAGAACTGTTCTTCCTTTGAGATGCCCTTGGTCTCTCTCCCGAGTGTTGCAGCCCTGAGGTTGGTTCCCAGCCCCAAAGCACCTCCCGCTGCCGCCTAACCTCCCCCTCTCCCCGCTCCCCGCTGCCAGCCGGCGCACCCCATCTCCAAAACTTTCAGCCACCTCCTCAGGAGGGTCCCTGCAAATCGGCCTGCGAGCAGGGGGCCGCGTCCGGCCGGCCTGAGCCGCAGCCCCCGCGCGGGACGCCCCGGACGCCCGGGAGCGCCCCGTCCGGCCGCGGCCACCCGGCCGCGTGGAGGCAGCTGAGCGGATGCAGCCCTCCGGCGCCCCTCGGACTGCGGAGCTGCCGACCGCATTGCAGACACCGGCCCGCAGCCCTTCCCGCGCCGCCTGCCTTCCGCAGGCCGGGAGCTGCGGGTGTGCGCCGCGGCGGGAGCGCTCCTCCCGCGCCCTGAGCGCCCCGCGGCTTCCCCCCGCGACGCGCCCGCCGGCCCGGAGCCGGGGTCCAGCGCGCGCCAGACGCCTCCGCCAGCCCCTCCCCGGTCGGGTCCCCCGGGGGTGGGGTTTCCCTGGGCGCGCGCCCCCTCCCCGCCCGCCCCGTGTATATGTGTCACCGCGCGCCATGCCCGCCCGCCCGCCCACCTACCTACCTCCCCGGCGCTCCTGAGGGGCTCGCAGAGCTGAGGACGCGCCGCGCCGCTCCAGGTCTCTCTCCGCACCTCGCCGGCCGGCTTCTGACGCGGGTGCCAGGGGACTCCGGGCACCTTTCAGTGTCCCTTCTTCCCTCGGCCAGCCGGGACTCCGCCAGCCAGCCTCGGCCGCCGCGGCCGCCGCCTGAGGGGACCCGCGGACAGGACGCGGGCAGCAGCCCGGGTGCGCGGCGCCGCGAGAACGGGCCTCCCGGGCCCCGGAGCCCCCGCTGCCTGGCCAGGGGTACCGACTGAAGTTCTCGGAGGAGGGAGCGCAACTCTTCAAGGTAACTGTCTCCTTCCCTCGGAGAGAGAGGCTTGCCCAGGGCGCCCTCTGTGCGGATGGCGGCGCTGCCTCAGTCTCCCCTCGGGGAGGGGTGTGCCGACCGCCGCGACCGCGCGGCTGTGCAGTTGGGCAAACTTTCTGGCTGTTGCAGACTCGCAGCGAATGGGGCGAAGAAGGAGCGGGCGAGGAGGGGCTCCGCTCCCCTGGCCCCCCGGCACGAAGGGATAGAGACCAGGGAGCTTTTGCGCCAACTCCGGCGAGTGGAGTCCCGGGGACTCCGGGAGGCGCCCTAGCGCGGGAAGTGGCGCTTCAACTCTCGCGGTGCTGCTGGCGAGCGGAGGCGCTGTTCCGTCTGCCGCGCTGGGTGCGCGCTGTCGGTGGGGAGGGGGCTCCTCAGCCGCCTGGCTGGGGACTGTACGAAGTGGCCTGGGCGGTGTGTCAGGTACACAAGCAGGTGCCTGAGAGAGGCAGCGAGAACCCTTCAGGCCCCACTTCCTTGGCCGCTTGGCCTAGTCCAGGGGCCACGGGGCACCTGGAAAGCCGGGCGGACCTGGCAGAGCTGCCCAGCAAGGAGCCATGGGCTGTGCTCTGAACCTGCCACCAAGAAGGTGCATTTCTCAAGGAAGGGCAGGGGGAGATGAGGACGCGAGACCTAGGGCAGGTTTTCCGCCCCTGGGCTCCTCTGCCGATGAAGCCCGTGGTGGCGGAGCAGGCACCCTGGCGTCCAGGAGGTGTCTGTCAGCGGAACAACACACCCACATTCCAGGCCGGAGCGAACGGTGGCGGTGGGACTGTCTCCTGTTGGGAGGTCGGATCCACCCGAAACGTTTTCATCATCCTCTTCCTCGCAGTCGTGAGCGGGATTCTGGGGGCATTCTTCGAGGCTTTCACCCCGCACTATCCCAGGTCCCTGCTTTTGGGTTGAGGTGTACATTTCACGTCAATGGGGGTAGCTGCCACGAGGAAACAAGGAACATACAAAGCTGAATTGATTCAGTACAGGGTTTCTGATCCCAGACGCTGCCGTGGGTGGGTGTCCGACAGTGTCAGGGACCTCTGGGCCTTGGGCTCATCTCGTGATGAGGGGAAGTGAGCCCAGACATGCGCAATGATGACTTTCTAACAGCCGCCCTGCGACTTAGGGGCAATCCTGACGTAAGAGCACAAAAGACGGGGCTTGAACCCTCCTCTCTCTTCCTTGGCCACTGGGTTGCCAAGGAGAAGGAGCAGTCAGATGGCCGGTGCCGCTGGGCAAGGGGCTTAGGGGGCGCTGTGAACAGGCGCGTCGCAGTGTTGGCCTGTAGGTCACTGAGCCGGGGAAGACACTGCCCAGGAATGGAAGGGCCATGGGGGCGAGGAAACTCAAAGGCTTGTTGGGAGTGGTGGAGTGAGAATGTTTCTAACCTGAAAGAAAAAAAAAAAGACAAATTAAAAAAATCTCTCAAACTTAAAAAGTTTGGGATGAAGGAATTATCAAAAGGAAGAAACGGTCTCTCAGAGAAAGGTGGGGGATTGCTCCAGTTCCATGGTGGCGAGTTTAAATGAGATGCATTCCTGTGCAGTTTCTAGAGCGGCACTGATAGGTTCGTGCAGCCTCCAGGGTCTACGGAGCGCCTCCGAAGTGCCAGGCTCTGCTCAGTGCTGCCCCCTCCCGGCAGGTCCTCCATAAGCAGTAGCCGCGACGTGACCCAAGCCAAGCGCATAGCATAGTGGCGGCCGCCACCAGGCAAGTGCTCAATAATTGTTTGATGTTACTAATATTAAGTAAAAGATTTTTCTTTTCCAAGAATGTTCCAGGAAAAGCCTACTTAATTTGGGATTCTTGAGTATTGGAAGCACTCCGGCCTATGCAGGAGTAAAGAATCTGGGGAGGCAGGAAGGGGTGGTGGAAATATTATTACTTATCTGGCAGTGATCTCAGCGTGCTTGAGTGGTAAGGTCCTGTGCTGTCTGGCGGGAGCCACACCTGACCCACATTTTGCCCCTGCTTGCTATCTCTCCACACACACCTGCCTGCTGACGTGGGCAGTCCTCATCCTCACATGCCCGGAACGGCCTGTCCAACTCCCCAGCTGGAGCCAGAGCTCTAGGAGAGAGCTCACCTCCCCAGAGGGTGGGGAAGAGCCCTGAGAATGAACAGCCTGCCGGTCAAGTCAGATCCAGGTTAGAATGCCAGCTTGGCCACTTACCCGCTACAGGAGTTTAATGGCGTTACTTAGCTACCCTGTGACTCAGTTTCCCCTTCTCTAAAAAGGGGAGGAAAGCCAAGGATTGAAAGACATAATGTGGGTATCTTGTCCAGCACTCAGCAGGAACCACAAATCTTCATTCCTCTCTTCTAACGGTCCCTAGGTCCCCTTGGGGTCACAAGTTGTAAATTCAGGATAGTACCAATTTTGCATACTCTCGTCATAAAAGACTGTGTGTCCCAACCTTTGGGGTGGATTTTTTTTTTCATGACGCCTTCTAGAATTTGGTCCCTTCCCAGGCCCTTCTTGTTGGACACTGGGAGGACCTCAGCTGAGCCAGGGGGGGCCCACAGGTCCCTGTGTGAAAGTATCAGTTGTAGTCCGTCTCTGCTCCTGCAGGAACCACTAACTCCGGATTTGTCCCTCGCAGGTTGTGAAATGCAATTTAGTGGGGTCATCTCACAGTGCCACCTGTGTAGTAAGGATAAATAATGTTTCCGGAAACCCTTATCTCTGTTACATATTTTGCAATCCTATGTGAGTGTACGTGTGTTTCTAATACATATATAGACACACAAATAGACACAAATTTGCTATTTGTACAGTGTATTTCTTACTGCAGGTTGTGGTCAGGAAAATGGAAAAGACATTGATCCCAATGCCATTTCTGTCTCTGAGAAATTCCTGCCTCACAGCTGAAGGTGGCAGGCTCTGTACTAATACCTGGACTCGACCCTTACCTGTCTTGGGAGTGAAGGCAGTGAGGGGTGCAAGTTGCAGGTCGGGGAGAAAGGGAAGTTGGAGGGAGAGGACCCAGAATGAGGGAGAAAGCAAGGCCTGGAGGACAGGCCTGCTTGCAAGAGGAGCAGGGGAGGGGACAGGACTGGCGGGCTGCCCTGGGGAAGGAGGTTGTGGGTGGAACCCGTCTTGGAAACACGAGTGTCACGGGCTGTCCTTGGCCATGCTCTGGGCCCTGATGGAAGCTTCCCTGCCACCCTCCTGCCTTAAGGAAGCCCTGTTGGATAGGGCTGTCTCTGTGGCATCTCCCCCGGGGGTGGCTGCTCTCCATCCCCCAGACATGACAAGACACCTCCATCCCTGTGAGTGGGGCTGGGCCCCCGGGCACAGTTGAAGATGAGTTGCGATGGCAGAGGAGGGGCTGTTGGAGGGGTAGGCAACGGGAGGACCAGAGCGAGGGGGAACGTGTAGGGAACGGTAAAACGCTTCCTTTCTTCAAAAGTTGAATCCAGGGCAGGAACGGAAATGGTGGAGTTTGCTTTTAAAAACTCAGAGCCTCCTTGTAAGCAGCTGAATGTGTGTGTGTGTGCGTGCGTGTATGTGTGTAGGGAGGGCGGGCCCTGTGGGCTGGCCTGGACCTGTGAGAGGTGACTTTTCTCCCTCTCAATGGCCTTACAGTGTGTCCTAAAGAAGCTTTTTGTTAAGCTCATGAATAGGTGAATTTGGGGTGTGTGATGCTGGGCATCACGATTTGGATATTTGGTTACCTTTGAGGTTACATGTTTTTTTCCTTTTAAGACACACACCCAAAAAAAAGAAGCCACCTCTCCTGCTCAGGGTTGCTTTTCGGGGTGGAGGGGTCGGCACTTGGCTGCCTCTCAGCGATTGACTTCACTTGACTGGGCAGATGGGCAGTGTCTGGCCTGGGAGGCAGCCCCTTCTCAGCCCCTGGACTCCGGGCCTCTGAGGGGCAGCATGGCCATCCCCAGATCCCGGATGTCCAGGGCTTTCAGGGCCTGTGGTGACCCTCATCTAAGAGAGGCCCAGAGAGGAGAGGGTGCATGACTCAGGCCAAACCAGAACAGGGTGGTGAGGGTCTGGATGGGAACCAAGGCCTTCAGGCCCTCGTCCTGAAGCATACCAGGTCCATGGAAAACATTCACTCAGGGGCTGCACTAGGCATGGGTAGCAGCAGTGAGTAAAACAGTTCACTCTCCCTGCCCTCCAGCTACTCCCGGTCTGCTGGGGAAGACAAGCTATAATCCACTTGACCCTGACCCATCAGTTCTATCAAGCAGCGATTCTCCACTGCGGAGCTGTTCGCCATGTCTAGAGACATTTTTCTTGTCACCAGGGGAGAGGGGTGATACTACTGGCATCAAGTGGGTAGAAGCCAGGGGTGCTGCCAAATAATTATAATACACCAGACAGCACCTTCCCCCCCAACAGTAGACACTTATATGGCCCAAAATGTCAATAGTGCCAAGGTTGAGAAACTCTGCTCCGTTTAGTCCTGGGGCCAGGCCACGCAGTGAAGAGTGGACAACACACACACACACACACACACACAGCCGAGATGGCAGTGGTAAAGTAGAAAGAACTTGGATTGGCGGCCTCGATCTAGGTTGAAATCCCGGCTATGAGCGCTTCTTGAACCTCAGTTTCTGCATCTGTGAAATAGGGCTTGCAGGATGGTGGAGCACTCTTCAAGACAGAGGAAGTGAAGAACCTGGCATGTGTTAAAGTAGCCTGTGTTAAAGTAGCAGCTGTTATTTTTTTTTGAGGGTTTTCATGGAAAATTACAGCATCAGCAGCTATGGACACAGGATCGCGAGGCCAAAGGAAGTTACTATGTGGGGCATGGTTGCCACAGTAATGCCATGTGTTTGCGGGGGTGCAGGTCGGCACCTCCCCCCCACACAGCTCCCAGCAAGGGGTGAGGAGAGGGGGGAGGGTCTGTTAAGTGGGTGTGCACTGGGAGGAGCTCTGCAGTTGGAGCCACCTGCACTGGCCACTGACTGCTGTGTGACGTGGGAAATTGCTTCACCTCTCTGAGCCGTAAGGTGGAGATGCTTCACCTCGCTGAGCCATGGGTTCCTTACCTGTAAGGTGGAGATGCGAAGGTCTGCTCTCACAGGTCAAGATCCAGTAGGAAATTACTGTCCAGGACGGTGCCTTTGGGGGACCCTGTGAAGCCTAAGCAGGAACCTTTTATATCTAGTGTGCACCGAATGAACGAACGAACGAATGAATGGACCATCACACTATAAATTCACTTCAGTTCCTGATAAGGAGAGTACCAACAGTACCCAGATGGGCAGTTCCCCGCTTTGCCACTCCTCCATTGCCAGCAAGCCAGAAGCTGGGACCTCTGGTTCCCACTGTGTGCCCAAGTCAGGTTACAGAGCCCGGCAACACCGCCCTCTAGAGGTCACGGCAGATACAGCAATTAAGTGGGGGGGTGGGGGCAAGGTGGGGTCCGGTTGGAGAGTTAAGAGGTACAGGTAGGTACATCAGAAACCAGGAAGGCCAAACTGCTGAAGAGAGGACCACATCAGGATCAGGAACTCAGACACTTATCTCAGTGGAGTCACATCATCAAACATCTCCATTTTCAAATCTGTAAAATGGGCCCAGCGCTCCACTACACGGAGTTGAAGTCACAATAAATGCAGGGCCTAACTGAAAGCCACTAGCTGAAGGGGTGGCTTAGGGAAATTGCCACGTTTGCCTGAACCTCCTAGAATCAAGAAGCACGAGAGCAGAATGGGGACTAGGGGCACCGAAGTCACCCACCTCCTTCACCGAGGCGATGAGGAGAGGGGCGGGCTCTTGGACTGGGGCGAGTCTCCTCCCTCCAGGTCACAGGTCACGTTCGGACTGGTAAAAGGACGTACCAGATCACAGGTACACTGCCATCCTATGTGTGTCCACAGAATCCAACCATGACGGACTTTTCCTTAGGCCACCCATTGTCCACCTTTGGGCCACCTTCTGGCTCTGTCCCTCCAGGTCCTTGATGGTTTCAGGGCTGCTTTTGGGGAGAAAGCCCTTTAGAAGAGAAATGTCCAAGGCAAGGGGGAGGCCAGCATCCCATTTCCCTCAGAAAATCCGGGCTTCCTTGTCCCAGCCTCCACCCTGGGTCATATATAGGGGCGTGTTCGCCAGCACAGCCTGGACCTTGGCCTGACCCTCCCACACACTGCGTGCTCCAACCAGGTGCTCCCTTCCCCCACCACCAAATCCCGTCGCTTTGACCTCATATCCAGGTGGCTCAGGAGAACACCTGGATTGTAGGATGACTCAGGGATGTGAAGGGTTTGTCAGCTTTCCAAGACTGAAAAAGGGGCCTGAAGGCCATCATCAGAAGTGGTCTTCAGTCCCTAGAACCAGAAGCATTTGAGGGGCTTTTGAAAAATGGGGAAGCCTGAGCCCTAATATGCCCCGCAGGGTGCTTGATTGGAGGCAGGGGTAAGAATCTCTGTTTCTTAAAATGAACCCAGGTGTTTTGAAGGCAGTTTAGTTTCTGAGCCCCTCCTTTAAAACCCAAAACTGTTCCTCTGGGTGCAATCTGTTCTAAGCCCCTCCTTATAGCCCTGACTCTCTGGAGGGTCACTTGCCAGCTTTTCTCTGCAGGTAAAACTATAGCCACAACCACTAGTTTGTCCTTTCAGGGAGTAAGAAGGTCAAGGCCTGCTTCTCCATCTCCTCTGCCCTGCCTGAGACAGGGGCTCTGCTTCCTTAATACAGTTGTCCTTGACCCTGAACTAAAGTGCATTTGTCCCAAGAGGCAGATGAAGCCAGGCCAGGCTTCCCCAAAGGGGGAGCCACAAAACCTTCCTTGCATAGACATCGCATGTCAAAAGGGTCTCGTCCCCAAGGGTTAAAGAGAACAAAAGAGTCTGTTTCCTGCAGGATGTCTGAGTTTGCTGATGGATGTTTCAATCTCCATCAAGATTCTCCCATTGAACTTGACCAGGGGACTCTCCTTTCCTGGAGCAGATGGAGGGACTCCCTGAGTCTATAGAGATGCTGATCTAGGCCATCAGCTAGGTCTGATCCTGCAGCAGGAATAAGGCTCTGCACCAGGGCCCATGAGGAAAGGGGGACCCCACCAGTTAGGGTTTCAAACCCCAAATCTCAAACACAGTCACTGCCCCAGCGAGCCTTCTCCCTTCCCGTGCAAGGCTGGGCCCAAGCTCTCCTTTGCCACCTCCTACCTGCCACTTTCCCTTTAAAGTTTGGCCTTCTGGATGCTCACTTTAGTTCTGTTGTTTCCTGGATTATTTTTTTAAAAAACAAAAAACAGAGAGGTGGAGTGTTCAGTGTGGTTGACTTGGTGGTAGGGGGCCGGGGGATGCTCCTCAACTGAGTCCTTTTCTGGAGAAGCTCTTTCTCCAAGCCTGGCCGCCCCACTGCACAATCCCCCACCCCCAGCCCGCCTTCCACATACGCCCTACAATGGGCCCTGGGCCTAACCCTGTACGCTCTTCTTGTGCCGATCTCCTGGAAGTGTCTATGAACGGCACTCCAGGGGTGAAGGCTGCCCCCAGAGCTCAGCAAAAAGGTGCCCTGTCCTCACTGCTCCATCCACAGGCATCTCCCCCACCCCAGGCCCACCCAGCTAGCCTGGGGGGATTCTTCATCCCTCCCCTCGGGCCACCAGTTCTCCTTAAAGCAGCCTCATTCTGGGGTTCCCACTTGCTTCCTCAGGGGCTTCTGCGGTAACTTGCTGCGTTGATGTTTCAGCAGAGCGGGCCCCCTTGCGGTGGGGAACCTGATTGCTTAGATTGTCTTCACGCCCATTCCCAGGGGAGAAGAGTGCTTAGCAGGGCCGGGGGTGGGGTGGGAGCCGCTTTGTGAGCCTAGCAGGGTCCTGGTCCTCCCTGGCTTAGAGCTTTGGCTTCCAACTGTCCCCTTGGACCCCTGAGGGCCTCCCCCTACTCTTTTCTCTGCTGACTCCATCCTTCATCCCAGTGCCTCAGGGGCACTGGGGGTTTGCCCACAGGGTCTGTAAGACTTGTGTGCACCAGGTGTGGCACCAGTTCAGGGGCTGGAAAATGGTAGCTAAGGCCCTCTGTTCATAGTCACTGCAAGTACTGTGTGGGCTGACTAGCCCTTGGAGCATGCGGCAGTCCATGCAGGTCATTGCCTAGCCCTGCTCAGCCCCCTGGGACTGCAGAGGCGCTCAGTGCACCTGAGACGTGGTCCTGTACTCTGAGAGCAAAACCCAGTCCCCTTCACGGGCCCACGGGCCCGCCAGAGCGGGCCTCCCCTGTCCTTGGTATCCACAGTTCACCCTCCCCTCACCCACCACTCGCCGCCACTGGCTTGCCATGTCACTCCTACCTCAGGCTCAGGGCCTCCCTTGCCTGGATGTACTTCCCACATGGCTTTGCACAGCTGCATTCTGGTCACTCAGGCCCAAATGTCACCTCCTGAGGAAGGCCTTATTTATTTTTAGAGAAGGGAAGGGAGGGAGAAAGAGAGGAAGAGAAACATCAATGTGTGGTTGCCTCTCGAGCACCCTCTACTGGGGCCTGGCCCACAACCCAGGCATGTGCCCTGACTGGGAATCAAACCGGCGACCCTTTGGTTTGCAGTCCAGCGCTCAATCCACTGAGCCACACCAGCCAGGGCTTGGGCACCCAATTTAAAGAAGATAAACACCTTCACCCCCATGGCCCAGCAGCCTTTTGTCGCATTTTGTTTGTAGCTTATCACTCTTTTTTAAAATTTTCATTTATTGATTTGAGAGAGAGAGAGAGGAAAGGAGAGAGAGAAAGAGAAAAAAACATCTATTTGTTTTTCCACTTATCTGTGCATTCCTTGGTTGATTCTTGTATGTGCCCTGACCAGGGATCGAACGCACAGCCTTGGCGTATTGCGACGATGCTCTAACCAACCAGGGTGCTTATCACTCTCTTAAAGTGTCTGGCTAGTTGGTTTCCTTGGTAGTGGCTGCTCCCTCCCCAGGCCCGACAAGAACAAGAGGTGTGTCGGCCAGGAGCGCTATGTGCCCCGATCATCTTCCATGTCTAACACTTAAAAGATGCTCAGCACACAGTAGGTGCTCAGTGAAAATCTGCTGCCCACACAAGAAACTTCAGTCTAGTTCTTTTCAAACCATGCTCCGGGGAGTTGGGAAGAAGGAGTCTATGACATTCCACAGAGGTGAGTTGAGAGGGGCAGGGACTTGGGGGGGGTCGCTGACATTCTATCAGAATCACTCCAATTTTATGTCTTTTGAAAGCCACTCCTGTGGTACCTTCTGCTCTTGTCATAGACGCAAAAAGTGGGACCTAGAGAATAGGCCCTGCCACGGGGGGTGGCACTGAATGGTGTCACAGCTAGAGCTAGGACGCGACTTCCTAACCGCCAGTGCTCCGCATGCTGATCTCTAAGTATGGTCTGCACCCACCCCCGATCCGGTCTCTGCCTCTGCCGCAGCTACGCCTCCCCCTGGCCACGGCTCAGGGACTCTCCACAGGCAGAATGGTCACCACCACGGCCAGCTCCTGTCCTGTGCCACCAATGGGAGGCACAGCTGCCTCCGCCAAGGAGAGGAATGGCCACTCTCCAATGCCAACTGCACCCTCTCTTCCCAGCTTCCTTTTTTTTTTTTTTTGCACAAACGCAAGATCATTTCAGATGTCACATCCTTTGGATGTACATGTGTTTGGACTTGACTTTGCAAACAGATTTAATCTTCAAATTGTTTTCCCATGGGAATTTGGTAGCATGGGATTCATATCCAAACACGGGGCACGCTTGGTAAATAATAAATAAAATAAGTAAATAAATAAGGGGAAAAAAGATTTTCTGCGATGAGATGAAGTGGGAACATCAGGACGCCCCACGTGGTGCAGGACAACAAACCCAGCTTCCCTTCGCGGCCCGTGGGGTCCCCGTGAGCATCGCGGGGGAGCAGCTGCTCTGAGGAATAAATTTATACTTCCAGGTTCTACCACTTTGGGAACCTCGCGTTCTACCGCTTGAGTTCTGTCAAGTTCTGCCTGTTCCTTGCTGTCGGTCTGGTGTTCTTGGCTGTCAGGCGCACCACTCGAATCTCTGCTGCCATCGTCACTTCGCAATGTCCCCGGGTGTCCGTGTCTTCGTGTGGCTGTCTTCCCCTCTTCTAAGGACGCCCGTCACCTTGGACTAAGGACTCATCCTAATGACCTCATCTTAACTTGATTACATCTGCAAAAACCCTATTTCCCAACAAGGTCACATGCACGGGTACTGGGAGTTAGCGCTTCAGCATGTCATTTTTGGGGGGAGACACAATTCAATCCCTAACCCCCTTTATTGACTTGCGGCTATATTTTCATCTGCAATGGATGCTTCATCTGTAAGAGGTACAGGAAGTTCCATCAGGGGAGACAAATTAAACAAATGACCTATTCTCCCGTAGGTCACTGCTTGTATGCTAACCAGAGACCGGTGAAGACAGTAAATTTTATGGGATGTCTGTTTTTACAATTGTTTTAAAAAAGAGTCCATGGGTCCTGGCTGGTGTGGTTCAGTGGACTTAGTGCCGGCCTGGGAACCAAAGGGTCACAGGTTTGATTCCCAGTCAGGGTACATGCCTGGGTTGCAAGTCAGGTCCCCAGTAGGGGGCGCACAAGAGGCAACCACACATTGATGTTTCTCTCCCTCTCTTTCTCCTTCCCTTCCCCTCTCTCTAAAAATAAATAAATAAAATCTTTTTTAAAAAATGTAAAAGGAGTCCATTGAAAAAAAGAAGAAAAGCTAGCTTTCTTGGGAGGATAGTGTCATTGAGGAAACCCTGACTGGGAGGAGCTGGGACAGCATGGGTGCCAGCAGGTGCTGTCCAGAGGGTGGCTCCTGGGACATTCCATCGGGAGGCCGTGAGGCGCTGTAAAACCCTCAGAGCCTTGCAGGGGACAGCCACAGCTCCAGGAGAGCTGGCAAAGAACTGGGGCTGTGCTGCAGACAACTGGAAAGGGAGGACACGCGGGGAGCAATATCATGTCCTGTGGACATTTGCAGCCCTCCTCCCTGCCCCCCAAGGGCTCTGGAGCACGCCCAGAGTCAGAAGGTCTCTGTGAGGGGCTCAGAGCCCAGGCTCCTCTGGGTTCTAGCCGTACTGTCTGGCCCCAAGTTGCCTCAGTGCTTTCAGTCAGACCTAGAAGCTGACCCCCATCCCTGTGAAGATTCCGTCTGTAGCGAGCCCCCAGCCCATGCGCTGCAGCTGGGGCCACAGATTGTCCTGACAGGCGCCGCCCTCCGCACCCGCCCACATTCCTGGCAGGTACGAACTGCTTAGAAGCGCTGCCTTCAGAGTCACACCGACCTGGGTTTGGATTCTGGCTCTGCTGCCCCCGGGCTGTGGGATTTGAGGTTACTTCCCGCCTTGAACCTGTGTCTCCTCCATTCTAAAACAGGCCTAGGAATGGTGCCCCCTCCCAGCAGGAGGGCCGGCACTGAATGAGATGATTCATCTGTGCCCCATGCAGGCTTCGGATCAATCTCCAGCACGTGGCAACTTATAGAGGAAGTGGTGTGATGGGTGCTCGTGGGTGAGGGCGTCCCAGGGCTGAATGGGCTGGTGCCCACTGGAGGATGCAGTCTCCTTGGGGAGGCAGGCAAAGGCTACCGGCGGCAGGGGTTCCTGCTGTGATGGAAATGGGGGACTTCCCGGAGGAGGGGTCAGCCGGCAGTGATAGTGGAGATGCAGCGTCCTGCTGATACATGTCAGGCCATGCCCTGAAGCCTTGAGAGCCTCCCCATGGCCTAGACCATGGCCTGAGAATGAAGACAGGGCCCTTAGCCTGGCCATGCAGGCTCTTCAGAACCTGGCCCAGCTTGGTTTCTCACTTGATCGCATCCCATACCAGCGGGCTCTGCTCCCTTCTCCACGCCTTTGTTCATGCGATCCCTTCCTCCTGGAACACCTGTCCGTAGTGTCCCTGTCTGTCACGGCTCAGATCAAAGGCCACCTCCTCTCCAAAGCTCTCCCAGGTGCCCCAAACAAGAGCGATTTCTGCATGCTCTCAGCTTCAGGAACCCTCTTATTGACAGAGGTTCCCCCTCTTGTATTGTAGGGGTGATTCACACAGCTCACCTCCCATCCCACACAGTGAGCCCGGGGGGGGGGGGGGCGGTTCACACGGGGCCATCCCAGGATCCTGCTCCGAACCTTCTGCGAGATTTCCACATGGTCGGAGTTGGACAGAGGAACGGAGGGAGGAGGGGAAGCCAAGAAGTGGTTGGAACTTCTCCAGATGAGAATCAATTAATTATCCCTTCCCCATGAGGGCCAAAAAAGAAGGCTCTGCTCTTCAGAGGTGGGGAAGGGACCGTGGTATCACTGAGGGACGGCCATGGGATGAAGAGGCCCTGCCCACTCTCCGCTAAGCCAACACTGGACCATATTGGGCAGGACAAGATGACCTGGCAGAGCAGGGAAGGTGCCATTTCAGGGGGTCTCCAGGACCCCCTCGGAGCAAGAATTCGTAGGACTCCCGGAGCTGAGGTGCTCACAGTTGCACTTCATAACGGCAGAGGGATGTAGCTCAGAGTCTGCACAGGAAAGAGGCCATAGGGCAGGGTCCCTGAGACAGCAGGCCCAGCGCCTCCAGTTCGGCTTTCCCAGGGAGTCCCGTGGGCAGTGCTGACTGGTGCTACGGCACACGCGGGGTACTGCCCAGCAGGTAAGCGCGCCTGAGCCTTGCAGTATGGGTTTTCACGGGTGGTTGGTCATGCAGACATGGCTGTGATCTTGGTTTCCAATGCCTGCAGAGGTCACGTTGATACCACTTGGCCCAAGATCCACACCATAAACCACACAGTTAGCAAAGACTATGCAACATGGCCCAAGGCCACCCCAGGTAAATAAGGGCTCAGAATTTACCTTGTGGAAGCTGGATCCAGCTCCCATTGGCTCTCAAGAGAAGCGTAACCCAAAAGCAGTATGGGGATGTTGTCTATGACACCTTTCCCAGACCCGAAATCAGGGCATGCGAACCAGGGTCCAAAGCATGAGGTTTGACTCCAAATAACCCATTTTCTTTCTTACTTTGGTCCTGGACTAAACTCCAAGGACCTGAGCATCTGCCCCAAAAGTTTGAGAGATTGGGCCAGTCACCCCCCCATTTCTTTTTAGTTGTGTCCCAGGCACCTGGCCCCCCAAACACCTGATAGCCCTTCCTGGCATGTGGTCATTTCCACCAGGACCCTCAGCTTCCAGAAACCTTTACCAAAGATTATTTCTGAAGCCTGGGCTCAATTCCCGCCCAGGGAGGCCACCAAGGAGTCCTGCTGGGTCCGAAGCCTCTTCCCAGATCCCTGCAGGAAGCAGCTCTCTGCCCTGCCAGGTCAGCAGTCAGCGCTGAGCAGAAGAAACTTAGCTCTTGGCCCAAGATACCTGCCCCAGGAAAGGTGCTGCGCCCGATGGAAAGTTTGGGCTGAAAGACACTCCCTTCCAAACTCCCAGGTCCGCTATTTACACAACGTCTGAAATTAATTCGAGAAATTCTCCAAGTGCCTGGGCTGGAACGGGAGGCTGAGAACAGGAAGGGGCAGGTCCCAAGTAACACGGGTTTTTCCACAAAGAGAACAGGGGGAAGCTAATGGCCCCAGTGAGTGACTCAGGCGCCACGCATTG
The DNA here is from genome assembly GCF_022682495.2 of Desmodus rotundus. NCBI lineage: Eukaryota > Metazoa > Chordata > Mammalia > Chiroptera > Phyllostomidae > Desmodus > Desmodus rotundus. Next base: position 34,601,379 of record NC_071396.1, read on the forward strand.
TGCCACGTACCTTTCCACTCTGAGCTGGTTTTACTGGGGATTTGCTGTTGAGAGCAGGCAGAGGTGGAATTCATGGGGAAAGCTTGGTGGTGCGGAGCTGAATTCTTCCCTCCAGGGCCCAGCCTTGTCCAGGCGTACACTTCGGGGCCAGAGGTGGCCACAGCTACCCCACCCTTAGAAAGCACCACTCCTGGCCAGCCTTCTTTCCCCGCCCCTGGACTCGGCCTCTCTCCCAGCGCCTTGGAAATGTAGGCTTCCTCAGATGCCAGCACAACTCTGAGTCCTGTTTGGTCCCTGGAGCTGTCTCTGGAGTCCCCCACCACTCCCTGCTTTGTCCAACCCGCTCCTGGTCTGTGAGACCACCGTCTAAGTTTCTGCTGTAAGATGCTCATTGTTGCCTAAGAGTAGAGGGGGCTGGCTCTCCTCACTCAGCGACAACAGAGATGCTCTGAGAGAGGTCGGTGGCAGCTCTAGGATCTTACCTCACAGTCCACAATTTCATTTGATCCCACATCCTGTGTACACCCAGGTTTGGGGGCGAATGCAGGAGGGAGCAAGGTGGGGGTGGGGGTGCCCGTTGTTGGCTGTCGTAGATGGTAAATGACCGTCCACAGGGGAGGCAGTGTTTACATTGGATCCGAGAGCAACTAATAAAATAGGAATAAGGAAATCAATTATATGAAAAAAAGACAGAGAGAGAGAAGAGATAAGGAAGAGGAGGAAGGGAGAGAGAAGAGAAAGAGAAGAAAATACGAAAAAGTGGATTAGTATCCACAGAAATGACCTCTAGTCTCCTGGGGGGTGGAGCCTGTGTTATGATTCCATTTCACAGATGGGAAGACTGAGGACTTACCTGAGCATCCCTGTGGCTTAGGACAGAGAGAGAACTGGAATCAGCTCCCTGGCTTCCCCTCCTCACACCATCCCACCATATCCACCTAGACTATGTGGCAAATTAGCAGGTACAGTTAGGGCCACTCTGGCCAGCTGTGCCTTTGGTGTGGGATCCCTGCGCCTTCCCCTACTCTGGGTTTAAAATCCCGCCTCGGGCACATGTGCCACTGCTTTCCTGCACAGGTGTAGGCGGGTCTGGCCTGTGGGAGAGAAGAGACAGTGTTGGGAGCTTGGCCTGCAAAGAAGTGATGTGCTGGAGGCTGATGGCTGGGGAAATGCATGACCTTGGTCCTTTCCGATCCCTCCCCCAAGACTGGAGTCACTTGGTTACTGGCAAATCTTACTGGTCAGCCAGTGTACCAAATTCCAAGGGCTACCCGTTCATCCAGTGCGTAGATGGCAAACACTATTTTGTTGTTGTTGTTGTTCCTGGCTCTGTTTGAGTTAACACGGAAGGGGTGTTTTTTGTTTTGTTTTGTTTTGTTTTTTTAGCTTAAGGTTTGACTTTCAGCCTGCATGATGAAGCTACCACACATTACACCATAGAAGCGGCCACAGCAGAGCCGAACCAAGGGGCAGGGCCCGCTGAGGCTTCCTGGAGGACTCAGGAGCCTGCGGGGCCAGGGCAGGGGGAGCGCTTACATTCACTCACCCAGCAAACGTTGGCTGCGTCTGCACTGACGTGGCAGGAGCAGGCTGGGCCCCAAAGTACGACATGGAAGTGGCCCGCCCTGCCCTGCTCTGAAGCTGGCAAATCTGGTCAATGCCCCGATGCCCCCTGGGACTTGTGTAGGGCAGCCCACCCACTGGAAAGTGAGGCTTCCTGAGGCAGAAGGAGAGAGGCACCCATTACCCTTCCCCTGGGTTTTTTCTTTATTTAGTATTAGTTCCTTCCAGTAGTGTGCTGGCGTTGGGCAGGCGGGGTGGAAACAAACCGCTCGCCTTCAGTGCTTGCTGACATCCGGGGTGTACATAGACTCCCACCAACTTCAAGCGACCAGCACGAAGTCACTGAACACGCACTTGGGAAGAGATCTTTAACACGGGCTCCGGAGAGCTGGTGCAAACCAGCTCCATAACCCCTTTGGTTCTGGGGACCTGAGAAGGAAAGACCTTCGTTGTCACGCCGCTAGGCTGCCCGTGGACTGTGTCCTTCCCAAAGTCACCTGCTGCATGGATGCACTGCAGAAATCAATGCAGTCATGCGCATCGCAAGCAAGCAATATGCATCTACCTCTAGCTGAGATACTGAGTGAAAGACATGAAGGAGCTACCTCAGGCCCTGACCAGGTGGCTCAGTTGATACACCAAGGTTGCAGGTTCGATTCCTCATCAGGGCACCTACAAGAATCAACCAATGAATGCATGAATAAGTGGAACAACAAAATCGGTATTTCTCTCTCTCAAAAAAAAAAAAAAAAAAAGAAAGAAAAGAAAGAATGGGCTACCTCAGGCACCTCCTAGGTACTCAGCAAATGTGAGCCTCCAGGCTCACCCCTCCTCCCTCGGAGGCCTGGAGTTGAAGGAAAGGATTCCTGAGGTGCTTGGACTTCTCCCTGTTCATTCATTCATGCAGCAGATACTCCCCGGTGGCCTGTCTCTATGCTGGGTGCCAAGGGTCGCAGGGAGGGTCGCTGCCCTGAAGTGTTCCCAGACTCAGGATTATGATAGCCGGGCCCCTAGAACCGATTCTGGTCCCGGCTCCATCTGTGACTCCCCATGTAGCCTGGAGCAGATCACTTCACTTATCTGGGTCTCAGTTTCTTCCCTTGGAGCGTGAAGGAGTTGGGTCTGATGCTCACTCAAGCCTCTCCAAGCTCTGACCTTCTGTGGCTCCAGAAGGGGCGGAGAGCTCTGGACCGCGCCCCCCCCCCAGAGGAGAGCTGAAGGAATTGGGGGCGTCTTCATGGGAGAGCAGACGGGGCCCCTGAAGATCTGCCAGGAGCCCCATGAAAGAGCGGCAGCCACATGCGGTGTGGTCCCTGAGGGCCGAAGTCCCGGCTGGAAATTATACTGGGGGCGGGTCGTTTCGATTCCATCTCGGAAGATCGCGGGCACAGTGAGAGCTGCACAGACCCCCTTGGGAAAGAAGGAACACGTTCTCCCCAAGTGGAGGCTGAAGACCTCAGCCGAGTGGACAGGATCCCTGGAGGGGAGGTCATGACGGTACAACCCCAGAGTCATCAGTTCAGAAGGAACAACAACAACAAAAAGCCATTGGGGCCACTGTGTTACGTGGAAAAGGCAAACAGGACACCAAAAGAGGACAATTCACTAACACCCATGTGAACACCAGGAGAAAAAGGCCGGGAGGCAAACCACCAAACGCAAATCACAGTTGCCCCGGGATTGAGGGTGACGGTGACCGGTTTTCTCTGCGTCCCAAATGTTCGGTAGCATGGCGACGTGGTTTTTGAAACAAAGGCTGTTTTATTCTTTACGGAAAGTCATCGAGTCCAGCCCCTATTCCCAGGACAGGGAGCCTCCTGACAACCTCCGAGCCCTCTCCCGGTCCCCACCTTTGGAGCGGGGAGGAGACAGGTGAGGATGGATGGATGCCTGTGGAGTGCTAGGCCCTGAGCTGGGGACCAGGCCAGAGGCACCATCCCCGCCAGCAACAAGGGCTCTGACAGGCACCGTGTCTTGCCCAGGCTTTGAATCAGCCCTGGGGGTGGGTCCTGTATTATTAAAACAGTAAGTGGCTGAGCGAGGACCAGGACCCGGGTCTGGGGGCCGTCCCTGAGCTCAAACAGGAGTTCAAAGCAACCGGGTGAGCTGCACATTCAGCCCCATAATTTGGTGGAATGAAGGCCATTGCTTGGGCCAGGCTGGCGGGTATGGGACAGAGTCTAGCTGATGAGAACGGGAAGGGGTTCCCTGTCTGACTCCCTCCCTCCCTCCCTCTCTCTCTCTCTCTCTCTCTCTCTCTCTCTCACACACACACACACACACACACACACACACACACACACACACACACACCAGCCTTCACCCAGCAGCATTCACTTCCTGCTCCCCAAGTCCTTCTTTCGCTTCATTTCAGGCGCCCCCTTCCCGCTCCCCCCACCCCAGGTACACAGTGCGCTCACCACCACCTGACGGTGCCCCCGCGGAGAAAGGACTCCCTGTTGGTGGGGCTGGCAAAGCTCGTGTCCTCGCATAGAAGCCTCACTGAGTCCTGGAGACACTTGGAAGCCAGACAGAATGGAATTTCTCCCTATTTTCTTTATAGCTAAGAAAACACACACAAACACAAGAGCATATTTATGGCGATATTTCTATCCCAAAGTTTGTCTTTACAAAAAAAAAAGAAGAAGAAGAAGAAGAAATAATAAAATGAGTTTTTCTGCCCACTGCCCTCCCCACTCCAAATCCCTTTTCGGTTCTGGTGGAGGAGAACAGGGAGGGGACAGAGCAGGCCCAAGCCGCCCGAGAACCACAGCACCATGGACAATGCCGCGCTTGTTCAGAGAGCGAGGGAAGGGACACAGCTCCGAAAACATACATGCCGCGTCCCAGAGAAGGGCGTTCTGAGGGAAGGACAGGCGGGCCTTGTGTCTGGACGGAATCCCTGAGGTTCCGGGGGCAGAGGAGCCCACAAGTCTAGCCCCGTCACCAAAGTGGAGGAGACACTTTACCCTCTGATCCTTCTGGGGACGATTCCCCAGCTGTGAATGGGCATGCTGGACCTGAAAGACAACTCTCAGAGTGGGGACCTGGAGTCCCAGGTTATTTTTGAAGGCGGCATCTAAAGAGGAAAGTCCCCAAGGAGAAGCGGGGGGCTGCTTCTTAGGCCTTTGGGGTTCTCAAGACTTCCTGCGTGTCAGGGAGACACGCTGTGTATTCATCTCTGCGCACATGCAGCCCCTTCACCACTCGGGTGATGTGTGTGTGTGGAGTGAAGGACTGTGGTGGAAAGATCACTCAAAATGAGAGGCAAGAGTCACCCAGGAGGGTCCCCCGGAGTCCTGGGCCCCTCCCACCCCACCCCCATACATCCCTGGGATGGGAACCCCAGCCTAGTAGGGATGCATCAGCCCCAGCTGATGGTGACTGAGCCCACAGCGACACCTGCTGGGCCATCAGATTCTGGCAGAGCCGAGGTCGGGGAACGCCAGGGCCACAGCCTCAGCTGGGGGTTACTCCATTCCTGTCTCTAGTTCCAGATCCGCCACCATGCCCACGTGTTTTAAACCAAGAGCTGCGCTCAAGGACTGCAGAGGAGGGCGGGGGTGGTCCCAGTGCCAGTCCCCCCAGGAGCACAACCAGCAAACGTCATTGGCACCTATCAAAGAGGTGCAAGTCCCAGGGAGAGACCCAGGGGCTGCTCCATCTAGGCTGCCTGCTGGAACGTGCTGGGAAGCTTCCCAAATGCCAGAGGGCCAGACGGAAGCCCAGGCGGTGTCCGCGAGCAGCCGAGGTTGAGAACCAGTGCTCTGCTTGACCTCTTGTGACTCAGTTAGGCTTTCCTGGGGTGTACCTGCAGCTGTCCACTTGGGACCAGGGTCCCAATCACGCAGCGGACGCCCTTTACGGTGTGGTTGTTGCAGATTTGTACACCTAACGAGACAGTTTTCCAGCAGGTGACGACAGGAACCATGTGCAGCCTCCTTAGCGCCCTGTGACTTCCTGTTCTTGGGCATGACATTTCTCACCAGGTGTCACGTGTCACCTGACACTCCTTGACCTCACTGCACGGGGACCCCCAAGTAACGCTGCTGCCTCCCCTCTTGCAGGTGAACTATGACCACTTTACTCTTGGTGTTTGTGACTCTGAGGGTCATCGCCGCAGCCGTCTCGGTAGAAGTTTCAGGTGAGGACATTCCCGCACAGGTGTCATTCACCCAGCAGGTGCTGGGGACTGGATGCTGCACTCTGGGTGCTGACCCTGGTGCTGCTGGTCCTGGGGACGGAGTCGTCCCTGCCCTGGCCTTTTCCTGGCCCGTCCCCTTTTTCTGTCGAAGGCCAGCGTAACCACAGTGGTCAAGGAACTGGACGGGGGAGCTCCTGGCAGGTGTGCACCTTCCCAGCATCCTCTCCGTGGGCATCACCTAGAGCTGCTGCACACTGAGCCCGGGGTTGGGGAGGCCCATAGACAAGCCCACAGAGCAGAAGCTGCCAAGGAAGGATCAGCGGGAGCATCAGAGAAAGTTGCCCGAGAAACAGTCAACAAGAAGCCCCAGCCAATCACACAGATCTTTGTCTTTCTTGGCAAACCATCCTCAGGGTGTCCCCACCTGGCCGCCCACGTGTGGCTGGTACCAGGCAGATCGCTGATCATCAAGCCCTGAGCCAAATGAACAAACCCTGTGCCCCAGCGTGAGACGGGTCTTGCTCAGACCCAAGCAGGGAGGCCCCTGCTCATGGCCATCCATATGGATACCCCCACTTCGGACCACACTCCGGGTGCCAGGACGCCCAGATTCCCTGCCCAAGTGGACCCAAGCCACTTCCAGGCCCACCAGGGTCTCTCCTCTGAGTCCACCATCTATGGGGGATCCCTCCCCTGGTGTGAGCCAGCCCTGGGCCTGAGGGAGAGGATAAGAGATGACTGTTTGTGTGGGGAGTGGACAGAGCTGGGATGTGAGGCTGTCCCCTCACAGTGCAGAACAGCGGTGGGAAAAGAAGGGGCCCAGCTCCCCTCTCCTACCTAGACACCACATCCCGACGCCAAACTATAAGGAATCCGAGAGTTCTACATTTGCATCTGGCTTTTCGTTTTGAAAGGTGTCCTTGTCAAATAGGAAGATAGAACATATGTTATTTAACAGTCTGTTTTTTTGATTTATAACTGGTAAATGTTTAGGCATAGGGTATCTGAGGGTGTCCCTTTGTCTTCTTGCTCGGGAACCCACACATGCCCACCCCTGGCTGTAACCTGCGGTAGTCCACCCAGCCGGGCAAGCCAGTCCCTGAAGCTATAAAGACGGTAGAGCTGGGCGTTGCCATCACCTTCAGCAGCTCTTCCCGGAGGACCACCGCCTGTAAACCCATGCTGTGTCGTAGCGCGTGAAAAGGGAGGTTTTTGTGGAAGGGCCCGGTGGGGACTGCCCAGGACATCAAAAGGTTAGGGCTGGACCCCAAGCATTCCTGGCTCCCCTCCAGCCCTGTTATGTACCTACCACCCACAAATACCTGAAACGTTTCCATGTGCGACCTGCAGCCTCCTGCACAAAGCGTCTCCTAAGTATATGACTCACCATGAAAGGTGCCTTTTTTTTTTTTTCAAAAGCTGTTGCCTTCCCGTTCCAGGAAGACCTTTACATCTAAGAGCATTTGGTAAATCGCCATGTGTTCCCTGAGAATGCTCTCTGTGATTTTTTTTATACACCAATCATATCGCACCCCCACCCCAGCTGACTCTTTGCAGACTGATATGTCTGACCCATCTCTGGTGCTTCTCTGACTAGGCCTCCCGATGCCCCAACAGCGGAGGAGAATGACTTGTCCTCCAGCAAAGCCTGGACCAAGCCCGAGGCAAACCTCATTCCGTGGGGCCCATCTCTGAAGTTTTGACTGTTGGCTTTAAGAGTTTTGTGGATTTTTTTTCTTCCCCATAATAATCTTTCTACCCCCAAGTAGTTATTCCCCAAGTCTGTGAGTCAAGCTGCCACTCCAGGAAAATGGGTTCTGTTTTTCCGATGGCTCAGCACCTTCAAGGCACCTTAGTCTGAGAAACGGAGAGGTGGTCTCGACTCTGAAGTTCGTCCTGCCTTCCTCAGTGGCCCTGTTCTGGCTCCATAGCTCCTGTCTCGTGGTGCAGACACCGGGGGTCTTGAGGAACACTGCTCTGGACAGGGTGTCGCGAGGATTCCTGGGAATTCCATATGGCACAGGAGTGTCCCCACCACAGATGCACAGGCTCGCTGGGTTGTGCCAGGAAGGCTGGGTGGTCGTCTCCCAGCACTAACAAGTCTGTCTCCCCCACAGACCCCGACAACTCGCTGAGCGTCAGCATCCCCGAACCGTCCCCACTGCGGGTGCTCCTGGGGACCTCCCTCACCATCCCCTGCTATTTCATCGACCCCATGCACCCCGTGACCACCGCCCCCTCCACCGCCCCCCTCTCCCCGAGAATCAAGTGGAGCCGCATTTCCAAGGAGAAGGAGGTGGTTCTGCTGGTGGCCACGGAAGGCCAGGTGCGGGTCAACAGTGCCTACCAGGACAAGGTCTCGCTGCCCAACTACCCGGCCATCCCCAGCGACGCCACCTTGGAAATCCAGAACCTGCGCTCCAATGACTCAGGGGTCTACCGCTGCGAGGTCATGCACGGCATCGAGGACAGCGAGGCCACCCTGGAGGTCATGGTGAAAGGTGAGACGCCCCCCACCAACCAGAGATGCTGGTCCACCTGTGGAAAGAACCAAAAAATATCTTCCCCGTGAGGTCCCAGACGGGCTGGCTCTCCAGTCCCAAAGCCTCCCCCCGCCCAAGTGCACCTCAGCCAACTTACTCGACTTCGGTTGTAACGGAGCTGGAAACGCCACTCTTTCTGGGCTCTGAGGCCATTAAATACTTCCTGGCCACGGTCACATGGAGATGGTAGCTGCTGCTTTGCCGAGGTCCTGTGGTTGTGTGGCCCTGTGGTCATTCGTCCCTGTACCAAGCAGTCTGAGGCTGAGTGACTTGCCCGAGGTGTCCCTAGAGGTGACATGGGCAGCCCCCAGCTCTTCCTCCAGGTGTCTTCCCTCCCCCACCTCCCATCCCCATTATCAGCTGCAGAAGACACCCTGGTGCCCTTTCTCTCCCTGGAGTGACAAGAAACAGTTATAAGGAGGCAGCTTGTAGTTCAATTTAAAGAACTTCCTGATTATCAGAATTATCATAGGTATTTTTAAAAGATGCCTTGGGAGGTAGTGAGGCCCCTGTTACTGGAGGTATTCCAGCAAAGGCAGGAAGACCACATGCAAATGTAGTAAGGGGGTTCACGCATCAGCTAGAAGCCCGTACCCGATGGCTGCAAGGTCGCTTTGGCAACCGCCGTCATTCTGGGAGGACCGTGGGGACAGGAAGGAGGCTGTGCCTGACCTGCTCACCTCGCCATGCCTGGCTTGCAGGCGTTGTGTTCCATTACAGAGCCATCTCCACGCGCTACACCCTGGACTTCGACAGGGCACAGCGGGCCTGCCTGCAGAACAGCGCCATCATCGCCACACCTGAGCAGCTGCAGGCTGCCTACGAGGATGGCTTCCACCAGTGTGACGCTGGCTGGCTGGCCGACCAGACTGTCAGGTGAGCCCCCGGGCGCCAGCAGAGTGGGGTGCCTGATGGGCTGCAGCATTGACCAGCACCAAGCTGGTGTCTGCGTGACACTGTGGCCGGCCCAGGTTGGGGCTGGAGGGATGCCTCGGCCGACACTGCATCAGGCACCTGATGTCCTGCGGTGGTGGAGGTGTCTGCCAGCAGCTGTGCCCGGTAGGAGCATTCTCGGTACAAATTACATACACATCATCATTCTTCTACAACCTAAAATATTTACTCTCTGGCCTTGTACAGAAAAGGTTTGCAGGCCCCTGAAAGACCATGTTGGGTACCAAGAAATATCCCGTAAGGGGGCTGCCTCTAATTACCAATAGCTATGCAAATACATATGTCAATAAAACTTCAGGAAAACCTGACAAAATATATAGTCCCCACACCCAGGGCGGGCACCCACAAACGCATCAGTAAGTCACCGCTTCCCCCCACAAGGGGGAAGGACACAAGGGCACAGGCCCCAGGACCCCTCTGTCCTCTAGTGAAACAGCCCACCCTGGGTTCCCGGCAGGTACCCCATCCACGTCCCTCGGGAAGGCTGCTATGGGGACAAGGACGAGTTTCCAGGTGTGAGAACCTACGGCATCCGCGACACCAATGAGACCTACGATGTGTACTGCTTCGCGGAGGAGATGGAGGGTGAGGCTGCCCTGCCCCCTTCCCAGGAGTCCAGTGCTGTCTCCCTTCACCCCAGTGACACTCAGGATCTGGGGCAGGGCGCCAAGCCACGGCGCCCCCTGGACCTGCCCAGGGGGGTGAGGAAGTGAGGGGGTGAGGAACGAGTGCGCCTCCAGGCCTCCATGGCCTCAGGTTCCTGCAAACTGGTGCCACCCAAGAGTGCTTGTCACTGGTCTCTCCCCTGGGATGGCCCCTCCAAGCCAGGACCCCCATGTCCCAAGTCAGAACTCGCTTGAGACCAGGAGGCCCCTTGTGGACCTCCCCAGGGACTTGGAAAGAAGCAGCGGGGAGGTCCTCAACCTGCCTGCTGTGTCCGTCCTAGGTGAGGTCTTCTATTCGACGTCACCGGAGAAGTTCACCTTCCAGGAGGCCACCAACGAGTGCCGGCGGCTGGGCGCCCGGCTGGCCACCACGGGCCAGCTGTACCTGGCCTGGCAGGGCGGCATGGACGTGTGCAGCGCCGGCTGGCTGGCCGACCGCAGCGTCCGCTACCCCATCTCCAAGGCCCGGCCCAACTGCGGGGGCAACCTCCTGGGCGTGAGGACCGTCTACCTGCATGCCAACCAGACGGGCTACCCCGACCCCTCATCCCGCTACGATGCCATCTGCTACACAGGTGCGGCTGGGGTGGGAAGCCCGGAGGAAGAGATCTGAGAATGGGGGGCTGTCTTTTTTGTACCATTTCGAAGGGTTACTGGATACCTGAACCCCATGTTTTAACAACCCCCATTCCCGCTGGTTCCTAAGAGCTAAGGTGGAGTGGCTGGAGGCTGCAGAGTACCCGGCCCTGCCTCATCAGCCCCAAACGGGTTACAAGCTTGAGCTTCAGTGTCTGTGTTTCCTCAGGTTGGATTCTCAGCTCTGCCGCCCTCTATTGTGTAACCGCGGGAAAGCCACGCCCTGCCCCGAGTCTCAGTTTCCTCGTCCACCTCATAGGCAGGTGGTGGCACCACATGGGAGATGGGGAGGCCTGACAGGACACCATGTCCCCACAGGGGCCCTGTTATCTGCCCTCAGAATGGGACTCACTGAAAAGAATGGGGGAAAGTTTTGGCAAGGGCTTTGTTTGGAAAATGTAGGCAAAACGTTTTTTATCTTATATTTTACACAATCTAGGTAATAACCACAATCGAATGCTAGTTCTCGGAGGGACAAACAATTGAACGATGCGGAGTTGCATCAACTTTATACTAAAATTGGCGACCGCAGAGTGATGCAGTTCATTTCCTGTTAACTCTCACAGCCTGATCTTATGCGAAAAGGGTTGTTTTTGCAAAAAATAATGAGGATTTCTGCCCTGGCTGCTGTGGCTCAGTGGATTGAGCACTGGCCTGCGAACCAAAGGGTCACTGGTTCGATTCCCAGTCAGGGCACATGCCTGGGTTGCCGGCCAGGTTCCCAGTAGGGGGGTGTGTGAGAGGCAACCACACATTGATGTTTCCCTCCCTCTCATTCTCCCTCCCTTCTCCTCTCTCTCTAAAAATAAATAAATAAACTCTTAAAAAAATAATAATAATGAGGACTTCCCCCAAAGCTTCTCTCAACCTTTCAATACTCTAACCACCCTCTTTGAAGTCAGCTCCCCCCGGTGGGTCTTCACTTTAGCGATGATTAACTGGCTCGTTTCCACCAGACCCTCAGATTCCCATGGGTCATTCTCTCACATTTCATCCATTTCATGAGCTCCTTCATCTGCAGCGAGATTTTTCCATGTCCTTTTATGAGAGACTTACATTGTCCCATTAGCTGCTCAGAAAGGTGCCCAGGAGACAGGTAAGGAGGCGGCGGGCATCGATCAGGAAGAGACGGCGGAGCTGCTCTAGCTTCACAAGTGGGACGATTGGTCAATGCCTTGCGCTATGACAGCTTCGCATTCTTTTGCCCCAGCGGTGAAGGAGGTGGAGCCGGGGCTCACCTCCCTCCGGTCAGCCCAGGCTGAGTTGCTAACTAAGGCTTGTCTTTGTCCCTGCCCAGGTGAAGACTTTGTGGACATCCCAGAAAACTTCTTTGGGGTGGGCGGGGAAGAGGACATCACCGTCCAGACAGTGACCTGGCCTGATGTGGAGCTGCCCCTCCCCCGGAACATCACTGAGGGGGAAGCCCGGGGCAACGTGATCCTCACCGTGAGGCCTGTCTTCAGCTCCCCCACTGCCGTGGAGCCTGAGGAACCCTTCACGCTGGCCCCTGGCAGAGAGGCCACTGCCTTCCCTGGGGTGGAGAACGGGACTGGAGAGGCCACCAGGACCTGGGCCTTGCCCAAGGAGTCCACGCCTGGCCTGGGCCCCTTCACCAGTGAGGACCTTGTCGTGCAGGTGACCGCAATCCCAGCTGAGGCTGAGGTCCCCGGGCAGCCACGATTGCCAGGGGGTAAGTGCCCACTCCTCGGGGGGCTGCAGGGGCAGGAGGAAAAGACTTGGCCTGGAGGTCTACACCTTCACCTTAACCTAGGACGGGGCCAGGCCTCTCTCCTCTCAGAATCTGTTCTCCTTATTTGTGAGACAAAGGGGACTGGCCAGGCCAGGACGTGCGCGTGCTCTATGGCCACAAAGCATTTCCTTCAAGTGAAGTCCTAGGTGGGAACCAAGTGTGTATCTCAGACAGGTAAAGGTGCTCACAGGGCCCAGGGGAAGTGGAGAGGAAAACCAGGGTTCCCCTGTCCAGGACCCTCCTGGTCCCATCAGGCACCTCCCCAGGATAGAACCACTGAAACCGCCATACGGGGTGACCGGAGGGCCGGTTGTGGCACTGACCCTCCGAGACAGAGGTCTACAGACTACAGCCCACAGACCGCATTGAGCACGCCGCCGACTACCACACAGCTGTACACTCCAAATCATATTACATTTTTCAGTAGTGACGGGGCAGGGAGGCATGAGAAGAAGAACATTTTGACACGTAGTGAAAATTATATAAAGTTCAAATTTCCAAGTCCACATCGCCTGGGAGTAGGATCACAAGTAGGAAAGGAAGGAGGGGATGAAGGGAGGTCGTTCCTCAAGGAGCCGGGCTCCCTCCACGCCTGCAGAGGCATGGGTTCCGGGCACTGTGGCATCCGGTCCGTGCCCTGAGCCTGCTGTGTCTCTCCTTCTTGCCCTCTGCCCGCACCCTCCCCCGACCCAGGGGTAGTGTTCCACTACCGCCCTGGCTCTGCCCGCTACTCGCTGACCTTCGAGGAGGCCCAGCAGGCCTGCCTGCGCACCGGGGCGGTCATCGCCTCGCCCGAGCAGCTCCAGGCCGCCTACGAAGCCGGCTATGAGCAGTGTGACGCCGGCTGGCTGCAGGACCAGACCGTCAGGTGAAGGGCCCGCCGAGCGCCGCTCCCAGCCCAAACCCAACCTGGAGGTCAGGCGAGGGGAGCCCCAGCCTGGCCCTGCACCCAGGACACAGCAAGCACCTGCTGCCCTGCAGGTTAATTAATTAATCAGTGGCTCCACAGCTGCTCCCTTCATTCTGCCCCCCACTCAGAATGGAGGCAAATTCAGAGAGGGTGAGGAAGGGCCCCGGGTGACATTAAGTCCTAGGTCATTTTCCCAGAGAGATGCAGAGAGGGAGACCCCATCCTCAAGTCTCCCCAGTCCCTTCCAGCCTGACCAAGTGCTTTTGCATGCAGTGGGCTCTCTTCTGAAGCCAGGGGCACCCAGTATGCGGGGCTTCTTCCTGGTTTGGATCCCCTTGGACAACCACAGACCCTCCCTGCCTGGTTCCCCAACTGGCCTAGCGGCCTCACCCTGCACCCTGCAGCCCTGAACAGGCCCTCACCTGCCCCTCCTGCCCTCCTTGCAGATACCCCATCGTGAGCCCGAGGACCCCCTGTGTGGGGGACAAGGACAGCAGCCCGGGAGTCAGGACGTACGGCGTGCGCCCGCCGTCAGAAACCTACGATGTCTACTGCTACGTGGACAAGCTCGAAGGTACGACTTCCGTCCTCACACTGTGGGCCCCGGGTGGGCAGGGGGCTGTCGGGGAAACACAAAACAGAGAGAGAACTCCACCACCATCCGCCCACTCCCGACTTTGTCTGCGGACAAATAAACCTCTCCTTTTAAATGCCGACCGTCTGCCTCCCGACGCCCACAAGCGGATCCACGGCTCTGCGGGGTCCCGCGGGAAAAACAAACAGGCAGAGAAACCTCCTCATTGCCTGAGCTGGTTTAACCGTAGGTCCTCTGCGTTGGCTTTGCGTCCTTTATCTTAACTTCCACTGAAATTGCCAAGTCGCTATTCCACTGAACCCGGTTTGGGAAATGCTAGTATTCTGGAAAGACGTCAGCATTGCCATTCACTTACTGCTGGACCCAAGGGAGTGATTTAGCTGTTCTAGCCTAGGTTTTCTCGTCTATGACACAGGCCTGATTTACGGCTTTTCTGAGTATTAAATGGAGTATGTATGAAAAGTGCCTGGCACAAGCAGGCATTTAGTAAACGTGAACTGCCTTCCCCCGAGTCAGACAGGCCCCCAGGTACCGTTCTGGGCACCGGGACCCAACCCCCAGGAGTGGGTACTGGCCCGTAAGGAGGTCATGGGTGGCGGGGTGGGCCCGGTCCTGCGGCGTTCACAGTGCCCTCGGATAAGGGCTGTGGTGTAGGGACCACAGCGGCTGTGAAGGTGCCCCAGGGGTTCCTAGTTCATTAGCAGAGGGGGTGCCTGGGTGCAACTGGAGAATTTAGAAAGAGGCAAGGAGGGAATGTAAGCAACCATCCCTTTTCAGTTGGGCTGCAACTTTGCTGGTTTTAGCACTGAAAGTCCCAACTCCTGGGACATCCCAGTTGGTCACCCCACTTCCCAGTGTCCCAGGAGATCCAAAGGGGAGTGGTCAAACAGGGGCATATTCGGGTCGGGTGGGGTCTTTAACCTGTGCCTGCCACTGGCGGGCGTCCCACCCCTGCTGGGGTGGGGGGTGTGGGCAGAGGCCAACCTGCCCGTGGGCCTGAAGGGTCACTTATGCCTGCTGCCGGGCTCTGCCCCCCAGGGGAGGTGTTCTTCATCACCCGCCCGGAGCAGTTTACCTTCCAGGAAGCCCTGGAGTTCTGTGAATCCCACAACACCACGCTGGCCTCCACCGGCCAGCTCTATGCCGCCTGGAGCCTTGGCCTGGACAAGTGCTATGCCGGCTGGCTGGCGGACGGCAGCCTCCGCTACCCAATAGTCACACCTCGGCCAGCCTGTGGCGGCAACAAGCCAGGCGTGAGGACTGTCTACCTCTACCCCAACCAGACAGGCCTCCCGGACCCACTGTCCCGGCACCACGCCTTCTGCTTCCGAGGTACGTGACCTTACCTCTCCTCCAGTCCCCGCTTCCACCCTGAGGGGTGACTCCCCGGCGCTGACTCCTCCTGGCTCCTGTCCACTCTCCCTGTCCATCAGAACAAGGAAAAGGTCCGTCCCTCTGGGGCAGGGCCATAGTTTCCTCATCTGTAAATGAGATAATAGTATCTGCCTCATAAGGCTGTTATGGAATAAAATGCTTTTGTGTACAGAACACTTTTAAACCCCGCTTGGTGATATGATAAATGCTGTAGGAGAGAGGCCCCAGACCACCCAGAAATAAAGTGCCGGTGGTGTGTGAATATGGATAGTGTGGTTGATGCCAATAGCTCTTATGAATTGGGGAGGTCAAAAGTGACCTCACTAGACTGCAGGGTGGAGTTGGGTGTACGCCCAGGGAGGCTCTTGCATAGGCCTGGATCCCCTCAGAGTCCCCCAGTTGCCCTCAAGCAGGGCCAGCTGGGATGGGTCCCTGGTTAAGAAGGAAGGCTCACCAACCTGCGTCCTCTGTAGGAGTCTCAGCTGCGCCCTCTCCAGGAGAAGAGGGGCGTAGCACGCCCACACCTCCCTCGGATGTGGAGGATTGGATCACAGCCCACGTGGGGCCCGGCGTGGCCACCGTCCCCTTGGGGGAGGAGACGATGGCAATCCCAGATCTGACCCCAGAGCCAGAAAACCAGACCGGATGGACACCAGCCTACACCCCCACGGGCGCTTTCCCGCCGCCAGGTATGTGTGGCCTTCCCTGCCTTGGAGGGCAGGGGGCTAGATGAACGATTCTCACTTGCATCGCCCCAGAGTCTGATTCGGGGGCGGGGCTTGGAGTGGGGTCTAAGGATGTGCCTTTCTGTCGCACCGTTGGGTGCTGCTGGTGCTGCTGGTCTAGGGACCACACTGTGAGAACTGTGGGTTTAGGTAACTCAAGCGATGATGTGGAGGAACTTGAAGGGTGACTTTGTTGCCCTCAGTGATAGCCAGGGCACCCTCACATCCGGTGGGGTGTGCGGACGGCACCCCTTCCAGTGTCGAAGCACAGCCTGAGGGTGCTAGGGAGTTTGTTGGTAGTTGCTCTTCCCCTTCCCTCCCTTTTTTCTCCGTCCATTCCAGAGATACTGTGCAAGGCTCCACTAGAAAATGCCTGCACTCATCTCCCAGCTCTTGAGAGAAAAAATTTACGGGGAAGGGAATGGAATACACCTTGTTTGCAGGAGCCTGAAACGGGGTAGAATTACTAAATCCACACCTTATCTTTCTCCCTCCTTTCCTCCAGGGGTCCCTCCTACAGGGCCTCCCACTGGCCCAGCCACAGAGGAGAGCACAGGAGGCCCTCCTGCCACGGAAGTGCCCTTGGTCTCAGAGGAACCATCCCCCTCAGAGACGCCATCCCCCTCGGAGACGCCATTCACATCGGAGGAGCCGTCCACACCTTTTTCCCCAGTGCCCAGTGGGATGGAGCTGCCAGGCTCAGGGGAGGCATCCGGGGTATCCGAGGTCAGTGGTGACTTCACAGACAGTGGAGAAGCTTCAGGACACCTGGACTCCAGGGGCCAGCCCTTGGGGGGCAGTGCAAGTGGACTGCCCTCAGAGGACCTTGACTCCAGTGGCGTCCCCTCAACAGGGGGCTCAGGCCTGCCTGTGGGAAGTGGACTGGCCTCAGGGGACGAAGATGGAATCACGTGGTCCAACACTTCTCAGGTTGGTGGGCTGCCCTCTGGCAGTGAGGGTCTAGAAGGCTCTGCTTCTGGAGTAGAGGACCTCAGTGGACTTCCTTCTGGAAGGGAGGGTCTACTGACCCCTGCCTCTGGAGTAGGGGACCTGAGTGGACTTCCTTCTGGAGAAGCTCTGGAAGTCTCTGCTTCTGGAGTAGAGGACCTTGGTGGACTTCCATCTGGAAGAGAAGGTCTAGAAACTTCTGCCTCTGGAGTAGAGGACCTCAGTGGACTTCCTTCTGGAGAAGGTCCAGAAGTCTCTGCTTCTGGAGTGGAGGACCTTGGTGGACTTCCTTCTGAAAGGGAGGGTCTAGAGACCCCTGCCTCTGGAGTAGGGGACCTGAGTGGACTTCCTTCTGGAGAAGCTCCGGAAGTCTCTGCTTCTGGAGTAGAGGACCTTGGTGGACTTCCAACTGGAAGAGAAGGTCTAGAAACTTCTGCCTCTGGAGTAGAGGACCTCAGTGGACTTCCTTCTGGAAGAGAAGGTCTAGAAACCTCTGCTTCTGGCGTAGGGGACATCAGTGGACTTCCATCTGGAAGAGAAGGTCTAGAGACCTCTGGTTCTGGAGCTGAGGACCTCAGTGGGTTGCCTTCTGGAAAAGAAGACTGGATTGGGTCAGCTTCTGGAGCCTTGGACTTGGACAGAATGCCCTCTGGAACTCTAGGAAGTGGGCAAGCTCCAGAAGCAAGCAGCCTGCCCTCTGGATTTAGTGGTGAGTATTCTGGAGTGGACTTTGGAAGCAGCCCATCCTCTGGCCTGCCTGACTTCAGTGGGCTTCCGTCTGGGTTCCCAACTGTCTCCCTAGTGGATACCACATTGGTAGAAGTGATCACAGCCACCGCTGCAAGTGAACTGGAAGGGAGGGGAACCATTGGCATTAGTGGCACTGGAGAAATATCCGGCCTGCCCTTCAGCGAGCTGGATATTAGTGGGGGAGCCAGTGGACTCCCTTCAGGAGCCGAACTCAGTGGCCAGGCATCTGGATCTCCTGAGATCATCAGCGGGGAAACGTCTGGACTCTTTGGTGTCAGTGGACAGCCGTCAGGACTTCCTGACATCAGTGAGGGAACGTCTGGGCTTTTTGAGGTCAGTGGGCAGCCATCAGGGTTTCCGGGGGAAACATCTGGAGTAACCGAGCTTAGTGGGCTGTCTTCCGGACTACCAAATGCCAGTGGAGAAGCTTCGGGAGATCTTTTTGGCAGTGCTCGGCCATTTGGCATGACCGACCTCAGTGGAGAAATGTCCGGGGTCCCTGACCTCAGTGGGCAGCCCTCAGGGTTGCCAGGCTTCAGCGGGACCACATCCGGAATTCCTGACCTGGTTTCCAGTACCACAAGTGGCAGTGGTGAATCTTCTGGCATTACATTTGTGGACACCACTTTGGTTGAAGTGACCCCGACGACATTTAAAGAGGAAGAAGGTTTAGGGTCCATGGAACTCAGCGGCCTGCCTTCTGGGGAGACAGATCTCTCGGGCACATCTGGGATTGGGGATGTCAGTGGACAGCCTTCTGGAGCCATTGACTCCAGTGGGTTTACATCCCAGCCTCCAGAATTCAGTGGCCTACCAAGTGGAGTAGCCGAGGTCAGTGGAGAAGCCTCTGGAGCTGAGACAGGGAGCAGCCTGCCCTCAGGAGCCTATGACGGCAGTGGACTCACATTGGGTTTCCCTACCGTCTCTCTTGTAGACAGAACTTTGGTGGAATCTGTAACCCAGCCTCCCACTGCCCAAGAAGCGGGAGAAGGGCCTTCAGGAGTTTTGGACCTCAGTGGGCTGCAGTCTGGGCTGTTAGAGCCCAGCGGAGAGCCTTCGAGTACCCCATATTTTAGTGGGGACTTTTCTGGCACCATTGATGTGAGTACGGAGTCTTCAGCACCCACGAGCACCAGTGGGGAGGCCTCCGGATTTCCAGAAGTTACTTTAATCACTTCTGAATTTGTGGAGGGTGTTACTGAACCGACTGTTTCCCTGGAACTCGGCCAGAGACCCCCTTTGGCACACACACCCCAGATTTTTGAGTCCAGCGGAGAAGCCTCAGCATCGGGAGATGTCAGCGGAGCTACACCGAGGTTCCCTGGGTCTGGAGTAGAGGTGTCGTCAGTCCCAGAATCCAGCCTTGAAACATCTGCCTATCCTGAGCCTGGGATGGGGGCGTCTGCTGTTCCCGAGGCCAGCGGAGTTGCTTCAGGGTCCCTGGATCTGAGTGAAACCACCTCTGCCTTCCATGAAGCTGATCTGGGCAGAGCCTCAGGCCTGGACACCAGCAGCAGCACCTCGGACTTCCAGGAAGGACCCACGGAGGGCTCGACCCCGTTGGGAGTAAGTGGAGAGTCGCTCCATGGGACCAGCACCTATGATATGGTCACAGAGACATCGGGCTGGGCTTTAGCCACAGCCACAGCTTCTGGAGACAGGACCGAACTCAGCGGAGACCCGTCTGGCCACACCTCAGGGCTGGATATTGTCATCAGCACCAGCATCCCAGAGTTTGAACGGACTCTGCAGACCCAGCGCCCTGCAGAGGCGCATGTAGAAATTGAGTCCTCAAGCCCCCTGCACTCGGGAGAAGAGATGCAAACAGCCGAAACAGCCATGTTCCTAACAGACGCTGCCACCCCAGCTTCTCCAGAAGGGACAGAAGAATCAGGGGCAACCACTACAGGTATTGTTGGCATTTCCCGCACCGCCCCCCCCCCCCCCCCGGTAAGCACATTTGGGTAGTTCAGACGGTAGCACAGTAGTGGGCAGCAGTGTAGATTCAAGGTTCTGAGCACCGCTCCCCCATGGGTTAGCTGTGCAGCCTCAGGCAAGTTTCTTAACCTCTCTGATCCTCAACGGGAAAACGGAAATAGTCCCAGGGAAGATGAAACAGCGTATAAACAGATATGACACAAGCACTTAGCATCTCAGTGTGCACGCAGTATGCACTCATGAAGACTGGGGAGTGTTGCCGTTCGAGTGATGTTACAACACAAGAACATGTATGTGGGGGCTCAGTTACGTGTCCTCGGCACGGGGGGAGGGAGGATGGCGCACTACACGGTGCCAGAAATGACGCCCCTGCGCCCTCCCCACGGATCGAGCGTGAGATGAGACAATTGACACCACTGGTGACATTTATGCCCAAATACTTTGTGCTGAGTTCACACCAGCCCAGTGTAAGGAATGATAAAGTGTCATTTTGGCTGAGTCCTGACTTGCTGTCCCTGCATCCCCGCCCCCACCCGGGTACCAGGGACTCCTCTGCCCTGTGGTGATTGTCTTGCCTCTGCCATCCCAGCACCAGCACCAGTAGCTGATCCTTTTCCACGCTTTGCTCTTGGCTCCCTTGCACGCAGGCCCCTGGGTGCCGAGAAACCTTTCCCAGTGAGAGAGCCCCGCCCCCGGAGGCCAAGGCCAGGTGCCCGGGAGGGCCCTCAGAAACATGCTGACCCGCACTCAGCCCCGAGCTTGGGGGACCTCATTCCCTAACCGCTCAGGAGGCTGCGCCGTGTGCCAGGCAGCTGGCTTCCCGACGCTCAGCCTCTCCCTGGGGGTTGCAGCCCCCGCTAGGTCCTGTGCTGAGGATCCCTGTGGCCCTGGGACCTGCCAGGAGACAGCGGGACACGTCACGTGCCTGTGCCCCCCTGGCCACACTGGCGAGCACTGCGACATAGGTAAGCCCCTCATCGGGGAGGGAGGGGACTCCTTCACCCCCAGAAGGATCTTTAGGCAGGAGGAGGCGACCGAGGTCCCCCGAGGCTCGGGCCTCTCAGACTGGGAAGGAGAGAGAGGTGCACAGTGACGTGTGGGGGTAGAAGCCGCAGGAAAAACGGGGCCTGTCTTTCCAGGGCATCTGTTCTACCTGGCAGTTTAAGAGGAAAAGAAAGTCCAGCTAAGTAATGAAACTGAGAAGTAGTTGATGCTTTGTCAAGCCAAGGGTTGTTTGAGGAGCAGGAAGCAAAATGTGCTTGAATCTTGAAGATAAAACTTGAGACTTCAAAGAAATGTTGAACAAGGGAGCCGGCCGTGCCTGGCAGTCCCTAGTGGGGACGCTCAGAAGGGCTGTTGTGCATCGTGGAGCAGACCTCTCCAGAACATCCCCTACCTGCTTGGGGCCGGGTATGGTTTGGGTCCCCTTCTTGCCCTGAAGGAAATGACACCCACTGTCCTTGTCATCGAGCTCCAGCATTCACGGCTGCAGGTCAGGGGTGACCCAGCGATGCCCTGCCCCTGAGCACACACCACCCGGGGGCCTCAGCTGCTCCTTAGCCATGGGTCAAGTAGCTTGTGGGACAGGCGAGGCTCCGGGGGATCCTCTGATTGGAGGTGGCCCCCCACACCAGATGACTAAAATCCACCTGCCGTTCCCATAGGGCTGCTGGGGGATAATGCGTGTGTGAGACATAGCATCTGGCTCAGGGAAGATTCTCAGTGAGAGACACTGGTTCCCTCTTTCACCTATCATCAGTCACGTAGCCTATCTGTTGCCCAAATCCTTCCCGTCCTCTGCCTGCGACCACCTTGTGGGTGGTCCCCTACTCTGCCCTCGCACACAGTAGGGCCCGGCCCAATGCCTCTCGTGGTTCCAGAAGATGAGCCATGTCCTAACTGCCCTTCGCAGAAAGAGGTGGCGACGCAGGCCCAGAGTGGTCAGTAAGAACGCCCCGCATGGGACCCTCGGCCCTCTTCCTACTGCTAGAGCCGTTCTGGACCCCCCAAGCTGCCCCCGGGGGCTCCCACAGGCTGTCTGGTCTTCAGGATCTCAGTCCTTCCTTCCTTCCTCATCCGTGACTCCAGGGCCCTGCCCAAAACCGCCACCTTCTCAGATTTGGGGCCTCGGCCAAAGGCAGAAGGAAAAACAACGCTGTCCCCTGGGGCCTTGGGCCACCCGAGGGTGGGTGATGTGAAAAAAGCCGCTGGGACACCCGGGAGCCACCTGGCCTGGCCTCCCTCTGGGCCTCTGCCTTTCCTGCCCTCTTCTCCATGACTGGCTATAGGCCCCCCCAGGTTGACGTCTGGATCTTCTCCCCACAGACCACCCCTGCCCCCCGCTCTATACAACTGCTTTAGCGCCTACATTTGCCTAATCCCCCCTTGCCCGGTGCTTCCCTCTTCCGTAATGACGCTAATGGACAAAGAGAGCAGGAGCTTTCCCGAAGCAGGAGAGCCGCCCCAGCTTCCGCCCGGCCCACCAGCCTGACCTATTGCTGCTACTGCTGCTGCTGGGAATCCAAGTGCATGCTGGGATTTCAGTCAGTTCCTCATGCATTTTGGGTTTGCTTGGGACCGTTCCAAAGTTGGAACTGTCAGTTTCTAGTCCATGGTGTGCGTTCCCCAAGATGACGTTAAGAACTGCGTGGGAAGAGAGAGATGCCTGGGGACTTGAGATTTTTCAGGCTACCCACTGCACGGACCCAGCTCTGGTCCAGAAACTGTCTACTAGGCCCCAGTGAAAAGGATCCAGAAGAAAGCGCCTTCTAATCAGAGGACTGGCTTTGAGGTGTCATCTGTTCTTGTGAGAGGCAAGTCCTAAGGCCCCATAGAGGACACCCCTAGTCACATCACATCCCGAAGGTTGGGTGAACACAGAGGCACATCCCAAAGCTGAGCCCCGGGAGCCGGTGGAACCCATTCATGGCAAACTTTGTGGATCTCCTGGGAAGAGGATCCCCTGGGCAAAGTCCCC
This sequence comes from Desmodus rotundus, assembly GCF_022682495.2. NCBI lineage: Eukaryota > Metazoa > Chordata > Mammalia > Chiroptera > Phyllostomidae > Desmodus > Desmodus rotundus. The sequence continues at coordinate 34,623,851 of NC_071396.1, forward strand.
GGGGACGCAGACCAGGAGAAAAACCAGCAGGAGCCTTTGGAGTACAAATACAAAGTTCTCCACCTTCTCAGAAAGATGCGGAAGAACCAGATCAGGAGATCCAGTGCTTACCTTGGCCGGTGGAGGAAAATTTCAGGCAAAGGCCAACGACTCCCCAGTTCAAGTCCTGCAAAGAAGTTGGATCAGAAAGAACATGTTGGACCAGAAAACAGAAGGGAGGAGCATGCCTGGGAAGAAGAGGCTGATGGGCACCTGCCAATGTCCCAGGCCGGTGTTGGTGGGCGGCCACTTACTAACTACCTGGCCGGCGTCAAACGCTGCTCTCCCACCGGCCAGCATGGGGCCCTTCCAGAAGTGCTGCCTCCCTGCAGTTGCCCATGTTCTGGGCTCTTACGCTCAAAGGAGACTGCGCGGGGAAATGCTGGGCTGGGTTTCTGTCACTCCCCCAAGAGAACAATGCTGGCTTCATCTTCACAAGATGCTCTAGGATCTTATTTACTAAAGGCTAGAACAGTGTCTGCAACCCCCAAAGTTTCCATGAACCCCATGCAAATACGCCCTACTGCCATCTTCTCTTGGTCCCGCACTCCGCCGGCCACCTACCCGTCCCAGCGCTGCGCAGTCTTGCCCTGTTCCCTCGGCTCGCAACTACAAAGGAAGCGAGGAAAAGGCAGCGTTCTAACCAAGCTCCAAGCACTTGACTTCCAGTGGCCTTGCTCACCGCCACGGTGAGCCCATTCAAACCCCACGGCTTTCTGAAACAGTCACGAGAGAAGGCATCTTGGGGGAACTCCGTGCCCACTCTCCCCTGTGAGAGGCACTTGGCTTCAGAAGCACCGAATCTCTTCACCCACCAGGCAGCCGGGCTCCAACACTCAACATGCCCATCGAGAACCACACACACGCAAGAGAACCCCAGCTGGACCTTTGGCTCAGCACTCCAAGACGGCGGTGGTGGCAGCAGCAGCAGCAGCAGCAACAGTGCTTAGGAAATCCAGCCACCCCTCCCAGGGCTCTGGAGAGCCATAGGGCCGGCCACCCGTAAAGAGGCTGCAGTGCTTGTGAGGCTTGAGGTGCCGGTGGGCGTCCTAATGGTGGCCCTTGGTTTCTTGCAGACATTGATGAGTGCCTCTCAAGCCCTTGTCTGAATGGAGCCACCTGCGTGGATGCCATCGACTCTTTCACATGCTTATGCCTTCCCAGCTACCGAGGGGACCTGTGTGAGATCGGTACGGCCGTCTCGGCTTCAGCTAATGTTACTAACTGCTGCACACCCCCATCCCACCCGCGTCCTCCCTCACCCTTCCCTTCTAACCACAGGCTCCAGGCCCCGGCGGGGGCCAATTCAGGAGCCACTGGGAGAAGTCCACTTCCCCACTCACTCCTACTACTTCTCTGGCTGTTCCCCATGAAAACCCACCTCTGGGGCGTGGGCCGATCTGGCCGCAGGAGAGATGCACAGGCCGGGCCAGCCTGCGCTTTGGAATGTGGGGCTGTGGGAGACCTTGAACACGCTGACCTGCTCCAGGGCTCCCAGGCCGCTGCACGCATCATACTGAGAGGACAGAGAGCAGTCTGTGCTTCTGTCTTGACGGCAGCTGTGGAAGGGAGTAGTAATTGGCACTCACTCCGGATGACAGCCGCGGAGCTTCCTCGCATGGTCAAGGGCATGTGTCTGCTGCTTCATTGCCTATGGGGCCTTGGCAGCCCCTCTGTGGCCTTGGGAGCCACTGTGCCACACTGGCCAAGCTGCCTTCCTCTCTTCTCTGGCACGAGCTATGGTTTGTCTGACCTGCCTCACCAGCATGCTCCAGTCACGCATGAGCAGGGACCGCTGCTGTCACCTCCTCCTCATCACTACCATGACAGCTGCCAGTCAATGCCACTCTGGCCCACACTTCTTTCTCCCTCCCCTGTGCAAGGCAAAGGGCTGGCCAGAGAGAACAGAGCCTCGTGGCACAGGGCAGAGGCTGACTGTGGTCTCCTGGGCCTTGCCAGCCCCTCTGCTTCTGCATCTGGGCTGGGCTCTGCCCAGGGGGGCTGTGTGCTAGGCTGCACCCCCACCTCCTCTCCAGGAGCTCCCCAATCCTGGATCCCACCTTGGAGTGGGGGAGGCGAGACTTAGGGCTACTTGTAGTAGCTAGGGCCTGCACAGAACTGGAAGTGTGCGGGGGCTTCAAACTGTTTTTAAGGAACTCTCAGGCTGGACATCCCAGAAACTTCCAGACGGCAGCCAAAGCCCTGGGGGCCTAGGCTGTGTGGGAGGCAGGTCTGGTTCACTTGTTCCCGGGAGGTGCTGCCGAGGTCACAGGCCGGTGGAGGGACTTGCATCTGCAAGAAAAGGCCTGAGTCCTCCTCCTCCCTGCAGCCCCCCATCCTCCACTCTCACCCTGAGACCCCAAGAAATTGATGCATGGGGTCTTGGCTGGGGTGGGAAAAGAGAGTTATAAGGATTTTTTCCCCAGGATGCCAACATATTTGTCATCAGGGAGAAGGGTCCGGAAGGTCCCTTGCAGACAAGAGCTCTTGGGTGCCAGGCTGGGAGAGGAGTTGCCCTGCAGGAGGGCAGGCAGGGCGCTCACAGGGCTCTGCATCGGATGGGGCAGAAAGATTGTGCCAGAACTGCCTAGCCGGGCCCTGGGCCTGGCGCCCAGCTAAGCAGGGCCACATCTCTCCTCCCGTTCTAGTCCTGAGCCCCCACCCCCACCCTGTGGGGTCCTCGTGCCTCAGCTCTGGTCCTCCCGCTTCTCCCAGCAGTCCTGAATGCCGATGCTGTTTCCCCCAGGGCCTCCACCCCGCATGGCCCACCCACCCTCACCCCACAGCAGCCGCAGCCTCCAGCTCTATCTGCCCAGCTCAGCCCGCAGACACTGCTGGGGCCCAAGAATGACCCCCACAGCCAGCCCTGGGGTGCAGAGGGGGCTGCCCATCTCTGATGCCTCCCCACCTTCTTTCTCAGGAGGCCTTGGCCGCAAGGGGGACCCTGCAGCATCCTCCTTAAGCCTCCTGCTACTCTGCCTCTTTCTCCTCAGCCTGCCGCCCCCCCGCTCTTTGTCTGCTCTTCCCGCGTGTGTCTCTTCCAAACCTGTCATGCCTGCACCCCTTCCCCTCCTTGCTGGGATAGCCAGACTCTCCAGGAGGCAGCCATGCAGCCTGAGGGGACCGTGGCCCTAGGCTCAGCCCCAGGGCCCAAGGGAAGAGGGAAGAGAGGGTCTTGGAGTTCCTTCTGCCCAGGGCTGTGCTGGCACATGTTTAACAATGGGCTGAAAGGGGAGCCCTGGCCCCAGCATCCACCACGTCTGAGGCACTGTACTCCGCCCCCCCCCCCCCCCCGCCCAGGGCCCCCTCTGTGCTGTCACTGAAGGCAGAGTTGGAGGGACACACGCACAATGGTTCTCCAAGCCTGACCAAGTGGCTTCAGCACACCCGGGCCTCTGCCTGTCCCCTAGGCTGCCCTGGAGCTCCAAGCCAGCCCCTCCCCCAGAACTCAGAACCCATTGCTAATGTAGCTTTGGGAGGAGAGAGCTTCTTGCCCCCTCCTCTTCTGCCTCCTAGAAATAAAATAGCCGGCCAGGGCCCCTGGCATTGCTGCCTGGCCCTCCAAGGGGCCGACACAGCGTGCTCAGCCAGAGCCGGCCCTGATGGATGGACTGAGCTCTGCGTCCTCTCTGGACCCAAAGCAGACTCACTTCTGGTCCTCTGGGCCCACGGCAGGTGCCCTCTCGTGCCTACAGCTCCGCCTGCTGCTGCTGCCTTCACATAACTCCCCGAAATTCCCTCCCTCCCAGAGACCCTCAGGGCCTTTGAACCATGTTTTGCCTTAACACTCCATACCTCCCACCTTCCCACCTCTTTTTACTTGGCCAGCTGAACTCTGCCAGCCCTGCAGAGCAGGCATGGGCAGGAGAAAAGCTTTGGGGGCAAGGGGTGGGCAGAGTGACATCCCAGAAAGACAGGGTCCCTGGTATTTCCCACAGGGTGGGAGTATGCCCTGAGGCTCCAGGGGTCAGGGCCACGCCTCCCTGGCTTCCAGCTCTAGCCTCCATCCAGCTGGGCCTCCCCTCTCCTTTGAGGGTGGGCATTGAAGGCGAGGAGAACCCAGGAATCGGCACTGTGAGCCTGGCAGCCGCCACCTCCGGCCTTCCGCTGCAGCCCCACCCCTCATGTGCCCGCCCTGTGTTGCAGACCAGGAGCTGTGCGAGGAGGGCTGGACCAAGTTCCAGGGCCACTGCTACCGCCACTTCCCGGAGCGCGAGAGCTGGGTGGATGCCGAGAGCCGCTGTCGGGAGCAGCAGTCACATCTGAGCAGCATCGTCACCCCCGAGGAGCAGGAGTTCGTCAACAGTGAGTCTGGGGGGCTTTCCAGGGCCTGAGAGTGGGCGCACAGGCCGAGGGGGTCCGGGGCCCACAGGCCTGGATCCAGTGCAGCTGCAGGGATGGGGGGCTGGGAGGGAGGGAGCTCTGCAGCCTGAGCTCCCTGAGAGAACAGGAAAGAGGTGAGGAGTCTTTGGGACCAACGGCCCCCATGGCATTCAGGACAGCCCACTGTCTGTCGCAGCCCCAGAATAACCTGTGGCTGTCACTAGCCCGGGCCAGCTTGGTGATGGGGTCTGAAGGTGCTGAGACCCCTGTCAGGACCTCAGAAGCAGGCAGCACGTTCCTCAGAGCCCACCCACATCCCGCCCCACCCTGCACCCCCTCTGCCTCCATGAGCCCAAGTTTCTCGGACATCCCCAGGGGGCTCCGGGCCACACCCAACACCCGTGTCCTCTCTGCAGACAATGCCCAAAACTACCAGTGGATCGGCCTGAACGACAGGACCATCGAAGGGGACTTCCGCTGGTCAGATGGACACTCCTTGGTGAGTTCTGCCAGGGGCTCCAGGCACAGTTGGGGACCCCAATGAGGGGGGATAAAGACCCCCCAGAGAGAGACGCACTCAAACCACATGCAAACGCTCCCTGAGCGAGCAGCTGCTGGACCGGCGCTCAGTGCAGGGAGGGGGTCTTGTGTGTCTCTGCCTTTGGCCACGCCAGCCCAGGGCTGGGCGAGCTGAGTGAAAGAAGGAGAGCAAAGTGGATGGGAAGGAATGAGTGAGGGCGAGCCAGCACGAGAGACATGTGTGTGGAAGCTTTAGAGGGGCTCCTTGAAAACTGAGGGCTCGAGTCTGCTCAAGGGTGCAGACAGACAGACAAGACAGCACCATAGAAGCAAATGGACGTAACACAGAGTGAACGCTGTCTCTCAGTGAAGGACCTCCAGGGAGGCTTCCCGGGACGGATGACCGTAGCCAGGGTCATGGGCGAGGGATCAGTTACACTACGGGAAAGAGGAGTCTGTCTGTCCCAAGGCCGCGCCAGAGAGAGGAGCCTGGGGAGCCGAGTAGACTTGGCAGACACGTCCCTGCCACCCCAGTGCTCCCCAAGCGAGGCAGCCCATGCGCCCATCCCCTGCTGGCCTCTGTGGAGCAGGAGGATGACACCAGCTCATGAACAGAGACTGTGACACCTTGTCCTCCTGACCAGACTCCCAGCAGCCTTTGCTGCCAGAAGAGAAAGAAGATGGGGGCGGGACTTGAAGGGAGGAGGAATTGGGGGTCAGGCCAAGCCATGAGGCTCCTGCCCCGCCTTACCCCTTCCCTGCCCCACCCACAGCAATTTGAGAACTGGCGCCCCAACCAGCCCGACAACTTCTTCGCCAGCGGGGAGGACTGCGTGGTAATGATCTGGCACGAGAAGGGCGAGTGGAACGACGTGCCCTGCAACTACCACCTGCCCTTCACGTGTAAAAAGGGCACAGGTGAGCGGGGCCTGGGTGGGGTCCAGCGGGGCAGAGCCAACATGTTGGGTTCCTTCTGTGTGATGGGACCAGGGCGAGTCACCTTGTCTCCTGGCTGCTCATGTCACCTCATCGCCACCACCCAGACTGGAGCCATCCTGGGAGTCATTTCCCAGAGCCAGCCTCCCCGGCAAGGGCAAGTCCACTCCTGGGGACCATTCAGGCCCCACTGTCCCCCAAACCAGGATGTTTTCATAAATCAGACGCAGACGGTGTGCCTGGCTTTTGCCTTCTTTCTCCACCTCCTTCCCTCCTTTCATTCCCCTCCGGCTGCTCCAAGTCAGCTGGCAACCCAGATGGCTTCCAGACTCAGAGTGAGGCGTGAAAACGGGTGTCCGGGCTCCAGGCTATCTCATCACAGCCGGAGGGGACCACACTGGCTCGTCATCACGGGCAGGGGTCATCACAAGAGACCCCCTGAGGCCCCTCTCTGAAGGCTGTTCACCCCTCAGTGGCCTGCGGAGAACCCCCCGTGGTGGAGCACGCCAGGACGTTCGGGCAGAAGAAGGACCGGTACGAGATCAACGCGCTGGTGCGGTACCAGTGCATGGAGGGCTTCGTCCAGCGGCATGTGCCCACCGTCCGGTGCCTGCCCACCGGGCACTGGGAGGAGCCTCGGATCACCTGCACGGACCGTGAGCATCATCCCCTCCCCCCTGCGCAGGGCACAGCATTACAGCCCACCTGCCCCCACCTGTCCCCAGAGCACCTGGGGGTCATAAACCCACACCGGTGGCACCATCTGCAGACAAGGCCACCTGTGACTGCCACCCCCCACCCCACCGCCTACTCCCAGGAAGGAGAAAGCAGGCAGCCCGCTTTCCTGTTCAACACTCACCTGAAGCCCCTTAGCCCAAGTCGGTTCAAGAGCAATCAAAACCAGCAGGCAGAAAAACAAACCTCAGGCTGCCTTCACTGGCCCAGGTTTCTGCAGGGAAGGCAGCCCGCAGAGAAGGGGCCCCACAGAGAGGCGAGGCTGGCCCGCTCCCTTCCCAGCGCTCACCGAGACCATTCCCTCTCCCTTCCCCTAGCCTCCTCCTACAAGCGCAGGCTACAGAAGCGGAGCTCCCGGCCGCCCTGGAGGAGCCGCCCCAGCACGGCCCACTGAGAGGAGCGCCCAGGAAGCGCCCAGGATGCTGAGCCCAGGAGCCTTTCCAGCCCGACGTCCCACTGGGATGGTGTCCCCTTCTTGCCGCTTTCTGTCATATAAGGAATTCCATTAAAGAAGGAAGAAATTCAATCCCACATTGTGTATGCACCCACCGACCCACCCGCCCACAACCCCCCGAATTGCCACAAAAATGCATCTGACTTTCCCCCAAACGCCAAAGCCGAGCCAACGTATTGTATACCCCGTGGACTGAGTCTAGAGACGGTTCTTCATTCTCCCGACGTGCCTTTCCAGGGACCAGTACAGGGACAGGGGAGCAGGGAGGGGTTAAGTTAAATAAAGAAGATTATTTTTTGTTTGCTGACTTTATCCAAGAGCAGTGCAATCGTTGCTTCTTTGACCTCCAGGGAGAGCTAGGGAGGAGGGAGGAGGGGGCAGAGGCCCAGGGCGTGAGGAACTGGGGACCGCAGCTGAATGTATGGGAGGAGGAGGGCCACAGCCTCCGTGTGGGGAGACGCCTGGAGGAGAGGCACCGTTCCTGCAGCCCAGGGTGGGCGGGCAGGAGAGCGCCATCGAGAAGTCGCACAGGGGTAGGGCTTCCTCCGAGGGTCCCTCTTCCAGGTCCTCTCACCCGGGCTGCCACCCTGGCAGGTGTCATCTCTCTCAGCAGGGCTGGGTAGGGGGACACTCCCTTCCCGGTGGGAGGGCCCCCCCACCCTTCTCCCCCTTCCCCTACCCCCCGGGACCATGCAGGCACCAGGGTTCCGTGCACCTATTTATATTTTTGAAAATTGAAGATGATGATAATTATAATAATAAAGACATTGGAAGAGATCTATTTCTTTTCCCTTCTTTTCTTCTTAATTTTTTATTTTTAATTTAAGGAGAGGGCAACCGTGGTCTAGGAAATACCACACCGGGGCCTCGTGGAAGTTGAGCTGGTGGTGCCCCTGGCGGGGCTGGTAGGGAAATACCACACCCGGGGAGGGAGGAAAGGGGGCTTGGAGGGGGGGTCCCAGCCCCCGCTGGCTAGAGACCCCACCATGAAATACATTATATATTTTGCCGATATGATGAAAAATAGGTATAATTTTTATTGATTTATGAAAAAAATAGTATTAGCTACCCTTTTTGCTCCAAAGTGACTTTTCTTACGTCTTTTTAAAAAGTTTCTTTATATTTTTTCCATTACCACAAAGTGACTTTTTAAAAAAGCCAGGTGTCCATGCTTGTATATATTGTATACATTTTGCTTGAAGCATGCCTGGCACCAGCTTCACCCTGCTGAAGAGGCCTGGGGGGGAAGTGGGTGCAGATGGAGACACTCAGATGAGCTGCTGCTCATCTGTACCCCTGCAAGGGCCACCCCACCCTCGCCCCAGCTCCCACCACGCTGGGGTGTCACAGGTGGCAAGAATGGCCACAATGCCACACCCCTCCTCGTATCCCCACGCTCTGCGCCATGATTTTGCAGGAACATGTATGATGCAACCCAAATCACCAACCCATGACATCACGAGCCAAGTACATGCCTGCCGCCTTCAGCCACAAAGCTTGTGGTAATTCAGTAATTTCCTTGAACCTCGTTGAAGTCTTGCTTGCACAACAAAATAGATTCCGGAGAAAAGGGGTGTGAGGGCTAAAGTATGGCTCCCCAGAATATCCAGGTCCTAACCCCTGAATGTTGCCTGAGAAAGCCAAATGAACTTTGCAGATGTGATTAAATTAAGGATCTTGGGGGGAAAGAATGGGTTTAGACTGGATTTTCCAGATGGGCCCTAACTGCAATCACAAGTATCTTTAAAAAAAAAAAAAGACATCAATTTTAAAGATACAGAGAGAAACATCAATTTGCTGTTCCACTTACTGATGCATTCATTGGTTGATTCTTGTGTGTGCCCTGACTGGGGATCGAACCTGTGTATGGGACGACTCTCTGACTGACTGAGCCACACGGCCAGGGCCTGACTCCTACTTTTACTAGAAAACTCTATGTCATTGAGTCTGTGAAGCAGCTAAAAGAGGCACGCAGGCATCCTGCCCCCGCCAGATGTATCGTGTCCATGAGCCAGGACGGCGAGAGTCTGGGGATTGGGAGTTGGGAGAACTTGGGAGGAGGAGATGCTATACTGTCCCATCTATTTCGTTCCTGAGTCCTGGGGGGTGGCCAGCAAGAGTCTGCATAGGGAGGGATGTCTGTTGTCACAGTAAAGAAAGGCATCGCCAGGGCCCCCACGTCAACATTTACCTTAAGGAATTCGTACATCTCTAAGGCTTGACGATCTTAAATTATGAGAAGTCTTGTCACAGTCCCTCCATTACATATGGTGCTGGGAAAAGTGGCCACCGGACCGGTGTCATTCCATCTTATCCTGTCCCTGGACCCTGTCATTCTCACCAATCCTGAGGGAGGTAATTCCCGGCTCAGTAAATGCACGGGTGTCTTCCGGCACTTCCCTCAGTCGATGAGAATTTTATTCTCCCTGCTTAACCCACAGGCGAACAGAGGCACAGAGATGTGAAGCAACCAAGCCAAGGCCACACAGCCAGGAGGCAGGAGAGGCAGGCCTCTGTCGAGCATTTTGCAGCCAACCCCCCACGACAATCTGTCAGATTTACAGACTGCTTCCTGCTTAACGATGCGCCCTCATGGACGTCACTGCCCGGGAATCTCACAGCGCAACGATGATTATTCCCATTGTGCAGACAAGAAGACGGAGGTTCAGAAATACTAGGCTGCCTGGCCACCTGGGCTGGGTTTTGGCTCCACCCACTTACTAAGGGTCTGCCCATGGGACAAGTCACTGAGCCTCACTTTCCTCTTCGGATAAATGGGAGTCACGACAATAAGGACCAGGAAATAAGAGTGTGAAGGTTAAAGGACCGCTGCCGGGTAGGGTAAGGGCAGCACTCAACAACATCAGTTTGTGTTACTGTGGGGAACGGGTTACAAAGTGAAATCTCTCACATCGTCTCACTTTCTCCTCGTTGTCTGGGAGAGAAAGCAGTTCCCGTTTTTACAGGTGAGGAAACTGAGGCCAAGGCTTTACCTTTGGCAAATAGATGGAAGTGAGACAAAGTTGTTGGACCGGCCTTTGCTTTTCCCAGCGCCACTCGCCTGGGGACCCCGCCACACATCAGAATAAGCTGCACCCCAATTTGGAAGGAAGGCGGAACCCCACCAGCCTTCAAGTTCCCCAGACACCAGCAGAGGGCAGCATTGCCCTTCGGGTGTTCAGCGGCCCGCAGCGGGGAGGAATTTGACTTCGGAGTCCCAGTTTAGACTAGGCTTACTAGCGCCTTTGAAACCTGCGGCTCCCCGAAAGTGGAAACCGCAAAGTGGAAGCCGGAGGTGACTTCTACCAGCCTTCCCAGCCCGCTGGGCTGTGCAAGGCCCGGAGAGGGGCCAGGGTGTTTCTCCATCACCAGCCCCTGCAGCAGAGAGCAGGCGCACTCCCAAGGGTGAGCGCCGACCACCGCGGTCCAGGCCGGGTCACCGGCTGACAACAGAGCTGAGGGAGTCCAACGCCCCTGCTGTTTCCTTCCTGGCTGCTCACTAGCCCCGAATTCCTCCCAGAGAGACCCATCTTCCACCCAGGGCTCTACCGTCGGCGGTTCCTGCCCCTTCGGGTCTCGCTGTCCCCAGGGTAGAAACCTCTGTGGACTGAGGCCTGAAACGACGGGCACCTATTGCATTTGCCCTAGGAGTGCAGGTCCGCCCGCCCGCCGGGTGTCCCCAGTGTGGCCCGGTCTGAGCGTGTCTTGGACAGATGCCCCGGGGCAGAGCCGGCGCGGGGTGCGCTGTGCCTGCGGCTGCAGGACCCGGACGGGACAGGACGGGATGGAAGGAGTCAGGCGGCCCCCAGCGGGGAGGGGGCTGGACCTGGGCGGTGGTCCCGGAGGCCCCAGAATGCGCCCCGGCGGTGCGTCTTCGCGGTGCGCACACAGGTTCAGCACAGTCAGCCCGTGACTCTCACCTCACTCAAGCCCGAAGCGCCCCCAGCTAGTGTCCGCAGCCAAGGGCCGCTCAGCCCGCTCGTCCGGCCCCTGTCCCGGGAGGCGTGCCTGAGGGAGCCCCGAAGGCGGGAAGGAGGAAAGCACTGTCCTCCCGCGGCTCCTCGATGGCCCCAAGGGCTCAGGGGGATTGCGCTTGGGGACGCGGGCTAGCCCCGTCTGAGGAAACAGGCGGATTGGGGTCCTCAAATGGCCAGAAAGGAAGCGGCTGGCTGCGGACAAACCACCCGCGCTCCCGCCGGGCCTTCCCCTTAAAGGAACACACACCCCTTTCCCTACAAGGGCCGGGCCCAAAGGGAGGAGGTGCCACAGCCTCGGGCACGCTCCAGACTCCAGACCAGCTGGGGACCACGCCCACACTGCGGGGCTGCTGGCCTAGGTGTGAAGCGAGTGTCCAGGAGCTGAGGCGGTCACATCTTGGGGAAGGAGGTGAGTGGGGGAATGGAGAATTTGAGGGGGGAGTCCCATTAGGATGCTCTGGTTTGCCCTAAACAGTGGGACTAAGCGGGGAGCCCCTCTCCAGCCCTCTTCAGGTGAAAGAGGGGCAAGGGTTCTGTATGCCTGCCTTTCCCCTCTGATACTGGCCATCATGAAAACGCCTGCCAGACCCTTCCGTGTCAGACACGAAGATGTTCCCCCTAGCAGGTAGGTGGAGCTTGACTCAGTGGCCCCGGGGTCAGGGGAGGCACAAGCATCTGGGCAGCCACCTCCCAGGACAGGGTGTTTTCTTCCCTGTCCAGACCAACAGGGGTCCTGGGCTGGGCAGTTTCCTCAGCAGAAAAGCCTAAAGCGAGCCATGGGGCCACTGAGCCCAGCACATCCTGCTAAACACACCAACACAGCTCCACGCACACACGTGTATTCCTGTATGCGTTGCGCATGCGCGGCTGGGAGCCAATCAGAGCATAGCTGCGGGGACTGACAGCTAGCCCGCACCCAGAGAGAAGCCAGGCTTGATGGGCAGAAGGGAGCCCAGGAAGAGATGACCCACCAGTGTGCAGGCTGGTTTGGAAAGGGGGTGAGTAGAAGTACCAACTAGGACACTCTTGTAAGCGTCTCTGACAAGACAACAGAGGCCTCCAATGGGCCTGGCTTTGCCTAGGTGCAATTCCCTCCATTCTAGGGCCATGGAGGGGGCCCTATTATTTCTGAGGCCCCAGGGATTTCAGTAGATTTCAGGGATTGTCAAAGGTCACTCGGAGCCAGGCTGTCCAACTTCGGGCCTGGGGCCCCCAATCACTCCACTCTATTTAAACCAGGACTGGAAAACAGACCAGGCTCCTGGGAGGGGCAGGTCAACAGGCTGACAGCCACAGGTGTAGGGACAGGGACAGCAGGGAAGGCCAGCTTTGACACAGCAGAGTTTAACGTGCCAGCTGGGGGTGGGGCTGGCCAGCAGGTGGAATCTCAGAGCTGGCTCTGGCACCTGCAGGCGGGAATTAAAAAAGGGAATTCATGGAGGTGATCTGCTAGCGCAGGAGGCTGCCCAGGGAGAGGAGCCCAGTCCAGGGTCCCCATCTAAGGCAGCAAACATGAGGGGGAGGAGGGCCTGAAAGGTGACTTAGGCCATTGCAGAGTCCCGGCGGGTCTCTGTGAGTGCTGTCCACCAGCCCACGTGGCCAGTCACCCAGTGAGCCCGGCCAGAAGAAAACCTCCAATGCCACGGATGGGGGCACACGGACAGATGGGAGTAAAGCCGGTTCCCCTTCGCAGGTGAGACTCTGGGTTCTATCCAGGATGCAGCCACAACCATCCCAGGGCAAAGCTGAGGGGAAAGGTGCTCCTGCCACTGTGTGCTCATCCCCAGGGGAGACAAAGCATGGCTAGGGGTCGGGAACACCCACTGGAGGGAGTCCTCTGGCCAGCGGCCATCCAGAAACTGATTCCGAACACAGTCCATGCAGCCCCACAGAGAGCTCTGCAAGGGGAAGGGGTGGGCCCAGGGACTCCAGAGCATCTGCAGAGCTTGGCCTGGGCTGCTTCTGTCCCTGTCCAGCCAAGGAGCCCTGGCAAGGGCAGTTCTCCCGAAGGAATCACCTCCAGGCGAATTCCCCTGGTGGGGCTCCAGTAACGCCGCACCCTCCCTTTGGCAGCAGCATGGCCAGATCTGCTGCTGGGAGGTGCCAGCCGGTGTGCATCAGGGCACGGCTCCCAAAGTTTGTCTCCGAAGATCTGCTGTGCCCTGAGGCCTCAAACGATAGGGGGTCTCATATGCCCCTTTTCCAGTTCATCAGTGTCCCCACTATAAACAGCCCCTTTCCGCAGATCACAAGGGCACTGGCTTGCATGCCCCCCCATAGCCACCTCCTGGTGGCCCCAGCATGGAGGAGGGCTGGAGGGGACCCCTGGGGCGTTTCTCCCAGTCACAGAGCGAATATGCCGATGGCCTCGCAGAACCAGTGTGCTCAGCCAGGAGGCCCTGCGCCCACGTGGCAGAGTGCTGCCCACCCCCACCTCCATGGGCCCCCTAGTAGCCTCCCCCTTCCTCCAGCTGTTAAGCTGTCTGTAGTCTGGCAGCTGATGAGAATGAGGGGCTGTGGGAGGACTGAGGATGGAGGGCGGGGCACCAGCACAAAACAAAGTCCATTTCAACACAGGGATGACGGACCACACAGCAAGAGCTCCAGGGAGTGACATAAATATATTTTGGAAGCTGCCAGTGCACTCAGGACCCCGGTGCCCACCCATTGCCTCTCCACAGACCTGCCCCACCCCCCTCTGTCTTTCTGAGCTGCAGCGCAAGGGTCAGAGGGTCCTCTAGGGAGATAAGGTGGGAGTGTCAGTGGGCCAGGCAGAGCATGGAGAGTGGCAGCATCTTGAACTGTTACCTCCAGCCTGGTGCCTCAGGGCCTTCCTGCAGGGCCAGGGGAACCTGGGATGGGGTGGGGGCGGGCTATGGAGGATGCAGAGGTGCAGGCAGCCCATGCCCCCGACCTCGCTCTTCCCTGTCCACCCCAGACCTACTACTCCACTCCCACAGCGCCTGAGAGAGTGGGACAGCATGGAGGCTGGGCGCCAGGGGCAGGCAGGAGGTGAGGCGGGGAGACAGAGAGAGGGAGAGGTGACTGGAGCCCCCACCAGGCACTACGGTCAGGAGGGGGTGCGTGGAGGAGGAGGCAGCAGGTCCACAAAAGGTCTGGGGGGGTGGGGAGGGGCAGCTGCCCCAGCCACCCAAGCCCAACCCACTAACAGCCCAGCAGCTCCACACGGAGGGTGATCCGATTGTGCCAGGATACGGGCAGGATGCGCACAAAGCGAGCCAGGAAGGGGGTCTCAAACACGTTCTTCTTGTGGGAGTTATTGTCCAGGTTGCCTGGGAAGATCTGGCGGCAGAGAGGGTGTCGGGAGGACCCCTGAGCAGGCCCACACACCCAGACTCCCAGGCCTGACGCACAGGGTGCCCCAGGCGTGGTACAGGGCGGGCACCAGAAAGACACTCACCTTGCTGTCTTCGGCCCCCTCGTCCCTGTACTCGGTCCAGGTCAGGCCATCGTCACTGTGGGCCACCTTGTAGGCGGCCACATACTGGATGTGGCCGAAGTCTCGGGCCCCCTGCGTGATGATGCCAGTCACTTGTTTCTGGGAGCCCAAGTCAATCTACAGAAAAAAACAAAAACAAAAACAAATCCTCCATTTTCTCTGCTTGGACCCTTTCCAGTGCAGTGGAAAAAGGCAGACACCCGGAGCCGTGAACTGTAGTTTGGGGAAAGCTAGTTTGCTTGGCAGAGCCTCAGTTTCCTCATCTATAAAATGGGCATAAATACCACCAACTCTGTCGGACCAGACACAGTGAGGCAATTCACGGCCATAGAGCTCCAACTTTGGAGCCTGGGCCTGGGCTGACCCCTCCCTGCCCCTGAGGCCCCCTGCAGGAGCATCCGCAGCCTGACCTTGGTCCCTAGGAGCCCAAAAGGCGGACAGCTCCTCACGGATGCCGGCTGCACAGGCTAATACTGTGTTCCTTGGGGCCCAGACACAGATGCTCTGGCCCCAGTCCCTGACCACCATGGGCAGCCCCAAGGCCCAGGGGGCAAACTCAGCTCACTGCCAAGCGGCAGGTGAGCCCCAGGCAAATCCTCACCCTGCCAGGACTCAGCTTCCTCATCTGTAACAGGAGCGGAAGCTCTGGGGTTCTGAGATTCACTTGTTTCCCAATTTCAGTGAAACCCGAGGGCTGTCCCCTGGGGTGTTCTCAGACGCCGAGTCAGACAGCATGTGCTATGCTCTGGCAGAGAGGTCCCAAGGTGCCTGTCTCAGGTGTCCTGGCCCTGCTGTCCATGGGCCCGGCATTGTCACCCTGTGCCAGCCAGTGGAGGTGGCTCTCCCCCTACACTCACACATACACACACACACACACACGCACACGCACGCACGCACGCACGCACGCACGCCCTTCCTCCATCTGGGCCAGGAGGCCTCAGCCGTAGCAGCACTCAGCACCCCCCTTCCCCCTGGGATTACAGAATCAGGAGGTAGGTGGGGCACTTGGCAGGAAAAAAGGGAAAAAAACAAGGCTTTTCAGAAATTCCCTCCTGGGGAGCACAAGCCTGGGCTGTGAGGAGGTCAAAGACCGGGCAGCCCCACCCGATCCCACCCAAGGGGCCTGGTCCACCTGCAGCCACTCGGAGGCAGAGTTTCTCTCAGCAGTCCAGGCGTTGAACTTGCCCTGCTTGTCCAGCCGTGCGAAGAAGGGATGCCAGCTGAAGGAGCTCAGGCCCCATGTCTTGTAGGTGCTGGAGGCCGTGATCTGCGCGTCGGGGATGGTGTAGTCCTTCAGGCCCAGGGGTTCGGAGCATCCTGCCAACAGGGGGGCAGTCACTCAGATCTGGGGTCCACAGCCTCCCAGGGGTGTGAACACAAGGTGACGCGGGAGAAAGAGCGGTGTGGATCCGACCAGCCCCTGTCATCCTCTCGGACGACAGCCAGAGCTCCTGAGTTTTAGAGCCAAACCACCCTACTTCCTCACTGCCCGCCCCCCCTCCCCTGCTCTCAGCTCCCACCCCCATCACCTAGCATGCCTCCTCGGCACCAGGGTAGGCCCTGACCCACCACCTCCTACCCTCCTTCAAGGCCTGACCTGACCACCTCCCTTGGGCAGGACTTGTCTCTCCTCTGGACAGACAGCACGTCCTCTATCGCTCCTACAGTACTGCTGAGTCCTGGATTATCGTCCAACACATAAAAAACAACCCTCTCACTGACTCAGTGCATACTTCGGTCACTTGTCTACCACCCAGAGACCTGAACGAAGAGATCAGCACCCCCATTTCACAGATGAGAAAACTGAGGCCAAGAGACAAGCGCTGTGCCAGGTCACACACACACAAACCCCTGATCGCCACACCACACCGTGACTTCACCTCCGCCGTTCACATGCCACCCAGGGCCGTGAAGGCCTGGCTGGTGGTGGCCCACTGGGGAGCGGGACTCCAACAGGTGGAAGTCAGAGAAGGCAGGACTCCCCCAACCCCCTTCACTCTGGTCTTCACCATACTGCTATCTGTATCTACGGCTTTCTTTTCTTCTTTTTTCTTCTTTTTTCTTTTCTTTTCCTTCCTTCTTCTTTTTTTTTTTTTTTTTTTTTTTTTACTTAACCCCTTCACCTTTTTCACCCAGAAGGCAATTCCTTAGCTCCCCACTTAAATGATCAGGCTCAAAAGGCAGTGGCCCTTGGAGCTCACACTGTAAAAAATAAAAAAGACTAAACCAAGCCAGGCATATAGAACCCAGCTCCGAGTGCTACTGGGCGGTATGGGAAGTGGGAGACCAGGAAGAAGGGCCCCGGAGGGCAAAAGGGGCACAAAGGGTGGGTCTTGGTAAAATGAGAAAGGCAGAGAGCCCAATCCAGGCTCTGCAATCTGCCCTCCAGTTCCTCCAGTGGCCAGCAGGTGGCTGCAAAAAGAGGGAGCCTGCACCCAAAACAGATGTCAGCCTGCACCCCGACCTTCCCCCATGGCGAGGTTTTTGTGGCTCAGAGGAAACCTGTCCCTTTCTGTTCCCCCGTTCCTCTCTCTGCGGCTGTCTCCAGACATGGCGGCGGGAAGCACCAGCTCCAGCCCTATGACCCTAGAACCCCATGGTTCTCTTACATGCAGACAACAGGAGGTTGGGGGTGGGGTGGGGAGCAAAGAACCAGATGGATGGGTGTTCGAAGCCCTGGGATCTATACCAAGTTTTAATACCTACAAGCTGTGCGCCCTTGTTACATAATTTATCCGGGCCCCACCTCCCTCACTCATTCACCAACCATTTATTTACCCGGGCTCTGGGAATAAAAGTCAGACCAGCGCCCTGCTCTCCTGGAGCTGACGTCTGCCAGACAGAGCGAATGCTACATGATCCAGAAGCTCGAGGAGCCAATGATAATAAGTGAAAAAATACTTTGAAAATGGAAGTGGTATCTCTTTTGCTCTCTACCCACCAGAATGCCGTGGGTCGGCAGAGAGAAAGACCGCCTGGCCAGGACTGGGGGCTCCCTCTGCAGGGAGCCCAGGTCCCTGGGCCTGGCTGAGAAGGGAGGTCATGCCTGAGGATGGACCACAGCCCCCAGCACTCACCATTCAACTCACAGCCAAGGAGCTCAAAGCGCAGGGTGCAGCCCCGGTAGCAGGTCAAGGGCACCAGCCTCACGTACTGCACCTCCAAGGGGAGGTCGAACATGTTGGTCTTCAGGCCGTTGTTGTCCACATTACCCACAAATATCTATGAGGACAAGGCGGATTGGGGAAACGATCAGTGTGGACGGGCGCCCTTCTCCTCCTCTGGCCTGAGGGGTGGGGAGGGGGCTGAGCGGAGCCATAAGGGGCTCGGCCCTCCCCATGCCCCCACCCGCCACCCCACAGTTCTCAACACCCAGGTTCCCCTGGTCACACCTTCTGGGGTCACCGCAGTGCCTGGGCATAAATCCGTCCTCCACATGGGGCCACCTATAAATCCATAGGGTGCCTCTGTGCAAACTAGGAAAAGGCACTCCTTTCTCGAGGCACCTTATTGTAACAATTTTCCCACAACAGACGACATCTACATTGGGAATGGCGCTCGCCCGCTCATGGCGTCTTGGCTCTGGGTACAAGCGGCACCGCTGTGCATGGGGGCCCTGCAGGCTCAGGCTACATCCCGGCCCCACCACCCACTCCGGCCACCCTCCACAGGCCTCTGAAGCTTTCTGCGTCTCACAACCACATCTGTAAAGTGGGGTCACAAAGCATGGGGCCATCTGGGCTTCCCAGTTCCTGGGGACCAGGCTGCACCTGTAGAGCCAGCTCATCGCCAACCACCCAGAGTACACTCGCCCCACTGGGGCCCTCTAACAATGCTGGGGCCCCGGGCGTGCTGCCCATAGCCCCTCCTTAGGGTCCATACGGCCTCACCTTGTCTCCAAAGCCCTCGTCTGCCTCGATGAACTGGAACTTTCTCCCGTCGAGGCTGTACGCCACCTTGAAAGTCTTCACGTACTCGGCACTGCCCGCGCGGCTGGCGCCCTGTGTCACCACGCCCGTCACCCGCATCTTCCGCGTCAGGTTCACCTGGACCCAGGACGGGCAGACAGGACACTTAAAGCTCCCTCGTTCCTTGTACCCCCTCCCCTGCCCCACCCAGAGAAAGAATAAAGCAGGCAGGACAAGGGACAGCAGCTTTCTCATCCTGCCCCTGCAGGGCTGCGGACCCCGGGCTCAGGGAAGCACACGAGGACAACCGAGGCGCCTGCCCCGGAGGCCACACCCGGTACCGACAGGCCCTGCACAGCCTGGGTCCGTTCCCCTTACCCTGCCCATCCACTCCAGGCCCCCCAGGCTGCCCTCCCCTCAGACACTTCATCTGAGGGAACCTGCTGCCTTGCTGTGGGGATCCCCATTATGAACCCTCCCATGGTGGCCCCCCAAATGCAGGCACACTCATTGCCCCTGCTCCCCTCCCACCACGCCATCCACTCCGGGGCTGTCCCTTCCTCACCTGGATCCAGGGCTTCTTATCGTAGTTGCTGGCTGTCCAGGCGTTGACGATGCCCGAGCGGTGCAGGCGGGCCAGCTCCGGGGCCCAGCGCTGCAAACCCATGAAGCCCAAGAGCATGGACGAGGCGGAGATCTGCCAGTTGGCGATGGCCCCGGTCTCCATGCCCAGTGGTGTGGCACAGACTGCAGGGAGGGAGATGGCAATCAGCTGGCCACCCAAGCAGGTGGCACCCAGAGGACAAGAGATGAAGACTGTGTGGCCTCTGCTGAGGGCCCAGAGCAGAAAGCACGAAGGAACAAGGTGGCCCCAGAGGAGACACCAGGAGGAGGTGGTGAGGGAGAGCGCGGCGGGTGGAGTCACAGAGGCAGGACCCAGGCCTGACGCAGGATGCGGCCGTGACAGCAGCCTCCTGCCAGGAGGACCCCTGCACCCAGCCCAGCCCTGGCTTCCCAGAATGGCTCTGGGAGAAGGGGCACCTCAGTAAGGCCATGGCAAATCTGTGTGGAGTTTTCTAGAATCCCATATGGCAGGAGTTTTCTGGGTGGGCGTGAAGGCCATTCTGTTTTCTCTTGGACACTCTGTCCACCTGCTGGTCCCGACCCAGCCACTGTGAAGGGGCCCCTGACCAAGACCCCGTCACCTTCACCATCACCCCTGAGGTGCAGTCAGAGGAGGGGGTGGTAGCCATTCTCCTGGCTCCCAGGCAGAGGACCAGGAGAGTCCTACTGCCCCTCCCCGGGCTCACGCAGGGACAGTGAGGTGCGAGGTGGGGCTAGATACCCAAGCCCAGAGCCAGCCAGCGGCTGAGCAGAGATCTGAACCAGGTCCGGCCTGTCCTCACACCCCACGTGTCTGTATCTTAGGGGCCCAGGCATGCATCCTCTAGGCCTGGGGGACCCCGTGAGCCCCCAGGAAATGCACCACATACCACAAAGGGGCTGCAAAGGTCTCGAAGGGGCTGCTCTGCCTCTGTGGTCACCACCTGCCTCTGCCTCAGGTGCCACCAGCCAGGAGCACATGAGGCCAGGTGGGTACTTCCAACTCAGACACACCCATGGTTACCCCGGCTCCCAGCACAGTAATTAGAGGGCCCACCTGGCTGTTGGCCTTGGTGAGCCCCTGGCCATACCCCTCCCACACATTGCTCCACCCAGGATGTCCCACACACTGGCCTCAGCCCAGGGCCACAGGCACATCCCCGTGGGGTGACGGGCATCACTTCACCTGCCCTCCCCCAGGGCTCCAGCTCCCAGCCAGCTGGCACAGGCCTCCCTCCTCCTTCTGCAGGTCAGCAGTGTCCCCGAATCTGCCTGAGGAGAACCACCTGCCCCCTCGGCCTGAGACACTCAGTGAGAGGCCCAAAGGCCTGCAGAAGTCTGCCCCACCCCTCACCCAGCCCTGGGCCTAGCTGCGGACTTTTCAGGAGAGCCCTGGTCTGGTGGGAGGGACTCCAGCTCGGCCAGGAGAGAGGATGCTGAGAGCCACAACTGTGGGCAGAGTCAGCTGGGCACCGTCCCAGGGCCATTCTGAAGGTATGGCTGGGGGGATGACCGAGCAGGCCAGGCCAGTCAGCCCTTCTGCTCAAGCCCGGCCCCTGAACGCTGACTGGGAGGGGATGGCCCGCCAACCCAGGCCTCTCCTCACTCACCAACCTCTGCCGGGGCTGCAGGTCAAACGTGGGCCAGAGGCCGTCGCACCCTGGGACACAAGCCTCATGTACTGACCTCCAGGGCCCCAGAAGGTTAACGACGTGTTCACTTTCCCCTCTTAGTAGAAAAATCCCAAGACTTGACCCTCATGCCATTTGTCTGGTCCATGGGGACCCAGGCAACGGCACTTCCAGGGCTGCAGGGGCCACCATCACCCTCAGGGACGTCACGCCCGGCCTGCAGCCCCAGGAGAGAGGGCCCGGCAGAAAGAATCCAGGGGAGCAACTATGAAACCCGGGCCAGTCCATGGCCTCGCTGAGGCTCTGCCCCGCCTCCATCTCCCCAGGAGGCCCCGACACAGGGAATAATAAGGCCAGACTTGGCCCGGCTGCCAGGACTGTGGCTTGGGGCTGTGCACACCCCCACCCCAAGCATGCACCCCCAGATGCTCACCGGTCTCACAGTGGATGCCTGTGTAGCCTTGAGAGCATTTGCAGATGTACTGTGTGAAGACATCCCCACGCTGTGACTCATCAGTCACCTGGCACTCAGCATTGTTGTGGCAGGGGTTTGGAAAACAGGGACCTGGGGAGGAGGAGGCAGGTGAGATGCGCAGGTGATCAGGAAGGAGCTGGGGACAGAGGCAGACAGCAGCATGGACCTAGCCCAAAAGGACCCCCCCACACACCCAAACTCAGCCCTCCACCATCCCTTCCCTCCCCCACTCTGCCTGATGGAGCCTGGGCCAGCCTGGCGCCAGGGTCAGTTGTGTGTAGGTGGACCGGCCCAAGCAAAGGAAGCACCCAGCTTTTCAAGTGGTTTGGGAGCTTCCGGGCCAATGCTGGCTGACAACGGACAGGTGCTAGGGGCACTGCTCCCTTCAGGACAGACGAGCCCCACCCAGCAGCCTGGGCTGTGACTAGAGCTCGAGGTGGGGTGGCCAGCACTGCCCAGGGTAGGTACCTGTCTCAGTCTCGTTGCAGATGAGGCCCGTGAAGCCTTCGGGGCAGAGGCAGTAGAAGGGGAGGTCGTCCTGGCCCAACAAGCATGTCCCACCATTCAGGCACTCACTGGATTCACATAAGTCACCTGTGGTGGCAGCTCTGGCTCAGAAACAATTCGTTCATGCAATAAATACTGGGGGGGGGGGGGGGGCGGAGGGCACGCGGCAACTACCGGATATGTACAAGCTGGGCCCCCAAGAGAGAGAAATCAGACATAGTCCGGGCCTCAGGAAGCCACGAGAAAGAGGCGGGCAAGTCAACGGGAATGACAGGCACCATGGGCTCTGACAGAACCTGCACAAGGGGCCCCTGGAAGTGTGGTTTCTGCCAAGGAAACTGCGGTTTTCCCAAGGAGGGGACAGGCGAGCTGGTCTAAGAGACAGAGTGGGAGCATGCCAAGCTGGGGGATGAGGAAAGGACATTCTAAAGAAAAGCAGAAATGCAGAGAACGCGGTATGTCGGGAGAACAGTAAGACACAGCTGCACAGGGCGGCTGGGGCCAGTCTGGGGGGCAGTAAGAATGACAAGTTTAATTAGACTTTTCCACCTGCTGACCAGGGGCTCGTGACCTTCTCTCAATCTCCCCACCACCACAGTTCACCAGGAAAAAACAAATCAGACATTTCAGACATTCTCATGCCTGAGGAGGGAAAGCGGGACCTGGTTCTAAATATGAGACGGAAACTGTCCTCTGTGGAGATGGGACGCGCTCGCCTGGGCTGGGGAGGCGTTTTGTGGCAACATAAAGATCCCCTTGGCTGCTGGGGGAAATGTGACAGGAGCGGGGCGGCAGGCAGCCAGGCAGCTTCAGGAAGGCCATCCCAGGCCTCTTGGTGAGAGAGGAAGCCAGGAGGAGGAGAGAGGAGGACAGGCGGATTGGAGAAACGCTGGGCTAGGAGTTCGGAGGTAGAAGGAGGGCTGGGGGCCTACCTGGGGGACCGATATGCCTGCTGAGCAGAGCCCCTTGGCTCTGGTAACCTGGGTGAGCCAGGGACAGCAGTGTCTTCTGACCTCAGCATCCCTGAGGGCTGTCCCAGACCCCACACCCGTCTGGGGCAAGACATGAGAAATCTCTTTTCTTTCCCACAGTTTCGCCATGCCGGGCCAGAGGGCCCCCCTGAAACCCCAAAGCCTCAGAGAGCTGGGTCTGGGTTCCGGGGAAGGGAATACCGTTACTGAGCAATGGAGCCCTCAGAACTCCACCTCAGCACGGGCCTCAGGAGCTTAGGCGGCTCCCAAAGAGCTATTAGTCACCGGCTTTAAATAGCAGATTAATCCCCTCCCCTGACCTGGCCACCAGTGGCTCAGGCCATAGCGTTTTGGGAATGGCCAGCGTCCTGGGCTCCTATCCCAAAGAGGTCAGAAGGCAGCTCCTCCTTCTCCCAAAAGCGCCCCATCCCAAACTGCTCCCGGGCAGAGCGGTCCAGGGGGGGAAAGCAAAAGGGAAAGGTGCCCCCGACCTGGCTGGCCTTAGGCTGACTCACCTGTGCACAGCGGCAGCCTGGGTGTTTCCCCTTCCCAGGAAAAGCCCGATCACCGCCTTACTAAACCATATTTGGGATTTCAGGGTCCTATCCTCTTGGCAGATTTCCCCAGGGACATTTTATCAAGGCTCGGGCTGCAGGGACTGAAAGGAATAGAAAGGGACAAGACCCAGCCGCCTCTCATGGTTTCTGGGAGAGCCACCAGCTCCCAAGTGCAGGGGAGTTTGGAGTACCCTTAGAGGCTTCCACTCCAGGCGGGGGACAGGCTGTTTCAGGCGGCAGAGCCAGGCCTCCGCTGGGCTCCACCCCCTCCCTTGCTCCAGTCAAGCCTGTTTCCAAGAGAAAATGATGGAGGGGGGGCCTGAGGAGTCCTTACCACCCTTCCACCCCCTTTTCCCAGCCCTGAAGGGGGACTGCGTGGCCCCACGGTGAAGGGGATGGAGCATCCCCGGGACCACGACTGCCGCTGGAGGCCCAGCGGTGGCGGGAGGCCTCCTGGGCCGGGGAGGAGGCCCCAGGAAGATACTATACAGCAGGCCAAGGCCGAAGAAGGAGTAGGGAGCCAAAGCTGGCCGTAGCGGGAGGCAGCCCGCTTCTGAGCCCTTACCCAGGCTCAGTAAACCCCTTCAGGGCCCCACCTAAAGCCCTTCCATCCCACCCACTCCCCAGCCCTCCCTCCTCTTGGCCACTGGACATGAGCACAGGCAGAAACGGACCTGCGACCAGGGCTGGGGAGGGATTGGCTGGAGCAAGTTGGCTGAAGACCTATCAGTACAAGAATCACAGAAACTTACAGTGGGGAAGGCCCACGCCAGTCAGTCACAGTCCAGTGGCCTCATTTTACAGATGGGAAAAGAGAGGCCCTACACAGCGGATTCCTTTGTTATGTGTAAGCCACCTCCTTGGGGATGCCTGGGTTGTCACCCAGTGTCCCAAGCCACCAACCAACACTCTAGCCTCTCTCGCCGGCCAAACTTCCCACCTCCTGGGCGCAGAGACAGCGGGAGAGACTGCAAGAGAGACTGGGCGCAGCCTGCCCGCCCCCCCGGGACGCAGCCCGGGAAGTCGCCCCTTTGCCCTGCCGGCCAGGCGGTGACTCTCCGCCCAAGTTTGTCAACAGTGTCGGTGGAGGCAGGGCGCCGTAACGAACTTCCCAGCGGAGAGGAGGGGCGAGAGCGAGGAGGGCGGCGCGATCACTCACCAGAGCCAGCAAAGAGGCCGGAGGCGCAGAGCAGTGCACCGCAGAGCACCGCCAGCAGGCGGGGGCCCGGCATGCTGGGGTTCAGGCTGCTGGAGGAGGCTCGGGGCTGGGATCTGGCCGTGCGGACAGCAGGGCTCTCACTCCTGCTCCTGGACGAGAATAAATCGGGCAGCGTTGCGCCTCCCACTGGCCCGCGTGCTCCGCCCAGGCTGTCTGCGGGAGGCGGACTCGGGGAGGGGCTGGGCGCCACGAGTGATTGGGGACCCAGGGGTCTGAGCCTCCGCCTCCTACTGGGCCGCCTCAGTTCTAAAGAGGCTAGACAGGGAAGGGCTCAGATGGAGTTGTTTGGATTTTAGTTGTTTCTTTTTCTCTATTTTAAACTTACATAGCTAAACCTTATTCATAATAATGAAATTTACAAGTACAATGAGCAATGAGTGCCACGGTTCACTTATCAGATTGGCACGCAGCAAAGTCAAGCGCGCTGCCAGTGCCAGGCTGCGGGGAACAGGCCCCAGCATGCACTGTGGGAGGGAGTGTGAATTAGCTTAGCTTCTCCCGGGAGCTGCTTGGTCATACCTGTCAAAGCGACAACAAGGGCTGAGACCATGAGACCTGACAATTCCATGTGCAGGAATCCATCCCACAGAAACTCACGTGTGTAAAATGACACACATGCAGAGAGAGCACAGCATACCGTGGCTGTGACGTGGAGTTGAAAAGCGAAGACATATGTTAGAGGGGGGACCCAACAAGATCTGCACGTAGAAGAATCGGGGACGACACCCAGGTCCTGGCCTGAGCAACTCAGTGGATGGCGGTAACTGACTGAAATAAACGGCCTCTGGCGTTATCTGTCTCACCCCCATCAGGCGAGCTCCTGATCTCCAGAACTGGGCGCAGTGCCCGGCACAAAGGGAGCACGCACCCCTAAAATATCTGTGGAATGAGTGAAGCGACTGTCCCCACTGAGCAGAACCAGCGACGGCGTGGAGGTGAGAACAGAGCAAGCAAGTGCACACAAGAGAAGGGAATGTGGCCCTGTGCCTGCAGCTACGGGCACAATGACGGGGTGAGCCATGTGGGGGGGAGGGTGCAGAAAGGGCTCCCTGTCACTGGAGGGCTTTCAGCAAAGGACATGGGTCAGGACTCTATATGAGAGGACCAGGGAGGGAAAGGTGATGGAGAAGCTCAGCACTATCTCTAAGACGCCGGCTTAAAATCACTGGTCAACACGGTCCGACTCTTCCATGGAAAGTGGAGGAGAGACTGCCCAGGCCAGCGCCTGCTCCTCCTCCTCCTCCACTTTCCAACATCTGTGAGTGCAGGCATCCCGTGAGCTCGAGCAGAACTGCACGGCGGCCCCACACCCACAGCCTGCCCAAGCACACCCTCTCTCGCAAAGCCACCGCACAGAGCCGCACACAGGGCGATCTGTGAGCAAGCGTCCCTGCCCTGGCCCGAACAGCCCGCTTCTGTTTACAAGCCAAAGGCCAGGGGCCAGGGGCCAGCGCTGGGGAATAAATATGCTTTTAGTTTCCAAAAGCAAAAGTGTTTTCTCGCGGAAACCAAAAAGGTGGGTCAGATTCTGAGGTTCCTTTATGTGGTTTGGGGCTTCAATTAACTACTGTCCTGACTGATTTCTCTGGCAGCTCCCCCCACCCTGACTAATTTTCCCTTCTCTGACGCCTGCAGCCAGACGCCCAGAGCCAGCCAACGGTCTCCTATTCACAGTGGAGTGATCTCCTGACGTACCTTCTCCCTGGTTTGCCTCACCTACACGCTAGGTGCTGCATGGATGCATGGGGAGGTTTGGAGCCAGCACCTGGATTCAAGCCCCAGCTCTGCATCTTACCTGCCTGACGGCCTCTGCCAAGCTGCTAGCCAGGCACCTTTACTTTCTTCATTCAGAGTCTGTCTCCTTTCTCCCTTCCCAAGAGGCTAACGACATCGAGTTGCTTCACTGGCCCAGAACGGCTCTAGAAGTCTGCATCTGCTGTGGAAAAAAACATGCCAACACCTGCGTCGGGTATTTGGTTTGTAGAATAGAAAGGAAGTGAAAGGAATGCCTTAGAAAGATCTATTTTTACAGGGCTCTGCTCAAAGCCTTTCTAACTGGGCCAGCTGGACATCTGGACAATCCATCTCAAGCCTGAGTCCAGAGCAAGGCCATTTCCAGAAGAACATCAAGTCCTTTCTTGGAAATCGAACACAGGAAGGCCTGGGGCAAGAGCTCCAGGCTGCGCAGGGTTGAGAGGGGCCAGCAGAATACAGGCCGTGAGACGCTGTCACTGGCTAACACCATCCCCACCGCCACCGGCAGCAGCCTCTCCAAATCCTCCCCCTTTCTAATCCCCCAGCTGGAAGTGAGGCAGGTGAGGAAGAAGCTAGGAAAAATCCTTGGCAAGTCAAAAGGGGGAAACTGAGGCAGGCAGAGGCACAAACTGGATGCACAATTTACAGCCAGATGATAAATCACAAGGTCTTATCTTCCCTAACCAAAGACACTTAGGAGCAAAAAGTTTACACATTTCCAGACCGTGCCAGTGCCGGTTGGCCTCGGTCCTGGTCCCTCATCAGGAACATTCTTTAAAGGTGGAACTGACCAGAGAATGACCCCCAGATGCTCATTTTGATGAATCAGCATATCGAAGCCATGACTATCGCATGGAGATCCTCCCGAGACCGCCCCTGAAATTCCTGCCTTTAGAAATCAGGAAAAAAAAAAGCCTCAAGATATGGGAAGCTGTTGCTGACTGTCCTAGGAGCGTGTCTGCACCCCTCCTTTTCTAGGGCATGTACTTGTGCTCCCCTTCTCCTAAACTCTGAGGGTCCCCACAAGCCTCACAAATGAGGAGCAGACGGCAGCGGCAGGGCATCCCAGGCTATCCCCCAGAACCTGTCCCCAGGGCCCCCTTTCCTCTGGCTTCTCAGTGAGTCCACGCAGCCCCACGTGGCTCCCTTCTTTCCGGCACCACTTCTACAGAACCAAAGGAGCCCTGCCTGGGCCCTCCTGTTGTGCCTCCTACCTGAAGCCCTTGTCTCGCTGTCCCCAGTGTTAGTAAGCATGCTCTCAAAGTCACCTGGGCTCAGGTCGGGAAATCTTTCCTGCACGAAGTCAGAACCCACACCCCAAAGGCTGGCCCGAGGCAGACCCACTCCGGCCCAGTCCCTTTCTGGCGACAGAAGAAACTCTCTTCGAGGGCCTGGGAGCCTTTCCCATGCAAAGATCCCCAACCAGTTTGGGAGCTGGGAGCTGTCCCTCTCTTAGTCACTGGCCCCCTGTTCAATCCAGCAGCCTCAGGAGAAGTTCTCAGATGTTCATTTTCCCATTTCCTTTTTTAAAGATTTTATTTTTAGAGAGAGGGGAAGGGAAGAAGAGAGGGAGAGAAACACCAATGTGTCGTTGCCTTTCGCATGCCTCCTACGGGGGACCTGGCCTGCAACCCAGGCATGTGCCCTGACTGGGAATCAAACCAGCGACCTTTTGGTTTGTAGGCCCGTGCTCAATCCACTGAGCTACACCAGCCAGGGCTTATTTTCCCATTGCTTTCAAGAAAAAGTCACCCTCTCAATGAACGGAGTTGCAGGCTTAAAATTTCCAACTTCTTGCTCCAAACTTCTCTGTAGCTCTGGCCTTGAAGCCTCTTTAAATGTGACTCCTGAGTCCTAGTGCATGTCAGATGAACTTCTGCAAGGTTGCCGGTGAACAGGTTGGTTGGCCCAGCCTTCCCCAGATTCCCAAGGTGCCCCTGAGCCCACAGGGAGCCCAGCCTAGCTGTGTGGGGCGTTCTCCTCAGCAGAGAAGGGGCACTGGCCTTCCCCTCCTGCCTCGCCTCAATCCCTATGTCTCATGCTATGTCATCCAGCAACCTCCCTACTGCATTCATTCATTCATACATTCATTCATTCATTCAAAAAGTCACTGAGCGAGTGCCAAGCTGTATAGTGTGAGGACCCACTCAAAACCCCAGAGTAGGTATAAAGAATATTTTAAGCTGAAGACATTTGAGATTCAACAGATACAAAAAGGCCCCTTCCCCATCTGAGGAAAAACAGAAACTTGTGGGGGGAGGGGGTTGGGCGGAGGCAGGCAGAGAGGGGAGAGAATGGGGACATCTGTAATAGCGTCAGCAATAAAGCAAAGGAAAATAAAATAGAAACTTCTGAGAAATGAG
This sequence comes from Desmodus rotundus, assembly GCF_022682495.2. Classification (NCBI taxonomy): domain Eukaryota; kingdom Metazoa; phylum Chordata; class Mammalia; order Chiroptera; family Phyllostomidae; genus Desmodus; species Desmodus rotundus. Next base: position 34,652,283 of record NC_071396.1, read on the forward strand.
GACCGCCATCAATTCTCTTTGGGGTGGGTCTGCTCCCAGGAGAGAGACCAAGAGTAAACCTACTATAAATCCCTTCTCTGGAGGAGTTTCACGGCCCCAAAGGAGACAGAAAGACCACTCGTATCTTCAGAGGCACAAACGTCATCACATTCTCATGTCCCCTTTGTGCTCCTGTTGCTCTTCACAAAGAAGCTTTTTATTCCCATTCCCTTACAAAGTTAGACATATAAGCCCCTGACCCTAACCCGTACTTTGAGCTACTCCTCATTGAGCAATTCTGTGTGTCCATAAAGCCTTTTCTCTTGTTAATCTGCCTTTTGTAAATTTAATTCACAGGCCCTCAGATACAGAAACTAAGAGCTGAGGAAATGGGTTTTTCCGCCCCCAACAGGGGTTTGTACTCATTCTTGTTTTACCTCCAGCTCTCAGCAGGGCCTGGGCCCCCTAATCACCTCACCTAGCACCCTCAGCCTTGGCCCTTGGGGGTGTCTCAGTTCCTAGCCTTGCTCCCCCCACCCCACACCCCGTCCTTCCTCTCCAAGTGCCCACTGACCTTGGCAGAGGACTCCCCTGGCACATGGGCTTTGGGCCAGAATCCACTCCTTCCCTAGCACATCCGGTCAAAGGTATTTGTCTTTTTAGAATTTAGATTCTAGTGCCTATTTGTCTTTCTAGAATCTAGAATGCTGATTCACGCCCTGGGGGGGTCCTTGAGCTTTGAGCTTTGGTGCACCGACCCCCTCGGGGTCTCACCAGCCAGGAGACTCGCAGAGAAGCCTCTTTCTTTCTCTGATAATCGAGCTCGGTGTTGCTGAATGAGACACCAGCACATTTCCAAAGGGCAGACATTCATTCTCAAAAACAGTGTTGCCTATAACCTGTAGGAACGGGGCTCTGTAACCAGCGAGGCTGTGCCCCTCAGATACTGTCAGTACTTCACACCGCACCCTCCCTGAGCCCCCAGGGCCTGCCGGGACTGGGAAAGGCTCCCCAGGATCCTAGCCACTGACAGGCTGCTCTCTGCCACACACACACAAAGCGGCTGAAGCTTTGAAATTACCACTTGTAAAGGTGCAATTGCATTCTTAGCCTTCCCCCCCCACCCCCACTCTTGGGGGCAGGGGTAGGGTGGGGGGCATTCTTCCGGGGGTGATCTCCGTGTTTGGGAATGGAAAATTGAGATGTGTGAATGTGTGAGACATCCATTCGGTTGGAAATAAAACTCTCTTCCGGGAGCAAGTTGACCCATACAGAAAATAGGTGTGAAAATCCTCAGCTCTAAGGGGGCCACTCAGGCCGTGAAAATGGGAGCCTCCCCTGGGGGGCAGGTGCAGGGAGAAGGCAGAACCTCCGAGTTGGCACCTGCGGGCTCTGCCTGCCATCCTCCAAGAACAAAGGGCGGAAGGGAACTGATAACATAAGAAATGTCCAAACCTGTAAGATTTTTATAGCTTATTTGAGCCAAACTGACAACTGCCAGGAAGCAAAACCTCAAGGGATTGAGGAAATGCTCCAGAGAATGGCAGTTTTGCATGTTATTTTATACACTGCAATCAAAGGAGGAAGCCTTGAGGGGGTGACGTGAAATCCACTGGAGAGATTAGGGACCAGGAGAAAACAAACAGGGTGGGAATGGGTAAAAAGTAAAAAATGGAATAGACCCCTACTTCTTTTGCATTTATGGGTAAAGGATAGTTAACAATTAACAGGATTGGATTAAAAGTAAAAAAAAAAAAAAAAAATCCTCAGAATAGACACCTACTTCCTTTGCATTTGTGGGTAAAGCACAGTTAACAATTAACAGGATAACAATGACAATGAGGGGTTTTGTGGTCACAACAGAGATTGTGCGCTGAGGGGTGGGGGGAAACTACCCCACATTCAAAGGCACGTTATCATAGATGCAAAAAGACTACGGCAGGCTTAGTGAAGGTACAGACTGACCTTTGTCAGGGCAGACACCCGCCTAGAAGAGGACTTCTCGCGGAGGCTCGCTTTCAGTTAGAAAGTTTTAATTTCAGACCATCCTGCGTTGGTACTTTTGGCCTCTGGGTTGGGAAGGCCGCCCCGCAGCCTCCCTTGCGCTTGTCAGGTTTAATTCTGTGGCCCCTCTTTGATCCTCAGAACCGGGAGGTTTCGAGGGCCTGCTAGCCACAAGGAAACACCAGGGTATGCAAAGGCCGTGGAGTTCTGAGGCCTCCAAACTGGGGCTGACCCTGGCTCCCCCAAACGAGGACCCGCATCATGTGTGGGGTCCAGTGCAAATGCAGAATGCAAGGTCACATGCTCAAGATTTATTCTGAATTCCCTGGCGGTGGCAGTGAGCTGTAAACCAGCGCGGGTCCTTCTGGGCGAGGGGCCCTATGAGACTGTGCAGGCCTCGTACCCATGAAGCTGGCCTGGGGCCACCTCCAAGTTCCTTTCCTTCCCTTTGATTCTCAAAAGGCTGATGTCAAAGGAAGTATTTGTGACCCAAACGGGCGAGGTGCCTAGAAGGGGCTAAAACTTGTTTTGTTCCCATATCCTTTCTTTATCCACAAGATTGTTACAAATGTCACTGAAAGCTTCTTGGTCGGTTGTAAACTCTTGATTAACTGGAGATCTGCCTCTCTTTCAAAGAGGACTGGTCTTCCAGCTGCTTCACTCAGTACCCTATTTCAAGTCACGGAGACCTCGGGCCCTGACTCCCAGAATCCGCATCCCTACCCCAGGGACCCGCCCATTCACCCCTCTTGTTTTCTTCCATGGATGAAATCTTAGCCAGGCTTTTCCTTCCAGTTACAATTCTCGACAAGGTATTACAGATACCGCCCCCTACCTGGAAAAAAATCTCATTAGTCAGTCACAAATTTCAGAGGATGGGGCAAAACATTACTTTCCCTGTGAGGATAAGCTTGGATGGAGACCCACGCGGCTCTCTTCCGCTCCGGGATCCCTTCCTATCCCCTCCTTTTGTCCTCTCCACCCTCACTGCAAGCCCGGCTCAACCCTGGCAGCTGCCCTGTGTGGACACAAGAAACGTCCAAACCTGCAGGGAATTTTTATGAGCTTATTTGAGCCAAACTGACGACACTTGCCAGGAAGCAAAATCTCAAAGGCCTGAGGACAGGCTCTGGAGAATGGCAGTTTTGCAGCTTATTTTATACAGGCTCCAGCACAAAAAAAAAAAACCAAAACCCTCTTTTTTTTGTTATTACAAACTCTTCTATTATAAAATCATAAGCATGAAATTCTCTAACAATATCACACTCAAGCACACCCTATCACACTTTAGATGAAATGTGCAAATGAAAACTGTAACCTATTACACCCATATTATTACCTGCCCAACTGCAGTCAAGCAGGCCTTACTTCTGCCCGACCCTGTACATTAGAATCAGAGGAGGAGCCGTAAGGAGGTTTACACGAAAGCTGTTGGTGGTACATTAAGGGGGTGGGAAAAAGCAAAGCAGGGAAATCGCTGAGACTGGATAAAAAGTAATAGGAACAGTCACATACCTCTTTTACACAGGTGGGGAGGATGGCTAATTAACATTTACAGCACAGGAGATGGTATCCAGGGAACCAGATAACAGCGAGGGTGTGACAGGATGGTAAGAAGCTAGGAAAAGTCCTTGGCAAGTGCAATGGGGAAACTGAGACAGACAGCTGAGCACAATGGCCAAGCAATTCACAGCCACGTACGAGGGTCATGAGGGTCACCAGAGCGGAAGGCCCCCAGTGCCTGGCAGGGGGCAAAACAGAAAAAACAAGGAGCTTGCCCCCAGGGTAACCTCTCCTCCCCCAGCCTTCCTCCCTGGAGACAACATCTAGGATACAACACCCAGGCCTCAGTTGGGTTTCAGCTCCAGGCCCAGAAAAGCAGCAAAACCTGGTGGGCGACACCAGAACCAAATGCAATCACTAATGGCCCCCTGCCCTGCCACTGACCAATCAGAGCTGACCACGACCCTGCAAGGGCACACGTGGAGAACTGGTGGATATTCTGCTGAAACCCTCCTCCAAGACCTCCCGTACAATTCCTGCCTTCAAGAGAGATAAAGGCCTCAAGACAAAGGACTGTGGGGAGCAGCCCCCACCATTCCCTCTCCCCTCGTGGTCCTCCACTTCTTTCTTCACAAGCACATATCTCCTAACCTCTAAGGAAATGGGCAGCTGGCAGCTTGTCCCAGACGAACCCCCTGACCCTGTCCCCAGAGTCCCCTTTTCTCTGACTTCCCAGTGAGCTAAGGCAGCCCAGCCTAGGCTCCCCTGTTGCTTCCTCTATGCTAAGCTCTTCCTTGTTTCATTGTCCCCAGCTTTAATAAATATACCCTCACAGTCACCTGGACTCGCATTGTGAAATCCTTCCTACACAAAGTCAAGAATCACAAACAGGCGGCCCTAAGCAAACCCACTCAGGGCCAGACCCCTGTCCCGTTCCATGGTCACATGCTCTGGTGCATGGTTGTGCCCCGAGGAGCCTGGAAGAGACTATTACTTGACATTTCAAAGGTATGTCATCTTAGATGCACAAAAACAATAGACAGGTTCACTTAAGGTAAAGACTGACTTTATCCCTGGCTGGTGTGGCTCAGTGGATTGAGTGCAGGCCTGTGAACCCCAGGGTCACTGGTTCTATTCCCAGTCAGGGCACATGCCTGGGTTGTGAGCCAGGTCCCTGTTGGGGGATGCACGAGAGGCAACCACACATTGATGTTTCTCTCCCTCTCTTTCTCCCTCCCTTCCCTCTCTAAAATTAAATAAATAAAATCTTTAAAAAAAAGAAAGACAGGACCAGCAGCTGGGACTGCATACTTCACACCCCATGTCTCTTCATGTGCCTTCCTGCAGAAGCTCTAATATTTTTCAACTCAGGGATCACAGCAGAACTCCGAAAACCCATTTTCCCCCTGAAGCAACAAGTGGAGGCCTCCTTACGGCCTCACCTCCCCGATGAATGTGGGTTGAGGGGGTCACCCAAGGCCATCCCCCTTGGAGTGATAGTCCCCTATTTGCTTCCCCAGCAACCTCCCAACTGCTGTCCTGAGTGACCTCCTCCCCCGCCACTCTCCCCCGAGAATTGGCAGCCTCTCTCTTGCTCACCCGACGCACCCTGACCGCTGTCCCTGCTATTGAAATCTCCCTCCTGCATGCCTCCATGAGGCTGCCACCGGCCACTTGGAATGGGTTGCGACATGCGTCACCCTGCTCAATCACCAACGTGCCTTGCATCCAGAACACTGAGTACCCCTCCTTGCCGTCCCCCAAAGGTCAGACCCATTGCTGAAGATGCCCTGGGCCATGTTTCTCCAGTGCCAAATTTAGGGGCCTACTTCCCCCAGGGGAGGACCCCAGCATCACAAAGCCCTAGCCTCTTCCCACTCTGCATCAGGCCTGTATATTTCTGCTCTTCCAGCAAAATTTCTCCCATTGGAGAACTTGGCTGTTGGGCACCCTCACCCTCAAATCTCGTTATTGTGTTGTGGACCCGAAGAAGACAGATTCATTAGACGTGAACCTCGAGAAGGAATTTATCTGCTGAGGTGAAACGCCCCCGTGGTCAAGTGAGGGCCCAAATTTTATAAATAATGAGAGTCTAGACAGGGGCTTCTCACATATTCCATGTACCTGGAAGAATCTCTGAACTCTCGGCCTCCCGCGGTTTACTTCAGGCCTTTTGAGTCAACTCGTACAGGAAGTTCCTGGTTTTGTCTTTTGACCAATGGAGTGCGACCTTCGCAGTGTCCAATCAGAAGTGCACTACTATGCCTTGTTTGCATCTAAACCGACCAATCAGATCTCGTAATGCTTACCAACCGAAACGACGCGAGACCTCCCTTAAGTAAACCGGAACCTGGGCGCGGGCGGGAAATTTCTCTACAAAAGGCAACCTCCCCTTTCTCTCAGCAAGCTCACTTCCGGTTCCTACTATAGGTGATGTCTTCTCGTTTTCCCAACTGACGACAGGACTAAGGTCTCTCAGTTTTTTAATAATTCTTTTTGGGAGTTTTGGGAAGCCACCGTTGGGAGGGTGACTTTTATGGGAAGAATTCTCAGAGCTGTCAGTTGCGAGCAGCGCCCGGGCGCCCTGCACTCCCCTCAGCCGGGGCGCTCGGGCTGGGAGAAGGCACCCCGGGGAAGCTCGCGCACCGGAAGCTACCTGTAGCCTCCCCGCAGGCCTTTGAGCCCCAGCCGATTTTGAGATAAGATCCTGGGTGAGAGCAGATGACAGGTAGACCGCTAGTGGAGCCCTCCGTAGGGAAATGCAAAAACATACATTGAACTACCGCGGGCGTTCACACGTTCATCTCTCTTGTAAAGAATTTAAATTTGAGGTCTTGCCCATAATAAGAGTTAACACCAGATCTTTCTTCCTCTTTCTTTTTCTTTTCCTTGTTCTTTTTCTTTTTCTTTTCTTTTTTTTTCTCTTCTCTTTTTTTTTCCACCTGTTTATAGAATAAGCCAAACTTCTGGTTACAGAACATGTGCTCTGCTCGTTCCTCCGAAGACCTTTCCTCCGGAGCCTTAAGGCGCCTTACCTCACCCTTAACTCAGACCGTCGGATATGCCTCATTTTCCCTCCTGTCTTAAACCTCTCATGTAGGTGGGCTTCGCATGCACCTGTATGCAGTTAAATTTGGTCATTTTTGTATTGCCAATCTGTTTTCATGTCATTTTAACTATCACACTAGCCCAGAGAACCTCCAGAAGGTCGAGGAGAGGTTCTTCCAGCCCACCCTTCCCGGGGCATTTCCCCCTTAGCCCAGGCTGGCCAGCTCTCCCTGCCCCGCCTCCCCCCATGCCAGCCCCGGGAAGCCGTTGGCAGGGGACACAGGCACCAAGAGCTCCTTCCCGGCGTGGCAGTTAGAGCCACAGACATGGGCACAGATGCATATTCTCCGGGAGGCCAGGTCCCCAGGCCTTGGCAGGGACCACAGCAGCTGCCCATCGCCGGGAGGCTGTCAAAAGGAAGTGAGGCGTGGGAGCCGGCCGTTGGAGGGGCCACCACAGGACCCGCTGGGCTGCCGGCAGGTCTTGGCAGGAAGGGAAAACCTTTTTGCTTTTACAGAGAGTAAAGAGAAAGGCAGCGTGGCCGGGCAGGCCAACTTCTGCCAGTCTTTGGGGGGGAGGGGGGGGGCGGAGGTGGGGGGAGAACAAAACCCTTTTTTTTCTCCAGGCCCTCGAACTCTCTGCCAGGTCCAGCCATTGGTCGGTTCTTTCCCAGCTCTCTTGGCATCAGGAGGTGTGGTGGTCCGAGCTGCCCGGGCCCCACTGAGGAGAGGCCCTGAATAGGCACATCCAGGAGGCCCAGGCCCGCTGAATCTTCCTCCTGGAGTCCGAGCCTCATGGGCTTTGCATTCTAAGAGGCCTGCATTCACCGTACAGGCTCCATAATCCCTGGGAACTTAAGGGTCCTCTTGTGTAAAATAATGGCAATAGGGCATGTTGTTAAGTAAAAAAGGGAAGGCGCGGAATGCCTGGATAGTGTGCTGCCATTTGGAGCGGGTGGGAGGGGAGACATAATATTTACACACGTCTGCCTATGTGTACCTAAAGAGTTCCTGGAACCATATAAATTTTTAAAAATGGGCTGTCTGGGGGGCCTCTGGGAAGGGAAATTGAATGGCTGAGGAGCAGAGGAGGGGAGAAACTTTTTAGAGTATACCTGTTAGAGCTTGAAATTTTGGAAAATTTGAGGGGGTCACTAGATATTAAGTAGAATTTGAATTGGGGAAACAAAGCACCAGGTTTGCAGCAAGCACCTCACTGTATTGCCGTGAGGGTAGAGTCACCACCCGGTATCTTTAGGGTACAATTTATCCAGTTTTAAGTCCTGGTTCTATATACCAGATTACTTGGCAAAGTGGCTGTAGAGTCGGGCTGAGAGCCTAGGATTTGCTGGGGTTCGAGATGCTGTAAGGCAAGAGGTTCAGGTTCAAGTTTCCTTTCTAGAGCATTGTGCACTGAAGGGGTCTGAGGGCGTACCTCCTGGGTTCCCTTTACTGCAAGCTCAAACTGTCTGTCTGGCAAACCAATTCTTCTCACTCACTGTCTTCTCAGCATTCCCATTTGCTGCTGTCCTTGCAGACAGAACTCCAGTTCCCCAAAAAGGTCTCAGAATCCCCGTCTCACAAAATGCTTTCAAGCAAACAAATGAGGGTCTATGGTTGAAAAAGTTTGGGGAATTCTGCTGACCCACATGTAACCTCCTCTCCCCCACTCATCTAGGAACTACGCAACCTGCTGAGTCGGGACTGCACAGTGGCTGAGCACATAGCTGGGATTGTTTTTTGTTGTTTTTTTTTTAAGGAATTTTTAAATACACTCAAGTACAGTAAGTAGTAAAATAAAATCTGTGACTGCGTCACACACCTTTAGCAATCCTCAACATTTAAGAACATGTGAGAGTAAGCATTTGGGAAGCGACCTGATGTTGGAATTAAATCCCACCACCAATTAGTGGCGGACTGCAGGCAGGTTGTCCGATCTCTCTGAGTCTGTGTGCTCATGCATTAAGTGGGAATGTTACCTCAGACCTGCAGGGATTGCCCTGGAGTAAATGACCTCAGGTAGTTCTGAGGTGCCAGCTGAATGTCCCCCCACAGAGAGTGCTCAGTCAGTAGTAACAATCGTTGCTGGAAGCAGGGTGGTGTAGACTAAGAGTGTGTGGGTTCTGGAGCCCGATTTCCTGGGTTCAAATCCCACCTCTCACTGCGTCCTAGCTGTGTGACCTTGGACACGTTTCCGGCTCTCTGTTCCCCAGTGTTTTCATAGCAGTACCTACCTCATGGATGTTTTATTAGGAAAACTTTTCATCCCATCTTGGTTGTTCAGCTGGTCTAATGATGAAATCAACACAGATTAACAGGAGAAAAACCTTTAATTTAGCACATAAGGGAGTCCCAAAGAGATGAAGGATCCTATCTGTGATCAAAGCTGGTGGCTTTTATACCTTTTAGACAAGAAAACAATAAATTTGTGAAGAATTGACAAAACAAAGCAGTTAGGTTTGTTTATAGTCTTCTCAGCCTGACTTCTCTGTCTCTGGTAATAAAGATGCCTCCTACCCTCCTGGTACAGGGAAGGCACCTTCACAGGAGAGATTTATTTCCTGCTTTCACGGGAAAAGGGGGGAGTTCCTCTTCTCTAAAGCCCCAAGGTACCTTACCGCACCCTTTGCTCAGAGTGTCCTTGCACAGGCTGTTTCTCAATAACTTCAGTTCAAAATAATAAACCAAGGTGGCACATTTGGGGCTGGCGTATTTTGCTTTTTTTCAGACATTAAGAGCAGTGGGAACAGTGCTTGGCAGGTGGTGGGGGCTCAGTAAAGGTTGGTTTTGTTACTGTTAACACACCCTAGTGAATTGTTATTAATGTGGCATTTTGTAAGTCCCGTTCACATCTATAAGCATCTTCCTTCTGAGGCGGAATCTCACAGTACTTGTTTGGGGAAATGAAGAAATAAAGCCTGAGGAGTTCCACTTCCACTGTGGAAGTTGCTGTCCTATCCCAGCAGATATGTCAGACCTGCGGCCCCAAGAGTTATATGCTGGCTCAGTGTGTGGGTCGTAGATGATTCACAGGACATCCAGAAAAGCTTTTAGGTTGATTTGATGCAACCTTGATAAGCTGGAGTCACAAACCAAGGGGAGGCTTCACGGTGCTCCTCCCTCACCAGAACTGAACAAAGGGAATCCCAAATCTTGAAGACCTTTGAACTGCTGTCTGTCCCTTCACCAGGAGCCCTGCCACCTGGAAATCCCAGAGTGGGATTTATGGATGAGTCCATTTCGTTATTCTGACCTTGTGGAGTGAACACACCCGGTTCCTACTGGGTGCCAGGCACTGGGATGACTCCATGCAGCATGCCTGGTTTTCTGTGGGGCGCCTTGGGCTAGGAACCACATCTGGGCTTTCTCTTTTTAAATCATCGGCACCCAGAGGATTTCCAGAGTCCCTTTCAAATGTTGTCTTATGTGTTTATATAATTCTATTTTTAATCTGAAATTCTACTATTCTAATAACCTGATTCTTTTGTCCAAATGAGGGGAACAAGAGAGAAATCAGACCCTACGTCTTCCAAAGAAGAGCACTGTGCCCCTCTCGGCCTGCATCTGCCCACCCCAACTCTCACATCCTGATGTTTACAGCAGCTGAAACCGCAGCACTTCCTTAACTTTCAGACATTGTGGCCAGGTCATCCGAGCTGACCCCTTGCTTTGTGTATTAGGGAAAAAAACCCCAAAATACCAACTATCAAAGTTCCAGACATGGTGAACCTATAACCCCAGGGAGGGCAAGTGCCCTGGGGCTGTGCCAAGAGGAAATGCCAGAGGCCCTGAGGACAATTGGCCTCCTTCCAACGCCCTGACTACATTATCATAAACTGAAATGGAGCCCCTATTGCCCAAGAACTAAAAAGCCAAGTTCTTAGCTTTTCACAACAAAGTCCAGGTGCTGAATATGAGGTATCTGTGAAACACTTGTGTGAAAGGCTGAGCAGGTAGAAGGAAGTTTGGGTCTGAAGCTCGTGAGAGTTGCAGAGGATGGCATTGAGGTTTGGATAGGGAGAGAGAGGTAAGGCTGGAGGAGTGAACGCGGTCATCCAGAGAGGAAGCAGTGAGCAAGAAGGGGTACTCTGGCTGGCTGCTGGGGAAATGCTCGCACTTCATAGATGAGCAGATAAAGAAATTCCAAAAAAAGAAAAAAATAGGGACATGAGGGTCCATTCATCGGAAAGTTCCAAAAATGGTGAAGGAAAGAGACAGAGAGGATGGAAATAATAGAAAATAGCTGTACATTGAAGAAAGGTGTAACTCTTCATACTGAAAGAACTCAAGTGTCAAGTAACATAAAGGAACAAAGTAAACCCCAGCAAAACTAGACACGGTCTGATGACATTGCAGCACTCTGAGTAATCTACAAAAGCCCTAAGTTTCTGGAAGAGGAGAAACAAGCCGCCTGCTACAGGATAAGCATCAGGTAGCCTCAAACTCCTCATCAGCGATGTTGGACTCTATGAGATACTGAAACAATGCCTTTCAAGTACCCATTGAATACTGTTTTGATCCTAGAATTTTATGCACACCCAAAAGATCAAATAAAAATACTTTTGAACATTGAATTCCTATGTGCCCTTTTTGGGAAAAAAAATTCAAGGACCTACACTTGCAAAATGAAAAGAGAATTCAGGAAAAAGAAATAATGAAATTAAGTGAGGAGCACTGTGTGGGGAAAATAATCCCAGAATGGCAGTTGTCCACAGATTTGTGAATTAGTGGCTCAATTACAGTAGGAAGTCAAGGAGTTCCATGAAGAATGCTTTCAAGGAGAAAGTGGATTCCAATCAACAGATGATACCCATGTGTGTGTGTGTGTGTGTATGACTTTAACCTTTTTAAGTTATAGTTGACATATAATTTATATTCATTTCAGGTGTACAACCCAGTGATTAGACAGTATAGAGCTTACTAAGTGATCTGATCGCCCCGATAAATCTAGCACCCATCTTATACCATACATAGTTATTACGATATTGACTGTATTCCCTGTGCTGTATTTTATACTCCTGTAACTATTCTGTAAATACCAATTTCTACTTCTTAATCCCTCCACCTTTTTCACCCATCCCTCCAACCCTCCTCCCATCTGGCAACCATCAGAATGTTTTCTGTATCTATGAATCCATTTCTGTTCTGCTTGTTTATTTTGTTTTTCAAGAGTCCACACACAACAAATCACGTGGCATTTGTCTTCCTCTGTTTGACTTATTTCACTGAGCGCAATACCCTCTAGGTCTATCCATGTTGTTGCAGATTTCATCATTTAAAGTAAAGATAGGTTATTTATTGCCAGTTTATTATTCATATTTTTTTTCTTCTTAAAGAAGGCCCTTTAATATTTCTTAAAATACTGGTTTGGTGCTGATGAAGCCCTTTAGCTTTTTCTTGTCTAGGAAGCTCTTTATCTGTTTTTCAATTCTAAATGATAGCTTCTTATCATTTTTATTCTATAGGTAGAGTAATCTTGGTTGTAGATCCTTGCTTTTCATCACTTTGAATGTTTCTTGACATTTCCTTCTGGCCTGAAGTTTCTGTTGAGGAATCAGCTGACGGTTTTATGGGAGCTCCTGTGCAGGTTACTGTTGTTTGTCTTGCTGTGTTTAAGATTCTCTCTTTGTCTTTAACCTTTGTCAACAGATAATATTTACGACAGAGGATGATCTTTGTCTTGTTCTCAATAAAAACAGGGAAGCCAATAAAAAAAAACGAAAAACAGAACATTATATCAAGATGTTGTGACCCAGATATGAAGCAAGCTATTTACTTTTTATTTAAATGGAGGCAAAATGTACACATGGAGAAATGCTCAGATCTTAGGACTGCCAATCAATCACTTTTGACACTTATTTACACCACTATCAAGGTGAACTTTTCCATCACCCCCCAAAATTCCCTCATGTTCCTTCCCAGTCAATCCTCTTAACCCCAAAGCAGCCTCTGACCTGAAACAAGCTCATTTTGAGAAATAGATGGAATGTAATAAACAAAAGTCCACTTGGCCTTAATTCTTAGAACAAGGCACTATCAAAATGAAAAGAGGCAACCCAAAAAATGCAAGAAAATTCTTGCAAATTACATGTCTAATAAGGGTCTAATATCCACAATAAAAAGAACTCTTATAACTCAACAAGAGAAAGACATTTGAATTTAAAAATGGGCAAAGCTAGCCCTGGCTGGTGTAGCTCAGTGGATTGAGTGCAGGCCTGCAAAGCAAAGGGTCGTCAGTTCAATTCCCAGTCAGGGCACATGTCTGGGTTGCAGGCCAGGTCCCCTCTGGGGGGCACGTGAGAGGCAACCACACATTGATGTTTGTCTACCTTTCTTTGTCACTCCATTCCCCTCTCTCTAAAAATTAATTTAAAAAATAAGCAAAGTGTTTTAACATTTCTCCAAAGAAGAACTTGAAAAGATGTCCAACATCATCACATCATCAGCCATTGGAGAAATGCAAACCAACCACAATGTGAAACTACTTCCCACCAACTAGGATGGCTGTCATCAAAAACACAATAAAAAGTTGTTAGTGAGGATGTAGAAAAATCAGAACTCTCGTACATTGTGGATAAGAATGTAAAATGGTGCATCTACTTTGGTAAACAGTCTGGAAGTTCCCCAAAAGATTAAGCATAGAGTTACCATATGACCCCACAAATCCACCCTGCCTGTATACCAGAGAGAAGTGAAAACGTTCCCACAAAAACCTTCACACGAATTTAGTGACATTATTCACGACAGCCAAAAAGTAGAAACAATGTTAATGTTCAACTGATAAATGGATAAACAAAGTTCCCTTGTGTCACACAATGTAACAATATTCAGCAATAATGTACCCTATGACATGGAGGAGCCTGGAAAACCTTACATTAAAGAAGTCAGCCACATGTTACATGATTCCATTTATATGAAATGTTCGGAATAAGAAATGTACAGAGACGGAAAGTAGATGAGTAGTTTGCAGGAGCTGTGGGGAAGGAAGAATGAGAGTGACTGCTCAGGGGTACAGGTTTCTTTCTGGGGTGCTGAAAATATTCTGGAATTAGTGGTGGTTGTTGCCCAACTCTGAATATATTAAAAGCTACTGAATTACACAGTTTTAAAGGGTAAATATTATGGTACATGGGAAATGAACGAAGAAGCGCAAGAGAGAGAAGAAGAAAGTGAGAAAGACAGGAAAATAGAAAGGAAAAGTTTGAGGGAGAAGGGAAGGAAATTCAGGACGCAGCGAGGCCCTTTATTTTCTTAAAGAAACAGTCTTTCATTCCACAGAATAAGTTTTGCATAGAGCAGCTAACAAATGCTTCCTGACCCAGCAGAAGCTCTGTGGCTGCTTCTTTAACAAGAAGGCAGTGAGTTCCGCTTAGAAGTGGGATGGGGTTGAGGATTTAAAGGGGTGGGGGGAGTTTCCATTGACCCTTCTAAGTTCAGGGGAGCACCCTTGCTGTGTTAAGCACCCCAGGCCACAATCTGCCTGCTGACTACCCTGGGTCGTGGTCTGTTGCCTAGAAGGCTTTTTAAGGGGCAGGCAGTCCTTGTCTTGGCTTGTGCAATGAGTCACCTCGCCAGTGACAACATCAGGGCAGCGGTGCAAAAAAGACATTTCCAGTTCCTGGGCAAAGTCTCCATGGTTTCAGGGAGTGAGTTCTTTTGCCATTTTCCTAACGAGTGACTCATTCTCCTGGAGGCAACTCTGTGGGCACTTTCTGGGCACCCATTCACCTGGAAAAACTGAGGTCGCTCCTGTCCTAAAGCAGGTCTGCTGCTACCTGCAGAGAAGACAAGCAACCCATTATAAGTAGAAATGGCTGCCTTCTCTCTTTCACGATTTCCTAACCTCCACACGGTCTGGGTCACCTGCCCTCAGTGCCAGAATGAACAGAAGGAACATGGATTTGTCTTGGTAGACAAAGTACAGTGCTGGCCAACTGGTTCGGACAAAGAGGCCCAATTTAAACATTTAATGAAGCTAAAAGACATCCTTATATGGCTGCTGAAGTTTAACCACAGAGGTGGAAGGAACTTCCTGGCCTTTCCTGGTAGCGGAAGCCGTGACATGCCCCAAGCATAATACTGGGTATTGCAGCTTTGTTCCCACTGAACTGCTGCTGGCCACGGGCCTTGGTCTCTAGCTGCAAATTGGCCCCACCTTTGGCCTGTGGATGCAGTGAGGAGAATGTGACATCCCAATTTGAGATGTCCCGCTCCCCAGTGCCCTCTAGTGACTGATGGGACCCACTGCTTTCTCGCCTCCCCTCAGCCACTGCGGCTCTGGTTTTGGGATCTGACATGAAGGACCCTTTTTTTTTTTTTTAAGTCAAAACACTTCCCTGGTGTCAAAACCTTCACACACCCAGTGCCACCTTGCCATATACCCAGGACAGTAAATGTGCTTTCAATACCCATTGTGCAAGGAAATGTTTTTGAAAAATTAGTTACATAAGCAGATAAAGCACATTATTTGTCTGCTCACAATGTCCTTGGTATGTATGCTTGTATCGTGTGCCCCCTCCAGCCCCCTCATTCTGTTTTCCGAAGCTTTCCAGCCTTAGGAGAGGGATCCAGTAGCCAGGCTAGGCCACTCTGGCCCTCGTGTGCACAACCGATTATGGCTGTGGCCACCGCTGTCGGTATTTAGATTCTCACTGCCCAGTGCTCCCTTCAGTGGGGAAGTTCTGGTCGCAGCCTCCTCTTTAGCAAGGGCTGCCTGAAATTCCTGGGGGAGGGGGAAGTGCTGTGGGGAGTCACATGTACCCTCAACTTCCAGGCTGGACCCCAGGGCTGCTGGCAGAGGGGTCTCTTGTCACACCACCTTGTCATTGTGTGACTCATAGTCTCTCGGTGGTGGCAGCATTGACAGCGTGTTTAAAAATGTGACTGTGTGAGGCAGTGGGCTCCTCTCATAATGTGGTCATTGCGATCGTCACAATCCTGCATTTTGTGAGTTCCTACTATGTGCAGAGCACTTTCTGGGAACTTTTAAAAAGTAGAAAACTATCTTTGTCGTACAAAAAACAGTCTTATGGGGGTGAGGGAGAGGTGTGGTAACATAAGAGAAAACAAAAATTCTATTTAAGTCCATCAAAACCACTTGAGCACTTTGTAAGGAATTGCATAAGACATTTTAAAGTTGCCTTAAAAGAGCTTAGTTAGAGCCCTGGCTGGTGTAGCTCAGTGGATCAAGTGTGGGTTGCCAGTTTGATTCCCAGTCAGGGCACATGCCTGGGTTGTGGGCCAGGTCCCCAGTAGGGTGTGCGTGAGAGGCAACCACTCATTGATATTTCTCATGATCCCTCTTTTTCTCCCTCCCTCCCCTGCTCTCTAAAAAATAAATTAATAAAACCTTTTTAAAAAAGAGCTTAGTTAGAATCTTGCGAGGACAAGAAGAATGGGGAATGGGGCAGTATGAAATAGGTAAGGTCATGCCCATATAACCAGGGTGTTCTACTGCAAATACCAGCTAGTCAACTCAAACGCACATATACCAAAAAAAAATTTTTTTTGGATCATTGAAAGGCTAGAAAGGGAAGGAATGTTCCAGCTTCAGGGACAGCTGGATCCAGGACTCAAATACCAGGATGAATTTCCCCTTCCCACCAACCCCCCAATCTCCAGGCTTTTCTTGCTGTGGCTTACACAGAAGGGCTTTCTGAACAAAGCAGGAAAAGGGCCCCAGGCAGATCTGGATTCATAGCTTCGGCTCTCTACCAAAGAAGAAAAGAAATCTTTCCTTCCGGTCTCCCTCAAAGGAAGAAAAACAAAAAACAGAGGAGGACTTGATGTACTCACCTTTCTGGGCAGAGCGAAGTGGGGTACTTTTAGTTGGAATAGGGAGAAATATCCCCCCAAAAGAAAGGGGAATGGTGGTCTTGGTAGACAAAGCCAGGTAAACCAGTATAAGCCATGTGATTGCTTTTCTGGAATGAGGGTCCACAGTTTTAATCAATGGTCAAAGGGATCCCTAACCGAAAACCTTGGCTCTACAAGCAACCTTGGTGACCACCAGGTTCTACTCTCTTATTTTATACAAAGGAAGATGAAGTGCAGAGGGTTTAGGTGATTTGCCTAAAATCACACAATTATGACAGGATCCCATATTGATGTGATGGGAGTTGAGGAAGGGGATATGTAAGAAGGTCAAACGCTGGTGCAACGGTCAGAGTCAACACAAACATTTAAAAAATAATGATAGAGTACCATAAGAAGAGAACATAGAATGAGGCGAAGCTTATTTAAAAAAAAAAACAAAAAACCCTCTAAAGTCAACAAGGGCTGCTTTGGTTAAGCTCCAAGTCTCCATTAGTGTTTTTAATCTGAGGGATTTCTTTTATAGATTTTATTTATTTTTAGACAGAGGGGATGGGAGGGAGAAAGAGAGGGAGAGAAACATCAATGTGTGGTTGCCTCTTGCGTGCCCCCGACTTGGAGACCTGGCCCACAACCCAGGCATGTGCCCTGACTGGGAATGGAACCGGTGACCCTTAGGTTCACAGGCCTGCACTCAATCCACTGAGCCACACCAGCCAGGGCTAATTGGAGGGATTTTTAAGAATGGGTGGGCAAATGTTCTGATCTTCCAGGAGGAACAAGCTCATCTGAGGAATGATGAGCTTGTCACCAGGCTGGTGACCCGGACAAGGCTCAGCGTGGGCTTCAGAGCAGGCCATTCCAGACAGGCCTCATTTCTGTTTTTGAGAAAGTTCTCACCCTGGCAGTTTCCTCAGGGGAGTACACTAAACTCTTAAGACTTCTGACTTGTCAAATCTGAAAAGAATCTTTAGGGATCAAAAAAAACCCCAAAAAAACAACACCCAGGGGTGGCACACTAGTGAGCCCCAGAAAATCCAACCCTCAGACATTTTAAATAAATTAGGACATTTCCCCTTGAATCTGTGCTCCTGGCTTCGTGATGACGCTGGTCTCCATTCCTACCCGGCAGCGGGTATCAGTGCCTCAGCAGACAAAGCATGCATGTGCAAACGCCAGTTCACCCCAGACCCCGTCATTCCCTATTGCCTCCCCGTTAGCCGGCTTCATTGGTTAGTGTTATCTGTCTCTTCCAGGGGGCCAGTGAGTGTGGGATCCTGCCTTAAATCTACCTTTCATTACTTTAGAGTGACTCAGAGGAAAGAAGTGGGGTTGGAAACACTTCTGATTCCTCAGAAGATGGGAAGTAAGGGTGGGCTACAAGCTCCCGTCCACCACATCAAGTCTGGAGAAACCCTAGAAGCTTAGATTTGCGAAAAATACCTAAAGACTGTGAGTGCTCCCAGGAAAACCAGGGCTGCTGTGAACTAGTGTGTGTGTGGTGTTGGTTCAGAGGTGCAGGCAGAGCGGACTGAAGACAGGAATGGGAGGATGGCCTGGCAGAGATCTTTAAGTCCAAGTCTTTGTCTTCTTCCCCTCATTGATCGGGACAGTCACTGATTGGGACATTCTGCATGGCAGAAGCCAGGAGCGATAGCTCAGGTTTCGGTGTGGGTGGGGTGACATCAGAGCACCCCAGTGGGACTGCTGGGCTGAGCAGCTGGGGAAAACAGTGTGGGCTGACCAGCTTCCCTCAGATGTTCACTGGAGGAGAACGAAATGTCTTAGAGAAAGTGAAGGGAGCCAGGCTCCTCCTCCTCTCGGACTCTGGGCATGGGAGGTGGGAGAGGTCATGGGTCCCAGGAGGAGTGCAGACCTGGTCTGCCTCCCTGACAGACCCCAAAAGCCACACACAGGACTCCGGGGAAGGATGGCAGGAGAGTGGTCTGGGTAGGGGGCTAGTTTAGGTGAAATGCACAGAGTTGCGGGGCCTAGGGTCTGGGGGCAGCGATCATGGACCTCAGCAGTAACCAAGTAGACATTTGTCCCACAAGATGTCTTGGCCCAGCTAAGATCCGGGCATCAAAGAACAACCACGGGGTGGGGGCAGGGTAGTAAGTTTCCTGTCTCCATGAAAACCGCAGTTGTTTGCCAGAGTTTGGCAGAGTAGTTGATCTATGAAAAGCAAAGTTAAACCTCATGTGCACCTGGATTTGCAGACTGAGATTTCCACCCGGTGCACCTGTTCTCACATTATGAGTCCTGGGGACCCAATCTGTTCCCATTCTCAGCGATCGCACTGGGTTCCATCTGCTGGGGTAGGAGGTGGAGAAGAGAGGGCTGGCTTCCCCTCAGACACCAGATGACAGTTCCCTGGGGAGCTCAGCCCCCAGGGAGGCAAAAGCAGGGCAAGTCACAGCTGTGGGTCCAGGCAAAGACTGAGGGAAAGGAAGCTGCACAAAGGTGTCACAGCAGGGGACTTTCCGGCCAGTCTAGGATCACCTACTGAGCACCTACTTTGTGGTAGGTCCTTGGCTCCGTGCTGGGGCCTAAGTAAGGGAAAGAAGACTAGAAAGCATAGTGTCAGAGCTTGGCCCACAGTGAGTGCTTCATAAATGGCTTGTACTCTTCCTGAAAGGGTGCAAAGATGAGGAAAACAGTTTAGCTCTCAAGGACCTTAAGATCCTGTAAGAGGTGAGGGCCCTCACACACAGTTCTCTGTAACCCAGGCAGAGGAAGGTAAATGCTGTCGCCCAGGCCCAAAGACCCGAGGGTTCGAGGGAGGGGGAGAGAAGTGGCTGAGGCATCATAGGAGAGGTACCATGTGAGGGTTGGGTGTGTGTGCAGGGGAGGTGGGGAGTGAGGAGGGGCCAGGGGACTGGACTCGTGGGAAGCTATGAGGAGACTGAGCCGCAGGAGAACACATTCTGGCAGCCCCTAACCTCCAGAGGGAAGGTTCTTGTGCAAATCAGTTGTCTGGAATTTGGAATGCTTTTCCCACGGGAACAATACCGTATGTAGGCCAAGTTCTTTGGCCAGTGGATGGAAACTGATTTACCCCACACCAGTATTCAACTAATAGATTACTCACCGCTCTTCCCCAGATCAAGGTTCAGCGAGAGAGCAGCTCTGTGGCATAAGTCCTTTCTGGGGGCTGGGGCTGCTTAAGGCCAAGGTCTTTTTTCTGGGGTTCAGTATGGTTTAGAAGGAGATTAAGCTTGGAGAATCATAAAGCTAGTTTTAATTGTATTTAATAACAAAGCTATCAGCTAACAAACATTTATAATTACATATTAAAGGAATAGTCAGTTTGCAGGAGGCAGAGATGACTAAATGAATCAGCAAGTAGGCTAGTTTTAGAATTTCATAGTGGCCCACGCAGCTCTGATACAAATGCCTTCGAATCCCTAATACAGTATGACTGTGTTCTTCTTTTTTCCTCCAAATATTTTATTTATTTATTTCCAGAGAGCAGGGGGAGGGAGGGAGGAAGAGAGGGAGAGAAACATCAATGTGTGGCTGCCTCCTGTGCACTGCCAACTGGGGACCTGGTGGGAAACCCAGGCATGTGTCTGACTGGGAATCGAACCGGGGATCCTTTGGTTCACAGGCCGGCACTCAATCCACTGAGCCACACCAACCAGGGCTAATTGTGTTCTCATATAAAGAGGGAATTTGGACACTGACTGACACGCACACAGGGAGAAAATAAAAAGTAGAAACTCGTGTAGCTGCAGCGGTGGAATCAGGTAGGAGGCCTGTCTGGTGCCTCAGGCTCTCAGAGGCAGGCCCCCTTGGAATCAGTGATCCCTGCTGCCATTCCCATCCTGGCCTCAGGGTGGCACTGCTCCCTCTTCACCGATGGCATTGATCGCTGCCATTCTGCTAAACTGTAAACCCAGCCTGAACTTTCCAACAAGACAGCCCTAAAAGCTGAAGAATAACAAAAAGAAAATAGACTCAGGATACCATAAGTTAAATTCAATCTCCCCAAGTCTCAACTCAACTCAACTCTGGTTAAAACTCAAGCCTGCAGCTCACAGCCCTTTTCCTGACCACCAGGCACCTGAGCACTAGGACCCCCAGGACTAGGTCTTCTTTTCTGCTATGGACCCTGCTCATGTTCAGTGATTGGCACCAGGGAAGACTTTACCTGCAGGCAAGATCACAGGGCCAGAGTCTTTGTCTTGGCGCCCTCAACAATACCTCAGTAAAAACAGGAACCCAACTTGCATGTGACCATTCGAGGTCTACAGTAAGGAGGTGTGGAGGTAGGAGCTGTCCTTTCAGGAGTGCAGAGTGACCTTTCTCTCTCAAGGGACAGATAATTCCAGCCTTAATGCAGCTCTTCATCTGCCCAGGCTCCAGCTGATGGGAAAGCAAGCTCCCAAAGCAGCCCAGTGAGAGATAAGAGCTCTTTGCCTGAAATGAAAAATTCATGAAGAAAGACTAGGGATCAGGCACTCATATAGCTCTGCCAAGCTGCTGTGCTCTGGGGACATGGCAAGGAGATGGAAACACCAAATGGAAATTTTCTCTTCCATCCAGCTACCTGCCATCACGCTCCCCTTCCATGGCCTGTGGGGCTCCATTCTCTGCAACTCCAGATCACACCTCCTCAGTCTCATTGAGCCCCTGGGTCAGTACCTCCAATGCCCACATTCCAGGGCATTCAGAAAGAGGCCAGTCTATGTCCTCACCCACGACCAAGGTCCGTAAGTTTCATGCTGATGTTTTCTCCTATGTACTTCATTGTTTCAGGTCTTATATTTAGGTCTTTGATGTTTTTTGAGTTAATTTTTGCACATGGGGCAAGCAATAGTCTACTCTCATTCTGTTGCTTGGGGCTTTCCAATTTTCCCAGCACCATTTATTGCAGAGGCTTGTTTTTCTCCATTGCATGTTTTGGCTCCTTTGTCAAAAACTATTTGCCCATACACATGTGGTTTTATTTCTGGGCTCTCAATCCTATTCCATTGGTCTGTGCATCTGTTTTGCTGCCAGTACCATGCTGTTTTGATTACCATAGCTCTGTAGTATAACTTGAAGTCAGGTAGAGTTACACCTCCGTTTATAGCAAGTGCCCTGTACGGGTGTAGCATTGTTCATATTTTATACTGTGTTTTTACTCAACCTTTTCAATGTTTAGATATATTTAGAGACACAAACTCCATGTGTCACCATTACCTACAGTATTCAGCACAGTAACATGTGGTCCAGGTGTGTGGCACAGGAGCAATAGGTTGTATCATAGAGCCTAGGGGTGGAGCAAGCTGTACGGTCTAGGTTTGTGTGCGCACACTCTGTGATGTTCTCGCAGTGACGTGATTGCCCAAATCACCTATTTCTCAGAACGTACCCCTGTCATTAAATAGCACAGGACTGGATTAAGCAGGCAGTAAAAAGATAAGATAAGGTCAGGATGGTGAAGGTGATATGCAGATGCCCAGAGCCTGCTGTGCCCTGGGCTGGAATAGCCAAATGCTCAGGCAGCTAAGAGGAAGCCATTAACTTAGATGAAGACAATAACTGGCCTCCATCACTGGCCCTGTCTACCTTTCCATCTTCTCACCTACTGATTCTGGGCTTGGCCTCTGCTTTGCGCACACCAGCTGTACTCTTCCACTTAGAGACCTGTGTTTCTGCTGTCCTCACCACCTGGAATGCCAGCCACCCCACCCCCCGTCAGTCCCAAGAATCTAAATCAGAAAAAATTGTTCCTGCCTCTGAATAATTGTTCATATCACTGACTACTCTCTATTGCTTAATGTTCAGTCATTTTAGTTATCTCAAAGTATGTCCCCTTTGTCCTATATGGGGATGGGACTTTGCTTTATGGTTCTGTCTACCTCTCTAGTACTATACATCTTGCTTGGTAAAAATATTTAGTTTCCTGTTAATTAATTCAAATGTATGGTAAAACAATACAGGGATCTGTGGTATGA
Source organism: Desmodus rotundus (assembly GCF_022682495.2). NCBI lineage: Eukaryota > Metazoa > Chordata > Mammalia > Chiroptera > Phyllostomidae > Desmodus > Desmodus rotundus. The sequence goes on from NC_071396.1 coordinate 34,674,574, forward strand.
TGTAAACAGCTTTAAAATAGCTCCAATAACATGAAATTATACAGGGTATTTGATGCCCTTATTTAATGACAAGTTTTATTGACTCCTTTTGAGTTAACAGCATGAAGAACTCAATTCTTATCACTGTAATTAAGGATGACATCAGGAAGAGGAATGCATGGTGACTCAGAAGTCCCCCTTAGCCAGCCGCCCGTCAGACTCTGTGTGTGTGTGTGATTATAAGACGGGAGCAGCTCTTTAGCACCTGTGTGCATGTGTTTCATAAGCATTTTCAGCACTGGGCCATACGTATGCTAGTCCAAGTATTACCATGTAACTCATATTTTACCATCCAAACTCTGAGACTTTGTGAGAATGAAAAGGGGCACCATTTAAAATTTGCCAAGGCAGTAGGCATGAACCAAGACTGTCCTGGGCATAAAAGCACCCTGTGATTTTTGTTGTAGACAAGTGCACACATAGGTGTGAGGAAGCAGCCCAAATCGTAGACTGAAGTGTTATTCATCGCTGTGTTGAATAGCCAGCAGCAGACTTTTCCAATAACAGGAGCCAAACCTTTGAATTTCACCAGTTTGTCCCTACAGAACTAGAGCGTGCCGGGACGTGGAACTCCCAGACTTGGTCTCCAGTATCACCAGGAAGCTGGCCAGGAGGCCTGGTCGTCTGCCATTCTTAACTCACTGCTAGTTGCACAGTGGCAGTACTGGGCGTGGCGGTAAAGTGACAGCTGTGGATTTCTCAGAGCCTGTGCCATCTCTGGCCTGCCAGGGGATTTCATGAACCTCTAGGCCTCAGCTTTTAGTACTGTTCTCCCAGCCTCGTCCTCTCCCATTTCCCTCACAGAGGTTAAGTGACTGAGGTCTAGTTTTAAAAATCTGAGTTCAGTGCTCGGGACCCTTTCGATGAGGACATTCCCAAGGAAGAAGTTTCTTACCAGGTGGTAGATGTTGCTAGTAAAAAAAAAATTCTCCATGTGATGGGGGGGCGGGGGGGGGGTGCATAGGAATTTTATGTCCAATTTTGCTGCGAATCAAACTATTTCTAAAAAGAAAGCCTATATGAAAACAAATCTTGAATCCTGTGATCACAACTTCTGGTAAGAGAACTTAGAAAATGAGTTAGCGCCTTAGAGAAAGGTTCTTAAATGGGTCCCTGGAATAACTATGGTGAACATTTATTAAGAGCTAAGTGTGTGCCAGGCTCTCTCTGATACACTTGAACTCATTTGCTCCTCACAGCACCCTATGAGGGAAGCACAGTTCCTGTCATTGGGATTTTAGAGAAGAAGGTGGGGCACAGAGAGGTGAGGTCCTTGCCCATCAACATAAGGCCAGGAAGGGTGGAGCCAGGATTCAAGCCCCAACAGCAGAGGCTCCAAAGCTGGTTGCTCTCAACCATCCCTTAAGGGCACAGACACGTGAATATGAACTAAGGGAATCACTGATTTTGTACAAAGAGAATAAACAGAGCACACTACCTGCTGCGGCCACTGCTGCCTGCTCTCCTCCAGGGGACTTCAAGGACTTTCTCAAGGGTCCGGAAATTCTGCTGAGAGGCCCCAGGAGAGTTTAGAGCCAGTTCCACTTTGGTGAAGTCCTTCATTCTCTTTATAACAAGGCACTCACATGCTTTCAGAAAAGCCCTTCATAGCCTCATCCTAACTACTAGTTATTCCATGTCAAGCCTCGCTAAACTTGAGGGCAAATAGGAGTTCATTCTGTCTCCTAAATGGCCTCCCACAGAAATGCTTTGTGGAGTGAAATAATGTGATTCCACCGAATATGGCAAGAGCCAAAGCAGAGGGGAGGAAACAGCCACCAGATACAAATAAGAACCCAGTGTGAAGTGTTGCAGGTGGGAATGGATCATGACAGAAGCCAGCAGAGCTGCAAAGGAGAATACGCGCGTGTCCTTCCTCCTCTGTTCAGGCTCATCCTGTGCTTCTTTTACAGCCTCTGTGACACGCTTGTGATTTAGAATTCATGAGCTGGATGGACAGGACCCTTTCTGGAAATCTTGGCTGAACCTCTGTTCCTGACCTGGGGGGAAAAATCAATCTGCACAATGGTAAGTCCACCTGCAATTTACTCCTCGCAGCTGCTTTCTGAGACTTTGAATCAAGCTGGCGGAATCTTCCCCAGTCTTGGGAGCCATTTCATGCCTTTCAGAACCTAACAAGACACCTCCTTCTCCTTTACCAAACACAGACAGGGGCAGCCCTGAATTGGGCAAGGCCTGTTTCCCTAGCAGCCATGCAGACATGTATATCCACCAAACAGAAATATTTAAAGACACAAGAACTGGAAAACGGTGGAGTAGAACCAAGTACACAGGCACATTTTCAACTGGCAACAAATCTAAAGCTCTCTTCTGGAAGCGCAAACTGTTTTAACACAGAGAGTCAGAATTTTAGGGGTCCCTCACTAAAATCCTTTGCTACTGAGGCCTGGATTTTTCTTTCCCAAGATGGAATAAATAAATGCTGAGGTGAACTTTTTTTTAACTAAACATACAACTGAATTAAAAATAGAGCAATGGCAAAGGATTCTTTCTCCTCCTCCATGCACCATGGGTGCAGTTTCTTTCAAAGGCAGACCTAAAGGGTTTGGGACTAAATTCAGGCCTGAGAGGCTGTTTCTGTTCACCCTCTGGGACATCTGCACCTTTAGAATGGGGAATGGGCTTCAGGAGTCCCTGGTAGATAGAATGTAGGCAGTGGTTTCTGCCTAAAGGCCCAGTGCTGATGGGCCTTCAAAGGGTTATTTGGTCACATTCCATGAAGCTTGAGCCATTGGACATTTGAATGGCTGAACAGGATAAAGGAGGCTCTGTTTTTCTTTGTCATAATTCTAAAACATGCTGGAAAAAATTTAACATTGTGACAAATACCACTTCCCTTCTCCGTCTAAATTGCTCCTCCCATCTTTTCCAGCCCTGTTGTGCCCTAGTAGAGTGGCCCTGGCTGCCCCAAAGGGGTTGCATTTCAAGTCAGTCAAGTGTTCTATTCTTGGTAAAGCACATGCCATTGCAAAAGCAGTTTCAGGCTCACAGCATTTTAGCACTGGGCCTGGTTCCACAGACCTATGGGGGTGAGTGGGTGGGTGGGGGACCAGTCTTGACTGGATGCCTCCTGAGAGCCAGAGACTGGAATTGTTTACAGAGTTACTTCATCTTATTAACTGCTATTGTTACTCCCGGTTGCCAAATGGAGAAATCCGGTGGGTTCATAAAGGTTAAAGTGACTTGCTCAGCAACCTGTGTGTGCCAACAGTGGGCTCAATTCGAGGTCTGACAACAAAGGCTACATTCTTTCGGGCTGCCTCCAACCGAGCGAGGGTCGTCTTAAGGGCTGAAAGGACAGTGGGACAATTAAGTGAGGTCCAGATTGCCCGGCACGTCCCTATCACTATTTCCTGGCTTCCCAGCAGGAAGGGGCCAGAGGCCGCTGTCTCCACATCCTTTCCTATCCTTGTGGTTTGGTCACTCACTTTCCTCCCTCTCCTCTCTTCCGGCCCGACACCTAATTCTGCCCTCAGTGTCCTGGGCTACAGGTGAGTCGGTAGTTCGGCTTGGAGCCATCAGATCCCGCAGGTGAGCTTCAGCTAGCCTCCCTCCTCCCAGCCCAGACGACACCAGACCTTACACTGCGCACCTAAACCAGCTGGAGATCCCAATTGGCTCTGTCTTGGCATCCGCCCCCAGCAACATCAAACACAACCCATCTTTTAGTCCTGTTCCCTTTGCCCGCCCCCCGGGCGGGCCTTATCCAATAAGGGCTTGGCCCACGGGCCAAAGACGTCAAAAGTAACCAATTGTCTTTGCTAAGGCTCCACCTTACGCTGAGGAGCAGCTCCTCTGACCAATGGGTTATCCTCCGGGTGCACTGGGAGTTCAGAGCTTGAAGAGCAACGGCTGGACTGCCCAATGAACAGGCGAGTTCCAGTGGTTAGGGGCGTGGCAAGGGTGGTTGTTAGGGGCGTGGCAGCAGTTGCTTGGGCGGGGCCGGTAGCCGCGGGAGCTGCGCTGGCCAGGGGTTCCGGCTGCATTTCCATGAGCGCCGCCGGCAGCCACGGAGCTGTAGGACCCCAACGAGGGGTGAGCTGGGCCTCTGTAGTCAACCACGCACAGGTAAAGCTATAGCCAAGCGAGCTCCACTAAGCCGGGATCTCTTCCCGGATCCGGATCCGTCGGGCTAAACCCCTGAGCCCCTTGGTCCTCATTGTAGCTCTGCCCATCCCGCTCGCCGGGGATCCTCGGGGCCTGTCACCTGGTGCTGTGGGTGGGGGGTAGGGGTCCCAAGGTCCAATTTGCAAAGTGGCAGGGAGGGAGGCAGCCGGGACCACAAAATTTGGAATATGAGTTCCTGAAAGTCCTTTGTCCCCTCCTGCCCCCAGTACTGAGGTTGGGGACATCCTACTGTGGCCAATCTGCGGACCATCCCTCCATCCGTGCGCACTCTTGGGACCTCTGGGGAGGGGGGTGTGTGCTGGCCAAGGCTTGGTAATGGAGGTCTGGGATCCGTACCTGGAAGGAGCGGGCCACGGGGCCTGATTATAGCCCCGGATATCCGAGAGTCCTCTGCGTTTCTGGGCTCTGAGGGTGAACCCAGGACCGATGAGTTCAAGTTGTAGGAAGACAGCTTTTGACCCACTTGGAGGAGCACTTACTGAGCTCTCTCTGCTCGGGCACTGTTCTAGGCGCTTCGTGTTCCCCACAAGGAGAGCTGTCCGGTACCTCGACCTTGGAAGAGGCCAGGCAGAAGCCAGATTACAGCCACCTTTCAGGGATGCTTAGAAAGGACTCCCAAGGGAGGACTGCATAACCCACCTGTAAGGCCTTTCTCCACTCACAGACGCATTCTGGGTGACCTTTAATGTCTAGTTTGAGGATACTTATGGGGGTACCTCAGTTTGGGAGTGGGAGTTGCATTCACTTATAATAGATTGTTTAGTCTCAACTCTCGAGAGTGGGTGTTAGAAAAGAGAATGGACTATACCAAGACGATAAGATTTATTTAACCATCATGGAACTCCTTAATTTGAGCTGTGGACTGCCTGTCTTAATTTTCCACTTTCTCTCACTCAGCTTGCCAGTTTCATTTACATTCCATTAGCCGGATTTCACTCCGGTTCCAAGAACAGGCTCATGAGAGGGGCTGGGGAAACCGTAGGTTTGGCAGAGTAAATGTGCTCTGTGCCCAGAGCTTTCTGAGGGCCGTTTTGCTACAACCACATTATGTCCGAAAGGGAAACCATACAGTACCGCTTGACTGCCCTCTGTCACGTGCCTGAAAAGGCAGGATGTAATAATCTTTTGAAGGTCAAGAGGCAGGGAACCTTAATACCACTTGCTGCCTGTTTTAGGATGAATTAACCTTTGAATAACCAGTCTGGAAGCAGATCAGGCCAGATGCAGGATGGACTTGAGGCAGTTTAGAAGAAACTAAGGCCAGGGGAGGTCACAGGGCTGAGTGGTCATCACAGAGCTGTGAGTAAAGGATGATATGTTGATCCTGGGTCTACCAAGGTAATGACTTGTGTCACTCCTAGCCTAGTTATCTCAGTCTTGGCGTTTAAATTCTAGGGGAGTCCAGAGAGGTCCAGAGCATAGATTTTGGTGCCAGTGTCTGGATTTGAACCCTCGCTCTGCTTCTTTCTAGCCGTAACCTTGGGCAAGTTACTTAACCTCTCTATGCCTCTGTTTGCCTGCCTCTGAAACAGGAATAATAATGGTCCTTACAAGGTTGTTTGGAGGAGTGCATGAGTTGCCATATCTGAAGCATTTGAACCGTGTCTGGCAAACAGTAACCACTCTATATTTGCTAAATATGATGTTCTGTTGTCCTTTCATAGTTTTTCTTTATCTACCACCCAGTATTTTCTGTCAGGAGCTTATGTTTTTCCCTGCCTGCGTCCCTGTAATTCATTGCACCTATTCACATTCTATTGTAGCACAGACGTCAGTGGGGTTTTCCGAGTCACGTTGCGTTGTATTTATTTTTCTGTCTCTTATTGAAACAGGGCATTAATTTTTCTCTGTTAGTATTCTCCTTGTAACTACACTCTTTTTAGACTCCAGATCTGTTTTATTCTCTTTAAAAAGGGGGATGGGGGAACCCCACAAAGTGGTAGTCCCGGATGATACCAAATTCCACACAGTCTTTTAAATATCCCTTCCCTCTGCTCGGCCCTCCTTCCCAGTTGTCAGTGCGATGCAGCTTGATTATAAATGGATGGACATTTTTAGATTAAGATTTCATGAGCCACTGTATTAAGTGCTTTTCAGAAGTTCAGGGATCATGTGTCAAATGCATTTCAGCCGGTTACTTAGTCATTCGAGCAGGGGGAGCCCCAGCAGCGCCGGCCTCGCCAGGCAGAAACACAAGTGTGTGACTGATTCTTGCTGGTGATCCAGCTTGTTCACTGGATTTTCTGCATTTTTTTTCCGTTCATTTCTTGAGCTTGAAATAAACCAGATGGCATGAGCCCTGGAACAGCGGTCTTTTCCTCTCGTTTTAGGTGGGGAAATTCTCTTTCCTTCTTACTTTCTTTCACCTTCATTTCCTTCATCACCATCGCAGCTTTGATAACCGCCCACTCTGTTTGCTGGCCAGTTCCCTTTTAATTAGGAGAGGTGCCTGTCACCTTTATTTCTTGCCGGAACCCAGTTACCTTTCACTTTTCCTTCTTTGTTTTTTCATGTTTTCTAGAATAAACCAAAGAGTATCACTGTTCATTGATTGGCACCTACTTAAGAGTGGATTCTGAGTTTTGGTTTTTTGTTTAGGACATTCTGGAGCTCGGCCATTTTAGAATAATTGCCTCATTCCCATTGTTTGTGTGTTAATAATGGGTCCCTTTCTCTCTCTCTTGCTCTCTTTTCTCATCACGTCCTGGTGAAAGGGCTTCACGTTTACTGTTATTCTTTAATTCCCTGCTCACACCTTCCTCCTGAGACTCTCTGGCGGTGCCCATGAGGAGTACAGGGTTCCCCACTGCCCTTGTCCAGAGCACGTAACGTTTCTTTGGTCCTGTGGAAGATAGGGTCAGAGTCTGTCTTATGTTTTGCCTAACGCCTGGCTCTTTGAAAAGCCGTAGCAAAGACAGACTTGCAATATAATGGAGTTCCATGCGGCAGAACTCTGCTCTGACCTACTGCTTTCACCACTCCAACTCTGGCACAGTGCAGGATCATTTTCATCTCTGCACGTTTGTTTTTGTTGTCTCGGTTCCAGGGCATCGCGTTTTCCTATTAAACGTTTTCTGTGTGTAAAATGGCTGGCGTGGGTGGGAGACCGGACCTGTTGTTGCCCTGGAAGCTTGTGCCCTGGATCCAGGTGGGCGCGGGCCTTGCTGCACGAGGACCCGTCCTCTGGGCTTTTGCAGTCCGGTAGCGTACAGGTAAAGAGCTCATTAGAGAGTGGAACCTTGAGGCCCTTGCGTTTGCCGGGTTCTGGTTTTCTTCTGTTTTCGTTAAGCGGAGGTCCATTAACTTCAGCAAACTGAGCATCTGGTGCGTGCCAGCGACACAGCTGTCCAGATTAACAAGTGTGTTTGGTTTGCTGCATAAAGGCTATTTTGTTTGTATTTTACATACTAAACATTTCTAATGTTTTTAATTCCAAAATAAATTTTAAATAGGTGATACATTTTACACAAAAGAAAATATTCGAAAAGCACAAAAGGTTAGACAGTGACTATGTCTCTGTCCGTGGGGTCCTGCCGCGTAGTTTTTTTTTTCCGTTCCTTAGAGGCAACAGTGTTACTGATTTTCTCGTCCTCCGGGGGTGTTCCGTACATAGCCCGGGTATTTTATACATCTGTTAGCAAATTCATTGTGCATACCCCTTCCCTTTATACACATGGTAGCTTACTATTTGGAACCCTGCTTTTTTTCACTTAGTGTTTCTTGCCAGTGTGGAAAGAGCTTCCCCATCATTTTTTATAAAGGCTGTTTTAAATACCCCTTTTTTTGTTTCTAAGGATGCTAAGAACCAGTCTTATTTGGGCAGCAGCTTTGCATGAAGATCCTCCAGAATTTTATGGATCTTTGGGGGCAAATACTTTTCTTCTCTACATCCTGCAGTTCTGAGCTTGGGAAGAGGCCGGGGAGGTGGAGGGCTTCTCCTAAAGGTCACCTTATGGTGGGAGAGTGGGAAACACTAGAGGTTGATGGGCCCTGCACCTCGGGCCCTGCCCTGGCCTCCTGCGCTGGGATTGCCAGGGAGAGCCTGCTGTGTTTTCTTCGGTCTCCAGAGAAGTCTCCGGCCTTCCCGACACACGTGTTAGCATCTCTGTCTATCTCCTCCTGTGTCCTGCACCCAGGTGAGCTCTGTGTGCCTGCACCCTTGGGAGCCTGCCCCTCACCATGGGGCTTCCCACCTGGGTTGCTGTGTTGGATGCCCCACCCTGTCTTTTCTCCCACTCCAGGAAGACCAGCTGTCACATCTGCACCTCTGTGAACGATCTTTTCCACACCAGCCTTTGGGAATAGAATTTCTGTTGCTTTCCCTAGGGGTGTTTCCCAGGTTCTCCAAATCGTTCGACCATTTCCAAGGTCTGAACCGGACACAGCCTTGCTCAGCTTTCACTGATGATGACTCTGTTAGAAGAGTTTCGAGTTCTTTGTATTTGAATTTCCTATGACAACACTTGGGCGTTTGTATGACCGCACTGATGTCAGCCTTGTCTTACAGTTTCTGTGGTGCCCAGGCCTTGCTTTTTGTTGCATTTCTCTCTTTCCTTTAATGTACCTTAACCCGCTTTCATTTGCCTCTGAGTCTAATTGAGTCACCTTGGGAATCAGATGGAATCTTGAAGATGTCAGTCAGTCAATCTAATCAGGAGTCGTGCTCTGCAGGTCGGTGCATGGTGCTGGGTGGCCACGTCATTGGTGGGTTGTACCACAGACACTGCATTGTGTGACATGAGGGGGAGGGAGTGTCATCAGTGGCACTTTGTCCCATCTCTCTGCGGCATAGAAGAGACAGAAGCTCCGACAAATGGCCCCGCTTGCACTCAGTCACTCTGCCCCACCCTATTTGAGTGCTGTTTACTCAGTCACATCAGTGAGAGCAGATCAGGAAGTCCAGCAGAAGGTTGCCAAGTGATATTTTTTTAAAATAAGAAAAGCAATGCCCCCTCTATTATTGCCATCGTTTAAGAAAAGATGTTTCAACACCCACAATGAGGGAAGGTCAGTGTCCCAGAATGAAGAGCAACCTTCTAAACAGAACACATTTAGGTTGATAAAAAGGCTGAGTTAATGAAACTGACACATAGCATCGAGTCAGCTCTTGGAAGGGGCCTAAGGGGGGTAGGTATGTCACCTCTGTGTACCCCTAGAGCCTAACCCAGGGCCCGGCACAGGGGGGGTTCTCAGGCCTCAATTTCCTTGCGTGCATTAATAATAATTCACAGGATTGTGGTGAGTAGCAAATGAGGTAATGTCTGCAGACGTCCTTTGTGAACAGTAAATTCTGTAATCGGTCTGCACTGTCTGCACCAATGCATTTCATGATGTGTTTGAGGAGGAGCTGAGGTCACATATTTAAGTCACACGCATTTGATAAACGATAGAATTATGGAAATAGGAATTTTTACTATCACCTAGTTCTGCTCTGTCATTTTAAAAGACGTAGTAACCTGTTAGCATCAGCCAAAGAACAGGGATGGAGCCCCTCACCTGTGGGTCACAAACTTAGTGTTTTTGGGGGGTGCCTGATAGAGAAGCTAGTGGTCTGGAATGGGGACGAGAGCTTGTGCATGCACGATCTACTTGTCCCCGTCAAAGGTCAAGTTGGGTCAGCAGTGACCGCTCACAGGCAGGTCGCGGAGTGGGACTGAGTAGACTTGAAGAACCAGACCTCTGGCTCTAGACCAGGGTTCTCTGGCCTTGTTGGATACAGCAGGGCCCTTCTTTGCCTTCTCTGGTTAGCACACCACTACCTACTTAGTATTGTGTCTGTGTTTTTAATTTTTATTAAAATAGCAGGATGCTCTTATTGTCCCCATTTAACAGGTAAAGAAACTGAGGTGCAAAGAGGTTACATTTGCCCAAAGTGACACAAGCAGTAAATGGTGGAGTTGCGATCCGGGCCAGATCTGTCCTTCTCCCAAGCCTGTGAGTCTGTCCGCCCTGTGGCGAGTGGCCTCACGACCCCGCATCAGCGCACACCCCCAGGAAGTATCACCAGGGATCAGAGATCTTTGTAACGCCAGTCGTTCTGACCGATTCCCACGAACCGGTTTTCCATAGCACAGATATTCGAGAAGGAATGTCTCTGTTTTCTCTGGATGTTAAAAGGGTTCCCATTTAATAGTAACACATGCATCTCAGCCTAGGCTAACCTAGGGTTAGAGTTGTAATCAAATTTATAGTCTCTGGATCATGTAAGTTCATGTCAGACGGAAGATACACCATAGACAGTTCGGTGGCGTTGGACGTCTGGGAGTGGCTGGCAGAAAGCGTGCGTCTGCAAATGGCCTTTCAGTATTCATCTGATGCCAAAAGTTAGTCGGTGAATCCTGTCTCCCTTCTCTTTGGGGACCTTTCCCTCCTTCTGCTGCCTCAAACAGCCTGTTTTTGCTTTGAATCCTCTTTATTTGTGAGCAGTTTCTGAAGTAGATTTATAACTCTTTGAACCTAGTAAGAGGTGCTTTGAACAAACAAGGAAAAGGGAAAAAGAAATATGGCGCTGGGCAATAGTTTCTGCAAGTGATAGAAGATGGAAAGCTTTCATTTAGTTGCATAATTATTTGCTTGAATTTGAGATATTCTTCAAATTCAAAAGTTGCTGACAGCCCAGGTCACATTGAGCTTTCTCTCGCCATTTACAGTAGCGTGGCAGTTACTCATAAAGGCTGTCCCTCTCAGCTCAGCCTAACGCAGTAATCTCGTAAGGAAATTCCTCTCAGAGGATCAGAGTGGTGATATGTTAGGCCTCTCCCACAGATTCAATCAATAAATATTTTCAGAGTGCCCACTGGGTGCTGAAGACCGTAAATTTAAACTTGCGTAGAATTTGCACGTGAGGGTTGAACTAGATGGGTATAGACCAGAATCCCCAACCGAGATGACAGGAACATGAATCATCACTCTTATGTAAACCCGAGAGTTTCAAACGCTCTGGATCTGAAAGGGTCTTTGTAAAACGTGAAGGTGGAGGTGGTATGACTTGTAGGGCCTGGAGGATATGGGCCCCAAATGAAGGTCCCTGTACAGTTCAGCAGGTCTCACAGAACTAACTGGGTGCCATCGAGGGCTTGCAGTGATGTTCAAATGCTGAATGACAGTGCTTGCCCAGCATCCCGTGGGCCAGGTCACATCTGCCCACACCCACTGCCCCACGTCAGCGTCAGCCCTGCGGGTTGCCAGCCCAGCACACGTCCACATGTGGCTCCATCTCCCAGGCTGACCTCTGGAATTCCTCTTGTAAGTAAAGCCCTGAAGCTTCGTTCCATGGTGACTCATTCCCACTGCTCCCAAACCTGTCCCTCCTGTCCTGTCTGCCAGGACATTCCCGGGCCTTGGCTCAGCCTATGAGCCCACCTGATGTCTGCACCCACCCCTCCTTCTCACCTTCTTTTCTGTTCCATGTCTCCCTGTGGCTCCCCAGCTCTCTGAGGCCACCTCCTGCTGCTTTCTGCCTCCTTTGTTTGAATTCCTCTGGTATTTGTAGGTGGTACTTCAGGATTTCGTACTTAGGTATGCGTGGATTTGCACTGTGTTCTAATTATTTTACGGATGCCCTGTATTGTGCTTTGTCCATAGCCCCAGCATGCTGAGAATGATGAGCCTGACGCCTTTGTACCCATGGGGAGTGCGGTGGAATGTCAGGCAGGGAGTGCAGTTTTGCAAACACCCCCCAGTGGTATTGATACACTTTTGGGGGGGGTCTTTCCCCTTCATTTATAAACCACTGCAGTATCCATGCTGCCATCACTTTCCTAACTATGGTGGAGCATTTCCCTCATTTCTGATGAAACAGTCTCCCTTGGCGGCTGTTCCTCCCCTCCCAGGACACATGCCTGCCTGGGGAACGCGTCCCTGGGACAGGAAGAGCTGCTGTAAAGTGAGCTAGTGGCTCAGGCTCTGCTCCATGTAAGGCATAGCTGCTTCGGATGTGGCCTGGGCAGGAGTGGGCTTACCAGCAGGAAGGAGGTACAGATGAGGGGCAGCTTTCCATGGGAAAGGAGGGGCCCTCAGCAGGTGGGGGGCAGTGTCGGGAGGAGGGGCTGGGCTGTGCACTGCCGGGACCCTTTGTAGCGCACAGGACACACCTTGAACTGTTAATGGGACTCGATGACAGATGCTTATTACACCGTGTTTATGAAGTCTGCCATGGCTCCACGTTACAACAACTGAGGGTGTGTCCTGGGATCAATTTCAGACTTCTTGGAGGAGGCCCTGCGGTTAATCAGCAGGATTTCATTGCTGGTGAGGCCTCTGTGTCTGTTAGGAAGGAGCATCTTTGCGGTAATTTCTATTTATTGGTTTACTAAAGCAAAATGGAGGAGAGTCCAGTAGTGGTGATGGTATAACTAATGTGTTGGGGCACTTAGTATTCCAAGGATTTTTTAAAAATACTCTGTGTATTAACATGTTCACGTGAGTTAAACAGCTTGCCCAAGGACCAACATCATGGCTGACGGGCCAGGATTTGACCCTGGGCTCTCTCACTCCAGGGCCTGAACCTAACAAAATCCACACTGTCAACCAGGTTGGAAGTAGAAGAGAGAAATTATTTTTTTAGAGAATGAATTAATTAATTAATTTCAGAGAGAGGGGAAGAGAAGGAGAAGAACATCGATGTGCAAGAGAAACGTCCTTTGGTTGCCTCTCGCACTCCAGCAACCCAGGCATGTGCCCTGACCAGGAAAGGAATTGGCGACCTTTTGGTTTTTGGGACAACACCCAATCCACTGAGCCACACCAGTCAGAGCGAAAGAGAAATTCTTGAGGAGTTTGGCTTGGTTTGTGTTTCCTCGAGAGGTATTTGCCATGTGAGCCAGATAAGCACGGAAGCTTGTTTGCCCCTTTGGGTTGCAAGGAAGAGAGACCCCTTCCCCGGGGTGTCTCGATCTCGGGCTCTCTCACTGACGGACAGCAGGAGAGGGAAAGGTGGTTCTGGCAGCTGAACCAGGGAGGCCGAGACCAAGCCGATTAATATTTGTACGCGGAATACGGGTGTCAACAAGTAGCCTGGGAGTGTTGTGTGTCGTTGGCTGATTGTGGTCTCTGTCGGTTGGAGCTTGCTGGGTAACAAGGGACCTTTCAAAAAGATGTGGCAAAAGGCTTCTTCAGCCTCTCAAGGACAGGGCCGTGAAACTGCTGAGTCACGGGAGGTAATGTGGGCGAGTCCTCTCACAGCCATGAGTCTGGAGGTCCTAGATCTTCACAGGTGGTTCCTTCCTGAGGGCTCTGGGAGGAAGTCCGCTGCGGGCCTGTCCCCTAACTTCTGATCGTCCTTGGCTTAGGGACCCATCACTCCAATCAGCAGGCTCATCTTCCTCCTCCCCCCTGCGTCTCTGGGGGTGCCCAATTTCCCTGTCCCTGTAAGGACACCGGTCATGGGGTTAGAGCCACTGTAATCAGCATGACCCCACCTAACCTTGATTACATCATCGGTGATACTCTTTCCACAGAAGGTCACATTCACAGGTCCACGTGCACATGAATTTTAAGGGGATAGTATTCACCCCACTATACAAGGTGATGAGTTATCTGTGTTTGAGGTCTCTTCTCAGATTCTTCTCTGTTTGCAGTAAGTTTTGGGTTGTCAGGGGACGTACTGTTCCAAGCTGTGGTCATCACTCGCCCGTGCAGGTGGAATGAATATGATGGACTTATTGGCACTAATGGCCCAGCTGAAAATATGTCACGGTTTAACTTATATCTGAGGGAAGAACAAAGACCCCGAGGGTTGTAGCTCCTGTGAATTGTGCTGTTCCATGGTAGCCGAAGTAGCATGGGAAACGGCTGTCTGCTGTCACAGAGCTGAGAGCCTTTCTTGTGCTCTTTAGCCAAGTTCTGCAATTCTATCCCTACAATCTCAGAAATTTTGAGCTGAAAGAGACCTTTGGTGTTATCTACTCCTAATCTAATCTTCTCATTTTACAGATGAGGTCTTTAGGGCTCAGAAAGGTTAAGTGACTTGTGCAAAGTCACCAGCTAGGAAGGGGCAGAGCTGGCACTGAGACCCAAGTCTGAGGACTCCTACACGAGAGCCTGTCTCTCCCTGCGTCCGTGCCTCCGTCTTGAAGTGATGCCCTTGGCCTGCAGAGAGAAGCCCAGGCCCTTACGCTGGGGGATATGCCAGTCCAGCATGTCTTAGAGGCCGAGGGCAACATTGAAGGCTCCTTCATCATTGGGTGTTGGGTAGCACCTTGGGTTTCTTTGTTCATGCAGAGACTCCAAATGGAATTTTATCTGTGATTTATAGCATCTAAACCCCACTCATAAAATGACGGGGAGGGCAGCAGGGGAGGTGTGGGGCTGCAGTCTGAGGCAGGTACAGGGGGTGGGCGTTGGGGGGATGCTTCTGCCCCTCGTCCACGCACCCAGCCCTCCAGCTGTCCTGGCTGACTTCCCCGTCTCGGCTGCTTGATGTTCATTTTCACTGGGTTTCACCTGCCTGGGAGAGAGAGGAGCAACAGAAGAGTGCAACAAAAGCTGAGTTCGTTATGTCTGGAGCAAATTCAGAATATTAACAGGTAGTGGCAGGTTGAACTTGGAAAGAAAACGCAACATAAAATAAAACAGTGAGATAAAATTAACTTCAAGAGTTTTGTTCTAAAATTGCCAGGTAATTATTGGTTTAATACACATATACACACACACATATATATATATCTCACACACACACATTCATTCTCACGCGCACACTTCTAAACCCTAAGGCCCAGTCGTAGGTCTAGCTGCTCCATAAGTCCTCCTGTCATTAATTACTTCCTGGACCGATTACTTGTGTCCCCAAGTTTCAAACATATATAGCCTTAACAGAAACTTCTCCCCAGTTAAAATGAGAATTCTACTTAATTGCAGTCCCATACAATGCTTAGTTTAGTGCTAGGCACACAGTAGGCCATCAATTCCTTAAGCCCACTGAAGATCAAGAGGGGCGGCCTTAGTGCCATGGGGTAGAACTGCTCTGCGTCCTGCGACTTCAGGTTCAAGCTTTGGGTCGAGGCTGGGTATCTGGAGCATAATAATCACAGACCTCTCATAGGGTTGCCTTCTCTGAACTGCATTTGGTTTTAAACCCTTGCCATTTTCAAGGCTTGAGTACAGTAATTCTCTATTGCATTTGCTATTAAAAAGAGCTGTAGGAGGACGCTGCCTGTCACATCACTCAAGGTCCCCTTATGTAAAGTCCCACAGACTTTCTTTATAATTCCATAGCTGAAAAGCTCTTGTTCCCCTGAATATCTGTCTTGCTTCTGGGGTAAGAATGCAATACCTGTGTTGGGAGAGAGCCCCCAAACTAAAATCAGGATCAACTCCAAAGAACTGACATATAGCCATATTCAAATTCATAAGAGCTTTTATAGGAGAAACTTCCCATACACGAGCAAGGCGGCTGCTCTGGGGTGGCTGGCCAGCCGTGAGGAACCCACACCCCTCCCAGGACAGGGTCTCTTTTCTTTATGGAGGGTTAATAGTGAAACTAGTGCACTCCTAAGTTAACAGATAACATCAGGCAATTATCACACTCTATACATTCATTAACCTCCTTCCTGGGGGCATGGCATGTGCCTTTGGGCTGTGTTCCAGTTTTCTGGGTAGTCCCCTAAGCCGGAGGCTCCAGAGCGTTGAGAGCCTCACATTTCCCAGACGCTTATTGCATCTCAGTGTGTTCCCCTGTGCACGTTAGCTCTTCCCCGCTTCAGGGAACCGTGGGTCTAATTGGGTTCCCCTCTTTCCCCTGGCATTCGAAACCTCAAATACATTCTAGGCCTAATGACTTAGATAATTGTGTATGTTGACAGGTATTTTCCTTGTTCAGAGTCTCTTCATTTTTTAGATTTTGCCAGTTTCTATTTTAAAGCTTTTTTTCTAATAACAAAAATATTTGTAGTCATTAGGAGTTTTAGAAAAGAAAAATTGCCTATGATCTAATAACGCAGCGATGGTAGCATCCATAAAGATTTGGGTATATGGTATTTCCTTCTGTGTCATTAGAAATTGCAGACAAAGAGGCCTAGAAATAGTAGTGGCTTAACCCTGCAAGGGCTTATTCTCTCACGTAGAAGAAACCCTGGGGGAGGCAGTCTAGGGCTGATACGGGGGCTCCGAGACATCATCAGGGGCCCCAAGCTTCTGTCTGTCTACTCTGCCGTCCTCTTAATGTGGCTCTGGGAGGAACCTCAAAGTCACTTCATGACCCGAGGTGACTGTTGCAGGCTCAGCCATGTTGTCTGCATCCCAGGGGTGCAGGCAGGGAAAGGGGCAGGAGAGCTGACTCCCCGCCTCTAAGGAGTCTCCCCAGAAAGCAGACCAGCCCCCCAGGGATGGCCAGAGTTTAGTCCCATGGACTCAGGACCCGCTGATCTGCAGAGGAGGGTTTTTTTGCTTTTTGGTTTTGTTGTTGGTTTTTTTTTTTTCCCCAACAAGGCACGTGTTCCAGGTTTGCACTACAGGGAAGGAGGAGAGACTTTGTTTGAGGAAGCAATCAGCAGACTGCCGCATTTCTGAATCTTTCCCTGCATATTGCGTATCTCTGGGCTGTTTGTTGAAGCAATTGCAAACAGTGTGCAGAATGAGTTAAGTTGCAAACAATGTAAATATCATTGAGTAAAATGTACTACATCATTTGTCAACCTGCCTTTCCACAATCCTGTTCTCTGACTTGATCATTTAGTCCTCTATGGATAGTGTATGTCTTGAGTATTCAGTCAGTACTGACTTATCCAGGGTGGGAAGGGACCCGAGGCAGACTCTCCCACATTCGCACGTTCCGATGCCTGCAGGAAGCATTCAGATTCCGGAGGAGGTTGAGGAGGCCAGGGGTCAGTGGTGAGGACGGCCCCAGAGAGGGGCAGGGCCTGCGGCCCTTTGGAGAGAGCGTGCCCTGTCTGCACTGCACAGCTGCTGTTCAGTGGCATTCATTCTGGCCTTTTTTTTTTTTTTCAAGAGAAACCAGGAATCCAGATTTTTATCTGAAATCTCCTGGCATTTATAACTTGGCAGCTAATAAATTTAAGTTTTTAAAATACCAGCCAACTTCAGCACCATCCGTGGGCTGCCACTTTAGGATCCATGTTTGTTTTCCAGGCGGCAGCGAAGCCCCAGGGAGCCCGGTGGCTTCCAATGTGGCTGGAGACTTTGCTCTTTGGCCTCCACTTCAACAAAGCCTGGTCCCCTGGGGCTAATTTGTTCAGAATACAAAGAAATCATGAAAAGTTCAAGTTGAGCAAGCCTACTGCAAAGGTTGAGCCTCTCCTGCAGCTGGCTTTCATTCTCTGTGTAAATAATCACTTTGGGTAGTGGAATCAGAGTGTGCGGGGCTGGAACCTTGGCCCAGCAGCATCACAGCTCTGTGACGTAGGGCTAGCCTCTGACGTCTCCTCTGGGTTTTCTGCACCGCCTGTTTTCTTTCTTACTTGCTTCTCTCCCTCTCTCTGCTCTTCCAGCTTTCAGGTGGCACAGTGTGCTGGTTAAGATGAGGGTCTCCGGGGCCAGATGTGAATCCTGGCCTCTCTGCCTGGCTTTTGTGTGACCTTGGCCACTTTATGCAAGTTTTTTTATGCCTCAGTTTCCTCGCCTATAAAATGCAGATAATAATGGTAGCTACCTCATAGGGTGTGTAAGGGTTAAGTGCGTGAGTGTTTGTAAAGTATGGAGAACAGAACTTGGCAGCCACACAGTTAAGATTGTCTTATTTGTTGCCTCCGCTGATTTGGAAGCCGTGGACCTTCAGCTAGACCAGCGGCTCCCCACCTCACCGGAGCACTGGGAGCACTTGGCGCCTCTCCGCAGCCAGCCTCCTGCCCCGAGCCGGGACCCAGATCGGCAGGCCGTGCAGCTCCCCACCCGTCCTCACAGCCCATTCTGTTCCTGTGCCATGCTTTGAGCATGTCTGTGCCCTTTTATTTTTTTCCATCACTGCTGTATGTTTGCAAGAGAAAGAATGAGTCACCCAACTGCTGTCTTGACCTAAAGCCTCATTAAGTCATGTCGCTGGTAACACAGAGATAACCTGTCAGGCGTTTCTGAAGATTACATTACGAGATAAAGAGTAAAAAGCATGGTGAGTTTGCTTTAGCCAGAGTTCAGAGGCCACAGACAGCCCGTCCTGGAAGCCAGAGAGAGCCCGCTTGTGTGTGGATTGCCAAAGGCTTCCCCAGCAGGTTTGCTCAGACGGCCGGGAGTGTGGCTCACACGTTAATTACAGACATCTGCTTTTTCCCTAAAGACCTGAAATGCAGAGAAACGTAAATCGTGCTTGTATTCCCATTCAATTGTTTCCTTCTTGTCACCCATCTTTTCAGCTTTTAGGTAAACCTGAAGGAGAGATCTGAGCTGACTGGCCCAGCTGTACAACATTTCAAGGACAGTTAATATTTCCAGTAGACAGGAACAAAGGACACAGGTAGGTACTGTCCAGACTCGTATTTTTCCTTCTTCCGCCTCCGTCATGTTAATCAGTAGTGAGTGGAAGATGGGAGGGAAGGACCTGTTGTATTATTTTATTTTTATTGGCTACGTCTGCTGTAGACCGACAGGGAAATGGCGAAGCCACCTGCTGCTGTCCTATCTCTCCTCTTCCCAGCGCAGGGTCCAGAAAGAGCACCTGTCCTGGTTCCATGTCCCCAGGGTCCTGCCACCGAAAGCAGAGCTCCTGCTAGATCTCACGTATAAAATTCCATAGTAATGAGCGGTGTCATCTTGGATGTTTGCTTCTTGTTGGCTAGACTGGCCCGGGTGGTAGGGCTCTCATTAGGGGCCGAGCCAGGGCCACAGGTCGGACCCGCGGGGCTTCTTTGAATGCGGTGCTGTGGACTTTGTAGGCCGCAGGCCCCCTGGAGAACTGATTAGCTCTGCAGACCCTTCCTCTCAGAAAATCGTGCATTATACAAACTCCCACGGGGTTCCTGGGCCCTAGAATCCTTTAGGGCAGTGGTCTCCAACCTATTTAGCACTAGGGACCAGTTTCGTAGAAGACAGTTTTTCCACGGACTGGGGTGGGGGGATGGTGTCAGGGTGATTCAAGCGTATCTCCTCTGAAGCCCAGGATCGGTCCATGGCCTGGGGTTGGGGACCCCTGGTTTAGGGGACCACAGACTCCAAGTTAAGAATCCTTGTTTTAGTGATTTATAAATAACTAGTCTTTAGGAGAATATGTCCCCAGAGGTTGAGTTTTAAGGAAACTGTCAGCTCTTAAAAGTTCAAAGGTGGTTGCAGCTGAATGTATATTCCAAGGTCTAACCTGGGGATGAAATGGTATCGGGTAAATATTAAAAAGTTATTTCCTTGTGCTGATGACAGAAGGCGAGTCAGGGAGAAGCGACCTTTGGTTGCCCTCCCCACTGAGCCGGGAGTCCCTGCCAGAGGTCAGCTGCAGTGTGGTTAGGCCCCGTATTTGCTGAAGTCCCCCTGACTGTGGACACGGGTTTCTGCGTCCCCTGTAACCCTGCCCTGGGTCTCAGAGAGTTCTTTCTGTCGTGCCCCAGTCACACCTGTGGGGGAGTGTTCTGTCCTGCCCGTTCTGTCTGTGCTGTTGGCCACCCGAGTTCTCAGTTCTCGCGCTGTTTTTAGCAGAGGCTACTTGAAGCCATTCCCGGGGAAGCTGTTGCCATAGCTACCTTGGCTGTGAGAGTTCCCATTTTCTCCTTTTTTGTTAGCTTGTGGTTTCCCGAATTTTTAAGGTGACAGCTGATGTTCTGTTTTTCTGCTGAGCAGCAGGGAAGAGACTGGATTTTTGTTGTTGTTGTTGTTGTTGTTGTGGATACTTGGTTTTATGTGTTGGGCAGTGTGTGTGTGTCTCCTGTATGAGGTGGAGCTACTTCAGAAGATAAGATACTAGGAGAGGGTGGGAAAAGCCAGATATGCACGCACAATGTCCTTAGTCCGTGGTCCACTGTCAGCCTATTTTTGGACTAGTGGGGGGAAAGTGGGCTGAGCCCTGTTTCATTCTGCCCGAACCCCGAGGAGCCAGGTGCCAGGGATCCCTGGGATATGGGCTGGGTCTGAACTTGATACCTGTGCCCTGAGGAGCAGATGGTCGAGTCAGGCCCAAGTGGCTTTGTCTTATCCTGCCCCAAAAGTGGAGAGGTGGAGCCAGCAGGCAGTACAGCCACACCTGGGGGCCATGGCCTTCCCGTTTCACGTCTGTGTCCCAGGCCATGTCCAGGGACCCTCACAGACACCTGCTGCACCTGGTGTGGGCTCAGCCCGCAGAGAAGCCTGGGCTGCCTGTTAGCATTGCAGGGCGGCCCGTGGCCCCACTCATCTCTCCACCTCGGCCACTCTCTCCCGCCCTCCAGAGGGTCCTGTTCTCTGCACTTCCCAGTTGGCTCATCTTAGAAGGGTTTCTTAGATTTACTTATTTCTTTATCTATTTTACTATGTTGTTGAAAGGGGCAGTAGCAACACTTTCCACTGCAGAATAACCTCTCACTTTTCCATACAGTTAATATTGCTACATTCTCCTATGATACAGGTTCATGTGGAAAAACTTGTCAGCTTTTTGTCAGGGCCAGGAAATGAAAAAGAGAGCGTGCCCTAGTTAGCTATTTGTAAATTCAGTATAGGTCTTCAGGACGGACCCATGGCCATTGTTGTGTTAAACATCTGCAACCTGCAGATTCCTTAGTCCTTTGCCATAGTTTCTGCTCAGTATCTAAAAGGTGAGCTCAGTCCCATCGGACTCTGCTCCTCGGGGCCGAGGTGGGCGCTGGTCATCGATGCTGCAGTGTCGTCATAGGAATAACCTCAGTAGCCTTTGGAAGCAGAGTAGACGATGCGCAGGTGGTAAATCCTGGCAAGAACACCGGCATGGCAATGACCAGGATGGGGCCAGCCTGGTGTGCGCCCCTTTGCTGACAGGGCCTGCCAGCCTGAGGGAGCTGGGATAGCGGGAAAGGCACCCATCACAAGCAGCGCCGGAACAAGTGCAGGGCCCTTCTGTAGGGTCCTAGGGGGGCTTTCCTTTAGCCTAAGGCCACCGTAGCCGTCACCCCTGCTGGGGAGCTGTGAGCTTTCACTTTCCTACTGGGGGCGCCAGCATCCAGGCTGCCGCAACACGGCATCACAGCACGCTGACTTGGCTACAGGCAGAGCGCTGCGCAGGGCATCCACGCGCCCCCTTCGCCAACAGCTCCTTCGTGGTGGGAAGCAGAGACACTCATGATGGGCCTCACCCAGGTGCCACCCGCCCCACCCTTCACTAGATTTAAATAAAGCAACAGCACCCCACCCAGCTTATCAGTGTCCGGGACTGTTTGTATTTGGGTTGCTGCCAGTCCCTTGGTGGCTATAAAGCCCTGATGGTAGTCCACCTAGGTGGGCCCCGTGGGCAACTCTGGGTAGGACATGTTATTGCCAGCTTTGTCTCATCGAGTGTGGGCCCCGCCCCTCCTCGCTGAGCTCTAGAGACAGACCTGTGCTATGCTCCCCAGGCCAAGATGAACGCCATGCTGGAGACGCCCGAGCTGCCGGCTGTGTTCGATGGGGTGAAGCTGGCCGCGGTGGCCGCCGTGCTGTACGTGATTGTCCGATGTTTGAATCTGAAAAGCCCCACAGCCCCGCCTGACCTCTACTTCCAGGACTCGGGGCTCTCGCGCTTTCTGCTCAAGTCCTGTCCTCTCCTGACCAAAGAGTGAGTAGACCTTGCTCTCTGCGTGCCGCCTGCTGAGCCGTTTGGCTCGTGCGGTGTTCAGAGAACCTTCTTGTGCTGTGTTGTCAGGGTCGCCGTGTAAGATAGTGTCCTGACTGTTAAAACAGCCACAGTCTCCACAGAAGTCCATGTTCGAATCACAGAGGGCAGGAGACAGAGTCCGATCTTGGTTGCCTGGCGTCGTCATTCAGGACACGAGCTTTGCAGAGCACACTTGTCGTTTTTCGGTAGATGCAGAAAACTTGGACATTCTAGCCCTTCATCACAGGCTCTGCTGCCAGTGCTGTTGCTAGGGCAGAAAACCATCCTTACCTAAAATAATTACTAAGCAAAAACACAGACTTATGAGTCAGGTACCCTTTGTTCATCTCTCTTATTGAAAAACGGACTGGCATTAGCTAAGAGAGTCCACTTAAACAGAATGCCTTTACTCCAAATGAACCAGGTGTCCCTGCGTAAGGCCTAGGTCTGAGTTTTGGGTGAGCACTGCTTCCGAGAGAGAACACCATGCTTGTACGAGGTGCGTTTTCTGTCACACCGACTGTTCTAGAGATGCGCGGTGAGACGTTATTCAGAGGAATACTGGCGTCTTCCTTCAGGGCTCGTGCCAAGCCTCACACATGAAGCGTCCAGTGTTCTCCCAGGTCTGACTTCCTTCCTCCTTTCTCCTCATTGCTGCTTCACTTCGAGCCTCCTCGAGCTTATTCCCTTCTGCCAGGGCACCTCATCAGACGGAAGCTGCTCGGGGAGCTGTCTGTGACCCACACTCAGTGGGGTTTCGACACTCCATGGGGACTACCCTCTCTCCCTCCTCTGCTGGGGGTGGTGATGCTGAGTGAGTGAGTCTCTGGTAAGAGCAGACAAAGGTGCAGCAGACACACCCTAGGGCTTCGGTTCTCGCTCGTCTCGTGTGACTGATTCAGTTTTTCATGCGGTTAACCAAGCGTGCGGAGCCACTGCGGGCTTTGGGTGTTTGTGTGTTCGGGCACAGTTTCCTCGAGGTGTCACAGTGATGCCGTGGCCCAGAAGTCACTACTGAGAGATGTGAAACTGGGTCGTGTTGCCTGATGCTTGTGGAGTGCCACGCACAGTATGGTGTCACCATGGTGACCTGGGAACTGTCCCTGCTGAGGAGTCTTGGTCCCGGGGGCTCCACGCCAGGTGTTAGTCAAGGACACGTTGTTCTCGTAGAGGCATGTTTGTCGGGAAAAGTCTCCTCCCAGAGTGGGTGTGCAGAATCTGTATGCTTTTCAAACTGTCCGGTGTTTTTTTTTCAATATTTAATGTAGAGTGAATACACGGTATACAGTGAGGTCGGAAGTTCATGGAGGAGGAGCCCAGATGGTGGGGGAGTGAGTGGCAGCCACGCTAACCTCCTCCCAGGACCAATCTGGAATTACAACTGAACTATAGATGCTGGGGGAGGGGAGTATAAGAGGACTAAATGGTAATGGGAAAAATTACAATAAAGATTAAATTAAAAATAAAATGTAATGTAGATAATTTCTAACCTGGACTGGCAGGTAACACCTGCCCCTGCTCTCAGGCTGAGTGGGACCGTGCAGCAGGACCCACTTCCTCAGCCATCTCAGTTTTGAAGCTTTTGGAAAGCAAGGTGTTACAAACCTGTAAGTTTATACCAAGATGCGTGTAAGTTCCCACGCCGCACTGATTCCCGAGGAATTAGAGGAAGTCCTGGAATGGCTTCACATGAGCTTTGATTCCATATTAATAGTTCAAAGGGGAAAGGAAAAGCTGATTATGGCAGGTTTTTTTTAGTCTTGTTTTCCTTTAAAAAAGAAATAACCCAGAGACATTAAGTTTAATGGTTTCCCTTTGCTTCTTTCCCTGGCACACTTTCCCCTGAGCTTAAGGTGCTGGCCTCTGTGGGGGTGACCCCACCCCCTGCTGGCAGGGAGAGCTCTCCTCCGACCTCACAGCCATGTCCCCCTCCCAGCACTGCCCCATCCCTGTCATTACCCAGTTGCACCCTCCTGGAGAGACCCAAATGACAGAAGTGTGGAGGTCAGCGCGGCTACGTAGCTATGGGCTGAAGGTGGTATGAGGGGCGAGTTCCCGGAGACAATAGTCTCCCGAGCCCTGCCCTGCGGCAGACAGCAGCAGCCCCCTCAGAGTGCACCGGAACGGGGCGTCAGAGGCCAAACCCCAACACCCAGGCTCTCTGGCTTGGACATGGCCACTGCTTAAAGGGTAGAAGGATGCACTTTTCCCTCCATCTTTTCACTGGCCTGTCATTTTTATTTCGGTGCTAATTGTAGGAATGCCTGTCCTGCATCCATGTAGCTCCTCACCAAGGTGTCTTCACGTCACTCTGGGGTCCGTAATGCTGCATTTCATGTTTGTTAAGTACCCCCCGTAGGCATTATGCCTTTTCATCCTCTCAACAACTTCGAGATTGGATTCACTTTTCTTTCAGTTTTCAGGGTGGGGAACTGACAGGAGTGGAGAGGCAAGGTAAACCCAGGTTTGTGACTGCAGACTGGGTTCCCTTCTGACGGACAGGGAGGTGGGCAGAGATTGTCCCTGTGGCGCAGGTGGGGGAAGCCAGGCCCCGGGCAGTAAGGGCCCTCCTGCCAAGAGGCGAGGTGGCCTGGCCCCGAGGAGCCCTCCAGGCCCCGCGTGGCCCTGCTCTTTTCTACCCGCTCTGTCGGAAGCCACCATCCTCAGCGCTCTTGCACTTCTGTCACAGCCTCCCGCAGGCAGGAAACATCTGTTATGGGTAAAAGTGTTTCTTCTGGGACTTTGAAGACTTTTTTTCTAGAGGAAGCCTGTCTGCAGCCTTCACCAACCGCTGTCTGCACCAGCAAGTGCAGCTGAGTGGTTTACATCAGGCTGCCCGCCGTCCTCGGGACCGCCCTGAAGTCAGCCGGTGACTAGGACTTGCTGCGGGCTCAGAACACTCCCTCCCGCTGTTCTGGGAGAGAAGGAGCCTGGATGAAAGGGGAGCCCTGAAATCAGGAGAACAGGGAATTTTTTCTCTTTCAGCACTGAAGTCTGTTGTCAAATCTGTTTTAAGGTAATCTGTCTGACCATGTATTAGAAATGAATCTTTTTTAATGTCTTGAGGAAAACTCTGTATAGATGGCAGTGATACATTTCTTGTTCACTTAGCAACAAATAAATATTTACCTAGTGATTCATTTTTTTTGTTCTCAAGAAGTGTTTGCTTTCAGTGAAACTCACAGGCTAAAAGCTCAGTTCAGAATTATGAGACAGTAGATGACAATACAAGTCTCCATTTTTTTCTGAATAAAAAATGTAATGCATATTCATTTTTTTGAGCTGTCATTTTTATATAGTAAAACACACAAACCTTAAGTACAGCTCAGGACTTTTGATATGTATTCACCTGGGAAACCACTGTTCCCGTGGGCTTTTATAGGAGTGTCCTGAGTCGCCTGCTCCAACCCACTCACCGGTCACCGTACCACCTCAGCTGGCTTCCTCGAGCAGGCCAGCACCCAAGGCACACTGTAGCCTACCTGTCCGGCCTCCCCAGCTGGGGTGTTCTCCCTCTGCCCATGAAGTGCCTGCCCCAGGGCTGGTAGCCCCTCGCTACCCGCCCCCATCCCCTCCTCTCTCTTCACCAAAATGCCCCTTATCCTATAAGCAATCTTAAATAGTGTGAGTTCTGAGAAACTTCTGCTGACTTGCCCCTACTTCTTCTCAGTCAGAATGAGCCCCTTTCCTCCCTCCTACGCTCGTGTTTGCCCAGCCTGTAGCTCCTATGCCCGTTTAGCACGGCCCGCCCTGTTTTATGGGGGTCTGTGTCTGCCTCTGCTCGGTCAGTAGAGAATGTGTACCCACATCGAGAGCCTCACTCTTGATGAGACAGAACAGGACCCCTAGAGCTTCCAAATCCTAACTGTGACCCCGTTCTGTCTGTGTCTCATTTACCACAGACAGAGAGAGGTGAGGAAGGTCCCCGTTTTGGCAAAGGCCACGTGCACTCTGGTAGAAGAAACCGTGCTGTCCGCAGCCCATGTGAGCAGTGCTGCTGGGCGCTCCAGGGAGTCAGGATGCCTTTAGTTCTGAGTGTTGTTTATTGTGAAGTCACTACCCTGTCTCTGAAAAAAAATGGATTGGTTTCTTTTGGTCTTAAATTAAGTCAGGACAACCGCCAGGTAGATTCATAAAAGCAGTTGGCAGCCTCCGCTCTTCCCTTTGGCCCAGCTGCAGTTTCCATTCAAAGCAAAGAGGTGGCAGGGTGAGGCAGGCCCCTGTCTCTGGAAGCCTGCTGTTAACACTCATGTATTCCCTGGGGGAAGCCAGGCCTCTGCTTCTGAGCTCATTAGCAGGCCCACCAGTGTGGGTCCTGGTGTAGCTAAAGACACAGGCATTTAGGAGGCATGTGGTTTGGAGAGCTTAGGTAGCCCACCAGCTTAGAGACAGGCAGAGGGGGTGTGTGTGTTCAGTGAGACACCTCTACGCCCCTGGAGGGCCCGAAGAAGGGAAGTAGTGTGATCAAAGCCACTGCCCCATGTTCGAGGGCCCTTTCTTCCCCAGAGACAGACATGTAAATAGCTTTCTTTGGCAACCAGCTGCCTCCTGTCCCAATAGGAACTGGGCGTTATTGTTCTCCATGGGTTTGAGAGGTACCTGAAACCCGGGAATGAGGTCGCACCCATTCCAACACCAACTCAGAGAGAGTAGTTGACTGCCTGTGTCCCGGTGCCCTCACCGAACATTGCCTCACAGGAGAATGGCTGAAACCCTGGGACCTTTCCATGGGTCATAATGGCTTCGGCCTCTGTGGTTTTCCCTGTTTTCTGCCTTCACTCACCGGAGTGCAGACCCCATGCCAGACGCCGACTGAAATGTGCTCACCATAGTTAGTCCACGGGGCTAGTATCCTGCCCAGAGCCCCCCACTTGTCTTGGTTAGTGAGCATTGGAGAATCCCCTTCTTTGAAACTCCTTTGTGGGGAGGCATTAAAGAATATCATTTTTAAAAACTTTTCCATTGCAGAAATTTTCCAAAGGCACTTTTTAAACTGGTTTCTGCACAACTGTGCTTCCTAGCAATTTCAGATACAGCAGAACGAGAAAGCCGACTTTTGGTTTTCCTCTCAAACAATTCCAGTTCCTTCTCTATTGCTGTCATGTGTGTTCACTTCCTGACAGTAATGCTCCCTATGCTTTTATATACCCCAAGTAAAAGCCTGGGAAAACGCTGTATTTGTCACAGATGTGCACGACATACTGCCTCTGCCCCCGTGTACAAAGGACACGGATGTATTTAATCATTAGAAGGGCTCTGCAGGAAGACCCTCACGCGGGTCTCTGGCGCTGCCATGTGTGGAGTTTCTTCCAGACCTAGAGAGCATGGGCCTCTGTGGGTGTGGCCTGTGCCCCCGCCGTTCCCTTCCTCGCCCCCTGTTGCAGCAGCGGTGCCTGCGGGGAAGCGATGCTGAGGTCTCAGATGGGGGCAGTTGCTGTTTTCTCAGTCTGCTTCACACACTCCCTTCGGGTCAGATCGCCACCCCTAGGCCCCGCCTAGTTAGAAACTTTGGAACCAGCACAGCTCATTCATAGTGCAGTAAAGCGGAGAAAGATTTCATTATCTTGGGCTTAAATTCCTCTTAATTCCCTCTTGCTCCCAGAGACATTCCAGATCAGATTTAGATTTTTTTCCTCCTTGGCTGAACACTATAGCTTTGTCATTTTCCTAGGATAAACTTGTAATTGCCAAGAGTCTTAATACCATTGACCTGATTTTACCTGTTTTAAGAACTGTGCAAATATTTCCTTAGATGCTTGTGATAAGCCACTAGCGACCAAGGGTCTGCAGTGCTTTGATGCGTTCGTTATGAAGGCACCAGGCCTTCAGAGTGCATTTACCTGGAAACTTCACTGTAACAGAGTTCTCGAAAGATGAAAGGCTCAACAATCACCATTACTGAGACCAAGGATTGGTGGTTAGCATCCATGAGGTCACCTTTTCAAGTGACTTCATCTTCAAATAGCTCATATTTCCGATGAAACAGCCCAAACCCAAACTGCCAGGGCGAAAAGGTTGAGTTGCTAAATCCAAGCTACTTGCTGTCCTCTGTAACTAGGCTGGCCAAGGACCCGGTTTTCCCAGGACTGACAGGCTCCCCAGCACGTGGGATTTTTGGTGCTGAGCCGAGGCAGCCCCAGACAACCAGGGGTGACCTGGTACCTTCTCTGTTGCTCACTGCCATCTGCCATCAGACGGTGAGGTTGTTATGAGTGGCTGTGCATGGTGGGTGGGGCTGTTGAAGTTTAATTTGACTCTCTGGTGTTGCCCTCCGCACTGTCTCTGCTCTGGCAGGTCGCTTACCCACAGGCCATCCACGCCACACAGGTAAGTGCCACTGTCTTCGAGGCCTCTAGGATCGAATCAAGGTGACCAAGCCGAGTCTGTGGGGACGCCCATTCACTTTCTGTGACCTCGTACAGATTGTCCCCGCTCCTGAGAGACCCTGCGCCTTTGGGCAGGAATTGCTGAAAAGACTAAAATACTCAGAATCCCAAATACTCAAGAGTCCTTGGTTTTAGTTGAGATGGAAGGAGATTCATCACCCATGTACCATGCGCTCCTGAAAGCCATCGATTCCAGTTTCCAAAAACTTTTGGCCAATCTACCACCCTATTCATCGTGACTGAGTTTTTTCTTCAGGGTTTACTGTGTCTACAAAAAAGAAAAACAAAAGAAGCATGTGCTACAACTGACTCCATCACACAGTGTCACACTCAGCACATACAGATGGGCAAGAGGCTTCCCCCGTTGCTGAGTCACCTTCTCTCCCAGGCTTGTCCAGACCAGGATCCAGGGGCCCTCGTGGCTACCAGCTCTCCTTAACTTTACTTGTAATTTTACTGAAACTACCTCACTGAAACCCAGTTTACTCTCCAGGACTTCCCTGGAGCAGACCCACTTTTGTGGTCCGTACCAATACATAGTTGACTGAAAATCAGTCCTGCATCCAGGAGCAGGGAGTGGACCATGTTTTCCAGGAATCTAAAATGTGCAAGTGCAACAGCTTTGTCAGCTCCTCATGTTCTACCGATCGCGTCAATTCAGTTACCAGTTTTGACCTCAGACTGTTCCTTTCCCTCCACCTGCTCCCGGCACATCTGGCTGCTCCCTGGCTAGCAGGCAGCACGCTTTATGCTAAAGTCAGTATGTGCTTTGTCGTCAAGCATGATTAAGACAGCACGTGGACTTTGGAAGTGTATTCTGGAGGGTGGCTGAACCTGATTTCTACACCATCAGTGCCACATCCATCCAGTGCTGTGGAGGGTTGATAGTCGACTGCAGTTTATCCTTCTTCCTTGCCTGAAGCAGCTGTGCGGGAAGCGACGGGCTTTGGAAGCACAATCTTCTTCCACAGTCTGCAGAGCACCTTCCAAGCAAGTGGGACTGGGCTGAGGAAAGCATTTTCCCGGGTGTGTAAGGAAATCTGCCCCCTCTACGAAGTTCTAGGAAGGGAAGCTCTCACTGATACAGAGAGCTGTAACCCTTGCTGCATTGATTTTCCCGTGCCCGGATGAGGTGCCAGCCCACAAGACTGTCTACCAGGCCGAGCAGAGCCCTTTCCCCAGGGCCGCATGCTCCTCAGAGCTCTTCATCGGCCCCAGATGGCCGCCTGCCATGCCATGTCACCCTGGGCCCTGGAAATGAGTCAGCCAGGTGGAGGCTCCTGAAGCACCCCAAGTCCCCTCCCTGTGTCAGCTCCTAATCACAGAGTCAAGCCTCCAGGTCAGCGTGGGCACATGGCGTCAAGCCAGATGAGCTGCCTTCTGAGGCGGCCATTAAAAGAGTCTGTAACCCAGAGTATGTGGGAAACCCCGCCAGCAGGTTAGCGGTTCATCCAGAACTGCCTGTGGCCTACAAAGCACAGGTTATGTATTTTTCCATCATTCCACCAGGGTCTGATGCTATCGCCACAGCCAACCTGACTTTCTGGTGACACAGCACCCAATTCTGCTGCTGGCAAGACCCCTAACTAGTGTTTTCAGCCAGATCACAAAAGCTCCTCGGCCGCTGCTTCCCACCAAGTCAGTGCCTGCAGACGTGATTAAGTGTCAGAATGAGTACTTAAGATAAGTGACAAAGGAGTTTGCAGAAAGGGAGATGGTGCTGTGGCAGCTCAGATGCCAAGGACTTGTGTGACCCTGAAAGGCGGTTGGTGGGCACAGGTGGATCCAAACGAGGGGAGGCACAGAGGTCACTGTGAGTATGGGCCAGTGAGAGCTGTCAGCTCAGCAAGTGCTCCTGCAGAAAGCTGGCTTTGCTCTCCAGGCCAACACTGTTCACCCACAATGTAATGCTTTCTGCTGTGGGCCTTCAGCCAGCTCAGCTGGGTGACCAGGTGACGGAGGCCTCGCTGGTTGGGCACTGGTTGGGCACGGTTCCTTGTTGTCGCTGCTTTACCCTGACCCCACAGCCATTCTGCTCGTGCCCCCCAGTTCCTGGGACCTTCATTTGACTAGATTGGGACCATCTCTCTCACATTCCCCAAACATCTGCATGCTGTTCTTTG
Organism: Desmodus rotundus; assembly: GCF_022682495.2. Classification (NCBI taxonomy): domain Eukaryota; kingdom Metazoa; phylum Chordata; class Mammalia; order Chiroptera; family Phyllostomidae; genus Desmodus; species Desmodus rotundus. The sequence goes on from NC_071396.1 coordinate 34,704,942, forward strand.
TGTGAGCTTTGGACCTGCCGCTCTCCCTATCCTTTGCTTGCTGTGCCCTGGGCTTTGTTTGCAAATGAGCCCTGGCCCCATCACTGGCCTGGTTTCCACAGCTGCTTCCCGGCCAGCTCCCAGCCAGCTCCCTGTGCCATGATGTGGTGCGACAAGAGCTGTCTGATCGCAGGGGGAGCCCCAGGTCTTTAGGGGGGGACCAGGAGGTCGGATCACAGGGCATCACAAATTCCCAGAAAGATAGAGTTTGGGCTTGATCCCCAGAGCACAAGAGGGGGTGGAAAGGGAAGAATGGCTCACGCTCCAGAGACCTTTCAAGGGCACATCAGTAGGTGCCCGTGGATAATGGAATGGCCTTGGGCTTTGGAGGAAAGGGCTGAATCACAAATAGCGCAGAAGTTACTGGGAGTTGAGAGAAGAATAGAGTCATTGAGAGACAGTGAGAGGCAGATGGGGAAGCTGTTTTTGCAGGGAAAGTTGTGTGGTGTGGGGCACTTTGTGGGATAAGGACAGGTACAAACCAGGCAATAGAACTCAGGTGTGAGCTTAGGCCAGACTGTGCCCATTCCTGATTGGCAGCCGGCAGGGAGAGGAAGGCAGCAGGGGACAGAAACCTGATAGGAGAGACTGATGTCTGGGTGGAGAGGCAGCCAGGCGGCCAGAGATAGGCAGTGGGAGGTTAGGAGGAAGACCAGGAGCCTCACGTGCCGTGGAAGACAGAAAAAGGAAGGCCTTGAAGAAGAAGGGGTGAGAAACCACAGAAAATCAGAAAGGAGGGGGACCGACCAAAGAGAGGCATTTGAGCTGGGCCGGAAAGAACCAGGGATTTTTGAGGATGGATTTTCAGTAGTAGGGTGAAAAAGGAAGTCAGCTCAGAGAAACCAAAGAAACAAGTGAGGAAACAAAAGCTGAGAAAGGAAGGAGAAAAAAATAGGAAACTAGAGGAGAAAGCCAAATTGTATGAAGGTTCCCCCCAGATTGAGAAGGTGAGGGCAGAGGCCCCTCGGAGAGGGAGAGGGGAGCCCAGATGCTGTTCGAGGGGAGCTGAGGCTCGCCTGGGCTCAGATGCCACCTCTGTCCCCTGCTGGCCAGGTAACTGTACCTTGCTGAGTATACTTCCTCATTTGTAAAATGGGGATAAGAGTGCTAATTTCATCGGTTCAGGATGAGGAAAAAAAAAGCCAGCATGTGAAATGATTTATAGAATGCTTGGCACGTGCAAGACTTTAATAAGCATAGCTGCTATTATTGTAGCTATTTTTATATCAATATTAATATTAGCCAGATAGTTGTATACATGACACAGGACACACAGTGTACTCCAAGTTCATGTATCTGAACATCAGTAAGACCTCAGTGGATAAGTGGGTAGAGGATATGACTAGAAAACTTCCACAAGAGGAATTACTAGTAATAAACACCAAGTCATGTTCACAGCCTTTGTTTCTTGGTAACAAAGAAACTTTTAAATAAACAATGAAACATTGTTTGATACTCAGAGGAAAATCCGGCAGTTTTATCAATATAAAATTGATATAGTATTAATCAAGATAGCGTAGTTTAAGCTATGGTAACTAATTACCCCTAAAAATAGCTAGTGTCTGGGGCTTCCATAATACAGTTTACATTCATTTGCATTGAAATTATTTATTAGTCTATATCCCATGATAAACTGTGAAATAACTTATTGTATAAATAATAAGTTTTCATCTAGCTATTTCAAATTGATGTGAAGTGAAAGAAGTCTCTGAATATAAAACATTTCATGCTTCATTAGATTTGAAAGTTGTATCTAGGTTATTGCCAGTAATAAGTATCAGCACTAACACCAGACACTGCCCTGTGCATTTGTCTCTTCTCTGTAAAGACAGATGGACTTTGCTTTAGCAGGACTTGCTAGAGCCTGCTTATCTCTGTGGTTTCATGGTGTTCCCCTGGTGTGCGGACAGGAATGAGGATGTGGTACCTGAGCTGCTGGGAGTTTTCACAAGGGTGGGGTGGAGGCCTGTTTGAGGAAATATTTTTCTGCATTGTCACGCCACGGGAGAGGGCTGCCGTTTCAGCAGGGCTGAGCCCCAGCTGTCCACAGCAGCCTCTCTCAGCTTTTTGGAGCCTGGAGACTGCAGGGAAGCTGCAGAACTTCCTTCCTCTTACATTTCTGTTCATGGCTGTGTTTCCCCGTAGTTCTCTCTTTTATCTTTTTCTTTCCTTTCTTTTTTTTACACATTTTTACATTTTTAAAAATAGATTTTATTTATTTATTTATAGGCAGGGAAGGGAGGGAGAAAGAGAGGGAGAGAAACATCAATGTGTGGTTGCCTCTCACACGCCCCCTACTGGGGACCTGGCCCACAACCCAGGCATGGGCCCTGACTGGGAATTGAACCAGCGACCCTCAATCCACTGAGCCACACCAGCCAGGGCTTTAATGATTTTTTTATTGTATTTTTCCCCCATAGCTCTCTCAAGGTCATAAAAGGATCTGTGACCTTGTTTTTTCCCTTCAGCGTCACCCTTGCTGCCAAAAGGCTCCTCCTATGTTATCAGAGCAAATTTATAATAGCTATACAGGTCATAAGCATCCTGAACTCCACAGCTTACATTCATTTTTAAAAAACAGGTCATACATTTACATTAAAAGACTTCCCCAGCCACCACCCAGTTCCCTTCAGCTAATGTTCCCAGTTTCTTGACTGCAAAAACAGCAATTGCTCGCGTGCGCACACACACACACACACCTCCTTTTATTGCACAAATAGTAGTACACATGCTATATGCTCTTCTGCACCTTGCATTTCTTTATGGAATAGCACTGATTCTTCCATAGGATTATAGGAAGAGCTTCCTCCACTTACGTCTTGGCTGCTTAGTGTTACGTAATGGGCCATCATTTGTTTAACCAGTTTCCTAGATGGAGAGATTATTTATTTCTAATCCTTTGCTTCCCAATGCTGCAACAGGTAATTGTGTGTTTGTATCCTATGACCTGTGTCAGTGCAGGATAAACCAGAAGTGGAGTGGCAGGGTTGGAGGTGTGCATGGGAAGTTACCCAGCGTCCTCGGGCTATCCCCACACACACACCGAATGAGTATCTGTTTCCCCGAACCCTGGCCAGCACAAGGGGTTCTCCTACTCTTTGATATCTGCCTGTCTGGTGGGTAGAACGGCTCTTCTCACTGTGTGCATGTCTCTGAGGACAGGTGCTGTGCCTCTCATTTCCTTTTTGGGAGCCCCGCCCATTTTCCTGACAGCCACTGGTCCTCTTCTCCATCATCTGAGAGGCCCTTTACGTGCTGGGAACAGCCCTCTGCGCAGGGGGCTGCAGATATTTGTTCGAAGTCTGTCAGTTAGTTGTCTGTTGACTCTGCCCCTGGTGGTATTTGCTGTGCGGAATTTTTACAAATGTTTGCATAGTCAAATCTGTCGATCCTTTCTTTTATGGCTTCTGGGATTTCTGTTTTCCTTACAAAGGTCTTCTTCATTGTTGGGTTATTTGAAAAAAAAAAATCTAAACTTTCTCCTAGCATGTGTATGGTTTCATTTTCTATTTTGAAATGTTTTGTTTGATCCCTCTGGAATTTATCCTGGGGTGAAGTGTGGCTCCAATTTAGTATTTTTCTAGATGCCACCCTTGCCCCACGCCATTTATTGGACAGCACATCACTACCCCATTTATTGGCATGCCATCTTTCATTCATGCTAAATTTCAGGAGGCATTTATGCATGTTTCAGTATCTCCTGGTCTGTCGACAACCCTGAATGTAGACACTATTACGTAGATTTTACTGTGGACAGTGGGGCGGTGCTAGTCCCCTCACGACTGCTCTTCTCATAACGTCCTTGGCTACCATGGCTGGTTCACTTTTCCATATGAACCTCACAATGCTTGTTTAAGTCCAGATATGAACATCCTGTTGTTATATTGGCTGTACGCCTATTAAATTTATAGATGCTGAGTTTTCCAGTCCAAGTTCATTTCTCCCAGTCTCCTGGGCCCTGGAGAACAGTGTAAAGTGTTCTTCTTGCCTCCTTCTCGTGGTGGCCTGCTGCCTGGGAACAGGAGGGCTCATGGTGTGGCTGTGGCTTATTAGTAAGGATCTCTCTGTGCATATACAGACTAACAAAAGATGAACGTTTTAAATTACATGCTTTAAGAACCCATCTTTTTTCTGACTTTATTACTTGCCATTTTGTGAATTCTCTTCTGCACATCAAAGAAAGGCCAGATATGTGCTCTGAATGCCAGCATCTTAATCTTCGCAGCCATCTCTTGATTAAAATGTTTGTAAAGGGCATTCCATGCAGATGACGCAGGAACTTCACTGTAGGATGCTCACACTTTCCCCCCCGGAACAGTAGCAAAAACGATGTGAGTTTTCAGTGCTCATCTTCCCTCCTCCACAGCCCAGCGTAGAGTTTTGAGGTGGTCCTGGGCTGAGAAGTCACGGAAAGGCAGTCCCAGGTTTGCCGAAGAGCAGACTGTTGACATCTATGTGTATGTTCTCCGGACTCAGGGGGAGTGAGGGGGCTGACAGGGAGACAGGGACACATCAAAGGTGTTCTGTGTGCTGTGCACCAGTGTACAATGGGCGACTGAAAAAAACAGTTTATTTATAAAAAATTGTGTATTCTTACATGTTTAAACTTCAGTCACCTTCAAAGTACTCTTCATTTGATGCAATACACCTATTGAGACATTTTTCCCACTGCTCAGAACAGTTTCTGAACTCGTTGATTTTGATGCTTTTTAGTGCTTCTGTCATTTTTTATTTTACCTGTTCCACATCAACAAAATGTGTCCCTTTGAGGACTCTTTTCATCCAGCAAAACAAAAAATACCACACGGGGCGAGATCAGGTGAATAGAGAGGGTGAGGCATGGGGGTCATGCCATTTTTTGGTCAAAAACTGCTGAATACTCAGCGCGGTGTGGGCAGGTACTCTCGTAAATCACCCATCATGAAATGGTCAAACCCGTTAAAAGAGTCTTCAAGAAAAAATTCACTGAAGCTGAGCACAGCCTCTCGCAATGACACCAGCTGGTACGCTGGTCCAGATGGGTTCCTAGGACACTCACCTAGCGGGAAAAGCTGTACTACAAGGGGCTTGCCCTCCGGAAGATAATCCCGGTGTTTTTGGTCCCCGCTTGCATGTCCTGTTTGGTTAGCACGGATGGTTTTTCCAAATCCATAACTTCGCCACAGGAAAGGGGAGGCCAGGAGCAGTATCTCCTGTGGGCAGTCTAGGCCAGCAGGCCAAGTGTGGGGTCTCTGGCCCGAGCACCTTGGCTCTGGGGTTCCAGGAGCTGCGATGCCTGCTCCCAGTTAGGTCACCAGTGTTTGACTGGCTCTTGGCAGGACTTCTTCAATGAATGGCATTTGTTGGGCGGAACCCTGAAGCCTCGTCATAAACTCCAGGCCCATGTAAAGCATCCTGTGCAAACCAGGTTGAGACACACACGGGCAGAGAGTGCTGTGCTCCTGTCTGTGTACGAGGAATCTGGCCAGTCCTGCGGGCTGTGTCGGGGACAGGAAAACGATGGGGCCAGACACATTTAACGTGTGATGTAATTCTGAGGCATTTCTCCTGGTTTCCTCTGAACTTTAATATGGAGTTTGTTTTTCCTTAGGGCAAAAAAGCGTGGTTGTTTTTTTTTTTTTTTTTTAAGTAGTCTTATTGTTACTCAGCCGTGTGCCTGCTCTCTCTAACATTTGGGTTCGTAGCTCACACGGTGGGCCACAGAGGTGCCAGCTTACCCTCATAGCCTCTGTCTGGTGTTTAGATGCCAGTTACCGGAAGAGATGTTTTGTCTCTCTGCCATGTGGCCACTTTTGGTCATTTCAGGCAAAAACAAAACAGTCTCTGCACTGGAATTTTCCTGTGCATAAAAAGCCTGCGGTTCAGGAATAGAACATCTAGCAACGACAGGGAAACGTAATGTGTGACAGCTGCGAAGAAGTATTTGCCTGCAGTGGGGACATGCCGTGTTCACAGCCTATTTCTGATGAGCCTGTTAATGAGTGTTTGGGAAGCTGAATGCGCCACTTGTCATTTGAGATAAAAGGCCCAAGATGTTTTGTTTCCGAGGTTAATAATGCGGTCGTTTCCCAGCCTCAGTCTTGCCCCCTCAGGACTGGATGAGTAGCAGAGTCCACGCCACATCCACTCCACATCTGACCTTCTGAAAGGGAGGGGCTTGCAAGGGGCTGTATCCTAGCAGAGAAGGGGGAGCCCAGTGTGCTGGGCTCATGAAGAGGCCTGTGTCTGCCCTCCTGGCTCCGGGTCAGTTGGGCTGCGTGGGGTCTGTGGTAGGAGCAGCAGGGGTCCTGGGTTCGAGGCCTGTGGAGGGGAGGCCCTGGCAGGTCAGGATCCAGGATAAGCATCTGCAAAATGTCCCCCTAAACTCTAAAGGGTTTTGCCCCATCCCTGCATTCTTACCTCCCCTGTGGGCACACAAGCTTGCACATGCACACATATGTACACACACATACACTTGTAGGCCTGCAGCTCAGTCATCTGACTTCTGGAGCTTCCACAGAGCTTTACTCCCAGTGTGCACCACCGCCCCCCCCCGCATCCCCCCCCCAGCCGCCACCACTGGTGCTCATCATGATTAGTTCACTCTCACTCATTAAAGTGGGGAACAGTGCACGCCCCCCAAGTCAGATACCTCTCACCTTTCCCGAAGCACCTCCATCCTCTCGCTCTTACTCTCGTCCCTCTCCTGGGCCTTGTTATCTTTAGGGGTACACTCAGTATGATATTATTGGCATTCTGGCCTCATCGTAGGAATAATCAAATGTGAGTATTCTCATTAATTACTCTCAGAAGGGTCATCTGCAGAAGACCCGCAGTCAGTCACATCGAGAAGTTGGTTACAGTTGTGCAAAATCATGTAAAATCAAAGAGATGATGTGTGTGTGTGTGTGTGTGTGTGTGTTTATCGTGTGTGAATGATGCTGGGGAGAAGTCCCAGTGAATTCAGTGGTCAGGTTGGAGAAGCAGGTTTAATGTCGCATGCTGACAGTTGATCAGACAAGGGGGGAAATCAAGGTACAAGGTTAACTTCCGGTTGAGGGAGTTGGTGGCAGCCCTGAGCGTGACACAGAAAGAATAGTTCTGGACAGAGCTCAGAGACCGGGCCTTGAGTCTGGACCTTGTGTCACCAGGCGAGTCCACACTCTGTTTTTCTTATCTGTAAAGTGGGGGTGATGCCACTGTGCAGAGTCGTTGGGGACCAGATGACAGAGGTGACATCACTAGCCCAGTCCTCGACTCAGAGACTGGGAGCTCAGAAACATCTTCCCTCTCTGAGGACCTTCAGCTCCCTGCGGGCTACTATGACAGAACATCATGGACCGGGTGGCTTAAACAACAGCTGTTTGCTTTGCCCAGTTCTGGAGCCTGGAAAGTTCAAGATCACGGTGCCAGCAGCTTGGATTCCTATTGAGGGCTCTCTTCCTGGCTTGATTTGTCCCACATAGTGGGGAGAGCGAGCTCCAGTCTCTCTTCCTCTTCTTACAAAGGCACCAACCCCATCCTGGGGCTCCGCCCTTGTGACTTCATCTGGCCCTAATTACCTCCCAAAGGTCCACTTCCAAATCCCATCACATCGGGGGCTAGAGCATCAATACGTGAATATGGGGGACATAACCTTGCAGTCCGTAATGCACCCCATCATACCCCGAGGTGGCTGGGTGCTCCCCAGCCATGCTAGCATGTCTCCCCCGTGCCCACTCCATTCTTTCGGACCCGTCACCCACTCCTCGGGGGCACACACACATTAAAGAGGGTTCTTTGAGAAAATGTTTTCATGATGAGTTTTTAACACAATATTTAACATTTTTTATCCAGTTTTTTTTCCCCTTTAGATTGCACTACAAAGCTAGGAATCAGTTTTTTGTCTGTATTCCATATTACTGACCACAGCTTATGCTATAGCAAGTTCTCTTGTGGCCACTATTGCCACCAGGTCCAATTCTCCGGGGTAAATTTTGCAAGTCTAAGCGCTTTTATGAAAACTGAATTCTGTTAGTTTTCAGACAATACTAAATCCTGCCACGTGCAGTTAACCGTTGCCAATTTTACTCTGATTCAATTCTGCCACTAACAACCATTGTGAAACAAATAAGAGAATGATAATATATATTTAATGACTAATTAGTTTTAAACGTGATTAATATTAGAGACACAGATGGAAGTAGAGGCAGAGTGGGAGAAAAGGGCCCAGCAAGGGCATTCCATATCACTAATCATTAAGAAAATACACATCAAACTGACCTCCGCATTCCTCTAATGCAGCCCCTTCCTAAGTTAGTCGTAGTCGGGTTTTGTTGCTTTAACCAAAGCCTCCCGTTTGAAACAGACTGGAAATGCCAAGGAGGACCTGCTGACCAGCATGTGGTTCACACGGGAGGGCTTGCCAGGAGCAGGGGCACTGAGTCTCAGGCTGAGCCTCTACACACGTCCTACTGTGCTCCAGCCGGTGCCGACTTGGTAGAGGGATACTTGAGAGAACCAGGGAATAACAGCTAAGTCTGGCTTCAGATGCTTTAAAGTGGTTTGATCCTCAACCAAGAGACCTGGGTCAAGTAGGAAAAAGTGGTCACCCAGAGATTTACGGCAAAGATGAGCACGAATCACAGCAACCGTGTGTCCTTGCTCATGTGTGTATGGAGTGGTGGGGCGGGAGGGGTCCAGAGTTCCGCTTGTAGTGTTTCCAGGGGCAGTTCTGTTAGCGTAGCCAGATGTCAGCTATAAATAGGCTCAGAGGATGAGGACGGGCTGGCCTCCGTGTTGTGTTGTGGTCTCTCCGCTTTGTCAGTGACGAGCACTTACCAGCCACTGGCCACAGCACAGGGTTGCACAAACCCCTGTACGGTTAGCAAACTGGACCGCATCACCTCTGCCTTCAGGGAGTTAGGACTAAACATGCCCAGATGCTGATTCTAAGAACAGCTTAAAAAAAATACATGTGGAAGTGCATGCAAATTAGTGTAGTTACAACTGAGCATTGAAACAGGTAGCGAGCTATAAAGTTTTACTGTGGGACATAAATACCCCGGGAGCAGAGAGATGCTCCCTGCTCTTGAATGGGACGAGTCAAAGTCGTACAGATGTCAGTTTTCCCCAAGGTAAAATAATCATGTTCTGTATGTTTCCAGTTAGAAATCCCAAGATTTTTAGAGATCAGTCTATGAACATATAGTTCATCTGGAAAACAAAATGGCAAAAATCACCAAGAAATGCGGAAAAAGAAGGGTAGAGGAGGCCTGCCCTCTCCACTCTCGAAACGTTCCGCAGAGCGGCCCCAATGGAAGCGGTGTCGTGTTGGCATAAGAGTAGCCAAGTGGATCAATGAACCAGGACAGAGATGGAGAAACAGCTCTAAATATTTCATTAGAAACTTGGTGTATATTTAAAGTGATAGTTTAAGTACGTAGGGAAAGGATGGGCCATTTATGGTGGAAGGACAATTTGCTCTTAGGAAGAAATGCATTAGATCTTTACTTCTCATCATTTACAAAAATAAATGGATTTAAGGGCAATACATTTTTCAAGCTTGTAGCAGTAGTAGAAGGGAATATTGGGGAATATATAACTCAGTGTTAGAATAGGTCTTTTTAAAACTAAGTGCAAAACACAAAGGTTTTAATAGGAAAAAAACCTAATTTAAACAATATATACAAGTTTAAGTAAGACAACAGATAAAATTAAGATATACGAGACTGAGCAAAAACCTTTGCAACATAATATATAAAGACAATGTAGAGGTGATAAAGTGATACCTATGAAGTAAAAGGAAAAGTAATACAGAAATGGACAAAGGACATGGACAGGCCGTTCACAAAAGAAATACAATGATTAATAAATGTATGAATCAGGGAAATGCAAATAAGAAACTTTCTTTTTTTTACCATAGATTGGATCAAGCTTAAGAAATAACACATTGAAATGCAATACCTTTGTTTTTGTTTGCCTGTCAAAGTGGCCAAAATGTAAAAGGTTGATAACACCGATTATTGTTGAAGGTGAGGAAGACAGTAGGTCATTTTAATGCATAATTGGTAGGAGTGCCAGTCGGTCCATCTGTTGAGGGAGGAAATTTAGTGATCCTCTAAAATTCGAAAAGTGCGTAGCTCTCGGGTCCATTTGCGACCTCTAGGCCCACTCCATATTACCTGTCCTCGCAGGGTAATCAAGTCCCAGCCTCTTTACCACACGGCGCCAGGTCCAGGAGGTATGAGCAGAAGCTGCCCGCCCTCCGGGCCTGTGACGGGCCAGGCCCAGATCTGACAGCATTCCTTCCACCGAGGTCTGCCAGCCCAAACACGTCACCGGCCAACCTGCACTCGGGCGGGGTGGGGGGTGTCTAGCTCCCTATGGGCAGATGGATTGTGGAGAAAGGAAGAGGTGGAACCCGGCAGCTACATTTTCAGACATGCTACCACATAGGTAGTGAGAGGAAGGCATATCCTCCATGTACGTTTCTCGTCCCCTCTTGTGTTTGTGTGTTTATATAAATTCCAAAATTTTCCGTTGTTTTGGTCCCTATTTCCTTTCTGACCTAAACCAAGTGACTGGGCACGTATTCTGGGGTTTTTTTGGTTTTCAATTTGTATGTGTGTGTGTGTGTGTGTGTGAGTGATCTGTGGATAAGTTACATAAACAGCACATGGAAAAACCCCACCACAGAAAATTCTGCCCACGGTTTCAATTTTGTAAACCCCAGGGTTGTGTTAATGCGAAGTCAGTTAAAAACAACACTTGATCAGTAGGTGGTACTGCTGTAATATTAAAGATTGTGGAACTTCCCCTGTGCACCGCCGACCTTACGTGAACTGAGATGGTCCCAGATGGTCTGGAGGCGGTCTCTTATCCACACACACGTACACACCTTGAGAACTGTGTCGCAGCCCAGTCTCAGAGTGGCGCCGGATGCCCTGGAAAGAACACAGTACCCAGACACCAGTCATGCCGCCACCAAATTTCCATTGTTACGGTGCTTATTATTTTGTAAATATGAGGTCTGTCTAGAAAGTATCATAGTACCTAGCCATGTACTATGAAAAAGAGAGATACTTATTGAAGAAGACACAAGAGACACAAGAAACATTGTACAGAGGACAGTGACACCTCAGTCCCCTTCAAAGTAGGACCTTGGGACCTCCCACAGTTCTCCCATTTGCTATTAGCTGCTCCATCGTATTTTTCTGAATCTCATCAATGGTTTGAAATCTCGTCCCTCTCAAAGGTGATACTAGTTTTGGGAAGACAGAAGTTGTAGGGTGCCAAATCTGGGCCATAAGGGGGCTGAGTCACCTGGGAGGTGTGATGTTTTGCCAAAAACTCTGCACAAGATGTGATGCAAGAGCTGGTGGGCATTGTGGTGATTAAGCTGCCAATCACCAGTTGCCCATAGCTGTGGCCTTCTGAATCATCCGAATAGTTTCTGTAGAGGAATGTTCAAGCTTAACACAAAATCTGATGCAGACTCACTGCTCTACTCAGCCATTTTGAATGTGGGGGCCACACAGTACACGTGCTCACTCACCGGCATCTACCGCCCCCACTGACTAGTACAGTGAAGTCGTCATTGTTCACACATGCACATTCCAGTCCGCTCTCCTTGGCTGCCAGGTTATATTGATGTCACGTACTCCAGTCTCGTTATATTTACAATGGCTGGGCTTTTCCGGACAGACCTCAGTATATCTTTGTGTTTTCGGGTTTGCTATGTGGGTCTGTACTGTGTTCACACAACGCATCTTCCCCACGTGCTCACTGTATTGGCTGAATGGGCCTGGCTCCCATGGGCAGCAAGAGGAATGTGCTTGAAAACAGTCTTTACATTCACCAGGCCACCTGGGCGCCAGGTCAGAGCTGTGCACCAGCCACATTCCCCCTGGAGCCCTCATTCAGCTTCTGGGCTCGCTCCCTTCCCCTAGGCACCATGTGCCACCCAGGTTGGTAGTCCGAAACCTGTCATAACTCCTGTGTCTAAATCTCGTGTAGTATGCAGTCGTCCAATTGACGTGATTTTTATAAGCTCACTTTTTGTTGTTTTAATCTACCCATCCCTACAAACGCCTCCGCCTGCTTTCCAGACGCCATGGCTCCTACTCTGAGATTTGCACCGTTGGGTCATGTTGGCAAGCGGCTTAATGGCCTTACATATTAAAATGCTCTTCCCTCCCCATCCCCAAAGAGGAAGCTCCTCTGGGAACTGGCTTGCTTGAGGTGATAGCTTCACATCTCTTAAGTCTGTGTAGATTTAATGAATTACAGAGAAAAAAAGAAGAAATAAACCGGGTTTAGTTTAAGAAGGGCATCTAGGATCATCTGGTCTGACAGAAATGATAGACATGACTTGACAAATAGCTTAAGGTGAACTATTGGTAATAATACAGCGCTCGCCACTGTGGTAACACAGAGATGAGGGGTTGATGTCATCACCACTTTACACTGCACGACTCTAGTTCATGTAGGACCCAAACCCTGGCCAGCCGTCCAGCCTCGGCTCAAAGCTACAGAAGAGAAACCAGCGGCAGTTCGGTACATGGGATCCTCTTGCACTGTGGTTTGAACTGTGAACATTTCCTAACTGTAACTTGGAGCGCCTTGTTTTCCCAGTAATAAGTTTGTGGTTTTCGTGTTTCCTATCAAGAACCAGTCACTTCCTGCTTTCACAAAGGACAGTTGTAAGGGTGACGTCATGCCTTGCCCATGCTAACCAGCCTTTATCCTTCAGTGATCCAACAAACATGAACATTGCTCTGCCCTTCCAGCACATTCTCTGGGGCATACCGTGCCCCACCTCCTGACACTCACACGTACAACGCACTCACAGGCTCTTAGGAGAGTTTGCAGCCCTTCCCCTGTCACAGAACGGCTTTGGGGAATGGAGTGACCCCTGTAGCCACAGACTGCCTCGTTAGGGGAAGGCAGAGAAGCGAGCCTTTAGTGAGTGTAGGCTCTGCGCTTCTGTTTTGCAGACATGAGCTCGTTTGATAATGAGGCTAACCCTGTCATGTAGCATGTGTTTAAAACGTATTACTTGCTTTCTTTTTATTCTACAGTGTGGAAGTAACCCGCGTGGAATTACTTAACACCCTGAATTTGAAATCCTGTCCATGCAAGCATGTCCTGGTCGATTTCTAAAGCTAATCTGCTACAGGATATGTGAATACATGGGGACAGGGAGTAAGTCGTGGCATGGATGTAAGGTTTAAGTCTCATTTATGTGTAGTGCAGAATTTGTCAGAAAAAATCTTAAATAGTTTTAAAGACTTTTGCTCAGGAGGTTTTCTCATAGCATCAAGGATTGTGGAGCAATTGACTTCTTGTCTCCTTCTTTCTTAGGTACATTCCTCCGTTGATCTGGGGGAAGAGTGGGCACATCCAAACAGCCTTGTATGGGAAGATGGGAAGGGTGAGGTCGCCACACCCGTACGGGCACCGGAAGTTCATCACCATGTCTGATGGAGCCACTTCGACCTTTGACCTCTTCGAGCCCTTGGCTGAGCACTGCGTTGGAGGTGAGCAGGTTGAGGTTGTGTGATTGGGCCGCCGCCCAGAGAAGGAGCACCAGTCGGCGAGGGTGCACCATGCGCATGCTCGTGCTGCCGACTCTTACCACGCAGCGTACCCAGGGCCTGGCGGGAGGCCTGCTGCGACACACCTGGCACCTCGTGTCACTCAGGAGCACCTGGCAAGGACTAGCTGCAGCCTGTCCCTGCCAGTCCCCAGGGACAGCTTAAAAGCAGTGTTGAATGTCATTGTTAACTGTCTTGTGAAAACGTGGTGTAAGGGGACACGGGAGAACTCGGAGCCCAGGCGCCCCAGGACCAGGCCTCTGGTTTGATGACAGTGACAGAAGCCAGGCTGTTCTATGTGCTTTGTGTATACTGTCATCTCACTTAATCCTCACCAGGACGGTGCCTCATTACCCCTGCATTACTGATGAAGGAGCCAGAGCTTAGCGATGCGGCATAGAGTTGTTTTGTTTATTGGACGATAGCAGGTGACGAAGGCACTCAGTACCATCTGCTTAGGTTTCCATGCACAAGAAGACCCATTAAGGTCGTATTTATCCGGCAGGGGTCCGGGACCCCCATTTCTCAGAAGCGCCTCTCATGTCTATTGCTCTGTCCAGCCTGCACAATAAACACTCACAAAATGCTGCACAGTGAGGACTTGGCAGGAGTGCAGTTAGATGGCAGCCCCTTTTAAATGCCGTTCCGACCACACGAGGACGTGTCTTCTGAGTTCTGTAGCCTACAAAGGCACCTAGTGTTTTTCACAGGAGCTCGGTCAATATTTATGGGTAGATTCCAGTAAACAAAACTCACAGTTACTTAAAGTAACAGAGCCACAGAGTAGCTAGTGGCGAAGGTTTAACTATGTTCACTGTGTTTCGAATGCTCGTCCCAGACTCGCACAGGGCTGCCGCCTCCTTGTCATTCAGGGCTCAGCTCCGATGCCACCTCCTCAGAGGCACGGCCCCTGCCTCCCCTGGCACGCATTTCCTCCCCAGTAAATCCGTCATAGCTTCCCACTTCAGCTCTTGAGGGTGCCTGCCTCACTTTAGCTTACTGCGTGGTTTTTTTATTGTCTGCCTGCTGGAATGTAAGGCTCCCCAGAGTCCAGGACGGCAGGTTCCCTATAAACAGTCACAGAAGGAATGAATAAAAGATAGGTTAGGAGTTCACACTGTGTTTATAAGTCTTGTAGCTGATCTTTCAAATATTTATTCCTCTGCCATTTCTAGTTACATGTTTGTTCTCGTTTCTAATACTCATAGTTCTTCTACCATGAAAGCACAAAGTTTAATTTAACCAGACTGTCTTCCCTCCAGGACAGAGGTGGAAAGTAGAAACCAGGAAAGATGCTCTTTCCCAGGGAATTGAGGGGAAAGATGTATGTTAAATTTCCTCCTCCTGTTTTCTAAGCCAGGGCCGTATAATGTGCCCAATTCATTGTGTCACTGTCTGTTGGACCCAACCAGGATCTCTCTCTCCACCCTGTAGATGATGTCACCATGGTCATCTGCCCCGGAATCGCCAATCACAGCGAGAAGCAGTACATCCGAACCTTTGTCGACTATGCCCAGAAGAATGGCTACCGGTGCGCTGTGCTCAACCACCTGGGTGCCCTGCCCAACATCGAACTCACCTCTCCACGCATGTTCACCTATGGTAAGCAGGGGTCGTGGCCTGGGGCTGTCCCCCTGCTTCCGTGCCCACCGCAAGTACACTGTGACTTCCGCCTTCCTTTTCTCAGTGTCGGGTGTATGCCCAGCTGTGAGGGGTGGTGGGGCGAACAGGTGGGTCTGTGACCGCCCCTCTTATGGGGGCAGAGACTGAAGCTCACGGGGGAAGGTTGACTGTTGTTTCTACACCGAATGCCATTATTAACTTCCAATTATTATTGCTTTGTGATGTGGCTTAATACCTGGTAGCAGTACCCTGACCCATTGCTGCTTCAGAGTGTGCTTTTGTCTCCCTGCCTTTTTTTCTTCCAGTTGAACTTGAGAATGAGTTTGTCAAGTTCTGTGTTGAATTTCTATATCAGTCAAGATGGACAGTCGAGATTATGCTGTAGACGCACCCCTCCCCGCCAGCCTCAGTGGTTTGGAAACAAAGATTTATTGCTTCCTCACAGTGCACATCCATCCCACATGGCTTGGGGTTCCTGTGTCTCCAGTGTCCTCACACAGGACCCGGGATAATGGCGCAGCCACCAGCTGGAGCTCAGTCACCTCCCAGAGAGCCGAAAGAGCCTTAAGCTTCTGCTTGGGAATGATAAAGGCCACACCGCTCACCATCTGTTGGCTAGGCCTGACTTCACGGGGTGGGGGAGAGGCATTCTCCCCAAGGAGGAAAAGTCAATTTTGGTGAACTCGAGCACAGCACACCACAATATTTATTAGGAATTGTAGTGTTTAACTTGGAAAAGTTCATTTTCATAGTATTTACTTTTCTCGTGTGGCTACATGGCGTTTCCTTCAAGTAAAGAACCCTGGTCCCCCAGCATCGGTCAGTGGCTGTCCCCACGGCCCTCAGGCACCCAGGCCCCAGATGCGCACGGGTCTTATACATCCCTTGTTTCCTCTCCGGGGTTCTTTTTTTTTTTTTAACTTTTTATTATAGAAATGTTTAAAATATACACAAGTAGAGAGAATACTAAATTGAACCCAGGTTAACCCCTATGTACCCATCATTCAACCTCAGCAGTTGCTCAGCGGATGTCAATCTTGTTTCAGCTCCCCCCACCCCCTTCCCTCATCCCTGTTTCAGAGACAGTTTGGAGCGGGTCCCAGACAGCCTGTCATTTCATCCACAACTGTTTTAGTGAGGGACACAAAAACACACGGGGCCTCAGGAAACAGTGTCAGTGAGCTGGGACCACAGCGAAGTATCACGGTCTGGGTGGCTGGGAATGCCGAAGTATATTCTCTCCCAGTTGCCCAAGTTCAGGGTGTCAGCAGGTGTGGTTTCTTCTGAGGCTTCTCTCTGAGGCTTGCAGACGGCCATCGTTTCCATGGTGTCACGGAGTGGTCATCCCACTGCACGTCCCCATTGATCGGTCTCTCTCTGCGTCTGTGTCCTAATTGCCTCTTCTTAGAAAGGCCCGCCCTAAAGACCCCATTTTATCTTAGTCACCCTTCAAAGGCCCTTTTCCCAGCACAGCCACAGTCTGAGGGCCTGGTGTGCTCTCACTCTGCATGATTCAGACTGCCTCCCTGCCCTACGACTGGGGTGACACACCCACCGCGTGCCAGGCCCAGGCTGGGTGTGGAGGACACAGCGATGACTCAGAGTCTCCAGCCACAAGGAACACCAAGTCTCTGGGCCCCGCACTGGCGCCTGCTTAGTCATGGTAGTGCCATTGGGAATAACGGCCTACAGGCAGTCTTAGCTTTGCCCTTGCTGAGGGGCTGAGGAGTGGGAGCTGGAGGGAAACGGGCTTCCTGTTCTCAGCCTGTGGCCTTTCCAGGAGGGCCCCTAGTCCTCACCTCTCCACAGCGGGGCTAGCATCTCATATTTCATCTCGGCTTTAAAAAGTTGCAGCAGGGTTAGAAACATAAATCTTGTTACTGGTGCTAATCCCATAAGGATTAAATACATAGAACCTCATCAAAATCTTCCTAGTATTAAAACACAGATTGCTGTAGCTCTTAGTAAAACAGCCCAGGGAGGGGCTCCCAGACCCTGGTGTTAGGGGTGTTAGGTGACCGATGTCAGGTGGAGATCCCAGGAGGACCGAGCTCGTGGGAGAAGGCTGGTCCTGGAGCGGGGCAGACACCATGCCCTTAACTGTCCCTTGCCAGGGAGAGATGGCCGCTCTTCACAAAACACTCAGCACCTTGTCCGTCATTAAGCAGGGCTGGCCTTTCATCCCGCTCAGATGCATCTGGATTTAAACCTCGAGGCTCCCAAAGTGCCAGCACAGTTAGCCACAGTTGTTCCTTAGCAGTGCAGCAGACCCGAGCTTGTACCTGCTGCTGTGGCATCTGGACATCTGCCCTGGGTCTCAATAATTAGCCTCACACCTGAGGAAGGATAGATGTGTGTAAAAGGAATCAGCTTCTGAGACATAGCCTGCCTTCGCCAGCTTCCCAAGGGGGCACCCATTGAGATCATCCCTCTGGGGCAAGCGAGGCCCACACACCCTCTCCGTCCACAGGTGTCCTCTGTGTGTTTCTGAGCGGGTCTGCCTCCCTTGGCACCCTGTCCTTACGTCACCGAGAACGCTCTCCCAATCCTACAGAGCACCCTGGCCGTCCCTCTGGACTGAAGTTTCTCTTCCCTTCCCTCTCCGACAAGAAGATCCTATAAATAACATGCACCTGGTACCTTTCTTAACACTATGAATCATGATACACACGGGTACAGCATCCTGTCCTGTTTTATAGCCGAAGAAGCTACAGGGCCAAAGCATGTTGCCCATGCTGTTGTATACGTCTGTGGGTGAACACATGTGCCCGTGCACACGCTGAGCCTCTCGATTTCCATGAGCATCCAGACAGATGTCTCACCACCCCCTTGGAACATGTTACATGTGTGTTCGCTACCTGGGGCCTTCCTTCATGGGCACTACTGATGCCATGTTCCCTCTTCTCCTTGGGGGACCTGGGAGCTTCTCTCCAGGTAGCCAAAGACACACACACACATTTCTGTTACCATCTTGGCATCCGTGTCATACGTAACCTTCCAACTCACATCTTCTCCCATCTTCGCCTCACCTGACATGATTGTGAGCCCTTCCCTTTCTGCCCGCAGGCTGCACCTGGGAATTTGGAGCCATGGTGAACTACATCAAGAAGACATACCCCCTGACCCAGCTGGTCGTCGTGGGCTTTAGCCTGGGCGGTAACATCGTGTGTAAATACTTGGGGGAGACTCAAGCAAACCAAGAAAAGGTCCTGTGCTGCGTCAGCGTGTGCCAGGGGTACAGCGCGCTGAGGTGAGTGAGCCCCGCCCCGTGCCCCCACTTCCTTCTTCAGTTCGTATTGTTTGTTGAGGTGCCCCAGTGGACCAGACACAGCTCCGTGAAGACCAGGGGAAATGCTGTGGCAGAGACCACGCAGAAGTTTCTGGGTCGTTCTCTTCCACATCGTACGTGGGGCTTGTCCTGTCCAATCCCCCAAGCCTAGGATATGCGGCTGTATTCTGGGATCAGATCTGTAGTTGCGGAACCAAAGCTCCCTTTAGCTGTCACTTCCCCGTGGAGTCTTTGTGGAGAGACTCAGTCTGCGTGTGCTCCAGGAGTTCTGCACAGCCGTGGGTTCACAGAGGAACACAGGAGGCCTCACGGTCCTAGACCCTCCTTGCCTGCGGAAGAGCTGGGTCTCAGATCGCATGGGAAGGGGTCTGTAGAAGTCATGTAATCTCTGCCCGCACTTTCAAGTACCCACCCCTCTTGGGCATCCCACACATCACCACAAGGGAGATGACCTACTGGGTAAAGGGTTATTTTGTCCTTTAGTCTCCTGCCAACCAAACCCCCCAGGATGAGTCACAGGATGCAGTGTGCTCCGAGTTGCCCTCCAGATGGGAGCTGCCCCAGGTGTCTCTCACCACACACACGTCTGTGCAAACACTTCGCGTGCATTCATAGTTTTTCCTGTACTCGCCCTCCACTGTAGTGTCTTCAGTATCACTGATGGGTCTGACAGGTGAGAGAGGGAGGCAGTGACTGTTACTACCATCGTCCTTGTTCACCGTGAGAAAAGAAGCAGTCAGATCGGTGGGTCACAAAGACCCGCCTGGTGAGCTAGTGACTGAGCATCTCGCCTCACTGAGGTTCACTTGGGGGTTGTGTCAGAGATAAACTCAGTCTTGTGGGCCCCTCCCCTGGAGACTCTGCTCATGAGTCTGGGCCATGTGGCCAGGGTCTGCATTGGACACATTTCACAGGCACTTCTGATACTCAGCCACATTTAGCCGTCACTGGTCTCTCAGCGGTCTCTCCAGCTGTCGCATGGCGGGACTGGATTAGTCCCCTCGTCCTCCTGTTGGTAACCCTCCCCTTCGCTCCCCTCTGCTCTCCAGAGGGCCAGCCGAAGGGATGTGTTCCTTTGTCCTGGCTTGACCAGAAATATGCAGCTGCCAGTGCACTGTCATCATGTACCCAGAGTTAACCGAAGTCCCCTCCTGCCCAGGCCCTGGGGTGACAGAGAGGGGAGCAGAGGGCCTGGCCTGGGGACTTGGTCCACCCTCACCTGGCTCACAGGCCAGCTTTCAACAAGCCTTCAGTCATCTGTAAAATTGGAATCTCTAGAGTCGCTTCCCAGACCAAGTGCTGTGAAATTACTGTGAACATTGGCTTTGTGTTCAGAGAGCGCTGGATTTGATAAGTAGGAGGATGTAGGGCGTTTTTTTTCATTGAACAAAATCTTGAGTGACAAGGACCAGCCTCATTTCCTTTTGCTGCCATAGCGCCACCTGCTGTTGGCAAGAGCACACAATCAGCACATTGGACAAGCTAAGTTGGAACCAAGGCCGAGAAGGCTGGAGAGGCTGAGGACCTAGACTAAATGGGCAGTTGCAGGAGGGGAGGGGAGCAGGGCAGTGAACACAGAAGGTGAAGGGGGGTAAGAGGCACAGACTCGCATTACAGAACGCAGCTGTGCTGTCACACTAACACTGCGTGTCACCCTCTGGCACAGGAAGTCACTCGAACTTCGCACGGTGACAGGTGGCTACTAGACTTACTGCAGCAGTTGCTTGGTCGGGTATATAAATGTTGAACAGCTGTTGTACACCTGAAGTTAATGCGATACTGTATGTCACCTATACTTTAAGTTTTTTAAAAAGATGTTTTAAAAACAGGAGATAGGGAACTAACATTTGTGAGATGCCATACATTTTGCAGACGTAGTCCACACCACCCCTCTTTGAGGCCACAAAGATCTTCATACTCAGAATCACTCAGACACCTGAGCTTCTTGCCATGAGGAGAGACAGAGCAGCTTTGTCCCCGGAGCACAGAGCTCTAAAGCCACGCTAAGGTCTTGTGCAGGTCTGGGAGCCGCCACGCCCTCTCTGCACTGGTGCTGCCCGGGGCTCCGGTCCCCTCGACATTTGTACGAGGACTGCTCGCTGAAGGACAGTGCCTTCAAACCAGCAAAGCCTTTTTGTCCTGCTGAGGCTTGAGGACGATGAGCCTTCTTGGTACTGGGACAATGGCAGCCCTGCTGCCTGTACGCCAAGGAGGAGCAGGGAGGACTCGCCTGCTACTGCAGGGGCCACGCTCGAGGTCTTGCTTCTGGTAAATCCTTCCTGGCTGAGTCTACAGCACCGCTCACCAGTCTTCCCTCCCCTCCCTCTGGCTTCTCTCCCAGCAGCGCCTCCCCTGCAGCTAGAGCCAGTCCACGGCTCAGACGCCAGCACCACTTGCTGTAGTTAGCAAGGGTTGGCTGCTGCCTCCAGACAAGCTCACGTTGATGTCGTGCTGAGCCGTGAAGGCTGGGCACCACTGTCCTGGCACTGTGAGATATAGCTGATGTGACCTGTTCCCTCAGCACTGATAGCTGCCTGCTAGCCCTGGACATGTGTGTTCAGACTCAGGCCAGCTCCCCGGTTTAATTCATCATTTGAAGCTCTGTTATAAATGCTGAGGCCAGAATGCAGATTCATTCTTAACACCACTAGTTGGCCAGGCACCCTGGCCTGTAGAATTCTCTGCCTACAGAATCCCACCCACCATTAGCAGAAGCAATGAAGACACCGCCGAGGTCTCCCAGGTGGCCTCTGCCAGGCCCTCCAGGGAACTATCTAGATACCTCAGCCATAGAGCAACTGGGGTGTGAAAATGGATTCTCTAGATCAACCCCCAGGTTTGGCAGATGAGGAAACTGCGTCTTGGAGAGGAGAAGTGGCTGGTGCAGAGCTGGGTGAACTACCCAGTCAAGTCAGATGGGCTACAGTTCAAGTTCCTGCTCTAATTCAGTTCTACCACAGCAGCTGTGTCGGGGCTCACACCAGACAGCAAGTACAGTTTCTTTAGGTTTTTCCCTACATCAAACCTCTCCACACCCACCCACACCTTACACACTCCAGTTATTAAGCCAGAAAATCATGTTTGCACGGTAGGAAGCCAAACAGAAAGGGTTCAGTTGGAGCAGAATTTGTGACTGGCAGGTTCTGTGACTAAGAGGAGGCCAAGGTGCTGGGAGAGGGTGTTGGGAGTGTCCCTGACAGAGCCTGTGTCCCTGGAGAGGCGTCTCACTGGGGTCTCAGGCTCAGCAGGGCTGTTTTGGTATCTCCAAAGGTTTCTGCACAGACAGTGTGAGTGCCGTTGGGCCCTGTTCCCCCAGAGGGCGCCAGCGCTCTCCCCTCAAGCACCTCTCACCTGCTGCCCCACCATGCCCTCCACAGCGGGCAGCCCCTCACTCTCCTGTGCTTCTTTCAGGGCGCAGGAGACCTTCATGCAGTGGGACCACTGCCGGCGCTTTTACAACTTCCTCATGGCCGACAACATGAAGAAGATCATCCTCTCACACAGGTGCATCTCCTTCCACTCTCTCGGGAGACAGACTGTCCTTTCGTAGCTTATTTTGGAGTCACTGAAAGCCAGGACCCTTGTTTCTTGGGGCAAATAAAGGGGCAGAGTTGCTGCAGGTGCTCTGCTGACTGCTTTGTGACTTAGAAACAAGTTTGTCCCCCGCCCTGGCTGGGTTACTCAGGTGGTTAGAGCCTCGTCCCCACAGGCCCAGGTTGTGGGTTCTATCCCCGGTCAGGGCACATATAAGAGTCAACCAGTGAATGAATCAGTAAGTGGACAGCAAATCAATTTCTCTCTCTCTCTTTCTCTAAAAATCAACAATACAAATTAAAAAGAAAAAGAAGCAAGCTTGTCTCAAGCTCCCAAATTCACCAGATCACTTTCTGCTTTCATCAATCCCAGTCAAACCCAAGAGGAGAAACCACTTCAACACCATTCTTCCCCAGATTCAGCATCCTGAGGGTGGCCGGTGATTGTTTAGGAACCTTCTCCTCATCGTGCTGGGGGTCTGGGGGTCCTGGGGTTCTGCCCGGGCAGCCGTGTGACTGGAATGCAGCTCCTGGTGCAGAGCTTGGTGTCCTCAGATCACCCTGCCCCCCTGCCCCCTGCCCCGCTCCTGCTCAGAATCCTCGGTGGGTCGGCCCCCGACCAGCGCTTAGAGTGGGGCCCAGCATGCAGTAGCTCTCAGCAGATCTTAACGGTGACCCATCACAATCTCACCAACATCTTCTCCCCATCCTCCTGCCCGTCCAGCTCCCGCAACCTCTGGCCTCTGCCACACCACTGTGTTCTTGGGAGAAAGCCCTTCCCATCATCTCTGCTTGTCCGATTTCTCCAGCTGCCCCTGAGAAGGAAAATTGGGTCTTGACATCCTCCTTCTGCAGTTATTTAAAAGTCAGCAGTGCCAGCTCATCCTTGGAGGTGTTCTGAGGTCAGAGGGCATCTGTTGCTTGCATCCCAGGTCAGACTGCCCCTGGCTTGCCTCTGGGCTGGAAGCAGGCTCGGTGGTGCTTATTGTCTGAGTTAGAATTTTTTTAATGAAAGTTTTTTTCCAGCTGTGCTGAGGCATCATTGACACATAAAATTGAAAGGCATTTCAAATGTACAGTGTGATGATTTGTTTGGTTTTTCATCTGCATTTCGTTTTCTGTTTGCTTTTGTGTCTCATTTTAGACAAGCTCTTTTTGGAGACCATGTAAAGAAGCCCCGGAGCCTGGAGGACTCGGACCTGAGCCGCCTCTACACGGCCACGTCCCTGATGCAGATCGACGACAACGTGATGAGGTGCGTCCTCGAGTGGGAGGCCGCAGGCCAGTGTGACCCAGCATGAGGGTTCCCTCTGCTCCCTTAAGTGTTACTGGCTTCCCCCCACCCCCGAATACATCTCCAGTGTTTAAAAACAACAGAAGGTTTCACAGAAAATGAAATTCCTACTTTCTGTTGGAAAATAGGGAGAGGATTTTCCCCCTCGTTCTGCATCCCTGCATGGCAGGACTCAGCTTGAGCTGGGGCTGGGGGGTCTACAGTCCCCTCCCTACCGTGTGCACCATGCCCGGCAGGGCTGAGGCGCCACATAACCCACATTTGCAGCAGAGCGAAAGGAAAACTATTTCTTGTACCTGCCCAGGTTGCTATCAAAAGTAAAAAATAGTAGACCAAGAGGGCTGTGTGTGGCAAGAAAAAGGGCCGGAGCCACTTTCTTTGGGGGCATGGAGGGGCTCTCCTAAGTGTAATTCACAAGCTCCCCCCACCCCCCATACTCTGTCACCCTTTCCCTGCGGCCCGGGCAGGCCCCGGGGTCGGGACCCTGGCCTGTCCTCCTCCCTGGTACCAGTCGCTTCCGTTTGAGTTTAGCCTTAGCGAGGAAAGGTCAAGGTGATCTCTGACCTCACCTTTCTCGTTGTTAAAAATCTCCCTTTTTACTTAACGATCATTTGATACCGTTAGGCCTGGTCCAGAGCAAGCCAACATTCGTTCGTTACTTAGGCAGCTACTAACCCGAGCCTATGGGTTCGGTACACATCTTCCTGGTGGGATCTCAGCCACCTTCTTACACCAGGTAACCTTGAAAGGCACCTGTTGAGAAACTGGGAAATTGCTGGTATGTTAGAAGGCAGAAATAAACTTTACCCACCCTCACTTCAGACAGCTGTGTCTAAAGGAAAAAAACCCGAACATTTCAATTTCCCATTCATCTTCTGAATTCTTTGAAGCCCCAAACAGAATGTCCCTCAGCTCTTCCCTAAGTGAATGTCCCCGAAGCTCTTCCATTGTCACAGTGCTGGGCAGAGTGGTTTGAATGACCTTCACCCGCTGGGGCAGCGTCCTCTCAAGCTGTCACTAGTGAGCCTGGGGGACCAGAGGGCTTTCGGGCCCTGAGACCACAGGGGGCTGATTTCAGGAAGACAGATGTTCCAGAGGTGGTCTCAGCATGTGGTGTCCCCCCAGCGGAGGGGAGCCCAATAGTTGGTCTCGCTTGAGCCTTCTGGGTCCTTCCCAGGCAGAGAGGTGTCCGCATCCTCTGTGGTGCTGGAAGAGATCCACAGCTTCAGGGTGGGGTAGGGGTGTCTCTTGAAGACCCCAGTCAGAATAGAAAAGCCAGAGGACCTAATCTGTGTCAGAAAGAAATGACGTTTTCAGAGAGCCTCTGACCAGGGGTGGACTCTGCCTGCAGGTGTTGGAGCATGGGCAGGGCCGCAGTGAAGGTCCCGTCCATTGTCGTTTCTGTCTGACCGCTGCCCCATGGCTGCACGGAGTGACTGACCTGAGCCCCTCATTTGCCCTACTTACCTTCAGTGACAGCGGTCGGGGTCACTCCGCCAGGACAGAGTCTTTCGTAAAGAAAGTTCTAGTAAATGCCTTTGAACTTTAATTTCTGAGTGTGTGTAGAGACACCTGCCTTTATGCTGTCTTGAGAGATGTCACATCTGCCGATAATTACCGCAGGTAGCACTGAGTGAGTAATTACTCCGGGTGGGTGACCGCACAAGGACGCTCTTTGACGTCATAAATCTCACAGTGCCATTAAGGAAGGTCCTGTCCTTAGCTCCGTTTTATAGACAAGAAGCTCTGTAAACCCTTTGCCTAAGGTCACACAAGCCAGTAAGTGGCAGAGTCAGGATTTGAAACCCATGCCAAAGGTGGTGCACTTAACCCTAACTCTGGTGCCTGCGTGCAGCCCACCAACACAACCGGTCAGTGCGGGAACTGGAGCGGGACCCAAATGCACTCAGCGCTCCCATCTCATGACAAGTATGGCTTTGTCCTTTGCCTTTGCGTATGTCCAGGAAGTTTCACGGCTATCGGTCCCTGAAGGAGTATTACGAAGAAGAGAGCTGCATGCGGTACCTGCACAGGGTGAGTGGCAGCCCTGGCTGGCAGGGAGCTCAGCCTCACACCCTGGTCCCCAGCACCCCTCCTGAACTCCCCTGTTGGGAGCTCAGCCAGAGTGTGGCTCACACCACTCCAGCTGTTCCCCTGGGTTTGTTATGGAACCCAGCCCTGGCCCTCCGCGCCTCCCTGTGGGAATCCCAGAGTTGCCCTTTAGCGTGGTGCAGGACCAGGCCGTTCCTGCATCTGTGCAAAAGCCCTTCAAACGCCCATTTTCCCCTTCATCTTCCCTTGACAACAGGGCCCTGCCTGGCCCCTGCCATGGTTCCTCA
Source organism: Desmodus rotundus (assembly GCF_022682495.2). Taxonomy (NCBI): domain Eukaryota; kingdom Metazoa; phylum Chordata; class Mammalia; order Chiroptera; family Phyllostomidae; genus Desmodus; species Desmodus rotundus. Next base: position 34,730,615 of record NC_071396.1, read on the forward strand.
CAGGCAGTCCATGTCGGTTTCTCATAGTCCTGGCCCCTTCTTTTGGCCATTGTGTATTTTGTTAGTGTTAGTAAATGACTTTTTTTTACTAACTAGAACATTTTTTTTTTACTAACCAGGTCCTATTTACTAAATAGGACCGAATTCAAAAGTCCAGCCATGATCCGGTGACCACAGCAAGACAGGTGTGCTGTGTCTCCAGTGAGGAGACTGGTCTGCACTGAGCAGCTGTAGTGAACTTTTGGATATTAAAGTCAGTTTGTGGCCAACATGACCCCCGTGTATTTTTTGCCTGAGCCACCACCAGCCAGTCCCTCTCATTCTCTTTGTACAGTCGCTCGTTTTACACAAACACAGGCCTTCCCCTTTATCCGCGCCAGCGCCCACCTGCTGGCATGGCCCACACCCCCAGCTAACGCAGGTGCCTGTGCATTGCAGTTCTGCCGTCTGCCATGCCAGCTGTTCCCCCTCGGTTAGCATCAGCACCCAGGCTCTGGTGTCCTCGCTTGTGCCATCACAGCACCGTGGAGCTGTCCAGAGCCAAGTCCAGAGACCCCGGCCTAGCACAGGTGGTCTGACCCTCCCTGGCCTGGCTGTCCGGCAGTGTCGGCATGCCCCCACCGGCACACGCACGCCAGAGCTGGGGCCACAGCAGCAGCCCGCAGTGCTGTCACTGCCAGGGACCCAGGTTGTCCTTAATCCACCCGGTCAGTACACCGAGCAGCGGCCCCCTTCCCTCTGCCTTAGAAGCACGTCTGGTAGTGAATTTCAGCCTTGACTCAATGGGATCCACAAAAGGGCAGTGGTCATTTAATTCTCCTTGTGTTCTTGGTTCAGATTTACGTGCCTCTCATGCTGGTTAACGCGGCCGATGACCCACTTGTGCACGAAAGTCTGCTAACCATTCCAAAGTCTCTTTCAGGTAAGTGTTTGCCCCTGCGCTCTCACAGCCGCTCAGCAGACTGCCACAGTTATTCTGTCGCCGTCACCATACTGTCCCCTCCTAGCAGTGCTCTTACTTAGACCAGCCTGAGAGTCCTGGAGCTGCAGTGGGGCCTGGGCAGAGCCTTGTCGCATTCTGGCCTGGTGCAGGGGACAGGCCCGTCATTTGTAACCCTAGATGAGGGTGCAGCTCCCTGCTGAAACTCTGTGAAATTGTTGTCTCAGGGTTCTAGTTCCCTTAAGTCAGAGAGTTTGACTTAAAGAGATATTTACACTTAAGACTTGACCTGAAGAGCAAAAAGAAAAGAAAGAAAGAAGCCAGTTGTGCTGCCTCATGGCGGTCAGCCTCCCCATCTGCTTTGAGGATAAAAATAGAAGCAACTGAACAAGCCAACTGTGGCTCACGGGACCGGCATCGTACTTCCGGCCACCGGCGCCAGGGAGGGGCCAAGGGAGAGACCAGCCAGAGGGTGGCAGGAGGAGACCTGGGGGCCTCCCGGGACCCTCTCTCCTCCCTGCACATCCTCCGTGATGACGCTTCCTCTAAATACCCCATGCTACCCGGAGGGAGGAGGGACACTCCTGGTCCTCTCGAGACCCCATGCTGGGAGAGCAGATAATACAGCAGACAGAGGACTCACACCTGGCTGCCACAGTGCTTGGGCACACCACTCAGTGCACGCACTGCGTGTGGGGTGGGATCGGAGGCTCTCTCCTGTCACGCTCTCCCCGCTCCCAGGCACACCATGGGCTCCCTGCACAGAAGTCACCCACACAGCCCCGTGTGGGCGACCAACAGAGAAGGCCCAGGTGTGCTCTTCCTACCACTTCCCGCTGTAGCTCCCCTGCCATCACACAGAAATTGCGCAGTAGCAGCTGCGAGGAGAAGAGTGAGGGGGCCAGGCAAGAAGTGAGCCAGGAAGCGCCTCCGCACAGGCCCGGAGCAGCCAGCAAGGGCCCCATCAGTCATTCCCCCAGTACCGCAGCTGCTCTCGTTCCTACCGGCTGCCCATTCCAGGGATGGCCTTTGCCGCGTGCACAGCCAGCCTCACCCGTATCGTCTAGCACCTCCTCAGTCACTCTCAGGGCAGCCGTAGGAGCGTGGGCACCTTGTAGCACCACTGGCAGCTTTATGTTTCAGCCTTAAAAGATAAATGTCTGTCATGAAAAACCACCGATTCCGTTGAGTTCCCCTCATTCTCCGGTAAATAACAGTATAAACACTGGGCAGTGCGTCCTTCCTCAGCATCCCCTGCACCCAGGCAGCATCCGCATCACCTGGGGACTTAGCAGACTTGCAGAATCTTCGCTCTTTCCCAGGGTTCCGCCTATGAAAGCAGAACCTGCATTTTAAGGTGCTATCCCAGGGTTTGGATGCACAAAGTTTGGGAGCTCTTGGCTGTAAGTCGAGTCCCTTGGGGAGCTTGAGCAGCATCAGTGCCTGGGCCCCCTTCTCAGCCCACTGCTGCAGAGGTCCTGACGTAATTGGTCTGGGTGCCGCATCGGGGTCTTTACAAACCCCACAGGTTGGAATATGCAGCCATGTGGGAGAACCACTTAGCCTTCTAAGGATCTCTCAAGCTGGTGCCTGTTCTACCCCAAAGCCCAGCTGCTGCTCCAACACCTGCTGGATCCCAGCGTCGTGCCTGCCCCACCCACCTCCATCCCACTTTGGTGAACGAGGCAGAGTAGAGGTTGCATGCCCTTGTAGGTGGCCTTCACTGGCAGGGAAGGCCTGAGCCATCCCTGCCAGCCTCCTTTGGCGTGCCTGCCGTGGAGCCCAGCAGAGCTCAGTGACTCACCCGGCTGCCTTTCCCTACAGAGAAACGGGAGAACGTCATGTTTGTGCTGCCTCTGCATGGGGGCCACCTGGGCTTCTTTGAGGGCTCCGTGCTGGTCCCCGAGCCCCTGACGTGGATGGACAAGCTGGTGGTTGAGTACGCTGATGCCGTGTGCCAGTGGGAGCGGAGCAAGCTGCAGCGCTCCGACACAGAGCAGGCGGGGGCTGGCCCGGAGTGAGGCCCCCCGGACTCGGCGGGCTCCGGCTGCCCTTCTCTGGGGCCCGCGGCCCTCGCCGGCTGCTTCAGGTCTCCCGCTCCCCCAGTGGCCTGGACCTGACCTCACACCCTCAGCGGGCCGCCCCCAGGCACACACCTGGGCGGCCCTCCCTGGGAGCCCCAGGCTATTTTTGTGCTTAGTTACTGGTCTCCTCCATTGTATTGTTAGCCGTGGTGACAAGCGGCAGGCTTCTCCGGTCTGTCCAGTTAAAAGCATCATCATGATTGCTTTTAAACCAATCACTTATAGTTTCCCTGTGAAAAATGTGTTGGAGCGGCCATTTTGCATTGCCAATCAAAAGGCTCATCCCCAAGAACAGTGAAGGAGGCCTGTCATTTCGTGGTGGTCGGACGGACGTGCCCCTACACAGCTCTGAAAAAGAGCTTGCCAACCTTAGCCCGGCTGGTTTGCAGGTCGGCTCAGGCTCCTGGGGGGCCTCCCAGGCTGCACTGTGGCCCCTTCTGTGGCAGAGAAGACTCCCCTGAGTCACAAGCCATGCTTCTCCCTCACTATCTCCTGACATAGTTTCCCTGCACTTTGCTGGTGACAAGAGTGACCTGGGACACTTATTAAAAATTCAGCCTCCCAGCCCCCTCCCCCTGGAGAAGCTGATTCTGTGGGTCTAGGAAGGGTCCTGGGGATTTTAATTTTTGACAAGTGCCCCTGGTGATTCTCATCACTAGGCAAATTTGGGCAACACTGCTCCACAAGGCCTTTAAATTAGAAACATTTTGGTATTGAAATTGTGTTAAAATTCATAGTCAGAGGTGTCACCTAACTCCCAGGAGGCTCCAGAAGCGTGAGGGTCTGCCCTGCACAGGGGCCCTGTACCCAGCGTGGGGCTTGGACTGGGAGTGAGGAACATGGGCTGCCCCTGACTCCGCTTCTCACTGACTGCATGAGCCTGGGAAAGGCCCTCTGGACTCGAGTTTCTTCACCTGTAAAGTGGGGGATCTGGACCAGGTAAATTGCCGAGATAACTACCAGTCCTGAAGTTCAATGACACACTCACTTTCCTGGGGTTTGAGAGAACATCCCTCCATGGGAGTCTGGGAGTTCCTCCCAGTCTGAACTTGCAGGTGTCATCATTTGCCTTTATTTTCTTTTCTTTATTTTTTTTTCGTTCCTCATTTCATGGAAGTTTTTGGCTTTTTGTTTTACTATGTACTCATTTGTAATTTATTTTTTTAACCCAGGTCTCTGTAATTCTGGCTTTTGATACTAAACAATTCAAAAGTTGGACCTGAGTTTGGACAAAGATCTTTCCAACCAAAGGGGGTGCTGTTTTAAAAGCAGATTTGTAACTTAATAGCCTCCTGTGACCTGTTGGAGAGGTCTTTCCAAATGACCAGGTTTCAAGTACTTCTTTCTCCAGTCCTGTGGTAGTTGAATGTCTAAAACCCTGCACTTTGAAAAGTCAGCAGTGGCTTTCTAAAACCATGAGCAAAATTGCCTGCATCCTTTAAAATTTCTCCCAGCTTCATCTCCTTTGCTCCAGGACAGGCAGGAACAGAAAAAGGGGGTCTGTGTGATGTCTAAGGGGTGGGAGGAGCCACCCGGGGGCTTCGATGCCAACCCTTGTGGCCACAGGTGGATATAGCGCGGGCATTGGTCCGAGCGACTGTGACAGTAATGTCTGTAGCCTGAAGAAATCATTTGCTGACAATCACCAGATCATCTTAACGAATAACATGAAAAGCAGCCATTCTCTCTAAAGACAGATTGCTGCGATCTCAGCTTTGCTTTGGCTTCTATGAGTACATACATCAGATTCATCTTTGTGACTTTCCGCCAAGTAGTTACTTTTTAGTGCTTTTTCCTTTTCATGCCCTTTCAGCACAAAGTGGCACTTTATCATCCAAACCTCGATGTGGAAGCGAGTCCTTCCCCCGTGTCACTTTTCCCTCAACCTAACAACCACAGCGGTAATCTAGAAGGTTCATAGTCCTATTCCCCATGATTCCCTTCACCTCTTAAGACTCTCCCTGAAACTAGGTACGTGTAGCAGTAACTACTTGGTTTGTGTGACCATCCTAGGAAGCGGGAGGCTCCTTTCCATTTGCCTCAGCTTGCATCTCTAGACCCATTCTGAGAAAGGAGTGGCCAGGTCCAAGCTCCATTCAGGAAGAGAAAGGACAGTCCTGTTGTCACTTTAAGGATGACAGGCAGGGGACAGGAGTCCCTGGAGCCTGCTCTGTACAGCAGGCCGGGTGGCCCCGTGGAAGAGAGACAGGGTTGGGGGCGTCTCCTCCGTTGCCACACAACTGGCATTTGCCCCACCGCACAGCGGGGGCTGTGTGCCAGCTGAACTCTCTTCAGTGTGAGACTCTGAATGGCACTTAGTTCGGTTTTGGCTCACACAGGGTCCACGGGAGCCCTCTGTTCAGGCTCCAGGCCCTCAGGCATGGAAATGAGGATGTGACTGCGGCTGTCATGCAGGAAAACTCTCGTGGGTCCCTGAGTGAGGGCACAGAGGCAGTGTACTGAGAGATGTGCACTTGCCAAGTAAACAAAGGAGGGGAATTTTACATCGAGGCCACTGTGGCCTCCCCACCCCCCCCCCCCCCGCCCCACCCCCAAACCCCGGCTTTCCTTTGCATTCATTTCCAATGGTAATATGAGTGCTGTTCTTCTTAGTAAGGTCCTGCTTGGGCTAAAACTAGACTGAATTTTCAAAGAGCGCTTGAATACTGTCTTTTAAAATCAGATTAAGGCTATAAGTTGCATAGACCTAGACTGCTGTGTTGCAGGAATAACACATTAAAAGCCAGGAGGGAGGGAGGCACCCACGCTCCACCCGGTTGGCCCCCCTGCCTCCTAAACAATTTTGAGGCCACTAACAAGCAGCTGATCTGAGTCAAATTCGGATTTTCTGAAATGGTATTGGGTGCATTTATGTCAAAAGGGAGATTAATGGCCTTGAAGAGAACCTCCTAACTTCCCTCTGTGAGTTTGTACCAGTGATTCCAGAGCAGAACAGAGAAGAAAGTTGTAGTCCCCATATTCTTTCAAGCTCTGTGAAGCGCTTCCCCATTGACAGGGATCCCCATGACAGACCATATGGGCAGCAATGCACTTGCAAGTGGGGGCTCCTTTCTCGGCTTGGTGATACAGAAGCAGGGTCCAGGGGACTGTCCCTTACACTGCATGGGGAAGCGATTGCTTCACCTGTCTGACCCCTGGTTACCTTAGACCATCTAAAACCACTTCCTCTGCTTGCATGTCATTTCCCTGAACATTCCCACTCACCTTGCACAGCTCTTGCACGTGGAAACAGCTAAGCGCAGGCTCCCCGCTCACATCGAGGGGACTTGGAGGGGGAGCTACTGCATTAGGCCTTGCCGGTGAAGAACCTCCATCTTGCCCTTGCCCTGTCTTTGGCTTGGGGCACCGTTGGAACCAGGCAGATACCCCCATCTTTCTGTGTGACTCAGGCAGAGCCCTGAGCGTTGCCAGGGCAGAAATCCGTCCAGCTCTGGCCTTCATCCCCAAACTGCTGTCTTCATTAATGCCAGCTCTCTGGGTAGCTGAGCGTATGCGCCCAGCATCCGAATGAGAGCGTGCTTTGTCACTGTGTGACTGCAGGTCATTTCGCCAGCTCCAGGGAGACGATGTGTGTGTTCTCGTTTGTGTTGGCCAGGCAAGCCGATGTCGGGGATGTGAGAGGCTCTTCTGCTGTGGCATCGATTCTGGCTCAGAGCTCAAGTAAAGGTCAGAAACTTCACATTGAGTTAAGAGAACTCTCAGGTTTTCGTCTTTTAGGCAGGACAGGAGAGTTACTGAGAAGCATTTCCCTGCGGCATCCGCTCCCAATGCATCTGGAATCACTTTCTTTGTCTAGAAAGCCTTAACTTGATTGAATATCCCCTGGTACCACAATGTCATGCTGTCGGGATTCAAATTCTTCTGCTGAGGACGTTTGAGGTAAAGCCACAAGCAAAACCAGAGAATTTCTTCGTTCTCTGTGTCCCGTTCCTTGTTATTTAGGCACCCCCACCCCTCGGTGATACAAGGGACCCAGAACCCACTGAACACCACATCTCTGATGCCTTTCTTCTTCTTGGCCTCACTCTGTTGTTCAAAGCCACTCTGGATGACTTGGATGCTTCAAAAAGCCATGAGAAGCAGCCTGTCAGTGGCACATAGAGACCCAGCAATTGAGGGGAGTTTGCTCCCACCTCTATTATCTTAGCAGAGGGAAGTAACGCCCTCTTCACAGAGAGGGATTGCTTTTGCCAAACTATCTGAGGCTAAGGGAAGGGGAAGTGGCCCCTGCTGGCAGCGAGACTGGACTGCTCCCCAAACAAAAGCTGCTTCCTCCTGCTTGTGCCACCGCCGCTGCTGCTGCTGCTGCTGCTGCTGCCTCCCCTGGATGCTGCAGCCCGGCATCCTTGGAAGCAGGCTCTGGGGTCCAGCCCACCAGTCATTCTCGACTTCCAGACAGTACACAGCTGCCCTGTGGTAGAGTTAGAGCCCCACCCCCTATGTTTTCTGAGCTGTTTGTTTTTCCTGGCAGGTATGTGGATATCTCTAATGAATGAGAAGACACTGATTTCTGTTAATAACTGGTGGATTAAGCCTTGTAACTCTACTCCTCTGTCAATTAGTAATGAAATCTTATGACCTACCTTTTCCCCCTTCCAGTCCCCATAAGCCAAGAAATCTACTATTGCCATAAGTTGGGTACAGTCCACGTATCGCATCTGCAGGCATACCCTTCATCTCAATGAGCATTCTCCTTCCAGACCACCCACAGTGAGCAGCCCGAGCCCCCGCCCCCCCCCCCCCCCCCCCCCCCGCTTCCCTAGAATAATCACAGACGCCCAGGCTGTTCGCGTGGGTGTAGTTAGGTTTCCTTTGGTGTTCTGTTTGGCTTCTTCAGTTTCCCTAAAGCACAAGTCCATGTAGAACCCTGGCACCTCTCACAGCAATTCAGGTGACCCAGGCCTCTCCTACTGCCTCAGGAAGACCATCACTGTACCTGAGCTTCTGACTCCTGCCACTGCAGCTGCCTTAGTGACACCGGGGGAGGTGAGGGGGGCGGGGAACCAGTGTGCGTCTCCCCCTTCCTGGTTAGACTCCCGCCAACCATGTCTTCTGTTGGCAGATCTGCTTCCAGATTGATTTTTGAGAACCATCACTTTCACATTCCTAATTTTGGTTTTGTTCGCATTTTCTGAAACTTAAAATGCTGCCCTGAAAGTAATGTATTTTTGAGTTTGTGTTCTGAAAGCCTCTGTGCTGCTGGACTATGGGGGAGAAATGCGGGATCCTCCAGCACTGAGGTGTTTAAGATTTGCAACTAGCAATGCAATTTTTTCTAAATATGAGGATATTTACCTTTATTAAGAAATTATACTAAACAATGATGTCCTTGATCATTTTATGTTCTTGTATTATTTTGATCCTATTTTGATTCTGTGTGGTGGTAAACAAAGATCATTACAAACAAAAACTGTAATTTTGTTATCTTTGATTCAATGGAAGTTCTTTACTTAAAAAAATTAAAGACTAAAAACGTGGCATGGCTGTGTGTTTTTGTATAGTGGGGCTTTTCTATCTAAAAGGATGCTTGGCCCTGGCTGGGTAGCTCGGCTGATTAGAGCGTTGTCTCAATACACCAAGGTCGCAGGATTGATCCTGGTCAGGACATATACAAGAGGCAACCGATGAATGAACCAGTAAGTGGAACAACAAAATTGATGTTTCTCTCTTAAAAAAAAAAAATCATAAATAAAGGGATTCTTCCTGTGTCTTCACTAAAGTGTAAGCTTGAAGAAAATGGGCCAAACACCAAGTTCTCGTCAGAATTCATTTTACTCAGCCTTGCAAACAAATACCGGAGAAATGACCAGCCCACGGGTGTCTTTACAAGCCCATCTCTCCAGGCAAGAAAGCCAAGGCCCCAGATAAGTGAGAAATTGCCTTCTAATCTATAAAGTGAACCATGTAGATAGGACGAAGGCGAAGTAGAACTGGCGGTTGCCGCGGGCGATCCGGATGCTTTGCCAATCGTGTTCTCGAACAGACTGGGCGAACGCTGCTGAAGCTGGAGATCACGCTGCGTCGGTTCGTTGATAGTGGCGTTCTGCTCTCCTTGCTACCTGTCTCAACCCAAGCAAAGGGTCTCCCAGGGCCGAGCGCTGGCCCAGCCAGAAAAGGTGCCCATGCTCCCCGCCCTCCTCAGCCGTTCCAGAGCTTTGGTAAGGAGGTTGGGGTGGGAGGGTGCGTGGCTGGCTTTGGACGACATGTGTTAACATGACCTAAGAATGCCCCATACCAAATAGCAAAGTGCACCCCTCTCTGGGACGTAGCTTCCCCCCACTTCTGATCCCTCACAAAATAGCCAGATTCGTGATCCAAGAGAACCAATTTGCAAAGGATACTGCCTATGAAAAGCACCATATGGAAGACATCTAGGGTCCAGGCTGTTGGGTCGATGCCAGCAGCTTGCCAGTGTGTCCCACTCACAGCGGGGCCTCTCCCATAGATTCATTCTCAGTGACATTTATCTGCACTCACTCCCTGTCCCAATGGTGCTAATACATTCTTATTATACTTTTTGTTAACAGGCCCCTCAGCTGTAGCCCTATAGGGACTACTTGCCCAAGGTAAGGACCAAACACCTACCTGGATGGCCCGCCATAGGTATGACAGCCTCCCTCCTCATTTCCCTCGGGTATCCCCCCCGCCCCACCCACAAAGGGTCACATGTCTCTGAGTGGTTGGGAAGATGTGACAGGCTGTTTGGCCTTGAACTGCTGAATCTCTTCCCTCTCTCCTTGTGGCTGTTTGCACTTTTGGCTTCACACTTTCGGCCTCATTTGGAATTGCTCCGGCATCTCTACTGGAGACTACCTGGTTTTACTCTTAAAGAGTTATTTCCTCCTCTGTCTGATGATATTGGCCAAACTGACCTGGAATATGTGGCGTTCTAGTGTCATTGTTCCTCCTTCCCCTCCAGCTACACCTCCTCTTCCCCCAGAAGGAAATAAACATTTGAGACAGAGCCTGAGTGTCACAGAGCTGAAGGGATCTGGGGTCAGAGTTGCTGGGTGAGGGTCCGCTCCTGGCCACTTCCTAGTTCTTTGACCCTGGGCATCTAACACTGAGTTTTTGTTTTGTTTTGTTTTTACCTGTAAGATGGGAAAAATTGTAATATGAAAGCCCGTCTGTGGGTATGGAGACAGTCTGTATCACTAGCAAGCTCCCAAGTGGGGCAGACACCTCCCTCTGGGGACCACACTTGGAGCAATCAGGCTCCCAGGTGGCCTGGAACTTCAGGCGCAGAACTGTTGAGTGTCCTCAACATTAGTGTCAGGTCCACCACTGGACAGGGGATCAAAGATGGTCCTGTTCACCTGTAAGTCCCTCTTCAGCTCTCTCCCTGGCTGGTTAAGAGCTAGGCATCCCTCTTCGGGAAAACTTGGGACTCTGAGCAGCAGCCAAGCCCAGGCAGAGGCTCTGAAGCTGGTGGCCCGCTTCCCTACTTAGACTGCCACCCACACCTTAACAAACTGCCTCCATCTGTGACACAGAGATCCCCAGAGGGCCGCAGGGGGCTGGCAGAATTGCATCACGACGACTTCCCAGCTCTTGTTCTGTTCACTGTACTTGGATGTGGCGGAATTCGTGCCTCAACCCAGATGTCTCCAGAAAGGAAGCTATTCTGGGCAGCACATGTTTGTCATTGAAGTCAAGTTTTGCTGTTACTCTTCCCATATTAGGTGGCTTGCAAGAGTATTTTATTGTCCCTCTTCCTCTCATTAATGTAGTGACACCTGCTTGTAGGAATCCAGCATGTAGGCAGCTGGGGTTTTGTGAGGCTGAGTATGTTAGATTTAACATCAACATTTATGGCATTGGGACATGTTACCCCAAAGGTGACACCACCTTCCTCCTGCCCAAGGTCAGGGCCAGCCTGCCAGCTTCTTTCCTGCTCAGCATCTCTGAACATGGAGGGGCAGTACCAGCCCCTGGCCACCAGGGGGCGGTGCCAGATCACAGTTCATGGGTTCACTGGGTCCCAGCCCTATAGTTTCTTCCTAGAAAGCCCCTAGACTTTCTTAGCTCCAGAAGTTCTAGAAGATCCCTCCGGATGAGGCTATTGAGTCTCCTTCAACCAGAGTAGCTCTACTCTTTCTAAGTGTAAATACTAAAGTTCCATGTAAGATTCCATTTGGAAAAGCAGAGCCTCAATTTTTAAAGGGTTGGAAGAAACCCTCACTGGTCAGCCACCCACAAAACTTTGCTGATTCCTTCCTCAGCTCTGAAGTCCTATGTAAATATCACTTACGCTCATGGCTTGTTGACTGTGAATGTTACAAAGGAGGAAGTGACCTGGGTGATGAGCGTGCACTGCAGCCTCTAGAGATGAAAGCAAGAATGTAAGAAAGAAGTGAACGCACGTGTGTGAGCACATTCACATGTGTGCCCAGGTATGTGGCCATGCTGGCAAACGAGAACTCTCAGCAGGCCAGAGACATTCCTGCAGGAGCGAACGCAGAAGGCACTGGATTGAGCCCACAGCCCAGGAAATGCCACTGAAGATCCTGCTCCAGAAGGTGGGTGCAGCCCCAGGGGTGCTTCCTGCCCACAAAAAGTGGGGTGACCCCCCCCAGGCAAGAGCAGAGAAGTCTTGGCATGATTACTGGGGTGCCTCGGTGGGAGCAGCCAGGCCAGTCGACCCCCAGCCACCACCATAGCCAAACGGACAACCATGGAGCATCATCCAGCAAGAAATCTCCAGCACGAAACTTCTGACATGTCCTGTCACTCACAGCACCTTCTCCACACCCTGCACACATCTTTTTTCCTGTTTCATTTGCATTTTTACCTTTTTTGAAATAATAAAGCTAATATGTCGGAAATGTTGCTTATTTTCTTCCATCTTCAATATTAAAGTGGCTCCACAAAAAGTCACCAATTTTGATATAAGTTCTTTTTAAATGCACGCTGATATGACAGCTGTCACAATACAGTCTAACAAAATTGTTTCGAATGATGTTAAAGGCAACTAGGCGCTACTAGAGCCATCGTATGGAAAAAAACAAAAACTTTTTGGCCAACCCAGTATCCGCCCCCCTGTGCAGAGCTAGAGGTCAGACATCTACAGTGCCCGAGGCTGCAGATGCAGAAGCACTTTCACTGTGTCGCTGGAGGACTGAGTGTCCGAGAAGACACCATCTGTGAAACCTCCATGAGGCAGGGGCTCTGGAGGAGAGCACGTCTGGTGGAGAGACCCCACAGGCAGAAGGAGGGGGCACAGCCGCTGCCCTGGAAGGAGGCCCAGGGTCCCGGCCATCATTGCTGCACGCGCATCAGACTGCACCTGACTGGGGGGCACTGGGCCACCACAGGATGCAGCTGCCGAGGTGCCGGTGCCTGCTAGATCATGTGCTCTTAGATTCCCCCCTTGCCTGTCCTCACGGACTCTAAGGAGCAAAACTCCGTTATGAAGGAAATCACTACGAAACTTAGAGTCTTTGAAACAACCTCACATGAAGCCTCAAAGTCAGTAGGAATGCAACTGCCCCCAGTTCTTGTTCAAGTGAATCCCCCCTGCCTTACTGGCCCCAAACTTAGGATAGTCCTCCTAAGCCCACACAAGCTTAGGGAGGGTCAGGGGAACCTCAGTCGCCTCACACAGCCCTTTTCCAGCCTTCTGGGTCCAGGACAGCCGGGGTGAGACCCAGGGTTGCTAACTACAGGTCGGAGGGCAGGAGACGTCCTCAGAAGGCAGTGTTCTCAGCTTGGGCCCGGGGACCAAAGAGCTGCTCAGCAACGGCCCTGCCATCATATTTGGGCAGTGTGCCCCCAAAGTCGGTGGGCAGGATGTCCTTGTCAATCTCCTGAAAGAAGCCGGAGAGGTCATCTCCATGGACTAAGATCTGCAGGAAAGGAAGGGGGACAGAGCTGAGCAGGGGTGGGGCCCTGAGGAGGAGGGATCGAGGGGTGGACAAAGACGCAGTGTGCCATCTCTCTGCCTGGTGACATCCTTCTGCACAGTCCTTGTTGTGATGTCTGCGGGATCCACTCAGTTCGGGACTACAGTAAGAGTCTGAGGAGGGCTCCCGGGGGGTCCCCTCAACCCCCCACCCTCATCCCCCCACCCTCATCCCTCCTGTCTCGCGAACCCTTTCCTGCCAGAGCCCCATTCACTCTTGATCTCACCAGCCAATCTCTGAGCGCCTCCTCAGCGCTGCCATACACTCACCCTCTGGAGCATCTTGCTCTTCAGGAAGGGCCGCACCACGTTGTAGGTCGTGGTGAAGTACCATGGCTGGTGGATGAAGTGGATGGCTTTGAACCGGGCTGGGAAGGAGTCCTGCGGCAACAGAGAGCATCCCACTCCACAGCCCCAGTGACCCCCCCCCCGCCTCTCTCTGTGGCCCATGGAAGTTTCCAGCCCCAGTCCAACTGGGGAGCCCTGCCTTCACTGTGGCTCCAAATGGCAGGAGGCCATGCAGCCCAACCCTCTCCCAGCAGATGTGTAAAATCGTGCATTTCACTGGAGTGAAGAAATGAACTGGCAGCTTTCCTTAGTTTTAAGGGGACTGAGTTTTTCAACCCCACTTGCCTGATGAGTAAACTGCAAACTACTGTGCACCACAGGGACACCACTGTTGCACCTTGCTGCCCTTCACCCCGTCCTGCGGCTCTCGCCTGCCCCCCACCCTTTCCCAGGTGCACATAAAGCCGACTTAAGGTGAGCTGCGGGAGAGGGCTTCTGACCTGACAGGAGTGAGCTGTCGGGAGTCAGCGATCTCCTTTCTCAGGACAAATTCACTTCAAAGAGAGGCCTGACAAATGTGGGCAGGGGATGGGATTTTGGGTCCCTGCCTCTCTGCCACTTTACAGTTTGGTGACCTTGAGGAGTCATGCAAATCTCTGAGCCTGAGTTTGCAGGTGTTTAACATGAAGCAGGGAAGCAGCGAGAGAGTGCTCTCTCAGGGCACGTAAATCAATCACTGTGCATACTTGGCACACCGTTCATCACCAAGCGTTTGTGGTTCTCACTGCTCTTGTGACAGGTGGTCACACTCTCAGGGCCCTGCTGGCACCATCAAACCAGGACCCGGGGCCAGTCCCCCAGCCTCCCACCCTGTGAGCCACCTGCGAGGCAGCGTTCTGAGGCCCCACCTGCAGCATCTCCACCATCTTCCTGAGGTCGGCAGCCCGCAGCCCAGCAGCCTGCTGCACGGTGAAGCCCTTGAAGTTCTCAATGATGCAGAAGCCGTTAATTTGAGTCTCCTCATTCTCCAGCAGCTTCTCCAGGATGAAACAATAGGCCTGCAAGATCTTGGGCAGGGAGTGAACAGGCTACCAGACGCAACCCCCAAAGATCAAGGGCCTGAGGGGAGAGCAAACTGGTCCATCCTTGTCAGAGATAAGTTGTCACAGGCTGAGAGCTGGGGCATATTTCCCTCATGAAAGTACCCCAAGAAAATGACCTTGCATGGCACAGCCATGTTAGATGCCAGAGTGTTTATCCCTGTGCCCTTATAATGTCCCAAGTTAAGGGGCTGGTGAAATTATGGTGCATTCAGGCCATAGACGACTCCGGAGCAGTTAAACACGGTGTATAAGACTAATGTACAGGAACATGTTCACTCGTGGTATATTATTGTAGGGCATGATCCTATTTTTGCGAGAAAGAACATGTTTGTGCAGACACGGGGCAGCTCTCTCAAGGGCCTGCCGGGGGCACTGCCTACATACAAATGCAGAGGAGTTGGGCCAGCCGTGACCTCTGCTAAACAGGGTGGAACCCGGGCTTTCCAGAACCTCTCCCGGCTCTCCCTGTTCTCTATGTCACTCAGCTTTCAGCATTTGGCAGTGCTGACCACAGCCCGTGGCCCACAGCTGTCACCCCCCACTTGGCAGGGACAGCAGGGGGCAGCTGTGTCTTGGCTAGTGGACCCTGCCTGCAAAGCTGCTGGGTTTGCCAGCTGACCCGGCACACCCTAGGAATGCTGCCCTTCCTGAAAGGGGCCTGGTGGCACCGACCACCTGCTACCCCCTCCCACAGTTGTCGCCCCCTGGGCAGCCAGGAGTGAGAGCTCAGTAGAGGCCAGGGCTGGGGGAGGGGCCAGGGCAGAGGGTGGGAGGGAGCCAGGAGAGCTCCCCACCCCCCGCTGACCTCATCAAAGGTGATTTCTTCACAGTCCCAGTTCTCGATGTTGAAGAGCATGACCACTCGGCCATACTTGTCCCGACTGGACAGGACCCCGGGGTAGCCGGCCTCGATGGTGCAGCGGACCGCCTCCAGGGACAGGCTGTCGAAGAGCTCAGGGTGCTGCCGCCGGAAGTGCACGTAGCCTGCCGCAGGGTGGGGAGAGGGGCCTTCAGGGAGCCAGCCCACCCTGGGGTGGGACCCAGGCACCCTTGTGTGTGACCAAGCAGGACACGCCACCTTCCAAGGATAACTGTTGGGGTAATCAGACGAGATTCTAGGCGTGAGCATCATTTCTAAGCTGCTGAGGCATAACCGTGAATCTGAGGGTGACAGTTACTTGTCCTTTCTCTCTCCCAAGGGCACAAGCGCAGGTTTCTCAGTGGGACATAGGTGAGAGCTGGGAGGGAGGGGGTTGGAATAAAATCCAAACCCCAGGCAGGACACCGAGGCCCTTCACGGGGAGCAGCATTTGTCCCACCTCCACACCCCATCCGGCCGTTCTGGCCAGGTCCCCACCTCTGCTGCTGTCTCCACCACCACCCTGGAGGGGCCAGGCCTGAGCAGGTCGGGCGCACCTGCCGAGGGATTGCCACCGGCCTCCTGCCTCACTCCAGGCCACCCCCATCACCTAGCCTCGGTCCTGTTGCCCCTCTGTCCCACCGCTCTGCGTGCCCCACCCCCGGACATCTTGTTTCCTTGGGGTTTTCCTTCAAAACTCCTGTTTGTACCAAGTCCTTCCACTTTACCTAAAACTTACAACCCCTCAATGCTTTATCTCTACCTCCTTTATTTTTCTCGTTATCCTCTCTTACTATAACTCTATATACTTTTATTTTATCTGCTTTACTCCTTCCACCATCAGAATACACAGCCCATGAGGGCAGGCAGTTCTTGCCTGCTTTGTTCTCTGCGGCACTCTTCGACCTGAAACGGCGGATGGTAGGCAGCGCAGTGAATGGACATTTGGGAACAGAAGGAAGGAAGGAGCAAGAAAAGGCCACTCGTGGGCCTGCAGAAGGCCTGCTCAGACCCTGGCCCTCCACCAGCACCAAGGACTGGATTTCCGGAGGAAACTTGTCTCCCTTCAGCCACCTAGCAGGGCCAGCCCTCAGGCTCCTTCCCAGGACTGGCTCCATTTTCAGCTCCGCTCTCCTCATGAGGCTCAGGTACCTGTGGGGAGCCAGGCACCACAAAGCCCCCTTCCCTGCAGCACTCCAGAGCCAAAGCCTTGGGGTGGGACGTAGGGGGGTTGGACAGGCTGGGTGCTGGGGGGACTCCTCCCCTCCTTGGGTGCCCAATTTGGGTGACTCAGTTCTACTCATTGAACCCTAAGGCTAAGAGAGGGGAGAGAGGGGCCTGATCTCTGGGAATCTGGTCCAGCCCCCACATTCACTATCCAAGCTGAGCAGGATACCCCAGGCCAGTCTCATAAGTCAGGACGGGGAGGCTCAGAGCCCTACACAGGGCAGGGAATAGGAGGGAAGTAGAGGGGTTGGTCTCCTCGGTGCCTGCCTGGTGCCTGCCTGCTTGAGGGTCAACACCATCCTCATAACCCCACCCCCTGTCCCCTCAGCCTTCCCAGGGCCCTTTCCCCAGCGAGGGCCTCACCTCTGAGCAACTCGTAGGCGCGCCCCACGTCAAACTTCCGCGCGCGGATGAAGCGCAGGAAGAAGGCACTGTCCCAGCCCTGCACCTTCTCAGCCACTGCGCAGGCCAGCTCCTGCCCGGAGGCCGCCTGCAGCCGCACCAGCTCCTGCAGCTCCTGCACGGCCTCCTCCCTAGTCTCCTCCCTCTCGTTCAGCTCATCCTTGGCCTGAACAGTTAGGTGGAAGCAGGAAGCCACTGGTAAGTGTCGTGCGGGCTGAGACCCAGAGCTGGGCCATCACTGCTCTGCCCACAGGGCAGCACTCATGTTGGAGAAAATGAGGTGCAACTGCATTGGTTCGGTTGCAAGACAGAGCCGAAGGTGCAAATGTTTCTCATAACCGCTACACTTACCGGAGCCCTTGGTTAGTGCCCCGCCCAACCCTTTAAATACACTGTTTTTCCTTCTTTGCCACAGCCCATTCCCGCGAGGCTCATGTCTCAGGACGAGTAGACCGAGGTTCTGGAGTGAAGATATTCTTGCCCAAGGTGAGCCAGATGGAAAGGAGTGGAGTTGGGAATTAATGAAAAGTCCTACTCAGGCTGGGCTCTTAATCCCTTTGCTCTGCTGCTTCCCACGCTTAATTCTGATCTTTTGCAAAACAAAGGTATCCAACATATAGCAGCCTGCGCCTGCCCCCAAAGCCTCGCATACTTCCCTTAGGCTGAGGCTGGAGAACTAAGCAGCTCTCCCTTTGGGCAGAGTGAGAGGAGAAACCAGAGCAGGGGGTCACGTCGGGAGGGGGCGGGGGAAGCTCAGAGCTCTGGTCCCTTGGGCTGCCCAGGGAAGCAGAGAGGGAAGCCACAAGCCCAGCTCAGCTCAGCCCCCGCTCTGCCGTCTGATCGTTTCTGAGCTGGTCCAACAATCTTTTGTTTATGGGTTCGGAAGACAAGACCCAGAGAGGGAAAGCAGTTTGCTCAAGGTCACACAGCAAGTTGGAAGTAGGTCCGATTCTCGAACTCGGGCCTCTTGCCTATCCAGTGAGGGCAGCATTGGGACCCTGTTCCCCAGGGCCACGTGCAGCCCAGCGTTCCTGCTCTCAGAGTCTAGGACGATCCCGGTCAGGGGCCCCAGGACCCCGTTGGTGCTATAGTCTTGGATTGGGTGGCCTTGCTATCTGGTCAGCCAGGTGCTGCCATGGCCGTGACCTCCAGGATGGCCCCTAGAATGGGCCAGTCCTTTAAGTTCAGGATGACCTGGAGAGCTAAGGCCCACCTCCCCCTACATCCCGGGCCACCTCACCTTCTGCAAGGTGTGGGGGGGCAGCTTGCTGCATGGGCCAAAGACAGGCCCGTGATCCTTGGTTGTAAGCCGCTCCAGCTGGGCGCGGAGCTCCTGCTCCTCTTCGGGGACCACACGGAAGGTGCCCGCCTGGCAGAGAGGGGTCGGGAAAAAGTGGCAATCGGTTCCCATCAGCATGAGCAAGCCAAGCACATGGTCTGCTCAGACCCTAAATGAGTGCTTTTGCCCAAGGTGGCTGTTAAGCCTCCTCCCTTTATGTGGGGTCCAGGACCACAGAGAGCTTGTAGGGGTAAATTCCCATAACTGTGGGCAGACCAGGGAGGGAGAGAGGGAAGGGGGAAGGAGCGCAGCCCCGGGGCACAGGGGCACTCACCCCCTCTGACATGCTGCTCTAGAAGACTGAGTCCTTGTCCTCGGAGAAAGCAGGCCCCCCTCCTGGGTCCTGGCCTCTCTAGATGGCCTCTTTCCTGGGAGAGGAAGTCAGGGCTGCAGCAGAATGGGGGGACTCCTGATGCCGTCTCAGAACAATGGATCTCAAACTCTTGTGGGCACCACAGTCACCTGGGGTGTCTGCTGGAAACACAGAGGCCTGGGCCCTGCACCCTGTGATTTAGTCTGACCCCAGCCAGGGAAGCGGTGCTTTGAAGCAGCAGCCCAGGTGGCTCTGAAGAAGAGGGAGGATTCTCGAGTTACACCCTGAGAAACACTCCTTTTAGGAGTAATCCATACAAATATAACTCAGAAACCTCAGTTCTTAAGATGCAGGACAAGACACTCCCTCTTTCACCTGTGGCCTCCTGCTCCAGCCCAAAGTTGGGGGGAGGTGAGGGGCTCAGAGACTCCCCAGCCTCGTGGGGGCCCTGGCCCAGCACTTTCCTCTCAGGAGGGGTGAAGACCAGTTATGTGACGATAACACTGCGTGTGTGCTTTGCGACACACAAATGCTTTCAGGTCCGCCATCTCAGAGCCTGGGCTGGTATTGTAATTCCCATCTCACACAGGAGGGAACAGGCCCAGGAGAATAAGTATTTGTCCAAGGTCACACCGCCAGAAATAGCCAGGGATCGGGAGCCCAAGCAGTGACTTCCCCTCAGCACCCAGAGGCAGCCAGTTGTGGCAAAAGTCAGACCTGGGTTTAAAGTCTGTCTCTTCTACTTTCAAGCCGTGTGATGTAGCCTGAGGCTGGGTTGTCTCTAACAGGGAGACAAATTAAATAATAGACACAGAAGTACTGCGGCCCCCAGAGCGCATCCCCGCCCTTGCCCACACAACACCCTGCTCACTCCCAGAGTCACTTTGGAGACAGTTTTCTGTTTCCAGATTTTCCCCTCCCGCACCTGAACATCCCCAGGGCCCTCAGGGACCAGCCCTGCCCCTCCTCTGACCATTAGTCATTTCTGTCCCCAAGGCACTGTTGCAAATTGGCAAAGGTGGGACCTGACCCATTTTCCATCTGACAGCAAGACTGCTTGGACCCCTGGGGCCAAAACTTCCCCAGAGACACCTGGGCCTGAATCAGGCTTTGTCATTCATTACGTGAGTGACCTTAGGCGAGCTATTTAACCTTTCCAAGCCTCAGTTTTCTCATCTGCAATTCAGAGATAACAATCCTACCTACCAAATAGAGTTGTAATGAAGACTGACCACAGGATTTCTGTGAGGTGCCTGGCACGCTGTTTTGCTCTGACACATAGCTCCCCTTCTCTTTCCTGACATCATACTGATCACCACCCCAATATGACAGTGGGGCTTGGGGGACCCCAGGGAATATCTGAGGGTCTCCCCTTTCCTGCCTATCTGACTCCGCAACCCCAGCCAGGGCAGGGACATTTTGAGAGCTGTAACCCACTCACAGGAACCAAAGTTAAGCCACTTCTCTGGCAAGTAGACCCCCAGACATGCAGCACAGAGACAGGCAGACAAAGCACAGCCGTGCTCCCACTTGGGTTTTCTGCAGCAGGCATGGACAGGCTGAGAGAAGTACCTCAGGAGCCCACGCAGCAGAGGGAGAAGCTCGACAGCCCCCACTGGACAGCAGATCAGCCGGACCAGATCCTAGGTCCTAGGAACAGAGAGTTACACTCAGTGCGGTACTGCGTAATGCTTTCTAAAGTGGGCCAGTGTATTAAAGCTGGTTTTTTAAAGCCCTGATTTATGAGCTGTATACAGTGAAAACATACCCACCCCTCACTCCAGTGCAGGCTGATCCCTGCTGTCTGGGGTTGCCAGATAATATTTAGAATGTACAATGACAGGTGAAGTTGGGATGAACAACAAATATTTTTAAAATATAAGTAGGTCCCAAATGTTGCATGAGGCATACTAATACTTCCAAAGTATTTGTTGTTGGTTCGTCTGAAATTTCATATTTACATTCACCTTCACATTTAGTTCACATTTGTTTGCTAAACCTGCCATCAGATTGGCTTGGTTCGTCCTGGAAAATAGCCAGTTGGTTTCAATTATACAGGGGTCTGGGACGTGGCCCCCTTCTACCCCAGACTCTTCACCCCAGTCCTGGGCTTCCCGGCCCAGCCAGGCACCCGGAACTGACTTACCTGCCAGGTGGGCAGCTCCTCCTTGGGGCCCCCTGGAGCCTGTATTCCCGGGGAGCCCTGGAGTTTGCCTCCACTAGGGGCCTGGCCCAGTCAGCAGGCTGGGATTAGTGTGTCACAAGGGACTTCTCAGGGCCCGTGGTGTCCTGTTAAAGCAGGCTCACAGGAGGCCCAGACTGGGGCACGCAAAGCACCGAGGGGGAGAGGAGATCGGCCTGGGCCTGGCTGGAGCCACCTCAAAGCTCTCCTTTGTGTGGTCTGCTCTGAGTTCCTGCTTAGCCAGTGGAAGCTGGGCTTTGGGGGTGGAATCTAGGCCAGCCCCATCCTCTCCTCCCTGCCCTCTCCCTCATCCCAGGGGGCTGTGGGGGATCACCCCCCAGGGTAAGACATGCAGGAGGCATTGGGAAAGTGTGTTTGGAACAACTTAGGTGTGTGGTTCTACTTTCTCAACTGGAAATTTTGTGACCAAGTATTTCTGATGAGAGTCCAAAGTGAGATATGCTGTACAAGTAATGATAAACTACCTACCAGATTTTGAAGACGTAGTCCAAAGAGTGTAAAATTCTTCATTAATGAGCTTTATATGGCTTAATGTTCTGAAATGATAATATTCTGAATGTACTGAGGTAAAAATGTTTGAGCATTCCATGTCTGGTTCCTCTGCCTGGAACAACAGTGCCGCCGTGTGAGAGATGCTGCCCTCATTGGCTCGGACACCTGTGCTGGCCACACCGGCAGACAACTGTGGGCTCCAGGCGCACTCTGCCAGGCTGGAGGCAGGGCAGGAGGGGCCCAAATTTGCCGTGCCTGCACTCTACACTGTAGCAAGGGCCTTATCAGCGTCATTGCATCCAGGCCTTCCAGATGTGAGGCAGAGAGGATAATACCCCTTTTCACAGAACAGGGGACTGAGCCTTAAAGCCACACAGCTGGTAAGGAGTGGAGAGCCAGTCACTCTGAAGCCCTCTCATTATTCAGCACACACAGCTGCCCCCTGGTCTGGAAGTGAGAGCCACACAGGTGGGACTGCCCAGGGAAGTCTCAGCTGTCCCTGGCTCCTGGGGAGAGTGACACCATCTCACTTTCCAGGAAGCAGCCCCACAGGGTAGGAGTCTGGTCACTGTCTTTGAGGGGTGACCCTAGGGAATGTCCGGGCCTCCACCCCTTCTTTGAGATATGGGAAAACCCAGGTCCATGGACATTTTGCACCTTCTTTAAAATTACACAGCGGTAAGGAGAGCGTCCTGTCTTGCTCGGGTTGGCTGGCAGCCGCCTCTCTACAAAGCTCCGGTTCCACCTGGAGGCACGCTGGTTCCGCAAGGGAGGCCGGCCTGCCCTGGGACAGGTGGGGGTTGGCAACTGCCAGAGATTCTAGCGACGAGGTGCAGAACAAGCAAATCGATCAGCATGCTTGTTCAAAGAGTATTTGCACGTTAAGTGTCCGTAAGGTCCTCACTGAGAAAATGGGAGTGGGGGACGCAGTGCTCCTGAGCCTGGACACCTGAACCTCGTCCCATCGCTCCGGGGAGCGGAAGGAAAGAATCGGTGCTGATGACGGCGACCTTACAGATTTGGTGGGAAAAACTGAGGTCATCTGCAGAGAGTTACGGAGGAGACAGAAAAACCTGAAATCATCCTCATGAAGAACGGAATAGACGAGAGACTCTGCCCTACTGTTGTGCATTTAACACATACTTACTGAGCATGTACTGCTTTGCCAAGCTGTGCACTGAATGCTGGAGTTTCTCACGGGGAACAAGACCCCCCCGGCCCCGCGCAGTTTATAGCGAAGGGGTTACTGGCACCTCGGATGGCACAAGGAGCGGGACACCGGCCTCTGCCCTCCAGGCCCTTGCAGTGTGAAGACCTGCGGGGCCAGGCCACACTGCGCATGCTCGCTCTGCGGTCCCGCGTTCGAGTTCTCGGGCTGCGCCTCCCCCTGACTGTGGGTGAAGACGTCCCGGCGGCTCCTCCCCCTCTGCCTTAATGGTACAGCCCACCGCGGGCGCTCGGCGGCGGAAGCCAGCCGCGGGGGCGGGGCCCGTTCCGAGTGACGGAAGTGCGGGGGCGTGGGTTGCGCGGGAGTTTTGGAAGAAGGCGGTGGCGGCGGTGAGGTCAAGGTAACGAAGCAGACAGGCTTCGCGCGCGGCTGGGGCGGTGCGGTTCGGCCCCGGGGAGGAGGACGCGGATCTGTGAGGGCAGAAGGGCCCGTTCCGCGGTGGTGTCCAGTGCTTTCTGTGGCCTGCAAGTTCGCGGTGCGCCGCGTCCCTGGGCTTTCGTGGTTCCCTCCCCTCGGGGCGTGTGACACTTAGGCCCTCGCGTTCAGGTCTTCTCCCCCCTCCCCCTTCGGGGTTCAGCGGCTACCCCTAGGAATTTCCCTTAACCCTAATTCAGGCCGCTGTCGCTACCACCAAAACAGCCCCATGACCTCCTAGTCTCTGCTCCTTCCACGTTGATGCGATTCAGTTTCTTCAAATGCTGTCTTGAGCTTGTCAGGTTCGCTTTGGCTCCAAAAGCTTTTGTTGGAGCCAAAAAGTCTCCATTATTTGCGGAATAAAATCCAAATTCCATAACCAGGTATTTTAAAATCTTTCCCAGTTTATTCCCAACCTATCTTTCTAGCCTTCCTCCTCCACACTCCCCTCCTTGAACTCTCTCCCTCCCGCAGTCTTTTTTTCCCCAAGTAAGTTTTTCATATTCTTCTCTGAGTGCCTTTGTTGATGATACTGTCTTTCCCAATAGTGTATAATGAACACCAGTGTTTAACTTGACTATGTGAATTTAGCCTCTAGTACCAGCTTTCCTCTGCAGGGAAGATTTGAACACATTTATTCCTTTAACCTTTTTATACCTTTTTGTTAGCCTTTGCATTTACAGTGCTGTTTGTGTATTCATTTATCAAATATTGCTTTATGCTTATTGTACATATTCTTGTCCATATAATAATAATGTATTTTACATACTGTTAAATGATAGCTTTGTTCTAGGCAGTGTTCTGGGTAGGTGCTAAAAAATTATGAATCCACTTGATTAGAATAAAAGTTTCTAATAAGGACGTTCCAGGGAATTCTTGAGATGACTTTATCTGGATAAGAATCACCTGTTCATACTATATAGTAGTCCTTAGCCTGTGAGTACCCACTGTGTGTGTTGTCTATGGTATCTGTGAAATACTAAGTTAATAGGTATGGAAGGAAAAAAAAATCTTATTTCCGGAAGTTTGAGCAGCTCTTGACTTTTTGCCTTTCAGTGCCTTGGTATGTGTAACAATGGACCAGGAAATTCTGTCTCTTGCAGCAGAAAAAGCAACAGACAGGCTGCGGGAATTCCTTCAAACCCTGAAGGAAGATGATGTGAGTACAGGGAAGCCTTTTGTGCTAAAAGCAAATGTCAAGCGTGACAACACATTCAAAGGTCATAGAACAGTCATTCCACCACTTCCTCTACTCCCCACTCTCCTCGGGAGACAAGGATTTAGGTGCTAACAGTTCATAGATGTAAAGAAATGAGGACGAGAAGTGGACCCCTTAAGGACATTTGTGTACATTTATACAACTGTATAACCTTTGAATAGTATTTCTGCAGCTGTATGTGTGTGAGCAAATTAGTGTGCTTTTATGGTTCTTAGAACAATCCTGTTTGAAGATAATATCCAGACTTAGTCACTGAGGCATTAATGGGATTTGCCTGTTGGTGCTTCTTCCTTCCTTCCATTTTTCCCTCAAGAAGATACATTTATAAGCAGTAAAACATTTTGAAATTATTAGTAAGAGAACACCAATCTGTCTTCACTGGAAATGTGTGATTATAAAAGGGGGCAATCATACTTGATCTCAGCTCATTCAGATCCTTGCATGGAGAAGAATTCCTCCTTAAGGTTAACCCAGTTGTGGCTGAAATTCTCTCTCCCTCACCTCAGTTATTGTCCCTCTGAGCCTTCGATTTGTTTCCTTTACAGAGATTTTGTTCTGAAGTTTTTTCTGTCACCGTTTCACTTCCAGCTCTACTGTAAACTCTCTGAGTCAGACAGCCTTGTTCATCCCCGTGTGCCTGGAAACAAGGGAAAAGAGCGTGCTCGACACATTTGTTCAGTGAATAAATAGCCCCGAGAACGTCGCTCAGTACCTAGTGCTGATTAAGCGTTCTATAACTGTTTGTCTTATGAGTACATTTCAGTTTTAACAGCCCCGCATCATGTTAAGATCTACCCTGGTCTAGCTAAATAAATTATTTCTAATCCCTGGAGTCTGTGAAGGGCATGAACCTGACCGAGGGGTATTTTTCATGTTGGGAATTCAGGTCACTGGGGTAAAGAGATCGTCGCCAGAGACTTGCAGTGTTTTGCTTCTTTGATTGCAGCTGGCGAAGCTCCTCCGGAAGGAGGCGGTGAAGGGCAGAGCTGTTGGAGCCCTGCTGAGAGCCCTCTTCAGAGGTAATCAGAGTGCAGGCTGCTGCTGTTCATTGGGTTCGTTGGTTGATCTGTTAACTTTTGGTGCATGCTGCCTGAATTGCCTTCCCAAAGCTCCTAAACAGTTCTGTTCTAAACACCATAGTCATCAGAAATTTCCATCATTCTGTTTCTGTGTTATATTACACAGCCAGATGTTTTCCCTATTTATTTATCCGTCAGCCTTGTAAGACTTTTTCCTTTTCGTTTCTGTATCCCTCTTTGAAACAATAAGGTTCCCCCTGCTCTGAGGAAGCAGGAGCTCACAGGAGACTGAAGATATACATTTGTTGTATCCAGTTGGTGGAATCTGGGGATTTGCAGAAAGAAGTAGCATCTGAGATCATAGGGTTGTTAATGCTGGAGGTGAGGTGGGGAACAAAATTGGTTTTGGGGTACATTTGGCGGGGGGTTGTCATTTGCTGAGGAAGGGAAACCAAATGGGCTGAACCCAGCACAGATCCTGTGGGTGATTAGAATTCTTAGGAGGCCATTCACCACCTAGATGCTTCCATTGCTTCTGGTGTCAGAGACATCTATCTCTCTGAAGAGCTGCTATATTTGAAAACAGGGAACTAGGGGAGGGTTCTGGCCTTTGAAATCCTTTACAGTTATAAGTTTGTGCCAGAGCAGAACGATACCCTGAATCCCTTAGAGGACCAGTTCTGCTTTCATTGCGAGTTCTAGTAATTCAGCAAAAAACCTCTTTCTTGCAAAGAGCAAACGTTTATATTTCTGCTTAATATTTTCTTTATCCCCATGAAATTGTAGGCCCACACGTTTCCAGGACCATCACTGGTTGAATTAGCTAATGAGTTTGTTGGTGCGATCAGAAAGGGCAGCCTAGTGAATGGGAAGTCTTTGGAGTTACTACCCATCGTTCTTGCCGCCCTTGTTACCAAAAAGGAAAATCTGGCTTATGGAAAAGGTAACTGTCTTCCCATTTTGGTGGTGTTTTCTCTAGTCTCATAATTAAATTTCTTTCTCAGTGTCTTTTGCATTTCTAGAGGAACTGAGCGGGGAAGAATGTAAGGCGCAGCTGATTAACACCCTCTGCTCCGGCAGGTGAGTCCTTCCTGTTAACGTGTGGAACTTTCTCAGGAGCACCCATGTCAGAAGAAAGAATTCCCACTTGCTTTAGGACTTCAGGTCACTGAAGTGTTTAGTCCGTTTATAAGGTGCCACTTGTATAAAACCACTTAGTCTGTGATGGATTTTTGAGAGATCATCTATGTTCTTTGTTCTAAGATGATACTTGTAATTTTGACTTCCTGACGGCCCTTCTTGCCACAGCAGTTTAGTCTCTATGGTGTTTGAGTCCTCAGGTCCTCAAGGCTGGGAAATCACCCTGCGGCTGCAGCTTTTATATTTGTTTGAGGGAGTGGAATATACCAGTGTTCTTTGTATCTTTAAACCAGAAACATGGGAATTACCCTAACAAAAGAGTCCAACATAAAAGAAAATTCTCATACGTGAACATATTCAACACAGGAATTTGTGGCCAACTTAAGCACGCTGTAATAGAGACGTGAAATTTATACCCATTAAAAATGAAATGTGTAAAGACATACCTCAAAGATGAAAAATTACACTCCACGGTCACAACGAAAAGAGAATACTACGCTAATGTAACACCGGAGTGTATTACAAGGAACCAGGAGGGAGCACCCAGATTACCTGAACCAGGGGCGACGCTGTTGTGGGCCTTACATAATACCTGTTGTGAGTAACTTTAGGCAGGTAGCAGCGCGCATATGCTTACCCATTGATTCGTTTCCTTTTAATTAACAAAGGAGCAGCTTCAGCACGTACTGTGATGTACTTGGCCTTTCTCATTAACACTGGTGTCCGTGTCTGCGCGCACACCTTTGCGCCATCTGTGAAATAGTCTGTAGTCGTCTGTCACCTGGCTAATATCCAATTGTTACATTACTTTTTTTTTTCCCAACAAGTACTATTTGCTTTTTTGCTATTCTGAAGTGTTGCAGTGAACATACGTGTATCTGGGTGACTGCCTGTTCACACGTGCACAGGGCGTGTTTCTAATAGCAGGCTGGGTGGGTCTGTGGTCACGTGCATCTGTGAAGCTGGGAAGTGCGGCCAGCCTGCCTTCCCAGAAGGGTGACACCAGCACACACTCCCCAATGCAGTGCCTGAATCCTCACCAGCATCGAACATCATCAGTCTTGGGTTTTTGCCAGACTGATAGGTTAAAACCATTCACTTCATCATTTTAAATGTTATCTCTCTGCTCTTGTTTCCCAGTGGTATGGAGTCAAACTTGAAATGGTCCTAATTTTTTTTTCATCATAACTAATTTATAAAGCAATATGTAAATAAGTGAAAATGAGATAAACTTAATATTCTCGGTCATTATCTTTAACCAGATGGGATCAGCAACATGTGATTCCACTCACGGCCATGTTCAGGTGAGCGGTCCCGGGCCCCTTGCTCCTCCTGGCCCGCTCCGAGAGCTGCCCTGCTAGACGCTGAGGGGTGGCGGGCGCAGCCCACTCTGCCCAGTTTGGGTGCTGGCTCCTCTGTTTTCTGCTCCAGCGTTCCCCTCCCCCCACCCCCTCTTTCACTTCAATTGCTCACTTAAAGTACAATTTTGTGATTTTTTTCCCCAAGACATCTTGGTTCGGGTAGGGCCATTGTTTTTCTTTAAGGTTCTCTGTTCAAGCAGATTTAAAAGGGGCAGTTACAGCTTGCTGGTATCTCCAAAATTAAGTGCTGGCCTTCCGAATCTTCGCCCCACAGGGACGTGCCTCTGACTGCAGAGGAGGCGGAAGTTGTGACGCAGAAAGTGTTGAAGATGTTCTCCAAGTTGAATCTTCAAGAAATACCGCCTTTGGTTTATCAGCTTTTGATTCTCTCTTCAAAGGTATAAATAAAATGTCTTTGTTTTGTTTTTTAAACTCTGGCGGAATGACCAATCACGGCCATTCAGCTTATTTGTAGTCTTGATTTACACACTAGGGTGTGCTTGCTTTTATTACATGTTTGGTGATTCGATCTAGTAAAAAGTTCGTGCTCCTCAGACAAGGCTACATTTTATCTTGCACTGACTACCACGTGTGTTGTGTGCGCAATAAAAAGAATAAAGATCTCACAAAGGGTGGGCTTATAAGCCCCTTAAAGTCTGGCATGAAGATATATTTAAACCAAAGTTGTTTTTTAAGATTTTATTTATTTTTAGAGAGGGGAAGGGAGAGAAAAAGAGAGGGGGAGAAACATCAATGTGAGTTGCCTCTCACGCTCCCCCTACTGGGGACCTGGCCCGCAACCCAGGCATGTACCCTGACTGGGAATCGAACCAGCGACCCTTTGGTTCACAGGCCAGTACTCAGTCCACTGAGCCACACCAGCCAGGGCTTAAACCAATTGTAACGTGAAAGTGTCCTGTACATTCTTACTGTGATTCCAGGTTGTAGTTTATTTACTTAAATTCATACTTGAGAAGCTTTTAAGCTGAAAAGTTCTACTTGCTAATCTTGCCCTTTCTGTGGAGACCTTACCTGTTTTGTATTTTTTCAGGGAAGCAGAAAGAGAGTTTTGGAAGGAATCATAGCTTTCTTCAACAAGCTAGATAAGCAGCACAAAGAGGAGCAGAGTGGTGATGAGTGAGTAATACAGAAATAAAATCATTTGGCACATTATCACATTATGTATTTTAGTTACTTCACCTTTACCTAGCCTTTCAGCCTGCCCCTCCCGGCACGGAACGCACAAGTCCTCTCCCAGCTGCTCGTAATAAAGTGAAAAGAATAGCGCGTCCTCCCCAGCTCTGTCACCTCCGCCTTCCCAGGAGAGTGGCAGTAACTGTCCTGGAAGTTGTTCAGTTTGAAGCTGTTTATTATTGAGTGTCTGCTGTGTGCCAGGAGCAGTGTGGCCCTGGGCCTGCAGGGGGAGCCAGTCAGCCAGACAAGACCCCTGCGCTTGTAGAGCTTAAATTTCAGTAAGAAGAGAAGGGAAAGAAGTAACAAGAAGTACACTGGAATGGGGAGTGCTCTGTGGAGAACTGCAACAGACAGCATGAGTCAGACGGCAGCATCGCTCCTTTGGATTGGGTGGCCGGCAGCCCTCTCTGAGAAGGTGCTGTTTGAGCTGCGGCCCGAGTGGTAGGGGCCACAGTGTGCAGATCGAGAGGAAGAACATTTTAAGTCAGTGGAACAGTGCAGAGGCAGGAGGCAGTGTGGCATGTAAGTGCTTTATCTGTGCCAGTGCTGTTCATGCTCTTTAAACCTCCCAACAGCCTTAGTTTGTCTTTATTTTTTGGATGCAGAAACCAAGGCAACAAGCAGCTAAGGAGTTTCCCAAGATCATCCAGCCATGGCGCGGCGGGACTGGGTTTTGAGTCCTGGCGGTTTGGCTGCAGAACTCACTCTATTAGTCCTGTTGCAGCTGCTGCTGCTGCTGCTGCTGCTGCTACTCTAGAATGACTTCCAGTTGCTTGGCTGAGCAGTTGACTAGGAGGTGATCTTGTACACTTAGGAAAGACTGCCAGAGAAGTAGGGTTAGGAGGAAATAAGCTTAGTTTTGACCATGTTCGGTTTGAGGTGTGTGTTGGCTTTCCGTATGGAGGTGTCGAGCAGGCGGTCTGAGTTACAGGGAGAGGTCAGGACAGGGAATAGAGATTGGAAGGGGCCAGATGGGATCATCTAAGGAGGTGTGATGAGAAGATGAAGAGACCCAAGACTGAACTTAGAGGCCTCCCACCATTTAAAAGGAGGATGAACAAGCAAAAAAATAAAAATAAAATGAGAAGAGACCAGTGACAACACCACAGGAGCTAAGGGAAGAAAGGATGTCACAGAAGGAGTGGCCAGCTGGCAACGTGTGCTGAGGCATTAATGTGGGACTCGACTATTGCTTTTGGCGACACAAAGTTGGCTGTAACCCTTGCGGTAATAGTGGCATCGAGGGCACGGGTTGGGAGGGGACAGAAGCCTTACCAAGTTGGATTGAACTGGGAAGAGGCAAAGAAGCAGAGGCAATGACCACAGACAGTGCTTTCCGGAAACTTTGCTGTGAAAGGGAGCCGAGAGTGAGGCGGCAGCGGCCCTGCGCACGGCCTGAGCTGGCCTGCTCGCTCATGTGAGTGTCTGCACTGCTGTCCCGCTCACACGTTTCTGTTGGGTGTTTAGGCTCCTGGACCTTGTCACCATGCCGTCAGGGGAGCTCCGTCATGTGGAAGGCACCGTTATCCTGCACATCGTCTTTGCCATCCAGCTGGACTGCGAACTGGGCAGGGAGCTCCTGAAACAGTTAAAGGTAGGGCCAAGCTCCTGGGGTGGCCCAGGACCCCCAGGGAACAGGGGCGTTTAGACTCAAGCGTCTCTTACGCCCGTTAGTGACAGAGCAGAGGGAAATACTGTGGAGGGGCCCTGGGTCTTCAGGGACTCTCATTGGACTTTGGAAGTGGGAAACCTATGACATCCCCACATTCTGAAGCAAGTTCCATTTTAAAGCCGTGCCGTTAATGGTCCAGTTTTCAAAAAGAGGAGAACTGTTCAGCAGGAAACTGAAAATTTAGTCTTCCCTCCGTTATTGCATCATGTGAACTTGCACCTTGACCTGTCTCCCCGTTTGTGAATTGGGGTATTGCCCGTTTCTAGTACATACACTTCAGGATTTTGTGAAGCTAAGTCATTCATTAAATATTTGCGAAGCACTAAGATAAAAGAAGTGTTCTGAACTCTTTTAAGGATATATCTTCTTCCTACATTATGTTTGGAAATTTTTCGCCCACAGAAAAGTTAAAATACTTTAGCAGGATGAACATCTGTCTACTGTTCACCTGGATTCACCACGTTTACCTCCTGTCACCGTCTCTCTCTCACATTGTCTTTCTCTGAGCCATTTCAAAGAGGAGGTCAGGATATTTCGGGGCCTGAGCCCTTTTGCCTCTCCTGAGAATGAGCATCAGCCTCCTTCCAGTTTTGTGAGACATCCAGCCTAGTGGTCTGGTGTCTCACGTCCTTGGATTGGCTGACGTGTTTTCTTGCATTTAGAGTGAAGTCAGACATTTTTGGCAAGAACATGCTGTGAGCAAGGTTGGGTGCTTCCTCATGAGCTGGTCAGCCCGCTCTCTGGAAGGGTCCGGGCACTGCAGTCTCTGTCAGGCCGTTCGACCCTCCCACTGGAGCCAGAAGGCAGCCAGACAAATACATTTGACTTACTTACCAAATATTTGTCCAGTCTGTAGCTTGTCTTTTTATTTTCTTAGAGGTGTCTTTTGAAACACAAAAAGTTTTAAATTTTGATCATGTCTAATTTATCCACTTTTTTCCTTCCATAAGGTTTGCTTTTTGTATTGTGTGTGAGAAAATCTTTGCCTGATCCAAGGTCTTAAAGGTTTTCTGCTGCGTTTTCTTCCCAAAGTTTTATAGTTTTAGCTCTGACATAGTAGGTTTCTGACCCACTGGAGGACCTTTCTGTTAAAGAGGCTGTGCTGCACTTTACAGAGGTAAGCAATGGCTTTGTCGTCGTCGGTCTGTTCCAGGCCGGACAACAGGGGGACTGTGCCGTCGTGTGCCCCTTCAGCGCTGCCCTGCTGCTCTCCACGGCAAGGATACAGAGATTTCGGGAACAGGTACTGACTAACGGCTGCTGGCTTCCTTCTGTGCTTGACAAGGTGGGCCAGAACCTGTCTGTTCGTTTTCTTCTGTGTTACCCTTCCCTAAACCATCCGACCCCAGCCCCGCCAGCAGCACGTTCCTCTGAGACACGCAGGCCCACACTGCTGACTGGGGCTGCTTGGAGGCGGCTTCAGGTACTTGGTACCTGGCTCATCCCTCCATTTCCTGTTGTTGGGTAAGCCAGGGGGTGACGTGGGGATAGGAGTGGAGACATCACACAGTGCAAGTTGCAAGAATGGGAACTTTACCAACAGTGTTATTGTGTTGTAGCTTTCCAAGAAATTGTCCATGTTTCAGTTGAAATTAATGTCACTAGGTTAGTGGCAAGGATGACAAGATAAAATCCTTTGCCCTTTTCTCTCGCATGTGTCCTACTTGTGGGTAATATCAGTGTTGATTTTAGCCCTTTTTCTTTCTTAAGGAAGGCCTGTCCTCAACTCTCCAGTCCCCACGGAAGGGTCACAGTGTTAGTGTCACTCTCCTCTAGTGAGACAGTTGTCACGGGGCTGTGTGTACGGCAGCTGGCAGGAAGGGGTTCAGGAGTAAGGTTCTGCGGCATGGGATATCACTTTCTGCTTCACTTTTCTATTTCTTTCGTTATATTAGGTGTTTGACCTTTTAAAGGCTTTGGTGTTTAAAAGCTTTAAGGATCTTCAGCTTCTCCAAGGCTCAAAATTTCTTCAGAATCTAGTCCCTCATCGACCTTGTGTTTCAGCCATGATCTTGGACGTGGTAAAGAATAGGTGAGTTTGTGAACCATACCCCAGTAGGTTCCTGAGGGATGCAGTGTTAGAATGTGCAGCGTGTTGCAAAAAGTAATGTAAAAAAAAAATACAATAAAAAAACTGAAAAGAAAAAGTCTGGTGCCACATCTGCGGCCCATCAGAGAAAACAGCTGACCACAGTTGCTGACGTCACGTGTCAAGGTTTAGTCCCTCACAACGGTCAAGCAGGCTTGTCCTGATGGAAATGTCCTTGCGCCCCGAGGCCTGATGTCTTGGCCACCTTGGTAGCAAGCGTATGACTGTGAAATCGTGCCTTCACTCCTTTCATGGCGCTGCAGCTCTGCGCTGTAGGGGAGTAAAGCATGGCCGGTTTATTTGCTTTGTTGAAGTTTGGGGCTAATGGATGGAATTGAATTAGCAGTTTTAGGCAAAACCATTTTAAACTAAGTTGAAAAGACTGGTAAGCTTACTGATGGTTATTTTAATCTCAGGATTTACATTAGGTGTTGTAACAACCTTTCATGTTCCATGCTGTACGATATTCTTACTTCTTCAAGGATATTCATTACACTTTTAAAATCTCCTGTGTGTTCCGTTAACCTGTTCCTTTAGATAGTAATTCTCTTCGTTGAGTTCAGTGCTTCTCTTCCAAGGCGGGGTTTTTGGTTTGGTTTGGTTTGGTATCGGTGGTGACTGGTTGTCTCCTTACTGTTCCCTGGTGGTTCCTGTTAGAGTGCTGTCTCTACCTAATGGTCTGTCCCTGACGTGAGCGCAGCGCGGGTGTGCTGAGGGCTTGCCTCCTAGCCGGTGGGGCCTTCCACCTCCAACCTGTCGACGTCCTCTCCGAGTGCTGCTCAGCCTCCGCCCGGGATCCTCTGCTCGCACATCCTGGCTCCGGGCCGGCCTGTGTCGCTCACTTCTCGGCATAAACTGGGGAGCTGGTGGATCTTGGGGAAGAAGGTAGAGAAGGATGCCGGGTGCCATAAGGATGTACAGACAGAACAGGCTCACGTGAAGAGTGTCGGGTGTCCAGGTCAAGTTTGGGAAGTGTGTAGCGTGACAATGAAGACAGTGTAAGGTATTTTACTAAGCTTTTCTTTCTAACCCAGCTTCGTTTTCTTCCAGTGTTCATAGTTGGGATCATGTGACTCAGGGCCTGGTTGAATTTGGCTTCATCCTAATGGATTCCTGTGGGCCCAAGAAGATTGCAGATGGAAGAGCTATTGAATCCAGCTCAGGTCTTTCTAGAACACCAAACCAGCATGCATGCCAGCTGGGAGCTAATATCCTGCTGGAAACTTTTAAGGTGAGATACTAGTTTGGCCACCACTTCCTAATTTCATTAAATCATATCATACATGGGGCATGATAATTGTCTGGAAGTTGGGGGGCACAGACATTCGAGTCCTGGGAACAGAGAGCGGGGTAGTAAGTGAAGCCCCGCAGTTCTGGTGCAGTGGAGCACTGTCTTATCTCTTATTTGTACGCAGCAGTTCCTTTGTGGGATCTCTCTTGTAGGTTCATAAACAGGGTGGTTTGTCCTGCTAATGCCTGAGCAGAGCGCAGGCTGAGGGTGGAGTTGAGTGCTCCTGGCTTTCCAGGGGCTTCTCCTTGTATCTCAAGCTTCGTGTGTATTCAAACCGCTCTTCATCCTGCCAATCATGCACTAATGCACTATAAGCCGAAAGTCACCGAGGAATATTCTGTGGGTTCTTCTGTTCTTTTCAGATCCATGAGATGATCAGACAAGAAATTCTGGAGCAAGTCCTCAACAGGGTTGTTACCAGAGCGTCCTCTCCCATCAGCCATTTCTTAGGTATTAAACTTGGAAAGGGTGGTTAACGTTCTCAGGAACGTTTTCATTTAAGTGCTACAATGTTTCCCTCGGGGAAAACAACCCTAACTACAGGGGTTCAGTGCAGCGATTTCCAGCCGGTGGCCCGCGGCACACTGACGTGCGGCAAGGGTGTTTGAAGCACGCGATACCTGATGGTTCAGTCAGGGCCCTGCTCCCGCAGTTCATGGCTTTCGTTCCTGCCAGTGCTCCCATTCGGTTTTGCCCTCCCTTGTATCTCAGATGCAGAACAGTTTCCTTCAAACAAGTTCCCCTTTTTACCGTCATTATTTGTCACTATTTCTACTGGCCGAAGCCTGGCTCTCCAAGTCCCAGAGGCCGGAATTCCTTTTATCTCCTCAAATACAGTTGGTATCTCCATTCTCCCATTCCTTCCCTCACATTGTTCCTTTTTCCTCCTTTCTTATCCCTTCACACACACCCACTGCCTAGTCCCCGCCTCACAGCCTGGCACTTGGACCTTTGCCAGGGCTTCCTGACCGCAGCTTCCTCTTCTGTCCTTGGCGGTTAGTCTGCGTATTGACACCAGACGAGGGTCCCAGAGCGTCGCTCCATCCCTCGAGGGCACTGCTTCCTCCCGTAATAACCGGTCAGCTCTTTTCATGGCACTTAAGACCCTGGACAGTTGGATCCACCGTTAACTTCAGTCATTTATTCTGGTCCCTCGCTCCAAGTCCATGATGTCTCCCCATCCACTCTCCACGGCTGCACCTCCACGCCCACTTTGCCCATACGTGTAGCAGCTACATGTGGCCCATCCAGCAGAACCTCCCTGAACTTCCTTTCCTCTCTGCTGTGCTAAAGCACACCCACTGGTGATCCTCCTTTGAACTCCTGTGTGACCTTTTCTCTAGTTTGCTAGGCAGTGAACTGTTTGGGATTATTGGGTGTTTGGTATTGTTATTTACCTCTTTCATTTTTTAAAAATACACTCGCCTTCCAACTAAATTAAAATTCTCAAAGGGAGAGAGACCATGTTTTATGCTTTTGTATATTCCTTATAGGACGATAATACTTTTAATTGCACATAATCAAAGTTTGTAAGGTTTTATTCACTTATCTC
Organism: Desmodus rotundus; assembly: GCF_022682495.2. Classification (NCBI taxonomy): domain Eukaryota; kingdom Metazoa; phylum Chordata; class Mammalia; order Chiroptera; family Phyllostomidae; genus Desmodus; species Desmodus rotundus. The sequence continues at coordinate 34,765,966 of NC_071396.1, forward strand.
GGAAAGATAAAGACATTGTATGCCGCTTGTCTTGGCAGTATATTGGGTTTCTTTCTTTTGGACAGATCAATTTTTCTAGTCCTGTACTGCTGCAGGAGAAAGTTACGTATCCTGGTTACAGTTACCGTAGAGAAATAGATAGGATTAGCAGAAGTTTACATTGCAGTATATTTCACTTGAGAAATGACACAAACTCTTCTTTATCATTTCTTTCCCCATTTTTTGTTTTTATTTGAAATTAGTTATTTGAGGCAACTCATTATAGATTCTGTTTTTCAGAACTGCTTTCAAATATCATCATGCATTCACCCTTAGTTCTTCAAAGCTGTTCTTCTAAAGTCACAGAAAGCTTTGACTATTTATCCTTCCTGCCCCTTCAAACTGTGCAAGGGCTGCTGAAGGCCGTGCAGGTGAGTCTCCTGCAGAGCTTGTGAGAATAGAGGAGGGAGTGGAGTGGAAGTCGGGTGTGTTTCTGTGTGAATGTGTCTAAGAAATCCTGTTCCTCTAGATTCTGAGACTTGATTTTGTGTCGAGGACAGCAGACATAAAGGCATGCGCGGCTAGTTCCTATTTAGCGTTTCCTATTTGCTAAGGACACTGCCGTCCTTATTGCTCAGTGTGGCACACATGGGAATGTGTATCTAAAACAGGCCCAGAGGGCCTTGGATGCACCAGATGACAGCAGGACTGGGTAGCCAAGGCTAGTAGACAGGCTTCCTCTGGTTTCACCCACTGCTGCCTCCTCTTTCAGCCCCTTCTCAAAGTGAGCATGTCGACGAGAGACTCCCTGATACTTGTGCTTCGGAAAGCCATGTTTGCCAGGTATGTTGTGCCCCGTGGGACTCTGGGGTGCAGTGCCAGCCACCGTATAGAGAGTCCTCTGCCACCCACGTCCTTGTGAATTCAGCTTATGTAGCTCTCTGCTTCACCGTTGTTACGTAGTCCATTTCCCTACAAAACTGAGTTTTTTTGACCCAGGAAGCTATGGCTGTGAAAATAACATTGTTAATGGCTTCTGTGTCTGTTCCGGAGCCAGACAGCTTGATGCCCGAAAATCCGCAGTGGCCGGCTTCCTGCTGCTCCTGCAGAACTTCAAAGTTTTGGGCAGCTTGTCATCCTCCCAGTGCAGCCAGCCCGTCAGCCTAAGCCAGGTAAGGGTCGGTCCCTGGCTCCTTGTGTGCGCACGGGTGCAGGAGCTGGTGACCTGCGCACGGGTTTCTTTCTCTCTGGCGGTTGTGCAGACAGTGGTGAAGCAGAGTTGGACCGGGTGACGGGGACGGTGTCGGTTACCCCTCACTGACGGCAGATCTGCCACTGGCCGAATGGCTCTGTGCTGTGGTAGCCACCAGCTCGGTGTGGCTTTTGAATTGGACACTCGAACTGTGGCCAGTCCAAGTGGAGTTGTGCCGCATGTGTAAAACACACACTGGATGTTACAGACATGGCGTGAAATCGAAGGACGTAGACGCTGATTTTTATTGGGGATCCATGTTGAGGTAACATTTTGGATCTGTTGGGTAAAATAAAATGTTGGAGTTAATCTCATCAGTTAGTTTTTGAGCGTGGTCACTCGTAAGTTTTAAATTACGTGTATACGTTGCATTTGTGGTTCGTCATGCTAGACACTGTGCTAAGTGCCTCACATTCCCTAGTCTTCACAGTCGTTCTCAGGCCAAGTACGTTTACTGTAACACTCTGTCCTTAGTAGTCTCTCTACTTTGCACATGAGCATCTATTAAGGGCCATAATCTGAGAAGACAAAACTTTTTACAATGATCTGATAATGTGGAATTTGGAACAGTAAAATTGTCTTTCTAACTTAAGTTACATACTGTACTATTGCACACAGCAGACATTAACATACAGCATCACTGGGAACCCTCATTGCCCTAGTGTAACTGTACAGAGCTCTTGCCTGTAGCACATGGCACAGGTTAAATATCAGGAGCACTGGGCACCCTTCGTGTACTGTGGTCATCTCCATTGTAACGATAAGAAAACGGAAGCCAAGAGAGGAAGTAACTTGCCCGAGGTGACATCATCTGTAAAGGCTGGAGCTGGGATCGGACCTCAGTCAGCCCTAACGGCCTTGCTAAAATGCCTGGGGTCAGGGTTAGGAGTTACTTCTCAGTGGTTGCTGAGTGTATTATGTAAATGAAACAAGGGGTGTTATTGTTTTGTTCATTTCAAAGGTAAAAACTAGTTACCTCTAACCCTTTCAGGATTTTGTGGAAGCAAAAAGAGCTAGATTCTTCTAGCTACTGAAGACAGTTAAGGAATGCTTTTAGGCCTTTTAAGCGAAATCCAGTGTGTTAGGAATTACTGGGCTGTAGAGGCATGAAATAATCTACCTCCCTAAGCAGCTGACATTGCCAAGAAAAACCTCGGGGCTGGGGAAGAGTTCATGTTGCTAAAATGCTTGGAAATTCTCTCATTCCAAACCAGAGTTGACTGGCCCTTGTCCTAGCCAAGTGGTGATTATAGTGTCTGCCCCCGTCCTGGGTTTTGGCAGCTGGGGAAAGCCGGGTCTCCCGCTTCCTTGACTGAGCCCGGAGGCCCATTTCGCCACCCTTATGGGCGCTGCCTTGGTGAGGTGCAACCACGTCTCTTTCAGGTCCACGTGGACGTGCATAGTCGCTACAGTTCTGCCGCCAACGAGGCTTTCTGCCTGGAGATCATGGACAGTTTGAGAAGGTGCCTGGGCCAGCAGGCGGACGTGCGACTCATGCTGTATGAGGTGAGCAGCAGAGTGGGGGTGCAGAGTGGGCTCCCACTAGTTGTCTTCATCTTACGTGTTTTTCCTGGTCATAAAAGCATAGTGCACACGCTGGTTTATTTTTCTGTGTTTGATTCCTCTCAGGGGTTCTATGATGTCCTTCGAAGAAACTCGCAGCTGGCCAGTTCAGTCATGCAGACTCTGCTGTCGCAGGTGAGACCGGGGTTTATGAATACAGAAAACAAGCGGCGGCACTGAGCAGCGGTTGACGTGGTCTAGACCGTTCACAGTATGAGGTCGTTCCCCAACAGTGGCTGGTTCATCACGCACGTGCCTGGGTCTGTGCTGGGACCCCGACGGCCTATTTTAGTTACCGCTCGAGCACAGGCCATGCCGCCCTGTCTAACAGCACCCTCCCTTAGCAGTGCACATGCGCGGTCCACGTCGGCTGTTGGGGGTGGGGGGAGGTTTTGAAGAACCGTCTGTTCCAGGGTTGGAGAGAGATCTGTAGCAAATAGGGCAAAACACTGCCATGTGTTAAGTCTAGGTGACACATGAGTGTCTGTTAGGTTATTTTGTGTATTTTTCAGCTAAATAAAGGTTAAAAATTATGAAGTATTTCAAAGAACCATCAGGATGGGAAGAATTCAGCTGGAGAATATCTGGTGTAAATAAGACCTTCTTTCCTCATCACTTACTCGTTAAGCACTTATTTGAATTTTTAAGGTAGCTGTATTGAGATAGAATTCACATCCCATGCAACACACCCATCTAAAGCGCACAGCTCATTGGTCTTTAATCTGTCCACAGAGTTATGCCACCTTTCCACAACCCGATTTTGAACATTCCATCACCCTAGAAATCAGCTGTCATCTCACTCTCATCCTTTCCTGCCCGCCCAGCCCTCATCAGCAACCACGAATCTACTTGCTGTCTCTATGGATTCGCTGTTGTGAACATTTCATGTCAGTGGAATCACATGATATGTAGTCTTGTCCTCAAAAACCTTTTCAAGGACCTACATAAGCTGTTCACTGCGTGGTGTCTTTCACCTGAACGACCAGCCCGTCTACACGCACACACTAACGACAGTGGAAGGGTGCAGTTGAAGGCCCAGAGCCGTGCAGCCCAACTGCAGTCAGTGCGCGGGCCCATGACATTGTGCGGACTCCAGAAGCAAGGAGAGCAGTGACATCTGACACTTTTCTTGAGCGCTGTTGTCTGCCGAGCAGTGTGAAGCACTTGGCACACGTTGACATGGGTAACCCTTCAGCAGCCTCGCACATTTCTGTTAGTAATGCCCTTGCGTCACAGACAGGAACCAAGGCCTAGTCTTCCGGAAGTCATCCACACGTCGGGGAACCGGGGTCTGGGGCTCAGCCGTTCTTACTCGGGAGCCTGTACTCTGATGATCAGGCTGTAGTGGAAATGCTGGCAGCCCTGCACTTGTAGGAACTGGTTGGAACGCAGGGTGTTTCATAGGTGGGGTAGTGGAAGAGGAACAGGAAAGATCTCGATTAGCACAACGCCCAAAGCAAGAGCGAAGGGTGTGGGTGCGCTGGAGCAGTAGAAATTTTCCTGCATTCTTTGGACATTTGAAAGTATGTCCTAGAAGGGGTTACACATGAAACGTGCCACAAGCTTGACCAGTTACAGAAGTGACAGGCAGTTGTGAGCCGTGGTGTCTTTCTCCCTCCCCATCTCCAGTTGAAACAGTTCTATGAGCCACAAGTTGACGTGCTGCCACCTCTGAAGTTGGAAGCCTGTATTCTGACCCAAGGAGATCAGATCTGCCTGCAGGAGCCACTGGTGAGACTTCATTGCTCCCGAAACCGTTATTCTTACTGTTAAGTATCAGCCCAGTTGATAGGGTTGTTCTGCAGAAAGAGGTGCTTTTCCCTGTGAAACACTTTCTGCTGCTCCCGGTGACCTCTCACTCTGACGTCTTCCCAGCTTTGCTTCTCTGAGCCCCCACCATGGTGTGTCTGCTGGTGCAAGGTCTCTGTCAGCATTCCATTGTAGGGCACCCCCCCTCCCTCACCAGGAGCAATTTGTCTCCCATGTATGGCTCTTTGATTAGAGTGTTCAATAAATATACTTTAGAAAGGGGGTGGGGGTCACCGAGGAGCAGATGAGCCAGGGACCAGCTTCGTTTTTCTGGAGGGCGCCTATGATTGAGGCTGAGCTGGAGCTGGCACTCCGTCGACCCTTCAGCGGAACCAGGGCAGGCTGGTTTTCTGTTCTTGCTCTGTAGCCTCAGAAGGACGGGAAGAGAAGATAAAATTGAAACTCTTCCCCCTGCCCCATGATTTAGAACTCACGGTCACAGAGTCATCTTGTTCTGCCTTCATACTTGCACCTTCTTGATGCAGATCTCGGCCAGCAAGATCTGCTGTTGAGGTTTCAGTATTCAAACACACATACACAGGGACTACAGAAGTCCTGTGGAGGAAAAGGGGCTGCGTGGCTGCTCTCCAAGTTAGAGAGAGACTCCTTGACCCCCACCTGGACAGGCTTTATTGTTTTTCTAGGCCCCTTACATTAAAGATGGTCCTCATTTATTATTCATAGGTTTGTTTTGGGTGGTTATCTTTTGCTGACAAAAGAGAGGATGTCACTGAATACATCAAAGGAGGATATTTGCAATGTAAAAGGAGAAATGGTCGAAATGGCTATGTTCCATACCTGGAGGGTCTAGCCTAGATTCTGTGAAGATAAAAATACTCAGTAAACATTTGCTTGCCTCAGGATGAGGGAGTTTTTTAGCAAAAGCAAGTCTCATAGCAATCTAAGTACAATGCAGGCCTGATTTCCCACTGGAGAACTTATCCATGGACGTGGGTCCTGCCCGCCAACCTCGCTCCCCACTGGCTTTTCCGAGTGGGGGCTGAGCCACATTTCCCACGCTTGGAACCGTTCCCCACACCTTCTCTGCCAGGAGATGCTGTGGTATCTCCCAGAGGTTCCTTCAGCACAAACCCCCACCTTTAGAACGGCCTCTGGGACCAGAGCAGCCAGAGAGGGTCCGGCTGCGCAGCCCGGCCCCCTGGTGTCTGCACTGGGTTGGAGGTAGCAGGTCGGGTGCTGCCGTCTGGGGGGTATCAGCTGCTTATGAAGCCAGTTCCTTTGGGAGAGGCCAGAAACCATGCCTCTGTATGTTCGGGTTTTTTCCAGTTTTGTTAATTTGTATTGAGTTGTTTTGTGGTGCTAATGAATACCTTACTTGCAGATAAGAAATACTGACTGATCAGCGTCAGCTTCATCAGTTAGCCTCGAACACTCACGAATGTTTAATTATTATTTTCTCCCGCAGGACCATCTGCTGTGCTGTATTCAGCACTGCTTGGCCTGGTATAAGAGTAGAGTGATGCCCCTACAGCAGGAAGAGGAGGAGGAGGAGGAAGGATTCTACCATGAGCTGGATGACACGCTGGAGTCCATCACTAACAGGATGATTAAGAGCGAACTAGAGGACTTTGAACTGGTAATTGCTATGTCTCAGGTCTGCTGCATGATGGAGGCTTTGCGTAGCTCACTAGCTTTTCTTGTTGTGTCTTTTAGGATAAATCAGCAGATTTTTCTCAGAGCACTGGTGTCGGTATCAAGAATAACATCTGTGCTTCTCTTGTGATGGGAATTTGTGAGGTTCTGATAGAGTATAACTTCTCCATCGGTAATTTCAGGTAAGGAATTGTGCTGACTCTTAACTGCAGTTTCCCCAGTACTCCATCTGACTAACTGGGGGTTTGTTCTGTTTTTTCCTTTGTAGCTCTAACGATATGCCAGGTAGCAAACAGATTACACACCATGGCCCTGTCTCTTGAATCGACATCTAGCCTAAGAGCAGACACTGTTCTTTCTGCCAGAGAACACCCAGGCCTGTCTACGCCACACAGGCTGGTGACCGCCAGGCCTCCAGCAGGCTTTCGTTCATTCAGACTTCCCCAAACCCGGACTCGAGAGCTCCGTATTGTCAGAGGGGCATTTTGATTGGTGCCAGTATTGGGCTTTACGCTCTGTATTTGCTGGTCCGGAGAAGGCAGGGAAAAATAACCCAGATGTGGCGGTACGGCTGGGAGTCCTGTGTCCATAGGGAAGGTCCATTCATTGATGATGTTGTGCCTGAACTGTAGAAGCAGTGTGACTTCCTTGTGACTATATGTGACAGGGAGCCACAACATTCTGATGCTTGTCCTTGGTGGTCTCTTTTCCCCTTTACACAGTAAGAACAAGTTCGAGGACATTCTGAGCTTATTTATGTGTTACAAGAAACTCTCTGACATCCTTAATGAAAAAGCTGGGAAAGGCAAAACCAAAACAGCCAGCAAAACCAATGATAGTTTTTTGTCCCTGAAGTTTGTGTCTGATCTGCTCACCGCTCTCTTTAGGTAAGGCCCTAACAGCGCTGAAAGGCACAGTGAAGGCACACCAGCAGACCTGGGTGGGCATTATTACCGGGTTGGGGCTCATAATTCTTGCTGTACATACGTGTTTCTGAGTTTTGTGGGGGCCACTCTAGCAATGAAATCGAGCCCAAGGAAGGGGTTATGGGAACCTTTGATTTACAGCCAGTCGGTTAGAAGTACAGACAACAACCTGGACTTACCATTAGCCTTCTGAGTTGGGCGTCATTGGAACTTCCTGTCTGCAGCTGGGCGGGCTTCCAGAACCTCTGGGACAGAACTGAGGTGCTGCCTGGCCTTGTGGCTGGTGCCTGAAGTGGAGGACGGGGGGAGTCTGGTGGGACTGACCCTGAACCTGTGGGATCTTTGCTCTCTGCGGATACGCAGTATCAGGAGGGAGCTGACCACTTGGACAGCCTGCTGGTGTCTTTGAGAGTTGCCTGGTGGTGGGGGTAGAAGTCACCCCCCCACACACACACACAGGGGAGGCAGTCTGGGAAGTTAATTTAGGCGGCTGTGGCACTGGCCCAGGCCTGGGGTCCAGCCTACGGAGGCTGCTGGACGCTGTGGCTCTGAGCAGTTGCTAGAGAGCTAGTTCCAGGTCCCGGGAGCAGTCGGGGAACTTCTCTCTCTCCCCCTCTCCCTCCCTCTCCCTAGGGACAGTGCCCAAAGCCATGAGGAGAGCCTGTCTGTGCTCAGGTCTAGCAACGAGTTCATGCGCTATGCGGTCGGCGTGGCCCTGTGCAAGGCACAGCAGTTCAAGGAGACAGGGCACGTGAGTGGCCCCGACGGCCAGAACACAGACAAGGTCTTTCAGAACCTCTGCAACATAACTCGGTAAGGCGCGCTCAGCCTCCAGAGCCTGCCCCTTGGGCTCTGGGCTCCACAGGAGGAGGAGTGCTCAGGGTGACGGGCCGAGTCTGAGGTCAGAGCACAGAGGGCTCACGCTCCCAGTCTCGGTCTTACGCATGAGATCCCTGTGTTCATGGTGGGGTTGGCAGGGTCAGTGCGGCAGGACAGACAGCTCAGAAGTAACACAGGTACGGTTACCTGATCTGACACGGGTGCCCAGGTGATTTAATGGAGAAAGAAAGGTCTTCTCTGCAAACGATTTTGGAACAAGTGGGTAACCATATGCAAAACCCCCCCCCAAGCTTTTATCCATTCCTCCAGTCATGTGCAAAAGATTAACTTGAAATGGATCAGAGACATAAATGTAAAGCAGAGAAAAATCCTTTTGATCTTGTTTTAGGTGAAGATTTCTTAGGTGTAACACCAGGAGCACAATTTTTTTTTTTTTAATTAACTCTGCTCTTTGAAAAACACTCAGGGAAATTACAAGACAAGCCCCAGATTAGGAGAAAGTATTTGTAGATCACCTCTGGTGAAGGGGTGGCAAGCAGAGCACAGAAGAACTCTCAAACTTGTTAATTTGAAAACAAAAATAAAAGCCAAATTAAAAATGGGTAAAATGTTGAACACTTTACCAAGGAAGGCGTATAGATGGCAGTCACAGAAGGACAGAATAGGACGCATATAATCCTCCAGTACGGAAATGCAGATTAAAGCCCAGTGAGAAAGTTACTGAGTGTCTGTCAGAATGCCTGGAAGTAAGGAGGCCAACCAGACACACGAGCTGTCCTGGGTGGGGGGGGATTGGATCGTTAGCACTGTTGCCGGGACTGGGATGGCACAGCCACTCCGGAAGACAGCAGGGCAGCTTCCTGAGAAGTGGGGCAGCCCTGCCACGTGACCTACGCGTGCGCTCCTCCGCGTTCACCCGGAGGAAATGAGAGTGGCCGATCCGTGTTGGGGGCTTGCCTGCAGCAGCTCTACCTGCAGTGGCAAAACACAGGAGCAGCCCACATGTCCACCAGCAGGCGGGTGGACACCCTGGTGGGAGGACAGGCAGCTGGGGGTGCCGCTGGGTGACATGGGATGAGCAGCAGCGCAGGCAAATCTCGGAAGCGTACATTAAGCAGCAAAGCCTGGTTCAAGGCTGCGCACTCCAAATGGTGCCATTTCACGTGATGCTTTGTCAGGGGTGAAACCGTGGTCGCTTGGGAAACCAGGGGGAGAGAGCTGACCACAGAGGAGTGTAGGGGAGCTTTCAGGGTGATGGCAGTATCTTGAGTGTGGGATGACTGCACACTTTGTAAGCTCGTTAAATTTCCTGCAGCTGTACATCCATCTACGCGGTGTGGATTTTACTGTACAGAAGTTGCACCTCAGGGAGGCTGATTTAACAATGAAACCCCCTTTGCCCTGTCCAGGGTCTTGCTCTGGAGGTACACGTCCATCCCAACCTCCGTGGAAGAGTCGGGGCGGAAGGAGAAAGGGAAGAGCATCTCGCTGCTGTGCCTGGAGGGTCTGCAGAGGATCCTGAGCGCCGTGCAGCAGTTCCTCCAGCCCCGGGTGCCCCAGTTCCTCGGCGCGCTGGGTGGGCCTCTCAGTCTCTCCTTCTTAACCAGACCTTTTGGTTCCACTTACCGACCTATCGGAGGCCGTGTGTTGCTGGCGGGTGGCCGTGGGTTCAGAGTCCGCACTCACTGGACCCCACCTAACCACTAATAGGGACTGGAAAATGGAACACGGTGAAAATGAAGAAATTGCAGAATTTCTCTCCTGAACACATTTAAATCTGTTTCAGGACTTTAGGCTTTCTAAAATTTTAGCTATTAAAGTGCTGAAAAAGCATAAGAAGTATGTTGCAGAGAAAATAAGTTTTTTTCCCTCCCTAGAAGTCCCGGATAACGAGGGAGAGGAGGCGAAGGTCAGCGTCACCCAGCGAGCAGCGTTCCAGATCCGGCAGTTCCAGGTGAGCGGCCTTGGGCAGCTGCTGGCCTGGCCCACGGGCCTGGCAGAGGGACTGTCCACGGGACCAGCTGGTGAGAGCAGCCAACAGTGAACTAGTAGGACAAGAGTTCTCTCTGAGTCATCATCCAAGCACGAGGCCATAGGTCTTACAATGGAAGGTTCCGCGTTTAGGAGGAGGCTGGGCCGGTGGGTGTCAAGCGGGCCCACCCTGCTGCAGTCAGTGCCTCAGAGGATCACTGTTGGGGCTCGCAGAGACAGCCGGAGCCGGTGAAGGGGTGGGGTTTGTCAGATTTGCATAAGGACTGGACAGTGAAGCCTGTTAGTTTCTAACCATTAGAGGAGTGGCCACAATACCAGGGTCTTTTTAAAGTTCCTGTGGTGCCCCAGGGACTGGACTGTTCAGGTGCCGGGGATTATACCTCGGAGGGAGAGACGCAAAAACCCCACCCTGGTAGCGCTCCCGTGGTGGTAGGGAAGAGATGCACTGGGTGCAGAATATTTCGGGCGGTGAGAGAGGAAGAGTGGGGGAGGCGAACAGGGAGGGGAGAAGGGAGTGCCCGGGTGGGGGTGCTTCTAAGTCCCGGGTCAGTGGATGGGCTTTGGGGAGCTGTGAACCACCCAGAACTGGGTGCGCAGTCATTCCTGATTTATGTGGTCGGGGGTGGAGGAGTCCATCCGTAGTTTTTAAGGAAACACTCACATTGATGGTCAAAAACAGGGCAGGAAACTAGCTGTTGATGGAGTTTATTTTCAGATCTTGTCTTCTTGGAATTTTGGTAGTTTTGAATGCTTTTTGTCCCAGCCTTAGGAATCCCTGGCTAGATGTTTCTTCTCCCTGGTGCGAGCTTGGCGCTAACATATCTCTGTGTGCTTTCCTTCCTCAGAGGTCCTTGTTGAATTTACTCAGCAGCCAAGAGGAAAACTTCAACAGCAGAGAAGCCTTCCTCCTCGTCAGCGTGCTCTCCAGCCTGTCCAGGCTGCTGGAGCCCACCTCCCCTCAGGTGCGCGCACCATGCATTGGGGCCCGCGCCACCCCCTTCGAGGGCGAGGGGTACCGTATCTGGAAAGAACGTGTCTGAATATCCTTCTGAAGTCTAGCCTATTTTAACTGTCATTTTTAACCACGCTCCTGAGTTAACGTAAGGTCTGGGAGGTGTACCCTTTCCTGCAGGGCGTGTCTGCCGTGACGGAAGTACACGCAGCCGACAGGGCAAGGGTGCGGCTGCTATTCGGCTGCTGTCCAGGGCCCACAGGAAGCTGTGTAGCAAAAAATCTTCAATTCGGCTCTTCACCCTTCTCAACCTGTGTTTTCACTCAGCCTCGGTGTTTCCTCTTTTTTAAGTTGAAAATATGTTAATTACTGAGAAAGTAGCTGACTTTCAGCAGTTGCCTTTCTCAGCAAGGTTAGCCGGTGCTGGTTTTGGGACAAATTCAACAGGCTCATTAAGTCAGGGAGTGTGGCGATGACCCCAAAGCAGAGCAGCCCTGCCGAGATGTGTTGTGTGGGTGTGGGGTGCACGAGAGCACTCACACACACAAGAGGAGGAGGAGGGCCGCGTTCTGTGGCTCTGCTGCACCTGGCTGTGATTTCCCAACAGCATGACAGAAAATCCTTGAGTGCCTGGGGTCCGTGCTTCTCCCACGTCACTTCCTGACCTGTGAGGGAGACACCCTGGAGCCCTGGGTGTGGGCGCCAGATGGGCCCCTGCTTCAGGAGGGCAGGTCTTTAAGAGACGGAAGCCGGGGTGTCGGGGGTGTGGGAGCTGCAGAGCGGGCCTGATTGTCCTGCCTCAGTTCAGGCAGCCCAGGGAAGCGTCTTGCTGGCTGCGTGCTTCATCCTGGAGCCGGAGAGCTCATCCCCGCTTTCCTCTCAGCTCCGTTCTGTCACCCTGCTCTTGCTGCAGAGCACAGAGGACTGGGAAAGAAATGCAGTGATGGAGAATTAGGCAGGGGGCGTTTGAGGTTGAAAATTAATGGATTTGCAAAGGCTAATATATACAGGAAAAGTTATTTTAAAGTTCATCACTCCCCAGCCCCAGTCATTTCAGGTAGTCTGTCTTTTTTAGATACAATTTTGAACAGGTCATGAAGTCCTAGGATTTAAAAAACAGAGATTATAAAAGTATTTATAGTACATGGTCTCCTTCCTATCCTATCCCTGTTGCCCACCTGTTCAGCTCCTTCTGTCCCCCAAATAAGTAAATACTTTTCGAAAGATGACGGACGTATCCTTCCAGAGTTTCTGTAGTCCTGCAGAAGCAAATACGAATATAGATTCTTTTTCCCATCCCTACCCTTCTTCACACAGAAGAGTGTTCTGCCTCCTCCTGGGGACATTTCACACTCTGCCTGTAGACCTTTCAATATCGGTTCACAGAGAGCTCTCAGAATTAGGCTCTGGATTGACTGCCCGGAGAGCCTAAAAGTGAATCCTTGCAGCTGTCTGCACTGCAGGGTACCCGCATCTCAGGGCCTGTGGGGCTGAAGGCCTGCAGAAGGTGCTGCTGGAGCAGACAGCTCCGGGGCCACGCGGGCTCCTCCTCTACCCAAGAAAACTGGGTTTTTGCTTCTTTTTCTTTTTTTCCTCCCACTCCCTCCTAACTGCCTCTAGCCTCTAGGCTCCTGAACGCCAATTCTACTATCTCTACAGCCAGGAACTTCTCTCCACTGACCTAATACCCTTAAAGATGCCCTCAAACCTGGCGGGGGGGCAGGGGGGAATGGGAAGGAACTAAGGAACTACAGCCCGAGATCCAGCTCCAGACGTGGTTGGAGGAGCGGGAGAAGCGCGGGGGTGAGCGCGGGCCTGACCACGGAGGTTGGGCCCTTCCTGAGGGTGCAGGCCTGCGGGCCGCATGACACACTGCAGTGCAAGGAGAGCGCAGGTGACACTCGTGCCTGCAGGCTGAGTGCTGTCCCCAGCACGTGCGTGTTGGAGCCAGGCACGCGTGTTGGAGATGGTTGGCATTGGAAGGGTCCAGGGCTGTTCAGGGCCTGCCTCTGGGCAGGTTTTGTTAACATCCAAATGGTCTCCAGTTTGTGCAGATGTTATCCTGGACGTCCAAGATTTGCAAGGAAAACAGCCAGGGTGAGTCTCCTACCATGTTTCCCTTTCTGGCTTTACTTAAAGTCATCATCACCAAACAGCATGCACTCATTCAGCAGAGTAGCCAGAATGAGACTGCCACACAGCACTAACGCCAAGAGCGGGGACAGTGTGGGGCAGCTAGAGCATTGCTCATAGCTGGCGGGGTTGAGAGCTGGAGTGTCACTCGGGGATACCGCCTGCCACTAACCGCCACACTCGGGAGTGTGCCCGTGGCCAGCCGTTCCCGCTGCAGCACCACCTCAGTGTGCAGACAAGCCCAGTAGTCATCAGCAGTGGGTGCACAGGGGGTTGTGGTCCAAACCACACAAAGCTAGATGTGAGGTCAGAGGTCAGGGGAGCCGTTTTCTCAGTGTGGCAGTAAGGCAGGGAGGTTTTGGGCTGCTGGTTCCACAGTGGTCAGTCAGGGCTGCCTAGTAACGGGGAACATCTCCCTCCTCTGGGCCGTGGAGGGAAGTTCGAGTCAGTAGGCGAGCTGCCTGTGGGGTGTGAGCAGCGCTGGAGTGCTGTGCCTGGCCTGACGAGCTGCAGGCTCTGCCGGGCGTCACCACCCCCGAAGCACTGACCGTGCTACAGCCCGCCTCCAGGTTCTCTCCTTCCCGCCCTAGAGGACGCCTGGTTCTGCAGGGGCCTGATGACTCTGCTCTTCAGCCTGCATGCTTCGCACAAGAGCCCTGTCTCCCTGCTGCGTGACTTGTCCCAAGACATCCATGGGCACCTCGGGGACATAGACGAGGTGCTGTGGCAGGCCTTCCATGCAGCGCCCTGACTGGGGTGGGGGGCAGGGAGCAGGCCACATCACAGCTCGCCTCTCCTTCCCGCCCCAGGATGTGGAGGTGGAGAGAACAAACCACTTTGCAATGGTGAATTTGAGAACAGCAGCCCCTACCGTTTGTGTGAGTCGTCATCCTGGGCCTCGAGAAGTGGCCTGGGCGTTCTTGCCCTTTCGTTTCGTGGGAGAGTCCCTTACACTGGCATCTGCCCTGAGTCCTGGGAGCCACCGCCGGCGGCCATGGTTATGCTTTGACGCCGGCAGCTGGGTTAGTGAGTCATGGCAGGCATTCTTTCACAGCTGCTGGTTCTGAGTCAGGCTGAGAAAGTTCTAGAAGAAGTGGACTGGCTAATCACCAGGCTTAAGGGACAAGTGAGCCAAGAAACCATATCAGGTAAGATGAGCTCAGGGTGGGGTTCAGGAATTGCAGTGAGAGCAAAGCCACCCAGAACCCCGACTGGGCCCGTGCACTCTGCATGGCCGGTCTTAGGCTCACTCCCCTGCAGACTCCCTAGTTAACTTCCTGGGTGTGGGGTTGATTTCTAAATCTCCTTCACTTTCACTGAGAATAAGGCCAGTTGGGTTTGAATGTAGCGGTTTCTTTTCCCTTCAGAAGAAGCCTCTTCCCAGGCCACCCTTCCAAACCAGCCCATGGAGAAAGCCATTGTCATGCAGCTCGGGACTCTGCTGACCTCCTTCCACGAGCTGGTACAGACCGCCCTGCCTTCGGGCAGCTGCGTGGACGCCTTGTTAAAGGCCCTCTGCAAGATGTACACCACGCTCACGGCCCTCGTCAGATACGTGAGTGTTTGTGGGGGTGCCCAGCTGGGCCGGAGGCCGGGCCAGGCACTGCTTTGGTCTCCACAGGCCAGGAAACAGCACTTCCTGGCTTAGTTTTGAACCTGCCTTTAAAGGCTTTTTTTCCCTTGGCCTGTGTGGGTGAGACTCCTGTGTAAGGATGAATGTCCCTTCCACCGCCTTCCAGGGCTAAATCTAACCTGTAGCTGTAGAATTCTGCTGGATCCCCTTGTACACAAAAAAATTGCAGTATTTCAGCCAGTCTGGGCACTAAAGAGGCGTTTGTTCCTTTTTTCTTGCCTTCACAAGTCAGTTCCCAGGGCGGGGAGGAAGTTTATTTTTTAAAAACACAAGGCATGCTCTGCGTTGAGTTTAAGTTAATGCTGCTTAGTGTCTGTCAACAAAAAACCGTTCCCTTGCACTTGCACGTTTTGGCCCTGTGCAAACAGACACGCAGAGGGTGTTGGCCCACAGTAAACACTGAGGCACAGACGACCCAGAAAGGCCGCAGACCGGCCCCTGGCACCCTGAGCCAGCAGCGCAGCCACCTCTGAGGGCCTGCAGCTCCAGCTGCCCTGTGGGTGCCGACTAGGCTTCTATAGTGGAAATACCGAGCCCTTCTTCTCTTGGCATTTTCTAAAGGAAAAATAGCCAGTCACGTTTTTCCTAGAGGGAGGATTTTTACAGCAGTGAGCTGGACAAATCTGAAACAGAAACCCTTCCTTGCCTGTTGTCAGCGAAGCCCAGGAGCTTTGAGGAGGGAAGAGGAAGCCTGGGGCCTGGGGTTCTCTGTGACGGCCCTCCCCCGTCGGAGCGTGGGGTCACACTCTATTAGCTGTAGTCTCATGGGACACTTTCATAGGACGGGACACTAAACCCAGGGACCTTCTGTTAGTATCTCCAGGTGTGTCGGAGCTCCAGAGGAATTCCAAAAATTATGGAAAAGCTGGTGAGTGGGGAGTGCCTCTGTCAGGAAGGGGGAAGAAGTGTTGTTCTGCAGTCGCGTCAGTCTCCTCGTCCTTCGCTGCAGGTGAAGCTGTCGGGCTCGCATCTGACCCCTCTGTGCTACTCCTTCATCTCGTACGTACAGGTGAGTGATTCAGGATCAGCACCAAGGGAGGCCTTCAAGTATGGGAGGCCTTCTCACGCTCCCAGGGCACTGCTGGGTCACCTGAGCTGGGTGTAGGTAAAGCTGCTCCCTCACTGTAACCTGGAGGTGCCCATTTGAGACGAAGCCAAGGCTTTAGATCTTTGCAGCAAGGGAATCTGTAGTCACACACACAAGGAAAGTTTCATCTAATGTGGTGAGAGGATCGCCTGATGCGCCTGCATTTAGAGGGGGAAGACAGAGCATGCGGGGACGTGCCTGGGTGTATTTCGGGGGCTCCAGGGCCGGGAGGGCGGCAGCACTGTCAGCAGGTGCGGGACTTCAGCTGCCGCGGCCGCTTGAGTCAAATGCACAATGGACTCTTTCGGGATCTGGGGACATTCTGAATGTCATCTGGTCTCAAATACCAGCAGACTCTTGCATTCCCTGAGCCCCCGTTGCTGTTGGCCCTGACCAGGGTTTTTCAGCCTCTGTACGATGGACGGTATGGGCCAGATGATTCCTTGTTCTGGGGCCCGTCCTGTGCGCTTTGGGACTTGGAATAGCATCTCTGCCAACAGCAGCCCCCAGTTGTGACAGCTGGAATGTCCCTACAAATTGTCAGATGTCCTTAAGGTACATCAGCTCAGGGTGAGGACCAGGCAGTCTGTCCCCACAGGCCACTTAGTCACGGCAGTTAGCGTATGGTAGGGCTGTTCCCGAGGAAGAGTCAGAGAACGTCTAGTGATGGACCAAACGCAGCCAGCATTCTAGAGCACTGTCAGGCTGGGCTGGGAGCGGACAGCGCCGCCCGCCTGCTGTCTGCCTCCACCTCATGGGCAGGCACAGCGTCCTGTCAGTCACCTGCCTCTCCCATCCTGTGTGCGAAGGTACCTCCTCCCCTCCCTGGAGTCACTGGCCCAAGTGGCCTGTCACCTGGTTTGGCGGAAGGCTTTCTCCATAGTCCGCTGAGAGGTGACGTTCTCTATCCCCTTGCCTTTGGACCAGTTCTGTGACCTGGGTCGAGAGTGAACCAGCCGTTTGCCGTCTGGACAGGCAGTCTGCAGCCTTTGCTTCTCAAGCCATTACTTCCGGTCCCTCCTTTCACCTCACCCAGATCCCAGCAGGCGTGCTTTCTCACGCTCATAAATTCTCCTGTTTAAGTTTAGTATTGACTCCCCATCTCTAAGTGTTAACTGAGATGCCTGCGAAGGGCCACACTGTACCAAGTGTGGTGTGCCAACTGAGACGGTCCTCAGGAAGAAGGATTCTGGGAGAAATACTTGTGTGTATTTATCATCTTTCAGGTGCCGTAAGCATATTAAAGTCTCTGGCAGGTGTGACAGTAATAAGCATGTTCACTAGTCATTCTCCAACCTGCTCAAGAACTTCTGTCACAAACAGCAGCCCTGTTGGGCAGGCTGGAGCATTTCGCAGTGTAGAGCTTGGGGACACTGCCAGAAGGCCGCTTCCGTTGGGCTGGCCTAGCTAGCGCCCACCAGGCCCTTGTCCTCCCCACGCCTTGTGGCCAGCAGCTGCCCCGTGGGAGTCATGAGAGGTTAGGGGCTCTGCGCCAAGAACAGAGGCAGTTCAGAGGGAGCTAAGTTGTGAACCCAGGTCGTTTGTCTCTAACGGGTCAGCAGCTCTTCTGCCAAGGGCCAGGGAGCAAATATCTTGGGTTCTTTGGGCCATACACTGTGTTGCCACTGCCCAGGCCTGCCGCTTTGGAGTCAGAGCAGCCAGACAGTGCACAAGTGAAAGAGCGGGACTGGTTCCCAGTAAAACTTTGTTTTCTAAAGTAAGCAGTGGGCAGGGTTTAGCCTATGACTGTGGTCTGCCAGCCCCTGCTCTGGAGTCATGTGGTCCTCACTGCCATGGACGACGCTGGGGGGTTTGGGGCTTGTGCTCGAGCATTTTCTTCTGCGAGTTGGCAGGCCCCCCTGGAGTACTCTTCTTTTTCCAAATCACAGAAAAATGGTTTGCGTACTCCCCGCACACGCTTGAGGGGTTTTCCTCTGGTCTCTTAAGACTCTTCTGCCTCATTGGAGTCCTGTACTTTGGTCCCCTTGATCAGTTCTTACCGTTTCCAGGAGCTCTTTATTCTCCAATTGTCTGCCATGTAGCAAGGTGTTCTGTGACCTTTAACCACTCTCCTGAGCATGTAACCAGCTGCACGGCTTATAAGACATCTGGCGATAACCTCTGAGCAGGAAGCCTGCAGGCCCCGGAAACAGCCTCTCCAGCCTCCTGTCTTTATGGAGCCCTTTCAGCCAATTGCCCAAACACTAGTTCCTGCTACCACCTTGGCATCCCCATCCTAACAGGCCTTTGTGCCTCCCCAGCCTGGGGCTGGCCCTGCAGGGGAATGGTTGGCCCTGCCTGCGCCTCCGGGCCAGTTCTGAGAGCAGGACGGTTAGGCTCACAGCAGCACATGACACAAGAGGGTTGTAAGCGGCGCAGATGCTTCCCACCATCTGGCACCTGCTGCAGGGTGGTCTCGTTGCTCAGACTTGGCCCCTTAGGAGTCCCTGCACTCAGCTGTGATCGCCTTCCTAGGAAATGACTGCTGTGCTGCTGAAGCCTTCAGGAATAAGAGAATTCATTTCTGTTTCTCCAGAACAAGAAGAGCAGGAGCCCCAAATGTACAGGAGGAAAGAAAAAGGCCACTTCAGCCGTCGCCATGGCCATGGTAAGCCACTGCCTGTGCTCACGACAGGGTGGCTGCTGCTGAAAGAAGCCGGTCACAGAAATTGCACAGATTAGCGGTTACCTAGAGCAGGGGTTGATGGTAGAGACTGGGGCAGGAGCCTGCTAAAAGGGGTACAGGCTTTATCCGCAGGCATGAAGATGCTCTAAACCTTCTACACTAAAACCACGGAACTGTAACGACACAGGGGCACGTGGTATGGTATGCGAATCATATCTCAACAGCCCCTACCACCACGTGTGTGTGAGGCTGGACAAGTGTGTGTGGCTGCTTCTCAGCTAGTGAGTTTATGGTCAGATGGATATCTTTTTTCCTCTGAACCAAAACGCATATGCTTTGTTTAGGAAGCATCACAAGATCTTGAGCCCTTTCTTTAAAATGGAAATAAATTATAGGATACCGATTGGGAAGGATTCTCTTAGGAAGTTAATGGGCGTAGAAGGTGCTCCCTCAAGTGCGTGTGAGAGCCGCTCTGGGGGCAGGAAAGTGGGGTCCCGGGGACACGGGAAACTCCGGAGTGCACCTCCCAGGGGCGGCCGGCAGCAAGTGCTGAGTGGATTTCAGAAGACCCAGACGCGTGCGTCCGTGCGATCGGTCCGCCTGTGGGTGCTGTCTCACAGAGCTGTAGGATGCCATGCAGACGTGAGAAGTACAAATCCAAATGCTCAGACACAGAACCACCTCCCAGACGGTACTTTTGCAAAGGAAAAAAATGAGAAGTGTCCTCATTTGGGGAGTTTTTAAATATAGAAAAGCATATCTGCACATAGAAATGGCTGGAAGGATCTACAGGCTTTAATTCAACCTGGAGGGAGACAATATAATCTCAGTAGTGAAAACTCAAGTGCAGACTAGGGAGAAGCAGAGCCAATGCAGAGAGAGCTGGGCTCCTTGTGTGATTACCAAGTCAGAGAGGCAACCGGATGTCTGCAGATGGCCTTTCCCCCAGCCAGCCTCCAGGGAACAGCAACGACTTAGGAGTTCCAGTAAACGGAAGGGTCCCGTGCCATCTCTAGCGCATCTAAGTCCTTTGATGAGACTGACGTGCCAAAAGCTCATAGATTGCTGGTGCCTGAAGAAAACTGTTTGACTGGAAGGCAGCTCAGCTTCCCTGCAAGGCCGTGAGCAGTTCTGGACGACTTTAGAGGACAACTTCAGAAGCCCTTGACCCTGAAGTTTAGGTCTTCTCTTCTTTGCCCTATAGGCCAGAGTTCTTCGGGAAACCAAGCCAATCCCAAATCTCATCTTCGCCATTGAACAGTATGAAAAATTTCTCATCTTCCTTTCCAAGAGGTCCAAGGTAAACATTGTTATTTTCTACCGTTTCATTTACCCCGGTTGGGAGGGGAACTGGCACATGAAGCAGCCAGACTGTAGTAAGAAAGAACCACAGCCCTTTCCTGTTCCCAATCTGATGGCCCAAACCAAACATCACGTGGGGAACCGATGGAAAACAGGTCCAGGGGCTGTGTCAGAGGGGCAGTAAGAACCGGGGGCCGGGAGGCAGGAGCCCATGCCCACGCTCACGCCCTGTCCCAGGTGAACCTGATGCAGCACATGAAGCTCAGCACCTCCAGGGACTTCAAGATCAAAGGAAACATCCTGGACATGCTTCTCCGAGAGGAGGAGGACGACGAGGAGGTCAGTGCCTGCTTCCGACTGGGTGCTGCAGGCCCGCCCCCCTCCCAGCGGGTTGCCAGTAGCCAGTCTGGGAGCAGCCGGAGATTGAGCCAAAAGGGTCAGGCAAACAAAACTAGACACTCTTCGATGAGAGGGTTTGTGAATGCTGAGCCACACCGGGGTGCCCAAACGAGCATCCGTCTCGGGTACACAGCTCTGGAAACAAGGTCTCAGTGTAGGTGAGCCGCTGCAGAACGGCCAACTGCCCCAGCCTTCCGGCCCAGCACCCAGTTTGCTTCCTCCCCTCCTTTCCCCGGGGTGCGTCCCTCCTGCTGGTCTCACCAGGTAGACTGCAGGCCCCAAGCCTGTGGCCTCTGAAGCAGAGCCCAGTGTTACGTAAAGCACCCTCATCTCTGGCTTCTGAAAAATTCTGCACCTCCATTGTTAAGACTTCAGGCCCCAGCCCCTCCCTTTACCTACTTGCCACTGGAGCACTCCCTACCGTGTTGATGCTCCTCTGTCATCCTGTCCCATGAATCTCCCTGGGTCAAGGAAAGGCATCCACTCCCTTACTGTACTCAGAATCCCCCCGCTTCTTCAGAGTGAGTGAGTGGGGCCCCCCACAAACCTTCAGGGGCAGGGAGTGGGGAGGGGAGAGAATGCAAGTACACAGGCTCCCGTGAGAGAAGGCTCCGTTTATTCCCAGTGCGTCTGAGCAGTAGACGGCACTACAGCACGGCTCTTCCCCTTGTAGGACGCGGCACCAGAGCACGGGGGGCAGAGCAAAGAGCCAGCCAAGAAGAGAAGGAAGAAATGAAATGCCTGAGTTAATGTGAACTTTAGGGCTTCTGCTTTCTCCACACCCAACAAGTGACACCACCCCTCGTCCCCACGACTGCATGGAGGTTGGCATCTTGGTCCGGAACCCACTGAAATCAGCTGTGCCTGCTGAGCGAAGCACAGCTGAGAGCCTGAGTGTGGGCGCCCGGCGGAGCTCCACGGGAGCCAACACAGGGCCTCCAGGGGGCACTATGGCCCAGGCTGGCTTCGCTTTTCCAAGGAGCCTTTGGTGAGTTCGATTATCTGGTAAATATCCAGCGCTTCCCCTGAAAGAGAGAGCAAACTGGTTACGCTGCTTCCCCAGGAGTGGTTCTTGGAGCTCAGTAATGAGAAAGGCTGTACTGTTAGGGTCAAAAGGGAGGATGGTGGGGGGGGGGGGGGGGGCGGCGGTGTCCCTAGTCTTTTTGCATAAAATGTTTGCCTTAAAAACTGTATATAGAAACCAAGCTTTCGATTGCCATTCAAAGCACATTTTTTACCTAAGAATGCACTTTGACTTTACACAATAAAGCTTTAAACCAAAGCTTCTAATATCCCTTCCATTTCCTCCGACATGCAGCAGAAACACATATCTTTGTGACTCGAACATCACCATGTTCGCTTTGGCCCCAGGGCTCGTTTTGCAGCCTCCTGTGCCGAGCTGCCAGCTCTCCAGGCCGCTGACTGGTCCACCTTAACCCTACCCGTCACGGGGACCGCAGGTGTGTGGTGCTCACCCTGGGGAATCCCGTATCTCCTTTCCATCCCTGTTGGGTTGGAAGGGGTTTCACAATCCATGGTCACTTCTTTCCTGAGGCACCGGTCAATGTCGACCGCACTGAAGAAGGCCACCGACTGGGGCAGGTCGTTCAGGCCCAGCTTGTAGGCAAACATGCACCTGAAAGAGACCCGGCCTCTCAGCCAGCCCCGCCCAGCAGGGAGGGCCTGTGTCCCTGAGAGAGTGGGGAGCACTGACCCCAGCCACCCACAGTGAGATGCTGAGACTTAGGCACGGGCTCAGGACACAGCTTTTTTCCTGCCTGCACACAGGTCATTGATGTAAGCGCTTTCTCGTGATGACTCGAATACACAAGCACTTTCTGTTAGTCTGCGAAGCACAGCCCCCAGGACATAGTGAAGAGGGCAGTGGATACAGTGCGGAGTACCGTGAACACCCCTCATCTCCCCTGTCACCGGGGCAGGCCACAGCTCCCGAACCTGTTCCGAGTAGCAGGCCCGCAGGAAGCGGCAGTATCATTCACTTCAACCACATTTTTACTATGAGGAAACATAAGCCAGTATATAAATTACTTTAAAACCACGTTTGAGTTTCCTCCTTAATAATGTATTCTGTGAGTAGTCAGAATAACAAACTTTTGGCACTGAAGGAAACATTTGCAGATTTAAAAAATCTCAATTTCCTATGAATCGAGGAACGCCACCTGTCCGACAGAAAGGGGTCCCCGTTTCTAGGGGAGCAGAGCCCGAGGACTGCTGTTCGGGACGTGTCCCCTGACCCGCCGCCTCTGTGGTCCAGTCTTGAGCTGCGACACTTTCTTTCTCCAAAGTTGAAGGCCAGCCTAAGACTTCCACAGTTTTTTAAGCTAGAGATAACAGCGAAAACATTCACATCTGGGGAGATGAAAACTCACAGGTCACACTCAGCCTGGTGCAAAGCCCTGCAGGTGGACGAGCACGTGGCCAGGCCAGAGGCTGCGCCTACCTGGTCAGCAGGTTGGCGATCTGCAGGGCCAGGGCGGCGCGGTAGCGGTCCCCCTCCTGCACCAGGTAGCGAACCTCGTCATGGATGCTGATGCAGAAGCGCCCGTCAATGGCAAACTCCTCAAACAGCCACTTCATGGCCACGAGCATGAGGTGCAGGTAGTCCACTGCCGAGCTCTGCACCACCCAATTCACGCGGCTGGTCATAAACTGGGCAGGGAAGGCGGGCCCAGGTAAGGGGCGCCACCACACCAGCTCCTCAGGGGAAGAGCCCGCCCGCCCTCCCTGTGAGCTGCACACGGCCCAGGGTGCATGATACCTCCCCCTGGGCCACCGAGGGCTCCAGGGCTCGGCTGATGCGGCAGCCCAGCACGGGGGTCCGGGGCTCATCGGACATGGCGATGCTCTCCAGCTTATTGAACATTTCTGACTCTGTGCCCCCCGTCCACGCACGTTCTGCGACCACCTTCCAATTCTTCCTGCGCGACCTGGGGGCCCAGGGGCAGACAGGGCAAGCTCCGTCCGTCAGTGTCAGCTAAAGACAAAGCATCCCAGCTCTCCAGGGGCCAGCCTGGACCCTCCCTCCTCCCTGGACACAGAGGGGCCTCACTTCCTCGAAGCCTCCCTCTGGATCTTGCGCAAGTCCCGCAGGGAGACGAAGCCATCCTCAGTCCTCTCCACGGGGATGTGCAACTGCCTCACCAGCCACTCGCCCTCGTCTGACAGCCGATACCTGGGAGGGTGCGGCACTGTCGGTCCGGCGTGAGCGCCTCCTCTGGGCCAGGACAGTTCCCCCAGCTCCTTACTCTACTTCCACAGCCACCGCGGGGCCCCGCCTCCCCCTGCCGGCTGTACCTCAGGGGAGAACAGGCACGGAGAGGCTGGCTTGGTGAGGTCTCACAGCTAAGAAAAGGCAGAGCCCAGACGGGAGCCCGAGCTTTGGGTCATGCCATGGCAGCCCAACAGAGGACAGACCATCCCCAAGGCTGTCAATGTCTCAAGTCTTAGACACTGAATTGCCAAATGACCAACAGATCCAGCCCTGTGAGGAAACCCATTGAAGGCCAACCACTAAGCAAATGTCACAACCCACGGACAAGCCAACCGGGAGCTCACGCACAGGTCTGAGGACAGAGGAGCCAGGCAAGGGCACAGGAATGGAAAAGGCAGCAATGACGTGCGGTGAAGGGGAGTGAAGCAGGCCTGAGGCCCCCAGGGCGAGGAGGCTGGTGCTGGGAGGGACCCTCACCGGCGCAGGCCCTTGGTGAAGGCATACATCTGCTGGGCCTTCTCGGCGGCCTCCTGGAGCGTGAGCCGGTGGTTAAACTGCATGAGCAGGCGCTCCGCGAAGGGCTGCCCTGCCCCATAGATGCGGCCGTAGTTGAAGATCTTGGCGTGCTCACGGCTGATGCCCACTGTGGTGGCCGTCTTACTGTGCAGGTCGGTGCCTCTGCTCTTCCGTCCTTGCAGGGTCATCCACCCAAAGGCTGTGCAGCCTAGGGGCAGGGAAGAGTAAGACACTGCCCCCAACCTCCCAACCAGGGTCCCAGGGGTCGGCGGTCTCCACTGTGCCAGCGCTGGGTCCTGCTCACCATGCATGCCGGCAAAGTGGGCGTCTCCCAGCACCGCCGCGATCCACAGCTCCTGCGAGTCTACATCAGCACCCACCAGGACGTAGCCGGGTGGGGCCTGCACCATGGCCTTCAGCTCGCTGCCTACTCGGTCCGGCTGCAGGAAGAGGGAGGTCGGGCCCTGCCAGACACCCGGGATGCCTCCTACCCCTGTCCAGCCCCTGGATGGTGGCCTAGCAACACTGGAGCCTGCAGGCGAAGGGATCCCCACGCGGTGCCCGGCCAGCTGCAGCCATCATGGCCAGCAGCAGGTACCCAGCCCGTGTGTGCCGAAAAGCGATGAGTGAAGCCAGGTTTGAACCCAAGTCCTGCCAGACCGGGTCTCAGGTTCCTTCCTCTCCATGCCCCTCACGGAAGGCCCTCTGCAACCCATTTGTAGAAAAGTCGGAGAGGAAGGGCAGGGACCAGAGGTGCAGCGGGTGCGTACCCGGGCGTTGCTGGCAGTGAGCCAGGTGGGCTCCACGGCCCGGCGGGTGATGGTGCCAGCGGTCACCACCTGTGGCAGGATGGCCCCATAGCGGCCTTCCTCGTCGTAATCTGGGTGCCTGCAGGGAGGGGAGAACTTACACCTCAGCTGGCATTGGTCCTAGAACCCCCCCCACTGCTGTCCCCACGACCACCTGGCAGGTCCTACCTGGTCACAACACGGGGCAGAGCCGACCTGGGCAGCCACACCACCATCTGGGAGCTGTGGGGACAGACAACACCACTATGGGGACAGAACTGGACCCCTCCCCACCCGGGCCCTCATTGCCCAGCTTCAGGGGCTGCAGTGCCCCTCCTCCTTGTCCAGCCTGTCACCACCGCCTGATCCACTAACTGCTCCCGATCTAGAGGACCCAGCTCCCAGGGACCCAGTAGTCACACCAAGAGGTCCTTTTAGGGCTGGGAGGGGCCATTAAGGCCCTCCATATAGACCCCCCTTGACACACAAATGGAAGCTGAGGCTGGCCCGTGCTCACCAGCACAGGACTGTAGGGGCCAGCCTCCGGGCCGAAGCTGGGCTGTCCACCACAGCACGGGCTGAGTGGGGGCCCCCAGGGCGAGGCAGCGGACAGCAGTCCCAGGGTTGCTCCTAGAAACCCAGCCAGGGGCAAGCAGGCACCTCTCTGCCCTCCCACGGTGGCCCACCTGATACGCTTGTGGGCATTCCTCCAGAAAGAAATCATTTTGTTGATTTCCAGGGCACGAGGCCCACTGGCACCTCCTGGGCCAGCCTGCAGGGTGCCGTCCTCCATCTTGGGCAGGAAGTCCTTGGCAAAGGGGCTGCCCACGTTGCAGCTGTTCCCGTCCTGGGGAGGGCAGCGGAAGTGGGGTTGCAGGCAGGTGGCAGGCCCCCGCTGGGGAACCGACAGCCTGTGCACCTGGGCCCTGCCCAGAACCAAGGGCGGAGCAGTCTGGGGCAAACCCTGCCCCGACAGCCACTCACCCAGGCAGGCTCACGGACAGACACAAAGCAACCTGGCTCCCCTCCCAGCAACAGCCTGCAGTCCACATTTCCGGTGCCTAACACCCGCCCCGTGGCGTCTGATCCCACCACATGCCCTCTGTCCCCCGACTGTCAGAAGGGAGACAGGCTCAGAGAGATGGTGCTGTTTGCTGCAAGGCCATTCCCTGCCCTGCACCTGCCACCATCATTCCTGCAAAGGGGGCTGTCACCTCGGAGGCCTGCTGTGAGCCCGGGCACGGTGAGGACCCATGGGACACACACCTTGTGAGGCAGCTTGAAGAACCAGCAGCCCGGGATGTCCACGTCGTGGTAAGGCCCGTTGCCATGGTGATAGGCTGGCTGGCTGCCTCTGGGGCGGCCAGTACCCGTCTGTGGGCCATGCACCGGGGTCAGGCCCCGCCCCGACGCCTGCATTCAGCGAGGGCCATGGGGCAGGGGCCTGACACAGAGCAGGCACGCCAGGAAATGACAAGACAGCCACCAGGTCTCAGGTTCCCTCCTCAGCCGCCCAACAAGTGCAGGGCCACCAAAGGCAGGGCAGCGTCTCCCAGCCCCAGGACCTCAGGACCCCAGGGACCCCGGTGGAAAGCTGCTCCTTGGGTGTAAGGAGGGCCGGCCCCCCAGCACCCACCCGGAAAACCTGAGTGCACGCCCTGCTCACCGGGGCCGGGGGTTGGGCCGCAACTGCCCCTTCCGCAGGCTCCACCTCGGCCTCAGCCTGCACCTCTAAGCAGCCCAGTTCTTCCACCTGGATGGGCCCAGGTACCAAGGGGGTGAAGCAGGAGGCTGAGTCGGCCAGAATCCACCAGCCCCTCCCTGCGACACGCAGACAGCCCAGGCTGGCCTGGGGTGAGAACTGGGCAGCCCGAGCTCCCACCCCCTTCCCTGGGAGGGAACAGCGCCCACCCCGAGCTCAGGCTGGCACGTGCCCTCACCATCTGCCACTCCTCGGCGAGCAGAAAGTCCTCGGCCAGGCCTGCCTCCTGTGGCTCCGGCTGCCGCTTCCCCTGCTCCAGGCAGTGCTTGCTGTACAGGGACTCGATGGCTCTGGGCAGAGAACAGCGGCAGCGGCCTCTGGTTATGGGTGCCCGCTCCGGGCCAGGCAGCTGGCTGGGGGCTTCCATCTTGCCCCGGCTTAGTCCTCAGAACCCGCTCTGAGGCGGAAGCAGACAGCGCTCTCCCTGGTTTTTAGACAGCGAGCAACAAACCGAAAATGACACGGCGCCCTGGTGCAGGCCAGGGTTCGAGGCCTGGTCTGACTCAGATCTACACCCCACTGATGCCACAGGCTGCCACCATCCCAGGAAAAGCTCCAGGGCAGAGCGGTGGGAAGTCAAGCCCCAGCTCTGACCCCAGCTGGCTCCTCAGTCCCCCCAACTCCATGCCCTCAACCCCTCCCCACCCCAGGCTCTGCAGCCCCCAGGGCGGGGTGGCCATGGCAAAAGAATTGGAACCCGCACTCTCAGACCCAAGCTCTCCCCAGCAGCCTGAGCCGGTCTGGCCTCTCCGGCAAGGAGAAAGGGCCCTTAGGTGCCCGGCCCTTCCTCCCCTGAGCCGGAGGCTCACCTGTAGGGGCAGGTCACCCCAGTCGGAGCTGGGGAGGTGCTTGCGGGCACGTGGGCCAGGTTGTCCCGCCGCCCAGGCACCAGGTACCCCCAGCCGTGCCGCTCTGAGAAGTGCAGGGGGAAGCCGTCCCAGGTCA
Source organism: Desmodus rotundus (assembly GCF_022682495.2). Classification (NCBI taxonomy): domain Eukaryota; kingdom Metazoa; phylum Chordata; class Mammalia; order Chiroptera; family Phyllostomidae; genus Desmodus; species Desmodus rotundus. Next base: position 34,793,316 of record NC_071396.1, read on the forward strand.
ACGCCATCAGCTTCGGTGTGACCCGCATCTGCAAGCTGAGGAGGCTGGGGCCCGGGGCCCACGCAGGGTCATCCAGCCGCGGACAGAGCTTCCGGTACCACCTGGGCCCCCCGAAGAGAACAGTGTCACAGTGGGGACACGCTCTACTGCCCTCCAAGGCCCCTGGGCTTGCTTCTGGTGACCTCGGCCTACAGCCACCATCCTCCCCCACGGAGCCCCCTGCAATAATTCAAAAATCACAGAGAGAAGACCCCTGGTTGGGCCCACTGAGTCAGAGCCCAGCCTACAGGATGGCCCGGGGCAGGGCTCCCTGGGAGGCACCAGCTGGGAGCAGACACGGGGGTAAGAGCAGACTTGGAACATGTTAGGGGCCCAGGGCTCACCCGGGGTGTCCAGGGAGGTGCTGGGGCCGCTTGGGCAGGAGTGCCGTGGTCCCCTTCAGCTGCTCCAAGCAGGTGCGGGTCGCAACAGCTCGCTGAGACTCCTCCTCCTCACTAGGCGGGCCGGGGTCTGCAGAAGATCGGGAGGATGATCAGAAAGGCCTGCCCAGCCCACTATCTCCAAGGCTGGAGCAACATTTTCCCAGGGCCGCCTCTGCCCACCGGCCACATGTGGTCCCCACCTTCCTGATCCTCGGGAGCTCCGGGGGCCTCAGCCGCCTCAACGGGCAAGGGGCTGGTGGCCTCCGGCTCCTTCCTCTTCACCTTCTTTGCCTTCTTCTGCTTAAACTCTTGCAGGTCCCACTCCAGGTCCCAGAGCCAGGGATCTTCTTTGTACCTGCACAGCCAGTCCACCAGGGCACGGCTGAGGCCAAGCCAAAAGCCAGGCCCCCTGCCTGCCTGCCCCCTACCTGCCCCCTGCCTGGGTCTGTCCACCCTCGGCCAGGCTACCTCTCCCCTGACAACAGCTGGCAGGCGTCGTTGGCCAGGTCCATCAGCGACTTCTTCATCTCCCACTGCAGCTCCTCGTAGGTGCTCTGCGCCTCTGCCAGGTAACGCTCCCAGTTCTGGTTGACAGGCAGGTAGGAGACCCCCATCTCCAGCATGCCAGCCAGAGTCACTGGGTGAGGACACCTTGGGGGCAAACACCCAGGGCACCATCAATGACCACAGCAGGCGGGGCTCCGGCCCCATCCCTGAGCCCTGACCCAGCCACCCACACAGCACAGCTCTGCAGTTGGACAGACAGGCTCTGACCCCACATTTACCGCCTCCTGCCCAGAGACCCAGGGAAAGCCCCTGTGCCTCTCTGAGCCTCTGCCTCCCTTTGCACACTGGGGGTGCAGTCACACGCTGCCCAACCACCGGGATGTGTTCTGAGAAATGTGCTGGGAGCTGGTCCTGCTGTGGTGAGAACACCACAGCCCACCACACACCCAGGCTCAGTGACACAGCCGACGGCTGCCGGGCCGCACACCTGGTGGCAGGTGCCCGCACTGATCACGGGAGCAGCTACAGTGTATCTAAACGTGGGAAAGGTGCGGAAAAGCTGCAGTGTGAAAGATGACGCCTGTGTCTCCGTGCAGGTGACGTGACACAGTGCAGAGAAAACCCCGGAGAGGCCACCAAAGAGTGACTAGAGCTGAGGAGCGAACTCGGTGACGCAAGGGGACACAAAGCTACTCAGAAGCCATTGCATTTTTACGCACCACTAACAAACTGTAAGAGAGATGAAGGGGACGACCCCAGGCACTACTGCGCTGAAGGACCAAACGAAACCACCGGGAATAGCGGAGTGAATGACCTGGCTCGGGGAAAGCGGATGACCTGCCCACAGGCCACCATGGGGCCTGGAGCCGCAGATGCTTCTGACGCTGAGCCCGTCCCATCTGCCTCCCTTGCTAACACAGCCAGGATGGAGGGGGCCCTGAGCTCTGGCCCTGGGTGCAGAGTGGGTGCCGAATACACTAGGAGCAGGCCCAGGAAGCTCCAGCACAGCCCTTGGCGCCCCCTGTGGGACCTCCGCAGAAGCCCAGGGCCGGGGCAGGGTGGCTCCACCCCTCCCACAGGGAAAGGCTAAGGCCCTCCCTGAGGAGGCCCCAGCCCCACCTGGTGACAGTGGCCCAGGCTCCCACAGGGGCCCAGCCTCACCTCTCCAAGAAGAGTGGGAGCTGCTGCTGGAAGACCTCATAGGTGGCCCACACGTCCTGGGCACAGTACTGCATCAGGTCCTGGCACAGGCGACAGGAAGGCGCTGGGCGGGCAGCCATCCCACTACCACCGCCGGGCTCGGGGTCAGGTCTGGTGGCTGCGTGGCCCGGGTTCTGCAGGGGGCCGGCCGCAGCCCGCCACCCCAGAGCCCCCACGGCACTGTACCTGGAAGTTCTCCCGGATGTCCCTCATGCTGCCCTTGACAAACAGTTCCCGGGGCTCCTTCCGGAGGGGAGGCCCGCCCACATAGAGGCTGTGCACGTCTGCCAGGTTGTTGACGCTGCTGATGTCCAGCCAGTCCCAGGAGGAGACCTGAGGGGCCAGGGCAAGGGGCACGGTTGATCTGCGCGGCCCCGAGCCAGAACGGCGGACTCACGGGGGGGTCCCATGCCTCCCGCAGTGCACTCACCACGGGGCCATTGGCTTTGCTCCGGGGCTTCTGGGCTCGCTGGGTGTCGTGCTGGGCCTTGCGCTTGCCCTGCTTGGCCGCCATCCACAGGCTGCGCTGGAAGCTACTGAGCCCCGAGATGGCCATGTGCATGCTCATAGTGTCCAGGAAGCGCGTGAGGGAGCCCTGCGGACAGGCTGCTGCTGAGGGCCAGCGCCCCGGGCCCCCGCACACAGCCTCCCACCCCGCCACATGGCTCTGCCACTTGCTGAAGACAGCACACCTTCGTGCTTGCTCACGTTGATTCCTTGACCTGTGGGGGACCTGCTCTCCCAGATTCCAGCCACCCTTGACGGTGCAGACCAGGCTCAATCCCAGCACACAAGACCTCCTCAGTGTCCAACAACCGCTGTGGGGGGCACTGAGCCACCGAAACAAGGCCTCCCGAGCTAGCGGGCTCAGCCCCCAGCACCACCACCCACAAGTGATAGGCTAAGGCCGCTCTCCCCAGTGGCCTATCTCCCGGGGATGCTGGAGAAGGCCATGACAGAGCACCTTCCACAAAACCGAGAACTGGCTCGACTGGACACCAGGCAACAGTCCCTGGTGCCTGGCGTGCACATGGGTGAGACCCTCGGGGACCCGGGGGAGCTGCTGTTCTCTCTTTTCATGAACAACAAAACTGAGGGTTGGGGTGCTAAGGCACTCACAGCACTCATCTACGGCGGAGCCAGCATGGACGCCCAGGCTGCGTGGCCCAGAGCCTCCACGGGCCCGCGCTGAGCTTGAACAGGCCACACGGAGAGAAGGGCCACGTGTCCTGTGACAACTTGGGCTCTGTAACAGGCAGGCCCTGGGGACAGAGCAGTGGGGCACAGGGGCCAAGGGCAGGGACAGCTGGCAGTGGGCCCCAGGACCCTTACCTGGACCAGGTACTGCTCCCTGATGTGGGCTCGGTCGAAGGAGACGTTGTGCCCCACCACTAGCTGCTCCTGCTGACCTCGCTGGGCAGGGCTGCCAGTCCTGGCAGGGACCTCCAGGGGAATGAGGTCAGCCGGCGACAGCTGGCTGGTCCAAGAGTAACGCTCTTCCACCAGCCGCCGGCTGCACCAGGAATACCTGAGGGAAGCAAGAGACAGGCAGGTTCAGCCCAGAGGCACGGAACTTCTGCTCCACAATGCCCACCGCATGACTGCCACCGTGTGCCAAGTCACACCAGTGGCTGGGGACCCCAGAGAGACCAGTGGGTGCCCCTAGCCCTCACAGAGCTAGAGGTCAGGTGAGGCTATGTTTTGGGGGTGCCAAAAGCTTCTTTACTTCCCCAGATAAAGACGGCGCGAAGCAGCCCCGCACTGGGTGACCCGCACTCAGCCTGCATGCCAGTCCAGGTGCTCCCCAAATCTGTGTTTGGCCCCGCGGTGCTTTACAAAGGCAATAGACCCCTCACATCTACAGACACAAAGCAACTCAGTGCTCGAAGTGCTGGTATGCGAGAGAAGTGATTATAATAGAACCCAAGGGGCAAATTTGCTTTTTAATTGAAGGCGGAAAAAAAAAAAAGAATAAAAAAGGACACACTCAGCACCCACGTGCAGGATGAGTCACCTGGTGGCGGGGAAGATGCTGAAGGACAAAGAGCAAGTCACACACTCGGAAGGTCTGTCCCTCTCTGAGCACCACGCTCAGCAGGACCCGGGAAAGTGCTGGGACGGAGGAGACATCCTCAAATCGCACAGGTGGGGGTGGCGGGACAGGGGACGGGTGCTGCCTGCTGAGGGCCCCACGGGGATCAGAAAAGGCTGGCGTCTGCTCGGGGTCCACCAGGCTGAGTGTGGGGACTGCTGCTGAGGGAAACTGTGTGCTGTAGGGTCAAGGCCGGTCAGCGTCACAGTGAGTGACAAGGTCATCTGTGTGGCCACCACAGGTGAAAGGAGCTCCCTGCAACCCTTATGGGGGGGGGGGGGAGGGGTTATCTGCCACTAGTTGCAACAAACATAAAACTAGGTTTTGGGGGGAGGGCTGTGGCTGGGGGGGCAGGCAGAGTGAGCAAAAAGAGGTTCCTAATTTTATAGCTGGTAAAATCTAGCTGGCCCTCCAAGGGTGGAAAGATGCTTGGGGGACTCAAGCCTGAACCTCCTCCCCTGCCAGTTATCACGGAAAAGCCCTTGACAATGACACAGAGGGAAAGGCTTTAGAGTGTCAACTGTCTGAGGCTGCGGTGATGACAGAAACCTGGGTCACACTGGTGACAAGATCCAGGTCTGCAGCTGTGCATGACAGCTGTGTGAGTATAAATTTATGGGTGACTAAAACAAAAAAAAAAGAAGAAAGCCAAAACACAAATGCCTTTGGTAAACTGAAAGTGAGCCAGAACCAACGCCATTAATACCCCGTCGTCCCTGCGAATCTCAGGTAGATGCGGGCGACCCGCGGAATGTCCCTCCGCTCTCATGGCCAGCGCCCTGCCCAGTGGCCTTTGGGAAACTGCCCTAAAGGCTGCCCAAGGCTTCCCCACCCACTGGACACTGAGGGCTGGTCAGGCACGTGATGTTAGGCAGCCATGTGGCAGGGACGTGTCCAGGATGAAAGGGGACCGCTACGGTGGCCCCATCACATACCTCCCACTCCCACCATAGTCTGTATGAGCCCAGGCCTCTGCACCCAGCACCACCGGCCAGAATGGCACGGGAATGAGAGGATGGACCGACCGAACAACCAGGCCAGAGAGGCAACAAGTTAGAAGAGGGAGTGAAAAGGGGACTTCAGTTAAATTGTCCGAAAACCACCAAGAGATCAAAAAGCAAGTCTCCCTCGTCGGCTTCCCAGTTGTCTTTCAGCCACTGCGGCCTCCTTCACCCTCTCGCTCACCACCAGGTGGGTCACGCGGTCATAAGCACTGAGCCGCCCCTCCTGACGGGACCTAAACCAGTGAGGAAGCGCCCGGTCTTGCCCTCCCAGCCACTACTGCCGGCCTCGCCGGTTCAGCCCCGTTTGCGCCATTTTCCACACAGCACATTGAACGTTTCGCAGCTTTCTTTACAAAGACGGGGCTTCCCGTAGGAGTAAAGAGAACTGCCAACTTTCTGGCTGGCCAGCCCTGAGGGCATTAAGGTTGTAAAAAGTATTCGAATCCTAGAACAAAGAATCAAAAAGGGGAGCAATGGTGCTGCCATCCTTGTTTCAGAGACTCCAGTAGCACTAATTAAAAAGAAAAGGAGGAGACTGAATATACCCTTTGGGGACCACGATGCCTGCTTGGGAGGCTGAGGGAAGGAAGCAGCGTTTCTCAACTGGGGGTGGTCAGGGGGATGCCACCAGGGAGGGGGATTTGGAAATGTTGGGGAGTGGTCTCTTCTTGCCTAGGACAGTCCCCCGAAAAGGAGACTTCTCCTGTGCAAAACACCCAACAGCATCCCCAGAGAAACACTGTGCAGAGGTCTCGGACTAATGGGTCAGGAAGCTGTTTAGCCCCAGAGCCCAGTGTTCTCCAGGGTCTCCCAGTGCGTCTCCAGTACAGCAGTCTCCTAGGACCCAACCCCTATCACCACCTAACATCTGCCTGGGAGCTTGCTTCCCGCCTGGATCTTCTGTCCATGAGCTGGGGCCCAGCTTGTTTTAGCTCAGGTGACATCCATCCACAGGCCTGGGAAAGCATCCGCAGGGCACACTGTGGGAACTCAGTAAATGTTCACTGAACCAGACAACCAGGCTGGGTCCCCCACGTGCCATCAAGCCCCCGGACCCCAGCCCACACTCACCAGGCCAAGGGGGATATGGCCACCGCCAGCGTGGGGCACATTCCCTCTGCCAAGCAGACCTCCACGTCGAACACCAGGGCCCGCTCCTCGGGGATGGCCACGGGTTCGGCCTCCCCCGCGGGGCCGTACCGGGTCCAGCCCTCCGCCCAGGCCCAGCTCGGCGGCCTGGGGGGCAGCTGGGCCTGCAAGAGCGAGTTGGCCGCCTCCAGGTAGGGCAGGCTCTGCTTCTGGGCCAGGAGGCGGAAGTGCTGGTCCAGGTCGCCCCCGTAGAGGGACGGCAGGCGCAGCTCCACGTCGGGCAAGGGTGCGTCCGGCTGCCCCCAGAGCCCGTGCTTCTGCAGGTGCTCGACGCTGCGGCGCACCGCAGCCTCGCCGGGGGTCTCCGCGCCGAGCCCGAAGATTTGCTCGTGAAGCCCTCTCGACAGCATCTGAATGTGCAATGGATTGTACCGCAGCTGCCCGCCCTCCGAGGACCGCACTTGCGGCTGCCCGTTGCTGGAAACGGGGACGGAGACGGAGCTGGAGGCCCAGCGCCTCGGAGCTGGAACCGGCCCTGGCCCGACAACCGTGGAGCCGGCCACTTTCTTCCAAAGCAAGCGGTTCATGGTGGGTGCAGGGAGCCCCCCGCTGGGATTCAGGACACCTGGCTTTGGGCTCCAGCTTGGCTGCTTTTACTGGCTGAAAGACGTGGAGAGAGACACGTCTTGTCTCTGTTTTCCTGTCAGTGAAATGGGCCTGACCATGCCTGCCTTCCACCCACAATCCTAAAGGAGACAGACGACATAAAGTGTTACTACATACACATCACCTGTTACATTAGAAGCCATTATTCCTTGCGCACTTATTGCATCCCAGGCAACGTGCCAGGCACTTTTGGGTACATTTTCTCAGCTAAGCCTCAAACAACCTGGGGAAATATCAACACCCCTGCTGAGTAAATCGAGGTCCACGTAGGTTCATCAGTAAACTTGGGGAAGGTGAAGGCACGCGTGCTGGTTAACAGCCCTGGGGCTGGAGTAGGACGACGCAGGTTTGAATCCTGGTCCTGGCTCTTAGGAGACGCGTGACCTTGGGCGAGCTCCTTAGGCCCCCTGTAAGTGGGGTGAAGGACTCTGTCGTACAAGGCTGTTGTGTGGGGGGCAAAGGAGACTAGGTCGCACGGCCCGGCCCTCGGCACATGGTGGCTGCCATGATCGCGACCGCCACGGCCCGGGGGCCTGGCGCCAAGAGGTGACAGGGCCCGGATTCGAACCCGCTGGGCGGGACGGCGTCCCCGGGGGCCCCCACCCAGACCCGGCCGCCCGCTGGTGCCCGGCGGCGGCGCCGCGGTGCGCCCTGGGACGAGCCTCCGCCCTGCTCCCGGGCCCCGCTCCCAGATTGCAGAGGGAGGGGCCGCGCCGCCGCTCCAAGACCCGGCCTTCCCGGCTCCGAACCCGCCGGAAACCTCGGTCCGCCTAGTGCCTCCAGGTCTGCCGCTCTCGACTCCCGGCCAGCGACGCGGCGTCCCCCTCCGCGGGGCCTACGCAGCCTCAGGGTGGCGTGTGCCCCGGCCCGACCAGTCCGCCTGGGTGGCAGCAGCAACTTCCCGTCAGCGCCGCGCTGGGTCCAGCGACTTACCCGACACGCAGGCGGGGAGACTCCCCGTGCGGCCAATCGCAGGGCCGCAAGTGGACCGGTCCTCACGCGGGGAAGAAGGGGACTTCCGGGTGGGCCCTCCCGGCGAGACTCCGGGAACTAGGGTCCAATCTCCCCTGCTCAAGAAGCAGGTGGATCGGTCCCCGGGAAAGCCCGGAGGGCGGCAATAAGACTTTTTAGCTCATCCAAAGAACCCCAGCCACGGCGCGGCCGCGTGGCCTAATGGATAAGGCGTCTGACTTCGGATCAGAAGATTGCAGGTTCGAGTCCTGCCGCGGTCGCACAGGTGGATGCATACCTTTTTCTGTTTCTTCACTCCAGAAACGAAATACTCGGAAAGCTCTGAACACGGTGCCGGAACACGGTGCCAATCACCGCATATTAAAGCCGGCGAACGCCCGGATCTGCGGAGGTAACGGTTCCCACACGGTGAGCTCAGCACGTCCCTGTGAAATTGCTCGCCTACGTGTCCCGCGTGGGGAGGGGCACAGCCCCGAAGAGTACCAGCCGCGCGTGCCCCGACGCGGTGGGAGGGGAGTGAAGAGGAAGCGCATCGTTTGCGGAAATCCCGATTTAATTTCAATTGATACCGAGGAATGGCAGGAGGTCACGGCTGAAGGGAGTCCCTCCTCTGTTAGCTTTGCCCCGTGCGCGGCCTCCCCTAAGCCCGGGCAACTCTAATGGGGGGAAAAACGCTGCGTTTTGTTGTGTTGAACCCCAATCTGCCCCCTGGTTGTGAACACCTCCTCCCGCCCGCCTAAGCGCGTCTTGCTCCCTCCAGTCTGGGGAGCAGCCAGAGGATGCTTTTCATCGTGGCCTCTGCACCCACCTCCTGTTGCTCCAGGTGCCCCAGTAGCGGGGCTCTCCGCGCTCCGCGGTGGACAAGCCGTAAAAACCGCGCAGAATGAGGCCCGTGTGAACAACGGGAGCTTGGACACCCAGCTGCGTTGAGGAGGAAACGCGAGGCTCAGACAGATAACATAACTGATTAGGGACAAAATCCAGGCCTCCCGCACCTTCCAGCCAGGGCACAGTGATCTGATGGGGGCACAAAGTTCGGTATTTTTCAGGAGTAGGCAGCGGGTTTAGCCAGGGACACACACACACCCCTCCACCTGCCCCGCGGGCTGCTCCTGCCCCGCCCCGCCCCTCTAGCAGCCCCCAGGGGCACAGAAAGAGCCCTACTGTTCTGGGCGTATTTAACATACACACCAATGTTTTCCTGTTTTTTTTTCTTTTGGCTAAAAAATTAACTGAAAATTCACCATTTTATAATCCGTCCCTCACAAAGTACCCAGAGGAGGGACTCCCGGTGTATGTCAGGGAGTCCCTGAGTGAGAAGCCCATTTTCATCACTTATCCCCTTCCGAAATTTAGCATTTCCGTCAATTATGAGGTTAGACAACCAGCCACAGTGGCGTCGGCAGCACTGCCTGAGAGCATTCGTGGATAGTTTCCTAACACGTCGCAATTGCTGCAGATTTTGCAATGTATTTGTTTCTACTGATATATATTGTATCACCTATGCTTTCGACTATTTCATTATCTTTGCTTTCCTGCGTAACCCTCTGTGTTTTGTGCGTTTAAAGACATTATTCTAAGGTGTCTATGGCACGAAGAAGCCAAGAACCCTTGGCCTATGTGAATGTCACTTCCAAGGGACGCTGTAATGGGGCCTGCCTGGTGCCCACTGGAAGGGCAACCCAGGGTCAGGCACTGTCCATCAAGATGCATGCCCCCCTCTCACAAGGCGACTTCAGGCCAGGCAGGTGTCCTGCCCCTGGAATGAGACTCCTCAGCAAGGACAAAAACAGCAGATGCTGGTCCCTGCTTGGGGACATGAGCCCTTACTGCCAAGCTGCGCCCAGCTGCTCCACCTCCCCTCCTTCCCTTTCTGGGAGCTCCCTCAAGTCCCTCCAGGGAAGTCTGTCCCTGCTGGAATTGCCGGAGGAGAAAGCAGATACATTGCCCCCTCTTCCCTGGACCTATCTCCTTCCACGGTAGCAACAAAGTTCATTAGGAACTTTGTTGTAAAGCATGTATCTCAATTGTAACAAATGCTGGGGGGTTTTTTAATCTCCCCTCCCACTGCTGTGAATTTGCTGGAGCTTCGTGATAACCACCAGCACTGTACATGCCATGCTTGGTGCTGAGCTTACACAGCCAACTAAATTAATCCTCCCATTGGCCCTAAGACTGAGGCACTGTAATTATGCCCTCTACTGGTGGGGAAAGGGAGGCACAGGGATCCTGCCCAAAGCCCTACAACCAGGCTACACAATTTAGAGCAGCATCTCATCTCATCCCCTCGATGACCCCAGTGGCACTGTGGGTACACAGGTGCGGCCGTTACTCCGTCTCATGGAGGAGAAGACAGACTCCAATAACACGCATGAGGTGGACTCACATATCCAAAACCCACACAGTCCGAGGCCTGGATCAGAACCCAAAACTTGTATGATTCCAAAGCCACGAGGCACTTCTGCAAGCCCAGTGACCACAGCACAGGCCAGAAAGCAAATGTGAGAAGCCAGAAAGCCAGCCACATCATCGGTTGGCTATGGGCCACACCGGAGTGACTGGTCCAAGATCCCAGGTCACGCTATCTGCCCTTCCAGTATTTGTCAGAAAGCAACCCGCGAGTCTATGAAGGCTTTTCCTGAGACTTCCTCCTTTGTGCTTGACCAAAGGGACCCCCAGGAGATCCTCAGACCCAATTAACTTATTAACTTTCTGAGGTCCCACAGGTATGAGAGGGACCGGGGCTGAAAGGGAAGGTGCGGAAAAGGGGAAAGGGAAATGCCATGGCGACAAGGGGCCCAGCGTCCTGGCTGCAAGAACCCTGGGGAAGGAGGTCCTGAGCCTGCCCCATCCACCTCAGTCTACCTGGGACCTTCCCGAAGGAGACCAGGAGAGCGGAGGCTCCAGGCGAAGAGGTGAGGTTTTGGCCTGGAGTCTGGGCCTGCCGGTTTCCCAACCGTTAGGAGGGCCTCGCCCACGAGCGGGTGCTCGGCGCGCAGGGTGAGAGGCAGAGAAGAGCCAGGAGGAGGAACAGGCGCCCAGGTCTCGCTGGGATACTGCACCTGTCCAAACGCTCAGGCCAACGCTCCGCGCGGCCGGAGTCTTTCCCGCCCCGCCCGCAGCGGCCTAAACCACGTGCGCCTGCACCTCCCGGGAACTCCCGCCAGAGGGTGCTGTTGGATAGCGCGGGGAACCGCGCTCCGGCGCCCAGATTGGCGAGGTCAGGCCCCAGACAGGACCCGGGTCCGGTAGGAAGGACAGAAGGAGGAAGACGTGGGTTAGGAGCCTGGGAGACCCTCAGGAGCTCCCGTGTCCTGCAAGAGCCTCGGCGCAGTCTGGCTAGGGCTTGGGGGTGGCGGGCTTCTGGCTCCCGGGTTTCAGGTCTAGAACCGTACGGGAAGGGGGATGGCAGGGCGGCGAGCGAGAACTCCAGCTGAGACACCAGGGGGCGGTGGTCTGACCTCCTTCGCTCTTCACCCAGGCCGCGAGGGGCTCCGCCAAGTCTCCGCACCCAGTCCCTTAGGCCTTTTGCAGGCTCAGAGAGTGTTCACCCCCCGACTGACCCTGCGGGACTCTTGGGGGCGCTCGAGGTAGGGCACTGGCGCAGGAGCGTTGCAGCCGATCCCGAGGCGAGCACTGAGGAGCTGAGTCCCCGCGGAGGGGGTGGTGTGTGAGGAGGCCCACAGGAGACGTGGGGCCCCGGGTGCCCTGGCAGCCTAGGAACCTGGAAGTCACATCTTGGGTCAGGGAGCCTCGTGTCCTCTCCCCAGTGGGCCATGTCGACCACACCGACCTTTGAGGACAATTGGAGGCCCCTTGCGCTCAGGACTGCCTGTGCATCCCTCACCCCCAAAACCGGGAGGTTTCCTTTCACGCTCTTAACTCAGGAGAGGCTTGAGCCAACTAGCAGCTGGAGGTCTCGGCCTGAAGGAAGAGAGGAAGGGGGAAATGCAGGCTGCTGGGATGCTGGAGAAGGGGGAGGAGGTGTGATGTTGGCTGTTCCCCCATCTCATTCCTGAATCTGGCTTCCACCTCTTCAAAAGCTACCTAGCAAGGCCGGGAGCCCAGAGGAGAACAACGGGGTGTCCACCGGACCCCGGGTTGAGGGCATGCAGACTGGGACAGTCTGGAGAATCACACTCGGCCTGCACCCACGCCCAGTCCCCTCCAGACAGGATGAGACCCAGATAACCAGGGCGCGGCCGTGAAGCCTCCAAAGGCTGCGGGAGCAGAGAGGACAAGAGGGACCTCCGGCAACCGGGTTTGGCGAGCCCCTCAGTGGGCCACAGGGGCCGGAGTGGCGGCCTAATGGATTCAGGCCTGCGCCGCAGAGGCGCGCCCGCCCTCCCGCCCGAGCTCTCAATAGTGGACAATGGAGTCCCGGGGTGACCCGAACAAAGAATTTGGAAGTAGTTAAACTGCAGAACACGTTCTGGGCCTGGGTGCTTCCTTTCAAATAGAGCGCAGGGAGAAGAAAAGAAAGCACTTTGGGGTGGAGGGGTGAGAAAATGCCCAGGGGAAAAGTTGGTAGGTCGCCCCAGTTGCCGCCAGCTACCAGACTCCAGGGATTTCATAGGAAGTGGGGGGAGGGGGAGAGAGTGGCCCAAGTCAGCCTGACCGCCGGGAGAGGCTGAGAAACTTCCCCAGGAGGTGGCTGGGGTTCCCCCACAGGGCAGAATGTTTGCCTTGTACAGGGACCCCCACCTACCCGGCCACCCCAAGACTTCCACGCTGGGCCAGGCTCAGGAACGGGCTGCCAGGGAGCTCCTCCTGGGCTGCTTTGGAGACTGGAATGGGGCCCGTGGGTGGAGAGAGGGGAGGGAGGGCCTGGGTCCTGCACTCTCTGTCTGTCTGCCTGTCTGTCTCTCTCTCTGGGCCCGTGTGCAGCCCTCCCCCTCACTGGCCTCTCCTCGCTCCTGTAGCAGGCTCTCTGCGGACTGGCCTCCCTCTCCCATCCCTTTCTCAGAGCTGGTTTTCTGTTTTTCTTTCCCCAACCAGTTCAGATAGGCTGGGTATCGCCCCCCCCCCACACACACACTCTCTCTGCCCACTCCTCCCCCACACAACCAGCAATCTGGACCCTTCTAATGAGAATACGCTCTTCTTTTCCATTCAAAGGTAGGCCTTGAGATGTAGAAATTAGGGCCAATTAATATTTTTCTCTCTTATTTTTTCTGAACCTTGTAATTTCCCCACACACAGTGAGCGCCATCACAAAATGAGGAAGGGGGAAGGTAGTTAGAAAAGCAGTCAGTCACACTGGGGTCAGGCTAATTTAGAAAAAAAAGAAAAGAAAAGAAACTGGAGAGGTTATAAAGACAAAAGTGTAAATAAAAACGGTCGGAAAAAAATGGCCAGGAAAATGCATGAGGGTGAGGAAGCAAATCCTCTTTCCTTCTTCTGGCCTTTTTCCTCGAGTTGCTTAGGGAAGAGAGAAGTAGGGAGGAAGAAGGGCGCAGCAGCGGCCACTGCTTCTGAGAAGCGACGCCTCCGGAATCGGAGAGCGCGCGCCCGCCAGGCAGGTCCCCCGTGGGAGGCGCTCGGTTTGCAAGGGGTTAACAGCGTTGCTCGTGAACTTGGGCGGTCTGTCTGGCTCGTGATGGATGTTGAGACCCGCTGACAAGTTCAGCCGGAGGAACGTCCCCTGCTGTGGCGGAGGGAGAAACACACACAGGTGGAGGGGACCCCGGGCGGGCGGTGGGGACGCACGCGGAAGGCGACCGACAGGGCGCGTGGTTCTGCCAGGCCGTCTCTGCTCCCCGCCTCCGCTCGACCGCTCGCCTCCTCCCCCGGAGCTTTCCGACACCCTCCTGAAGCGCTAAAGTTTCCCAGGGCTTCGAGCGCTGTCTCCCAGAACCTCCTGTCGGCCCCTGCAGGCCACGCGGAGCGACGGGGCGCGACGGGGAGCAGGTGTCCGGAGCCGGTCTCGAAGGAGGCCGAGTTCAGCATTTGGACAGCGGCTCCGGGACGCCGTCAGCCCAGCGAGTGGAGTTTGCGGGAGCACAGCCCAGGGCGGGAGGGGATGGGGGCGGCACTGGGCCTTAGAGAAGCAGGATCCAGCCTGGAGAGCAACCCTGGTTCCGAACGGGACACGTTTCCCCCGAGCTAAAATATCCTTTCGGAGCTCACGTGGGGGCCCGGTATCCGCCAATCCAGCGTGAATACCCTCAACCTAACCCACACTTAGGGAAAGGTAAAACGCCCCCTCTCAGCCCGGAGAGCAGACGCCGCGCCTCCCACCCCATCCCATCCTCTCTCCCTTCTCCGCAAAGCAGTCCGGATCCCTGAGCTTGGAGCTGCCGGCGAGGCTTCCAACCCGCTGCCCGCCACCACCTCCCAGGTCGGTGCTGGCGGCTCCGCAGGAGCGTGGCGGCGCGAGTGGGAAGGAAGGGCTCGAAGGCGCGGCGACTCCCGGGGAAAGGCTGGGAGGCGAGCGAGGAGAGGGGAGGAAGCGCCCGGGCGCGAGGCCGGGCTCCCCCACCGCGCGCCCCCGCCCCCTCCATTGCGCGCCCGTCGCGGGGAGGGGAAGCGGGGGGAGCCGCGCTGACGTCACTGCAGGCCGAGCCCGCCCGCGAGGGCGGCGCTGGGAGCCGCTCAGAGCTCGGAGAAGCCGCGCGCTGCCAGGAGCCCCCGCGCCGCCGCCGCCGCTGTGCCTGCCTCCAGAGGCTCGTTTCTGGGCGTCCGCTGGCGCTGCGGAGCCCGGAGAGCGGCCACAGCCGGGCCCGAGCCCGGGCACGCTCCAGATCAGGGGCCGCGGAGAAGCTGTCCCCGCCGCCGCCCCCCCCCCCCCCCGCCGCCGCCACGCGGGCCCCCGGCCCCCTTCCCGGTCCGTAAGTGCCGCTGCCTGCCGCGTCTCCGTGAGACTCGGGAGCCCGGCTCGGGCGCGCGCGGTGTAGCTTCGGCTGGAGCAGCGCTGGGGAGCTGGTCTGGACTGGGGGTGGGGGGCTGGGGCGTCCCTGCTCGGCTCCTTTGGGTTGCACGGGGTGGGTGCTCGGGCTGCCGGGCAGGGTGAGGGGTGCGTTCCTACCGAGCAAGGCGGAAGGCGGGGCTCAGCCTCTGGGGCCTGACCCCTCATCTCCAACAAACCGTCCAGGCCAAGGTCAAGGGTCGTGGGGCAGTGGGCAGCGTCCAGGGGTGAGGACGCAGGGTGTGCAGAAAGGGAAGGGGCGCGAAGCCAGGTGGAAGTTGTGGCGCTGCAGGCAGGTTTCTCTGAAAGGAGGGACTGTTTCCCAAGTGAGGTTCTGGGGAGTTTCCGGACCGTCCCCCCACACACACACCTCACCTCTGCCGCTAACTCCCCTCTTTCTTCTCATCCCCTTCTCCGCCACAAAAATAAGGCAGAAAGTGGCTTCCTGCAAAAGTAGTTTGAGAAATAATGCAACACACGACACCCACTCTAGACAAGATTTATAGCACGCTCTTCCCCCTGTGTAATGGGAAGTTGCAGGGAAATCCTTTCTGTTCTTTTCTGTTCTGCTCTGCCCGCCCTGCCCCAGAACAGGCCCGTGGGTCTGGGTGAGGGCGTCTCTGCAACCTCCTCCATGCCCAGCTCCAGACGCTGGGGAGAAAGAGGGCGAGGGTGGAGGGGGAGGCTGTGGTGAGGGGCTGCTCGGGGAGAAGGCTGGGGGTGGGGGGCGAGGTTCCGGTGGCCTGGCTGGAACAGGGCAGGGCGGTGGCAGAAGCTGGGAGTGGCTCGGGGGGGTTCGGAGCAGGGGAGGAGTGAGTGCATCCAGAAGGTGCGGGGTCTGACAGGAGCCCCTCTGGAGCTCCTCCCCATGTCCTGGAGTGGACTCTTCAGCTACTGGGCAGGAGAGGGTGCAGTTTGAGGGTCTGGCTTCCAGTCGAAGGCCAGAGGGTAGGCTAGGTGGACACTGGGGGTGAGTGTCATTCCAGGTTCCACGGGAGGAGCCCCCAGTAGCCACACCAGCTGCTGGAGACGGCGGGGGGGGGGGGGGCGGGTGCTCTGTTCAGACCTTTTCAGGATGGGTGTTTCTGGGCTCACGCCCAGCCTGGGCCTCCCCAGAGCTCACCGACTGAATGTCTAAGCCTCAGCTGGAGGAAAGGAGGCCAGACGTGGACGCCGCAGAGGGAGGGCACTGCGGCCCAGCTGGCCACCAGTTCATGCCGATGGGTGTGGGGTCGTGGGGGCCCTGAGTGTAGGAAGCTGGGTCCCTCTGAGCTGGTCCAGAGCAGGACTTTTAGACCCCAGACAATAGGGAGATCAGCTTCATCAAAGCTCGGGTCTGAGGACGGAGCAAGGGAGGGAGGCAGCAGTGGGGAAAGGGCCCCCTGGACTTTGCCTAGGCTGTGGCTGGAGAGCTGTCTCCTCACGGAGGCCCAGACGTGCTCAGGAAAAGCACTGGAGTCCCGGGCTGAACGCTAGGTCTGGGGAGAGCTCAGGGTGCTCCACAGGTCTCGGACTCTGTGGCCTTGGGATCCCGGATGCCCGAATAGAGGGCCCTTGTCACAAGTCAGAACTGCCCACTCTCCTTCCACTTAACCCCTTAAGTCGCTGTGTCCTGAAATGGGGGGAAGGGCACACTCCAGAGGGTTGTCCCGGACCGGCACTGAGTTGTGCGGCCAGCAGCAGGAAGTAGGCACTTGGGCCAGAGCCAGCACGGAGCCCCCGGCAGCTGAGGTTGCCAACGGGTACAAGAGAGCTCGTCTACCTGTGTGCACGGGCAAGGTATGTGCCACCTGCCTTAGGCCAGCTGCTCGATGGGTGTTTGGCCAAGTGCGTGTGTGGAACAGGGGTGTTGCAGGTTGTGTGACTCTGAAGGGGCACGGGGTGCACATGTGGCTACAATGGAGCAGGCGTTTCTGTGGGTGCAGGTGCAGGGGCTCAGGAGCTGGCTGTCGCTCGGTCGAGGTTTGAATTTGGCAAACGGAGTCTCGGGCCTTTAGCGGAGGTACCTGGGAGGGAAGCCTTCTCTTGAGGAGACACCTGCCAAGGGGCCTCTCTTGGCTCCTGTGCCTTTGCCCTGGCAGCTTCTGGTTCCCCTGCAGCTCAGGTTTTGGACTGTGGGGAGGGAACCAAGGAAGCCTGGGCAAAGGGAGCGGAGCAGTGGTGGAGAGAGAGGCCGGGTGGGTAGCTCTCAGCACCATGGCCAGGGCTTGGCCACCACATTTGGCGCTTTGGTCTCTGCACCCAACCCTCAGCCAGACCCAGCACCCACCCTCCGGGGACTCAGGGCCTGTCGGCCAAGGCTATGGGCTTAGTGTGGGACAGATTGCTTAGAACCCAGACCCCATCCACTGTGCATGTGAGAGGGTGATGGGACCAGGGCTGGAACCGGCCTGCCCAGCAGCCTGCCACCCTCAGCTGGCCGTGCCCGGCCCACACAATGCCCCTCTGGCTGGCATCACCTGGACCACTCCTGTCTGAGGTGTTTGTGAAGGCCAGCCACCAGCCCCCGGAGTCTGCAGCCAGTCCTGACCCAGCAGAGCAGCCTCCTCCCCGCGGCCTACACCCTCCAGAGCGGGTCTCACGGTGGCCTCCTTCCTGGGAGCCGTGCTATGATGGACATGGAGAGGTCACTGATTCCAGCACAGTCCCACACAAGCAGGGCCTGGGAGCCTCCGGGGCCAGCCTCACCTGCTCCCCTCCAAGGGACTCAGTTTCCCAAAAAGGGAGGCAGAAATGCAGCCCTGATGACCGTGGCCTCCCGCATCAGAATTGAATCCAAATCAGGCTTTTAATTCTTCCTCCCGGAGCCCCCACCCGCCCTCAGCTTGCCAGTCAGGCCTCCACGTTAGCGAGAGCCAGCCATTTTGTGCGGCATCGTGCTCCGATCAGACTCCGAGGGGCTCCTTCCTGCTCTCCCTCCCCCGATCCCAGTCTCCCCTCCCTCTCCCACAGGTGAACCCTGCTTCTCCGCCCCTTCCCACCTCCGCAGCCCCACCCTCCCCACCCAGGGTGGCCCTGAAGGACTGGGGCTCTGGAGGCCACCCACACACACACCAAGAAGGGGAGACGGTGCCGGTTCCAGGAGCTGCAGGAGGAGGGGAAGCAAGGGGCGCCTCCCAATTATGGTAATCCTGTGGAATTAACTGTCTCGAGCCCAAATTCGGGTGGTTCCTTCCCCAGGGCTGCTGCCGGCCTCTCCCAGTCTCTCTAGTTGCCGCTGTGTCTGGCTCTGTTCACCTTCTGGAAGGAGGGATGTGAGTGTGTAAAGTGGGATTTGGAGGGAGAGATGTAAATGCCAGGCCTGCGCTGGCACGAGCTGGCTGGGACGGAAGGAGGATGCAGGTCGCTTTGGATTGGGGGTCAGCATGGGAAGAGAGCAGAGCGGAGACAAGCGCTGGGGCAGCAGGCCCTGGACAGAATCGGGAACTCGGCAAAATGGAAATGTGTCATTTTTCAGAGGAGAAAGGGATATTTAGAAAAATCATGAAATCAGTGCGAAACCGTCCTCTTTCTCCCTCGTCTTTGGAACCCACCCTGCGGGGGGTTGCCTGGCCCAGAGCCTTGCAACGCCCCAGGCCCTACCGCAATGGACCCTCCTGGGCACCTCCACCCAGCCTCCTGGTGCCCCCGCAGCGGCGGAAGTCCGGGCACAGAAAAACTATGTCTTGACCGCTGAACACCAGGGAACCCACCTGCCTGTTCACTGCCCAATCTCTCTCCCTAGCTCTTTGCTCTGGGAGCAGAGACACTGCATTTTTCCTGGGTAATCCTTTGCCTCCCCAGTATGGCTGGTGTGGGGGAAGGTGAGTCCCAGCACCCAAGGCTGGAGGGCAACCACAGCATCAAGGAGGAAGGGGGTGATGCCTGGGGTGATCAAGAAGGGGTGCGTGTGGGCCCCTCACCTCTGGAAGGCTGCTAGGAGGCCTCCAGGGCTGCTGTCAGGCTCCGTGGGTGATTCTGGGGGGACCCGTTATGTCAGCCCCTTACCCCTGGTGAGCCACTTGCAGCGAGAGGGGCGGGGGGGGGGTGTGCTGAGAGCTCTAGAAGGAGGGCCAAGGCTGGCTTTGTGCTTCCGTTTTTCGGTGGAACGTGAATTTAACCAGTAGCCTCGTTTGGGCCCAGGATATCTCCAAGAGGCCAGGCACACTCGGCTGTAAGCTCCGAGAAGCTCTCAGAGAGAGGGGGGACCCAGCGGTCCGGCCCTGAGCGCCAGGCCCCAGTGTAGCAGGGCTGGAGAACCTCTGCGGGCCGTGGACTATGGGTGGGGCACCGACCCGTGCGCACCGGGGCACTTTAGTCCTCCCTCCTCTCTAAGTCCCGTGCGTGGGCTGAGTCTACTGCAAGGTGCTGGGCCTGGGGAAAGGAAATGGGAAGTTAAAGGTGAAACGGCTCCTATTCTCGGTTCTCTGGCTTCCCAAGTGCGCACACGGTCGCCCTGGAGAGACGTTCACCACGCCCCACCAGGCGCGTCCCCAAACATCGTCACTGGAGCTCCCTAACTCCGATGGTCCGCGGTGGCTGCCGGGCTTCCTGGGGCTCAGTGGACGGCAGAGGAGTTTGGAGGAGAGGCCAGACGGGGCGCACCCAGGTGCGCAGCCCTAATGCTTTCGAGGGCAAAGAGGGCACTGCCCTGCCCTCCGGCAGGGAAGCCGTGAACGCCGAGGCCATTGTAAGGCTGGGTGGTGCGGAGCGCGGGAAGGGGGCTGGGATTTGAATGGGAGCCTGTGATTGGCCGATCTCTTGACTGACGTCACTTCCCCGCGGGGCGATTAGCCTGCGAGAGGAGAGCTGGCGGGCCAGTGCGCTGGGGGCGGCCGGGGCGCCCGAGGCTGCCGGAGCGCATCGCGCGGGCGCCCTCTGCGCGCCCCGGGACGCCGTCGGAGCGGGCAGCTGGCGCCGGTGCCCAGACGCACAGAACGGGGAGCCGGGAGGAACGCGCAGGGAGAGCGATGGAGGGAGGGAGGGAACTGGGCGGGGGCTGCCGGCCTTCTTGGTGGGAGTCCGTGTGTCTGTGTGTCTGTCGGTCCCCTCTGCCTCTCCGCGTGCCCCCGGGGCTCCGGGAGCGGCGCCCGCTCCCGACCCCGCGCCCGGCGGGCGGCGGCACGTGGGGCCCACGGCGCGGCAGCGGCGGTGGCAAAGGGAGGCCCGTTTCTCTCTTTGGTTATCTAGCTGTATGAGTGCCACAGAGCCGTCATAAAGCTAGATAACCGAAAGTAGAAATGACTCTCACAACTTCTGCGTGCGAGCGCCCGCCCCGCCGGCCGCCCCGGCCCGCACGAGCCACAGGAGCTCAAAGGAGCCCAGTGCCGGCCCAGCGGACTCCAGCCCGGCGGATCGGCCGCGCCCGGACCAGGTACCTAACCTCGGCTCTCTCTCCGGGACACTTTCCGTCCCCGGGAGGAACTTGCCAGCTGTTCCCTACTCCTCCTCCTTCCCCGCTCACAGCACTTCCCCCAGCGCCGGAGCGGGAACCCCAAAGTGGAGCGGGCCGGGGAAACGGAGGGGGGTGGGGTTGCAGAGGGGTCGCTGGCGGGGAAGGCGCCAGCGTTCGCCTTCACCCCATAAATCAGGCTAGAACAATCCTCTCCCGGAGTCTCGGACGGGGATTTTGGGATGCAAATGCGATGGGAGAGAGACAGCGGCCGGTAGGGGGTGGGGGTGGGGGTAGAGAAGGGGTGGACTGGGGGCTGCCCCGCTGCTAACAATGCGGCCTTTATCGAATTATTCGACGAGTCGGCCCTGAGCGCCATTAGCATACGGCTTGGGGGTTGCCTGAGCTTCGCCCCTCCGTGAGGTCAAGTTCTTGATAATTTGATCACTTTTCACGGGCTTTGGCAGCTGCCTTTGTGTGCAGTTGGGGGGTCTGTGTGCAGCGTGAAGCGGAGCAGAACTGGCGAGGAGTGAGCTCAATGGCTAGGGGCCGGGCCGGGGGACTCCCTCCCCGACGGGCCGGGCCTGCCCTGCATACAAACCGAGCGCAGGCGGGTGGGCGGGAGGAGGGACTAAGCTCAACCCAGCGGCCACCTCTGCACCAGACCTGGCCGGTCACTCCCGCCGGTGCCTCCCCAACTTCCCGGAGCGCTTAAGGTGCTGGCAAGCTCCCTGCAGCCCCTCCCCCTACTCCCCCACCCCACCCCAAGCCACAACATAAGATGTATTACAATATCTAGCAAATAAAAAAGCAATTGGGGGAAATCTGCATTCCGTTTCCATGGCAACCCAATGCAGCATACCCGGCCTCTCAGGCTCCCAGCCCCTCTTATCTGGGCTTGGGAAGTGGGGCGCACCCTTGCTCACTGCTTGGAGATCTGTGCCCCCTACGGGACACAGCGCTGGGGGCCCCTCCGAGGTCCTTGTCTGCCTGCAGGTCACTCTCCTCCCTCACATCCCAGCGGGTCTGAAGCGGCGCTCCTTTAAGCTCGGAGAATGGCCTAGCCTCCTGGGCAGGAGCAGGAGTGGCTGCAGACCCAGCGCCAGACCCTGCCTCACGGCAGAAAAGAAAGGATCCAGTGTGGATGCAGAGCCTTGGCGGTTCGGGGGGCTTTCTAGGTATGTGCGTGTGTGAGTGCTAGGACATGCAAGCTGGAAGGGACCTGACCCCCGACCCAGACACCATCCCCTACCCCCTTTCCCTGTATACAGTGAGGAAACAGACCGGGAGGCCTGGAGGAGCAACTCCTGCAGCACCACGCTGAAGTGCAGAGTGCCTGGGTTAACGGTGCAGCCCGTCCTTGCCCGTCCCTCCCCAGGACCTGCCCAGGGCTTTGTGATGACAGAAGCTTTTTCCATTTTCATTCCCTCTTTTTTTTTTCTTTCCTTTTGGCCTTTGCTTAACACACTCATTTTTGAAAATAGGTTATATGTGTAAAAGGCACACACTCAAACAGCAGAGAATGGGTATCTGTTGTCCCTGGGGCGAGGAAGTGCCCGGCTAAGGTGGGTGGTGGAGGGACACGTTTCCCTGTATCATCCTTTGGGTTTGGAACCTTGTGAGTGTGTTAGCTATTGAAAATAAAATTTAAATGAGAAGAAAACAAAAGACCAGGCAGGGAAAGTCAGCTGCCCTCTGCTCTGTCCCCAGTTGCCCTCCCCAGAGATAGTCTCCAGGTAGAAGTAGGTTTTCAGGGGTCCTGTGTGGCACCCCCTTGCTATTTTCAAGGTCAGTCTCCCATTTTCCTGGCAAGAGGCTGGCGGAGAGTGACTAGCGTCATCCAGGACCCACCGGGCAGGCCGTGGGCGGCGTCCCCGGGGCTGCCTCTCCCTCCCCAGCGCACCTGGGAGCCTTTGCACAGACCGTGACCTCATTTCGGAGGAAACCGGAGCAGCTCTTCCCGCCCCCTCACCTTGTGCTGCTGTCCCCCTTCCTAGCCAGCTGGCCCCGGGCCCAGGGCTTCCATCCTCCCTTCCCACCACCCCCAGCCCTTTGCTGTTTTGCAAGAACTAGTCCTACTCGGAGCTCGGTGGCTTTGAAGCCTCGCGGCTGTGTCTACACAGTTCAAATGGGTGTTTTTTATTTTTATTTTTTAAACACCAGGGACTCAGACCATCTGGGGAGTCCTTAAATCTGGGTCTGGGATGGAAGAGTGTGAGCCTGGGAGAATGCAGTTTTCTTTCCGCTTTCTACGAAAATCGGTCGATGCAAACCTCCCACATCTTGGAAAGGAGGGTGGCCGCAGGGCTCTGGAGGGCAGGGAGGGCTGGACTTCTAATCTGGACCTCACCCCACACAAGCAGAAAGGGACCTGGAGAGAGGCCAGCCCGCCCGATTTGGGCCTGGGGATATGAATGACCACCCCAAACAGAGCCATGTTCAAATCCTCTCTGGACATTGAGGCTCAAAATTGATGCCCCATCAACCTCTTCTCGCTTCCGGGTCGGAGAAGCCGGCTGGGCCGTGGGTCTTCTCAGCCCTTCTTCCTGTTCCCCAGGGAGATCTCCTCCCAACCTCCTCTAGCCACTCGCTGCCCCTGTTCATCTTCACTTTCGTGGAAAGTTTGCACTACTCGCCAGGCCCTGGTCCGAAAAGGTTTGGGGGAGCCTGACAACGCAATTGAAGCTGCAGCTTGGAAGCCAGAATTAATTGGGATCTCAAAGATGTTCTTCACCCCTTTCACTTGACCTCTAGAAATAGCGAACTCAGTAAGGCCCAGTGACTCGCCAAAGGTCGCCTAGAAAGCCACCGGCGGGGCACGGGCCACTGCAGCCCCCGCGATGAGGGGGCATACAGGGCTTTCTCCTCACTGGTCTGGGAACTCCCAGCCCCGAAAGACTGTTGAACCATGTCAGTCTCTGCCCCAGCGAGTGAAAAGCTGGCGTCATGGGCGCCCGCTGAAAATCGGGCTGCGGCTGGGCCAGAGGCCTGGTCCAGGCTACTCAGGGAGCTGTCCGATCCCGCGCTCCGACCTCGGCGAAATGGGACCAGAGCGCTCAGGGAGCGAGGCCTGGAGGCCTCCCAGGGCCCAGGGCGACTCTGAAAAGCATGAAGGGTTGGAATTAGGCGCTCATTTAGCGAGCGTTACTAATCCGAAGTTACAGCGCTAATTCCCTGATCCTGCCGCTCCCACACGCAGCGCCGGGATTAGAGGCGCGGCCGCCGCCCCGCCCCGCGCTCACGCCCCAAACGCACCCGCTCCGCGCCCTCGGGGCTGCGGGCTCCTAATCCGAGGCACTCGCTCGGCCCAAACTTGCCGTGGGGGCTTCCAAGACAGGCAGGGAGGGGTCAGCCCTCAGCCCCGGGGCAGCCCCAGAGGGATGTAGGCGCTCTCCAAGGCCCAGGCGACCGAGCGCGGGCCAGAAAAGCACCCGGATTTCTCCATCCCGGGTATGCGCACCCACAGCGCGGGCCCCTTGGAGGCCGCGGCGCCATTTTAACAGCCCTCGATCCCCCCTTGGCACCTCTCGTACCCTTATGTGTCAGGGTGTCTCTATCCCCATCTCACCCTGACTTTTGCCCCTCACCGTCAGCCTAGGTAGAGTGACCAATCAGCGCTGGCCTGGGGTGGGATGCGCGTCACCATGGCGACGGCCGGCGCCCTGGCAGCGCTGCCAGTCACAGAGGGCGAGTCTCCACTTCAACTGGACGTGGGTGTGAAGAGGAGGTGGGGACGGGTGGGTGTTGGAGGAACATGTGGCACCTCGAACCCATTCTCCCTGGGGTCGGTTCGGCTCGGGTCAGGCAGGGGAGACGGCATGGTGTGGTCAGGGCCTGATCTTGTCCCTCCATCTTTCTCGTCTGGGGGCAGAGGTCCATCTTTGTCTCTCTCTCGCCCTCTCCTATGTCCCTCTCCAGGAGCTCTCAGGGGGGTTCCCCAAAGTGCCTGGCTGTGTGTAAGTGCTGTGATTTCCAGCAAGTGACTTTCCCTCTCGGAGTCTGTTTTCTCGGCCCTGAGATGGGCCGGAGTGCAGGCTCCGTGTGGAGAGCGTGGAATGCCCAGTGGGCGCTCCTTCTCCCTCCTCAGGCAGGGCAAGGCTTGGGTGGGGGGTGGAACTGGGGCCCCTCCCCTCTTCCTGGGGAAGCCAAGTCCGGGTGTCTCCTGGCTTCCTAGAGTCCGCCTTTCATCCCTCCTCCGGCGGCGGCAGCGGGGAATGGGAGAGGTGGGGAGGGTTTGAAAGAGCAGGGCCGGGCTGGGGGCTGTGGCTGGAACAAAACCTTGGTCAGTGGCTCTGAGAACCGGCGCCTGCAGCTCCCAAAGTGCTGGCTCCTTCCTTCCAGGCCTGTCCGGCTGAAGCACCACTTTAAGTGGTCCGGGCATTCACTGGCCGGCCCCTTGCCGTAATTGAGCCGCAGGGGTTTGAAAAGAGGGCCAGGGCCTCAATGACCGGGCCTTGGGCCGGGCTAATTGGTTTTGGTTCAAGGGGATACTGGGTTTGTGAAAAGCTCCGAACTGCCTTTCCCACGCCGGAGCCAGGCCACGGCTTTAAGGGGAAGGGTTCAAGGAAATGGGCACCAGGCGAGAGAGCTGGGAGCCAGGTGCTGCTAGCTGAGGACCCTGCACTACTGGCCAAGGCATTCCTCTGCTGGGAGGGTGGGGAGCTGTTACAAGAGACTTCCGGGGGTACAGGCAGGTTCTTCCCACCCTCTCACACATGTGGCTGTGCCCAGAAACGAGCCCCCTCCTCTGAGCCCCTGGCACAGTTGTGAAGGGGTCTCTGTTTTCCCTGCTAAACTCATCTAGTAAGACAAACCAGCAGCTGCTGCTGCGTCCATTCTGGCCAGGGAGCAGGACCAGACCTGGGCGTTTAGCCTCTGGGAAAGCCCTGGGCTCTGTCCCGAGGCGGGAAGTGCAGTTGGTCTGGAGATGGCCCACTTCTGTCTCTCGTAGTGTCGTAAACCACCCTGGGTATGGGCAAACGAGGGAGAGCGGAGACACGGAGCTGTGTGGTACTTTTAAAAATAATAACAATAAAGCACCCTCGGTTTCTTTACATTCAAATATTAAGCACTAATTGCATGACAACTGAAAGCTGCCATTATTGTAGACAATATTAATGGAAAGGCTTTGGAGCAAATATCTTCAGGTGTACAGATGCCTATGTGTTTGCACCAAACGTCACACACTTGTATACGTAATATACCTGTTCTCCTTTATCTGTGATCTGCATGCCGAGTCATCCACCTTCGTGACTGCCAGTCTGTATCAAGGATGGACCCAGGGTTGGGGGGAGCCATAAAAAGGCTGCCCCACCCCCAGCGACACTGTATCGCCCGAGATCTGTGTTCGGCTCATTGTGTGTGGACAGGAGCCTCCGAAGTGATCACCAGCTAAAGCAACTACTCCCCTTTTCCTTATCTTCCAGATTTTCACCGTGGTTGCCCACTTGAGGCATATGATAAGTAGGAGAAAGGTACTTTGAAGAGAGGTAGAACTCTGTGAATCACATTTTCCAATTTTGTTTCAAGTTTTAATTGCCCAGAGCCTAATTTCTTGGGGCCTGTGCTGATGTGCGCGTTGAGATTCCATGTGTAAATATGCATGGGGCATGTGCGCGTGCCTGGGCCTCCTTATCACAGAGTGTACGCTCTCGGGGTCCAAACACACA
This sequence comes from Desmodus rotundus, assembly GCF_022682495.2. Lineage (NCBI taxonomy): Eukaryota > Metazoa > Chordata > Mammalia > Chiroptera > Phyllostomidae > Desmodus > Desmodus rotundus. The sequence continues at coordinate 34,819,215 of NC_071396.1, forward strand.
CAGTCCGCATCAGCACACCATTATGGGCTTGTACATTTGCCTCTTCTCTAGAATCGGGTTCATTTTCCCTTCGATAATCCTCAAACCCATTAAGTTCTCTGCCCCGCCCCCACCCCATCCCCACCAAAAAAAAAAAAAAAAAATTGCAAAACAGACCAGGGGTCTCACCCCACTCCTCTGGCAGGCAGCTCTGCAGGCGGGGTGCCGGAGTGCAGGCTCCTATTAGGCAGACTTCATTAATATCACCAAATACACCCCCGCACATTTACTCGGCTACTAGGAAGTATTATCATCAATAATTAAAATTAAACTGCACTTGTCAAAATAAATGAACAAAGTCGAGTTAGGAATGTCTTTGCCTTGATTTAGTTGTCTTAGGTTTGCTTATGCGCTAATTTGAAGGGGGGAAAAGGGAGTGAGAAGGGAGGGGAGAGAACAGGCTGCCGTGGGAAGAACAGAAGAGGTGCCAGAGAGGGAGAGGGAGGGAGGGAGAGAGAGAGGACAACCCCTCAGTCACTGCCCTTGGGTCCCCAGTCATTCGGGCACGCGGGGGGCTGGAATGCAGTCTCTAATGTCAGCTCGTACTGAATATCGAGGTGTGGATGTGCGAGGAGGGGTTTCTTTGTTTACTGGGGAGCGGCCATGGGAATGGGGGAGAGGATTGCCTTTGGGGATTAAGAAGTGGGCTTTGTTTTTATGAAGGGCCTGCCTTCTTTTCTGAAGTTTTCTGAGGCTAATTGATTCAATTCAGACATTCCTCCTGGCCGCCAGGGCAGGCCGAGGCCGCGGGTGTGTCCAGGCGCCACTTCCCCATCTGCTCTGGCCCCTTTCTCCGCTGTGACCCTTGAGGAGGGTGCGAACCTTCACCCCAGGGAGCTCACAGGCTGTGGGGAAATCCGCCGGGGGCCGAGACCTCTGCTCGAACGTGTGTGACAGACAGCCACGCACACCCGCACCATGGGTAGAGTTGGACGTCTGATTTACGTACAGAAACACATGATAGGTGCCCAGCTCTGTGGGTTGTGACCAATGCATTTACCCAGTGGGAAGCAACACCCAAGACAGTACTTTCCCCCCTCCAGAACTCCCCTCCTGCCCCTGTCAGTCTGCCCAGCTCCTCCTGATCTCGCTCACCGTAGGCGACGAGGCCGACCTAGCCAGAGTTTCGCACCCGTGGGACGTGTGCCAGGATGTTTTTTTGTTTTGTGTCGTGAAGGGAGCCCTGTCCTCGGAGGCGTGGCCGAGCGAGCATCCAGGAGAGTTCGTGCTGATGGTCACACGTGTTCCTTGTGTGAACACTTTCCCTGGGATGGAAAGTCAGGCCCCTAATTAACTGGGGGCAGGGGCTGCTTTGGGCTGGTCCTGTGCCAGGACGGCCCTATTCTCACCCGAGCTGTAGTAATGAGTGGGGGACAGGTGAGCCTCACACATCCCCGCTCGCCTCCCCTCGCGGCATCCGGGAGCTGAAGGAGAGCTATTAATGGAAGGTGCCGACTTTGTGCTAATTAGGACCTCCTTTCCGCCGCCATCTGCACAGCCCCGCACTGGCCGGCCTCACCAGCTCCCCCCCGACCCCCACGAACTGGCAACCTAGATTCTGTTACCCCCATGAATTGGGGGTTTGCTGGGAGTAGAGCTGCCCTCCTGTGTTTCTGGTCCGACCCCGGCTCTTTGTGTCTTGCAGGGGTACTCGGGCGGCGTTTCTCCAGCCTTCCCTGTCTTTTTAGGGTGGAGAAGGACTGCCCATTGGGAAGGGGGTCAGCACCATAGGCCAGTCTCCTGTTCCCTCTGGACAGCACGGCTTCAGGCCCAGTCCCTTCGCTGCCCCTATGTCTGGGTGCCTCCCTGTCTGTCGTCCCCACCCACCCCACCGCAACCTGCAGCTCCCCTGGCCTCCCAGGCAGCCTGGGGTCGGGGCCGCCGCCCTGGCTCTATTCTGAAAAAGCCCATTTTTAATAAAATTCATTTTGTTTTTTTTTTCTTTCTTTTGCCTCAGGCCCAATCAATGGATGTAGTTTTTTAAATGGAGGTTGTCTCTTATAGAGGTTTCATTGAAAAAAAAAAAAAACACCACATTAACATCACATTAACGTCACTTAAAGAAAAAGCACCTCTCAGCTTCGAGGTGGGGGGAGTTGGGCTTGCAGCTCATTATCACTTGGGGTGAGTTTCTCTCTCCCTCCCTCTGTCTCTCTCTCTCTCTCTCAACCAGAGAGTGGGGTATCTCCTGGAAAAGCTCCTCTTTTTAGCTCCCGAGCCCCCTCAGGTCTCCCTTGGGGCTGTGTGCAAAAATACCATGCCCTCCCTGCCCCTTCATCTCATTTTCTCCTGCTTGAATTGTCCTGAGAGTAATACAGGTCACCCACTTCTCTGACTGTGTAGACAGGGATTTTAAGAATCAGGAGTGGATGTGGGGCCAGCACGAGGCGTGGCCACGTTTCCCCAAGGTTGTGGGCCCAGGCTCAGGACCGGTGGGAAAGCCTCTGAGGTGTTCAGGGACTGCAGAACCCCCCCTACTGCTGGCCATGGGGAGAGCAGGGGGACTGGCTGCCTCTGTGACCCCTTCTGCCCCAGGGGTGACGTTCCTGAACTGAGACACTGGCGGGAGATCCTGTGCTGCCCTGGACTGAGTTACTAAACCAGCGATCCGCATTCCACAAGGGGGCGGCTGGGGGGAGAGGGAGAGGGACGCCCAAGCCCATGAGGTGGGCAGGTTTTGGGTTTAGGGGGACATGCTTTGGCTATTACCACCAGGGTATCCTTGACAATCCCACCCCCTCTCTGGGCTTCTGTTTCCCTGTGAAATGGGGTCAATAGTACCTGCCTCTCCCGGGTCACGTGAGAATTAAAAGCAGTACGTAAATACAGCGCCTGGGTGAATGGCAGCTCTCTCTGCAGGCGGGGACCAGGGTGCACACGTGTGTCGCAGTCCGAATTTCTAAGCTCCCCTCATCGGAGACAGTGAAAGCGCCAGTGGGGGGTCCTGAGTCTCCGGTAGAAGAAGGGGCCAGTGCCTGTCACGCCCAGCGTTCCCAAATCGGGAGCCGCACCGGGACTCCAAGGTTGGCCGGCTGGGGAGGGGGCATTAAGTGTCTTTAGAGACTTGGAGCTGGGGCGGGACTGACTGGTACCACCAAGAGTGCATCGCCAGGTGGCCAGTGTTGGCCTGAGATTCAGGATTTCTAATATTAGGCTGCTTCTGGAAAATGGCCTGGGGTTGCTGCTCGGGCAAACACCCAGTGTCAGGACTTCTGAGAGTCGCTGTCGGAGCAGGAGGGCGGAACGGGGTCCTCGGGCCCCAGGCGCATCTAAGTGTCCCACCTCGCCAGCCTCCATGTCTGGAGCTCCACAGCTCTTAGCGAGCAAAGGTCCGCTCCGCAGGGCGGCCTCCAGCGGGTATGGAGCCCGGAGCCTAGGAGACCCGCCCTTAGTCAGAACCCCTGGGGGCTCCCCTCCCGCGTCCCTGGCTGTGATCATGACCTGGAGGACGCGCGCGTCCTCACCACCACCACCTTCGAACAGGACAGTGGATCTGGGCGGGGGTGGGGGGCGCCTGATGTCTCCGTCTGTTTTACAGCTACTGCCCTGCCTGCGCCTCCCTCGTCCGCGCCATTCCTGCGCTCAGCGCCCTCTTCGCGGGCACGAACTCGCTGCGCGCACTGGCTCTCTCGTCCGAGGGCACGCCGGAGAAAGGTGAGTGGCTGGGCAGCCGTCTGCTCGCACCCCAACTCCACCCCGAGTGTGTCCGAGAACGCGCTCGCGGGCCGGCGCCCCGCCGCTTGGGAGACTCCAGGGTCAGGTCAGCGGGGAGGCTGTTTCCCTGCGTCACCAGAAAGGCGACCCCCGTCCTCCCTAGCCAGGATCCAACGTCACCCCCACCCTGGACCCCTACTCCCTGCAAAACGGCGCTAACAATACACTTACTGGTTCGTCGTGCTTTGTGATTCACTTCGGCAGAGCTGGCGCGCGGCTCGGCTGGTGGCACACAGTAGGCGCACATAACCGGCACCTCTGAGGGTTCCTGCCTCCGACGTGGCTCTTGGGCCACCCGGGCCCTACCTGCCAGCATTCCCCGGAGTGTGAGGCGCGCACAGCGGCCTTGCCCCGCCGGCGGGGACGGTGCGCAGCGGGGCTCAGACGGCCCCCTAAGGGCTCGGGCCGCGCGCCCACGGTGCGGGCTGCAGACACGCGCCCCGGGCGCCCGCACCGCCAGGGGCCTCCGCGAGCTCTCACACGTCGCGGGCACCAGGGCACACGGCCCGCTGGGCCCTCGGAACCGACGTGCCTGCGCGCGCGCATGGGGGGGCGGGGCGGGGCGGGGTGGGGGTGGGGGCGCCCCGGGCCCGGAGCCATTTTGAGAGCGCGGTGCAAGATGGCTGCGTGGGCGCGAGGCCGGGGCGCTGCCCGCACCCCGCCGACCCCCGGAGCAGAGCGCACCCGCATGGAGCGCGCGGCCCGGCGCCCCGGCAGGCCGTCAGGTATTACCGACCCCGGGGAGCCGCAGCCGGCTCGCAGTCCCCCTTCCCGCCAGGACCCTCCGTCGTGGCTGTTGTCGCCCTCAGGTCGCCGCGTGCGCTCCAGGCTGCGCGTTCTCCCCCGGCTGCTGCGGGGAAAGAGCGCCCCGAGCCCAGCTTGCAAAGGGCTGAGTCGGCCTCCCTGCGGCCTGAGGGGGAGCCATCCCAACCCCGCCCCCAGCAGTGGCGTCATTTGGGGACCACGGGCCCTTCTGCGCTTTGGTTATGTCCGAGCAATGTCAGGCGCGTGGTTGCGTGGCTGACACCCGCTTTTTCTCAACACTGCGAGGCCCGAGGGGCGAGCAGGCGGAGCCCGCCCGTCCTGGCTGGTGTGGTCAGTGGCCAAGGCGTGGGGGCCCCGTCGACGGGACAGGCCGAGGTCTGGCGTTCACCGCGCGGTTGGGGCTGGGGACGCGCCTGAAGGCTCCATTCGCTCCTCCCGGGCTCCGAGCTCCGGGGCTTCTGCCCCTTGGGGAGGAAGCTAGAGGGCGTGGCTGACAAAGGAGCGGAGCGGCAACTGGGAGCTCAACCCCTGCAGCCCTGCGTCCCCCTCCCACCTGGGTGAGTCGCTGCAGCGCGGCGCTGTTCTCAAGGCTCCCGTTACCTCTGCCCTGAGGTGGGTCGCGTGCACGTGCGTTTGTAACAGAGTGACTAAGAAACTCCAGGAATGGTCCTTTGTGTTTACTGAGTCGCCCTTCGTGCCTGGCCTGGTGCTGAGCAAGTCACAGCTGACCGGTAGGCTGAGTCCCTGTTTGCAGTTTTGGTAGGTTGTGGTTTCAGGGTTGTTGGCCCCAAAGCCTGACTTCTTAACCCAACGGGACACTCTCCTCCCACGCACACACCACGGGTTCATCACACCTTTGTGATCCTAGCTGCCTGGTGCCAACCCCCCCAAACTGACACAGCCTGGCACCCCCCAACCTGCTGGCCTAAGGCTCTGGCCTCACAGAGATGTTAGGATTTAATACTGTGGTTGTTCTGAGCCTCCTGGCAGCCAAGACAAAGAAGGAAATATGATGGTTTATAACCTTGTTCAAAAAAGGAAGGTCATCAGCATCTTCAGAGACATGAGCATTTTTTCCTCCATAAGATGTATAGAGACGGAAAGCTTGGGGATTCGGTGGGTCAGCTGCCCAGGTCACAGGTAAGGAGCCAGGCCCAGAGAGGTCATGCACTCTCCCCCAGATCCCAAAGGTAGCTGGCAGAGCCAGGGTGGGCACCCAGGGTCCTCGCTCCCATCCTCTTCCCTGTTACAAGCAGGGAAACAGTTGAGTTGGCTTTAGTGGCCCCTCCGTCCCCTCAGGAAACCCCTCAGCTGTGTGCCGGCCCACTCCTTTCTTTGCCCCTCTTCCTCGTGCTGGGCTGGGCCCACGGTGCATGCCTGGAAGTATTTTGGTCCATGAGTGGGTGGTTCTCAAAGGCTCAGCCTCTGGTCTGGGAGACAGGGGACTTGTGTTTGGAAAGTGGCATTTCTGAGCCCAGGAATTGCCCCCTCTGGCTCCCCATTGACCTGTCAGCTCCTTGGACCTCACGGGAGGGGTCATTTCTGTACCCAGGAACCATGTTGTGAGTGAGACCTTTAAGTTCCTTTATGGGAACTGAGGAGGGTTTCCTGAGGGAGCAGGCACAGTCGCCACAGCACCTGGTACCCCTGTTCTTTTGTCCTGTGGAGAGGCGGCCTTTCTGCCCCTGCCCAGGTCTGGTTCCCATCCGTGGCTTGAGTACAAATTGCAGAATGTGGCTCGGCAGAGCCCCAGAATTACACAGGTTAGTACATTTCTGTGCTTCCCAAAAGGTGGCCTTTGAACCTCCAGCCTGATCGCTGGAGGGGCTGAATAAATTTAGGGAGCCCGCCACGGGCCAGATCCTCTGGCTGTGTGTACCAGAAGGTTGTCACCCCGGGTGTGGGGAGGAGGCCGGCTTATTGATGAGAAGCCCCTATTGGCAGAAGGGCTCCAGTGACCAGATCCTGGCCAAATCCCACCCGTTGTCCAAGGGCCGGCTCGGCCCCGGAAAGGCACGGCGGAGGGCCGAGGCCAGTTGACAGCAAAAGCCCCAGCTGTGGAAGTAAAATAAGGTTCAGCTCCCCAGATTAGTTACTGTCTACAAGGATTAAAGGCCCCAAATAATGGCTGGCCTCTCCCCTCCTCCGTGCCAAGGGAAGACATGTAAATCCAGCCGCACGCCGGCTTAGGCGGTGGGTGTGTGTAAATCGAATTTAGCAAATCAGATCATGCTTTAAATGCACTATTTAAAGCAGTCCTGCAGCGAAGCCTTTTACAAAGGGAATAATCATTTTGTGATGCTAATCATCAGCCTCCGATTTATCTCCTTTGTAAGTTCAGATGTTGGTGCGCTGGGCGGTCGTCCTGAAATCGGGGTGCTCTAGTGCGGGTCTCAGGGATAGCTGGCCGCCCTCCTGTGCCGACCTCTCCTTTTCCATGGGTGCGTGTCCTCGTTCTCACCGGGGGCCTCAGGATGCTTGTCACTTGGCCGAGGGTTCTTGTCCACCCCACTCATCTATTTATAATCTGATAGAGGCCGCCACTCAGCTGCTCTTGGCCCCTTTTCTGAGACCTGTGCCCTTCCGGGGTGGGGGGGGAGACAGAAGCCCCGCTGTTCTGAGGGTATTAGACCCAGCTCCCTCTCTGATCTGCTCCCCCTTTTGTTTCCCTGAGCTTCGGCCACCTCTGGCGGTGACCATGGAGAAGAACGTGGCCTGGACCAGTCACACACGTTCAGTCCCTGAGAGTGCAGCAGGCGCCCGCTCGCTGAATGGGCGGCATTTCGAATACTCTCCCCGCCCACGGCAGAATAACTGAGGCCTGGGCGTTAAAGTGGCTTTTCCCACAAGTCAAAATCGGGACTCAGAGGAGAACCTGTCTCCGAATTGCTATAAAAGTGTTTTATACATGGAGCTGTGGTGCCTTTCTTTGCAGAGAGAATGTAATCAGGGACCATCTGGGTGGGACCGAGAGAATGAAGGGAAGGAGATGGGTCCCAGTGGAATAAAGGAAGTGGGCAGGAAGCCGGGGGGCTGCGAGGAGCCTGACCTTGCTGAGCTCACAGGCCCTGATACAGCGTCTTTGTCGCCGTGGCCACTATTGGCGCGATCCTCGGGTAATTATGGCTGTGTGTTGGCATGGAGATTCCGAGGACGAAGAGGAGAAGCGCTGGGTAAATGCACGACTTGTTCTTGCCTTCCAAAGCAGGGAGGAGCTTTTGTGGGGAGCTCCTCCAGGGAGACGTGGTGGAAAATTCCCTAGACCGGGGGCTGGGGCGTGGCTGCTTCTAACCCCTGAGAGCCAGGTGGCCCTGGACGGCGTGGCTCACACAGGGGTCCTCAGCCAAACCGGCCTCCTGTTCCTTTCTGGTGGCCTTTGTTCCCCAGCTCCCCATGTCCGTTCCTACTCCCCTCCAGGTTGTCTCTTTCCAAGGGCCGATGTTGCGGACCCCTGAACTTGATGTATTGGGAAATGACGACCTGTTTCATAGGCCATGGGCGTTGATTGGGAGGCTGAAAGGAAAGACGAATGGGCGCAGCTGTTGCAGTGGATTTGGGGGCTTCCCTTTCTACGCCGGTGCCCTCTCCTTAGGTCCTCGAGGCACACCCTCACCCGATCTCGGGGAGGTGGCTGGAGTGCAGAGCTGCACTGTCCAGCTTGCTGGTCACTGTTGACTCCGTGAGATGTGGTCAGTACGACATGCCACAGTGATAACATTGGGTTAAGTAACATACATTATTAATATTAGTTTTACCCGTTTCGTACTTTTTAAAATTGATTTTGAGAGAGAGAAGGAGACACACTGAGTTGTTGTTCCACTTATCTGTGCACTCACTGGCTGACTCTTTTTATGTGCCCTGACCGGGGATCAAACCCGCAACCTCGGCGTTTCGGGACAACGCTCTCACCAATTGAGCTACCCAGCTGGGGCTGTTTCTTACTTTTTCGTGTGGCTTCTAGAATTCTATATGGTAGATGTAGTTCATACTTTCTTCTTTTAAGGATTTTATGTATTTATTTTTAGAGAGAGGGGAAGGGAGGGAGAAAGAGAGGGAGAGAAACATCAATGTGTGGTTGCCTTTCATGCGCCCCCTACTGGGGACCTGGCCAGCAACCCAGGCATGTGCCCTGACTGGGAATCGAACCAGCAACCCTTTGTTTCTCAGGCCAGCGCTCAATCCACTGAGCCACACCAGCCAGGGCTGTAGTTCATATTTTCATTGGTCCAGACCAGAGAATCCAGACCTCTTCCAGCCTCGAGCTCAGGAACTGGTCCTGATCTATCTACCCCCGGAAGGCCTCTGGCCGCGGGGAGCTCTCTGCATACAGGGCCACAGAAAAGCCAGGCAGGGAGTCTCAGCCCTCACAGGGCTGTTAGGGGTGCCTGGTACAGCCCCTTAAATTAGAGTTATCCCTCAGTCCTTCGAGGCAGGAGGCCTGAATCCGCAGGCAGCATGCTGGGCTGCAGCGTCTAGGGTTGGGGGACACAGCCAGTGGGTAAGCCCACAAGAGTCTTTCGATGGAGGCTTAACAGTGCCCTGGGGAGTGTGTATGGGCACAGATGTAGATGACAGGAGGGCTGTCCCCGGGGAGGGGGGGAGGACACCTCCCCTCCTCCTCTCCCCTTCCCCAGGGTGATTTCATCTCTCCCAGATGTGCAGGAAGCACAGGGCATGGGGAAGCAGCTGTGCATCCCGGCTCCTGCCAAACCCGCGTGAAGCAGGTTTCCCTTGGCCCCAGGGCTCCTGGCCGCCCCTCTCCCTCAGCCCCTCCTCCCCTCAGCCTCTGCTGCGCTCTGCCAGCTGAAGCTTCTGGGATGTGCCTTGGCTCGGAGCCAGCGTCTTCTTGGAGAGGCCTCCCGCCCTGGCTCCCTGCCAGGCCCTGGGTCTTCAGAGAGATTTTCTGGGGAGGCGCGGGGCACACCCTGCTGTCAGAGAGCAGAGGGGCCCCCTCACTTCAGAGGACCCCTGGCCATGGGTCCAGCCTTGCTCCCAGACACTCCCGTTCTCTGCCCAGCAAGCCTGGAGTTCATGAAAGGAAGGCCCCTCCCACCCTCCCGGGAGGTGAGAGGAGTGGGCAGCCAGGACAGCGGATAGGCAGCGTGGGTGGGGCACGTAGGCTGTGCCAAGCTCTGTGCTAGTGCTTTGTGTACCGACCTTCTTTTAGGCCCGGGTCTTGGGGAGTAGACAGAGAAGGCAATTTGGGGTCTGCTCTTCTTTACTAAGCCCAGTGCCACTGGGGTGCCTCTCAGGAGCTGAGCCCCAGGGTAGGGGGACGTCCGGGCCCCTGTGCGTCCTGTCCCCGTCGCTGGCCTGGGCTTTGGAGGCAGCAGGAGCACGTTCGGGTTGCTAGTGGATGGACGGCTCTGCAGGGTCTCTTGCTTTGGGCTGGTGATCTGCCTGGAGGATTTGGGGGAGGAGGACTCAGGCTGGGCCCCGGGAGCCAGGGCGAGATGCCAGGAAGGGTGAGAAGACCCCCACCCAGCCCTGGCTCTCTCCTCTTGGTCATCATTGGCAGGGTCCATGGCCTGTCTGTGCCTCAGGCTGCAGAACCAGGTCTCGGCCCAAGCCTGCCAGGCCACCCACAGGGACGAGGTGGAGCCTCTGCTTTCTGTCTCATGACACCCCTGAGGTGGCACTCAGCATTCTGGAGGAGGGACCGGGATCTGCATCCTCTGTCCAGTCTGATATGGTCCTTAAGTGGGAAATGTTAGACCCTCCTACCCACCTAGGCTCAGAACTGGAGAGGCAGTCAGTGCCCTGGGGGCTATCATTTCCTGGGGAGTGTCAGAGAGGGGGTGGGACAGGGACAGACGCCTCCAGTTCTCCGCCACCCCTTCCCTTTGGGCCTGCAGCTTCCCCCACCCCACTTTGAGTTGTTTCCAGTCTGCTTTCTTCTGCTGTTGGGTCATGAATCGGGGGTCTGCCTGGCCCAGTTCCGACCCCTCTGCCCAGTGCTTCACCTCTCTCTGAGCCAGTTTTCTTATCTGTAAATTTCGGACCATAATACCTTGTGGACCTCCAGAAGTGTTCGTTAGTGGCCCCCACCTGCTGCTCTAGAGTGGAGGGGCCGGAGAGGGCTGGAGGCTCTGCGGTGGGTGACCGTCTCACCGGTGGGCCTGCACATGAACCCGCAGCCCTGACCGCAGGCTCTGCCATGGGCGCACTTGCTGCCAGCAGCAGGAAGGCCCCGCGGGGTTCATCTCATTTACTGTTGCTACTGGGGGTGTTCCTGTTGAGGCCGGGGCTTGTGCGTGTGTTTACAAAGACAGAACTCCAGAAGTCACAAGGCGTTTGCAGTTAAAATACAGTCAGCCCTTTACACGGCATGGGGATTAGGGGCACCGGTCCCCGGTTCGGTCGAAAATCTACGTCTAACTTCTGACCCCCCAGAAATTTAACCACTAAGAGCCGGCTGTTGACGGGAGGCCTTACGGTGGCGTAAACAGCCGATGTCCGCGCTCTGTCTGCCATCTGTGTCCCACACCGTGTTCGTGCAGTGCAGGCAGCCAGAGAAAAGGTGTTATCAGAACATGCCAAGGAGGAGGAAGTGCTTTTATAGTGCTGTGCATATTTATCGGGGGGACCGCCTATGACTTGACATGTGCAGTTCAGACCTGGGCTGTTCTAGGGTCACCTGTGCCTCTCAAGGATGTGGGAGGGGCCAGCTCCTTCCCACTACAGGGAAGGTGGTTCCCCATCTTTGAAGGGGTCCCGGCTCCTTGGCAACAAGGAGACACCTGCCACTGGTGGGCAGAGCGGAGCCTCTGTGAGGGGGCTTTCCTCTGTGGACCACCGAGAAGCAGGGGTGAGTTACAGTGCTGGACGCTCCTCCTGGGAAACCCTGGGAGGGTGGCGAGAGTGATCTCCCAGGGAGATGCAGGACGCTCTGCCTTCTGTGACTGCGAGCAATGGGACAAAGGGGCAGCCCCACGCTTCCAGGGAGCGAGCCTTCCCTACACCAGTTGGCCTGGCGCCCCTCTGGCTTCCCTCGCATAGCCATCCCCCAGCTGGTCCGAATGAATGTCACCTGCCCAGAGACTGGCCTTGGGGTTAAACTTGGAGGTCAGTTGACAGCACAGGCCGTGGTCCCGGAGCTGCACGCGGTGTGTCCTCCCAGGAGAGAGTGGGTGCTCAAACCCGTGTGGCCTCTCTCACGTCCCTCTGTCCCCTCCAGGACACGTCCCATCATCAGGGGTCAGGGAAAGGTCGGTCCCCGCATGACACCGGCCGCAGGTGTGTGAGTGCGAGTGTGTGTGTTACAGTTCACCGCAGCAGCTGCTCCAGCCTACCAGCATGATATCGTCGTGTAGGTTTGGGTCTTGGATTGTTGTTATTTTTTTTTTTGCTTCAGGGGAAAAAAATAACTCAGTTTGGGGAGAAAATTTTACAAAGGGAACATACCCACCGGTGGCTCTTGGAGCCAGCTAGCTGCCTACTTGGTGGCCCCTTGTGGAATTTATTGGCTGTGGGTCCCAGTCTCACATAGGGGGACTTTCAGAGGGTAGACCTCAGACAGCCCCCCTGCTCTGTGCGGAGCCGGAGCCTCGCCCCGTCTCTCCCCGGAAGCACATCGGAAAGGGTCTCCGAGATTTTAATCGCTTGTGTTCCTCTTCATCCTCTCCTCCCGCCTCGGAGTTACTTTACCTGCGGGGAGAAGTCCCCCCGGCCTGTGGATGGCACCGCAAGGGGGACCGCCTCAGCAGGATCCACAGGGCTCCGACTTAGAGGCAGGTCTGAAATGCAGGACAATTAAGATGAGTCTTAAACACCGCTTCTTTCCATATGAAAAATTAGGAAAACCATAAAACAACTCTCCGGGGCAGTATAAACAATCCTGAGCAAACTCTCGTGTCTCAGGAGGTACTCGCCTCCCCTGGGATGCCGGAGACGGGTTTCCCTGCCCCTCCCCGGCACCCGGCGCCTCGCCGTCGTGGGTGTGCCTGTGCCGGGCCGCCTGTGGGTGGGGGGGCGGGGGGCTCCTGGTTGTGTCTGCGTGCCCACGTTGGACCGTGCGTCTATGTGCGTCTGCGTCTTCATGCGTCGGTGGTCTGGGCGCGCTCCGGGCCGCGCGGGGCCACCCTCAGGGTGCTCGGGAGATATATGTGTGTGCAGGGTGGGCAAGCGTGGAGCGTGGAGTTTATTCCTGTATTATTACTTATTAATTGCATTATTTTTCCACACGAGCAACTGTAAGGCCTTGTGTGTGTGTGTATATATATATATATATATATATATATACACATGTTTATTTATGTATATTTTATACATAGGCTTTTTTAAAAAAGCCCATTGCGGGGCCCTGACCAGGTGTGGCGGGAGCAGCCACGGCCGCTTGCGCCCCATCTGCCGTGAGCTCACAGACTTGCCCGCCTGCGCGCCGACCGTGGGGAGCCTGTCCCTTCGCAGCTCACCGTCTTCTCTCTAATTTATGAGCTGGGAAGGAGGAGAAAATGAAACAGTGGAAGACAATGGCCGAGATAGCAGGGCCCACCCCGCCCAGCGCGCAGTGGCTGACGCCTGGTCCCTGGCCCTGTCTTCTGGGCAGTCGGTACACTGCACCACTCGGTCTGAAGTGAGAAAAGCAGAAGCCCCAGACCAGTCTATAAAAGCTGTGACTGGCCCTGGCCATGCAGGGACAGCTAGAGACTATTGGCAGAGGAGTGGCGGGGCGGGGAGGACAAGAGGAGGAAGGTTTGAGCCACAGTCCAATCTGCCCGCCCGGGCCTCACCCAGGCCACCACTGGGCCCCCATCTCTGCTTCCCCGGGCTTCTCCCAGCCACAGGGGAGGGGAATGGGGCCCGAGGCAGCTGCAGCGCTGTGTTAGTAAACACTTCCCTGGGTTCCCATTTTTGTCACCCCCCTCACCCTTCTCCACTCCCTATGCCCCATTACAGGCTGCTCCCCACCCCAGCAACCCCTTTTCTGTGGCTGCACAATGAGCTCATTGTCCTGCGTGTGATTTGAATAAGGGATCGGCAGGCCCGTTCCCAGCATTGTCCGAGGGGCTGGGAAAAACCCCAGCACAGGCAGGAGGACCAGACCAGACAGAGACAGATGCCTAAATTAGCAACAAAGCTTTGTGCGCGTCCCGGACAAGGGCTGGCCTTGTCTGCGTGGACTTGAGGGTGTGGAGCTGGCCGGCTGCTCACACGTCCCCCCATGTTAATTAGTTTTGCATGCATGTCTGAGAAGGTGCCAGGGGAGATGTGTTTGCCTTTCCCTGGGAGGGGGCCATGCTTGTGGCGTGGAGCGAGCCAGGCAGGGCCTACCTGGGGAGCCGGGCTCGGAGCCTGGGTGGGGATCTCAACTCCCGGATCCTGCTTTCTGTCTCTGTCCCATTGGGGGGCTCGGCTTTCCTCCCCAGGCCCCCTCTGCTGCTACCCTGCCGCATCTCAAACTTGGTTAGCTCTGACTACAGAGGACTCACTGGCTTCCACCCAGGCCTGGGCCACTGCCTGTCCATCTGGCAGTCTGTCTCTCTCAGCACAGGGCCCCCCGGGACTGGGCAGCAGAAGCGGCCAGTCTGGGCTCTCCCCTGTCCCCAAGCCAGATGGCCAGTCTGCTTATCGCATTACGGCCTCCCCCGGCCCCAGACCCCCGCCACCCATGGTTGGGCCAGGATCTTGTTTGGGATGGAGAAGCCCCCTCGTGGGCCCTTCCACAGGCCTGCCCTGTTCGGGGAAAGGGTCTGGCGGACAGGACACGAAGCACGTCCTTGCCGCTGATTCCCTGGGCTGGCCATGTCTCCCCCACCCCCAAATCTCAGTTTCCCCTTGATGACATGAGTGTGTCGAACTGCGGGGATCTCTTGGTTCCTTCCAGCTCAGCCAGTCCGATGGCAGGGACATGGCAGACCTGCGTCGGGTTAGGACCCATTGACTAAGCAGTGACAGGAATAGGAATAGGACCAGTGCATTCCAGGGTCAGGCGGTGTCGTAGGAAGGATGTCATCTCTGGGCACTGGAGTGGGCCCCGTTTTTTGGAGAGGGAAGAGGGTCAGGAGCTGGCAGGCAGAGCCTCTCTTCCCAGGTGCTCCTGGAAGCCCCTCGTTGTCCAAGTCCCTCTCCGCACCCCTGCCCTGCAGTGACGGGGAGCCAGGCCTTGGCCCAGCAGAAGGGACCTTGGCAGTTGCAGCAGAGGAGAGCAGCTGCTGGCCAGTGCCCTGGTCCCCTCTGCAGGCCCTGGCTCGGGGGGCAGGGCTGAGAAGGGGCCTCCAGACAACTTTCTAGGCCACACCTTCAGAGTTTCCAGCCCTGCACAGCCTCTCTCAGCAACCCCAGCGGAGTGGGGGGTGCGAGGGGCATGGAGCACGACCCCTCTTGTTCAGGCCCGAGGGTCTCAGGATTCAGTGGCCATGGTCAGGGGTCTGGCCCCCAGGCTCCTAGGCCCTTCCCGGGACTCCTCCACTCAGCCCACTGGCCCGGCCCTGTCTTCACAGCTTCTGGGGAATTCAGAGTCCAGGCCAGGGGTGCTCACTGTCCGAAAGCCCTGTGCCAAACCTCTCGTCCCTTCCCACTGGGTCTCTCTCATGGACGGATCCGTCCTGTCCCTTACAGGGCGGGTGACTCCATGTGGCCCACAGACGCGTCCCTGTGCTGCGTTTATGTCCTGAATGACTTGGGACGCCTTTGCTCAGGAAACCGCGGGGCCTCAGGGAAGCTCTGAATGCCCCAGTTCCTTCTCTTGTCCCTTCCTTGTCGGGCTCCCTGTCTCTGGTGTTGAGGGACCCACAGGGACCTCTGGGATCACCGTCGGGGTGCCCAGGGCACTCTCCTCCCATCCCTGGGCCTTCCCTCAGTGCTCACCTGCTTCCCCCCACAACACCCAGCCCCTTCCATAGGGCTGCCCCTCCCCCGCTCCCTCTCCACCACCCCACTCCCCATCTGGGGGCCTGACCCCTGTCCCTGTCCCCAGTCTGCGCCTCACTCTAGCCCTGTATCTACAGGGGAGTCTGGAGTTCAGTGAGGAAAAGAGTCTGAAGTTGGAGCTCAGGTCAGGGACAGAGAGAGGGGCCACAGCAAGGGTGAGGGGGACAGCTGCCCATGGTTCTCCCCGCCCCTCCCCACGCCTCCCTTTGGGGCTTTAGCTGCCTCAGCTGTGGCCCTGAGCTCCTTAATCTGTGATCCGGAGGTGCTGGGGGGCGGGCTAGCTGAGGCTTTAGAAGGTGACAGGGGATCTGGGGAGTCGCACTTCGCTGACAGAGTGTCACGCAAAGCCAGGGCATCGCATTCCAAGCGTGCTCCTGTCCTGAGGCTGGACCCTGCTCGGTCAGCACGGGTGGTGTCTGGCCCTGCCGGCCGCCGGCGTCAGCACCGGCTCTTTGTTCCTCTGGAGGAATGTGCCCCCGAGACTGTGGCTCCGCAGCCCCTTCTGCGTGGCCGTCTCATTGTTCGGTAGCTGCTCACACCCTCACCCCGACCCTCACCCCTCGGGCTCCTTTTCCCCCAGAGAACTCGGCATAGGTTGCAGGTGGTTCTTCCCCTGCAGCCAGACAAACGCTGGCTGGGGTGGGGATTTGTTCTAGAACTCAGCAGGGGTGCTGGGAACTTCGCCTCCCCTGCCCTGTCGGGGGAGTCCAGGGAGCTGGGAGGCCGAGGCGCTGTGCTGAGCACAAACCCTGCAGTTCCGAGGCTCCTGGCCCAGCAGCCTGGCGGTGGCCGGGCCGGGGCCTTGGCTGGACAGGAGGGGCAGAGGGGGTGCTGCGGACAGAGGCCCTGTCGGAGCCTTGCTGCGGGTGTCCCTGCACAGTAGGCCCCTGGTTGTCGTGGAGCCTCTGGGCCTCCCTCTGTAGATGGGAAGAATAACCCATCCCCTCAGAACTGCTGTGAGGAGTTGAGCTCATGGGAAACACTAAATAGGGTTGATTTTCCTGCCCCCTGCCCTTGGGTCCAGGCAGGGACAAAGGGGTACAGCTTCCCTGGGTCAGGTCGTACAGCTGTGACTTGGGGGGGGCAGCGATATGCAGCCTGCTCACCCCTGGGCACCGGCCACACAGAATGGCAGCTGGTGCAAACCATCAGCCCAGGGAGGAGGGCACAGCTGGGCTGAAATGCGTTCATTTGTCTTTGTGTCTTCCTGCCCCATCACTGGCCTGTTCATCAGCAAGCACACAGACCTCCCCTGAGGGCGGCTCCTGACGGGGCTCACTGGGACCCCTGGATTTCCTCTGCGTTCTGAGCAGGTCAGGTCTGCCGGGGGCGGGGGTGTGGGCACCCATCCGGCAGAGCCCCTTCCCAGCTCCTGGCCCTGGCCTGGCTGCAGCCTGCCCGCAGACTCAGCTTCTCCCGGGACCAGCGTCTGCCAGGGCTCTCACCCTCTGCAGGTCCCAGGGAGCTGCCCCTCCTTCCTGTCTCCTCTTCTCAAAAGCATTGCTGTGGGTGGGGGTCGGGGGCCTGTCCCCCTTCTTGCCCGCTCCTCGTCACCCAGGGCAGGTGGCGGTGCCTACACTGGGGCCATGGAGTGTGGGCATGTGGTGCTTCGGCCCGCGGGCTGCACCTGCTCCCAGCACGGGGCTCCCAGACCAGCCCTCCACACGCGGTGCGCTGGGCCCACAGTGGCTTCTTACCTGGCCCTTCTCTTCGCCCTGTTGGGGGAAACCCCTGCCTTTGAGGGCCCAGACTGGCCTGGTAAAGTGGGAGGGGCTCAGGGAGACACAGCCCCGCCTCCCCAGGAGTCAGAGACTTGGACTCTGGCTCGCTTCCTGATGAGTGGTCCTGGGCAAAGCCCCCCTACCCCCTCACTCCCGGGACCTTGGACAGGATGGCTGGCATCGAGGGTCCCTTTGAGCAGTGACATTTTATAATCTGGAAGTTCTTCCGGCTGTTTTCTTCCCCTCCGTCACCCGCCAGTAACCCCAGCCCCTGGCTCACGGGGATTCCAGCCAGGTCTGCCCCCTTCGAGCTGCGCTGGGAGGCAGGAAGGCACCTTCCACCAGAGGCTACAGACATGAGAACCCCACTCCTTGCTGAGCTGCCAGGTGTCATGAGGCTGGGACATGACCTGACCAGAGAGCACAGCTCTTAGCTGAGTCCGCTCCCAGCCTCCAGTCTACAACGGGCTCTGGTGCTCCCACTTACCTGGCTCAGGTGTGCCCTAGCGGGCGGCTCTGTTTGCCACCAGGCGGCCCCCAGGGTGCATTTGCAGTGTTCTCCTGGGATTTGCTCAGTCCCCCCACCCTGCCGCCCCAGGCCAGGGCCTTTGGACTCCAGCCCGCAGCCCCAGAAGCAATCCTTGGGAGGAAATGCTGCCTCTCGGTGCCCAGCCGCTCTCCCCGCACCCAGCCAGCCTCTGCCTCCAGCTGACATAGGTGCAGGCCGTGGAGTCTGGGTGACGCTGGCCCAGGTCTTTGCGTGACCACTGTGACCTTAGGCCAGCCCTTAATCTCTCTGAGCCCCAGTGTCCCTGTTTCCAAAAGGAGGATGACCACACCTGTCTCATGAACTTGTAGCACAGAGGCACAGAAATAATGCAGGTAAAATAACCTGGAACTCTGTGGTCGCTGACTCTTACCTCCCAGTCCCAGCTGCACCCAGAGGCTCCCAAGGCCCCAGCCCTGACCTATTGCCCGCCTCCTGCCTGTTCTGCTGCCGGGCAGGTTCCAGGTTCCAGGTGCAGGATGATCCAGCCAGCCCTGGCCCCCAGCTCGCTGCTCTCCTGCCCCAGGGAGCAGAACCGCCTACTTTCAGCCCTAATAATACCTGAACGAGATTTATAGGACACCTTCCTCCCCGGGGGGCAGAGCTTCCTCTCACACGGCATCTCTCTTTAGCTCATCCTGCGGAGTGTGATGGGACAGCCTCTTTTCCAAGGTCATAGGCTTGGAGTACAGAGCCCCCACAGCCATCCCAGGACACCCCAGCTCCTCAGGGAGGGGAAGCCAGGTGGGGGGGAAGGTTCGGGAGGCGCTGCCCTGGGGTCCTGCAGCCAGGGGCCAGCACGGAGGTGGCGAGCCTGGGTGGAGCGCAGAGGAATCTCTGCTGCCATTCCTGCCCATCCAGGACCCGTGGGGGACCCAGGGAAACGCACCCTGACCCCACCCCATGGGGGCTTCTGCCTTTGGCCACGCTTCCTCCCTGTGTCCCACCACGCGCCTGTCCCAGTCCAAGGTGCTCTGGCCAGGCCTCCGGGGAACGGAAGCTCTTCACCATCCTCCATTTCCTCACCAGCAGCTGGCAGCAGCACGCCCCAGGTCACCAAAGCCAGGGGCTCTAGCTTTGGAGGAGGTCAGGACGCCCTCTCCCCGGCTGTCCTCCCCTTGGTGCTCCTCTTCCTCCCTCCTCCTGCTCACAGCGGCTGGACTTGGGAGCCAGGCTGCGCTGTTGCCAGGGGAGCCGGGGGGCAGGTCTGAGCTATGCAGGGAAAGGGCCCAGCCTGTCAAAGCGTCTGAGACGGACCGCCGCGGTCCCGTGCAGCTGGGCTCAGACGCGTCTCGGCCCTTGTTCTGTGCCTGAGAATGCTGAAGCCCAGTGAGGTTCAAGGGCAAACACACTATTCATTAGTCAGGGGGTCTTGACGTCCCCTCTCACCCAGGGATGGGTTCCCCCTCCTCTTTCTCTCTCTCTTGTGACACACTCCTGGGTTCCTTTGGTGAGGACTGCACACGCTCCTCCTCCAGCCCAACCCCCTCTCCCAAGGCCCCTGAATAAACTCCCCCCAAGGAGACCAGGCAGGGCAGAGACAATGGCCGCAGGAAACCATTCAGGCGGGATGCCCTCCACTCCCAGCGCCCCTCTGACTCAGGGCGCCCTGGGCCCGCAGCCTCTGAGGGCCTGGGTGGAGGAAGCCGCTGGGTGCCGCCCTCAGTTGCCCCCGAGGCGTGTGCAGCACCCACCTGGCCGCCCTGGTGCCTGTCTCCACTGTCCTGCATCCCTTTGAAGACACTCAGACGCTGTTGGTTGGAGAGCATAAACTGTGCAGCGTCTTCTGGAATGTGGCAATATCGAGACGTCAAATGCGCGCTCTGGGCAGCACATTGCACTGCGGGGTTGTTTGCGTTCGAAGATGAGAAGGTCCCCAAAGACCGACGCACAAGGATCCGTGTCAGGGTGTTCCCTTTCCAGAGCAGGGAGAAACGCTCGTGGGCCTGCGGTCCGGTCAGGCCGCGGAGCACGATGCGGCTGTGCGAAGGCGCGTGGGGCTCTCCCTCAAAGCTGTAATGAGGGTGGAACAGTGTATGCTGTTGGGTGGATGGAACAAACTGCAGAACAGGCAGTAGGGTACCATCTTACTTGTGCGAGTTTAAAAGTCTGTCCTAGGTAGCCTGGCATCTGAAGACTCCGGAAATACAGCTGGGAAGGCTCTGGGAGTGCAGATGTACTGTTCTGTTTCTTCCCGTGCCCCTGGAATAGTCTATTGAAAAATATAGCCCTGGCTGGTGTGGCTCAGTGGATTGAGCTCCAGCCCGTGAACCAAAAGGTCGCTGGTTCGATTCCCAGTCAGGGCACATGCCTGGGTTGCGGGCTGGGTCCCTGTTTGGGGCATGTGAGAGAGGCAACCGACCGATGTATCTCTGACACATCGATGTTTCTCTCCCTCCCTTCCCCTCTGTCTAAAAGTAAATAAATAAAATCTTTAAAAACAAAAATTTAAAGAAGCTTGATGGAAGGAGACTTGACTTGGGGTGGTGGGCACACAAATGCAACATACAGATGATGTATCACAGAATCGTACCCCTGAAACCTGTATCATTTTATTAACCAATGCCATCCTAATATTTTCAATTGAAACGTTTTTTAGAAATTATAAAGAAAAATTTAAAGAGGCCATTTAACGAGTTTGACATGCACGAACCACCTTGGAATGGGGGCACTGAGAGGACGGAGGGGAGGCTGCAGCAGAGAACGACCCAGCCACTCTGCCACGGGCCCCGTTCTGCCTGATGGTCACACCTCAGCGCCATGGCGGCCACTGTTACTTTTTAAACGCCTCCGAAGTGCCAGGCTTCGTGTGTCTGGGCCTGTGTAGGTGGGTGTCAGCACTCCAGTCTCACTGGTCCTGAAGAGTATCTGTTGTCTGAGCCCCTCCGCAGGGAGGGGCTGGGAGGGCCTCCCTGTTTCACTGGTAGCAGGTGCCCAGAAGCTGATTTCCGCCTACAGGAGCCCCTGTTTTGGGGGGTACTGTTGCCCCACTCTGGTTGCACATTGGTT
This sequence comes from Desmodus rotundus, assembly GCF_022682495.2. Taxonomy (NCBI): domain Eukaryota; kingdom Metazoa; phylum Chordata; class Mammalia; order Chiroptera; family Phyllostomidae; genus Desmodus; species Desmodus rotundus. The sequence goes on from NC_071396.1 coordinate 34,839,882, forward strand.
GGTTTTTCCGTGGGCTGGGTGGGCAGGGAGGTGCCCCCATGCTCCGCAGCCCAGCAGAGGTGTCGCTGTGCTGGGGCCCCTGGGCCTTGGGCAGGGGGAATGAATGGGCTCTGTGAAAGGCCCTATCCGCATCAGTGGCGTATGTCCTGAGAGAGCGACATCGTCACACAGCATCGTGCCAACAAGGCTGACTGCCTGCCCTGCCTGCCTCACCCCCAAGTAGTAAAGCGGTGGAAGGCCAGACCACAGCCCCGGACTCTCCTTTGGGCCCAATAGCCTGGGAGGGGTGGGGGAAGGGTGCCCTGTCCACCTGGACCCAGGAGCCACCTGGAGGGGTATGGGAAATCCTTGGGGGGCTCCTGGTGCCAGGATGGGAACCAGTGTCCTCGCCCCACATCAGCTGCAAGGCTTACGGAGAGTGGTGGGAACAGCATGAAGAACAACCACACTCAGAGGGCCACTTTGTAACTTCATGGCCGGTGGGTGCCGTCGCTACACCCATTTTACAGACAAGGAAACTGAGGCCCAGAAATGCTACGTTACAGGTCCCCAGTCACACAGCTGGTATGTGGCAGGACTGAGGTTTGAAACTGAGCCTCTTTAAGGTCTGCACTCCTAACCCCAAAGAGATCTTGGCCCCCTAAAGGCAGTCCCCACCGCTGCAGTGCCTCCTCAGCACCCCCGCACATGGAGATGTTAACCCCTCCTTCACAAGGCTCCTCAAACAGCCCTTTGCCTGGGTCCTCCCTCAAGGCACCTAATGCCACCTGCGCCAGCAGTGTGCCCAGCGGGAGGGACTGGACCATGAAGGAGGAAGATACAGCCTTGAACTGATCGGGGCCTTTGGGTAGTATCGTCTGCCCTCCAGGGTCATCCAGGGGCAGTAGGGTGGTCCAGGTGGGCTTCCTAGGGGCGGTGGCCTGGAGACAAGCATGCAGCCCAGCTCGGCAAAACAAGGCTGAGTGAACCCTGGAGAGCGGGGCTGGGCCCTGGGGAAGGCCCAGGGCCTCCACCTGGTGGGAGGTGGGAGTGGGCTGGGTCTGAGGGTCCGTTAGGTGCTGCAGCCTCCCATCCCCTGGCTGCTCGTCTTCGGAATTCCTACAGACTGCTCCTCCTTTGGGGCCCCTGGCCTGAAGGGGACTGCCAAGAAGATGACACTCCCGCCCCCGAGCTTCCCAGAGGCTGGCTTAATGGGTGGGGGCTCAGGGCGAGCAGAGCCCTCACCCCACTGGGACTCCTCCAAGGCCAGCGGGTCCCTCCCCCAGTGGGTATCCTGAGGGAGGGCTAGGGCAGGTTCTGGGAGAGAGGCTTCTTCCAATCCTGGGAACCCCCCGCCTGTTTCTCCCCAGCCCACAACAAATAAAATGTCTTTGCAAAGCCATCCATGTCTCTCGTCAGTGGTCCTGGGAAGACACGGGTGAAGGAAGTGGGACTCGGCAGCCGGCAAAGGCAATTCATGGCGAGTCGATGTGGTAGGGACGCTGGCCTGGATCGGAAGGGTAGAGGAAGCCGCCCGCCAAGGCCTCAGAACGTCTGTCTCCCTGACCCAGGCTCGGGGCCTTTGGGTGAGAGGACAAAAGTGAATGGCTGGCCCAAGGGCTGCCCTCCAGAGAGGGGCTCTGGAGGTTCTGGGCTGTGAGGCAGCCCCCAAATCCCTCCTCCACCTCCACTGAATCCTCGCAGTGACCTCATAAACCCGAGTGCCATTGCACAGACTAGGAGCCGAGACTCAGAGAGGCTGAGACATCCGCAAAGCCACACAGCTGGGCAGCCGAGGAGCTGGCCTCCCACTCTTACCCGTGTGACCCGAGCGGGGTGTGGGGCGTTCTAAATCTCCTGAAAGCCCCGACACGTGTTTTCATTATGAGCAAAATCACAGCGTTGGTTCTCACGAGGCCTTTGGACCCCAGATTAATAATCCACACTTTCTGGTGCCAGGCACTGTTCTAAGTGCTTGCTCGCGTGCTAAACCACAGTGTAACCTTCAGGCATCCGTGTGCGTAACCGGGTACTAGTCCTGTATCACCAAAGGACGGAGTAGACCCGCGGGGATGGGGGGGAGTCCAGGCGCCAGGCCCTTGACCACTGCCCCTCTGCCTCCCCGCTCGCCTCTCCCTGCCCGTGACCTCCGCAGAAAGTCCCTCGCCCCCTGGGCAGCCGGCGGCGTTCGCCCCCGACGGCGCGGCGGGGTTTGCACCACCGGCCGGCAGGAGGCGCTGTCCGGGGCGCCTGGCTCCCCGCGCGGGCCGCGCTCCTCCTGGCGGCGGGCTTGGGCCCCAGGACCCGGGAGGGTGAGAGAGGACTGAGGGGCACAAAGAGCTTTTTATTTAAATATGTTTAGAGTTTCGCGAATTTGCATGGAAAATGTGTGAGAAAAGCCAGCGCCGGTGACCTCATCCGCACCTGCCATTAATGTTCAATTAGCGGCTCAATAGCGGCCGCCGACGCGACGTGAAGAGAATCCTGCCGGCCCCGCGCAGCCCAGGCCCAGGGTGGGGTGGGGGCTGGGGACACAGACCCAACGGCCTGGTCCGCGCCCCGACTCTTCGAGGGGCCGCGGGGACCACAGATACCTGGACCCCAAGGCAGCCTGGGGCGCACTGGGGGCCCCTGAGGATGCCCGGCTCCCTTCCTGCGCAGAGGTCGCCCGCGCTTGACGGTGCACTCTGTCGTAGCGCAGAGGGGTTCCCTCGCCACTGTCCGGACAAAGTGTCAAGTACAAGTTCAAGTTCACGGCCAGGCCCGGGGGGTGGGGGTGCGCTGGGCCTTCCTCGGCCGCCTTTGTTCTTCGAGATGTTCGCGCCCGAGTCCCCTCCGGGCCGGGCCCGACAGGCGCCCCCGCCCACCCCCCCACCCCCCGGCTCCCCGCAAGAGCCTCCTCCTCCCGCCCGCGCGGCGCCTGTCCCCTGGTTCCGGCGCCCCTCTCGGGGCCACGGAAGGGTCTGAGGGCTCGGGTGGAGGCCGGCGCGATCCGAGCCCGTGGGAGCCTCCCCGGCCCCGCAGTCCCAGCAGCAAACCGCGCTTGGTCAGACGGACGCTCGCACTGAGGTAAGAAACCTGAGGTCCGCCCGCTCCGCCGTGCCCCGCCCCCCGCCCGCTCGGAGCGATCCGGGGAGCTGCGCGGCGGGCGGGCGGCCGCGCCGGGCCTGCGGGGGGCGCGCTGCTGCTCCGGGCCTGGGGAGGGGCGCGCCGGCCGAGGGCGCGCAGCTCCCCGGCTCTGGTCCGTGAGCCCCTGGGTCGCCACCTCTCCGTTGTTAGTTGTGGCTCTCCCTCCCCTCCTCTCAGGAGCTGGCTAGAGGGGCCCGCCATAGGGTCTAGCCCTCGGGCGCTGAGGAGCCCGAGCTGCGGGCGTCCCTCCCGCGCCGCCATCCCCAGCACCTCGGCGAAGGTCCCTGGACGCCCGGCGGCAGTTGAGGGGGCGCGGGGCGCTCCGAGATTTACTGGCAGCGCTGGGGCCTGCAGGGGTCCCTGTTTCTGCGCCCAGGACCTCCTGCTGTTCCCGGGCGCCGGGTTCCTGGACTGTGTGGGGGGCGGGCGGCGAGTGTTGGCTTGTCCCTCCCGCAGCCCGCGCACCGCCCGGCTGAACGCGGCCCAGAGGGCCTCGGAGGGGCCCCGACCTCGGCCCCCATTCCCGCCTATCCCTCAGGTCGTCCGTGTGCTCTGGCTTTCCACACAGTCCCAACATCCACGAAATCTGGTTCCTCCATTCACAGCAAATCAGAAGTAGCAGGTGTAAAGCGGGGAGACAGCCCCTTTTCCCCTGAAGCCACTTCTGTGTCCCTTCCCCTCTTTTTTCTGTGGAGACCCCAGGTTTCTCATTCCTGGGGTTTTCACTGGTGATGAAGTTTGTGCCCTCAGGAGTCTGCTCCTTCCCATCTCCACTGGGTCAAACTTTAGCAAGTGCCTCCTCTTCCAGGAAGTCCGCCCAGATTCCACCCACATCTCTCCCTCTCTTAACACTTTCACCTGCACTGGCAAATGCTCAGTAGACAATAAATGAAATAGGTTCTGGATGAAATAATTTAAAAAATGAAATATGTAAATTTTTAAAAACATTGAAAATTGAGGTTGTCTTTCCCTCTCCCACCCCGCCCCCGCCCAAACATTGGCTCCAACTGAGCTAACATCTCCCAGGGATGTTCCAATCTATATACAAAGTCTCATTCACAAGCCAGAACCAGCAGGAAAAAGGCTGGTTCCATGTACTGTTAAAAAAAAAAAAAAAGGAAAAGCCTACACATTGCTTTAAAATTTTTAAAATAAATGGCAGAAGGGAGTCCCCCAGCCTCTCCAAGGCTCCTTCTCCATCGGACTGGGTCCTCGGAGGGCCTGGAGGGGCTGAGCTCTCAGGCACAGCCTCAAGCCCTGGGCCCTCCCGCAAGGCCTTCGCGGGGCCACCGGCATGTAGACTAAAAATGGAGACTGTGACCTACCTACCGCCCGTCTCCCCGCTGCTGATGATTCATCACTGACACACTGGTGTCAGAGCAGCCTGGGAAGATGTTTACACCTTTTTAAAACGGGAAACCGAAATGCTTTTTTTTTCTTCTTTCTTTCCCTGCACAACCATCTGCAAAGGATGCTCCCTCCCCTGGTGGGAAGACTCCCTGGCTCATTGTGCTGCCTCGGACAACCCGCTATTTTTCATCCCCACAGCCAAGGTTCCCATCTCCTACGTGAGCAGGACGAGGATACTGAAGGCAGCAAAGGGCGGCGTAAATGCAACTCCATAATAGACTGAGACAGAAAAAACTATTGATATATATTAACTCAGTTAGTCCTCCTAACTAAAGGAGATAGAGCTTGTCACGAGCCCTCTTTTACGGAAGGGGAAATGAGTGTGGAGGGGTTAACTCAAGCGCCTTCCGTGTCAGCTAGAAAGAGGTTCAGGTGGGCTTTGAACTTAGGCGAGCCGGTTTAGACTCCCCGTGCTTACCGACACTATGAGCATCCTAGCTCTGTCCCTAAGCTCGTCGCTGGCCACGCTCCCACATCACATTTCACACAGACTCTCTTGCTTCCCTTACTACCCACAGGAAGAAGGAGGTAGAGGGTGGGGGGTGCAGAGCCTTCCAACTCTTGTGTTTTCTCACCCATACCAATCCCACGACATTTGCCAAATCTCCATGGCCTCGTCTGCTAAATGGGCCTGTACGCCTAGCTCGTGAGCTTGTTGACAAGATAAAATAAGATGTGGTGGTTGGCCCAGTGCCTGAGACATTGTAGGTGGATCCCTGAGTGAAAGCCACGATTAGTATTTTTACAGTAACCACCTTTAACGACAAGGTTACCTGTCACTTTGCATTTTCAAAAAAAGCAATACCCTCCCCCTCTGAAAAGAAAATACAGCCACAGTTGGTCTCCACGTTCTGTGACCAAGCATCTGGGGAGGGGCCCGGATTGCGGAAGGACAGCAGCTCCGCTCTCTAGGCAGATAACTCAACCCCCAGGACGGAACCTGAGCCTCTGATGTCTTTGAAGGCGGTGAATTAAATACAGGCTGTTGAAATCGAGTCTGTCCTGGAGCCTAACCACTTAGGGGTGTATGTACGGACAAGTGGGGGGGGGTTGGAAGGAGGACCCTGCAGATACCTGAGAGATTTAGAGACTGAACAGAAGTCGGTACAGGAGGGAAATGAGAGATGTGTGTGTTTTTTTCCCCTTAGCTATAAAATGTGACCATCACCCCTTAGTAAGAAAAATAGAGACCAGAGCCTGCTGCAGAAGCCGATCTGGTGAGTGGACACGTCTTTCTCCTTTCAGAGTTCATGGTTATTTACTGAGTGCTTGGTGTTCTGGGCCCGGCATTGTGTGTAAGCAAGGGGGGGACAGTAGAGAACAGAACAGGGAACCCCTGCTCTGGGGGAGCTGCCATGTGTGTGTGTGACATTTGCATGGAGAGAGAAAGAAAAAAAGTGAATAGTTCTGTGCACGGGGCCCTTCCTGCGTCTGAGCAGCGTTCCTCCTGGGGGATGGGCCCCCCGGGTCTCCCATCCCTTCAGCCAAGGACATGTGTTCTCCCACAGCTGACTCTGCCTGTGGGTGGAACTGAGGACAGAGAAACGGAGAGAGACAGACAGACAGACAGACTCAACTTGCTTTCATGCTAGAAAATAAGGAAAGGACTGAGACCAAGATATTCCTCAGGCAAGGTGCCCGTCCAGCAGGCAATACACAGGCCCCGTTCCCGGGGTGCGGGGACCTGGGGAAGGCCGAATCCAGCTCTGCCTGTGGTGCAGGGACAGAATTGGTGACCATTGGTGGAGGGAACCAAGAGGACCAGGAAGGGATGAGGTTGCACCCAGGGCTCTGGGCAGCTCCTAGGAACAGCTGGCCCGTGCCAGGCATGCCTCCAAGTGCTCTGCCTGTGTTAGCTCCATTGGTCCTCCCCAGGGCCCCGTGAGGGAGGGAGCCCTGTTATTCATCTCTGCTTCAGAGACAATGACCTTGAGGCACAGAGAGACTGAGTGAAGTGGCCCAAGGCCACGTATTAGGAAATGGCAGATCTGGGTCAGATGTGAGTCCAGGCAGCCTAGCCCCAGGGTGTGTGCTCCCAGCTCCACCCCCAAACTGCTCATCACAGGATGTTTCTGAAAGAAGTGTGCACTTTTCTAGGGGTGAACCCCAGCACTCCCCAAGGGTCCCCCAAGTGTCCTCAGAAGCCTGCAGGAGTTTACTTGCTCAGCCCTCCCTCACACTCCTTGGGGCCCCAGGTTCAAGAGGTGAGGAGCCTTCTTCTACAACCACCCTCCCTTGGCAGATGAGGAAAAGAAGATGGACAGGGCTGTCCCCCCAAGGTCATTGTCAAAGTGGACATCAGAACCATCGTGTCCTGGCAGAGCTCAGCATACTTGCTGCCACACTGGGGCTGCCTGGCAAGGACTTGAGAGTGAAGAACTGTTTTGTTTCCCTGACTGGAGCCTCTTCAAACCTCGGTCCTTTCATCGAAAGGGAGAGGACCAGAGATGACAGGGAGGGGTGGGCTTCCTCGGGGCTCCCCCACAAGGCGGCCCTCGGAGGGACTCACAGCAGGTGGTGCAGGTGGGGCGGCCCGCACCAGGCCTCCCAGCCTGGCGCCCTGCGGTCAGAACTTGAATTTCAGTGGCGCCCACGTAACCTCAGTCACTGGACTGAGGATGAGGAGGGTGCAAGGGCAGGGAGACAGATATTCCTCCCTTCCTCCCGGAAGGTTGAGACTCCATCACTAAGCCCCAGGAACACGGGCGCATGGGACATACCAGCTGGAGGGCACAGAAACCCAGAGAGATTGCTGCCCGAACTCACTCCAAAATCCGAGGAGACTGCAGATGGGAGGGAGAGCACCGCCCCACGTGGTGGGTCTGAGACGGGAATCAGGGGCTCCGGAGCGGCTCCGGCTTGGGGTGGGGGGGGTGCTCACAGCCGAATTCACTGGACTGTGCCCAAGGGAGACGTACAAATCAGAAGCCAGGATGCCCACACCGTGGCCCAGAATGCGTTTGCCCAAATGGCTTCCTTAGAAAAGTAAAGCTTTTACCTGGGGAAGCCCACTAAGGGCTCCAGGGCCACAGCTCACAGCTGGGCTCCCCTGCTTCCCCAGGAACCCTATTCCTGGTATTTCTATGATTTAATCTGAATTTGTGATGTCAAGAAAGTCAATCGTGGGCATTCCAATTGATCTCCCCTGCTGACCTCCCCTGCAGCTTTCGGGTGTGCCCGAAAGGTCTGGGGAATGGGACGTTTAAAGGCTGCTTTGCGATGCGTCATCTTGAGTTTCCCCAACCCGACCTGGTCCGAAGTTTCTTTCACTTCCTGCCTCGATGTGTGCGGGGCTGCCAGCCCTCTCGTAGGCAGGTAGGGACCCGGAGGCTGCGCTCGGGTCAGTTCAGTTCCGGGCGCACCACGTGGTCCACCTCCAGGCCCGGCAGTCCCGACTTGGTGCCTTTAGGGTGTGCGGAGTGGCGAGGCCCTGTTGCGCGCTCTTCCGCCGTCTCAGGACAGTTGCCCAAGGCCGTCCCATCATACTTTTGAGGCTGTTTGTCCTGCTGTTTGCTGGGCGCGCGTGGGAGAGGGCGGCCTCTGGCATCTGGGCGCCCTCAGTGGCTAGCCATGTGCTTCTGCAGTCACCCCGTGTCTTCTTGGAGCAGCGGACTCAGACTATATGTAACCGGAAGGCACGCTTCACCCTTGAACCGAACCCTAACTCAGGTCCTGGCAGAAGACGCCAGGGGATGACTGGCTTCTCTGGTGATGTCTTTAAACTAGTCCCTGCTACCCACCCGGCTGATGGTTGGCGGCAGCGGGGGGGGGGGGGGGGGGGGGGGGTTGGTGGGGGTGGTGGGCGGCTGGCCTGGCCTTGCCTGCCTCCCGGCTGCCCTCCCGGGTACTGCTTCGGGTTTGCACTCACATCCCAGAGTCGGGATTATTATATCCGCAATGTATTCTGACCCCAAGGTTGCAAGAAAATCTATGAGTGCTAATAGCTACAACCTCCTGATCAGTCCACATGGGGCAGGAGAGCCCCGTTGGGTTTTCCTGGTGGAAATGAAAAGAACTGCCGCGTGGCGGGTCGGTGCAGGTCCCTGTCCCTTGTTTACCGTCATTCTTAAAGAACGTTCTCCCCAAAGGGAGTCCGACGTGTTTGAAACACAGGTTTCTCCTCTCTGGTGCTGCGGACTGAAGTTGTCTTGGACTGTTTTCTGAAACGATTGAAAAGGAGCAACAACCTGCACAGCCCCCCCCCCCCCCATGAGGCCTAGAGTGTCTACACTCGCACAGAGAGGTTCCGGGGCTGTGTCCCCAAGACACCCTCTGCCGCTCCACGTCCCTAGGCGCAGAGAACCCTGCACTGGGTCCCCCCAGGCCTCCCCCTCCCAGCTGGTGAGCTGCGCTGCTCTCTCCGCTGCAGCTCTTCCCCCCGTGCCCAGCCAAGTCCCCGATCGATGATCGTGGGCAAAAGCTGGGGGGTCCCTAGGGATTCTGGAGCCACTCTGAGGGCGAGCGCGGGTCTGTCCCACGACCTTGGCCCCAGGAAGCTGTGGAAAGCGACAGACCTCAATTTTCTCCCCTTGGAGTTGAAACAAAACCTGAAAGCCCGAGGTTACCCGCACTGCCAGAGGTGGCGCCTGGGCGGCGGGGGAGGCCGCGAGCCCCGTACCCGCGCGGTTCCCAGGCTCGGGTTCTGTTTCTGTGACTGTCCTAGTTGAGGAGTTCGTTCGTTACCCAGTCGGAGAGCTCACAGCCAAGCCCACAGGCGGCTTTTACGCAAACGCGTAGCCGGGTCTCACGCTGAGGCTTGGGCACCTGCCAGCCGGAGGGTTGCCCGGCTGTACTCCCAGAGGAGGAACGAAGGGGGATTCTCGGTAATTAAAGGGGAGGTTTCCCCGGGACGCCCTTCGGGGAAGTGGCCTTGGCTTCGGAGGAGGAACAAAGGGACAAGGTGCCTGGGAGTCGCGCGCCCTCCGCCGGGTACAGCCGCGCTCATGCCCCTCCCCACGGCGCTGCCTCCGCGGGCTTTGTGCGCGCAGGCTGCGCGCAGCGCTGCACCTGCCCGGCTTTAAGTACCTTGGTGAGGCGGTGCGGGCCGCTCTTCTAATCGCCATCTCCAAAATACCTGCTCATGAATAAACACCAGCCCCATTTACCAGATACTTAGCGCTCATTGTGAAGGGGAAATAGGCCCTTTTCTGAAAAGTGTCTATCCTCAACCCATCTGCACGGTCGTGGCTGCAGAACTTCCCCCACCAGTCAGTCACGTGCACGCTCGCAACACGAGGCTCCTCCAGGCTAAAATAGACTCGCTTTTCTTAGGTGGGTGCGTGACTGAACCGTGAGCATAGACAGAGAGGAGGAGGCTGCTGGGTCCATAGCCCATGCCTCTCCCATCGATAGGAAAAGTCAGCTGGAGATATGCCCAGTCTTCCTAAACCCTTGTCCTGTGTCCCAGCCACAAGGATGCGTGGACACATTTGCACAAAGCCCTATGGGTCCCCCACGCATTGGACAAAATATTGGAAATGTTGGCCCCTGGTATCCGCCAGCTGAGACAGGGTGAGACGCTCTGATCAGCTACTCCTCCATCTCAGCCCTGCCCTCTCCTGGCTGCCTTCTCTTTCCAACTGGGTACGCCCCCCCCTACCCCGCTCCACCCCGGACCCGACTCTAACACAGGGGCATGCAGGACAAAGGATATATAAGGATTGGGCAACTCAACTTGCAACCACTCTGGCCCCCAAAAGTGGCTCCTCTGGGCCCTGACTGCGTCCAGTGGTACTCTCCCCAAAGCAGCCAAGGTATCCGAGAGCACGGAGGGAGATGAGGGGTGGGAATTTGTGGGTGCCCGCAAAGCCACGCCACCAGTTTCAAGGCCGTTGCCACCCGAGGACTCGCTTTTCCGCCACTCATCCATCCATTCCTTCCGACGGATGTGCACGGGGCGCCCCTTTCCAGGGCTCTGTTGGCGGGGAAACACTATGGGTTTTGCAGGCCTGTAGGGGATGGGGGGTGGAGGGGAGCGGGGTGGGGGGTGGGGGGGCACAAGCAGTTCTGAAAGTGAACGCATTCGCTGAGGATGGCACTTTTGCCAATGGAACACTCTCAGATGGCTTTGTTTTCACGCAGCTCTCCTGATCGCATCCTGCGTTGTAACAAACGGAAGCCCAGAGCCACCGCCAAAGCTCGGCTCTGCTGCCCACCCTTCCCAAGGGTCCCGGCGGTGGTCGCGGCAAGGTCCAGGAATCCGGGGTGTTTGGGAAATCTCCACACGTTGCGGTTTCCTAGCCGGTTCCCTTTACACTGAAGGCAGACGGCCTCTGAAAGTCCAGCCTCTGGTCTTTTGCCAACGACTTGGTAGGCCCCTTTGGGGGTTCGCAGAACCGCTGCCGCGGGGGCCCGGCCGCGTTGTGGGGAGGCCTGCTGCGGGGACGGGGACGGGGTTCTCCTGAGGAGGCCGTGCATGGAGCCTGAGAGCGAGAACCGAGACTGTGGGGGTGCTGGCCTCTGGTGTTCCACAGAAACGCTGGTGGCGCAGAGTCCCCAGCCACCCCAACCCCCGCTGCCCTCACCACGGAGCTGGCGCCCGGCCGCAGAGATCCTGCCCCACGTCCGCAGCGCTATCACGCTGGAGCAAACAAGCTAAGCCCCGCTGGAGCTCGCCAAAACACAGCTGCTCTTTTTGGGAATACTCTAGGGGTGAAAAACCCAAAAAACAAGGTCCCATTTTTCCCGACGATTAAAGGGAAGTCATCGATGGGGTGGGCCCTGTGCCTTAGGTCAGACAAGGGAACGGGGAGACCAACTTCAGGGAGATAAGCTTCCGACTAGGGACACCTCGAAATTCCCGTGTCGCCGGCTTTTCAGGCTACACATTGGGCTCGGTCGTGGGCTGCTCCCGTGCTGGGAGAGCCTGGGCATTTCTGCGTCCAGCTCCGGGGCCGCCTTCAGCCCACATGGGTTCTCGTTGTGGCAGCGGAGTCCCCCGGTGCCTTCCTCCCTGCCAGAGAACTCGGGCACCAGGCTGGGTGGGGCTGGCTGGGCCGAGGGGCCTCCAGCAAGGCCGGGTGGAGGTGTTCCCTGCAGCCCCCGCAGGGCACCCGATAAGCCCCTTCTCCCGTGGCACCTCCTCCCCACCTCAGGGTCTAGAGGCTCAGCGTTGCCTCCTGACGCTTTCTTGTATTTGGAGGAAATTCTGGAATGTGAACTTGTCGCTCTGGTCCATGTAGGATGCCTGTGCGGCCCAGGTGGGTGTGCTTGCACAGGCATCCTCGGATTTCAGGGTGCGGCGGGGTGTGAGGGTTGGGAGCAGAGGGCTCCGGAGGCACAGGTGGAGCTCTGCAGCATCAGTGAGGGCCTCAGCCCCTCCTGTGGGTCACGCCCCCTTTCTGCTCTTCACCCTCGGTTTACTCCCCACTGTCCCTCTGGGCTCCAACACTGCCTCTCCAAAAGACCAGGGAGGGGCTGAATGAACAGGAAGCAGGGCCTGGCAGCTCCGGGCTGGTTTGCTCACCCGCAGGGACGTGCTGGGGGCTTGCTGGGTGAGGCCCTGGGGGCTAGATTGGGGCCAGTGAAGGGTTTGAGCCTGTGGCTTGGTCCCCAGTCTCCACCCACCCCATTTCATCTGGGTTCTTCCAGATGGGTGGCCCCACAGGACTTTTACTGTCCCTGTGGCAAGAGTGTGGGAAGGTTGTGGGGTTCAGCTTAGATGCCCCCGGGAAAGAGAGCTCACAGGCAGCCAAGAGTTCCCGGAGGTCTGGGGCGGAGGAGGGTGCCACACAAGGGCACAGAGGCAACAGGGGAGTGCTGAAGGCACCTGGAGCCTGTTGTTTGACCTCGGAAGTAGGCTTCAGCAGAACACCCCTTCTCTCCCATCCCTCCTTGGGAATACAAGGGACCCCGGGTTTTCACGTTGCCGATACCTTGGGCCCTGTGGAGTGAGTGGGGAGGGGTCTCCCTGACACTGTCTTGTCTTCAGAAACCCCTCTGTCCATGGAAACAAGTAAACCTACAGATGTGCCTCGACCTTCAAGCCGTGGGCCTCTGGTGCCGCAGCTCCCGCCACCAGTTAGCACCCGGGCGCCCAAGGCTGGAGGGTCTGGGCTGCACTCCCTTCAGCAACTGGGGATGGCGCCCCATTGTTGGCGCTGGCCTTGGCACCACTCTCCGGGGACAAGGCTTGGTGTGGCCTCTGCTCACCCAGGGGCCCTAAGGGTAGTCTTCTGAGGATTCAGAGATCCCTGCTTTTTCTGTGTGGGGTGGGGGAGGAAGTTTTCAGACCTTTCTGAGTCTCCTTCCTGGCGCCCTTTTGCTGCGCAGCACACACGGAAACGCTGAGGCCTGCCACACAGCCGTACCGCTGGCCGCCTGCAGGGTGCTGGAGGAAGAGAGGGCCCTTCCTAGAGACGGTGAGGGAAAAGGAAGGGCCGGGGCAGGTTTTGCTGTTCCCACACTGCCTCTGCCCTGTTTACTCTCGCAGCTTCTGTTCCATCCTGGCCCGCGGTTCCCTGAGTCCTCCACATCGGAGCCGAGTACCGGGATGTATGGTTTTCTGCACGGACTCTTGGGGCCAGGTCTGAGGGCCAGTGCCTTCCTCCCGCCTCAGGACGCACCTGGTACCTGTTTCAGATCGGCCGGCAGAGGGAGCCCTGGGCCTGGGAGGAGCGTGTTAGACACCGCTCTTGCTTAAGTTGGGGCACCGCACTGGGGGTCCCGGTGGTTCAGATCCACACCTGACTCCCCCCCACCCACCTAGTCCCAAACCGGCAGACTCGGGCCAACAGAGCCACTGATGCGCTGGACTAACGGAAGGGGCGGGGCGGCGGGGCCACCCGGAGCTGAGCCATCCGAACCACCACCAGCACGCTCGAGATCGTTGTGTGCCCGGTGCAGGGCCTGTGTGTACGTATGCCCCGACGCCTCGGCTCCTCCTACTTTCTAAGACGGAAGAGGTTTTCTAGAACACTAAGTCCAAGCTCCTCATTTGAGTAGCAGGAAACTGAGGCACAGATGGGGAGGCTGGTCAGCGATCTGCAGCGGTCTTCGTAGCCTGTTTCAGGTACGTTGAAACTGGACCTGCTCGGGGCTGTGGGGGCCCATCGGAAGGGCTGTGTGCATGCGTGCGTTCACGTCTCGAACGTGTGGCCGAGGGTGGGAGGCCTGCATGTATCCGTCCACGAAGAGTGGGTCTGCAAACTTTGTACCTTGTAAAAAAGTTTGTACCTTGTACAAAAAGGTGTGTCTGTGTAGCGGTGCATGTGTGGGGGGGGGTCTGTGAATGGCGTGTGTGTGCGTGCAAAGGGGTAACTGCGGGTAATTGCTCCTTTGAAAGTTGTGAGTATGAGTGTGTGCTTGCACTCGCACATGCACCCTGGCACCCCTCCCCCTGCACTGGAACCCTGAGGTCAGAGGTCAGGCCCTGAAAAAGGAGGGAGGGGTAAGAAGGCCAAGGGACCCAGGCTCCAGGGTGTGGCCCTGTCCCAAGGCCCAGCAGGCTGGAAGAAGCCGAAATTAGGCGATGCTTCTCCAGGGCTGGAAGGGAGAAAGAGGAGGGGGGAAGGATTATGGCAAATTCATTTCTATTTTCCAGCCCACTAAGCCTGCAGCGTGTCTCTGGTGTTAGCATGAGAATGGGCTGGGGCTCGGTGCCCCCCTCCTGACCCCCTGACCCCTCCCCACCACGTGAATGGCCTGGCTCGCAGCCTCTCCAACCAGCTTCAGCAAAGCCACGGCTCCTAATCGGGGTAATTTAATATATTTTAAGCCCCCGGTGGCTTTATTTTCCCTCCTTTTCGAGTTTGTTTTAGGCATTCAGAGCCCTCACCCCATCATTAGACAGCCCTGTTTGACGGGCGGAAGGAGCTGCTATGAGACCACAGCCCTTTGTGTCTCCCGCAGACACAGGGCTTCCCTGTAATTAGAACGGTGTTCCCAGCCATTGAGGCCTTTCACCAGGCGGAACAAAAACTCCCCGCGATGAATGTCCCCCAGCTCTCAGCCCCCTGGCTGGGAAAGGGGCTGCGAGTTAAAGGGACTCCTTGGAGAAGGCAGTTTGGAGCAAGGGGTCCTGCCAGGGTGAGGAATTCAGAAGCAGTGGGCAGTGGGCACCAGACAAAGGCTCTGGAGGTTGCTGGACAATGCCAATCACCTACACAGCACTCGCCCGCCCCCTCCCCCAGCTCAGCCAGCCCCAGGACCTGCCTGGGCTGGGCCTCTGCGGTGGGGGCACACGCACATGCCCACAGGGTGTGGGGAAGTGGGGCCAGGCTGGAGGGTATGTGTAAAACACGCACACTGAGTCCTCCAGACACTGACTCAGGTATGGCTTCTAAACACACAGCCACTCACACACATGCCTGGGACACAAGTCCACAGTGCCACAGAACCGGGCTGGGAAGTGCTCGCACGCAGACATGCACACACGGCCACATGCACACCCCCCGGCGCCTGATGACGTGAGAACTCGGGGAAGTCCCACCGCACTGAAATCCCATTCGTGTTTCGGCACACCCAGGCCAGCCTCTCCCAGACACTTGTGAGCAGACGCACAGAAGGGTTCCATGGGCTGAGTCCCTACCCAGCTACACACTGTGCGGTGAGCTCCACCCCCAGCTATGCTGGGTTCTCCTCTGGGGCACGCATGGGTCTCCCCAGGCCATTTGGGAAGAGAAGTCTCCCTTTGCCAGATTTCCCCTTGGGACTGGCGCCAAAGACAGCAGGCAGGTACTTGGCTCTCTCGTAGATCTGCAGCTTCTCCCCAGGCTCAGGAAAGGCTTCGGGGGCCGGTGATACTAGGCCTGAGAGGCTGCAGAAGAAAGATCCCAACCCACCACTCAATCCCCAGGGAAGTGATCCCATGGAGACTAGCGAGTGCCCGTTACTGGGAGGATTCAAACAGGGGCGGGAGGATCCCCGGCCAGGGATACTGTGGGGGAGTTTATTTAACTCAGCTGCTCCTCTGTGGTCAGGGCTTGGAGTACAGTGATGCGTGACATACAGACTGTCTGCAAAGGAACGTCTGCGGGGCCACCACTCACACACAATAATACCCTGGCCTGGGGCAGGCCATAGGGATGACCCTGGGGCAGAGTGGCAAGTGTCTTCCAGTTTCTACCTCTGAGTATCAGTATCAGGGACCAGAGCCACCCTTTTCCTGTCTTGTTCCTGAGGCACAGTGGCGGGGGTGGGGGACACCTAGGAAGTCTCCTTGTCAGATAAATGGATGGATTAGCTGCTCTCCAAGGCCTCTCTCCTCTCTAAGATTCTTGCTTGCCTGGTCTGGCTCCTTGGCTTTTTCGTGCTGGCACTCTTTCTGAGGTGGGCGGTCGGTCACTAATTCCCACGGCCATGTACCTCTGTCACCCCCGTATTGCCCGCACCAAAGCCACGCACAGGCCCCCAGGGAGGCCGCTGAACCGAAGGAGAGGCTGGGATAGAGTGTGATCAACTCACTCGGAGGGCGTGGGGCATGGCCAGAGAGCAGCAGGCCAGGTTCTTTCATGGCCCCAGGCTTTTAGGGGTGAAGTACAGGGACCTGAATCTTATTAAACCTCATTTGGTGCTACTCTGGAAGGAAGTACAATTCTGAAGGGCCGAGGTGGGGATCTCAAACCGCTAGTGATTTTTTATTTTTTTTAAACCTTACCTCACCTTCACAATGTAGGCAAACCATCGTGTTCTTCTAGTGCCACAAGCAAACACGTGATCAGGAAAACCCCATCGTCACTGTCTAGATAAAACATTCATCCGTTTCGCTCTCTAGGAGGAATTCCCCAGGAAAATTAGAGAGCGGGGGATGCTTCAAAGTCACTTCCCATGACTTTTTTTTTTTTTTTGGCTGTTTGCTGTTTAACCATAGTGTTGCGTGGTATAATATGGTGGTTGGGGCACCTGGGCTCTGGAAACACCCAGGTTCAAAGCCACACACCAAACAGACAACCGACAACCACATACCAGCTACCCATACCTTGGCCATCTCCCACTGTGAAGTGGAGATAAGAACAGTACCACTCCGCTGGATGGGGGTTAAATGAGCTAACGCAGTTAGAAGACCCAAAGGATGCCGTGCAAGCAGTAAGTGCTCCATCAGTGTTAGCCAAAGTGATTAATATCCGAGTGCTGAATAAATATTTGTTGCGTAAATGAGTGCGCTTTTCCATCTTGTTTGCATTTAGGATAAAGTTATAGGAAAATAAGATCTTCCTGGAAGCCTCTTGCATGAAACTTTGGCAGGAGGCGGGGATGGGGTCAGAGTGGGCAAGAGGGTGCTTTGGAGGATCCCCTATAAATTAAAAGCAGCAGCTGAGGTCATTATCCTGGATGCCAGTAGGGGGAGCCCGAGTCGTCACAGCGTGACCGCGCCCCCTGCAAGTGGAGTGGGAGAGAATTAAAACTTGACAGAGCACCTACTGTGTGCAGTGCACATAGTGGGCAACGCAGCACCCGACCCGGTAGGAAGTTGGGGGTGCGGGCGAAGCAGTCAGGTGCCCTGGGACCAACGCAGACTCGGAGGCCCTACCGGTATAGTGGGAGGGGACCAGGTTTAGAATCTAGAGGGGCCTGGGCTGGGGAAGCACAGTGGGTGGGTACTACCGGTGGAGGGGGTCACCTGCGCTCTGCTTCTTTGCTGCCCCCTCAGCACCCAGCTCCAATGGACTGAGACCTGCCCCGTCCAATCAGAACTCTACAAATTGTATCCTCATTTGCATCTCTACTGACCAATCAGGGCGTCATGATTTGGAAACCTCATTTACATGAAATGCACCATAATGGGAATCGTGGGTAGGGAATTTTTCTATGAAAGGCGGCCTCTCCTTTGTCTGCACAGAGGCGCTTTCTATTTCTCAGGTTGCTGCTTGTCTCCTCACTTTGCAAATCGTCAGGGCTCAAGTGTCTCTGTTTTATAAAACTCGGGGGGGGGGGAATTTTTTTTGTTGACAGAAGTTTCTGAAATGGTGGGGCAAGGGAGGAGGGAGGAGAGGCCCTTAAAGAAACTGGCGGAGGGCCACTGTCCCTGGGACCCAGGGTCTTGGTCTGAGGAACTGGAGTGGGACCCTGGCAGGCAGGTCACCCCACTTTTCCCGTCTGTGGAGTGGATGTGAACACGGCTGCCCACCAGTCCTCAGTGGAGGCGGCAGGTTGCCCGGGCGCAGACGTTTTAATGACTTAGCAACACCTACGGGGGCTGTGATGGAGGTGTAATCTGTCCCCATGCACATTTTGCAGGCGGAGAAGCAGTGGAGTGAAGAGTCACTTGCCGGCGGTCCCCTGGGGAGGGACGAGAAAGAGAAGGAGCTGGGGTTCAGAAGGTGGTCTGGGTCTGGTCACCCCTTCATGCTATGAAGCCTAGTCCCCCACCTGCTTGTCTGCCTCTTTGTCCCCTGCGAGCAGGGTGGTCCTGTGGGAACTTGGACTCCTGGCCTGTTCAGGGGACAGACGGGAAGGGAGAGGGCCAGGCAGGGTGGGCGGGGTGGCCTTGGACCCAGGCAGCAGTCCAAACCCAAAATCATTTCAGAGAAAAGAATCCGCGTCTTCCCTGACCCAAGACTGTGCCTTCAGGAGCCTGAGGGGACACAGCAAGGTCCCTTAAGTCTGGGGACCTTAGCGTACCCCTCCTCCCCAGGGGAAGGCGTGCTGCCCAAAGCCCCAAATGTAAAAAACCAAAGCAGCTACAGAGCGTCCAGAGAAACCAGATAGCATTCGCGAGAAGTGCGGGTCCACCCGGCGGGAAAGAGCGTGGACTCCAGCCATCCCTCCCTGGACTGACAAACGCTGCCTGGTTCTCCAGAGCTCTGTTCCCAGAGACGTGGCCCTGAGACAAGGGGCTGTGCGGGAAATGCCTCGACCTTGGGTTCCAACGACTCCTTCCCCCTGCATTTTTAATTCTCCAACCTCTGGGCAACAAACTCGGAAACTGTGATGGAAACTAAGCGGCCAGCCCTCCGGCAGCCCCTCCCATTGGTGTCCCCCCCCCCCCCCCCCCCCCCCGCGCTCACAGCGGCCTCGTGAGGCAGCGCGTGGCATTGCTACCTGCCTTGGAGAGGGGCCCACAGAGGTCTCCAAGAGTGCCTCACCCTACTCCAGGGCGCCTCCCTCCCCCGGTTCCTGAGAAGATGAAAAGCAAGAATGCACATATACAGTGCTGAGCACAGTGCCTGCCCGTTACTATTACTGTCTTTGTAGTTATCGTAGCCATGGCTGAGAGTGGGGAGGTGACAAGACCGCTGGAGCTGAGAATTTTCTGCCCCATCACCTGTGCCAGAGGGAGGCCAGAGGCCAGAGGAGGGACCACGTGACTGCCCCGGGCTGGCGAGCAATTTACTGGAGGAGCTCGTTGGGTGACTTTGACTCCAAGTTAATTAAAGATGGCCGCTAGGGGTCATTGCCATGGCGACAATTAGGCCTGGAAGGAGCCTCATTAAGGAGCAGTTTTAACAAGGCCTGTTGTTTTTACCCTGAGATCCAGTGTGAAAGAGGAATTCTTCCGGTGGCTTCCCTGTATTCTGCCTTCACTGTATGTCGGAGCCATTTCGAGGGAGGCACTGAGGAAGAAGCAGATGGGGGAATTCCTGGGTGGAGTCCCTCTGAAGAATCCACTGCGCAACAGGTGTCTTCTCCCTGGTGCCGCTGCTGCGTCTGGAAGACCTGGGTGGTGAGGCTTAGGGAGGAAGCAGAGGCTGGAGGCCCGGGGGTCAGAGCAGGAGGCAAGGAAGTAGGATTAAAATATATATATATATATATATATATATATATATATATATATATATATATATATATATATATATATTTTAGAGAGAGGGGAAGGGAGGGAGAAAGAGAGGGAGAAAAACATCCATGTGTGGTTGCCTCTCGTGCACCCCCTACTGGGGACCTGGCCTGCAACCCAGACATGTGCCCTGACTGGGAATCGAACCAGTTACCTTCAGGTTTGCGGGACAATGCTCAACCCACTGAGCCACACACCGGTCAGGGCAGGTAGCAGGATTTTGTTAAAAGTGGAACTGGGGGCCTTTCCTGGAACTTAGAAATGTCACTTCTGCTCCACTGGAGTCGGGGACTTGGAGGGGCACCAAGCCAGATTCTTCAGAGTCCAGGGAGGAAGCAAATTCAAGGCCTCTCTTAATTCTGAGCACTTGAAAAATGCATGTGTTTTTCTAATTTCCATAGCAATATATGCTTAGTGAGAAAAAATAGAAACTTCAGAAAAGCCCAGAAAAGAACGCCTCCCCTGCAGCCTGGCCCCCACACAGAACGACTGTTTCCACTCTGGGGCTGGTAAGGGGCGGGGCAGAGTCTCCAGGGAGCTGAATTGAGGGGAGGGGAAGCGAATTGTATATTTCTTCATTTACAGACCCTTTTTGACTGTTTGAATTTTTATCAGGGGAACGTCAAATAAAAGCAAAGCATCATATCACAGAAGCCACACCACGAGATGCAGTGTACTTGCCTCTACAAGAACAAGGGTCGTATTTTACCTGCGATTTTAAAATCTGAATTTATCACTTCCAGATAACAAGATATCGTGACTGCTTTTCCAGGGTGTCACATTTTCCTCCTTTTTTTTAAAGCACATTATAAAATGTTCCTAAGGTACAAAGCTGGGGAGACAGGAAAGGAAACTTCCAGCTTGGGTCCCCTCCCTCGGCTCCACACTTTAGCCATGACAGGCAGCCCATGAGGAGCGCCCAGGCTTCTGGGAGGAGGCAATTGAATGAGTCCACGGAACAGCCTGGAGCGTGGCTGCCGCAGTGGGGGTGTGTCCGGGACTGGCATACACTGACGGAGGTCCTGGAGGACCGGGGCTGGGAGTGGGTGGAGGAGGGTGGCAGGGTCGCCAAAGCTGGGAGTCTGGGGGCTCACAGGGGTGATCTGGAATATGCCTTCTTTCCCCGCGTTCGGCACAGCGCTCACGTGTACTGCTGGGTGAATGTTGGCGGGTAAATGACCAAGTGCGGACTAGAGAGGCAGGAGCTGGGGAGGTGGGCAGGGCTGTCCCGGAAAGCTTCCCTGGGAGCCCAGGTAGGATCAGGGTGGGCTGACTGTGGCCTGCAGGCCTGCGTGGGAGACTGTAGCAGCGCAGTGGCTGTTCAGAGTTCTGGCGCTTCCTGACCCTCCCTGCGGGAGCCCTGGTGAATGCGGGTACAGCCAAGTGACTCGCTGTGGCTGCTGAAATCAGAAGAGATGTCTGATCTTTCTCAGGAGCAGCTTCCAGGGACAGTAGGTTTGGGGTTTACCACCTTCTCATTTCTCAGCGTTGGCAGTGGGAGAGGTGACATCTCCTAGGCGCTCCCTGTGTTCCGGAGGGACTGTGATGGGCAGGGGCGCCTTGCCACTCTGCAGCGACCAAATGAACCTGAGTGAGACTCAAACGGTGTTGCTTTAAGCCCCCACAGTTGGGGTGGGGGTGTTACTGTAGTAGTGCCTCGCCTGACTGGTACCCAAGGGAGTGGAGCAGGTAACTCCCAAGTCCCTTCCAGACGTGCCTCTCAGTCTCTGAGTTGGCCAAGCTGCTTCACTGTGGCCTGGGCTTATGAGTCTGCACTTGGCTTGCCCCGGGACACTCAACCTCAAGTTCTTACGGAGACCTAGGCTCATGGCCTTTCTGCTGGACCCACTTGGACCCCCAGGACCAATTCCCACAGGCGGGGAGAACCCAGGGCAGACCTCTGCGACAGCTGCTCCCTTCTGAGCTGTGGCTCTGGTGGCTCAGAAACACCCGCGTCAGTTTCCACAGTCAGAGGAGGGTGCGTCTTCACCCACTGCGGCTCCCTCCTTGTGAAGGGGAAACTGAGGCTGTGTGGCTGTGTGTGAACCCGAACCCCTCATGTGGTTATACCCAACATTGGGGCACCACTGCCTTCCCAGGGGGGACACATGTCACAGAGCTGAAGGTCCTTGAACACCAGGACATCAGGCCTCAGTGCGGCCGCCAGGGACCCAGGTCCTCCGTCCCCATCCTCCGCGTCGGCTTTGTCCTCAGGAACACCCCCTTCATGAAGACAAGGTTGCTGCTGCTAGCCCTCAGGACTGTGCGGTGGTCCACTTATTCATGCCGGGGGGGGGCGGGGGAAACACTGCCCCCCCAGTCCACGCGGCCGCACTCACCCCCCAGGCAGAGGGCACCGACTGGCACCGCCTCCATCCTGTCAGGCCCAGCGCCCCCTTTCCATGACAAGTCTTACCCTCCTGGTGAAGGTCATAGAAAGCAGAACCCACTTACACATCTAAGTGTGACAATATCCACAGTGTCCTCGCTGGGAAGGAGGAACATCAGGAAGTGAGTAATAAAACAACATGTATTTCGGGACACATGCTCGGGCACAGGTGTTCTGGAGAGCCCCCTGAAACGGCCCGGTGCGGCGGCTGAGCCTGCGCACGGAATCTCCGTGCGTGGCGTTGTGTGACGGGAGCCCACGGTTGTAGATGGACTGTCTGCGTGACTTCAGTGCCACTGTACGTGGTGACTGTGCCGGAACAGTGACTCTTGGGAAGGTTGTAAACATCACAAAGCGTACGCTTCCTCCACGTGTACAGGGTAATATCTGCAGATTACAGCAGATATACGGTGTGTGTGTGTGTGTGTATAAAAGCTGTGCAAAAAGTACCTTTCTGTTCGTACGTAAAGTAGGATTAGATTCTAGGCTCACGTGCTCTAAAAGTCACACAAAAGGTGTCTCAGACTCTCTTCCTAGTGACCAGTCCCCCCAAAGTCCTGGCTAGCCCCGCACCTGTCCACACACTGACCCCTGAGTGGACTATCAGGGGTGGACCGCCAACAACCCCAGCCACAACCAGGGTCTCTTGAGGTCACCTCCATTCACCCCTTACATGGAGCTAGGGACGAGGGTCCTTAGAGCAAGTGGCCTGGGAGAACGTGGGACTGCCACCCTGAGCTGGCCTCTGAGCCCCATCTGTGCCTGCCCCTGGCTCACCACTCACCTCTTTGGGCCTCAGTTCCGCTGCCTTCCAAATGCGCACAGTAACCCCAGTTGCTCCAGCACAGCACCACACAGGCCTCAGCGCAGCGCCTCGCCAGGCCAACAGGAGGAGCCTTGTGCGCGGGCGCAGAGCCTGCTGGTGAATAGGCGGGGGGCGGGGGGGGGGGTAGGAATGGAGTGGGGGCTGGGGGCACTGAGCCAAGCGGCTGGGAATCCTGGGGCTTCAGCATCAGGGGGGAGAGGGCCTGACTCACAAAGAGGGTGGCAGACACACTTCCCTTCCCAGCTCTGAGCTTCCCAAGGCGGGGTGGGGGTGCGTAGGGGAAGCCTTAATTTTCTGAACAAAGGTCAGCTCCCCTTGTTGCAGTTGCTCTTTTGGAAGCCCTGGCTTTGGCCAGCAGGGAAGAAAGGCCCTTCTCTCTGGGTGGCGCGGGCCTGGCACGGGGCTGCCTGGGAGACAGAGTCCCGTGTGTGGCTGCAGTGGGCATTCAGAAGCCCAGGGCCTGGCAGGCTCTGCCAGATGCCAGAAAAAGGGGGCATTATCCCATCCTCACCAGAGCCCACGGGGCCTTCCCTCTGTTGCTCTTGGGGACCCACAGACTCCCTGCTCCCAGGGTGGGGTGGGACCCAGAGGGGCTGGCTGTCGGGGCCCATGGGTCTTAGCAATGTGACTGGCCAGTAGTGGGGGTGGGGAGTGGTGAGGAGAAGAGATTCATCTTAAGTCTCCCAAGCTATACTCTGTTTGCAAAGCAGCCACCCCTCAGGAGGCTGGGCCCCCCCAACCCCCCAGCGGGCCTCACGGAAGCCCATGCTCACTGTGAGCAGTTCCTGTTCTCTCAGGGGAATGAGAAAGCAGCATTTAGCTGCCCCAGCTGCCCCTGCTGGGGAGTCTTCTGGTGCTTTCCGGGCTCCCCCTCAAGGCCAGCTGGGGGGTGTTCTCTCAGCTTTCACGAACTCTCAGCACAGCTGCCCAGGCTGGGAGTGGCTGGAGCCCAGCTGGCCCCTCACGGTGGGGCGCAGGGAGGGTGCCTGGGTGGGCGGCCAGTGAGAGCTGGCTTCCTGGGGCCTCCCCCGGTGCTGAGCAGCGTGGCCACTTCCGAAGGCCCCTTTGTTTGCCCCTTTATCCAGAAGAGCGGCTGCAATTGTGTAGGGCACAAAGCTCCCGTGGCCCTGACTTCCCACCCCTGCCTGTGGCCCAGCCAGGAGAGGGTTTCCCAGGCTCCCCATGAAGGCTGCCTCCTGCCCCTCCCAGGCAGCCAGACCCCAGACCCTCTGCTTCTGCACCCAAGGCCTGTTCACGGAGCCCACGTCAGCGCTCCCCCGCCCTGGGGGGGCCACTGGCTCACTGGTCTTCTACTGCCCACCCCTGGGCACACGGCAGGTGGTTCCCACGCTAAATGCTGGGGGCTGGAGGGGCCCCAGGAAGATGCTGTTTTCAGAGGGTTTGCTGGCAGGCAGGCAGTTCAGGGTGGATGGAGTCTGAGCCACCCCAAGAGGCAGCTGGAAAGCGGGGCAAGGCTGGGGAGTGGGCAGGAGGGCATGTCTGCAGGGCACGTGTGCCACAGGAGGGAGAAGGGAGGAGGAAGAGGAAGAAGGAAGGGCTCCTTCCTTTCTCCCCTGTGCCTCGCCTTAAGCCCTTGAAGTGGTGCGTGCCCAGCCCTGTGCTCCGTATGTTGCCCTGCCCCTTGGGCAGCTAAGGTGGACGGCAGTCACTGACTTTCTCAAGGTCTCCTGGCTCACGCGTGGAGTTCAAGGCTGCGGGTCCCTGAGCCCTGGGACCGCGTGCTTCTGACCACTCTTCAGGAAAGAGGGCAGCGGGGTGCACAGCCAGGAGAACTCTGCAGATGAGGGCAGAGGAGCATCCTGCGAGAGTGCGGATAGGGGGCCTGAAACACCCCCCTCCCATCTGCCTGCCCACCCAGGAGCCCTCTGTCTGAGATGTCACATGAGCCCAGCACTGACAAAAGCTGGGGACAGAGTCGGGGAAGGGGGGTGGCCGCCAGCCGGAGACGCCCTCCACCCCTGGCCGCCCCTTGGAGCAGAAGGGGGCTTGTTGGACATGGGAGGACAAGGGGCTACGCCCCGCTGAAGGAAGGCACAAAGCTCCCGCCTCTTGCCAGCTCTGAACTGGGGCTGAGGCAGTGTGGTGCAGAGCAGCCATTTGGGGGTGGGGGTAGGTCCAACATTCACAGGTCACAGGCCCTCTGGGTTTAGGGGCAGTTAGGGGTCCAGGCAGCCCCTGCTGCCGGCCTGCTGAGCGCCCCAGAGTAAATTTGTGCAAACACCAGGGCCTGAGAAGACGAGTCCATTTGACAGATGAGGAAACTGAGGCCCCGACAGGGGAAGGAGCTTCTGTGAGTTCACACAGCAAAGTACAGACAGTCAGGGCCCTTGGCTGTCAGAGGAGAAGATCCAGGAAGGGCCCCCAGGGATCCCCTCCTGTCCCACATGGGCCACCAGCCCAAGAGGGGCTTAGGGCCCACAGGACTGCTGTAGGGAGGCGGGGGCCACACCTTCCCAGGACGGGGCCAGGGCCGGTGGGAGTGTTCACGGGGAGCTTCCTGCAGCACCAGGCGCCTCCATCTGAGTGAGAAGACAGGCCCCCTGTCCCTAACACTTGCCTCCCTGTCCCGGGTCGCTGCCGCACCCAGGCTTTCTGACACCCCCTGAGAATGCACCCTGTCTCAGAGGCCACTTCCACTCGGCCTTATATGGGCTTTACCTTGATGAGCTCTCTCCCGACTCAGCTGTCTGTCATCCAGGGGACACAAGGCTTCTGGGAGCTGGGAGCCCGCCCATCCCCTCCCAGTGCCTCCCTGGGCCCAGGGAGGTCAGGCACTTCCGGCCGGGGCGTGTCTGGGCCCCCTATTCCCTGCACTGCCTCTGGGGAACAGGGGGTGGAATGAACCGGAGACTAAACGCCAGGACCTGCAAGCTAGGCGGGCGGCGGGCGGGGCGCTTCTCTCCCCCGAGGGTGGCACCAGGTCCCTGATCCCACCGGGACTGTGTCCCAGCCCCAGGGGCTCCAGGACCCTCTGGAACCAGTGCTGGACCCCAACCTCCGCTCTGCCACCTAGGAGACAGGGAGCCGCACCCTCCGAGCTTCTGGGGCACAGCTGTCAAACGGACATTGCTGCGCTGCCCCGGGTACCTTGTAGGCCGGTTTGAGGGGCTCAGACGTGTTCCTGGGCATGAACGTGCTTTGGAAATGTGAAGCTTCATACACACAGAAAACAGCCGCCTGCCCTTCTGGCTCCTGCTGCCGCTCACCCGGCATCTGGAGCTCC
Organism: Desmodus rotundus; assembly: GCF_022682495.2. Lineage (NCBI taxonomy): Eukaryota > Metazoa > Chordata > Mammalia > Chiroptera > Phyllostomidae > Desmodus > Desmodus rotundus. The sequence continues at coordinate 34,865,575 of NC_071396.1, forward strand.
CCAGACTGGTGGAGATGGGGGTGCTCAGACTGCCTAGGGTCACCGGCTCCCCTTCTTGGCTGGAGGAAGATTTCCCCTAAGTCTTTGTGGGCAGGTTGGCAGCCTACTGGAGTGTCCACCTGAGAGATGGAGGACAGGGAGTCCGGGGCCCCAGGAGGCCCCCGTGTGCCCTGGAAAAGGGACCGTCAGTGTCCCCACTTGTAAAATAACAACCTGCCTGTTTCAGGGCTTGTGGTGGAGAGGGAGTGGGTGTGGGGGGATGAACATCCAGTCTCCAAGCTGTGTGCCCTGCGAGGGCCGCATGTGCCCAGAGGGGGCGCCCTTTCCTGAATTCTCAGGGCTCTCTGGACCGGCAGCGGAGATGGGCGCAGCGGGCCTTGTCAGGAGAGATGCTGTCAGCACCCCAGACCTCCAGGGCTCCCCGAGGTGAGAACTCTTCCCCAGGCGTGGATGTTCGGCAGGTCTGGGCAGCAGGCAGGGCAGGGTGGGCCTCCCCAGTGGCCCATGAGGAACCTGGGTGCTTGGGGTGTAAGCCGCAGCCCCTGGGCTGCAATCCCATCACCCCGTGGTCTGAGTGCCAATGGCCGGGGTGGCTTCCCAGGCCTGGCCTTCCTTGCCTCACCCACGGTGCGAGAAACAGATAATAAAGTTCTCCTCACCACCCCATTGGCCATGTCCTGGTCTCAGCAGAGAGCCAGGAGGGTGACAGGCTGAAAGCAGCTGATTCCTGTGGCTTCAAGGCACCCCCCAGTGAGAAGCGCCAGCATCGGAAATGACGTGGTCCAGCCTGTTCTGGGTGCCTCACCCTGCAATGAATCAGCCTTGGAGTTGAGGGGCGGGGAGGGGGAGGAATGGGGTGCTGCGTGCTCACCCCCAGGAGGTGGGGGACCTGGCAATAACAGGAACCCCCCACCCACCCTCTCCTCTCTGGCGGATGGAAGCGGGGTGTCAGGATGCCTTCGGGAGGCAGGGGCCAGGGCAGAGTCGCCCAAAATCAGTCTGGTTATTTTGAATTCAAACCCATATTGTGAGTCTGCGGCTTGGACTTCGGCCCCCCACCCCCAGAAATCCCTGAGATTACCACCGAATCGGATTTAGTGGCCTGCCCTCTGGGGGCCTGCATATTAGCCCAGAAGAGACTGATACACACACACACAGGCATTTAATCAGTCTGGCAGGAGGGACTGTTTATAGAAGTGATTTTATTTGTTTTATTCCCAGTGTTAAGCCGGCTTGGCAGGGAGTAGACCTTTCCTCTGGGTCGGCTGGTAACCTCTGCCACTCCTTCGCGAGCTCGCTGTGAGCCTGTGGTATCACAGGAATAAGGGAAGTTGAGGCTCTGGCCCCAGCTCGCACTGGCCAGTTGGATTCGTCCCAGTTATTAATTTTGATGGCACTTGTCATGTCAGACGCGCTGCTGTCTGGCTCGGAGTCACTGGCATTCCTGTGGCTGGGCCTGCACTCGGGAGCCCCGAGCTGCTGGGGCTGCTTCCTGGGATTGAGGGGCTGCCAGTCGAGGCCCAGGAGGGAGCTTGGAGCCCACGGGGGCTGGCGAACGGGCAGCGGGGCTCTCCTCCGTGGTGGGATGGGGCCCAGGCTTCCTGGTGGAGGAAGACCTCGTCCCAGAAGCCTCCGAGGCCGCAGGCCCCGATCTTTAGCCCCCGAGGGTCCAGGCATTCATCCACTAGAGAGTCTTGGTTGTTGGCATCTCACTCCTGACATTCTCCCGCCCCCACCCGGTCCCCTTTGTACACCCTGGGGCCTGAGGGACCGGACAAGACTAAAACCCACAGAGGGGTCAGAGGGGAGGGCCTGGCAATTAACCCCACATCCTAAGCAGGGTGGGGTCAGGGGTCATTGCAGTGGGGGGAGGAGCGGACCACCAGCTGCCACGCCAGGACGAGGCCTCCAGGAGCACCCACAGGTGGGATTCCAGCCCCAGCCTGAACTGGGGAGAGAGAGGGCAGGAAGTTCTTGTTCCAGCACCGCCTCCCGGAGCCCTGGCCCCAGGTCTCTGAGAAGCATCTTTCCCTCTCTGCTCCAGCACCATGGCCAGGGCCCACCCTGCACTTGGCCCATCTTCCTGGGGTGGGACGTGCCCCCCCATCTCTGAGCAGCAGCTGACTCCCCCCCACCCGCAGCCTCCCCCCTCTCTACTTTTGGAGGAGAATAACCTGTGATAATTTTTCCTTCTTCTTTCTGGCAACTAATGGACTCCTTAAATAGCAAAAATTGCGGCCTGTAATTAAGATCTTGCTTTTTAAATGATTAATCATTGTAACCCCTTTGAGCGGCATCCTGGTTTCCCCTCTTCTCACATTGAGATGCAGATCGTTGCCGAGGGAGGGAGGTGCTCCCAAGCCACCGAGGAGCAATTAAACCTTCCCAGCTGTCACGCGTCCCGGCTGCCTCCTGGCCTGTCCAGACGCCCTGGCGGAGAGAGAACAAGGGCCCCCGCTCTGCCACACACGCTCGCCAGTGGCCTGGCCGGGGGCACCGGCGTGTCTGCCTCCCAGCCGGACCCCCGCCGCTGGCTCTGGGAAACTCCCAGGGACACAGACAACATTTGTCCAGCACTTTCTACGCGCCTAGCACTTCAGTCATAAGATCTCTTTCAAGATTCCAGGTAGCCCCCTGGGAGACCTCTGAAGGCGCCTCATGTGCAAATACAAAAGTGTGAACAGGAGGTGCAAATTCACAGTCAGTGAGAGAGCCTAGAGGGGTTTCAGACAAGATCCGGGGTGATCGCAAAGCGAGGCTCCGTGGACTCTTCTACGCGGTTGGGGCAGGGTGCGGGGGAGGTCCCAGGGTCTGCTGGCTGGACACAGAGGCGGGGACTCACCCCATTCCTCACCACCTCTTTGGGTTGACCGCCTTTAAGCCACCCTTGCAAACCAGTGCCCGCCTCTGTCAGCCCACAGAGTCTTTCCTCCCTTTGACATGCACGTGGACTGGCAGCACGTGTTTAGAATGACACGTCGTTCCAGCTAGAAGGGGACTTGGAACCCCCTCTGTCCGCGCCCCTCTTGTCACTCAAGGGAGCACTGGGGCCAGAGGCTAAGGGACTTGGCCGAGATGGCACGTCACCCATAGAGCGTGTCTGCGACGGTGGGCAGGCCATCTCAGGTGCTCACAGGTTCCTTCAGGGAGCAAACCTAGGTAGATGCACTTCTTCCTTCAGGGCTCTGCTCTGTGTTCTCCCAAACGGATTTGTGCGTGTGTGCGTGCGGTGGTGGCAGTGGGAGGGAGCACCCCCCTGGGAACTGTCCCGGAGGAAGGAGCAGGAGGGCGAGGACAGACTGCGGTGTGAACAAAGTCCTGAGAGCACTCAGCTCTGGCTCAGCCCTCCCGGGAGTTTGCCCTACAGATCCGCCCCCACTGGGAGGCCGAATTTGTTACAGTTACATTTGGAAAAGCAAAAGGTGGAAGCCATACTGTGAAGCTGAGTGAAAGGAAGGGAAGTAAGAATCCCGAGTGTGTACTGGCTGTCCACGTCGGAAGAAGCTCTCCTGGAAGGACACACAAGAAATGAATAGCAGTGTTTGTCTTTTTAGGGGTAGCAAGACCCAGGCAGGCGGGGGACAAGGGCGGGAAAGGGACTGCTCCCTGCAAACCTGATTTTTACACGCGGTGAAAGTATTAGCTATTCAGACAAATGAAGCATGAGCCATCTTTAACACCTTCGTGGTACGGTCCATGCTTACATACAGGCTTGTACGATGTCCCCACTCCATCAGCTGGTCCCTGTTCTTTCAAGGCCAGCCCCCCATTGCCCCAACACACACACAGTGGGTACACACTCTCCTGGGAGGCGCACACCACGCGGCACCACCACGGCCCAGGGCAGACCTGCAGCTCTCCCCTTCCTCAGGGATAGTCCAGCTTCCTCGGCCTCCCACTTCGCTGCTCTTGTGTTGGGAGTCCCTCATCACCCAGGTATCACTATGGGCCCACCTTGACTGGCACCTTTGGGGCGGCAGACTGGCTCGCGGCCCCCGATGCTGCCAGACGCGTCAGTGGCACATGCACACACAAGCATACACACAAGCACGCACACACACACACACACACAGCCTCACAGGCGTCGCCTGGGTCAAGCTGCCGGTTACAGATGCCTCCTCTGCCATCGGGAATGGGCGCTGAGTCCAGGACGGAGGGAACTGAAGGAGCCTAGGGGAATCGGGCTCATCTGTCCTGGGCCATCACTTCCCAGGGGCCCTGGCCCACTCAGGGAACGAGGCTCCACATTTCTTAAGAAATCGAGAGGATGTGAGCTCAGGGGTCAGACCACCCTAGACTGAAACCCCAGCCTTGCTGTGCACCTGGGGAATCTCCTGGAATGAGTCATTAGCATTGGCAGGTCTGTAAATGGGGGGGGGGGGTCCTGAGGAGTCAGCTGGGGGGCAGGGAGGTCCCGCCCACAGCTGGGAAGTGGCAGAGCCAGGTCACCTGGCAGGCTGGCTCAGCGGCTGTGCCCCTCCCCACACCCGTCACGTCGGAGGGGCCTTCTGAGGTGCTTGTGCATGAACACTCGCTGGTGGGGCTGGGTGCAGAGTAGGCGCTCAGTAAGCAGGAAAGTCACTGTCAGGGCGTCTCGCTCTTCACTGTGTGAGCGGCATCCCGCTGGCTTTTGCTCAGAGCAGGACACACGGCGACGAAAGGGTCAGTCGCCAGGTCCTGCTGGGCAGGTCTCAGGACAGGTGGCCCGGAGAGCATGGGGATCCTTAGGAAACACCGTTGCTGCCCAAAAACCCCCACAGGGAGGGCGTCTCCTGGGGTGAGGGCACCTTGTGGGGGGTGCAGCACCAGCCCGGAAAGGGCAGCCCAGCCCACTGTGTGCAGAACCAAAGCTCTGCCAAGGTCCTCACACCCCACCACGGCTGTGCCACAGCCCTTCTGTCACTCTTCACGCAAGCGCAGAAATGGGAGCCCTGGGCTGTTCCCCTGTGCCAGGTGGGGTCCCACCCCGTGGCCTGATGGACGGCACAGGCTTCCACAAATGCAGGCTTACTGGCCTCGCACAGCAAGGGGGCTGAAGGGGCTGAAGGGAGGTGGTCCCCCGGTTGGCACAGTAGCTCACAGTAGCCCCTGATATCAAGGGCTGGATTCGGCACCTCTGGTAGCCCTGGGACTTGAACCTTAGGCTCTCTCAACATGAGTCCCACTGGCCTTCAGGAGAAAGAACCGTTGATCCCTGGTCTTAGCCAGTAGCTGCCTTGGCACCGACAGAGGCCTGGGAAGGAGGCCTGGCTGACCCGGGGAGAGCGTAATTCCCTGATCACACCGCCCTCCTGTGCCCAAGGCCGTGCCCAGCCTACAGGAGAAGGGAAGGCAGGCGGTTTGCTCCTTTCTCTCGCCACCCAACCCCGTCGCATTCCAGGACAGAGCTGGGTCAGGCCAGCCCAGCCCAACCCTGTCCTCCCCAGGAAGGGTGAGTGCTGGGCGCCTCCGGAGTCACAATCGCCAAATTAGGCTGCCAAAGTGTCCCAGGCCTGGCCTGGAAACACCACCCCGGCTGAAAGGAGGCCCGTCTGGGCCGAGCAGACATCTTTATTCAGCTGTAATTGACGTTTCGCAGACGTCTGTAACTCCGTCTGGAGGGACACAAAGCGCCCCCACGCTCGGCCCAGGCAGCCCCTTTGTGCCGCCCCCTTTCATCTGGCAGTCACAAGTGTGTGAGCCGCCCCGCCATCCCGGTCCCCGGCCGGCCAGACAAAGCCGAGGCCTCCTGGTGGGCCTTTACCTCCCGGGTGTGTTATGCTAATCCAGAGCCAGCCCACCACTCCTGCATAACGAGGGGCGGATGCCAGCCCCGCTGGGGCAGCCACAGGCGATGGGGTGAGACACGGCTCACTCAGAGAAGGGGTGGCCCCGCCAGTAGGTCAGGGTTGAGTGGTGGGTCCACCTGAACCCAACTCATTTGGTTGAGGCAGAAGAAGAGGGGACCTTGGTGCTGAGGAGGGGTTCTTAGCCTGGGGGGGGGGTCCATGGCCCCCTGAGGAGGGTCCGATCTCTCCTTGGATGCTCAAATAGGTCAGTCCCAACCCTGGAATGCCTCGTTTCACAGGTGGGAGAGTCGAGGCCCTGAGGCAGGCATGTGCTGGCCGATGTCACGCCACCAGATAGGGGGCGCCCTCGGGCCTCTTCTCCCATCCAGAGAACCTCCCTGCTGGGTGGAGGCCCCCCACGTCCCTGTTGGAGGCCTCCAGGTTCCAGGAGGAGGGGCCCGCAGGTCAGGGGATGTTGCCAGATACTCAAGAGACAACTTAGATTTTTTAAAAGTATACGGAATTTGCCCCTTGAAAAGGGTACCTTCATATTTTAAGGCCGCCAGGGCAGGTGTGGGAGAGAGGCAGACAGGGCCCATGGGCTGCTGCTCAGTCTGAGACCTTCGTTTTGCGATCCTCATCCTTGGTCCCCAAGGCTGCAGGCAGGGAGGCTCAAATGTGGCCACTAGCCCACGCATGGGTCCCCAGTGCCCAGAAGTCATAGAGGGTCGTGACGCAGGCTGGTGTCCCTAAAGCTCAGCAGTTGTCCTTGCTGCCGTGGGGCGCGTCAGCAGCCCTCTGGTGGGGTGGCTCCTACTCTCGGTTGTCAGCCCGGCTGAGATGTCCCCTTTCCAGTGGCTGCCATTCCTCGCTTTTCCTGAACCCGCTGTTTCCTCCCCCAGAGGCAGGAGCGACAGGTTAACCGCAGTCCCCTGTACTGGCCCCTGCAGGGTGCCCTGACCTTCCCTCTGGGTTCCATCCCACAGATCAGTCCTCCGCAGAGAGCGAGAGGGAGGGGCAGGGGATCAGGACGGAGGGAGACAGAGAGACAGAGAAGAGAAAGGAGAGGGAGAGAGGGAGGATCGGGCAGAGACAGAGAAATGGAGGGGAAATCAAAGAGGGTGTCTGGGCCCAGGGGAGGTGGGGGGGGCACGTGGAGAGACAGAAGGGAGAGATGGAGAGAGAGAAACACAGAGAACAAGGCTGGTGCAGAGATGAGCCAGGGAGAGACGGACGGGCAGAGACAGAAAGAGACCAGGGGCGAGAAGGGCAGCAGAGGAGAGAAGGGAGGGGTGCACAGCCCAGGGGTCCCCCAGAGCCCCTGTCCAGGCTCCCTCGGCAGGGCGGCCCGCAGTTCTCAGAGGCTCTGAGGGCGAGATTCAGTGCGCTCCAGGATCGTTTGCTCTTTGCTCGGCAACCAGGGGCTGTGCCCGCTGCACGTGGGGCCCAGGTGGAACCAGCACTACCTGCACGCTGGGCAGTGGGAGGCTTCCAGAGTGACCCATTCCAGGGGCCCTTAGAAGCAGAATCGGGCTTTTGCTGAGAGCGAGAGGGGCCTGGGGGCCTGGGAGCCCACCAACCTGGCAAAGGAGTTTACATTTATTTGGGAATGGGTGAGAGAATGTTTCAAATTCTTAAAACATTGTTTTAAAAATGTTATTAGCTTTGCCCTGGTCAGGTGGCTTAATTGGCTGGAGCATCCTCTGTGCCCCAAAGGGTCGCCAGTTTGATTCCCAGTCAGGGCTCACACCAGGGTTGGGGGTTCAATCCCTGGTTGGGGCGCGTTCGGGAGGCAACCTATTGATGTTTCTCTCTCCTCTTTCTCCCTCTCTCTCTCTCTCTCCCTCCCTCTCTCTCTCACCCCCTTCCTTTCTCTCTAAAATCAATGGAAAGTATCCTCAGGTGAGGATTGAAAAAATGTTATTAGCTTTTAAGATAATCAGTGAAAAAACATGTTTAGTGTGACGGCACAGGAGGGGGTCCAATGAAAAGCAAAAATTCTCATCCCCGTCACACACGGAGCGGACGGGATCGAGATGCTGTGTCTTCTAAGGGGGGGGGGTTCTGTCCCCCTCCCCCCTCAGCCAAGGGGATTGGGGCTATTGGTTGGCATCAGTGCCAGCTTGGCCTGTCGGACCCACGGTGGCATCTCTTGGGAACGTACAGAGGGGGCGGGTCCTTCATGAGGCAGCTTTTCACAAGTACCCACAGGTGTAAGTGCACACGCGTGTGCACACGCACAACCTCCTGGCGTGGCCGAGGGGTCAGGCAGCTGACCTTGCACTGTGGGACAGAGAGTCTAGAACACAAATCGTGTGCTTCTCCTCCCGGTGGCCTTCAGGACACTTGTCCTGTGTGTGTTGGTTCTCAGGGGCCCAAGTGGGGAGATTTCAGGCACAAGAGAAAGGGAAGCCGTGCTTGGCCAACAGGAGGAGGTCTGAGGGGAGATGGGCCGAAGGCACAGGGGCTGGTGCTGCCCCTTTGCCTGTTCAATGATCGATCGCTTCTCCCATCAGACATCACCAGGGGTGTTTGTCTCATGTGCATTTGATTCTGCACATAAATGCTCAAAGTGGTTTTAATTAAACATAGTGTACAAACAGCCCTGGCTGGGTTGCTCAGTGGGCTGGAGCGTCATCTCATGCACCAATAGGTTGTGGGTTCGATCCCCGGTCAGGACGCGTACAGGAGGCAACCGATCGCTGTTTCTCTCTCACATTGATGTTTTTCTCTGTCTCTGTAAAATAAATAAAAACATATCGTTGGCTCAGGGAAGGGACCCCAGCTCTAGCCCCAGCCAAAGCCTCCCTGGGAGGGTTCTGGAAGGTGTAAGTCACTCCCAGAAATCCCTGTCCCCACATCAGTGAGTGTTTAGGGCATCCCTGTGGGTGGCACCACGGCACAGTTCCCTGTCGCTGCCACACCACCTCGGCATGTCACACAGCAGCACCGTTCGCCGTGCCCCACTCACCCCCCTGCAGCTGGGGCGGGACTGAGTGGGGGCCCTGGTCTCTGATCCACGCGGGGTCAGCGGGCAGTCGGAAGTGCATCGCTTTCAGAGCTCAGTCACAGGCCTGGGTGCTGGCTGTGGACTTCTTCTGACATGGCAGCTGGGCTCCCAGAGCAAGTGTCCCCAAGAAACGGGAAGAAGCAGTCAATTTCCTGAGGTCGGGCCCTGGAGACTGGCACAGCGTCCCTTCCATCATGTTCGGTTGGTCCAGAGGTCACCAGGCTGTTTCGGGGGGCGGGCACCAACCCCACCTGTCGATGGGAAGGGTGTGGAAGGATAAAACATGGGGATATTTCTGCAGAAGATACGCTCGCACCCAAAAAGAGACACAAGCTTAACTGAATCACAGCAGAGAGGCCAACATGAGAAATGAGACGTCCCCAAGAAGAATGAGGTGATCGATGCTTGACCCTTCGCGATTATGTTCTTAGTTTCATGAAAATCGGGGACAGGAGGAGGTCATTCTAATGTCTGCTGAGGTTGCTATGTTTGGGATCATAACAAAGCCCACCTAAGTCATGTGCAATTATGTGAACGATACCTCAAAGCCTGCAGGATTTCCGTATTTGATGGGGAAACTCGATACCGTCAGGATGCCGATCCTTCCCAAATTAAAGCGGGGGCGCGATGCAGTGCCCTGCAGATGGAACTGGGGCGCAGCATCTGAAGTGCGTTTGGAAGGGCACCTGGGGACCGTCCCCCGCGAACACTTCGAGAGGGAAGGAACGGTCTCCCAGGGCACAGCCTCACAGATAAGGGGCGTACTCTAGCGCATGTTTTAATAACCGGAAACTGGGAACACGTTGAATGTCCATCACCAGAGGAATAACATAACCTCAAGGGGCGGGCCTCAAACCGGAGCAGGCCCGGGGAGACTGACGGCTCCCAGTTTTGGACTCAGTAGGCTGGGGCAGCAAGGACTCAAGGATGTTGCATTTCTTTTTTAAAAAGATTTTTATTTATTTATTTTTAGAGAGAGGGGAAGGGAGGGAGAAAGAGAAGGAGAGAAATACCAGTGTGTGGTTGCCTCTCACCCGCCCCCTACTGGGGACCTGGCCCACAACCCAGGCATGTGCCCTGATTGGGAATTGAACCGGTGACCGTTTGGTTTGCAGGCCAGCACTCAATCCACTGAACCGCACCAGCCAGGGCGGGTTTGCCTTTCTGACAAGTCCCCAGTGATGGTAATGCTGCGGGTGTAGACCACACTCTGAGAACCACTGACTCAGAGATGCTGCCCGCAAACACTGTAACATTGATCAATGGACAAGGCGGAGGGACTGCACAATATAAGGGAATTTCCCTCCAAAACCCTCAGCATGCCAGCCCTGAGGGTCCCCATGACACGGCCCGCCTCCCCACTCCGGCCACCTTAGTCATCTGCGTCCTCTGTGCCTCCCATTTGCTGCTTGGAGGAAGGGGCAGACTCCCGTGGCTGTGTGTCCCTGGGCACGTCACTGAGCTTCTCGGAGCCTCACTTTGTCCACCTGTGAGAGGGGAAGCCGGTACCTGCCTCCGTGCCTGTTGCTAAGGCGTAAGGATGGCTGATGAGAACTTTCTTCCGTCCGTGCGGGTGGGGACTGTGCCCCCTTCAGGACCCTGTCTCTCGGGTGTCTCCCAGCCTGTTCCAACCTCGGCCCGGCCCACGTGGGACCAGGCCTGAGAGCTGCCCACCTTCACCCTGGAGGAGTCTGCAGGCCACATCTCTGCCCTCTCTTGGGCTCCTTGCCTCCTTCCTCATCCCTCAACCCGACAGGCCCTACAGGACATCCTGCAGCACAACCCAAGCTGGACGTTTCTGGAATTCATGGGGGGAAAAAAATGAAAAAAAGCCCCACAAGGGGCGAGGATTCCCAAGGCCTGGGAGCCCCACACCCCTGGCCTGCCTGCTCCCTGGAGAAGGGTCCCGGAACCTCCTATTTTCCCAGCCAGGAGGCCTGCCGGTTCCCACATTACCACATGAATGGGGCACAAGCCCCCCGTCCACTCAAGCAAACAATTTGGCTAGCAAATTGACATAATTATGAGAGACAGAGGGGAAGAAAGCCGCCCCCACCCCACGGCCCCCCGGCGGGCGGCTCCTGCGGAGCTCCTCCCGGGCTTTGTGGGCCAGGCACGCAGGGCTGATTAGAAGCCTTATGGCCTTTTCAAGAGCCCTAAGTGATTGGCCCCCTTAATCTGATTACAATTTGCAGAGCCCTTCCAGCCCGCTCTGAAGGGCCATTCTCAAGCACCCCGCTTGATGGTGCGCGCGCGGGAATACACACACACACACACACACACACACACAGCACCCACTCGGGCCTGCTGGAGGGGGCGCCGCCTCTTTCCTCGACAGGCGGGGGACCCCTGAGCGGTCTGCATCGCTGCCTGAGGCCCCACTGCCCCCAAGGTAGGCCCTAACCTTCAGACGTGCAGGGGCTGATGCTGCCCCTAGCACCCTGGGTCACCTGTCCCCAGTGTCCCAAAGAGACACTCGCCTGTGGGCACACCTCCCCACCTCCCAGGCTTCCTAAGAGCCGCCAACCTCAGCAACCAGGACCATGCAGGGCAGCCTTCTCCCCGCAGCAGCCGTTGTCCGGGCCTCCCCCGGCTGCGGCTCCCAGGGGATTAGGCCCCAGGTGGCAGCCTGGACGACACAGCTCAGCACAGGCTGCTCGGGCCAGCCCCCCACCCCCCATTCACTTTGTGGCTCTTAATCCTCGGTCTCAGCCACGGTGGTCCCTTTCCAGTTCAGCCACGGTGGCCCCTTTCCCATCCTCTCTGGCTCTCCCAGGCCCCAGCCTGGCCTCCCAGCCCAAACGCAGCCATCCTGTGACACAGCTCAAGGGGAAGAGTGGGTGAGGGGCAATGCAGAAAGGGACCCAGGGGGAGCTCTGCCCTGTTAGCTCACTGCCGCCACCCTAGGAGATGCAACTTGGTCCCAAGTGACGCCCCCACCCCTGCCTGCTGCACACGCATCTTTCAGGCCCCTCCACCTGGAGGCCCTGAGAAGGGTGTTTTCCACTAAGAATACTCTCTTCTCTACCGGCCTCTAGACCTGCCCATCCTGGCTGGGCCAGGAGCCAGAGACAGCAGGGAGCATGGAGCCCAGAGCCCGGCATTGGGGTCGGAGGGACCAGGCTCACCCTGGCGCCACTTCGAGTGACACTGTGACCTTGGATGGGTTCTTTGTCCTCTCTGGGCCTGGGAGTTAGATGGGTGTGATATGAGTTCTCTCTCTCTGCCTCTCAGGGTGGCTGGGAGGTCAAGTCACAGAGCAGGGAAAGCACTCAGCGTGGTCCCCAGCGCCTCCTTTGTGAGTCAGGAACAGGAGGGGACGTGGGAGACAGCCGTCGGACACTTGGATGGGGGGACAGTCTCTGGGTGTGCCCCCGCGGCCCTGCTGGCAACTCCAGGCTCAGCACAGCTCCGTGAGGACCTGTCTGGCAGGTTTTTCCCCACGAGCCCCCAGGTGCCAGTGTGTTTAAGGTCTCATCCCTGATCACCTGGCCCAGCAGTAGTTTGGGCAACAGGGGCCCAGTGCAGCCCCAACATTGCCCTGAGGTGGCTTCCCAGCCCCTGCCCCCAAGCTTAGCACCACCAGGGGACAGCTGGCTGCCCCAACACACAGGCCAGGCCAGGGCCCTCCTCCACCCTGCCCCTCTCCCTGGCCTGCAGGCCCCTCCTAGGCCCTCGGTGGGCGTGCCTGGCGAGGTGGGCACCCCATCAGCTGAAATCAAAGCGAGGGCCCCCTCCCCAGCACGCCACCCCCTGCCGAGCACCACACACCTCCTCCTTCGTCACAATGTTTTCCGATCCGGTGAAGCAAACTGTCCAATTAGAGCCGGGGCCTCCAGCTTCCATCTTTGCCGACGTTTAATTACCATGCTCCTCTTGGCAGCTGCTGACAAGTTCCAGAAACAGGTTGTAAAGGTTTTTTGTCTTTACCCAGCATGGAAAACGAGGGGTGTTACATCGAGGGAACATGAATAGGTTGCATTTCAGCTCCCTCCTCCCGCTCCTCCTCCTCCTCCTCCGCCTCCCCTGGCAAAGGGAGGGAAGGCCTGAGACTGCGCATGTGAATAGTGAGAGGGGCCGGGAGAGCGGACTTGCAGGCAGGAGAGACCCTCTCCTCCCTTTCCCCTCACCCCTTCCTCGCTGGAGTCTTTGCTCCTCAAAGGGTCGAGTCTGCTTCTTCTTCTCCAGGTGCCATGCTTTTACATCCCGTCACCTCTCTTTTAGCCAAACCCAACCTCACCATGTTGATTCCCATCCCTGGGTCTCGGCCCAAGCTATTGCTTTGCCAGCCTTCTGGTCAACTCCTATTCAGCCTCCAAAACCCCCCTCAGGTGACCCACTCTGGGAAGCCACGGGGCACTGAAGGCCTGTCAGGGTTCAGGGTGGATACTGGATGCCAGGTGGTTCCCCAGCTAGACTGTGCGGCCCCTGAGGGTGGCAACTGTGTGTTACTCTGCCCAGGGTGGAGGGCAGGCCTCAGTAAGTGATGGGAGACCCAAACTGATGAAACCTTCCTCTGCCGTGGAGGGCGAGCAGGGCTGGCCTGGCAAAGAGGGGGAAGGGAATGGTGGGGGGAAGGAGGTCGGCCCCCCAAAGCCCTCCCCGCCCCATGCCCTGGAAGCTGGGTCATGCTGGGGGCCCAGGAGGCATGCGGTTTCACAAGGGGTAAGTTTCTGGGGTAGTTGGCATGCAGTAAGGAAGGGCCTTGGGGAAATGCCCAGGCCCCAAAGCTGAGCCTTGCCATGGGGCTTCAGGCAAGGGCAAGCTCCAGCACCCCAAATTCCTCCTCAGCAGCCTGGGGTGACTCCCCCTTACAGCGTGGACAGCAGCTCGGGGTGGCAGGTCAGGACTGGGGCAAGAAGCCCGGCCCCTTGGGTTCTTTTCACCCTGAAACTGGCCCTGTTAGAATACTCACACCCGTTTTACAAAGAACATCGTTTATTCATGGTGGCCACCCCTCTGCGCACAGCACAGAAAGGCCTGGGGCTGGTGGGCATGGGGCATGCAGACCGAGAGCCCGGCGGGGGGGGACGAGCCCAGCAGTGGGCAGCCAAGTTGTCGCCCAGGAGAGCTGGGTTCCGCTTCCAGGCCCAGCGCCCCCTCCTGCCTCCTCCTCTTTTTAGGATGAGGCCACGAAGACCCCCGGCAGCAGGCCGCCTGCAGCCGGAGCCTGGCTTGGATGCCCACTTTGTCTACAGTTCCTCCTTCTCCATTCTCAGGCAGGCTTCCTGGGATGAAGGGGGAGGGCAGGGTGGCGGCCCCCTGGGCCAGGCCAGCAGGCCGGTCAGTACTGCTCCCCTTTCCCTGGTGTGCCCTGCTTGGCCCGCACAGGCTCCTTCTAGAATGCCAAAGCAGTCGGTGGAGCCTACAGGGAGAGAGCCAAGAGCAGGGACTGCTGTCAGCTCCTGCTATAGCCCCTCGGGCACCTTTCCCTTCGTGAGTAGGGTAAACATTGGCACCACTGCTCACAGCCTCACTTTTCTCTTTCCTTAACCCCTGCGTCCTCTCCTGCCAGGGCATTCAGCCTTTTGCCCCAGACACAGCTCTTCCCAAGCTCCCGCCTCCAGGAGGTCAAATAACGATGATAAGGGCAATGACAATGACCTGGAAAGACCCCAGTTCATCCACCTGCCAGCTCCATGACCTTGTAACCCTGAACCTCTCTGAGCCTTAATTCCCTCATCTATCAAAGGGAAGGAAGTGCCCTGGCTGGCGTGGCTCAGTGGACCGAGCGCTGGCCTGTGAACCAAAGGGTCGCCGGTTTGATTCCCAGTCAGGGCACGTGCCTGGGTTTCAGGCCAAGTCCCCAGTAGGGGGCGTGTGAGAGACAACCACACATTGATGTTTCTCTCCCTCTTTCTTCCTTTCTCCCTCCCTTCCCTTCTCTAAAAATAAATAAATAAAATAAAAATAAAATAAAGGGAGGGAAGTAATTGCACCTGTTTTTTTCAGGGATCTCTGGAGGGTTAGGTGCAAAAGGATGAGAAAAGGGCTTGGCGCATTCCCAGAAGGGTGAGGAAATGTGAGTTGATAGAAAGGAGGAAGGAAGGGTCTTGCTTGAGTTGATCAATTGAATAGAGCCGGTCCTGTCGTCTCCACTTTAATCAATAAAACTCAGTCTCTGGGGGGAAGAGACCCTCCAAGTCCTTCGGCCAGTAAGTAGCAAGGCCAGCTACTCCCTCCAGCCCAGAGCGCCTTCCACATATCCCTGTAGCTGTCTGGCCTGACTGAGTGTCTCTCCCACCAACCCAGCGGGCCCACGCCACTGCAGGCAGGAGCTGGGGGGGAAGCTCACATCCTCATTTCTTGCTGTTTTCTTCTTGTCCCTTCTCTGGTGGCCTCTGATCCCCAGGGATGGGTCCCCCTGGGGGAACCTGACACGCCACGCTCATGCTTACTGGTCTCTCACCCGCTCTGGGAGCTTAAGGTTCTGATGGCTTGAGGGTAGAGTCCTCAGGATGTAAGGCTTCGTTCTTATGTTCCTCCGGCACCTGGAGAGAGAGGAGGCAGCTCTGAGAGCTCTGCCCCAGGCTGGGCAGGTGGCCCCAGTGGAACGAGAGCAGACCGGACGAGTCAGGAGTCGCAAATGGTGTGTGGCGGGCGCCACCTAGCGATCACCGTGCAGATTGCGCGCGGAGCCCGGCAGTCCTACACCCTGGGCCCCGCCCCCACGTCACGGCCGCCACTGTCCAGGGTGCTGGGACCCTGCCAGGACCAGAGCCCCTGACCCGTCAGAACAATGAGAAGGCATTCGAGTGAAAGGCACAATGACAAGCGTCCTAAATGCGCTCAGGAGGCCGGTAACCCAGCCTGGGGGGATTGCGGCTGTGCTGAACCCACTTTTGAAAGGTGTTGTGTGCCAGGAAGTGAATCACCTTGGGGACACGTCTGCCAGGGAAACCGCCCAGAGGCCAGGGCAGGGGACAGACAGCAGCCAGCCAGGGGACAGCCTGCCAGCACAGAAATTGTGTTACTCCAAACTGACTGCTGCCGCGGGGTGTACTGCAGAGACAAGGGGTGAACCTAGCGTGGATGGTAAAGGTCAAAGCAGAACCTAGTGCGGACCTCCGCCCGTGGGAATTGACGGCGTTTTCCTGGTTTGTTTCACGAGGGTTAGATCCACTTGGTTTGCAATCGTGGTGTCTAAAATAGTTTAGGTTCTGACTTTAAATACGGCATGCAGATAATTACGCTGCTAAGAAAGAAAGTTTATTGAGAATTAATAACACGGAACACTTCTTATGAGAGGTAAAGGGAAGGAACAGCGTACCGAACTGGGTGCATAGTGTCTTCTCAGCTGTGTCAGAAAAACCTACATTTTTTTTTTTTTTTTTGAAGACTGGAAGGAAAAATATTAACAGTGCTTGAATTAGGGTGATGGGATTTCTTTCTATTTCTCATTATGTCCAGATTTTCTTTCACAAGCTTCTATTCATTTTATAATTAAAAATAATAATTTAGAGGCCCTGGCCGGGTAGCTCAGCTGGTTGGAGCATCGTCCTGAGAGGCCAAGGTTGTGGGTTTGATCCCTGGTCAGGGCACCTACAAGAATCAACCCATGAACGCATAGATAAGTGGACAACAAATACCTCTCTCTCTCTCTTCCTCCCTCCCTACAGTCAACAAATACACTTAAAAAATAATTTAAAGGGAGTGATTGAAACAGGTGCATTCATTATGTATATGACATTGCTTTAGGGTGGACATTGGTTAAAAGCGCCCTGAAGACCTGGGAATGGCTTTAGCACCGCACAGCCACGTGCCAGGCAGTGCCAGCCAGGCCGCATCTCAGGGGGAAGCACAGGAGACAGGGAGGGCCCTCTGCCCCCATCCGCCACCCAACATGGGCAAACACCCCCATCACAATGCGTGGGGAGGCAGGGCTGCCTGACGTCATGGGAAGCCCCAGTTATGGCATGTTTTAAAAGACACCCCACTGCTTTTAGCTCCTAGAACGATGTTTCCCAAGGTGGATTTCTGTACAGGCTCCCCGGCTGCCCTGGCCTGGAGACAGAAGGCGGGAGTCTCCTCCTGCAAAAGCAGTGTGGTCCCTGGCAGGGGCTCGGGGTCTGCATCCTCGGGGACAGGCTTTGGAGGCAGACAATGCCCCCCCCCAGGTTTGGATTATGGAGGTACAAGTCCCCAGGGGATGCTGATGGGGACCACACTTTGGGAATTACTGCTCTAGAGGAAAGCCTGCCACCCCCGGGAGACACGGCTGCCCAGATGAAGGAGCAAGGTGAGGCAGCCTCTGTTTCCAGCCCTCAGCCTCTGGCCCCCCGGGCCCCAGCGCAGTGGGCACGCGCGTGGGGATGAGTCCGTAGAACTCACCTCCCAGTACACGGCATCCTCAAAGCAGTTCTCATCAGCGGGTTGTCCCCAGATTGGCAATTTCAAAATGCATCCTAAAGGAAGGTGGAGGTCACAAGAGGTCAGGACCTACTTCCTCCCTGAGCACCCAGCGTGTCCCCGCTGCTGGGGAAGTCTCTCCAGTCCTGCGGCCACAGGGCAGAGACAGAGGGTCTCTGGTAGCTCCCAGCTGGCCCTGCTACAGACTCTGGGTCCCCCAACCACCAAGCCCCACATCAGCCCCACCTTTTCTGGCTCAGCCATTCCCACTTACCCACGATGGCCCCGCCCCCCAGGGCCATGGCCAGGGACACGAAGATGCCTGCAGCCTGGAAACCGCCCTGAGTGCTTGCCAACCAGTTAGAACCTTTAATGTCAAAGGCATGGGCCAGCCTGGGGTGGAGACAGGGGGCAGGTCAGGGCCCCACAGAGAGGCCAAGGAGCCATATGCTGCCACCCCACCCCCAGGGTGAGCGGCACCGGTGTTCAACACACCCTGGGCCTTAGCCTCCCCATCTGCAAAATGGGGGCACTGGGCAGACAGATCAGTTGGTCTCAGACGCATGTGGAAGGACGAGGGTGGGCAGAGGGGCCCGTGAAAAACAGTCGTCCGGAGTGGGGGAGGACCGGGATGGAGATGCAGCAGGAGCGGGAAACGGAGCTCCCCTCCCCCGCGTCTCTGCCATACTTACCCTTCCTGTCCATATACAGATGTGGTGGCACAGGCCGCTGTCACGGCACCCACAATGCCACCTATGACGCCAGGCATCCCGTGCAGGTTGTGGATGCCGCACGTGTCCTGGATACGCAGGTGGGACTCCAGGAACGGCTGCGGAGGGGAGACAGCTGCCACTCAGGCCGGGAGCCCTGGCCGGCCTGCCTAGGCGATCCCAAACACAGAGACGGGGGGCTTCTCCAGTCCCCCGCCTGGGGCCCTTACCGTCAGGTACACAAAGCCCAGGGTGGAGACGATGCCGCAGATGAAGCCAACAATGAGGGAGCCGTAAGGCATGAGCATCATCTCCGCGGCAGTGCCCACGGCCACCCCACCGGCCAGCGTGGCGTTCTGGATGTGCACCTGGGCGAGGTGGGCAGAGCAGGCAGGACCTCAGTCTTCCCCGAGAGCACGGGCCAGGAGGAACTGAAACACCTGCCCCAGTGGTGTGATATGAAGGGTGACACCATGTTCCCACAACCCCCCTGGCGGGGGGGACCAGACAGCAAAGTGATGCCTCTCTGAGGGTGTGGGTCGGGCAGGTGCAGACAGCTCTAAGAGGGCTGAAGGCCGGTGTCTGGCAGAGGGGAGGTGCCCCGGCCACCCTGCTGGGCAGGTCTGATGCGGAGCTCAGCCCAGAACAGCTGCCAGCACCCCGGGCTGCAAGGAAGTGGACTGGGAGGAGGACCTAGCTCTTCTGGAGCAGGCTGCGGGACGGCATGTCCGAGAGCCGGTCCTGGGCTCTGCTGGAGACCGATGAGTCATTTCTGTCCGACCCTCAGTTTCTTATGACCCGGAAGCTGCCTGCCTCAGAGTTGCTGGCAGGGCGCGGGCGTTCATGCGCACGGGCCAGGTGGTCACAGCCGCCCCGCCCCGCCCCTCACCCCTACTCACCATGTCCAGCTTGCCCTTCTTGTGCAGGGCACTGGACAGCGCCACCGTGGTTAGCACGCAGGCCGCCAGGGAGCAGTAGGTGTTGATGGCTGCGCGGTGCTGGGCGTCCCCGTGGTTGGACACGGCCGAGTTGAAGCTGGGCCAGTACATCCAGAGGTAGAGGGTTCCTGGCCAGGCCACAGAGGGCCGGTGGGCCCCGGGGGAGAGGCGTTAGGTGGGCCCTTTAGTTCCAGGGATGTCAAGTGACTCCCACACCCGGCTCTCTCTCACCCCTGTCACCTTTCTTGTGCTGCTGACTCTCCCTCCGAGGCCCTCCCTGCCTCGCTCACTGCCTGCCTCCCACTGAGCCTTCCGCTCTGCTCCAGGAGGTCGGCCCTGACTCCACAACTGGGCTGCAGGCCTCCCACCCCGCTCCCACCACGCCGTGAGGGGCAGTCTTTCTCTGCACTGGAGGGAGATTATCTGGTGGCACTGTCCTCTCTTCCGTGACACTGTGAGGAGCTCCTTGAATGTTAGAAGAGACCAGAGTGGGAGGTAGGATCGTGCACCGTGCCCGAGTGCCGGGCCGGGTACCACTGTGTCTGCCCTGGGCGCCTGAGGGGAAGCGCAGGGCGACTGGCCAAGCATCTGGGATCCAGGAAGGGTTCAGGGGCGACCTCTCTCTGCCCTGCCCCCAAGGCGGGCTAGCAGCTGCACCCCGGACCATGGGACTTAGTGGCCTGAACTCCTCCTAATGCCCCTCGCCCATCCTGGGGGCCCTCAGTCACCAAGGTGGCCCTCAGGGACTAGTGCCGCTCTCACCGATCATGGCGAAGAGGTCCGAGTGGTACACAGGACCGTCCCTCTCCTTGCTCTGAGACAGGTTGGGTCGGTAGAGGATCCAGGTCACTGTGAGCCCAAAGTAGGCGCCGAATGTGTGGATGGTCATGGAGCCCCCTGCATCCTTCACCTTGGACACAAGGGGCCTGTCAGGCTTGGACAGCTTCCCCCCACCCCCGCCGCCCCCTGCTGTCCACAGATGACGTCCAGCCATCTCTGACCTGACGGGCTATTGGACAGAGCCTGGGCCCTCCACAGACCGACGCACTGGGAAGGGGAAAAAAGAGGGATCCCTGTATCCCGGTCACCCTCACCCGGTAGATGGGGGGTGGGGAATCCAGGCTTGGGAGGCACTTGTGCGATTACACAGCTGGAAGAGGCAAGCAGAGCGAGAACCCAGGGCAATCCCCTCATCTAGTTCATCCTCCACTGGCCTTCACCTTCTCTTACTTTCGGGGTGCTCTCCTGTCCTTTGGGTGTCCCCTCCCCGGGTATCCTGCCACACAAGCTCTCCTGGCCCAGCACCACCCATGGAGACTGCTGTGACCTGTATCCCTGCCTTCTCTCCCACTCCTTGCCCTCCCAGCTACCCTCCCACCATCCACCCCACCCTCATCCTCCTCTGCTGGCCAGAGGGCTCAAGTTTCTCATTTATGAAGCGAGGATGACCGTAGTGGCCTAGCAGGACTGTCTCAAGGATATACCTGGACCGACCGTGTGAAGCACCTCACACTTGACAGATGCTTGACTGACTCAGCTTT
This sequence comes from Desmodus rotundus, assembly GCF_022682495.2. NCBI lineage: Eukaryota > Metazoa > Chordata > Mammalia > Chiroptera > Phyllostomidae > Desmodus > Desmodus rotundus. The sequence goes on from NC_071396.1 coordinate 34,885,891, forward strand.
CCTCCCTGTCCCCCCCACCCCCTGTCTCTTCAGCCTCCTGCTCCCCCAACTCAGAGCAGTCTTTCGGTGGGGCACACCCAGCCAGAGCAGGCCATGTGCCGCCTAAGGTCACAGAGCTGGCTGACACAGCCCGTGGGTGCTTCTAGCTGTGTGACCCCGGACGAGCCCCCTAACCTCTCTGTGGCTGAGCTTTCCCATCTGTACAATGGGGGTAATAACTGTGCCGACCTCAGAGAGAAGCCACGTGAAGCATGCCCAATGCACGTGCTTGCTCCCACTTCTGAGGCGGAAACAGTGAGGTTCAGAAGGTTAGGAGACTTGTCAAGGCTGAATTGAATCCAGGCCGCAGGTCCCCCCTACCCTCTCTTCCTCTGTCCCCCTGCTGCCCCTCCAGGCGGCCCCTCCACCTCCATCTCCATCCTGACCCCTGCTCACCTGTAGCAGGCTAAGGAGGATGAACTCGTTCACTGAGAAGAGGGTCACTTGGAAGAGGGTCATGATGAGCAGCTGGATGGGGCTGCACTTGCCCAGAATCGCCCCAAAGGCCACACAGACAGAGCCCACGCAGAAGTCGGCATTGATGAGGCTGTGGGGAGACAGGTCCGGGAGTGGCCCATGGGCTGCGGTCTCTCGGGGCAATTCCCCCATGTCCCCATGGAGGACCCAGTGCCAGCCCCTGGACAGGAGACACCGAGGTGTCTCTGCAGCCTTAAACTACAGGGAGACCCTCCCTAAGGCACGTGGACACTGTGAGAACTCCCATCCTGGAGACTCAAGGAGTAGGAAGCAGAGAGAGAGAGAGAGAGAGAGAGAGAGAGAGAGTGTGTGTGAGAGAGACAGAGAGAGAGAGAGAGAGACAGGCCCAATGGATCCTGACTGGATGAGGAGTGGGCTCAAAACGCAAGCCCCAGGCCCCGTCCCCACCACTCACTTCTCCACGCCCACAAGAATGTAGCCGGTGCGGAAAGAGTGAAACCAGCCCTGCATCAGTACTGCCCACTGGATGCCGAAGGCCGCCAGCAGGAAGTTGAAGCCCACAGAGCCGTAGCCATAGCGCTTCAGGAAGGTCATGAGGAAGCCGAAGCCCACGAAGATCATCACGTGCACATCCTGGAAGCCTGCAGGGAGAGGGCGGCCAGGCTAGTGATGGGTCCCCCTCTGCACCCTCACCCGGGCCTTGGAAATTGGGGCCACGCTGTGGATTCCACCCTGGATCCGGGGCCGTGCCCCCTCAATCCCATTCCACTTGAACTTGGACCCTGGTTCCTGCATTTGCTGGGTCTATGGCTCTGGAAAGTCACTTAGCATCCTCGGGTCTCCCCGTTCACACCTAAGAGAGCACCAGGCAGGCTCTCAGTATGGAGCCACGAAGGAAGGAGAGACCGTGGCACTTCTCTCAGCAGCGTCCTGACAGGCTGGCTGAGTGGCAGTCAGGGATCCCCGGGTGGGAGTTCCCCGGCCCCTCTACAGTCCAGGGCCTCCTGCCCGCAGCACCCAGAGGCCCTGGTGCACACTGCGGCCTGGCCAAGCTGCAGGGCAGCCACGCTTCTGCAGCAGCTGCCCTGTCCTTCTCTGCACAGGTGGGTATCTGCCCTGCTCTGTCTGCTCTGCAGGCTTCCCTGAGGCCCAGGCCATAGCCATAGGCCCCCTGGCTAGCAGCCACCTGGAGGGGACTGAGCGGGGCTGGCACAGCGCCGGGTGGGGGGCTGGGGGCGCACGAGCTGATGCAGGAGAGCTGTGGCCTTGCCCCCGTCTGGCGCTCTGAGCTCTGAGCTTCCCGTGAGGGCACCCAAGCGGGTTCGCACAAACAGCGTCTCGGCTTGGTCTCTCGACAAATGCCGCTGATTTCGCGTCTCCCTGTGTTTCATGGTTTGTCAGGCTTCCAGCTGTCGTGGGGAAACAGCTAATGCGCGTGAAGCCGCACACACGGTGTTACGGTTATTCTCCGGAAGAGGGAAGAGCGGGTGGGTGACAGACTGGGGGAGACTTGTGAACCTGGGAGGGGAGGGGGATGGGGGGCGGGGCGACCCGCTCAGACTGCAGTTCCAGAAGCCAGCAGGAAGGCAGGGCTGCTGTTAAACAGGGGCAGGGGGCTGCTGGTGGAGAGGGCAGGAGAAGGCTGAGGGGTGAAGGTGGAGGTGAGGGGCGCGCAGGTCGGCCGTGGGATTGTGGGGGCTGGCTGAGTGGGTGGGAGCTGGTGTCTGAGACCCAAGCGGGCAGGCCTGCAGGGCCTGAGTGGGGATGTGAAAGCGACAGAAGCGGAGTGCTGGCCGGCCTGGGTGCTGGAGGAGTGGACAGAAACGGCGCCAGCAGGGAGGGGGGAGGAAACCTGGGAAAAGGTCGCGTCCCAGAGCCCTTTCCAGGAGAGGGGTGTCAGCCGTCTGGTGCCACAGAGGGACCATGTGCGCAGGGGCGAGGCTGAAGGGGCTGGCGGCACCTGACTGGGGAGGTGTTTGCAGGCTCAGGGCTGCCTCCCCTCTCCCTGTGGCCTGAGAGTAGAGGCGGGGGCCCCCCCTTCCCAGTGCTTCCCCCCTCCCTGCCCCCCTCTCCCCTGTCCTTCTCCCTGCCTCTGGGGGTGCCCTGACCTGGCTCTGACCCTCCTCCCCTGCCTCGGGCACCGCCCCAATTCATTCTCTTGCTTCCTTTCCCTTTATCTCCCCAACTGGTCCTAATTTACAACCAAAATGCACCAGTGTATCAGTTGGTCTCATAAGGTTTGTTGCTACCAGAAATGCTTTTCATAGTGATGCTTCGAAGGTGCAGACGGTGCGACAGGCCAGGATGTAACCTCTCTGACCTGCTGTGCCTTCCCCGTCAAATGGGGAGTCATGACCACCTGGGAGCTCCTGGTGCACGTTCAGTGAGGGGATCCAACCAGCACCCCGGCTTAGGTCTGGCCCCTTGGCAATCACTCGATTCCATTAGCTACTGTTTGTCTTTTTCTCTTTCAGGACTGACCAGCTTTGCAGTCTTGGGCTGACGACTTGCTGAAGGTCAGTGGAAGTTGGTGAGACACCCCCTCCCGCCCTCTCTTTCCCCAGAAAGAGGGGTGACTCAAGCAGCCCCGCCCAGAACCCACTCCCTCCATCCAGGGTCCCTGATGGAGCCGCCACCCCTGAGAGATGCCTCAAGGGGGCACCAGTACACAGCTGTGTTCACTGTCCCCGTCCCCACCTGCTTCCAAGCTCACTCTTTCCGGCCAAGACAGGTCTCAGAAATCTCCAAAATCTGAAACAAAGTTTCCCACGCCGATGGGCCATAGCAGCTCCCTCCCCTCCGCTGCACAGGCATGGGAGTGGTGCCCGCAGCTGCCTGAGCCCCGCCCCTTCCATTCTCTGCAAGGAACCCCCTCCATTCCCCCAAGGCTCTATGCCTGCCTCTCCCACACCTCGGAGCCATCCCCAGGCCCCTGGCGTCCCTGCACAATCTCCTGGGGATGTGGTCAGGGGCTGGCAACGCCACAGGAAGCCCAGGAAATCAGGTGGGCTATGGGGGGGCGGAGGGCCTGGCTCCATCCCTGTAGGTGCCACGGACCAGCTGAGCACTTTAGGCAAATCTCTAACGTCCGTTTCCTGTACCACAACTAGGGACTAAGCTCACTCCTCATGCAAAATGCACTTGTAAGCGGGGACAACCCAAAGGCACTGAAATGCTATACGAATTGAACCTGACATTCAGGGAGATATGCCTTGGTTACATCTCTAAAGAGATGCTGGGCCTCCACTTAAATACCTCCAGCAATGGAGCACTCACTCTCTTACAAGGAATTTCGAGACCAGCATTTACTGGCCTCTCACTGTCCTATCAGGCGCCAGCCACCTTCCGTCTTCCTGGACATGCTGAGCGTGAAAGGACATCCCCACTTTCCAGATGAGCATAGGGAAGCTCGGAGTGGTCTGTTCAGTGATGGACCCTGATCTGTGTAATTCCACAGTCCAGGTCACACTGCCCTCTGCTGGTGGGAAAGCTGGCCCTTCGTTCAATGGAGCTGGGTCTGAGGGAGGTACAGGTTGATTGGCTGTCCTTCAGGCTGTGTCCCCCCAGACCTGCGGCCTTTGGCCCCGCAGGCCCGGGAGTGCCAGCCCGCGGGGAAGCCTGGAGGTCAGCATTGGTGCCCACGGGGCAGGCCTCCGGGGGCCTGTGTGACCTGGGGTCGGGGCAGTTCTTCCCACCCCTGAGTCCTAGGGCATCTGTGTTCAGGGTCTTTCTAGTAATTGACCCTTGTGAACTGAGGGTTCCATGCCCAGCCCTGTCCCCCACCAACCTCACCCCACCCCTGTAAGGCAGGTAGGTCCCTATTATTGTTGTTTTCATTCCACAGATAAGTACAAAGTTTTGGCAAAGTTGACAATGGAGCCACCCCCCAGGTGAGCGGCGGAGCCACGAGAGAAGTCAGGTCTGGGGATTCCAAGGCACGCTCTTAACCACAGCACTTGGATCCCCGAGGATTTGGGGGTGCCCCTTCTCCCTCTCCCAGCCAAAGAGGGCCCCACACACCTCTCCAGGCAGCAGGGCAGGGAGGTCCACACGTGTCCCTGTGGCCCTCGACAAGGACAGTGTGGAACAGCTGGACGGACAAGGGAGCCCCGGTGCCCACGGGCTGGTGGCTAAGATGGGACTCTTTGAGGACATCGTTGAGGGCTCTCCGACATGGAGGGGGTGGCCCCTGGATGAGCTCCCCCGGTGGGTGAGGTTTCCCTACCACTTGTTCACGGGGGGGGGGGGGGGGGGGGGGGGGCGCGGGGGAGGGAGGACTTCGCACATCTGGCCGTTTCTCCAGCATGGTTCCCGGGGACACGCGAGCACCCGCGTAGGTCGGGGCAGAGGCTGTGCGAGGCATCTCCTCCTCCTCTCGCCCTCGCCTCAGCCGCCAGGCGCCGGGTCAGAGGACCGGCTGAGATGTGCCGCAGGTGGGCCTTCCGGGTGGAGGGACTTACTGGGGTAGCGGTAGTAGAATTCGTTGTCCATGTCGCCACCGGAGACGTTCCTGCTTCCCTTGTTCTCGATCCAGCGGGCGTCGGAATCGCGGTTGTAGCGCACAAACACGCCGAAGAGGACCACCATGGCCACCTGTAGGAGCAGGCATGTGAGCGGCAGCCGCCAGCGGAGGTTGGTGTTCCAGGCCATGTTCCCGGGGGCTCCTGGCTGGGTGGGCTGCGGCGGGAATCGAGCGCTTGGAGGCGGACAGGCTTTTAATAAGACCCGGGCAGGGGCGGGGCGGGGCCGCCACCGCAGGCTGCTGAGCAGCTGATCCAGGTGCCGCCCGCGCGCGCGCCCAGTCTGAGGCGACGGGACCCACAGACCGGGCTCACCCAGGAGAGGGGGCAGAGGTGGGAGAGGGGTGGGAGGGGACAAAGGCGCTCCACCTCTGTGGAACTCCTGCCTCCCGGACGGCACTGCCTTGCCCCCTTTGTTCCCTTGAATGGAGAAAAGGCCGTGAGTTTGCCTCCCGCCGAGATAGGAAATGGGGCAATTCCCAGACATAAATGACTGTCATTGTCATTATCGTGAACCCTTTCTTTCTCTGGTTGCAGAATTCTTACAGGGCCCCTGCAGAACCAGGGAAGGCTGCGGACCTGCCACAGCTGGAGTGGAGACATCTCAGCTCCAGGTGGTACCCAACTGCATCATGGAACAGGAGCAGGTCAGTGGGGGGACTGGTGGAGCCCAGACAAAGCCTGAAGTTTAGTTAATAGCCGCGTGCCCACCCACGTTGGTTTCTTAGTTGTGACCAATACACGCTGCTTATGTAAGATGTTAACAGCATGGGGGTGGGTAGCCCTGGCCCAGTAGCTCAGTTGTTTAGAGCATGGCCCTGATATGACAAGGCTGCAGGTTCGATCCCTGGTCAGGGCACATACAGAACAACAACAGATGTTTCCCTCTCAATATAAAAATAAACAGTAGGGGGTACACAGGGTCTCTGTACTATCTGCAGCTTTTCTGTAAATCTCAAGTTATTCCCAGAGAAGAGGGTATCGAGGAAACATCGTATAAAAGATTGTAAGAAGAGTTGATGAGTTTCTCACATCGATCGGTTGCCCCCATACATGCTTCGACTAGGTATGTGCCCTGACCGGGGATCGAACCTGCAGCCCTTTGGTGCATGGGACAACACTCCAACCCGCTGAGCCACACCAGCCCGAGCACACCCACATCATTTGTAATGGCAGCGTACACCATGTTTTATCTGGCCAATCCTTCATGCTGAACAATGAGGTTGCTTTCGATTTGTTTGGTATTGTAAATAACGTTGTCATCAGCGTCCAGGAACATCAGTCTTTTCCTAGAGGCAGTGAATTCCTAGAGGCAGAACTGTTTTGAGACACATCACTAGATTCCCGCCCGCCCCCAAACAAAGCACGCACCTCCTGCCTGCAGCGCGAGTGTGGTGCCCACGTCCCCTCGCCAGTGCTGGACTTGAAACAATGGTTACCAGTTTGGATCCCGGATTTGTAAAAGCCACAACGCCACACAGAATGCCTGGAACTGAGCGCTTGATAAGTGTGCTGGGAACTCAAGTGCGGCCCCACGGCGCCAGCCTGGGGCACCAGGGGATCCCCGCTTCCCTGGCAGGATAAGCAACCTGCTTCAAGACACAGCCAGACACCGAAGGGACAGTACCAGTGAGCAGAGCCATTTAGCATGTGCCAGCTGTGGCCAGACCCTTTCAACATATCCTAGTGACCCACGGCCCTTAGAGGTGGACATGGGAGCCACTCCTAGAGATGAAGAAAGTGAGTCCTCAGGGAGGCCAGAGATGGTGCTCACCAACGGGTGCCAGGCTTTCCAATCTCAGGACACCGTGGAAGGCCCAGTTTCTGGTACGTGCGCTCTGCCCAGAGAAAGACATGGAGGCACACAGCAAGGGCACTGAGTGGAGGGGAGGGAGGTGAGGGGATGAAGCAGGTGGGGGCACACGGGCCTCTGGAGCCATCCATCGCCGCAGTGGTGGGGCCGCTCCTTGAGGATAGGGGTGGTGTCTGATTCATAACTCTCTGCCCTGCCCACAGCCCGGTGCGGGTGAGGAGGAAGGAAAGGGTGAATGATGTTCTTTGAGCACCTACTGTGTGCCAGGCACTGTTCTAGGTGCCAGGATATACCAGTGAGACAAAGAGGCAAAAGGCCTGTCTTCATGGAACTTCCATTTGTTTTTTTGGGGGGGAGGGCGATGTCAATAAGAAAACAGATGGGTCAGTAAAATGTGTAGTCTGTTAGAGGGTGCTAAGTGCCAGGGAGAAAAATGATACCCCCCCTCCGCGTTTGTACAATACAAGAGAAGGCACAAGTCACTTGCCCCCGTAGGTATAGCAGAAGCAAGAACTTCCCTAGGTTGTTGAGGAGAGTTTGGAAAGCACTGGGGTGATCAGGGTGGGCTTCATGGAAGAGGTGAGCCGATGCAGGATTTGCAGAGCAGATAAGAAGTGGACCTTCCCTCTCTGCCTTTTGCCTTTTCTTCTCTCATCCACCCACCATGGCAGGAATCCAGGCCAGCTCCCCACCCAGCCCCGCGATTCCAATGACCATCCGAAAGCTGTCATTCTGGGCCTGGCCTCTGAGAGCAGGGTTCAAGAAACCAGCTGCTCAGGTTGGCTGAGCTGGGCAGGGGTTTTCCCTTCCTCCTAAACTGGAGCTGCCTTGATTAAGCAATGACAGGGAGGATGCCAGGGATGGGGATGCCAGGGACGGGAGGGCTGTCTCCCCAGGGCAGAGAAGCAGAGGGCGTGGCAGCGGCCTTGGCAGGCAAGGGGGCGGATCCGCGTGGGTTGAGAGTCAAGGTGATTCCGTTTATCCTGCTTTGAGGCAGGGTCTCCCTGCTCCAGGCCTGGTGACCAACGTGAGGGAGATGTGCAAGGACAGGCACTGGGTCGTCCTTTGCTCTGCCCATCCCTCTTGGCAGAGTGCCCTCAGCCTCCTTGGCCTCCTTGGTCCCGTGAGCGGCCTGCGGGGGTGGCAAGGGCAGGACACCAGGACTCAGGCATTCCTGGGGCTGGTCCCAGGACAGCAGATTTGGTCAGAGCGCATCCCTTCTCTGGGGGCCTCATTTCCTCCGTCCACAAATGACCTGTGGTCAGCCCTGCCCACTGCCCCAGTGTGCTGTGAGGCTCCAGGGAGAACCTGCAGCCTGGCTAGACACAGACATTCAAAGTGGCCGGGGTTCAAGTCCCAGCCCTGCTGCCTCCCAGCTGGGAGCCCTTAGGCAAGCTATTGACCTCTCTGGGCCTCTGTTGCCCATTCACCCAATGGGGTGACAGGAGGACCCCGCCCTCAAGAGGGCTGTGAGAACCCAGTAACTGTAAGGCATGTCCTGGCACTAAGGTGGCTCCTGGCTCCCGTGGGGTTGGGTGACTTCAGCACCAGAAGCCAGTACTTTGAGGAAGCACCCACTTTTGTTTATGTGGGGAAATGAGTGGGAAAGTCCTTTGTACAGCCGCTACATAGAACTGGGGCTTGCTTCCACAATGGAGAGCAGCGATTTTCAACTGGTGTGTTGCAAGAATTTTTTTTGTTGATTGATTGGTTTTAGAGAGAGCGAGGAAAGTGGGGTGGAGGGGGGGGGGAGGGCACATCAATTTGTTGTTCCACGTATTTATGCATTCACTGTTTGCTTCTTACATGTGCTCTGACCAGGGATGGAACCCACAACCTTGGTGTATTGGGATGATGCTCTCACCAACTGAGCTACCCGGCCAGGGCAAGAATGTTTAAAACATGCACAACCTGACTCTGTAGTCAGGGGCACTGGCCTCTTTCTCCTCAGATGGGCAAATTAAAAAATGACAACAACCCTGGCTTGTGTAGCTCAGTGGATTGAGCACAGGCCTGTGAACCAAAGGGTCGCTGGTTCGATTCCCAGTCAGGGCACATGCCTCTAGGGGGTGTGCAAGAGGTAACCATGCACTGATGTTTCTCTCCCTCTCTTCTTCCCTTTCCCTGATCTCTAAAAATAAATAAAATCTTTAAAAAAATGACAACAGCCAACACAATAGTCATCTAGAGTGAATGAATCGAAATTATACCAATTTTTTTTTGTCAAATTAGCAAAATAATGTATTTTTTGGTGTGCCGCAGAATCTTAGCAATTAGTTTACGTGCGATGAGATGAAGAAGGTTGCAGATCGCTGAGGTAGACAGCAGCATGTTCTTCTCTGTGGCTCTCTGGCCCAGGCACAGGGAGACTCAGGAGCTCCAGCCCCAGGGCCCCCCTGGGACCGGTGTGGCTGCTGGCCCATGGGGTGAGGGGACAGGACACAGCAGAACTCTCTCCTCCATGACAACCTGTGGAATCAAAACCAAGGTCACTGGTCGTGGGGGACGGGACACCATGTGCTCCCGGGTGGGGGGATCTGAGAAGGACACAGCATCTCATCCATGTCCTTTCGGACAGAACGCGTACCCGAATTTAATCACACAGAAACAGTAGCAACCCCACATTGAGGGACATTGTGTAAGACAACAGGCCTGGGTTCTTAAAAAAAAAAAAAGATTTTATTTATTTATTTTTAGAGAGAGAGAAGAAAGAAGCAAGAAAGAGTGGGAAACATCAATGTGTGGTTGCCTCTCATGTGACCCCTACTGGAGGCCTGGCCTGCAACCCAGGCCTGTGCCCTGACTGGGAACCACACTGGAGACTGTGCTTCACAGGTTGGCATTCAATCCACTGAGCCACACCAGCCAGGGTTCGTTCTTTCTTTCTTTCTTTCTTTCTTTCTTTCTTTCTTCTTTTTAATGAACTTGAGATTGCACTTGTAACAGCTTCATGTAAGTCCTGCAAGGTTATGCTTACTTATCTCTTCTCCTTGGCTGATTTCTGCCACAGGGGTCAGGGACTGGGCCGGGGGGCCGTGAGCGGTGAGGCTGGCCTGCGCCTGGCATGAGGGCAGTGGGAGGATCTAGAGGCTTTATGCCCTTAACTCCCTTTATAGGAGCTGCGGGCGGGGTGGGCTCTGGTGCTGGAGAGCATACTGATGGGCTCCCAGGACTTCGAGAGAGACCACCGGTGATAACAAAGGAAGGAAAGGAGAGAGGCCCATATAGCCTCGCCGACCCCAATGGTAGACCACACTCCAGAGGCCCTGCGCCCTCAGCTCAGGGTCCCTCTGTCCCTTCGGGCACGGGGGTGAGGCCAGCCCAGGCATGTGCTGGCCGTGCGCTCCCCGCCATCTAATGAAAACCCCCTTTCCACCTCATTCCAGCTTTCCCCGAGTCGACCTCTCTGACGGAGCCCGCCGGATGGCCCCCAGCTGCCTCCCCTCGGGCCCACCTCTCTCCCTCCTTTCTGTGAGTATAATGTTTTTTAAATTTATATTTTATCACAGAACAATCCAAGTGTATTTGTTCTCCCTCCTTTAAACAGTTTCAGGGGGCCTCTCTCCTTGGCCTGGCCCCAACCTCTCATCCTGCTCTCCAACTCCCATGTCCGACCTCCAAGGTCAGCCCATCCTGAAACTGACCTCTCCAAGGCCTATGCTCATGTGGCATACCTTTTAATTTAATTTTTTAAGATTTTATTTATTTATTTTTAGAGAGGGTAAAGGAGGGAGAAAGAGGGAGAGAAACATCTATGTGTGGTTGTCTCTCACGTGCCCCCTACTGGGGACCTGGCTTGCAACCCAGGCAAGTGCCCTGACTGGGAATCGAACTGGTGACCCATTCGTTCGCAGCTGGTGCTCAATCCAGTGAGGCACACCAGCAAGGACACGTGTCATACCTTTTAAATCCAGGAGGAATTTGGAAAAGGCAGGGGCTCTATCCACAGGCACAAGGAACATTCCATCAGGCCCAATAATCCCCAAGTGCGTCTTCCATCAGGCTATGGCCCAAACGCGGCAGAGGCTCCAGGGTACCCAGGAGGGGCCCCTGGCAGAGGGGAGGGTATGCCAAAGGTCCCCAAACACATTCCTGCCCCCTCACACCTTTGCTGAGAGGGCTCGGTGACCTTAACCCTGACAGAGACAAACCTAATCACAGCTTTCTAGAAGAACTGTTCTTCTGTGGAGCAAGGAAACCAGTTTTCCCTCATTTTTAAATCTGTGGGGAGAAAACAAAGAACGCTGGACTAACAGATCTGGGCTGCAGGCCGGGAGAATTGTCAAACCCACGGTGAGAACCATGTAGCCCCGGCCTGACCCTGCAGGAGGGGTGGGCAAGCTGCTTCCGAAAGCCCTGAGCACAAAGGCAGACCATGACTCAGCTGTGGCTGCGGGGTGGGCCGAGCCCAGCCCTGCACTGCACTCGGCTGCTGCGTGGTAGGACCAGGCAGGCTGGTTTGCAGGGGAGGCAGAGGTGCAAGATGGTCAGGGTGCTGCCCCAACCAAGGAAGTCCTCTGGGCAGGGCTGGTTCTGTGGAGCAGGAGGGACCAGTCGGGCACCTGCAGCAGCAACAGATTTGCCTGTGAGGACTGAGCTCTCATCCATTTTCTTCCCTGAGTAACTCCTCCTCGCTTATCAGGGTTCATCACAGGTATCACTTCCTCCAGGAAGCCCTCCCTCAGGGCTCTGAGGGCACAGCAGTGCACTCTAGGACTTCCCTGCTTCCCTCTCCAGGCTGCGGGTCCCTTGGGAGAGGACAGTAGGTGGTTCATCATTGTGTCCCTCATGCCTGGCAGAGGTTTGGGAGATGTGGAGGAAATGAGAGGAGCAAGGAATGGAGGGGAAGAAAAAGGGAGGATGGGTGGCTCAGTTGGCTGGGTATCGTCCTGCACAGCAAAGGCTTGTGGGTTCAATCCCAGATCCCCGGTCAGGGCTCATACCTGGGTTGCAGGTTCCATCCCTGGTTGGGGCACCTATGGGAGGTGACCCATCTCTCTCTCTCTCTCTCTCTCTCTCTCTCTCTCTGTCTCTCATCAATAAATATATCCTTGGGTGAGGATTAAAAATAAAGGGAGGAAGGAAGAAGAGATGGAGGCAGGAAGAGGGGTAGGCAATAAGGAGGGAGACAGGATGGAGGGAGTAGGAAGAGGAAGGGAGGGAGGAGTGTCTGCTGCCCACACAGAGGCCCAAGGCTGACCCCTGCTTGATGGACAGCGGTTTATCCACAGCAACACTGGCCCAGGCCTCCCTGCAGTGGGGACTCATTGTCTGCCCCATGTGGGCCCAGGCCAGGGAGGGGGTCAGCCCAGGCTGGTGGGTCCTGAGCCTGGGATTGTGGGGGCTCGCGATGAGCACAGGCTGGCAAGTGAGGGTGGGCAACTCTCGGGACCATGCATATTTCTCTTCGATGCAATTCTTGTGCATTTCAATTTGGTCCCCGTCATTTCCGAGCAGTGTTCTTAGAGCGAAATGTGCTTCTGTTTAACGTTCTCCACCAATGACAATAGCATTACTGTTGCCCCTGAGTACAGAGGGAAGGAAGCTCCTTGGGGCCAATGTAAACAAAGGAAAGAATAGAAAAATGACCTAGAATCCTGGAGATAACTCTTGACAACCTTTTGTGGCATCTCATTCTAGAATTTACATGCACCTTTACATATTCGTATAGTAGCATTTCAGTATCTAAAAGCTTTAGAAATAACTTCCTTGTAAGTTAGCGGCAGTATGATTTATCAAGTCAGGTCTTGTAGGAGCCGCATAGGATTAGGCAGCATCTGTGGCTGAGATGTTTGGTAGTGAGGTTTGGAAAGGCAGAGGCTCCCTCTGGAAAGGATGAACCTGTGCGATCCCACCTGTGCGAAGAGGCCGAGGCGTAGACACAGGGTGGTGGTGTGGCCAAGGGCAGGGCCCTGCCGGAGCGGCCTTCGTGTGCAGTGGGCGGAGGGGGTGGCAGCAAGACCTTACGAGTATGCCTAACACCGTGAAAAGTACACCTCAAAATGGACAAAATGGTCTGCTTTATGTTATGTATATTTTACCACAATGTAAACATAAATTTAAAAAAAAAACAACTCGAAAGGAAGAACGCCTCCGGGCACACAACAAGCCCTGTAGGATGGGAGTCTGGAGCGGAGGCGGGACAGAGGGAGACGTAGCTGGTCCGGGAAGGCAGTGGGGGGGAGATGGTCGCCGTGTTCCTTTCAATGCTTTTCCGGGGAATCTCTTGCCTATTCAAAACATTAAGCACAGAATACTTTTTTTTTTTCCCCAGCAAATGAAAGTTCTTTCTGATATTGAACTCGAACCTGTCCTATAACCGTGATAAGCAGGTCAAAATCCTCCTCTAAGTGAGAGTCCTCCAAGCCCTAAGAGGTTTCTGCTTCTTCTGGGTGTCTTCTTCAGCTCTCTGTGCCTCCTGCTCAGTGTTTTGGGGGCACCGATCACTGCAGAAGGGTGTCTCCATCTGTGGGCTCTGTGGTGGACATTCGTGGTTGGGGGATGTTGGGACCACTCCCCCCCGCCCCAGGGCCTCCTGTGTCTCCTTTGCAGAATCTCCCACCATGTTCAGTCTCTGTTGGGGAAGGTCCCGACTTCCCACTGTGAAAGCAAAAGGTACCAGTGGCTCCATCAGGGGGCAAGCTTGTGACTCAAGCCATCTCCTCACTCTTCCTGGGCTCTGCTCTTATGCTTCTTCCTTCATGGGGGGGTATCTGCCGCCCAGGCCCCCAGAGCTCCTTGGTTTGGCCCGTTCTCCAGTCCTGGCCTTCCAGCCTCTGTCACTTCTGTGAGCCCTAGAGGCTATTGGCCATGGAAGGAATTTCCCTGTGAAAGAGGACTCCTGGTGGATAACTGAGCCCAAATTCATAGTCAGAGCCTAACAGCTGCTGTTTGCAGGAAGCCTCTCGTGCATACTGCACCATGGGAAAGGCCACATGCCGGGCTGCGAAGCCTCCTCACCGCATTCCTGCTGTCTGGGCTGACCCTTATTAAGGGGTCCCTGGAATTGTATTTCGACCAGTGGGCTGAGACCTGCTCATCCAACTGGAGCTGTGCAGCTCTATATCCTCAATTTCATCTTTAGTGACTAATCAGAGTGGTTCCATAATGACCAATCAGAGGTCAAGATTCTGACCAATCAGGACAGTGCCATTTGGACCAATCAAACTGTGCAAAATTGGATCCTTCATTTGCATAAAAATGTACCAATCAGGATCCAGGGTAAATAGTTGCTCTGTATAAGTGAACCTCCCCTTTGATTCAGGGGAGCACACTTTCAGCTTCCTTTCCTCCATTTTCATACTACTCGTGTGAATGAAGGCTCTTCTTTTACTGCATCCCAGACTGGGGACTCCTGTTGGCTTGGTGGCAGTGACCTCTTGTTGACGAGGCCTTCCAAAAACTTTTGCTTAGGCTGACCAGAGCCAGCCTCTGTAGTTCATGAGCAACTATCCTAACTGATAAAAGCCCCAATTTACATATGATTGGGGCGGGGAGTAGGGAGGGGGGCGTTCTATTTTCCCAAGAGGGCCTTGGTGCCTTCCATCCCGAGTGCTAGTACATGCTAGCTGCTCCTTCCACGGAGAAGTGGGTGTGTGTCTTCTGCTCTTGAATCTGGGCAGACTTCCACAAATAGATTATGTGACTTCTAAAACTAGGTCATAAAGAAGCCAGGCAGTTGTGGCCTGGTCCCTTGAGAGGCTTGCTCTGGTGGGGAAGTCACCCCCCACGTGAGAAATTCAATGCCCCTGATGCTGCTCAGGCACCTGTAGGTGTTCCGGTCAACTGTCCCAGGTGGAACCCCCAGCCCACAGCCAGGGTCAGCTGCCCGCTGAGTGAGCGAATCACCTTGGACACCCAGCCCAGTCCAACCTTCACATGATGGCAGCCCCAGCCCACAACTGTCTGGGCACCCCCAGCAAGAACCTCCCAGGTAAGCCTCCCCAGATTTCACACCCACAAAACCATGAACAAAAAGTGGATCTTTTTTAAAATTTTAAAAAATGTTTACCAGTTTTAGAGAAAGAGGAAGGGTGAGAGAGAGAGAGGAAAAAAAAAAAAACATCCATATGAGAGAGAAGCATTGATTGGCTGCCTACCATTTGCACCCTGACTGGGAATCGAACCTGCAACCTTTTGGTGTATGGAACAATTCTCCAACCAACTGAGCCACACCAGCCAGGGAAAAAGACTGATTGTTTTAAGATGCTGAATTTTGGGATTATTTGTTACTCAGCATTAGAAACTAGAAACTCTTGCTTGCTTGCAACTTATCTTACTACAAGTGCTTTTCATATACCACCTCCTGAAAAACGCTTATGAATCTGTGTTGGAGACAATGATCCCATAGCTGAAAAGAAGAGTTAGTTGGGCCTCAGAGGGGACAGGCAGCTGGATAAGTGTCACTGTGCAGGGTGACACTGGTGCTTTTTCTGCTGGGGCAGAGAGAGCCCTCGAACACAAGACTAAAGGAGCAAGGGAAGGAAGAAAGGTATTTTTTTTGTTTTGGGGGGGGGGTTTAGATTTTATTAATCTATTTCTAGAGAAAGGGGAAGGGAGGGAGAAAGAGAGGGAAGGAATCATCGATGTGTGACAGAATTATCGATCGGTTGCCTCTTACACATCCCCAACCAGGGACCTAGCCCGCAGCCCCGGCCTGTGCCCTGACCAGGAATCAAACTGTCAACCTTTTGGTTTGCGGGCTGATGCCCAACCCTCTGAGCCACACCAGTCAGGGCAGGGAAGAAAGTTAATTTAACGACATGATGTTGCAAAAAGAAAGTTCACCGAAGCTTTGCTATCCTTTTAAAGGGATTAGAGGGCCCACGTTGCTTCACCTGACGCATTAGCCAAATGACAGGTGGAACATGCAGCCTGAGAGGTGGGTCTGAGCAGTAAGAGCTGTCAGAGAACCTTGCCGTGACAGAGTGCTACAGAGCGTGACCTCCTGGTACTGGTAAATCACCTCCTGTGAGTCTCAGACAATTCTGTTAAGACCCGGGCTGAGCCCTCCAGCAGGTGGTTGGCTTCGGGCTGGGGAGAGAGTGTGCATTCACGTTAAGGTGGCGACCGGGAGGCTTAGCGATAATTCCTCGCTGAGTTCCTGTTATGAGTTAAGCACCGTATGAACGTTGTCCCTAATCCTGCAAGGTTGACATCGTTATCCCGTTGTGACAAGCGGAGGCGCCGGTGCGGGTTATTAAGTTATTTGTTCCAAACATCACTCAGCGAGGGTGTGCAGGTTAAAGAAGGGTCCCACTGGGTGGAGAAGGCAGGGTGACAGGCGGTGACAGCGGCCCAGGGCTGTGAGCTGCACACAGCAGGTTCTGGAGGAATAAGTAGCGCAGTGCAGGGTCCCCAGAGGCCAGAGAGTCAAAGGTGCTAGGGAAGAAGCAAGGTCCCCACCAGCCCAGGGAGGCTCTGGGGGACCCACATCTTGTGTTCATTGACTCCCCAGCTGGAAGGGGCCCATCTGATCCGACCCCCTCAGTTGCGATGGGGCAATGGCAGCGGAGAGGACTTGCCTACGGTCCCCCCAGCTGGAGAGATGGGAGTTCACGGTCCCGGCTCCTGGACCAGTTCTCTCTTAGAGTCGGCTTCCTGTGGTTCTGGGGACCAAACTCGGGCTATAAGCAGGGTGACCCTTTAATGTATTATCCAAAGCAGAGGGAGAGGGGGTATTATTAATAATTATACCAGGACGGCAGGTGTAAACAGGACTGTCCTGGGCTAATGGGACAGATGGTCACCCTAGCGTGACAGCTAAACGCCACCCACCTGCCCATGAGGAAGGCTTCCTTGCGGCTGAAGGGGCTGGAGAACTCGTCGTCACCCTCCACGGCTGGTGAGGGGCCCTGAGGGCCCGGCCTTCCCAGGGGTGTTCAGGGTGCCCAGAGCCCACGGCTCTGCATGTGACCTCACTCCTCAGCTGGAGCTGTGTACATGTAAACACGGGCCTCTCTTATACTGTCCCCGCCTATCAGAGGACAAGTGTCCTGCCAAGCCCAGTGGAGCTCTGGTTTTGGGTGCTTCCCTGTAGTGGGTGGCGGCCACTGAACTGAAGTTGTCTCACCACATGGCTGCGAACAAGGGCCTGCTGGGGGCTCCAGGGCCATGGGTCTTCCTGGGCTAGAACCCGGGCACAGTGGGAGCATCCAGGGTGCCGGAAGTACCCCTGGGCGTGAGGGCTAGTGTGCTGTTTGCTCCCCCTTCCTCCCCCCTCCCCTGGGGCCACAGCTTCTCAGACCTCGCTGTGCACAGGAATGAATGCCAGGGACCTTGCTAAACTGCGGGTTGGGACTCAGCAGGCCTGGAGAGGGTCCTGAGGGGAGGCAAGGCCAGCGCTGCAGGTCCGGGGACCATGTTGAGTAGTGAGTCCAAACCGCCCCCCTCAGAGAGGCCCTCCCGGACTATGACCTAACCCTAAACGAGGCCCCCATCATCCTCCCTCGGCATCCTGTTCGCTCCCCTCAGGGCAGCCGTCCTCACTCATCACTGGCTTCTGCGTGTGTCTCTGGCAGCAGGAGATTGTTCCCCTCTGACCCCCACTGAGCGTGCCTTCCATGCCCACCCTGCTGGCAAAGCCTCTTCCCCTAGCGAGGCTGGACTTCATCCTGACAGTTGCTTGAGGCGGCGCCACACTGTGATTCTGGCTTCCAGAACCGTGAGGTCGTACATTCGGGTCGAGTCAGCAGTGCGTGCGCGTGCTTGGTGAGGTGTTCGGGCGGCCATGGGGAACGGACACGGGCCCTATCCCGGAGGCGTGAGTCCGAAGCTGCAGGGGGGCCCAGCAGCCTGTGCAGAACAAGCTCTTCAGGGGACCCGTCGCTCTCCACCTCTGGTTCTTGACCTTCCTCGTGCGTCAGACTCATCTGGGGCGTTTCTGAAAAATAACATCCCTAGAAATTCTGATGTAATCGGCCTGCAGTGGAGCTCAGGTGTCCCATTTTCTGAAGCTCCAGAGTTCTTTCCCCTGTCAAAATTGACCCCAGGGATTCCTTCCCCTTGTGCCTGAGCCTCTGCTCCCCACTCTCCCCCCAGGGATTGGTTTCATCTTGATCTTCTCTTCCCTCTCTGGGCGGAGCAGTCCGGGGGACTTCTTCCTGGCAGGAGGCAAGGTTGTCAGTATCTAATTAAAGAAAAACAATGTTATGTATGTACCTATCACGAACGCAACCCCCAGTGCAGGTGTGTGTGTACACACACTCCCAGAAGGAATGGATCTCGCAGAGCATCTGATCCAGCCATGTTTTTTTGGTAAAGATTTTGTTTGTTTATTTTTAGAGAGAGGGGAAGGGAGGGAAAAAGAGAGGGAGAGGAACATCCATGGGTTGCCTCTTGCTCGTACCACTCCCCCGGCCCCCACGGGGGACCTCGCCCCGGCTGGGAGTCAGAGAGGCGACCTTTTGGTTTGCAGAGGACACCCAGCCCGCTGAGGCACAGCAGCCAGGGCGGGTCCAGTCACATGTGTTTCCCAGGTGAGGAAAGTGAGGGCCGGAAAGAGGACGCGACTGGTCCGAGGTTCTGCAGTGAGTGACGCGCAGAGCCTGGGACAAAACCCCCGTCCCCTGGCGAGCCCATGGCGCCCTCCCTCCGCATGTCACCCTGCCTCCTTCCCGGGGCTGGAGGACTGGAGGACTGGAGGACTCCAGGCAAGGACCTGGCTCTTTAAACCCTCCTCCTTTTCCAGGCAAGGCAGGAGGGGGCCTGTGAGGGGGAGCAAGCACTGGAACCCTCAGGAGGTGACCTTGGGCAGGGAGGGGGTGGAGGGGCACACTGCAGCAGAGATCTGATGGTCCCTGAGATAAGGGAGACCTGCGGGGGAGGGGAGGCAGTCAGCTGAGACTGTTGCTGGGAAAGCAGCTAACTAACCCTGTCCCCAACGGCGCCTGACCCCCCAGGGGGGAGGGACAGGGGAGAGGAGGGGGAGGCATGTGGCAAGGACAGCAAATTAAATAGCCCCCTCCCTACTGCAGGGGCCCTGACTGGAAGGACAGATCGCAGCGAGGGTGACCTGATAGAGTCATCCCCCTCCACAACACCTGCAGGACCCTCCCCCACAAGGAGCAGCTGCGGAGCCCCCTGAAAGACCCAGCGGTGTTTGGAGTCCTGCAGGTGCAGCTTCAAGACCTACTTTCTACCCTCCGAGTGGGAGCGAGTCGCTGTCTCCCTGCCTGGAAACCAATCACAATTCCCTAGGTCTTCTAAGGATTCTGAGAAAACACACACACACACACACACACAAGTGTGCACAGGTTGGGCTCCTGCACGGGCCTGGTCACCAGGGCTACTGAGCCACGGTGGAACCTTCACCCCCACCCCCATCCTCCAACAGGGGAGAAGGGCTAGAAATGGAATTAGTAACTGATCGCATCTACGTGAGGAAGACTCCATAAAATCCTGAAAGCGTGGGGGCTCAGAGTTTCCAGGCTGGCAAACATGTCCACCCCAGGAGGGGGACACCCCTCAACTCCAGCTCCACAGGACAGAAGCTTCTGTGCTCAGGACCCTCCCAGACTCCCCCCCACCCGTCGCACCTCTTCACCGGGCTGTTTATCCGTGTCTTTATTGTGTCCTTTACTAAACTGGTAAACGTGTTTCCCTAAGTTCCGTGAGCCGTCGCAGCAAACGATCACACCCAAAGGGGAGGAGGTCACGGGCACTCCGATTTGTAGCTGAGTCAGATGTGGGTGGCCTGGGACCTACTTGCAGTTGGCATCTGAATGGAGGGACAGTCACTGAGGTGGGATCTGTGTCCAGGTCGACGGTGTCCTAATTGCCTGAGGTTGCGGGACACCGGAGGAGTGCGTGGTGTCGGGAGTGCTGGGGGCGTGCGGTCGGGTGGGAAGGGGGAAGCAACACGAAAGCTGGACTGGGATTTCCCACGGAGCTCTGCTCATCAACCAGAAATGGGGCGAGAGGGCTTGTGGTGACTGAAGGCTGAGTCAGCAAAGCCTACGTACGACCAGTCCCCTGCCAAGGCAAACCTGGCGTGTTCATTGGCCTGTGCTAAGCAGGTGCTCTCTGTGGATTAGTCGGAGTCCTGACAACAACCTGTGGCCTCAGTGCTGTCATCGTCCTCACATTAAAATGAGAAAACCGAGGATCAGACAGGTCAAGTGACTTTCCCATAGTCACGCCACTGGTGCGCTGTGGAGGCGAGGCCCAGCCCAGAGCAGCCCGCTCAACCAGTGCACAACCCGGCACGCCCGCGTGCGCACATCTCCGATGTCTAGGGTGGGATTCAAGACCTCAGGCCCCTCTCTCATTCCTGGCGCATCAGGAGAGTTTCTGAGATTACTGTGCGGGGAGACGGGGTTAGGGGGGCAGGGAGAGACAAAGAGCCTCAGTAAGGACTGACATTGAACTTCCCCTCCAGTTCCCCCGTTGGAGTCAGACTTGAGCTGATTAAAAAAAAAAAAAAAAAAAAAAAGGCACTGTGGTGTGTCTTGCACGCCTGGGGCATAACCTCAAAGTCTTGCATGCTCTACACCCTTAACTTACTTGATTCTTCAAAGAGCCCTATCTCCCTTTGACTGATGATGAAAGTGAAGCCCCTGGAAGTTTGGGGTGTTGCTCACAGTCTCAGGGCTGGGAAGTAGCAGAGGCAGCATTCAATGCTAAACTCACCCTCCTAACTTTACAGCTTTTCCACAGAACTGGAGGGGAGGGCGGGCAGGTGCAAGCCCCACCCCCCACACTGTGTGGAACGTGAGTGTGAGCTCGGGGAGGAGGGGGTGGCCTTCACGCTGAGTTTCAGAAAGTTTCAGTAGCCAACAGTGACTACTGGCCCAACCTGCCAGTCAGACCCCTGGAGACAGGGTGGGGGACCCGGTCCAGCGTGGCCCATGCAGACAGTGGAAAGGGTCGGGGAGCTTTGGCCGGGCTTGGCTCTCAGTGTTGCACATTGTGCTCCCTTTTCTTCCTCCTTTCCAGCATCCTGCTGGGCTGAGCTGGCTGAGCCGAGTGAAAGCACGAGGCTGCCTGGCCCTGGCTCCCTGCCCCGGCCACCCCCCCAACCCCTGAATCACACCCCTGCTTCCCAAGATGCCTGGTGGCCAAGCTGGGCCAAGTCACGCCACTGACTTCAGTGCTTCTCACATTTTGGCGTTTGAATCACGGGCGCTGGTGTTAGATACAGATTGCAATGTGGCAGGTGTGGGATGGGGCCTGACGTTCTGCATTTGTGATGCTTTCAGGGGCGGCTGGTCCTAGGCCCATGGTGTGGGTGGCATCGCCGGGGAAACCACATCCCGAGCCCCTGCCGGCCGCCAGGTACTGTGCTAGCTACTTCCAGTACATTTCCGAAAGCAGTCCTTTCAACCACCCCCCAGAAATGGAATGCACAGTTTTTACTTTCCAGGACAGGGAACTGAAGGTTAGAAAGATGAAATCTCCTGCAAAGTTGGTTCAGGAGCAGAGCTGGGCTTTGACCTTTGAACTGGGTCTGAGTCTAGAGCTCATCCTGGGCCTCCTGGTCTGAGGGAGTGCCGTAGACTGAACTGTGTTCCCACCACGACGAGATTGGTGTGTAGAAGCCCTCGTTCCAACTGTAGCTATATTAGGAGTAAGGAAGTAATGCAGGTTAAGTGAGCTACGGGTGGCACCCTGATCCAATAAGATTAGTGCCCTTCTAGGGAAGAGACATCAGAGAACGCGCTTGCTCGCTCTCTTTCTCTCCCCACCACAGCCCAGTGCTATGTGAGGGCACAGTGAGAAGGTGGGCCAGCGCAAGCCAAGTAAAGAGCCACGCTGTCAACTTTGGTCTTGGACTTCCCAGACTCCAGAGCTGTGAGAAATCAACTCCCACTATTTCAGCCCCCAGTCTGCGGTGTTTTGTGACGGCTGTCAGAGCAAAGGAAGTGGGTGCACACCCTCCGTGGAATCTTGCTCTGCCCCAAGAGCAGCAGAATAATGGTGATGATGATGCCAACGAGGACAGTAATAACGACAACAATAACAATTCACAAGCAAGCCAAAGTCACTTATCCCATTCACCAAGTGAAAACCTAATACAAGCTCCGAACAATGGAGCCATCCAAACCCCCACACCCTGAACCCAAACGCATGTCACCAGGAGACAGGAAATGGCGCGGCAGCCAGGTGGCACCCACTGGTTCGCTGCCTGAGCCCAGGTGGCTGAGTCTGCTTGCCGGTGTTGGGGGACAGGCACAGCGAATAAACAAAGCCGTGGTCGCTGAGGTTCAGCAACTAAACACTAAACAGTGAATAAAGTACTAAACAAGCCCTGGCCGGGTAGCTGGGTTGCTTAGAGTGTCCCCCCAATACGCCAGGATTGCAGGTTCGATCCCCCCTCAGGGCACATACAGGAATCAGCCAAGTAAGTGGAACAACAAATCAATCTTTCTCTGTCTGTCTCTCTCTCCTTTCCTCCATCTCTAAAATCAATCAATAGAAAATTTAAAAACAACATCTTTTGTCACCAAACTAACAGAAAAATGAGTAATCCACAGGCCCCACCCAGCCCTGGGGTGAAGAAGCCCCGAAGCTGGCTGGGACACTGAAGGTTTCTCTGGACACTGGAGACCTTGAGCTTGCAGTTTAAAAAAAAACACTCATTGCAATTGTGTTAATATGCAGTGTTACGTTAGTTTCAGGTGTACAACACTGTGATTTGACATTAATTCCCTTATAAAATGATCGTCGCGGCAGGTGAAGTGATTATCACTCAGCACACCAAGGTTTTACGGTGTCAGTGACTATTTTCTATGGCGTACATGACATCCCTGTAAGTTAGTTGTTTTTTAACGGGAGTTTGTACGTTTCACTCCCCTTCACCTATTTTGCCCATCCCCTCGCCCTGTTGCTCCGTGTCTTAAACTTGCATTAAAAAGAAAAAAAATTATTTTAATCCTTGCCCAAGGGCATTTTTTCACTGCTTCTAGAGAGAAACACCGATCGGTTGTCTGACTGGAGGTTGAACCCGCAACCTGCGTATTTGCCCTGGCCGGGAATCTAAGAACCCGTGGCGACCTTTTGGTCTGCAGGACAGCAGTCTAAGCCACCGCGCCGCCAGCCAGGGTGACGTGCATTTTGATAGATGCCCCGGGTCAGAGGTCACAAGATAAACCTTAGGTTCCACCCTGTGATGTGGGAGGAAAGTCTGCACATGTATGCACAGAAAGGATGGGTAGCACACAACTTACAAATAATCCTAATACTACAACATAAAATACTCTTTATTATAAATTCCACATAGGCAGTGGATTCTCACAAAATACTGGTAACTTTTGCCTATGGCTGCCACGCGCCGTAGTCCAGCGTGAACATGTGGTTGACACTTCCGTTCGTGTTACGGAGGCACACCAGCTGATAAAGATGTGTGTTGATTCGTTAGTCCAAAATGAAGCTATTTCAGGGAGGGGCACGGGGTGGCTTGTGGGTCGTACGTTATTGTTTAGCGGGGTCGTGAATATATAGGCCTTCTTTCTATTGTTTCTCTTTAAAATGGTTCGGTTTTATGTATTGTGTACGTATAAAATATTTTAGAATCCTAATTGTGATTTTGTAATATATGACCTTTTAAAGAAAGAAGGAAAAGGTAGTTCATTGTGAAGGAGGTTTAAAAATGGGACTCTGTGTGACCTGGCTGGCGTGGCTTAGTGGGTTGGCATGTTGTCCTGCAGACCAAGAGGTTGCAGGTTCAATCCCCAGTCAGGACACGTGTGGGAGGCAGCCAATTGATCTCTCTCTCTCTCTCAATCTCTCTCAAAGCAATGTAACAGTGTCCTGAGGTGAGATTTAAAGAAATGGGGGGTGAGCGATGCTGGGCGCCCAGCTTCAGCATTGAGGCCTGTAGCCACAGGACGGTTTTCACTCGGCCCAGCTTGCTGTCCTGTCCTCTCCGGTTCTCTGCAGGTGGGGCCAGTCTCAGGTGGGGCCAATGTCTTCTCCACTCTCACCCTGTAGTCCCTTATCCGTGGTTCAGGTGGGGCTGTCACAAGCCCCCTCCGGCGTTTGTGTTGTCTTCGTCCCCCGCTTTCACGTGCCATTTATGACGCCCAACAGCTGGCCAGCTCCCTGCAAGTGCTTGCTCCAGGCCAGTGCCGCCTCGTGAACTCGCCTTAGCTTGGTCTTCAGAGGTTGCCCAGTCTCGTGGTGGGACTGGGAAAGACTTAGGCAGGGTGGCCTCTCCACCCACCCTGTATTCATCACGGAGAGTGTGACCCTGGGGTGTGGGAAACGGGCAGTGGGGAGGACATGGTGCAGCAGCGGTCATTACAATACTCAGTCTGTCTCCTTTAATCCTCGCTGCCGCTCCAGCCGCTGGTGTGAGTCCCAGTGCGCAGATAAGGACACTTATCTGCAAGAAGTTGAGCGAGGCTGCACCCCTGGTCCGAGGAGAGTCCAGCGGTCTTCCCGAGGTGCCAGGCTCCTGTGGCAACTTCCGGGAGTTTGCCGGGGAACTGAGCACCCGGAAAGCCCCCGAAAGCCTTTGAGGACTGTGAGAAAAGCCGCCTTGTGGGTTCACAGAAAGCCCAGAGAAACATCCTCATCCTCCAGACCTCCTCGGACTGCAAAGCCCATCCAGGACGTAGGGCACAACTTCCCAGCTCACTCTCCACTCTGCGTCTTATCCTTGTGCGTGACCAGGCAGGAGGGAGTGTGGGGACGAGGCTCCGACATGTCACTTAACATCCCTGTACCTTGTTTGCATGCCGATTACAGTGAATGGTACTGACCTCATGGGGTTTTTATGAAATGAGATGTTTCGACATGCATCATGCTTAGCTCAGTGCCCAGCTCAGGGCAAGCACCATTGATGACAAATATTGACTGTTACTGTCTTGTCTACATCACCCACGGCTCCGCCTGCGTTTCCTTTGCAACGGCTGGCTGCAGGACGGTCCTTGGATGTGCCTGGAGAGTTGGGCTCCTGGTTCCAGACCCAGAGCAGGGCAGAAGGGGGTGGGGCTGGGCCAGTTGGAAGGTGTGGAGTCATGGGGACCTGGTCCTCTTCTTCTGCTGGCAGGGCCGCCAGGGCCCCTGGGAGAAGGCTGGGGTCCAGGATGCCCGTGGGCCTCATCCCCACAATGTTATCAACCGAGTGAGTCAGAGAGCAGTATTTGGACAGGGCTGTGACATAGCACGTGGTTGAGTGCTTTGGAACGCTTCGTGTGCTCTTGCCCAATATTCTGACTCTATCTATGGCTGTGGTTTTCTCTGTCCCCCTCTGCCTGCCTCCCTGTAGCCACTGAACTTGGTCTCTGGGAATCTTGAGGATAAAAGAATCATGGGGTCCCGGGACCAGGGTGGTCCTATCCACTGAGCTCTGGGGGAATCCTGAAAGAATATTCATCATCAGAGGAGATTTTAATATTCAAATAGGCCCAAGGGAAAAACCTGCTGGGCTGGCTTAGAAGTTCAGCTCTCACATGTCTGATCAGATGAATACAACCAACTCTTCCCTTCCTTGAGGTGTGGGCAAACTCAAATGCCTCTAAGGGCTGGGAACGCAAATGTGTGAGAGAAGCCAGTGGAGGGAAGGGCACACAGGGGACAGCAGAGGGACAGAAGGAGCAGCCATTGCTGAGAGAGCACTCTTTCCATTTGGAAATACGGAGACAGTAGCCATTTGGAAGGTTCCAGAAAAGCCAGGAATCTGCATTTCTTTACGTGAAATCTCCAGATGTTAAAATGTTTGCTCAAATATTCTTGTTCTAAAAAAATTTTTTTATTATGAAAAGTTTCAAACATAGAGAAAAGCAGAGTGCTAGTATAAGAAACACCCACATGCCAAAACATCCATCACTCAGATTTAACATTTTCAACATTTTGCTGTATTTGTTTCACCTGTCTTACGCTTAACTATTTTACAGTAACAAAGTCAAAGAAGCAATAAACTATATTAATCTTTATTTATTTTTTAAAAAATTTTTATTTGGGGGAGAAAAGGCATACAACTGTAATTGAATAACAATACAAATTTTAAAAAAGAAAAGAAATTCTCAAACATTTAGAAACTGAAAAAAAAATTATTTATTTTCAGAGGGGAAGGGAGGGAAAAAGAGAGGGAGAGAAACATCAATGTGTGGTTGCCTCTCATGTGTCCCCTACTGGGGACCTGGGCTGCAATCCAGGCCTGTGCCCTGACTGGGAATCGATCTGGCGACCCTTTGGTTCACAGGCCAGCGCTCAACCCACTGAGCCGCACCAGCCAGCATCATCTTTAAATACTTCAGTAGGTGTCACCGCATAACCTATTTTCCTAAATAGCTACCATACTACTTGAGAAAATGAACACATATCTTGTTTTTATTTAAATTCCTTTCACTATCCCCAAAATGACTTCTTCAGATGGATTGTTCAAACTGGAATCCAATCGAAGAACCAATCCAACCAAGAACTGGATTTGGTTGCTGTGTCTTAAGTGTCTTAAACTAGAATAGGTCCCTGCTGGTCTGTTTTGTGACATTGCTTGTGGTTTTGCGGACATGGGCTTGAAGAACTCAGCGTTGACTGTCCCATTCAGATGTGTCCCTTCACTTCCTCGTGCTGTCTCTCGTTCCTTAACTCCTGCCACCTGGAAGCCAGATCTAAAGGCTCGATGACACTTAGGTTGACATTTGGCAGAAGACACCCCAGGCGACGCGGCGCAGCCTGCAGACCTTGTAGGAACACGAGGAAATCTGACACGCTATCTTAGCTAACCCCAGTTTCGCCTCCTTTTTTTTTTTTTTTGGAGTAAAGTATACATGACATAAAATTCACCATGTTAACAATGTTAAAGTGGACACTTTGGTGGCATGAGGTACGTCCCCATTGTCCCGCCACCATCACCCCCATCCACCTCCAGAATTGTCCCACATACTGGAGCACAGCTTCATCTTACAAAATGGCTTTCATCTGACCTGACAGATTTCTTAAATAGTTGGGAACTTTTAAAAAATGTATCGATTGATTTGTGAGAGAGAGGGAGAGAGAAACATCGATTTGTTGTTGCAATTATTGATGCACTCATTGGTTGATTCTTGTATGTGCCCTGACCGGGGATCGAACCTGGAACCCTGGTGTATGGGGACAACACTCCAACCAGCTGAGCTACCTGGCCAGGGCATAACCTTACACTTTTGAAGAGTAAATTAAAAACACTTTCCCAGCCCTCTACTCGCAAACCACTTGGTGGCCCAGGGTTCATGGTGAGATGGGAATATTTCCCCATGGCTCTGTGAGCCTGTCCAGGCCTCCCTGGCTCAGCTTAGCTCCAGGGTGTGGAACTGCAGGGTTAGTCTCCTAAAGGGGAGGGGCAGGTGAATTCCAGGGCAGGGGGCGCCTCCAGATTCACTCCAGCCCTCCCCTCTGCTATGGCCATGGCTCCATTCGGAGGCTGCAGCATCTCCCACCCCTCCCCAAACTGTCTGGGGTCTCCGCTACTTCCCACCCTTTCACCCAGGACCCCACGGCAGCTCTGAGTCTCTGCAAGTCCCTCGGAGTGTCGTGAGGGGACTTGGAGCCCCTTCCTCCAAAGTGAGGCCACTCCCTCCTGGGCAGACAGCAGAGGTGCTGGTCCTACAGCCGCACTGCCCCAGCCCATTGGCAGAAACAGGTTCTTTGCGGCATAACTGGCTTCAGTGGAGTCTGATTTTATCAGGAGTTTCAGCCCTGCTCATCGGCCAGGGGCCCCATCTGCCTTAGCTCCATCTCCCAACAGGCTTCTTCAAGGGGCCTGGGCTGCCTCCCCAGGGGCCTTCCTTCCCTTCATCCTCCGGCTCTCACACCAGCGAATGGACCCAGTGTTGCAGACCACATCCATGGGTCCAAGGCAAGGTCTTCCTGGGCTCTGCGCAGTCCTGATAAGGCAGGCCCGGGCCACGCCTCACTGGCTTCAGCCCCGGCTTGGCTCTCCCAGACAGAAAAGGGAGGGCCAGCTTCTCAGGCTGTGGGGTTGTTGCAGCCCTCAGACACATTTCAGGGGTGCCGCTGGTGGGAGTGGCGTGGCGCTGGAGCATGAGAGTAGCATCCTTGGCATCAGGCTAGCAGGGGTCGCAGAGATGATGGGGCAGGGGTGAGGCAAGCACCCCCAGCCTTATCCCTACATTTTGGTCCCCATGTCTGAACCACAGCTGCCTGTCCCCCCAGCCCCTGCCGCTGCCCCCAGTAACCAGAGGGACCGCTCCATCAGCTGGGTGATAGCCGGCAACTTAACCCTTCCGAGCTGTAAAAATGAGCATTACAAAACGATATCCAGATGGGTCTGGGGAAGATTAAATGCCCATGCTCCTAGTGAACTGCCAGACACACAGGAAGTGTGCGATAAACTTGATTTTCTTTCTGCTTATTTCTCTGAGACAGCTTCCTGCCCGTTGCTGTGGTTGGATCAAGGAAGCTGGGCAAGCTGGCAGTTCCCAGGAGGGTGGAAAAGCCAGCCTCATCTTTGCGTCCAGAAATGCTGCCACAGACGCATGGCTCCCACCCAGGACCACTACCTAAAGGTGCAGTATTGAGACCTTGGGCAGAATGGACACTTGGGGGCAAATGGCCGTTGTGGAGGAGGGACGATGTCCTCAGAAGACCCGCCCCTTACCGGAGCCACCAAGGACACATACTCTTGGTGTCGGTAAAAAATCTCCTGACCTGAGACCTCAAGACTCCTTGTCCTCACAACTCAGAACTGGAGTTGCGAGATACCTCAGCTGCCTTTTCCAAAGGGGAAAGTCATCTTCATTGTGAGCATCTCCCCCCAAACAGGAGCCAGAGGCCTAGCACAGGAGAGAGTGGACTCGTGTCAGAGCTCCCGCTCCACCCAGTTCAGTGAGAATCTTTGGTGGGTGGGGCCAGCTTTGGGTTGGGGAATCATTGCAAGTCTCCAGGTGCCTCTAATGAGTAACCAGGGCCAAGTACTACTGGTCTAGTCCAGCTGCCTCATGGTGGAGAGAAGAACCCACAGGGAGAAAAACAACCCCAGGAAGGGTAAAGGAAATGCTTAAAGTGAAAGAGTACAATGTAAAGTAAGAGCCCCAGGAGGGAAACTATTATGATTGCAGTATTCCTCTTATTGCTCTATTACAACGATTTTCGACCTTTTTTTTTTTTTTAATTTCATGGCACGCATAAACTGATCACCATGGTTCTGTGGCACACCAGAAAAGACTGGATGCACACTCAGGGCTCAGAGGCTTGCTGGGTGTGGGGCCTGGCCTGGTCCTCTGTCACCCAAGGAGGCCCCTTTGGTCTGCTCTATCACGGGAGGAGGTTCTGTCCTGACGGCATTTGGGAGAGGCAGCGCAGTGCTTTAGCGCTCCCTCTTACTGGCTG
The DNA here is from genome assembly GCF_022682495.2 of Desmodus rotundus. NCBI lineage: Eukaryota > Metazoa > Chordata > Mammalia > Chiroptera > Phyllostomidae > Desmodus > Desmodus rotundus. Next base: position 34,914,976 of record NC_071396.1, read on the forward strand.
TGAGAGGCCTCTGAGCCACAGTTGCCCCGTCTGCAAAAGGGAGGATGTAACGCCTGCCTTGCAGAATTACCGTGAGGAGTGCACGAAATCATGATTGTCCTACTAGGTGCTGGAAATAAGTGTCTTCCCTTTATTGGAGAGAGGAGGATTCCCCATCCTTCCTCAAAAGAATGGGACCCGTGTGCTCCAGGTGCAGCCTTGTCGCCCACCCCAGGGACTTTTTTCCCCGTGGGAGGCCCAACTATAATAAGTTCCCAGACGTCTGCTTTTTCCACCCAAATTAAGGACAAGCAGTTCTGGAGAAAGGTTGCATTGTGGAGCCGGACAGGTAGGCCTGGGTGAGCCCTTTAGTGAAGGGTAGCTGCTACTGCCCTCTGGTGGTGACTTCTCTGTACCTGCACAAAGTCCTAAAATCCTTTAGGAAGGGAATGCTTGATAAGGTAAGACAATTCAAGGTAAAAAAATAACTTACTGCTATTGTGCTAGGCACTAAGGACACACACACTGATAAAACACAGTTCTTGCCCTCTCAGAACTCACAATTTAGAAAATAAACCAAGCTCTTAAAAGTTGACACAGCACCTCTAGGGTGCTGTGCCTGTGGGTGGCCCTGGACGCAGGCCAGGCCGGAGGGCAAGATTTGGACAGGGTACAGAGACCACGTAATTTGATGGTCTTTCTCCAAGCCATTGGGTCTGAGACTTTCAGTATTGGAAGGAAAGGTAGCCAGTCCCAGCAAGAGAGTTCAAGTTCCTCTGTGCAGTTATAACCAATAATAGGTACTGCCCCCACCCAGGGTCGCCCACCACCTTTTCTGCAATTGAGGATTCTTTTTATTCATTAAGAATATCCACCCCCTGCCCGCTGTAAAAGCAATATAGAAATACAGAATTGTAGAAAACTTAGAAAATCGGAAAATGTAATAAAAAAATTAAAAAGCATAATCTCACCACCCAGAGACAATCGCAGTGAAGTTTCATGCATAGTATTAGCTTAACAATTTAGAAATATACATATGGATAGAAAATTTGGAGAAAATATGTGTACTGTTTGCAGTCTTTTTTTTTAATCTAACATTACATAGAAAAACATTATTTTAAAAAGCTACGCGATGTTCTTTCTCCCTGGGTACCATGCCTCAATCATTCCCGTTAGAGTAATTTCCAGTTTTTCTCGAATTAAAAAACTCTATGATGTCCATACATCTTTTATTTGGATCTGGTTACCTTCAAAGAAACTGCTATGAGTTACTGGGGCAAAGGGAGTGAACTTTTCATTTTTAATAACTTCACTTACATTACAGAAAATTAAAGTCTTCACATCGGATTCTATTCCATAGAAAGTCTAGGGTGGCTTCAACCCAGTTGGATTCAAACCATCTCAAATTCCATCCCCATGCGGTTTTCAAGGAAATTGTAAACACCTCGTAGAGCGGGTCCCCAAAGCTTTTTGGCACCAGGGACCGGCTTCGTGGAAGACAATGTTTCCACTCAAAGGGGAATGGTTTCGGGATGATTCAAACGCATTACATTCACGTTCACATCCTGCTGTGCCTGGGGTTCCTGATAGGCCCAGAGGCGTACTGGTCTGGGGCCTGGACGTTGGGGACCCCTGCCGCAGAGGTGTGCGTTCACACCTGAGCACTGTGGCCCAAACGCACATCTTCCCAGAAGGGAAACTTTCAGACACGGCCCTAGCACCGCCTCTTTAAATTTTAAAACGAAGTCTTAGGCCAATCAATGTTAAGATTTTCCCGGAACACAGAGCCCCGCCTACAGGCACGCTCCGCACCAATCAAGCGCAGGTGTTGTCACACGCCTTTCCAATCCGCGCGGAGGAAGGCAGCCGCTGACGTAAGTTACGTAAGGGAAGAGACCAATAAGAGCTGAACTTGTAAGCTGGCTCCGCCAATGGTAGCGTTTCCTGGAGAGCGCGCGAGTCTTTTGACCAGGATCCCGAGAAGAAGTGAATGGCTCTGGTTCCCTGAAGCAGAATTCCAGGGGACAGCCCCAGCCCTCCTGCGGGCGACATGGCCTGTTGTCACAACGTAATGCTGCTGCTGGATACCGCGGGCGGCGCCGCCGGCCAGAACTTGGCCCGGCGGGCCTCCCTGCGCCTCCTCATCTACCTCAGCTGCCGATTCGGCCTGGCCAGGGTCCGCTGGGCCTTCCGGTTCTTTGACTCTCTGGGGGCGCGGAGCCGGCCCTCCCGCGTTTCTGACTTCCGCGAGCTGGGGACCCGGTCCTGGGAGGACTTCGAGGAGGAGCTGGAGGCCCGGTTCGGGGACGGCGCCCCCGGCGCCCACCTGCCCGGCCTGGCGCCCAGGGCCGCCCACACGCACAGCGCCCTGATGGAGACGCTGCTGGACTACCAGTGGGACCGGCCCGAGATCACGTCGCCCACCAAGCCGGTGCTGCGCAGCAGCGGCAGGAGGCTGCTGGACGTGGAGAGCGAGGCCAGGGAGGCCGAGACCGCGCTCGGGGGCTTTGGGAACGCCGTCTTCCTGCTGGCCCCCTGTCCGCACTCCCAGAGGGAGCTGCTGCAGTTCGTGTCGGGCTGCGAGGCCCGGGCGCGGGGCCCGCCGCCCGCCGCTAGACAGCTGACGGAAAAGGTGCTGCCCAAGAGGGTCCAGGAAGGCATGATGGCCCGAAAAATCACCCTGTACTGGGTGGACACCGCCGAGAGGTCGCGGGTGAGTCAGAGGTAGCGCGCGGTGGTCCCTTGGGGATCCGGACTCGACCTTGCTGCCTACTGAGTGCAAGTGCTGGCGGCGCGAACGCGGCCCCTTGTTTCCGCCAAGAATTGTCAAGACCCAAACTGTTACATAAAGTGGAAGAAAGGGGCTCGGACCAAGTTACGGGGGCAAAAGTAGGGGCCCTTGGAGCCTGGGGGGCGGGGAGGGTGATGGTGGCGTGGTTAGCGAGGCGGGGAGCGGCCGAGTCCCGCCCTAGGGGATTCAGGGGAGGGTCGGTTGAATCTGCATCTCCTTTCCAGGTGTGCCCTTTCAGAGTCCTGGCCCCCACTGATTGGTCCGCACCGGGGTCATTAGTGCGTGCAGCTGGTCAGCGCGTCCGCCGAAATACCTGGGTGCCGAGCCGTGGGCCAGACTAGGAAAACGGGGACCTCCTTTCTCGCTTTTTTTTCGGATTAGTATTACAATAGGTTGACAGGATCTTTAAAAAAAAAATTTCTCTAACCTTTTATTTTTTTAGTTATATTTTATTGGTTATGCTGTTACAGGTGTTCTGATTTTTCCCTCTTTGCCCCCCCTCCACCTAGCTCCCCCGCCTCCCCCAGGCAGTCCCCCCCACCTTGTTCACGTCCACGGGTCAGGGGTACACGTTCCCTGGCTGCTCCCTGTCCTGTACTGCACTTTACGTCCCCGTGGCTGTTCTGTAAGCACCTGTTTGTGCTTCTTCATCCCCTCACCTGGCCACCCGTTCCCCTCGCCCCTCCCACCTGGCAACCATAAAAACGGCCTCTGTATCCATGATTCTGATCCTGTTCTTGTCTGCTGGCTTTGTTTTTTAGAGCCATTTTATTGTCCATAGTTTTGATCTTTTCCTTAAATAAGTTCCTTTGACATTTCATATAATGACGCGGTGATGACGAACTCCTTTAGTTTTTTCTTGTCTGGGAGGCTCTTTAGCTGCCCTTCCGTTCTAAAGGACAACTTTGCTGGGTAGAGCAATCTTGGCTGTAGGTGACAGGATTTTTTTAAAGATCCCCTCCAGTTCTGATACTCCAGCGTGGGACACGAGGGGTCTTTTCTGAGGCTTCTCACATCTGTGAGGCTGTTTCCCCCAGGAAAACACCTGTCAGGTAATTTTAAGCTTTTCTGGATTTTTTGTGTGTGTGTGATGATCTGACTTTTCTTGTTCAAAAGCCTCTAGCCAGCCACACTGTGGAGGCAATAGGGGGCCTTAAGCTCTGCCCTTGGGCAGCTCATCACCCAGGGAGGAGAGGGAAGGAGAGAAAATGCAGGGCTTGCCCCACCCGGCTCAGTCTGGAAAGTTGGACCTGGGGGAAGCGCAGCCGGGACTCAGACTCGCAGACCGTGGGGGTGGGGGTGTGGCTGGGGCTGTGGCCAAGCGCATAGAACTCTCACAAAGACACAGGGTACAGGGAGCACAGGAGACCCCGCACGGTTCTGACTTTGTGCTTCTGACGTATTCAGTACGTGTTCTCTCACGTATCTGCTGGGCGTGCTAGCGAGCCACACAGGTGTGGTCCCTGCTCTCGTGGAGCTTGTATCTGGGATAGTTATAAATCCCAAATTCGAAACCACCTAGGAAATGGCTGTCATTTACCCTATCATCTGATAAAAATGAAAAATTTAACCATACTGCAGATTCTGCTTGTGGGTTTGTTTGTTTGTTTATCCTCTGGCTGAAACAATTTCAACGAATTTTTTGTTTCTCTGCGGCAGAAAAGCCTAACCAGGATTGATAGCACCTGAACTTGCTTTCCCATTCTCCCCCACAGCGGTGAAGGCAGGCCTGGGCACGGCACATACTAACTGACTGATTAATCTCTTACAGCATTTTCCACACTGGTATGCACCCCTGAAACCAAGGTTTTACAATACATCATTTATCTTCATTGCATGTAATATTTTCTGTTGTGTTGTGATATTTTCTATTCTCTCTCTTTTTTTTATGCTGATTATGAACCACGCAATTGATCCATCAAAGGAACCATCTCGGACCATTAATGGGTCACAAACCTCTTTTATTTTTTTAAAAAAGATTTTATTTGCCCTGGCTGCTGTGGCTTGGTGGATTAAGTGCTGGCCTGCACACCAAAGGTTGCTGGTTCAATTCCCAGTCAGGGTACATGCCTGGGTTGCAGGCCAGGTCTGCTGCTTTCTCTCACATGTCAATGTTTCTCTCCTAATCTATCTCCCTGCTTTCCACTCTCTCTGAAAATAAATAAAATCTAAAGAGAAAAAAAGATTTTATTTATTTATTTTTAGAGAGATGGGAAGGGAGAGACAAAGAGAAGGAGAAAAACATCAGTGTGAGATAGAAACATGGATCAGTGGCCTCTTGTACAGGCCCCAACCAGGGACTGAACCCACAACCCAGGCATGTGCCCTGACTGGGGATGGAGCCAGTGACTTTCCAGTTTGCGCCCCATGCATTGAGCCACAGCGGTCAGGGCACAACCCTCACTTTAAAAGCACTACCCAAGGTAATCCTAGTCCTGGGTCCTCAGACTGGTCTTTCTTTCATTGTCTTGCTTTGACCTTGGCACTCTTAAGCCCCTTCTGAACTTGAATATAATGAAATGGAAAGTTTGACGATGACCTACAGTCGTGCGTACCTGTGGGGTAGGAGCCCACCTGACGACCGTTTTCTAGGGTAGATGCTCTCCTTCCTGTTCCCACAGTTCCTGACTGTTACCATGTTATACCGTGATGCCAAGTTAACTATTCCACATTATTGCTCCTTCACTCACCCTCTGCCCCGACTTTAGGATCCTGGAAGACGGAGAATATGCCTTGCTGGTTCATGGCACATAAAGGTTGCTCAATAAGAGTTTGTTGAATGTGAAGGAGTAGGCACGGCTTGGCTTTTCCAGAGAGAGCAGGGTTCGAGCTGCATGAAAGTCTATGCTATGATCACCCTCCAGCTGGTGAGCCAGGAAGGGGAAGGGACAGGAAACAGAGTCAGCGGAAACGTGGAAGCATGATAAAATGCGGGGTGTTCAGGAAACTGCAAATGATCCAATGTGCCCAGAGGGTTGGGATGAACGTGGGGAAGAGAATGTGTCTGGAAAGGGTCAGGGCTCGGTTGTGGAGCACTCAGTGGCTGTGTCGGAGTGACTGCACTGTGCAGGTGGTGGGAAGCCCTGGGAAGTTTTTGGAGAAGCGCATACTGCTGATACGTGAGCACTTCTTTGAGCCAACGTGCGGAGAGATGGGAGGCTGGACACGCACTTTATGGCCACAGGAGGGGTGGTGAGTGCTTTACTGCAGATAGAACGGAGAAGACCTGCCCGGGCCCCGCCCAGTGGTGTGGGGAGGGTGCGTGCGCCCGCCTCGCTGTGGGGATAGCTGCCCATTGTTGTGGGGGACAGGGTTATTTTATTAATGCATCATGGTTTTGTATTCCTTCCGACTCGTAACATTTTGTGATGTAGCCCCTAGTGATTTGCATCCCTTTTGCTTCTTGATGCGAAATAGAATTGAAATGGTATTTTTCCTAAATGAACACTTTTTTGAAGGCGTGTTAGGTAGTACTTCTATTCTCGGGCTGCACAGTAGGATGCTGGCCATTATCCGTGTTGGGTTCAACAAATACATTGGTTGTGTCCTTTGATCCTTTAGTGCAGAAATCAACTTTACTTTCTCCTGGTTTCCCTTAGCTTCATTTTGAATGTCTCGTTTAGAGTAACTTGAGGTCCTTTGTAATTTTATTGCAGTTGCGGGAGTCCCCAGACCATCTGGGGTACTGGGCGGTATGTGAACTGCTCCACGAGGTAGGCGGTGCTATCTTGCCTTCAGAAATGTGGAGCCAGCACAGCAGGAGAGCTGGGGAAACCCAGCTTGGTGGTGAAAAGCTGCTGTCAAGTGAACCGGGCCTCTCCTCGTGGATTTCAGCCCTGCCAACCGATTCTATGTTGAACTGCTTACTCTATAACTCTCCCAAGTACGAAGCCTCCTTTCCATGGATGGAAGGAACGTTATTTCTCCCTGTTGAAGGTGAGCAGATAATGATTTGGGGGGGGGGGGGGGGGGGAGTTGGTCTCAGTTACTGTATATCCATTTCTTCAAGGCAGGCCCATGCTTTCAACTTGTTTAGGATTTCAGGCAGCCTGGGCCCTCCATAAGGGCTTATAATTATGCCTAAGCAGAACCGGAGGCGCCGCAGGACGGCAGGGAGCTCTGTCACAGCACATCCGCCAGCCCATGTATAGAAGCAATAAGTGAATGATTTCAGAGTCTCTCAACTGTTTGCAAAGAAAGATAATATTGTTCAGGTGCCCAAGCAGATGGATGGTAAGATTCCCTTGCCTCATAGAAGAGACTGATGAATTTAGACCATGGGGAGACCATAATTGACAAGAAATTAGTCAAAAAAAAAAAAAAAAAGCAGAAGGTGGTGCTTGTGCGCAGGAAAAGCCAGCATGCCGGGACCCTCCTGCATGAGCTCATTCACCACACAGTGAAGCTCATTTTTGAATCACTGCATATTCACACGGAAATATAGCATCATACAGAAAGATGAACGTTAGACTGTGCAGTTGAAGGAAATTTTTGTTTAAGCGATTTCATCTTTAGAATGCCATCGCCTCATAAGATATGCTGTGCACTGTACTTTGTGGATTTAAGAAGCGATGTCTTCTTTTTTGTAAGTAGCGAGTACTGCTTGAATATTTACTTCTAAGTCATAATTACTGAGACGTTGTGACATCAGGCCTTACCCTTACAATGCTATTCATGTACAGCTTTTCCCATCAAGCTCCGTGACCTTGCAACAGGGTGCGGGTTGAGTGTTAACTAAGTAGCAATAATAGTACCTCAACTGACAATCTAACTTTTTTCTTCTTACTGTTAAATCTGTGACTAGCAACTATTTATTACATTATAATATTGTTGATTACATTAGGTCTTTATTTCTCATAGGCAAAGAGATTCAGGAGGCATGGGCAGTTGTCCTGGAGCCCGTGGCCATGCATCAGAGATGCTTTCAGAAACCAGTCCGGATTTTTCTAAAAGGCACGGCGGTCCAGTGGTCTCTGCCGATGTGCGGCACCATGGGCTCTGACAGCTGGACGCTCCGGAGTCCGGAGGAGGGTCCATCAACTCAAAGGGCGTTATTTCAGCAGCTGGTGAACAGGCTGACTGCTGAAGAGTTACATCTGGTAGGTCTCGTCCACATACGTGCTCGGTCATTCTTGCCTAGGATCACACTGTAAAGGGAAATGCGTGTGTGTTTATGGAATGCCAAGGGTCACCCCACATAACGTAGCCTCAGTGGAACAGATGTGGTTTTGTGGTTAAATGGTATTGTCCACAGCGCAGCGCCACAACGGTGCTCATCAGTGAAGAAACAGTGTGTGGATCCGTGAAGTTACATTATACTCACATAAGGAAAACGGCTGTGGGCCAAACGCTGAGATGGTGTTAGGGGGGTGAAGTGGTGGGGCAGTAGCTCCCCGCCTCATTATCTGTGTTTGCACTTCCCACCGTCACACGCAGTCTGAAATATTAGATGGAAAATTCCAGAAACAAGTTTTACATTGCAAGCTGTTCTGGGTCGTGTGATGAGCTCCCGCGCCGTCCTGCTGGGACCTGGGCCGTCCCTTTGTCCAGCGTCTGTACGCTGCTTGCACCCCTCGCCCGTTAGGTAGTAGATGTCTCGGTGTCACAGCGCTTGTGTCCAGGTGGCCCTTGCTTTATTTAATCGTGGCCCCAGAGCGCAGGGCGAGTGGGCTGACAATGTAGAGAGGCCGCAGCGAGGCCGCAAGTGCTCCCTTTGAGCGGACAGGTGCAGGCAGTACAGGAGGATGTGTGACAGCCACCAACCATGTTCACCTAACTTCTGTTACAGTATATTGTCACAGTTGTACTGTTTTATTGTTGCTCGTTGTTATCTCTTATTGTGACTATGAAGTAAACTGTATCGTGGATATACAGGAAAGAACAGCGTGTGTGTAGCGTGCGGTACTGCGCGGTTTCAGGCACCCACGGGAGGGCTTGGGACACGTCTCCCGTGGCCGAGTGGGGAACATGATATGTATCCATCACTTTTATGTAAAAAAATAATTTCATTTTTTAAAAGCCCTACATTGTGAACTTAGATATAATAGTGTCCAATAGTTACACAAACTTAGAAATAGCTTCTAAAAAGGAATGCCTGCCCACGTTTGATTTAAAGGTGATGGTTATTTTTATTTAATCTTTATTGTATTTTTCCATTACCATTTAGTCCCCTTCCACCCCCGTCCCCCAGCAATCACCACATGTCAATGAGTCCTTTTTCCTTTTTGCTTAAAGGTGATGGTTATTTTTAAATTACCAACAAATTCCTTGCCTTATTTTGTCTTCTGCCTCTGTAACCCCAGAAGGCTTCTCTCTCCTGGACCCCAGTGTGAGACGTCCTAGAGACAAGCTGGGCAGTCACGGAGCAGAGGTTCTAAGGGCTCTCGGCCCTGACAGACGGAAGAGCCCTGGGAGGGCCGTCAGGCGGTGCGGTCAGGGTTGGGTCTCGCCTCTCTGCCCGCTGTGTGAGCTGGCTAAGCCCTCGGCAGTCGTGCAGCCTCGTGGTTAAGCAGGGGTTTGGGATTCAGACACACTTGGCTTCTGCCCCTCACTAACTGGGCGACCTTGAACAGGTTGCTTATCCCTCCTCTTCAGCCCTCCTTGGTCAAATGGGGCCGGAATCCCGTTTGCTCCGAGTGGCCGGGAGGAGCCAGTGAGTTGTAATATGCATGGAACACACGCTCAGTAAATACTGCCGCGGGCCCTCAGCTTTTCTTTGTACGTTGAGGAATTAGGATTATATGACCTGTAAGTTCCGTTCCAGCACTAACATCCTCAAGCCCGTCTCTACCTTAGTTGTTTATGTTAATAGTCGTTGGGGGAAGTTACTATTTCTTTTACTAAGGACATTCTTTATGCATATGTCAACAACATTCTGAACTAACTACAACTTCCTGTGCAGGTTGCCACTGTGGACCCCGGGGACGGTGGGCCGCCCATCACCGGAGTTATGTCCCCGCTGTCTGCCAGTGCTACAGTTCTCACCGTGGTCCGCACGGAGGAGGCCAGATTTCAAAGCCCTGCTCTCCAGGCAGTGGTGACAGAGAGCCCCCAGGGTGCAGCGCCCCTTTTCCCCGATGTTGTGGATGTTGTGTTGAGTCAGACTCACAACTTGCCGGAAGGTCCTGCTGCCTCCGGTTAGTTCTGAACCAACGACTAACACCCCAGGGTGGTGGTTTGCAGCCATTTCCTCTATTCGCTTGGGAGAGCCCCAGTATCTGTTACAACACAGGTGAAAGCAAACGGTAGTACTTCAGGCCCTGTAAGTCATCCCTGTGTATAGACTTCCCGAAGCCCTTTGAGAAGACCACAGACTCTGTGAGACCGGGGGAAACCGAAGGCGTGGTAGGAACCTGGTTTCAGTGTGTTTAATAAAGATTGCGCCTACAACTGTTGGGATTCCATCTGCCTGCCAGTGCGTGGTATTGTTATTTATGCTAGGTAGATAAAAATAAAATTATTTTGATATTCTGTCTATTGAACAAATTTAGGGAGTGCCTGCTACATGTCAGGCACGGTTCTAGGTTTTGGGAATGCGTCAGTGAACAAAACAGACAAAGGTCTCTGCTGTCATGGGGTTTACCGTTAGCCGGGGGGATGAGACAGTGAACTGTGTAAGGGGGTCACACGGTACACTTGAAAGTGATACGTGCTATCTAATGAGCAGGAAAAGGGGGCTGGAGCACGTTAAAGGGGAGTCGGAGGGGTACAATTTTGTTTTATGAAGATTTTTAGTTTTAGATGGGAAGGGAGGGAGAAAGAGGGACAGAAACATGAGGCCTCTTGCCCACCCCCTATAGTGACCCAGGGTGCAACCCAGAAATGTGCCGTTACTAGGAGTCGAACCAGTAACCCTTTGGTTTACAGGCCGGCACTCAATCCACTGAGCCACATCAGCCAGGGCTAGAAGGGAAGAGTTTTAAGCAGGCCTTGTTGAAAAGACAGTATTTGAGCCCAGGCTTCTTGGAAGCGGCAGGGAGAGAGCGTTCCTGTTAGAGGCGGTGCGCCAGGTGTGCGTCTGTACATCAACTCAGTAGCTGAAGGAATGTAGTTAATTCCCCTTCATATGTCCTCGGGGAGAAGGGGGGTGGGTCCCCAGCAGGAGCCAGTGCGGGGATCTCCACTTTGGTTCTCACGCCTCTTTTCCTCTCCTCTCTGTTCTGCTCCCTGCAGCACCTCCCAGCCCGGAGTGGGTCCAGCAGGAGCTCAGCCGCACCTCGCCCTGGACCCCTGCTGTGTCCGAGAGCTGGTTTCCCTGCTCCAACCTGAGCGGCACCAGTTCCAGCTTGATGGAGTCATTTTGGTAAAACATTTTCTGCCTCTCTGGGTGTTGATAACTGAGATCAGAGCTGGGTTGGAGGGGGGTGCGATTGCTTTAACAGACCACATTTTATGAGTACAGTTCAATACTATGAAAAATGAATTACATGACTGTGTGGTGCCAGGTGGGTCCTAGACTTATGACTCCATAAACTACACAAATGTTAAACCACCATGCTGCACCGCTGAAGCTAACGTAAAAGAGTACTGACTGTCAACTGTAATTAAAAAAAAAAATCTGAAAAAGCAAATTTAAAACCAGTAGGATCATGTCAAAAACCACTTCTACTGAAATGAAATGATTTTCAAAGTTAAACAAGTACATTAAAAAAACTGCAAACGGAGGGTGTTGTTTAGTGGGTATACATTCCGGTTTTACAAGACAAGGGGAGTTCTGGAGAGGACCAGCACCGGGTGGGCAATGGCAGCGCAACATTGTAAATGTACGTAATACCAGTGCCTTACCTCTGTGCGTTGCACCACATGACAAAACTTGGACACAATTACAAAAATAAAATGTTCTCCCGCGTTATGGTTATGAGAAAATATTTAGTATTCCATCTCTAAAAATGGGAAATAGCAAACTTGTATAATGCAACTAAATTTATACTTGAAAGAAAATTTATAGACCTAAACTGTCTTTTAAAGAAGGAAAATTAAAAATGAATTAGCTAAATGTCCAACACAGAAAATGATACAAGATGGTAAACCCCAGCGATAAAGAAGGAAGGCAGTATTAGAGATCAGAATAACAGTGAATCAAACAGAAAACAATAGAAACCAAGAGAAACAAAAGAGGGTTCTTCGAGAAACCAAACAGAGCTATCTGCAGCAGGATGGAGCAATTGCAAGATAGAGCAATCAAACATGAACAGTATTAGTGATGTAAAAGACAGCAGAAATTCAAAATACTGAGGTAGTGAAAGTTTATTTTTCCGCACAGATACCCAGTTGGCAGCTCCTTTGTTTAAAGACATTCCCTCTCTCTTTGGGTTGCTGTGGCACCTTTGTGGGATCAGGCGACCGCCACCGCAGGCCTGACTCTGGGCCCAGCCTGGCCCAGAGCTTCCCTTAACATCCCTTTGTCTCGAGTCCTGACATTAGGTAGTGTAAGTCCGCGCAGCTTTGCCACCCCACCCTGAACTGGTCTGGCTATCCTAGAGTTTTTGCATTTCGATGTAAGTTTTAGATTCAACCTGTTAATTTCCGCCAAGCAGCCTGCTAGGATTTTTGATGGAGTGCGTGGAGTCTGTAGGTCACTTTGGGAAAAACTGACATCTTAATAATGAAGAGTCCTCTAATTCTGGACATGGCACAGCTCAGAGGGGCTCAGAATAAACAGGGGCTCTCTCCCCATAAGATGAAAGTTTACCCCAAGCTCTAGTGCGGACGTACGGCTGGGTGGCATGGGTGTAAGGGCCCAGGAAGGGCAGCGGTCCCATGATTAGAAGCGTCTCCTAGGACATGGAGATCTGATTAATAAAAGTCAATACTGTGTGTAACGATGAATGGTTCTATGAACAGGTAGCTTCTGCCTCTGAGTGTGTTCAAATCCTAAATGAGAAACGGGACCTTTTCCCTCCTGAGAAAATGCATTTTTGAAGGCATCTTGTGGGGACACCTTTTGATTAGCTTATCAACAGTTACTGTCATTTTGTCTGGAAGGCATCTAGGGAAATCAGAGTTTCAGCTTTATACTAGACACCTCATGTTCACAGCTTACTGCAGGCTGCGTCATCTGATGAGGAGAAACCCTCCCAGTCGGAAGGGGAACTAACACGGCGCCTGGCCGAGCTCTACCTGAGAAAGACTCGCGAGGAATCCGCGGCGGCTGGCCAGGAGGACAGCAGAAAGAAACGTACGCACGTGCACAGGGGTTTCTGAGCAGTCTGTCATGAGACCGTATGTTTAAAAGGTTGACATTCCCTAAAGTGAGGTTGAAATGGCAACTGAATAAACAACAACAAGTTCCTCTATTTCAAATTTGAAAAGAGCGATTTAAAAATCAGCCACAATCCTACCTTCTTAATGAATAAATCATTTTTATTTTTATTTATTTAATTACTTAAAGACTTTATTTACTTTTAGAGAGAGGGGAAGGGAGGAAGAAAGAGACGGAGGGACACATTAGTGTGTGAGAGAAACATCTGTTGGTTGCCTCTCCCTAACCAGGGACCTGGCCTACAACCCAGGCATGTGTCCTGAGTGGGAATCGAACCGGCGACCTTTTGCTTTGTGGGATGATGCCCAACCCACTGAGCCACACCGGTCAGGATAAACAATATTCATCTTTAGTTATAACAGAAGTTTAAGTACAACTTTGTGTGCCACTTACCGAATTATTTCTTCATCTGCTACCTTGGCTTTTCAGTTACTGTTCCACCTCATTGCTTAACAAAACTGACAAAATTCTATGTTGTTGAATATCCGGATTGCCATTTTTCTCGTTACAAATAATACTGGCGTGTGTACCACGATATGATTTGTTCTTTAGCATAAGCCTCCAGGAACAGTTACTGCATCATGAAGTGGGAAAAGCAGCTCTTGGTACAGAATTGAAGTAGTGTTTTGGGGGGCAGTTTTTTTTTTTCTGGTAACTGAAGTAGTGCTTGGTTCTGCGGGGGTAGAAATCATTTTCCATTTCTTCCCACGATGTGTTGGCAGGGGGCGGCCCTTGTACTCCGGTGAGGCAGAAGATGAACGCCATGTGCCGCTCCCTAAAGATGCTGAACGTGGCGAGGCTCAATGTCAAGGCTCAGAAGTTGCATCCGGATGCCAGCCCAGAAGCCGCCGGGGAGAAGGGGGTCCAAAAGCCAGCCGGCGGGAGAGCAGTGGGTAGACTGGAAAGCAGAGGAAGAACACGGAGCTCCAAACCCAAAGGTATCGCTCACTGCCAGAGCGCTCAGCATCTGGGTCCCTGTGTGCTCTTTCCTACCCTCCTGTTCTTAGACGTTTCCGTCAGTTCCTCAGTTAACAAACACTTACCGAGTGTCTATTCCACGCCCACACCGGTGCTATGGGGACATAACAATAAGACAATGTCCTCTCCTAAGATTTATGACCCAGCTACAAGAGCAGTAATGAGCCGGTATATATTGAGGTATATTATGTATGTGTATATATATGTACACACATATATGTACACGTGTATACAATATAATGAACTGATAAAGCTAATACAGAAAAGCTAAGATCCACCACAGAAAATGCTCATTTGGTTAGTAAAGACGTAACAGGAGTTGAGAAAGGGAAGGTCAGTCTTGGCTGGAACAGGCTGAGGAGGCTTCCAAGGAGCCAGTGGAGTGCAGGTTAGATCTTGAAGCAGGAGCACAGCGGAGGTGGCGGCGGGAAGGGGCATAGCCCAGGCAGAGACACGGAGGAGGGCTGTGGCCGGCAGCAGGGCGAGTGGTTAAAGCGGTTCCGTGGTTCTGCGTAAGGGGAGGGAAATGGCCATGGGGAGCGGTGCGAGGTCCGGGAGGCCTTTCAGCGTGTGGTGTGGTGTGACGTGGGCTGGCGTGGCACACCAGCTTTTTTCTTCTCTCTCAAGACTGCTGTAGCTCTTTGGGGTCTTTGGGGGTCCCATATAAATTTTAGGAATGTTTGTTCTAGTTTTGTGGAAAATGCCGTTGGTATTTTGCTAGGGATTGTCGACTGCATTGGTCAGTACGGACATTTTAACAATGTTATTCTTTCAGTCCCTGGGCAAAGTATATGCTTCCATTTATTGGGATCTTCTTCAGTTTCTTTCTTCGCTGTCTTATAATTTTCCGAGTGCAGGTCTTTTACCTCTTTGGTTAAATTTATTCCTAGGTATTTTATTCTTCACGATGCAACTGTAAGAGAATTTGTTTTCTTAATTCCTACTTCTGATAGCATCATTGGTGTATAAAAGTGCAACCAATTTCTGAATATTTTGTATCCTGCTACTTCACCGAATTTATCAGCTCTAATAGTTTTTTGGTGGACTCTTTAGGGTTTTCTTTACATAGTATTAGGTCATCTGCAAGTAGCGAGAGTTTTAATTCTACCTTTCCAATTTGGATGTGTTTTATTTCTTGCCTGAATGCTGTGGCTAGTTAGAACTGTGTTGAACAGAGGTGGTGAAGGTGGACATCTGTATCTTGTTCCTGACCTTAAAGAAACAGCATTCAGCTTTGCACAGTTGGTTTGATGTTAGCTGTAGGCGCAGAAGGACTTCATTATGTTGATATGTTCCCTCTGTTATCACTTTGTTGAAAGGTTTTTTTTTTCTTCCATAAATGGAAGCTGCATTTTGTCAAATGCTTTTTACCAACCTTGCATCCCACGAATAAATTCCACTTGATCATGGCGTGTGACCCATTTAATGTATTGTGGAATTGGACTTGCTAGTATTTTGTTGAAGATTTTTGCATCTGTTTTCATCAGGAATATTGACCTATAATTTTCTTTTTTTTTTATAGTGCCTTTGTCTAGTTTTGGTTTGCATGCCAGCGCTCAATCCACTGAGCCACACCTGCCAGGGCAGCCCTTCCTCTGTCTAGTTTTGGAATCAGGATAATGCTGGCCTCATAAAGTGCGTTTGAGAGCCTTCCCTTGTCTTCAATTTTTTGGAATATTTTAGGAAGGAGAGGTGTTAATTCTTCTTTGAATTTGGTGAAGTGTTCCTGCGAAGCCACCTGGTCCCTGGCTTGTTTGTTGGGAGGTTTTGATCATTGATTACATTTCGTTAGTAGTTATCAGTCTGCTCAGATTTTCTGTCACTTTGTCCTTCAGCTTTGGATGATTGTGTGTTTCTAGGAACTTACCCATTTCTTCCAGTTTGCCCAGTGTGTCGGCATGTAACCGTTTGTAGTGCTTCCTTGTAACCCTCTGTATTCCTGTGGTGCCGGTTGTCACTTCTCTTGTATTTCTGATTTTATTTGGACCCTCCCTTTTTTTTCTTGATGAGTCTGGCTAAAGGAATGAGCTCTTGGTTTTATTGATCTTTTGTATCATTTCTAAGATTCTGTTTTATTTCTGCTCTGATCTTCATTATTTATTATTACCAGAGCAAGTGAATTTGTGAGCAAGTGAGTTTGTGCTCCTGCCCTTTAAGAGAACGCCTCGGTCTACAGCAACACTTTGTCTTTCTCAGCACAATCTGCTGGTTTTCACAGCCAGATATTGTGGGGGCTTTTCTTCCTGGCTCTGATGCCCCTGGCTTGGCTGGGGCCCCTTGCTCCTCCAGGGGAATCTCTGCAGCTGAGAGATCCCTCCATGTGGGACCTACCCCGTCTACGTGTCCACCCCTCCCACCAGTGTCTACATGTCTGCTTACACCCTAGTTGTAGGACTTCGGTTCTGCTAGTCTTCAGGGGTTCCCAGTGTGTTCTATAATGTAATTGTAATGTTGGCGTGGTCGTGGGACAAGGCAAGCCCAGGCTTTATGTACTCTGCCCTCTTGACCGGAAGTCCTCAATTTAATGCCCCCACCCCCGCCACAGATTTTAAAACTGAGGAGGACCTTCAATCTTACCTGCATGAAAGTTACCAAAAGACTGTGGCCACAGGAGGAGCCGTGTTGCATTCATGTGCTCAGAACATGATCTCAACCATGAGAGCTTTCCTGAAGTCCAAAGGCAGCCAGGACCTAGAGGTAAGAGAGCCCGATGACGTGTGCTACAGTCATAGACATTGCCTTGTGCTGGGCGTGGTCATGAGTTCATTGTGCAGGGCCTGGCGATGATAAGGTGAGGAAGGAAGTGGGCAGAATTCCAGGTCTTGGAAGTTGGACCTGGTGAACTCAGAAGGCAGAAATTGAGGCGGGTTAGGTCAGGTAATCACATGCTTCCCCTCTACTGAAAGTTCTGTGCTTGTCTGAGCTGCATGAATAAGCCGGTGAATGCACTGTACAGTCACCTAGGACGTCTGTTTTATAGCTCGCCATCCTCTAGGCGCACTGAAACAGGTCCCTGCGGGTTGGGACCTAGGCATCCGTACTGTTGAAAAGCTTCTCAAACGAGCCTTAGGCACAGGGAGGGTTGCAGAGCACTGCGTGGTCCACACCGTCGCTTCCATCCAGGGAGAGTGAGGCCAGGCTCCCCCTGCACGAGCGGAGTTGTTTACACACTCAGGCGGCTCCGACAGTACTTCATGGAGCCCCCCTGAGTTCAGATGTGCAGGCCTGCTGTGTCCACACCCGAGTATTTACTTTTTTTTTTTTAACCATGTTCATTGGAAAGATTGAAAAGAATATTCGTTTCACTATTATTCATTCAAATGAAGGAAGGGGGGAAAGGGAAGGTACTCCCCTTCCTAGGGCTTCCGGCGGCCGTGGGGAACTTAGAAATAATGAAGGGAAAATGTAACGTTCTTCTGTGTCATGCTTTGTGTTTCAGATGGACTGCCTGGCCCAAGTGAAAAGCACCCTCTTAAAGACCAGCAAAAGTCTCAGACAGCATATAGGAAAGAACCTGGGTACAGAAGACAGAGTCAGAGAGTAAGTAACTCTTTTTCTTTTTCTTTGTAAACCATTACTCTGAAACAAAACTCTACGACTTCCTTGATCCATTTGGAGTAGATGGCCCAAGTGCTCGACAGGTTTCTGTCACGGGTTGTTCACAATCTGCTATATAGTCTGTCCCCTGTTCACCTGATAACCTTGTCATTACTTAGAAGAAGTGATGGTTCTCCTTTTTGTTGTTGTTGTTTGTTTACGTAGATGTACGATTAAGGAAGGCACCTTCAGTTGACTGGCATTCAAAGCAGGTGTGACCACGTCTGTTTGTCTTTCCAGGTGCCAGCTTCAGGTGTTCCTGCGCCTGGAGCTGTGTCGGCAGTGCCCGTCGGTACCTGACCGTGTGGACACCGTGGAGCAGGCAGTGGAGGAGGCAAGTACATCGCCTGGTGCTGCCGGGCACATGCCACAGCTGCTCCCAGCCTCCCTGCAGAGAGGCACATGGTCATTTTGTCACATCTCCTTCAGGTGACAGATTTGCTGCGCACGGTGTGTTTAACCGAGGATTCCGCGTACCTGGCCAAGTTCCTGGAAGAAATTCTGGGCTTGTAAGTTTGCTGACCACTGCCTTAACTTTAAAGCTGCTTTCCTAAGAACTTCTGTGGTATTGTTTCAGAGTTAGGGGACTGTGAGGCCCATTTGTCATGCGGGTGAGGGAGGGAACGGCGACAGGGCCGTGGTGACGGACTGTCCCCTTTGAATCACTCTCTCCCGTAGGTACACTGACTCCATCCCCGAGACACTCGGGAAACTCTACGACAGCCTGGGCTTCGTCATCCCTCAGAAGCTGGCCGACGTTCTTCCGACAGACTTTTTCAGTGACGACTCCATGACGCAGGCCAGCCAATCACCGCTTCGTTCTGTGCCTCTTCCGTCAAGTGCTCCCAGGTCAGCGTCTGACGGCGCTGAATCCCACCAACTGCAGGAGCTTCGAACGCGATCGGCGAAGAAGAGGAGGTAGGAGCTGGAGGACCCGAAGGAACTGAAGGAACTGTTCTAGTGCGGACCAAGGGCGCACGGACACCACGGTCCAGCTGTCTTTGTTTGTGGTTTATTGACTTCCCTGTTGCCCTTGTGTCTGAAGCACAGGAGCCCATCCTTGGGATTTCCCTGGCACATTCCCTGGAGGCTACCATGAGTGTTGGCATCCTGCGACACTGTCACCCAGGGCACGCTCTGTGTTTGTCACGTAGCCCACAGTGCCCCTCTTGACCGTCACGGGCTCTCCAGGGACTGGGAGCTTTCCATGAGACAGGCCTCGGGTTTCAGCTTGCTTTTTAAGTTTCCCTTTGCTTTCATTATTCACAACTAGCTGAGTTTATAGTAGTTACTTTTGGAAAGTCCAGGGTTGACTGGTTTTGCTGTAAATCCAGGCCAACACCGAGATCACTGACCTTTATTCAGTTGTGTTTTATTTCACACTGTAGTTCCAGTCCGGCTTGTAACCTCTGCGAAGGGCATGTTGACTGTTTCTCTGTATTTTTAAAAGGAAAAATGCACTACGAAGACATAAAAGCGTTGCGGAGATTTCACAGACTCGTCGTCAAATTGAAATTCCCAAGGTGTCCAAGAGAGCCGCCAAAAACGTAAGTGGTTTCCAGGACACAGGAAGCGGCGAGCGCAGAGTTGTCCCTTCTGGCGTGAGTCACGCACGGGATGCCATGGAGTGGCGGCCCCGGGGCACAGGAGTGATAGGGGGTGTCTGCGCGAACGTGCGCACGGCCCGTGATCCGGGGACTATGGAGATGGGTGTGTGTTCGCGAGGAGCCTCTACCCAAAAGTGTGACAGTCACAGCTAACTGAAATTTAAAACAGCAAGCCAGAGTTCGGGATGAATAAATTAACTCAAAATATTTAGTGTAGGGAAGAATACTGACAAAATAATAACTAACATAAGCGGAGGCCATTGAAAAGTAGTGTGTGGTCGGAACAGGGCTTCGGCTGCTGCCGGAAAGTGCTTCTCAGCGCGCATGCTCTCTTTCCTTAACCGGTGAGGCGGATTTTGGGGAAGGCTTGTGGGTGCCGTCCTGAAGCCAGTGGTAACTGGCTTTTGTGACAGATGTGAGGACATCTTTATTGGCAGCAGAACGAAAGAAACCCAGGTGAAGTCTGTGGACTTAGTAGAACTGGTGTGTTGCTAAGGAGGGAAGGAGGGGGGCAAGTAATGTGTTAAAAGCTTTGAACTGTGTGAGTTACTGAGAAGAGTTAAAGTTCTGTGAGAACCAGCTTCCAAAGCGCCGATCCTCACAATGGAGGTTTGCAGTCTGTTCCTCGAGGCTTATAACTGCCCTCTGGAACCCGAGGTGGGATTGTTTTTAGAGTCAGCGGTCTTCACCTTCTCGGTAAAGCTTAAGTGTACGTGAGTAAGGTGCAGAGCTGACGGTGACGTGCGGTAACCGTTTGTGCTGCAAAAGCTGCTTCTCATACAGCGGAAACTTTCGTTTGAGATTGGCCAAGAAAGCTTGTTTGTTTGTTTGTTTGAAAGCTCACTTCTTTAAAACTGGATTTCCTGAGATCAGGATTCGATTTTAGTTGGTAAAGAGGGTCAGTTTGTTAGGTTTCTCTGCCTGCGTGGTGGTTCATTCTTCAATTATTCCTGGGCATAATTTTTAAAAATCAAAAAATATGTAAAAACAGTTCCATTGTTGACATGCACCTGGATTATAGGCTTCGAGTCCTCTGCTACAGTAGCAACTAAATGGCACCTTAATTCAGAGCAGTTACTAACAGTGTAGCCATCCTCAAGTTAGCTTCTGTGGGTGTTCAGGCATACGTAATCACTAGTAGAGTTGAATGACAGACGGTTAAAGGTTAGGGTGTCCCTTCTCCATGAGTCTCCAGAAGTGACCGCTGGTGACGGGGCTGTGTGTTCCCAGACCTCATCCTGCCTGTACCAGCAGCGCACACCGCGGGTTTGTGCGTGTGTTGTGCACACGCACGTGTATCACAAGTGGTGGACCCGCTGCGCCTCATCTGCATTTTTACTTTTCCGGTTAGGGACCTCGCCCCGGGTTGGTGTGTTCACGAGTCTTCCTCCACTCGGAGAGTCCTCCCAACCCTCTTAAATACCTGCGTTGGAGGGAAGAGCCGCAATTTGTTTCCCTCTCCTCTATGGGTGATGTGCAGGCTGTTGCCTACGTTGAGTTACTGCCCTGCAGCCTTCGGTGTCCTTGGAACAAGCATCTATTTTTGTGCCTTTTGCAACTTTCTGTAGAACCGGAAAGGTCAGAGGGTTTCGTGGGGAATTTTACTCTGATGTTAAATGCACGCCTATTTTCTTACTGGGTTTTCTTGTCTCTCAGGAGAACTCTCACCCCGGTCGTCAGCAGCCTTCACTCCCCCTGAAGGACACAGTGCAAGGTGGGCGCTTCGTTCCCTCAGGGCACCTGTGTGGGGACTAGAACACCACCTTTATTTTGACCGCGTGTGTTTAAGTGCTGCGCAGTCTTGTGTAGTTGTGGGTTAATGGAATGAGTCCAGATACCGTGTGCTAGCAGGACAGAGGATTCCCATGGTCTCAATGTGCTGCGTTCTGCAAAATAACTCACCTGAAATCTTTTTTTTTAAAAAGTCATTATCATGAAAATCAAAAAAATAAAAGACAGTGGAACTGGTTAAATGTGGGGCATCTAAGAGTGACAGTGAAGTGCGCTGCCCGGTCCCTGCTTGGGTCTCACATTTAGAAAGAAGAAAAGCTATGCAGGATATTGAGACAGCGAGAGAAAACTGGAAACGGGCAGCGGGCTGGGGGATGTGCCCTTGCTCTTAGGACACCGTGCTGAGGGCAGAGGCTGAAGTCGTGGTTCTGCCACTTGCTCTGCGGAGCTGGGGTGGAAATGCTACAAACGCAGAGGGGGCAGGAGACCCCAAATGATGAGTACACAAGAGTTTTAGCCATGACTCTGTTTACTTTACTAGTCTTTGAAATGTTCTGTGGATAGTAAATGTTTCGGAAAATTGGGGAAGACACAAAGTAACAAATCCACCTTAGCTCTCAGGCCATAGACCCGTCTCGTGGATGGCCTAAGGCAGATAACAGGTGGTGTGGTGTGGTGTGGTGTGGAGATGGGGAACATCTTTTGAAACTTCGGTGTTACTGGTGTCCTTGACGTTAGTGTTCACATCACTGACGGGAATCCATGAGGGCTCCTTCCTTTGCCGTTCTGTCCATGGCCGGTTCTCAGAAGAATTTACCACAGGCGAATTTTTGAGTGGCCTTCACTAGGCCATCTTAGGATGAAGGTGTCATTTTGCTAACCTTGTCAAACATTTCTTGATTTTTCTGCCTTTTCCCCTAACTTTGAGTCTAAATGGTCATAGTTTCCATGCTCTTAGGTCAGGAAGAGAATTTAAAATAACCTGGAAAATTAGTAAAATACTCAGAAGAATGAAATCTTTGAATAGTTTCTCACCACTTAGGCAGAGGCAAATACAAAGCAGCAGAGAGAGGGAGTGAGAAAACATCCCAACACTGGCACATGTTAAAAGACTGTGACTTACACTAGCCGGCCTCTTAAGGGTCACATCCACTTCACAGTGAGCGCAGCTCCTAATGTAAGCGCTGTGCGTGCTCTGTGCATGCCCGAGAGGCCGGGCTTTACGCTGAGTTTGTGAAGTGACTGACTTCAGTGAACCATGTGGGCGCGGCATTTAAGGAACCCCTATCAGTACATGTCAGTATAGCAGTTGGTCTGTGGGATGCTTTCCTGAAGCAGCTTCTCTCTGTTTTGGGTAACTTTCTTTTCCCAGGTAGGGCATTTGTTAATAATAATATTTGGCCTTTCTTTTTTTTTTTTTTTTTCTTCATGCTTTCAGAAGTGACCAAAGTTCGAAGAAATCTCTTCAACCAGGAATTTTCCCCTTCGAAGAGATTGGCAAAACGGGGGCTGCCTCGAAGCCACTCGGTGTCCGCCGTGGAAGGCCTGGCGCAGGAGCTTGACAATGCTGAGAGGCCCAAAGGTGCGTGTGCATGCCCCAAGGGAGCCGGCTTCCTGGACCCAAACCAGTCGTGAGACTTGTGTCATTGCAGAAGCTCATTAATCTCTGCGGGTTCCCTCTTCTCTGTTGTCGGTGTCCGTCGGCTTGCCCCTTGGGAGTCTCTCCAGGCTCTGATGAAAATGGAGTCCTGGTCTCTCTCCCTCTTCCCTTCCCAGCTACCGTGCAGACCAGCACCTATTTTATAGAACCAGTTACAAAGAAACAAAGGATGGTGATTAAACAGTTTTCTAGTCTTTTTTTTTTTTTTTTTTTTTTAGTGTTTTAGTTGGATTTTTTTTTTTTTCGCTTTTCTTCTTAAATAATTGAAATATAATTCATGTACCGTGCAACCAACCCTTTTAAAGTATGTGATTCAGGGGTTTTCAGCACATTCACAGAGGTTGCAACTCTCACAGCTGTCTACTTCCGGAACATTTTCCTCACTCCAAACGGAGCCTCATACCCACTGGCAGTCACTCCCTGCTGGAGGCAGCTATCAGCCTACTTTCTGTGTCTGTGCATTTGCCTATTTCCTCTAAGTGGGGGCATATAACGTGGTCTGCGTAAGCAGCCGTTTTCACGTAGCATACTGTCTTCCGTGTTCGTATGTGTTACACTGTGCTGGGTCTCAGCACTTCATTTGTTTTTATTGCCAGCAAATGTCGTGCGGATAAATTAGATTCTGTTTACCCACGCATCACCTGGCGGGCATTTGTGTTGTTTGCACTGTTTGTCTATCGTGAATTTACATTCATGGAAAAGAGTTTGTGCAGACACATTTTTAGTTCTCAGGCACATGGCTAGAAGTGGAGTTGCTGGGACGTAGGGTAACTCACACTCGCTCCTGGCCTTGCTGCTGTTTCTGGAGAAGTGACGTGTGTGCCGCTCACATTTCAGGTCACCGCAGACTGCTGACGAGGACCGTGGCTGAGACTCCGGAGCACAAGCAGGTGTCCAGGAGGCTGCTGCACAGACAGGTCAAGGGCAGGTGAGTGATGTCCTTATGCCGCTTCTCCTACCTCCTCACCAGCTTTGTGACTCCAATCTTAACTGTATTTCCTGTAACCAAAGAGCATTCTGTAAACTCTCTGAGGGCCTGCAGGAGGCGCTCTGTTCTGGCCTCATTCACCTGGCCTAATTTTCTTGAGGTTTATCCACGATGCTACATGTATCAGTAGCTCATCCTTTTGTGTTACTGAGTAACATACTGCTGAATGGATACTGTACAATTTTAAAATCTACTCATGTGCCAACATGGGGAAGGAGGGAGGCTTCGTTAAAGCCAGGCAAGGCTGGAGGCTCCGACCCCGCCTTCCTGTGCTGACCACGGTTCCCCATAGCAATTGCTTAGGGCAGGGCAGTCCTGGTCTTAAAGTCTCTGTCCTGCTTGACTGCCCCTTCCTAGTTCTCTGGCGAGAGAGCTGACTTTCCCAAGGACAGTTTTGGTTTGCACTTCTTGGTGTGTTCCAGTTGTCAGCTTCTCCAGCACCCAGTCTAGGGTCTATGAAGCAAAAAGGAAATTCCGGGAGCTCCCCAGCCGGGTCCCGAGTCCCAGCCCCGCTGCCTCTAGTCTCCCGCTTTGAGACTCTTCCTTACACGGGCCTCACACAATGACCGGGGTGCCTAGCTGTGCGGAAGAGGAAGACTAGGGAGAGGCACGTCCACTGTGGCTTTGTCACAGCTCTGTGTTGTCATTATTGGTATACGGGTTTCCCACAGGCGGGCACATTTATCTACAAAGTAAGTTACAAGGAAAACTGTTCTAACGCGGACAGTGGCGTCTGAGAGCGCTCACACGGGGCTGTCAGACTTCGCGGTCTCTGACCTTGTGGGAAGAGGAGCTGTACCTCTCTAACATGTGGTATTGTGAGTTAGTTATTAGTGATCGTGAATAATCCTTGTGCATTTTATTCCTGAAGATCCTCTGATCCCGGTCCTGACATCAATGTCGTTGAGGAGTCCCCGGAAAGAGGTACTCCTGGCACTTGTTGCGCGGTTTGGGGTTTTGTTTTACGTACGTGCCACTGCTCAGTGCGTCTGGAGGCACCTGACAGACACGGCTCCGCCCCCAGCACACGTCAGGAACACTGCCTGGTGAATGGTCGCGTCAAAAGTACAAATGACGGAGTTTCCAAAGACTAACTTCTTTCAGTCAAGAAATTTGTGTTTATTATAGAAAAATCAGACAGTATAGACAAGTGATCAAAATTTTAATGATCACTTGGTAATCCCATAACTCAGAACATTTACTGTTAATAAGATTTTAGCTTTAGCAATATTCTTACAGGTGATATTCTACACAAATGTGTGATATTCTACACAAATATACACATGAAAGGTACAGTTCTTTTTTTTTTTTTTTTACAAAAGCCACTTCACACATGTTCTTTTCCCCCCACACCATGCTGCATGGTGGCGGTCTAGTGGGTCAGTGGGGTTTTCGCACCTTGTTGGGGCCGCCTGTTGGCCCCTCTTACCCTTGTTACAACAATTAAGAAGTCAAATTTATACCTGTGTTTGGTGTAACATAAGTTTTACTTCTTTTGTAGGTGGGAGGAGGCAGGCTTGCACTTCCCCCTGGTTACTAAGTGTGATTCCGGTTTTGTAGAAATAAGTCTGAGAAGAAGCCCTCGAATCAAACAGCTGTCACTCAGCAGGACAAGTTCTGGTCCCTCTTACTCCGTGTCTCCGCCGAAGTCTCAAAGTGCGCAAAGAGGTCACTCACTTCAGCAGAACAAGCCAGGTAATGACACACTTAGCAACCTGTCTTCCGCACTTCACGCTAACTCCATCGGGAGTATTTCTGGGAAAAGAAGTTTGAAATCTGACCTTTCATTTCTTCACATGGGAGTCACAGACTACACACACACGTTTGAGGTTCAGGGCGGTGACCAGCTGAACGATCAGGGCCCAAAGTGCAGGATCATCCCTTTGGATTCTTGCAGCAGGTCATGCACACTATTCAGATCCTCCATGGATCGGAGAGGAAGGTACCGGCGCCCCAGGTGGAAGGTTATATCTGTGCGGCCTTTACTGTTTATCATTGAGCTTGTATCATCAGTGGTGCGTTTTTATATTATAGATTCTATTTATTTCAGTTGCCTACATTTCCTAACATAGGAGACGGAGTTAGCGGCAGTCAAAATTCAAGAAGGGAGCAAGACTGCAGTACTTGAAACACCACTAGGTGGGACTGTCCCACTAGTCCTTCTCCATGACAACTGTCATCTCCTTTTGTACGGACGGCTGCTGTCCGTATTCATGTTGAGAGTGCAGACGTTGAGAAAGATTTAAATACTGTTCATGTTTTTGACTTGCAGACCAAAGAGAACATTCTACCATCCCAAGTATTCCGTCTCCAAAGAAGCTTCTTTTCGGGGCCATGTCTCAGGGGCTCAGTCGCTCAGGGAAGGGCTCAGCTCGGACTCAACGGCCTTCAGGAAAGAAACTGGCTGCTGGGGCGCCCACAGACTACCAGGTGGGACATTTCTGCAGTGCTTCGGTGGTGGCTCTGGAGAAACAGGCCCCTCCCAACCTCACTCTCCAGTCCAGTCTAGAGTGTCTAGGCCTAGAGATTTGAGAAAGAAGACAGAGAGGTGGAGATCAGGAAGAAGAGACAAGAGAGACCCGGGGAGAGACACATTTGAAAAAGAAGGGACAGAGGCAGAGATCACAAGCAGGTCTGTGATCTCAAGCTGAGATGGGACAGGGGAGAGAGAGAGAGAGTGATCAATCAGATGGAGATCACAGACATGGTAGAGAGGTGTAGGGGGGGTCGGGCAGGTGTGGCAGGAGAGATGAGGGGGAGGGATCAGAGTGATGGGAAAGGGGGGCGCTGAGACAGCTAAGTCGGAGAGGGGAGAGGCTGGGCGATCTGGCAGAGAAGAGTCGCCGGGACACACCTTGCCTTGCTGGGACCCCGGCCCAGGAGGGAATGCTTACCTGCAGCCTCCTCCCCATCCTCACATGGCTGCACCTGAAGCTTTTTTACTAGTTTATTGGGGTGACATTGGTTAATAGGATTAGGTAGATCAGTGCATCACCTATATATTGTATTTGCTCCTGAATCTTTATTGTACATGTGAATGACAAAGGAGAGAAGCACCCAGGGTCTGCTTCAGACAAAGATCAGAGACGGTCTCGGTGAGGGGAAGGATACCTGGCCATGGTGGAGTGACGGGGAGGCGAGGCGTAGCATAGCTGAGTTACGCAAATTATTTATCTTAGGGAAACAGACTCCGATTGGATACAGTGCTTGGTGCTAGAAAAAGTGGCCAATAAAACAGCCCCGCTGTGGACATGGAAACGTATCTGTATTAAGCTTGCTGCTGTGGCCGACTGCGAGTCTCCCACTTGCCTTTCTCCCTGTCTTCGAGGTCACAGAAGCCGTCTTGAGGGGACACAGGTCACGATGCTCGAGCACTGACAGGTGTGCTTTTCTTCCCAGACTCTCAGGAAGAGTGCCCGGAAATCTCCTAGCTCTCCTGCAGCTGCAGCTGGAAGGCTCCCTCCTGGTACCTCGCAGTCGCCACTGCGCACCCCTGAAAGGCGCTCGAAGCCCCCTGCAGCCCGAACCCCAGCCCGACAGGCACTGTTCCGGTCCCTTCAGGATTCCTCCACGCATGGCTGCGATCTACCTTCTCCACCAAAACTCCTTGCATGGAAAGGATGCCCCCTGCTGGAAAGAGGTGCCTCTCCACTTGGAAAGATACCCAGAACTCCTACAAGGCCACATGGCCAGCCCCTTGGGTTTTTACAGGATCCTGCCTGGTCACCTGCCGTGAACTCCAGTCTGGGAAGCTTGTCTTGGCTGGCTGCTGCCGTGGTGCTGTCCACTGGCCAGTGCAGGCCTGGGAGTCCGACTCTCAGCATGGGCTCTCTCCAGTCGCACCCCCCCGGAGAGGCAGCGACGGGGGTGCGAGGGGACACAGCCCTCGTGGGCACACCTCCCAACCAGAAACACCAACATCCCCGCATCCTCAGAGCCTCTCAGGGTGAGGACCCAGCACAGAAACAGAAGGTCAAAGCTGTCAGAACCCCAGAGAGATCCGGGGACACACCCACAACGCCTTTCTCGCCTGTTTCTCCAAAGGAGCCTCTGCCCTCTCCCGTCTGTGAGGTTTCCCGGAGCCCACTCAGGACACCTCCAGCACAATCTCCTCCCCCTGGACAGGTGGACTGGAAAGCAGCCTGGAACCTGTGCAGCGGAGCCCTGTTTCTCTCCCATCCCGCCCCTTCAGCTGCCCCCAAAACCTCTCAGAGCGCTAACCATGATGTCATGCCCGGTCGGCCCCACTCTCACATCAGGACAAGGGACAGAAGGGCCTCTGATCCAGAGGGTGAGCCCAGCTCCTCGGCTGCTCCTGCAGCTGGTGGCACAGACAGCCCGGCTGCCATCACCGACACTGGAAAGCACCTGAAGGACATGGACCCCTCCTCCCCTCAGTCTCCCCAAAGGCACTGTGGCCCTGGGCCTGGCTTCAGCAGTGACTGGCATCGTTCCTCTCCTTTGCTCATCGCAGGGGACACGGAGCACCTCTCTCTCCTGGAGGAAGCCCAGTACCATGGTGCCAGGGGCCGGAGCAGCAATGCTTCTCCCACAGGTGAAGGTGTGGATGAGAGACCATCTCTGTCTCCCCTCGGGGATCCCCTGTCACCTCCTCGCTGTGGGCCCAGCTCCCCCCCAACACCGCCCTGCACCCTGAGCTGTTCTGAACACAGAGGGCCACGCCTGGCAGCCACTCCCACCCGGCTCTCAGGAGCCCCCGCCAAGATGCAGACTTACGAGGTAGAGCTGGAGATGCAGGCTTCCGGTGTGCCCAAGGTCGGAATCAAAAAAAGAGACGCCAGCCCTTGGTCAGAAGCTGAGCCCCCAAGGAGGGCCCAGAGTGTGCCCCCCGCTCTCAGTGTGCCCAGGGGCAGCAAGTCCTGCAAACCCGAGACCACCTACATGTCGACCCCCTGCCTCCGCCCCTCACACAGCAGCCCCAGCAAGAGTGGCGGGCAAACCTACATCTGCCAGTCCTGCACCCCCAGCACCCCCAGTCCATTTCAGACAGACGTTGGGGTTCCTTGGACACCATCTCCCAAGCATAGTGGGAAGACAACTCCCGACAGGATCAAGGACTGGCCCCGTAGGAAGCGGGTGGTGCTGCGCAGCCTGGGCGCCACCACGGGGCGGGGCGACGCTGGCTCGGACCTTCCTGTGGGCGGGTCGCTGCTCAGACTGGAGGGCAAGGAGCCGGGCCTCGAGCTCAGCATCAGCAGGTCTCCCTTCCTGGGGGATTTTGAGCTCGAGGGGGTGTGTCAGCTGCCAGACCAGTCACCTACCGGAGACAGCGAGTGGAAAGTTGAAGAAGCCTTTTCCTGGGGACAGTTTGGGTTAGGTCCCAGGAAGAGACTACTTTCCACCGAAGAAGAAGTCGACTGTGAAGCCAAGAGGGTCTGTGACATGCTGAGAGGGGACTGGGAAGTTGGTCAGAGCGAGGAGAGGTCCCCAAGGATGGGGGTGCAGCAGATCCCCGCCACGGGGGTTAACGAGGCACTGGTTTCGGGTAAGTCTGCTGACTTAACCTGGCTGGGGGGCTGGGAGGAACTGCTTCTCGAGGAGTCTTGGGCTCCTTGTGGGGCCCCGGCAGGCAGTGCTGACCACGTGCCGTCATTCCACAGGTTCTCCCCCGCTGCCCGGCTGTGCCCCACGCAGCTGCCTGTCTGCCAGCGGGCTCCAGGTGCTAACCCAGTCCCCTCTGCTGTTCCCCGGGAAGACGGGCTCCTCACAGCGCAGAGACGCCACAGGTAACTCGTGCAAGTCCTGGGGTCTCTTACCAAGGCCAGCCCTGCACCCTTTGGGTGACTCCCTGGAGTTAGCTTAGGGCTGCCAGGCGGTTGAATTTGGGAGGAGTCCTGGAGACTGTTTGATTATGGGACGGGTGGCTTTGTCCCTGCAGTGACGTGCGCTGTGCCCTCCCCAGGGAAATGCCACATTAGAACTTATGCACATTTGAACAGAAACCCTACAAAGTCCTACCAAATACTTGCGGTTCTCGAAGACAGTGACAGAGAAGGGCACATGGCGTGGTCCCTGGACTCTTGAGGACAGTGTCTCAGTTGGCCGTTTCCTTCATGTGTTCTGTACGTTCTGTCCAACAAAGGACCGGCTGTTGCCATTGGCCCTTCTAGAAGGCTGCAGGCCCCCCTTCCACCACCTGGCCTGGAAGAGAGCTGGGCTGAGCCTGTGAACCGCACAGGTTAGAGGATGTCCTTCTTGACCTTAAGGGCTACGCAGGAGGTGGGGACCTTCAGTGGGTCTCATCCCTCAAGACCATGATAGAAAGCAGGCAAAGTGGCATAAAGCCCTGCAGACCTTCTTCAGAAAGACCAGACGAGTAGTTGGACTGAGGTGCGGCAGGCGCTTTGCTTAAAGTGTGGACTGCCTGCAGTCCCAGCCCGTTTTCCTCGGCTGCGTCCTCAGTCACCACCTGTGTGCCTGCCTATTTCTAGATGAGGACACGGACGTATGTCCCCCAACGACTGAGGACTCGCCTTTCAGCCTAGCCTTTTCCAGGCGACGCCCAATCAGCAGAACCTACTCACGGAAGAAACTGATTAGCTAGTGAGGAGGGACCGGCCAGGGGACTTACAACCAGACACTGCAGAGCCGGTCCAGGCACCCCTGCTCCTCCGCAGAAGTGCTCCGGGAGTGCTGTTCTCCAGACGTGCCCGGCACTGCGGGCGCGTCCTGTGAAGGGCTCCTCAGCAGAGCGCCCAGAAGTTTGGTTCACCTGAGCTGGGCTTGCTGCACAGAGCAGGAAAAACGGGCTTCCGGAAACTGGGCGAGTTTGGAAGATGAAGGTAGGATCACCCCACAGGCATAAAGACATGGGCCGAGTCCCAGCCTGTTCCCCCCAGCCCCTGCCTGTGGTTGGGGGACGCTGTACCTCTGACGGCCTGGAGCCAGGCACGGACCTCCAAGACCAGGATCCCATTCCAGCCCCCCCCCCCGCGACCGTGACTATGACAGGTTGGGACAATGCTACCTCTTGTGAAGCGGGCCCCTGTGAAGCCACTACAAGGCTGGGACCCTGAGACAGGCGGCAGGGTAAATGTTTCACATTCCCTGTAACAATAAAGTTACCTCTGGCTGCTCAGCTTCCAGTGCATCACTGTACAATGCCTGGCCTAATGTTCGCTGTAACCATGGCCCAGCTCAGTGCCCCGAGAGCCAGGTCCCAGCCCAGTCCTCACCGTCTGTGGGGGGACTCACCAAGTCAGGGGTGGGCCGGCCTGCTGTGGAGTCCTGGTGGGGGGCCAGTCCGCAACCGGCGCCCCCGCCCCCGGTCTCTCTGAGTGACTTCCAGGCCTGCTGTGTTCCCAGAGCTGCCTACTACTATTGTTGATCAAACTCAGTGAGCATCCCATTTCTCCAGAGGTTGTTCTCATTTATTATGAAATGGTTGTACAAAACTCCAAACATCTGCTGCTTCCCAAGCCCCCACCCACACTGTGTCCACTTAAACCCCAGGCCACTCTGGGACCAGCCCTGACTGCACTGCGGAACAAGTGGCATGGCCTGGGGACTGGAAGTGTCCCTCTGGAACCAGTCAGAGCCAAAGATGGCCATTGTATCGTAGCTCACAGGAAGGGAGTGGTGGGAAGCTGCTTCTGAAAAACAGTCATAATAATTGAGTCCAGCCATTTGGGCTGACTCTGATTTAGAGTGAGGTCAGGACTCAGCAGACGCTCACATGCACTGTACCTTTTGGTGGGCTCAGGCCCCCTCCAAGTCCAGGTCTGTCCCGGGCCTACAGGGGGTTCCTCCTGACATCAATCATCCCTGGGCTGGCTCTGCGCAGCTCCCGCCGGGGTCTGGCCAAGAGCCCGGTGTGCCAGGGCAGACCTCCCACTCCCACAGGCAGCGCCTGCCCAACCAGGGGCTCCGCGGCCTCCCGCTGCCGCAGCTCCTCCAGGGACCCCTGCTCCTCGCTGCCCAGGCTGGAGCGCTTCCACGTCAGTGGGAGTGGGGCGTGGACCAGGTCTCGCACCTCCTCCCGGGCACGGGGGGTGCCCTCTGCAAGGGGCAGCTGCCCAAGAGGCTCAGGTGCTGGGCACAGCTCGTCCTCATTTCCAGGGCCCAGGGGCCTCTTCTCCCAACCTGTTACAGAGGACAGTGACATCCCTGTCAGGAGTGGAGGTGGCAGCGCCTCCCTCAGTGCTAGCTTCCCACACCCAGCACAATAAGCAGTGTGGGAAAGGACCCCGGGAGAGCTGCAGTTGGAGGGGTTTCTGACCTCCCAAACCAAGGTATGACAGCTGCCAGGGCAGAGCGTCCGGCTGCGGGCAGCAACTCACCCTTGCTTGGTCCCATCGTGCCTGCGCCGCTCAGCTTCTGCTTCAGTTCTTGGTTCATACATATGTGGTGGCCCAGCTCCCTCTCCAGAGCCTGTATCCTGGCCTCATACTGCCTCCTGCTATCGGCTAGTCCTTCACCAAGGTGGTCTATGGGGACACACAGAGAGGGTATTGTCGGGGTGGCCAGGCGCAGCAGCTGTGCGTGAGCTGCGAGCGGGCCTCACCTCGGCTTTGCTGCAGGAGCAGCTGCAGGCTCCGCTCGTGCTCCTGCTGCTGCTGGGTCAGCTGGCGGTCCATCTCTAGGCATTGCCGCTCCAGGGCCGCCTCCAGCCAGTACACCAGCCTCTGCTGCTCCTCCAGCTGCATCTCCAGCTCCGAGAAGGCCACCTGTTGCTGGTGCTGCTCCTCCCGCAGCGTCACCACCTGTGCCGAGGCCGGCCTGGCTCAGACGTGGCACTGGCTCTCTGAGCCAGGGAGCCCTCACCCGGGACAGTCCAGCCAGCACCGCCCCACGCCAGGTGTCGCTGAGGAGTCATGGGGTCTCCTCTGAGCCCAGACCTGGCCCTCGGACGCCTCTCAGCAGTGTCCCAGGCAGCAATTACAAATGAGAGTTAGTTCTGAAATGGGTGTTATCTGCCATCCCTGCCTCAGACTCCTTCCCAGTCGCACAGGAAGAAGCTTCTAGGCCGAGCCTCCAGCTGTGCATCTCACAGAGGCCAGGATTTCTCAGCCTTGGTGCTACTGACAGCTTGGGCCGGGTCACCTGGCTGCCAGGCCCATCCTGTGTTGTAGAGTGTCGAGCAGCATCCCTGGCCCCGACCCCTACTGTCCTGACAACCAGAAGTATCTCCAGACATGGTGACATGTCTCCTGGACCAGCAAACACATCCCTCTTGAGAGCCACTGATGGGGACAAAGGCCGCCCTGGAGTAGCCACTCCGATCAGGAGTCCCAGGAGGAGTCCCTGGTGGGGCAGCACCCACCTTGTCGAAGTACTTGCAGAGGAGGGCCCTGGTCTCCGAGGACGAGAGGTAGCTAAGCTTGGCCATGAGGTTCATCTCGCACTGGGACAGCAGGGAGGCCGAGGCCCGTAGCACCCGCTGGCGGCATGTGATGGCCTCGTTCTTGTACTCGATGGCAGCATCCAGGGCCTCGATGGCCTCATCCAGCTGGAACAGCGTCCGCTCCTCCTGCGGGGGCAGGGTGTAGGCATGTGTGGGCGGCGGAGAGGTTGTGCAGCCACATTTGACCCCCTATGTGTCCCCAGCCCTGAGCTGTCACAGCCCGACCCAGGTTGGTGCAGGGAAGTATCTGCACCCGGGGAGCTCAGAACCCCCCACATGGAATGAAAGGCCTGGCGGGACTGCTGGGGAGGACACACGGACGTGGTCGTGACACTCACTCCCACCAGGGAGCTGAGATGTTGGATTGGCAGTTGCTGCAGTGCGGGATGCAGAGTCCGGGTTCTAGGAAGGGAACAGGGAGGATTTCTGGGCCGGCCCATGTGTCCCAGACAAGCAGGTCCCCATCCACACCACTCTTGCACCCAGCCCCGCCTCTGGGGGCTGCCCAGAGCCGCATACCTCAGGTGACAGCAGGCTGCCCTGCCTCAGCTTGCCGTCGATCTCCAGGCGCTGCTTCAGCAGGGAGTCCTTCTCCTGGCGCAGGGCGTCGATCTCCCCGCGGATCTGTTGCTGGCTCTGGGCACTGCCCTGCCGCAGCTGCCCGCTCTTCTCAGACAGCTCCCTCTCCAGGTGCTCCAGCCGGCTAGACACGCGCACGATGTCCTCGGTCAGGGCCTGGGGCAGCACCAGGCGTGAGTGGGGAGCAGGCCCGTCCTCCCGGTCACAGCCCATCCATGGGATGCTACGCAGGCCGCTCGGCCCTGCAGACGCTCGGGCACCGGGGGCCGCAGAGATCATCCAGGAGGAGGGTGCAGACGAGCAGAGGACAAGGCACCCCTGACAAGAAGGGGGCGACATGGGCCAAGACTGGGCAGCGTGTGGCGGTGGCCTGTCACCGAGACGACTTGAGTTTTGGATGGGAACTATGGGAAATTAGTGGCCAAGCCCCAAAGACCTTTCCGGGAGCCTGAACATGGAGGAAGTGAGGGCTCTCATGGTGAAGGGACAGTCGGGGCACCGGCCACCCTGACACCCCTGCACTACAGAGTGCCGCCCGGGGAACCTGCCACTGGGACAGCCTCAGGCTGTCTGTCTGACGAGCCCCCTCAAATCCTCACAGCCACGTGATGATGGCTCAGAGTGTCCTACTCACAAGGGAGCAACGAAGCCCCGAGGAGCCACGCGGGGCTCTTTCTGCCTCAGTGCCAGTGAAGGCTCTGTCCCCAGGCCACCCACTGCCCTCCTCTACCTGCCCGCGCCGTCCCAGAGCCAGGGTGGATGAGAGGAAGCAAACTGTGCGGAGACACTTGGAGAGGTTCCACCACACATCCGAACCTGCAGGACTGACCTCCGCCTGTCCGGGCCTCACAGGGAGGGCACTCACCTGGCTGGATCGCAGGCGCTTGCTCTCCAGCCCCGTCTTCTCCTGCACCAGGGCCTCCTTCTTGGCCAGGATGGCCTCCCGCTTGCGTAGCTCCTCACCCAGCTCCTCCAGTGCCCGCCGCTGCTGCAGGACCTTCTCAATCTCCTGGTCCAGCCACTTCTTCTGCTCCTCGATCTTCTGAGGGACCGTGGGGGAGGCACAGTGGGCGCTCACCGCTCATGCCTACTGTGGGCAGCTCCCTAGGTCGGGCTCTGGGTGCCCCTGCTGTGCCCACCTGCTGCTGCTCCAGGCTGACCACAGAGCCACTGCTGCCACTGCGCCGCTTCCTCTGGAACGCTGCGATCTCCTCCGTCTTGATCCGCAGAATCTTCTGCTGCTGCTCATGCTTCAGCTCCAGCTCCTGGGGGCACAGGGGAGAGGCTCAGGGGTGGGACCGTGTGTGCCAGCCTCTCACCAAAGGCCTGCCCACAGGTGTGCCTGCCCCTCCCGACATAGCCCTGCACAGCGTGCCCTGCCTCACACCCCGGTGTCTCGCTGGGGTGCAGCAAGCACAGATCTGCTCCTATGACAGGAGGTGCCGACTGCCTGGGAGGGCTCATCACACTGAATTCCCTGGCTCCTCACCCTGGCCTTGCTCCTCACCCTGGCCTTGACTTTCCTGTAACACCCCTCAACTTGCAGGCGAGACAAACTCAGGGAGGCTGAGTGACCTGCTGGAGGAGGTCTCAGCCTGTGGGCAGCCAGGACACAGGGCACACACCCAGCTGAGTGCCCAACCTTGACCCGGTGCTGCCGCTTGCTCATCTCCATCTCCAGGCGCCGCTTCTGCTCTGTCTCCTCGCGGAGCCGCCTCTGCAGCTGGGCCTGCTGCTGGCGCATGAGCAGCACGTTCCTCTCAAGCTCCTGCAACCGCTTCTCGCTCTGGGCCGACAGCGACGCCAGCCGCTCTGTCACCTGCTTCTTCTCCTTCAGCACCTGTGACCAGCACAGCCTCCACTGGGCCACAGGCAGGGGACACCGTAAGCCAGGTTCTCAACAAGGGTGCGCTGGCCCAAAGGCCGATGACCAGATGGAGGGACAGACAGAAGGGAAAGCAGGCGGACAGACGGCGGATAATAAAAATGTCAGCAGACGGTCACCACGTACCAGGCACCACACTGAGAGCTGTATCTGTTAACTGACCCGAACAATCTTCCGACAAGTATGATAATCAGCCCCAGTTAACAGAGTAGGAACCTAAGGCACAGAGAGGCTTGGAAACTTGACCAAGGACACACAGCTAGGAGTCCTGGCAGAGCCAGGATTCAAACTCCGACAGCCCGGGTGCGGAGCCCGTGCCCTTGACCAACTCTACTGTGCTGTGTCCTGGACGCCTGACCTGAACAAAGGAGGGAACGGTGGGTGGCCAGCTGCAAAGACGGACAGACAGGAGGAGGGGTGGACAGGAGGATGGACAGAAAGGTGGGTCATCAAAGATGCACAGACAGCACAGCCAATGACAGGGGACAGAAAGACGGAAGGATGAAGAGATAAATGGACAGCTGGTCACATCAACTGATAGGTAGAAATTCAGGGACACAGGCTGACAGGGAGACAGGGAAGGCGGGGTGCAGAGGTGCGTGAATGGGGAGCTGGAAGAACAGACAGATGAGGGAGGGGAGGCTGCATGAGGAAGGGTGAACTTTCTTTCGATGACGCCCACCACTCGCCCCCTCTGTGGCCTCCCAGGTGGGCTGCAGGCAGGACTGGCCTCCCTGCCTCTGCTGCCTTCAGTGAGCTGACCCCTGGCAGGGTGGCTACAGCACTGGCCTTGGCCTGGGAGGCCAGCAGGGCAGCAGCACCAGCAGCCGGGGGTCTGCATGAGGGCCTGGCCACCCGCAGGTTCCACAGTGAGCTTGGGTCCCGGAGCCCCAGCCTGGGCAGCCGCACCTGCCACCCCCGGGGGCCCATGCTGACCTGCACCTGGCTCTGGGCAGCAGCGACCCTCCTGCGGAACTCCTGGAGCTGGGACCGCTCCCCGGCGTTCTGGGGCTCCCTGCCCTCAAGCTCGCACAACTGCCGCTGGCCTTCGCTCAGCTCCGCCCGCACGCGCTCCGCCTCCTGCTCCAGCTCGCAGATGCGCTGGCTGTGCTGGCGGTTCAGAGCCTGGGCCGCCTTCCCTGGAGGAATGGGCCTCGTCAGCACAGGCTACTGCCCCCACAAGGCCCCTCTGCTTCTTCCCCGGGGGTTCTTCCTGATCCCCATCAGCCAGGATCACTGCATGGGTCTTCCCAGCCTGTGTGCCACCAGCACCATGACTTACTTATTAGTGTTTCCCTTTAAATCGGCTCACTTTGTCAATAAGCCTCCTCCAGGGTAGTGACCGGGGGTTGCAGATGAACCAGTAGCCCGACTAACACGAGCTAAAATACGTACAGAGCTGGAGCCGGCACATAATGGAGCCTCTAGAACCAACTTCCGCTTGCGGGGAGTGCGGGGGACAGAGCACAGGTCAAATGACACCACAAGGAGGCAGAGCCACTCCCAGAACATGTGGGGTTTGGAGCGCCCACAGGGTGGCCGACTGGCCAAGAGAAGGAGACGTCAGAGACCCAAACAGACCTGGCGTGGGGACCAGGTTTGCAGCTCGAGTGGAGCAAAGTAGCCGAGCACAGACCCGGCTGTGCGATCAAGGAAGTAAGTGTGTTTGTGCCCTCGGCGCTCAGGTGACAGTTTTGTAAGATACGCTAATGGCACTTTGATTGACAGGTGTTGGGCTGAAATGACAAGATGTCTGGGATTGCCTCAAAATATTCAGGGGGGGAGGGGTGACGTCAGCTTCATGGGGGAGCAAGCAGACTGCAGGGTTCTGCCCTTAAATTTACAACAAGTCAGAAACCAAAGCTTGACACAGCATCCTCTGCTCAGCACACAAACATGCCTGAAAGAGCCACACAGTGGGGCACGTGAGGGGGCGTGTGGGAACTGGCAGAGGGGTGGGATGGTGGCCACAGCGTGGATGGGGACCCGCTGCAGCTCCGTGAGCACGAGGGCTGGGTGACGGGGGGCTGCAGCAGCTGCTCTGCGGCCTGGAGCTTAAGTCGGGCAGAGCAGCGTCCCCAAGAAAAGGCATCACCCTTCCTGCCTCCGCACCACGATGGAAAAGATAAAAGAAGACAAGGAAACTTTAGACTGCTCTACAAAGTCACAGTCATCAGAACAGCCTGGTATGGCAGAAAAACAGACTCACAGACCAATAGAATGGAACTGAGGGTCCAGGAAAACACCCACAGGTGTACAGGCAACCAACTTTCAACCAACAGAGCTGGGAAAGCCCAGGGGCGTGTGCTGAGTGTGACTAGACCACTGACACCACACACGAAAATCACAACACAGAGAGCAGATGCGTTCGAACCAGAACGGGCTGCCGCATATGTGATGCTTTCTTCACCCTGCGAATCCTGCCAAACAGTCAAAGAAGTGAAACCTTTCCTTCTCAAAGTCTGCGAAATAACTGAAGAGAAGAGAAAACTTCCTAAAACACTGGGTGAGGCCACCGTGGCCCTGAGCCCAACAGCTGGCGAGGACAGCGTGCTCCGAAGCTGCAGACCAGTATCGCTGATGGCCACACACGGAAAACCCTAAACAAGACACAAGCAAAGCCAACGCAGCAACACGTTACAAAAAAAACACATCATAATTGAGTGGGTTCATTCCAGGGGCTCAAGGATGGTTCAGCATCGCGAGTCCATCACAGTAACACAGCATGTTAGCAAAAGGAAGGATAAAAATATATGATCTTATCAATAGATGCTGAAAAAGCATCTAAGATACAATATACATCGCTCGATAAAATGGCTACAGAAGGAAAGCACCTCAACATAATAAAGACAAGATATGACAGACCCTCAGTGAACACCACGCTCGATGGTGAAAAACTGAAAGCTTTTCCTCTAAGATCAGGAACCAGTCAGGGATGCCCACCCTCACCTCCCTCACTCAGCCCAGTGTAGGGAATCCACGCCAGAGCAATCAGACAAGAGAAAGAAATAAAAGGCATCCAAACTGGGAAGGAAGAAATAAGTGTCACCTTCTGCAGATGACATAATTCTGCACGTAGAAAGCCCTGGAGACGCCACCAGCAACCTATCAGAAATAGTACGCAAATGCAGTGACGCTGCAGGACACAGACATCAGGGCATGAAAACCCACTGCTTTCCCAGATACTGATAAGGCAACTCCAGGAAAAAAATTAAAAAAAAACAACCAAAGGTTTTGCAATTACAACTGAAAGAATAGCACTACCATAGGACCCAGCAACCCCTCCTCCAGGTGTCTACGTGAGAAACTCGAAAACATTTATTGAGAAAGACACACGCACCTCTACGTTCACTGCAGCGTTATTCACGACGGCCCAGACATGGAGACACTGCTGTGTCCTTCCCTAGAGAACTGTCAGATAAACCACGCACACACACACGCACACTCGCAGTGCAACGAAGGAGCACACGCACAACGCAGTGCCAGCAAATGAGGAAGCACTGCCATTTGTCACAGCAGAAAACGAAAAGAACCGCAG
The DNA here is from genome assembly GCF_022682495.2 of Desmodus rotundus. Classification (NCBI taxonomy): domain Eukaryota; kingdom Metazoa; phylum Chordata; class Mammalia; order Chiroptera; family Phyllostomidae; genus Desmodus; species Desmodus rotundus. The sequence goes on from NC_071396.1 coordinate 34,953,934, forward strand.
GCTTTCACTCCCAAGTGGCACGTAAAACAGCAAGGAACCCTCGGAGGGGAGAGGGCGGGGGAGGACAGAGGGGGACAGATGTATGGTGACGAAGGAGACTTGACTTTGGGTGTCGAGCACACCGTGCAATATTCAGGAACGTGTTATAGCAGCAGCTGTCACCCAGGGTGCCGCAGGAATTTTTAAGATATGCAAAACCTATTTAGTCACTGAGCTCCTCTCCCTCAGATCGTCAAAGAGAAAAAGGACAATACCTAACACAGTATCCGTCCGGTGTGAATGAGTCCAAGTTATACCTATTTTTTGTTAGATTGGCAAAATATAACTTTTTGGTATGCCGTGGAGTTTTAGTAATTAGTTGTGCGCCATGAGCTAAAAAGGTTGCGAATTGGGGAGGGTGGAGGTGGGGGAGGGAGGGGGGTTTGGCTGGGGTGGGGTGGAGGGATGGGGAGGAAAGGCACACAACTGTAATTGAATAACAATAAAAAATTTTTTAAAAAGTTGAAATTGCTGTGTTATAGAATTGTACACTGGAAACTTACGTAAGTTATTACCACCCCGTAGGTTTAACTGAACGGCATGCATTTCAGCAATGAAACAAACGCAGGAAAAATTCAACAACTGAACCTTGGTGGTGGCACATGGGGCCCCCTGCACTGGCCTCTCTTCTCATGTACGTGAACTATTTCATGATGCATTTTACAGTGACTTCATAGCTATTAAAAAGTTCAACTGGTCACCACCTAAAATCATCCCCTCCCCTGTCACACGTATTGCCACTAGGCGTAGCACGATTTGGGGACACCGTGTGCCCACCCAGCAGGCAGTGCTTCCTGCGAGCTAAACACCGCACCTGACTTCACTCCATTCATCCTCAGCGCCACCCTGTGAGCCATGTACGGTTACTGTCCCCACCTCAGGAGTGAGAAAACTGAGGCACCAGAGGGGTCATCCTACCTGCCCCGGGTCACACAGCAGTGAGAAGCTGAGGTGGGCATCAGACCCGGCCGTGTGGCCCCTGCCCGGCGCCCACCGCTCACCTGTGCGGACCAGCTCGCTGATGAGCTCCTCCTTCATGCGGATGTTGATGGCCAGTTCCCGGATCTTCTGCTGGGCTTGGGCCAGCCGCCACTCAGAGGCCGTGGCGGCGGGGTCCTGGCGGGGCCGGGCCTGGGCCTTGCTCCCATGAGCCACTGTAAAAGGCCATCGGTCAAGGCTGCTGTGCCACCTGACAGTGGGGAGGCAGGGAGTGCAGGGGAGAGGCCGGCCAGGGTGGCCAGGGAGGACAACGGGTGAACTGTCCAGAGTGGCCCGTCGGGACTGTGGAGGGAGAAGGGGTCTGGGCCTCTCCGCACCCCACCAAGCTCACCTCTGGGCTCCGGGGTGGCTGCCCCCAACTCCTCAAGGCAAAGCTCCGGGACCTTCCTGCTCGGTGGACTCCCTGGGCCTGCATCCGCCCTCTGGTTCCACTTGCTGATGCCGTTTCTGGGGGGCAGAAGCAGGCGTCTGGTACCCCTCCACAGCCCCTGCCCCAGCCCAGCCACCTGCCAGGCCAGAGGGAAGAAGGTGGGTCCCCAGCCTTCCATCCCACCATCAACATAACTGGTCGGCCCAACGGAACCCCAGGGCCAGGGGCCAAGCAGAGGGGGTGCAGGGGAGCAGGGGCACCAAGGACTGCCTGGGAGGCCGGCCCACCCCTGTCTGCTCTCTCCCCAGGGCCGGCAGGGGCGGTGTGGGTGAGGGCAGCCTGAGACCACAGGGTCCAGCCAGGCGAGTCCTTGCCAGGTTCCCCATGGTCCCCGCTCACCTGCGCAGGTGCAGCGTCTGCCGGGGCGGCGGCTGCTCATCCCCTTCCCCCTCCTCTTCCGATGAAGCTGAGGAGCCGCTTCCCAGCCTGTCTACCTCCGCCAGCAGCCTGGCTCCCCTCTCTGTGCCATCCGTCACCTGCTAGGGGAGAGCCAGGGTTTCAGGACGGGAAGCCTACAGGGCATTCTCCGTGGGCCATTCCCAGCACCAAGGCTGTGCTGCCACCTGTGCCCTGCCGTGCACACCTACCTATACCCCCACCCCACCTTCAACGTCCAGCCCGATGACACTGAGTCAGAGCAGGAGCTGCCTCCCCCGCTCCAGCTCCCGTACTTCCCGATACTCTCAGGTGACCACACGCCACTTCCATCTTGTACACAGGTCACCTGCACCCGAGTCTTGCTAACAGCGCCCAGCCAGACTGACAGCTGCAACACGGACTTCTGCCAAACCCACAGCCTCCCTCCCCTCGTCCCTCGGGACTGAGAGCTGGGACAGCCCAGCGCGTTCAGGCAGATGCAGGCACAGCCTTTGTCCACAAGGCCCCACGTGACAGAACCAGAAGCAGGAGACCGGGCTCCAGGAAAGCGGGGCTCATGGGAAAGTAAACTTGCAAAGAGAGGCACCCAAAGACAGGGCACATGGCCTCAGAGTGATGAGTTCCCCATCTCTGGAGGCATGCAAGCTTCCTGTCCAGTGTGGAAGCCTCTCTCTAACCCCCAAGCAATCTCCAGTTACACAGAGATCCCCCACAGCATCATCCTTCTGAGAGGCCCCCCAGTCACCCAAATCTTGGCCCTTCCTCTAGGGACACAGGGAGGGGCATCTCACAGGTGGTCCCATGAAAGCCTGGGGTGAGGAACATTCTCCGGCCTCACCCTTCCCCTGCCCACTCCAACAGGTCTAGCAGCACCCAGCCTGGCCACCTCCTCACCTCTCCACAGTTCTCAGGGCCAACTTTGTCTCCAAGAAGGCTCATAGGGGGTACCATGTCCAGCATGTGGCTGTGGGCACCCGCCAGAGGTGCTGTGTGAGGCCGGGGCCCAAAGGACCCAGGAGGCAGGCCCTGCAGGAGCCCCGGGGCCCCCCAGCCCGGCCGCACCAGCTCCAGCTGTAGCCGTAGCTCCGCCATCTCCTCCTGTTGCTCACGCAGACGGTCGCTCTGCAAGACATGGGCCAGGTGCTGAGGGGGGTCGACCGGGACGGAGTGCACGAGACTGGGGAACAGGCATGAGGCCACCTGCTCCCTGTGGGCTGACCCTGAGGAGGCTCTGACCACCTCTTGGTCCCACCAAACACACACTCACATGCACACGTGCGCGGGCACACACACACACACACACACACACTCACACTGCACCAGCTCTCATTCCACCCTGCCAGTCCTCCATGTCCCTGCCAATCACGGCCACCAGAGGGCACCAGGAACAACGCTGACCCAGTTACCTTGGGACCAAGGAAGGAAGGATCCGTCTGCAGTGCCCCACCTTGCCACCCTGCCAGGCCCACCTGCCACCCACACTCAACACCATCCTGCACACCTACCCACACCGTTGTGTTCCCACCTCCACGTTTCTGCCCACGTGTGCACACCCCCATCTCCCCCGACCTGCTGGAACCTGCCCCCCCTGGGAAACTCACTCCCTGGCACCCCCACCTGCAGCTTGTACTGCTCCATGGCGTCCTCCAGGGCGGCCAGAAAGTCTCGGTTCTCCTCCTCCAGCCGGGCCACCTGGTTCTGCAGGGCCAGCAGCACCCCCTCGCCTTCCTAGGGGGCAAGGAGACAGGCTTCAGGGGCAGGAGCGAGCAGGACAAGTCTGTCTGGCCCTGTTCCCTCCCTCTGTCCTGCCGGGGGTCCCATAGCCCTATTTGCTGCTCTGTTCCAAGCCCTGCCTAAGGTGCCCTCTGCAAGCCACATGGGCCACCTCTGTGAACAAAGTACTGAGCCCTCACTGGCTGCTGGGCCCTTGCTACAGCTTCAGCCCTTGCATCGCCCCCAGGAGGTAAAGACCAAGGTCAGCCCTGCTGCACAGAGCGAGCCTGAGGCTGGAGGACATTATGGAGAATGACCATGGTCACCAGCTTTGAATCCCCAAGAGACTGTGCTAATGGCTGGATGTCTGAGACCTTCTCCTTCGCCTGCCCAGGGCCATACCTGGTCCTTGGCCACCTTTCTGCTGCCCGGTCCCTGCATGGCCTGCTCATCTGCAGCGGAGGTGCTCTCGATGCCGCTGTCGGGCCCCGAGGCGGAGCTCAGGGTGCTGCGCTCGCCCTCGACCTCACACAGCCAGTCGCGCACCTTGCGCGCAGCAGCGCCAGGCAGACCGGGCTCGGCCTGCAGCTCGCGCAGGAGGCTGTAGGCAGCATCAGTGCGGGCCCGGTAGCGCGCACACTCGGCGCCCAGGTGGGCAGCGGCCACGGCAGGGACGGCGGTGGGGCCCAGGCCACGCCGGCCGCGGTGGATGATGCGCGTCTCTGAGCGGTGCCGCGGGGGACCCCGTGCCCCGGCTGCCTCCTCTGGCGGCCGCTCGGCCTCAGGCCGCCAGTTGACAGTGGGGCGATTGCAGATGTTCTGAGCGCGGCTGGCGTAGTTGAGGGTGTTGAGGGTCTCATCAAAGTCGGAGGAGGAGGGGCTGACACAGGCGATCATTACCGTCTTGGCGTTCCCGCCCAGTGAGTCTTTGAGGATCCTGAGGACGCCAGGGATGCGTGTCAAGGACCCCAGTGTGCCAGGACCCGCAATCTGACAACCCCGCATCGGCCCGAGGCTCAGACTGCAGGCTGTGCACCGCAGAAGCCTGATCCCCTCCGCCTGCCCCAGCTCCACCCAGCGGCCACCTGGGAGCCACGACAGACAAGAGGGGCTCTCGTGGCCCTTTCTCCCACGGGCTCACCGGGTGATCTTGGAATCCCGGTAGGGGATGTGGCTGCCACGGCGCTGGGGGTCGCCCAGGGCGCTGATGACATTGCCCAGGGCCAGGAGGCTGCTGTTGATCTGGATGCTCTCCTTGAGGCACTCGCCTGTGCTCCCCGTCTTGAGCACCCTCTCGGAGCCGGCCAGGTCCACGAAGTGGAACTTGGAGACCAGCAGCTGGCCCGCGGCAGGGCGTGGCAGGCGGCTGGGGGCACGCCCCCGCTGCTCCAGGGTCACGGTGAAGACTGTGTGTGAACGGCTAGACAGGCGGTTGAGGTGTGTGGCCCCCGTGTGCCGTGCCGCATTGCCCATCTCCAGGAGGCTCAGCACTTCGTCCAGGCCCTCCACGTCCACCTCCTTCACCCCACACAGCACTGCGGGTGCGAGAGGCAGTGAGCCCAGGGCTGAAGGGTCTGCAGCTTCCCCCGCCCACTGCAAAGCCTCTCCCTCTGGGTGCAGGAGCACGTGCACCAGAGTCCGTGGGGGTGGGAAACCAAAGGGAAACTTTCCACAGCTTAGGTTTCCCAGTTAGGTGACCCTCCCAGAAAGGTAAGTCAGCCGGCGGCAGGGGAAGCCTCCTCAAGCCAGACGCCCCGCCCCCAGCCAGTGGGGCCCTCAGGATTTCCTCACCGACATTCCCTCGATCGTCTTCCCGAAGCTGGATGTCACGGCTGGCCGTGCCCACCTCGAGCAAGTCTCGGAACTCCTCCTTGTACACTTCCAGGTAGGTCACGTGCACGAGACAGTCCAGCAGGTCATTCTCATCGATGAGCTTGAAGGCCTCGGCCATGACCCGCGGAATGATGCCCTGCTCGTCCCCGTGGAGGGAGGCTGGGGAGAAGCGCGGGGCCCGCTGAGAAGGCCACTCGGCCCCCAGCCCAAGGGAGTGGCTCATCCCACTCTGGGCTGCAGGTCTGTTCAGAAAACAGCACCCCCACCCCCGCTGCCAGCACCCACACCTTTGCCACAGAACGGCAGCAAAAGGGCAGGGGACGAAATTCAGGTGCCACCGAGACCCCTCAGTGTGGGTGCGGGAGGGGCCACTCACCCACACTGGCCTCCCCCATGGTGTACGTCTTCCCGGAACCCGTCTGGCCGTAGGCAAAGACCGTGGCATTGAAGCCCTCGAAGAAAGCCTCCAGCAGGGGCTGCACGCAGGCCTGGTACACAGCCTCCTGCCCGGCATCCTCGTCCAGCACCACGTGGAAGCCAAAGTGGCGGTCCCGGCCTAGGGTAACCCGGCCGCACGCCGACTCTACCCGCAGGCAGCTCTGGTGCCCGTGCAGCAGCTCCTTGGGCAGCAGTGGGCGGACCCGCAGGGCCACCCTCACCGGGGCCTCCTCAGCCCCTGGCAGGCTCTGGGCCTCCAGCCCCATGTTGGTGGGGGGCAGCTCCGGGCCCTGCGGGAAGAGACCTGCACCTTTGGCATCTGTGCTGCAGGGGCCAGGCTTGCCCTACAGGTGGCCTTGGAGGGGCACAGGGGAGGGAGGTCGACGTCCAGAGCATCCTCCGTGCCACCTCCTGGTGCCCGAATGCCACAGGAGCCACAGTGCGGCCCTATAAGAGACATGTCACAAAGCAAGACCCTGACGCCTCCTCCGGACACCCAAGGGCTTGCGTTCCAGCTGCACCCGGTCCCTGTGACTCGGTCCCCCAGAAAACACATACATCTGCTGAGTTCTGATCTCTGCCTTTGTCACCTTGCACCCCCTGTCCCACCTTCTTCAAAAAAAGGTCAACAGATCCTTGCACACGTCCCAAGCCCCCCAGTGGATGCCTGAAACAACAGCTAGCGCCGAACTCTGTCCGTGCTGTGCTTCCCCCAAACACGCACACTTGTGCTAAAGTTTAACTTATAAATCAGGCACAGCTAGAGATTAGCAGCGATACCTAACGAGGACATGAGCAATTACAACAATACAGCGCAATAAACAGCGTGTGAAAGCGGTCCCTTGTCCCAGGGGGGCCCTGGATGAAGTCCCTGTGTAAGCTCACTGTTTTCTGGCCCAGCAGCACCGTCCATCAAACAGGGCGCTCCAACCCCGACCGGCCCACTTCCCGCCTCTCCCACCGTGCGTAACTTCTGCAGTGTAAGTGGCAACAGCAAAACTAGCAAATTCCTCTTCCCTCACAATTTCACGGAAGATTCATTCTTTCGATAGACCTTCCCATCTAAGCATCCTGTTGTTCGTTTGTTTGTTTTCTTTCCCTGATATAAGTAGAGAACTTTGCCCTTTCACTTAAAGGAAGCACTTTCTGGCTTCCCGCTGGAGCATCCGAACTGCCAGCATAGCTGCTCTTGCACCCTGGGCCCATGACGAAGGCAAGGGCGGGCCTCTGGAACACAAGCACGGGGATGCTGCCGGCACTGGGAGGGCCTGCCGAGCGTGCGGGCCCTTGCTGGCTTGCTGGAGTGCCTCAGGTGCCGCGTGTTTTACAAACTCTCCCCTGCAGTGCGGAAGGGAACGGGACATCGTGAGACTGCCTCACACTACTTGGAATGGCACACAAGTTAAAACTTAAGATTTCTGGAATTTCCCATCTAATATTTTCAGACCACAGTTAACCGTGGGTAACTGAAACCGTGGAAAGTGAACCCGGAGCTGCGTGGGGTGGGGGTGGGGAGTGGCGAGTGTATTTCTCAGGTTCACGGGCTTCTCCCCATCCTGTACCAAAGCCCTGGCCCTGGCCACTGACGTCCTGATGTGTGACCTTTACAAGCCCCTTCTCCACCACAACCAGGGGCATCTCTCAAATATGCCAACGCCATCTTAAACTCCTGTGAAGAAGCTAAACTTGAACAGTCCCTTCGTACCTGGACTACCCACACATCCCTACTCAGTGTTGCCCACCTCTTCGAGCCAGCCCCACCCTCTGCAGGGAGCCAGGCAGGCACCCTGCTGGCCCGCTCCCCACACACAACCCCCAGCTGCTGCCATCAACGCTGGCCTCCGCACACGCTCCAGGTGGGGAGCTGGGAGCAAGGAGGCGGGGACCACCCTGTCCACTTCCTGCAGCATCTCCACTGCCCAGCACAATCTGCCACCCTTCGTCGCTGCCGGGAGCGGTGAATAATATTTATTCAAGGAACTTGCCCGGTATTCATCCTCCCTGGTCAGCCCTACCTGCGCACCTGCCCCACTTTGTCACCACACGTTTGCCTCCGTTACTGAGCTTTGTTTTATCGCGCTTCACAGGCGTTGCATTTTTTTTTTTTTAAACAAACTGAAGGCAAGACCTTCCCCCAGCAAAAACGGTTACATCTGGTTACAGCCCGCCCTGCTCGGGTGTCCACGGCGACGCCCGCAGCGAGCCTCCCACGCTGCGGGTCACCGGAAACTGCACGAACGATTACACGCAGCACACAAGCACCATCGATGTCACGGCTTATGTTTTCACTAGCTACACTCTTCATCGTTATCCTACGTCTGAAACAAAGTTCGCTGTGAAGCCGCACCGCGTCTCCGGCGTAACCGTTTTGTGCGCTGCCTGAGTTTCTCGTGCTGGGTCCAGGGACACGCTGCACCGCCCCGGTGCGCACTCAGCGTTCCCACAGAATTTACCTTCTCTCAGCGCCTGTAGCGGGTTTTTGTTCACGAAATCATTCCGTCCCTGCCGGGTGGCCGGCGCTGGAGACACGGCGGTACCTATCCCGCTCATCCCAAACTTTTTAGCTCCTTGCGGGCCCGCTTCTCTGCACCCCGAAGGCATCCAGAGCCCTCCGCCCGTGCGGTCGGGCGCGGGCACCGGAGCGGACGCCGGAGGCGGGGGCTCCGGGAAAGTTTGGAAAAGTGCTCACCAGTGCAGGCGCCCCGCACGCCCTCCTCCCGGCCAGGCCAGGCAGGTTGGCCTTAGACCCCCGACTTCGGGGAGGGGGCTCCCGCCCGCCCCGGAAAGGGCTCCAGGAGGCTGGTGAGCGAGGATGGGCTCCACCGGGGTGCCGGCTCCCAGAGCCGCGGGGCCGGCCTGCGCAGGGGGCGAGCGCGCCCCCCACGTCTCCGGGGCCCCCACTTACCTGCCAGGGTGTCAGGGGAACCCCCAGCCCTGGGGCCAGCCTCCCAGCCCCAACGCCGCGCGCTCTGATGCCGTCACCAGGACCCCCGCCCCCCGAATGATCCCGCCTCCCCCCACCCCTCCGCAACCCCGCCTCCGCTCGGCTCCTGGGGGCAGAGGCAGGAACTGGGCGGTGCCGCGGAGTCGGTCGGCGGGTGGGGCGGGGCCCCGGGGCGTGGCCACGGGTCTCCATTCCACTCAGCACCGCCCGAGAACCCGCCCCTGGGCCCAGATCATAGCGCAGGCTCACGGAATTCTGGGGACACAGCGACCCACCTGCCGGCCTGATGCTCTCCCTAGAGAAGCCCCCCTGCCCGCGGGCAGGGCGCCCACGTCTCATAAGAGCAAGTTGTAACTTGTGAGAAGACGAAGGTTAGTTAACCAGGGCACGTTTGCGCTCCGCGAGGGGAGGGTGGAGTTCCCAGCCCCGGGACTCTGGAAGACGGGCTCACACCTTCCTGTACTCAGGTGTCGGCCTTTGCTCCTCTCGCCCCGGCATCGCTCCCGATCCCGGCACGCCCCGAGCCCCTCCAAGCTCTGCAAAGCTCTCCCTCCCCAGGTCCCAGGAAGCCCCCACCTCCTCTGCTGATTTCACAATCCCTTCTGAGGCTCAGAGGGATCCATCCCCCATGGTTTTCAGGGTGGCGATAGCCGTCCGCTTCTCCCCGGGGGGACCGGGACCTGGCTGCACCAGAAAGTCATCGCTGTGCCCCTTCTGCGCCCCAGACCCAGCTGGGCAAGTCCTGGCCCACAGCTCTGGCTTGTGAGCGCCCAGTTTGCAAAGGGCATTGGACCCATGGGTCCACTGGTCATTTGTCGTCTCGGCTAACAGAAGGACCAGAGGGAGAAGTGTTGGGAGCGGCTCCACTCTTGCTGGCTGAGAGTCCCAGAGGATGTTCCCGGAAGGCAAAGACCAGATGGGAAAGGAAAACTCCCCACTCTTCCCCTTATAGTGTGTTTCATCTTATTAATCATGGGTGGTTTTTGGATGGTACGTCATAATGGTGGGAAGAAGACTTTCCCAAGAGGGATTCCAGGGAAACAGGAGACTGCAGACGGAATAACAGAAAGTAATTCCACACGCCCTGATACTCCTGCCTGTAATTCTAGGGAAGCTGAAAGAATGATGCAACAAGAATGAGACATAATTCTAAGAAATCCGCCGAATTCACCCCCTCCTTTACCTTGAATAGGAATATATATCAATTAGACAGGCATAGAAATAAGAAAAGCTGGTTAGCTATTAGGTATACAGAAATAGTTACTATGAAGCTAAAGTTTATAGTACACAGAGAAACATTTTAGACAGAAAAGATAGATAGCTAAGTTAGATATCACAAAGGCCTTATTGCCTCTGCTCAATTTACTGTATACTTTTGCCCTATGAACAATTTCTGAAAATGTCTAATCGTCTGATTTATGACTCTCTTAGTTAAAATAATCTTTGTTCACTATAACTGAATCTATGGAAACTTTGGCCAAAACAATCCTTGTTTAATATATTTAAATCCATAGAAACTTTTGTACTTTTCCTGGTTACCTTTGTATTGATGTTTCTGCTTAACTGATCATGCTATACACTTGCAAATGTTAATCTATGCCAAAAAGGAAAATATAAAAATCCATTTGTGCTTGCAATAAACAGAACAGAGCTTCACTGTCCTCTGAGGCGTGATGTCGTCTGTCTCCCATCGCCGACGCCTCATAGCACCTTCGGGACCCCCTGGACTCTGCTGCGGCTGGACCGCGGCAACTGGCGCCCGAACAGGGACATGAACCCTGGACCCTCAGATTAAAAGTCTGATGCTCTACCGACTGAGTCAGTGGCAACGTGACAAAGGACCTGGCCTCCCATTTCTCCTCTGCCCTCACCTTCAGACAGGAAACACCCAGAGAAGGGGTAGAGCGAGCCCTTGGTTATTTGTGCAGCTGCAGATGGAAACGAAAGTAGAATTTGCTTTGGAAGCCTACTCGGCGTTATCTAACAATTTTAAGATGCAGACACCCTTTTGCCCATCAAGTCACGGTTCCAAGTGACAGGTTCCTCCTAGAGATACACGTCCACACATGTACCCAAGACATTCTGTATCGGACGTTTATGGCAGCACTGTTTGCGTTAGCGGTAAAAAAAAATGGAGACAACCTCAAAGCCCTTCGTTAGAGAACTAGTGAAATCACTTACATTATGAAGCACCTACTGTGTGGCCAGTAAAAAGTGAGGAGGATTTCTGATCTCAAAGGAGTATTGTGAGGGGAAAAGAGCAGGCAGGTAGAGCAGCCCCCAGTGGTGGGAGCCACGTGTGAAGCATACACACACACACACACACACACACACACACACACACACACACGAGCTTGCGCACGCGTGCCCAGCTCGCGGAGGGGCACCCGGACCTCAGGGGGGACACACGCTCCCTCTTGCAGCATTTGAATTTTACACTACATGTGTGCATGTCCTAGATTTCCTGAATATTGACATCTGAACTTGGGATGCTCCAAACCAGGGGTGTACAACCTGCGGCCCACGGGCCGCATGCAGCCCCGGATGGCTGGGAATGCGGCCCAACAAACCCTGCAAATTTACTTGAAACGTTACAAGATTTTTTTGAGATTAGGTGTCGCAGTGTATTTAATGTGTGGCCCAAGACACCTCTTCCTCCTCCGGTGTGAAGCACAGAGCCCGAAGGTTGGACACCCCACAATAGTACAGACTTTCTCCGGTGAAGGGTCACCACCACCGTCCCCCTTCACGAGGGACACCAGTGTTCCAAAGAGGAGTGACAGGGTGAAGGCGCAGGTGGAAGCCCCGGGGGGAAAGGATTCAAGGGGATGTGCCCTGAGCCAGAAGGTGGTGCTGGGGACACGGGGACCCAGCCTGTGAAGACGCGCGGCACTGGGAACACCCCGAGGGACGCTGCCTGTCACACAAACACACAGGAGCTTTTCCACCCGACTGCGGTTCCTTCAAAGTAGCCCGCTGGGCGGCCGCACACTCAGAAGCCCCTGAGCCTGACAGCGCGTCCAGAAGTCCTGCCTGCGCGGACTTTCAGGTCAGTCAGCTGTCTGTCTTACAGAGGATGCTCCTAAACCTTGGAAACAGTCAAATGGTGTCTGGTCACAGGTTTAAAGAAAGAAGGGAGACATCAAGTTAAGCAACGAACCTTTTAGTAAAACAAACGAGACAGAATCAAAGCAGGTTGCTGCTCAGATTTTTCTTTAAAATTGGCCGCAGGCTAAGGCCCCAGAGCACACGAAGACACGTGCCAAGGTGCAGGGTGCCCAGGGGACTACTTTGAAAACGGCAACGCTCTCATGGACGCGTTAGGTTTTGCTTACTTGCTGGCGACATGGCCCTGGCCCCCTGGGCACGGCGGCCACCGGGGGGCCCTTAGCTCTTCTTGCGCAGCTGGTTGTACTGCGCACGGCCCAGGATGGGCTCCATGACGCTGGGCCGGAAGAAGCTGTCGCTGACCCTGCGCGCTGGCTTCTCCCGGGGCGCGGCCAGGAAGGCCGGGCGCGGCGTGGCAGGCGGGTCTGCTCTGTCCTCCAGGCCCTGCGCCCTCGCACTGCGCAGGCTGCCTCTGGGCTGCGCCAGGCGCGTCAGGGGCTCTGGGCTGGCTGGTGGCACCCCAGACACCCTGCGCTCGGTCTCCTCCGGCAGGTTGTCAATGTCCCGGAACTCACTCTCGGGCTCCATCAGTGACAACCTGGGGAGCTGAGGACCCGGCACCCCATCAGGGCCCACTGGGTCTCACCTTGCGCCTCCCACCCACCGCCTCCCGGGAGCAGCCGTCAGGGCAGCACAGGCTGGGTGGCGGGACAAGGGCTTTGGGTGAGGCTGGAGGGGGTGCTCAAGGGAGACAGCTGAGGCCCTGCCTGCCCTGCGGGTCTCCATGGCCCAGAAGCCCACAGCAAGGCAGCCCTATGACAAAGCTGCTGGACCCCGGGGTCTTTAGGTGGCAGGTCAGCAGCTTCCCTGACCCATCTTGGGGCCCAAGTTTTAGACTCAGCACGACCCGCACACTGGCCCGCGCGGGCCAGGGTATCCCTGCCTGGTTCTGTTTTGGGCCTGAGGTAGACCAGCTGGCTGTGAGCACCTGGGCAGATGTCTCAGGGCAACTGCTGCCCCTCGGGGAGGAGCGGGGGGCTCACCGGCACGTAGTGCACCACGGTGTCCACCACGTTGTCCGTCACCCCCTTCAGGGCGTCCGACAGCGACATGGCCCGCCCCTTCGTCGGGGCGACAGTGGGGGCTGGTGTGAGGCCCAGCACCCGCCCTGCCGTGCCCAGCACCGTGGCAGGCGCCCAGGTCACGACCGAGACGGTGCCCCGGAAGGCCTTGTGCAGGGCCTGCACCACGCTGCCCAGGAGGCCCCTCGGCCGGGGCGGGGCTGCCACCTGGGGACAAGAGCGGGTCAGCCCCTCCTGCAGCAGTCCAGGCCCTTCCCCTCCACGCCACCGAGAGCTGGGGGAAAGAACGTGGACCCTGGCTCTGCCACTGGCTATGTGGCCTCCATCAGGTCACTTCCCCTCTCTGCATGTGTGGACAAGTCTCTGCCTGCCTCTGTCTCCGGGCCGTTGTGGGGTCAGCCGACCGAAGGGCATGGAAGGGCCTGCTGGCTGCCCTGCGTGCCACGTCCCTGGGCCTCTGCTTCTCACCCCTCTGTGGGCTGTGGGGCCTGGGGGCTCCCGCACCCCACTCGGCTCTGCTCTCACCTCACTGAGCTTCTCCTCAGCCTCCTCCTCCTCTTCCTCCTCCTCCTCCCTGCTGTCCTCCCCCTCGGTGTCTGTCTGGTCCTCCTGGTCCTCGTCCTGGGTGGCGGCCAGGCTGTGCAGCCAGGGCACCCGCACCTCGCTCCGCCGCCGGGACACCACCTGCATGGCCGCCGATGCGCCCCACTGCGCCAGGCTGCTCTGAGGGAGCAAATGGGGGCCTCTGGCTTCAGCCCTCGCAGCCAAAGTCCCTCGCCCCCAGGGGCAGGGTGGGGGAGGTCAGTGCCCCCTGCGGCAGACCACACTCTGACCTCCCTCCCTGGTTCTGCCTACTTCTCAACTTCACACGAATGGACTGCGGCATGGGGTGCGTTTTCGTGAATGGCTTCCCGCGTTCAACACTATGCTATGAGGGGGCCCCTCTTTCTCTTTCCCGGGTGACATGCAGCCGTGGAAATGCGCCACACCCGCCCCTGCTGGCAATGGGTGTCTGGGTTTTCTCTGCTCTCTGAGAAGGAGAAAGTCCACAGGGGCACTTCCCACAGCAGCCTGGGGGCCCGCGGCTCTCGTCCTGCTGGGGCCCTGGGGATGTGTATGTGACCTGAGCCACGGCCCTGGCAGATCGTTAGGAGTGAAACAATCAGGCGAGCCAGGGTGTCCCACGGGGGAACCAGCAGGCCTCCCACCCAGTAAGTGGCCCCCATGTAGGGGACACAGGGGAGCTGCCACTCCCACCTTCCTACTGGAGTCAAGGAAACCAGAGCACAGTAGGTTCACAGCAAACATGTGCCTGAATGAATAGGCCAGGCCAACAATGCTTTTGAAAGGACCCCCCCAAATGATGGCTGAAACGTGGGTGCTGGCTTCTATGCTGTAATACTGTTTCGTTTCCTTCTCTGGCCTCAGCTGCAAGACACGCAGAGAGGTGGGGAGGGGAGAAGTTAGCCCTCCCTGGGCCTAGGAATGGCAGCTGCTCCTTTGATGCAGCAGATGGCAAGTTAGAAGTCTCCAGAAGGGAGATCAGACACCTGGGACACTGTCTCCGAGCCTTGCTTACCACAGACGACGCTCCCTCGTGCAGGACAGCAGCCGGGGGTCTCTGCTCCCTCCCAGGCGGGAGGGCCCCAGCAAGAGACCCAGCTGGGGGGATGAAGGGGGCTGGGACCAGCGGGAGCATGGGAGACAGAAATGGGGGTGGTCCCGGCCCACCCCCACAAGGCTGGCCTTGCTCGTCCCCTGCGGCCTCGAGCACTGGCCCTCGGCCCCTCAGTCCCCTCGTCCTGAGACCTGAAGTCCCAGCCCAGGCAGGGGCCAGTGGAGCTCAGGGCAGACACTCACCAGGGGCGACACGCCGGGGACCCACATGGCCAGGGCGTGGCCCCGCTTCAGCACCTGGGCTGTGGTCTGGAGGGTGTGTCGGGACAGGTTGTCAGCCAGGGCCCCAACCCTGCTCACAAGGCTTGGCTTGGTCTCGGGAGGCCTGCGGGGATGCCGGCGTCCTGCAGCGGGCGCTGGGAGGCAATACAGGAGATGGGAGATCAGAGGAGCTGCCGTCCTGGCTCCACCCCGGCTCTGCTCAGCTCTCCGTGGTGACATGGGCCACCCCTTTCCCCCTTTGGGGGCAAGCGGGAGCATGAGGAAGGGAGCCTCTGGAAACCCCACCGGGCCTCCCCTGCTGACTTCGCTATTCCCGGGCAGCACGGGGCCCCTCACCCCCCAGGGTGGGTCTGCCAGTCCCTCCCGGCAGGTACCTGACTCGTCCTTGGCTGGAGGGAGGAGGCACTCGACGACCTTCTCCACTCCGCTCAGGGCCAAGTCAGCCCCTCCCGAGGCCAGGCGGCCAGCGCGGGTGCCGGCAGCATACTCAGCGGTGCCTTTGGCCGCCCCCCAGGCGAGCTCACAGCCAGCCAGGGCAGCCCCCAGGACCTTGTCCGAAGTGCTGGCTATGGGCATGCTGATGCTGTTGCGGGCACTGCGGAGGCGGGTGGAGATGGTGTCCTTCAGCTCAGACGCGATCTGGGGGTGTAGGGAGGAGGGTCAGGCTCGCTTAGAGGTGCAGGGGACTGGCACCAATATTTGTCACAGGAGAGGGCTCTAGAAGCCCTGCGCCCAGCACAGGGCAGGGCTCAGCTCCTGTGACAGATGGCTGAGCTCAGAGACCGGCGCCCTGAGGCCCCTGGTGCGGCTGAGCCCACAGAGACCCCGGGGACTGTGCACCCAGGGGGAGGGTCTCTTCAGCTTCATCGTCCAAAGGGTTGGATCGTGAGGACGTGGGACTTCCAGCCTGGGGTCTATGTGACACGTGACCTTAGGAGGCTGCAGTCACCACTTGGTCCAGTGCAGGCCCACAGGGTGTCTCGAGAGTAGGATCGGGAACAAGGGGACCTGTCCTTGTGCCTGCTGGTGCCAGGAAGCCTGCCTCCATTTGCATCTCCGGGGGAGGAGGACACACACTGTGTGGCCTTTGGGGCAGGCAGCCGCCACCAGCCTTGGAGGGCGCTGGCTACAGAAACAAGAGGCCCCGTCATGGAATCAACAGCTCGCACCCCAACCCTTGAGGTAGTGGTGGGGGGCCCAGGGAGAAGAGGGAAGGGCTCACCTTTTCAGGAGGGTACTGCAGGGCGGGGATCTTCTCCTCCAGGTGGTCCAGGCCCCGGCAGGCCAGCTCATTGGCAGCTATGACTGAAGCAAAGGGCCAGGCTGCGGTGAGCCCATCTGCGCCGGGAGGGCCCAGCAGTGGCCTCTGTGCCAAGGAAGGGCTGGGGCCTTACCCCCAGCCCTACTCTCTCCGGAGCCTCCCGGGACCTGCGGCCCTCTCCCACCTCTGGCCCCCTTCCACCGTGACGCCTGGAGACGGGCCAGCTTCTGCCACTGGGGTGGGAGCCCAGGAGTGACACAGCCCCAGCCACAGCCATGTGCGGCTCCAGGCCCGTCGCAAGCTGCCTGAACCCCAGGTCCCACACTCTCAGACGTGGACTCAGGGGGCCTGCCTTGTGGGGCCGTGAGGAGAAAGGGACAGAAACTATGTGAGTCAGCAGCAAATGCTGGGCTGGAGCAGAGGGGACAGGGGAGGGGCAGCCGGGCCCTGGGCTCTCATTCTGCTAGAGCCGTGCGTTGTGGTCACAGCCAGCCCAGGCCCCAGCCCACCCAGGCCTTTCCTCTGAGCCTCCAGGAGTGAGATGGGCAACAGTGGGAAGGGGGCACAGGGTGGAGAAAGGAGTGGCCCCGGGAGCGGGCTCTGCAGTCACAATCGGAGGGCAGTGTTACAGGACATTTACAGAGCATCTGTCCTCCTGTGTGCTCCTCCTCCAGAGACCTCAGTCCCATCACAGCATGGTTAGCAGCCAGCCCAGACCACACAGCCGTCTCCTGGGCCCCGGGAAGAGGCCTGGGCAGCGGGAAGGCAGGGAGGCTGGCCCAGGGCCGGGGTCTTCCTCCCTCCAGGCCTGTCCCCCTGGCTGGCGGGCCCCTCGGCCACCCGGAGTTAGCTCTGACCGCGATGGTGGGAAGTCCGAGGCTTCTTGGAGCTGCTGCAATGTCCCTTGGCCCTGTCCAGAGCTGGAACTTGGAGACCGTTTTTTAATGGGAGCCGAGCAACCTGAGCAAGGGGCAGGTCTGGTCCGGCCCTGGCTGCCAGCTCTCTGCTGCCCCCACCTGTCACGAACTGGTACCTCTGGGCCCAGAGGCCTTCCCAGGGCCCTCCCCTCCCACAGCCCTGCAGGCAGGCCCATCGCGGTAGCCCTAGGAGAACGCCCGCTGGGCACATAGAGAGGAGGAGAGGTACGTCTGTGCCTACATCACACCTAGGGGGCCCTGCCCTCTGCAGCGACAGCCGAGAAGACCAGGTAATGAGTCACGCAGACTCACAGGCGATCGGACAGAGGGATGGGCAGACACGGAGACTGGTAGGCCAGCTGAGATCACTCACACTGAGTGGACAGCCTGCGGACCACCGGCTCCATGCTCCAGGCGGCCAGGCTGCTGGCGCCCTGCACGCCCTTCTCGTAGGCGTTGCACACGGAGGCTACCAGCGGGTGGGCCTCCTTGGTGCTGGTGTAGGTCTTCTGCACACACTCGCAGGTGCCGCTGACCACGGGCAGCTGCAGGACCCGCTGCAGCACGTTCTCCTGCTCCTGGCACGGGGGAGGGGCGGGAGGACGTCCACATGGCAGCCGGGCCCTGGAGCCCTCTGGTGAGCCACCCCCCACGGCCGGAGCCTTGCAGCCTAGGCTTGACCCCCAACACCAGACACGCTGTCCCCACCCCCTTCCCACACACAGCAGCACAGGCTGCACCTCTGGATGCCAGAGGGGCCACTGCCACATGACGCCCTGGTTCCGGCATGCGGTGGCTCGGCCCTGAGTGGACATGCGCCTGGGGACACAGGGCACAGGCTTCTGCCCCAGGTCCCTTCTCCTCTCTCTCCCAGCCAACATTTCTGTCCCTTTTCCCCAAAGTCCTGTTTTTCGTAAGCACCTTTGCCCGCTCCCCAACCCTGGGCCTCTCGCAGAGCCCCACAAAATGCAGTGAAGGCAGGAAAAACGCTCCCTGGACTTCAGTGTCTCCTGCTCTGAGGCCCCTGAGCCTCCTCTCGCGGCCTCTTCCTGCCCTGGTGCCCACACCACCAGCCCCCCACAGAAGCCCAAGTTACTCACAGGGCGGTCTCCATCCAGCAAGGTCGGGCCCTTGTTGACTGCCATCGTAGCTCGTCAAGCTGCAAAGCAGAGCACCCAGGGCCGTCAGCAAACCTTCCGTGACAGACTCGGGGGTCAGCCCCCACACCTCACGACCCCCATGGGGCCCAGGCTGCCCGGGAGGGGAGCGAGCTCAGTGCCCCAAACAGAAGGCATTGGATCAGAGGGGGAAGTCACAGAGGAGCAGCTGCTCCTTGGAGTCCCACAGGGATGCGGCGCCCGCAGCCTGCCTGTCAGGACGGGCGCTCCTTACAAGGGTCCAGGGTGCAGAGCAGAAAACGAAGGTCACTTTAAGAGTTAAGAGGTTTTAGCTGAAGTTTCGGGGCTCCTAAGACAAGCGAACAAAACAGACTAGGATAGGTTCCAGGCTTAGTCTTTTTTTTTTCTTTTTAATGAAAAAGTTCTGCATTAAATCCTCTCTTTCTAAGCAAGCGTATCTGCCGGTCCTTCCCTCCATGCCCAGCCAGGCGGGAAGGTGGTCACTGGTGAAACCCGCGGTCCCGGCTGCTTTCTGAAAAAGCTAGTGGCCCCGGACCATCAACTACACTCTTGCCCATCCATCCACCGGGCAGGCCTCCGCGGGAAGATTCCCAGGAGACCCTGGCCCTCGGCATCCTTCCCTCAACTCTCAGAGACCAACCAGGTAAGGCAGGTCGTGCAGGTGTCCTGGGACCACGTACTCACTCTGGCTGCCGCCGCCTCCGTGCCAGAGCCCAGGCTGCAGAGTGCCGCCTCTGACAGGGACAGCTGCAGTCCCTGAGAGGAGTCTTGGGCAATGCTGCTGACACCTCCCAGCTGGGGGAGGGCAGAGGGGAGGAAGCCCGGTCCCTGGGTTGCCACGGTTATGTGACCCAGGGTCCCTGGGGCACGGCCTAGGTTCTGTAAGATGTAGCCAACTAGGAGGGAGGTGGGCGGCGGAGCGGAAGGGGCTCCAGGCTCCGAGCAGCGACTCCTGTAGCCACGGCCCCTTGGTTCTGTGACATGTTTCTGGCCCTTCTCAAGAACCTGTTTTCTGGAAACAAGGTGTTAGGCTCTGTGGCGTTAAATGCATGAGCTCTGAAGCTCCGTAATCTCTGGCTCCTTTTCCCTGAGGGTCCTGTGGGACTGTTTTCCACCCTGTCCTCATGACTCACTATCAGGAGAGAAATTCTGAACGGTGAGATTGAGCCCCGCTCTGTTTATGACGACAGGCTGCTCTCAGTGGAGAAGAGAACCAGAGCTAAGGCTGACTCCCCGAGTCGAGCCTTCAAGGGAACAATTTCAACCCCTGTAAATTCCTAGATCTCAGGGCTTGTGGGACTTCAGCTGGTCTGACAGGCCACCAGGACCCACAGCTGGAGAGCCACCTGGATTCTGTCTAGGCTGGAAAAGTGAGTATCGACCAGGAGTCTGTGGCGGACCAACAACTGGCAGCTGTCGCCTCGCACCCCCTCCTTAGCGACGGGTCAGATCTTCCCCAGGGTCCAGGCATGGGAGGACTCCCACGGCTCTTGACTGTCTCAGGAGGGCCTTTTAATGAGGATGGACAGCAGCAGAACAGAACTTCCCGCCCTTGCTGTGGATGTGGCTCTGTCTGCCGTCCACTCTAAGCTGTAAGCTGCGGGCAGTGGAGACTGAGGCAGAGGCAGGGTGGGGAAAACAGTTTTACGACAGACCCTCGGGAATCCATTCTGCGTCTGGGATGCAGTAAAACAGGAAGCACGGAGTCAGGAAGGGGAGAGCGTGCTGGCAGGGAGCCTCCAAAGGCAGTCCGGTAATACCCGACACAGTTAATACTTAGGGCTCCAACCTGGACTTCCGAACCTGAGGCAGTGATGGAGGGCAAGGGGAGTGCCTAAAGGGGCGGCCTCTGCCCGGGCTCTAGGGTCCAAAACACGTGACCCACGGGCCGTGTCTGGAGAGAGAACCCGGGCCAAAGGGCACCCTCCGCCTCTGGAGCTGTGGCCGCGGGCCAGAGGGAGCGCTGGGCTCCACGCCTGAACGCTCTGCTGCCAGGGCCGCTCCTTGGGCGCCATGGCAGCGAGTCCAGGACGTGGGTGAGAGGGGAGCATGGGAAAGGGCGTGCAGGGCCCCCCGGGAAGAGCCCAGCTGCTGCAGCCTCAAGGACACAGGTACCTTCCTTTCCCAGCCCCGTGGGCCACCACGCCCCTCCACCACCACCATCACTGCATGAGCAGTGGACTCCAAAAGTAAGCACAGTGCTCAAATGTTCATTATTGAAGATCAAGTTCTCAGGCGACAGGTTCAGTGGTGAGTGTGCTGGCTGGACAGCTATTAGGAACGCCTTTTTTTTAAATCACTAGTGAGTGTGGAAGCTTGGAGTTGGGGAGGGACCGATTACAAAGAAGAAAGACACACAGGGAGGCAGGTACTGGGGTGCACAAATTCTAGGTTCACCCCAGATTCTAAAGAGGCGCGTCCCCCAAACTCCCCATCACTGCCTTAACTTGGAGAGGACAGAGGCCCACCACGGACGCCACCGTGACCAGCCACCAGGCAGAGCCCCAACCCCACGGACGGGCTGCTGCAGGGGCCCCTCCTGGGCAGCAGTCTCAATGGGGCCACCTTGGGGGTCTTTCAACCTAGGTGGTCTACACCTAAAGCCTTCCTCCTCCGCAGCATGGGTCTCCCAGGCCCTCTCCACCCACTGCGCAGACTGCCTTCCTGGGGACCCTTCGTCCCCAAAACACATTCACAGATACAGGAGTCAGTTTCGTCTAGAAATTTAATTAGATATAATTAATCTGTTCCAGTAGAGGATGTGGACCAAGGAAAAACAGTTGTTTAAACTTTTTGTTTGCCCTGCCTCAGGGGGTCTTCAGCCTCAGGTGAGGCCAGGCCACAGTGACGATGCCTGCTACAGAGGACACCAGCCCGCCCAGCCCAATGATGCCAGGGTTGGACTTATAGATGCCCAGCTGGTCCAAGGGAATCAGGATGTCACCGAGGTTCTTCACCGTGTCCAGGAGCAAGGGAGGGTGCTTCCGCAGGGAGTGGAACAAGAGCAGGAGAAAGGACTGCAGCCATTCCGTCTCCTCATCGGCCACACTGTAGCCCAGAGGATCCTGGGAGGGTGACTTCTCGCCCACTGCCCTGTCCCGTGCCACCTGTCCCATCTGCCGGGAGACCTCATACAGATCCCTAAGCAGGCTCAGCAGGAGAGAACAGCAGTAGTGGCGTGCGGCCCACAGCCGCCACTTCTCTCGGTTAACGCCGGGGGCGAGCCCCACACTCCTCCCCCAGAGCACGGTGTCGCAGACGAAGTAGACCACGCGGTTGAGGTTGGCGAGCGTCAGGCACACGCGGGGCACCAGGTCCACAGCGCGCATGCTCTGCCGAGTGGCCTGCAGGGCATGCACCACGTTGCCCAGTCTGAACCCTGCAGGAAGAACCCACAGCGGCAGGCGGTTACTTGAGGGGTGCACGACGGGCATGCAGGCAGGGCCCCTGCGTCGGGAAGGGGCCAGCGCTGGTCTTTCCACAACAGGCTGTCGCTTGAGGCTCTGTCCTCGCTCAGGAGAGGACGAAGACTTTGCAGCCTGTCGTGGACCCCTGAAACGGTCCCGGAAGGCACACAGAAGGTGACGCTCTAACTGTGAACCCTCGGCATTGACACGGCCCACAGCGTACTCAGCCGTGTGCATCTCGAGGGTGCCCCACGTCGAGACACACACATCTGTGGGAGGCACTACGGTCACACAAACTCTGGGTCCGGCATTTTTTTTGGAGAGTCTGGTGCCTTATATTTTAGTTTATTGTGCTTTCCTCACGGGGCTCGCTCTCAGCCTCAGCAAGCGCTCTGAAGCAGCTATACTCAGGAACCTTACAATCTTATAAGAATGTTTAGAATTATTTTTATCAAAAGTAACATAAAACGAAACATGTACTGAATAACCCCAGGAGCCCGTCCTGGCTCTTGCGCTAGCTGAGTGACCGACCTTGGCTAGGTCCTGTCTGGACTCCAGAAACTGGTGACCATGGAAGGACCTTGGGCTCCAACCTAATTCTCAAGAAACCTGAGAACACCTACTCCTGGTCTCCAAAGCCATCCAGAAAAGTCACCTGCCCTTCCCGCCCCGCGTGACAACGGAAGTCTCCTCTCGTCAAACTAGTTTCCTCACTGATCCTCCAATACGAATGCTGGCTCACTTCTGAGGCTTCCCTAGAGGAAACCTCCCTTCGAGAAGGCTCTCAGTCCTCCTCTCGCGGTCACGCCTGCAGGTCCACCTCCTCCAAAACACCTTTTTTCCTTCGCCTACCAACACATCTGTACTAAGTCCAACCTCACTGTTTCCACCGTGACCTGGGCTCTCGCACAGACTCAGGACTGCGACTGTAGAAGTCGGTGCTCACAAGTAACTGTTCAGCACCTGACTGCTACGTCCCATTGCCTGCGGTGGCAACGCCACCACCTGCCACGACTGCTACCAGAAGCACGGGGTTTCCCAGTGTGCCTTCCCAGGCCGGTGAGCCCAACGGGCACAAACACGGAGTCCACTTATCGCCTTCGACACCAAACCCCGCCACAACTGGTCTAAGAATGTGTATCTGTCCGTTTCCTCTGGCGACCCCTCCAGAGGAGGAGGAGAAAGGCAGGGGGGCCAGGACACAGCTATTCTGTTCCTGGAGAGAATGCACAGGGCCCCCGCAGCCGGGAGCCCACGTCACGGACTGCCAGGATGCTCTGTGGCTCCAAGAGCTACCGGCAAGTGAACACGGTGTGCGTCGCATGGGCTGTGACCAACCAGTACTACGCTGTGGCAGCACATGAGCACAGAGCAGGGGGTTTGGGTGGGGTCTGCAGCGAAACACTCAGCCCTTTTGGCCGGTCGTTCCACGCGGTCAGACTGAGTGGTCGACTTCGTGGGCAAGCCTGGCTGACTAGGAGAAGTGAACAAGCCAGGAAGTGTTTGGTGAACCGCAGAGCCCGAGGGTGCGAGCCGGCAGCCGCTGTCCCTCGGGAGGCAGGCAGGGTACTCACATTTCCGGCCAGCACTCACACTAGACTCCAGAGTCTTGAGCTTCGTGACCACCTCCTCTTTGTCAGCTTTAGGCTCTAACAAATATCTAAGCAACATGCATGTGTACTGAGCGGCTCTGAAATGGAAGAAAAAAAAAAAAAGGCGAAGAATGACTTACAAACCAAACAAAACAGGCTCACGCGGTGAGGTAAGGAAAGGAAAAAGGTGTCCTGCTAAAGGTGGGGTTTCCAAGACAACGTCTCATGTGAGCGGCTCTTGCGAGAGCAAACGTCTGCAACAGGCACCCCGAGGGGCCACAGGGGACAGAGGGGCCACAGGGGACAGCCCGGGGCAGAAACGCACACAAAGGTGGCGAAGGAGAGCCCGGGACGGGTGGAAAACAGCCCCCGGGAGGCCTTGTGCTGGCCCAGAGCAGCGGAGCCCGTCCTGGGGGTGCACTGTGCAAACCCCTCACGCTAAGTCAGCGAAGGTTCATAGGCTTCCTTTTCTCAAGGGCAGAGTGATTTTGCCGGTTTCTAAAATGAACTTTCCCCCCGTGGAGTTAACCAAGGACTGATGGGATGGGAGACACAAACTGCGACCAAAGGAAAAGTCCAGTCTGAACGCTGCTCGATGTTCATCAGGACCAAATACACACTGTGTCATAACTAGGTTTAGATAGTCGGCTTTCAAAACCAGCCAGCACTTTATATAAGAGGCTCCTGTTACACTCCCGTTTAGTAACACTAAATGTTGAAGAAAGTGCTTATCTCCATGGCTACAAATAACAAGGCCTTAGTAACAGAAACATAACAAATGAGAAATTTTATATGCCCAAAGCGAACATCTAAATGTGTCTGTAAAGCAGGTGCCTGTCTCCTACTGTCTGTGGCTGCATCTGAACCCTTTTATGCTGTAAGTATCACTCTCTAGGGGGGAAGACACTGTCCTCTGCCCTCAGGGCTCTCTTGGCTGCTCTAATGAATCTACACAAGACAGACTGACAAAAGAAAACAACCACATTTAATTGCATGTGTTCGCAAGGGAGCTCCACGGACACGAAAGGTTCAGACACAGAAAGGGAAACTGCGGCATATTTGGCCTTCAGAGCTGAGGATGAGGTAAGGCGCCTTGGGGCTTCAGAGGGGAGGAAGGTCCTTCTCAGGACAGCAAGATGCACAGATGGTCAGTAGTTAGAAGTGTGCCCTGCCCTATAGGTCATAAACAGCTATTTCTGGTGACAACTTTTAAAAAAGATTTTACTTATTTATTTTTAGAGAGAAGGGGAGGGAGGGACAAAGAGGGAAAGAAACATTGATGTGTGGTTGCCTCCCAAGCGCCCTCTACAGGGGACATGGCTTGCAACCCAGGCATGTGCCCTGACTGGGAATCGAACCGGTAACCCTTTGGTTTGTAGACTGGTGCTCAATCCACTGAGCCACAGCACCCAGGGCTCTGGTGAGAACTCTTATTATGCACAAGGCCCCTAATTTAAATTTTTCCAGGTAGTTAACAGGGATGAGACAGAAATTCCTCTTGAGCCCACAGGGTATTGGTTGCCTTTAGCTCAAAATCACCCACATATCACAGAGGCACATCTTGGGGCGACTCGTTCTGAACCCCTACACTCTCAATTAAAATGTACCACATTTTCCAAAATGGTGAACTTGTTATTAGGGATGAAGTAAAAAAATAATTACAACCCCCCCCCCCCCTCTTAAAGTCTGCTTGCTGGCTGGAGGGCTCAGTGGCCCACATTCTCAGACTTGGGCTAACAAAAGGAATGCGTCCAAACACAAGGCCCCCTTTCATGAATGCCAATCTGCTCACAGAGGCTGCAGATCTCCAAGAGGCCTGGGTGATGAACACGACAGCTTTCAGGTCTTGCTGAGTAAGCAGATCCTAAACAATTGTTTTACTGACCAGGCTGGCTGATAACCTTGCTGGGCTGAGTCTGGGTCCACTGGAATTGGAGGCTTTCTGCCTGAACGAAGCTTGTATACAATGCAACTTTTCTTTTTTTTTTTAATCTTTCAAATTAAGGAGAAAGGTCACTTAGCTCAGTAGGTAAAGAGGTGGGCCCTGGAGCCAACTGTGAAAATTGAAATCTCTCAGCTCAGTCGCTTAAACCTTCTGCTTCAGTTTCTCCCTCTGTGAAATGGGGGAGCCTCCCCACAGAGTGGGATGGCAGGTCATGACTCCTGAAAACGTCACTGGGCCTGGGGTCGCTTCCTGAAGTCTCACTGCTCTGTTTGCATTAGCACTTCACACCCACACGAGGAGAAAAGCTGCTAAATCAAACTGTAACTTAAAAAAAAAAAATTATTGAGCAAGAATCAGCCAAAAAGAACATCATGAACTACTTAGTATTAATGTAGCACAGTGTCTGCCTGTCGTTCATCCCGGCCTCTCCCGCTGCGTTTCGTTTTGCATTTCGTTTTCGGGGTCACAAAACCTCCACCGAGGCAGGCAGGATAACAACGCAACATGAAGGACGTAACTCGGTTCATCTCTCCATATTCATGTCATGAGCTATTTGAAGGTTGGCTTCCTCTGCCACAAATGCCAACCCTGAAAGTTTGTTTGTTTGTTTATTTATTTTCACCGAAGAACATGCTCATTTGTTGATTTTTGGAGAATAGAAACATCCATTGGTTTGCCTCTTGCAGGCGCCCAGGCCAGGGACGGAACCCAGGACCTTTCGGTTCAGGGGTCGACGCTCCAACTAACTGAGCTACACCGGCCAGGGCCCAAAGTTACTTTAAACAAAACAAAACAAACAAAACAAAAAACCACTTGCTCGGAGCTCGCCGGGCTGAGAATCCAGTGTCCCCAGGTTCGGTAAAGGGGACTACGATTCGTGTGACAGGCGGCGGGCTCGCGGCGGTGGGTGCCCCTGGCCCATTCCCACCGAATTCGGGGTGAGAGCGCTGGACTCAAAGTCCTCCGGTAGGTGGACGGGAAGTGCTGGGCGCCGCGGGCACCTCACTCACCTGAAGAGCCGGTCCCGGCCCTGGGTCTGGTTGGTGAAGCGGATGAAGGCCTCCATGGCGCCCGGCCCGCGGGCAAGCGACCCACCAGGCTCGGTCGCGAGTCCTCCAGGGCACCGCCGGCTCCCCGCGGGGGGGGCCGGGCTCGGGCGACCAAAGGGGCTGGGATTCTCCGCGCGCGGGGCGGTCGCACCTCCAGGGGAGCGACTTAGCGGTCTTCCGGTCGGGGCCGGAAGTTGTGGTTACTAAGGCAACCTCACGCCACGGGCCAGGTGAGCAAAACCCCCGCTTCGGCTCTGCGGCGCCGCTGCTCCCCACGTGCCCTTGGACTCCCCCTGCATCCAGAGGCTCCTAGAGGGGCTCTGGGGGGGCCATCTCCCCGTCTTGGACATTCTCGGGACGCGCCGCGCCTCCCCTGTCCCCGGGAACACCAAGTGAGCTCCCCGGAAATTCTGCTTGGGGACTGAAGGGCCTAATAATTTCCCAGGGAAATTATTCCTCCCTTCCTGGAACTACACCAGCTGCGGGTCTGGGGAAGCACGTGGTTAGAGCAACGATGAGCCAATCGGTGTATTGGGGTGTATTTGTAGCAGGGGCGCCGGGTAAAGCGAGAGAACTTCCTGTTAGAATTGCGGAACGCGGAATGAAGACTGCTGCTTGAGGAAATCCTAAAATGGCTCATACGAACAGACCGGGGGCAAAAATAGATTACCGTGCCCCTGCGCGACTGAATGTCTCCCCTGTGGGGCTTGGAGACATGGAACCCCGTCCATTCCACAGCAGCAATTTTATAACATGCTACCCCCTTATACCCCTATAATCGCAAAGTAAGGTCGCCCATTTTTGTAATCGTGAGTCCCCTGGCTCAGGCCTGCCCCTAACACTCACAGCTCCTGGGGGAAGAGGTACAAATAGAGACCCACATACCATATATTTGAATGTTTAAAACTTTCAAATCAAAGTTACACATTGTCAAATAAAATATGCTCTGTTCTCCTACCTTGATAAATACACTTTCACAACGATCTAGTTGTTTCACGCAATACTGTGCCGTGGGGAGAGCTGACCCCGTTCTTTCCCGCCCCCTTCTCTTCCCTTTCCCGGCTCCCTGCTGCGTCACTAAGAGGGGCCTGACACACAGTTGTGGGTTCTCCAAGCCACATCCACGTTCTGCCCACAGCCCCGCAAACAGCCACGCCCTGGTCACCTTTCAGGTCTAGGGGTGCACTCACTGGCAGCTGGGAGAAAAGCTGGGAAAGAGACTTACAGGCATCATTTGGGCAGTAAATTTCAGGGGTATAGGTCCCCTGAATGTGGTCTAGACTCCAGAAGGAAGCATCTAGACTTTGGGATGCTGGAATCTCTCGGACCCACAAATTCACTCATCCTTTGCACAGGGAGTGCTTGGAAGAGAGCCAGAAGTACTCTCCAAGTTCATATCCCAGGGTGGGGCAGTAAGACAAGAAAATAGGAATTTGTTGAAGGCTGGCCCTGCACCCCACACCACAGTGCTAAGCTCTGGGCCTCACGTATTAGGTTAATACGTGACACAAGTAAATGGGTAAGCACAGCACAAATCAGACAGCAATTAGTGGAAGTGCTTGAAGTGCCTCTGGTTGCAGGCAAGGGAAAGGAAAAGGAGGTCAGGTCTCACTCCTCACCTGGCTGGGGCACAGCCATCTGCAGACAAGGAGGAACCGGGAGAAGACATGAGCAGTGGGGGAGAGGATGCATTCCCTCTGGGACAAAAAGACAGCCTCTCCCGTATCAGGAGCTGAGGCGAGGCAGCAAGGCTGCCAGGTTCCTTTGTTTCCGTCCTAGCACATCTCATCTTGGGCTGGCCAGGAAGATGTGAATAGTCAACGCCTGTCTCTGCTGATGTCCCTACTAACAGGAAGAGCTTATTGTAGGGCTCTGGCCCAGTAGCTCGGCTGGTTAGAGCATCGTCCTGATACGCCAAGGTTGAGGGTTTGATCCCCAGTCAGGGCACATACAAGAATCAACCAATGAATGCATAAATATGTGGAACAACAAATTGATATTTCTCTCTCTCTCTAAAATCAATTTTTAAAAATTCAAAAGAAAAAAAAACGTATCTTACTAATGTGGTAACAATCCTGTAATAAATACAGAAAGTGTGAGTCTCTGGAATAAATAACCCCCACAGACGATTGTGCTAGAGAAGATTATGATACAGTTTTCACTTCCCCACCTTCTCCATGTACCTTTGCTTCCTTCCTTCATCAGCTCTTCAGAGTCGCAGAGCCCGTCCCAGTGCCACCTTCTGTGATGTCAACCCCCATGGCAAGTCGAGCCCAGAAGATGAGGCTGTCCCTTCTTACACAAAAGGGACTGGAGGTGCCGCCCCCCACAGAGAAGGACTGGTCCAAGGATGATGAAAGGGATTATGTCTTCAAAGACCCAGACCAGCAGCGGCATTCCCTGCCTCAGCCTTATCGAATGATCAACAAGCTGGTGGACCTTCTGTTTGACAGGTCGTGGGAGATTATTGAAGAGAGGGACAGGCTGCAGGAGGCCGAGCTCAGCCGGATCCAGCCTACCGTCTACCCTCCGGTTTTCCAGAGCAAGGTATGGAGCAGCTGGCCAGGGATCCATCTCTGTGTTCGTGGTTGAGTGTTAATAAATGACAACGTGTAATCCAGGAAAGGAGCTCCCGCCAGGAACCTTCAGTCAATACGACAGCTGCACTTTTGAAAGATTCTAGGCAGTGTGGGGAAATGGGTGTCCGGGCTAATTGAGGATCATACAGGAGGTCTTTTACGTTCAGCAACTGTTTTAAAATCTTTCTGAATATCGTAATCACAACTCTGGCTTGAGGGTGGAGAATCTGCCAGTGCCTCAGGTACAGCTCTTGCCACGCTGTTATGGATGAATACCGTGCAGGGAACTGGGCCGCTGGTCCACTCACCACGGGGCCCACGGCCACACTTAGTGTAGTGAGTACACATTGATCTCCATTCCTTTATGTTCTCCGGTCCCCTTCCCCTAAAAGTGGAGTGCTATCACTTCTTGATAGGTGGGCAAGATGGGTAGCTGAGCCCTAGGTCTGGGGAAGGTACTATGTCGAGGAAGGGCCCATACACCAGTAATTGAGATGTCAGCTTCTATTACTTACAGACGGTGACAGCTGAAAATCATTCCCTTTTTCCTTGTGTGTGTGTTTTTTTGTTGTTGTTGTTGTTGTTCTCCCAGCTCAGCAACATACCAAATTGTATGGCTATTTCCCAAGACTATGTGTTTATTGGAGGAGCCAGAGGGTTCTCCATCTACAATCTGTACAATGCCAAGCGAATGTACATGTGGGATAAACTGAAGGTTGGAGTCACGTCCATCTGGGCCGCAGATTTGGGGAACGACATACTTATTGCTCCTGTGGATGAAACGGGTACTTGTCCTTTGTCTTCCTTTTAGCCTAATTTCCAGGTACCTGTAGAACTGCTGTTCAATTGCATTTCCTTCCCAGGTGTGGGCGGGGCCAGACGTGGCAAGTTCTCCCTGGTCACGAAGTACTGTGGTAACAGAGGCCCACAGAACAGCATGGTGTACCAGGCCCTCTCCCAGCATTTCCCACATTTGGCCCATTTGGCCCTCGCAACAGCCCTAGGGGCTGAGTATAATTTATTATCCCTGCTTCTCAGAAGCGGCCACTGAGGCAGGGAGGTTCAGGAACTTCACCTGAGGTAACACAGGAAGTAAAAGGCACGGGCAATCCTGCCACTCACACACACCAGGGCCTGCTTCTTTCCCTGGGTGAGGACAAACTGCCCCCCCAACCCCCCACGGGGACAACAGTACAGGCAGGGACAGACAGTTTCCTGGAATCTCTGCAGAAGTGACCTGGCCTGATCGACAACTTGGGAAGGCACACTGGCAGCAGTTCGGAAAAAGCCGAACGAGGGGCGGAGCGACTAGGAAGAAGCCCTGCAGTCATTAGGGAGAGAAAGGAGGCCGGCCTGGGCCCAGGCAGCAGCTGCGGGTGGGCGGAGCGCAGGTATCCCATGGGTGTTACTGAGTTCAGTTAGACTCTCACCCCAGGGGGCCGGTTGCCTTTGCAAGGTCTGTATTATGGGTGGAGGGCAGGTTATGAGTGTCAGGCAGGCACCTGGAGAAAGGGTCAAGAAGTCATGGGGGATGAGGATCCCATAGTGGAGCCCGCAGGTTCAACGGGAATTACAATGACCAAGATTACTTATTAAATCAACAAAATCAACTGCGTGAGAAGCTCCTTGGGGGCTGAGAGGTGTGGCACGTAGAAGAGTGGGACCCGACCCTTCCCCTCTGAGAACTCAGTAGAGGGATGGAAAACACGCGCACGAACAGACAACATGCAAGGCAGTGGGCCGGTGACTGAATCAGGGCACAGAAGTCAAGGGGGGTCCCGGTGTGGCCAGAGGGCTCCTGGGAGGCCCCCAGGAGGAGAGGATAGGGCCAGGTGGGCTGAGAGGGCCAGGAGGCAGAACTGCCTGGACGTTCAAGTGCGGGAGAAGGAGGACAGGGAGGCCAAGGCCGAGGGTGGTAGAGGGCCCAGGGAGGCGGCATGAGCTTAGATGACGGCGTCAGAAAGTCCATGAGGAAGTTCAGTTCCCCTTTGGCTCACTTCTCTGTCTTACCCAGTTACTTCTTTTCCCGGTGCAGGTGTCATTAGACTGTTTTATCTTTATAAAGACAGTCTTTTCTTCATCAAAACCGTCAATGAAGTGGTAAGTTCCTAACGCTGGGCCACAAGCTGTAGCAAATCAAGTTTATTTTTTTATGTTAACTTTTTTTACTGATTTTTTTTTTTTAAGAGAGAGAGAAGTGGGGCAGAGAAAGAAAAAACAACATCAACTTGTTGTTCCATTTATTGACACACTCATTGGTTGATTCCTGTACATGCCCTGTACCAGGGATTGAACCCACAGCCTTGGGGTATCCAGATGATGCTCTAACCAACTGAACTACCTGGCCAGGGCCTTCACCCCTCAGGTTTTGAGAGGATTTATATTCCTGGGCAGGAAGCACAGCCGCCTGCTCCAGCAGCCTCTGTCTCCTTTCCAGGACGACACCAACAAGCAAACACCCTGTGTCAAGATGGAGATCTCCCACGGAGGGGACTTTGCAGCCTTCCTGCTACAAGGCAAGGTTACCCAGAGGCAGCTAAGCAAGTGCAGATTTGCAGGCTCCTCTAGATAAGCGCTCATGCCCCGCCAGGCCTCTGGGTGTAGAAGTACTTTGCAGAACTATTGCGAAGACAGAGTCTCCCTGCCTTTCAGCCAGTGTCCCCAACGCCAACACCGAAACTTGGCCACGGTGCCTCTGTCAAACTCAAGCAGATAACATTGGTATACTACTAGTAACTACAAATTTTTTCCCCCAGATTTCACCAGTTTTTCTCCTAATCTAATTTTTTTGCTCCAGGGCCCAATCCACGATACCATATTGCATTCAGTCATCATGTCGGCTTAGCCTACTCCTGTCTGTGACTGTGTCTTGGGCTTTCCTTGTTTTTCATGACCTTGAACATTGGAAGAGTGCCGCTCAGATATTTCCTGCAGTGTTCCTCAGTTTCAGTTTGTCTGAACTTTTCTCGTACAGCTGGGGATAAGGCCTTGGGGGGACGGGCCACAGAGGTGAAGGAAGGGCTCTTTCCACTTCATTGTGTCAGGGGTGTGTGATAGCGACGTAGCTCACCACTGCTGATGTTAACCTTGAACTTAAAGTGGCGTCCACCAGGTTCCCCCACAGCTGAGCCACTGTCTCTCCCTGCCCCAGTTCTGGTAGAAGCAAGCCGCTGCGCCCAGACCACACTGAAGGGCAGAGGATTGAAACGCTGCTTCCTGGAGGCAGGAGGGTCGTAGGACTTTTGGATCTATGTTGAGGCCGCCACAGTAACTGACAAACACTTGGGGGGAGACACTTTGAGGCTGCAAATATCTCGTTTCTCCTTCACGCTGTGCCCACCAAGGCCAGTGCTCCTCCTGGGGTATTGCCTGTTGTGGTTATTACTACGGTAGCTGAATGTATTTTTTTCCAAACGGATTGTTAGCTTGATTTTTAACTTTTAAAAATTTAGACATATGGTTTATGGGCCTCTATTTATATTCTCATCCAGGGCCCTCACTGTTAAGTGCTTGAGGAAGAGATGTATTTCATAATGCTCTCTGCACCAAAGGAAGCTTTTATTCCATAGTGGTTTCCTATGGCTGCCGAAGCAAATGCCACAGCTGGGTGGTCCGAAGCAGGTTTTCGCTTTCTCACGGTACTGGAGGCCAGAAACCTGAGCTTGAGGGCTCCAGGTGATCATTTTTTTAGGAAACTTTTAGCCAGGAAACTGCCCTGTGGGGAAGGAGTCCTCCCCGGGCTGGCAGGTATTCGACAGAGAGGCCGAGCATATTTCTATGACAAGATAAAATCCCACAACCGCCCACAGGATGTCATCTCTTCAAACCTTGATCAGGAGAATTCTCTGGAGGCATCCCTCCCAGGTCTAACCCTTCTCGGCCACACCCCGGTCAGTTACTGATTCTGCGTGCGCTGCCTTCTACCCCAGACAGGAATCACTGGGAGACAAAGGGTCAGTGGAATCTGCCATTTGGACCCTGGACAACATGGGGGCCAGGCCCCCCCGCCCCCAAGTCTGGCTAGAAATTGTTGGGTCAGTGCAGGTACAGCGGCTTCGGGGGAGGAGCCCCGATCTCCGGGAGTGAGGCCCCTGCTGCTCCGAGGTGTCTGCTGGTCTCCGTGTCAGGGGTTCTGAGAAGCCAGGCTGTTCCCCAGAGGACACTTGGCGCCTGCCTGCGGTTGCTCAATGGTCCCTCGGTTTCCCAATGCAGGAGCTGGAGACACTTGGCTGGACGTGTACAGATTGCCCAAGGAGTCTTGGCTCAAGGAGGTGGAACACCCCCAAGTCATCGTGAATCCAAAGAAAAAATTCAGACAGCCGCAACTGGTAGGAAGCATCGGGGTTTTGAGTGCTACGTTTCCCCTGCCCTGGCCCCACGTCCAGCCCGGACCCCCTTCGGGTTTCAAGAAAGACGGGCTTTCTGGAGGCTGTGAGAGAGGACACGCTGGCCCGCATCTCCCAAATCCATTCGCTTTGGTTAAAATCAGATGTTAGCACGCGGTGTGTCTTCAGTGTTGGTCTCTCAGTACCAGCCACGCCTGCCCAGGAGCTGCCTCCTGACCCGGGGCCACGGGCAGGCAGTGCCCTGGGAGGTGGGCTGTCCCCCCAGCCTGGGGCTGACTCGTAGGCCCCTCTCTTCCCGTCCGGGCTGAAACCACGCCGCCCTGCCTCTCGTCCCCCTCAGCTCCGCAGACCACGCCGCACACAGGTTGTTCTCCACACAGAAATGCAGGCACTCTTCCCGTCACTGTTAGAAAGTGGGAAGAAGTGCCCATCTCCCCAGAGGATGTCTTCATGAGGTGCAGTCCCGTGTCACCGGATTGCTCTCGGAGCTCCCACAGAACCCACTCTCTGTGCCTCTTTTTTGGCACCTCCCATGCCCTACCTTGGTTTTCAGCTATCGTGTTACTCATGAAAGCTCTCTTTTCGTAACCGTGCGATAAGCTTCTGAGTCGTTAAGACCACGCCCTCCACTTCTGTTTATCAGCCAGCCCCAGGTATTACTTGGTGCCCATCAGGTATGTGTTTGGAGGGGTTCACTGAGGACCCAACTGGAAAAGCACCATGCTTTCTCGTCATAGTTCAGTTTCCATTCACCGAGGAGCAGCCAGCTCCTGCCGGTCACAGTGGTAACTTTGAGTTACAGTTGAATAAAAGTGTCAACATCGCCAATAGATTTTGCCAATCAGAAATAGTCG
The DNA here is from genome assembly GCF_022682495.2 of Desmodus rotundus. Taxonomy (NCBI): domain Eukaryota; kingdom Metazoa; phylum Chordata; class Mammalia; order Chiroptera; family Phyllostomidae; genus Desmodus; species Desmodus rotundus. Next base: position 34,987,886 of record NC_071396.1, read on the forward strand.
CTTCACCTTAGATTTTTGCAGCGGTCTCCCACGCGATCTTATCTCTGTTCACTCACTATTTCTCGTGTCCTCCAACTACACTTTAACGTCCTAGAGAACAGGGATCATGGGGACCCAAACAGGGGACGCCCAGGTCTCGCTCCTCCGTGGCTGCCGATGAGTTTGCAACTCACAGGAGCAGTTGCGGGCAGAGAGGGCAGCACAGCAGACTGCCGGGGGAGGGGCACCTCCGTCAAGCCCACTGTGAACTAATTTTTTGTCTTCCTCCTCAGAACACTCTCGATCCCATTTCTTCGGATAATTTAGAAGTGGTAAGAAACTTCAAAGAAAATTCCCAGATAGGTTTAAGTTACACGTTAGAGATTTTTTACTTTGACTTGTAGTTTACCTTAAATATCAAATATGTGAGCAAAACATCCTACCACAGCACTACTTGGGTCCTGCCTGTTTACATGCTCTGACACACTCTGCCTTTTAATCGGGGTGTTCTGGCCATTCCTAGATCATGCCGTCACTGATGTGTCTAGGTTTCAATCTCCCACTTTGCGCTCTACTCTCCATTGTCGCACCTGTTCTTTTTCTGTATCCCTTTCTTTCTGCCGTCTTTGGAAGAAGTGTTTTGAATGGTCGGTTTCATCTCCTTTGTTGCCTTACTAGAGGTGCCTTCCCCGCACTGCAGGATATAAGCATTTGCTTGAAAGGAGACGTGAAGCTGAGTCTCCCCGTTCACATAATGAAGATCAAACCGCCCAAGCCAATCACAGGTCAGTGTGGCAGACTCCCACTCTCTGTCCTTTCTCCGACGCTTTCTCCGCTCTTTTTTCCCCGCCTTTTCCCACGTTGCCCATCCTTTCTGTTTATTAGCAGCTATCTCTAAATTACAATTCTAAAGAGGAGGTTTTTTTTTAAGTCATAAACTCTGGGACCTAATGGCAAAAATTCTAGACGTTACAAGGCCGCAGGTAACTAACAGAATTGGGAGATCAGGAAAGAGAGAGCGCGCCCTCTCCCGGGCGCTGGCTGGAGCCCATTCATTCCTACCTCCCTGTGCGGGTTGGTCCGGCTGCGGTGAGGCCCTCCCTCGGGCCGTAGGGAGGTTCTGCACCTGGATACAAGGACACTTGTACCCAATGCACTGAATACAATGCACTGAATACGAGGACACCCGCTTTACCAAACACTAATTGATGTGAACAAAAAGCCAGTTCCTGCAGCGTCTCGTCACTGCGATACGGAAATCACATTTAATAAAATAAACGGGAGTTGCTGAAGAGGCGCAGGGGGCGGCGGGAAGTCCACTGCAGGCGGAGCATGAAAGACGTAGCTGCGAGAACCGGCAACACGGAGCCCTTTGTGGAGGCAAACGGCTGGTTATATCCAGTCTGGGGCACTCGTAGGAAGGAATACTTTGCAACCATTAAAAACAAAGCGGGAGAGGCGAGAGGCCACGAAAAGCCCATTCACTCCTGCAAAGGAGGCTGATAAGATCGGCTCCATCAAGATTTATTATAAAGCCTTAGATATATAGAGATTGAGTAATTGGTCCCGACAGAACTACAGTAATTACGACCAGATATAAAAATAAATGAGTGAATAACACATAGACAGAAATGCATATGTAACATATGGAGAGACAGCTGGAACGTGGCAGACAGAAACCCAGACGAAACAGGGCGGAGAGGCGGGAACAGCACCTGCGCAGAGCGCCTGTGCCCGACAGCGCCGCACACTGGGCGGTGGGGAAAGGGTGGGCATTTCGGGAAGTAGTGCCGGCTGTCCCTGTGGGAACGACAGCGAAACCCGATCCCCGCCTCGTTCTTTTGAATGGTTCATATGCAGAATATATAAAGGATTTCTGCAGATTATTAAGAAAAAGACAGATAACCCAGTATCAAACAGGCAAGAGATTATGCTAATGGCCAATAAACGTATGAATGGGTACTCAGCATGGTTAGTCATCGGGCAGGGCAAATTAACGATGAGATACCGCTCACATCCCCGGCATGGCACGCGTACCACGGCAGTGAGGACGCAGGACGAGCGGACCTCCCGTATACTGCAGTTATCAGTAAGAACTGGCGCAACCGCTTTGGAAAAGTTTGCTGTCGTCCAGTAATGTTGCAGGTAAGATTTTATAGCCTGTAACCCGGCACGGACACTCCCGGGCAGGGGCCCAACCGTCCCGGTTTGCCTGGGACCGAGGCGTTTCCTGGGATGTGCGGCCTTCAGTGTTGCAACTGGGAACCCCCCCACCCCCCAGCAAACCAGGATGAACTGGTCGCCTTGCTTCTAGGCGTGTGGCGGACAAGTTTGCAGAGGAGTGCCCACCAGGAGACACGCAGGAGGAAGGTAACAGTGACGAGATCTCTGATAGCGTCAAACAGGAAACCATGGAAATGTCCGTCGCCAGTAGAAGAGATCACTGGCCCTGGGCTGAATACTATACAGCAACGAAAAGTAAACAGCCTAGAGCTACACATACAACACAGAGAAGGGCCACCAGCAATGTCAGGCGCAGCAAACACTGCCAACAAAGCGATGGTGCACAGATGCACGTGCAGACGACAAAGCTAAAGAACGCTGATGAGGCTGCTCCATAAAAGCCGAGGGGAGGGCTGGGCTCTTCCCCGCGGTTGCGGCGGCAGAGGGGCGACGAGGCTCTGTCTTCCACCCGGAGTCGAGCCATATATTTGCCATACAACAGTGAACGAAGATCCATATTTTTATACTCTTTTCTCAATGTGTTATATTTCACAAAAAGAAAAAAAAGTTAACGAGTGAAAATAGGCCATAAGCAGTGAGGAAGATCCGTGGCACGCACTGGAAGAGCTCTCCAGGATATTCCGTGGGGCACCAATGCAAAGTAGCTGGGCGGGCGCACTCAGAGGCCTTGCTAAAGCCCGATCGCAGGGCGCCTCGCATCGCGTTCCTGTTGCAGTGGGTCTGGGGCGGGGCCCAGGAGCCTGCGTTTCTAACTAGTTCCCTGTGGACCCTGTGAGATCCCTGCAGACCTGGGCCCGCACCTGGACACCTGCTGCTGTGGCACAGGCTGCCCTCAGTGTGTAGAGAGGGGGTCTGCTTCTAGACAGTTATGTAAGAAACTGGTGACCCTGAGGAAGGGACCCTGGGCCTGGACACTTTCCAATGAGTGCAGACTTCTGGACGTTGGGGTGTGAGCCCAGAAAAGCTATCGCCCCGTGTTACTGTGGGTTTCGGGAGGGGCGAAAGGCAGGAAGTGAGAGGTGACCGGGAAGAGGAGTGATGAGGAGACTGAGTGACAAAGGAAGAGGTTTTGAAAAGGAGGCAGTTGAGGAATGTGAGCACGGGAAGAGGCGGCACTGCCTCACTGGGGGGTGGGAGGGGGGGGTCCTCAGCAGTGCTCAGTAAGGGCCGGCCGGGGCCTTGCTGAGCTTGTGGACATTTCCTTGGCCTCCTTTGCAATGAGGACGTGATAGGGGCGGGGTGGGGGTTGCAGTGGGCAGCCTGTGTTTCCTGAGCACATGGGGTACAAGAGAGGTGGGCAAAGACGAGGCCGGGCTCCCGGAAGGGTCACAGGCCGGAATTCTGAGGAGGAGGGATTCTGCAGGAGGCTGGGGAGAGTGGGGGAGGGAGGGCAAGACTGGCAGGGGGGAACCTGATGGTTTGACCAATTCTGGAATACTTTGGACCTAGGCACCACATTTAAGAGCCCCCTGGAAGTCTTCGCAAAGGTCGAGGGCTGCCTCGGGCTGGGCTCAGGGCAGAACCACTTCATCAAGGACAGCCAGTGGGAGCAGCAGGCCGCCGCCTTCCACGCCATGTACAGGCAGTTCCTGGACGGGGGCAGCGAGGAGGAGCTGGTCAGGTGCGTGGGGCCCCAGGGCTCTCCCGCAGGGGTCGCCAGGGGTCTAAGAGCTCCTTCTGGCTGGGGGTGTTTTTCTGAGAACTCCAGCAGATCTTTTGAAGAGCTGTGTGGAGGTTGTGTACACAGGCAGTGCAAAGGCTGAGGGCGTGGACTTCATGAGGAACAGGGAGCTATGGCAATGACAGGCAAGAGCAAACCATATTATGCTACTTTCTGCACAATACCAGCTCTAACGACTTTTCCCTGACGCTCCAGACAACAGAGAAGACCCTAGACTTACAACCCTGAGTCACTACTGTTAACATCTGTCTCCATTTCCACCCCGTGGTGCGCAGTTATTGAGATGTGTCACTTTCTAACCCCAGGCGGTGGGCAGGCCTCACTCTGCCCGTGTTTTGACAGCAACACCTGAGCCCCGGACTTGGAGCTGTCTGCTGAGCCCGTTTTGGGACGCAGCCGCCCTCACAGCTGCCGTGCCTCTCGGGAATGGCCCTGCCCTGTTCCAGAGAGCTCTCCCCGCACTCCCAAGCGGGCCTTGAGCTGGCCCACTCCGGGGCCCAGCGTCCTGGCGCCAAGCCCCAGCAGCAGCCGGCTGCGACCTGGGTGCAGGCTGGTTGTTATACCGCTGATGACTGACCCTCCTGAGAGCGTTCACGCCACATAAAGCCACACACCCTACACATCAGGACGCTGGGGCTTTAAAGAAAAGAGAGAGAGAGAAAGCCAATTTTCCGCACACCACTGGTTGTACTGCCCCCGAGAGAGAAAGCGTCTGGGCACTCGGCTGAGCTGGTCATTCCATTCCAGGGTCTTCCCCAAGGCCAGGGGTGGCTCTGACCCATGCTGGGTGCTCCTCCTGGCCTGGAGAGACACTTGCAGCTCTGCCCACCCTGCCCTCGCCTCCCAGGGCCGGCACACAGAACGCCATTTGCTTCGTGGCTCCACACCCCTGGGAAGGTCCGGCCCAACCACCCATTTCTGGTCCTACTACCAAGACGGCCAAACTCGCCACCGCCCGGGAGCCTGCCAGGGTCTGACCAGGGTCTCCTTCTCCCCCAGCATGGCCACGTTCCACTTCCTCCTTCCCAGTTGTGTCATTATGATGCCAGCAGAGCTCAAGGGCCCCACAGGTGAGTGAACATGTGGTACAGGTGGCTGTCCTGGGCACCTGGCCAGTCACCTTGGGGGACGGCCTCAGCAAGCCCTCTTAGAGGTGCTCCATACAGCGAGCCCTCGCGCCCTTGCGTGGGGAGGGGACAAGGTGGAAGCCCGCAGGCGCCAGCTGCAGCCCAGATGCCCCTGAGGATGGGCGCTGGCTCCGTCTCCAGGGAGTGACCTGCCACGGAGGAGGGGTGGCCCACACCTCACCAGGCTGCTCCGAGACATGAATTCATTTGGTAGAAAATATCATTTAAAACACTGGCAACCACATGCACACGCCCCATCTAGAAACTGCGAAAGCCGTCGAGGGCAGTTGTGACTGGGGCCCCTTCCCAGGAAGGTGACTGGGCCTCCTTGGGGTGCCCAGCCCCCTCCCCGGGAAGCTCACCCTTGCATCAGGTGCTGTCCATTTGAACAAACCACTTTTGATTTCAAACTGACTTCCCGTGGATGCACACTGTCCACACAAACCGACTCCTATGTGACGGCCTTACCCCATCCCCAGGGGTACCCTGTGTCCTTGGTGTGCACTGGACGGGCCATCACAACTTCTTCCTCTACTCGCTGAACAGGACCCTGAGGGACAAAGTTGGTAGGTGTCCTCCCCCGCCCAGCCAAGAGCCTGTGGTTGACACGCCGGTGTGGCTTTAGGGGACCCGAGCTGTGTGTGGTGGTGGTGCTGTGACCCAGGGCTCTGTCTCCACGCTGTCATGTCTCTTAAAGACACCAGGTCAGTAGGGGCAAAGCCCAGCCAGGCCCACAGGGCTCCTTGGGCAGCTAAGGCCCAAAGGAGGCGGGCTTGGCCGCAGAAGGCCAGGCCTGGTCCTGCCCCGCGGTCTGTGGACTGTATGGTCTCAGGCCAGTCACCTGACATCCCAATCCCCCCGTCAGCCCCTCCCCTTCCTGCCATCTCATCTGAAACACGGAGCTAAGGAACTACACCACCCCTCCCCACAGCACGCATCCGCTTTCATTGTCAATAGCAAAACACAGAGACTCTCTGTACAGGAAAGCTCTTTGACATGGAAAGGCACCTAGGAAATGCGGGCGGGGGCCATTTGGTGGTTTTTTACAAGTTTACAGAGGGGGTGACTGGAGTGAGTTGGCTTTGTGATGGCCCCTTGAGCTGCACCCTCAGGCCACACTTTAGAACCCCACGTCCAAAGCCACCCTGCAGCACTCATAAAGGATGCACTCCTCTCCTCGCAAGGCAGACTGGCTTCTTCCTCTGCCTCCTCCTCGCCTGTGACACCGGGAGCTGACAGGACCCACCTCCTAGGACCCTTGTGGGAACGAAAGGAAATGACTCGAGAAAGTGCTTGCCGAGCAAGCGCGAGCTGGGGCCTGACGTCTCATTCTGAGGCCGCAGACAGCACCCTGTGGGCAGCTGGGGTGGCAAGCCCAGACGCGTGCTCGTGCGCGTGCCCCAGGAGGGTAGAAGAGTCTGTGTCTCTGCGACTTGGGCTGTGCAGGGGGAGGTGACGCGGTGTGTGGGATCGGCTGGTGGGGGCAGCGCCGTGAGCGCTGTTATCCCCGCCAGAGCCTGAGAGCGTGTGGCCCTGCGCGGCGCCCATCGCCCTGTCTCAGCTCAGTGGCTGCGGCTCCTACCTGGTGCTGGCCTGCGAAGACGGCGTGCTCACGCTGTGGGACATGGCCAAAGGTGAGCCCCGCCCCTGGGACTCCTGGGTTCCCCTCAGTCCCTCAGCAGACACCGAACGAATGTGACGTGTGCATACACTCCCCATCCCCATGGGGTTCTCCAGGGGGTGTTCTGTGCCCGGTTCTCCCCACTCAGCTCCTCTCTGCTCTCAGAAGGGCCCCCTGAAGGGGGCGCTCCTTGCTCGGTACTGGCCACAGTCGCCCACACAGGGCTGCACCCCAAGGCCCCCTCTCTGCGACCTGACCTGCGTTTGTGGCTGCCCCCTGCAGGGTTCCCTCTCGGCGTGGTCGCTCTCCCTAAGGGCTGTTTCTGCCAAAGCATTCACTTCCTGAAGTACTTCCTGGCCCACAGAGGACGGAATGTGTATCCCGAGGGTCTGGTGACCTCCCACGTGACATGTGCGGTGCTGTGCACGGACACCTCTCTCCACCTTGTGGCCGCCAGCGGGGTGCAGGAGCCCACCATCCGCACGCTGGTTGAGAGGTGGGTGGCTTTGTGGGGAAGACAGGGAAAGCGGTGGCAAGATGTTGGCTGGCTCTCTGACTTCGGTCACTGTCCCCGCAGTCCCCTCTGTCCTGACACCACCCATCTTCAACTCGAGGGCACGTGTAACGTCCCCCTAACTGGCAGCGTGGCCCAGACGCCACCCTTCACACCCCACAGGGCCAAGAGGACAGTCATTTCTGCCAAAACAACCTGTTATCAGTTTCCCCCAGGGCCTCCCTCTCTCTCTCCCTCTCTCTCTCTCTCTCTCTCAACTGTGAAATAGTTTATGCATGCCAACGACCTCTACAAGTGAGTACAAGTGAGTATTTAGTGTGCGTGTGTGTGAGGAGAGAGATGGAGGGAGATGGACAGAGACAAGACACACACCTGAGCAGCCATCAGCAAGCTTAAGAAGCAGGTTGCCTCTGACTCAGCGGAGGCCTGTGCACTCCCTCCCCCGCCATCACAGCCTTCTCTCCTCCTGCAAGGGAACTTCCACCCGCCCCAGGACCACGTGGCTTAAGACAACAGTCATTGCTTAGCCCTTGATTCTGCAGGTCGGTGACGCGGCCAGGCAGGCCGGGGCCGGATGGCTGGCGCTGGCCTCGCTCACATGGATGGTGGGCTGGCGGCGCTGGCACAGATTTACATCCTGGTGGCCCCACCTGCGGAGTCTAGCAAGCTCTGGCACCTGGCAGCCGCCACTCACAGATGCTTTCCCAGCCTGCGCCGGGGCCACCTGCATTCCATCGGTGCAAAGGCAGGCCCCACCTTCCGGTGGGAGGTACCGCCAGACACGGCAGCTATTTTCTTTTCAAACCCACCACACCTTCTTCCTAAATTTATTCCTTCGCTTGAAGGAGCACATCCACAGGCCTGTGTCTCCAAGCAGCACGCTGTCCGCTGTGACATGGAGACAGCAGGTGAACCACGTGGCCATATGCACCCTCCAACCTATTTTTAACGCGGTTCGTCCCGCCACGTGCTTTGCCACACTGTTCCAGAGAGTCCCCTGTGGGGATGTCCTCGGCTCCACTTCTCATCTCGCTGCTGAGCCGGTTCCGTTCACTGTGCGCTGCAGGAGGCTCACCCACTCTGATGACAGAGGTCTGGGCCGCGGCTTCAAGCAGCCTCCAGCACACCTCCTGGTGCTCGAGTACAAGAGTTCGCCCAGGGTGCGTGCCCAGGAGAGGTCAGCAGAACTTTAAAACTCCTCCAGAGTGGACATCTGTGGGTCTTGTTTCCTGCAGGCCAATGAAGCACCCAGACGAAGCCATCTGTGCAGTGGCCCCGGTCCCACCCTTACCTGGCATGGTAGGTTCCTCTGGAGGTGGATGCGGGGCCGGGGAGGGCATCTGAGATCAGGGTGAGTTCTAGATGTGCATCTGCAGCGAAGGGTTAGGAGGGGCCACACACTGAGCAGGGTCCCCCAGGAAGTGGAGGAAGGGCAGGGGCGCAGATGTAGACCCCAGCCACGGGGAGGGCCAGCCCTTCAGGAGAAGAGTTGCAGGGACTGGAGAGAGACGCCAGGGCAAATGAGGGGCAGGGGCGGCCCCTCAACCAGGGCCCACGGCTGCTGGAGCCACTGCAGGGGCGGACGCCATATCCCTGCTGCTGTCCTGGACAGCATCCAGGAGCCAGATGCCTGAGGGCACCCAGGTTCTCTCTGTTTTCACTTCTGATGGCCAGCTGCTCCTCTGATTCCACACAAGGGAGAGTACCCCCCTCGCCATCTCTGTTCCCAGGTGCTGGTCTTCTCCAGGAATGGCTCCATGCACCTGCTGGATGTGGCCGGGCCCCAGGTCGTCTGTGCCTTTGCTCCCCCCAGCCCCTTCCACCTGGTGGCCCCCTGGAAGCCTGTGTTCGTCGTGTCTGTGCACCACCCGTACTTCCTGCTCCGAGGTAGGGCCCGGTGACCACTTCCCTGACTCACTTCCTCAGTCCCCTCACAAAGCCTCGGGTCACCCCACCCAGCCTGCTCCCGCTCCCTGTCCCCACCACCGCAACCTGGAGCCCTCAACAGACACCCAGAGGAGACGCTAGGCTGGCCTTCTCCCTGCTCCTGCAGACCAAGTGGGGCCCTCCCGGCTGGGCCCGGGGGACCCAGCCTTTATCAGCAGAGAGCAGCCCCCAGGGCCACAGCGGCCACAGAGCGGAACCCTCACACAGAACACGGCGCTCTTGTCTCATCTCAGGAGACCACCCAAATCGGACAGAGGCCACCGACGAGGCCAAGGACATCCCCAAATCTGTCTTCTACTTTCATTTCACCGCCTACCCACTCCTGGAGGACATCGCAAGAAACAGCAGCATCCCTCAGGCTGACCTGCCAGACACCGTGGCCTTGCCCCAGGTGCTGCCCTTGGAGGAGAGATGCGAGAACTTCCTCCAGAAGAGGTAGGTCCCAGGTCTCTCCCGCCAGCCTGCCCCTGGCCGCGGCCTGGGTGGGGGATAGAGAGGTCGGCTGGGTAGGACATAGGCCCGCTCAGCATTTAATGCCCCCCTCACACTCCAGTTCTCCTTCCAACTGGCAGAAAAGGAGGAATGATTTCAGGTGGATGGCAAAGGCGGGCCTTCTCCGGGTCATCAGACACGACTGTCTGAAGCAGGGGCTGGCAAGCTGGAGCCACAGTCCACATCCAGCCCCAGCCCACAGCCTGTCTGGGTGAAGGAAGCTTCCCAGGAACGCAGTCAGCCCCCACCCCCGGGGTTCGCACAGCACCCCTGGCTGCTGTGCACTCAGCCACAGAGGGAACAGCCGCACCAGAGCCCGCGTCCAAGCACCCTTCCCTTTCTCCACCCTCCACACACGCAGTGTGTCGGGCACTTGCCTCCTCCCTGCTAAGCATGGTGCTGGGGGCGTGAGTTCAGGCTTCAAGGGCAGAACTGCCACCATAACAGAGTGATTCCCTGTTAGAAAAAGCGATACTCATTATTGCTGGTATGTTCTACCTACGCTGGCAGTCATTTAGAGAACAGGGCAATACAACACAGAAAATTTAAATACCCTGTAATCCCAGTACCCCCATTAATATGTCAGCGCACGTCCTTCTGGGTGTTTCCCTCACGTGTCTCCTCTGCACAGTTGACGTCATGCATCGTGTTCACTTTTGAGAAGGAGACAGTCCCTTCTGCCATGACTGTCTGTAGTCTCTTCACTGCCCCGCTCCCAAACGCCTCTCCTCCCTCTCACCCCAGCTGAGTGCCCAGGTCCCTGATCCGGCCTCCCTGGGAGGCCCCCGGTGCTGGTGGGGTGGGAAGACCGGTCCCCCGGGAACATCGTGCAGGGAAGAAGGCCAGAGCCAGCGGGGCTGACCAGGTGGGCACCGGGGGACAGGGGCACAGCTCAGGGCTCCCTGCACGGTGGGTGCTCAAGGAGGAAGGTGCTCCTGGGGCCCAGCACTGTGAGGTTGCGGCAGCCCTGCCTGAATCAGACCTAATCACAGCATTCCAGTCACAGCCCTTGTCACACCTTCCGAATGGGTCCCCACAATAAAGCGGGAAACACCACGATTTAAAGGCTTTCCTGTTCCACTGGCGCCGAGGCTGAGGTCCGGGGCTTTGGAAAGAGTTCAGAGGCCACCCCAGACTCAAAGCCTCGATCTGTCGTTACCATTTTCCTCTCGCTGCTGATTGCATGCCTCCGTGGTGCCCCAAAGATGGCAGTCCTGTCTTATTTTTTCCTAGTTATAGCTTGAGCCTGAAAGTTTTCCACTGGCCCTAAAATGAGGTGATAAAATTTCATCATCTTAAAACTAGGCGATGGGTTCATGCACAGTGGAGTCCGAGCCGCAGACCCGCAGCAGCTGTCTGTCCAGACCGTTCTCACATGGCCTGCCCTGGGCTTTCGTAACCAGCAGCCCGGAACAAAGCTCGCCTTCCAGGCCTCAGAGGGGGCCAGCTGGTGCCAAGGGTGCCGACACCCTCCTGCCCGCCACCCGCCCCCGGCCCAGCTTCTGCTCCATACCACCTGGGCCTCTGGGGCACCATTTCCATCTGGTTCCACACACCGTCTGTTTTAGCGTCCGCTGTCTCTGGCATGGCCAATTTGACCATGACAGAAATTTCAGGACACCAGGAAGCAGACAGAGAGTCCGTCTGTCTGTCTCCCTTCATTCCCTGGGGAACAGGGGCCAAGCACGTTCCAGGTTTCACCCGCCCAGCTTTTGGCTATAAGCCGGCTTCTCAAATGACGCAACAGACCCGGGGGCCCCCAGGGCACGCAGCTCCCTCTCGAGGGACTGCGTGGACACCCCTTTTGTTACTATCCTTGGGGAGGAGAAAGTGGGCCCCTCCTAACTTGTCTTCGCCTTCCTTGAGAAATGAAGGGACAACTCCCTGAAAACTACCCCCAGATGCACAGACCCAACCGTGCACACAGCGGGTTCCTGGAAGTCAAAGGCTGGGCGGGGGTGACACGGGTCTAGGCAGCCTGCAGTTGTCCCACGCATTTGAGGTGGAGGTGAACATGAATCCATCTGTTATTTAAACAAACAAACAAAAAAACTTTTTTTCCCACCCTCTTATATTTTAAAAGACCGAACTCAAACTCTTCATCTCCTGGGAGCCCTCCCCACCCAGGCGGCGGGTCTCGCCCTCCTTCCCGCACTTGGTCTCTGTGGTACTGAGATGCCGCCCATCCCCAGTGCTCTCTCATTCTGTCCCCCGTGCCCACTGGGGACAGGGGCGGGCTGCTGCAGTCACATAGGTCTTCTTGCACCACAGTCTGTCACTGGCAGATGCTCCAGAGATGCTTGTGAAATGGCGCGTGTTGGCACCCGCTGTGGGTCCATGCTCACAGGCTTCAGTCCTGAGTCCACTGTGCCGGCTGTCACTGTGCACCTTGTCAGTGGTATGCCCCCACCCCGTTCCTTCAGTCGAGGTGTTTTGGGGCCTGCTGTGCCCCTAGCTGAGTCCTAAGGACACAGACGAATCACACCCGTGTCATTTGGAGAGTTCCCGATACACACCCCAGGGTGGTGACAGTCTGCCCCGGGGGCTGTGGGAGGGGTGGCGGCACAGAGCGGGCTCTTCTCATCTCCTGCCCTGCGGCCCCAGGTTTCAGAAGCTGGAGCACCAGGTGAAGGAGCAGGAGCACTGGACCCGGCTGCGGAGGTACTCCTTGCTCCTCCAGAGAGAAAACGTCAAGAAGTGACAGAGCCACTGCCCCGGGGCTCCCGAGGAGGTCTCAGCAGCAGGCAGGCCCCACCCCAGGAGGCGCTGAGGTGAAGGGACTCGGAGACAAAGGGCCGAAACACAGGAGGTCCGGGGGCCTGGAGCTGTAGACAGGGACCCCCTCAGAGAGGCATTGTTTTGGGGAGGTTTCAACCACTATGCCGCTTGTCTGAGCCCCCAGTTGGACAGATGTGTCACCCAAATAAACAGCGATATTGTTTCCAGACCCCAGGGTGGCTGTGCTGTGTAACCCCTTGTTCCCATCCAGTCCCGACCCCACCAACGAGCATCCCAGGCCTTGTGAGAAGGACCTCCTGCCTGATGGGCCCGGGATGGCCACTTTGCTGGAACGAGCAGGACACCCACCCTACCCTGCTACTGCGTAGCCCCCTTCCCTCTCCACTCACTTCACCTACCTCTCTGTGCGACCCCACAACCTTTACAAATCACTCTGGAGAGGCTGAGGCTCAGACTGGTTGAGTGATTCCCTGAGGTCACACAGGTGTGAGAGGCAGAGGTGCCAGGTGAGGTGGCAGGCAGGTACCGCACCACTATTGCCCTGGCCTGCTGGCCCAGGAACCCTAGAGAAGACCCAGGAGGGTCCAGGAGTGGAGCAAAGAGACGCCTTTCTCTTCTCTGGAAACTGCCCTTCCCCGGAACACTGGATGGAGGATCCCAGTAGCTCCCCCGGCTACACCCGCCTCTCTGAGGACACGTGTGGCACGTTTGAGAACTGCAGGGCATTGACGGGTCCCAGCCTTCAGGATAACCAGCCCACTGACAGCTGGCTGCACACTGGGTTTGTGCCGGCAGCTGCTTCTGCGCCCCTTCCCCGGGTCACACACTTGTTCCTCATTGGCGAGGCATAGCCCTCACGGCGCTGGCCCCGACTAGCTGAATGCCCCCTGAATAAAGGGGTCCCCATCCAAGATGCTCCCCTTACTCGGACCCCCAGCCAGGTTCACAGTGTAACCCTGGCATGTCCTTGAGTGCCATCAGCTTAGCTGCCCCCCGAGAGCACCAGCCCCCCCACCGCCAGCTCTGCCCAGCACCGCTGTCCCGGCTGGAACATGTGCAGTCGACATGCAGAAGCACATTGCCTGCCCCATGTACACGGAGCCGTATTTTTCACCTGAGGCTCGCGCACACTTGCCTGCCAGGGCTGTTCCAAAGGGCAGATCTGCCACCTCCCACCCACAGCTGTCCCCGCCCCCATGGCCATGTACTGGTTTCATGAAAATCTCCTCGCCTCCCACATCCTGATTGGGAAGAGAGCACACACCTACCACCTCGTCCCGGCTCTGAGGCTAAAATGACTTGAACTTAGATGGGAACTTAAGATCCCACGCACAGAGCCCGTCCCACAATGACTGCTCTAAATGTGTCTGCTTCTCCACCGTGAGGACCGGCGGGGACCAGAGTCAGCAGGCCAGCCTGGCAGGCGCCCTGGAGTGCTGATGCTGTCGGTCTCTCCCACCATCCACCTCTCTGCAGACCACGGCACCCTGCCAGGGCCACAAGTGAGGTGACATGCCAGGCAGCACCCTCTGTCCTTGAGACAGGCTGCTGTTGAGTGCCTGAGTGCACCCGGGAGTGAGCACACAGGCTCGGGGTCACACCTGCATCCTGTCCCCAGGCTGCCACTGAGCATTTGTACGAGTGCAGTATCAGTCACCCTCCTCCTTACTTCATGTCGCCATCCTGAAGATGGCACGTTAGCTGGGGCTTACCTCAGGTTAGCTGAGAGGTGAGAGGGAGCACATGTCCACGGCTCACATACCTGGACGCTGGTGACTGTCCTGTGCTTTTGAGTGGCCATGCAGAGTTTCCTCGGAGACCCGGGGGCCGGCCCAGGAAGGGGTGGGGACGAGGAGCAGTGGGAGGTGACCCTTCTCATCTCCAGTCCTCCTGCTTATTAGCAGAGACCTGTTAATGAAAATCACACCCAAGTGCTAATAAACGGTGGGAGGCCCCAGCTCTGACCTGGAGGGGGGACCCTCTGCAGGGGAGGGGCTGGCCAACAAGCCCCACTTACCTGTGAAAAGACTTGCTAATCACTTTAATTCCCCCCCTAAACCACGGGGCCTTTGCTATGCAAACAGATTTTCTAAACCCACTTAGGTTCCTGGAGAAAACATCCCATCTACCCCCTTTAGGGTCCTGGGAAGAGAGAGTGACAATGGGGTGGAGGCACAGGAAAGTGGGGCGATCAGCGAAGGTACAAGGTCCCACCTCCACTGCAGGGCCTCTGCTTTGGGATCCCAGGCTCCAAAGCCGGAGGTGGCCAGGGTGCACCTGAAGTGCAGGGCAGCAGCCCGTCCACTATGAATTACCGCCCCTCTCCTGGGAAGGGTCCTGGAGGTGGGATCAAAACAAACCCATCAACGTGAACTGAGAAATAAAATGTGGTCTCTATATACAATGGAATACTACTGGACAAAAAAAAAAAAAAGATAAGAGAAACCGATGCACTCATATACAGACAATCTTAAGGAACCTTGAAAACCTTACACTAAGTGGAAAAAGCCAGACACAAAAGGCTCCGTATATATGGTGTGATCCTTTCACACGAAGTATTTGTAACAGGCAAACGTGTACACAGAAAGTAGGATAGTGAGCTGGGGCTGGGGGGTGCAGGAATGGAATAGCGGGGAGTGACTGCTAATGGAAATGGTTTCCTTTGAATTTACTGGGGTAACATTGCTTAATTATATGAAGTTTCAGAGGGGCTTCCTTTTGTGAGGTGACGAAAATGTCCTAAAATGAGTGGTGATGCTTGCATGACTGTATGAGCCTACAAAAACCATGCAAATACACTTTGAAAGGCTGTAAGTTTTATCTCCATGAAGTTCTCATTAAAACAAACAACACACATACAAAAAAAACAAATACAAACAAGGCCTGTGTTTCAAAGCAGCTCGAGGGGGCTGGGGGGCAGAACTAGGCATCCGCAGAGGCCGAGGACCCTTGGACAGAAAGAATATGTCCCCTTGCCCACCTCACCCACCAGGCCTGGCTGCTCACCTGGCCCCCCCGACCCAAGCCAGGCTCCTGGGCTCAAGGCCCCTCTCCCCACACATCCCTTTCCCAACCCGAACCCAGCCAGTGTAGACAGGAGTGTGCAGCTGGGCCTGGCTCTAGGTCAGCAGTGTGGACTTGGGTCCAGCAGCCCAAGGGACCTGTCACCTCCCCTGGGCCTCTGGGAGGTTACATTTCTGTAAACTCAGGATTGCTCCACTGACATTATTTGATGTCCCTAAACCACCTGAGTGGGAACCCTGAGGGAAAGGACATGGGACAATCCCAGAGTCCAGGCCAGGACGCGCCCGCGCAAGGGGAATGAGGACTCGGGACCTGAGAAAGGGCCCCTTGGAGGCCATGTCCCCTCCACCTCAGAATGAATGGAGCTGACAACTCCTACCAGGGCCGGAGTGTTGGCCCTTGGGTTAGGCTTCTGCAAAACGGTTATTTGGGTATAAAATATGTAAAGGATCTGATACAGTAAGTACTAATGCAGATGTACTTTCTGGAGATACTTTGGTTTTCTCCAGCCCCCATACAGGTTCAAAGAAAAGACAGACAGACTTCATTTTCTGCCACTTTCCCATGTGAAGCGCCTACCCAGTTCCAGGCTGACCCAGCTGAACAGGCGGTGCTGGGGGGCAAGGTGGAACCGGGCGGCATGCTCTGGAGACTGCAAGAAACCCTCCCAGCTTCCCTATAGCCTCCTCTGGAGGAGACGGAGGGAGCTTTGCGTCCACGCAAAGAAGGAAGAACTTGCCAATTGACACCAGCAGTTTATTCACAAATAAATAAATACACACTACGCAGAGCTTCCTGACTGCCTCAAAGTGTTTGCTCTATGGGTCCAATAGCGGGAGGGGCTGGGGTGGGTCATCCCTGGGGGGACAGGTTCTCACCCGAAGAGACGCCCCAGCCAGCCTCGCCGGTGCCCGCGGCCATGGCAGGGGGTCTGAGAGGAACCCCTTCGAAGGTGTTGAGGCCAACAAGGCCGCAGTGCCCTTGTCCCTCAGGAGTCACTTCAACTACTCAGGCCAGCGGCCACTCCAGGGGCGAGAGGGGCATCCAGGTCTCCAGCGGGGGCAGCACGTGGCCCGGAAAGAGCTGAGGGAGAAGAGGGAATGGCGTGGCTCTCAGCGCTCGTGGACTCCACTCTCAGGGGGCCCGTCGCCTGCGCGGTCTCTCCCTCCCCTCACCGCTTGGGCACCCCAAGTACCCCGGCTCTGAGGCTCCGCAGAGCGCGTGGGGAGGCTATGCTGAGCGCCTAGGGCATGGACAGTGGGGGCGCCTCCACCGCGGAGGGAGCAGGAGATACTAACCGGAGACGAGGGGTTCGGCCCGGTCGCCAGTCCTTCCGGGCACGCTGCCTCGTCGTAAAGCACCGGCGCGGGCACCGCTGGGGATTCGAGGCAGGCGGGCGGGGACCCCCAAGACCCGGCGGCGGGGGCAGCTGAGCCCGGGCCAGGACGGCGCGCCTGCGCAGGGCCGCCGTCGAGGCAGAGCCGGCAGCCCCGAGGAAGCTCCGCGTCGCTGCGTCGCCGGCGCCGCAGGCTCTCCTCGCTGAGGCCCAGCACGGCCGACAGGTGGCCGATGTAGCGGATGGCCAGGCGCAGCGTCTCGATCTTGGTCAGGCTCTAGCCGGCGGGCGCCACGGACGGCAGCAGGAAGCGGCGCAGCTCGTGCAGCGCGCGGGCGAGCGTGCGCATGCGCAGCTTCTCGCGCTCGCTGGCGCTCTGCCGCTGCCCGACGCCCTGGCGGCTGCTCCGCGCGCCGCGCCTCTTGGCGCGCGGGGCCGCGAGGGCTCCGGGCCGCCCGGGGCTCGGCACGGGGCTGCCGATGGGGACACTGCCCCAGGAGTTCGGGGACGAGGCAGGGGAGCAGCCGCAGCCCGTGTCGGAAGGCGAAGGCGGCTGAACTGCGTCCCAGCACGCGGGGAGCACCCAGGACACGGAGAGCGGTGGGCGCAGGGACTGGGCCATGGCAGCGGCGGTTCGTCTCTAGACAGGCGGCGCGACGGCTTTATCCCCCAGGCTACTGCTTTATCCCAAGCCCAAGGTGTGAAGTGGCCTCTTCCAGGCCACATCATCACTTCAAGGCGGCTCGGGGCCCGGAGGGGGCGGGGCCTGACCCTTTGAACCAACGCGGTGGTGTTGGAAGGTGCTGCCAGTTGGCTGCACCAGGTTGGCCCCACCTGAAACATCGCACGGGCACAGGGGCACCGTCAGTGCGCCCAGACCTTGGGCCAGTTCAGCAGGTAAAGGAAGCGAGATCACAGACCCCGAAGTGCAGTGCCTAGGTTTGGGGCTGCCTTCACCTGTTGGGAGCCTTATGCAAATAACTGGATTTTCCTGCACCTTCATTTCTAATTTGTATAATGGGATCCTCGGGCCCTGCTGCAGATCTGTAGAATCAACTAGGGTCCAGGAGTGAAGCCTTGGTTCCCGCCAGAGGTGAGAGGAACAGTAATCCGGCCCTCTGCTGAGGCAGGCTGGTCCTGGACACACCCTTCCCACGGGTGGTGAGCTGGAGGAACAGGGGTGAGGAGTCTATCTCAGGCACCTCAACGAGCTGGCCGGATCTGGTCAGGCTGCTGGACCACCTGAGCAGAGGGAGGGGTGAGCCTGCTGGCCTCCAGGATACCCACAGCCTGGCAGCATGGGGGGCTTGGCCTGCTGCCACCACGGGCCTCTAGCTAGTGTTTGTCAGTTTGGGGCAGGTGCAACAGGCTTTACCAACAAAATGGAAATGACACAGAAAGAGCATTTTGACAAAATTCAACACCCCCTTCATGATAAAAATTCTCAGCAAACTGGGAATAGAGGGGAACATTTTCAACCTGATAAAAGGCATCTACAAAGAACATACAGCTAATACGTGAAATAGGGAAAGACTCAGAGCTTTCCACCTAATACCGGGAAATGGGCAAGGGGGTCCGCTGCTACCCACGCCTTCCTATTCAGCATTACCCTGGAGGGTCTGGCTTATGCAGTAAGAAAAAGCAAAAGGCATATGGATTGAAAAGGAAGAAATAAAATTGTCTCTATTCACAGACAATATGACTGTCACATAGGAACTCTCACAGAGTTCTATTGCCTGCCTGGTCCCTCACAGTGTGGAGTTTGGGCCCCATCCTAACAGCTACTTCAGGTGTGACGTTCTCCAGCTGGACTGTGCAGCAGTCCATGGTCTAGGGTCTAATGTGCATCCTCCATGCTTCCAGCCCCGTGAGACTGAGGGGTGAGCTGGTGGGAAAGAAAGCAAAACGGCTGGGTCCCTTTCCCGTCTCTCTTATCTTATATGCACACAACCTCCTCTAACACTGTCTGCACCCCCTCCTCAGAGTCTGTCCCAGCAGCCCCAGGACACTCATGCCCACAGTCACACCTAGGACAGGCAGTGCCAACCCACCCTAGGCACACAGCGTAGGACCCGTCCACCCCCACAGGAGCCTGGTTCCCCAGCCTGCAGCTGCAGCAGGGCTGCCACTTCCGGGCCCTGGCCGGTGGATGCCTTCTTGGGGCTCCAGATTCAAGCCAAGAACCTGGTACTGGAGCCCAGTGACGGCCCCTTCCATCCCGCTGGACCCAGGGGAACAAGTGGTTGGGGCTCGGCAGAGGGTGCTGTGCGCAGCACGGGACGGGGTGCAGGGTAAAGGCTGCACAGGCAGAAACGGGGGGTCTGGGCACCCTGTCACCAACCCAAGTATCAAAAAGCCCCTCCCTTCCCATAGGCTAGTGGTGGCGATCGCCACTCATTTGTCAGCGGCAATGCTCCGCAGTGAATTTGCATGTGAAGTACAAAGTCAACCAGACGTGCTTGCACAGGACCACCCTGAAAGCACAGCTGTAGCCCGAGGATCTCATTCACTGAGTCCTTACACAGCAGCCACGGAGAGCTCAGGGAGGGTTAAAAAGACCCAGGTGCAAGTGTGGAGACAAAGAGCCCACAAGAATGGCATGAAAGAGGCGGGGTTTTCAGCCCTCAAGGCTAACAAATTGGAGGTGCCACTGGGAGTCCCTCCCTCCCCCGGTGCCCCTGAGGTCTCTGGGCCCAGACTGTGCAAAGGCTGTAGTTGGTGGGCCTGATGGAGCCAAGTGGGGGCAGAGGAGGAACCCCAATCTGGAGCCTGGGTTCTACCACCTCCTGCCCGCCAGCCTCCCTCTTCCCTATCCCCAGCCTCTGTCAGCTTTGATCTCCTTATCGCCAGCCTCTCTAGAGGCTTCATCTGGGAGCTGAGTTAATGAGTTCTCCAGGCAGCGGGGCCCACACGCTCTCCTGCTGGGGTGAGTTCTTCACACCCAGGGGCCTGTGTTTTGACAAGTGCCAAGCCAGTGGCTCCTGCTCCCCTGCCTTTGCCTGCTGCCTCCGCTGCCGGAGTGTAAGGCTGGGAAATTAGGCCTGGGGGCAGCCCCACTGAGCAGAGGTGAGAGTTCAGTGGGGTCCTTGGCCAGTGTGGTGGGGGGTGGGGGGCAGGCAGGACAGGGCAGCACCCCAGAAGGCTGGGGAACAGGCCTCAGCCTTCCCGCTAGGAACAAGCTGGTCTCCTCAGGCCAACCCCGGGTCTGGGGCGCTGCCCCTTCCCACCTCCAAGCCCCAGTGCCCTCATTTCCCGCCAGCCTCTCTGACACAGGAGTGCTAATCAAAGGTGCTATGTCAATATGCCCCTAGCAGCCCTAATCCCTGTGTCTGCTGGAGCCAGGGCCCCCAGGGGAAGGAAGCAGCTCTTGTACTGCCAGCCTGCTCAGTGTCAGCAGTCACATGCCCTGGGAAGCTCCTAATTGGAGGTCCCCTACTGCCAGGGGTCTTCCCACAATCCCTGCACCAGCCCGAGAGGCAAGCCCATTCAGGGAGTGACTGTTATTTACGAAGCCCCCACCTTTGGACAGCCTAGGACACCCCCTGGAGTGTGGAGTCCCTGTCCTGACATGTCCTACCTGTGTCACTCACTCTCATCTCTGGGCCCCGGGGTGAGTGACACCGACCTTGCCAGCGTGGTAAGGACCAAAGCACACCCCCAGACACCCTTTGCGCATGGCCACCCACAGTTGCCGCCCAGGCCGGCACTGTGCTGGCACTCAGCTGGGTCACAGCACACCACTGTGCTGTGATGCGGGTGTTCTCCACTCATTTGGTAGCTGAGGACATGGAGTGACGAGAGGCTATCCCACGTCACATGGCTAGCAGGGGCTGAGCTGGGGTCCTCCTGGCTCTGTCTGGGGCCACAGCCTGTGGAGGACTCGAGTGGCTCCCGTCCCACAGGAGGGTGGCCCAGAGAGTGCGGGTGCCAGACTGGGGGTGCACAAGCCTGTGGAACCTTGCCCCTCATCAAAGGGACTTGCAGAGATGCAAAAAGGTTTCCAGGCCCACCCCGGACCCGAGGATGCAGCTGCAGAGTCTAGGTCTGAAAAGGACAATGTCCCGGAACCGGAAAACTTGGCCACCATTGAGAAGCAGCGGCCACAGTGGACAAGCCCCACTTCAGAGAGTGGAAAAGGCCCTGGGAGTGCTGCCTCCCGGCCTCGGATCCTAAGCAGCCCCTGGGTCGCAGATAGACGAGGAGGAGCTTGGGCCGGAGGGGGCGCTGCGGCCAGCTGGAGCTCAGAGCAGTCAGGGGGCCCAGCACTGAGGACCCCACTGCCTCCTCCACCTGCACCCCTCCCCAGCAGCCTCCCAGCTATAGCCTAAGGCTCCCAGGGAGGCCCTGCCCGTGGGGATCAGCCCCTCTCCTCACACCTCTGGCTCCTGGAGCCACTGAGTTGGCAAGCCATATGGAATAGATTATTCTGGAACCACGATAATCTGATTATCTTGGCCTTGGATCAGCTGGATATGCAGCCAGTGGAAGTCACAGGAGGCAGAGGGGGTGCTGAGGAGGGAGGGGCTGGGAAGGAAGGAGAGAGATTTGGCGGATTCCAGGAAAGGATCAAGAGAAGTGCCAAGCTCTGTGAGGCCCCAGGAGCCAGGCTGAGAAGCAGAGCCAGCAGGCCGTGCCTCTCTCCTTAGGGAGTCCTGTGCTGCTCCTCTGCTTCATCTGGGTATGTGGAGGGGGGTCTAAGCTTTATGGTGAAAGGCGGAGAAACAGAGGCATCAACTGGACTTCTGTTTCTCCAACTGCAAAATGGAGCAGGGATTGCCAACTGCCTGCTGAGATGTCCTGGGGGCTCTGCACGCCTCGCTGAGAAGGCGTCTGTCTCCAGCACGGTGACCGAGGACCACATGGGATACAGTGGATGGATGGGTACAGGATCCACTAAGTGCCCTTGCATTCCCAGCCACAGACAGCAGAGGGCGCTGCCCAGACGCCTGGGATCTTCGGTTCTGAAAAGGGCAGCCCTACCTCTAACCAGTTGGAGGCCTTGGCCTGCAGCCAGGGCCAGGGCAGGGTGGGAGTGGTGGGCATTGGCACTAAGTGCATGTGTCAGAGACGCTGGGCCGGCTTAAGGAGAGGGTGAAGCTGGCTCGGCACTGGCGCGATGGGCTCTGTGACCCAACAGGCCACTTGCCTTCTCTGGACCCCAGCGTGCCCCTCTGTTCACGGGGAAAGCATATGTCTGCGCGCAGAGGCGGAGTGAGGCAGAGCCCAGCCTGGCCCAGCATGGCTCGGCTGTTTGGAGAGTCATCCTGTAAACCGAAAGGTCGTGGGTTCGATTCCCGGTTAGCGTGCATGTGAGAGGCAACCAATCGATGTATCTCTCCCACATTGATGTTGCTCACTCTCTTCCCCTCTCTCACTAGAAGGCATGAAAAAATGTCCTCGGGTGAGGATAAAACAATTTTTTAAAATAAAAAGACGGAGTCCAGAGGAGTGGGGAGGAGGGGACTGGCTCAGGAGGGCTCGGGACAAGCAGCACTCAGGTCCCTCCTCCCCTTCCCTAAACACAGCCCTGGAATGCGGGCTGAAAACGGTCAAAGCACAAGCTGTCCGAAACTGCAGGCAGGGGACGGGCACCCTGAGGCCTGTGCCCTGCCAGCTCCCTGGCGAGGATCTGCAGGCCCAGCTCCGCTGCCAGCTTGGGGCACATCCAGCACTAGCCCCTCCAGGAAGCACAGGATGCAGCTACCTCCAGGCAGGACACACAGGTTTCAGCCCCTCCCAACCCTGTCCCTGCACTCAGTGACTGCTGGCAACTGGCAACAGTGAGGCGCCAGGACAGCAATTAGCCCTGGCAGGAGGGGAGGTGTGCACACAGGGCCAGCCCAGGCTACCGGCTGGAAGCCTGGCCTGGGCTCCATGTGGCTGAATGGCTCAGGCCCTCAGCCAGCTCCAGGCCCTCAGTCCCAAGGGCAGGGGAAGGAGGGGATCCCACCCCATCTGCCCAGACGTACCTGACTTCAGACCCAACGAAAAGCAAAGTGGGGCCCCTAGACTGAGCTGGAGTGCTTGGCAGGGCCTGGAGGAGTGAGGAGCCTCTGGGCAGCCGTCTTTGCCAGAGGCTGGGGACAGGGCTGCCCCTGGACCGTGTGGGGAACATCTCGAGGAAGCAGTTGCCCAGATAATAAATCAAACAGGAGAGGGTCCTACATGATCAGTACTGATTATGGGCCGAAAACTGAGGCCAGGATGAACTCAGTCCTTGGCTCTGGAGGGTCCCCCACCAGGGGAAATCCCAGATGCAGCCCTCGGCCTGAGATGAGAGTGTTTTCTTCCCCCTTGGAGGTCACGCCCCAGACCAGGCCCTGGGCATGCTCGGTCAGCGCCTGGCACAAGCGGTCACACCTGTGAGGCACCCTGGGTGTGCCATGCTGCTCGCTGCCCACAACCAGGTCCCCACCTCTGGGGCTCCCCAGGACTGGCCTGAGGCTTCGGCACACCCTCCGCCCAGCGGTTCCTCTGGCGGGAATTCATCCCGAGTAGAAAAGACTGAAGGTGAAGACGCATGGCTGAGTGACAGAAGCCAGCTGCACAAAAACCATTCTGCATGGCACCACGGATGTAAGCAAAAACGTACAAAAAAAACCAGAATCTAACAAGAAACCTACACGGAAAGTCATCGAGTGACACCCTGTATTTTGTAAAAGCACAGTCTCCATCACTCACCGCATCCACAGTAATGTGCCAGGGCTTATCTGGGAGGGGGCGTGTCTGGGTTCTGGGGGGTGGTCAAGGAAGACTTTAATCTTATCTGTAATGTTTACTTTTTAAAAAATTACTTTTTATTTCCGAGAAAGGGGAAGAACAGGAAAGAAATATCGATGTCAGAGAGAAACACTGATCAGTTGTCTTCCTCACACCCCCCAACCAGGGACCTGGCCCACAACCCAGGAACGTGCCCTGACCAGAATCGAACCAGCGACCTTTCGGTTTGCGGCACAATGCCCAACCCACTGAGCCACACCAGTCAGGATGAACTATTTCATAAATTACAGGTATAAGGATGTACCTGTATGGGAAACCTTAAGGCATCTCAGTGTATACTAGAGAACTTGATACTAAACTATTACCTCCACACCACAGAGTACCAGGCAGGCCTTCAAAACCTCTGTTCAGAAACACATCAACTGATGCAGAAAAGGACCTTAATATGTCAGAGAAAAAGACTGGTTGTATGCTCTTTAACTACCCAAAGGAATTGAAAGCAGGGTGGAGAAAAGACATTCAAGGCAACGTTCGTATTGGCATTAGTCCCTCGTGATCAACAGTACCCAAAAGGTGGAAACAACCCAAGTGTCCATCAACAGATGAACGAATGAACCAACGTGGTCTACCCGCACGGTGGAATGTTATTCAGCCATGAAAAGGGATGTGGTGTGGACACAGCTGCCCCACGGATGAACCATGAAAACATCACACTAAATGAAACCAGCCCGATGCTGCATGACAAACACTGCATGATTCCACTTATGGGAGGCACCCACAACGGCAACATTCATGAGAAGGAAGCTGTAGAGGTTCCCAGGGGCTGGGGGAGCTGTTTAATGGGGTACAGAGCTTCTATTTAAGGTGATCAAGAAATTTTGGAAATAAAAGTGGTGAAGGTCACACACATTGGGAATATTGGGAATATAATTAAGGCCACCAAATCGCATACTTAAAATGGTTAAGATGGAAAGTTTTAGTGTTTTATATATATATATAAAACACTAAATATATATATACACACATTTTTACCACAATTTTAAGAATTGTAGATGTAATACACAAAAACAGTGGAATCGTACTGCAGCAGGAGTGGATACTTCCCCCCTCGTCCTTCCTGGGGGCTGCAGGGCTGCAGACGTCCCCGCTCCCCAGCAGGGCGGCAGGCAGGATGTGTGCACTCCCACTCGCTGAACACACGGCGATAAGCCTCACCATCTGGGCGAGGAAACCCATTTCACAGACGCCACCACTGAGGCTCCAGGGACTGAGCCCTGGCACAGCTGGCTCTAGGCCTGTGCAGCCCCTTGCACACCAGCTTCCTCGGCTCAGCCTCCTTATTGGAGGGAGAGCAAGGGTCCCCCTCCCTTCCCTGGCTTGCCGGGCAGCTCCCTGGGTATCTGTGGCCACCCTCCCCACCTCCCACCATGCTTCCAGTGGCCACAGCCCTCCCTCCTTCCTACACATTCTCTCCTCTCCCAGCGCTCTGCCCTGCCTCCAGCCACCCTTGCCCTGATGTGACCGCCTTCTCCTGCCCCCAGCTCCTCACCTTCCATCCCCTCGCCCTCCCCAGAGTTCCCGTGGGCTCGCTGCTGCCTCCCCAAGGCCACGCCCCTTACCCAACCGTGTGTCCGGCTCCCACCTGCTGGTCCACACCACACGCTCCGCCCATGCCCACCCCCCCCCAGGGGCCCAGCACGCTGACATCGCCCTTGGCCTCCCCACTTCCAGCCTCAGGCTCACACCTTTGCTGCAAGCCAGGAATGTCGCAGCTACACCTCAGCTTGGAGGAAAACCCACACTTTCAGGTTCCTCCTTTCCCCCTGCAACCTGCCCTGAACACTACTAGTCAGGGGGCACCTCTGTGGCCTGTGGGCTCCCAGCCACTAGGGACTCCAGCCCATCTACTCCTCCTTCTCCCCCTCCAGCTCCAGCTCCCAGAAGGCAGCGAAGTCGTACCCCTGGAGCTGTGGCCTCAGGCCCGGGTAACATTTCCCAGTGCTGTGGTGCATGGCCTCTGTGGGTTCAAATCCTGGCTCCGAGGGACTTTAGGCAAAGGCCTGGGCCTCTCTGGGCCTGGTTTCCCCACCTTGGCAAGGGGGGAACAGCAGGCTGAGGTCTGGATTTGCCCCCTGCATAGCTACACAGGGACGCGCTGGGCACTCACGCTGCAGAAGGGTCCAGAAGCCGGGTCAGGGGAGCCCCAGTTTCAGCAGCTGCTCTGTGACCTTGTGCTAGTGGCTGTCAGTCTCTGGGCCTCCCACAGAGCCTGTCCAGAGCCCCACAGCAGCGCCTGGGCCAGGGTGGGACCATTTGCGGGCAGGCTGACTCAGGGCTTTGGGAGTGAGGGGCTATGAGGGACCCCCGTCCCTGCCTCCCTTGCCCTCCCAAGGACATAGAATCTGCCTTTGCTCTGGGCCCCCTGGGGTGGGGACCTGCAGCCCCCCACCCCTACCCCAGAAGCGCATTCCAGGGAGTCGGAGGGGGCCTGCTGCCCAGCTGTTTTGGAGGACCCTGCACACCCTCGTTCCCAAGTCGACACCTTCTGCCCGGGGGAGGTGGCCTTGTGTCAGCAGGCGGACTGGAGGTGTGAAGGCGGCCGCAGTAGCCCAGGGGGCGGCTGGGCCGGCCACACTGCTGGCTGGTAATGAGGATACCACATGGCCCCTGCCGCCCCACCACGGCCAGCCGCCCTCTGCCTTCCCACTCACATTCCACCGCCTAACCCCCCGCACCGCCTGGAAGGGAAAGCAGACCTGTGTGGCAGAGGCCAGGCTGTAACCCGGGACAGCCTTGGAGCCTTGGACCTGCTCCCAGGGGCCCTGCCCACCTGGGGTAGGAACAGGTGCAGAACAGCAGGGGGGGCAGTGAACAAATGGGGAGCTCACGCCGGGCCACCAAGAGCAGGCCTGCCCAGGGCCGCTGCCCTCCCACAGCCCCTGACAGCCAGCACGGGGCGGCATGCCCCTCCTCTGACCGTGGTCAGGGACAGGTCCTGGGAAGCCTGTGGGGGGTGACGGGCCCGAGGCCCCAGCGTCCTCACCTATGTAACAGGCACAGTGACACCAGCACTGCGTGCCTCACGGCGCCAGACCGAGCCTAAGGCCAAGGTGGCCTTGTGGTTCCTACCCCAGCGGAGGCCCAGCTAGTGGAGGCCCAGCCTAACCAGCGATTCAGGCACGAGAGCGGCACTGCGAGTGCTGTGAGCACAGAAGCAACCGCGAGGCCTTGCTGTTGTCCCCCAGCCTAGGTGCCCTGAAGGGTCCCCGTGGCTCCTCACCGAGACCGCCCAGAGCCCAGAGGCAGCAACACCCGGCCTTGCCCCGATTCTCGGCTCCAGCTCTGCAAGTCCCCCAGGATCAGCAGGCCCAGCTCCTTTTTGGTGGAGCTTGTCAGGGCTGCCAGAGGCCGGGACAGCCTCCCGCTGCACTGGATGCGCCCCTCATGCAGCTGCCGGGCCGCTCCTGGGTCACCTCCAGGAACAGGACTCTCACTCCCTACACAGCCCCTCGGACCTCGACAAGTTCTGCAGACTCTCCCTGGGGTGTTCTGGACACAACATCACATCTCCTAGTTTTTCTGTCTTCGGACAAAGCAGCCCTGAGTCCTTTAGCAATTTCCCTAGGGACCTGGCTTCAAAACCCCTCACCGGCCTCCCTCCTGAGTTTGTCCCCATCCCCCACAAATTGTGGCCCCAGGTGTGACCACATTCTCTGCGTGTGGCCCGCCTTGCCTGGGGAGTAAGAGACCAGCGTCCATGGCAGAAGACCTTGTTGGCTGTGAATGGGAAAGGGGTTCCATTTGTTTCTCATGTCCTGGATTCCTGGAAGGCAGTGAATGCCATGTCTTTGCCAAACGTGCTGCTAGTTACCCGATGCCCCCGACCCTGAACTTGGAGGGAAGACACACAGGTCTCCATCGATTCTACCCTATTCGATCTGATAGGTTCTCCCAGCCTGTTACCCAGTTCCCCTCCTGGGTTTGGATCTTACCCGACATTCGATCAGTTCCTTTCTTCAAGCCACTGCCCTTGACAAGCCTGGGAGCAGAGCCGGGGACACAGCACGAGGGGCCTTCCTCCGGTGGACATTCACCCATCCATCTGTGGAAACAACGAATCTGTTACAAAGTCACTCACCTGAACTGTCACCCAGCTCTCCTGGCCCCGTGCGTTCACAAGGATGCCCTAGGGACTTCTTTATTTAGTGGGCAGGAATTGTGTCTGGCTGCTTGCTCATAGATAACACCCCAAATGGCCATAGCTTTAAGTGGCAATTTATTTTCTTTCACATGAAAGAAACTTCAAGGGTAGACAGTCCTGGGCGAGTGTAGCACTTCTGTGTTGTTACTGATGCCTGGGCTTTTTTCTGCTCCACCATCCTCAATGACTTCTGCCCTTGAGACTGCCTCGGGATCACAAAATGGTTTCTGAGGCAATAACCATCACATCTGTCTTCCAGGTAGAAAGCCCTGCTTTAAAGAGCTTTTCTAGAAGCTCCATCCAATACTTCCACTAACATTTCATTGGCCATTCCATCTGCAAGAGAGGCTGGGAACTGCATGTTTGGTTGTTATTTTAGCTGGGCACATGCCCATCCACAGTAATACAGCCTCCTGGTATTAAGGAAGAAAGAAGTATAGAGGCTATACAGAACACATGCTGTGTGGCCAAGCAGCAGTCCCGGCCACACTCGTGCACATTCTACTGACCACGTTCCCTAGATCTAGACACCATGTATCTCCTCCGCTGGTGGAGGGCGGGGCTGAGA
The DNA here is from genome assembly GCF_022682495.2 of Desmodus rotundus. NCBI lineage: Eukaryota > Metazoa > Chordata > Mammalia > Chiroptera > Phyllostomidae > Desmodus > Desmodus rotundus. The sequence goes on from NC_071396.1 coordinate 35,016,079, forward strand.
CTCTAAAACCCGGGTCTGTGCGACCCCACAGCCCGGCTCAGGGGAACGATGCACTCTGGCTTCCTCCCGGTGAGTGCAGCTGGCAGAGTGTGCCCCTGGGCCACAGGGCCTGGATTCCAGGTCCAGTGAGGAGCCAGGGGCCCCACCCTCCAGAACTTATGCTGCGACACCCCACAGTCCTCTAAAGCCCGGGCTCTGGGGCCGGCCCACACCAAGACAGAAGGCCAGGCCATCCTAGAGAGGAAACTGCACCGCGGGCTCTGTGAGGCGGGCCTCCTGTTATTCACCGAGTCCTTTTCCAGCCAACCCCTGCAGGCCAGCTCTGATGGGAGGGCGTGGGGCAGGAGAGAGCAGGAATACTTCTGGGTACTGGGAGCCTTCCTGGAGATCATAAGGCTACTTTACCTCCCCACTCCGCATCTAGCTGCCTGTGCACCAGGCGGTGCTGTGTGGCCAAGACTAAAACTCCGCGAAAGGTGCATCAATAAGAGATGCGCTAGGATGCAAACATGCCGGGAAATATTACACAGCAGTGAATAAGGGCCAGTTGGAAAGCTCAAGTTCAGCAGTGCAGGAATCTGACACTTCAGAATCCAGACCCAGAAATACATGCATGAACCTGGGTGAATTCTGTTTACAACAGTCAACTCCATGTATATAACGAACTCCGTGCCAGAGCAATATGTCAGGGCTTTACAGTACTGAGCTCCGGATGAATAAATGACAACTTGCTTGTGTTTGCTAAGATCTCAACCTCAACTCTGTAGCGCTGGATGTCTTCCAAGTCCACACTGCCCTCAGGAAAAAGTAGTTATTTTTTTAACCTCGCTTTAAACCCTTTTAAGTCATGAAATGTTGCATAACTAACTGCTTCTTTCTAGAGAACGTCAGTCTGAAACCAGGCGTGGTTAACAGACTCCACCTTTTGCGTTATAGGTAAATTAGTTCCCTCTCCTCGCATATAGCAGCTACAAGAAATCCAACAACAGTTGCTCCAGGCCGGGACCACTTCATCATGATGTCACGGCGGTCCCCTGAGCCATTCTGCTCCAGTACACTTTAAAACAAGTTCTGAAGACAAAGCGATGTGATTTCATCACTGAGGGTCTACGTGCACCGCCTACCACTCTCCACGCCCCCAGTTCCAATTATCCCCTGTGATTGAAATGGGTGAACACTGACATCAACTGAGACCCATAGGAAGGAAACAAGTCGGTCCTGAGACGGAATGCTCTGGAACAGGCTGCTGAATGCAAAAGGAGCGAGTCACAGGCTAGTATGTGTGACGTGCCACCGTGTGACCGCCTCCCCACTGCGTGTCTTCTGAGGATCCGTGCTGATGGATGTGAGTTCACGGACTGGAAGGGGGGGCCTAACAATCCTATAACAACAGCTATTACCTTGGGGAGCACCAGCATTCTCTCACGTGTTTCCACGTCTAACAAAGAGAATGTATTAGTTATGTAATCTGCGTAACTAAAAGTTAATTTTTAAAAATAGCCATACGATACTACAAGGCCATTGATGACATCCAGCTACTACTGGTTCACCTATTCCTGACCCCTAGGGAACACCTTGCAAAGTCCCACCTCCAGAATGCCACCTGCCTCGCTCCCTACCCTAGTCCTGCGTCCAGTTCCAGGCCCCACAGTGACTTCCGCACCTCTGTGGCCAGAGCTCCACCGTCGCCAGCCCCCCTGAGGCCCTTCGCCTCCGAGTCAGACCTGTTTTTGAAAAGATCACAAAGAACATAGATGCCTTTTTTAAACTGTAATTATTGTTGAGGGGTGAGTGGCTTTACTCCATAAGCTTTACTCTGTCCAAGTTTATGCCCTGAGACTGCAACAGTCCTGGGGCACAGACATATAATTATTATCCATGTTTTAGAATGCAGGAGGTTCAGACAGGGGAAGGGCTTTGTCCAAGAGCACACAGCTGGTGAGTGGTAGGATCCCCAAATCATACAATGGCCTGCTCACGCCTCTCTCCCACAAAACCGAAACCTCCTGAAAGCAGAGGACAGAGCTAGCTTGTTCACACTGGTGTGACTCACATTTACTAGTGGTTAAATAAATATGAATTAAATGAGTAACGCCTACAAGTATCTTGAAATGTAAGTACCCTCCTTACAAAATGATAGCACCAAAAACATTTAGCTCACTTGCCAAATCCATACTAAGTGGTTCCAGGGACTGGGAACCCTCCAAAGTGGTGGTTATTTGTATTATTTCTGAGAACACGGAAACTTGAGTTCCAGAGGAGTTAAGTCACTTGCCCAAAGCACACAGCAAGTAAAGAGGGTCTGACTCTGGAGGGCTTGGGGGGTCCACCTTCCCCATTCCTTCACCCTCTACACCTCATTCATTCATTCTTCTCCAGGATGCTCTGTTCTGCTTTTCAGGAACAGAAATTAACTGTGGGATGTCTTTCCCACAGTGAGATGTCTTTCTCCATGTCACTCATCAAACCAGCAAGTGCAGGTTCCAAAGAAGCCAGGAAGGGTCCGCCTGGGTGTTCCCCACCCCCCACCCCTGATGGCAGGTCCCTCGGGCTTGTCTTGGAGGCACACTTGTAGGCCCTGGGTTACTGGGCACAGCCCCCCTCCCAGGGGACTGGTGATCAGCGAGGCAGCCACTCTATGCAGGGGCCCATGAGTCTCTTGAGGGGCAGTTTGGGAACCTGGGACGATGGCTTGCCCACCGCTATCGGGCTCCGGGCACTCATCCTGAGCAGTGGACGGGGTGGGGTGGGTGGGTACCTGGTGAGAAGCTTAGCAGCTCCATCCAGATGCGAATTGTCCCTCCCACACTTCCCGGGCTGCAGGGGCCTCCATTAGAGCCCCCAAGGAGTCAGAATCCACACCTCCGCAAATGGGCCCGCTTTCCCAGGGCCCCCCTGCCCAGACCTTCCCTGGGCTCTGTGGGTTTTGACACCTCTCTGTAACCTGGTGGGGGGCCACCTAGCACCTTTGGTCCAGATAAAAGCTCAGGCCCGGAGGTGGCCGGTCCAGCATCCCGGAGCCTGCGGCCCGGCCATGGCCCAGTCCCCTGCTCTGCGCACCCTCGACCACTGGATCTTACCCCAGCCCTGGGGCTGGGCCGGACACTCAGACTCCACGTCCCCGGCCTCCTCCTCGGATTCGTCGAGCTCGTGCCCCTGTGACGGCGCCCGCGGCCCCTCTCAGGTCGCACCTCTGGTTCGCGGCGCTCCCGCTCCAGAGGCCACCCAGACGGCGCCGCCGGGACGCTCGCGCCCCGGACCGGCCGTCGGGCAGCGGCAGAGCGCCAGCGAGCGCGAGAAGCTGCGCATGCGCACGCTCGCCCGCGCGCTGCACGAGCTGCGCCGCTTCCTGCCGCCGTCCGTGGCGCCCGCCGGCCAGAGCCTGACCAAGATCGAGACGCTGCGCCTGGCCATCCGCTACATCGGCCACCTGTCGGCCGTGCTGGGCCTCAGCGAGGAGAGCCTGCGGCGCCGGCGACGCAGCGACGCGGCGCTCCCTCAGGGCTGCCCTCTCTGCCCGGACGGCGGCCCTGCGCAGGCGCAGGCGCGCGGGCCGGATCTGGGCTCAGCCGCCCCCGCCGCCGGGTCCTGGGGGTCCCCGCCCGCCTGCCCCGGAGCCCCAGCGGTGCCCGAACGCTTGAGAAGCAGGGTCCCCGACGTGGGTCCCTGGGTCTCACCCCCTTACTGCCCCGGGATGCAGTCGCTTCCTCAAGTAACCCAAGGAAGGGCCCCCGACGCTGCCCTTTGGACGCCGACCCCAGCGGGTTCCGGAACGCAGACACCCCCAGAGCTGGGGACGCAGGCCACGTCCTGGGCGATGCCCCCTGCTGACCCGGAGCCTTCTGCAAGGTACCAGGTACGGTCCCCAGGCTTCCCTTGGAAACGGATGCGGTGGGTAGGCTCTAGTCTGCAGACGATTCCATATTTTTTAGATCCCCATGATCTAAGCCAGCCCTGGTTGGGGGTGGAGAGGGCGCAGACCTCCGTGGGGAAAGAGGTGGGGGCCTGGATAGGTAAGGCCTCCACCACCACCCAAAAGTCATCACCCCCTGGGGATGAGGGAGGCGCCCTCAGACTTGCCCCTTCCACCCTGGGCTCTGGAGGTGGCAGAGGCCACGGTCCAAGGGCTCCAATGAGGGCTGGGAAGAGGGTGGGAAGCTTCGTGGCCCCAGAGTTAGGGGCTTCCTGAACAATGGCCCTTGAGCTGGTGACATTTGTTCCTTCAAGCTTCAGTTATGCTTGAAGCCCAAGAATGAATGACTCGTGGTTCATGAAGTAGCATATTAATAACCAAAATGTATTGAATGCTTATTGTGTTCCCAACACTGTTCTCGGTCCTGTCCGTGAATTCACTCCTCTTGTCTGTCCTGCACAGGGTATCCCTGTGTCTCCGGAGCCCTATCTGTTGCCAGAAACCCCGCCCCTCCTGCCCCGCCTGGCATGCCAGAGACTTCAGCCTCAGGCCCAGTGGGGATACTGGAGCCACAGTGCAGAGGTGCTCCCCAGCTCCGAGTACCAGGGACCAGGCCCCGCCTTCCAGTTCAGCGATGAAACCCCTCTCCAGAGCTCAGGCCTGCAGCTCAGTGGCTGCCCTGAACTTTGGCAAGAAGATTTGGAGGGGGGCCGCCTGAGCATCTTCTACTAAGGGCCTTGCCTGTCTGCTTTTCAGTGAGGAATCAGGCCTGTAGTGTGGGCGCCCTCCTCATTTTCGACATCAGTGGTTTTCAGGCTTCCCATTAGCCAAGGGTCCCTTTCCCAAGTGATGTCTTTCATGCAAGCAGTGTTTGAAGCAGGTGGCCTCCCTGGCTGGAGTCAAGGCTGGCAGGGCCCTCCACTCCGGGACCCCCTCCAGAACGGCCAGTGCCCTGAAGAGCCAAGTTGGCAGCTGGGATGAGTTGGGGGAGGGGGGGGTGCAGGGCAGAAGCCTATATGTTTTGATTTTGCTTCTTAAAAGAAAAAAACACATACACACACAACAAAAATGTGCTTTGGTCTGTTTTTCTTCGATCAACTTGAGTTCTTATGGCCCCTGGGAAAGGAAAAATGTCCCCACCCTGCGGGGAACAAATCACACCTTGCCAAGGTGAGCGTGGGCCCTCACCTGCCAGTTTCACCCTGTGTGTTGTGCAGGGCGGCCTGGGGGGCTGACACTTGGACCCCTGCACTTGCCTCACACACCCAATCCTGTCGCCCGTTTCCATCCTCTTGGGTGCGTCCCTGCGGACCCACAGGGCCCTTTTACAGTGGTTTGAAATTGTTTTCCGAGGACACCTGTGAGTGGCCCTGAGTACTAGGCCAGTGTATTAGGTTGCCTGGGCTGCCCTAACAGAAGACCACAAACTGGGCGGCTTAACAACAGGAATGCATTTTCCCACAGTTCTGGAGGCTCGAAGTTCAACATCAAGGTATCAGCAGGTTTGGTTTCTTTGAGGCCCATCTCCTTGGCTTGCAGATGGCCACGTTCTCACTGTGATCTCATGTGGTCAGCCCTGTGTGTGTGTGTCTTAATCTCTCCTCCCTATAAATAACACCAGTCACAGTGGACTAGGGCTGCTTTGTTCTCCCAGGTCCCCTCAAGAGGTGTTCCTCTAGGAGGTGGCAAGGCGGTGGCCTGAGATTCATCCTAGATGCCACTGGAGTCAGGGGAGCAGGGCCTGGGGCAATGGGACTACCCACCAGCCTGTCCTCATCCTCTGGAACGGAGGCTCAGCCCTGCCTCTTGGGAGCAGCCCCCCTTCCCCCCATCCATCCAGTCCGTGGCTGCGTCCCAAGCATGCTGCTATTGGCCGCACCTCTCTGCTAAGTGACCGGCAGGGGACAAGAGGAACCGACACTCGTGCCTGGGGTGACTGGTCTGCCCACACCTTCCCGGGGCCCCCAGTCACCATCTGTGAGTCTGGACGTTTGCTAAGTGCCTCACCTTTTCAGTGACCCTGTAGTGTAGAGGGCATGCCTCCTAAGGAGCCTCCGGAGACGGGAGGGGGCACTGCACCCGGGCTGCTGCTTGCTGGCCCTCAGATCCTGCCTTCCCCTGTGGCCTTGAGCCCGGTTCTGCACACAGGTCTCGGGCCCTGCATGTTCTTGCCGCAGCCTGGGAGCTGGCTTCCTCCAGTCTTACAGAGCCTCCTGAGTGCCAGGGCTATAAGCTGTCAGGTGGCCTGAGAATGCGACATGTGGCTGCCACAGACCCCGTCCCTAGTCCAAATGGAGATGGACCCACTCTTGCAGAGGCAGGACAGCCAGTCTCCATCTTCTCCCAGCTCAGCAGAGCTGTGACTTAACCTTCCTGGGCCTGAGGTTCCTTATCAGCAAAGCCTAGATAAAGGCTGTCCTTATCTCCTGGGATGCTGAGAACCCAATGAGACAATGCGCATATAAACTGAGCTCAGTGCCAGGTACAGAGACTGGGGTCCTTGCCAACTCTTCTCCCTAGGGACACTGGATGGCAGGGCTGACCCCTCCCCCAGTGGGGACCACCTGAGGAGCCCTATGGTCTGGTCAAGTGCCAGCCACTGCTGCTGGGCACTGGCGACAGGAAGGACTGGCCCAGAGGGGACCTGGAGGGACCCTGCCCCACCCTGGCTGGCCCCGCCCCACCCTTTGAAGTGCAGATACCCGTGGAGAACAGAGGGAGCCTTCCAGAGGGGACAGGCAGTGAGGGGGGCGCTGGTGGGGCCTTGAAGCTGGACACGGGACCATAGTGATAGCCAGCTCTTCTTACTTGGCGGCCAAGTAGGATGTGACTCCTTCCTTCCCCACACCAACCCTAGGATCAAGCTTCCCCATCGTGCAGGTGACAAAAACAAAGCCCAGGGGTTTTGGTCACTTGTCCACAAAACAGTGGCTGAGCATGATCTGAAGCCAGCCAGAGGCCCTCAGACCTTCAGTCAGTGGCCCGGCCCCTCCTTCCCACTAGCCCCAGAGCTCAGCTAGGCCTCGAGGGGCTGAGGCCCAGGGACACTTCCAACTGCCTAGCTTTGTTTGCCAAGAAATTCCCAGCTAGTCTGATGTGGGCCATGGAGCCAATGGGTCCTGGGCGGTCCCCTCCCCATGTGACCAAGAGGGCCCCCTTTTCAGGATGCTCCTGAAAACAACCAGGCTACAAATGGATATGGCCTCCCCCCACCACGGGTCCCAGAGCGGTGACAGGATAGGACCCAGCGTCTCGGGCCTGCTGTGGGAGAAGGCAGGCGAATGAGTGTTCAGGCAGACAGCGCACACAGGCATTCTGCTGGAGCACCGGCAGGGGCCCTTCCCTCCCGTTCTCCCTTGGGGGGGGGCGGTCCCAGAGCCCACAGTGCTGCCCATCTCCCCAGCTGTGGCCAGATACATGCCTGCTCCTGTTTAGTAATGAGCCTGGAAGCTCATCTAGAAATCCTTTATCTACATTTTCTCTTAGAAAAAAATATACAGATTTGGTGCCCTGTTGAGTCCCCAGGGTTCAGGGTCTTCATTGGAAGGCAAGAGAGGGCGCAGGGCAGCTGCCCAAGGCCACCCATAGTCCTTTGAGGGCTTCTGCTCCTCTGGCCCTAGAGCTGGGCTTCCCTGAGGTCAGCCCCAGGGCCCTGGGTGCTGTTGGCAAGAGGGGCAGGGGCTGGGAGGTGCTTGGACAGTCTGGCCATCAGGAGCTGGGTTGGCCCCACGCACAGAGTGGAGAGAACGTGGCCTAGGACTTCGTTCAGGAGTGGGGGTCCCTGCAGTGGGCCACGGATGCACGGGGGGCATCTCACGTGCGGGCCAGGTGACTGCACGGACGGGGGCTACTGGCTGTTGTCTATGAACCACTGGTGCACCACGTCCCTGTTGTCCTTCACCCACTTGATGTTGGCTTTGGTCTTCTCCAGGGCTTGCTCCAGAGCCCGCGTGGCCGAGCCAAAGCCTGTGCCCGCGTTGTTCTCCTTGAACTGCTCCAGCTGCCAGAAAGAGGAAGAAAGACTCTCAGCCCAGGCTGGGAAGGGGAGCCCCATCCTCTGTCACCCCACTTCAGGGTGGGGCCCAGATTCCAGGGACCACAGCCTGTTCTCCAGGACAGGAAGGACCAGTGCTTCCCCTCCCCTGGAGCCAAGTTCTGATCTAGTGCAGAGCTCAAAGATGACAGCGCCCCCAGGCTTAAATCTGGCTCCTGGGTGTATTTAGCCTTCCGTGTGTGGTTCTCCATGGAGCTGACTTGCAGTTTTTAACTCAATTACAATCTCAGCCCAATCAAGGGGGGACAGAGGGACAAATTAGACGCACACCAGAGGAAACAACCAGCCACACCCACATGTGGCCATTTCCATACCATAATACAAATGACCCGGTTGCTTCAACAAATAAACAGTATTTTTTTTTAAAGAGGAGATTTTACAGATTAAAAGGTGTATCAGTACTAGAGGTTGGAACTAGGGCAATTAGACAAGAAAGGAAGAAGTAAAACTATCTCTACTTGCAGATGACATGATTTGCACATAGAAAATCCTAAGAAACCTACAAAAAAAATCTTATTTAAACTCATGAGTTCAGCAACGTTGCAGGACACGAGCAATGTGTAAAAACCAATTGTATTTCTACACACTGGCAATGAAGAACCCTAACACGAAATTAAGAGAACGGCTTCATTTACAGCAGCATCAGAACGAATAAAAAGCTTGGGAATAACTTCGACAAGAGAAGTACGAGACTGCTATGTGAAAACTATAAATCGTTGCTAAAAGAAATGAAGAAGAGCCCTGGCTGGCGTGGCTCAGGGATTGGGCGCCAGCTTGCGAACCAAAGGATTGCTGGTTTGATTCCCAGTCAGGGCACGTGCCTGGGTTGCAGGCCAGGTCCCCAGTAGGGGGCACACGAAAGGCAACCACACATGGATGGCTCTCTCCCTCTCTTTCTCCTTCCCTTCCCCTCTCTCTAAAAATAAATAAAATCTTTTTTAAAAAAAGAAAGGAAGGAAGAAAGAAAGAAGCCCTGAGTACGAGGAAAAGAGACCCAAATAAATCCGTGTCAAGAGACTGGAAGGTCTAATGTTGTCAACGTGGAAACAGCCCTCAAACCAATCATCTACAGATGACACACAGTCCCTATCATAGCGCCAATGCCCCCATGCCCCCTTTCTGCAGAGAGCGACATGCAACCCTAACATTCACAGAGAAAGTCAAGGGGCCCAGGAGAGCTGAACGATCTTGAAAAAGGACGAACATACCATGTTTCAAGGGAATGAAACATGGTACTACACAGATAGACCTCAAGAACATTACGCTAAGAGAAAGAAGCCAGACACAGAAGGCCGCGTTACAATAGGAATCAATTTTATGAGATACGCAAATTGATGGAGACAGAAAGGAGGTTCGTGGTTGCCGGGGGCTGGGAAACGGGGGGCGGGGAGTGACTGCGAGCGGGTGCAGGGTTTCTTTTGAATGTGATGGAAATGTTCTAGAATTAGGTGGTGATGGTTGCACCCCCTTGTGAATACACTAAGAGCCGCTTCAAACGGTGAGTTTTATGAGACATAAACTCTATCTCAAATTTTAAAAAAGACAAATCAACCTAAATCAATGAGTTAACATTGGCTTCTAATTCAAACATAACATATCCATGGGAGAAAGAATTAAAAAAAAAAAGAAAAACTTAGAGAATCTGACAACAGGCTGGGTATAAGATGAGTATTAATTTTCTTAGATTTGCTAATGACAGGGAAATCATGTTTTAAAAATGCCTTTGTTTTAGATAGGACTGGAGTAATTAGAGGTGACATTATATAATAGCAGTGATTTGCCTGAAAATTATCCGTCCCCAGACAGTGTCAGAAATGCGGGGATAACTGCTCAGTCTGGGTAATGGGTGCACGGAGGTTCATAGTGTTACCCCTTTTGCCTGTGCAAGAATTCCAAGGCGAACTTTTCTGATCGGATTGTCCCCACTTAAAGAGTGGACACCCCGCTTCTTCTGAGCATGCAGGAGGCCTGACAGCAGGGAGCCCGCGCTCCCTGTGACCACACTTGGTGAGAACTAAAAGGCGGCCACCCACTTTAGGCTGGGGGTGACCCCAGGGTCCAGGGCTTCTTACCGCCTGCAGCTCCTCCTCACTGGAGAACCGCCGCGTGACCGCCTGGATGAGGTTGGAGAAGGAGAAGGAGCCTCCACCGTAACTGCAGGGTGGGGAGAGAGGCGAGCTGTGAGGCTGGTGGGAACTAACTAACAGTGATGGGCAGGCACGCTCTGTCCTCACAACTGCCCTATGATTGATCCGTCTTGTAGATGAGATGAAAAGACACATCCACGGAGACTCGAACACAGGTTTCCCTGCGGTGTCTTTGCTCCCATCTCCCCAGAGATCACTCCCACAGTCAGACTTTTTCTTCCCTCCTGGGAAAAGGGATGTCCCGCCCCCCACCTGGTCTTTCCATTCCTGCACCCCCCCTGAAGGTCCCGCCCGGCCTCTCCCAATGCTACAGTGTTCCCGGCACAGAGACCACCCTCAGGGCACCCCACACACATCCTCAGAGGACTCACTCCTCAAAGAGCTTCTTCCAGTTCGCCTGGACGAAATTCCAGGCCAGAGCCTGCCCCATGACATTGTTGGCGATGCTAATGATGGTGGAGGTGGCATCCTGCTTCCGGATGAGGGTGGAGTTCAGGGTGTAACGCAGGTACCTGTGGGGGCAGGATGCTCATTGGTGGCCACCTGCCAGGGCTGCAGTCTGATGACACGACAGCGAAATCCAGTTGGCAGAGGGCCTGCCCCGCCCTGCCCCCACCCCCTCCTGCTCACTTTGACAGCCCTTTGGCATGCTGAGGGCTGAACACCCCGTGCTCCTGCCTCCCTCTTGTGGATGGGACACTGAGCGCCCGAAGCGGGGTCCTGGGCTGTGCCATGTGCCAGGCCTGACATGGCCCTGGCACATGACAACCATCTGATGGTGAAGGAAGAAAGGAAGGAGGACCAGAGCCCCAAGCCCTGCACCAGGTAGGGTGGCCACTGCTATCTTTGACACTGAGGGTGTCCCTTCTTTACTGGGGTCCAGGAGATGGCGTATGAGGCACCCAGTCGGAGCCAGGAGCCCTCCTCAAGGGTTTGGGGGGGTGCCCAGTGGGACCTACAGAAGGACTGAAGTCCTGTAGGACCACCGTCCTTCAGAGAGAGGGAAAGTGAGTTACTGTCAAGTAAAGGCTGAGAGGCCAGAGCAGTTCAAAGCACAGGATATAAGCCCAGACCTGGGTTCAAATCTGAGCTCTATCACTCAGTGAAGCTTCCATATCTTGGGCAAGTTGCTGGGCTTCTCTGAGCCTCAGTGTCCTTGGTTGTACTATGGGGGCACCCTGCCCCACTGCTCAGCTTTGTGAGCACCCCAAAACAGGAGTGTGGAGGCATCAGCAAGGCTGGCTCTTTCTCTTCCACCTCGGCACCCTGGTCACGCTAGGGAACTCATCCCACCCTGCTGGCCCGTCCTCACCTGTCCAGGATCCAGACTTGCTTGGTGCAGGCCAGGGCCGCTCGCAGCTTGTCAGCTTCGTTTACTACTGTGGCTTTTTGGAACTGCTCCCAGGCGAAGTTCCACTCCTCCTCGCCACCCAGGGCAATAGCGTTGCAGTAGACAGCGGACCGCAGGTTGGGGTGGATTCTGGGTGGGGCGGGGGGAGTCAGCAGTGGAGCCGCAGCAGGCAGGGTGGGATCAGGGCCTGGTGAGGCGGTGGGCTTGAGAGATGAAGGAAGACTAGGGAGGAGCCAGGGACACTCACAAGTTATTCTCAGGGTTGTTCATCCACTGGTTGAAAAGGCCAGACACCAGGCTCTGGCACTCAGGGAGCCCACTGGAGCAGGCGGTGCTGATGGCGTTCACCTCGTTGTACCTGCCCAGGGATGGTGCTTGGTCAGCTGCCTGGCCCGGACTCTGGCCCAGGCTCCCCAGCTGACCCACAACTTCAGGCCAGGGCGCTAAGGCTGTAGCCCACCCAGTCTTCTGGGTCCCCCTTGGCTCTGTGCCTTGGACATCCAGGAGGAGCCACAGGGGCCAGCACATGGTCCAGCCCCACCTCCCACACCCAAAATCTCAACGACCAGGTCGGGGAGGGGACCTCAGAGTTTTTGTTTGGTCCTTTGTGCCAAGAGGCCAGATGGTCCCACAGCCCACACAGAGACTCTGGCCGGGCCGCCTGCTCCCAGGCAGCGTCGCTCCCTGCCTGGTGGTCCTAGTCCTGCCAGGAGCTGGGAGGGCCAGAGGGGGACATTGCCCAGGTGCTGCTCTGGACTCCCCAGGTCAGGGTGGCTGGGTCCCCATGACCTCCAGACCCAGAGGAAGTCATACTCACTGGTCCATCAGTTTTCCTGGGCGCTGACTCCAGTTGTTGGTGATGGTTTTAAAATAATTGAAGAGGGGTGTGACCTGCTTCCTCAGGTAGTTCTGAGGAACAGAAAACATGAATAGCTTAGAGGGGGAGACGTAAGCCTGACCCACCTGGAGCCTCAAGGAACCTGTGAGGGGGGCACACAGGCTGCAGGGGTGGATGGCCACAGACACTGAGACTGCGCTCAGGGGTGGGGCCGAGCCAACCCAGGATTCCGATGGCCAGCCTGACGTTCTTCCCCCTCAAAGGCTCAGCAGTGCTGACCCCGAGTGTCACCGTTTCTTAACGTGCAATTCCTGGATTGGTGTGTTTCCTCCTGCTGTTTTCCTTTTCTACCTAAGGTACCAAGATTCTGCACGCTGTACTTTTTTCCTCAGCATTGTTAACGTAAGCCTCACCCCATGCTATTAAAATCCTTTGCAGGCCCAGGCCAGGTAGCTCCGTGGGTTACAGTATCATCCTGATATGCCAAGGTTAGGTTTCGTGTTTGATCTCTAGTCAGGTAATGAATGCATAAATAAGTGGAACAACAAATCGATGTTTCTTTGTCTTTCTTCCTTTCTCTCTCTCTCTCTCTCTCTCTCTCCCCACCCCCTTTTCCCTCCCTCCCTGTTTCTAAAATCAATACATTTTTTAAAGCATTAAAAAAACTTAAATATTTTTTGAAAACTTTGGAAAAGCCTGTGAGGAGTACCCTGCCAGAGCTCAGAGATGCTGGGGCCAGGAACAGCCCTAGGAAGTTCACAGATGCGACAGGAGAAATGAAGGCAACCTGCAGAGGAGAGTGGTGGCCAGATCCCGGAGGTCAGAACAGAAAGCCAACACGCTGGAAAACAGGAGAGGAAGAAAATGGGAGGACCAACCCAACAAAAGAAAAATAAAAAAGGAGAGGAAGAACATTTAAAGGAGCGGTGCGAGCACGTCCAGACTGAAAGAGCAGAAGGAAGAGAGAGGCCCGCCAGGGTTGAGAGAAGAGGCTGCCGTGCGCTTCCAGCAGGGAAGCTGGCCACGTTCAAAGAACCGGAACAAAGAAAAGGCCCTGAGTTTCTCAGCAGAGATGAAACGTCAGTGAAGCGAGATCGGACATTTTCAAGGAACAATTTCCAATGTAGAAACTCTAGACCCAGGCAAGTTTTCATTCCAGGGTGACAGTGGAATAGGCATTTCAGACAATCTACCCCAGAATACCCGCCTCTTACGGAAGGTGAGCTCCACCCACCCTCACCCTGAGACAGAAAACTCAAGGAAGAACCCCCAGGGCTCAGAGAGCAGGAGAGCCTCCCAGAGTGAGAGCTGAGTGGGGTTCTAGAAGAAAGCAGGGGTGCCTTGGGGGACTGGAGCAAAAGTGCTGTGCTATCTGATACATTTACATAAGGTGGAGAGAAAAGGATATACACACACGGCCCTCTGTGCGGCTCAGCAGACAACGCTAGGTAAGTAATCGCAAGGAAGTAAATGCTACATACTGCATCCACCCAATGTTGTAATCGAACCACATTAATAAGATGAGCTGAATCCAAGGTGGGCAGGTTAATGAGCTACAATGAGGTAAAACCTCATTTACCATAAATACCTCATTTATCATAATAGGAACTTAATAATGTGAAAAATGTTTAATTAAAAAGAAAATCTCTTCAAGTATGATGATGCAGTGGCAACACCGCATTCCATCAAACGGATACCCTGTTGCCGAACCCTGACTGTGGACGTGCTGGTGTTCCCGGCTCTCAGGTCCTTTAGTAACCACACGACCCTGCAGATCCAGCGTTCCCTTCGGGTCTCCCTGGTGGGAGTCTAAGCGGCCCCCGCTTTAAGGCGGTGAATACCTGCATCTCCCCTTCTGCCCCGAGGGTGGGCGGGTGGACTAGACAGGTAGGGGCATGCTCAACTCACAGTGGGGTCAGCGGGGTCAGCAGGGTGCAGAGGGTCACCCGCGGGCATGTAGCTGAGCAAGGACAGGCATCCTGCCCCCAGGCACAGGGGCTTTTTCTGAAAGTGCTGACTTCCAGCACGGCACCCTCTGCGGGAAGTCTGGGTCCTCCCCTTGCCCTTCTCAATGGGCTCACCTCCCCAGTCCCTCCTGCCCTCATTGCTCTGCCGAGCCCATACCCACAAAGTAGTGGCGGCCTGGAGGCTCTCGCTACCACAGGCAGCAGCTCCACCAACTTCCTAACGGTGCTGCCAGGTGCCCTCCCGGCCACACCCCTCCGCACCTGCATGGGGGCATAGGTGCTGGAGCGGTCCAACATGAGCTTGAAGTAGCTCAGGCTGTTCAGGGCGGCCTCCCAGGGCAGGTATTCCGTCTCTCGGATCAGGAAGAGGGTGTTGTTCAGCGCCAGGGTGACAGGGACCATGCCGGCACTGGGGACAGAGGGGCTCAAGTAAGCACCCCTACCCAGTCCTCTCTGGGAACCCAAGCCTCCTCCTCAAGCCTGAGGTCCCACAGCCCTTCCTGAGCCAGCTTCAGTGTTTACTGGGGTGGGAAACATGGGCGCAGGGTGGCTCCACAAATAAGGCCAACCCAGACCCAGCCCTCACCCATTGTCCATCACAGTCCTTGGCTTATTACCCCTATTTCACAGATGAGGAAACTGAGGCTCAGAGAGGTAAAGTGACTTGCCTAAGGCCAGAAAGCCCATAGAGAGAGAGCTTAGATTCAAAAGGACAAAAAAAAAGCCTGTGTTCTTCCTCAGCCAATCGCTTCTCCAATTTTGGAGGCCTTCTGAGTCTCTCCCTCCCCCTCCTCAGGCTGTCTGCACACATGGGGTTCATAAATGCCCGCATCTATGGGTGACATCTGTTCATCCGTGCCACGTGTTGCCTGTCCTGTCCTTCCCAGGTGTCCTGGCACCTAGCACAGTGACCTGGCACACAGCTCTCAGGAAAAGCTTCATGCCATGGAGTGCAGTGTGACTGTGGCGCTGGACGGGCCTAGGTCTGGCCTTCCCTGGGCCGGGCACATGGCCCCTCAGGGAGGGCACTCAAACTCTTGAGTCTCAGGTTCCTTATCTGGGAAATGGGGGCCGAGGGCGGGGCGCCCGGGGCCCAGGGAGCCTGCTACGCTGGGCCTGGCTCTCAGGGAGGTCAGTTGCTTCTCACTCTGGAAACCCACCTGTGTGAGTCAGCAGGCCCTGCTGGCAGGGCCAGTCTGGGCCTGAGAGGGCACGCTCACCTGGCCAGATCGAAGGCATCGTGGATGACCTGCGCCCGATTGATGACTGGGATGACCTGCAAGGGGCGGCAGAGGGTGTGACCTCAGGGTATGACCTCGGGCTGGGCCTGGGGCAGGGGACGGGTCGGGGGGCAGGCAGACACCCACCAACCGGT
The DNA here is from genome assembly GCF_022682495.2 of Desmodus rotundus. Taxonomy (NCBI): domain Eukaryota; kingdom Metazoa; phylum Chordata; class Mammalia; order Chiroptera; family Phyllostomidae; genus Desmodus; species Desmodus rotundus. The sequence continues at coordinate 35,031,724 of NC_071396.1, forward strand.
CTCTCTGCAGCTGACCCTGAATCTTCCTCCAGTTGTCTTCATCGTAGTTCACCTGGTAGTAGCCTGTGACGTCGATATTCAGCAGGATCCAGTTGTCGGCTGCGGTTTTGAACTGTTCCTCGACTGTGGGGAAGAGACCAGAACTGGGGTGGGGCTGCTCAAAGACCCCAGGATGTCCCTTGACCCTCCTCTCTCCAGGCCTCAGCAAGAACAGCCTCCTGCTATGTGGCAGCAGCAGCAGCAGCTAGCCCGCAAGCCTCTGGGAAGATGCCAAGGAGGGCAGGAGAAGGGTTGTCGAGCAGGATGCCCAGCCCACCTCTGCCTCTGGCTGACTGGCGACCTCAGACCGGCCATATGCCATGTCCCAACCTCAGTGTCTGGCCTGCCTCCCATGGCCCGCATGTGCCCGGGGTAGTCTCTATTCTCATATGTCCAGTCCACTCAGGCTGCCTTCCAGTCAGCGCCCCAGCACTGCCCATCTCGTCCATGGGGCTTGGCACCCCTCCCCCCTGCTCACTCTTTCACCCTTCCATCCCCTCTCCTGGCAGCCAGAGGGGACCCTTCCACACCTTCAGGTCAGACCCAAGCATATGCCCACTTCCCACCTGCCCTAGCTACCCCTGGCCTGAGCACACAGGGTCTCCTGCATCCTGCTGGGACCTCTACTCAGTCCCCACGTTCACTGCTGCCTCTGTGTCTTGCACTTGCTATTTCCTCTGCCTGGAATGCTTTTCTCCGCCACCTAAGCCTAGCTAACTGCTGCTTTTCCTCTAAGACTCAGGTCACCTCCTTCAGGAAGTCTTCCCTGACCTCTCCATGAAGTTGAATCTCCCTTACCCCCAGCTCCTGGTGCCTGTGCCCAAGCAGCCCAGAGGCCATGCACGCCTCTGCTAAAGCACTCAGAACAATTCTGGAAAGTCTTTAACTACCTGTCTTCCTTCCCCTTCATCAGCAACCTTGGCCTAGGCAGGGGACAATCTGCCTTGACCGTGGTTTCCTTTGTGCCTGGCAGGGTGGGGCTGCTCATACCATGTGCCAGGCACTATTTAAACATTTCATGTGGATTGTTTCCTTTACTCCTCACAGCATTCAATGGGGAAGCTACTGTTCTTGGCCCCATTTTATAGATGAAAAAGTCAGGACCAAACAGGGATGTTAACTTGCCCAGGGTCACACAGCTGGGCAGCAGCAGAGATTACAACCCAAGCAGTCGGCTCGATTTGGGGGGGTGAAATGAGGCTGCTGTTACCCCTGGCACAGGGGCCAGGAACTGGGTGTGTAGGGTGGGGCTGGGTTACTTTTGGTGGGTTCCTCCAGCCAGTAGTCCTTCTGGGTGGTGCCATCTTTCATAGACGAGATATGGATGATCCACTGGTAGCTGCAACAAGAGGCCGGAGGTCAGGCAATGAGAGATGGTAGGTCATGGCTGCTGCTGGCAAAGGGCCTCCCTGCCTGGGCTCCCACTTCCTGCCCAACTCCGGCACCAGGCGCCTCCACCCTCCTGGCCCAGGAGGGAAAGCCTGTCTAGAGCCACCGGGGCTGGGGCCACCGCAGGCCAGGCTCTCAGAACCCTCACGGGGATGCCTGCCCTGGGACCCCATCTGCTCACTTGAATGGTGAGGGGCGGGCAGGCTTGGACTCAGGGTCCAGAAGGAAGTGCTCCTGGGAGATATTCCCTGTCTTGGTGTCCACAGTGACGACAGGGAAGCCCATCTGCAGGATCCAGCGGTCCATGATGGTGCTCACGTTTTTAGGCAGCACGACGTCCTTCTGATTGTCCACAGCCTGGAAGAGGACAGCCAGGTGAGGAGAAGCCCGTGTCACAGTCAGGGCAAAGGGCAGAGGTGTGAGCACCCAGATGGGAGCCTGGGGACAGGCTTCAGGGGCTTGTTACTGTGCTCATAGGTCCTTTTGATCTTTTTCCATGCGTGTGCATTGCTTTTTTTCTTTTTTTAAGACTTTATTTATTTAACAGAAGGGGAAGGAAGGGAGAAAGAGAGGGAAAGAAACATTGGTGTGCAAGACAAATATCAATTGGCTGCTTCTCACCCACCCCCAACTGGGGACCCAGCCCATAACCCAGGCATGTGCCCTGAGTGGGAATGGAACTGGTGACCTTTCGGTTCACAGGCTGGCGCTCAGTCCACTGAGCCACACCAGCCAGGGCTGTGTTGCTTTTGTAATAACAACAAAACTCCAACAATGTCTGTTAACAGCTGAGAAAATGAAAACAAGATCAGGGCAAGAAAGTGGGCAGAAGAGCATGTTAGAGGTGCAGGCTGAGAAGGGGGGCTCTGGGGGAGAGGGAACAGGAGGGAGGGATGAAGTTGGGAGGGGCATCTGGCCTGGAGGAGGGCTCAGCTTTGCAGGACAGGAGAGAAACTGAGGCACGGCAAGGAAGAGTGGAGATGGAGGGGAGGGACTGAGGCAATCAGCGGGGAAGGGAGGTGGGCCAGGCTCCAGGCAGATGGAAGTTGGGCGGGAGGTTGGCTAAGAGGGCACTGCAGCCCAGCTGTGATCTGTGACAAAGCCCTGGGTCTCCCCTCTCTGGTCGGACAGGCCTGGGCGCCTGGGGATTGGAGGGACAAGGTGGAAACAGTAGGGGAGCAGCTGGCAGGGAAGCCTGGCACATGGGGTTCCAGAGGGGTCACCCCAGTTGGGCTGAGGAGGGGGAGGGGGAAGCTGTGAGGAAGAGATGGGGGATGACAGAGGAAGGGCAGACCCAGCCTAGGAGAGGAGTGGGGCAGGGGGAGGGCCCAACAGACAGGGGTGCTTGGGGATGCTAAGTAACAGGAATGCAAGATGGGGCCGGTTGGGAGGGCCCCATCTTATGCTGAGGGTGCTGGGGTGCAAAGTTGTGCCTGGGAGGGGCTGGGAGGGCACAGGGCAGGCAGGACTGCTGAGCAGGTTGGACGACTGGCTCCAAAGTCCCTGGCCGAGGCAGGCTTGGGCGTGGGAGCCGTGAGGGCCCATTTCCTCAGTGCTGAGAAGAGGGGACACCTGGGTCCCCATCACGGAGCTCCCTATAGGGGAGGCAGGCCGCCTGCTGGGGTTTCTCAAATAACCGCCTTCCAGGGGCCATTCTCATGCCCACTTCACATGTGACCAACCATGGCTCCAAAGGACCTGCCTGGGCTGGCAAGCAGCGGCACTGGGCACATTCCCTTACACAGGCAGTACCGCCGGGGACTGCTAGCATCTTAGGATGCCCACAGAATGGCTCCGGGGGCTGGCTGTTACCCACCTTCTGCAGGTGCACCCATAGGTCCTTGTAGGTGGCACTCTTATAGGCAAAGGCACCAAGATAGGACTGTGGGAAGACAGACCGTGGTGAGGGTGAAGCTGGTGTCCCAGGCCCGACCACTCAGCCTCTGTGGTAGGCTGGGCTTGGGGACCCAGGTCAGGGGCTAGAGGAAACCACCCCCACCCCCACCCCCACCGGCTGGCCAAGCGCACTCACCGCCAGGCCATCCTTGAACACATTCTCAGTCAGGAAGCTGGACAGCATCCTAAGGACAGAGGCTCCCTGGGGGGAAGGACGGGGGGGCTCAGAAAGCTGTGCTCAGCTGACAGGACCCCGTGACCACAGCAGGCCAGGCCAAGTGTTCCCGGCCTGCAGGCCGAGTCCCCACCGCCCTCTTGACACCCCCCACCGTCTCTGCAGGCAGGGGCACCACCTTGCTGTAGGAGATGGAGTCAAACATCTCACTGATCTGTGCTGGTGTGTTGACCTCCTCAGCAGGGGTGGTCAGGGGGTGGGAGGAGGCCAGGGCATCCACGGCCATCACGCGGTACAGCTCGTTCTGCACGATGAGGTCTTTCTGCAAACCCCCGATGGCCATCAGTGCACTGTGCTGGGAGTGCTGACCCAGGTCTCCCCCACCCCCTCCCCCACACCCCCCAGGGCCCCTGCATGGCTGGCTCACCAGGTTCCATGTGGGCTCGGCGTAGTTGGCACCCAGGTACTCCACGTAGGAGGCAAAGCCCTCGTTCAGCCACAGGTCGTTCCACCAGGCCACCGTCACCAGGTTCCCAAACCACTGTGGGGGTGGGGGGGTCAGCCCAGCCAGCCACTCTGGCCCTGCAGCCACCCACCGGCCCCAGAGCCATCCTTCGGGAGTGCCATCATGTGCCAGGCCCTGGGCCAGCGACTCCGGGGACACTGTGGTGACAGCCCCGCTGCCCCACCGCCCTTCTCAGCTGCCAGGGCCTGTGCCAGCGCCCGCTCCCCAGCCCCCTAGTTCTCCCTCTGCATTGTCCATGCCACGGAGCACCTGGTGGGCCAGCTCGTGGGCGATCACAGTGACTACCCGCTCCTTGTTGCTGCTGGAGGAGATCTGGGGGTCAAACAGCAGGGAGGTCTCCCGGTAGGTCACCAGCCCCCAGTTCTCCATGGCACCGGCATTGAAGTCAGGCAAGCCGATCTGGTCTGGGGAGGCCAGGAGGTTGGCAGGGTGGCCTCTGGGCATGGAGCCCTCCCTGCCATTGACCTTGCCTCCCTCGATGCAAGGCCCCTGACCCCCTTACTCACCGGACTTTTCGAGGGGGTAGGGTGTGGTATAATGATCAGCGAAGAATTTCAGGATGGAGCCAGTCACGCTCAGGGCATAATCACCATGACCTGCCGCGGTCGCGCTGGGCCGAGCCCAGATCCGGATCTGCAAAGAGGACAGAGGTGGGCCAGGGCCCCTGATGGGTCCCAGCGCCTGGACGAGGTCACAGCGGCAGGCCAGGCCCACAGCAGAGAGGGCTGGGGGTTTCTGAGGGGCTGGGAGTCCTAGTGCGGAACCTTTGAGGGGTAACAGATGATGGTCATAACTATCGTCTGTCTGCCTGACACCCAGGGGTCAGGAACTCCATGCATTACGAGGAACCCATTTTTCAGATGCAGAGACTGAGGGTCAGGGAACTGGCTGTAGAGGACTCCAAGCCAGGGTTCCAAAACAGTGGCCCACCAACACAGGGGCCAGGGGGCAGGGACAAAGATAAACAGGAATACCCCTCAGGCAAGACCAGTCCTGGTGAGCACAGGCAGGCCCAGCCTCGTACCAGGACATCGTTGTTGGGCGCCATCGACTCCTTCCGCTCCACAGACGTGAACTCGCTCACGATGTACGCCAGCAGGTACGTGGACATCACAGGGGTGGTCTGGAACTCCGTCTTGTTCCAGGTGGGGTCTTCCTTAAACGGGACGCTGGGGCCTGGGCATGAAGCATGTTATAGGCGTGAGGGCATGCACCCTCTCCCCTGCCCTGCACCCCAGCCCCGGACACCTTGGGGTGCTGGCTTCCCAAGGTTGTGTGGCCCCAGGACACACCCGCTCACCTATGGGCAGCATGTTGGACAGGGCTGTGAGGTTGTTGGGGTGGATGAGGGTGATGTTAAACCGGGCTTTCATGGCTGGCTCGTCAAAGCATGGGAAGGACTTCCGGGCGTCTGCAGACTGCATCTGCGTCGTGGCCAGCACCCTGCCCACGCCAGAGTGTTAGAGGGTTTGCCGGCAGAACGCCTGTGCTGGTGATCAGGGATGGGGGGGGCGCTCTAGGGTGTTGCTGGGTTTGCCGGGAAAGGGGTGCACGGAAAGCCAGTCTGGCCAAATCCCTGCCCTCCCTGCCTCACCCGGGCAGCACCTGGGCCCCAATAGGCCAGCTGACTCTGGGAGACCAGAGCTCCTTCTGGACTCGGGAATAAGGTCCTGGCAGGCTCCATCACCATAGGAGCAGGGAGATCAAATGTCTCCCCTCTGAGCCTCAGTTTTCCTGTCTCAACAAGGGATGCTTTCCCTACTCGTGCCCAACTCCCTGAAGTAGGGGAAGGAGGCCCTCCGGGAAAGGGTTTGTAGTCTTGGTGGCTGCTCCCGCGAGCTGCAGATGAAGCCATTGGCCAGCCCAGGGCTCCAGAAGGTTCAAAGGCCTTCCCCCCAGGCCCTCCCTCAGCTCCTGGGCTCCAGCTCTGCCTCGGCACCCAGGACCTGCGCCCACCGGGCAGAGCCCGCCCCGACTCACTTTTTGACATTGCCGTCCATGTACTCGCTGCGGTAGAAGCCAGCCAGGTCGTCGGCCAGCTCGCCCTCGAACTGGCTGTCCATCTCGTATAGGCTGCCGGCCTGCAGCTGGCTCTTCAGGTGCACCACAAGGTACTCTGTGACCTCGACCAGCTCAGTCCTGTCGATGGCAGGGGCCTGGGCACCCCCAACACCCCGCAGGGTCACCATGTGCTGCTCCGGGGTCTTAACATACTTGAGCTTCTTGCTGTGGATGATGATGACGTCGGTGGCCTCCTTGCACTTGAAGCGCACAGTGCTGGAGCCCTCGAAGATATACAGGCCGTCCTTGTTGGGAGTGAGGTAGGGCCTTAGTGTCACCTTGTAGGACTCGGGCTCCAGTGTCTGGGGAAGGCGGTATCGATTCCATGGCTTGCTCTGGTCCAAGGTGGTGGCCACGGTGGTGCTGGGTTGTGCTGTGCCAGAGGTGGTGGAGTCAGTGCTCTTGTTCTTCTCCTGGGAGTACACCACAGACAGGGCGATGATGGTGGCCACAGCCCCCACACCCAGGATGATGCCCAGGATGCCTAGGGGCTTGGAAATGTAGAAGCCCTTGGCCATGGTGAGGGTGGGCACTCGGGAGGCTCAGGGCAGGCAGGAGACAGGGTGGCCTGGGGCCAGGCTTATATCTCAGAAGGGAGGAGCCCCACAGCCCTCAGACTGGGCAAAAATTAACCAGGGCTCCGAGAGGCGAAGGTCACAGTGCTGGGTAGGGACGCACTCTGTCCAGGCTCCCGTGAGGACACCCAGAAGCAGTGTACCTGCTAGAAGAAAACGGTGTCTGGTTACATGCTGCTGGCTGCCCTGCTGAAGGGGGGGTGGGGGGTGGGGGCTGCAGGCCCCGCAGGTAGGGGGCAGCCGGATGGCACTCTGTGTGTGCTGAGATGGTGAGGACAGAAGCAGGGGGATCCAGGTTCGAGTGAGGGAAGGACTTCCCAGGGGCAAGAGGTAGGAGACGCGGAGAAGGAAAGAGCTGGTTTCTGGGTCAGGAACACATGGGGTCTCCGCTGTGGTCGGGACTGGGAAGGAGGCGCAGGCTCCTCGGGCCTTGCTGCCAGCCTCGCCTGCATTCCTCCAGAGCAATCCGGGCTCCCAGGTGCACTCTCCCCCCTTTCCTCGGTATCAGCTCTCTGAGTAGAATGAAATAGGCTCTACTGCCTTTTTAAGAGAAGAAGCTGGCAGAAGCTTAACCTCTTGACCACCGTGACCTTGGGTAGGCAGACTTACCTCTCTGTGACCTCCTTCATCGGAATGACAGCATTTACCTCTTTCGTTTAGCAGAACCTAAAAATCACCCCTCCTTTCTTACTCAGAGCTCACCCACTGCCTCTTTTCCTGTCCTGGGTAGAAACTTATCATACTCAATATGTTCTCGGAGGACAACGATGTGCGGTATTACCCTTCCCACGCACCAGCCCGGTTTCTCAGACCTTCACACCCCGACTCCCCTTGCCAACACCCAATGTCCCCCCGACCCCCAACCTCACCATGTCGTTGGTCAAAGACACTCTCATTGTCTATGTAGGCACTGCAGGACCCTCACAAACTCCCCACTTCCACTGGGGCCCCCTCAAACCTCGTGGCTATACAAAGTGGATCATTATTTTCTGCCACTGCTTAAAACCTTCCATTTGGTCTTGGAATCCAGGCCAAATCACCTAAAGGGACCCACAAGTTCGGGTGCTACCAGCCTGTCCACTGCCCGGCCTCCTCAAACCACACTCCCCTTCTATCTCGGTTCCCCAGCCTACCTGGCCTTCACCCAGCCCCCTTGCCGCAGGACCTTTGCACATGCTGTTTCCTCTGCCTGGGCCATGGCTCCCTTCTCACCCTGGCTACTTCCTATTCGCCCTGCAAGTCTCTTTCTGAGAAGATACCTGACCTCCATAGCCAAGTCAAGCCCCTATTAGCTCCACCGGCGCCGCCGACCTCTTCTGCAAAGCCCTGTAGCCCAGTGGGTTTTCCATTCAACCTGTGTGATTGGTCATATGAGTCCCGCCTATTTGCCCCACGGGCTGGCGGCTGCGGGAGAGCAGCACGCATGCCCGGCCACAGGAGGTGCTCAACATGTGCTTGCTGAGGGAAGGCAAACGTGGGCAAATGAATATGTGAAAGAAAGACTTTCTATCCCATCTCTACTCCTGCCTCTGTCCCCACTTCCTTTCAGGGTACCCAGGCAGGCTGGAGTCAGGTTGGGTGGGTCCAAAAGCACCTGAGGAGTCCCATCGGTTTGCTCCATCAGCTCGTGGGCTCCTTGTAGTCCTGATTCACCTGCTTCCCACCCCCTGGGCCTGCACAAAGGCTTCGCCAGTGAATACACTCGCATGAACTGATGCAGACATGAATTCATTCAGGCATAACCGCAAGAGTGAATGCCTCCCACCTGTCACTTGGCTGGCAGGGGCCAGGCTCTGAGTGCTGGGTCTTCCGGGGACCCTCAAGCCCTCGGGCTTTCCCTCTTTCTCTCTCTAGAGGCATGCCCTCAGGGCTCTGGCCTGGGCAGTGTGGACTTCCCCCTGCAGTGACCGGCAGGCAGCCACTCCGTCAGGCCTGGGCTGATGGTCAAGGGATACTAGCGGGAAGCCACGTGCCCAGGGTAGGGAGACAACTTGGGCACGGTGACAGAAAGGCACGGGGATGCCCAGGGGTGAGGTAGCACGCGTTCCCAGCCAAGAATTTGGGCCAGAATTTGCCAAGGAAGGCCATCTGGACAGAACCCTGGGAGGCTGGTGCCTGGGCCCCATGCAGCCCCTGGAGTGGTAGGTGTCTCATTGAGTCCCTGACCGGGCCTGAAGCCCCCTCCCACTTTTGCAGCCGAAAGACCCGCAAATCCGCTTGGCCCTATCCCTTCTCCAAACAAAGAAAGAGGCCCCGCCTGGCCCACTGTAGGCTTTTCCTGTTTGCTTTGGACCTGGACCACGCGTCCAGCTGGCTGGAACCCTGACTCTGTCGCAAAGGGCCTCTGGTCTTCAAAGCTGGCGCGACAGGCGGCCCACTGCCCTGTAATGAGAGACCCCTGCCCTGGGCAGCGGGCCACCTCCACACCCCACACAGTGGTAGCAGCGCTGTCCCTCCCTGTCACCCAAACCTGCCACACACCTTGGCCCAGAAAGCTCCTCCTCCTGCTCAAGCCTGCTCTCCAGCTCCTCACCGCCTGTGGGATGTAGAATGAAACCTCAGCTCTGGTTGTGGCCTTGAGATCTCCCGTGACCTTGGCCCTCTAGCCTCTATTTGCAGTGCCCGCTATGGCTCCAGTGGCCAGTATTTCCCCAACGCACCCCCACCCCTGCCCCCGCCACTGCCACCCCAGGCCTTTTCATATCTCTGGGCCTTTGCTCACCCTGTTTCAACGGCCAGGAGCATCTTTTCTCTCCCTCCTGTCAAACTCCTGCTCATCCTTCAAAACCCAACTCTGATGTCACCACCTTCTCACACATGGCAACCCCTCTGCGCTTCCCTGGCCTCAGGTTCACACCTCGGCCACGGTGCTTATGAAAAGGCCCTCTACCTGTTTAGAGCCTGCCACCAGTCCAGGCACCTTGAGGGAAGGCTCGGTGACTGTGCACCCCTCCACGCCTCGCACAGGTCAGGAGCCCAGGAAATGCCAGCTAAGTAAATGATAACAGCTACCCTCCTTGCCATGGCTTACAGGTCTGGCCTGATCCAGCCTCCCCTCCTCCCACCCTCCGCCTCGATCCTCTGGTCTCATCCCTCTCTCCCCTGCCCCACTGGCCTCTGTTGGTTTATCAAGCCCACCAGGCTCTCCCCACTCCCCCTACGCCTCCAGTGGCCCCACAGAAGATGCTCTTTGGGCCTGGAAAGCTTCTGTCTTTCCTTCACCTGCCACCCTCTTGTCCTGGAGGCTCACTTCAGTGATGCCAGCCCAGGACAGCCCCCCAAGCACCTCCAAGACTCAGCACCGTGCGGATAGCACCCTCCCCCGAGGCAGGCACCTAGTACACCACCGGTGGATGATACGTACTTATGGAATCGATGCAGCGATGAGACAATGAGAGGCAGTGGTTAAAGATGGAATTCCCTGCAATTCAACCCCTTGATCCTACGGGAGAAGGTCCCCCCTCCATCCCCTGCTCTCCTTCTTGGGGTCCCAGACTGGGCACACGAACTACCTTCTGCCATCTCTGTGAGCCTCCTGTACATGACTTAATATTATCCTTCACACCCATTCACCACTTACTCTCCTTCTGAGCAATAATGACCGCAAATCCGATGGTTGTTGGGGTTGTATTTTTTCCTCAAATCATCTTGTGCGGCTGCACCCACGTTGGGGCTCACTGCTGCACCCCCGCGTGACCCTGGGGGTGGCACCACCTGCGGCTGACTCTGGAGAGGAAACCTTTCTGCAGGTGAGTGCCACGTGTGTTCCTTCTCCTGCTACTCCTGAACGGGGAGGAACCCAGCACCTCCACACACGTCTCAACCAAAGCATGTTTCTCCCCTGCCTACGTTTCAGTCCAGAGGACAAAACCTCCTCTAAATTAAAAAAAGAAAAAAAGTAAGGTTGACAACGATCACGCAAGAGAATAGTTCAGGCACGCCACACATGTAGAAGACATCAACTCAATGGGAACAGGCCGCTGCGTCTTGCAGGTGGGGGACAGGTCCCTTTAACTTAAACAGGAAAAGGCCAGGAGCCTGGGAAGGGCCACGGCGGGGAGCACCAGGAGCCAGGCCCCCGCCCGTGCCTTACAGGCTCTCAGGGGCCACTGGGCCTTGGGTTCGCCGCTACTCCTGCTCACTCAGAACCCCCCCTCCACTGCCCCCCTCCCCACCCCCCATCCTGTCAGCTGCAGGGATAGGTGAGCTGGGAGCAAGAGGACAACTCGAAGCCCATCTGTCTGCTCTGAAGGAGCAGTGAGAGGGGGGCAAAGACGAGGCTGGGGTCTTAGGACAAGGTACACTGTGGTCCCTCTGGCCGCTGGCCTTTTCCAGGCTTCCAAGGCCTCCACCCACAGCTGCATGGGACTGGGACTGTGCCAGCCCCCAGGGTGCTTCCTCTGGGAGCCTCAGACACTGTCCATCCTGTGAGAACCTCAGAAAGCCCCCTGATGAGAAGTCAGCTCCTGTCCCAGCCTCTGGAGCCCAGGGCAGGGCACTTAGGACAGAAGGAGCCGAGGGGCCTGGTATGGGGGTGGTGGTGAAGGGGTGAGGGGAAGCACACCAACCACGGAAAAGTCATGCTGGGCTGCACGTCCTGCCTGGCAGCTCCCATCTGTTTAACTGAGCACCTACTATGTGCTTTACCAGGATAATCACCACCATTTGGCAGCTGAAGAAACCAAGGCACAGAGAGGTTGAGTGGCTTGCCCAAGGTCACACAGCTAGTTAGCAGCAGGTTCTATAGGCTTAACCACGCATGCTCCCTAAAGCATCTCGCCATATGGCCCCCCACCCCATTCTCTACTGTGCAGCCCCTTGAGCGTGAGAGACCACAGGAGGGGGACGCACACCCTGGGAGTCTAACAGCGTGGGGGGGGCACGCCCTCCTTTCATCCCCTCATCGCCCCACCTCACAGAAGATACAAGGCCTGAGGGCCCGTCTGCTCCGAGAGCCCCTTTTACAAGTGGATACACTGAGGCCCAGAGAGGTCCCAGTCATTCACTCAGGTCTGACCAGGCCTGATGCTCTGACCCCCGGAGGACACTGGCCACTGTGGCCCCAGGGGCTGGGATGCTGGGATGCCAGGATGCCGGGAGAAAGGGGCTCAAATCTGAAAGCCAAGGCAGGGCGCACCTGGGGGTGCGCTGCTGGAGGTTTGGACGCCCAGGGTCAGGATTCCATTGGCCCCATTTGTAGAGAGACCCGTCCCTAGAACAAGGGCAGGTGCAGTGGGAACCTTGACATGTCTCCCCAGAGAGTGCCCCACAATCCCCAGCCTCGGCTGGGCTCTGGGAAACCTGCACCCTGAGCAGGTGGTTGTAAGGAGACAGGGGGACCACAACAGTAAAACGGGTGTTAAAAATAGGAGTGCCCTTTTCCCTCCCCGCAGGGGCCAGGGAAGGGCTTGGGACACAGGCAGAATTTCCCAGGTCCCATCTCCTCCTCAGTGGCTCTCTAGATCCCCAGGGATTCCCTTTCCTCTCCAGCTCCACCCCACCCACCACCAGGGCCTTCCCACCACCCGCAGCAGTCCCCAGCAGGGTGCAGCCCGCCTGCCAGTCCCGTCTGCCCACTTTTCCTCCCCCAGAGGTGCCAGTAGCCCCCACCCACCCTGGGGCTACCCCTCCAGGTGGGAGGTCCCCGGCTCCAACTGGGCCAAGAAGAGATCCCGGGGGATCTCAGCCAAAGGCCAAAGGAACTTTGGGCTCTCTCTGGGCCTCAGGGTGCCCGCCAAAGAAAGGGTTATGGGCAGCAAACGTGGCTTTCCCTGAGCTGCACCCCACCAACAGCCCCCGTGCCCCCTCAGCGAGCTCCACTTGCCTAGGTCACCGGAGCCTCCTCCCGGAGGGCGAGCAGGACCAGCCACCAGCATGCCCCAGCAGGACCTGACTCCTCCTTTCCCAGGCCTTTTAAAGGGAAGTAACCTGACCCGACCACTACTCCTCCGGGTTAACCCTTTCCGGCAGCCTGTGGCTGCGCTTGCCATCCGCTGACGGCAAGGCCCCAAACGGCTCTTCAGTTTCTGGTCTCCTGCTCCCCACCCCATAGCAAGCAGCACCCCTACCCGCCCCCCATGGCTCCACCCCTCCACATCTGGTCAGCATCTGCCAGAGCCCCACCCTTCCAGCTAGGGTGGGGAGAGCCCCACTCCTCCAGGAAAAGAAACCACGCATCTCACCCACCCCAAAGACGGGTGTTTCAGATACAGGAACTTGCCAGAATGTTCATTTAACTTTCGTGATTCTGGGGACTCATCAGAAAGAAGGCAGAGTTCTCAGACACTGGACCCAGCACACAGGGTGACTGGGGCCCGGGGACCGCTTTTTCATCCAGAGTCTCCTTCCAGGGGCCCTGCCACAGGGGCAGGGTCCTCCTCCTCTCGGAGCATCTTTTTACTGCACAATGCCAGATGGTATCAGTGTTCCTTTCCCACGGCTGCTGCAACAAATGCACACAGCCTCAACACCACCGCACACAGCTTATCCCACAGTTCAGAAAGTCAAGTGCAAACTGGGTCTCACTGGCCTGCACTCAAGGGCATCTGCGGGGCTTTCTTCTGGCCATGGATGGAGCATTTGCTTTTTTTTCCCTTTTTTTCTTTTTTTGCCCTTTTTCAGCTTCTGGAGGCTGCCCACATGCCTTGGCTTGTGGCCCCTACCATTTTCAAAGCCAGTAAGGGCCAGTCCAGGCTTTCTGCCATCCCATTACTTGGACACTAACTTTTCTCCCATCTCTTCCTGCTTCTACTCGTAAGGATCCTGGTGCCCTATTGCATTGCCTCTGCTTGCATCATCCAAGAGAACCTCTCCATTTTAAGGTCAGCAGGTAGAAACTCTGACCCCACCTGCAATTTTAATTCCCCTTTGCCCGGAGTACAACAGAGACAGGGGTGGGCGAAAGTAGGTTTACAGTTCACAGGGGAACTCACACAAGAATAAATTATTGTGTTTCTCCCACTCACAACTGCAAACCTACTTTGGCCCACCCCTGTGTATGATGACTCTAGACCCGGGAGGGACCCACAGCACCAGAGGCCTGCCCCAAGGGGGACTGGGCGGCTGCAGGACGGGCGGGAACATATTTTTCAATGTGAACTTTTGTTCTTTTGACTGGGAATGCACCGTCTCTTCACCCAGTGAAAACTGGAAGACGAAAAGATGGGAGGATTAACAGATTTTACAATATAAAAATTTAAAACCTTTCACATTTATGGGTGAAATTATTTCATGCCTGGGTTTTGCTTTGAAATAACCCAGGTGCGGCAGGGAAGTCAGACCTGGCTGCTCCATCCGGCTGGACTTAGAGGTGGAAACCTGCAGCAACCTAGTGCTTAGTAACTGGGGATTGGTTAAATCAATTACGGTCCTTCATGTGAAAAAAACACCACACCACCATTTAGAAGGTAATAAATCATGTTTTCCAAGTAACTAGAAGAATCTGTTTTGTTTTATTAATAATCGTGGAGTGGGAGGGCCCTAAGTATCACACAAAGCCCAGAAGGTCCGCGAAGACTGAGAAATGTGACCACACAAAAACAAAAACCTGTGCATTGCGAAAGCCACCACAAGCAACGTCAAAAGGAAACCTTCATGGGGGCGGGGGCGGGGTTCTGCCCCAGCGTGATCACAGTTGGAATCAGAAGTGGTACAGTGTGGCTTCATCAGACTTTTTTTTTTCTTTTTAGAGAACGGGGAAGGGAGGGAGAAAGACAGGGAGAGACATCAATGTGCTAGAGAAACATCAATCGGTTGCCTCTTACACACCCCCTACCAGGGACCCGGCCTGCAACCCAGGCGTGTGCCCTGACCTGAAATTGAACCAGTGCCCTTTCCGTTTCCCAGGACGATGTCCAACGCACTGAGCCACACCAGCCAGGGCCTGTTCCTATTACTCTTACGTGTGCTTACAAATTTCTGAAACAAAGAGTTAAAACTAACTTAAGTACATACAAGCCTCCCTATGGCCAAAGACAACTATCACACTGGACTGCAATACTTGTGACACGTGAAACACAGGATCGGTACCGGTAATGTTCAAAAAGGCCCTACGAGGCAATTTTTTAGAAAAGAAAGACACCACAGTTGAAAACTGGGCAAAGGCATAGATTCAAAAACTCACGGAAGAGGAAATAAAAAAATGCCAATCAACTGATGAACAAGATGTCCAATCTCATATTCAGGAAACAGAATTTCAAAACAATTAAATGTCAGTTCTTGCCTGTGACACCAGCAAAGGGTTAGGCACTGATCCCCCCACCGCTGGCCGGGGTGTGGGCGAGCAGCCTTCCCAGGGGGTCCCGGAGCCCTGGAGAGCGGCTCTGACCCCTTGAGAAAGCACAATGCATACGCCCTTTCACCCTGGAACCCCACCAGAACTCACAGGCCCAAGTGTCCACCCACAGGAACAATGACAGGCCAGTTAGACCGAGTTACTGTATTTTTCAGACTATAAGACACACACACCCCCGATTTGGGAGGAGAAGGGGGCACATCTTATAGTCCAAATGTAGCTTACCTGGCTTGCTGAGGTGGAGGATATCATGTTATTTATGTTATTAAATATTTTACCACATTTTTTGCTCAAAAATTTTTTTCCTGTTTTCCTCCTCTAAAACCTAGCTGTGTCTTATGGTCTGAAAAATATGGTAATTCTGTACATTGTACCTTGGAATGGCATCCATAGCCTCTTTCTTAAGTTTAAGGGCAAGTGCCAGCACTGGCTGGTGTGGCTCAGTGGACGGAGTGCCGGCCTGTGAACCAAAGGGTTGCCGGTTCGATTCCCAGTCAGGGAATGTGCCTGGGGTTGCAGGCCAGGTCCCCAGTGGGGGACACATCAGAGGCAACCACACATTGATGTTTCTCTCCCTTTCTTCCTCTCTCCCTTCTCCTCTCCAAAAATAAATACATAAAGTCTTTAAAAAAAATAAGTGCCAAAGTGATGCATTCGCTACGATGCCATGTGCACAAGAACGCTAGGTGCCCGTGCCTGTGTCTGAACTCCGTGCTGGGAGGAGAGGGGACACATGTGCCAGATGTGACCCAAAAGGGCCTCAGTGGGGTGGACTGGCTGTGGGGGATGGAGCAGAAGGGGCGGGGACAGACTGCTGTTTCTATCCTCACGTACCTGTGTATTCTCCGAACTGTGAGCACACACACAACTTCTGCGGTGACCACCCCCATCGCAGCACTGTTCAAATGCAAAAGGGACAAGAAAGCCTTGGGGAACGGGAAGAGGGTAGGGGCCGGGCCGGGCCCTGCCTGTCCCAGGCTCCAGGTTGCTGGGCAGAGCCCTGGGGGGGCAACGCTGGATTTCAGGATGGGGCAGGGAGCAGCTCCATGGTGACCTTTCCTGGAAGTCCCCTTTCCAAGCTGGAGTCCCTTGGTTGGGACAAGGGCATTTGTTTGCAGGCCTCCCTCCTTCTCCCCATGAGATCACAGTGTGTGGGCGCAGGGTAGGAGCGGGGTGTGAACACCCAGGCTCCCCCCCCACCTCGAGGAGCCGCTCACCCTGTTTCCTTGCCCCTCAATGCCTCTTCCCTTCATTCTTCTCTCTGCCCGGGGACCACGTGTCTGAGAACTCAGCACCTACTACCAGTGGGTGATTTGGCTGGAAGTCTGGCACAGCCCCCCACCCAGGAGCAGGAAGGGTTATGGGTATTCACCCACTCGCTTGGTTGCTCACAGGGCCACCCACCATTGTGGGAGCTCACACTCCCTGCAGGCCCCAGCGCTGCTCTGTGTGTGCAGGTGGTACCTGGCCTCGCTGCCTCCCAGGGCAGCGGCAGCAGGGGTGAGTCTGTACTGTTTTCCCTGTGCCTGGCACAGGACTTGTCACGCGGCAGGTGAACAAAGGAACTGTCCTGGTGGTGGGGAAGGGGGCTCCTCTGGGCCCGGGAAGGCCAGGGGAGGGTCAGCGAACTCTTCAGGTTGGGTCTTGAGCGCTGAGAGGAATCAGCCTAGTGGACAGGTGGAGGACAACTGTCCCAAGCAGAGCGGCCAGCCTATATGCAAAGGTGGGATGTCAGGGGCACGGGGTGGGGGGGGGGGCACGTGACCCTGAGGCCTTGGGTGTCCCATTAGATGGAGCCTCTAGGGACCGTCTGAGGACCAGCTTGGGGAGGGCCAGACGGGAGGCAGAGAGGACAGTCATTTGGGAGGGGGCAGGGGCTCAGCAGAGATGTTTGGGAGGCTGGTCACGGGCGTGTGTCTGGGGCGGGGGCGCGTACTGCAGGCAGGAGCGGCATGGCTGGAGAGGGTGGTGCTGGAGTCAGCGCCTCCTGGAGCTGAGATTTCTTCATTATTATTTCTTATTGCTGTTGTTTTCAAGACTTCAGTTTGGAATTGATTAAAAACACATTTTGCGGGGGAGGGGGGAGAAAAAAAAAAAGAACAAAGAGCACCTTTTTGAACTAGCCGTCTTGGCGAGGCAGGTGGTGGAACAGGGCCTGCTGACGTGAGCCAGCAGGGCAGGGGCCAGAGGAGGACAGAGCCGGCCTGGACCTCAGTAGGAGGGACCCAACCCAGACCCGGAGGCAGGCTGAGGGAGGGGTGGGCTCCCACCCAGTGACCCCTCACCCCCAGCGCACTGACCTCTCCGTCTGGGAGCCTCCTGAAGGCAGGGCAACGTGATCGGGAGCTGGCTCTTTGCACTCAGTCAGGTGGCTTCCTGTCAGGGCCTGACACTCACAAGCTGGGCCACCCACAGCTGCCACCTTCATCCTCTGTAAAGTGGGGGCAGGTCCTCACTGAGCTGTTCTGAGAGCCAAGAGATGTCCAGCCCGCAGGGTGGCCTCTGCAGGGACACCTCCACAGACTGTTGATATCTCTGACTGGCAGACATGCCCTGTCCCCTCTGACCACTCCCTAGGGCATGAGCCTCTTGCCCAGGAGTCCTCAGTTCTGGGAGTGTCCCTATTGCCCCCTCCTCACTCATCTCTGGGTCCTCAGCCGCCCCTTCCCAGGGCCATGCCATCTCTTGAAAGTGCCCTCCTCCTGGGTCCCCCTCTCCCAGCCCCAAGCTGCAGACCTGTGCCCGCCTCCATCACCCTCTGCGGCTTCCCTCTACCCACCCAGCCTAGCCCAGCCTGGGGCCGCTGGCAGCCCTGCTCCATGAGAGAGCACCACAACTGAGTGGCTTCAAACAACAGAAACGCATCCCCTTGCTGTTTGCAGGCCCCGAGTCAGGGTGAGGAGCCAGCGGGGCCAAAGGCTCCATGGGAGGGTCCTTCTGGGGCTCTCCCAGCCTCTGGGGGCTCCTGGGGGTCCTCAGCTTGTGGCTGCATCAGTCCAAGCTCTGCCTGTGGTCACAAGGCCACCTCCTTGTGTCTCTCATAAGGACCCTTGTCACTGGATTTCAGACTCACCTGAATAATCCAAGATGATCTCATCTCTAGACCCTTAAGTACATCGAATACCTTTTTAAAATAAGGTCTCATTCACAGGTTATGAGGATGAAGCATGGACATAACTTTTGGGGACCCCCTTTAACCCAGCAGGGTGTGGCCCCCCCAGCCTCTCCAGGACAGACTCCGCCCACATCCCTGCCTTCAGCTCCAGAGACTAAGTCAGGAGGGGTCCTTCCCACCTGCTCTTGGGCCCCACCTGCCCAGCACCTGGGACACCTGCTTCGCCCTGTCCGGGCTTCCTCCCCCGGCTCCGGCAGCCTGAGGCCTCCTGCAGAATCTCCTCCTTTGAGGCCCGAGCCAGGGGGGTCCGACCTTTTGGTGTCTCTGGCTGGGCCACACTGGAAGAGTTGTCTTGGGCCCTGTGTTAAATACATTGCGACACATCATCACAAAAAGTCTCGCAGTATTTTAAGTAAATGTACGGTGTTGTGCTGGGCCGCATTCACAGTCATCCTGGGCCCATGGGTTGGACACCCTTCCCTAGACAACAGACAGAGGCCTCTTCACCCCCACACCCCAAAGCCCAGCGGGGCCTCAGGCGGTAGCTTTCCTGTCCCATCTGTCTTTGGAGCCCTCGGGAGGCTTGGGGCCCCAGTGCTCTGGCCCCCAGCCCAGTGGTTCCAAGCTGCTTTGGGGAGGCCCGTCTGCCCTGGGAGCGGGCAGTCCTCTCCTGGGTACTCTGGTGTGCCAGAACTTGGCCCCCAGGGCTGGCTGTCCGCAGACACGGGCCCATGAGGCTGGAGGCAGGGTGCAGACAGTGGCCATCGAAGGTCGGGATTTGTACCCTGGTGGGGACAATTATTAACAAAGGGCCTCAGACACACAGCTTTTGAAGCAGGTGCACTCTGCCTCCCAGCGGAGTGGGGAAGGCCAAGTGGCGGCCAGCTAGCCCTGACACATGAGCAGGGTCGTACTGACCGCAGGCCTTCCCTCCTCCTCCAGACCAGCCCAGAGCCTTGGACCCCGCAGCACCAGCTCTGGGCAGTCCTGGTGGGGTGGGAGAGGCCAGCCACTGGCAGCACAACAGTACCACCACCACGGCCAGGCACTCTCTCCGGTGCTGCTACATGGGACGCCTGCGACCCCACGCAGGGGGATGCAGGTTCAGTTGGAGGGACCACCGGTGAGGACACATGAAACCAGACATCACATGGAGGCCAGGGGTACCCAGACTTGCTCAGCAGGGCTGAGCTGGGGCTGGGAGGGAGTGACCTGATGGGAATGGGGTGTGACCTGGAGAAGTGCAGCTCAGGGCGGGCCTGTCAGCAAGGGCCCTCATCCAGCTGTCGGCCTGTGCCAGGTGTGGCTTGATGCCAGGCAGCATCACGGTGATGCTCACGTGTTTGGCACTTTGGACCCAGGGATTCCCCTCCAATCCTGTTTCATCACCGTGAACTTGGAACAGCCGTTGGGTTGGTTGGCTTAGCTGGTGGGGAAGAGGCAGGTAGTGGCTGACAACCTTATGGAGGGGAATTTCAGCAGGAAATGCCCTCAAAGCGCCCAGTCCAGCATCTGAGAGGGAGCCACTTCCTTGGTGGACCTCCTGGCCACACACAAAGTTTTGAAAACACTGGCTTTGCAGCTGGCAGTTCAAATCTCAGCTTGCCTCATTACACATGCGCTTTCCTAGCAAGAACAGACTCCGTCCCAGGCCATCCATGCCACCATCCTCAGGCCAGAAAGGCAGGGCAGGATTCATGAACAGGCCTCCAGCCAGCTGGGGAGCCCCTGGGAGGCTTGGAGGGGGCATCAAGGGAATGGCACCCAGTGCCCAGTACCGAGAGGTCAGAGGGAAGTTTCGCTCCCAGGCTGCCCAGGTAAAGGCAGTGGCCTTCTGCAGTGGGCAGTGCCCTGGGCTTGTGGCTCTCTCTTGGCCCGGTTCCACTGCCAGCTTGTGAGGGTCCAAAAATGGGGCCCTGGGATGCCCCGTGTCCCTCCCACCACAGCGTCTGACTTGGAGGAGACGTGCTACCTCAGCAAGCCACACATTCAGCCACAGGGGCCTCATCTGGGCCTGCTGCAGGCGGCAAAGAACGCAGCTGCAGTCGCCCCCTCTGCTGCGTCAGGAGAGGGGGGGTCCTGGTGGCAGAACCCACAAGGCCCACCAGTCACGCCACACACCCTCACTTGGACTGGTCAGGACCTGAGCCATGCTGCTTAGCACCCTGATGGCCGCCTCAGGGAGGGCCCGCTGCAGGCTCAGCCAGGTCTGCCTGGCCATAGGCCCTTCCCTGGGCCTGTGGGGCTTTTGGGAAGGGAGTTCCAGGCTGTGTCCCCACACTCCTGGTCCTACCAGTCATGAGCCTGCACCTCTCTCTCCAAACTCATCGTGAGGGAAGCCTCCAGAGATGCTACCACTTCCCCTGCAGCTCCATGGGGTGGCAGCCTTGGCCACCAGCCACCACCCCCATCAGCGCCCTGCCCACGCTCTGTGGAGGTCCACCTGGCTACCCTCTGGCAGGACTTGAGGACCACGTGCCCAACCTCTCCCAGCTTCCTGCATCTACATCAGCTCCCCTTCCCTCTGCAAAAGTCCCCACGACGGGAGCAGCTGGCATTTAGAGCCCTCCATGGTCTACATCGGTTCTGTCAAGCCTCACAAGGACCCCCAGAGGCCTGGCTCCAACAGCGGTTGTGTCCCAAAGCTGGACAGGGACCCGCACGACCGCGGGTGCTCAGCACCAACTCTTCCAGGTCCCCTCTCGCCACCTGCCTTGGGGGCCTGGTGGGGGCAACTGCAAGCCCAGGAGAGGCCATCTCTCTTCAGTCCCTGGCCCCTCGGCCTCTTGGCAGGCGCCACACCCCACTGCAAGCCCTCCCTTTGCTGAAGTCCCTCCACTGTCCAGACTCTCTTCTCACTTGCCCTGCCGACAGGCTGGGTGCGCCCTCACCTCCCACCCATGGCCACATCACTCGTCCCCATGGCTTCCTCTGACTCTCCAGGACGCATGCTCATTTCCCCTCCTGCCCACAGTGCCCCGGAGAGCACAAGCTGGGAGTCACCCTACAAAGGCCTGTGATGACCTCAGCCATGCGCTCATTCCAGTTATGTACTGGATGCCGTGCTCCACACACCACACACTGCAGCTGGGCCGCAGCGCTGAGCGAGAGACGGGCCTCTGCTCTCAAGGGACGTGCACAGGGGACGGATGGGAACTACAGCCCCACATCCAGGATGTCTGAGTCCCCACAGCAGGGAGGTAGAGCGAGAGCGGGTGGTGCTGGGGGTGGGGGTGGGGGGTAGCCATGGTGGTCTGGGCAGCCCCGCTCCGTCCAGTGGGAGACACACTCAGCTTTGGGCACAAGGAAAATCCTGGGACTTCTTACTCCTCCACAATGAAACCACTGGCTCCTACCAGGAACAGGGTACGGGGGTCAGTGGTTTGCAGGAGCTGGGTCTGGCCGAATGGTCTTTTGTTATCTGAATCTTTGAACTACACGAGTGTTTCGTTTTCAAAGCATTCCATCACTGAAGTAGGAAAGAGCTGTAAACAGTCTTTAGAAACACATTAACCATTTTCAATGGGACAACTTCCTTAAAGGGTCCCTGTGTACACATCTGCCAACGGCTGCCGATCGCTGCAGGTGGGGGGCCCAGGGCCCCAAGGTCCCAGTCTTGACCACGCGGGTGGTCACTTGGCTAACAGTGGCCACACGAGACGGGCACCTACCCTGAAGTCGGTTAGAGTACTCGGAGGCCAAAGACCAAGACGCTTGTTAGGAGCCGATGAGCCCCCAGGTCTCCGTCACTTCACCTTCCAGGGCCAGTCACTGCTGCGTCCCACTTGGAGAGCTGCGGGTGGGTGGCCACACCAAGGGAAAGCCCTACCAGAGGCCAGGCCCCAAGACAGGACTTAGCCGGCAGCCTGGTTTTAGCCATAGGCCCAGGTTTGTTTTCTGGTGAAGCTGGGGCCCGAGAAAGCTTCACCTGGGTGGCTCCCCGGAGGGGGAAGAGGTGGGGAGGGAGAGCCGGCTCTTATGTGGCAGCAGAGGTGTGAGTAACAGGAACTGAGACGTGGTGTCCTGACATCATCCTCAACGTGGTAAGCACAGGGCCACAACCAGGCCCAGAGGAAATGTGGGACATCGGGGGCACTGTATGGCCTGAACGTTGCCCCCCCATTTGCATGCTGAAGTCTAATCCGCAGTGTGAAGGTTAGCAGAGGAAGGGCCTTAGGGAGGTACCTAGTTCGGATGGGGTGCCAGGGGTCGGCCCCCATGATGGGACTGGTGCTTATGGGGGACAGAGCTTCCTCTCTCTGCCAACAGCTATGAAACAGGAAGCAGGTTCGCCATGAGACACTACAGCTGCCGGCACCTGGGTCTCAACCAGCCTGCAGAGCTGTGAGAAACGTCTGTTGTTTAATCCTCCCCGTCTGTGGTGTTATCGTGATAGCAGTTTCAACTAAGACAGGCTGTTCAGAGCAAGGCGTAATGGGGTTGGCTGGGGCTGGAAATGGGTGGTCTTTGAAATGCTGCACATAAGAGAGTCCCTGACTCCCGGCTGCCAGCCATAAGGTCTGAACTCTGAGACAAGAGAGGAAGCAGGGCCTCGTCTCTCTACCGCCTTCCCTGCCCAGAACTGAGCTGGCACTCACCAGCGCTCACATACTCCCGACGACAGGGTCTGAGATCTTAGTGAGTGGTGGTGCGCACTGAACACCCAGTCTCATGTGCCGCTTCACGACATGCTCTGTGAGGCCACCCAGGGCCAAGGTCTCCCAAATTCAGGCCCGGCCCCTATTTTCATAACCAACCTCTCTCAGCAGCAGTATCTACCCCTCTCCAAACACAGGCCAACAAGGATTTCCTCTTCGCACTTAAAAAAAAAGTTTACGGCTTTGCTGACAGTGGGCAAGACAGCTAGCTGCATTTGCAGGGGACCCCAAGTAGTTAACACACAAGGACTGTGGCTTGCCCAAAGGGACCAATCCTTCCGAACGCAAAGCCGGGCTGAGGCCATGCGCCATCCTGGAGGCGGTGCGAGGGGTGCTGTTGGGGCCTGTGGGGCCAAACAGCAGTGTGTGGGGACCACTGGTTTCTGGCAGGCAGGACACCTGAGACCAACCCAGGGGACTCCAGGACATGTGGCTCCCTGCTGCAGTGCCACACAACACAGACAACCAAGCGAGGCGACCTGGCGCCAGCTCTGTGACGTGCAGTCCTCCTAACACTCTAACACTCTGCCCCACCTTTGGGGCACTGGAGTGCAGCTCACACAGGGCCCTCCTGCTCTCACCGGCTACCTCCGAAAGCCAAGCCTATTTTTAATCAGACTGTGAGAAGCTATTTAACTGTGCATCTCAGTTTCCTTATCTATAAGATAAAAGACGAGTTAGAAATGAAAAAAAAAAACCAACAAAAAAGGACTTTGGAGTGAGGCCGGCTCCCTCCTTAGCCCTGAATGACCTGACGCGGGTTACCTGGCCTCCCTGAGTCTCACTTTCTTCACCTGGAAAATCGAGATGACAATGTCTGCAGGAAGGACTGTGTAAGGGTCCCGCTCGAGCCACCTTCCAGCAGGTGCAAAAGCAGCATCGGTGTCCTTCCCTTGTTACTACTTCACATTCAGCTAACAGGAGGGAAAGGGATGTGAATGTGCCCAAATGTCTGTAAAAGAAAATTAAATCCCTCTAAAGGTTCTGAAATCAAACATATTCACCTACATGTCCCTGTTCTGCATAAGAGGGCTTCTGATAACACGGCCCACCTCTGAGGCTGCCAGAGAGGATTTGAAAGACCGGGGACAAGAGGCGGCCTGAGCAATGGGCACCGGCCAAAGAGGGAAGAGCCATGGTCCAGACATGTGGCCCAGCTGGGCACGTCACACGGGCTCTGCGAATACATCATGGGTCTAAGGAAACAGTCTGGGTCCCCTGCCAGCAGGTGCTGTGACGGTACAGTGCCCTGTTGTCGGGGCAGCTCGACACCGTCCCTGCTACCTGGCTGAGGTTGGGCGGGAGCAGCAGGCACTGCTCCAAGGAGCGGTTCCAGCTCTGAATTAACCACGGGAAGGACTCTGACCACACATAAACATTTACAAGTTTCCAAAGCTAGCTCTGCGAGACCGCCGCCTGCAGGGAACGAGGCGTGCCCATAAGCAGAGCGCAGGGAGGGACCCCTCACATGGTGGTCTGCCTGCCTCCAGTCTCAGCCAGCACGCTTCCTGTGTCCCCAACCTCCCCCAGCTCAGGCTTGCGAGCTCCAGAGGCTGGTATGACAGCAGTGGGTTTCCCATGCAGAGAAGACTCGCCATTCATAACACAGCAACTGACTCTTCATGAGAATGTATTTTAAACACAGAAAGAGTCGTAATTCTGACATGTTCCATATGGTGTCAGCTTTACCTTCTATAGACACAGGGCTTCTCCCCTTTGAGGGGGTCGTGCCCGGCCCTGCTGGAGAGAGTGTGGCATGAGGGTGCTGTCCCCATCAGCAGGAATGTGGAAGGCGTGCACCAGGCCCCTGACCCGGACCGCTTCCTGCACACGGATACTGTGGGGGCAGGGCTCGGATGACGGCATGGGGGGTATGCCCTGCAGGAGGTCTAATCAGAAAGTTTGGCTACAGGAGAAGATTCTGGGGAGGACACCCTAGCAGAGCCAGTGGGCCACGCTAGTTTTAGTAAGGGTCTGCCCTTGCCTGCCACTCATCACACCCCAGGTCTGAAAGGTCAGGCCTTTTGCAGCTGTGGCACCTCAGCAGCAAAAGTGAATGTGATGGGATTCAAGGCGCCTTGTGGGGCTAAAGAAGAAGACTCTAGTCGGACAAGGTCCTTGTGGGGGCCTGGGAAGCAGGTGGGCCTCTCAGTACAGCCCCCAATCCCTGGGAGCAGCTGCATGTGGAAGGAGAGCAGGCAAGCTGCTTGGGCGCACTGACCCCCACTGAGGGAGCCAGGGCCCCCTCACACCCACAGTCAGAGACAGGCAGGGCTGCACCCGTGAGAACAGAGCACTCGCTAGCAGCGACACAGGACTGCCGCGTCACTCCAGGACAGCGTGGATCAGGGCCTGAGGCTTCTCCCCTGAGGCTCAGAGTGGGTTCTGTTGTGGGACTCGCTTTGCTTTTCTCTAGGACTCCAGTTCAGCCCAGTCTTCAGCCCTCAGACAAACTGGGACAGGTTGGGGACTTTGATGTTGAGATCACCAATGTTGATGTTCCGAGGAATCTCCGGCAGGTTGATGTTTTTCACGGCAGACACAGCCCGGGCAGGGGCTGCTGAGAGGCCGCCCTGAGGAGAGACGAGAGGTGGGCATGAGACAGACCCTCAGTGGCACCCACTCAATGTGCAGGACAATGTGCGGGGAGGGGCCTAGGAAATGTGGAAGCTGAGCACACAAAGTGCAAGTGTCGCCCTTCCTCCCTGTCCCTCCAAAGCAGCCAACTGAACGACCTTCAAGACAGGGCAGGGCGGGGGCAGGCTGGGGCCTAGGGATAGGGACCCAGACCCTGAGCTCCTGAAGCAGGGTGTGGCTGGTGCAGTTCTATAGCCCCAGCAGGTCACAGGGCCCGGCCCACAGTCGGTGCCCAACAAATGCTTGCGGAAATAATCCAAAGGCGCTTTTCAGGTTATAAAACAAAACAAAACAAAACCCTTTCCTCACGGGAGTGAAGACTCTGACAAACAAGCTCAGTCACGGGGCAGTTTTTAAAGGAGAACGAATGTCTCGGCTTAGAGGACCTGCCTGCCAACTACCCAATGACGTGAGGTGGAAAAAACAGGCTGTCGCGTGTTGGGTGGTGACATGGTGAGGGGAAGGACTGGCAAGCGGTGAGGTGGCCCACAGACCGCAGAGTCCAGTAACAAACGCAGACAGTCCAGGTGTCTATGGTCAGTACGCACCCCCAGGCCCTCACCCCGTGCAGACACGGGGAGAGGCTGACGACGACTCTCAAAGCCGCTTTCTCCTCACCATCTCCCTTCCGGACCCCGACTCTGATCCCACCCTCACACAGCAGGTCTCCAGTCCTTCTGGTTTCCAGCCCCCTGGCCTCTGACTCACTTACTATTCCTGGAAGCTTCCCAGCCTGCATTTCTAGAAGAACTATAGTTACCACAATGGCTGTGGTCTGGAAAAGCTTCTTCAGAAGGACTGCCAGTCCTCGCAGAAAGAAGAATTCCTAGTTTCGTAAGATCAAGGATTAAGTTCCATTGCACAAAGCAAGGAAGTGGTTTAAGACCCTTGGGAAACTGGAGCGGCCGTTCAGTCTGCTTCCTACTGCGTGTGAAGGTGCACCCTGGACCCTGCCTCCCTCGTAGGGCTGACGAAGGCCATGCGGAGACCCCAGGGGCTGGGGCAGATTTCCTGCGAGCATCTGTGTGACGTGTGGGTGGACTGGGGTGTGCTGTTTTCAAACCCAGGCCAAACTCCACTGCACTTTTTACAAGGCTAACAGGGAATGAGGAAACAGGCAACTCTGAGGTCTGACAGACACTGTGAGAAATGGCCCCTGGGAAAGCAGACTCCTCTTGTGCACAAACTAGGAAACCACACTGGAATCAGAGAAGGGGACACTGCCCCCCCACCCCCAGGAACAGGTGGCTTTGAGAGAAAGAATCACAAGCCACAAACATGGGCCGTAACCCCCCACCTGCGAATCAGCTTGCCTTCCTCCCCTGCCACCTGCCTTTCCCATGCACACTTTTAGCCTCATTCTTACCTGGCCCTCAAACCGATGAACTTTGATGGGATCAAGGAAGAAAGAAGGTGAGTGTAAGACATTCCTAAGGTGCCACAGCCACACAAACCAACCCAGGTGCCCACTCCTGTCTGCCCAAGTGCTTCTGAACCAGCCAGGGCCCAGGGCCACCGCGCGCTCACCTCTGATTTCTCCAGTCTGTTCTGAGCTTCAATCTGAGCCACAATTTCATTCATGTTCGTTTCCAGCACCATCCCACCCATCACCACCTCCTGTAGGATGTAGTGCACCTAAAGGAGAGCAGAAGAAAGAAGGGTCAGAGCCCTCTGCCGCAGTTAGTGTGGCCCCAAAGGATATCTCGCGGGCTCTCAGACGGCAGCAGGGCAGGCGGACCTGACTCGGCTGCTGACCCACAGCAGCCACCTAGGCCCCCGGGTCATCCCCTCAATGAGGCCACAGGGGCTCCCCTACGCTCGCTTATCACGCCACGGATGTCTCCAACGAGCCGTGGTGGACATGCCTGGCTACCCCCAAAGCAGCAAGGTGGTGGCGAGAGCACAGGCTTTGAGATCAGACAGACCTGGTTAAATTTCAGCTCTGCACTGAATAATAATAAAAATTTAAAAAAAAAAGAAAAAAAAAATTCAGCTCTGCTATTGGCTTGTGATCTTGGGCACATTGTCCCCTCAATGCTTCAGCTTCCTTCCAGGACAGTGGTGAAGACTGGACGAGGGGACCCGTGCCTGGCGCACACTGGTTTCTCAACGGTCATCACAGTACCGTCACCCATCGACAGATGAGTGGATGAACACAACGTGCTGTACCATACAACAGACCACTCACTATTCAGCCTTAAAAAGGAAGAACATCCTGCCACCTGCTACCTCATGGATGAACCTTAGAGACGTCATGTCGAGCGAAAGAAGCCAGACACAAAAGGACCGGCCAGGCCTGACTCCCCCTCTCTGCGGTACCGAGCAGTCAAAATCACGGAGGCAGAAAGTGCAACGGTGGTGGCCAGTGGCTGCTGTTTACAGGGGGTAGAGTTTCAGTTGTGCAAGATGAAAGGAGTTCTGGAGATGGGATACACAAACATGTGAGCGCATTTAACACTACTGAACTGCACACTTAAAAATGAATATGTAAACTTTACGTTATGCAAATTTTTCCACAATTTTAAAAAAAAAGGTCTCTATATCAATACCCCTAGTATCAATCCTTTTGTTTAACAAACCCCTTCTTCATGGGGGGGTAGTATTACTCGTTGAGCATCTACCATGTGCTGAGGACTTTATAAGTAATTTATTTTAATATCACAGCCCCTGCCTGAGCCAGGTAATGGAAGCTTCATCTTGCAGATGAGAGCACCGGCACACAGAGCAATCAACGAGCTGGCCCAATGCCATGCGCACTGGCAGAACCAAGCACTGAACCCAGGGCCGCTCCACCACACTCCTGGAGACCCCGCCTGGCTCCCTCTCAGCTCCTCCCTCGGCCCAGGCCACATGCAATCTCTCTAAGGAGGCTTCAGCCCCTAGGCCCACAGCAGCGCCCGGGCAGTGCAGCTGGGCGGGTGCAAGGCTTCTCATAAGTCTGAGCGGTGCGACCCTTGTGTTTGGAAGACGATGAAGAGTGTGGTGGGGAAGGCTTTACAGAAAAGGCGTGGAAGGGCTAAGGCAGGACCAGTGGATGGTCAACAATGGCAGTTAAGACTTCTGACTGAGCACTACATCGTGAAGTCTTAATGTACTCTAAGTGCAAAGTGCAAAAAGGAGAAATAAATAAATACATATGCAAACTCCATTTTCAACAAAACTAGTAAATAACCAAAAGCCCAGTAGGTGAGGAGTTGTCAAAAGCAGGGGGCTGCAGCAAGGGCGCCTCTCCTTCCAGGAAGGAGGCACAAAGCGGGCGAGAGCACAGGCCGGAGGGCTCAGGAAAGCCTGCGAAGGGCCCTTCCTGTGTATGGGGTCACCCCTGGGACCCGACAGACCCCTTGTTTGGGACGGCAGGAGCATCCTGGGACTGGAGCCGGCGCTGCGTGAGAAACCGCAGGGGCAGCCTACGTCTGCCTCACGAGCTGGTCTCTGTGGCTGCGAACACGGCAGGCTCTGCCTTTGGAAAAGCTCGCAGTCCCTGCCTCTCTGGCTGGAAGAAACATAGGGCAAACTGCAAGAAGCTCCATTCACCAGGATTCCGTAACGACGAGACTGCAGGGGCTTCCGGGACATGAGAGGGG
This sequence comes from Desmodus rotundus, assembly GCF_022682495.2. Taxonomy (NCBI): domain Eukaryota; kingdom Metazoa; phylum Chordata; class Mammalia; order Chiroptera; family Phyllostomidae; genus Desmodus; species Desmodus rotundus. The sequence goes on from NC_071396.1 coordinate 35,060,672, forward strand.
CTACGCACCACAAGGACACAGTGGGCCCCAGGGGAAGCTGACCCTCAACAGTCAGTGCCCAGACAGACCCTGAGGGTAAGATGTCAGGATTTCTGCCACCTGACAAAGAGATCAAACCACCTAGAAGAGGGGCAAAATTTCCACAATAAAATTCCAGCAGAAAAAGGAGCAACACGTACAACATTCCCAAGGAGAAGGTGGGACGGGAGCACTTTAGAGCCCTTCGGCTGTCAGCAGAGAGTTGGAGTGGGGACTGTGGCTCCCACAGGCCTCTCGGGAGGAGGTGACCGGGCGCACTCCTGGCAGCCAGGGCGTGACTGGGGAGCTGACAGCGCCGAGACTGGTGGTGGGCGCGGAGCCTATGGAATGGTAGGACTGAGACTACAGGGGACAGGATGACAGGAGAATGTCAATGCTATGCTTTGACATTGTAGAAAGTAACAGCTACAAAAATCAGGAAGACAAGGGGGAGAGAAAGAGGGCAGCAGGAACACCACCAACACTGGTTCCCCATCCTCTATGACTGAGCGCCAATGGGCATCACTTAAAACCGACAACTCACATCAGAAAGAAACAGGCATTCTGACTTTTACTGTGACTCACCTCACCGCCCCGCCCCGCCCCGCCCCACCCCACCTGGTGCCCAAGCCCACCATACCTGGAGAGCCACCAAACTTCTTTTGAGGGGCAACAAGACCTTTTCTGCTGACCAGAGTTCTGTGCCATTTTTCTTGCATAAAATTCACCCATAATGCATCCTCTCCAGCTCCCAGTTTCTCCAAAGCAGAGGGAGAACTCGTGCTCCACTGAGGTGGCCAGTGCAGAACCAACCCTTCGAGGTCTTTGGGGGCCCTCCGCCCTTGTCTTCTGTCACCTTGCCCAAACCTAACCTGACTTTATTTCCTCTTTCAGGTAACGGCCTTTCCAAAGCACTCACCTTTGTTTTCATGGGTCAACTCTCTTTTGTCACGCATGGTGTCCCGCACGTTATGAAATGTGTTACATGGTTACAGTGAGCAGTGTAACTGGCACCAGTAGGTGCTGGTGAGCACAGCCACCTCTGCCACTGCACACAAAGTGACAGACAGACACCATTTCCTTGAGCGGGGACGGAAGGGCCTTGAGAAAGGTGGAGGCTACCAGGCACAGGTGTGGGAGAAGGCAGGCAAGCACCCACGCTAAACTGTGCACCTAACAAACCGAAGCCGTAACCAAAGAATCATTGTGTTGAATGACAGGAGGTGACGGACAGAGTGGGCTTGGGGACATCAAGAGAAAGGTGGGTAAAGCCCTCCAACAGCCCTGAGAGCTCAAGGACCAACGCGACACAGGGAGGCAGGGAACTGAAGTCTGAAATCTGAGTCATGAAGGTGGCAATAAAAGCCACGCAAGCAGAAGGAAGCAAGGAGGTATAAAGTTCTTCCAGAGCCCGCACCCAGCCTAACACAGGGCACACGGGACAATTACGAACGGCCAGGGTGTAATAACTCCCAGCGTTCTGCTATTTCAGCTACCCCTGAAATAACAACACCAGCAGAACGCAGCCACAAGCGTCTGCTCAGAGAACCGAAGCGCTGCTGCTCTGGCAAGTCCAGTGGCACTTCGATCCGGCAATCCTCACAAGCAGGAAAAGTTTCTCACCTGAACATAAAGAGTACAGTGACCCCAATAAACCAACCGCGTATCTTGACGTGACCAGAAAGCAGCAGAGAACACGGTGAGGGATGAGTCAGGAATGTCAGCAGGGCAAGTGCTGGTGGACACGGGTGTTTTACCAGACCAAGGCATAGACATTTAGGGCCACACTGCAGCGACCAAAAGTTGGGAGTTTATAATCACGTCCTATTAAAGATTTTCTCTTAAAACCCTTTTAAACAGTCAAAAAGTAGCAGGAGCCCGGCCGCACCTCCCCCCGGAGACATGTGAAAGTGCTGACCAAGAAGGGGACCCATGAGTCCGTGCTCTGGGCTCCCCCGGGGGTCTTCCCAGGGCCCAGCTCACTAACAGGTGAGGCTCCAGCTTTGGGGCTCCTGGCAGGGGTGCCTCCTGTTCTGAGGAGCTCAACCCCAAGGCTCTGCGACGACCAGACTGGCCAGCAGCTCCACTGCGCGTGCACAGAAAGGGAATGGGCACACGGGGCGACTCACAGGACTGCCCAACGGCTGCGACTTCCTGATGGAAAGAAAGCACGTCTCCAAACTGCAGCAAGGGCCCGCAGTGCAGCCGACTACGCTGCGCTGCTACTCCTAACCCTCTCCCCCTCCCACCACTCTTCATGAGGCTCCTGCTAAGCAGTGCTGTGACAGTCGAAGACATTCTTCCAGGATTTGAGGTGCTGAGTACCCAAGGCTCGGGCCAAGCAAACTCAGGAATCACTCGGGACAGCTCGCATCTTCCCAGTGAGAGTTCTGTGCCCGTGTGCGCCTCCGCTCGGGCACCTCACTCAGCACACCGCTCTCCTTTATGCCTGTCTGTCCCCCTCCCCAGCCACGCCCTCTCTGAGGGCAGGGTCCGTGCACACTCATCTCGCTCCAGGTGCTGCGCTGGGCTCTTCAGGCGCAGTCCTTCTCCAATGCCGGCTGGGGGTGGTGGAAGGGTGGAAGGGGCTCCTCTGGTTCAGACGTCCTGACTTTGAGGAGACACCGTCCTTGAGGTGGCCTGGCTTCCCCCTCCGTCACGGAGACACGTGCACTCCAGCTCTGCAGGTGAAGGTGGGTGACACTGCGCCTGCTCGTTTCATGTCAGCACAGATGACATCTAAGAAGGGACAGGCAAACGGCACCTCAAGGACAGAGGTGCTCCTGACAGTCACAGTCCTGGAGCTGCTGGGATGGAGACGAGTCACTTCAACCAGAGTCCCCGGAGCCTCATGAGTGCCCAGCTTTATGTTTCTCATGGAGCCAAAAAGTGCTGAGTCCAAGCCCAGGTCAACAGACCATCACTAGAAGCAGAAGATAAAACACACTTCTTTTCCTCCACTAAAAACAGAGTCCCAAACTTTCAACCGGCCATGTGCTAAAAGTCCGTTTTTAAGTATTAAACTCACAATGTACGTTTCTATGGATGTAATAAGCTGCTCACACTAGCTGGTCACTAAAACTGGTCCAGGGCCACAAGGCTACTGAGCACGTGGAACCATGGCGCACCCCTGCAGCCACTGCTCGTAAGCATCGGAATAACACAGCCTCTACAGGAAAACGTGCTTCCATATTGGGGCGGCAGGAACCCCCCTGGTGGCACTCCGTGGGCAGAGAGGGCAGCCAAACACGTTCTTGCGCCAGAGCCCGAGCTCAGCACCCCCACAGACACCTCCAGACTCAGTCGCTCCCTCCCCAGGTGCTTTTCATCAGAGGGTGCAAGCCTGTGGGGCAGCAAACCCTGCTGATGCACGCTGTCCTGTCCTTCCTGAAGCTGTCACCACACAGAAGACAGTAAAACGGATCCAGACCAAAAGAGCACAGCGTGGGGCCTGTACTGAAACTGAGGACGCCACTACTGCAACACTCCCGCTTCAGAATGGAGCAGGTAACCACTGATAAAGACAGTGAGTCTGCCGGGTAAAAAGCTACGTGTGGGCAACCTTTTCCACTCCTCAGTGGCTTGGTTGGTTCATTAATTCCTAGGAAAGGGCTCCTGAGAATGGGGAGGGGGAGTTCTTGGGATAGCAGCACCTCCTCGTCCTGCCAGAGGGTGTGGCGGCTGACAAGCCAGAGGACACAGGGGACACTTGAAGAGGACTGAGCAGTGTTGGCTGGGGGAAGAGGAAGTCGAGTCATCTCGGCCCAGAGTCAGTCTCTGGCTCCCGTACGCTCCGTGTTAGAAAAAAACGTGAAAGGGGAAGTGGGCATAAAAATGCCCTCCAGAAACCTGGTGCATGGTAACAATAAGCCTTGTCTCTCCCCCGACTTTCGTTCCAAAGTCCCATGTTTTATCAGTGTTTCAGGACTTCCTCGGGACTGCCTGTCCCCGTGCCTTCCCCTTTATCTCCCTTGTCCACAAACGAACACAGGGTAATTAGACTCCACATCTGTCAGCCGAGTGCCCCTGCAGGTCTAAGCGCCATGACAACACAGGGCACGAAGCAGCACCGGGCACACCCGGTCCCGAGAGTGACTCTCAGTCACCATCACACCTTATTTACGAAAGCCTTCAAAAGTGTACCGCACACTCCCAGGACTGCTAAAACAGAACACTCGGGAAGTAACTGAGCCTTTTCGTTGCCAGTTGTTAACGCCGACTAACGAACTCACTTGGTGCCGAGACGCCCTCGGGAACTTGGGCACCCAGGGCTGCCTGGCCCCGAGTGGCTCTGCTAAAGCAGAGGAGGCCACGCGCTTGGCAGGGTTCCGTGTTTTCTCTTTCCCTCGCTATCACTGCCTCCCGGACCACTTTTATGGCTTCCCTTGGTCTTCGGACTGGAAATTTAGTTTCCTCCAGATGTCTCCATAAGACCCAGGCCCTAGCTAGTGCTTTTCTTTCTTCGCTTTCACTCACGTCATCACATTTTCTTTCAACGAAGGATGAATTATCTCATCTTGTGCGAGACCAAGTTCCAGATCACAGAGTGAGATGGAAACGAGACACAGCCCTGACCCTATATCGCCTGCACGGTGCCACCCAGCTCGTTTTTCCTCCCCCAAAACGCACGAAGGAACTCCTACCCCAGTGAGCCCCAGACAAAGTGGGCGGTCTGTGGGGACCACGCAGACTGCGAGGTGGCACTGTGACTCGCAGCCCTGAAACCACTCCAGGCCCCGTGCGGCACTTAGGACGCGGCAGAGGCAAAGAGGAGCCGGCTCCCATCCCCCACCTCCCTCCGCCACACTCTGACTGAGGAGAACTGCGGGCAGAATCATTCTGTACTTAGAATTCCTATCCTCTTTCTTCTTGCCGAATGGCTACAGCTGAGTCTGCATAAGCTAAATCTGTGCCTGTGAGCCCACGGGACCCACTGGACCCAAGCTCACGAGTCAGGGTCAAGGATTCCCCTCGCTGTCACCGAGAGAATGCCATCTGCGGTAAGGTCTCCACCCCACAGAATGGTAAGGGCTGGAAGGAGGAAATGAAGATAAGACGTGGACCTTGTCCTCAAAGGGCTTACACTCAATGTGGGACCTGTACTTGGAGAACTGTAATAAAAGGAAGACTGTGGTAAGTACCATGACTCAAGGACAAAATGATATAAAAGGTTGGAGGAGGGTGGGCTGTAAAGTAACTGGTAAATGAAGGAGGGAGTGACCCGTCTCCCAGCAACTCATTAACTCTTCTTTGGATTCTGCCGGTAATTCTTCCTTCAGAAGGCTTTGCACACGTAGAGCTGGCTGCAGCAAAACGCACTCATTGTGGAGTATTCCTTCCTCTAACAAAGAGAGTCCCGAGTGTGAGCCAGCGTTCTGTGCGAAGTAGTTTTTAAAACATATTGTGGCAGGACTTTTTCTCCCTTGTCTGCTGTTTCATCCCCGCCTCCCACGCCACCCCATCTGCAGTACTGGCCCCGGACGCGAACCCGGTGCTGGGCAAGAAAGGGTCCGGGCAGTCCTCCTGAGTTTCACGCTCTCCTGGCTGCTTATGTGCTAACACAGCATGCCCCAAACACACACCTTTTTCCACGCTGAGGATGCTCAAGCAGGAGAGGATGCTAAGCGCTGCGTAACCGTGTGGAGCCCAGGGCCTGAATTCTATCCCTGCCCCTGCCCCTTCCTACTTGTGTGACCTTGAAGAAGCAGGCGTTCTGGCTCTAAACCTCAGTTTCTTCATCTGTAAAATGGGGAGAACAGAGTCCTTCCCTGACGCGCCTCTTTCGAAGCTAGAACAAGAGGATGCAGGGAAAGTGAGACACTGTATTTGAAGCGCTCAGCTATCATGTGCCTGACACCTACGTACTTGACAACTACTAGTTGACACAGTAATTATGATCTTGACCAACCGCCTTTCAAAAGCAGGGGTTTACTCCTGAGCTCCTGAGACAGAACAGGCCCTTCCCCTCGGTGCAGAGGGCTCCACTGCCCCCACACTGCTTGGTCCCCTGGGCGGCAAAAGGAACCGTCGTCACAAGCTCTTGACAGTACTGAGCCGCAGACTGACCAACCCCCGGCCCAATCTGGACCCGTGCACAAAGAGCACGCTCCTGCCCACCACCCTGGGACTCTGTCACTCTTCCCGATCTGACCGAACGGCAGGGTAAGTGAAACACACTTTATTTGGCCATCACGAAAAATGTGCAAACACCGTGCCTGGACCCAGAAGCCCGTTTCTGAGGAGATGGTCTCCGTCCCCATGGCTCCTGTCTCTCTGAGGCACTGCTCCTGGGAAGGCCCTGAGCCCTGCCCCTGTGAGCCCTTCACAGGCGAAGGAAACCTTACAGAGGTGTGACCCCCTGCAGACAAGGTACATAAGTCAGTGCTGCTGCAGCACAAAGTGCAAGGGAGGGACAGGCAGGTGGTGAGTGAGAGGGGAGGGCGGGGACGTCTTCAGGTCTTCGTAAACAAGCTGAAGGGCAGTGGTCCCAAGTCTTTGTCTACATTCCTGGGAATTCAGCTACATGACACCCGTCCCTCGACCAGGAGGGTTTTGAGGACTGTGGTGATGGAGTGAGGCATGCCCTCCTGCTGGGGGGATGGAGAGCTGCAGAACAGTTCAGACAAGGGGTCAGACAATCGAAAGCACTTCTGGAATGTCATCAGAGGGTGTGTAAAGGGTGGATGTAAGGGGGAATTTGCAAGAAGAGCGAGCAGTAAGAAAAAAATAAAGACAAAAATCACCATTTATTGACCTAAGCAGTGAGTAACTGCAGTCCTCAAAATAACCACGAACAGTGGAGGTTAACGCGCTTCATCAAAGCCGCAACCCCACTGATTGGGGGTCACACCGTTTCATGTGCCGCCAACAAGAATCACTGCAACCAAACTGTGCGTGCCAGTGACTGCATGGGAAACTTCGGCTTGATGCGTTACAATCACAACCACAAAAAAAGGGGGTCTAAAAATTGATGAAGTATGAGACCCAAAGAGGTGTGCGGGGGGACTGTCTACAGCACTCCCTCAGCACCCCAAAATTAGCAAGCATGCGTGGGCCATCACTTTGAAAGTCAGGGGCTAATTAGAATCTGGTTTTTAAAAATGCACATCAGATGTTGTATCTGAAAAGTACTCTAATAATTAAAAAAACTGAAAAGCACACATAAGTTTGACAACCAATCAGCCAATCAGCTGCTCTTGAGTGCCCTGTACTGTTCAGATTGCACACTGACGCCGTTCCCAGAACTCACAAGCCCATGGCAACAGGACGGATGGCCTGAGAGCACGAGCAAGAGGATGAGCAGGCTGGAGGAGGACAGCACTGGACAGCAGAGATGACCTCAGAGAACGTGGAACTCGAGCTGAGCCCTACATGGGGGAGCCTGAAGGGGCATGGTGAGGGTATTTCTGGGTGGGGAGGGGCAGAGACAAAGGCAGAGAGGTGGGGATCGGCATGGTACAAATGGAAAACAGAGGAAGATGTGAGATGGGCCTGAGGGGCTGCATCCCAGGGAAGGGGGAGCCGAGGGCCCAGAGGGTCTGCCATCCACAGATCTTTGGAGGCCGGAGGGAGGAATGTAGATGGAAGGGAAAATGGGAGAGATGTTCCCTATGGAAGATCAGACCAGGTGAGGGGGGTGGGAGAGAGACTGCATATAGCTGCTGTAGTTACCTAAAGCTGATTTGTTAGTTACCTGGATTCAGGTAAAGGGAGTTTAAAAACAGAACAGCAAAGGAAGAGGTGCACCGGAAGCAAACACTGAGGGAAGAACCAATACCATCTGGTGACCACCTGGAAGCAGAAGGGGGAGTTGGCATCGCTGAGATTTTCTGCCTCGGAGGATGGTTTTCACTGATAGAACTGGGAAGGGTGGAAGAGAAGACATGAGGTGGGGGAGGCAATAGTTTGGTGCACGCCGAGGAGGAAGCAGGGTGGGCCGTCCAAGTGGAAGGGTACTGCCCACTCCTGGAGGCACAAGCCTTCACCTGGGTCAGGAGGTGCAGATGTGTCCCCATCTGCACCCCAGCAGATGTGCCCAGGGTGAGCGCACTGAGTGCCAGTAGGCACCAGGGACAGAGCTCCTGGGAACGTGCCCACGTCACTTACTCAGGGTGGGAGAAGGAGCTGCAGTCTGAAAGCCCAGGGGTCAGGCCCAGCTGGCAGGGCATCTCCCACTCCTTCCCCGAGGGCTCCACAGCCAGCACTAAACATGGTACTTATGGGTAAAACCAGGCATGTGGGTTCTGGGAATCTAAAGGGACACTCTGTGTAGTGATGGGGGGGGGGGCTGGTGTAGGAAGTGCTCAGCTCCACACTGTGATGGGGTGACTCCCCTCAGAGTTATAGGCAGAGGGGCCTGGGCATCCCTCTGCCCGAGGCTGCTGACAGCATCTGGTCTCATGGTGCAGACCTGGCTGACTCGAGAAATAGGCTCAGCCACCTGTTCTCTACTGAATGGGAACCCTCACTCTCAAGGTCACAGGTAGACATGGTCGCCAGGACTGACAGATGACAGAGACATGAACGTGGTGTGTTTTCACCAAGCTAACAGATCCATCTGCTTTCAGGCTCCTAAACATTCCCCGAGGCTGACTCCGGGCCACTGGCGTCACTGAGCACACACTCCCGTGGCCCTCCCCACAGGGACGCAGGGCGTGAACGCAGTTCCCAGGCTACAGTGTGCGGGGTAACGTGCAGACCACCTATCAACTCATCTGGCTCCCAGCTTGGACTTCGCCTCAGAGCAGCAGCAAGCGATTTACACTGTTTACCGTGCTAGGCAATAAAGCTTAGAGAGAGAGGGCTTCCTATCCTCTTCCGTGCAGTGGGCCGAAAGGACAGGGTAATAAGCAGACAACCTATGCACACGGTACATTCCTGAAAGTCAGTCCCCATGCTTACCGAGCTCCCCTCCCCGGACGCAGGGGCTCCTATGGATCTCCTCCCTAGTGATGGCCTATCTGATCCCTCCCGCACCCGGACCCTGCCCCCGGACCCTTCCCACCCTTCTCATTCCCGTTGAGCCACACTGCCCCCCCTGGGCTCTGCAGGTCTTCCTCCCCCTGGGATGTTCTCCCAGAGAGCCACACTTATTTCCCTCAGGTCTGTGCTCAAGTGCCATCTCCTCAGAGACGCCCTCCCCACCGCCCCATGTAAAGTACCAAGCCTTGCCACCCACTCTGCGGCCCACTTTAGTTCCTCCTAGCCTACAGCACCACGTACCATTTACTTTGTTCTGTTTCCCCCGAAAGATGAGATTCACGGAATAGAGGATGGCTCACTGCATTCAACAGCGAGGCACCAGGGTGCGCCAGGGACTGTGCCGACACCTGGACAAGCAGTGGGGAGCAGGACCGTTCGATCCCTCCCTTAGCAATATCTGGGGGGAGGGCAGGTGGGGGGGACAACTGAAAGGAGGACACACTCCGCAGAGGCCCTGTGCTAAACACTTCCCATGCAGCCGAAGCTCACGCCCACCACACAGGCCCAGGGCCATCACCATGCCCCATCCACCAGGACTCAGGCAGCTGAGCAGGCTCCAGGGCCGGCTCCTCCTCAGGCAGACACGCCCCAGAGCCTGCTGTGAGATGCCATGGCAACGGCTAAGGGCATGGGGGCAGCAGGGTGGGCATAACAGGACAAGTACCGCTACCTCAGTTCGCTGGCACCAAGGGGAATGTCAGGCAAGGTTTCATGAAGGCACATTTTCCTGAAGGGTGAGCCAGAACTGTCAGTGTGGAGAGGCAGGGGCTGGAGACTGTTTTAAATGTAACTGAATTTGAAGTGAAGTGAATTTTGATGGTGATTTAGGAGTCACCAGCAGACAGAGAACTGAAGTCATGGCATTGTTTGAGATTTCCTAAGAGAATGTCTAAAAAAGAAAAAGAGGGACCAGTTAAGAGATAAGAGAAGGCCAGATGAAACAGCCAGGAAGGCAGAGAAAATACCAGGTGGAGGTGTAGCATGGAACTTATGGACACAGATGCTTTAAGAACGAGGACGTGTCATACCTGTTTGGCTGAAGGGACACTCAAGTGTCCACTGGAATCGGACGCAGAGGGCAAGGCTCTCCAGGCTGATCACCACCTGACACTGCAGACTCGGCTCTGGCTAACCCCACAAGCGTGCCCTGCGCCCTGACCCAGCGCTCTTCATGCAGAACGGGACTACTCCAGGTGAGGGCACTTGCAGACGCATCAGGCCAGGGCCCTGCTGGCCTGCAGGGTGGGGGTAAGGGATGCTACCCAGCAGCAGTGATGAAGAAGTGCACTGCCCAAAGCGCCACCAGCGCCTCCATTGGCAACCTGCTGTCTAGCCGGGGTTGCGCATAGTCCCAAATCTTGGGTGGCCCTCATCTCTCATGCTCACATAACCTGTGTTCCTGCTGCTTCAGGGGCGTGAATTCTGAAAACCTAAATTCTCCTGCGATTCTGGTTTTAGAAATAGAAACTGACAAATTCTGTAAATTTGTACATGCCTTATCTATTATAATAGCCAGGCTTCAAAATTCTACAATTCTATGGTTTAGTGAAAAAAAAAAAATGAGCGTTTTAAATTTCAGGCATTTGAGCCCAAGCCTCAGCTTGCTGATCTGTTCCACGGGTATATTAGCCCCCCACTTTGTATATGGCCCTCAGGCACAAAGCACCCAGGGCAGGCCCGGCACTCAGCAGCTGTCCAGCAGCGCCAGCACCCCTGTGTGGGCTACCTGCCCCGGTGAAGGCAGTGCCCAGGGATGCACACAGCCCTGCTCGCTCTCCGCCCTTGGCACTGATCTGCCGCACCCTACTGTCACACCTGTGGAGCCCAGCCAGCCCCCCATGGACTGTGCCACACTTGGCACACAAGGGCCCCTGCACTCCATGCTGGCTAACATGTCCCCGCACCCAGGACCCAATCCTTGGCTAAAGCTGCTGATGGGCCCCTCACAGACTGCAGTGCCTACTGGGCTACTGCACGCCCTGTGTGGCGTCTTTCAAAGTGCGGCACGTGACCCATCTGTCCAGCTGGGTGATGTGCTTCCTGACCAAGGGGCATGTGTCTTTTCCATCTTTGTGTCTCTGCATCAAACACTGAGGGATCCAAAGACACATGCCTCATCTGGGTGAAAGCAGACTAAAGAAGGGTCCTGGCCCAGGCACGAGCAGTCTCCCAAACATCAGCATCGCCCTCCAAGGACCAGGGACCACAGTAACGACCACCAGTTAAGGAAGCAGCACGACCACGCAAACTTCAGCCACAGAAGCCTCCTCCCCTCAGGAGCACCGGGCACAGCATGGGCCCGGCCAGATGGAATGAACATGGCCGCCCTGGCCCCTGCTGGCTATCTCCCACGTTTAATCAGGCGCACAAGGACACAGGTCATGTTTACGAACATGCACTTTGACCCACTTCAATTCTGCCTGGCAGCCCGCTTCCCCACAGAGTACCACCTGGCTCTAAACTGCATTACTGGTATCTCAGCCACTGCATTACTCATAAGGAAATAAATAAATTTTACTAGCCAAGTCAAAGCCTCTGTGTCATGATTATTTCAAGCGTTACTCTCACTGGACTGTCACCTGGGAAACATAAAACTATTTATAGTCAACAAAAAACCACTCATCTCACTTAGGGCCCGAGAGCCAGTCGCCCTGGTGCCGCCACTGCCGCACACCAGGAGGCGTGTCTGAAAGGGTGGACGGCGACAGAGGCCCCACAGGGGTCTCCTGTGTCAGCGCTGGTACCAGGGCTTACCAAAAATACCCCCAAGCGGCTACTGTTAAGTTATTAAGCAAAAACAGGTCCTAGGAAGGTCCCCAGAGTAAGAAAACAGAAGGGAGAACATGAAGGGTAGAGGTGGCTAGAGATGTCCAAGGCTCTCAGTTTCCTAGTTACCCTGGTTTGGGGAGAGAAGGTACCTTATCCATATGGAAGATCAAATCCAATTCACAAACGTTTTCAAAACATTTATCCAGGGTCTCCACAAACACCTGGGAAAAAAAAAGAAACGGGTGAAGAAGAGGAATACAGAATGCTCACATCTTCATAAATATCACATCTGGAGGTCAAGAGGTAGTCATCACACTATTTACCTTACAGTAAAAATCAAACAAAACAGAACCTACCACGGTTAGTCGATCACCCTACGAATCCCAATTTGGAGCGGACAATCTAGAACAGGGCAATCTTTTGTTGTCTTTTTTAAAGATGTTGCAGGTATGAAATAAGACTGGACCGCAGGAGAGAAGCCCAGCCCTTTGGACTCCCCTGCAATGTCTATAGCATTCACTCATATCTTGGAAGCACTGAGAGCGAAGCCACCAAGAGGGTTTAAGAATGCAGTCAGCCCCTGACCAGTGTGCCTCAGTGGGCTGGACGTCATCTCGCAGAGCGAAAGGTCGCCGGTTTGATTCCTGGTCCGGGCACGTGCCTGGGCTGCAGGCCTGGTCCCCGGTGCAGGTAAGATGTAACTTCTCTGTCTCTCTTTCTCCCTCCCTTCCCCTCTCTCTAAAAATAAATAAATCTTAAAAAAAAAAAAAAGGACAGCAATACAACCCGCAGAACACCTGTGGCCTTTTTTCCCCCTTTGTAAGATGTTAATTTACACAAAATAACAAATTGAAACACTACAGACATGGAGCCTCCACGTATGTAACACCTGCAACCATTAGTGTGTGGACATAGTTTTGTCCTGCTGATTGCAATTAATTTCAAAACACCGTATCCTGACCCAACTTAATTAACATGATTACAATTTTAGGTCTCTAATATCACTTAAACAGAAAAGTGTACAAAGGATAAAGGTACACTTTACTGCTTAATGAATTTTCAGAATGAACACACAACGTCAGCAGCATCCAGATTCTGAAATGGGATGTTACCAGCTCCCTAGGAGCCCACCGCACGTCCCCTCACAGACCCCACTTCCAAAGGTAAGCACCCCAACTCCTGCGATCACAGCTGAGTTTTACCTCACTCTCAGTTTACACAGTCACATACACTCACTCACTCACACACACACACACACACACACACACACACACACTCGTTTTGTGTGGCCTCCTTCTCTCAACACTGGCTATGAGCTCCTCCATGTCACTTCACGCCATCGAAGCTGGCTCATAGTCGCTGCTGCACAGTACTTCCCGGTGACGCTTACCCGTTCTCCTACAGACGGGACACTTGTTTTCAGTTTTGGACTGCGTGTGGGTTGATGTAAGTGGAAATTACATTAACAACCACTTTGAAAACTATTTGACGTAAGTGACTAATACTCTATAATGCAGCAATTCTCCTAGGTACACACCCAACAGAAATGCATAAAGACGCTTGCCAAAAAAACATGATTGCCTAACAGCACTACCCCTAATCCTTGCCATCTTTAACTGTGACTGCCGAGGTCACGGCAGAGACAGCCTGCTCAAGCACGGGCTCATTTCCGATCACCACGCTGGGCACGTCATGAGCCCTCACAATCCAGCAACTCTAAGTCCTTTGGTTTGGGGAAACGATCAAATTATTTTGTTGAGATTTCCTCCCTTGCCAGGTTTCTAATCTTTTTTTGGAACTGCTTATATTGGGGTAATTGGGCCTCCTTCTTTCCTTTTCTTTTCTCTCCCACTTTCTTCTCAGGTTTTTGATTTCTAAGAGATCATTTTGTTTCTTATTAGTTTATTAGCCCATTTTTGTCTGTCTTCTTTTATTTCTCTGTGGCTTGAAGACAAGGTTTGTCTTATTGTTTTTTCTTTGTATGGTCTCTACTTCCTCTAGGTTGACTTTTACTGTTTGTTCATTTTAGTCTCTATCTGTTAGGTTAGAGGCTTTCCCGAGAGGTCAGATTATCCTTAGGTTTTTTATTCAGAAGAATAAAAGGCTGATTGGAAGCTCTGCAATCATGGCTATTTATTGGGGATTCTCCCCTCTCCCCTGTTGGGCTTTTTTATCTCCTTTTCCCTAGACTGGTCAGATTTCCCAAAGAAGTTTTATCATGTCCTGCCTGAAGGGGAAAAGACGAGCTGCCAGAACTCTGGGAGCTGAGTGGGGGGGAAGGGCTGGAACATCGGTATACGGCACTCACAAGGCGCACACTCATGACCCCCTTCAACTCTGCCTGGCGTCCTGCAAAGCAGAACTGGAAATGGCAGCTCGGATAGCATTCTTGCGAGCTACACCTTCAGCAGAGAGCAGAACAACCATGTTCAGGCGTAATAGCCCACCACCTGTGAACCCGATCACACTTGTCGAACAAGAGATTTGCCTCGGCAAGGCAGGAAACAAGGGAGACAAACCCACGCCTGCTTCATCAAATATGGGATCAGCTGTCTTTTGAAAATAAGGACCAAAATGTCAAATTTAGAAAACGAATGGGTACTAAGAGTTAATGAAGATGAAGCTGGATGTAGCTCAGTTGATAAAGCAGCAAGACTCTGAACGACAGGAAGAAGTGCCTGGAAGTAGAGAAGCTCTGTCCGGAGTGACAAGACCACAAACCCGCTCCTCTTGGGGTGTGAGAGTGGCCCACACCCTCCGTGCGGAATGGGCACGGTTTGAACACAGTCAGACTTTTGACGTTTGGGACCTCACAGACTTCTCGTTCCGACGCTGGGTCCTTATTCACCAAACAGCCAGAGTTCTAGCTTGCATGGGTGTTGCACTTTAATTTACTGAAAAGTCTGACTCTTGCATGCACACGCGCGCGCACACACACACACATACAAGGTGGTCACGTGAGGTGGTAAGAGGTGTTGGATAACACTACGGTGCTCATCATTTTGCAACATATACATGTGTCGGATCAACAGGCTGTACACCTTCAACTTGCACAGTTATGTCAATTATATCTCAATGAAGCTGAGGAAAACGGAAAACCATCATGGCTTATAAATATCATATCACTCTAAGTTTCCCGGGGTTCACTCATGACCCTGACATCAGACCTCCCCAGAAAGGGCTCTTGCAAACTCTCCAGGACACTGGAGCCAGACTGCGACCCAGGACACTTTGTTCAGCTTATCTTCTCTTGGGAGCCTTCACCTAAAAGGGGCGAATCACCCTTTCCGTGCACAGCTAAGACTGTGCTTAGCTTCCTATACTTTATTTAGGGAATATATATCACATGGTGGAGTGTAACGAGAAGCAAAGGAACGATAACTCGAAACTCTAGAGGGGGACGCAGGCGCTGCGGGGGACTAGCAGCGTGCTGTCTCTGATCTGCGCGGCGGCTTCAATTGCTCAGCATTCTTTAAACTCTACAGGCATGCTCTGCATACTTTTTTGGACACACAGCATTTCACACGTGAAAATAATTTATAGAACAACAATACTCTTACTGGGATTCTGACAGGGCTTTCAGTTAATTTATAATCTGGAAGTGTTGACATTTTAATGGGTTTTCTCAACAGGCAAAAAAATATGTTTCATTTATTTATTTTGCCTTTTTCCCCAAAATTTTTAATAGAGTTTTAAAGTTTTCTTCACATAGACCTTGTGGCACATTTTTTACATTTATTCCTGGGTAGCTTGTGGACCTTTTTGCTTTTGTGAAAGGATCCCTTTTAAATATTGTTTCCTAACTTACTATTGCTAAAAGAAAGCTATTAATTTTTATATGTTAAACATGTATCTAGTCCCCTTAGTGGACTGTAGTATTAGTTCTAATTGTTTTCCAGTTGTTTTGGATTTTCTAGGTAGGTAATTCCACCTGCAAACATTACATATTCTTAAGGCTACTACAGCCAACACCCCATTACTGTCCTTTTCCCCTCAAAGCACACTTTTGCATTTCCTGGCCATTCACTTTTCCTGATAAATCTTCCCTTTACGGAGTTCTACAAGGTCTCCTGATGGAATTATACCTGGGTCCCCACTTAATCTGTTGATAACGGCTGTCATCTCTGCTTGACTCTTCCCAGCAAAGGGGACGCATAGAGCTTCACCTGTTTCAAGTTTTCCTTCATGGTTTTACAATGTCATTGGAATCAATGTCAAGTATTCCACACTAAGTTAACTTCCAAACACTGAACATCCCCTGTCACTACTATAGGTAAAATTTCTTTAATTATGAATTCTCTAGCTGTTTTCACAGAAAGTTTAATTTTGATGACTTCATCTCGTATTCTGCTATTTCGCTCATATCATTCACTACTTGTAATATTTTTTGCATTTTTCTTTTTAGGTTTTCTAAGTACATAGTTAGGCCATTTACAGTGATAACTTATCTCTCTTCCTTTATTGTTATTTCTTCATTTCTTTATCACTTGTTACTCGTTACAAATATTTGTTCAAACTGAAGTGAACAGTAAGACACACCTTGTTTACACAAAACTCTGCAGATTTCCCCCCTGAGATAACACTGTCTCTGGCTCGAGTCTTTCAAACTAGAATTGGCTGCTTCTAGGAAAACAAAGGAGGTAACCGGTGGGGGCAGGTTGGGGAAGAAAAGGTAGTTTTCACTGTATACTTTTGGTGTGCTTTTTGAATTTTGGACATAAATGTATTATTTCTTTAATAATAGTTTATGCTAAATAAACATGCACTTAATAATCAAGTAAAAGTCCTTCCTATTCCAATTTCAGGAATATAATTTGGATGATTGTTTCTCTCAGCTCTACTGACAGAAAAGGAAACTACTAGTTTCCACTAAGGTGGCTTTGGGAAAACACCTCAGGATGGGGTCTGGTTGCCAGGGGAACCAACCCTGAGATTAGAGAGTTGGAACTTTCAGTGCCCCACCTCACCCCTCCCTGGAAGGGATCAGTCACCAATGGCTGATGACTTAATTAACCATATGTATGTGATGAAGCCTCCAGAAAACCCCAAAAGAACAGGGTTTAGAGCTTCCAGGTTGGGGAACCCCAGGAGATTTGGGGAGGGGGTGCCCACTCCCCACACCTCGATCTGTGCTGCTGTCCCGTCTGGCCGTCCTTTGTCACACCGTTGTGTACCCCACTGGTAATCCAGTAAAGACAGTGTTTCTCTAGAGTGCTGTGAGCTACTTCAGCAAAGGAAACCCAAGGAGGCAGTGACGGGAACCTCTGACCTACAGCCAGTCGGTCAGAAGCGCAGGTGACAGACAGCCTGGTCTTGTGTTTGGTATCTGTCTCCCTACAGACAGTGTCCGAACTGAGTTAAGTTTACAGGACACCTGGTAAGTGTCCATGGAGAACGGAGTTAATTGTTTGGTGGTCGGCAGGGAAAACGCATACATTGGAACTGGTGTTCAAATAGTACCTGAAAACCAAGGGCAGCAAGAGGGCTGGGTAGAAACCGAAGAATCCAAGCTCTTATTAGAGTGTTTCAGGGTTACTAAGGAGCTTTCCTGCAGCACCATCTGGTGGACACCGGGCAACTTTCACCAATGTCAGTAAGAGACTCACAAAAGGATCTAGGAGGGGTGTCCAACCTTTTGGCGTCTCTGGTCCACACTGGAGGAAGAGTTGTGTTGGACCACACATTAAACACATTGTGACATGTAGTCACAAAAAGAAAATTTCATCATGTTTTAAGTAAGTTTACGATTTTGTGTTGGGCTGCATTCACAACCATCCTGAGCCGCATGTGGCCTGCAGGCCGCAGACTAGACACCCCTGGTACAGGGACGGCCACTCAAAAACCCAGCGCTCACGCTCTTAAGTGGCTGCCATTAGCTGACTACACGTACCTGGATGAGGTCCAGGATCCCAAGTTCACTCTCTGATGAATCCACGCAAAATACAAAGTAGAGGGTAGCATAGTGCCGATAAATCAGTTTGTAGTCAGAGCCACCAATCAAACTGTGGAAGACGGGAAACATTTAAAGGCTTGCATCTTAAACACATCACAGAGAAACTGTGTCCCAGGAGAACAGAACGGACCCAACAGAGAGGGGGAGGGTGGGCCAAACAGCAGGCCAGCTGGACCGGGCAGGTGCAACCATGTTTGGCAGTGGTGCCGAGCGCCGCTTCACCTCACCTTTTCTCCCGCCGCCCGCCCCCCCTCCCCCCAGGAAGCACACATCTAAGTGGATAACACGTGAAGCACAACCGATCCCTCCCTCAGCTCCAGTGCTGCTGGGCGCCCACCCGGCTCCCAGTACGGCCCCAAGAAGCAATAACGATGGAGGCCACCCCCAAAGTGCACGTATGCGGAGAAAAGTGGAGCCCATCATTTACCTGCCGCCCTCCAAGAAGTTACAGATATTGTCATCCCGTTTGAGAACAAGATGGAAGGTCTCCCGAACAATCTGCTGCTGAATTTCTTCTGGCTACAGAATAAAAGAGATAAAGTGACTCAGCGAGAACATCTGAAAATACATCCCGTTGATGGAGATGCACAGGGAGCGAAGTGCCTCCAGGCTGGGAATGAGCTGACCATTTGGTACCAGTTTCCACAGAAGATAAAACTGATGAGAAAAAATAAAAGGGAAATCTATGGGGAAGTGGACAAGGCTCTGTTATAGGAATTAAGAAAGGGTGTATTTACCTAGCTATCTAGTCACTAACCATTATCGCCTGGATAGGTAAGCTGACATTTCTCTAGTTAGTACCCAATGAAAGGGGAACTGACAATCTCGCAAGCAAGGGGAAAGAAGAGCTGGAAGGCCTGCCCCTGAGATATTGTGTCTTCCCTAGAAAACATCTATGCCAGGGTAGTAACGTCAATCAGTCGAATACCTTAAGGAGATCAAGATGTAATCATGCACATGTTTTTTTAAAAAAACTGAACTTATGAGGGGAGGGTAAAAAGAAAACAAAAAAACTGAACTTGTTGTTTTTCTACTGGCGATATAGGTATTACATTTAACATGCTATATGTCCAAAAAAGTGTTACTGAGAATGATAGGAAAAGTTCTGTTTACAGTAAGAATTTTAAGAATTTTGAGTAATCGCAGAGCTATAAATACTTTTTTTTTCACTTATTATATATAAGAAAGTTCAACTGTGAGGGAATCTCTTGGTAACGCACATTTGATTTATTTATATATCAGAGTAAGTCATTATAGAAGTAACTAAAAGCTCCAGATCAGTGCTCTTAAATCTCAATAAATGTGCAGTAAATCACGTGGGAATGTTACTAAAATGCAGGCTCTGATTTACTAGGTCTGGTACGTCCTGAGATCGTTTCTAACAAACCTGCAGGTGACACCAATGCTGCTGGTCTGGGGACCACACTTTGAGTGGCAAAGCTTAAGAAAACCTTCAGACTGGATATGCCTGAAGAGTTGGAAAATAGATTCAAGAAATGTTAACCCCTTTCTTCCTGCAGCATGTAATTTAAGCCTGAAATGGTTAGTTATCTAAAAGAAATAGAGGTAAAAATGGGGAAAATGTCGTTGTGGAGAAATTATTTTTCCTAACTTGGATTCAATGGGGGTATACAGTATTTGCTGAATGGATGAATGCAAACTTGCTAATCACTGGCCCCTGTGAGTTCAAGTTCAATCACTCACTACTCTCCTGGTTTCCATTTAAAGATGCCAGGAGTTAAAGGATTAACTGTGTACTTGGAAACACAAAACATGCTAAGCGTCAGCACTTTTTTAAACTGACAAAAACATCTCCCAAACTAAAGCCTTTTATCTAACTCTGGGGGAAGTGGTATGAAATGGTGAGGCTACCTAATTTCTGATTCATCAAAAACATAACCTGCCACTTATTTACCAACCTCAATTCTTTCAATAACCCCTCGTTATCTTTCAGCACTCTGCACTCTTCAAGGTAATTTTCACTCATGAGCTAACATGGCTGTTATTAAAAATTCTGTGTTCTTCAAAAAAGATCTACAACTGGTGAATAAGGACATGAAAGCTGCTCAACATCATTATAGTCACCGGGGAAATGGAAACTAAAACCACAGTGAAAATCCACTTCACACCCACTAAAACACCTTTAATCAACAAGATAACGAAACTCACTATGGAGGTGGAGAAATTGGACCAGCATGCACTGCTGAAGAAAATGTAAAAGGGTTCATTCAGCCACTTTGAAAAAAATTGGCAGTTCCTCAAAATGTTCACCATAAAGTTACCATTTGACCCGGCAATTCTACTTGTAGGTATAAAACCAAGAAAAATGAAAACACACGACCACATAATAGCTGGCGGTACATGAATGTTCTTGGCAACATTATTCACAAGACCCAGAGGTGGAAACCTCCACTGATACAGGGACGATCAAAACGTGGTGGTACGCCCGTGCAATGGAATATATTTTGGCAACAAAAAGGGATGAGGAACTGATAACAGCTACAGCCGGAAAAACCCTGAAAACAAACCATGCTAAGTGTAAGAGGCCAGTCATAAAAGACCACATATCGTATCACCCCATTTATACAAAATGCCCAGAATAGGCAAATTTAGAGACAGAAAGTAGATTAGTGGTTGCCCAGGCCTGGGGGACTTGAGGGGGAAATACAGAATAGCTGCTAATGGGTAGGGGTTTCTTTTCTGGGTAATGACACTGTTCTAAAATTGGGGTGACAGTCGCGCAACTTTGTGACCCTACTAAAAACCAGTGAATTATACATGTAAAAAAGGTGAACTGTATGGTCTCGATAACACTTTTAAAAATGGAAGAATTCACATGCAAATACAAAATGAGTAGCTATATCGAATGCTAATGTTTTTACTTCGATATAATTATTTAATAAAATGTAATCTCGCTTTAAAAATTCTATGGAAAAGAATTCCAGACTCTCTGGCTAGAGCAAAAACACTTTAAGAAGCTGCCTATTTCTTGCTCCACGTGCGACTGAGTTGAAGCAAGATTAAAGTGGCTTAAATCATTCATGTTTTCAATGAGGCACCCCCCGCCCCGTCACTTGACACAGAAACGCCGGGGTCCAAGAAGAGGTTAGGGGGAGCGGAAGCAGCGGGGCCTGGGGACAGAAGGCCTGACACTACTCCCCGCCCAGGGGAAGGAGATGAAGGAGCGTGACGGTCACGCAAAGTGCAAGAGCCCGAGGTGGTCGGTGCGCGGTGGTCGGCGCGCGGTGGCCGCGTGAGCCGTCAGGGCTTGAGGGGAGAGGACGCGGGTGCCCGGAAGGGACGTGACGAAGCTGGGCCGCACTCACGAAACGCTGGTAGAAGCGGACCAGCCGCGGCTTCCCGTGGTTGTTGAAAACCAGAATCGCCTGAATCATCTTTGCCGGCCAAGCTTCTCTAAACACGGCTACTTCTAGAAAACATCAACTTCCGCCACAACCTGGACACTTCCGCTAGGTGCGCCTCTGAAAGTGGCCGGCGGAAACTTTCCCGGGCGCCCAGGGGCCGGACCGCAAAGAGTCCGGTTTCCTGGCTCGCCGTGGAGAAGGCGGGCGAGAACGTCGAGGCCCCGAGGCTGGGGAGGGTAGCCACCTCGGTCAACGTCGACCGGCGAGTCCAGCCTGGCCGGGACGCGAGCCCAGATCTGTGTCCTTTGCCCAGACTGCCCGCTCTGCCGCTAACCCCCGGTGGGGCGCAAAGCCGAGCACCTGGCGAGAGTAGTTCCAGTCGCAGGAACTCGAGCCCGCAGCCGCGCTCCAGCGCAGGGGCGGCGGGGGCCTCCTTCAGTCACCGTCTGCACCATAATATCGTGACCTGCTTTCTTGGTGTGAGATGCCAGTTGATTTAGCCATTCCCCAGTTGGAGTACATTAGGTTCATTTTCATTTTTCGGCATTCCATCCATGGTAAATAGTGAATGGTGGAATCAAGACATCTCTAACGCAGTCCCATTTAAAAGGTACCTACGACCCCAAATTGGTAACATTTTTGTTTTTGCTTTTTTCACTTAATGACTCAGTCGGGGTGAAGTGGAGCAAGTCCCTATATTGTAGATAGAGCTGCAGACTGGAATCATCTATCCAGATGACTGGCAATATGTACCAAAAGCCTTTTAAATATACAGAATATTAGATCCAGCATTTAGTTTTAGAATGTATAATAAAACGATGTGTGAAAAGATTCGCCTATAAGAACGCACATCGCAGGAGAGTTGTAACGGGGAAAAATGGAAAGCAAACTAATTCCAGAATGAGAAATTGGTTCTCAGATGCATTGATCCACAGGCATCTGACGAATGTTAAGTCGGTGTTGAAAATCAAGTAGGGAAACGTTTATGGTATAAGGCAACGTGTCATGACCTATCTGTAAGTGAAAAGGTTACACAGTATGTACGGGAACACCGCACGTTGTGAAAATTGTTAGTAGATGCACCAAACCATGAATCCCTGTGTGAGGTGGAGTGGCGGCATCAGGGTATCAGCATAAGCAGCTGGAACCGCAGTGCCCTGATTCAAGCCCTGGCGCTGCTGGCCGCCTGGGTGCCTTGGGCCAGTGTCGACATTTGTAAAACTGTCGTAATGTCAGTCTATTTTGCTTGAAGAAGAAAATGTGTTTGGGCAACTGTTATGAATACAAAAAGGACCTGCAAGCCCTTGGGGCAATACGTGGCATACCTGAGAGCTACCTAAGTGATTTTTTAAAAGAGAGTAGATTTATTTTTCTTTTTAAAAAATTTCTAAAATAAATATGTATTACTCTTACAGCCCATTTTTAAAAAACTTTTTCTTTGTTGATTTGAGAGAGAGAGAGAAACGATGATTTGTTGTTCCACCTCCTTATTCATTGGGGGCTTCTTGTGTGCTCCCTGCCAGAGAGCAAACCTGCACCTTGGCGTATCCAGAAGATGCTCTAACCCACTGAGCTACCCGGCCAGGGCTAGCCAGGGATTTTTAATTTAAAAAAAAATCCAAAGGCAGTAAATATGCATGGATACTTGACAAAATGTTTTAAATGTTGAAAAAGAATATCAAAGAAAATTCTAAAACAGAAGACTAGGGGTACCTAGCACTACAAATTGACTTCATAGGGAGACCTATTGAAATATAATGGATAATTTAAGTGTAAAATAATTTAATATGTGATGTAGGAGACATCATGACTTGACAGTGAGGGGGAAAATTCAGTGAACATGTTGAGATAACTGGTTAGCAATCTGAAATCAAGCAATTTAGTTATCTCACTTCGTATCCTCCTGCAAAGTACAGGCAGAGTGGATTAAAGAGTTAAATATAAAACCAGATAATAACCAAAACGGAAGAAAATGAAGTTGAGTAACATCTGAAAACAGAATATCTTAGAAACAATAAAAAATCACAAAAAGCCCTGGCTGGTGCGACTCAGTGGGTTGAGCCCTGGCCTGCAAACTTGAGAAGTTGCTGGTTTGATTCCCAGTCAGGGCACATGCCTGGGTTGCAGGCCAGGTCCCCAGTAGGGGGCGTGCAAGAGGCAAATGATCGATCCCTGTATCTCTCACACATTAATGTTTCTCTCCCTCTCTTTCTCCCTCCCTTTTCCTCTCTCTAAAAAATAAATAAATAAAAAGAACTAATTAATTACCCCCAAATTGGACAATGGAGCTATGAAATGGTAGTCAATCTTAAAAACAGTGGTTATGAAGACCAGGCACCCACATGAAAAGGGATTACATAACCACTGAAAAAGGATTTTCCTGCTGGGTTGTTTGAGTGTGCACCAGATGCACCAAGGTTGCAGGTCAATCCCCGGTCAGAGCGCATACAGGAAGCAACCAATGAATGCATCAATACTTGGAACAACAAATCGATGCTTCTCTCTCCCTCTTTCTCCCTTCCTCTCTCTCTAAAATCAATAATACATTAAAAAAAAAAAAAAAAAGGACGTGGACTTTGAACTAGGACTGCTGGGGCTCTCTCCTCTATCTACGTACCATCAATGGAGCCTCAGAGCTTCAGTCTCTGGACCAAAACGGGGATGATAATACCACGCACGCACCTCATGGGGTTGCCGTGGTGACTAAGTTAGCTGTTGCAAGTTCTCGGCACAAGTACTGGCACCAGGAAGCACTCAACAGTAAGTGGCTATCACTCTCATCATGAAAAGCACCCAGGACATGTTTGACACATTAGGGGACTTGGTTGTTAGGTCACCACCCACCCTTTTCCCAAGGCAAGCAAGATCCACATGCCACCAAGTCCCTACCTATTCTTAGGACATGTAAATTTCAATTCCAGATCTCTTCACAGAAATGGTTTCCTGCTTATAGGGATCTTGCTTGGCCGGAGGACTGTTTTATGTTGACAAGAACCCAGTCTGTGTAGAGGAGTCCTTTTCTGAAAATTTACTCATTTATTTAAAAAAAAAAAGGTCTCAGGATACAAAACAACAACAAAAAGGTATCTAAAACGTGGCCTGGCTGAGTGCAAGTGCGTCTGAGAGATGGGGACCCGCCAGCCGCATCTGAGCACAGCATCACCAGGAAAGCAGCCAGAGAGGTCCAGAGGCAGGAGCCCCCCAGGTGGCAGAGAACCAGAAGCAGCTTCAGGGAAAGAAAAGGGGACACGGGACAGGGAGGACTGCGCAGGAGAGCAGAGACTGCAGCACGGAGCACCGGGATGGGGGCAGGTGTGGAAGGAAAGCGGGAGACCTAAGGAGGCCACTAGCTTCTCCTCGAGACCAAGCCCAGTTCCTCTAAGTGCCCTGGGACACTCGCTCACCACCTGCCTCCAAGAATGAGGCTGCTGTCAGGAAAATATCTAGGCAGGCCAAACTCACATTCAGGGAGGGACCCTCCATGAGCCACAGCATCTCGCCCCACAGCTAACATCGTGGGCGTGGATTTGATCCTAGCAAGGCCAGTTCAAAGCCTGCTCCAGGGTGCCGGAGGGAAGAACCAGGTAAGGCCAAGGGGGCTGCTTCCTTGAGCTCTAGACTGAAAGTGGATGGAGGAAATTCTCAACAGCACCGATGTGCCTCGGGGATGCCGCATCTCCCAGGAGCCTCAGTCGTCCTGGGGAGAAAGTAAACAGACGGGAATAGAGTGTGTTTCAGAGAAGTTGTCAAGTCATCGGACAACTAGGGTTCGGCTGCGTGGCACCAGTGGGGCCCTCAGCCGCCTGCCTAGGCCTCCCCTCTTGAGAGGTGGCCCAGGGGGCATGCCTGGCATCTCCAGGTGTCAGTCCAACCCTCACTTTGGTTCACAGGCCGGCGCTCAATCCACTGAGCCTTTTATTTTTTAAATACTTTTATTTTACAAGAGAGGGGAAGAGGGAGAAAAAGAGGAAAACATCAATGTGTGGTTGCTTCTCACACACCCCTACTGGGGACCTGGCCTGCAAACCAGGCATGTGCCCTGATCGGGAATCAAACTGGCAACCCTTTGGTTCACAGGCCAGCACTCAATCTACTGAGCCACACCAGTCAGGGTGAAGCCTCACTTTATTAAGACACAAGGGAATCCAGACCCTCTGCTCTCCCGGCCCCTGCTTTCTCCGGCCAAGGTCATCCTCAGCATCACCTCGATAAATAGCCCATTTTTCTGTGACTTGGTTTTCAAATGTTCAATTTGGGGCCTTTTGACATCAATTCAAATCTTGAGGTGAAATATACTTATCAGAAAAACATATCAACTGGGAGTAGGCTTAGGTCAACAAGGGGGCTGACCCATAGCAAAAAAACAAAAACCAAAAAACAAAAAAAATGTACTAAGGATGAAGCCATCCATCTCCCAGCCACTCTGGGCAGGGAGCTCAGAACAAAGGAGAAAACAACACTCTTCGTTTGCTTCGCTGCCTCAGCGTGGCTAATGCCGTCACCTGACGTGACACTGTTTGGAGACTTGATATGAAGCCACATTGGTCCCCTCTGCCGTCCATTCTTTCTGGCCCTTGCTTTTATAAATCTCTGGGGCTTTCTTGTAGATTGGTACAGGTCAGACCCACTGAAAAGAAAGGTCCTAGATCATCCGCCTTCACACCTTGAAGGAACTTTCCTGCTAATACACCCTCAGGAACGCCCTGGAATTCCTCCAGGGCCAGGGGCGGAGAGGGGTGGGGCGTTAAGTTTATGCTGCGCTCTCCTGCTCTCCTTGTCCTGCACGCAACCACCACCACTACGAATTTTAACTCCTGCCAAGAGACAAACCGCGCCAATGCCAGGCCCATGGCCATCGCCCTTGACCTACCCACTCTGCGTCCTCGGCCCCATCCCCCTGCTCGCGGGTCTCCACCGTGGCCGCCTGAGAAGACTTCTGGGCCATGATGTTGTCCGTCCAGGATGCCCCTGTCTGTCTGTCACCGGCGAAATTACACTTGGTCACTGTCCCAGCCTCAAGTTTGGCTAACGAATCTGAAAGAAGGGAAGAAGCTGAGTGGCTTCTCTCCCTGTGGTAGAAACATAGCGGGGCTGGCCCATTCTGCTGGGGTCCCTCAGGCCTGGGTTAAGCCATTGTTCCCTTCAGGCCTGGGCGTGGACCTCCAGGAGACCCAGGGTGGGACCCCCAGGAACCATGGGATTGGGCAGCACCCCAGGATCTAGGGTGCCTCAGGCACCCATCCAGGGACTTAGGAATAAATCTCAAGGAGTTATGTTCCTGTGGAGGCCAGACCTGGTCTGTGCCCATGAGTTCTAAGCAGCAGGGGTCGGAAAGCCTCAGCCAGGGGGCCAGGAGCCCACAGTGAGGGCTGCGCTGCTCACCCAGGAATGGGCCGTCGCCTCGAGTTTTCAGCCGTACCCCAACCCCCAGCTCCAGCTCCAGCGCCTCCATCTCTGACTCAGGCATCCAGAACGCCACAGTCTGCTCGGGCGTGAGGCTCTCTGTCAGGGCCAGCAGCTCGGGCTTGTTCACCAGCGCCTTCAGGGCCTCATGCGTGAGTCTGTCCGTCTCGCCCTTGGCGTCCACCTCTGCAGGCACACAGCACAAGAGGGTCAGTCCCAAGGCGACAGTGGCACCCAGGGAGGGCTTCAGCCGCCAGGTGCGGGCTGTGCGTCTTCCACACTCACAACCCACTGAAGGTAGGATGAGAGCCCACCCTTCCCGGGCTCATCCAGGGGCAGAGGCAGTCCAGGCGTGGGCTCTGGGCTTGGCTCACGGTGGAAGCTCATTACATGTTCTGAGAATTAACAAGCCACAAAGAACACACATGGACGCCACGACAGAGGCGTGGATGGATCCCCGCGCCCACTCCAAACACGGGGGCAAACAGCAGAGGTCCTTCTACCACCAAAAACAGGAAGACAAATGAAGTCCCGAAGGGCCCAAGCACCAAATGAGAACTTTGGCAGGAATGTGGAGGCCAGCAGGGCCCTGGCCTGGGCTCTGCACAAAGGCAATCAGAGCCCCGAGCCAGGTTTGTGGACAATTCTGCCAGGCTGAGCTGGGGCACTGGGACCCTCTGAGTGAATGGGACACAGGAGGAGTCCCTCCAGGGCTGAAAAGACACTTTCTAGGGGCCAAGAGACCCCTGGAGACAAAGGCAGGCGACAGTGTGGGTGGGACGGAGTGGGGAAGGGCGGAGGCACCTACTGTAGGACGACAGGAGGAAACCCGTGTTCACCTTCCTGGTGGCGCTGAAGTTGGGCTCGATTTCATTCCCCTTGGGGTCGAACCTGCGGCGATGGATGAGACTAGGCCGGACATACAGCACATAGTAGCGCTCCTGGGGGGCGGGCAGAGAGAGTGAGGGGCCCCACCCTCCAAGACACACACACACACACACATGCCCACCAGGCTGCATGCAGCCCTCCCCAACCTCACTCTCTACCCCGGAACCCCCCACCTGGGCTCCAAAGATATTCAAGCCGCACAGATCCCAGGACACAGCAAAGCACCTGCCACCTCCTGCTCCCACCCATGCGCACGTGCAGGTCCAGGTCCACCGTGGTGACCTGATTTATAAAAACGCAACATTCCAGAATGTGTGGCCACACAGAGTCTTGTCAACAGATGAGCGAGCCCTGGCCGGGTTGCTCAGTGGGTTAGAGCGTCGCCCCCCTCCCCCCACGCCAAGGTTGCAGGTTCGATCCCTGGGCAGGGCACATACAAGGAACAAGGAATAAGTGCATCAACAAGTGGAACAACAAATCGATGTTTCTCTCTCATTCTCTTTCTCCCTTCCTCTCTCTAAGATCAATTAAAAAAAAAAAGATGAGCGAACCCACACCAAGAGATCTGCCACTTTGCAAACAAAGTCGCTTCAAAGCTCCTTCTCACAGCCAACTCCACTGGTGCTTTTAAAGTAATTCAACTCCAGAAAATTCAAAGTACCCAGGACTTCCTGGGAACCGAACTGAGACCCAGAAAGGGGAAGGTCACTGCTGACCCTGCACCCACACAGGCCGATACCCCTTGTCCTTCAGGACGAGCCGCGGGGACCACCAGACCAGGGGACAGGAGACTGAGCCCACCGCCCTTTCAGAATACTCACCCGTCCTGCCCACCCCAGCAAGGCACCCCGCGCCCTAGGTCTGTTCCATCTGAAGGCCACAGGACCTCTAGCAGCCCCCCTGGCAGCCACAGCCTTTGTCCCCGACCACTCACCTCACCCCTTCCTGCTGTCAACCCTCCCAGTCTCCACCCCAAACACACCACTTGGTCCAAGGCCTGGTCTGTCTTCTCAGCAGGAGCCAGACCCTCCCATCTGTCTGCAGCCTCACACGCTGCATGTGACCCCTCCCTTTCCACTCGGCGGCCCCTTTAGGCCGCTAATCTCCCAACCCACCTGCTCAGGGAGCCCCTCGAGAAAGAGCTGGACCCCAAGGCTTGTCAGTGGCTCAGCCAAGCAAAGGGACAGGCCTTGGTGGGTGGGGACCGTGAGGCCAGTGTCTGTTCCTGTGGGTGCCCCACCCCTCACCTTCCTGCATCCTCACCTTCCTGCCATTGGCGTCCAAGATGCTGTGCCGAGACACTTCGACCAATTCTCCCTCCAGCAGGACACCGTTCCCCCTGGGGATGAGAGCAGAAGGAGGGGTCCGGGGTCCGCTGGCTCTGCCAGTCCTCAGGGAAGAGCCACCACTTCGGTGGCCCGTGTCAGAGTATGCACTGGGACGGAGTGACTCCTATGCGTATCTCCTGTTCCCCGGACCCCTCTTGGAGCCCAGTCCTGAGCAGCCCCCTTCTCTGCACTTCCCACAGGGAGCCTCCGTTCCTGGGAGGGTCCCAAAGGCTGGGGCACTGCCCTGGGGGTGGGGTGGGAGGGCAGCTGGTCAGGCTGCAAGACCAGGCTGAGGCCCCTCCTGCAGGGAGTCCTCTGACCAGAGCCTCCATGTTCTTATCTGCAACATGGGAGGGCGACAGCCGCCTCACTCTGCTTCTGTGAGGGTGACAGAGGATCAGGTGCATGAAGGTGTTTGGTAAACTAGTCAGTGTTTAATACACGTAACAGATTTTAGTTATTTAACCGAATGAGGAGGGGTGTCTGCATTGCTACAAAGTATCTTTCCTTCCCCCATTTTAAAGCACTTTCCTATTCCTGTTTGTCAGAGCGCCAGGAGAGGGGGAGAAGCCCACACCCTAAGATCACAGCTCCCCCCACCCCCCACTGAGAGGAGCTGGGCCCCACATCCTGGTTCCAGTTTTCATGAAAGCAGAACCTGTGGCCTTCCTTTCTTGAAACCACAGAAATGGGAGAAGAGTGGGGACATCCCGTGACAACTGGCTGTACCTACGTGCTCCTAGTCACCCCCTCAAGCCTCACGCCGTCAGTGTTAGTAATCGCAAATGAAGCGGTCCACAAGCTCTCCCAACCTCCTGTCCCTGGCGGCAGGCCTGGCCCTCCCACCCCACTGGCCACCCGCCCCTCAGCCCTATCACCCGCTTCCGGGCACAGCCTGACACTGTCCCTTCTTGGGGAGGGGAGTAGTGCACCTCGTGCCAGTGGCGGCAGTTTACAGCTCCAGGGGTGGGGTGGAGACAAAGGCCCCGAGAGCCGAGCTCTGTCCTTTGAACCCTGTTTGGGGGTGGAGACCTAACCCACTCCCAAGGGTCTGGGGAGGGAAGACAGAAGGGGCGTTTGAAGACATCCATCGGTGTCTCAGTAGATGCAACCCCCCGGGCTCCAGGGCGAGGGAAGCGCTGGGGGCGCTCTGGAACCGCCCGCCATTCCTCCCACCCGCACCCCGGCCGGCGCCCCAGCCGGCTCCAGGCGCCCGGGTTCCAATCTGGGCGCCAGGCTGGGCGGAGGGACGGCGAGGGACTGGCCGGGTTACCCCTGGTGGGCGGCGGGCTCCCAGGCCGCGCTCAGCCGTGCGCTCCGCACCGCCTTGTTCCGGAGCGCGCTGTCCTGGTAGATGCGGCTCATTCTCCGCAGGCCGCTGGGCCGGGACCCGGGACACCGCAAGGGGACGCGCAGGGGAGACGCGCCAGCGCGGGGACCGGGAATCCGGCTACAGATCCGGGAAGGGCGCGGTGGCCCCGGAGTTCCTGGGCGGGACTTAAAGGGACCGAGCCTTGTTCTGGCCCGCAGGACCCGTGGAGGGAGGGGGCTTCCGGGAAGACCCTGGGCTGGGGTTTTAGCACTTCCAACGCTTGCTCTCCCTCTTCCTATTACCGGACGGAGACCCCTGCCCCAACATACGCACAGAGGAGAAACTGCGGCCCAGAGATCCTGTAGGATCAGCTCTGAGAAAATGGGCTTCCAGAGAACAGGAATGGAAAACAGGGAAAAGCCTCTGGGGAGGGCCCACGATGAACACGGAAGCTGCTCTTCTGCTCCCTCCGAAGTCCTTCAGTGACTGTGTCCGATGTCCCTGTGACAGAGACACGTCCCTATTCTTGGGTGTCAGATCAGGGACTTACCATGGTGTGGAATCCCCAGACAGTGAAACTCCTATAATGCCATAGCAAAAATAAATAAATAAATACAATAAAATAGCTTGATTCAAAAATGGACGAAGACACCGAAAAGATATTTCTGCCAAGAAGACATCAAATGGCCAGCAGTGTATGACAGGCAGCTCAACATCACTCATCATCAGAGAAAGGCAACCCCAAACCGCAATGGGTTATCACCTCATGCCTGTCTTCGGAATGGCCGTGGTAAACACGACAAGGGTTAGCAGGGACGCAGAGAAAGGCAACCTCGTGCACTGTTGGTGGGAGTGTAAGCTGGCGCGGCCACCGTGGAAAACAGTACAGAAGTATCTCAGCAAATGAAGAACGGAACTACCTTCTGGTCTGGCGATCTCCCTGTTGGGTGTTTATTCAAAGGAATAGCGATCAGGACCTCGAAGGGGGTGCTGCACTCCTGTTTCTCGCTGCGTCTTTCACAATAGCCAAGCCACGCATGGGAGCCGCCTAGACAGCCATCGGGGAGTGTGCGGATTAAAAAAAAAATAGGTGCTCTAAGCATACAATGGGATACTATTATTCAGCCTAAAAAAGAAGGAAACCCGGCCAAATGGAAGAACATGGATGAACTTGGTAGTGGGAGAAACTAGTCACAGAAGGACAAATACCGCACACACTCGTTTGCATAAGGAATCGAGAATGGTCAAACCCAGAGAAGCAGAGTGTAGAGTGGAGGGTGCCAGGGGCCGGGGGCTGGGGACAGTCAAAGGGAGCAAAGGTTCAGGTAGACGAGGCAAATGAGGCCTAGGCAGCCACCCTACGGCATCATGGGTGTGGTTCACAGTATCGTGTCAGGTGCTTAAAAGTTTACCAGGAGGGCTGACGTTATGGCATAAACTCCGGTGAGGGTTTCATGAGTGTTTACTTGTCTCCAGACTCATCAGGGTGTCCACTTTGAATATGCACAACTTTCCGTACATCAGTCATACATCAATAAAGTGCTTTTAAAAAACAAACTAAAAAAGCTTCCCAGGCTGGCCATCACCACAGGGCTGGGGTTCCCCCTCCGTGTACCCCCTGGGGGGCCATCTTCCCCCTGAAATGGGGCCAAATCATTGCTGTCTGACATAGTAATCACAAGCCACAGGTGGCTAGTTAAACTTAAATTTTAATTAAACTTTCCCCCATCTGCACTTTAGCAGACCCGGCGCTGGCCAGGAGCAGCCCCAGCCAGTGTGACTCAGTTGGAGTGTCGTGCAGAAAGTTCAGGTCTCGGGAAAGGGCACATGCGTAGGTTGTGGGTTCAGTCCCCTTGAGAGGCAACCAACCAGTGCTTCTCTCTCTCTCCTTCCCCTCCCCTCTCTCTAAAATCCATAAGCATGTCCTCGGGTGAAGGATAAAAACGTTACCTAATTAAATAACAAGCAAATCCTTTTGAAAAGGTTCTGATAATTATTTCCTGAAAACCATGAATCATCATGGGTATAAAACAGAACTTCCTTAGACTTTCTCACACCTATTTGCAGATTACTGCTGTCTCTCTTTTAAATTACAAACCACCAGGTACAAGAGAGGGGCTGTGGGCCCCTCTGTTCCATGCACGGGGTCGAAGAGCCCCAACAATGTGTCACCTGGGCACACGGCTGTGCCACATTTTCACAGCTAAGGCACTTGGGGGGCCGTCAGTTATGGTCACTGTCGCTTTTTGCGTGGAATTCTTCATCTCATGTCACATGACGGTGGGGTGGGTCTGAGCGAAGGATACATGTAGTTCGGGTTTCAGGGAGTAGGTTTACCTGGTCTCTAGTCTCTTTCACCTACAATTCCATCTTTGAGAGGCAGGGCACAGTGGAGGTGTGTCCTGCAGTGCCCGGCGTGGAGGCGGTGTGTGGACTGGAGAAGGAACAAGGAGGGAAACATAAACAGCCAGCCACTGGTGCCAAAAATCCTTCCGCTTCATCAGACAGGTCAAATTCTAAGTGGGAGATTTGGTTCTCATTGAACTGTGTCAAAATCGAAGCTCTTCCCAGAACGTTCTTGCTAAAGCTGTATGTATAATTATAAACACATCAACATTTACTTCTCTCCCTTTTTAAAGATTTTATTAATTTATTTTTAGAGAGAGGGGAAGGGAAGGAGAAAAACATCAATGTGTGGTTGCCTCTTGCGCGCCCCCTACTGGGGACCTGGCCTGCAGCCCAGGCATGTGCCCCGACTGGGAATCGAACTGGCAATGCTTTGGTTTGCAGGCCTGTGCTCAATCCACTGAGCTACACCAGCCAGGGCTTATTCTCCTTTTTTGATGGGCACTGGGCAACATAGAATTCATCAGCACCCCAGCAAGGCACAGATACAGAAGCAGAAAACAAAGGAGGAGCTCACATGTGTGCAGAGCCTGAGGTTTCATGCACCAAATCACATCGTTGCTTATCTGACACATTTTATCTTGACCAAGCCTGATGGTTCCAGAACTAGAGTGCCCCATCACCACAAACTCAGTCAATGACCCGAAGGGAACACACACATCCCCCCCATACACACACACAGCAGCGAGCCAAAGACCCAAAACAAAGGAAGCACTCAGGAGAGAAAGCGTAACGTAAAATAAGATGCCAGAATCAGAACGAAACCTATCCATCATGTGGCATCAATAAATGCAAATGGGGCCAGCTTTGTTTGCAGAGAAAATTTGTCATACGTCTTTGCGTCAGACATCACTTCATGCCACATCAGAGCCCGTCCTCCTCACAGGGCCTGTGACATATCCTGTTCCAGCCTCTGCGTGGGTGCGACCCACTCTGCTTGGGCTCCAACTGTCTGCCTGCAGAGGCAGAAGCAATCTCATGGCCACGCCACACCACGGGCCCCCTAAGACAGCTGGTCCCCAGGGTGCTCCTTACGGTGAGGATAGGACTGTGAAATTGCACTGCCTATTGTTCCGATGGCAAAAAGGACGTTATTGCTAACAGTAACTGGGTGGTGATAAGCGTGGGTTCACAGCATCACAATTGCTCAGGTGTCGTCACTGGTGGCTGGGGGTGGGGTGCCAGGGAAATGGAGCTGGAAACGGAGAGCCTGCAGCATTTGATTTGTACGGGCGGGCGCCACGATAATGGCAACAAGTGTAGAGTAAGCTGCCATTTATTAACAACACAGGAAACCTTACTAAAAAGTGAATGATAGGAAAGCCCTGGCTGGGTAGCTCAGTTGGTTAGAGCGCCGTCCCCGTATGCCAAGGCTGCACGGTCAATTCCTGGTCAGGGCACATACAAGAATCAACCAGTAGCCCTACCTGGTGTGTCTCAGTGGATTGAGTGTTGGCCTGCAAATCAAAGGGTCGCTGGTTTGATCCCCAGTCAGGGCACATGCCTGGGTTGCAGGCCAGGACCCCTGTTGGGGGCGTGCGAGAGGCAACCACACATGGATGTCTCTCTCCCTTTTCTCTCCCTCTCTTCCTCCCTCCCTTGCCCTCTTTAAAAGAATCAACCAGTGAATGCATCAGTAAGTGGAACAGCAAAGTGATGTCTGTCTGTCTCTGTCTCTCTCCCCCTCTCCCTCAAAGATAGGATCAAGGCAGCTAACAACCAACTTAGGGACAGACAGACTCCGTGGGAGTGTGTGGCAGCTGCAGTGCAAACTGCACAAAGTCAGGCTCAGCCGCTGACGGGAAGGGAGACAGAGCTGTCACAGGAGGCTGACTGTGCAGCTGTGACAGACGTCCTGCACATTCGGCCCCCACCCCCTCCCCGGGGAATGACTAGGACCCTGGGACAGGGACATTGGGTGGGTGGATGAGCCTCAAAACCTTGAACTCCAAACTCCCCTGAACTCTCCTGGCCAGCACAAGCAGCCCCTCCTCTGCTTGGTGGACCGTGTGGGGACCTCCCTGGAAGCAGATGACTTTGCAAGATGTCTTTTGCCTAAGACCTGCCTCCATCACCACGCATGGCACCCAGACCAATAATTAGAATAGGTTCTCACTACAACCTAGAAGATCAGGTTACACACCCAAGGAACCAGGAATCGACAACAACACGCTTCCAGGGTGTGGATCAAGGAAAGCCCTGGGGCAGTGGATCTGAGGTGAAGGGCTGGGGAATGAACGGGAGGCTGACTGCAGAGAGTATGTGGACAGGGGGCACCCCGCTGCGAGATGATATTCAATACTCCCCAGATCGGGAATATTTGGAGAATAAGTGTGACAGTGTTGCTGGTGTGCACTTTACAGTTAGGCCTGTGATGGCTGTGTGTCTACTGAACATCTACAGACATTGTTTCTTGTCATTATTCCCAAAACCAGGGGTGTCCAACCCGTGGCTCGAGGGCCACACGTGGCCCAGGATGGCTATGAACGCGGCCTAACATAAAATCGTAAATCTACTTAAAACATCATGAGATTTTTTTGTTTTCATTAATGTTTGTGTATTTAATGTGTGGCCCAAGATAACTCCTCTTCTTCCCATGTGGCCCAGAGATGCCAAAAGGTCGGACACCTC
This sequence comes from Desmodus rotundus, assembly GCF_022682495.2. Lineage (NCBI taxonomy): Eukaryota > Metazoa > Chordata > Mammalia > Chiroptera > Phyllostomidae > Desmodus > Desmodus rotundus. Next base: position 35,095,727 of record NC_071396.1, read on the forward strand.
TGCACAGGACAGTGTAACAACTATTTACATGGCATTTACATTGTATTAGGTATTCTACGTAATCCAGAGATGCCTTAGAGTAGACAGGAGGAGGTGCATGGGTTATATGCAGACACCATGCCATTTTATATAAAGGACTTGAGCACCCTCAGATTTGGGTGTCTGTGGGGGGAGTCTTGGACCCATCGCCCTCCACCACCCAGGGATGACTGCATTAATCGAGCGCGTCTTTTATGTCGGGAACTGTCCTAGGTGCTGGAGGAATCGTGGTAAATAGAACAGCTCAGGTTCGAGCTGTCAGGAAACTTACATCCTGGTCGTGGAGAGGGGCAGTGAAGAAATAAGACAACCCAGAAATGAGACCATCTCTGATGGTGGTAGATGCAAGGAAGGAAGCAGAACAAAGACACTGGTCAGTGGCACATAAGATGCAAGGACACTGCTTCAGAACAGGGGGACAGGGAAGACTTCTCTCAAGGTGCCATTCGAGTTGTGGCAGCAAGGAGGAAGAATAAAAGACCAGAGGCAGGAAAGAACTTAGAGCACCACGGGGCTGCAGCGATGGCAAGTCCCGCCTGTGGAGCGAGCTGGACAGATGACATCTGAGCAGCAGGCAGGGCTCAGAATTCGTATTTTACTCTGAAAACATGTTCTCAGGCCCTGGCCGGTGTGGCTCACTTGGTTGGAGCATCATCCCATAAAGCAGAAGGTGGCAGGTTCAATTCCTGATCAGGGCACCTGCCTAGGTTGTGGGTTTGGTCCCCAGGCAGGCTGCATGTGAGAGGCAGCCGATTGATGTCTCTCTCTCTCTCTCCCCCCTCCCTCCATCCCTTCCTCTCTCTCTCTCAAGTTAATAAGTATGTCCTCCGGTGAGGATAAAAAAATAAAATAAAGACATTCTCAGATGTACATAAATGCATTTCTTCCTGCATAACGTGCTCGTTTAGGTTCATAATATTTCTGGGAGGATAAACAAGAAGCTGATCCCAGTGTCCTCAGGGATTGGAGCCCCAGGTGTGTGTGGGGGGAGTGGGGGGGACGGGAAGCAGACTTTTATAGTGTATCTTTTTATACTGTTTGATATTTTCACCATGTACATGAATTACTTTTTTCAATTAAAAACTAGTTAATTTTTTCAACTGTGGAAACATCTTAATATTCAGTCTCAGTTGTAATCAGAGAAATGCAAATGAAACCATCATGGAAATAACATATTTTTTTAAGGAAAGACTTAAAAACTAATAAAGCTCCTAGCTGATGGACGAGGATATAAGAAAAGGAGCTCCTGAATTGTTTGTATGTTTTATTCATGAAAATGCGCACGTACGTAAGCCGCGTGGTGCAGGCTTATTGGATATGAGCTCATTTTCATTCATCTCTGAGTGCTCCTCCTGACCCCTCCCAATTTGTCACATTCAGAAGTAAGTGCATTTCTAAAAGGTTATTGGAGATGCCACCTTTGTCAAATCCTTTAAAAAAATAAAAACGGTGGCGACTCTAGCTGCAAATATTTATTCTGGCCCGCTCCTCTGTCCACGTAGGAGCATGGTGTTTTCATTTCTTTGTAGTTCCACGAGATTTTCCAGTAACTGACAGGGTAAGTTCCCCTTTGTCACTCTTCTTAATTGGACATGGATTTTCATTCCTGCACTTATTTGTAAAATATATTTATTTATTTTTTAGAGAGAGGGGAAGGGAGGGAGAAAGAGAGGGAGAGAAACATCAGTGTGCCGTTGCCTCTCATGTGCCCCCTACTGGGGACCTGGCCCGCAACCCAGGCAACATGTGCCCTGACTGGGAATCGAACTGGCAACCTTTTGGTTCATAGGCCGGCACTTGATCCAGAGCCACACCAGCGAAGGCAAGAGTGTTCTCTTTCAACAGATGGATCTCTGCTTGCTTACCCTGCGCAACTACTTTGCCCAGGGCACCTGAAGCCTTCCCCGTCTCTAGGAAAGGATTCAACCTGTTCTTCTCTGCACGAGATGTCCCCACACTGGGCACAGATCTGCCAAGAGGCAGCTGGGGCATCAGAGGCACTGAGACTCCCAAGAAATAAAGAATGAGTGAAATAGTTCAATACTGCATGCACAGTCTGGGGTCATGAAGAAATGGGCAGTATTAAATGGAATCATTCGGGAACTACCTTAGAAAGGCTCTGCTGTTCTATTTTGTATTTGATGGCTGGTGTCTTAGAGATATCCCTCAACTTTTCCCTGCACACCATCACACCTGGACCGGATATTGGGAAACAGGGAAAAATGACCATTTCCCACCTTTTGTCCACCAGCCCAGGCATCCACATCCTATTTCAGCTGGTTTGAGAAGAACGAGGAGCCTCAGGAATCCATGTGATATTTGCTCTCTTCGGCTTTGTTTTAGATCTTCGCACGCACTGTAGAAAACTTGGAAAATACAGAGGAGCCCAAAGAAGTAAAACCACCCAGAATCCTCCATTCAAAGTAACTGTTGTCGACGTGTCAGTGCGTTGCCTTCTATTTTTATATGGATATCACTGAGATCTTCCACATTTATTTCCTAATTTCCACTTACTGCATAATTAACAGCCCCTAAAGGTCATTTGAATACCTGGGTAAAATTATATTCTGCGCACATGGGATGACTTGCTAAACTGTTCTCCTACTGCAGTACACTGAAGCTGTCTCCACGCTTTCCTTTCTACAAACAGAGCGGGTCTCAAAGTGCAACGCAACTGTGTGTAGAGTGTGACTCTTTCATTTGTCCTGGTCTTCTCCTGTCCTCGTCTCTGGCTAGGGTGGGAAAAACAAAGTTACCTTTAAAGTCTTAGTCTTTTGCAATAATCCTTACAGGCAAGGCTGTGTCTCTCTAGGAAATGAAGGTGAGTCTTCCGCTCCTGTCCAGGTGGCAACTGGGGTGCGAAGAGGGGAGGAGTGTGGCCTCTGGGACCCCCCGGGCGGGAGTGGGAAGGAGACTCAGGGCCTTTGGCTGTGGCTTTGCTCAGGTCCCTTCTGAACCTGGGGTGGTGTCATGTCATGGCAATCCCCTCCGGCAACTCCATGGCTCACTCCCAGCTACCTCAGGGTGCCATCCACCCAAGGGGACGCGGCGGGGGCTTGGGCACAGGAACCCCGACCCCTCCACCTGTGACCGGGCGGCCTCCTCCAGGGGTTCCAAATGGGAAGAGACGCCAAAGCCTCTCCGTCACAGGCATTACTAGGTTACTAGCTTATGTGACGGGGTCTCATTTCTCCCTGACTTGCTTTCCTTCTCCTCCTTCACTTGCCCCAGTGCTCTGCCACACGACCATCCAATGACCGCTAGCAAGCCTGTGGCCTGCCTTCCAGGGCGGGGAGGATGGCCTTCTCGGCTTTAGGGGGAAGGGGCCCCACAGACTGAGTCCTCTGGGCTTGGCTATTCACATGCTATAGCAGAGGCCTGCAAGTGTGCCTGGGACCCCATGAAAATAATTGAAAAGGTCTTCTTTTAAGACAGACACCCACTTTGCAAGGCTGATGATGTCTTGCCGCATAATTCTGTTTTGAATGTCAGAAGACGGGTATTAATTCCTTCTTTCTCTCTTCATTCTTTCGACAATTTTGCACTTCACTGAAATGAACGCCATCAGTCATCGGAGGCACTGTTATTTTAGGTGCTCCCAAGGGCTGGGGTGGGAGGGAAGCAAGCTGCCAATTAAGTCAGGAACAATGCTTTCTTATCACTTAAAATTTTGGTTTGTACTTAGTGAAAGAGTTCTTTTCAGACGTATTCAGACATATATTTTTTATCATATCTCGCTCTTGTGCACAGGTAAAAAGGGGAAAACAGAAGCGAAAATGGCTTGGAAGGTGTTCCTAAAACTTCTTTACTGAAGAGGCTGCTGCGGAAAAATTATTCTTTTCAACCCAGAGCTGCGGAAGGTCAAGTTTTTCTGCACAGTGTGGTCGGGGCGTCCAGTTGCTGGCTGGGTTCTCAGTAGAGGCACGTGCAGGGGTTGTGGGCTTGAGCAAGAAGCAACCCATCAATGTTTCTCTCTCCCACGGATGTTTCTCTCCCTCTCTTTCTCCCCCCCACAAATAAATAAATAAAATCTTAAAAAAAAAAAAAAAGAGTTGTTGACACAGGATCTCTTAGCCCAGAGATTAAAAAAGAGATCTGCCACCACCTCTGGGATTTCCTTCCAAATTGCTCACGCCTCCCCAGCCTTTTAAAAGTCTCGCAGGAGGTGTTAATAGGTTTTCTGACCAAGTGTGCCCAAGTGACAACCATATCACCACGGTTGCCCAGCCAACAGCTATCAAGTGTTGGACACACCCTGATTTCAAAGAAACGATGCATTACAGCAAACCTCACTATTTCTCTGTGCCACCCGAGCCCCACCCCCTTCCACCTCCAGGCAGGTGGACACTTCAGGTCCGACAGAAGGCAAGTCCCGTTCTTGGAAAGACTCGGAACCTTTCTGAGAAGTTAATCCTATTCCACAAATAACGCTGACAAGGCAATCTTTGAATATAAGCCTTTGACTCTGATTCTGCTGTTTCTCTGGAGAGATTCCTAGAAGAGGGTGTAGATACTTAAAAATAAGGCTCACTATGTTTTTCATGAATATAGGTTGTAGTTACATTGTGAGGTAGGCAGACACACAGACACACAGACACACAGACAAACCTGGAAAACAAGGCCACCCAGCCAAGTCTTCCATTCTTCCACCATAGTGATGGGGTTCAGGATGTAACAAACAGTTATAATTTGCATTCAGTGGCCACATCTGTCAGGAATGTTTAAAGAGCAATGGCAAATCTGACTAATAGTGATGCAAAGGGAAAAACGTTGAAGTAAAACACATCACAAGATTTATAGAGGCGGCTTCAGGTTTGCCACCTCTGACTCAATTAAAGCAGTCCAGAAAACAGATGTCTTACCTCTCCACTTCACCATCTTTAGTGTATAGCTGCCTCATGGTCACACAATGGCTGCTGCTCTCCAGACATCACCTCTATGTCAAAGAAAAAAGAAAAAAAGACGAAGAGGCAGTATCACTGAGTTTTCCTCACTCAAGTGTCCCTATTATAATAAAGTAAAAGATTTCCCAGACGTTTCTCAGTAGGCTTCCACTTATAGCTCATTGGTTAGAACTTTATCACATGCTAGCCCTAGCTGCAAGGGAGGCTGGGAAAGAGAGGCCTTGGAATCACAGTTGACTTCGTACAATCGCAATTTGTCACCTGAGCTGGTTGGGCATATGACTACTCGAACACAATCGGCATTCTGATAGGAAGCAAGAACTGAGGAATACCTATCAGCAGCCCATTGCCAAGGACTTCTGTGACACATAACAGAAACACTCAAACACAAAGACAATCACACGGCCAAGAATAAAAAAATATTTGAGGGTTAATACCTTGAAACAGAGATACCAAACCCAATAAGCAGAAAACAACAAAACTTTAGATTAATTATATACAATATCAGATGGATAAATATTCAGATAGATAAAAGATGTTTGCATTCAAAAACAACTAATTAGAGATTTTGGCTACTAGACAATCAGATGTTGATGTTACTTTTTTAAAAGGCAGGAATGCAAACCACAGAGCAGAAAGATAAACCAACCAGGAAGAAAGAAGAAAAAATTATCTGCACCTAGGCATAGTGTGGGGACATTTTACACCACCAAGGATCAAAGAGAAATCTCTATGAGAGCAAAAACAGATCAATGATAAAGGGACGAAAAATTAGATTGGCATCAGCCTTTCCTTTGGCAACACTAGATACCAGGAGAAAATTGGTGATTTCAAAGGGAAAAACATTATGCGCCGAGATGCCTAGACTCATCTATACTACAGTCACGTGGGAGGAAAAAAAAATCCATTTCGGATCTTCGATATCTAAGACGTTGTACCACCCAAGAACCTCCTAGGCAAGAATCATCAGAGAGTGCATTCCAACAAGAGAAAGTGGAAATCTGTGGCAGACAGAGACGGTAAGTTGGTCGTAGGGATCCCCACCTCCCTGCGCTCACTCCCTGTGCAACCCTCTCCCCGCGAGTCAGGGTGGGACCTGCCACTCGCTCGTAACCACAGGAACACAGCAGAAGTTTCTGACGTCTTTTTTACTAGCAGGTTTCTCTTGTGCTCGCTCAAGGAAGCCAGGTGGCATGCTGTGAGCTGTCCTCTAGTGACACCCACTCGGAAAGACCCCAAAGATGGCCTCTACTCACCCTGAAGCTGGAGTCAGAGGCCCCCAGTCCAGCAGCCCAAAAGGAACCAAGTCCTGGGCCCCTCCCTGGTCAGACCTTCAGCTAAGACCCCCACCCCGCCAACACTTGACTGCAGCAGGCGACCCAGCTAAGCCCTGTCTGGATTCCTAACCCACAGAAACGGAGATAAGCCACGTGTGCTGTTTCAAAACATGAAGTGTGTGGCAACTTGTTATACAGCAATAGAAAATTAACACTGAATACAAGAAGAAAATGTGAGATGTAAGTGGGACCGGCAGGCAAAGAAGATGGTAAAACTTTGTGATACGTCCAAGAAGGTGTTGATGAAAAGCAAACTCTAGAATGAGCATCTCTGATTATTTCAACATGGGAGGTGGGAACAGGGGGAGCAATAAGGAAGGGAAGAAAAGGGGTATCTTGCCTTGTATGAAGGTATGATATAAATCCTGATTAAACTCTAGATGGTAATGTATAAAGATACTTGTCAATTTATGTATTAAAAATTTTAAGGGTAGAGGCCCTGGCCAGGTAGCTCAGTTGGTTAGAGCATCTTCCAGATACGCCAAGGTTGTGGGTTCGATCCCCAGTCAGGGCACATACAAGAAGCAACCATTGAGTGTATAAATAAGTGGAACAACAAATTGATGTTTCTCTTTCTCTCCCTCCCTCCCTTTCACTTAAAAAAAAAAAACCCAACCATGATCATTGTATAAGCCCTGCACATTCTCTTATTTTATTCACTTTGATTTGTACTTAGGTATGTATTTGTTTATATAATAAAACTTGCATAAACTACCACCCAACTAGCCAACAACCACCTACAGGTTTCTTGCCTTTCTCCTGACCTGCCTCCCCCACCTGAAGGCAGCCACCATCGTGAAGGGCTGGGTTTACCCTTCTTTTGCTTTTCAAAAAGAGTTTTATCACATATACGGGGGCCTGACCAATGCATCATTTTGCTCTGCCCACCATCATACTATCCAGATTCACCGTGGTTGTTGCCTGAAGCCACAGTCCTTTCATTTCCACAGCTGTATGGTATCCTATTGTTTGAACATAATGAAGTTTATTCAGTCATTCCTTCTCCTACCCCTGACCAGCTCAGGCAGATCGGGATGGGGTGTGCGTGCATGCGTGTGTGTGTACGTGGCTGCATGCTCTAATGCCAAGAGTTCACTCTTCACCCTTTCCAGTGGAAAATCAACAGATGACTAAAACAGAGATATCAAGACGGAGCAATACATGCACGTCGGTTAGCAATAAAGAAGTAAATATGAGAAGACTCCGCTAAAGGAGTGAAAGTAGTTTCCGCTGGGGAGGAGGAAATGGCGGGGCGGGGTGGGGGAGGTGAAGAAGATGCTATTTTTCATAACAAGACTTAGACTCTCACATGAAGTGCACATACAACATTGTAAAAAGGTGAGAACATCAAGGGTAACCACCAGAATAACAAAAATAGGATGTAGAGCTTGCAAACCATCAGTGAGGGGGAAAAAAATGGAATACAGAAAAGTGAATAATTCAACCAATGGTAAGACAAAAAACAAACAAAAACCCCACAATTTTCAGAAGTTCATTAGTTTTGTTTAAAAAGGACCTTCGTTCCCTAATGCTGCTGTCACAAGTTATCACAAACTTAGTGTCTTCAAACAATGCAAACTTACCATCTTACCACCCGGTAGGTCAGAATCCGACACAGGTCTCTTTGGGCAGAAATCAGGGTGTCAGCGGGGTCAGGTTCCTTTCTGGAAACTCCTGGGGTGACACTGTCTCCCTGCCTTTTCCAGCTTCACGAGGCCACACTCACTCTTTGGCTCTTGGCCCCTTCCTCCACCTGCAAAGCCAGCTACGGGGCGTCTGTGTCCCACCTGCCCTAGTCACATTGCCCCTGACATCCCTCATCTATGTCCCCTCCCCACTTTAAGAACCCTGAGATGACACGGGCCACCCAGAGAGTCCAGGATGGTCCGTGTTTTAAGGTCAGCTGATGAACAGCTGTTACTTCCTCTACAACCTTCCTTCCCTGTGCCCTGCACCTTCACACGCTCCCAGGTTCTGGGGGCCAGGATATGGACGTCTTTGGGGGGCCATTACTCTGCCAACTGCAAGGAAGTATAGCCAACAGAAAACACAGTGAAACTGAAAAAAAATAAATGAAACTCTCACAAAAGGGGAAACATTGGAGAGGAGGAAATAACTAGAAAAAAATGATGGAAACAAATTCATTAGAATTAAACTAAGATGAGAAAGGGAAAACCCCCACCTAGAGAAATGATAGTGAAATTTAAGAATGGCAAAGACGAAGAGATGCTTTACTGTTGACAAGAAAAAGAGCAGATTTTATCAAAGGAACTAAGATCAGATTTACATCAATTTTTCAATGGCAGTGCAGGATGCAAAAAGGCAACTGGACCTTTTTTTTTTTTTTTTTTTTTTTTAGAAACAATTGAAGGAAAAGAATTTAGAAATCTAAAATTTTACAGCCAGCCAAACTTTCCTTCAAATACAAGGGTCTGACACAAAATATCATGAGGTATACCAGGCCTGAGAAGGTTTGCCATCGAAAGGTTCACACTAGAAAATAAAGTATTTTAATAGCAGGGGAGTCAAATCTAATAGATGCCACAGGGCCACGGAGGGGAGGTGCAACCTGGCGTGTGAGGTGAGGGGTGGGGGGGTGACCCATTGTGGGGAGATAGAGCCCAAGGGGGGTGAGGCAGGTGTCCGTGGGGCACAGGTGGCAAGTGCAATAATAGCCACATACAAGGGAATGAGTCGTATCATTTCACATACAAAAGACAATGGAAACCAAGCTTTCACAGGGTCAGAGAAGGGATTTAAAATACGCAAGGAGAGGAGGTTACGACCAGCTGTCCTGTGAACTCATGGTTTTCAGTATAAAGAAATAGATGAAGATACATGAGAAGCTTGTGCAAATTTACACTTACACATATTCCCTAGCTCTGTCCTCAGAGTGGGCCTGAGAAAAGGGACACCCCCAAAGCTCTGCACACACCTGGTATCCAAGTTTGCAGGGCAAGCAAGGCAGACTATCCGGGAGCTGGAGGCTGAACGATGCCTGCAGCTCATTCCGGGCTCAGAGAGGTTTGAGGACTGGCCAGCCTGCGTGGACGGGCCTCAGGGAACACCCAGCACAGTCCCTGGGGAGTGCCTGAAAAACATGCATGACCAAACTGGCATAAGGAGAAACAGACAATCTGAACATGCCTGTATCTATTCAGGAAATTGGATTTGTAATTTAAAAACAAAATCTTCTCAAACACACACACCCACACCTATGCAGCATTCTTGGGAGGAAGTTTATAGCTGTGTAAATATTTGTATTAGAACAGAGGAAATTTCTAAAGTCAACCTTCCTTCTGAGGTAACTAGAAGAGAAGAGCAAATTAAACTCAAAGTAAGTAGAGAGAAGAAAGAAAGAAGATAAGAGCACAAATCGATAAAATAGGAAACGGGCAAACATTAGAGAAAAATCGATGAGGCCGAAAGCGAGTTCTCTGAAAAGATCAATAAAATTGATCAACCTTAAATAGACTAGTGAAGAAAAGAGAAAGGAAGACACAAATTGCCAATGCATTCTGATTTAAGTTTGTTTTACTCTGTTAAACATTCACGTAATTCTAGAGTCAAATCTGCAAAACCAGGGACATTCAGGGAAGTCGGACTTCCACCCCTGTGACTTTTACCCTGTCCCCTTTCTCTCTCACAGGGAATCATTTACTTATTTGGTGGCTTACCCATTCCATAGGTGTGCGTACGAAAATACATAGAGAGCGAATACCATTGTGGCACTGTTTTAAGGGATGTTGTGTTCTCAGCTAGGGTGATTTAAGATTCTTTGTGAATACAGTCGTGTTCAAATATAATCCCTACATGCCAACGAAAGCTTTTAGTGTTTTCAAAAGTGCACGCAGGAGCGTGTTCAATACATTGATGCACATGGTCATGTCGACAAATACCTGCAGAGACCACCCAAGAGGCTTGTCCTGGCTCTTCAGCGGCAAAGTCCCGCCTTCTCGTTGGCTGAGTGACAGAGAGTCTGGTCACCCAAATTAGATTTCTGTGCAAAACGTGTCCAGTTTCTTTTTCGAAATCCTATTTTGTATCTCAGAGGTCCTGCCCATTCCAAGTGGTACAGATTCCCTTTATCAAGGGACCCAACGTCTTCAAGGGACAAGTACATCCTGACCAAGGGATGGGCCCTTCAGAAGTCTTTCGTTGTCAGCATTCAAACGTTAGCCTTTTCCTGTAGAAAGGGGTGAGCCTTCACTAAGAATCTTGGCAAAAACTATAATGGCTTGTTTGTTTTATCCTGAGATAAAATCTAACGTCAGCCCTGATCGTGTAACTCCTGAATGCGTAACGGGATTTAGTATCACAGTTGTTTTCCGTAACCATATGGCAAATATGCCCATCTGACAATCCGTCTCGGCGGTAATTCCTGGTTCTGCTGTGATTGTAACAAACACTTGCATAGCTTGATCCAATTGTCCCCACTTATTTTCACATTAGAGGTGATGGCGTTCTGATAACTTATGATTTATGCTTGGTAGAGGCTCTCAGAGACTCATTCTCCCTTGGCAGACGTATTTAGTTGCTAATGTAAAAAGAAATGTCTGTCGTTATGAGATGTGCGTCGGGGATGAGAGTGTGCACCGGCCTCTCTCTGGTGCAATGCTGGTTACGTGCGTGAAGTTCCTGCAGGAGAATTCTCGTTATGCAACCTTGACTTATGATGAGGACGACACTACACAACAGCAGGGGAAAGATAGTCTTCTTAACAAATGGTGTGGGGTTGAGAGCATAGCTGCAAGGAAAACAAAAAGAAACTCGGCTCCTACCTCATATAATATACAAAAAACTACGGGGTCCAGCAGAAGCAAGGCCTGCTTGAGTGTGGTTGGCAGGGTAATCATATGGGTGTAATCATTTATAGTTTTAATTTGAACATTTCACCTAACATGTCATACAGTGTGCTTGAGTGTGATGTCGTTACGTTACAGAATTGCGTGCTTATGATTTTGTAATAAAAGATTTTGTAGCCCTGGCTGGTGTAGCTCAGTGGATTGTGCACGGGCCTGTGAACCAAAGGGTCACTGGTTCCATTCCCAGTCAGAACACAACCCTGGGTTGCGGGCCAGGCTTCCAGTAGGGGGCACACGAGAGACAACCACACAGTGATGTTTCTCTCCCTCTCTTACTCCCTCCCTTCTCCCCTCTAAAAATAAATAAATAAAATTTTAAATAAAAGATTCTCTAATAAAAAAGGGTGTTATTTATGCTGGACCCTGTATTTCAGTAGATTAGATCTAAATGTGGAAGACAAAAAAAAAATGCTTTTCACCACTAGCTACATGTAGTTAACCAGTACTAGAAATGTGGCTAAATCTGATTTGAAATGTGCTCTTTGTATAAAATGCACACTGTATTTCAAAGACTTAATACCAATAAGATGTAAAATATTTCATTAAAATTTTTATATTGCTGAAATAATATATTGATGTATTGAGTTAAATAAAATATATTACTCAAATTAATTTTGTTTCTTTTTAGTTTTTTTTAATCCTCACCTGCAATTAAATTTCTCATATGAAGCTGGTAGGAGGTACAATCATTTGAAAAATTACTTTGGTATCTCTGAAAGCTAAATATATGTAAACCCTATGACCCAGGTACCCCACATCCAGGTACACAACCATAGAAATTTGTGCATCCATACACCAAAAGATACGCACAAGAAGAGTTATAGTAGCTCTCTTCATAACAGTTCAACACTAGAAACAACAAAGTATGTACAGAAAGTAGAATTTATGAACAAATTATGTTACAGTCCTATAATGGAATACTATACAGCCATAAACAATGAATGCACTACGTCTACAGCAGCTTGGAAAGCTGTTATAAATATAACATTGAGTGAAAGAAACCAGTAACTAAAGAATTCATAGACTGTATAACTCTATTGGTACACAGTTCAAAAATTAGTCAAGACTAAGCAATATTGTTAAGGGATAAAAGTTGCAAAATTCTAAAAGTCATACAATTATTTTTTTAAAGATTTTATTCATTTATTTTTAGAGAAGGGAAGGGAGGGAGAGAAACATTGATGTGCAAGAGATGCATTGATCGGCTGCCTCTTGCATGCCCCCAACTGGGGACCCGGGCTGCAATCCAGGCATGCGCCCAGACCGGGAATCGAACTGGTAACCTTTCAGTCCACAGGCCAGCACTCAATCCACTGAGCCACTCTAGACAGGGCCGAAAGTCACACAATTCCAAAAACAAAGCAAGTGGGAAAATATGCAGACAACTGTAATTAAATAACAATAAAAATTTAAAAAATAAAATAAAATAAAGTAGTTAAAAAAAAAAAAAGCAAGGACATTATCTTTGTGGGAGGAAGCAGTGACTAGGAGAGCAGCAGGATGAGCTCCCCTGGGTGCTGCCGCGTTGTACTTCTCACCTTGAGTACAGGTCACACGGGTGCCCACTTCCTGATAAATCGTTGAGCTGCACGTGTTTCTTTTGTGTACTTTGCTAGATGCATGTTCTAGTTTACAACAAAAAAAGTTTTAAAAAGGAGAGGACTTACCAGCAAGGAAAACATATTTCTGAAGCCGCGTAAAGTGGAAAACTTTTGCAGAACTGTTTATGTGGCATGGTCTGAGTTTCACCGTAGAAGTATATATTTACACATGCTTATGTAAGTTAAATGATCTGAGATGGTAGAAGCCACGGGAATATGGTAGTTATCCCCGGATGCAATCACCAGTGTTTTATGTTTGGTTTCTTTGTGTCTATGTTCTCATTTTTCTGTAATAAGCCTTTATTGCTTTTCTAATAAGAAATAAAGTCATTTTGCAGGATTGGCCCGGCAATAAACTAACAGATCAATAGAACAGAATAGAAAACGGAGAAAGAGATTCAATAGATATAAGAATTTGATGTGTGATAAAGCTGGGCTTTCAAATCAATGGGGAAAAGACGGGTAATCTGGTATATTTCACTGGTTCAAACGACTAACCATTTCAAAGATAAAGGTGAGTCCCGCCTCACACCATAAGCCCCTAACTAAGTCCCTATATTATTTAAATGCACACAAAAGACTTTTAGCTGTACTAAGTAAAAACATACGTTTTAGAAGAAAATAAAAGCGAATAGTTCCATTATCTTGGAGCGGAGAAGGCTTCTCTAACCTAGTATCAAAACTGGTATGCACAAAGGTGGACAGATTTGAAAATATAAAAATATAAAACTATTATAGAAATATATGTTATAACATCACAATACACCACAGCTGCAAAATACCTAGGAATAAACTGAACAAGAAACGTGGAATGACAGAACCATGCAAGCTTACTAGAAGACATTAAAGAAAACCTGGAAAAATGGAGAGCCTGGGGAGGGATTGGGATTTCTCCGCTGCAGCTTTGCTTATATTTAAAGAGAGAGAGAGAGAGAGAGCGAATCTAAATATTTGTGAATAGAGTAATCCTCTGACTGTGTGATGTGCCGGGGTCTCAAAGAATGCACAGCTCTGCACGTACTTTTACATCTAGCACTTCCTCTGGCACATCCCCAGCCTGGGGGAGAGGAGTCAGCGGGCTTTAATGAGCTCGGTCTAGCAGAGACTGCGTCACTGCATTAAAAGGACCTGCATGTGCTTGATCTCCACTCCGCTGCCCCTCCACGCCCACCATGATGGTCCAGCAGCAGCGGCCTCAGGGTGGCCTGGCTGTGCTTCAACCTTCTGCCCTCACACTGGGAGCTGCTGACCAGCTTCGCATCTCCTTACTTGGGGGCTGGCCAGAGTCCCAGGCTCAGCGCAGGCTCCAGGCCTGCGTGAGGCTGTGGCGGACAAGGCCAGGCCTGCTGGGTCACGGCTGGGCCTCCTGACCCAGATGACAAATGATGATGTGTGCTCACATGGCTGCTGCGTGACTGGGACAGGCCACGTCTGGCCTCAGTGGATAACCAGAGGGCTCTCCAGCTGTGTGGCATTGTGCTGCAGGAAGGAAGAGTCCCGTGCATACAGATGCCAGATCTGGATGATGTCAGACCAACCAGAAGCCATGATAAACAAACCAGCTAGGGAGAAAGACCAGCATATTGGTTAAAAACACAGGTGTTAGCCCTGGTCGGGTGGCTCAGTTGGTTGGAGCGCCATCCCATCACACCTAAAGGTTGCAGGTTGGATCCCCAGTCGGGGCACTTGCCTAAGTTTCGGGTTCAATCCCCAGGGTTGGGGGCATATAGGAGGCAAGCGATCAATGTTTCTCTCTCTCTTTCTCTCTTTTCCTCTCTCTCTAAAAAAATCAATGAACATATCCTCAGGTGAGGATAAAAAGACAAAACAAAAAAAAGAAAAACATAGATTGTAGACTGCCTGGGTTGAAACCCAGGTTCTAGGTGTAGCTCGCTGTGTGACCTTTGACAAGTTACTTAACCACTCTGAGTCTCAGATTTTTTTCCTCTGCAAAAAGTTACTACACTAAAATACTATTACAGTAATATTTAGCTTCCAGGGCTGTTACCAGGATTAAATGAGGTAGTATATATAAAGCATACCTAGAACTGGGGCACAGAATACTATGTGAGTGTTCGTTGTTACCATCACTACAATGGAATCTAAGAAATTCAGAAAACCCCTACCCAGACAGAGCTCAGCCTGCTCAGCCCGGCTACCCTTGCACCTGTCCTGAGAGGGAACCAGGTACCTGGAGAAGCCACCTGCCAACACCATTGCCCCCCGCCTGTCATCACCTAGCCATGTCAGCTGAACCCCGCCTCCTCTGTGCCAATTGCAGCCAATGAAACTGTTACAATACAAAAGCATCAGGACACACGCTCTGTGCTCAAACCCCAGGCCTCTCTGGTGTCAGGCATTCGCTCAGTGGACAATGAAGCAAATGAATGTGCTGTCATCGTCCCTCCGCAGCTGACCCAGGTACTGGAGCTCCTTTGGGAACCATGGAGACCATGGCCAAGTGCAGCCTCCCAAGCTTGCCTAACAAACACCCCACCTCCACCTGCTCAGGGCTGAGGTCAAAAGTTCCCCACTGAGTGAGAAAGCAAAAGGAGAAACAGTGTGTTTAATGCGTTTGTTTTGTGGAACCATGCAGGAAAATGCATTTGCAAAGTCTCCAAGGATGTATATGCGGAAAGGTGGGTGGCAGTTACCTTGGGGGTTGGTGTCCCCAGGGACAGGCATGGGGCACATTCACCGCTCGCTTGAGACCCGGGAATGTTTGATGGTTTCGCAGCAACCATACGCAACTTTGGCTATATTAAAAAAAAAAGTTTTTTTCAACAAACATCAAATCATAGGAAAATATTTACAACACTTAAGCGAGACAAAGGGTTAAAGCAATATCTCTCTAAGTGTTTATGAATAGAAAAGGTAGTTGAAGAGAATAGAATAAAACACCAACCATGGTTGTTCCCAAAGGAGGCTTAATGGGATATTTTAATTGTATTCTTTATACCTTTTCCTATAGGTTCCAAACATTTAGCAATAAAAATGCATGATACTTTTCTAGTCGGAAAAATACAATTTTTTTAAGTTGAAGGGAACTACAACAATAAAAACAGGTACTTAAAGGGAAGACGTGAAACCAGAAGGCTGAACAGGTTTGGAAGGATAGAAGGTAAAATGAGAGCATTTAAGAAGAAAAGACAGCCCTTCCCAGTACGGCTGTTTGTTGGGTTTTTGTCCCACAGTCCTAAAGGTCGCTGGTTAGGGCTGAGGTCAGGGCACATGGCTGGGTTGCGGGTTCAGTCCCCAGTCCCGGCCCCAGTCCCGGCGTGTACAAGGTCGCCAAACGATGCTTCTCACCCGCACGCATATTTCTCTCCCTCTCTTTCTCCCTCCCTTCCCCTCTCTCTAAAATTAAAAAAAAAAAGTAAAATACAGAAAGACGATTGAGTCAAGATGCAAGTCAGAATGATAAAACATATAAACTAAAATGATAAAAAAGAGCTAAGATCATAATAATCAATAACCAGAGAGATTGAAAAGAAACCACTAGACGGCTGACCAGAGGTGAGTCCTCCAGCAGGTCTTGCAGAAAAGGGACCCCTGAGGAGGTCCAGCAGCGTCCTCAGGGAGTCTCACGGGCTCTGAGAGGGAGATGACAGTTCCTTCGGGGACTCTGGGGCCACCAGCAGACAGGGCGCCACCTTCCGGATCCCCCACCTTATCTCAGAGTCATGTCTGCCCCTCCCAGGGCCAGTGTGCGGCCCCCACATCCCTCACTCCCCGGTCACTTGCTGCTCCTTCCGTGCAGCCTGGGCAGGTCACCTCACCCATCTGCGCCTCGGCCTACTTTATGGTGACATTGTGGCAGGGAGTAATCCCCTGATGTTTGCCAAGAGCTTGGCACACAGTGGGTGGCTAGCAAAAGCTTGGGAAGTAAGTGACCCTGAGTGGCATCCCATCCCCCAGGTTTTAGCCCCCAAAACCAGAACGAAGCCTTCTCAGACCGCCCTGTGCAAACACTACTCTGTCCTCACGCCAACACAGGCCCCTCCACTCCTCAAACTGCAGCTTCCTTGGCCTGCTGGTCAAAGACAGTCCCACGGTGCCCCCATGCTGACCTCCAACCAACCTAGGGTTCTGCAGGCACAGAAGGGCGCCCTGAGGCTGGCAGTGAGCTCTCATCAACCCCCTCCCCACCCAGATCCCCCTTGGTCTCCCAAGGGCAGCCCCCCAGCCGGAGCAGCAACCTCTGAGCCTCCGTTGGGGCCCTGAGCTGCTGGCTGGAGCTGCATTGGTGGTTATCAGTGAATCTGAGCGTGATGTCCCTTCCTAAATTACAAATAAGTCCTTAAACTTAGAGTTGTGGTTGGCCCAGGCCTGGCAGCTGCTGGTGGCAGCAATGTCGGGGGACAAGGGCAGGGATTCTTCTCCTGCTTCTCCTCCTCCTTCTACTTGTTGAATTGTCACTAGAAGATTAACTTTTTTCTAAAATTAAATTTGAGGAACTCACTCTCCCACATAAACTCTTCAATGGCTCCCCAGTGCCTTGAGAACAGAGCCCTAACTCTTTAGCCTGGCCCCCGAAGCCCTGGATGCCTTGATGTGGGGACCCTCCCACCTCTCCATCAGGGTCCCTAGGACTCCCTCCCTCCCCCTCCCCACTCCATCCTGCTGATGCTGAACCAATATGAAAAGACTGAAATCATAGAAAGTATCTTTTCCAATAACAATGCAATGGAACTAGACATCGATACCAGAAGGAAAATGGTAAAATCCACAAATTTGTGGAAATTAAAGAACACACTTTTAAACCACCAGTGGGTCAAAGAATAAATGACAAGGGGAGTTAGAAAATACCTGGAGACCAGTGAAAAGGAAAACACAATGTCCCATACCTTATGAGATGCAGTGAAGACGGAGCTAAGGGGAAGTTTATAGCTACAGATAGATGCTCACATTAAAAAAGAAGGAAGACCTCAAATCAACAACCTAACTCCATGCCTCAAGGAACTGAAAAAGCAAGAACAAACTAAACCCAAGCTAACAAAGGAAGGAGATAATAAAGATGAGAGCAGAGATAAACAAAACAGAGCATAGAAAAACAATAGAAAAAAAATCAACAAAATTAAGGATTACTTTTTGAAAAGATCAACGAAAGTGACAACGCTTATCGAGAGGAACTAAGGAAAAAAAGAGAGAGAAGGCTCAAGTAATTAAAGTGAGAAATGAAAGAGGAGACATTGCAACTGAGTTTACAGACATAAAACAAGATTTTAAGAGAATATCGTCAACAATTGTACCCCAACAAATTGGATAATCTAGAAAAAATGAATAATTCCTAGAAATCCATACTACCCAGACTGGAACATGAAGAAATTAAAAAAAAATCTGGGGAATGTCATGTACAGCATAGCGACTATAGATAATAATACTGTATTTCAGCCCAGGCTGGTGTGGCTCAGTGGATTGAGTGCCAGCCTGCGAACCAAAGGATCGCCGGTTCGATTCCCAGTCAGGGCACATGCCTGGGTTGTGGGCCAGGTCCCCAGTAGGGGGCGTATGAGAGGCAATAGATGTTTCTCTGCCTCTTTCTTTCTCCCTTCCCCTCTCTAAAAAAAAAAATAAGATCTTTTAAAAAATAATACTGTATTTCATATTTGCAAGTTGCTGAGAGTAGACCTCAAAAGTCCTTGTCACAAGAAAAATATGTATAACTATACACAGTGATGAGTGTTATCTAGACTTAATGTGGTGACCATTTCTAAATATGTACACACATCAAATCATTACTGTTGTACACCTGAAACTGATGTAACACTAGGGGTCCATTATACCTCAATAAAAAGAAAAAAAACGAAAATCTGAACAGAGCTGGAAGGAAATTCAATGAGTAATCAAAAACCTCCTGACAAAGGAAAGCCGAAAATCACATGGCTTCACTGGAGCATTTTACCAACTATTTAAAGAAGAATTAACCCCAAACATCCTCAAATTCTTCCGGAAAAGCTTAAGGGGAGGGAACACCCCCAAAGTCATGCTGTGAGGCCAGCAGTACCCTCGTGCCAAAGCCAGACAGAAACACGAGAAAAGTGAACCATAGACCAACATCCCTGAAGGATCCAGACTCCAGAATCCTCAACAAGACCCTGGCCCCTGAACTCAGCAGCACATTAAAAGGACTGTAACTGCGTGGGGTTTATTCCTGAAATGCAAGGATGACCCAACATACAAAAATCAATCGACATAATCCATACAGCATGTGAACGAACGGCAAAACCACATGATCATCCCAATTGATGCATAAAAATCTTTTGACAAAATTCAACAGAGTTTTATGATATTAAAAAAACCCCACTCAACAAACTCAGAATAGAAGGAAACTACTTCAACATGCAGTCATCTCCCCCTCATCCAGAGGGGATATTTCCCAAGCCCCCAGTGGATACCTGAAACCAGGGAGACTACTTCACCCTATTATACAAGGGGAGACCCAAAACACCCAGAACTTATTTATAAAAAAATGTGTATTTATTCCTACGCGTTTAAACTTCAGTCACCTTCGAAGTACTCTCCATCTGATGCAATACACTGATCGAGACCTTTTCCCCACGACTCCAGTGTTTGAACTCGTCAATTTTGATGCCTTTTAGTGCTTCTGCCATTTTTTGTTTCACCTCTTCCACATCGGCAAGCCGATTTCCTTTGAGGACTTTTTTCATCTGGGGAAATTAAAAAAAAAAGTCACTTGGAGAGGGATCAGGTGAATAGGGAGGGTGGGGCACGGGGGGTCCTGCTGTTTTGGGTCAGAAACTGGGGAGCACGCAGCGCGGGGTGGGCAGGCGTGTGGGTAAGTCACCCCTCATGAAACCGGCAAACACGTGAGAGAGTCTTCAGAAAAAATTCCCTCACGCTGAACGCAGCCTCTCATGTCAACAGCAGCTGGTGCACTGATACAGATGGGCTCCTAGGACACGCCCCGAGCGCGGGAGACCTGGACTGCAAGGGGCCCGCCCTCCAGAGGATAATTCCCGTTATTTGGAGTCCCCCCATCATATATACATACACACACACACACACACACGCACTATGTTTTTTCCTATACATACATGCATACACGTTCCGGCACATCAGAACAGCCAGTATCACCACTCTTGTGCTTCGGGGCCCTTAATAAGTAAAATGAGGGTGATTCCGACGCCCACACTGAGGTCCCTTCAGTGCCCGCCCGTCTGGTGACCAACATGGCTGCTGCGTGAGTGACGTGACGTGGGGGCGTCCGCCACGGGGACCACCCGGCAGAGGGACGTTCTCGCCCCCGGCGGGACAAGCAGCTGCCGCGAGATTTCATCATGCCAGTCAGAACGGGTGCAATTTAAAATGGATGAATTATTTATTCGTGGAATTTTCCGTTTCATACTTGCCGACCACCGTTGACGTGGGTAAGTCAAACCTTGGAGTGTGAAACCGTAGGTTGGGGAGGGGGGGTTACTGTAATAAAGGCCATATATTGGGTTGGCCAAGGAGTTCATTTGGCGGGGTTTTTTGCCCCCTACGATGGCTCTAGTAGCGCTTAGCAGTCTTTAACTCCGCTGGAAACAATTTTGTCGGTTTGTATTGGGACAGCTGCCATGTCAGCGTGTATTTTTTTAAAAAACGTTTCAAAATTGGTGAATTTTGGTGTAGCCTAGCCTTTTTAATATTGAAAATGAAAGAAAGTATGCGACGTGGTCAGCATATTATGCTTCATTATTTCAAGAAAGGTGAACATGCAACTGGAACGCAAAAAAAAAAAAAGATGTGTGCGGGGTATGGAGAAGGCGCCGTGACTGATCGAACGTGTCAAAAGTGGTTTGCTGCGGAGTTTCAAGCTGGAGGATGCTCCACAGTCAGGTTGACCGGTTGAAGTTGGTAGCTCTCCAATCGAGTACAATCAACATTATACCACAGGGGAGATAGCCGGCATCTTCATAATATCCAAACCAATTAAGTGATTGGTGAAAATGAAAAACTTGTCTTTTATTTTACGGAAAAAAAGCACATGGACTTTTTGGCCAACCCGACAGCTCACAGGATACTCCACAGGGAAAGACAGAAGGCTTCGCCCCTAAGGGCAGGAGCACGACAGGAAATCCTGCTTCTTCCCCTCTAATTCAACACAGTCCTGGAAGTTCTGGCCAAAGCAATTGCTCTATATTGTCATTCAAGTCAAGGGACCCCAAAGAGCCATATATGACCAAATGAGCTCCCCAAGAGTGTACCAAGGTCACTCTATGGGACAAAGAAAATCTCTTCAACAAATGGTGCTGGGAAGAGTGTAAATTCACAGGCAAAAGAATAAAATTGGACCTTTACACCAAGTACCAAAATTTATTCCAAATGGATCTGAGACCTAAGCATAAGACCCCAAACCATGAAATTCCTTTAAAAAAGCACAGGGGGAAAGCCTCATGGCACCGATTTTGTCACAAAAGCAAGGACAGGAACAGATACTTGCACTCCCCTGTACACAGCAGCACTATTCACAGTGGCCAAAACACAAAGTAACCCAAACGTCCGTCGGTAAGTGAATGGATAAACGAAATACGGTGTATTGTATACAGGGGACTATTACTCAGCCTTAAAAAAGGAAAGAAGTCCTGTCATGTGCTAAACATGGGGGAACCCTGAGGACATTATGCTAACTTATACCAGCCAGTCACAAAAAAATCAATACTGTAGATTCCACTTACAGGAGGTACACAAAGCCATCAAATTCACAGAATGGTGGTTACCAGGGGTGGGATAAGGGGAAATGGAGAGTTTTTTTCATCCTCACTTAAGGATATGTTTATTGATTTTAAAAAGAGAGGAAGGGGGAGAGAGAGAGAGAAATACCGATATGAGAGAGAAACATCGATCAGCTGCCTCCTGTACACGCCCCAACTGAGGATCAAACCCGCAGCCTAGGAATATGCGCAGCCATGGATTGAACCTGTGACCTTTTGGTGTATGGACAATGCTCCAACCAGCTGAGCCACCCAGCCAGGACAGGAAACTGAGTCTTTGTGTCATGTGTACGCTCTCAAGTTTTGCCAGAGGAAAAAGTTCTGGAGCTCTGTCCCACAACAATGCAAAATACACTTAATGCTACTGAACTGCACACTTGAAAAGGGTGAAGATGGTAAATTTTATTATGTGTGTTTTTACCACCAAAAAAAAAAGTATTTTTCAACCATGAAAAAAAAGGAAAGAAAGAAAAAAAGAGACCTTCTCACCTTTTTAGGTGAATCTGAAGTGGCCAGGTTTGTAAACCATGGATCCAAAGCGATCCTGGATGGCTTCTGGGAGGAAGAGGAGTTGGAAGCTGGACTTTGAAGGGTGGAAATGTTCAGGTTGGGTGAAGAGGGGGAAGTTACAAAGGGAGGAATTAGTTCAGCCGCAGTGTCATTATCATCGTCACCAACATTTATCACAAGTGCCTATCACGTGCGGGGCGTGTGGTTCATGCATATTCTCTGATTAATCCTCTGTGAAGTGGGGCAAGGCCCAGCTGCGCCTCTGTGCTCTGCACCAGGGTGGGGCATGGCCCCTTGCCCCTGCCACTCCCAGACCTCCCCTCTGAATGACGAATAACCCCCAGGGGTGGCAGGATGCCTAAGGCCTGTCCTGCTCTGGCTGAACAGGACCAGGTGGCTCAGGGCTTCATTCTCCTGCAGGTGGCTGGCACTATGGGCATTGATTGGCATGGGGGCACCTCAGGTCCCTGTCGGCGCCCTCTGCTGGAGGCTCCTGGCCTGGCACGTGTCTGTCGGCTCTGGGCATTGGGCCCAGTTGGCTTTCATTTTTTATTAGAATGATGGGATGTCTTTTCAAGCCCAGGTGATATTAATTACAGCCTGTTGTATAACAACCTAAGGTTTCATGCAGGACAGAGCTCTCTGTCTCAGAGGCCTCTGGTCCCCAGGACACTCCCTGCCCACCACCAAAAAAAAGGACTTTTCAAAGATTCTGGACTCTCTCCACCTTCTGCTGCTCAGCCTGAGACTTCATCCCCTCCCCCACCCCAGCCCATCCTCAGGGTGGCCAATCAGGCAGCCCCCTGGAGCTCCTGGTCATTCTGGAAGCTGCTCCTTAAGAATGGAGAGTTCTAGAAATCTGATCTAAAAGCTGGACACCGATTCTTGCTCTGATAAAGAAGCGTAGCAGAGCCTACTGTTGCAGGATTCTTCCAAGAGGGGCCTCCACCTCTCTGACACCAGAAACACCACAAGTACCAGAATGAATTCCTGCCTTGAGCTTAGGGGTTTGCACCCCTCTTTGAGCAGCAAGCTCTTGGGAACCACCCTACTGGGCCTTCCCAGCACTGAGGCAGCTGCCGAACACAGGATTCCATGCAGGGAGAGGGGAGGGAGGGGGCGTTTTTAATTGTGAAGTTCCAAGCTCGCTGAAAACACTTATTTAATCCATGATCTAGTGGAAAGGCTTGGATGTCAGCTGTGAAACAGAAAGCAAAAACGTACAACCATGGGTGATAAATAAAAAAGATTTTGGATCCAAAAACCTTGTCCATATTTGTGATGAGGGCTGATTTTTTTGAGAAAAAGCAAGTTGAGTGACGGAGAATCAGAGGCGCCAGAGCAGATGGGAAGGGGGCTTGTGAGCATCTCAGAGGCTCTCTTACGGGAATTTCCCTTCACATGGTATGGTTTCCCTCTTTCTTGACATAGGCGTATCAAGGAGAACGCCGTCTTCCACCTGCTTTTCACAAGGGTACAAGGAAGGCGTGAGTCTTTGCCACTGCACCACGATGCCAGTCATCCTCGACCCAGAAGGGAAGTAGAGGAGACAGAGCAGGAGGTGGTCTGTCAGCACCTGGGCCACAGGTGGCAGGGGAGAGGCGGGACCTGCAGAGAAAATCACCCACTGGAGGGAGTAGGTGAGACAGCTACCACCGCTAACCACCCGTTTATCAGCAATGCATGTAGAACCCGAGACCTTTTGATGTTTGGGGATAGCAACGAAGCTAAGCCGAGGCCACGGCTCCCCTGCTGGCCGCTGAAGGCCGAGCTCTGACATGCAGGGGTGCGGCCTCTCTCTCCCCGAACCTACCTGCCTTATGCACGCCTCCCTCTCCTTTGTTCCCCCAGACGATGGGGTCAGATGTGTGTCTCTGCCTGAAACACACATCTGACCCCATCCCTTTGCACCCCCTCCAAAACTTTTGGGGTTGCCCAGTGCCTACGCAGCATTTCTCTGGTATAGTCCTTAGAACCCTTATTGGTTGGTCGAAAAAGTTGAAGAAAGACTATACCACACTGTTAGCCTTAGAGAATCCCACCACAAAATGATACATTAAGGGCTTCACGGCATCTTTCTGTAATGGACCCATTTCACTTTTTTACTCCGTGAATTCTTAACTGTATTGGACATAGAAACCCTTCCCACTCATTCAGTTAACAAATATACTGTAGGAATCGTTGGCCGACAAGATAAACTCCAGATACTTTAAGGAAGCATCCAAGACCCCTCCCTTTTGGCCAGAGGCCCCCTTCGCAGCCTGGCCCCTCAGAGCTCTTGCAGAGATGCGCCCTGGCCCCCCGCAGTGACCACACACACAGGCTCTGCACGTCCATTCCTGTTTTGTGGTCGTTCATGTCGCTCCTCCTCCTTTTCCTGTGGAGGCTGGTGTACCTGCTTCCATTCCTGTGCCCGAGCCGGTGCCAAGGGCTGAACTCTGTCACTGACCCCAAACTGAGCCGAGCCACCTGCAGCCACACAGCTGCCCCACTGACGGGCCATGTGGTGTGAACTTGGGTGGGCTCCTGTGTGTACAAGGACACAGAAGGTCCCTGTCCCTGAGGGTTCTACTCCACGCTGTCTGCAGGCTGGGCCGTCTGCCCCCAGCTCTCTGCAGAGCCCTCTGCCCGCACTGCGCGCCGTTATGGAAAGCGGGGAGTTCATCAAGCAGGGGCAGGAGAGGACCACTGAGCCCACAGGAGGGGGTGGGCAGCCAAGGCTCCCCAAATCCAGTCAGGAGGCTTGCAGGTCCCCGAGACTGAGCTGGGGCCACCTTTCACTTGGGGTTTGTTTCAATGACTGTGACTGCGGACATTTTCCCAGGGTTTTGTTTTCCGGTATTTTCAGTGAGCGGACTTAAGGTGTCTTTTGGCCATTTCCCTACTGGGCTTGTACCGTTTAGAAAAACGCAGTCTGTCCTTTTGCTTGTTGTTACTTTTTTTTTTTTAATTACACGAGTGATTCATGAGAGCGTTCTTGTTATAACAGAGTAAAAGTCATACGCTTCAGATAGAGCTCCTATCCTCTGTGCCACTGCAGATGCTGTCCGTCTGTCCGTCCCTCCTGACCTCTGCCCAGGCGCTCATGTGTGATATATTCATACAAAAATAAACAGCTACGTTTAGTGTGCACCTTTCCTCTTTATGCAAACACTATACTAACTGTGACTTAATGTGCCATGGAATCACTTGTAGTTTCTTAGTACGGTAAAGTGTGACTTATGTACGTAACCCAAAATGTTCTTTTTTCCCTTAATTTCTTCGAGTGGTTCTAAGTTTAAAGTTGTTTCTTCTCCAGGTGTCTGTTTTCTTTTCCTTGCGATTTTTAACGGTTATTGCTATCCTTATTTGCAGTAGAATTTATTTGTTGTATTATAGGAGATGAGGTACAAAGTTTTTTCCTAATTTCAGCCAGTTATCCCAGAATGATTTTTAAAATAAGCCCTTTCTCTTCCCAACGACGGCACTTCATTATGTGTGAAATCAGTATGTGTATCGCTGTCTCGTTTTTCTCTCTTTTAATCTATTAAAATCACTGTACATCTTTTCCCTAATACACAATTTTAAATATCATAATCTTCTAATGTTTTCTATCTAGGTCTATTCTCTCTAGCTTTACTGTGATTTTAGAGGATTTTCTTTGAAATTTTGTTTATTCTTCTAAATGAATTTTATAATCTTTTTTCAAAAAGTTTGAAAAAGAATCACATTTGAATTTGCACTAAAGCCCATATACTAATTTGACCTTTCCATCTGTACATTAATTCACCTTTGCATCAGACATGGGCATGTGTTTCCTTATTAAGGCCCACTTTTATATCCCTCAGGGAAAAAATTCTCATTTTCTTCATATGGAAAATGCTGCGTTCTGAACTAATTTATATAACGCAGAGTTACCCATGCCTCAAAACTTTAAATGACATCCCTCCCCTCCCCCCACCCCAGTAAAACCATCTGGACTCAGAACTTTTGGGGGCAATGTTTTTGATAGCTTTCTTAAATTCCTCTTCCACTCATTTATTCATGAAACAAGTATTTATTTCAGATGCCTGCTATGTGCCCAGCCCAGTTTGGTCTAGCAAGGCCTCGGCAGCATGCAAAACAGATTTCTTACAATTATCTCAAAATACAACATTAATTTAAAAAACCCACTATTATCGCAAAATGTTTATTTTTTTTTTAAAGGAAAGCTCTTTTCTCAGGAAGTTCCTATTCTAGTGAGGAAAGAAGGGAAACACGTCATCAATTGGGCAAATGTCTCATCAGCTGCTGAGAAAATGGAAATGCGGGACGGGTGGAAGGGGGATGGGGAAGGGGAGGGGGGAGGGGTGTTGCTTTAAAAGCTGATGGGGGGGGTCGGGTCTCTGTCCAGGGAGCATTTGAGCAGAGACCCAAGGACGCAGTTTACATTTTCTACTTCTGATCTCTCACATAGAGGAAACTCTACTTTTTTTTTTTTACCCCAGAAAAGTATCTAGTTCATTTAAGTTTTCAAATCTGTCAGCTCATAATATCCTTTTATATTTTTAGCTTATGTCTGTTGTGATTGCTGCCATTTACTTCACCTTCAGTTGGCTTTGTTTCTGTTTTATTTTTTTCTTCATTACATTTGCCCATAGTATTCTTTTAACTTTTGTTTCTACTGAAAGAACCAGCTCAAGAACACAGGTATTATTTGTTTGACTGTTTTTTTAGTTTCTAAGTTACTCTTTCCTACCTTTTTCCTGATCCCTTCCTTCCTTATCTTTATTTGGGGAGTTGCTTTTTTATTATTATTATTATTTCTAAATGATTTCATGGATATTTTGTTTAACTTTTTCTCAGTTTCACAATAACATCATCACAAAAGCTACAGAACTTTTTGGGTAAAGCTTAACACGTATCCCGCTGGTTTTCATAGGTGCAATTCTCTGTTATTTTTCTTAATTATCAGTTGGTTCTTGATTTCCTCCTCTACCCAAAAGCTATTTTGGGGAATTTTCAATTGCCGATTTTTAATATGAGGTTCTTGTTTCAGCCATACTGTGAACAGAGAACGTGGGCCCTAGGACTTCTCTATTTCAAATGTAATGGGATTTTCTTTACGGCGGAAAATAGGATCTGTTCTTTAAATTATTTTGCAGAGCCTGGAAAGTGGGCTGAATAACTTACAGCCCAAGCCAACAGTCACTGTGTCCCCAGGAACTGGCGGACAGAACAAAATGTGAACAGGAAGTAAGCTTCAAAGAGGAAGTGATTTTGATACAAAGGGACAAAGCACTAGCCTTTTTCAGGACTGACTACAGGCCAGGCACGACGCTAGGCACACCGCACGCACTGTCTCACTGAGGGGCCAGGTGGGGTTGGTTCTTCAGAGCCAGAAGCCAGGGCTCAGAGAGGCTAAGTAACTTCCTAAACTCCGTCTCCTGCTCAAGGCCATGTCCTCTTTGCTTTGCTGAGTAGGTCCCCACTTTCCTTTCAAGACCTATTTTTCATTAATTTTGTTTATTTTATTGATTCCAAAGGAAGGGAGGAAGACAAAGAAAATGTTGACGTGAGAAACATCAATCAATTGCCTCTTGAACGTGCCCTGACTGGGGATCAAGCCCGCAACCCAGGTGTCTGCTCTGACCAGGAATCAAACCTGCAACCTTCTGGTTTGCAAGACGACACCCAACCAACTGAGCCATACAAACCAGGGTTCAAGACCCATTTCACAAAATATCACCTCTCCTAAGGAGGCTTCCCAAAGGTGAGAGCAGGGTACCTTTCTTCTGTTTGCTCGTCTTTTTAAATTTTTTAAAGATTTTATTTACTTATTTTTTAGAGAGAGGAAAACGGAAGGAGAAAGAGAGGGAGAGATACATCAATGGGTGGTTGCCTCTCATGCGCCCCCTACTGGGGACCTGGCCCACAACACAGGCATGTGCCCTGACTGGGAGTCGAACCAGCGACCCTTTGGTCAGCACTGGTGTGAGCCACACCAGCCAGGGCATGTTCCCTAGTCTTACGTCGTCCCCCTTGGTTGCCTGGGGGACCCTGGAAGGTGGCCAGCACATTAGGGGTTCTCAATAAATGTGTGGTGATGAAGTGAAGCAGAAAGGCAAAGGGAAGAGACCACAAATCAAACTAATATCTGGAAATCGAACACAGCAAGGCTATCCCCCTGTGGCACCCCTCCTGCACCCCTGCCAAGCAGGTGCGACCTGGGCGTTTCCATGCAAACACAGTAATGTCCATGGCTCCTTCCCCGTGCAGAGTGCATTCCAGTCCACACAGCATTGTCCTACGTGCATGATCAAGTTCGACCTCAGCCACACAGGTCACCCTGAGCCCATCATCTAGGGAGTGAAGCATTCCCATAGGGAGTCTGGCCAAGGTCATACAAGCCAAAACAGCCAAGAGCTCCTTAGACTCCAGTCCCTGCCGCAATCAAAGTTGAACCCAGGCCCCTCCTGATGTCATAGCAGAGACACACGGACGCATAGACCTACTTTACTCCTCTTGTCTCACTCACCATCACACACGAGTGTCTTTTTTCCCCCCAGACGACATGTTTAATTAATGCCGTCAAGGAAATTCATGAGAGTAATCCCTGAGGTTACATGCTGATGCATTTATCTGTCCTTACGAACGATACACATTTACTGAGCGCCCCCCCTCCACCCCCGCTACTGGAAGGCCCTGGACACGGTGACCCAGGGGCGGGCTGGGGAGGACAGTGTGGAGGGATATGCAGGGCGGCCCTGCCCACAATCCCACAATCCACCCACGGCATCCAGGCCTGCCTCCTCCTCCCCTGTCTTCCCAGCTCAACTGGCAACTCTTTATCTCCCTTCACAAAAAGCCCCATTCTTTTTTTTTTTTTTTCTTTCTTTCTTCCTTTCTTTTCTTTTTTTTTTTGCACAATACACTTTCACAATAGTCTATTCAACCCCAGAGCCCAAATCATCAGCAACCAAAACACTGTTTCCTCTTTCCTCCCAGGCCTTCACACATCTCCAGGGCAGGAGAAATACCTGCAGTCTGCAGCACAACTTCCTGGTTGCTCAGCTCCGATTGTAAACTTCTTGAAGGCCTGACCCGGGTCTTTGAGTATGGAGTGAATGAGAACCCTAGGTCTGTCCTCTAACTGTATGTTACTGTTTAATAAAAAGTAGTATGGTCAGCCCTGGCTGGTGTGGCTCAGTGGATTGAGTGTTGGCCTGTGAACCAAAAGGTCGCAGGTTGAATTCCCAGTCAGGGCACATGCCAGGGTTGCAGGCCGGGGGGGGGGGGGGTCCCCAGGGGTCCCCAGCGGGGGGGGGTGCGAGAGGCCCCCCCCAGTGGGGGGTGTGCGAGAGGCAACCTATTGATGTATCTATCACACATTGACGTTACTCTCCTCTCTTTCTCTCTCCCTTCCTCTCTCTAAAAGTAAATTTTAAAAAAAAATTTAAAAGACTTATTTATTTTTAGAGGGGAAGGGAAGGAGAAAGAGAGGGAAACACCAAGGTGTGGTTGCCTCTTGCACGCCCCCTACTGGGGACCTGGCCCGAAACCCAGGCATGTACGTGCCCTGACTGGGAATTGAACCAGCGACCCTTTGGTTCGCAAGCCAGCACTCAATCCACTGAGCCACACCAGCCAGGGCTAAAAAAAATATTTTTTAAAATAATAATATAATCATTATAGAGATGGGGCAAATATGCTAAGAAAGAAAGAAAGAAGAAAATAAAAATCACCTATAATTAAAAAAAAACAGAAAGAGCTTTAACTTATTTGTATTTCTAAGTCTTTTTCTTTCACATGTATTTTTGGGGATAAATATACAAGCGTATACCAAATTACACAAAAATATAGTTCTGTTGCATACGCAATTTTGGGTCTTGCTCAGTATATTACCAACATTTCCCAATTCATTAAATAGTCTTCAAAAACACGTTTTCTTAATAGCTGTATCGTATCAGACCATTACTTCAACCATTTCCTCATTGTGAATACTTTGGTTTTTTTCTTCCTTGACTTCCCTTTTCCTTTATCTGTTTGTAATTTTTGCCAACATAAACAATATTCTGGTAAACATCCTTAACACACATCTTCGTCCACACTGCCGATTCTTACAAGTAGATCTCTAGGACCAGAGTCACGGAGCCAGAGGCTGTAAACTTTTAAGCTTCCCTTGATCTCTAACATTCAATTACATTCCAGGCTTTGTACCCATGAGCTTTTATGTATGTATTTGTTTTTAACTGGTGAAGTTGGCAGTTTCCTGTTTATGGTCCACGCCTATGCTTCCCTGGGTGTATTTTTAGTCTTATATTTATGCAAATAAGGCCGGTGATATCATGGGGAATAAATCCACACAAATACCCACCCTTGGTCCCAGGCCGGGGGTCCTTAGAGGGGAGTGCATGGACACACACACACCCTCACTTCTTCTGGGAAAATAATCCTCAAATGCTGGATGTTCACCCCACCCAGACTTCTGCTTCCTTGGGGGTTTCCCCTCAAAGCCCAGATTATTCCTAGATGGTTATACACTTCTCAGAAGGTTGGGTTGCTGCCCCACACAGCCCCTATGGGACTGTGTCACCACTTCACTTCCCAGTGACGCGCTCTCGGTCCCAGGTCCCCCGCAGTCTCCAGGGAGCCCTGGGTGCCCCTCCGCTGAGAAGGGATAATGTGAACATTTCTCAAGAGGGAAGGAGATTTGCGAAACATCTGCCTTCTGCAGCCCCTGTCAGTTCACTCCTGGGGTCCGACACCTTCCCTTGGCCGATTCCAGTTGGGAGGGTTAGTACTAAACATGGAACATGAAGTAGTGCCACGCCACTGGCAGTTTTTAAAATGACTGTCTGGTCCTGTCAATGAGAGCCACAGACCTGAATGACCCCCCGTTAGTCTCCCCACGGTCACTCTGGTGAGCATATCCATTCAAACCCTGAAGACTTCGTCCCTGTTCTCAGTTTACAAGAGGTGGGTAAGAACATTCTGGGAAGTCTGTGGCAGGCATGCATCCTCCCTGGGGGAAATCCTGAGGATTAATACACCTTATAATAACAAACCTTCCTTCCCATTTCAGCTGAGGGGTGGCAACCATGGGGTTCTGAAATGCCCAAGGGAGACCCCCTGGACTGCTTCTGCATAACAGCCCCTTTCTTTCTCTCTAGTGAGAATCTGGTTGCTTCTCCCCGGGCTCAGGCGGGTCAGGAGGTGTGGCGAGGCCCTGGTCGTGTCTGACCGTGACTTCAGGCCTAGGAACCTTGGCACGGGTTTTACAACTTACGAAAAACTCTCTCAGGTATTACCTGTTCTGTATTACCTGCCTTCATTCCTCCCGGTCCCAGGGCGCTGACATTAGTGAATTAAAAAGGTGCCAGGCTGGTGTAGATCAGTGGGTTGAGCGCAGGCTGCGAACGAAAGGATCACCAGTTCAATTCCCAGTCAGGGCACATGCCTGGGTTGCAGGCCAGGTCCCCAGTGGGGGCCACGTGAGAGGCAACCACACATGGAGTTCTCTCCCTCTCTTTCTCCCTCCCTTCTCCTCGCTCTAAAAATAAATAAATAAAACCTTAAAAAAAAAGTGTCAGAGAGGGAAGTGGGTCACCGGCCCAGACAGGTTCTCCCAGGGAGGCAACCTGGACTAGAAGATAAAGGGGAAGGAGAGGGGCCTGTCTCTCTAAAGAGAAAACAGAGATGCTCAAAGGAACTCCCAACTGGACACGGGCTACAAAGTCCTGGCTCCACCACCCCATAGTTGTGACCTTGGGACTTTTTTTAGATTACTGTGCCTTGGTCCCATCAGAATATGACATCTGCCTGTCACAAAGGTGACGGTATTTCGTCACAGTGGGCCCCTAAGAGAGAAAAACTGGCAACATCCCACAAGTCTTGACAATGGATTTATACAAGTTAAGATAAGTGCACGTCACAGAATCACGTTCGTCAAGAACGTTAATGTGGGTGTTGGTAGAGAGGGAAAGGTATTTTGTGACACATCATTGGGCGAAAGCGACTGCAATGCAGTAGGCATAGGGTTACGTCATTTTTGTTAATTTTGTAAAAATCACATATTTACATGTATAGTCACTCATTTGTTGAGCAATGTTTACTTTGTGTGGTTCGATTATGTGTATTTCCATGTAAATACGTGGGTATAAAATGTCCACAGATGCACACCCAACTATAATGGCTCGGTGGGGGTTCCTTTTCCGTTTTGCTCAGCTGACGTTCCGATTCTTTCACAATGAACATGTGTTGTAAAGAAATAATAGACATGCAGAATGTTTGCAGTGCAGGACCTGGAGCACTGGTGTGCCCGGATCCAGGGAGCAGGTGCTGGTGCCAGCTTCACCCGCACGTTGCTTGGGGAACCCAAGCAAAAGGCTAAGATTTACATCGGACTCCAGAGGTGTCAATAGCCCCTTCTCGCCTTCCCTCCTCCACAGTGCGCCTCTCTCCACTGGGCCAGCTCAGCCAGGTACCTGCTCCTAGGGGCCCTCTTTTCTGACCCCTATTCGTTTCTCCGGCAGGATGCTTCTCCACGGATGCGGCCAGCCCTTCATAACCAGTCTCCACACCCTGTCACACTCCTGAGATAACAACTTGGCCACCGCGATGAGACGTAGGTGTTCCCCATCCCGGCCACCTGTTGGGACACAGGGCATCTTTCAGTGACTGCTTCCTCCACAGAGGGCTCATCTCATTTTCTGACCTGGTGAGTCATTCCGGTTTCGACCCAGAACATAACCTCATTTTAAAATAGTAAAGGCACCTCCCTGTCACTCCCTGATTTATAAAACTAATGAACAAAAGCTACCATGTATGGGCACTTTGTACTGGACACCACGCTGCACATGGGCTCACGTAAGCTTCACCAGCACCTGTGAGACGGGTGTTTTCATCCCCATTTTGCAGATGAGAAAACAGAGACCAACTTGCCCCGGGGCATGCAGTGAGGAAGCCTGGGCCCTTCATCAGAAGGCGCTGCCTTTGCAGCCCACTGACCTGCCTTCCCTGTTTTATAAGTGGGGAAACAGTCTAGGTTATTATTCCCTGAGGCTTTATTCACCCAAGTGCTTTGAGTTAGCAACTGTGAGAGGCCGAAATTGGAACAGCTCCCTGGTACCCGCTGCCTTCCTCCCATGATGCCTGGTCATCACGGTCACACTCCCTGCTGTCTCCTCCCCCACGGGTGCCCTGATACTGCCTACACTCCCACACACGCACGCCACCCTGCAGCAAATACTTGTGGCAGTTCCCAGAATCAGTAAGAATGTGCTCTCCAGCCCCGAGGGCTTTGGACAAGCTGCATGCGCACGCATTTGCTTGGCACCGGCCTACTCCTCTAGATGTAACCTTCTCCAGGAAGCCACCCTTGAGCACCCTAGTCGGAGCACCCACTGTGATGCTTCCTTGGTTCATCTTGACACGCATCCCCTGGCATTGTGGTTGCTGGTCTTCTTGCTGCTTCCCGGGTCTGCAAGGCCTAATCGAGGGCCAGGGGTGCTGGTGGTCCTTCGTGCCCAGCACAAGAGCACACACGCAGGCGATACGCAGGAAGCATTTGTTCAATGAACGCTTGCCAATCACAGCTGCGTTGTGCTTTGTTTGAAGGATGCAGCTTAGGTGCACTGAGCAGGAGGACACACGACAGAAATGTGGCTTCCTAGTAAGAGGGCAGAGTGGGCGCAGGCTCTGGGGTCACGGAGAGGGGATATTCACCGCGCTGACATTAACACCAAGGTGTCCTCCTCACTCAAGCCAAGTCTCAGGCTACTGTTTTCTTACTCCCAGTCAGAAACAAATCATGTTCTGAATGACTGAAGTCAGCCCTCACAACACCAGGAGCTGGTTTAGGGTGGGGTGAGGGGCAGTGGCCTTGGGGCTCCAGTCATCAAAGGCCCAGGCCTCCTGACTGGGGGGGGGGAGAGGTGAAGAGCAGCAGGTCCGTCCGGGGAGGCTGCAGTCACTGGGGGAGAGACAATGGGGCTCAGCATCTGCTCCTTGCTGGGAGAAGGGACCCTCTAGTGAAAAGCCAGGGAAAGCAGGGAAGTGTGGGAGGAATTGATGAGAAGGGGTGGAGCCAAGGAGATGCAGCCGGGAGGAAGGAAGAGAAGGAAGAGAGGTGGGAGGCGAAGGATCCAGGCTTTCCTTCCTCTCACTGACATGGTCTTGAAGCTGCAGCCTTCTCAGGCATTGTTTCCTGTGGGAACCCAGAGGGGTTGGGGGGGGGTGGCCCACGGAGACCTCACGTTTTTTCCCCAGCCCTTGGCGGCAGCCCCAGTCCAAGTCCCAGGCATCCAGCAGGTGCTCAATACTTACTTGGGAAAATGAGAAATGTGGCCAACTTTGCTCTGGGAACTTTTCCCCTGTCATCTCCCCACTTCCCCAGAGAAGCCAAGGGCAGAGCAGGTCTTGGGAGCATGCCCAGGCGCCCCATGAATAATTGATCCTTCGTGGTGGCTCTGCCCAGCTCTGTTCCGAGGACAGCCTCGGAGTCAAGACGCGGCTCGGAGGAGTGGGCCTTGCTGGTTGGAGGCCGAGGGTCCGGCCTGCCCGGGAGCTGGAGGGAGGCCAGGCTGTGCCAAGCCCCCTGCAGGGACGCACAAGGGCCTGACCCTGCGAGGAGAACGGCCACGCCTCGGCGCCCCCAGCAGTTCGAGCCGGGCCGAGGCCCAGGCTCTGGGATTGGAGGGTCCACCAGAGGACTACGACCCCAGCTCCCCAGCCCCGTCCCCACGCGGGCCGGGCGCGCGCTCGCCGCCCGCGCCGCTCCCTCGAGCCTGGCTGTCCAGGGCTCTGCCAACAGCTGTTTCAAGGCTCTTTTACAGTTCAGCGCGGTGCGGGGACGCCTGCTCCAAGCCCATCTGCCTACTTTAAAAATACAGGAGTAAAGAACACACCCAGCCTTCCACCTCGGGGCCGGGGAGGGGTGACTGGGAGGCACCCGGAGCCGCGCCCCCCCCCTCCCGGCTGCTCTTCCTGAGGACGCCGCAGGCTTCCCTGGGGCTGGGGGGCCGCGCAGTCCCTGGGGCCCCTTTGTGCCGGGCCGGGCCCCCCATTTCCATGCGAGGCGCTGCCGCTGCCCCTCTCCCCCGCTTCACTTCATCTTTGTTCCCCTTTTCTGAAAGGATAAAAAAAAGAGAGAGAGAGAGAAAGAAAAGGAGGAAAAAAAGGCGTGACTTGATTTTCAAACGAAACTCCCACAGCCAACAAAACCCTTTTAGAGAAATAAGAAAGGAGGAAGAAGGAAGAAAAGAGGGAAGAAAAAAAAAAACGGGAGGGGGGCCGCCAGCCCTCCAGGCTTTCCATTTGAGTGGGAGAGTTGAACCGAAAGGCAGAGAAAGAGAGGAAGAAAAAAATCCTGTCTGCGGTGGAAAGAGAAAAGAAAACTTGGGCTGACAGGAGGGAGTGGGGGGGTGGAAGGAAGTGAGAAAACAAAAGAGAGATAAAAGGGCTGCTTTTCTGTCTCTCTTCCTCTGCGAGCTGGCTTAGGAGGAGCTGTTTTGCATCCCTTCACGTCAGCCCTGCCTCATTCCCTTCTTCCAGGGAGGGAGAGGAGCGAGAGAGAGAGAGAAACGGAGAGAGAGAGAGAGAGAGACGGAGAGGGGGGGGGGAGAGAGAGAGAGAGAGAGCCGCGGAGGGCGGGCGGCGGGCGCGCGTGGAGGCGGCGGCGGGCGCGCAGCAGCAGCTCGGGCGGTGGGTAGCAGGAGCCCCCGGCCCGCCGAGGGCCCCAGCCCAGGAGCCGCGCCCGGACCAGGGTGAGTGTCCCGCGCGGCCCAGGCCCCGCAGAACCGGGCGGGTGGGCGGTCGGGCAGTCGGGCGGTGGTGGGGGCGCAGGGGGCGCGGGGGTGGGTCGCTGCGGCCGGAGCCGGCCCGCCCCCCGCCTGTCCCCGGGGACGAACGCGCGCAGGCCCGCGCAGCGCCGCAAACATGTCGTCTTTCCCTTTCACTTCCACATTCCCTCCTGCCGGCAAGCTGCAGGGAGAGAGGGAGAGCGGGGGAAAGAGAGAGAGATGGCGTCTGGGGTGTGTGTGTGGGGGGGGGAAGCTGGGAGGAGGGGGAAGGGAGGGAGGAGAGCGCGCGAATGGGAGACGGAGGAGAGAGGAAGAGAGAGAGAAGCAGAAATGAAAGGAAAGCGCCGCGGTGGCGGCGGCCGCGCAGGAGGCCCGGGCCGTGGCAGCGGCGGCGGCGGCGGCTGCAGCGGGGCCCGCACGTGGGTGTCCCGGCGCCGGCGCGCTCCCCCCAGCCGCCAGCCCGGGACTCAAAGTTTCACCCCCCAGCCGCGCCGCCCCGCCCCTCGGCTGCCCACAAACTTTACTCTCCGGGCGGGTGGGGTGGCCGCGCGTCCCCGACACCCGGGGTGGGGGAGGGCGGAGCGCGCCTCCGGGGGCTCGGGGGTCCCCGAGGGCAGCTGTGCGCCGTGGGGCCCCCGCCGGAACGGCGTCGGGGCGCCTCAGCCGGGGACCTGTTGAAGATGCTCGCCGGCTGGCCGGGTCCCCACGGGCCTGTCCGGAGTCTCCCGAGTCTCAGTCTTCCTTCCTGGTCGCCCAGTCTCAACGTCTCCTCGCGGTCATTTTCCTAATTGGACAGAGATGGGGGTGTGATCCTCCGCGTCAGATTGGGGGCCTCGAGGCTGCCAGGTTGAGCGCGGGGGCCCGGGGACCGTTGGGGCAGCCTTGCGTCTCTACCCCGGCGCGCAGATCCCGCAGATCCGGCCCTCTGCCACCGCCCCCCTAACCGCGGACTTGCTAACTAGTGCGTATCGGGGGTATTTTTTGGTTTTGTTTTTTTTCCAACTTGCCTTTTAAGATGACTTTTATGGTCGCTGCCACTGTTTGCCTCCAGTCTGAGCTGTAGTTTGGGAAGATTTAAGAGGCCAGGGAGGTGCTTGCGTGGGTTTTAACTAACCCAAAACGGTCATTAATGTCTCTCTAAGCTCCGCGATGGTTGGGGCAAGGCGCTGCTTTAGCCTCACTGCCTTTCCATGGGGATCCTGTGAGGTGCTGGTCGTTCCAGGGAGGGACCATTCTCCAGGACCTCCCTGGAGCTGCTGGCCGAGTGTCCTAACTCCCTGCCGGCTTCGATCTGGAGGGGATATAACCAGTTCCAGTGGGCTCCTGGGAAATCTGCCCAATTTCCCCACAGGTGTTCGGAGAAGGACTTTGCACCCTTGAGGGTCACCCAGCCAACTTTGAAGCTACTCCCTCAGCCCTGCCTTTGAGTACGTGTAAGTAACAACAGGCAGAGTTCGTGTCTGCCAAGTAGAGGGCTTTCAGAGGACCTACTGGGCCAGGTGGGGAGGGTAAGAAACCCCACCCCACCCCCCAATGCTGTGAGACATTAGAAAATGTGATCAAAGCTGTGGGCCTGTCTGGTTTTGATTTTGGAGACTAAGTATGGCTGTCCCTTTCTCATTTGTTTTAAAGTGAATGTTATTTTCTAGAGCTTTTCTCGTGGTTTCATCAGGTGGTGCTCCGGCCAAGTGCCACCCTGTACCAGACACCTGCCCATCTTGGAACAGGAACTCTTAATCGGTTACCTGTAGTTCCCACTGAATTAGGGCTGCAGTAACCTGCAAAACCTGGCTTTCTGGCCCGAGGGCAGTGTGTGTGGGCTGGCTATTGGGTCAGGGGCCTGGGGCGTTTGAGTCACATTATTCTCTCTCCAGGCTCACTTGTGTGCCGGTGGAGGCAGACACAGTGAGGTGAAGTGGGCGTAAGAGTCTCACTCTTCTCCTCAGAGCAGATCCCTGGGTGAGTCTGTCCTGTGGAGTGTGGCCAGCAGGTCATTGGTTCTGTACTTGGGGGTCATTTCCATTCCCACTGGTGAGGCTTATTTTTAGGCTTGGTGTCTGGAGACAAGGAGACAGGCAAGGTCTGGAGTGGTTTTCAAGTTGGAGGAAGAGAGACCAATGGGCCCACCCAAGATTTTGCACAACTTCTATTTTAGATTTGCCTTGCGGCTTGGAGAGGCTTCTCTCCGAGTTGTGCCTGGAAAGCTGGCGTGAGTCTGACACTAGCAGAGAGGAAATAAGTGCAGGTGGACTCGGGTGTCTCAGGAGTCAGAACATGCCCCCCGCAGGCTCCCCATCTGGCTCACGTACCCCTGTCCCCAATCCCAGAGCAGGGGCTGGTTGCAGGGAATTAAGGGAGCTGTGAATCTGCTGAGCCTCCTGTCAATGGTGGTTGATCCCAGCCCTTGGGTTTCAAAGGCAGAAGAGGACCTTAGAAGTTGTGTAAAAAGAAACCGAGGCAGGAGACCGGCTCGATGCAGAGCCAGCACTTGACCCTGTGCCTTCCGAGTTCATTTCCAGTGCTTCCCACGAGGCCGCTGCCTCTCTACCTGCTGGGGAGCCCTTCCTGGCTTTGAGAACGAAACCATGGGCAGCTGCTCCGCGCGTGTGTGAGACAGGTGAATGCAGCCTTATGTTCCGAGTGTGTCACGCACACTGTCCTGGAGGATCTGGCAGCCCGTGTGACTGCTAGGGGGAACCCGGTGCTTCTGGCTGTTTTAACACAGATGTCTTCAAAGTCTACCAGTTGAACAGGCTGTTCCCAAGTCACACTTAGTGTTGCTTTTTTTTGTTTTGTTTTAAATCCGGAATGCTTTCTTCATGCTTTGGTACTTGCGATTTATTTGCGATTGGTCTGGGGAGAAGGTGGGGGTGTAAGGCTCTGACCTCTCTTGGCAGATTAGAACTCCTTGTACAACATCATTTCAGGAGGGTTGAGGTCTGTCTTCGTTCCTTGCGACACCCCTTGCCTGGCAGAACAGGGCCTGGCAGGTAGAGGGCCCTCAGTAAATACTTGTTGTGAATAAATGTACTGGATATTCGGCAAAAGATTTCCCTCCCAGAAGGGACGGACCCATGAGTGATGCAAGGTCGCAGGGACAGGGAAGTGATTGATGGAGGGAGCCACGGAGTTTTGCAGTGAGTCATTGCTTTCTGCAAGCTCCCGACAGGTAAGGCAGGAGGAGCTGGGAGGAGTAAACCCTGAGTGGGGTGGAGCTGATGGGTGGAGACTTGTGCGAAACAATAATGAGGACTGGATGTGGGAGAATGACAATAATTATATTTCTTGGGCCAGGCTTGGCGAGTATCATTGCTCTTAGTCCTCGCAGTTGCTAGCTACGATGCGATGATTTCCACTTGGCATGTCGGGGGACTGAAGCACAGGGGGGTTGAGTAGCTCATCCAAGGGCACAGAGCTGGTGTCAGAACCCAGGCAGGCTGGCTGCAAACGTGGCCTCCCTAGAATGGCGGCGGCGGAAAGGGTGGCAGTGGAAAAACGGGAAGAGAAGCGGCTGGTCTGCAGGGGAGGAGCGAGCCCGGTCAGGGAGCGTGCCCCCTGCTTTTGCTGCCAGGGCCCTCACAGCGCCCGAAGACCGCTCTCCCAGTGACAACTCTAAAGGGGATGCTTACTTGGGGGGCTTAACTGTTTTCCAAGCAGAGCGATGAGTGCAATTGAGACTATTTCCCACCTGATAAAGCTTTCGGAAAACTTTTTTGGGGGTCAGGGGGAGTATGCTTTTCAACTTAAATCAGGGTTGTCATGTATTTGAAACTGGTGGGAATTTTTTGTTTTTAAACACTTTATTTTTAGAGAGAGGGGGAGGCAGACAGGGAGAGAAACATCAACATGTGGTTGCCTCTCATGCGCCCCCTACTGGGGACCTGGCCTGCAACCCAGGCGTATGCCCTGACTGGGAATCGAACCTTGACCCTTTGGGTCACAGGCCCACTGAGCCACACCAGCCAGGACTGAAACTGGTGGGAATTTCAAAGCAAGTATGTCACTGTTGTCCTTGAAGCCAACAGAAGTTGTTTTCCTGGTGTGTAAACCACACCCACCTCCTGCAGGGTACTGGTCCAGGCCATTCCAGACCCCAGCAGCCACCCTTTTACCAATAGTGTGTGATTTCCCAGTCGCTGAGCCAGTCCGGTCCTCGTGGAGCTTGCAGTCTCCCTGGGAGACGGGTATTAAACTAATAATTACACAAATGCTCTTTAATTACAGTTGTTGCCAGTGCTTCAAAGGAAGGAGTACAGAGGCCATAGGAGCTGATAGTCAGGGAGGAAGAGGCAGGGAGGCCTTTCTGAAGAAAGGGCATTTGAACAGTCATGGGACGGGTGGGTGGAGACGCTTTCACCCGGGTGGGACAGTCCATTAACCTTGACCTAAACCCTTGCAGCTCCTTGTGATCTGTGCACCATCAGCATTACCATCTCCTGGGAGCTTGTTGGAAATGCAGAATCTCAGGCCCCGGGGCAGACCTGCTGAGTCTGCATTTTAGCAAGACTTTTGGGCAGGGTCACGTCTGAGAAATGCTGATGGAATCAAAGTTCAGAACCGAGAGGCTTTGCTGTGAACCGGCCGGGTGACCTCGGACAAGTCGCTGCTGTGGGCGACGAGGGAGTCAGGTCCAGTCACAGGCTTCCTTCTGGCTTCGCTGACCTTGGGCTCTTGCCTCCTGGGGCAGCCTCCAGGTTCACTGAGGACCCGGCTTACGCAGCACCCACCTCGGAGGTGCCTTTGGCGAGGGTGCAGCAGCAGCTCTCATCCACGCTCTGGTCTGACTTTGGGAAGTGGAGAAGACGGGCTAGACCATGAGAACTTTGGACAAGGAACAGAACAATTCACAGAAAGCATGTGGAGCTTGTCTTACGGATTTGGCCTGAAGCAAAAGAAATGCTGGCCAGGGTCAAAAGGGCCTTGGGGAAGAAAAGTGTAACATTTTTGCAAAAAAGGGGA
Source organism: Desmodus rotundus (assembly GCF_022682495.2). Classification (NCBI taxonomy): domain Eukaryota; kingdom Metazoa; phylum Chordata; class Mammalia; order Chiroptera; family Phyllostomidae; genus Desmodus; species Desmodus rotundus. The sequence continues at coordinate 35,136,419 of NC_071396.1, forward strand.
ACCCAAACCAGAATGGGAGGAACCTGCCGAACAGTTTGCACATGTGGGTAAAATACTTGAAGAATTGCTGTGGCCTTGTTGTCCCTGAGACCCTCCTGTTACTGTGGAGAGGACCCACGGTCTGAAACTGGGGTTCCTCGAGCCTTGCAGTCTGTGGGAGGCTTCAGTCGCAGCTGCCGCTGTGCAAAGGGGTACATCTGTGTGTGCACTTTTCTGAAGAGAAGACCCACAGCTTTCGCCAGCCTCAAAGGGGCATCCACAGCTGCCTGGAACTGCGGCAGTTCTGTTCCTTGGAACTAGGGGCCAGTGCCTTTTTTTTTTTTTTTTTTTGGTTTTTATTTATTGATTTTAGAGACAGAGGAAGGGAGAGAAAGAGAGAAACATCGATTTGTTGTTCTACCTATTCATGCATTCAGCGTGTGATTCTTGTACGTGCCCTGACCGTCTGTCGAACCTGCAACCCTGACCTATTGAGAGGACGCGCTAACTCACTCGGCTGCCTGGCCATGGCGCCAAGGCACCAGCACCCATCGTAACTCATCTCCCCCAGCGCTTCCTGTGGGCCAGGTGCCGTTTCAAGCACTCTCCATGTATCATTAGCTCATTTACATTGAATAACTTTTCAGAAGTCACACCCTTAGGAAATGTCAGAACCAGGATGGTACCCAGAGGCCCTGCTCCCAGCACCTACCTTCGTAGCAGGGCAGGTGGGAAACTGAGCTTGCAGAGGCCCCTGCTTGGCGGAACAGGAAGGGTTTTCCCTGAGGAAACGGGTCAGGAATAGCACCCAGTTGCTGGGCTGGCCCATGAGAGCCGGAGTCATGCTGGTTTGCCAAGAAAAAAAATGAGGAAACAAGACAGGTGCAGTACTGCAAGCTAAATTAAAAATTTGGGGATCCCATAGAAGGTGCTGAAAGAATTGCACTGCCGAATAAGGTGGAGGGGGGTGCAGTGGGTGAGGTGGTGGCAGGAAATTGGTGTGGATTCTGAAAGAGGGGATTAAAGGAGGTTAGAGGCCAAAACAGGGCCAAGTGTATGTCGGATCCGCAGCTTCAAAAGGTAAAATAACTGGTTTTTATTACCTACTAATTAATGTGTGTAGCTCGTAGACCTGACCCTTCCCCCATCCGGAGCGCCTAACCCAGAGCACAGAGGCCTTTTTGTCTTCTCTTTTTGTCATTTCTGCGCTATTGGAATTTTTTTTATCAGTGTGTACTATCTTTAAAATCTGTAAAGTCGTAAGTGGACTGAAAGGACTGTTAGAAGTAGGCTGACCTCTAGGGTGGGTTTGGTCCCATCGCTGCCACCATCCTCATAAAGGACTTTCTGGTATTAAATACGTGTGCTCTGTACTGCGTGTATTTTGGGAGTACCGAGAGAGCTCTCGGAAATGTGAGGGTTTTTCGGGGGGTGGTCAGCAGCGGAGAATAAAAAACCTCGTCTTGCGGTCTCCTGCACCCCACCCTGCCCCCGTCCCCACCCCGGGTAGAGAGTAAGTGGAGAATGAAAATCGGGTGAGGATGCTCACTTCAGAAAACAGGAATGTCCACCTCCTGGGTGTGCGCGGGGAGCTGTTGCTTCTGTGATGGCTCTGGCTGTGTGTGGCTTGTCTTCTGGGTGGTGCCTGAGGGCCACCCCTGATCCATCCCATTCCCAGGGTCGGGCATCAGTGGGATGGGATTCCAGAGGAGGAATGCTGTCGTGCTTGTGTTTGTGGGGGTTGGGGGGGTAGGGGGGAGACAACCAAAAACCAAAAGCGAAGAAACAATTGCCAAGGCTTAATGGTTGCTGAGCGTCTTCCCAGCGACCTCCCAAGGCCGGGATGCTAGCTGGCCTCCCCAGGAGCATCAGGTGTCCTCTGGGGGCTGGTGATTGGTTAACCACACCCTGTGGCATCAGATCCTGGACCACCGCCAGCACTGCCCTCGCCCCCCAGCCTCACCTCTCAGCCATTCACTAGCTGCATAGTCGCAGACCCCCAAGACCTCCGTGGACTTGCCATTACCCAGCAGCCAGCCTTGTCCAAAATTCTGGACTTTTCCTGCCCCCCCCCCCCCCGCCCCCCGTGCAGCCCTGCCCCAAGCTGGGAAACTCACGCCTGCTCACCTGGGCCACGTGCCCACCATCAGCCCCACCCATTGCTCCGCCCTGGCCGCCTCCCTAGGACAGGGTGCCCCCACGTCCTCCTGTGCCCCAGTTCCCCACTGCAGCTACGACACACCTGTCTCCCTCTCCTTTGTCCCTGCTTCTCCCTGACGCCCCAGGATCATGTCTCTGCGTGCTAGGGCTTCACAGGGAAGACTCCACCCGTCTGTCCCTGCTTCCTGTCCCCCCTCTCCTCTCCAGAGACTGTGTCACCCCCTACTCCCTTTCTGCTCACCCAGAGGTCCCTGGCCACCTCCTGGTCACACCCTGTGGCCTCTTTTGTGGCCTCTGCTTACCTGACTTTTTTGTGGCAGGGACTGTTTTGGAGAATCTTGCCCCCAGTGGGTTCTGGCTCCTCACTCTGGGTCTTCCTCAGGCCTTTCTCCTGTGCTTTTTCTACCCCTCCCTCCCCTCCTGGCTACCCTCTGGGGCCCGGGCCATGCTTCTCTGCTACTTGCTTCCTTCCCTTGTCTATGGTTTCAGCCTTCATGACAGGGACTCCTGACCTATATCCCTGTCCTCATGTCCCTTCTAAGCAGCTTAGAGCTAGGTTCACATTTGGTAGAGTTTTGGAGATACATGGACTTCTTTCTTCCTATCCTATTTTGTGCTTTCTGTTTCTTCTTTTCCTGGTTCTTTTTTTTTTCTCTGTTCATTCTTTTAAATCAATTGAAAGTTTTTTTTTTCTTCACTCCATTTTTTATTTTTGTCGTACTGCTTCAGAACTTACACACTCTATTTCTGTTCTTTGATGCATGCAGACTGCATAGGGTTTAACGTCAGGTTGGTGTCTTTTGGTGTTATTTTTCAAGTGACATGAGAACCTCAGAAGCTTCATGTGAAGTCACTATTTCCCCTGCGCACATTCGGTTGCCCTACAGGGGGCTAACTGCATCTTCTCTCTTGAACTCTACAAATTGGGCGTTATTTTTTGATGTTTTACACGTTTAACCTTGGCTCTGATTTTCCACATATTTGCCATTCTGTTTACTCAGATTTCTCCTTGCACCTCAGGCCTTCTTTCTGGGATCAGAACATCATGTGGTGAAGATCTTTTACTCATCAGTTTTCAGTTCCTGTTTGGCTGAAATGGATTGTTCTACTGGGTATAAAACATTAGCTTGACCGTTATTTTCCCTTAGTGTTTAAAGACAGTATTACGCCGTCTCCTGCCCTTCAGTGCTGATGTTGAGAAGTTGGCGGCCCATTTATTGTTTTTCCTAGGCAATCTCTTCTCGCCAGTGGTTGCTGGTGCTGATGGTGGTATGGTTGTGTGTGGAATTGCACATGTATGTATTTTGCAGTTCACTATAATGTTCTTAGGAGTGTACTTTATTTTATTTGGCTGGTGATTTCATTGGGCTTCCTGGAACCAAAGATTGGCAACTGTTTATCAGTTCTAGAAAATGTCCAGGCATTATCTCTCTCCCTCATTATCTCTCTCTAGCCTCCCCCCTGGAAAGTCCAATTAGATGTATGTGAGATCTTATTTTGTCCTTTATGTCTCCTACAGTCTTATCCATCCATCCATCCTCACCGGAGCACATGCTTATTGATTTTGTAGACACGGGATGGGAGGGAGGACAGGGAGAGAAACGTCAATCGGTTGCCTCTCAACACACAGTCCAACTGGGATCTAACCCACAACCCAGGCACATACCCTGCCTGGGAATCGAACCTGTGACTTTTCAATTTATGGGACAATGCTCCAACTGACTGAGCCACACTGGCCAGGGCCTTATTTTCAATCATTTAGTTTTTTGTGACGTTTTCTGAGTAATTTCTTACTTGTCTTTCAGTTCACTAATTCTCTCTTTAGTTTTCTCTAATCTTCTGTTTAGCCTTTTCACAAGTTATTTTTCATATCGATATTAACTCACAGGTTTTAATATAGTTGATGTGTTTTAATCCGTTGCAGTTATTACTTTTGATGTACCTTGGAGTTCTTAATCTGGATGATTATATTTTTTATTTCTGTGTTTCTACTTCCTCTTTTCTCAAGGTCTTTTTTTAAATTAGATATTCCTCTTTATTTATGTCTTGAATTCCCTGTTTTATTTCCTTTATCACATCAAACATACTTATTTTGTATTCTGTGTCCAGAGATTCCAGGACCCGAAATATCTGCAGGGACACTTCTGTGGGTTGATGCTCCTACTGGTTCCCACCCCCGAGGGTGATTTTTGATTGTGAGCTTACGTTTGCTAGAATTCCACCTGTGAGAATTCTTTGAAGTATCAGATGAGAGTACATTCCCCCAGGGAGGGTATGTTTCCTTCTGCCAGATACCTGAAGGCCCTGCTGGTCCACGTATTTATAATTCTTAGCTTGCGGTCTTGAGGGCCTCCACTGACCACGGATTCTCAGAGGAGACTTTAAAAAAAAAAAAAAAATCCTTCCACAGCTGACTAGTCCAGACTACTTTCTTCCTGACTCCAAACCACCCGATACCCTGCTTTGGCCCATTGTTCCCTTATTGCAAACGCCTTTTCTTCATCTTTGGACAAAGTCCTAGTCGTTCCAGGTCCAGTTAAAAACTTGTCTCTTCTGGGCCTTCCCCACGTCGCCCTTACAGAACGAGCCTCCCCTTCCACATCCATCGGCCACTGGTGTCTTACCTGGTAAGCTGTAGGTGTGTCTGTTCATACTCTGCACTGGACTCTGAGCTTCTTTTCATTTTTATTGTTATTATTATTGCATTGTGTGTCCAGCACCCCAAGTCAAGTTTCCTTCCATCACCATTATCCCCCCTTTACCTTTTCCTGCCTCCCCCACCCCCCTGACTCTGAGCTTCTTAAAAGCCCAGTGCTGTGTCATTTATTTCTGGAGCCCCGGTGCCTGGCTCACTGTTGGGCAGAGTAGCTGCTTAATAGATATCTATCGATCGAACAGAATTTATGCCAAAATCAATATTCTCTTCTTCTTTAATAGTAATAAAAAAAATCACAAGCACTAACCTACCCCGTGATCTGGGACAGGTCCAGTTCGCCTTGTTGGACCTCCGTGTCCTTAGCTGGAAAAGGAAGGGCTGCTTCTGAGATGTCTACTTGCTGTGAGATACCGAGATTCAGCGTGACTTGTGTGAATGTCGGTCACGATAACACTGCTCAACTCTGGGGTCACAAATGGAATGAAGGGATGAGGGGGCCATGGAGAGGAGGAGCATGGCTCTGCGGTACCCGGGCATGATTTGGAAGAGAGAAAGGAGAAGGGACTCAAAGGTAAATGAATGTGAAGTGAAGATGGCATTTAACCACGTGTGACCTGAAGCAACCTGGTGGCTGTCTAAAAAAAACGGACCCATTATCACAAACTAAATTTCAGATGGATTAAAGATGATGAATAGAAAACAAGGAACTCGGGAAAAGACTAAGGTATGCCTTAAATCCCAGAGACCATCGGGGCAAAGGTTGGTATATTCGACCCTCCACAAGTCAGAAATCGTCATAAACAAAGTCAGAGTCTGCTAGTTCTCGAAACTAGGAAACTGTTTTTGCAACATACAGCAGAGATAGAGCCAATGCCCTTACTATCGAAAGAGCTCCTACAAATCAACAAGAAAAAGACCATCAACCCCATTTTTAAAATGGGTACGAGCACGGACAGTGCACAGAAAGGGAACTATAAATGGTTGTCAACCATGTAAGAACGCGTTCAGCTCACTAGTACTAAAGGGAAATGCAAGGGAACTCAACTATGAATAAAGGACAACGGGAGCAGATGCTCACATCATTGTTGACAGAGCATCAATCAGTATAACCTCACAGAGAGGACTTTGATAGTATTTACTAAAATTAAAAGTGCCTGAGTAATTCTGGGAAGTCTTCTCACAGATATGTGGCACACATGTGACATGATGGGTTTTTTTTTTTAATTGATTTTAGAGAGAGAAACATAAATTTGTTGTTCCACTTACTGATGCGTTTATCGGTTGATTTTCGTATGTGCCCTGACTGGGGATCGAACCCGCAACCCTTGCGTATCTGACGACGCTTTAACCAACCGAGCTGTCTGGCCAGGGTACATGATGCATTTTTCAAGATCCTTCATTGCATCATTGCTTGTAAAAACAAAAAGAAAAGAGGAAGCACAGTTAATGCTCATCTCTAGAGAATGGGTGAACAAACTGCAGTGCAGCCGTGCGGTGCAGCTGCGTGCAGCTGAGCAACAGAATGCGAGGCCACCTGTGCACCCATGTGGTCACTGAGCAATTAAGTGAGAAAGGAAGGGACAGTGTGGCTGGCTGTGCCGTAGCTCTGCCAAGATACCTAGGAGACCAGTAACTGGTTTTCCCACAGTGGGGCTGACTTCACGGTACCTGTTTCTATGTTCTGAATTCTGTGTCTTACACACGTACTACCTAATAAAAAATCATCTTTAAAGAAGGAAAGGAGGTTAGGGTGGGAAGGAGGTTCTCACCTTCGCTCTGCATTTTCACACAGGCTATTTTAGGTATTCTCCTCTGCAACCCCAGAGAGGTGACCATTTCCATAGGCCGAGAAAGGGAAGGTCTGAAGTCTAGAATGACTTGCCCAAGTTCGTGGAGAGAGCCTTGGAACCCGGCTTTGAAGATCAGTATTTTCTTGTTTTCCTCTCTTATTTTTAGCTGCCACGTCATAGGTTAAGGGCCAATGGTTGCCCACCTCCACCTAGGCCCGCCCCTCCCTGGGAAGTGAGTGTGAAGTTCCATCTCGCCTCACCAGCTGGGCTGCTGGCTCTCTGAGCACCTACCTGGGGCGCAGCTCGGGCAGCCAATGGGGCAGCCAGCCCAGAGCCCAGGCAGCCCTATCAGACACTCCGCGGAGGATTAGGGATGGGCTTTGAGTCCTGCATTTGAAGTTCCCAGCTTTTATCAGAGTGTCTGAACCTTCACATTTTTTCAAGGAAGCTTTTATTACTGTCTGTGAACTGGCCTCAGGTAGGTGCCAGGTGCGGAGGGGTGCGCATCCTGGTGCCCTCACTTTGTGTTATGGTGAACTTGTCAGGGCTCAGGGCACTGGGTACTTGCAAGATTCTGGAAGAATAACTTTTGCTCCTTTTCTATCCCCAGCTGCAATGAGATGGCATCTCTGTCATTGCAAGGAGGGAGAGGTGGGGGGTGGTATTTTTGCTTACTTGTCTCACAAGAACACCTGTGCTGTTTTCAAAGCAGGGTCTTGACTACTTCCTCTTTGCCAAAGCAGAACGCCGTATGGGGAGCAAAGCCAAAGGTGTCGGCCATATAGAATATAAGGCTATATAATATACAAGATACAGCCTCACCCAGGGAGAACGTGATGTCCTTAAGACACAGAAATCACCCAGCACCTCCCTCCTCTCCTCACGTGCGGTGTCATATACATTTTCTAAGTTGGAGTCATCATCTCGTAGGAAAGAGGCAGGGTCCTTTGGGGCTGAGGAAGAAATGCCTGTGGTGGTAGGAAGACCTTGGGGCCCGCGGGGCAGGGCTGGCATCTGTCGCAATGACCCACGCAGTCCATTTTCGTCTGTCTGGCTGACGGGAGTGGAAGTGCTTGCATGTGGCGTCTGCACCCCGGGGAAAGTTTGCACCCAGCTGTTTGCCGAATGCACGCGGTGGATAGGAGGCACCAGGAACCGTTGGCCACACGGATGCATTTTGATATGTGAGATAGGCTTTCAAGTTTGTGATCAGAAAGAGGATTGGAGTGATACATGCATTCCCCTGTTGCTCCCCGGTTCCTTCCCGTCGCTGGAATATTGAAGCCTGTGCCCTGGGGGATGTCCCCTCCCTCGAGCTCCTAGCCTGTGCTCACGCACAGGCCGGCTTCTGTGAACGGCACACTCTCCACGTGTTCGAGGCCGTCCCATGTGGGCCACTCCGTCACCGCCACGTGTTCTGTTGTTTGCTTCTCTTGTAGGCCTTGTCACCATTTCTCTTTCAAATTTCTGTTTTCGGGCCTTTATGTTTTCCTGGTGAAAATTCGCTCCCTGTGCCAGGTAGATTCACAATCTCTGACTCAGGAGGAGGTCTCTTTTTTCTCTTCCCTTTGACTTCATTGCCGGAAGAGATGGCCTTTGTCCTTTGGTTGATTGAGGACAAAAGTAACATTTGTTTTGCCTTTTCACACCTAGACCCCTCTTTGGCTCCCATGTCCCTCCCCCAGTGTCCTGGGGATGTGGCCCCCGCTGGGTCTGTTACGGTCCACCTGTCCATCCGTCTGGCACTGACTTGTACCTTCTGGAGGCTCTCGGTTCCTTACTTACCCCTGGAAACCACCTCTCAGTCCTTGAACTAGTCTGAGGTGGTTTTCAGATGTTTCTGTCCCACTCTGTGTGGGTTTTTTCCAAATCAAGTTCCGATTTGAATGTCTAAGGAGTGAACCGTCTCTGGGATCTTGGATCTCTTCCTTTTGTTTTTGAGAAAATAGCTTTTATTGATTTTCTTTTCTTGTTACAAAGAGATTTATGATTGTTGCAGAAAATTTAGGAAACAAGCAAAAAAAAGAAATAAGAACCACCTATAATTATTAATATTTTAGTATCCTCTATATATACCTTTAAAATATATTTTTTAATTTTAAAAAATGAGGTCATAATGGGTGTACCCTCTTACTCCTTTTTTTAATTTTTTCTTTTTGCTTTTACTTAACTGTATGTTATTAAAAATTCTATTAGGTTAAACATTCTCTTGCAAGTTACTTCAAAGGGTTGCGCTGATGGCCTTTCGAACAGATGGGCCGCACATATCTAAGCTGCCTCCCACAGGCAGGTCGTGTCCTCTCTCTTTTAAAGGGCACTGTGGTGGCATCCTTGCCTGTTTTTGCCCTTGGCCTCGGTGCGTTTCTAGAAGGGAATCCCCAGGCCTGGGACCCATTGTGGTCAAAGCCAGACATCTGCCGTCCACGGAGCCCACCGCTTTAGCCACCTACCCAAGGACATATTCTAAAGGCTCTAGATTTAAACATAAAAAGTGATTGATTGATTTTAGAGAGAGAACGTATGGATGGGAGAGAGACACACACACATTGATGTGTTGTTCCACGTATCGATGCACTCATTGGTTAACTCTTGTATGTGCCCTGACCGGAGGTCGAACCTGCAGCCTTGGTGTACTGGGACAAAGTTCTAACCCACTGAGCTACCTGGCCAGGGCTAAAGGGTTTGGATTTAGGGAGTTAAATCACCCCTTCCTACCAGAAACATTGTGTAGTATTTTCTTTTTTTTTCCTTTTGGGGGAATGTGATGTCTCTTTTTAAAAACCTCATTGTATGTTTTGCTCACGCTGGTTAAGAGGGACTGGCGGGGAAGGGACCCAGGCCCAGCTGAACTGGGAAAGGGGGCCGCCCAGGCCTGTGGGGGAAGGCCACTGGCTTGTGGAGGCACGAGCTGTCCCCCTGCAACCCCCAGAGACACGGCATGCCAGCTGCTTGCCATGAGGGGCGTTTCGGTTTCCTTGAACCAGACGACACTTGTGTTGGAAACGAGAGGTGCGGTTGGGAGAGGGAGGCTGCAGGTTCCCCTGGGGTGGGCTTTGTTTAAAATTTAATACGCTCTTCCTCTCTCTCAACATGCCTGCGACGGCGGCTTCGAGCTGCTCTGTCGCGGTATCCCCATGATCTGTCTGCTGGGTGAGACTGCTTATCTGCCCGGCCCTGCCTCTCTTCCCCAAGGGGCCTGTCCTCACCATCCCATACCCTCCTGCTCCTGTCCTCCACCCCGTTTGTGACTGTCAGAGATCCCATTCTGCAACCTCAGATTCCCGTGACACTTGTCACTTTGCTCCCTAGGCCATTAAGATTTGGGGAAAACGGGTCCACTTTGAATGGTGATGCACCCACCAAGGGCACAGGTGGGGGACCACTTTGGTGTCCGTGAGAGGCACCCACTCTTAGCAGTTTGGAGAGGGTTGGGTCCCAGGGTGAGAGTGTCCAGTCGGGGTGGCCTGAGGAGGAGCTGAGTGTGCGTTCCAGCCTCTGGCATGGGGGCTTGGCCTCGGGGCCTTCTGTAGGATGAGAAGTGCATAAAATGCAGGAACAGCGAACTGCCCTTTTCGGCACAGGCTGGGATGGATGTGGAAGATTGCTCCCCTCGGAAATGGCTCCAGAGCAAAGGGCGGATCTTATTCTAAACCAGGGGACTGTAAGCCAAGACTTTCCGTCTTGGCTCGCCACCTCCCAGCCCAGACGAGCCCCAGCTCTGCCGTCCGCTCCTCGGTCTCACTGCCTGCGAAATGGGTCCGTGAACCTGCTTTCTGTAGCTCTGCTCTGTGCCCTGTAATGCGTAGTTATCACTATTACCTGTGAAGTCAGGGGAGAGGCCCGGGCCATCCTGAATCCTCCTTTTTTTTTCTTAACCACTCTCCCTTAGTTGTCTCTTTGTTTCTTTATTCAATCAACAAACATTTATCAATCACCTCATAATGCGCTAAGCTCTGTGACATAAAGGAGAATGACGTGGTGGCCTCCGTCCCCAGCAAGCCCTCCACCAGAAGGGACGTTGGATATGTTAACAAGAGCACCAGGAGTTAGTTCTGGGAATGTGGTGAGGGCAGGGAAGACTGCCTGGTGGAGGTGGTGTTTAGCTGAGTCTCAGCAGACAAGGGGAGCACAGGCAGAAAGAAGAGGCACAACTGAAGAGTCAGTCAGTGGTGGTTTGATAGGGTGGGTAGGGAGGATGGTGGAGCTGGAGGGGTGGGAAAGGGCCACTCTGGGACTGTGTCCAAAGGCCTGGACTTCATCCAGAGGCGCGTGGGAGCCGCCAGCGGATTCTGCGCAACGAGGCGACAGACAGATCGCTTTGGCATAACCCACGGGGCTGGGGGCTTGCGTCGTCATTGAATCTACGTGGGGAAATCCCCTTGGAAGTGTTGATCTGAGAGTGGAGAACCCCCTCAGAGGAATAAATAGAACATTTTTGCTTGAATTCCTTCTCATTTCACCTAACATGCCTGCTTTGCACCAGCTGTTTACACATAATTTGCAAAAGCCCGTTTTCTATGCTTGATTGTGTTTTCTCAAACTCCCCAAGAAATAAATAACCCCAACTGAAATGTTTCCACCAGGTTTTTTTTTTTTTTTTTTTGAATTGATTAATCTTAGAGGGTAGGGGAGAGGGAGAGGGAGAGAGAGAGAGATTTGTTGTTCCACTTGTTGGTACATTTATTGGTTGATTCTTGTATGTGCCCTGACCGGGGATTGAACCTGCAACCTTGGCATATCAGAAACACACTCTAACCACCTGAGCCGCCCAGCCAGGGCCCAGGGTGTGTTCTTAACACATACACATAGCTACTAAATGGACTTCAGAACATCTGAGTTTTTTTGGAATGTCGTATGAGTGCATAAGACCTTTGGTCTGGGTTTCTCCCAGTCCCGGGGAGCCAGTGATTGCTGACCACCTGCTCTGGGCCAAGCACTGGGCTAGACTCCTCATTCAGTGACCCTGCAAGGAGCAGCATTCCTGTCCCATTTTAGAGATGGGGAAACCGAGGGTCGTGAAGGTGGGTACTTTCCCAAGGCCTTGCTGGCACCTGTCAGGGGTAGTCGTGGGATTCGAACCCCTCTGAGTCTGAAGTCATAGTCCATCCATTGGACCCCTCTGCCACCCGGTTCCTAGGCCACACCCAGTCAGTGAGCATTTTCAGGAGACCAGGTGCCCTGCTGAGGAGCTGAGTACACGCCCCGTGTGTCTTTGCCCATCGCTGCCCTTCCTCTTGGCTCCTGCCATCTTTGTTGGCCATCTCTTAAGAATTCCCTGTGGGAAGAGGCCCCTCGGTCAATATTTTCTTCCATGACTTTCTAAGAGTGGCCCAGATTCCCCGCCAGGCTGGGCTGGGCTGGGCTAACTGGAGGCCAGCAGGTGAGGTATCTGAAGGCCTGCCTGTGCCCCTTCCTCCCCACTCTCTGCCTCTGTCTCCCAGTGCAGAGGATTCGGGTCAGTGAGGATGAGGGCAGCGGAACAGGAAAGACCCGGTGCAGCTGACTCCTTTTGTGGTGAAAAATTCCAGGGGGAACTTAGCCCAGGTAGCACGTGCCTGCAAGGTGCATCTGTGAATCATATGCTAATGAAATGAGGGGTCTCCCAGGGACCACGTGGAACCCCCTCCGTACTTCTCTCTCTCTCTCTCTCTCTCTCTCTCTCTCTCTCTCTCTCTCTCTCTTTCTCTCTCTCTCTCTCTCGTCCTTTCTCATCCCTGCTGTCTTCTCTGAGTGGCCAGTCACAGAGCGGGCTCCTGGATCTCTCTGGAGTTTTTGGTCAGATAGGCTGACCAGACAGCTTTGGGGACATTCGGCCACACTCCCTCCAGAGCTGCTGGTCCTGGGCTAGGCTGGTGGAACAGCGGAGGTGAACATCGGCACCTTATGCATATCCAAGGCCAGCGGTCGTCTCAGTTCAGAGGGGCTCTGGCAGTTGACCTTGGATGGAAAACGCACCAGTCCTTGTGGCTCAGTGGATCAAGTGGCAGCCTGCGAACCAAAGGGTTGCCAGTTCAATTCCCAGTCAGGGCACATGCCTGGGTCGAAGGCCAGGTCCCCAGTAGGGGGCATGTAAGAGGAAACCACACATTGATGTTTCCCTCTCTTTCTCCTTCCCTTCCCCTCTTTCTAAAAATAATAAAATCTTTTTAAAAAAGAGAGAGAAAATGCACCAGTCTTTCCCTGACCCATGTGGTCCAGTGGGTTGGCGGCGTCACAACAAAGTGAGAGGTGACTGGTTCGATTCCAGTCAGGGCAGGCGCCTGGGTTGTGGGCCAGGCCCTCGGTTGGGGGACGTGCAAGAGGCAACTGATCGATGTTTCTCTCAAATACATGGATGTTTCTCTCTCCCTCTCTTCCCCTCTCTCTAAAAATAAATAAATAAAATCTTTAAAAAAAAGAAATTACCAACACTGTTTAGTACCTTTATATATTTAGTGTCTTCTTATATATATTGTATATATATATATTATATATATATATATATTTCCTCACTGTCTAATTCAACGCTCATATGTAAATATACTACATTTTAAACATGGTTACAAGCACACCGAACTTTATATCCTTTTTCTTTTTCATTTGCCATAACATTATGGCAAGCAAATACTTTTAAAAAGCACTTGTGCTTTGCAGGCGAGCGTGGGCTTTGCAAACATTGCTGTCAGCCACCAGTAAGCAGCTGTAAGAACGCACATTCTCCCCGAGACAGAAGCAGTGCCAGTCGGGAGGTCTTTGATCGCCAGGCAGCGAACCAAACTATCATAAATGTAAACAGACTGAAACTAGGACCCAACTACTTGAAAAAAAAATTTGAGACACTCTCCTAAATTGCTATTGGGTGAAGGAAGAAATACAGTATGCAGGGACAGATATTTAGAAGGCGTTGAAAACCAGAATGCCATGTAATCAAACCTATGGGAGACAGCTGGTACTATTCTCATAGCCTTAAATGCTTTTATTATTAAAAAAGAAAGAGAGAAAGAGAATAAATCAAGCATTTAGCCTGAGATCTTAGGGAGAAAAAAAAAGCAAAAAGAAGAAAAAACAGACCCTCAGGAAAACAGGAAGGAAAAAAAAAACAGTAAAGGCAGAAATAAATGAATTAGGAAATAGAAACACAGTGAAATTAGCAAATATATCCAAAAGCTGATTCTGTTTTTAAACAAACCCTAAAGTAGACTAACCTCTGGCAAATCTGTTTGAGAAATAAAAAAGAGAAAAAAAATAGAAATGAGACATTGCAATAGATAGATTTTTTAAAAAATAAAAATGGATGCACAGGAACCTCGGTTATGTGAATGCTTTTCTGAGTCTGTATACATTGCCAAGCGAGAAAAAATCTGTGATCATTATCAGGGCACTGCCCCCTCTACCCCCAAAACACTGATCTCAAGTATTTTTGCCAGGTAATTATTTCCAATTTGATGAAGCTAATAACGCTGGTCTATTCCATGGCTCAGCACAAGATGGAGAGCTCGCTGATCCATCCTACAAAGCAAAATAAGCCTGGTATTAAACATGACAAAGAGACCATATTAAAGAATGAAAATGCTATGTCGGAAATAGAATTCAGTACTACGTTAAATAAGTCATCCGCCATAACCCAGTGGGGCAAGGGGGCGGGGGGGGGGGGGTCTTGTCAGTATGAGGGAAGCTTAATATAGTAAGGACGTCATACTAATGGCTTACAGAAGCAAAACCAATTGATTCCAATATATGCGGCGGGAAATTGATTGAAATCAAACAACCGTTTCTGCCTAATCAATACACCAAAAAAGGGAACAGAAGGGTACATTGTTAGTGTGCCTAAGAATATCTATTTCCAACCAATAGGCAATGTTAGAAGTGACTGGGAAACAGTAGAGGCATTCCTGTCGAAACCAGGGGCAACACAGCAGGCCTGCCGGCTCCGCCTCTGCTTAACATTACTTTTTAAATACTAGTCAAGATGGTAATACGGAAACAGAAATGTGTCATAAAGAGGGAGTGAGGGTAACCGTACGTACAATTTATACTGAGCCCGGAGCTAGAGGTGGATTTCCAAAGTTTATTATTATTTTTTTAGTCTTCACCCAAGGGTATGTTTATTGATTTGAGAGAGAGAGAGAAACTTCAACATGAGAAACATCGGTTGGTTGCCTCCCACACGTAACCTGACCAGGGATCGAACCTGAAACCCAGGCCTGTGCCCTGACCAGGAATCAAACCCGCAGCCCTGTGTGTGTGTGTGTGTGTGTGTGTGTGTTTGAAAATACCAAGTTTTGTTTCAACTTGAAGGCCAAGGTAGGCTCCATGAGGTCTAAGACCAGGTCAGTTCACTGCATGGCAGATACTGTCCTGAATTAATATTTCTTCAACACGTGAATGAATGCAATGCAAGTTTTCCAAGTACAATACCAATCTTCACCTTTTATTTATTCATTTTTAAAGATTGTACTTATTTATTTTAGAGAGACGGGAAGGGGGAGGGAGAAAGAGAAGGAGAGAAATATCTGTGTGTGGTTGCCTTTCTCGCACCCCCTACTGGGGATCTGCTCTGGCCCACAACCCAGGCCTGTGCCCTGCGAGGGAATCAAACCGGTGACCCTTTGGTTCGCAGGCTGGCGCTCAATCCACTGAGCCACCATGAGCCAGGGCTCCAATTTTCACCTTTTAAATTAGCAAGTTTTTTGCAGAGTCTCACTATGAAAATATGTTAGACATTGAAAGTAGTGCAGTAAACACTCACCCATGACTAGACGCAACAGAGACTAACCTTGTCATCTCTGCTTCATCTCTACATGTGTCCGTGTTTTCCCTGACTCATTCTGAGGTCACAGACCACAGACCACTTCTCCCCTGAATCCCAGAGCTGGAGAGTCCGAAACCTCCCAGAATTTAGCAATCTGTGCAGAGGGTTTGGGAAGCTGCTATGCTGTGCCCCAAGGGTATCCATCTCTGCACAGTGTCCTTGTCCTTGAGAAGGCATTCAAGGGTCACGGCCATGACCTTCTGATGAGTAAGGGAGAAGAAAGCGCGCATCTGCTGAGGATCAGGCCCTGTGCTGGGTGTTTCTCTGCTGGCCTCCTGTTGAACCCTCTCCACAGTGGGATGAAAGGAGCATTATTAGGCCCATTTTGAGGGAAGGTGAAGTTCAAAGAGGTTAAGTAACTTGCCCAGGTCCCCACAATGGCATCGTTCAACCCCGACCTTCAGGGGTTCCTGGCTCTCAGTCTTGTTGTGGCCAACCTGGCCCAACCATGAATGGTTGTAGTGGCCTTTTTCTTTATTTATTCATTTTTAGAAAGAAGGGAAGAGAAGGAGAGAAGTATCAATGTGTTGTTGCCTCTCGTGCACCCCGTACTGGGGACTTGGCCTGCAACCCAGGCATGTGCCCCAACTGGGGATTGAACCAGCGATGTTCGGTTTGCAGCCCACGCTCAATCCACTGAGCTACACCAGCCAGGGCTAGGGCTATAGTGGGGCCTTTTCCTTCTGATTAAACCTGCCCATGCTTGGGCTGGTATAAACGGAAGCCCATTTTCATCTGCAGGAAGGCAGCAGCGTTTCAAAGGTGGTTACGGACGACGGATTCTGTTCTCTCTCCTGACCCCTTGTGAATTCCCCATGGACAGAATGCTGCAAATAAACCTCAGCCTCCTGGAGCCACGCAGGCCGCGTGTAGTTGAATGTAAATTCCAAGAATGCTTACGAAACGTAAAGGCATTATTTTCTGTTTTTAAGAGGCAGGAGAGGAAGGCCAGACAACCGTGGAAAATTGAACGCCCCCTCCCAAAAAGTGGCAATTAAGAAATCACACTTGAAATATTAGGAAAAAGCAAATATGAGGCTCTCTTACCTAGGAGTAGGATCTACCCCCAAGAGGAAATAGATACATCTGCATTTTAAATTCTTAAATTTAGAAACACTCTCGTGTATTCTTAAGCCAGTAACATACAAAAGTATGGGTGTCGTGGACCAGAGCTGTCCTGCATGGTGTTACCTGGCCAACAGGAGCTGGGTGTGGACATGGAGAATAATGCTTAGAGACTTTTATAATTTGACGTTGCCATGACAACACCCAAGTGGGTGATGGGCAGCTGCATCTTGAACAGGGTGGGGACCAGCGTGGGCATCCTCGACCTCCTGCGGCCAGGAGCTGCCTGGAGGGATTCAGATAAAACTGACCCTCTGCTGCAGGGAGTTTGGGAAGCGCTGGGCGTATTAAAAGCAGTGGGAGTTTGAGTGGCAGAAGAATTAGGGGAGAAGTGGAAGACTTCGCACCCTCACCCTCAATCCCAGCAGACCTGTTCATGCAGAAAGGGAGTCAGCTGCCATGCCAGCTGGCCACTCTATTTTGAGCCCCTCCACCTGTCCCCTAGGACTCCTGTGAACCCTGAGAGGGATGTGTTGGCCTGCCGTGCAGCGAGGCCCCAGGATCCAGCCAGTCCTGGTCTTGACTACTTGGGCACTTCTAGCAGGTGGCCCGGGCCACTCACTCTCTGTCTTTGTGCCTGAGGACTTGGAAAACAGGGAGGGAGCCCTGGCCGGTGTGGCTCGGTTGGTTGCAGCATCGTCCCGTAAACTGAAAGGTCCTGGGTGTGATTCCCGGTCAGGACACGCGGCTGTGGGTTGTGGGTTCGGTCCAAGGCCCAAGAGCGTGTGAGAGGGAGCCGATTGCTGTTTCTCTCCCTCCGGAAGGGCCCTCGCATGAGGCAGGATTGAGATACCCACACCAGGGGCTTGGGGCACACTGCTTGCCCCCGGGGAAAGGAAGGGTTCTTTGGGTTGCTTTGTCTATGTTACTTGAAAGAGTGGATTGCCTTGTGCGTCTCCAGGAAGTTGCCAGCTGTCCTCCCATTTCCGAATTACTGTGTGTGTGTGGTGTGTGTGTGTGTTTTCTACGCCTGTGCTGCCGCCGCTGCTGCTGGTGGTGGGGTTGTCAGGAAACAGCCCTTGGTTTCCTGCTGATTAAGTCAGTTCCCGGAGGGTCCTCCCTAGAGCAGCCAGGGGGGCCTGGCCTGCTGGGCCCAGCCTGGTTCTGGCCCTGCCTGGGGCCCCTGGGTTCTTCCTTCCTCGGGTTTAGCCGTCAGGTACATGCCCTCTGCACACCTGGCACCCGAGAGGACTTAGGCCTCTTTCAAGTCACCCCCAGGTTGGGCCTAGGAGATTTTGGTCACCTGAACCCTAAGCCCTTGGAGAGGATGCTGTCAGGTCCTCTGCCCCTTCAGAAGGGGCCTGAAGGCAGGAAGGACCCCAGGCTGAGGGTAGCAGACCCCAAGATCTCTCTGCAAGTCTAGAGGGCCCCTGTCTTTGATCTTAAGAGGCAAGGTTCCAGAGGGTGGAGAGGCCAGGAGAGTGTTGGGATTTGGGGTCCCTGGCCTGTGAAGGACCAGCAGAGAAGGGGTACACTGCCAGGGGAGGGGGCTGAGCTTGCCATGGCCATGAGGCTGTGGTCTTGGCCCCAACACCCACACTCCCTGCTGTCAGTGAGGAGCTGAGGCTCCCACAGAAGGGGCGTCTCCTCTCTGCAGAGAAGCCCAGCTGCTCCGGGACATGGACTCCGCGCCTCCAGGCCTCCCGGGACAGGGCAGGTGTCCTCAGGCAGGCCCTCGGGCCTCCACAGGCCCCATGCTTCCTGCACACAGGGACGAGGCCAGAGCTCCACTGTGCCTAGTATGTTGGCGCCCTCCCAGCCCATCACAGGTTTCACCCATTTCATCAGAGTCGGCCGGGCTCTGCAGCTGGGGCGGGAAGCCCTGTGCTTGCTCAGCCCTAATGGCTGAGTCAACAAAGCCGGGACGTGTATTTGGTTAGCAAACAGGGCGCAACCACGGGGCCGGACCGCTGCCTTCCTGCTCCTGCCTTTCGAGCAAAACGTCCTCTGCAAAGGTCACCAGGACCCGCTCCTTCACGTGGGAGGCTGGAGACGAAATGAGAATGAGGCCTCTTGTTTGAAATGGAGTGAGAATTTCAAGATGGGGACAGCAGAGCTGTGAAACCCAGGCCAGTCCTCCTGGGCCTGGGGCCTGGGGTTCAGGGACTGCGCCCCAGGGCTCAGCGCGTTCTGCTCTTGTGAAAACCCAGTGGCAAATTTGGGCTTCTTTTCCGTAAAAGAGAGACCAACATCCAAACCAGCTGAGTCCTGAGACTTGCCGGCTGCACCGGGGCCCCTCACCCCCGAGGGCGGCTTTCCTCCAGGGCTGGAGTGACTTCTGCTTCTCCTTTTTGTCTTTCTCTACCCTGCTTCTCCCTTTCTCTGCAAACTCAGCCAGCCTCCAGCCAGGCCCGCCCTCCCATTCCTTCTCCTTTCTTCCTCCCCCTCCCTCCTTCTCCAGGTCTCTCTTCCTCTTTCCATCGCTGCTTATTGGAGGAAAACCCTTCCCAGGTTCTCTGTGTGACATTTCTCAGCCATTCGCGTGGCCCTGTTTGATTTCCGCGTCCCTCCTTGGATGCCGAAGCCTCTCACGGGACTGGCTCAAGCGAGCACCTTCCCCCCACCCCTGCCCCGCGAGGGACGCCCCTTCAGTGGCCTCTGGCTCTGTCCAGATGGTCTCTGTCCATTGGGAGCCTGGGATGAATTCTCATTGTTAGCCATCGTCACTCACCACCTCCCCCCCAACTCAGCTGTGAGCCCTCCGGGCCACAGGGGAAAGAAAGCTGGCTGCATGCTTCCTCGTGACACCCCATGAGCCTGGGTGACAGACCTAGCTGAGTTCCCGGTAACAAGGCCTGGGGCCCCGGGATGGGGCTATGAAAGGGTTAAACAGATAAGCCCAGTGGGGCACTGCCCGGCCCTCCTTCACACTGTTCACAGGGTCACCAGAGGATTTTCACAGCAGCCGTCCCATAGCGACACAGTTCCCTCTGCCTAAAACACTCTGGTCTCCCTGCTGCCCGTGAACGGCACCCAAGCCCTGTGTGAGGCCTTCAAGGCCCTGGCCTCCTGCAGAGAGGCTGGCCAGGGGGTTGCTGAAAAGACACCTGAGCTACACCTGAAGAACGCTAGAGGTTTGGGAGGTGGGGAGAAGGAGGTGGGGCCCTTACAAGGAAGGGATGGCCCAGAGGCCAGCCAGAAGGTGGAAATGGGGAATGGCTGGGAGGAGGGGGGCAGCGTGACCCTGGTAAAGTCCCACTCTGCTCAGAGGCCCCAGCCCCGTGGGAGGTGGTACTCAACCCTGGTGCATCTGCCAATCACCCGAATTACCAAAGTCGCCGCGGAGGGGCCCATGGTATGTGTTTGCTTCTGCTCCCCTGGGCCCCCAGTCCCAGGGACCCCCGTGTGCACTTAAGGAAGGTGGCAGGAAACAGCTGCCAGGCCTTTCTTTCCACAGCAGGGATGTGCTGGCGTTCCTCTCTGTTGGTGGGAAGGCTGCCCTGCTCTATCCGCCCGGAGTCCTGGGCCAGGGAGAGCCAAGCGAGCGCCAAGCAGAGATGGGGTCCCTGGAGAGTCAGCTGGAAGGCACCCGGGCCAAAAGAGGAGACTTAGGCTGGATCACCAGCGGGTGCTTGGTAACCAACCAAAGACGGGCCCACCGCACATACAAAACAAGTCACCACCAACTGGCACGGTCCGCTTCCTCGTGACTTCTGATTTGGAAAACGCCACGCGTGACAGCAAAGCAGAGAGCCTTCATCTAGGTTCCACAGTTGTTACCACTTTGCCATCTCGCTCTCTTTCCGATGGTCCTGCTGCGTCACTTGCAAGCGGGTTAGGGGGTGGGAGTCCGTGACGGTTCACCTGTAAACACTTTGGCGAGGACTTTTCCCTGCGGAATTACAACCCGATCATCACAGCTAAAGCATGGCCCATAGTTAATAATACCATCTGAAAGGTGGCACGATTCAAAGTTACCCAGTTCTCTTGCCAACGTATTTTTAGGCTCTTTCTCACGCGTTGGCATTTGGTGGTTGCGTTTCTGTAGCGTCTTCTAATCTCGAACAGTGCCCCTGCTTTGTGCGTGCGACATTGCCTTTGAGGAGGCCAGCAGGCCGGCTGTCCCCGAGAATGTAAGGGCCATGGCTTCTTCTGAGGACGTTCAAGTTTGTAGCGTTGGGAAACTCCCCCACTAAGTTGCTTCCTTGTGTCTGAAAAAATCCTAAGGTGACAGGTACAGTTGAGAGTATCTCCTTTGTCCCCTAAGTGAGTCATAAGATGTCCTGTCCCGCCAACCAAGAAGAAGAGGAAGCTTTAGTAACATTATTTATAAAATGTTGCCGCAGGCCCCGGGTTATTTCAGTTGACTGCACAGCGAGCCGAGCCCTCGCTAGGCTTGGGCGGGCGTTATCCTGGTTCAGCGGATGGGTGGGATTAGGAGAGGCTAAGCTTGTGCCCAGGTCTGCCCAGGTGTACCCGGGTCAGAACCAGACCCTCGGGCCCTCCATACCCGCCCTGGGCCTCGCTGCAGCGGCAGCTGGGAGACGGGGCAGAACAGATACTTTGGCCGCACTTGCCCCAGGACTGGCTCAATTACCGGGCGGCATCACCAAACCCCAGCCCTGCACCAACCCACGCACCGCTGAGCGCTAGACTGAGAATATTGAATGCGCTCTAACCTGTCTTGGTGACTCCGAGTCACGGTGATGAGTTTAGTTACTGAACCGTGTCCCGAGGTGCTGGAACAGCTTGCTCCACCCTGCAAGCTCCCAGGCTGCCATTTGGTCATTTTTCATCCTGCACCCGAGCAAGTGAGTGGGCAGCTATCACTGCCCCCTCCAGCAGCCCTCCCGCCTCCCTGCTCCTCCTCCGAATTTGCATCTTGCCAGTGGTCCAGGAAGCCAGGGGAACAAGTCCCAAGGCTCAGAGGGAGGGGCTCTGTCCACGGCAGGAAGACTGGCTGTCAGTCATACTGGGGCCCCTCCGCACAAGAGGGGTGCTGCTGCTGTTACATATATCAAGTTCAAAAGCCCTAGGGGAAAAAACAAATCGTCACATCCAGCAGGCAAGGCTGGTGGGAGCATGAGTGTGCGTGCGGGTGGGAGTGCCAGAGCAGGAAGGAGGGCACTTCAGGGGCACGGTGACCCCGCTGCTGCGAGGCCGTGCAAGCTCAAGCTGGGCCGTGGGGATGGGGTCCCAGGGCTCAGGCCCGCACGCCAGCCTAAAACCACGTAGCCAAAAACAGATGTCAATAAACCCAGCTCAGAACTGTAAATTTATTTTGTCTCTAGCTTACTTTACTGTAAGAATATACTCTATAATTCACACAACAGACAAAATATGCTAACCAGCTATGTGATCGGGAAGGCTTCCGGTCAATAGATGGCAATTAGTAGTTAGATTTGGGGGGAATCAAGTTATATGTGAATTTTTGACTGCTGGGGCGGGGGCGGCGGCAGAAGGGGGTTGGCACCCCGCAGCCCCGGGTTGTAAAATAACTCCACACACCTCCTCTGGAAAGGCTTCCCTGACCCCCCATGTGCCCAAGGCCGCCCCTCTTCTGGGCCCCCACCCCCTGTTCTCTTGTCTGGTCCTCACACAGCCCGGCTCACAGTAAACTGTAATCCTTGTTTTTTTGCCTGTAGCTCCCACCACATGGGGAGCCCTCGAGTGCAGGGCTGGGGTTGGCTCTCACCTAGGAATGCACCGAAGCTGGCCCGCACGTGGTGGGCAGGAGGGCGCTGGAAGCCCACCGGCTGGAATTTGCATCTGTTGGATTGAAATGCAAGAGCCTTGTGCTCCCAGTGGTTCAGTGACATTTCTGACCCTGTGCTCCCTGGCATTTTTCCCGTGTCCCTTCTCTCAGTTTCCTTGTTGGGCTTGGAGGCCCTTCTGGGCCTGTTCCAACTTAAGGGCATCCTTTCCCAGAGGCAGCTCCCCAAGGCAGGGTGTCCTTTCCCGGATCGACGGTGTCCACACCCCTCACACACACACACACACACACACACACACACACACGCATCCCCCACTAGATTGGCCTCAAGCCTCTCAGGGCTCCGGCTGCACACCGGACAGCATCACTTTAAAATGCCAGCCCAGGCCGCTCGGCACAGACTGACTGCTCGATCGATCAATCAGCCAGTCAGCCTTCCCCCACTCAGCCTCTCTGTCCCCAGGCACTTCTCACAGCCCGGCGTTTGGACAGTCAGAAGGAAGAAGAGTCCTCTGCATCACGGTGGCCCCATGTCGGGTTCCGTCTTGGTTCGCGGAGGACGGAAAGGCACAGGAGGAGTAAGAGAAGGAGAGGCCAAAAGGGACAGTGTTGTTCACCTGGGATCCCAGAGGGACGTCCCTGGAGACTGTTGGTGACTAGGCTGAGGGCTGAGAGTGGGCAGGGGCGGTCCTGTGCGCCGGGCCCAGCACACGGGAGCTACCCGGTGACTGCCGAGGTTGGAAGGGTGGAAGTGGACACCAGTCCTGTCCTTGAAGAGGCACTTGGGGTTCTCTGGGGACACCCATCTGTCTTGTAATCATTGGGCCTTAACTAACTCAGGGAAGTGCCGATCTGTGACGACAGGAAGTCTCAGTGTCCACGGACACCCCTCCCTTGTACGGACACTTGGTTGGACAGTTGGCAGCCAGGGCAAAGGACCGGCCTGGAGCCTGCCACCTTCCTGGGCTGAGGGCCTGGCCTGAGTAGTCGCTGGAGAGGACACCCCATCCCAAGCCTGTGAGAGTGTCGTTCTTTCCACACGTACCAAGCACCCCCCCCCTCGGGCCCTGCAGCTGGAGAACTGAGGGGACCTAGCCTGGCTAGTCGCCGGAATGGCCGCTGAGCTCAGACCTGCCCCCTGCGCCCTCGTACCTGTCCGCCAGAGCAGAGCCAGGAGGGCCAGGTCCCTGGGGACCAGCTCGCCCACAGCGTCCCGGTGGGACAGGATCTCTCCACCTTGGCACACCCGGAGCCACTGGGAGGGAGGCCACATCCAGGCAGCCAGGCCGGGACCCTGACATGAAACTGATGGCTGCCAGCCTCTGGCCCCTGCCCCCCAAGGGGGAGCCCTTCCCTTGGACACGTGGCAAATTTCAGGGGAAGCCTTTAGAGCCGCTCTTGGATGCTTCTCCAGTGGAACTGAATTTATTTTCTGTACTTTTCGGGATTAACGTGCTGCTCTCGTCCTCTCCCTCCCTTCCTCCCTCTCTCCCCAGAAAGGAGAGAAGGAGAAAGGAAGAAAGGGTCCACATTGTCGCCGTGATTGGCGCTTCCTGTGAATGAGGGGGTCACAGAGCAGGGCTGCTCCTTTTCAAGCCCTCCTTCTCCCCTGCCCGCCGCATTCACGCCAGGACGTTCTTTCTTTCGAAGCTTCTGTCTTCCTCTCCCCTTTGTGTCTCTGCTTTCTTTCCCTTCGCTCTCCCACCTTTTATTCTTGGCTCTCCCCCGGTCCCTCGGGACCGATCCTGTCCTCTCTTGCCTCCCCGCCTTTTCTTCTTCTTTTCAATTCCCTCTTTTTTTTCTTTTTGCCTTTTTCTGTAACTTCTTTTTTCTTTTTCTTTTTGAATAGTGCTTCTGTTTTCAAGGGACTGGCCGAGTAGAGAAGTAGGTTTATTTGAGGAAGGGAGAATGTGAATGTTTGCATTTTTCTCCATGGCTCTAAATGTGTTGTTTTTTTTAAAAAAAAGTCACCACGCGGGAAGCTGGTTTCCTGTGGCCCCGGCACCGAGAGGGAAGGGAACTAGTCTCCACCGGACAAGAGGGGCCTGTGCACCCCAAGCCAGGGGGTCCTCACTGAGGAAACCACAGGGGTCACTGGGAGAGCCTGTGAAAGGCCTGGGGCAGCCGCGCGTGGGATTCAGACATGGCCCTGGGGGCCATCTCCCTTTCTGCCCAGGCTTGGGGCGGCCTCGACGTGAGGGTGAGGATCAGAGGGGGATGCGGATCCCCAAAACCTACCTTCTCTGGGGGAGCCGGGCCTTCATGGCCGTGGACCTGAGTGGGAGGAAGAAGGCCTGGTTCACACACAACACTAGGCTGGCCCGGCCAGGCCCACGTGGTCGGGGGGCCGGAGAGCGGGATGGCAGGAAAGGAGGAAACGAAGTGGCGAGGGCTCCGAGGAGGCCAGCGATGCCTGGAGTTTAGACAGGTGATGGTTGATGGAAGGTTTGGCGGTGGGGAAAGGTCTCAGGGCCTGGGCAGAGACTGGCACAGGGGTGAGAGGAAGCTACAGGAAGAGGGTTTCTTCGAGGGAGCCCCTGTAGGATGAGGAACCAGAAGCCAAGGCCTGAGCCCCGGGCCCCTGGGATAAAGGAGGCCGAGGAGGGGCAGAGAGAGGGCAGCTGGGAATAGGAGGAGGTGGAATCTAAGCCTCTGTAACCTTCGAGAGGACAACTGAACTTCAGTGGGAGGGACAGAGAGCAGGGGCCATGGAGGCAGTGGAGGTGGGGCTGGACACCGTTGTTCAGGGGGTGGAGAGAATGCAAGGAGTTAGGCAGTGCCAGGGGCTACCCCAGGGCGTGAGTGGAGCAGAGGCAGGGTAGGGTAGGCCTGGACAAGAGAGGGCCTGTTTGGGACCTGGTTCTTCTCTGGGCAGGAGGGGCCTCAGGCTGCAAGGCCCTTGGCCCCTCCTCAGAGCACAGGACAAAGGGCCAGGTCTGCACCTCCAGGTCCTCAGCCTTGGGAGCCACAGTCTAGCCCAGAATCCCTAGGAAGCATCTATGAGAAGGAGCCCTGGGGTGTGAGTGGCAGGGGGGATTAGAGCAAGAGTCCCAGGCCTGGAGGTCTGGGCTCCCAGGAGCCTGCAAGGGCAAACCCTGCATCTCCACCCTCCGCCACACCCTGCACCACAGGCCTGCAGTATCAACAAAGCACAAATTGAACCTGTCCACAGGTGTGGACAAGGTACAGCTCAGCACACAGCCCAGTGAGGCGGAAAGCCCCATACAAAGGGGTGTCCATCTCCCGCCCCTCGGAGCACAGGGCATGGGAGGAAGGGGATGATATCCTCCACAAGGAAAACTGGGCAGTGCCCGAGCCAGGCACAGGACAGGTGGGACGGTGTGTAGGCTCCCAGGTGGCGACTGGGGCCTAGCGAGAGGCAGAAGGTCTGGGAAGTGGATCTGAACCCCCATGAAGAGTTGAGATCCATTCAGGGGACCCCTGTTGAGCACCTACTGTGTGCCTGTTTGGAGGATGACACACTTTTCAGAGGCCATGCCGGGCCTCTAAGAGGCTGGGGAAGGGGCTGGGCCCTCCTTCTGGGCCTGGTTGCTGAGACTGGGTGAGCTGTGGGTAAGGGCAGTCGGGGGTGTGGCTGGGGATTTGTTCTCCAGGGACGGGATGCAGATGGCTGGGGAGCAGGTGCAACCTTGCGGCCATGCCAGATGGGACAGGCCACCGCCACCGCCACCCTTCCTGGCCTTACCTGCTTCTCAGGCACCTGCTGGCAAACCTGGAGGCTGCTGGAGCAGGCCTGGCTGCCCAGCAGGTTTTTCCAGTTTGGGCAAGAACACCTCCTTACACCCCATTAAGCACCCACAGCGGCCCTGGAGATGAAAGGCAGCCCCGCTCTGGGGGTGTGGGGCAGACTGGGTCTGCGTTTGGGAACAGGCTTTGGAGGCAGACAGGTTTCTGGGGCTCCCTTGTCCAGGACGGCAGAGGACAGAAGCCAGGGGCAGTCAATCCCTCTTCAAGGACGGGCATCAGGAAGCCTGGCTCCTCCTGTAACTAGCTTTGTGGTCCTGGGCACGTTCCGAATGCTGCCAGGTTCTGCTGTAAGCACCTGGCATGTTTTCCCGGGCACCAGTCGCCCACTTAGTGAGATGGGAGTAGCAGAGGTGGGCCTTTGGATTCCAGAGTCTGGGCTCTAAACCGGTGTTTCTCATCCTGTTTCTAAATTATCGTTTGTAATCCTTGCAGACCAGTGTTTTATCAACCCCGCCTGGATGCCAAGAGCAACGTCACATTGCCGTGAAAGTTGAGAGCAGTCCCAGGGAGCCTGCTCTGGAGGCGGTCTTAACCTGTCCGTGCCTCGGTTTCCTTCTCTGCCTGACGGCAGTGATGGTACAAGCGCCAGCCATGCAGACAGAGGTCCGTGTTAAGTTAGTGCACGGAGCACTGTAGCTCTCGGGACAGACAGCCCGTCTGTCTGCTTAGGTCGGGGTTCCATGATCTGGGGAACCGAGAGTAAGAGCACCGCCCCCACTTGGTGGCGTGGTGCCGGAAAGGGCTCTGTAAACTGTGGAGGGCTGTGCCCAGGTGAGCGGGCACGCTCACTCCCCTTCCCGGCCCGTCTGTCTGAGTCCCAGGGGAACTAGTGTTTCATCCAGCGCTTTGGCCCCAAGCACACCTGGACCAGGGCCCTGTCCGCCAGCCCTCACCACCCCACAGGTGGGTGGGCACACAGGGGCTCCCGACCCTCCGCTCACTCTGCGAAAGTGTCGTTCGTGAGGTGAGTGAGACATGCATCTTTGTGTCGCGCCTGCTTGTGGCTGCCGGCAGCCTTGTGTGCGCGCGCCTGTGTGTACACTGTCAGCCCAAACGCTCCACCAGCTGTCCCTCCCCCCGGAGATCCACACAGGCATTACGTGAATGAGAGAGGCATTCTGGACTCCTCTCCTGGCATAAATCCGTCCTCGCCTCGGGTGTGTGGGTGACTGCAAAATCAATGTTGATTACGACAGCGGCAGCTTCAGGAGGCGGTGGCGGCTGCCAGGGGCTCTGCTGGGACCGAGGCCTGGGATGAGTCACCACACTGGCTGCTGGGCAGGCCGTGCTCCTCGCCCAGCCTTGGTGTAAGGAACACCACCCATCTCGCTCCCTGGGCTAACGGCCTCCCAACAGCACTGGGAAGTGGGGACCACCATCCCATGCCCCAGAAGGGGAGACTGAGGCACACACAAACCCCCGTGTAGGGGTGGGGCCAGATGCCACAGCGCATGCTGAGCCTCGGTTGCCTTCCACGTTCCCCTTGACCTAGAAGAACGTTCTGACCCCTTATGCTTAGAAAAGAAAAAAAGAGGGAAAAAAAGCAATGAAGTGACTTGGTTTTCTTGTGGTACCCCGCATGTTTATTGCTTATTTCCCGTCTGGTGTTTTGCTCTGCTGTTTCGTGGTTTTGTCGCTCTAACCAAACTGTGAGGTCCCCGAGCGTGGGGATCTTGGCGTCCCACCCGCAGCCAGCACCAGCATGGCCTCTGGGAGTAACAACAGTAACAATGATACTGTAATAATAATAACTTCCGGTGTCAGAGCCCTTACTGTGCACCGGCCTCGTTATTTCCCGCATCTCCTTTGTATAAAAAGCAAAGCATCTCGGTCACATTCAATGACTCCAGCCGTCTGCCGCCCTGCCTTCTGTGCCTTGGTTTCCCCTCCTTCCCTGTCAAGAGGGCTTTGTTTGCAGGGTCCCACGCTTTATATCTGTGATCTCATTGGACACAGGCCCGGCCTGATGGATGAGCTCCGCCCACGGTGGGTCCTTTTCACATCCCTGTCCCCACCTCGAAGGCAAGGAAACTGAGTCCCAGGAGAGTTGAGGCACTTGCCCTGGGCCAGTTGGCTCACAGGGGCAGAGCTGGGCCCCTCTCCTCTCTGTCCTGCTCCTGGGTCTCCTGGGGTGCTAAGCCAGGCTTTTAGGGGGGAAGCCAAGCTGCTGGGTCCTTGGCACGTCTGGGCACCGAAGGCCTGCATGCTGGGCCTTGCTGTATGCAGGAGCGGGGGGCGGGGAGGCTGGAGCTGCCCCAGGGGGACCTGTGGGAACCAGGACTTCCAAGGAGGGGATCCCACGCAAGGGTGCTTCCTTTTCTCAGAGGCAGTTTAGGGTAAAGAGTTAATTTTGAACACCGGGCGAATCTCACTGCCCTGTTTGGAGCAAGAGGAGCCAGGGACCCTGGGCAGCTGCTCGCCTTGTGCCTCCAGCTGAGGCCTGTGTTTCACTGCCACTAGGCAGGTGGGGCGGCAGGGGCTGCGGGTGGGTGGGCTTCCCTGGACTGCCGGGAGTTCCTGCCTTGGCAGCACTGAGGGGTAAGGCTGGGCCTCGCATCCACCGTCTAGGTTTTGCTCAGGCTTCATTCTGAGGGGCCTGCAGCGCAGGTCCTCGGCCCAGGCTTGGGGAAGGGAGCCGAGCCCCCTAGGGTTCCATTGCTTCCTAGGGTGCCCTGTAGCTTCCCTCTGCCGGTTGCAGGTGAGATCAGTCGAGAGACTGCACCATGGCAGGCAGGGGGTCCCTTCCGGGATTTCTGGCTTGACCCTCGGAGATGACCCGAGAGAAAGAAGGCTGGGACTGAGCTAGAGAGGCCCGGCTGATGAAATGGCAGTGTGTGTGTGTGTGTGTGTGTGTGTTTCCCTCCTTCCTTCCATCTTTTTTTTTTAAGCGAGAGATAAATAAATGTCGCCATGAGATGACAAGAGAACATTGAAGGAGATGAAAGGAGAGTAAAAGGGAGCGAGAGCCCAGAAGCAAAGGACAGAGGGGCCCTGGGACCATGCACTTCGAGGAGGGGAGAGATGAAAGAGGGGAAAGATGGGAACGCAGGACCGAGCAGCGGAGCGGAGGATGGGGTTGCCACGGAAACGGAAGGAGGGGAGGAATGGAGGGAGAGGGAGGCTGGATGGAGAAGGCTGAGGGCGCGAGTGGGAGGGGCTGGAGACCAGCTTGACAAGCAAGGAGGGAAGCCATGAGAAGCTGGTTCCCAGGGCTGAACCAGGCCCCATTATGGGGAAACTGAGGTCAGCAGGGAAGGAAGACACAACACAGAAAGGTCATTCCTGCCAGGGTGGAGGGAGCTGAGTCTGGGGCCTGGGACTGCCTCTCTCTCAGCCTCAGTTTCCATACCTGGGAAACAGAAGTGGGGCTCCCCACCCCAGAACGCTGCCTGGAAGCCTCATCACAGCACCCGACCGAGTTCCAGCCTGATGAAGGCACCTGGTGCTCCTTCACTGTGGTTCTTATCTTTGTCCCGTGAACTTGGGAGCCCAGGGTTTGTTGGCTCTTCCCTGCTGGATCAAGCTGGTGATCGTTGGGTCCAGCATAGTGAACCTGGGTGGGAGACAGAGGTGCTTTCTTTGCCTGTGGGATGGAGCCTTCCTGAAACTGCTCCTGGGCACAGGCACTGGGCCCAAAGCTCAGGGAAAGGACGTGCAGGGGGTGTTGGGTGGGCTGCTTGGCTGAGCCCCGGGGACGCTGTGCAGCCTGGAGGTCGCCCTGGGGCGGAGGCGAGCACGTTTGCAGACAGCTGAGGCAAGGATTTCCCCTGCATCTCATCCATCTGTCCATCCTAGGCCTCAGTGAGTGTGTTGGCTCCTTTCCCCTCTTCTCCTCGTAGGGCCCACTCTGCTCACCTCTGACCCGTAAACAGATGCAGTTGTGAATCAGTGGGACTGTGCCAGGGTTCTCCAGAGAAATAGAAACAGTGGGATTTACATATGCACAGAGAAAGAGAATTATTTTAGGAATTGGCTCCCACGATTACGGGGGCTGGCAAGTCCGAAATCTGGTTCAAAGCCGGCTGGTTGCAGGAGCTACACAGTAGCTCGGGGCAACACCGAGATGAGTGTTTGACCAAACCACTGGGCACCACAGCCTGGCCAAGTCCCATGCGACTTTAACCTGACCTTCCCAGGCTGTGGAAGACGCCCTCACCCTGCCCCAGAAACTGCACCTGATCCTCTGGTGTGAGGATACTCACCCGCTGCAGGGAAGGGCAGTCCTGGCAGAGGGATCAGCCTGTGCAAAGGCCCTGAGGCAGGAAACAGCCATGGGGGGAACAGAGGAGGAAGAGGCTTAATGGGGGGTCAGGTGGAGCTTGGTTGGGGAACTTCACCCTTCTGGACATGAGGCTGAGGGTGGGCATTCTAGTCCCTGCTTCACTGTCTCACTGTGTGGCCTTGGAC
Organism: Desmodus rotundus; assembly: GCF_022682495.2. Taxonomy (NCBI): domain Eukaryota; kingdom Metazoa; phylum Chordata; class Mammalia; order Chiroptera; family Phyllostomidae; genus Desmodus; species Desmodus rotundus. Next base: position 35,166,748 of record NC_071396.1, read on the forward strand.
CTGTCTCTTCCCTTCCCTGGGCGTGAAGAACCTCAGGCCCCCGTGTGGTGTGGGCGGGGGGTGGCACACGGGGGTGGCAGCCAGTCTGTCCACCGAGAAAAGGGGAAGCAGAGGCAGAGAGTCCTCTGAAGAAGAGACTCACACCCTCCCCCGGGGCGCCCCCCACCCCCCACGCCCCTTCCACTGCAGAAGTGAGACTGAGGTTTGCACAAGCCTCTGGCTTTTGCTTTCACTTCCTCTTCCTGTCTGGGGACGTGAGCAGAGCTTGCCTTTACGTCTGTGCTGAGGAGACAAGGAGGGTAGGGCAGTTTTGCCGCACGTGGAAGTCTCATGGGTGATTTTACAGACATGTCCACACCTGGGACCTCCTTTCCCCTCACTGGGCCCAGGCTCCTGCCCGCTCCAAGTTCACCTTCTCTGGGAGCCTGAGGCCCCGGGGTCAAAGGGCCCAGACACCAACAGGACAGCTGATGACAGGGCAGAACAGGCCCCTCCAAGGCAGTCATCAAAGTACATCCATGACAGTGTGCTTGGTGATATCCCAGGGCTGGGTTGGCAGCGGGGCCCCGAGACATCTCCAGCTGGTGGTGGGAGTTAGTCGAAGAATAGGCAGGCCCGCTGGTTCTGCCTTCAAAATGGGTCCTGTCCTGCTGGCCCCGTCCACCCGCGCTCTAACCTGCTATCCGCATTTTGGAGACACGCCCCCCCCCCCCCCCCCCCCCCCCCCCCCGCCGCGGCCAGGTGCCCGGCCCTCCCCTGCTGTGAGAGCCGGATTGCCTGCAGGAGTTTCAGTGAGAGGAGGTGCCATCACCAGTGGAGACCCTGATGGGCCAGGCACCCTGTCCAGGGTCACACAGCAAGTCACTGATTGGTTTGACAAGTGCGTGTCAGTGTTTATAGCAGGAGAGGGCATAGCTGCGGGAGCTCTGGGCCCTGCCTGGGTGAGGGAGGCTCTTGGCTGGGCCTCAGCCCTGACCCAGCCTCTGGCCCCTCCCCAGGGGCCGGCAGGCCCTCAGGCCCGGATGGAGGGGGAAGGGGGCGATGCTCATCCCGGAGAAACAGGGCAGTGCAGGGCAGCCCTGGGCCTAGGGTCGCACCACAAGGCCTCTCCTCCCTCTCCACTCTCTCCTTCCCCTCCCCCCCATCCTTGCTTTTGTTTGTTGGCCTCCACAGCCTCTTTCTCACTTTCTCCCTCCCTCCCTTCCTCCCTCTCCCTCAGCTGTGGCCTCCCTTCCCCCATTCCTAACACACGTCTTTAAACTATAATCAGACGCCTATTCCGTTTCCTCTGTTTCTTGTCTTTGCCATTTCCTTTCTCTGCACCCTGGGGACAGTGGGTGCCCCGCTAGGAGACCGAGCTGCACCCGATGACACCCCTCCTCTCACAGCCAAGGGCCAGCCCGAGCTCCCCTTGTCCTGGACATCGTGCAGAGCTTTTGTTCTGAGCCCACAGCACCGGTGGCCAGGAAAGGCCATGCCCTGAGGACAGTCCCGTAAGGGTGGCCCCAGGCGAAGGACAGAGCCCGTCCCTGCACGCAGGGTGTGAGAACGCGGCAGGCTCTCCAGGGCCTAAAACGGGGGCGTTGTAGCCTGTGAGGAGGAGCCCGACGAGGGGGTGAGTGGGGAACCAGAAAGGTGGCCCAGGAGGAGGAGGAAGCATGACATCGGGCTGCAGAGCCCCCAGCTTCCCACTAGTCACTTCCACGTGTGATGGAGAGAACGCGCATGCGGAATGCGGGCAAATAGGCAAATAAAGAGGCCCTCTGCCTTCCTCCGCGTGGCCTGTGTCTCAGCAAGCAGAGCTCTCGCTACGCGCATGCGCGTGCAGGGCAGCCCCTGGGAGCGGAGGCTGGGCCCCTGGCCGGGACGTGCCCTCCGGGGGTGCACAGACTGCGGGGCCGGGCTGCGGAGCCCGCTCTGCCTGCGCTGCCCACGCGCTCTGGAGCACGTTAACCGGCCGGGTCCCTGGGCTGTGACATGGGGTACACACACCCCCACCCTCACCCCGTAGGGTTTTTTCGTGATGAAATGACTCACCTAGCGTGGCACTCAATGATAGAAACCTAGCTCCATAGCTGCCACTCGTGTTTGTGGCCGGAGGTTGGCAGCTCTGTGTCCTCCCCCACACACACACTTGGGCACGGGCTCCTAACAGAGAAACACCCTCTCATCCTCAGCCCCTAAATCGCAGAGCAGGGATTCAGCGAATAGTATTGGCCCCATAAATGAACAGGTGAGTTCTCAGTTTCCAGAGGTTGTCTGCAGTCACCCAAATCTTTGCTGAACTTGGGGCCCCAAAATGGAGATTCCTCTCAGCTCTGTGGCTTTGGTCAGAAAAAGTCTCCTTCCAGAGACCCAGGCAGCGGAGAACAGTGCTTCTCATATCTATGAGGGCATCGCAAGGAACTGAGCTCCTTCACCAAAGTGACCACCGAGGTCACGGCCCTTCCAAGGATAGGGTTTTCATCCCCACTTTCAGATGGGGAGACAGGCGCAGAAGTGACTTTGAAATAACAGTGCTTAGTCACTTGTACGTGACAGCTGGGACTTGAGGCTAAGCTGCCCTGACGTTCTAACGGGGGTGGGGGTGGGCCCCTCCAGCCTGTTCCAGATGGACCAGAGCCCTGAATCAGAGGTCCCTTCCATCTGACCCCTTCCACCAGAACTCCGCTTCAGGCTTAATAGTTAAGTCTTTAGAGTCCGTGTCAAGGAGGCTAAATTCCTGTCTGGGGTACTTTATTTTTAGCCGGCTTCAGGAAGGGGAGGCTCTGCTGGCCTATGGGGGGTTGGAGGGGAGATGGGCCTGTTTCCTGAGGAAGGGCCGCCTCTGGGCCATGCGCCAACTGTGGCCCTGTTGGGGGGGAGCGGGCGAGGCAGGCAGGAGCCACCCCAGGAATGTCCTCCTTCCTATGGTGAGCCTCCCATGCGCCAAGCCCTGAGCTAGGAGTGGGGGCTTCAATCATGAGTCTCCAGCTCAGGCCAGGAGGAGTCCCTCCCACATCCGGGCACTGCTCCTGCCAGCTGCCGCCCCTGGAGGCCAGGAGAGGCCGAGGGCATGGGGCCGGTGAGCAGGGCAGCGCAGCGAAGCCCCAGGAACAGGTGGAATTTGAGGGCAGCCTGGGAAGCTGCTGGTGGGAGGAGCCAGGAGCTCAGCAGGGTTGGAAACGGGTTTGGAGAGTGGGAACCCCGAGAGGACACCCATGCGCTCGGGGTCTGGACCTGGACCTGTGGGCACATTGGCTTTTTTAAAGGACCTTTTAGGTTGCAGAGGCAGGGAGGCCGAGAAGCTGGGGGCCAGTACCTTCCTTTCAGACAGTTGCCTCAAACAGGTTCACCTTTGCTGAGCCCTGCTTTCAAATCAGATCTCACATGGAATCCCAACCCGCAAATCAGAAAATAAAACTTTTAATTTTTCATCGGTATAAGTTTGGACATTTAAGTGCTTAACATTTAGCTAATTGGGAACCATGACCCATGGGGGACCCATCACTTAGTGTCAGGGTGACCCGTGGGAGCCACTGTGTGAGGTCGGCCTTGGCCCTAATTTATGTTCACATGTCGCCTTCTTTTTGCTCAATATGCATTCTTTGCAAAACCGAAGTCCCTCATTCGTATGGACAGGCCGTCCCACGTGGTGACAGTCCTTTAACACCTCCCTGTGGCCTCAAGGCCCCGGCAAAATCAATCACCTTGGCAACAAAGCCAGTGGGGCCCCTGAGTGCGTTGGAATGAGGTGTGCTGTGTATACCTGGGAGTAGATGGGTTTTCTGAAATCAGCTTTTAAAAAGAGGAGTCCTTCCTTTTTGTGATTTTTTTTTTTTAACAGAGAGAAGAAGGAAGGGAGGAGGGGAGGAAGGGAAACATCAGTGTGTGGTTGCCTCTTGTGCACCCCCAACTGGGGACCTGGCCCGCAACCCAGGCATGTGTCCTGACTGGGAATTGAACCGGCTACCCTTTGGTTCTCAGGCTGACACTCAGTCCACAGAGCTACACCAGCCAGGGCCCTTTTTGTGACTTTTGAATCAGGAGGGCGTGTGGGGCATGCTTTGAGAACCGTTCCACCTCCCTGTTTTACAGATGGGAAGACAGGCCATTTGGTGAGGGGGCGGGGTGCTGGCAGGCTTGCCCAGGGTCCGGCAGGGAGATGCAGAGATGGGCAGAGATGTGAGGGGGTGGAGGGGTGGTCACTGCTCCTTATAATTACGTGTGTCCTGTGCCCAAGGCGGGAGTAGTTTGGGGTACCCACACCCCAAATTAGCAGATCCCTTGCTGACTACGTGTTTGTGCAGCAGTGAGCCCGTGGTACTAATGCGTCCTTCTCCCCTCCCCCGCAGCGATGCCCTCCTAGCCAGCCGCCCAGGGATGGAGGGCTTCATGGACTCAGGGACACAGACGGACGCCGTGGTGGTGCTGTCCTTGGCTCAGGCTGCCGTGCTGGGCCTGGTCTCGGAAAATGAGCTCTTTGGAGCCACCATAAGCGCCGAAGCCTTCTACCCAGACCTGGGGCCCGAGCTGTCCGGGGCTTCCATGGGGGAGCCGGGGCCCCAGGGCCCAGATGTCTACCAGCTGGCCTGCAACGGGCGGGCCCTGGAGGAGCCGGCAGAGGAGGAGGTGCTGGAGGTGGAGGCGGCCTTCGAAAAGCACACCCGGCGGAAGACACGGCCGCCTGTGAGGCTGGTGCCCAAGGTCAAGTTTGAGAAGATGGAGGAGGAGGAGGAACAGGAGGTCTACGAGGTGTCTGTGCCAGGGGACGACAAGGACGCAGGCCCCACGGAGGTGCCGGCCGATGTGCCGGGTGGCGGCTGCGAATCGCTAGTGCAGAGCAGCGCCGTCAAGATGATCGACCTCAGCGCCTTTAGCCGCAAGCCCCGGACGCTGCGGCCCCTGCCCCGAGCCCCGCGGCCAGAGCTGGATGTGGCCCCCTACGACCCCCACTTCTCCGACCCGGCCCGGGACGGCTTCCCGGAGCCCGGCATGGCGCTGCCCGGGCCCGAGGCCTTGCCGGCGGAGTGTGGTTTTGAGCCGCCCCCGCTGGCGCCCCTGAGCGACCCCGAGGCCCCCACCATGGAGTCCCCAGAGCCCGTGAAGCCGGAGCAGGGCTTCGTGTGGCAGGAGGCAGGCGAGTTTGAGGCGGACGCGGCGGGTTCCACAGTGGAGCGCCACAAGAAGGCCCAGCTGGACCGGCTGGACATCAATGTGCAGATCGACGACTCCTACCTGGTGGAGGCGGGCGACCGCCAGAAGCGCTGGCAGTGCCGCATGTGCGAGAAGTCCTACACGTCCAAGTACAACCTGGTGACGCACATCCTGGGCCACAACGGCATCAAGCCGCATTCCTGCCCGCACTGCAGCAAGCTCTTCAAGCAGCCCAGCCACCTGCAGACGCACCTGCTGACGCACCAGGGCACCCGGCCCCACAAGTGCCAGGTGTGCCACAAGGCCTTCACGCAGACCAGCCACCTCAAGCGCCACATGCTGCTGCACTCGGAGGTCAAGCCCTACAGCTGCCACTTCTGCGGCCGCGGCTTCGCCTACCCCAGCGAGCTCAAGGCCCACGAGGTGAAGCACGAGAGCGGCCGCTGCCACGTCTGCGTCGAGTGCGGCCTGGACTTCTCCACCCTGACCCAGCTCAAGCGCCACCTGGCCTCCCACCAGGGCCCCACCCTCTACCAGTGCCTCGAGTGTGACAAGTCCTTCCACTACCGCAGCCAGCTGCAGAACCACATGCTCAAGCACCAGAACGTGCGGCCCTTCGTGTGCACCGAGTGCGGCATGGAGTTCAGCCAGATCCACCACCTCAAGCAGCACTCGCTCACCCACAAGGTACGGCTGCGCCCCTGTGCCCCTGCGTGCCCTTGCACCTCCCCCAGGAGCTCTGCCTGGGCCGCGGCTCCGCCCCCTCCTGTCCTTCACCCAGAGAACTGGGCGAGATCATTTAGGGCATACTAGAGATGGTTCACAGGTGAACAGTTCCTATTTTTCTAGTGACGTTCACGAATAATAGATAATTGAGATTAGTTGTCTTTTAAATAGTCAAACCTGACTTATTTAAAAAAAAAGTTTTTTTTTTTGGTTGAAACGTTTGAGGAACCCTGGGTCCTGCCTGCCCTCCTGCTTTATAGATGGGAGGGACGGTCGGGACAGAGGGACCTACAGACAGGTTCCTTTGTTCCTTGTAACAAAAGTATGTCAAAACCTGCCACTTGGTTTTAGGAAAAAGCTAAATATATTTCATGCAAAAGGGAATACATTCAGGAAGTATATTTGTTGTGGAGGAGTATAGTTGGGTTTTGAATACGGCCAGAGTGGCGAAGTGGCTTGTGGAGAGGGAAGATGGGGCCATATTGTTCTTAACCTTGATCTCTTCCCCTCCCTCTCCCCACCCCCGCCTTTCAGCCAGCATCACCTCCTCCGAAAGGCCCTGATGTCCAGGCAGGTGGAATGAGGCCTCTCAGGTCCCGCATCCCACTCTGGCTAGCACCCTGGTTTCCACCCCAAATCCAGCCAGCTGCACACCTTGAAGCACTGTGCAGACAGCTTCCTCTCTTCATAGGGGTGGCCTTAGAGACGCTCCTGGGCAAACCAGTGTCCTTGCCTCTCACCATGGACATTGCACAGTGATGGGGGAGCAACAGCATGCCAGGCCGAGGACCTGGCCCACCCCAGCGCTAAGACGTTTTCTGCTAGAGCAGAAATGATTTGTAGGTTCGGGCCAGGTGCTCCTGCACTTGGTTGGTGCAGCTGCCAAGAGCATCGTGTTAGGAAGGATTCTGCAGCAGAATCTGGGCTCAGCCCCAGCCCCAGAACGTGCCTGAAGCACAAACCAGACAGCTGATTGTGAGTGTCTGCGGGTAGTGCGAGTGACGAGTGCTAAGTTCACAGGCTATTTATTTGCCATCTTTCTCCTCTGCTGAAACTCCCCACCTGTCTGCAAAGTGTTAAAAGATACATAATGCAGTGAAGAAAAGCTGAAAGGCAAAAATGAAAGGCTAATCCGATTGGAAACATTCCTCTCGTCAGCCTAAATTTGGACAACGTGCCGGGCACTTGCCAGGTGCACTCCCAAAGGGTAGGGCCCCCTGGTGGTAACACGTGTCTTCGCGCCTCCAGCGAGCCTGGGAGGACCGAGACACACCCCTACCTGCCAAGAGAAATAGACACCGGAACTGTTAAATTATGATCAGACACTTTGTACCAGCGATAGGGACAGTAGCTGCAACCACAGAAATGTGTCTGTCCCGCTGGGATTCTACTAACTGGCTGGAGTTCTAGCAAAGAGTTCAGCTCCCAATTTTTGTCCTAACATTTCTCCCCAATCTGCCCAGCACCCTGCCCTGGCACTCTCCCCATGGTTTTAAACTAGTGGTCCGTGTTTGGGACACCCCCAGGAAGTCATTTCCCGGCAACTGCACAGATGCTCTGACCCTGACCCTGGCCCCCACCCCTGCAGGGCGTGAAGGAGTTCAAGTGCGAGGTGTGCGGCCGGGAGTTCACCCTGCAGGCGAACATGAAGCGGCACATGCTGATCCACACCAGCGTCCGGCCCTACCAGTGCCACATCTGCTTCAAGACCTTCGTGCAGAAGCAAACCCTCAAGACCCACATGATTGTACACTCACCGGTGAAGCCATTCAAGTGCAAGGTGCCCGGCCCTCCGGCCCCATGGTGGGGCGGTCCCCCGGGAGGCCTGGCCAGGGTGGGCGAGTCGCTGTGTAAAGCACAGGGTTGGCCTGGTTGAGGGGAGCTGCATGGGCTTTGGGGAGTCGGAGTGGGCGGTGGGGCTTCAGATCCCACAGCGGCTGAAGTTGTCTGTGGTTTTTGAGAGTTGGGGGGTGGGGGGGTTCTGGCGCAGCCACAGGGAAAGAGCCCAGGCCCACGACTCAGTGCCGTTGGAGATCCGAGCCCTGGATTCCTGACCACTCCAGCTCAGGGATTGTGGGGCAGTCCCACAGAAACGGTGACCGTGCTGGGGCTCAGTTTTCTGCCTCTTGGGCCTCTGGGGTCACACAGGAAAGAGCAGAATGAGTGCTATCCGTAGCGAGTGGGGCTGCAGCCCAGCCGTGGACACGGGAGGGGGCCGGGGTCCTGGAGGGCAGGTGGGCTCCCTGTGGGCTGATGGGGCCCGTGGTGTGTTCCAGGTGTGCGGGAAGTCCTTCAACCGCATGTACAACCTGCTGGGCCACATGCACCTGCACGCAGGCAGCAAGCCCTTCAAGTGCCCCTACTGCTCCAGCAAGTTTAACCTCAAGGGCAACCTGAGCCGGCACATGAAGGTCAAGCACGGCGTCATGGACATTGGCCTGGACAGCCAAGGTGGGTGGGCCCCGCGCAGCCGGAGTGGTGCCCTCACGGCACCTGCAGGAGCCTCCTGTCCAGTAAGGGGGGGCGGGAGGCCAGCCATTCCTGAGACCTCACTGGGGTGGGCTCAGGTCTGGAGAGGGGGCACACTGGAGGGCCTCTGTGGTGAGGACGGGATGTGCGTGTATTCTTCAAAGGATTTAAGTGGGCTCACGTGAACTATATAATAAAAATAATAACATTTTATGGAGCGCGAATTGTGTGCCAGGCCTTTATTAACTCACGTGACCCTCACAGGGAGGTGGGCGCCATTTGACAGAGGCAGAAACTCAAGAACTGAGGAGTTAGGTAACTCGCACAAAATCACAACACACAGGAGGGGAAAAGACACTTTATCTCATTACTGAGCGATGACATGAAAGACAAGGATGGGGAAGAAAGCATCAAATGGGAAAATGGCAACTGGAAAGATAAGGGAGAGCCAGGTGAGGTCACAGTGCCACAGGACTGACAGGCAGAGGGGAGTTCTGCCAAGGCAAAGAGTGTGCATGTCCTCATGGGCACAATATGGCTGCCAGTAACCTACAGCAGCAATGTGATCCCTTGTCCATATCCAATGGGAGAGTAAGAGCCTATTCCCCTTTGCTCTATGAAACCAACAAGAACATTCTAAGAATTCACAAGCCAGCCTTTCCTCTTGGTTCACTGGCCAGAAGTGGGTCCCACTCATTTGGCCAGCAGTGGGCTTTCCCCTTAGACCAGTGGTTCTCAATAGAGGGAGTGAGTCTGTCCCCCAACGAAGCATCCCACAAGGCACAGGACAGTCCCCACAACAAATAAGATGGCCTCAAATGTTAATAGGGCCAGGGTTGAAGTCCCTGCCTTAGACTTACCAGGGCTACTACCCCCCGTCTGGGATCCATTTCTTCCCAAAACACCCCGGTCTTGGGTGGGTGGGGCAGAGTGCACACTGGGGCTTAGCCCCAGTCCCTGGTGGCCGCCCTCCTGGGGTCCCCAGATCTTGCCCTGGGCCACTCTCCTCCTGTGGCTCATGGGAACGCAGCCCAGGCCTCCAGTGTGGAGTTTCCTCTCTGGCTCCTGTTCCAACAGTAGGAGCATTATAATATGTTTATTTGATAAAAGTAGAGGAGGGCACATTCTCTAATGAACAGTTTTTGCCTCAACCTCTCTGTTAACCTCCCTTGGGCACTTGTCCTTAGAGAGCCAGGCCCTGGAGACCACTGGATAGAACTGGCTTCCAGCACAAATGCTGCAGGGGGGGGGTCAGAGATCGGCTCCCCCCCTGCTCCCCAGCCCCCCCATCCCCCTCCAGGTGAGGCAGAGCAGCGCAGTGGACGAAGACAGCCGCACTGGCTGGGGCCCTTTGGCAAGCGGACGAACCTCTCTGAACTTCCTTTTGGTATCCTAACTGGGGTCGCTGGGAGCAAACTCATGAGCTGACGCCCAGCATGCAGTAGGCGCTAAACAAGTGCCGATGCAGAGACAGGGTACAGGGCAACAGGCTTTCATATGGCAAAGGGGACCACATCGCAGAGAGTACGTTTAGTGACTCGGGAGAGACCAGAGGCAGCGCCCAGAGAAGAGACCAAGGCCAGGCCTGCACCGCACCCACCCCTGCACACACAGGTGTAGGGCTCAGGTCTGGGAAGTCGCTTCCCAGTCGCCAGCTTCCTACGTGGGGGCAACCACCTCCTCCCGGGAGAGGTGGCACCCGGGCCTCACTGTGTGCCTCTCTTGCAGACCCCATGATGGAGCTGACGGGCACTGACCCCTCCGAGCTGGACAGCCAGCAGGAGATGGAGGACTTCGAGGAGAATGCCTACACCTACGCTGCTGTGGACAGCAGTGCCGAGGCCAGCGTCCTGACCGAGCAGGCCATGAAGGAGATGGCCTACTACAACGTGCTGTAGCCCATACCGGGCCGCCTGGGCCGGGGCGAGGAGGCCCAGGGCTTGGGGGCGAGACCCAGGGGCTGCGGGCTGTGCCTGCCGCCACAGAGGCACAAGCTACTGCCCCACTGCCCTGAGCCCTCCCTACTCCCTGCCGAGTCGTTTGTACCACGAGGGACTTGGAGACCAAATGGACTGCACCCCGGGCCTCGGCTGTGAAGCGGAACCAGGCCCCAGGCATCCCGGGGAAGGGAAGGCAACGCAGGGGCCTGGGACTGCGTCTCTGTGCCTGCTACCGAGGGAAGGCAAGGGACATGTGGACAGGGGCCACTTGGGGACGGGTCCCGAGGGCACGGGTGCTGGGGTGTCCCCAGGCCCAGCAGAGCTGGGACAGCCCTCCTGCTGGCCCCGCAGGGGTCCTGACACTGGAAGAAGAGGCTGCTTAAGCCAGGCTTTGTTTCTCCTCTGGACTAGCTCCTGCCTCTGGGGGTGTCTGAGCTCCCAGGCTGGTCAGCACTGCCCCCCACCCCGCCCACAAGAAGCCCAGGCCCCAGAGCCGTCTTCCTGCCCTGTCCGTGGACAGCCAGGCAGGGCCCCTGGTGTCTACCTCCTGGTGCCTCCCAGGCCATGCACAGGCCAACCTGGCTGGCGGGAGAGCAGGTGCAGCCCAGCCCCCAGCTAGAGCCCTCTCTGGCCACCCCCTCACCCCTGGAAGGTCCCCATCTTACAGCCCTAAGATGGATTTCCACAAACGTCATCCAACTCTCTCTCGATCTGGGGCGCCACACCAGGGTCCCCACCCACCCCCACCCCGTGAACAGAGCCGGGACACGCCTCAAGTGTTAGTGTTCTCTGTTAGTGTGTCCGGCACACACTAACAGAGAAATGGATGCCTGTGTGCAAGGGTGCAGGGCAGAGTACAGAGGGCACGGGGACCCAAGGGAGCTGTCCTCCAAGGAGGCCAAGGACCGCCTGGGGTAGGGGGGCTGGAGCATCTTTCTTATTTAAAGCATAACAAGTATCCACTTTGAAGATGGGAACAGCCCAGAGTCAGCAGGCTCCCGGGAAGAGCAACATTGAAAAAGGAAAGTGAAAACCATAGAGGAAAAGAAAAAAAGATTTTTTTTTTTTTGAGCACATAGGGGTATTTGGAAGGTAATTTATTATTATTTTTTTCCTTTCCAACTGTGTCGCCTATTACCTTTTCTGACGGAGGCCGTTCTCTTTTTCCCTGCGGAAGCTTTCTCGTGTGCTGCGTGTGCCGTGCGCCCCCAACCTACAGTGGCCTGGCTGGGCAGGATGGGGGCCAGTGTCCCCTGCTAGAGGCCAGAGCCTAGGACCCTGCCCTGCTAGAGGCTCACTCCCTTGCTCGCCTGCTCTGCTCACCTCTGTCCCCACACTGGCCCCTGCCCCTGGAACAGAAGGCTACAGGCCCAGGGCAGGGGGGCGGCACATTCAGGAACGCTAGGGCACCCAGACTCCCAAGGCCTCCATGGGGAGGGGCAGGCAGGGCTGTCCCCAAAGGCATGGAAGGAGGTGAAGCCACCAACTTCACAGCCTTGAAGCCAGGAGGGGGGGAGGCGCGCAGTGGGAACCACTTTGCAGTGCAGTTGCACCCAAGGCTGGACCCCAGTGAAGCACCGAGCCAGGCCTCGGTGGCTGAGATCTGGCCTGAGGGAAGGACAAGGTGGCCTCGGGATCAGGCTGCCAGGTGCGCCTTCCTTCTCTGCTACAGCGCACGCTAAGCAACACATGAGAGGGCTGAGGCCAGCAGCCCCCCCCCCCCAGGTGCCCGCCATGACCCTCAGGTGGCAGTGACTCCGTCACTGTAGATGACATTTTCTCCTGCTGAGCAGAAGCATCTTCCCCTGCAGACTACCTCTTCCCACGACGTCTTTCTCCCCTGGTACCAAAAAGAACCCTGTACCTCCTCCTCCTCTTCCTCCTCCTCCTCCACTCTCCTGCCAGCGCAGTGGCCTTGGTCTTGGGAACCCAAGGGAGAAGGTGCGGGCCCCAGGGTGGGGCTCTCCTCCCCCAGCCCCACCGTCAGCTCCAGCCCTCTGCAAGGTTCGATACTTGAACGCCCCTGCCCTGTGCCTTGGGCCTGGGCGACGCTAAGAGAAAGGGGCAGCACAACTCACAATTTGAGCTGGGAGGGGTGGTCTTGGCCAGGCTCCTGTCCTCCCCCACTCGCCCCCAGCCTTTGCAGAAGAGGTGTGTGGCCTCTCTGGTGACTCAGAAACTCCTGAACGAATTCCACTCTAACTTATTTTGACATGTATACACACCAACCGTTTAGAACTTCCCACTTGTGCAAAGCCCTACTGTGTTTTTACGTTCCTGTTTAAAAGAAAAGTTTACTTAGCAATAATTATAAATAAATGAATATTCTTTAGCGCGGCGACTGCGAGTGCTTCTTCTCACCCTCCCCACACTCTCCCCGCCCGGGACCATCCTGTGCACCGGAGCGCTCACCTGCAGGGCCAGGTGCCTACAGGGAGCTGCTTCAAGCCCCAGAGAGGGGGACGGGCCAAGGCCCCAGAATTCCCGTGCACAGAAAAGCCACTTCCCCCTCCTGACTCACCAACAGGGCACCAGGACGAGAGCCAGCTGACCTCGCCACACTGGGCTCTGGAGGCTGTGCATTCTGGGGAGCTGCCAGCCTTCTGCTACTAATGAGCAAGAAGGGGCTGGAAATCTTGAGCTCCCTCCTCTCCCCCAGGAGCTGGGCTGACCAGCATCAGCCTGCCAGCTTTTCTTCCCACAGCCCTGGCAGCAGAGCAGTCCTTCCAATCTAAGGGGCGCCAGTGTAGTGGGCCGCTCGCGCCCCTCTCGAACCTACCAGGGCTTCCCAACGGTTGAGTTTTAGGAGCTGTGAGAGTGCCCTCAGCCCCCCTCCAAATTTGGGACATGGACTTAGGGTTGCCAAGTTATTTATTTTAGTGAGTGAATAGGATACAACTCTTCCCCAGGACGTTTTAACACCAAAAGTATAGTAAGAGGGTAGCCCTGTAAATGGGATCTATTTAACTTTCCAGCAACTTTATGACCTTACTTTTCTAGTTTTGCCAAAGAATGGAGAAGAACCAGAGCCTGGGACCCACTGTCCTGGACTACATAGGGGCCTTGTTCAGGCCCCAGGCCCCAGCCCCCAGCCCCAGGCAGCTGCTGAGTAGGGCCTGTTTTTCGTACCAAGAAAAGGGCAAAGAGGTCTGGAGATGTTTAGAATGTTAAAACCAACAGAGAAAGAAAGAAATGAAAACATCACCGGAATCAGTAATCCCAAAATGATTACAGGAACCGTGCTAGGAAATTCCAGGGAACCCACAGGCCTGCGACCCCAGAGTCACAGCAGCTACTCAGGGGGCTCCTGTCCAATGCTACACGGTCCCCTCCGCCCATGGTGGCCCCTGACTGGATGGAGCCTGGGACAGAGACCTACGGGGGGGGGGGGGGGGGGGGGCCCAAGGTGCTCCAGTCTGTCCCTGGTGGAGACCGCAGGCCTCTGATGGCCTCCGCCTCCAAGCCCTCCGCTGCCTCCTTTCCCTGAGGGACACACATAGCAGACAGTTTTGTGAAGAGAGTTTAGTAGCTAAATATGGCACCATGTGTTCCAAGGGCGATATAAATTACAGTATGCAAAACATACTGGCGGGCTGAGGTAAAACACACTGTTCCCGTCTCACGTCACCATGAGGGGAAATGCAGGTTCTTTTAAAAACATTTATAAAAAGTGTCCCCTAGAAAGGCCTCCAGAGCGGGCCGTGAGGCTCACCCTCCGGCGCATGTCCGAGGATCGGCGTCCACCGTGGCGGGGCCAGGCCGCGCTCCCTGCCCCGCTACTGCTGGCCCAGGGCTTTGTCCAGGTTGCTCTTGATGGTGTCCAGGAAATCTGAGGTGTTCAGGAAGTGCTCATTCAGCTTCACACTGCCGAGAGAACGCCATGCACGTGAGGGGCAGAGCGCACTCTCTCGCGCTCACTCTCTCTCTCTCTTGCCCCTGTGGGGGTGGGGCAGGGCCAGGCTACTGGTCGAAGGTTACCTGTAGCCCACGGCCAAAGGGCCACAGCAAAGTCAGTGGGAACCTGGGGAGGTCTGTCTGTCCTTTTCCAGGTAAATGGGCCCCTGGGTACAAGCTGTCCTGGGAGAAGCTGGGAGATGGGTATGGGAAGGGGTGGGCACCTGTCCTGCCCCAGGTTCCTGGTAGCAAAGCTGACTCAGAAGGGGCCTCGGCTTCTTCCCACCTGCCCAGAAGGCCAGCCCTGCCCTCTACCCAGGCCACGCACTTGCTGAGACCGTGGATGCAGCCCGCCAGGTCCTTGGTCATGGCTCCGCTCTCCACCGTCTGAACGCAGACCTTCTCCAGGGTTTGGGAGAACCTGCAGGGCGTGGGGCAGAGTGAGACCCAAAGCAGGGTCAGGGCCCAGTCTGCCGCCCACCCTGGGCCTGCTCGGCCCGGGCCCCTGCACTCACCGGATGAGGTCCTGGTTCCCGTCCAGTTTTCCGCGATGCTCCAAGCCACGCGTCCACGCAAAGATGCTGGCGATGGGGTTGGTGCTAGTAGGCCGGCCCTGGGGGAAGGGGTCGCAGGGGAATTAAGAGCCAACAAGGCAACAAGGGGACAATCTGGATGCCACCTCCCACCCCTCAGAGCCAGCAGGGTCTGGGCCCCTGTGGGAGATTGTGGGGGCTCCCCACACTGACCTTCTGGTGCTCCCGATAGTGGCGGGTGACTGTGCCGTGAGCAGCCTCAGCCTCGATGGTCTTTCCATCCGGGCAGACCAGCACGGAGGTCATGAGGCCCAGGGAGCCAAAGCCTGAAGGGCAGGAAGACCCTCCCCTAAGTATGGGTGCCCCTCTCCCCTCAGAACAGCTGGACCGAGCCTGCCCTCCTGCTGTCGCTCATGTCCTCACCACCCCCCCAACTGTAACTGGAGGAACACATTTCTGGGTTGTCTGCCCTGCTAGGGAGTCTCCAGGGCCCCACACAGGGCAGGAGAGCACCCAGAGGTGGCTGTCATTGGCCTATAAATCACATATCTGGGGACCCCACCTCCAGGTGTCCCAGAGCCCGTGGTCCCCAGGACCCGAGACCTCGGAGAGTTCTGTCCACCCAGCCTGGTTCGCGGCCAAGAGGCACATTCAAGCAGAGAGAACAAGCCGCTGGCAGCTCATCACAGCAATTGCTTCAGCTGCTGCTCCTTTCGGCTGCTTGAAAGCTTTGTGATGTTTTTACAGTGTTTCCCAAGTCCCCTTGTGAACCCTTCCTGGTGATGAGGTCTCCTGGACTTCAAAAGCACCCCCGACACCGAAGTAAGAATTAGAAAGTCCCAAGAAAGAAAAAGTGGGCGACTCCTGTAGGAAAATTCTTTGGCTGAGACGCTGGGCTGTTCACCTGCGCCTTCTCCCTCGCCCATCTCCGATCTATTCAGGGGTAATTCCCATGCCTTTCTCTCATCTGCTCTGGCTTTTCATCCTTCCAGCCTAGGTGGGAATTGTTCCAGTGACTGGATCGCCAACGAAGTTTGCCAAGTAAAGCTTCAAGGCTCTCTGTCTTTTCACGGCAGCCAGGCCTGGCTCCTCTTTTCTCCTTCACAGGAGCTGGACCTCACCCCTCTCACTCACTCTTGTTACCTGTCCACGCCCTGCCCCCCATGCCGCCTCCTCCCCCATCTCCGGCTGTTCCTGCCTCCCACAGACTAGGCTCTTTCTCACAGTTCCTCTCTAAGGGCTCGCCCAGGCTTCCTGCAGAAATCTGATCGACCTTTCAGGATGCTCGAGGGCCTGCGGGTTTTCCATCTTCCCTGGTATCCTCCTACATCCTAAAGGTTCCCTGTGCAAAACAAATGCTCTGTACTTTGAAGAGCTCCCACTTGTGCTCCATCCTATGTTCGGTTCTGCTGGAGCCAAACCTAGCCACCTGGGCCCTCCCTGCACAGAAACCCCAGCGCCAACTTGAATTCCTGTGCCCTCTTTCTCTTCATCGGCTGCCGCCCTAGTCCACTAGTCCAAACCCAGGAATGATCCCGCCTCCCTCAGCTGCCAGGGAGCTCCCGCCCCCTGCCGCCCACGGGGGACTTTACAGTGAGCCAGCAAGGCTAAAGTTTTCCACCAAAAGGGTCTGAAAATGACCCCCGTCAAAGGCGCGGCCCAACAACCCACCCCCACGGGATACCCCCATCCCGCGTACCTTGCGCCAGGATGTCCGACTGCACGTCGCCATCGTAGTTCTTGCAGGCCCACACGAAGCCGCCGGAAGACTTGAGGACCTGAGCCACCATGTCGTCAATGAGCCGGTGTTCGTACCAGATCTTATTCTTGTCGAAATCGGTCTTATAGTGCCTGGAGGCAAAGGGGCCAATTGTGACAGGAGGGCGGGAGGCTGACAGGTTGGGGATCCCTTCCTAGGCCGAGTGCATGGGAACAGCGACCTCCCCAGGTAGGACGAGGGCTGGGGTGGGAGAGGGGGACAAGGAGGAAGGGCTGTGGTGGTGGCCGTGAAAGCAGTGAAGGGAGAGGCTGTTACTTGTCAAAGATGTCCTGGAAGATGTCCTTGAAGCGCCCGTCGTAGGCTTTCAGAATGGTGTTCTTGGTGCTCATGTACAGCGGCCACTTCTTCTGGATGGCATACTGGAAGCAGCTGTGCGCGAAACCCGAGATGGACTACAGCAGGGAGAGAGAGGTCCCTGACACGGTGCCCCCACGGCCAGGCCCCGCCCAGGAATGGCACCCTTCCCTGCACACAAGCCTGTCTGGCGATCATCTGTTGTTTCTACTGGCCTAGCTCCCCTCTCCCCCATTTCTGGAAGGGAACAGGCCCCCTAGCTTTGCTTTGGAAAGCTAGCTCCCTCTCTAAAATTCCTAGACCCTAAGGCTGGGAGGGGAACGAGACCTGTCTCTAGAGTCGACTTGTGTCTGGCTCAGCCAATCAGAGCACTCCTCTCTCTCGGAGGCCTCCGTGATTGGCTCACAGGCGGTCATGTGAGTGAGGCTGGCACTTCCGCGGGAACCAGCCGAGCTGGCAGGGACAACCCTGGAGCAGGGAGCCAGGCTGGGAGAGAGGCACTCAGGCTCCGTGCCTGCCTCACCTCGTCGGTGTTGTACATGCCCATGCCCACGCCGCCAGCAGGGAAGTTGTACACCTCCCACTCCTTGGGACTGCTGCCATCCTTCGGGGTGAACACCATCTTGAAGGTGCCGGCCCGGTCGGCCACAAAGTCTGTGGCCTTGTACTGCGGAGGTGAGAGGGTGGCTCAGGCCAGGGGCTCCAGATGGGGGTCCCAGGCCAGCCAAGCCCGACTCCCACGGGGACCCACCTGGTCGCCATGGGCGTGCCTGCCAATGGTGATGGGCTTGGTCCAGCCAGGGACAAGGCGGGGGATGTTTTTGCAAATAATGGGCTCCCGGAAGACAGTCCCACCGAGGATGTTCCGGATGGTCCCGTTGGGACTCTTCCACATCTTCTTCAGCTTAAACTCTGGAAGGGCAGAGATCAGGTGGCCCCGTTGCAGAATTTGAAGCAAGCACGCAGCCGGATGAGGGTCCTCACACTTCTCCTGGGGCAGCGGTGGAGTGTAGGGTGTGAATAAGTGGGCCCCCAGGGTCATACCCCCTGGCTTAGGGATCCAGCGCCACCGCCTGCCTGTGAGTCTCGCGCAGATAGTTTAACCTGAGCTATGAGATTAAAGTACCAACAAAATACCCAGCCCTTTGCACTGTCAGGAGCATGAAAGGGGTCCCTAGGTGAGTGCCTAGCCCCAGGCCGGCCCGTGGGGCGACTATTCCTCCTCCCACGTCCCGCTGGGATGTGTAGCTCAGTGGGACCAGCCCTGACAACACACCGCTTCACTGGAGATGCTCCGGTTCCAACCCAGGACTGCCACTAACGGCAGAGTCTGCCTCAAGTGGCTAAGACCGTGACCCCCGACCTCCTTGTCCAGAAACTGGCGATATATAAACCCCAGGGTTTGGGAGAGGAAGAAAAAAAAGCCTGAGAGAAGAGCTTAGCACTAAAATGATTCCAATACCCTAAGGTCAGTACAACCCCAAAGACAAGGAGGAGGCCTGGGGGGTCCACCTTAAATGCTTCCATCCAGATCCCCGATGCCACTGGAAGTTGGGAGACAGAACTCTGCAAATGCCTAGCCCACCCTTTCTTGGAACTTTCCAACCCAAGCCCTTCTATCCACACAGAGCAGCCCCCAGAGCCATCGACCAGCAGCCAGTCCAAGCCTGGTGGGCGTACCTGAGACCCCTCCAGGCCGCAGGGGCAGACCTGCAATACCAAGACTGTGGCGGGGTACCAGTGATACCCCCCAGAGCCCCCAGCACCACCCCTGAGGCTCTGAAGGATACAGGCCTGACACACAGCCCTCCTCTGGACAGAGGTGGCCCCAGGTCTGTCAACCTGCCTGCAACACAGTGCAGGGGGCCAGAGGGGCTGGCTGCCCCAAGAGGCCGTTCCCACGGTGACAGCACCAGCATCAGCTTCCTTCTCCTGCTCCCTGTTCCCGATGGCACGGCCACTAGCCGGAGCCCCCCAGCACAGCAGAAGCACCTTGGGCTGGCGTGGGAACAGGGGTGTGGATTTTGGCCTCAGCTCTACCACACCCTGACCGTGCACACTGAGCCCACCCCAGCCCCACCCGCAGGGACCACCATCTTCCAGGCATTCACGGAGAGGCTGTGGCCGCGTCCCAGCCCCACACCTTCCACACGGGCCTCATCGGGGGTGATGGTGGCGCACTTGACGGCCACACTGTACTTCTGGGTGGCCAACGCAGAGTCGATGGTGACCTGGTCGTCAGTCTTGTCCCGGTGTGGGAGCCCCAGGTCGAAATACTTGAGCTGGACGTCCACATGGGGCAGGATGAGCTAGAGACAGACGGCCAGGGCCAGGCGTCAGCCCAGAGGACCGACTCAGGGGCACGCGTGGGCTATGACAGGGGACACTGAGTCAGGGCTGGGACACGGGGAAGGCCAGTGGGGAGGTGGAGGGGGGGCAGGGAGGGCAGCACAGCTCAGGGCTGGTGTCAACCGTCACTCACTGGGGCCCAGCCACCGCAGGAGGGCAGCCGGCAGACCAGATGCAGTCCCTCAGAGGGGGCTCATCCCCCCGGAGCACGGACAATACGCCCCCTGCAGTGGCCCATCAGCTCGGCCAAACCCCAACTCCAGCTGCATCTGTGTTCCCTAAACAGTGGGCTCCCTCGTCTTCCCCATTCAGAAGTGGTGATTCTCGACCTGCTCCTTGTGGACATACACACAGTGTGGGGTCTTCCCAGGAACAGCACTCTCTCCCAGGGAGGCCCCGGTGACTTGGAGAAGCCAAGAGGCCACCCTGGGGACATGTGCTGCGGCGGCTCAAACATGTCACCGTCCTGGATCATACCCCGCAGCCACCGCTCACGACAATGTCCCCCAACCCCTGAGGGAAGTTAGTTGTGCACAGCTGCGCTGAGCACCAGGCCTGTGCTCCTTCCACTCCCTCGAGGAAACACAGCGGAGTAGAGGGGTCAAGGTGGGGGGGATACAGGGTCAGCCTTGAATCTGCACAGTTTGAAGACATGCAGACTTTGGCACCAGCACAAGACACAGGCTGCTGAGGACAGACCACAGCCAGACGTCACAAAAAACCGGGAATGGTCTGGACACAAGAGAAATGTGGATGGAATGCCGCTGCCCACCAGGGGATGGTGAGTAGGGCGGATGGGCAGGGCCGGAAGTCCGGCCCAGGAGAGCTGGGCTGGGGCAGACCGCCCCGCCTGGCTGGCCATGTGGAAAGCCACCTGCTTTGGGAGGGAGCTACCTTCTCCTTGATGAACTGCCAGATGATACGGGTCATCTCATCGCCGTCCATCTCCACCACCGGCTTGGCCACCTTGATCCTCTTGTCTGCATCTGGAACAGGGCACAGACAGCGCATGGCGTCCCTGGGCAGGCGGGAAGGGAGCCCTTCTCCTCCCCGCCAGACCCGCCCATCCAGGAAGGAGCAGCAGTCAGCCAGGACCCAGCTGCCCAGTGTCCCTGCCCTTTCTGCAGGGCACCTGGATCCCCCACTGAGCGTGGCCGGCTAGGACCGGTCAGATCCCCTCCCCTGGAATCTGAAGGCAGAGGAGACAACACAGAGAACCAGAGCCCGCTGGGGCTGCCTTGTCCGGCAGCCAGTCGGGAGAAGCTGCTGCCACCTGGCTCCCCAGGGCACCTCTCATCCAATCCACACGGTTCTCCGAGTTACCCTGCGTCCTTCCTGTAACCTCTGCAACAGCACCCTCTCCAAGTCAGCCTGTGTCACTCACTCGGTGTGTTGCTTGCAACCCGAGACCCTAACTAATGTGAAGTGAGAGTGAGAGGGACCGTATTAGCGCCTCCGCTGTGCCTGACAGGGCACAGCGCCCTTTACACCTTTCTGTTCAGTCCTCAAACCACTCCCCAGGGGAGTATTATTCCTCCACTTCAAAGGTAGAGAGGCTGAGGTTCCTTCCCCGCTTCCTGCCCGAGGAGGATTCGCACCGTGCACCATAGGGAGCGCGGGCTGAGGGCACTTGGGAATGGCGCTCAGATCTCTGGATCCCAGTGGCTCAGGTGGGCCAGTCTGGCCAGAGACACATCACAGGACTGGTCACGAGGCTGACCCAGGTCCTGGGGGAGGGCGGAGGGGAAACCGGAGCCTGGCGTAGCTCTTCAAGGAAATCCTGACTCGTGAGAAAAACCAGCAGCCTGGGGAGCAAATCCCAAGGCAAACTCAGAAACATGGCCAGTCCGATTAATCAGCGCAGGATGCCTAGGAGGAGGCTTGCTGACCCTGCGAAAGCAGCAACCGAGTACTCCCCAGCCTGCACGTATGACCACGTGCTCTTCCCTCGCCCACAATCCGCGCAGACGCAGTGAGGGGTGCCCCCACCCCCACCAGAGATGACAGAAGAGGGCGTTCACTTGAAAACACCACCAACCCTGGGAGAAGGGACACCTGCTCAGTTGACAGCATGGGACAGAAGCCTTTGCAGAGCAGGCGTGGCAACTACAACAGCGTGACCCCCAAAGCCCGTTTCAGGCGGAAGGGACGAAAGCCCAGCAGACTCCACCTCCGCGTCCAGGAACACAAACCATGGCCGGGACTCACGGTGACATCCTGATCCACCAAGAAAAAGGTGAATACGGGCAGCAAAACGGCCCACTTCCCAAAGATGGGCAAACAGGCAGTGGTGGTTGTTTGTCTTATTTTTTCAATGTAAAAAGAATTTTAGAGATTATTCAGGAAGACACATGAGACCAAGGAGCATGGCTTGTGGCAGACAGAAGAACACAGATCCCTCACTCAAGCACAGCCTCAATACCCTTGTGGGTCAAATACACAGAAGCAGAAAGCACCCTGGCTGGGTAGCTCAGTGGGTTAGAGCATTGTCCCACTACACCAAGGTCGTGAGGGTTCGGTCCCCCGTCAGGGCACACACAAGAAGCAACCAATGAATAAGTGGAACAACAAACTGATGTCTCTCTCTCTGTCTCTGAAATTAATAAATACAAATTTAAAAGGAGGATAAGCAGAAAGCAACAGCTAGAGAACAGGGGTTTGGGATCCAAGCTACAGAACTCCTTCACCTTTCCTGGGCCACAGTGCCACGGAAGGGCTTCAGGACCTGCAGGAAGTCACGGGGGCCTGGGCAGGGCTAGCTTAGCTTCTAGGAGCACCTCCTGCGAGGTTATTTGATGAGGGCTAATCCAATTTTTAGAGACTATATTGAACCCTAACCAGGATCCCTAAGGAGAGATTCATTTAGGAGCCAGTCGTAAAGGTTTCAAACTTGACCTCCACTCACGTTTTGGGAGCCAGGCTGGCAGCCTCTGGCCTATGGACACCACACTTCCTCCGAGAGAGAGAGTTTAAGGTCAAGGTTGCCTGCTGTGCACACAGGAGTCAAACCCTCAGAGGCCACAAGGCCCAGTCATTTACAACCAGGTGCTGAGCGCCTCTTCCAGAGACACAGCAGGGCGGCCCCCCGGTGGGGCGGGGCGGGGCGGGGAGTCAGCAGGGCGACCTGGCTGGTGGGGCTCCGCGCTGGGTGTCAAACCGAGGGCTCCCTGGTTCAGTTAGTTCCCCGTCAGGGCTCAGGCCTGGGTTGCAGGCCAGGTGTCCAGTTGACTGATGTTTCTCCCCCTCCTTTCCCCCTCCCTTTCCTTCTCTCTAAAAATAAACAAACAGGGGGGTGGGTAGGGCAAGGGAGAGAATGGGGACAACTATAATTGAAAAATAAATTTTTCCATTAAATAAAAATAAATAAACAAAATCTTTAAAAAAATAGTCCGCAGTGCAGCCTCCCTGGAAGCAAACTTCTCAGAGGAGCTGGGAACAGCGATGGGAAGTTTGACCCAGAGGGCGTTTTTCTCAAATATTAAATGGTGCCTACAGTTTAAAAATCAGGAGATTGTAACAAGGACAACAAATAATAAGAATAACCTCATTAATAAATGGGCAAAGGACTTGAATCGATATTTCTCCAGAGTGATAAAGAGAAAGCCAACAAGCTCATGAAAAGACGCTCAACATCTCTAATCATCGGGGAAATTTAAAACCACAACGAGATACCGCCTGACAGCCACTACAACGGCTACTACCAAAAAACCGCCCCCAAAAAACAAACAAACAAAAAGCCCAAAAAACAGAAAACAGCAGGTGTGGGTGAGGATGTGGAGAAACTAGAAGTTGGGCCCCGCAGGTGAGGATGGAAACTGGTGCAGCTGCTGCAGAAAACTGTGTGGAGGTTCCGTACTGTCTTCTCTGGGACGGCCATACATGGTCCACAAATTAAAACTGGAATCACCGTGGGACCCACTAATCCCACTTCTGGGCATACCGAAATTGCCATTGAAAGCAGGGTCTTGGGCACCGCTGTTCACGGCAGCAGTATGCACTATAACCAAGAGTGGGGATGGACCGCTATCCCTCAGTGGATGAATGGATAAACCAAGTGCGGCATGAACCTTCAAGAGAAGCGGACTTTGGAACCTAATCCAGGGAAGGTAAGAGAAACTTTCCTCCTGAAGGTTAAACAATGTCGGTAACTCTAAGTCTTTAAAGACGAGGCGCCCGCCTCTTAACCATGGATGGACCTGCTTTGAAACTAAAGAAGGAAGTGTCTCCATGTTTTAAGTGATGTTGGAACGACCTGAATAGATTTTAGGGCTTGTTCCTTTGTTTCAGTTCCACACAGGCAACGTCACTGCAACGTGGTACATCTATATAAATGACATACACTACAATGTGGCATACTTACAGAGATGTTATACACTACGGTGTGATATATGTATATAAGTAGCGTATACTACAAGGTGGTACACTTACAGAAACAACATTGCCACATTTCCCAAACCCTCTTTCAACCCAGCTGCAGTTACCATTTTGGGGAAGTAACTCCTGTGATAAATTAGAAGTAGAATTAAGTATGTGAGGATTTAAAACTCTCTCCCCTCAGCTTTTCACAATTCCCTTACCTTACTCTGAAGGTTGATATATTTTAATTTGAATATTTTTAGGGCAGCATGTACCTACAATGGACTATTATTCAGCCTTGAAGGGAAGGAAACCTTGTTGCAAGACACAACGTGGACAAACCTTAAGGACACTATGCTGAGTGAAACAAGCCAGTCACAAAAGGACAAATGCTGCATGATTCTCCTTATCCAAGGTGCCCAGAGGAGCGTCAGCCACAAACACAGAAAGGAGAACGGCGGCCGGCCGGGGCGGAGGGACGGGGAGATAGGCAGTTATGGCTTAATTGGTATAGAGTTTCAGGTTTGCAAGATGAAAAAGCTCTGGAGATTGGCTGCACCATAATGTAAAAATATTTCACAGGCCTGAACTGCAGACTTAAAAAGTGGGTAAAATGGAAATTTTTGTTATGCATTTGTACAACAAAAAATAAAAATTTAATTAAAAAAAATTAAACCAGTCAAAAAACCCCCAGGAGATTTCACATAAAAACCCAGCCTCTCTGGTGAAGGGACTGAGAAGTACAGACTGGTGGTTACCAAACAGCCGCAGGGATGGAGAGTAGAGCAGAGGGAGCAGAGTCGATGATATGCAATAACTCTGTACGGACCAGGTGGGTACCAGCAATATCAGGGGGGTCACTTCGTGCAGTGTAGGACTGTCTGAGCGCTGTGCTGTACACCTGAAACTAATACACAGTAATATTGATTGTAAACTGTAATTGAAAATATTTTTAAAGTTACAAAATAAAATTAAAAAATAATAGAAAAAAAATCCAGCTTCTTTTGAAGAATGAGTTGCTTCCACGCAGTGAGCCGATGCTGGATCATGGCCTGGATGGGCTGGGCCGAGGTGGCCTGTGCCCTCCCGCCAGGCCTGCCACGTGCCCCCCCAGTGCACCCCAAGGCATCGGGGTTTGAGACCTTGTCTGCTGTTTGGCCAATATGGTGTTGACTCTCCCAACATCGGCCCCTCTGGGAGACAAGAGGTGAAAAGCAACCTGAAATCCAGGGAACAGCGGCTGGGCCTCCCTGAAGGCCTCCAGGGAACACAGTGAAATCTTCAGAGGAGGCATTGCACAGGCACGGTCCCCTGGGCCAGAGCATGGGATGGAATTACATCGGTCACAGGAGGCCTGTTAGGCCAACTATCCTCCGTCTGGGGCCCGCTGCACCCAACACCACGTCAGGATTTCAAAACCCGTCCCAGGTTTCAGGTGCTGCTCCGAACTCAGGCTCAAGGTCCCCTGAAAGGCAGCCTCGCCCAAGATTAACTGCCTCCACCGCATTCCTGCCAGTGCTCAGCCAGCACGGCCCAGCAGAACCTGGGGCCCTAATTCCGGGGAGCGATCCTGGAAGACATTTTAGTGTTTTCCTCTCTTTTCCTCACAACCCACATCCAAACCATCAAAAAAAAAAAAAATCCTACTAACTCTTCCTTCAAAATATGTCCAGAATCCAACCATTTCTCACCACCCCCCAGGCCACCATCCTCATCCCAGCCATCCCTGACACCAGAGTGCTCCCATTAAAACATAAATCAGGACATGACATTGGAAAGCCTCTACTTTCAGCCCTGGCTGGTGTGGCTCCGTAGATTGAAAAGCCTCTCCTTTCACTCGAAGGCCAAGGTCCTCGAAAATGGCCTGCCAGTGCCGCCTGGCCCCCACGAGCTGGCTGGCCTGTCCCTCACCATCCTGTGCTCCGACCCACCAGCCTCACGCAGCTGGCTTTCCTCTCTGCTTCTCCCACAGGCAAAGGTGTTCTCCTCCACCTTGGCCTTGACCCTTGCCTTTCGCTCTCTCCTTGGTAACAGCAGGGCCTGTTGCTTTCGCTCGCTCAGGGCTGCATTCGGTACGGCCTTTTCTGGCCACCCTATCCGAACTCTCGGGCACACCTTCGTTGCCTGTTTATTCTCCTGTCCCCTGTGTCCCATGAGCCAACATCTATCTTCTGTGCCATCTGTCCCTGCATCAGAACTTAAGCTCCACTGACGGCAGAAATCTTTGCCTCTCAGTCCCAGCTCTGTCCCGAGCACCTTGCCTGGTTCCCAGCACACAGCAGAAGCCCAATATTTGCTGACGGCACAAATGAATGTCATGTTTTGATCAACTCCGTCACCTCCTGTTTGAATGAAATGTGCTTCCCCCACCTCCACCCTGCCGGGATGCAGTGCCCCACGGAGGCTGGTGACGTGGCCCCATCAGACCAGCAAAAACGGACGCGGTGGCAACTCTGCCGGGCAATGGACTCCCTGCTCTGGACAAGCTCACAACGTAGAATGTTTTCACATTTGCCACTCGCTGGCATTTTAAACCTGGGTTTACAGAAGCATTAAAGTCCGGGAATCAGAGAGCCGATTCCAGCACCCAAATACCCTGAAGAGAATCAGCACACGAGGCCTCAAACTCCCAGAGAGACGCCCTCGGGTTTTCCTCAAAGCCTATGGGGCCTAAACACAACCACCCAAACCGGCTCAGATGCGGGCTGGCCAGGGGGGCTGTGGTCTTATCTGATGCGGTTGAAGTGAGCCCCCATGGAGAACACACAAGAACGCTACTGGTGGGTTTGCAAAGCCTTGAACAGTCATTAAATAGTGCGCCCTGGAAGGTACAAGAGCAGGCGAGTCCCCAAGATCTGAAGAATGAAAGGGCAGTTGAGAAAGTCAAGACGTGCCCACACTAGGAGTGGAGCAAAGGAAGGCTCGATAGGTGATTCTCTCACCGAGTGGCGAGCCGGAGCTGACATCCCCAAACGCTCACTGATCAGAACTGCACCCGCCGAGGCTGGAGGCCTGTGAGTTGCAAAACTATAAAGAGACACGTGTGGGAATCACCACATAGCAAAGGAACAGGGTGTTTCAGGTCCAAAATACTCTTCCCTTGTCATCAAGGGGAATGCCAACTATTCTGTCTCTGGCAGTGCTGCCAGGTACCAAGCTAGGAGAGGGCACAATTGTATGGTCTCACGTCCAATTCAGACACCAGGCATTCTTCCCATTAATAACCAACTCACTGAGGGACTTCTAGCAGGATCTGCAACTGATTGCTTTTTTTTTTTTACCCTGCTCTTTTTACGTGTTACCAAAATTCAGACCCCCAAAAGTGCTGTGTGTGTGTGGAGTAGGGGATGGGGAGGGTATGTTTCCTTTCTTTCTTTCTTTCTTTTTTTTCAGTCATCAATGCAGAATCCAAGGGAAAACTGGAAAACATATCAAACTTGCACCATTATTTTGCTGAAGGTGGTGCCTGATGGGAAACTTGGTTTGGGGCTTGGGGGCACTCGGAACTTTGGGATTGCCAGGCTAAATAACCCTTTAGAGACAGGTCCTAGATGATCGAAAGCAGAAATGCCCCTTTCTCCTTGGGAGAGGGTGGGGGGTCGGCAAGCTCTAGTCAGCTGCTCCCACACTGGGTTAAAGATTACCTACCACAGCAGGAAGGCCAGGCGGCCTGGGGCTCACCCCCCTTCCTCACTCCCCCAGGGACTCCAGGCCAGGTGCAGAGAGGGGTTTCCTTGACAACAGACATCAGCCAGGGCCAAAGGACCCACATGGTTTTCTGCTGTTGCAGCTGGCATGGAGAGGCAGGGGGCGGGTAATGCCCGCGTCCCAGCAAGGGGAGCCTGCCCTGATTATGGAGGTTTAGGCTACATCCTGCTTCTCAAGATGCGACTGCTGGCTTCTCTGCTAAGACGGGAGCTAAGGGTACCACAGAAGCTGTGAACAACGATTCGGAAAGTTTCCGCACCGGTGAAAGAGGCAGGGCCAAGCAGCAGCGCAGGGCCCGCGGGCCCGTGAAAAACGGCCGATCAACCAAGGACAGGCCTAGGATGGAGCCTCAAGTGCAACGACAAGGAGAAGGGGGGGGGGACCCAAACAAAGGGGTAAAATGAAAAGCACGCTCCTCCAGCTGTCGCGCAAAAGGCTCCAAAAATAGCTGACGAGGGCCTGGCAGCGAGGAGGGATTACAGCGCGCCCGGCAGAAAAGGAAGGGGAAGTGGATGCTTCCTCCCTCCCGCCTTTGTCTGAGCAGAGACCGCCCGCGAGATGCTCCGGCCCCCAGTCGGTAGCTCGTCTCCCGCCAGGGCCGGCAGGATCCCCTCCTGGGCCGGGACAACTCCAGCGCCCCGTACGGTTATATCTGGGGGCGCGAGGCAGCCCAGAGCTCCCCCCGCGCACGGCCGCAGGGCTGGCATCGCCCGGGCCACCAGTTGCCACCGTCCTTCAAGTCCCCACCACTGCTGCTGGCGCGGCCTGGAAGCTTGGGGCAGGGGACGGCGGAGCGACGCCGTCACCGGCTCTTTGTGTGCCCAGCCCCGCGGGCCCCGGCCCGTGATCGTCCCGGTCGCGCTCCCTGATCCCGGCCTGGAGGCCGCCACGTTGCGGAGCTCGGCGCGCACCCGCCCCGACCCTCTGGCACTCACAGTGGCGCCGCGGCTGCTCCTGCAAGCTGGGGCCTGTCAGGGCAGCCGGCGCCCAGGCCGGCCCGGAGCCCGAGGCTCTGCCGAGCGAGCGCACGACCCGCAGGTAGCCAGCCATCCCGAGCAGGCGAGGAAACCAAGCGAGCACGCGAGACCCGAGCGCCGGCCGCTGCTCCAGCTGCCTGGCGGCGGGCTGCCCAGCCCCGGGCGAGGGGAGCGCAGGCACGGCCGGGGCGGGGCTGCTGGGGCCGCTGCCCCATTGGGCCTCGCCGGCACGAGGCGGGACCAGGCCGGGCCGAGCCCGCCCCCTGCACGCAGCCCGCGCTGCACTAGCGCGGCGGGAACCCCTGCTGGACGTGCGCCAGAGGCGGGTGAGACCCACTAGGATGCGCGCGCGAGGGTCGGCGCTGGAGGATGAGGCGAGCCGCTAGCGAGGCCAACCCCTTCTCTCCAGGACACCCCATTAAAATCAGGGTGTCAACTGCTGACACAGCTTAAACCCCAAAAGTCAGATCTGAGGAAACACTTGCGCCCTTCGCGTTTGCGGAGCTGAACCCCTAAGGCGCGTGAACCGAGTGCGCATTCTGCGCTCTTGGACTAGGACCGTGGGGACTTCAGGTCTCCTCAGCTTCTCTCTCAGCTCCTCCTATCCCCTCCAGGGGTTGTGTGGACTGACTGGAACCCCCTTCTGCGTCTCACCAGAAGGTCAAGCTGCTAGCCCTCCCCACGAAGGCGTTCAGCCAGAGACTCTTTCCTCCCGACTGAAGGGGAATGAATTCTCACAGCAACAGGCCTGCCCGCCCTCCCGGCCTGAAAGGCTGGGGCACAGGCTGTGCTCAGGGACAGCCACCGCGCTTCCAGATGTGTACCTAGCGTTTACCCAGGTAAACACTTCAATTTTGCGCCTGTTTTCATAGAAAAGACAAGACCGATTTGTTCCGTCCCAAATAACCAAACCCATCCCCGTCTCCCTCCACCCGTTTTCTT
The DNA here is from genome assembly GCF_022682495.2 of Desmodus rotundus. Taxonomy (NCBI): domain Eukaryota; kingdom Metazoa; phylum Chordata; class Mammalia; order Chiroptera; family Phyllostomidae; genus Desmodus; species Desmodus rotundus. Next base: position 35,195,852 of record NC_071396.1, read on the forward strand.
GAAATGAGACGGCAACTGGGCTGGGGTTTTATGTAGAAAAATCTGACCCCAGCACCCCCCTCCCCCAACTTTCTCTGGTCACACTTGCTCCAGCCACAACACACTCCAAATACACTCAATCTGTGTTGGCTCCTTCAGAGTTAACATTGCCAGATGGAGCGGGCCCAGGAAAACGACCTTGGATTTCTGACTTCACAACTTCCTTCGCCCTGTCCCAGCCAGGCGGAGCTACTGCTCTGGCCCTGGGTCCAGCAGATGCAGCCCAAGGTGACGCTGCTCTTGCCACCCACTCCCAAAGTCTGAGGCCTCAATCCAATGCCTGTTCTTGGGCCAGAATGTCCCAGAATGACCTGTCATCCCCTTCGCTCTGTTCCCAATTCTCTTGCTCAAAACACAAGCAGAGACTGTGGAAGCCTCTGGAATGTGGCTCTCATGCCATCCTGTATTCTCAGCAGCTGGGCGGCAAGGTCCACACCTGTAAACTGGGAGAACGTGCCCCCTGAGGGTCCTTCTGACCCAGACATTCTACATTCAGATTCAGCTATGTCTGCCATACTGTGGACTTTTAAAAAATGTCTGCTTATTGATTTTAGAGAGAGGGAAAGGGAGGGAGAGAAACATCAATGCGAGAAACATCGATCAGTTGCCTCTGGTATGTGCAACCCAGGCATACGCCTTGACCAGGGATTGAACCTGTGACCTTTCCATTCACTGGATGATGCCCCACCCACTGGGTCACACTGGCCAGGGCTGTACTACCAACTTCTGAAATGCTCATAAAGAAGTTGCTGCCCATCCCCAGGGGCGCATCTGTTCCTCCACATGATTGACTGGTATGTCAAAGGCAGTACTGAAGCCTCAGCGTGTTCCAGAGTCTGACCTTTGCCTTTGCCTGCGGAGGGATCAGGCCGGTGCAGGGCAGGGGAAGACGGGGGCAGGGGGTGGGGTGGCACGTGCATCCTTTGCAAACACAGCAACAGCCCAGGGCAGTAGAAGCAAAGCCTGGGTTAAACTGCCCCTCACAGCCCGCCTCCCAGGGCTCCAGTTCCAAGCCTCATACAGTGTCTGTTTGGCGAGGTAGCTGGTGTTAGCTCCATTGGCTCAGAGAGGTCAGGACACTTGCTCCAAGTCACACAGCTGGGAAGTAGATCTCTAGTTCGTATCCATATACCTGGCTCATAGAGCATTGCTCTTTTTAAAAATATTTTTTTTAATTTATTCTTAGAGAGAAGGGAAGGTAAAGTGAAAGAGAGGGAGAAAAACATCAATGTGTGGCTGCTTCCGGCAAGCCAGGCACGTGCCCTAGCTGGAATTGAACCAGCAACCCCTTGGTTTGCAGGCCAGCACTCGATCCACTGAGCCACAGACTTGCTGCTCTTTTACAGAGAAAGAAAGGGGAAGCCAGAGCCCTTATGTAATGTACTTTTTGGAATTCCTGGGAGTGGCCCAGAAAGCCACTTCAGAGACAGATGGTGTTTAAAGAAAGGCTGCTTAGATCCTCCAGTTTGGGCAGCAGAATTGGAACGCCCCTGCCTTCCACCCTTGCAATAAATCCCAATTAGCCATTGAGTCTGGGTCAGGTGCGAGTTCCTTGGGGAGGCACAAAAATGCCTGTCACTCAGTCTCTCCCCTGCAGGAGCAAGACACACGTCCACGTGATCAGCATGGAGCAGGCACGTGTCCCAGGAGGAGTTTAGATGACACATCAGGCATCTGGCAAAGGAAAAGTCACCCCTGATGGGGGACACCCGTCAAGCTGGCTTTTCAAGAATATTTAAGGTCTGTGGCCTGGAGGCTGGAAAGGCAGGCTGGGAGGGGTGAGGGCTTGCATTTTCTCGAGACAGACACTCCAGGGCCTTCCTTTTGTGGGGTGTTTGTAGGCAGGGGTAACATCTGGCAACAGCAGGGCAGGGATGTCAGGGGATCAGGCCTGGGGAAGAAAGGAAGGCCAGGGTGCCTGAATCAGGGGCCGGCAGCCTGACACAGGGTCCTAGGAGGACCACAAGAAGGGCGAGACTCCAGAGATGGTGTAGAGATAGAACAGGGAGCTGTAGCAGGGGAGAAGTCCGTGACTCAGAGGGTGTGTCCCTGGGGCAGGAAGAATGGTGTTGCCATTATTAGACAATCAGAACCTAGGGGGAAGGGAGGGCTGTCGGGAAGGTGCGGATAGCCGAGCTATTTATGGTCATCTCTACAGTGATTTCCCTGCCAGCCCTCTGGAGCTCCCTTCCTCCCTCCTCCTGGTCTGTCTGCCCTCTCCCTCTGCTTGCAGCCCCGAGCAGTTACTTATAGTCAGATATTTGCAGTAGCTCTTCACTGCCTAACACAATAAAATCTGAAAATCCTCTCCCCAAGAACCCACACTTCAGCCATTGCTCAGAATCAGCCCTGCCTCTGGGCCTTTGCACTGCCCCTTCCTTTCATCAGGGGGACTCTGTCCACGCCTCATGACCAGAGGCGATTTGTCCTTGGTGGGCAAGACCGAGCCCAGCTTCTGCAGCCTGCACGGGGGTGGGAATGGGCAGGGGGCAGGGCACAGCTCCCATGTACATCTGAGTCATCACACAAGGTGAACGACCCCCAGACACCCTGCTAGTAAAAGAGGCAGGAAAAAAAAAAAAGAAAGAAAAGAAAAATGGGCAGGGTCCAGAATCAAATTTGGAAGATTAAAAAATACTATATAATTTCATGAAGTTTTCTCACAGGTTGGTTAAGTGAATCATAAAAGTTCCTAATGGATTGAGCGCCAGCCTATGAACCAAAGGGTTGCTGGTTCGATTCCCAGTCAGGGCACATGCCTGGGTTGTGGGCCAGGTCCCCAGTAGGGGGTGCACGAGAGGCAACCACACATTGATGTTTCTCTCCCTCTCTTTCTCCCTCCCTTCCCCTCTGCCTAAAAATAAATAAAATCTTTTTTAAAAATTAAAAATTAAAAAAAAATTCCTAATAAAACCAGAAAGTTGGAGCAAGAGGAAAATGATTGAAAGGTAGGCAGCCTGAGGTGACCTCTTAAAATGGTCCACTAGTCACTTGACCCAGAACACCCCACAGAGTCATGTAAATCAAGAAGTTAAAACCTTTGTGTTCACTTGAAGAACACCGGTGAAACAGCCCAGGCCATCCAGGGTATGCATATCCGAAAAGCCATCAAGGACTGAAGGATGTCACCTTACAGGAAGCAATGCGCGCCCTTCCATCGTTGTGGTGGTGGGGTTGACAGGTGTGCCCAGGCCAAACTGTGGGGCCGGACTCAGGGGCAGTGGCCCAAAAGGAATGCTGAATTTTTTGCCGCACACGCTTAAAAATGCAGAGAGTAATGCCGAGCTTAAGGGTCTGGATGTAGATTCTCTGGTCCTGGAGCCCGTCCAGGTGAACTAAGCTTCCCAGGTGCGGCGCAGACCCTACAGATCTTGCGGGTGGACTGACTCCCATGCACTCTCCCGTCCACACCGAGAGGACCCTCACTGAAGAAGAGCGGCTTGCTCCTGGCCCAGAAGAGGGGTCTGCTGGGTTAGGAACAAGATATCCCAGAAAAAAACCAAAGAAATAAAACCTGATGGTCTGGAAGTAAATTCAGCATAAAATAAATACTAATCAAAGTTGTTTAAAAAAAAAATCAGTGTTTCAGACATGCATTCAACTGTAACCCAAATGAACATGTCGTCTCATGAAATTAAATGCTTAGATGCTCTACCGACGTGATTCTGAGACTTTCGCCCATTGGTCCATGCCATGCCTGCCTTATGAGAAGGCTAAGCTGTAGGAATGTTATTTGGTCTTTGCCCCCATTCCTGGCACGGAGCTCCTTCCACCCGTGGATTTTCCTGAGTGGTAGCGGTGTCCCTCATTAGTCATAAGCAGTCGCTTTTGAGCATCATTTCCACGGGACAGAAGCTCCTGTCCTCAGAACCTCCTGGACCTCACTCTGTATGTGTGGTCGACCTCGGGCAGGAGCAAAGGTGCCGAGGATGCCTTGTGGGTAACTGGGGAGCTTCCGCAGAACCCGCTGGCTCCTGCTACCCCATGTGCTGGAAAGGGGCTGTTTTCCCATCTCCTATTCTTTTTAAATTCATGCTTAACTGCTGTTCGAGAAAAGAACTCTAAAGATCTTTTAACTCATACGCATTAGAATGGTTTCTTTATACTCCACTTTATGCTTTCAGTATTGCTGATCTTTAACAATGAAATGGTCTTTGATAAGGGTGGGGGGAGACCATCCTAAAATCTAAAGAAGCTATGGAAAGACTTCTCCCTTTCTCTTTTCTGTCATTAGCTTTGAGTTGAACATTTTTAACAGGAAGACTACGTAGATGGTGTCGTTCTGGTTGCGTGGCATTACGGGGCCCCTAGTGTGGGTCTGTCCTGTTCCAGTTACACCTCACTAGCTCCGGGACTGTCTTCTGCGGAGTGACTTGATGTTTCGCTGTGCTAGGTCTGTAGCTTTTGCCTTCTTTGCAACTGTTGACTCTTGCTTTGTGGCTCAACATGTGGTCAAATATGTAAGTTCTGTGTGTGCTTGAAAACAAACAAACAAAAAAATAGCACCCTAACTGGAAGATGCAGAGTCGGGCACCTGCCCTTCAGACCATGCTTGTCGACTGCGTCCTTCAAACCGACATTCTTACACTTTTTATAAGCTTCGGAGGTCTATTTGTTTCGGAGGAAGGAAATGAGATCCCCCAACGCGGTTGCGGATGGGTTGCTGTCCGTCCAATAACTCCCTCCATGTGTGCCGAATGTATTTTGAAGTTACCTGGTTGTGTTAGGTTCCTGTCTATTAGTTTTCTAGTGAAGTATTCCTTTTCTTGGGAAGTAACAATCATCTCTATACCCTAACACTAGTGCTTTTTGCTTTAAGATGTATTTTGTATCACATTATGCTGCAGCATCAGCTCTCTTTGGGTTGGCGTTTGCCTGACACACATTTTCTCACGCCTTTCACTTTCACTTTCTCCTGGCACCTGCATCTGTCCGCACAGAGCTGACTGCTGTCTTTGTAACAGACTTTGGGAGGCAGCTGGCTCACCTCTATGCCTGCACAGCCTGTCACAAACTTTGAAAGTCCCTGTCTTTCAAGGCACATTGAAACTCTCCACACTGACAGGGGTTACTGAACATTGTTTACTTATTTCTATCGCTTATTTTACATTTTCTATTTGCCGTGTTTTTCTTTTACCTTTTTCTCTTTTTTTTCCAATTAAATGTATCAGGATGACATTGGTTAATAGGATCATATAGGTTTTAGGTGTACATTTATTTCTTTGCTTTTAAAGGGTTTTATTTACTTATTTTTTGAGAGAGGGGTGGGAGGGAGAAAGAGAAGGACAGAAACACCGATCAGCTGCCTTTTGTATGCGTCCTGACCAGGGACTGAGCCTGAAACCCAGGCACATGCCCTGACCAGGAATCGAACCAACAACCTTTCACTTTGTGGGACGATGCCCAACCCACTGATCCACCAGTCAGGCCATTAGGTGTACATTTCTGTGATACCAGATCTGTATACTGTACTGTGTGCCCACCACCCAAAGTCAACCATGTTCTGTCACCCTGTACCCTGGGTTCCACCCAGCCTGCAAACCAAAGGGTCAAAGGTTCAATTCCCAGTCAGGGCACATGGCTGGTTTGTGGCGGGCCAGGTCCCCAGTAGGGGGTACACAATAGGCAGCCACATATCGATGTTTCTTTCCCTCTCTCCCTCCCTTCCCTCTCTAAAAAATAAATAAAATCTTCAAAAAACATATTATTAAAAAAAAAAGATTTATTTGATCTTCCCCACCCCCTTCTGCGATTTGGAAATTATACTTTCTACTTCTACTTGTTTAGAAATTAAATTCTCAGCTTATTGTTCCACTTATTGATGCATTCGTTGGTTGCTTCTTGTAGCTGCCCCGACGGGGGATCAAACCTGCAGCCTGGGTGTATCAGGACATCACTCCAACCAACTGAGCTGCCCGGCCAGGGCTATTGCCGAATTATTAATTATGGCTGTGTTTAGCAACTGGCTTGCAAAATTCCTGAGAATGTAACAGCTGGTTCCCTGAGCCTGGATAAGCCGCCTCAGCCAGCACTGCACCAGCCCTGGGTCCCCTCTCAGAACCTGTGGTCATGGACAGGTGACCTTTGCGTTCAGTTCAGGACCTGGCAGCAGGACAAGCGCTCCGGACAGGCTCCGGGTGCTTCCCAGGACAGACGCTTCTGTGCCTGGTAACTGTGTCCCCTCCCCCCCAGGACACAGCCCAAAAAGTGACCTTTTCCCTCCTTGGCTCTGAGCTGTGTTTCACGCTGGTCCACCCGCACCTGCCCCCACTTCGGCACAGGCCCTGCCAAGGGCGTCCAGGGCGGGCCCAGACAGCGGCGTGGTCAGCCAGTAGCTGGACCTGCGTCAGGTGCTCACAAGGGAGTCCAGGTGGGCAGAGGGGAGCAGCAGCCTCATGGGGGGAGCGGCCCGTGTTCTCCGGGCAGGAGAGCCCTGGGCAGTTCGACCCTGAGATCTACTTCTCCCCGTGTGTGTTCCAAAGCCTGGATCCACACGACCTCTCCTCAGTGTCACCTTGTTCTCTCCATGGCGGCTGTCCCCTTGCAAATAACAGAGACAGAGACGTCCTTGTTGAGAACGACACGCACTGAGTACTTGTCCTAGGATGGACCCGCTGCAGGGTCGCCGCAGCCCACCGAAGCGGGGACTGTTCTCATCCCTGCTCTGTGGATGAGAAGCCCAGGGTGTGGGGTTGACTTGCCCGCTGCCCCGTGGGAAGGGCCCGGGATTTTTCCTTTCTTTCTCAGCTGTCTTCCTTCACATGGTCTCCCCACGTCAGACACAGAGATAACTCAGCTCGTTCAACCTGTTGCTTACTACACAGTGTTCTCATCCTGGAGATTGTAGTGGGAGCCATGGGTTTGAGAAGATGGGTGGAGGAGAGGCGGAGCTGTAAGGATGGAGGTGGGGGGAGGGGAGCAGGGGTCCTTGATGTGACCCTGGGGGTCATATCACCTTAGGTCACAGCACCTAAGAGCCCCTGAGGAAGAGCAGACTCAGAAGGTCACGGAAAGTGCGAGAGGTCCAGGGGACGGGCCACAGTGAGGAAGCTACAAAAGGGACAAGTAAATCAGCACCCAAAGGTGTCCCCTGTATTTAGCAACCCCGGGGCTGTCCATGACCTTGGCAGGGGCTGTTTCTTCATTTCTCTGCTGGATGGCAAGGAGGCTGGGGCAGGGGGAGCAGAGCCCAAGAGCAGCGGGTCGAAGGAAGCCTGGGAGTCCGCCACAGCGGGCCTCTTCCAGGAAGGAGAAAGCAGCCCTGGCCGGCGGCTCGATTGGTTGAAGTGTTTGCACACCAAAAGGTTGTGGGTTCTATCCCTGGTCACCTTGCAGGAGCGCTCTCTTGTTCTCGTTCTCTCTCTCTCTCTCTCTCTCTCAAATCGATAAAACATATCCTGGAGTGAGGATTTAAAAAAAGAAAGAGAAAGCAGGAGAGAGATACTAGGCAGACAGAGGGCTTTGGGATGTGGGTTTTAGGTTGGATTTTTTTCCTTGTCTTGTGTTGTATTTATAAGCTAGGAATATACCCTTAGCGAATTTATATGCAGAGGAAGGGGGCTGGCACAGGTGAAGGGGCCAAAGGTGCCTGTGACAGAGGGGGAGTGATGGCAGGAGGGGACAGAGGAGGGGACACACTGGGGCGTCCAGGCTGCAGAGAGAGGTCACTGCTTGGTGGTCTCTAGGGAGGAGGCAGAGAGGGAGGGGATGGGTAGTGGGGGCCACCGAGCAGTGGTGGCGAGAGTACCACCCAGTTTGGGAGAACAGGACAAGGAGGCTGCCAAGACAGGCAGCTGACGCAGGACGTGACACCTGTGAGGGGGACAGTCCCCTCAGGTGACATTGCCCCAGAAGCCTTATCCTTAGACTTCGGTGTGGGTGCTGGTTCCGTCTGCAGCCATGGGGCTCATTCATCATGTCCTTTCTTACCACCAGGAGGTGAATCTCTCTCCAGATTCGAAGGACAGCTCCCTGTGACCCTCCATTAAAAGCTACATGAAGGCGTCTCTGGATTTCTTCCCAGCCTGTCAGGGTACAAGAAGCCAGCTGTCTGCAACCTGGAAAAGGGCTCTCACCAGACCCAGAGTCGGCCAGCACCTCGATCTTGGACTTCCAGAGCCAGGTCAGTGATTTCTCTGCTGTGTCACGGGATGTACCATGAGGTGCCCTGGTCTCCTAAGGTCTCCCCTGACTTGGTCAAACAGAAAAGACGGCCTTGGAACTGGCCTCCATGGACTCAGCCTGGCTGTAGGAATTCACGGCAAGCGTTGGCCCTTTGCCTTTGAACTTGATGTATCTCTTCCATAATGTAGGCCTGGGTTTCACAAGGAGGAAGAGGTTTCCTCTCTGATCTCTGGGCAGTGGTGACACAGGAGCCACCTAGAAAGAGTTCTGTGATCCATTAGCCGGGTCTGCCGAGGGCAAAGCCGGGCGGGAGTTGCCCCTGGGTGCTGTGAGGACTTGCCGGGATGGTCAGGGTAAGGAAGCTAGTAGACTGAAGGGCGGGCCTTGCAGAAAAGGTTGAAAAGAGAAGAGATGAAAGATTCTACAGAAACCTTGGATTTTCAGTCTCCTCGCTGAGTAGTTTCTTCTTTAAAAAAAATATTTACTGATTGATTTGAGAGAGAGAGAGAAAGAAACATCAATTTGTCATTCCACTTATTCATGCCTTCATTGGTTGTTACTTGTATGTGCCCTGCCTGGGGGTCGAACCGACAACCTTGATGTATCGGGTCGATGCTCTAACCAACTGAGATGCCTGACCAGGGTCCTCACTGAGTAGTTTCCAGTGCAATGGCTGCCGGTTGGGAAGGCTTATGTCTCCTTGGGGAATTCAAGGCAGGGGGCTTGTCCAGAACAGAGAGGGACAGACAGCAGCTCAGAGTCTGCACCCCCCTTACCCCCACTGTTGAATTCAGGGCACGGTGAGGAAGACAGCTACTGAGCTTTCTGGGCAAGGCTGCCTGTTGGCACTCAGGCCTGAGGAGGTGGGGGGTTGGGGGGGGGGCAGGGGCTTGTCAAAATAGCCCGGCAGGAGCCGTGCTGAGCCTGTCTTCCTGCCAGAGGCAGGCACAGGACGTCCCCAGTGCAGCCTGGGCCTGTGCTCTGTGTACAGATGGGCTTAGGTTCTGTGGAGCCTGAAGCTCACATAGTCTGGTTGGCCAGGCCAGGGCAGGTTGAGGGGGACGGTTCTTTTTTAAAATAAAAGAATACAAAATTAGGAACGCAGCCTTGGAAGGGGCCCATGCCAGTGAGGGCCCCTGAAGCTTCAGGAAGGGAGAGGTGTGGAGGAGAAAGTAAAAGGGGCTGAGGGTCTGGATGGGCAGAAAGGACAGGGGAAGCGACTGAAGGTGGGAGGAGCGGGGGGAGGTGGACATCTGGACTGCAGACCCAATGACACAGGAGCTGGCCCAGCAGGCTTCTGTGTGAAGAGCATTCTGAGGCAGAAGCGGGCTTGGGGAGCCAGAGCCCGGAGAAGATCTGTGTGCCGGGAGCATGGGGAGCCAGGGGCGGGGCCGAGGGGGCTGAGCTCAGAGGGGCAGGCAGGACTGGCCAGGACACCGTTATTGAAGGCTCTGTGGGCAGCCAGCGAAGGCGTCCCAGGGAGGCTAACTGTGTGGTGTGTGGAGGGAGAGTGGCTGGCTTGAAGCCCCACAAAGAAGCTGGCAAGTGCAGGCAGTGGGGGGGGTGTCACTAGGACGGGGCCCTTCTGGGTCTGACCATCTGGTAGACAGCCACCAGGACAGAGGGTGGCTCCTCCCGGTTCCCAAGGAGGCTCCCTCTGCTAAGCCTCCCCCTACCCATTACTCACGGTCACCCCACAGAGCACCCTGAGAACACAGGGGTGCGTGTGCGCCTGGGCTGCTGGGATCCCATGGGTCTGGGCGGCTTCGGAAGTCCTGGGTCAACCTCAGGTGTTCTTAGCAACCTCAGGGGTCCAAGGGTGAGCACCCGTGTTCAGAATATGTGACGGCCACGATGGGGTGGCAAGGACGGTGAGCTGTCTGGCAGCTGCCCTGCAGGGTCCGGCTGCACAGCTGCCGCCGTGCTCCGGCCTCAGGCAGAGCGGTCCTGGCTGCCAGCTCACAGTTGAGCTCCTGGGGACCTCTGAGGTGCTCAGACCCCAAATTGGAAGCATGCAGCACAGGGCAGGGGGGGCAAGAAAGGAGGGACCGTGTTGCTGGCCTGCCCAATGCGTAGGTCTGCCTGTGGAGATGGTGGGGGTGGCGGGGGACAGGATGGGACATGGAGTGATTAAGGGGGTCCCTGAGCCGGGAAGGGGCCCCTGTGGAGGACCAGCAGTGGGCGTGGCTGGGCCTGGGGCGTGGGAAGACCCAGAGGTGAAGCACCGGAGCCCCTGGTGGTGCCTGCCGGCTGGTGCAGAAAATTGGGGCTGCACCCCTGAGTTTGAGACTCAAACGAAGGGCACTTGGCCAAATCAGAGCGATTCTCTCGAAGGCCAGGAGGAAAGTGTTTGCTCACAGCTCAGATGATGAGAGAGAGAAAGGGAGCGAGAAGTAACACGCTGTAGGAGGGAGGGGAGAAAACCACTGGGATAAACCGGACAATTGTGCCCTGCCCCCCACCCCCCAGCAGACAGCAGAGGTGCCTGAAAAGGAACAATAGCTGGGGAGGGGCCTGGGGTTCCCAGGAAAAAAAGCCAAGCGACCATCAAACGAAGAAACCGTGGGCAAGGACTGGAAACGGGGGCTATGGTCTGGGAGCCTTTGTCCCAGTGATGTGCTGGCCACAGTGAGGCCCTGGCCCAGGCCGCTGCAAAGGAGGCGAGACAAAGCTATGTTTGGAGAGGCGTTATGCTGACGGTTGTGTTAAGCCGCTGGTAGGGTGGGAGGAGAGCAAAGGGTTGAAGTGGTGGGGGTCAGCCACACTCTAGCACAGGCATCTTGGTTGGTGCCCTCCCCCGTCCCCGGGAAGGTTGGATCATAAACAGGTAAAGGGAGAAATATCTTCTTCAGGCAGGGTGGCCAGTCAACAATGAGCCAGAAGGTGGCAGTGTCTACCGAGGCAGGGCTGTGGGCAGGGCCCTGGGGCTGAGACGTCCTTCACCCGCCCAAGCCAGTCACCAGGTGTGCAGCTCCCGATGGCCCCTTGCCACCCTCCAAGCCCGCTCAGCCTTCCTCCCTTGGCTGGGTCCCTGGCTTGGTCTGCATGTGACAAAGTGCCACGTCAAAGGCCTGTGTGCCCACTGGGGAGGCCCTGGCCTTTGAGATCTAAATGGAATCTTCCCCACCCCTCCCATCTCACACACATGCTAGGATGCCCCAGCATCCTCCTCACTGATGGTAGGGTTCTGGTGGGCTCATTTTCCAACCCCCTGAGCCGGGATCCTGCACTGCTCACCTCCTGAGCCCCTGCCTCTCACGTCCTGGTCCCGTGTCTTTCGTCTGCCGTGCGCCCCTCCTTCATTGGGCCTCGGTCTCTTAGCTGGGACTTCTCCTTGCAGGAGATGCAGCCTGGGGCAATAGAGGAGTATCTATAGCAGGGAAACAAAGAATTGAGAATGGAATATTACAGATCCCAGTTTTTAAAAGTCTTATGTTATCAAAATCCTAAGGACTTCTTTTCAGAAATAGAAAAATCCATCCTAGAATTCATATAGAATCTCGAGGGATTCTTCACAGCCAAATCTTGGAAAAGAAGACCACAGTTGGAGGCCTCACACTTTCAGAGTTCAAAACTTACTGCAAAGCTATAGTGATCAAAGCAGTGTGTTACTGTCAAATAGCCCTGGCTGGTGTGGCTCAGTGGATAGAGTGCTGGACTGTAAACCAAAGGGTTGCCAGTTCGATTCCCAGTCAGGGGCACATGCTTGGGTTGTGGGCCAGGTCTCCAGTAGGGGATGCTCCAGAGGCAACCACACATTGATGTGTCTCTCCTTCTCTTTCTCCCTCCCTTCCCCTCTCTCTGAAAAAAAATAAATAAAATCTTAAAAAAAAAAGAAGAAGAAGAAGAAGAAACCTAAAGTAACACCTGTTGGCAAGGACGTGGAGAAACTGGAACTCCTGTGCCTCGTTGGTGAGTGAACGTAAGTACAGACACCGTGGGACCCAGGGTGGCTGCCACGATGACCCTGCCAAGTGAAATAAGCCAGACCCGAAGGACAAATACTTTATGACTCCACCTGTACGAGGTGCCTGGTGAAGTCAAGTTCATAGATGTGGGAGGCAGAATGGTGGCTGCCAGGGGCTGGGGGAATGGAGAGTTATTGTTCCATGGGTACAGACTTTCCATGTGGGAGGATGAAAACCATTCAGGAGATGGTGATGCTGGTGGCACAACAGTGTGACTGTCCTTAATGCCACTGAGCAGCACCCCTAGACGTGGTTAGGATGGTCACTTGTGTTATGTGCCTTGTGCCACAACATGCTGGTGCCCCTGCCTCCCCTTCATTTCCTTCAACTTCTCTCCTCTTCTCAAACCCTCTGCAGTTGTTTGTTTCCTCCTGTGTTTAACCATCTCTCTTCGGCGATGCCCCTGGCACCTCCCCTTCCTCGGCCAAATGACTGACGGAGATGTTTTCCTAAGCAAAACTGTTCTCACGCTGCCAACTGCCTTGAAAACTCACCATCTGGTGCACACACCACTCTCCTGGGACACAGAGAAGTCCAAGTCCACCCCGGGGGCTCCCAGTTCCGCTCCACCAGCTGCCAGGCTGAGGGCAGACCTGGGGGCCGCAGGAGTGGATTTATCAGGGTCGAGGCCGCTTTGGGCAGCCTCTTGGCAGCCAGCCAGCAGCCCCTTCTGGCAACGTGCCATCTGTCAGAGCATCGTGGATGAGCAGGGCCTGGGGAGGAGACAGAACTAGGATGGCCCAGAGAGTGTGTGTGTGTGTGTGTGTGTGTGTGTGTTCAGATGCCCCTGGAGAGGTCTCAGGGGTGGGGGGCATGGTGAAAAGATTAGAGGAAAGACCCAAAGCTCTTATGGTGGGTGGATATCACAAGTTGAGCGGGAAACAGACAGCGTGTTCCAGGCATAGATGTGCAAAGCGGGAGCAGAGAGGGCACGGCGAGACATCTGCAGAGCAAAAACCTCTGCTTGATAAGCACTTGCCGTGTGCCAGGCACGGAACGCTGATAGCAGCCACAATTACTCTCGCTGCGTGCCAGGCGTCGTCTAGTAGGCACACAATGATACACTGCAGGCCGCGATGCAATCATAAATATCCTGCTAGCTACAGTTTATTTTATTTTATTTTATTTTATTTTATTGCAAAGGAAACAAAAATAGTCACGGGGATGTAAAGTACAGCACAGGAAATGTAGTCAATAATATTATAATAACAACAGGGTCAGATGGGTACTAGTTTTATTGGGGTGATCACTTTGTGATATAATATTGTACATCAACTGTAATTAAAAAATTAAAAAGTATTTTTAAAAAATGAAACAAGTTTATTCATGTGTATACCTAATGTATACATGGGAGAGACCCAGGGGAAAAATGCGTAACTCTTCTGCATTTAAAAAAATGTTTAAGGTGAAATTAATTGAAAATATATTCTATGTAGCCCAATAAGTGCAAAATATCATTTTAACATGCAGTCAATGCGAGAAATTATCAGTGAGATATTTTACATTCTCTTTCCGTATCGTCTTCAAAATCTGATGAGAATGCGCACTTCTTGGAGCTCCACTCACCTGGAGGAGACGCGTTTCAGCTGTGTCACGTGGCTCCTCTCCTGGACGGAGTGGTTTAGATGTGTTCATCCAATACATAAACCCTTTGACTGCATTAATTTATGGAGCCCCATAATGGTGCTTTTGCTATCCTCATTTTACAGACGAGCATGTTAAATCCTGAAAGAGAACAGCTGAGCTGGGATCCGAACCACCACGCTCAGGTAAGCGGGGATCCAGAACCAGGTCTCCTAGACTCTGTGAAGACCCTGTCTGCAAATACAGTCACATTCTGAGGCACTGGGCATTACACGTATGAATTTTGAGGGACACACTTCAGTCCCTAACACACAGGTTACATTTTTTTGTGATTACAGAAATAACCTATGTTCCCCATAGAAAATTGGGAAACTTCAGAAATGAAGAAACAAAGGTCAGAATCTCTGCAAAAGTTGTACTGATTGTTTTGTCGAAGGGCCTACAAAGGGTTAACAGTTACAGCTTAGATGTGGAAGGAAATTCTAAACAGAAGGCACTCAAAGGTGAATGAGCACCCTGGTCCAGAAGGCCAGTTGGTTGGAGTATCGTCACACTAGCCAAGGTTGAGGGTTCAGTCCCCAGTCAGGGTGCTTACAAGACTCAACCAATAAATGCGTAAATGAGTGGAACAACAAATCAATGTTCCTTTCTCTCCCCCTCCCCCATTCCCCTCTCTCTCTAAAAAATCAATCAATAAAATTTAAAAAAAAGACAGCCCTGGCTGGTGTGGCTAAGTGGCCTGCAAACCAAAGGGTCGCCGGTTCGATTCCCAGTCAGGGCACATGCCTGGGTTGCAGGCCAGGTCCCCAGTAGGAGACACGCAAGAGGCAACCACACATTGCTGTTTCTCTCACTCTTTGTCTCCCTTCCTTCCTCTCTGTCTAAAAATAAATAAAGAAAGAATCTTAAAAAAAAAAAAAAAAAGACACATGAGACCTGCCAGAACACCTTCCACAAAGAGCTGCAATGCTAACTAGGCTGAGTTGAAGTAATGGGGCAGGGAGTTATTTTTCTTACTCCACTCCCTTCCTACCTAACTGGATTTTCTACCTTGTCTTTAATGAGCGCATACGACTTTTTATAATGGGGGAAATAGACAACTGCTCTAGAATCCCGCCCGGGAGGACAATTGAAAGGAACATGGAGCTCAGTTCTCACCATGAAGATGAAAGAGCAGGCAGAGGGCGGGATACTGGTGGAGGCAACAACAGATGGGAGCCTGTCCGCGATGGGGTTTTGCCTTCAGACCAGCTACGAGGGCTGTGTGCCTGCGCGCATGCCACAGGCAAGGAGCCCACTCTCCCCTGGTCCCAGGCTGGCGGCAGCGTTTGTGAAGGAGCTCCTGGCTACTTGAAATTAAGGTCCCCAGACCTGGACTAATTATACCCTGGCTACTGATGAAGAGGGTGCTGAGTCATGGGCAGCGGTCCTTGCAAAATTACAGTGGAAAATGAGAGAGGGAAGGTTGGCGAGGGTCAAAAGGCCATTCCCGTTTTGGAAAGAGGAGAAAGCTGAGCCTTCCAGCCCTGGGCAGAGTGGGAATGAAGGGGTGATGTGGGCCACCCCAGGAATGGCAGGGGGTGGTTCCCGGGAACCAGCGTAGGCTCAACAGCCCCTGCTCCAGATCCCCTTCGCGACCCTCGTGACCCTGGTTTCTTGCTGTGGAGACGGAGAAACAGGGAGCAGATTCCAGTACATTGCGGTCCGAGGGGAGCAGATGGAATCATCTGAGCCCCCCCACCTCCCGATCAGTGGGTGGGTGTCCAGGTGAAGGCAGGTCTCCAGGTCTAAGACGGAATGCTCTGTCCTGGCCAGCATTTTTCATCAGGTGCTAGGGATCAGCCATACTGCCGAAGCCAGGAAAGGTAGACCTGCCCTTGTGGAGTGCGTAAGCCAGCATCACCTGTCCATTTATCAAGGACAGTTTGGTTTTGCTTTATGCAAATACAGCTGTTTCTTTGACCTCACTCAGGGAGATACAGCCCATGTATCAACAACTAACTGCCCGTTGGGCTGTAAATGATGGTTGCCTCCCAGGTGGGACATTTTTCTAACCTTGGAGTACAGGTGTAGTCCTAGTGCAGTGTGATTGGGTAACTGGTCCATGCAGGTGAGACCCCAAGTTGCTCCCGGAGGCTCAAATCCATCCCCCCATCCAGGTACCTCCTCTCTTCCTTGCATCCATATGCCTCAGGGAATGTTGACCCCTGCACCCCAGGAGTCACCCCGTTGGCCTAAGGGGGGAGGGGCTGTTCCCCTGGAGGGCACTTGGTTCAGAAAAGAGCACATACCCCTAAGGTGACCGATATTCTGGGGAGACAAAGGGGTGACTTCAGGACACGTTTTCTCCCTCCTAAAAGAAAGGCACATACTGTCCGTTAGAAATGTTTTTATCAGCAAGTAGCAGGCCGCCCCATGGCCCACACCCGGACAAGCAATGGTTTCAGAGTGGAGATATTTAGTGAGCTCAGTGCGAGAGCCTGGAGGTTGGTGGTTCCTGGCCTTGGTTTGGTGGCGCATTTTTAGCTTTTCTTGTCTGTAGGAGACACAGGCCAGGGAGCAGGGGGGCTGGGAACTGGAATGAACTCGGCTACAAACAGAAAGCAACGCTCCTAATGTCCGGGGCTCTGAGTGTCCGGGACAGCGCTGTCACCCTGGGACACAGGGAGAACCCCGCACCCAAGACCAACAACCCGAATGACACGTGAGCAATGTTGGTGGAGACAAAACTTCACAGAAAAGGAAAAAGTCACTGCCTTTAAGCAGATGAGAAAATGGTCAACGTCTCTCATAGTAAGAGCAATGAAAAGGAGACTAACACGGTAGTACTGCTTTGCACTTAGCAGATTGGCAAAACCGGAAATGTCTGACCACAGGTTCTGTTGGGAAGACGGTGGAGGAGCAGGCACGGTCGTGCTCCAGGGGAAGCAGGCACAGACCTTTTATGTCCTCACGGTGATGCCATATCAAGTGACATGAAGCCCAGTGGGGCTTCCTAGTAAATGCCAATGACTGTCTTCGCTGACTGAGCCAGATTCAGTGGGGTTTCTGTTACCTAGAACCAAATAACATCCTGCCCGCCCCACTCTCACCCCCAAAGCTCAGGAGTCAAGTGGTTCTGTCCAGAAGCCAGATGACAGAGTCTAACCAGATCATTTAGTGATGAGCCAGATCAAAACAGGTACAGGTCCAAAAGCTGAGGTCTTCGCTAACGGCAGAGGCTCTCCCGGAGAACTGGCCATGAGGGGCTGCGTCTGATCGAGGGGCAAAGTCCTGATTCAAAGTCCTGAATCCTGCGTCTGATTCAAAGTCCTGGTGGAAGAAGCTGCCTTGGTCTTGCTTGACCTGAGGTCCCAGTGCCTCTAGCTAGTTGGTGCATCTGATTGTCTTCCATGGAATTTGTTGCTCAGGGAGCACCTTGCAGGTTCCTGCGTATCCCCAAACTGTGCGGTGATTGCTGCATACCCCACTGTCAATGAGTAAATTGGCCCCCTGTTTGTCTTTTGAAAAATCCCCAGTGAAGGACCAGACAGGCCCAGTGGGATCCCAGAATCCCGTGATCCGCACACCCAACATTCCTCACCAATGACCTTCCTTGTCTGAGATGCGGTTAGACAGCTGGCTCCTGCTCTCTGGCAACACCATTTCAGGTACTGCATGTCCTCGCCCATGCCCTCTCTGCTGAACCCCAGGGCTGGGACACCTCCCAGACTGGTCACCGTCAGAGGAGTGGACGGCTGGCACTGGTCTACGGCAGCCCCACCCACGTGCAGGTCTGCGCCAACCCTGCCCAAGTTGTCTGCAGCAACAGCGAGGACTCCTGATTTCTGGAGTTGGCAACCAAGATCTGAAGGAGCTGGTTTGCTGCCTTCTAAGATGCAGGCAGGGCCAGGACAAAGGCGTAATCAGTGGAACCTCACCAGGGTTCTGTTGGCGGGGGGTACTCTGATCCCCCCATGCACAGCCTTACACCTACTAGGAGCAGTGAGAGGTGTGCAAGGGGGCCCGGCACCCTGGTAGTTGATAGTGTGGCAGCCAGAAGGAAGGTGTAAGGTGTGTGGCATCTTTGGCACAGGTACAACACGCAGAGGAGGTCCAAGCAGGCCGCTGTGCCTTGGGTGGTAGAATGGTCATATCTCCAAAGATGTGTGGTTGCTGGCCTCCTCCTTGACATCTGTCCAGCTGTCAAGGCCTCCGTCTGTGGGTCCAGCGTCCTTACAGACTCCTCTCAAGCTATGCATCCCGCGGGTCTCCTGCCATCTGCCTTGCACCCGCTCTGATTATCGCTGTCAGCCTGAGCATGTTCAGTTCGGGCGCTGCTGTGGATTTGCGGTCGCCTGCATGTTGTATCACGTGTGGATGTTGTGTCTACGGTGGAGAGAGGCCTCTCAGAGCAGAATCTGTCTTGTGTTGTTATGGAATCTCCTTCTTCACATGCCACCCCCACTGCCGCCGCCGGCAACGAGATGAAGCATTTCGTAATGGACAAAAATGCTTGTAAACGGGCGAGCGTTCCCAACACTCAGAGGTTGGCCTGCACTGTAAACAAGCGCTCTGTAGGTGAAAAGCTGAGTTTCCAAAGCCGAGGAATGTGTGCAGAGGAACTTCCTTATTTGTAAAATTCGCTGAGCGGACAAGGTCCGCCCGGAGAGAGCTGGGAGAACCACAGAGCACTGGGAAGCCCATTGCACAAACCTCACGGAACATATTGACCCAGGGAGACTTCACAGAGCTGATGAATAACGAAAACAACGGTTTCCAGACATTGCAGCTGTCTGCCTTAGCATATGCACATTCAAAGAAATTAGAGTCAGGAACATTTGCTTGGGCTTTTGGAAAAATCTAAAATAGTTTTTCCCCAAAGTCTTTACTATGAGATTCCTTGAAATGGCAAGCTGCGTAATTCAAATGATTTATTTGTGTGCTTGGCTTTTCAGAAAGGTGTTTTTGAAAGATAAAAAAGTAAAGGTGTAAATTCTGTGTCCAGGAAGACAAAGGTGCACAGTAGCTTCTGGCCACGAGGGAGCGCCATCTACCTAGTGCTGGGCTCTAAGGAGCCCACGAAGGGGACTGGGCTGTGCCCAGGTAGTGTGCTTCAGCCCGGGATCTGCAGCCCAGGTGCAGGGCTTGGCCTGGACGCCAGACCTCTTCTCTGGCTCAGGCAGCTCCCAAAGCGGTGTCCCTGTGGGGTGCAGAGGGCCAGGAGTGGTCAGGCTGGGGAGGAGACCGTGGTGAAATTACAGACTGAGAAGAATTGCTGTGTTGGCAGCTGTGCCCCGGAGCCAGGAGGGCGGTGGTGTCTGGGGCATGACCTCAGGGACTGTGGTGCTGGTCAGGGGGCTGGATGGAGCCCGGCTGGGCGTGGAGACCACAATAGAGCTGGGCGTGCACGGGGACCCTGGGAGCCTCTGCTGCCTGGCCAGCCCGTCGCCACCCTGGGACTGTGATGTGGCTCAAGCAAAGTTCCCATTTTTCAGCGCAGTCCCCTGTGGCCTGGCTTCAGTCTCCCTTCCTCCACAGTACCTTCTCTAAAAGTAGCTCTTCTCCAGCCCAGTGGGATGGCCTGCCTTTCCCACAAACGACTTGTTCTTTACTTCATCCATTCATTCATTCATTCACTTATTCCGACATGCACTACACACTTAGTGCCCATTGTAGCCAGGCACTATGAAGACACAAGGCATTCTGCCTTGCCCTAGCCGGGGGGTTTCAGTTGGTTGGAACATCATCTCGTGCACCAAAACTTTGTGGGTTCGATCCCCACCTAGGTTGCAGGTTTGATCCCTGGTCAACACGCATATGGGAAGCAACCAATGGATATTTTTCCTTCATGTCAATGTTTTTCTCTCCCCTACCCTAACCCCTCCCTCTCTTAAGATCAATAAACCTATCCTTGAGTGAGGATTTAAAAAAAGAAAGACTTCCATTCAAGATGGCAGAGTGGGCAGATGGCTGTCTTCTTCACACAACCACATCAAAATTACAGCTAGGTGTTAGTACAGAACAACCATCATTCAGAACTGTCAGAACCTGAGTTGAATGGAAGTCCGACAACTACGGAATTAAAGAAACCACATCCACCCAGACTGAGCCTGCAAGCTGGTGCCATATCTGAGACTCCGTCAATCTGGCGAACATTGTTTGACCTGCCTCAGAGATCCCCGGAGACTCCACCTCGCCCAACTTACCAGCCCACCCAAGCTGCTTTTCCATGTGAATGGCTGGTCTTGGCTCATCCTTCACAACTTCCTAAATCCTCTCACACAAGCAGCAGCTGGCTTCAGTGAGCCCCAGGCCCCACACTAGCAGCAGCCAGCTTTGCATCACAGCGTGGCTTTGCCTGGGAATCCCCAAGCCCAACACAAGTAGCAGCCATCTCAGATTGCTTTATAGATCAATCAAGGGTGGCCCTGGGCAAAACACAGGTGGGGGCTGACCTTGGCCTGCACCACCTGGGAAACCCCAGGGCCAGCGCACCAAGTAGACAGCTAGACCACGTTGGAGCACCACCACCCTGCCGCTGCACAGCTGGTCCTCCACGGAGGGCAGAGGTTGGTGGTTAGTGGTCACAGCCAGTCCTTGCAGCTGACTGGCCTGGGTAAATCCCTCCCATTGATCTGCCAACAGCAACCAAGCCTCAACTACAAGAGGGGAGTGTATTCAGCCCACACGAAGGGCACACCTCGAGTACCCAGCTTGGGTGATAGGGGAGGCTGTGCCACTGGACCCTACAGGACACCTACTGGATTAGGCTACACTACCAAGACAGGGAGTCAAAGCAGCTCTACCTAATACACAGAAACAAACGCAGGGAGGCTGTCAAAACAAAGAGACAAAGAAACATGGCCCGAGTGAAAGAACAGGTCAAAACTCCAGAAAAAGAGCTAAATGAAATGGAGGTAAGCAGCCTACCAGATGCAGACTTCAAAACAGTGTTTTTTAAAAAATTATTTTATTCTTGTTCAATTACAGTTAAAAACACTGGTTCTAAGGATGCTCAGGGAACTGAGTGATGACCTCAGCAGCACGAAAAAGATCCAGTCAGAAATGAAGCATACACTAACTGAAATAAAGAACAATTTACAGGGAAACAACAGTAGAGTGGATGAAGCGGAGAATCAAATCAATTATTTGGAACATAAGGAAGCAAAAAACCAGTCAGAAGAAGAAAAAAGAATCCAAAAGAAAGAGGATAGTATAAGCGGCCTCTGAGACAACTTTAAGAGGTCCAACATTTGTATCACACAGGTGCCTGAAGGAGAAGAAAAAGAGCAAGGAATTGGAATCTATTTGGAAAAATAATGAAAGATAACTTCCCTAATTTGGTGAAGGAAATAGACACACAAGTCCAGGAAGCACACAGAGTCCCAACAAGATGGATGCAAAGAGGCCCACGCCAAGTCACATCATAATTAAAATGCCAAAGGTTAAAGATAAAGAGAGAATCTTAAAAGCAACAAGAGAAAAGAGAGTTTCCTACAGGGGAGTTCCCGTAAGACCGTCAGCTGATTTCTTGAAAGAAACTTTGCAGGCTAGAAGGGATTGAAGGGATTTCTTGCCAATCCCTTCCTTTGAAGAGATTGGCAAGAAATATTCAAAGTCATGAGAAGCAGGGACCTTCAGCCAAGATTGCTCTTCCCAGCAAAGCTGTCACTTAGAATCGAAAGGCAGATAAAGAGCTTCCCAGACAAGAAAAAAACTAAAGGAGTTTGTCATCACCAAGCCATTATTATATGAAATGTTAAAGGGACTTATTTAAGAAAAATAAGGAGATCAAAACTATGAACAATAAAATGACAAAAAAAATAAAAATCTATCAACAATTGAATCTAAAAAACAAACTCAGCAGACAAGAAGAACAGGGACAGAATCATGGATACAGAGGGCGTTTTGATGGTTGCCAGTTGGGCGGGGCAAGGGAGAATGGGGGGGGGCAGGTGAGGGGATGAAGAAGCACAAACAGGTGGTTACAGAACAGCCACGGGGACGTAAAGTACAGGACAGGACAGGGAGCAGCCAGGGAACTTATATGCATGACCCATTGATGTGAACGGGGTGGGTGGGGGAATGCCTGAGGGAGTAGTGGGGGCTGGGAGGAGGTGGCAAAGGGGGAAAAATCACCACAACTGTAATAGCATAATTAATAAAATATAATTTAAAAAAAAGACATTGTGCCTTTAGGAACACTACACTCTTATGCTTCTGTGTCCTTACTTATGCTTCCCTCCCCACCCTCCTCTGCTGTCCAGACCTTCCCATCCCCCAGGGCCCTCTCCAAGCCTCTCCAGCTCTAGGAAGTCTCTTCCGATTATTCCCCGGTAAGAAGAGACACCTCGTCTGCGTCAGCCCCTGTTCTATTGTAAGTGGGTAACGCAAGTAGGGGCTGAGTCAAGAGTTGCTGACAGGAATGAATGAGGTGTTCTTGTCTGTGTCTGACTTCACAACCTGAACGCTTTAAACTTTCACTTGGCAAGTCCCCCAGTGCTGCCTGTGGCATCTCTCCCACGGCGCGGGCGTGTTTATGACCAGTGGACTGGGGCATGGTGGTTGGGTCACGCAGGGCTCTTGAGTTGCAAGGGACAGAGAGGAATTTATTGGCTCACTGGACCGCACCCCTAGGGGATGGGCAGGAAGGGCTGAGCCTGCCTTGGGGGTGTGAGGACACTCCTCCACTCAGCATGTGTTCACCCCCTGCTTCTGCAGATAGGCTTCCTCCACCCAGAAAACTTCTGTCAGCTGCTCCACATTCCCTCCTTCGAGCTCAACAATCCAACATGACTAGGGTTTTCCTCTGCAGTTCTAACTTTTAAAATTTTATTTATTGATTTGAGAGAGAGAGGAAGGGAGAAACACTGATGTGTTGTTCCACTTATTGATGCAGTCATTGGTTGATTCTTGTCTGTGCCCTGACCGGGCATCAAACCCACAGTCTTGGCGTAGGGGAACGGTGCTCCAACCAACTGTCCAGCTCCAATGTTTAAATCCTGGTGAAACTCTGGAAGGCATGTTTTTCTGGATGACATGCTGTTCCCTTGGACCAATCACTGTGGCCCGGGGCTGTGACGTAGGATGATTGGCAGCCCCGACTTGAATAGCAGTGTTAGACTAGAGAGGGAGCAACTGATTCTCAAAACATGGGTCAGAGAAACTGACATGGCCCCTGGGAAGAGCTGGGGCCCCACCCTGACATATACCCACAATAGACATAGTACTTACGTGTTCACGTTTTTTCCGTTATTGGGGACAGGGACCGAACCTGCCCGTAGTGCCTCTGCGGACAACAAGAACTTGATAACTATTGGCCGATTTACAGAAAATGATTTTGGTGGTTGTTGTAATTGTTTGCCTGGCAGAAACCCCTGGTGGACTGCCCCTACACTTGGACAGATGGACAGTGAGCCTACAACTGTCCATCTTGGGTGGCATCACATGGCTTGTCTCGGGGGTGGAACTAGAGAGAACGCTGGTGGCCATACTATCGCCCGGCTTTCCTTCTGAGAAAACCCTCCGAGCCCTGCAGTGTGAGTTAACACTGGCTTTTTCTCTCGAATGGAAAATGCCTCGAAGACTGGTGTTTCTATTTGTGTTTCTGTGTTTATTTTGGTAGAAAGCAAACCGGGCAACTTTGTAAAATGACATCTTCCTTGGACGGTCTCCGGCACGTGGCCCTTTCCACAGATGAGACATTCCTCTCAGAAGAGCTCAGAGGAGCCCTGTTAGGTAATGTGATCGTGCTGCTTTCTTTGATGAGGAAACTGAGGCCCGGCCGCTGGTCGAGGCCCCAAGGGTACAGAGCTGTGGAAAGTGGGGAGGAGGGTGGCGAGATGTGCCTAGGTTGGGAGCCATGTTCCAGAGGCTTCGAATACGCCAAGTCATTCCATCTGCACAGTCATCCGTTGAGGTCAGAATCAGACGACAGGCTTGGTGAAATGCACACACTTTGTCCAAGGTCAAAGACACAGGGAGGGATGGGCTGGTTGAGTCCAAAGCCCATACCGTTTTACTTCCTTATGCCCTGTGACCTTGCACAGGTCACCTTACCTCCACCTGCCTCTGTTTCCTAATCTGTAAAGTGGGGACAACAACAGTACTTGCCTCCTAGGTTTGGTGTGAGGGTTAAATGAAATGACACCCGTGTGTGGCGAGAGCTCCAAAGGTGGATGTTGTGGTGGTGGAGGTTGTTACAATACCACAGGACCTCCCTCAGGGTCATGAGGCGGGCCACTCCCTGGTGCAGGGGAACCAGATCTCGTGGGAGCCCCATCCAGGCCCAGGTGCTCCTGAGGCCCCACTGCAGGTGCCTGGGAAAGTTTGCAAGGGGAATAAAGGGAACAAAGGCTCCAGGTGCTCAGTTGGCGCTTTGTCTGGCTGAAGGCCCTGTTTCCTGGTTTCCTGCTCAATCAGGTTGCTCTTGGCTGGCTGGGCTGGCGGAGCTGGCCCCTCCTCCCTATCCCTATGGCTGAGGGGGGAGGGCTGGGCTGGGGATGCAGGACAGGGCCTGGCTGCCCAGTGCCCTTTCTTTCTGGAGCCCAGCCTGGGGGTCTCAGTGAGTGAAGGAAGTCATGGGGCACTGGGTCCCCTTCCAGCCTTGGAGCCTCAGAAAAAATCCCTCCCAGCCTCCTCTGACTGGGTAGCCTTGGGGATGAAGACCTGGGCTTGACCACCAGCAGCAGCAGGGTGGCCGTAGCCAAGCTGCCCTTCTCTCCACGTCCCGGTCTTCCTAGGGTGTAGCTCAGACAGCTGGGCTGGGTCATAGATAAAGCTCCTGTGGGCCCTAACATTTTTCTGGGGCGCCCAGTGCCACCTGTGGGAGGTGGCACAGCAAACCCTAACCCCGTGGAGGGTTATCTCAGTACAACACAGACTAAATCATGTGGCACCTCGGCTTAGACCCGCCCCAAGCTCTGGCCCGCCGCCCCCGCCGCCGCCCTCTCCTGCTGCCGCTTGCTCTTGGAGTTTCCTTGAACAGGAGCATGTTCCGGCCTCGGGGCTTCTGCACTTGTCTCCCTGCCCTAGAACACTGTGTGCCCAGGTGTTGGCATGGGCTGTCCCTGTCGCTCAGGTCTTGGTGCCTAGGAGTGACCTCCTCAGAGAAGTCTTGTCCAGTCCCCTGTAAGCTAGCCCCTGCCTGGTCCCTCTCCATCAAACTCATCCTGCTTCATTTCACGCCGGGCACGTGCCTGTCTCTGAAAGGATCTTGTTTCTACTGTGTCACCCTTTTAAAAAAAAATTATTTTTTTTAGTTGATTTTTTGTTGTTGTTCCACTGATCGATGCATTCATCGGTTGCCTCTTGTAGGCGCCCTGACTGGGAATCAAACCCACAACCTTGGTGTATCAGGACAACGCTCTCACCCACAGACCACCCAGCCGGGGCCAGTTGTTTGTCTCCCTTTTCATTGTCTGTCTGTCCACCGACATCCAAGCTCTGTGAGAAAGGGCCTTGTCTGTCTTTCCTTCCACTGCCTCCCTAGCCCCAGAGCAGTGCCTGGCGCTCAGGGGCTCTCAGTACACACCACCCCCTTCCAGGAAGTCACACGTAAGTCAGCAGCCGTGTGAAGCCTCCCTGAGCTGGGCAGTGAACCAGGGATGTGATGAGGCAGCATTCCTGGAGTGAAAACACTTTAGATTTCCAACACACTTTCACATTCGGGCTTCACTGCCACCTCACGCTGACCTACCTGTACGACCGGTAGGGCAAGATCAGAAGCTCCGTTTTATGGATGAGAAAACTGAGGTGCCCAGAGGCTGAAAGCAGCTGTCTAAAGCCCTGTGTGTCAGAAGCGCAGTCTCAGAAGCCCCTCCCAAGGCTCCGAGCCAGACGTGGGAAGGCCTTCAAAGTGAAAATCCACATTTCCAACCCATTTGTCCCTTGGGTGGTGTGAGCGACAGACACACATTCAAAATTGCTGCATCGGGGGGCAGTATCCTCATCTCTGAGGCTCTCTCCTGCTCTGAGTTTTTCTAGGATTCTGTGATATGTGTCACCTTTAAGTCTCACCGAGGAGAATGCTGTGTTCCTTGCTCTCTTCCACAGCTGAGCCATCTCAACGTCTTCCCTCTCCTGCTGCTGCGGACCCCAGCCGGGCCTCTGCTCAGCCCCTGGTACAGAGTACCTAGTGCCCCACAGAGGCATGGGTCCCACTTGGTGTCAGTCCCAGTCGGTGTTACATGTATTCCACTACAGACCAGGCTCAGAGGAGGGGCAGGGACTTGCCCAGCAGGGAAACAGCAAAGGCAGGTCCACAAGTCAACCGCTGAACCAGCTGGTCCTTCCCATCCCATTCACCTGTCTGCGAATTCACTCCCAACTGCATGGAAGGTGGAGTTCTCCCCCGTCATAAATTGTTGAAATCATAACGCCACGTTTAAATGCCTTTATGAAGCTCATTAAGGGCTTATTAAATCTTGCTGTGACCTTTTATTTAAAAAAAAATTTTGTTTATTTATTTAGTTTTAGAGAGAGGAGAAGGGAGGGAAAAAGGGAGGGAGAGAAACATCAACGTGTGGTTGCCTCCCACACGCCCACAGCTGGGGAGATGGCCCACAACCCAGGTATGTGCCCTGACTGGGAATCAAACCAGTGACCTTTGGGTTCACAGGCCAGTGCTCAATCCACTGAGCCACATGAGCCATGGCCACTATGGCCTCTGCTAGATCTACGGCAGGGAGGGAGAAGACGAGCTGCACCAGGCTGCCCCCCTATGGGGGAACACGGGGCAGGCCCCCACGGGAGGGCAGAAATCTCTATCAGTGTGCCAGGGTGGGTGCACCGGTGCGCACAGAGGCAGTGCCAAAGGATGCACTTCAAAATGCCAATGGTGGCATCTCTCTCTAGGTGATTTTATTCTCTTCTTTATGCATTTTGGTTTTGTCTGATTTTTCTTTCACAATGAGCAAGCATTTCCTTTATAATAATAATGATAATAAAAGCCATTTTCATGTTGAAAAGCAATTGAAAAAATTTAAAAATCTCCTGAAAAGAAATAAAGAACCAGAAAGAGGCCTCAATGCCTGTTTCTCAGGATGCTAATGATGGACATCACAAGCCCTTCCCAAAGGTTTTGCCCTGTGCTGGGAGAAAAGCAGCAAAAGATGACTTGTTTATGGATGATTGTTTGTGAGTCAGAACTTATTCAGAGTTCTGGAGTTTCCAGGCCGTTAGCTGAGCTGCCTGAGCCCATTAGTTCGGGTCAGTCCAGCCCAAGCTGCGTCTACACTTGCTTTCCTGCCCTGCCTTCTCTTCTGGGGCCGGCCCCCCACTTCACGCACATGCACGCAGGCACTCCCCAGCCCCTCAAGCGTAAATCCTGGGAAGGTCGCGGGCACGCTTGGCTTATTCATCTGTGCACCCTCCAGAGCGCTGAGCTGTAAACTCCCAGATAAGAACCAAAAGAGAACAAGTAAATATCAATGCTTCCTTTCCCACAAATGTTGCAACAGACTAGCCTTGGTTTAGAGCGTGCGCTTTGTGAATAAACGGAAAGAACATACAAGTCTCTCTGTAGTGGTCAGTTATAATACATTACAGTATAGCCAGGGGTTAGAATACTATATAGCTGTTAAAAAGAATGGGGTAAGGCCCTGGCTGGGTAGCTCAGCTGGTTAGAGCATTGTCCCAACATGCCAAGGTTGCAAGTTCGATCCCCAGTCAGGGCTCGTGCAAGAATCATAAATGCATCAATAAGTAGAACAACAAATCAAGTTTCTCTCTCTCCCTCCCCTTTCCTCTCTAAAAATCAGTCAATAAATTTTTTTTTTAAAGAATGGGGTAGATCTATGTAAAATGATCTAGGAAATGGTGGGTTTTAAGAATAAGAGGGACGTCGCATAGTAGTGTGTCTGTTATGCTCCCAGAATTACAGATGGATATCTTCTCCTTGTACAGCGATGAAAACTACAGGAAAATGTAGACTCGGATGTGGAACTCCCCCATCACCACTTCCATCAGTCAGGATAGGCTAGGGTATGCTGTGGTAACAAACAGCCCCCAGCATGGCAGTGGCCTAAAACAACAAAGATGTATTTCTTGGCTTCATTTCCAACATGGCTTGCAAAGGATAGTCAGCACCTGAGTCATCATAGCACCTCTGTCATCTTAGGGTGCCATCTTCCCCACATGAGGCTTCAGGGGTCACCAGTGCCAGGGAAGAAAGCATGGGCCCCCCTAGGGACACAGGTCACTTTCCCCTACGTTTCACTGGCCAAAGGCAGTCACGTGGTTACATCTAATTTCCAGAGCATGTGGATGTCGGTCCCCTCCTCTTGTGTGCCCAGAGGGAAGGCAGCTGGAAATATCGGTGAGCCCTGGGAACGTCCACCCCCTGCCCCAAACAACCGTCTCCTGCAAGCCCTTCTCTTCACGTTGATTTTCATAGTAGCTGTACAACAATTAAAAAACATAACACAGATTTTGCAGTCAGACAGAACTAGGTTTGAATTCAATTGTGTGTGTGTGTGTGTATACATACATCTCCCAAATATATACATATTACTCTCCCCCTTATCCATGGGCAACCTCAGTCTGAAACATTAAATGGACAATTCCAGAAATAAACAATTCACAGGTGTTACATTGCACATCGTTCTGAGTAGTGAGATGGACTCTCCCACTGGGCGACACCCCCCCCACCACGGAAATTGTCGCCCGGTCCAGCGTTTCCACCAAGTAGCCACTTTGCAGCCGGCTCTCTTACCAGGTGGGCTGTCGAGGCATCACAGTGTCTGTGTTCAGGTGACCCTGATTTTACTTCATAATGGTCCCGAAGCTTGGGAGTAGTGACGCTGACAGTTCGGATACGCCTCAGAGAAAGCCAGGTTTTCTTTTCCCTCCGTCCTTCTTTCCTTCCCTCCGCCCTTCCTTCCTCTCTCTCTCTGTCTTTCTTTTTCTTTCTTTCTAAGCCTTACCCGAAGATGTGTTTTTATTGATTTGAGAGAGAGGGGGAGAGGGAGAGATAAACATCAAAGTGAGAGAGAAACATTAACTGGTTGCCTACTGTATGCCCCCCGACCGGGAATTGAACCCACAACATTTTGGCGAATGGGATGATGCTCCAACCAACTGAGCCCCTGGCCAGGGCCTGGGATTTTCTACCTGACATCACAGCCACCCGTCTCTGGTGACCCTCACCTCTACAATGACAGTTCAGAATACAGTCCCTCTCAGCTGAATACATTTTGTGTCCATGGGGAGCTGCCCCTCCCCCCCGTCCCTGGGGCATCCCAGGCCCAAACTGTTGTGCCCTGTTTGTGACATGCCAACCGTCCCCAGACCCTGGGCTTCAGGCTGGGCTTTGGAGAACTCAGGCCCACTCCAGGCCATCGGGAGGGGGAGGGGCAGGCACTCTTGGCCGGGCACTTGGCCGGGCATCTGGCCCGCTGCCCGCAGAACCAGGCGAGAGCTGCCTACGAGGGCTGGCTGGGAAGCTGGCTGGGGGCCGGGAACTCGTCTCTCCCTTTAAACAGACACAGGCAGTCTGTTGAAATTCTGGAAACATCTGACCTTTGCAGAGCATCTCAAGAGTTGTCAGGGAGGGCCTGGGGGAGGGCCCTCGCTCTCTGTAAGCACTTTAACCCTTTCCGCACAACCCTGAACAACATAACAAAAAACGAGACCCATCTCCAAGGCCCTAGAAAACTTTGTCGGGCCTATTTTCCTGCGGGTGTTCTGGGGGAGGTAGGTCACGCCTGAGGGCACAGAAGAGACTTTTTATTTTACTTTACTGATTTTTAGAGAGAGAGAGAAACACTGATTTGTTGTTCCACTTCTTGATGCATTCCTTGGTTGACTCTTAGATGTGCCGTGACCAGGGATTGAACCCACAACCTTGGCGTATTGGGACGCCGCTCTCGCCATCTGAGCTATTTGGCCTGTGCAGAGACCTCCGAGACCTCTGGTGTCTTTTTCTAGGTCCCAGGTCTCAGGGCGACAGGGCAGAGGGCTTGAAGAGAGGAGAGGAGCTAAGAGGGGAACAGAGCGGGCAGCTTTGACTGACTGAGCGATGCATTCCTTCATTCATCCTACTACTGTTTATGGGGCACCTACTAAGTGCCAGGCACTACTATGTCAGCCTCTGGTGTTACCACGGCCAGGTAAACCCGGATAGACACGTCCCCTGCCTTCGGGGACACTCATTCCTGGAGGAGCAGACTAATCCAGTCCCCACAGGGGCGGCTAGGAACACAGCAGGGGTGGGGTGCTGGGAGGGCCTGGGGGTGGGTGGACTTCATGTGGGAAGGTCGGGGGAGATGTTTGAGCCGGGATGTCCAGCTTCGCTGATGGGGAATAGCACCCAGCACCTGCATCTGGAAGCGTATTAAAATGCAGAACCTCGCCCTGGTCAGGTGACTCGCTTGGGGCGCGTTGTCCTGTACAGCAAAAGGTTTGGGTTCCATCCACATACAGGAGGCAACTGATGGATGTTTCTCTCTCTTTCTCTGTCTCTGTCCCATTCCCCTTCCTCTCTCTCTCAAAAATCAATAAACATGTCCTTAGGTAAGAATTAAAAAACATAAAAAAGCAGAACCTTCGTCACCACCCCAGGCCTGCGGTGTCCAAGCATGCATGTATACAGGCTCCCCTGTATGTGCACATATGAAGGTCCAGAAGCAGTGCTAAGGATTGGCTTAGGTGCAGCTTGGAAGTGGAGGAGAACCACCCTGGAAGGACCCATGGTGCGGGAAGGAGCTTGCTGCAGGATGTGGAAGGAAGTCGTGGCATATTTGTGTGTTTGTACACGTAAAGAAACTTTTTTTTTAAGTGGGAGAGAACTGAGCATGCTTCAGCGCGTTGAGGAGTGAATGGGGAGAGGGAGGGGTGGGCGACAAAGTACAATGGAGGGGTAGATGGAGGAGGTGCAGGCCCCGCAGGGCAGACGGACCTTCTGCTGCAAACTGGAACCTTTCCGGGAGAGTCTGTCCACACGGCAGAGCCGTAGAGACAGAGGAGGCCTGAGTGCGGGGTGGCGAGTACCATAGGCTGCCGGCTCTGGACCTCAGCTGTGAACAGTACAGGACGACACAGCTCCTCCCTCCCCGCCCCGCCGCCACACACACAACCGGTGAAACGGAATGAGGAGGTCTGTAGTCTACTGGACAGTATTATTATACCCCTGCCAATCACTTGGTTTTGCCACTGAACTACAGTTCCGTAAGGTCACCATGGGGGGAAGCCGGGGAAGTGTTTATGGGACACTGGGCACTACTGTCTTGTAACTTTCTGTGGATGGATAATTATTTCAAAATAAAAAGGTAGAGAAAAGCACGGGTAAACCCTTATACAAGACACCTTTGGCAGGAACTGCAGAGGAACAAAGCTTGTATATTATTAAGTGCCTTGCTGTGGCTGCCTGTGGGGGAGGGAGAGGGAGGAGAGTCGGAAAGGACAGAAGGGAATAAACAGCTACATTCATCTGGGGACCAGACCCCTGGTCACAATGCTGTGAGCTGACAGGGTGACTAAGTGTAGCCTCTCTGCACCTGAGGTCCACAGCCAGGGAAGGGGGTAGCGGGGAGGGGGATCAATAACATTAAAGATAAGACCTTTTCTCCACAGAGTAAAGCTTTAGGAGGCTGGAAGAAGGTTTCAGGGGGAGGAAAAGCAGGAAGAGGGGCAGGGAGAAGGGATGCACCAGGGCGGAGAGAGAAGGAGGAAGAAAGCGCGTTGGGAAGGGAACAGGAGGGGAGGGCGGCTGTGGACAGCAGGCAGGGGACTGGTCTGGGGAAAGCACAGGTCCTGGCTGCCTATGGCCCTAGAGCTCCCAGGCCCTAGATTCCAGGAGGTTCGTGAGCAGCCTGTGCCCCGCAGGACAGGATGTGCTCAGTGTGGGAACTGGAAGTGCTGAATCTTCGCCTAGGTCCCTGCCTTCATTGTTTTCGCTGTAGAACGGCTGAAATGATTGCACGACTGTTAAAGTCGTTCGCACAAGTCAGCAGCACTGCCTCAGCTGTGAAACTCAGGGCGCCGCAACCAACTGCAGGACTGTGAAGAGGAAGGAAGAATACTGGGAGTGAAAGGAAATAATCGAGGAAGTGCTTAGAGGCTTAATGATAAGCATGTGCATCTGGACAGGACTTACCATAATGAGCAGTTAGAAACGAAGTTACTAAGAGTAGAGAGTTGGTTGAAAATGTGTCATACGTATATATGCTAGAATACATTTACAATGATGAAGGTCTGCAAGAAGGTTTTTATTTTTTTTTAAGATTTTATCTATTCACTTCCAGAGACAGGGGAAAGAGAAAGAGAGGGAGAGAAACAGCAATGTGTGGTTGCCTCTCATGCACCCCCTACTGAGGACCTGGCCAGCACCCCAGGCCTGTGCCCTGACTGGGAATCGAACCAGCGACCCTTTGGTTCGCAGGTCGGCGCTCTATCCTCTGAGCCATACCAGCCAGGGCTGCAAGAAGTTTTAATGTTATGGAAAAATGTCAAATATATTGCTGTCCTAGGGAAGGTTTACGATTATGTACAAAATAATTTTTAAAAATTTTTATGGATTGGTTTTTTTGGAGAGAAGGGAAGGGAGAAAGAGAGAAAGAGAAACATCCACTTGTTGCTCCACTTTTTCATGCCTTCATTGGTTGATTCTCGTAGGTGCCCTGACCCCAGATGGAACCCACGACCTTGGTGTATCAGGACGATGCTCTAACCAACTGAGCTACCCAGCCAGGGCCCCCAAATAATTCTTTTTATAAAAGCTACACATGAATAACTACATTGAAAAGAGACAGGAGGATAGTCACTAAAATATTAACACCCTTAACCTGAAGACTTGGGCACTTTACATGTACCTTGTATCTCAAAAAAAAGTTTTAGAAAATTCTAACAGTGGTAGTCTCCAGGTAGAGTGAAATCATGGGTGATGCTTTTATTTTTTTATTGGTTTTCTGTTTTCCAACCTTTTTGTAGTAAATGTGTGTTCACTTCGGCAGAGAGAGGACAACCGCTTCTTTCTTTTTATGGGGGAGCATTGTCCGGGGACTGTGGTCGCCCCTCAGGTGGATCTGGGTAGGAGGCGCTGAGGCGCAGCGGGCCCGGCCCTGCCCTGGGCGATGCTGGCGCGTGCCCTCGGGTTTCCCCAGCCCCTCGACCAGCCAGCTCGGGCCAGCTCAGCCGAGTACACACCCAGAACTCGTTCGTTTCAGGAACCGCCCTGAGAGCGGCTGTGGCCTTCCTGGAAGATAGCAGAGCCAGCTCACAAGCCCTGGGGAGGGCCGAGCCAAGGTCACTCGATACGTGCTAGATATTTATAACCGTATCTCACTGGCTTCGTTTCACTGTTACTGCGCGCGCGGCCCACCCGAGCAGAACTGACCGTGGGCGGAGTCACAGCTGGTTTCGTGCAGGGTGGCTCTGAGCCCCTCTCGCCCTCCTCCCCCTCCTCCTCCGTAAACAGGTCTATCATTACCGAGAGCTGACCGGGTGCCAGGTGTGTGCCTCCCTAATTGCTCTTTTCACCCTGTGCGGTCCCGGCTCTCCTGATGCCCACTTTGCAGATGAAGAACCTGCAGGCTCAGAGAGGTTAAGGAACTTGCCCTGGGTCAGGGAGCGCGCAGCCCCACTGACTACCAGGCCTGCACAGCCCTGGTCGGGGCAGGTTCCGGCTGGGGGAAGGGCGGATAGCAGCGTGTCCACAGTGGCCTTCAACGCCCGAGGCCGGTGGTAGTTAGGGGGGCCTGCTGGGCGCCTCCCGACAATTCCAGTAAACAAGGGCGAGGCGGGGCGGGGCTTGGCAGCAGACCCGCGTTTCCGGGGACATTGCGCCGGACCGAGGGTGTTCGTGGCGACACTCCAGGTCCCCAGGGAAGGCGTTGGGTAGGCCTGGCAGCTGGGATCAGCTGGGGACACTGCAGGAAGTGGAAGCGCGCCGCAGAGGTGACCCCGCCGGGGACGGTGGTCGCGCGCGCGCGCGCGCCCAGGCAGGGACACTCCCAGGTAGGCGCAGGGGACAGGGTGGGCGGGAGCTTGGCGGGAGCTTCGCCCCGGGAGTGGGCGGACCAGCGCGAGGCCGATGGGAATGCCACCGCCCCCACTTCCCGCCGGGCGTTCTCCAAGAGGGCGCCACCTGCAAGTTCTGATGGGCAACAGTGCCCGCCACCGGTGGAGCCTGTTGCCTCCGCAGCGCAGGAGGCTGGGCCCCTGGGCCCCTGTTCGCGTGGCTCCGCGGCTTCTGCGCGCAATCCCTTTAGCACGACCTTCAGCCCCTACTGCCACACCTGAAACCGAGAGGCAGGAATCCTGGCTCTGGAGGGAAATGGTTTGGAATTTGGGAAAGTCCCGGGCCCCTTCTCCGAATCGTCATGGGTATGACCTTTGAGTTAGGCTGTTTTGTCTTGATTGCTTCTCCTTGAATGACAGGCGGATTTAGGGGATAGGAGGGAAGGGAAGATAGGATCCTGGCAATGAGGGAGCTCTAGTGGCCTCCTTGGAGCAGGTGTGGTCTGGCAAAAGGACCCGAGTGCCCTGGATCACCTGGGGAAGGTCATCAACCTCTACTCATATTTCGTCACCTGTAATATGAGTATACCCTTTGACTTACAAACCATGGGATTTTTGTAAGGCAGGGATGCCATAGGGACAAGGAAGCACACTTTTTTTTTTTTTAAGTGTGTGGGTTTTTATTTTCCCCCCATGGATGCTTTAGAACTGGAAGAGATGTAGAAATCTACGTGGTCCCATCCCTCATTTCCTTTCTTTTTTTAAAAAAAGATTTTATTTATTTATTTTTAGACAGAGAGGAAGGGAGGGAGAAAGAGAGAGAGAAACGTCAATGTGTGGTTGCCTCTCGTGCGCACCCTACTGAGGACCTGGACCGCAACCCAGGCATGTGCCCCGACTGGGAATCGAACCAGCAACCTTTTGGTTCACAGGCCAGCACTCAATCCACTGAGCCACACCAACTAGGGCCCATCCCTCATTTTCATGGGAGAAACTGGACCCAGAGCATAAATTACTTCCCAAGATGACACAGGGAGTTGGGACGGTAGGGATTTGAACCCCGCTCCCTGACTTCCAGGTTGGGGCTGTGTCCCCGGATGATCATTCTTAGTGAAACTCAGGAATGTCGGTGATATATCTCCTTGGAAGCTGGTGTTCAAGCTTTGGGGGGCTGGGGGACAGGTCCCCCAAAGCCAGGCACATTGGCAGCAGGTGACATAAAGATGAGGGAAGGAGGCTGGAACCTCGAGGAGAACCTCAGAAAAAGCCCCTATGTCAGGCATGCTGCCCCTGCGCCTTGGGGCTCGCTTTCCCGAAGCGTCTGGGGGACCTCTCTAAATAAATCCCCCAGAGCCAAACATTCCCCGACTCTGCACGTACCTTCTCCTCTGAAGCCAAGCCATCTGTTGAGGCTGTAGGAACAAGAAACCCTTCAGCGACCCTTAAGCAGGGAAATGGGACTTCCCACAGCAGTGAGGTGCCTTTCCCTTTGAAAGGGATCAGAGGAAGGTGGGTAAAGAGGTCCAGGGAAGGGACCCTGGAGTGAATCATTTGGAAATGATTTGAGGCGCTCAGCTAGAGCAGACAACTCATGTACTCATTTAGTAAACATTTACTGGGGACCTGGCTCTTGGCAAGCGCTGTGCAGAGGGAGGTGGAGAGGACAAACCTGGTGGAGGCTGGCCGGGTGCCTGTGTGGGGCTGGGAGCCTGTAGAAGAGATGGGAAGAGAGGGATGTGCTGCGTAAGTGAGCGTTTCCGTAATGAATGCCTTAGCGGAAGCCGGGCAGAGTGCAGAGGGAGCCAGCATGACTCTGGCCTGGGAGCCCGGAGCAGGGCTGGGGCTGTGCCAGGTTGGCCCTGGCCCCTACCTGTGATGGAGACTGGGAGGGAGTGAGTGTTTCCAAAGAAATGTGGCAAGGATGCGTATATTCTGGGAAAAGGGGATCTAGGGGATGCTGACCAAGTGGAAACTCTGTGAAGGCAGCCTGTGCACCAGAAATAGGTGCTGCGTGAAGGAGGAAGGAAGGACGGGAGGGAAGTGGGAGGGGGGAAGGAGCAGCAGGAAGGGGACCGCTATACCTGCAGACAAAGCCCTGGCTGAAAGTCCACCTGTAGGCAGAGTATCCACGTGGGTTCCCGTCCCAGCCGTGACTGAGCACCTGGGGGAGCTTAGCAGGTCCCTGAAGCTCTCCGTGTGCTGGTTTCTCATCTGTGAGAGGGGAGATAGAATAGTTCCTGTCTCACTCTGTCGCGAGAGTGAAATCACTGATGGGCTGTGGAAGCTCAGCACAGCGCCTCACGGGAAGTGCTCCATCAGCATAGCCTTATAAATGTCAGCTGCGCTTTAGGTGGGATAGTTTGCCAAATAACGCAGGTCAAAGTCATATAACTACTCCAAAAGGAGGAATATTTTTTTTTGTTTACTTACCTGATAAAGGCTAATTTTGAAAGTGCCCTGTGCGGAAAACCTTAAATAAATGGTTTCCCACTCTTTTTTTTGAGGGGGAAAGGGGGACAATGATCTTTTTGAAGTCAGATGAAAACTGATCCTTCTCACGGGACAGCATATATCATTCTCGTGGTTCAGTTCATAGGTCCCTGAAGCCCACCCTTGGGGTTCAGGGGCTCCCAGCTCTCCCAGACTGCTCACAGGCTGCGAAGAAGAAACTGAGGCAGCGGTCATGGAAGAAGGGTCTGGGAGAGGCCAGGCGGGAACACTCCCTTTCAGGGGGTTTGTGGGGTCCCTGTGGAAACCGCTAGGTGGAGAAGCTGGAGATAAGCCTACATGGGGGGGGGGTCAGACCCCAAGTCCAGGCCCTCATCCGCTAGGGCCTGCTTAGCGCCTCACGGTGGCCTCTGGCCCAAGGCTCACTCCACAGGCAGACACCATCCCTCCAAAGGAGTCCTGGGCCCCGCTGGCTGGTGTGCAAGATTCCTGCCCAGGCCTGGCTCATCGGGGTTGCCCTCACTCCAACTCTCTGCAAGGGGTGTCTCCTGATGCCGGTGCTTTAGGGTGGCAGGTGGGCGCCCTGCCACACAGAGTGGCAAAGCAGGTTGCTGGTGCAGTCTTTGGAGAGGTAGGAAGTCAAGGAACCTCCTGTGGGGGCAGAGCCGAACGTAGAGCAAGGCTCTGTCTGGGACAGTGGCAGCCACCAGGGCACCTGAGGTGGCTGGGAAGCCCCAGGGGTCAGAGGAGCTGAGGGGAGAACCTTGGGACTCTGCAAAGGAAGGTGGAGGAAGGGCCCTGGCCTGGGCCTTCTTTCCTCCTTGGGACAATGCCACGGGCCTGGGGCTTGGAGAGGGACTTGAGGAGGAAGAACTTGGCAGGAAAACGGGGACACAGATGCCCGATTTCTCAGGATCTTACAACTGGAGGGGCCTCAGGTGTGCTGAGCCAACCTGGAAGCCAGAACTCCCTCCTAGCCCTTTCCACCGTTTGCTCCCCACTCCCAACTGGCCAAGAACATCCACCTCCCCACTGCGCGTGGCTGTAGCGGTTTCAGGGGCAAGGTCGTCACTGAGCTGTCATCGTGCCCCTTCAGGGTGGCAGGGTGCCAGGCGTCACCCGGGGCCAGCTACCGAGGCTCTCGAGGCCCCCAGGTGAGCAGGCTCGAGGGCACAGGCAGAGGGCCGCTCCTGAGCTTGTGTGGGGTGGGGGGACAGGGGAGTGACAGGAGCGACTGCGTGTTCTACCCTGTCGGGGCAGGGACAGGTTCAGCCCTGCTGGTTGCACCACAGCCCCTTGGGGCAGGCGATCCCCTCCCAGGGAGTGGCCAGCTCAGGCCCCGACAGGCCCACGGCAGGCGCACCCCGGGCTGGGGCCGGGCGGGCTGGTTCCTTCTTCCAGTGAGAGTTGCAGCCTCAGCACTTGGGTTGAGGGAGGCAGCTGAGCCCAAGGAAGAGACCAGAAGGGGGTCCTCGGGGTGGGGAACCCAAGTTATTGAGTTATTGGTCACAGACATGAGTACGGCTTTGTCCCCTAGGCCTCTGCCACATGCCAGTCCCTTTGTGGGCACTTGTATCGGCTCCCCTGTCTGCCATGGAGTCTGTCTGCTCCCGAGGCACAGACGAGGAAGCTGCTGCGGTCCAGACAGGTGGTGTGGCTTGCTCCCTCCCAGTCCACAGAGTTGCTGAGATTCGCCTCCTGTGCTTAATTAGCGAGGGAAGCACCGGGGTCCAGTAGAGGCGAATACGGTTTGGGGAACCGGGATGAGGGCGCTTATTGCTGGACCTGGCGAACGGCTGCTCGTGCGACGGCCAGCTGTATTAGTGCTGGCCTGGGAATGCCCTCTGCTTCAGAGGGCACTGCCCTGAGGAGGCTCCCTGCCACCAGGGTCTGGAAGTCATTGGCTGATTTAAAAGCACACACAGGGCGTGCCAGCCACTGTCGCTTCCTCAGCAACATGCATTGATGCCCAGCCCCCAGGGAGGAAACACCAGTGGGGTGCCCGGCCAGGGCAGGGCAGAGAGCTGCAGCTGCAAGTTGGCATAAGATGAGGGCTCAGGGCTACGGGGTGGGGGGGACTGTGGCAGGGAGCCCAAGGCCCGGGGAGTTGGGCCGAGGCCAGTGCATGTGTGCGAGGCTTGCTGGGCAGCCTGCCAGCCAGAACCCCGGATCGAGGAGCAGTGCTACTTCAGGAGGGGGCAGGCGGGACCTTTGGGTTCAAGCTCCACTGGGCTTGGCAGGAGGCCCCTCCCCTGGGCCAGGAGACAAAGCAACGACTCCTAGAATAGAACTGTGGGGGCTGCAGAGCCAGGTTTGCCCAGTGGGATAAGGGCAGGCAGGCCTGGCCATTGGTTCCCCAAGACCGTGGTCAGCCTGCATCTGGGCAGAGGCGGTCCTTATAGATGATTAGTGAGTATTGATTGCTGGCGAGGCTCACTATGGCCTGGACTGACCACTCTGCCGCCAGCCCTTGGCCAGGGCCTGCGGCTGCCGCCTGTTCCTTTGTGCTGAGCTGGTCAGGGGCAGCGGGTACAGATGTCCATTGGCCTCATATTTACAACCTCCCTTCCCTTTCATTTTCTCTTCCTCGTGTGGGGTTTCTGTGGCTCTTTTTTTTTTCTTCCACCTGATCCTATAGGTGACTTTTTTTTTTTTTTTTACCTTTTGGCTTCTTTGTATTTTTTTTTCCCCCATGATAACAGGTATAAGGTATAAATTCAGACCCAGGAAAATGCACACATCTGAAGTGTACAGCTCAAAACATTTTCACATGTGTACACACTTGGGAAAACAATACCCAGATCAGGGTACAGAAGATTTTCATTGTCCCTGAAGTTCCCTGGTGTGCCCCCCGGTCTGGCATTTCCTATCATAGGCTAGTTCTCTTTGGCCTTTTGGTGTGTATTGCACCTTTGACCTCTCATTCTTGTGTTTTGTGCGTGTGTACGAGAGAGAGAGAGAGAGAGAGAGAGAGAGAGAGAGAGAGCAGGAGGAGGGTGAGGATGGGGAGGAAGGCGAGGCCGCGTCAATGTGGATGGAGAAGAAAGGCTGGGCTGAACAAGGACTTCATCTCACCCTCCTGGGGCGCAGAGGAACCTGGCTTTTCTCTTCATCTCTTCTCACCCTCGCTTTCCCAGCCGCCCTGGGCTCTTTATAAACACGGACATTCTGGCCGAGAAACACTTGCCCACACCCGAGAGTGGCCACGGGGACAGGAGACGCGGCATCGGCTTGGGAACCACTCTGCTGTAGCCTACAGGAAGTTGGCTCAACTGAGGGTTTTTTTCTTTTTTGTTGTTGTCGTTGTTGTTTTTTTCCTTTCCGCCAGCCTCCTGTTTTTTCCAGTCTGGCTAGAACAAATTGGCACTGTAATGGACGACGGCAGAGCCCACAGGGGCCAAGGCTGCCATGCGGGGTACCTGCAGGGGCTCCCCTCCAGGCCAACAGCTGGGTCCCCTAGGAGCCCCGAGGAGGTCCTGCTCAAGCACTGAGCTTGGCAGTGGGGCTTCCGAAGACGGAAGACCTGTCACTGCCCTCGAGAGGCTGGCCACCCACTTGGCATAGGACATAGTGCATCTGCGCAGCTGTGAGCGGGATGTAATTATCCACCCGCGAGGCTGCTTCGGCCCCTGCCTCTGCTCCTGGGGGACAAGCCCAGCAGACATACAACCCAGGTGTTGCCAAGACACAAGGCAAAGCAGCCTCGCTGCCCTCTCACGAGCTACCCACTGCGGAGATGCAGGCATGAGCCGGGTCCCTCATCCGGCCCTGTTCTGGGTGACAGCCGAAAGCAGAGGACAGAGGAAGTGCCCTGGTTTCAACAAGATCTGTTGCAACTTTTTCATAAGATTCTCTGGAAAACACGGAGAAACGGAGGCCGAATAATGCAGGGAGGAGCATGCCTCGCTAGCTGCTCTACCTGCAAAGGGTGTTAGTCATTA
The DNA here is from genome assembly GCF_022682495.2 of Desmodus rotundus. Taxonomy (NCBI): domain Eukaryota; kingdom Metazoa; phylum Chordata; class Mammalia; order Chiroptera; family Phyllostomidae; genus Desmodus; species Desmodus rotundus. The sequence continues at coordinate 35,235,894 of NC_071396.1, forward strand.
AAAAAAATGTTTTTCACTTGTTGCTTTTAGAGAGAGAGGAAGTGTAGGGGCGGGGAGAGAGAGAATGAGAGAGTGAGAAACACTGATGTGTTCTTCTACTTACTCATGCATTCATTGGTTGGTTCTTGTACGTGCCCTGACTGGGAATCAAACCCACAACCTTGGCCTATAGGGACACTGTTCTAACCAACTTAGCTACCAGGCCAGGGTGGATATGGGTCAGCTTTAAACTTGATGAAAGTCTCTTGTAGCATTGGACTGTTTTGCGCCCTGTATCACCCAATTCCCTCCAAAGGACCCATAGCTTTTCTGTATTAAGCAGTTGTTAAAACTTTGCCATAGGCACACTCACACTCCTAACACCCACACACGTGTGCGCACATGTTTTAGCCGAATCATTTGAAAGCAAGTTTGCAGACATCCCGACACTTCACCTTGAAAAACCTCAGCGGGCATCTTTGAAGGACAGGGACATTCTCCTGCCCACCACCACGCCATCACCATACCCAAGACACGCACAGCATCGCCGTCACAACCTCGATACGCAGGGATGGGGGAACACTTCCCCAGCTGCTCTGCAGCGCTTCCTCCCTGGGACGCATGCAAGGTTCACACGTTCGTTTTAGTCCCTTCACCTTACACAGTCCCCTGGCTTGCCCGCCTGTCATCAGAGGGGACTTTTGGAAGCATGCCGGCCAGCTGTCTGTGCAATGCTGGAAGCATCTGGCCGTGTTCTCATCGTTCGACCTGGCTGAACACTTTTGGCAAGGACGCTGCAAGGACGGACCCTGCTGTGTGTTTGTTATTGCATCACATTTCCGAAAGGAAATGACGTCCGGAAGTCCCATCACAAGCGATGCTCCTTTCAACTGCTGGTGACGCAGCCAGAGCCACCCACCTCAGAGACACGATGTCTCTTTGGTAATAACCGAGTCACCTGTGGGACCGACTTGGAGACCTATTAACACGTAGTCTCCTGACCACCTGCCTCCCGGTGGTCTAGCATCCAGTGATGATTCTGGCTGGAATCTAGGTTTTCCAAGCCTATCATTTCTTCCGCGTGTATCCGCTAGCACTTTCCTGTACCACGACGCTTCGCTTCCTTCCCATCCCTTTTGGTCCTGTTTGTCTGCATGGCACTGTGGATTGATGGGTTGTTTTCCATTTCATGCACTAGAACCCATTATTTCATGACGCTTTTTTTTCTCAAAATTTTATTTATTTCTTTTTAGAGAGAGGGGAGGGAGAAAGAGAGGGAGAGAAACATGGATGTGTGGTTGGCTCTTGCACGCCCCCTACTGGGGACCTGGCCTGCAACCCAGGCATGTGCCCTGACTTGGAATTGAACCAGTGACCCTTTGGTTCACAGGCTGGGCTCAATGCACTGAGCCACACCAGCCAGGGCTCACTACGCTTTTTGACGCTCAACTTGTCCCAAGCTTAGTCATCGAGGTGGCCCTATGTCCTTTGGTCATGGCCCAACAAAACGTCCCAGGCTCACCTTTTACTTTCCTTTTCATTTCCCCAGAGTCCGGGTGCCTTTTATTGCACAGCAATATTCAGAACCGGGCGCTAGGTGTGCTCACCCACTATCTTTATCAATGACTTGACTAAGGGCATTAGGAATGATTATCAAATTTACAGATGACTCAAAACTGGGAGGGGAAGCACAATGCATTATAGAATCAATGTTCAGAATAACCTTAACGGGATGAAATCTGAACCAGAACCAATAGATTTCAAAGAGGTCAATAGGAAGTGCTGTGCTTCAGGTGAAAGTGAGAACTGCATAATTTCAGGTTTAAGGGGAGCTCTTTTTGTTTTAAAGATTTTATTTATTTATTTTTAGAGAGAGGGAAAAGGAGGGAGAAAGAGAGGGAGAGAAACATTGATGCAAGAGAGACACATGGATTGGTTTCCTCTCATATGCACCCCTCTCTCCCTGGGCAACTGGGACTGGATCCCCAACCCAGGCCTGTTCCCTGACTGGGATTTGAACTGGCGACCTTTCACTTTGCAGAATGCTGCCCATTCCACTGAGCCACACCAGTCAGGGCAATGGGGGAACACATTATTGGACCGAAGGTGATATCAAAAGGTAGCTCAGGTTGTCGGTGGACGTGAGCCAGTAGCATCCCACGACCCCCAGGTTGCATCCATCCATCCATTCTCTGTATTTCTTGAGGGCCTGCCACGCGCTGGGCACTGTTCTAGATGCCTGGGGTAACTAACAAGCAGATAAGCAGAACCCCCCCACCCCCGCCCTCCTCCATTTGGGGGATGGAGGAGCAGGTGGGAAGTTCAGACAGGAAAGCAAAACCACAACAAATAAGCAAATCGAATACTGCGTTAGAAAGTGATGAGTACTTTGGGGGACAAAAATTCTCAGAGTGAGGGGAATGTTGGGGGAGGTTCGGGTTCTGCAGGAAGGTCATGTCTGAGCAAAGATTTGGAGGAAGCAAAGGACTCTGGGAGGAAGGCTCCAGGCCGAGGGAGTCTTAGCTGGGGCAAAGGTCCCAGTGCAGTAGTTTTGAGTCATCCTCTGGGAGAGGGAGCAGGAAGGGCAGTGGCTGCCCGGGTGAGGATGACATCTCCTATTGAGGTCTTCGGCTTTTCAGCCAAGGGAGCCTGGTATCAGAGTCCCTGACCCGGCTGGCTCTGAGTCCCATGGGCTGCCGAGTTGAGCATCAATTTCAGCCTCGCAAAGGTGGAAGCAGGGAGACCTTGCTGTAACCACGAGGAAGAGGTTGATGGTGAGGGTCGCCAGGGATTCGCTAGTGGGCTGGATGTGAAAAAGCAACGAGGAAGGTTTATAACCTGAGCCACTTAAAGGTGGACTCGCGGCTGAGTGGGACGGGAAGAGGCTTGCAGAGGTGGGAGAGGCCAGGACCTCGTTTTGGGACGTGCTGGACGGCTGGCAGCCTGGACAGCCGGTGGCCACGTTGAGGCCATTTGGAGCTCAGGGCAGAGGCCCTGGCTGCAGATAGAAGCGTGGGCATCCTTGGCTGAAGATGGATGGACAGCGCTGATAAAAGTGGTACCCAAGGCCTGGGCAAGGCTAGAAATGGGGTGCTTTGGTGCCACCCCCATCCCACGTGCAATGCTGTGCCCAGTGCTGGGAGCCCCTCTGTTTTTATTTTTCTTTGTCTTGGAAGCCCCTTTAAAACGGGCGCTGCCAGCCTCGCCCTTGCCCACAGATGGGTGTCGGGATGGCGCAGGGACACAGAAGTCATGGAACTTGGGGGAGCTTGGCTGCCAGAGAGGGGACGTGGAATCACGCCAGCGCTGCGCCCACCCTGGCAGCTGCGGTGTACGAGAGGATGTGGCAGGCCTGGGGGGCGGGGCAAGAGCACAAGGTGTTGGCGGTGAGGAGGCTGATTTTGGCTGGGGGTAAGGCGGACTTTCCCAGGACCGCCGCTCATTCCTGGAGCAACCGTTCTCCCTGCCATGGAAATGACGAGCGAGGTTCTGAAACTCCTTCAGCCTCGAACCGCAGGAAGAATTACATTTCACTGTGGTCCTCTGCCCGCTTGGGAAAAGTTGGAACGTGTTTCCCACAGCTTCCTTTCCGCTGTTTCTGTTTCAAATGCCAAAAAGGGAGCTAGTCAGTTGATTTCAGGACCTACTAAGGGGTGCAGGTTGCAGTTTGAAACCCCTGCTGTTAAGCAGGGCCAAGCTCCATCCTTGGGGATGTTAGGGGGGCGGGGTGTGAGGGGGAGACTGGGGGTGGGTGGGCCGTTCCTCTGAGTGGGTGACCCTGGGCTCCCTCCAGCTTGAGGGAGCACGGTGCTGTCTCGTGCCTGGCCACGCGCAGGCTGTGGGGAAGGTCTCACCTCCTCGGCTGCGTACGAAATCCTATTATTCCACGTAAGCTAATCCTGCCGCGCTCCCCCCGCCCGAGGCTTGGCTTCGCGAGCACAGAATAATAAGCGTAGACACCCCGCAGGATACTGGACTAAGTAAGTGGTGGGCCTGCAAGGAATGCAGCCAGGACCCAAGGTGGGCTGACCCGTGCAGAAATTAGACTCGGAAGCCACCAGCCCAGCGTCCGCTGGAGCTCGGCAGAGCATGTGGTCACGGACAAGTGGGTGCCAGGAGCAGTAGCTGGGGAGGCAGGGATAAAGGGACAAGACCCAGGCCAGACCCTCAGCAGGTACACAGTGGAGAGACCCACACTTCTCCCCAAGCCTCCGGCGGCAGCTTGCAGAGGGTCGCAGAGCCGCCGGAAGGGGACCAGGGAGGCGGTGGGAGGGTCTGAAGGTGGGGGCGGGGATCTAGGGCTCAGCTTTCCTCTGCTGCGCTCTCTCCCCGCGCCTGAAGGACCCCCGACGTGGTCTCTCGGGCATCGCCCCCAGCTGGCGAGTAGGAAGGAGGAAGGGGGAAAGGTAGGGCAGGGCAGGGAGAGGGAGCTTGCGAGAGGCACAGCACTCGCCCACTTCCTCCTTCGGCGCCGCCCTCTGAGCCGGGCGCCCAGCGAGCCTCCTCGGAGCTGGGTCGGCGGGACCGCGCTGCGCTGCGGGGGGCCGAGGGGGCGCGTTCGCGGCGGCCACGTGATCCGTCCCCCAACCCCTAGGTCCGCGAGTGCAAGGGAGCCACCTGAGCCGCAGCCCGCAGGACGCCGTCGCTGTCCCAGCCCCGTGCGCTGCGATGGCCCCGGGGACCCAGTCGCTGCTGCCGCCTCTGCTGCTGCTGCTGCTGCCGCTGCCCCTGCCGCCGGGCACTCAGGCGCTCGTCCCCCGGATCAGCCTGCCGCTGGGTGAGTGCTGGGCGACCCCGCGGGGGCGCGGGCCGGGGAGGGCGGGCAGAGTGCCTGGTGCGGACGTTGCTGTGACAAAGGAGGCAGAGGGCCCTTCGGAGTTGCGAGGGAGGGGGCGCTCCCTGGGACCGCTTCTCCTTTCAAAGGGCTGCGCGGGGCGAGAGAGGGAGAGCGGAGCTGCGGGGCCGCGGGCCCCTTTCTTCCATTCTTTTAATGCTAGGGGAGGGGGTCCTCGCCTGCTCTGTTGCCCCTTGTAGGGCGACCTTTCGGTGGTGCCACCCCCCTTTCCCTCCTCTCCCCTCCCCCTCCGCATCTGCTTGTCTTTGATGCTGACCAGAGCCAGGCGCGGTGCCGACCCCCGCCCCCCAGGGCAGCGCGGGTGGAGGGGGCCGTGCTTGCCGCCCGTAAACACTGGGGTTTGGTATTCCGGCAAGTCACAGAAGGACTGGGGAGCCGCCGCAGGACGGCGCCCCATCTCTCGCCCCAGTGGACACGGTGGGATCCCCCCAGGGCCTGGGAGCTACCAAACAAGGGCTGGGGGCAGTCTGTGCGCAGAGATTCCCAGGCTCTGGAAGCCAGGATGTTCCTCGAGCGAGGCAGGAGGACCATCCTCGTGGGCCAGGTCCCTCCTCCACCTGAGCTCACATCTGCTTCTGTAGCCCCCCCCCCCCGCCCCCCCCCCCGGCGCAGATCTCTGCTCTCCCCTCTCCTTATCCCCCTTTCACTTGGTTGCCTCTCCAATTTCTCTTTGAAATCTGAGGGGCCTGGATTCTAAGCCCATTTCTACTACTGGGCAAGTGAGTCCCTTCTCCCTGAGCCACACTTTGCTCATCTGCAGAATGGGCCCAGGCACAGGGCCCCTGCAGGCGGGTCTTGGAGAGGGGGGATGTTGTTTCTCCAACACCCCCTGGTTGTCACACTGTGAGTTAGAAAAGGGACTTGGGTATTAGAGGTTACGGACTGAAACTGTACCAAACTTCCTTCCCTTAGCATCTCCACTCCGAAAAGAGCGTTCTAGTTTACAAGGGACAGAGTAGCAGAATCAGCACTTCCATTAACTGCCTGGCCCGGAGTAACCCTTTCTGAAACTCTGCTCAATAGTGCTGAGGAGGTGGCCTGGCTGGAGTCCTGCCTCAGCCACTTAGTAACCACCACGTGACCTGGAGCAAGACGCCGGTGCTCTCAGGGCCTTGGTTTCCTTGTCTGTAAAATAGGGGCTCTGTGAGCACCTGCCTGGAGGTTGTGAGGAGTCAGCCCAGTTTATGTTTGAAAAGAACAGGGCTTGGTACATAGAAACCACTCAGGGAGTGTAGCTGTCATCACCGGTGAGCGCAGGCTCCAGCGCAGGGGCGATGCTGCCTGGCGTGCGGTGATGCTGCTGCGTAGCTTTGACCACGGTCCCTCGGGTGCTCCGGCTCATTCAGAGAGAGTAAACAGGTGTATCCAGACCCAGGCCTGCTGCCTTGCTGTTTTTCTGCTGTGACCACTCCTCTCCCTGGTGCCCTGAAACCCTCAGGTTTGAGGTGTAGACAGATGCTGTAGGGTCTCCATGGATGCCCCCCCCAACCCTGGGAAAAGCCGGGCTACTGTGCGGGGCATGTCACACGTTGGCACTGGACGGGGACTGCTCCCAGGGGTGAGTGGATGAGGGAGCCCTGAGGAGGAACTGAGAGGACCTGCTTTCTGAGAGCACCTAGAATAATACTTTGTGGTTATCACCCACGCAGCCCCAAGACCCGGCCCACTTCCTCAAATCCGAGCCCACACACCTGCCCCCCACCACGTGTCACTGGGCGCTGCAGGCTGGGGTTCTGCGTCATTCTAAAATTCACACGTTCCAGTCCTCACCCCCAGGGGACCGAGACGCTTGGGCTCCCCCTGTGAGGACCCCCGAGATGACACAGGGTTTGTGTGCCGCTCAGGGGTGGAAATGTAGTCCACACTCTGCTCTCCAAGCTGTGGATCCTGGAGAGAAAAAGATCCTCCGCTGTTTCTTTTCTTGAGGCTGGGTCTGCCCAGAGGGGTGTGTTTTTCTTGTCCCATCAGTGCCCTGGCCTAGTTTGGCAGTGCCCGGGCACTTGAACTGGTGAGCCGGGCACAAGTCCACGCTTTCCTGAGCTGCCCCGCCGTCCAGGGCTTCCTCCCGGGCCTGGATAGCCCCCGCCCTTTTGTCTCTGTGCGGGCTTTCCTAGCGGGCTGGGTGCCCCAGAGGGGAACGTCCGGGTGACTGAGCAGGCTCACCTTCCCAGCTCGGCCTGAGGCTGTTTCCTGTCTCATCTCTGGGGGCTCGTTACATCGTTCTGGCAGCCCGCCCATCCCATCCGCCCATGGCGACCATGGGCCACTGGCCCCCGGGCCCCTCCTTCACAGAACGGAGTGAGGCCTGGAACTAGAGCCCGCACCCCCTTCCCTGCCACCTGCCCTCCCCTAGTGAACTCTCACCCGAGCCCCCCAAGGGCCTGGATGCCTAGAGACGGTGGGCTGTGTCTGTGATTTGAAGCCAAACCGTGGAAGTGGAGCGCCCTTCCTGTGGAACCCTCATTACTGCCCATCAGAGTCCTGGGCCCAAGCGGAGGGGGTGCCCCACTTGTGGTCAGGCTGGGGAGTGGGACTGGGGGGCTGTAGGGTCAGCTGAGCAAGTGGAGGCCTTAAGGGGAAGTGACTTGGGTCAGAAGGAGGCAGTTCCAAGCTGTGTGTGGAATTCTGTGCTGCAAGCAGGGCAGCCTTGTGTTCCCGGACCAAGGGGTCCGCTGAGGCAGGAGCGGGAGGGAGAGACGCTGTGTTAGAGATAACAGCGGATGGGGTGAGCTGGGAGGCCCGGTGCCTTTGGGCCTGGCCGTGGGTGGGGGGCGGGGGAAAGAGACAAAAACCTGCCCCTCCCATTCATGAAAGTGTTACTGGGTCCCCTTATTTGGGCAATTAAGGGGAGTTGTTAATTTCCCTCTGCTCTGAAGTGCCTGCCTGGGAAGCTCTGGACAGAAACAGTGTTTCCAAGCCAGGTTAGAAAGAAGTCGGCAGGTCTGGACCCTGCAGCCAACAAAACCCCATGGAGCTGAGAGAACACCGTCCAGGCTCGGATCAGCCTCGTGTCCTCTGACCGCGGGGTGGGGCGGGTGCCCAGGGTCACGGCTACTCTGAGAAGCTCCTGGTGAAGTCCCTGGTACAGGACACTTTTTTTTTTTTTTTAAATACTCACCCAAGGATGTTTATTGAAGAGAGAGAGGAAGTGAGAGACCGAGAGAGAAACATTGATGTGAGAGAGAAACATCATTAGTCAGTTGCCTCCCGTATGTGCCCCAAACCCAAACCTGCAACCCAGGCACGGGCCCTGACTGGGACTTGAACCTGCAGCCTCTTGGTGTTGGGGAAGACGCTCCAACCAGCTGAACCCCCCCTGTCCAGGGCCAGTCCCCTTTCGAAGTCTTTTCCTGGCTGGTCCCTGCTCTCCCTCCAGCGTTGGTCTTCAGCGCTGCCCCTTGAGCTGGCCTCTGCCTGGCACAAGGCCACGTGGACAGAGCCGTGTGGGCGCTGGTGGCCCGGAGTGGAAGACCAGCTTGCCCTTCCCCCTCACTGCACAGCCCGGGCGAGCTCCCACCTCTGCCACTGTTTTCACACTGGCGAGGTGGGAACAGTAGCAGGAGCCGCCTCGCTGGGTGCAGCAGCATCCCCAGTGAGAGGTAGCGGCTCCTCTTCTCCCGGGTGGAAGTGCCCTGCCCGCCCGGCCTGGCGGGGCTGCCGGCATTCATTCGGTCAGCGCTGTCAGAGCTCTGGCTATTTGCGGCCCCTCTGCGCGGTGCCAAGACCACCAGGCCAAGGAAGGACATGGTGCGGACCCATCTCCTGGGGGAGAAGGTGAAGATGGTTGGAGGTCGCCCCGCGGTCCTGCTTCACTTAGCCTTCTTTGCTTTTCTTTTCCTTCTTTCAAAATATGTTTGTTTATTTTACGGAGACAGAAAGTGGGGAGAGGGGGAGAGAGAGACACCGATTGGTTGCCTCCCATACGTGCCCTAATCAGGGATTAATTAAACCTGCAATCTAAGCACATGCCCTAACTGGGAATAGAACCCACAACCTTTTGGTGTATTGGATGACGCTCCAACCAGCTGAGCCACCCGGCCAGGGCAACCGCAGTGCTCCTGGTTCAGCTCTTATAAAGCCCTCTTTTGCCCGGAGAACCTCCTCTGCCCGGAGCTGGACCACTCCCCCCTCCTCCCCGGGCCTGGCTGGCTGTGCTCTGTCCTCTTTGTAACCCACGTTCAGCTGCGTGTTGAGATGCAGGTGTGTCAGCCCAACGAATCTCTAAGCTTGCACAACTTTTGGGGCACATCTGGATACACCTGCTGGGTCATCTTCCAGACTGGAGAGACAGAGGGTGGCATGGGGCCAGGAGAAAAGGCTGGATTTGGGTCAGGTTGTCAGTCACTCCTTGCTGTGTCCCTTTCTTCTTTTTAAGATTCTGTTTATTTAGAGAGAGAGGAAGGGAAGGAGAAAAAGAGGGAGAGAGACACGTGCGAGATCAATCTGTTGCCTCTTGCACGCCCCCAACTGGGGACCCGGCCCGCAACCCAGGCATGTGCCCTGACTGGGAATCGAACCTGCGATTCTCAGGTTTGCAGACCGGTGCTCAGTCCACTCAGCCACACCAGCCAGGGCGCTATGTCCCCTTCTTAAAGCCTGTGGTGCCCCTCACCCGGTGGGTGCTCAGGATTGGTGGAGAGGGCTCTGAGGTGGCCCTCGCTGGGGGGCAGGGGTGAGAGGAGCAAACAGAACCCGAGATTCCTGCGGTCTGGGTCAGGCTGCCCTCAGCAGTTCCTCCTGCCGCCCCCAGCCAGCCCTCCCTGCCTCTGTCCTTGCATTCTGAACCCCCCTACCTGGCAGCGCTCCCCTGTGTCTGCAGCAGACAGTGGCTCATGGGGGGCGGTGGGGGGGGGGGCTGTCCTGAGACATAAAGCCGCCTCCTGCCTTTCCCAAGGCCACAAGCCTGTCCTCTGCTCCTCGCCCCGTGCCGTCTCCCTGGTCACTCTTTAGCCAGGGCTCCCATGTGACCACGGCCACTACAAGGCAGGAGTCAGCCCTCCAGCCGTCAGGGGACACTGCCGGTCTCCTGGCCTTTGTGTCCAGCGCTCAGCGCCAGGGAGGAGGCAGAAGGCGGGTAACAGGTGTAGGTAGGGCTGCGGGGGGCACCAGGCGTCCATTGTCCAGTATCCTCCTGTGTGGTCGCTGGAATTACCCTGTTTCCCGTGTCAGATCCTTGAGGTTCAGAGAGGTCGGCCTGCCGAGCCTGTGGCCCGACCTGCTCCCCATGGAAACGAACCCCTCTGGTCCCTGCACTTGCGAGTCCTCTGAGAAGCCCTTTCAGCGGGGGTCCCAGGGGTGGGGCCCTGTGGCGGGGGCGTTTTGGTGGGGATAGTAGACAGAGACACCTCATTTTACCAGAATTCCCACGAAGGGGCCAAATGAACATACTCACTGCCTGTTTTTGTCCCCATCCCCCCCACCCCCCGCCCATCCTCTGAGGCAGGCGCTGCCCTGGGCTGTGCGGGTCATTCCCTCTCGCACAGGTGAGGGGACGGAGGCTCAGAGAAGCCAAGTCACGTTGTCAGATCACACATCTAGAGAGGCTGGGGGCCAAGCCTCGGGCCACAGCCATCTGCCGTGAGAAACACTTTCTTCCGTCACCTGTGGAATGTACAAAAACCCAGCCCACCGTGAATGATCGGCAGGCTGTCTCTCTCCACCGGGTCGAGAAATCTGTTGGGGTCACTCCCTGGATGGGGGAGAAGGGTCCAGCTGAGGCCCCTGATGGTAGCGCGGCGGTTGGGAGTGGGGCCCACCCAGCGGCGTCGGCCTGGGATGTGACGCCTAGGGGAGCGGGGGGCGCACGCCTCAGACAGGCACTGGCCTACTGGGGGCAGCAGGGCCAGGTTCCAAGCCCAGCGCGCCCAGTTGTCTCCGCTGGGCAAGCATGCACGTCCCCTTACTTACACTTCAGTCCTGTCCTCTGAAAATCACACGTGGTCACGCCCATGTCACGGCAGCCTTGCCAGGATTATAGGCGGTAATCATCCAAAGTTCTTAGTGCCATGGCGTGTCCTTAGTGCTTGGGGGGATTCGGGCCCAGATGACTTTGAGGGAGACATGCAGTGCCCCTTGAGGCTGGTGTGGCAGACACCTGGCCGACAGGGACCTCCACGAGGCCGCACCCCTTGGCGTCTGGGGTCTGGCAGCCAGTTGATGCCTGGCGCCCGGTGGGCTGGGAGCGCGTGGGGCTGGCTGAGGCCTGAGTCCCAGTGTGGGGGAGCTCAGAGAAGGAGACGGTGCTGGGCGGCCCTTCTCTAAAGGGTTTTGGCTGAGAAGCGGGAGGGGAGGCACACATATTTCTAGGATAGATAGTGAAGGAGAACGCTGTTTTCTGCGCGGTGGAGGCTGTTGACTCAGACCCCGTCTCTGTGGACGCAGGTGTGGGGGGAGCAGTGGGAAGTTAAGAGCGGTTAGGCCTGGTGGCCCCACTTTCCTTAGAGGGAGGGGAGGCATCCGTGAGGAGAAAGGTGGAGCCTTGGGCCTCAGGAGACAGGAGGGGTCATTAGGGAGCAGCCTGCACCCCACCCACCCAGCAGAGGCCGGAGAAGCTGATCTTGGTCCTGGGGGGTGGCGGTCAGAGGTCAAGTGCGCCAGGTGATGGCACCTTAGGGCAGGTCCCGGGTTAGGGCTCCACTGGCCGGGTGGGCACAAGGGCATCTGTGATGGGGCCACTGGGGACTGCTGCTGGCAGGAGCTCCTGACCGGGCGGAGCGGGGCAGAGCGGGGACCTGCCTGGAACACCGGATGTTACGAGGCTGAGTTCCCTGCCTCTTTCTTGGTCACCCCAGGCCACGGGTGTGGGGAGGGTGCTTTTGGCACGCGACCCCACGCCCCTGTCGGGGACTCTGCCCGGCACTGGTTTGCTGACTGCAGAGTGCGCCCACCCCTCCAGGCCCACTGGGCTGCCCTGCCCCGGGCTTGGGCGGTGAGGAGTGACGGTGTGTGTCCAGGCCGCTGGCTGCCCTCGTTAGTCACTGAGTCAGCACCCTCCCTGGGAGTCGTGTTCCTGCTGGCACCAGTGGGTCCAAGGGTCCAGGGAGGGGGCCTCCCGGGGAGCAGGTGGTGTCCTGGGCCCAGGCCCTCTCTGGGACTTGGGGATTCCCACAAAGGGGGGAGTGAGTGGACTGCCGCTCTTGCTGGGGACCCTGTCCTGGCTCTGACTCCACTGCAAGCTGATGTTTTTCGGCCCCATCCTGCTGGGGCCTGTGCAGAGCGGGATGTCAGGGACAGGTCATCAGCGGTGTTGTTGTGGGGAGCCACAGAGGAGAGAAAGGTAGGGCAGGGCTCTGAGTCACCTCCCTGCTGGCAGGGGGTGGGGACGGCGCTGAGCCCTATTCCAGTCTTACTCCAGATCACTGCAAGCTTCCAGTTGAGTCACTGGGGAGGTGAGAACCCCTAGGTGAGGCTGGGGGCTGAGTACTTCCTGCATCACATCCTGCCGGTACCCTGGGGCGCTGCAGGTGTCTCTGACACACCCCACTTCCTATGACCCATGAGCCCCAAGCCGGAGCCCTCGACAAGCCACCCGCTTGGGCCTGCCAGGGTGGGTACCAGGGTTACACCCCACCCGGGAAAACGGCCACCGCCTCGGACGGCCTGGCTTTCTCTGTCCTGGACTAACACGCTGGTAGAGGACGCTTGTGGCCGAAGGAGGCACCCTCTCTTATGCCCGCCGAGACCAACCCCCCTCCCTGTCACCTCTGCACAAACAGCACCCCGGGGCGCGCACAAGCACGGACAGGCCCCTCGGTGGGGCTCACACACACGCAGACGGGCAGGCAGGCTCGGGCAGGGCTCACCTAGACGCCTGTGCTGTGACTCTGGAGGTGACCCCCAGGCACTGGTCGCTCAGGCAGAGAACACTCTCAGAGCACCTTGGTGCCAGTGGGGGAGCAGGTCACACACACACACACACACACACAGCATGTGACTGACACCTTCCCGCTGCTCTGCGATTGGCCTGAGACCCTGGTGGGACCAGCCATGGGGTCCAGGGCAGAGCCGTTGGGCAGCTGGGTGGTGGCTGAGCAGGAGGACCGGGGCGGGGGGCGGGGGGGGGGGTTGTGCAGCTCCTCCTCCCCGCCCTGCTCCTTGGTGGCCGTGCTGGCTGGGCTGGATTTTCCTGCGGGGCTTGGGGTTTTGTTTTTGAGCTGCTCGAGTGCTGATCGTGTGCCAGACGCTGTGCCGGGGTGGGGTGGGGGGGCGTGTGTGCAGTTGTGTTGAGTAAGCACTTGGCAGATGTGGCTGATTAGGTGTGTTGTTATTTACATACATAATCTTACTGCTTCTCATAACAAGCCCAGGAGGCGTGGTGCTATTATGCCCACTTTACAGATAAGGAATGTACGGCCCCGAGATGTTACCTGGCTTGTCCTGGTGGCAGAGGGCCCAGTGGCAGAGCCAGGATTTGAACCCAGAGCTCTGCCTCTAGAGTGTGTACTCCTGATCTGTCTCATTGAGACTCCCAGTAGGGAAGCCAGCCCTGGTGCTGTCCGAAGGGCAGGGGGAGAGCTTGTGGGGGGCACGGCCTTCGGGACACCATGGCTTTGAGTCTGAGAGGCATGGGACGGGGGACGCGGAAGGAGTGTCCCCAGATGGGAAGGCGTGGTACGAGGGGCCCTTCACCCAACTCTCCGGGCATTTCTGCCGCTGTTCTCCCAGTGTGACTGCAGGGGGCAGAGGGCGGCCCTGGAGCATCTGGCTTGTTTGGAGAGCACACAGTGGGCGTCCTGGCTGTCCCTGCAGCCGGCTGCGCTCGGCCTGCCTGGCCCTCGGCAGGTTCCCACTCCCTTCCAGGCCTGAGTGGGGATGAGCCGCCACCTACCTGGACTTTAGCTTTTATCTCTGACCTTTGGCGTTTCCGTATTATTCTGGGCAGATTCTAAGGGCAGCTTCCTGCCGAGACACAAGTGCCCCTCTGTGGGCAGGTGGGCATGGGCAAATTCGGACCCGCCCTTGCTTTCAGGAAACCGGAGGGAGGGATCCCTGTAGCCACCTGCCCTGGACTCCCTGAGTCCCCGTGGGGCCGCTGTGAGGGTTACGTTTGTGCATTTTCCCCCTTGACGCCTACGAGAACACCAAAGCCCAGGGGGATGATGCACCCACTGCCCTACTGGGCACCTACGTGGTGCTTCTCAAAGTGTGGTCTTTGGACCTCCTACTCCGGAATCACCTGTGAGCTTGCCCACCTGCACGTTCTTAGGCCCCATCCCGCGTCGGCAGCCTCCTGGTCCGGCAGGCCCAGGATCCAGAGTTGAGATCTCCCGGGTGGTTTTGCCACATCCTGCAGTTCGCATACGGTGGCTTCGAGAAGGAGACCTCCTGAGCCAGCCTCCCATTGCGGCCTCCTTTTTGCTGTGTGTCTTTGTGTCAGTTGCTTAACCTCTCTGAGGTTTGCTTTCTTCATTTGTAAAAGGGGGAGAACAGTCCCCGCCTCCCGGCCTTGGTGTGGGCATGCGAGGAGTTGGTGTCCACGAGGCATCCAGTGTGGCGCCTTCCCCAGTGGGCCTGTGGTGGCCATGGCAGGCCTCTCTCCAGGGCGGCAGTTCCTCCCCGGAGCCAAGCACAGCAAGGCCAGCTTGTTGTCGGCACAAAGCACGAGCAACCTGACAGGGACCCAGCATGTTGGGAAGTTTTTGGTTGGGAGCAGTGGGAGGTTTGTGCTGGAAACATTCCTTGGGCCTCACGGTGTATCCACGGGAAGTGCAGAGGTGTTGGGAATTTGAGGCAAAAGACCTAGAGTCTGATGTGATTCTGGACTTACGAGTCCAAAGAGAGGCCTCAACTGCTCCGACCACAGCTGCCCTGTGTGGTGGCAGCAGCAGACTTCAGGCCGTGGACGTTAGGGAGGACTTCCCCCTGTGAATTCCCAATGCAGCCCAGTTCCGACTCTGGACAGTGAGGTGATTGCATTTCCCTTTTCTCTTTGGCCACTGGGAGGCTCAGCACTAAATGAGTGGGGACCTCTGCCCTGCTTATGGGACCCTGTTCCTTCCTTTTTGGTTTCAGTGTTTCCTTCATAGATGTGTTTTTTTTTTCTCTGCTCCTGACTTCGTGTTTATATTTTGTTACCTTCTTTCCTTTGTGTTTCCTCACTCTTGTGGAACCAGGCTGGGGGTATGTAAAGTCACTCACCATGAAAACACACACACACGAAGCCCTCTTCACAGCTCTCTGTTGGCATGTGACCCTTCGCTTCCTCTGGTTCACCAGACCATGTTCGTCCGTGTGGTCACAATCTGCCGGCCAGTTAAGGGCGCCTGAGCTTGGGCAGGGTGGCTATCTTCTGTCTGTTTTTCTTTTCGTATCAGCTGCATAGAATTTTCAGAATTATTTCTTCCCAAGTCCATTTGCCACCTGGAGCCCACCCTGCTGGGTAGGTGTGTGTGTGTGTGTGTCTATTCCCGTTTTCTTCTTTGTCCTCTCCTCGGGTCTGGGTGGTGTACGTTCAAGTTCCTGAGGTTGAGGTTCGTAACATGAACATCTTGTTTGTTTTCAATTTTATTTATTTACTTTTAGGGGGAGGGAGAAGAGGAGGGAGAGAAACATCAATGTGTGGTTGCCTCTTGCATGCCCCCCCACCAGGGACCTGGCCCGCAACCCAGGCATGTGCTGTGCCTGGGAATCGAACCGGCGACCCTTTGGTTCCCAGGCTGGCACTCAATCCACTGAACCACACCAGCCAGGGCGAACATCCTGTTTAATGAGCGTGTAACTAACTCTTCCACGAGTGACTGTGAAGTGGCTGCAGGTTGGAGACCACTGTCCTTGTTTCTGTGTTGATGGGAGTGTGCTCTGTGCCGTGCTTCCACGCCGTCCTCCTGGGGCCCGCTGCCACTCACAGGCGTGTGTGGAAGTCCCCTGCTTTCTGACGTTCCGACGTGGGCTCCGAAACCACCACTTTGTATTTTAGTTCGCTTCATGTCTCGACCGTGTCGTTTTTTTATGTCACTTTGCTTGTTTTTCTGGGGCTTCTGAAAAAACACCCTTTTCCCCAGCTGCTAGTGTTATACTCAGGGATGGCGTTCTGTCGCCTGCGGCCACATTGTTTAGGTTGTCCCGGTGTTTTCCTTTCCGTGAATGGTACTGTGACTGGCGTCGTTTCCATTCGCCTGTGTGCCTCTGTTTCTTGCATCATGTTTGCGAGGCCGGAATGCTGCTCCCCCCATAAGCCTGACCCCCTTGTCCCCAGCCCCTTGCCACCCACTGCCTTGCTGACCTACCTTCACTCTGATTGGTCCATTGTAGAGGTTGGGTTTGTGTGGGAGGGGTGGCCCCCCGAGTAACATCCGTCTTCCTCTCCCCAGGCTCTGAAGAGCGGCCGTTCCTCAGATTCCAAGCTGAAAACATCTCCAACTACACGGCCCTTCTGCTGAGCGGCGACGGGAAGACCCTGTACGTGGGTGCCCGAGAGGCCCTCTTTGCGCTCAACAGCAGCGCCAGCTTCCTGCCCGGCGGGGGGTACCAGGAGGTGAGAGACGGTGCCCGGGGTTGAGTAAGCTGGGCAGAGAGGGTGGCAGTGCGGAAGGGGGGCAGGAGGACTGACCTCCTGGGCCCGGGGTTGAGGCACACGGAGAGGGGAAAGGAATGGAGAGGCGGGAACCGTGTTTCCACGTGCACACTTACCTGCCCCCTCGCCCTCCCCAGCTGCTGTGGAGCGCAGACGTCCAGAGGAAACACCAGTGCAGCTTCAAGGGCAAGGACCCACAGGTGAGCCGGCACCGGAGCGCATCCTGGGCTGCAGGTGGGGTGCGTCCTGGACCTGAACCCAGGACGGAGGCAGGACCGGGCGCAGCAGACGCAGACAGCTGTGCTGGGCAGGACCTAGGCTGCTGGGATGGCCAGACCTGGCTTTGAATCTTGGACAAATCGATTGGCCTCTCTGAGCCTTAGGGTCCCCATCTGTAAAGATGGGGCTAGTGGTGCCTGTCTCCCTGGACCTACTGTGAGGGACGATTCCATGAGCTAATAGGGGTAAGGCACCTGGCACAGAATAAGTGTGAGCTTCCAGCAGGAACAGCGACTGGGTAGGGACAGAAGCTGTGTCCCTCTGCACTTGGCCCTGACGAGGCAGGCCTGACCAATGGGGGCAGGTCCGAGCCAGCCCGGGGCTCTTCTGGAGGACTCCCCACCGTTCCCAGAAGCCTCCCAGTCCTGAGTCCAGCAGCGGGTGGCTGAGGGGAAGGCAAACAAGCACCAGACTCGGGATCAAGTTACAGCTTCAAGTCCCGACCGCCCCAGACTTCTCTTATTCCGCACATAGTATTTGTTCAGCACCTGCTTTGTGCGCAGGTATTTTTAGGCACTGGAGGCATCACTGTGATAAAGAAGCAAGAACAACAGGCAAAAATCAGTCCACGTGAAAGGTAGTCAGGTTACACACTTCATTTAAAAAACAGAGGGTGGAGTTCCATTAGTGAAAGGGGAAGGTCTCCAGGGAGAACAGTTTTGGGGGACTAGTAGAACCTCCCTTGGCGACGCCATCAGCAGAGGCTGTGTGTGAGTCTGGTCTGGCTGCATGTCTCCTCCTGCTCGGGGCTGTGGCTTCTTCCCCAAGGGGGCTGGGAGAGACCATCCGTCCGTTGGGACTGCAGTTCTGGAGAGTGCTTTCCAACAAGACAGCCCAAAGGAGGCGTTCTCTGCCTCACCCCAGACTTAGGAGAAGGCTGCCAGCCACAGAACTAGCGGAGCCCCAAGGTCCCCCTCCAGCGCACGTGACACGTTTGTGGTCCCTGGTGGGCTCCTGCTTCTGGATTCTCCAGGGTCCCCCGACTTCAGGCATCCCCCCCAGCACTGGCCTTGGGTGTCAGCGGTGACTCCTGGTGGCTGGCTTGGGCCTGACATCCTCTCCCTCTTTCCCCAGCGTGACTGTCAAAACTACATCAAGATCCTCCTGCCACTCAACAGCAGCCACCTGTTCACCTGCGGCACAGGGGCCTTCAGCCCCCTGTGCACCTACATCGTGAGTGCCCTTCCTCTGCCCAGCTGGCCTGGGAGCCGCCCCACTTCCTGCCCCGGGGAGCTGATCTCCGGCACTGACCCCTGGTGCAGGGCAGGGCCCAGTGAGGGCCCAGCGGTGGGCTCCTGGCACCCTTCAGCTCAGCCTGTTCGAAGGAACGGTGCCGGTGATCACCTAGGCGCTAAGATCCTGGCTGGCCTGCAACTCACGCCTTGTAGATGTCTCACAGCCCACCTTGTACACCCTCCTCGACACCCTCACACACACGCAATTCTGCCCCACACTCACCTTAGCAGAGGCTGTGGGTTGGGCCACCAGTCTGGAGCCAGCCAAACGTGGCTTTGAATCCTGTTGCTGCTTCTTCCTGGCTCACATCTCTCTAAGCCGTATCGCCCCTCTGCCTCCTGGGACGACTGGTGCCCACCACAGAGGTCACTGCCAGATGGGGCCCCACTGTGCCCCGGGTGCTGAGGTGGGGAGGACAGCCTGCCTGACCTCTTCCCCCACCCCCTCGGAGTTGTTTTTCCCAGCATAGCCCTGCTTCCCCGCCAAGCCTATTCACTCCCTGGCGCGCCCCTGAGCCTCCCTGTCTGCTCCCCTACAGAATGTGGAGAACTTCACGCTGGGACGGGACCAGGCAGGGAACGTCCTTCTGGAAGACGGCAAGGGCCGTTGTCCCTTTGACCCCAATTTCAAGTCCACGGCCCTCATGGTTGGTGAGTGTTGGGGGCAGGAGGGCTCTGGTGAGGCTCCGTGGGTGTGAAGTGCAGCTGTGACCTTGGACTGCCCTTGGCCTCTCCCATTTCCTGCTCCCTCCTCTGTGCTCCCCAAGTGAGGGTCAGGGCTGGGATCTCTGTTGGTCTGAGTAGGAAGAGGGGTCTGTTCCCATGGGAACATTTTCTTGGCAGATGGCGAGCTCTACACTGGAACGGTTAGCAACTTCCAGGGGAACGACCCAGCCATCTCCCGGAGCCAGAGTAGCCGCCCCACCAAGACGGAGAGCTCCCTCAACTGGCTGCAAGGTGAGGCCCTGCCACCGCGCATGGTGGGCCGGCCATGGAGCCCTGGGCGATGGGGGGCACTGCCCACAGTGGGGCCTGAGAACAGAGCCTCGACTTTTCGGGGTTCCTGGGCTGACTCTGCGCCCCCTGCTGGCTCCCACAGACCCGGCGTTTGTGGCCTCAGCCCATGTCCCTGAGAGCCTGGGCAGTTCACGAGGGGACGACGACAAGATCTACTTCTTCTTCAGCGAGACCGGCAAGGAGTTTGAGTTCTTTGAGAACACCATCGTGTCCCGTGTTGCCCGCATCTGCAAGGTGAGAGGGTGGGCCTCCCAGAGCCCCCCAAAGACTCCTCGGGTCCAGAGTCAGGAAACACCGGGAGGTTTGCGGTTCTGTGAGCCTCTCTTGCTCTCCAGGAAAAACGGCTTAGCTAATGGCTTTTCTCTCCTTTTAAGTCAGAATACCTCTCATTGTTTTCTCTTATGTAAAAAATGTGAGCTACAGAACAGAAAAGTATGTGCAGATATCATAAGACAAAGAGGTGGTATAGCATAGTGACTGAGAGCCTGGGCTCCAGCCCTGGGCTGGAGTTCATTAGAGCATCGTGCCTATGCGCCAAGGTTGTGGGTTCGATCCCCGGTCACAGCACATACAAGAACCAACCAATGAATGCATGAATAAGTGGAACAACAAGTCGATGTTTCTCTTTCTCTGTTTTCTACTCTCTCTCTAAAATCAATTTAAAAAATGAGCCTAGACTCTGGGGCCAGGCTGCATGCACTCAGGACCTGCCTGTCTTATGAGCTCGGGCAAGTCCCGTACCTGCTCAGTGACAGCTCCCTGGTCTGTCCAGGGGGAACGGTAACCAAACCTGCCTCCTGGTCATGTAGGTTACACTAGTCCATGTAAACCTTTTAGGCATGTGGCGGGCAACAAACTAAATGTCAGGTATTATGTTGTATTCCTACTTCCCTACCACGCAAAGTGACCGCTGTGAACATTTTAGGAGGTTCCTTGCTGATCCTTTCTTTTTTGCATACTTATAAATATATATATTTATAAGAAAACTACTTGCAAACGAGAATTATACTGGAAACGCAGGGCTTGAGTGGGAAGCCATGACCTCTTTCCCCCGCCCAGGGCGACGAGGGTGGCGGGCGGATCCTGCAGCAGCGCTGGACGTCCTTCCTGAAGGCCCAGCTGCTGTGCTCGCGGCCGGAGGACGGCTTCCCCTTCAATGTGCTGCAGGATGTCTTCACGCTGAGCTCCAGCCCCCAGGACTGGCGTGACACCCTGTTCTACGGGGTCTTCACGTCCCAGTGGTAGGGCCCCCGGACCTAGCTGGAGATGGGAGGGTGGGGGTGGCCAGGCTCCTGGGCTCAGCGGCCATTTCTCCTGCAGGCACAGAGGGACCGCAGAGGGCTCTGCCGTCTGTGTCTTCTCCATGAAGGACGTGCAGAGGGTGTTCAGCGGCCTCTACAAGGAGGTGAACCGGGAGACGCAGCAGTGGTACACTGTGACCTACCCGGTGCCCACGCCCCGGCCCGGCTCGGTGAGGACTGCTCCCTGCACCCGGGTGGGGTGCTGGGAGGACGGGGCGTCTCCCCCGGCCAGGATGACTTGGCTTCCCCAAGTCGGTTTTGAACTTGGGGACAAAAGTCCCGGCCTGATTGTCCCACTGAGACAGATGTGATCTTCGAACCTGTCTCGGAGTGGGCAGGGTGTCTCGGTCACTTACTGCCCGCCTGTGTGACTGCCTGTTCACGCGTACCTCCCTGATTGATGGCGGTGACTCCTTATTTAATTGTTGAGTGAGGAGTGTGGCCAACCCGTGGAGAGGCAGTTCTTCCTTCTTCCCTTCCATCGGGGTGTGCCCCCCCGCAGAGCAGACCTGGAGCAGGGTACGGGTGTGTGGAGCACGTCTGGGCGTGGTTCTGCTGGGGTGTATATCACCAACGCCTGTGCCTCACCCGCCCCCCCCCACAGGACACCTGGTTAGAGAAAGGGTGCTAATGGAGCAGGAAGTGTGGTCCTGCTGCTCCTGCCTTGGGGGCAGGACAGGAAGCAGCACAGCAGGGAAACGACCCAGTGGGGGCCCTTCGGTGCCCACACCCTGGGCTTTGCCCTCCAGATCAGCATCTGGGCTCTGCAGACCTGCAGCTTCCGAGGGAAGGCCAGACACCCCCGCCTTCCTCTGGAGAAGCTGTCCTGGCGGGATCCAAGGGCCCATCCCAACCCTCACTCCGCCGCCTTCTCCTGCAGTGCATCACCGACAGCACCCGGGAGAGAAAGATCAACTCTTCCCTGCAGCTCCCGGACCGCGTGCTGAACTTCCTCAAGGACCACTTCCTGATGGACGGGCAGGTTCGCAGCCTCCTGCTGCTGCTGCAGCCGCAGGCCCGCTACCAGCGCGTGGCTGCTCACCGTGTCCGTGGCCTGCACGGCACCTATGACGTCCTCTTCCTGGGCACCGGTGAGTGCCTGACGCAGGGCAGGTGCAGAGGTCCCAGGGCGTGGCTGTAGGGTGTGGGCAGCAGGCAGCACCCAGGGCCTGAGTACCGTCCTCACTGCAGGGGATGGCTGGCTGCACAAGGCGGTGAACGTGGGCCCCCGAATGCACATCATTGAGGAACTACAGCTCTTCGCTCTGGGCCAGCCCGTGCAGAACCTGCTCCTGGACCCTGGCAGGGTAAGCAGGTGGAAGAGGCCGGTCAGGACCCTTGGGGTGCTCCTCTACAGACAAGAATCAGACAGTAGGGTATCGGGAGGGCATGAGAGGAGGCCCTGGGGAGTGGCTCTGATTGGGCACCTGAGCCGGGTATGGCTGTGGGTGGTGGCCCTGGCTGCCTCTCATGCCAGCATCTGCGCAGGGACTATTGTATGCTGCCTCCCACTTGAGTGTGGTCCAGGTGCCCGTGGCCAACTGCAGACTGTACCGGAGCTGCGGGGACTGCCTCCTGGCCCGGGACCCCTACTGTGCCTGGAGCGGCTCCAGCTGCCAGCACCTCAGCCTCTTCCGCCCTGAGGCGGCCTCCAGGTGAGAGCTTCTGAAGGCCCCATCCTGCCCACCTGTCCATCCCTGTGCCCTTGGCCTCATCACTGGCCCCAGGCCCTCTGTAGTCACTGCGAAGCTTCGCCTGCCACCACGGTCTTGGCGTAATGTGATTATGAACTCGCTCCTCTTCTGACTCTCAAAAGTATTGTAGTGCAGGTGGTAAATTGTGTGCCTTACCCACCCATAAGGCAGGGACGTGATTCCGAAAATTAGGAGTTGTCGTCGTAACTCTGAAAGCTTGGCGGGAAAGTTGGGATTGGCGCATGAGTATATTTAAACAACAGAAAACGAGGGCTACGCAATAGTCCATTAACGAATGCGTTAAAAGCCGTTTTCAACAGAACTGGTCCAGGTTATAAAATGTTCAGGTAGACAACTTAGAAAATGGAGATAAGCCCAATCAAAATACAGCAACAGCTAATCCCACCACTAGAGAGTCACAGCGGGAACTGGGTGTATTCTCCCTGTTTTTTCTACATATGTGTAAAATAAGTGCATTTTAAGCAGAAACGGGACCTACCTGCTTATGGTGTGTCCTTGCTGCACACAGGGGGACAGCTGGTGCCAGTTGTTTTGGTTTTTTTTAAAGATTTTATTTATTTATTTTTAGAGGGGAAGGGAAGGAGAAAGAAAATATCAATGTGTGGTTGCCTCTTGCTTGCCCCACCCCCCCCAGTGGGGATCTGGCCTGCAACCCAGGCATATGCCGTGATTGGGGCTGACCCTTTGGTTCGCAGCCTGTGCTCAATCCACTGAGCTGCAGCAGCTGGTGCCAGTTTTATACGTCGCAAAACCAGATGTGAACGCATACACGTACCCTGGGAGGGACACACCAAAAATGCTCCGTCGTGGTCACTGGCTGCTGGTTTGTGGGTGATTTTTACAGTATTTTTATTTTTATTGATTGATTGATTTTGAGAGAAACATCAATTTATTGTTCCACTTATTTATGTGTTTCCTGGATGATGTTTCCGGGTGGATCGGACCCACAACATTGCGTATCAGGACGATGCTCTCACCAACTCAGCTTCCCGGCCAGGGCCTACAGCATTTTTAGCCTTTGTGCTTGGCTGAGTATTTCTGAGTTTTTCTGAGTACATCGGGAATTACTTTTCTTCTTTATTACATTTTACTGAGTCAGTGCGTCTGCGTTGCTTTAAACAAGACAGCTACGTATATACAGAGCCAGGTGTCCTTCCAGACTTTTTCTGAATGCTCATACTGCTTTTGTAATTCGGGGAAGCATTATAGTGACTTTTATTTGAAATACTGTGAAGACTGAGGGCCTGCCTTTCACCCCTGCTCTGGCCCTGGCCCTCAGGGCTGCACCTAGGGTGGGGGTGCAGGCTCACGGGGCATTCCTGACCTACCCCAGACTCTCTCTGGTCCGCAGGCCATGGGTCCAGGACATCGAGGGGGCTAATGCCAACGACCTCTGCAACGCTTCCTCGGTCAAACCTTGGGTTGCTGGACCAGCAGGTAAGGTCCTGTCAGGATGGAGGGTGGCAGGGGCCAAGTTGCTTAGGAGGTTCCTGAATTCAGGCGCTGGTGGGTGTTAAGTGCCTTTCCTCCTGTCCTCGTCCATCCCGCCTACAAGCAAGGTGCTGGGACGTGAGAGTCACAATCCCCATGTCCTCAGAATTGCCTTTGAGGCCTGATGGGGGCAGCCCAGAGGGAGGTGGGTGAGTGGGGCTGCGGCGGATGCCAGGCTCCCTCTACCCTGTGCCTCTCCTGCCCACAGACAAGGAGCCCTGTGAGTATGTCCAGTTCCAGCCTAACACGGTGAACACCTTGGCCTGCCCACTGCTCTCCAACCTGGCAACCCGGCTCTGGCTGCACAATGATGTCCCTGTCAATGGCTCTGCCTTCTGCCGGGTGTTGCCCACCGGGGACCTGCTGCTGGTGGGCAGCCAGCAGGAGCTGGGGGAGTTCCAGTGCTGGTCTCTGGAGGGAAACTTCTGGCAGCTGGTGGCCAGGTATTGCCCAAAGGTGGAGGACACGGTGGCAGGCCGGAGTGGAAAAGTGCCTCTCACGTCTCGGGTGAGCGCGCCAGCCCAGGGCAAGGCCAGCTGGGGTGCAGTCAAGTCCTACTGGACCGAGTTCCTGGTGATGAGTGTGCTGTTCGTGTTCGCCGTTGTGCTCCTGATTTTATTCATCCTCTACCGGCACCGGGACGGCATGAAGCTCTTCCTGAAGCAGGGGGAGTGTGCCAGCGTGCACCCCAAGACCCGCCCTGTGGTGCTGCCACCTGAGACCCGGCCGCTCAACGGCGTAGGTCCCCCGAGCACCCCACTTGACCACCGAGGCTACCAGGCTCTGTCGGATAACTCCCCAGGGCCCCAGGTCTTCACTGAGTCAGAGAAGAGGCCGCTCAGTGTCCATGACAGCTTGGTGGAGGTGTCCCCGGTGTGCCCCCGGCCCCGGGTACGCCTGGGCTCTGACATCCGGGACTCGGTGGTGTGACAGCTGACTTGTAGAGGAGCCCGCCTTGGCTTCAGGGGCCGTGAAAGCTCAGAGGGCGCTGGCTAGACTCTGGTGCCCAGCCCTTGGGGACGGCGGGGACAGCTGGCCTGCTGTTCAAGCGCCGAGGCCCCTCCGACCCAGATGGCCATGGCCCCAGAGGTCCCGGCTGAAGACGGGCACCTGCCTGGGTGGGTAGAGCAGTGCTCCTGGTGTAAACTGAGCCTTTTGTTTAAAAAAAAAAAAACACTGAGAATGTGAAATGAGGGTGAGACCACAGAGAATGCCGCACACACAGCTGCTCCAGGTCCGCCCCCAGCCTCGCAGGCTCGCAGCCTCTTGGGGGCTTTGGGGACTCTCCGGCGTGGTGGTTTGAGACAAGCGTCGGGAATCCCTCACCCGCTGGCCTCTTCCAACCTCTGCCTTATTCTACTGCCACAGGTGGCCCCTGTCACCCAGAGCCAGGGGCCCCCTCGGGCTCCGTGGGTCCTACCTGGCCAGCTGGTTAGCTGGCCAAGTTGTTGCAGCCGCCATCCTGTCGCCTCAGGGACCGGAGGGTATGCTGGCACTGCAGCCCTGGCGGGGCCCTGGGCTCGAGCCAGCTCTGGAGCCTCCCGGCCTGTATCAGGCTGTGGCCATGTTGACAGCAGGCAGCGTCAGCTCAGGAGAGTTTGTGACGATGTTCACCTTTCCCTCAAATTCTGGGAAGAGACTGTTGCCTGCCTTCCTCCATCCAACCTGAAAACCCATGTGACACTGTCCCGTCACCCACACTGGCCTTGTCTGGAGGCCTAGTCCCCCTTCACCCCCACAGTTCACCCGCCTCCACTCTAAGGGATATCGACACTGCCCAGCACAAGGGCCCCAGTTTTTGTGGCTTTTATATATTTTTTTTTAAATAAGATGCACTTTATGCTTTTTTTTTTTTTTAAATAAAATCTAAAGAACTAAAGTTGAGTCACGGGCCTTCCTCTTCAAGGACTATTGCTTCTTGAGGCTGGTCTGGTTTCCTGAGTTCTGGGGGGCTCTGCACCCCCAATTTCCAGGGGCTAGGGTCCCAGAGTCACCTCAGCCCTTACTCTGCTCCGGGGTCAGGGCACGGGCCAAGGTTTTTTGTTTAACTTTAATTTTTTTTTTTAATTTTTAAGATGCTCGCACAATAAATTGCTTTTTCCTTTGGCAAAAGGTTTGACAAATGCTACCACATGCAGAAATTCATGTGATGACTCCCGTAATCAGGATGCAGCGGATCCCCCCCCCCCCCCCCACCCGCTACCCCTTCCTAGTCTCCACCCCACGAGGGCTTCCTGCTGGTCCCCACAGTAGAGGCTTAGGCCCGGTGTGACCCAAGTCTCCTAGGAGTCCAGTCTTTTCTTACACTGGCGTTTCCAGTACTACACACAGGGTGAAAATTTCTAAACCTTTATTATTATTGATTAGTAGAAACACACACCCATGATGGTGGCAATGAGAAGGGGTGAGGCCCTGACATGGAGGGTCCTTTCCTGCCCAGGGACCAGGCTTCACAGTGCCAGCTCAACCAGGCCAGCTTGGCCGGCCCTGGCCACACAGATGTGAGCTTGGCCACGGCTCAGCCATGGGGAAGTTCCGCTACAGGGTGCTGGGCGACAGGCCAGGGCTCCCGTCACAGGACGATTTTGAAGGAGCTGAACAAGAGAAGAGTGGGTGGATTTTCTGGGAAGAGGAGGGTGAGGCCTAAACCCAAACTTACCCACCACTCCCCTAAGATCCCTCGGGGTGGGCTGCGTTCCATGTCTGGCAGTCCCCTTCGGGGTACTCAGAGGAGGCAGGGCTTTCACTGGGCATCACCCTCATCGTCACATTCCAGACCAGATGCCACAGATGGGACCACTGTCATACCTGGCAAAGTCCGGTGACCGGGAAATGACGTGCTGGAACTCGGAGAGATTGATGGTCCCATCCCGATCAATGTCAGACTCTTCCAGGATCTGGGGAAGGGAGAGCGTCAGCCCATAGCCATCCTTGGGCTCTGCGGCCCCGTCCCCCCTGGGGCCCAGCCACTCACGTTGTCGATAAGCTGCTTCATCTCTGAAGCACTAAGCCGCGTGTCCTCGCCCTCTCCGGTGAGGCAGTTCACGAGCTGGCTCAGGTCTTCTCTGTTCAAGGTCCCGTCGTCATCGAAATCTAGAGGCAGACGCAGGGAGCCCAAAAGGACGCGGTCGGGATGAGTTCCAATGACCCCCCAGCTCCCAACCAGCACCACCCATAAGTCCCCGCATGCCCCCAGGCCCCTCCCGGGCCTCACCAAATATGCGGAAGGCATAGTGGGACTTGATGTCTGGCGTGGCTGTGTCACTGAACACGCTGAGGAGGTCCAGGAAGTCCTCAAAGCTCAAGCTGTCTCTGGTTGGGGAAGTTGAGAAGACCTTGCAGATTCGCTCCTTGAAGGGGTTGGCCTAGGAAGAGAGCCTCTGTGAAGGCCGCAGGACGCAGCCCAGGTCTCGCTCAAACCCTACAGGGAGCTGGAGGGAACAGTCCACAGGACCCACGCCAGGACCACAGGCTCATGGGAGACTATGACCAGCACTTTTCGGAAGGCAGGAGGACCAGTGACCCAGCTGGAGATGGCTAGTGGGAGTCAGAGGTTAACCCACAGGCAGGCCGAGGCGGGGCAGAGAAGGAAGAGGAAGCCATCCTAAGCAAAAAGAACATCTAATTAAACATTTACTGTGCTACATGCACTAGGCCAGGCCTTTTGCGTAGACATTTTCACAGCTTCACAGTGCCAGCTCGACCTGCGGAGAGGCAGTCAGCCTCTGGAACAGGATTTCTCAAACTTCAATGTGTTCCTAGAATCCCAGTCTGAAAAACACCATTCTAGCTAATCCCACTGGGTGATATAGGTAAAGCCCTTGCCCCCAGGAAGTTAGGGCTAAACACAGAAAAGACCAGAGTGGGACCGGTGACTGCATGATCTCAAAAGAACAGCAGAGGCAGGGTGGGGGGCTGGCACCTTGAGCTCTGGAAGGCTGAGAATCTGCTCCAAGGACACTCGGGCCTGCAGTGACCCCTCCACGCCCCGGTGCTCCTGGGGAAGCAGCTCACAGAACCGCCTGTGGGCTCTGGAAGAAGGAGGGGAACCCATTGGCCCACCTTCCTGTGTATTACATCCCCACTCCTTGCCTGCTGCCCATTCCCCACCAGGTGAGGAGCTGGGCCAGGTACAGAGAACTCCGGAGTCATGAGGCTTGATAAGTCAAAGGGAGATCCGTCACAAGACAGTACAGGCTGGGAGTCTGTTCTAGCAATAGGTTATCTACTGAGGGCCTACTGTGTGCTGGACGCCTGGTCGAGAGCTCCCTGAGGGGTGGAAACGTCGCGGAAGGAGCCGGAAGTTGGCACAGAAGAACACGGGGAAATAAGCAAGACTCCAGGGATCCCCTGTTCCTCAAGGCCTCCCTCCTTTTAGCAGCTACTCCGAACTGTCTCGGCTGCAGCACCACCTACTCACCACTGGGATTTCTTTAGCCAAGGGAGGCCCTGGCCATAAAACTGCCAAACTGGGGCTAGGAAGGGAGTTCCAGCCCCAGTCCAATTCCTCTCCTGAAGTGTCGTGTAAGGCAAGGTACCAGGCTTCTCTAGACCTGTTTCGTTGTCCCCGTACCTCCCTCAGGAGGATTAAATGAGGTAACGTAGGGTAATTTAGCACCGTCCCTGGCGCAAGGTAAGTGCTCGATAAGCGTTAACGGTTCCTGTGTTACTCAGGTAAAGTTGGGAGAAGGAGCCACGCTCCCCAAGGCTTCTCTGGAGAGCCACAGCAGCCCCCGCCGGACTGGGGCTGGAGGTTCGGTTATGCAGAAGCCAGCGGAGCACAGGGCCAAAAAGCGCCCAACTTTGGCCGAAGGCTGTACAACTGGGTCCCCGACGCCAGCAGGGAGGGTGTGCCGGCAGCAGGGCGCAGCCCCGGGCTCCGGGCACTGGGCTCCAGTTCCGGCTCAGCCGCCGACCTCAGACGGGCCCCTGCCGCTCCCTCTGGGTGGCCTCAGTTTCCCCGCCGGTAAGAAAGAGGACCCCGAAGCCGTCTCTAGAGGATCTCGGAGGCGAGGTTCGAGACAGCACTTACAGGAGGATTTCCTGCTTGGTCAGGAACGTCAAGTCCTGGAAGGCGGAACAGGACTCAGAATCAGCCGCCGCCCGGAGGCCGCACCCGCCCTGCCGCCGGCACCGGGACGCCGCTCCCGGGCACACGCCCGCGCGCAAGCTCCCCGGGGCCCGGTGTCCCGCGCACCTGGTATTCTGCCAGCAACTCCTTGGACAGACGGCTGCCCGAGCTCCCCATCGCCGCGCCGCGCGCAGAGTTCCGCTAACTCGTCTCGGGACGCCGGCAACTTTCTCACTTCCGCCCTCCTGCCGCGTCACCGTCCCGTCCCCTCAGCAACCGCTTGTGGAGCCACCGCCCCCGGGCCCGCCCCCTCCTTGAAGCTCCTAGGAGTTCCCAGTGGGTTCCGCCTCTAGCTGCCGGCTGCCGGCGGTCCCAGGCGTGTTGGAGGCGGGGCCCAGGGCGGGCCGGACGCTCCGGGGCGGAGCCCAGCCCACACGGCCCCGCCTCCTGAAGTTGGGCGGGGCGAGCCAAGCGGCGTGCCTGCGTACGGACGTGCGCGCTCTCAGGCTGCGCACGCGTCGAGAGTAGCACTACCTTGGTGTGGCAGCTGTAGGAACTTTGCGCAGGTCATGCGGTAGGCCCTCCTCACTTGAAGTAAGTGCTGGCGGCAACCTTGGTCGGGCTCCGGTAAAGGGCAGCAGGAAGTCTGTGGAACCAAGGCAGCCTGGAAACTCGCTGAGTGACCAGGGGCCGTCGGCTTCCCCAGTGCCGCAGGACGGCTTTTCCATCCAGACGTTATACTACCGGGTCCCTGCCTCACGTGTTGCAACCCCTATGTCGCCTCTCCAGAAAAAAACAAACTTGTTGCTCACTGAGGATGTTTATTGAAGGCCCACTGAGTGCCAAACGCTGTGCATACTTATTTCCATTCTTATAACAACCCTTCAAGGTAGGTTCCCATTCACAAATGCATGAATGAATGAACTTGCACTATTGCAAAAGGTGAGGGTTCCAAGCTACTGAGAGGAGGAGGTGGCGAGATTGAGTAGAACTGTGGGGTCCCTCCCCCCGTAAAAAGTAGAAAAATAATGGGGCCAAAGGTAAATTGTGATTTTCCCCTGGATATTAAAATAAGGGTTGTGTTTTTTCTCCATTAAAAGTTCACCCAACATATATAATTTTTAGAATATATCACTTTTGTAATCAGAAGAACAAGTAAAGATTATTTGAAAATAAAATCTCTGGAAATGGAATCGCATCATGCGTTTTCTCCCCTTTTATGACTGTTTCAGGTCAGCTCCATGGCTGTTCCACATGGTTCAGATGAAACTTCCTATTTGCTACCTCCAAACAGGGAGGACTGGGAAGAGCAAGGCATTCCTGATTTTGTCTACACGCAACAGGAACTTCTGTGGGAAGGGATTCAGTGGCCAAGGAATGCACCCAGTCGCCCGGACAAGCTGCCTGGGCCTCAGTCTCGTTTTGATTCTGCACTCTGCTTTGCCTGGAGGCAGCGGATGGAGCTGGGGCTGTTTCGTTATTGCCTGGGGGAGCTGCAGACCCAAACCCTCCCTGGTGCCATGGGTTTTGTGGCTCAGCTGAATGTGGAGCGAGGGGTGCAGAGGAGGCCCCCTCAGAACATCAGCAGCGTGAGGCAGGCATTTGACCCTAAACAGTTTAACTTCAACAAAATCCGGCCCGGAGAAGTCCTCTTCCGTTTGCATCGGAAGCCTGATCTCCCAGGTGTTCAACAAGAGGATATCTTCGTGATAATTAATGTCAGCCCCCTGGAGTGGGGCCATGTGCTGCTGGTGCCCGAGCCGGCCCGAGGACTCCCCCAACGCCTGCTGCCAGGTGCACTACGGGCTGGGCTGGAAGCTGTGCTGCTGAGCTCACACCCGGGCTTTCGTGTGGGCTTCAACAGCCTGGGTGGCTTGGCCTCAGTGAACCATCTCCACCTACATGGCTATTACCTGGCTCACAGACTGCCCGTGGAGAGGGCACCAAGTGAACCCCTGGACCCTGGGGGCCATTTGCACCTGCTCCAGGCTGTCCCAGCTTCCGGCTTCCTCTTTTACACCAGTGGGCCAGGGCCAGACTTGGAAGCCTTGATAAGCAGGGTGTGTCGAGCCACTGACTATCTGACTGACCATGAGATTGCACATAACCTGTTCGTGACCCGGGGAGCCCCACCTGGACAGACTTCACCTTCCTCAGCTCTCACAGGGGTCCGGCTCATCCTCTGGGCCCGGAAGTCCAGCTTTGGGATAAAGGAAAGTGAGGCCTTCAATGTTGCCCTCTGTGAGCTGGCTGGACACCTCCCTGTCAAAACATCCCAGGACTTCGGCAGCCTGACAGAGGCAGCTGCTCTGGCCCTCATTCAAGACTGTCTGCTGCCCCCAGCCCAGGCAGAAGAGGTACAGGCAGCACTGGTGGCCTTGACTGCCCAGAAGGAGCCATAATCCTCCGGAAATATTTATTTTTGCCACTGGTCTATGTCCCTCTCAGGAGACCTGCCTATCACGGTCATTTGGGCACTTTCATGACTGCCTTCTCACCTGTCTCAGCCTAAGAGGGACCAAAAACTGATAAATATGATCTCTTTAAAGAAGAGAGACTTGGGAATAAATGGAATGAATGAGCTCTCATGGATATATTTGCTTCTCACCTTTCTTCTTGGACAAACCCCCAGGGATGTCAAACCTACTGTTGACAAAGGGGGCGTGCACAGGAGTTATATACTCCGGAACTCTTTATGGACTTTTCCTTTCAAATCAAGTCTTAGAAAAGTGATAGTTTATGTGCCTCTGGCATGGTGCCCCCCCATCCTCTGGTCTTGCCTCTCTGCTTGTTCCACCTTTGTCTACCGCTGCATTTTATGTCTTCATCTCTGCGTCAGGCCCTGCTGCATCCAGATGCCCTCATTGTAGCGCATTCTTCCCCTGCTTGACTACCTCGAATTCTCCAGCCCCAACAGTGAACTGAGAGTTCTTCACCTACTTGGTCTCGTGTGAAAACAAGTGGTCCTCACAGCGTTAAAGGTATAGATTCTCTTAGTACCCCCACTTAACAGATAAGAGATAGAGGTGGCCAGACAGAGATTTAGTATTTTGTCTGAGGTCACACAGCTCATCAGTAGTGGAGCTGGGAGCATGCACTTGGGACCACATCTTCAGGTGGCGGCCTCTGTCACTGGTGCTGTCCTTCACAGTTCACCTGATCTGGGGCTCAGGTCCCCAGGCCTCTATGAAGCTTTGATATATTTAGAATTTCAGAGGTTTTAATCCTAAAAGATATTGCAAAATTTCATTGGAGTAAGGCAAAATATGTACTACAACCCATCCCATAGGAAAAATATTAAAACAAATTTAAATGTTTACGTGTTGAACATTTAAGTTTCTACCAAATCTTTTTGCTTGCCCTCAAGTTTTTGGCACATTGTAGTCATTTTAGCTTAATGCCTCTTTCTGCAACCCTCTGCATATATGAGCATATGACCATTATAGTAAAGTGGATTTTGTGTCCAAGGTTGTAAGGCCAAACACCAGGACTTTTCCAGTTATTCTATAGGACTGATGTTCAGAGGAAAGCCTTCTCTGTCCCAAATAAGTTTTTCCATGAAAAGGGGAAAAAAGTCAAGAGGCTTTTTTTATGGTGGTACTATACTTTGTAAGTTCTCAAGAAGGGGAACTTTTAGATGGGAGCTTTTTGTAAGCTTGAGGATGGAACACTTAGGGGCAATGGTAGGAAGGGCTGATCCAGCCCTGGGGCCTCTCCACCACTGCTTGCTTGTTGATGGAAGGCCTCATGTACTAAGAGGCTTTGGGTTTGATCTAACAGGAAACCCTGAAGAGTTTCAGTGGGGGAGTAATATTTGCATTTTAGGAAGAATACTTTAGCTGCATTGGATGGATTGAATCAGGGAGTCCAATGAAGAGGTTGCTGAATGTTAGCAATTCAGGCAAGAAGTGGTGATGGTTCAGACCCTAGAACAGTGCCTGCAACACTAAATATTTGTTGAAAGAATGAGAAAAATGAGTGTCCTGGAAGGCAAAGGACTCCAAAGCACTTCAAGGAGTGGGCCATTGAGAGTATCTTAAGTTGAAGAAAGATGAGAAGTCTGGACATCAGAAAATGTGGGTGTCTTTTTAAAGGAGGGAAATTTTTTAAGTGTCCTCTAGATTGAGCCACATGGGGAGCTGAGTTTGATGGACGTGGCCATTAGAAGTCGGCTAGAGCTGACGGACGTCAGGAAGACAGTGAAGGAGCAGTCTAATAGGTGGCTGCTATTCCTTAGTCAGTGGAGCTGTCTCAGCCCACCAGACAGAGCGCCTCCAGGGGATGTGTGCTAATTGCGGCTGCCCCTCCCGAGTGCAGACACTGCTGAGGCATGATTATTTTAAAATGTCAGAAAGGCAACCAGATGTGTCTCCCAAACAGAGTTGGCAAAATTCCGGGCTTTGCCCGAAAATTCAAAGAGGGAGGGAGTGGGGTTGAGCGAACTAGCGTGGCAGCAGAAGGACTACAAGTCCCATGATCCACCGTGTCAGCTGCTGCAGGAAGAGTAAGCGTGGCCTAGTGGGTGTGTCTCTCAGGAAGCCCCGCCCTCAGAACGCTGCTCCAGTGGGAGTCGCCTTCGTGTCTATGGTGACGGTGGGCGGTGGCACCCAGCTTGTGCAGGGAGAAGCCACCGCCTCAAGGATCGCAAAACTAAGAGTGAACCCGGTGGGGAGCGGGCTCCCCCTCGCGATCTGTAGGGACGGCAGGTCCTCTGGAAGGAACCAGGAGGCGGTCCTGGAGGCGCAGCAACACCTGGGCAAGAAGGGCAGGTGTTGAGCAACCTGCTGAGTCCAGTTCCAGGCCACTAGGGGCAGAGGCAGCAGTCCGGGTGGGCAGAGTCCAGAGGGGTCTCCTCCTCCGCTGTCAGGGCCCAAGGGGTCTTAGCTAGTGGGTACCCGGCCCCAGTGTGTACACACAGAGAAACTGAGTCATGGGACAAGTAAAGGGCCGGCCTAGGGAACCTTTGGTCTTATGCTGTATTTTAAAGGCAAAGCCCCCCTCTTCCAGCCTCCCCCTTTGTATGCCATGGCCTTTGCCCGCTCTCTGTTCAGCTCCTGATGCACCCTGGTGTGTGGTATGGTGTGATCTTGGGTTACTGGGGCTTCTCAGCGAGCCCAGCATAATCAATCACGGGCATCCCACGACCCCCATGACCTAGTTGGAAACAGCCCGTTTCGCAGTGGGATTGTTCAGTTCTAGAAGAGCAGCAACATTCCCTTATAACACCGGGAAGGTCCTTAGGGCGGACTCCTGCAGGCCTTCCTGGGCTTGGAGGGAAGTCCCATATTTCACTCCCATCCACCCTGTCCCTCAGAATCTAAAGGATGGAGCCAACTGCCTGTAAGACCAGTGAATCAGAGGAGGACTATGTTGAAGAAGAGGAATCCGAGGAGGAGTGTGATAAGGAGGAAGTTACCATCCTTCCTAACCCTTCTCAGCAGACACTCTCAAAGGCTGACTGTGAGGCATTGGGGAATGAAGTTGCCTTATCCATTGTAGCCACGAAAATTCCGAAAAAAGACATAGCCCCAGCTGACTTAGATGATTTAGAGGTTGGGAGAAGAAAGAGAAAGCAGAAATGCAGGTAACCGGCCCCTGGACCCCCTCATGTGCTTGACCCCAGAGTCACCCCCTAACCTCCCTTTGCAGTTGGGCTGGGACCCAGAGTCTTCCCTTTGGCCTGGGGAGGGTGGCAGGGGACACTGGCGCATCACTGGCCTTTTGGTAGAATAAAAACAAACAAAACCCAGAACCATTTGGGCTGGCTTAGTGCAGCATTTCGGCACGCTTGTACCATCCTGGTCCTCGAGGCTTCTGGAGGAAAGGAAATACATTGCGAATTTGTCGCGTGTCTCTTCATCTGGGCGCCTGGCAGCCCAGGGTCTGCTCTTCTACACAAGTGTGCCTGATTTCCACTGTTCTGCATTCCAGAGCCCTGGCCATCAACCTGACCAACTGCAGGTATGAGAGTGGTAAGTGCCTGGCTCTTCCCTCGCACCACTGCGTGTAGGGGAGCACCTTCTGCTGTCGCTTTTACTCTGGGTATGGTCCCCAGGCAGGCTTCCAAACCCTGGATCTTGTTAGGCTGGCCTGTAGCCGGAACTGAGCCCCCTGGCTCGGCCACTGGCAGGTTCAGAATCTCCTCAGCTAACAAGGGAAAAATGACTCAGAGGCACCGTTGCCTCACCCTTTTGAGTTTTTACTGGAGACAAGACCCGGTTAAAACCATTGTTTTCAAGGAAGTTCTCAAGGCGGCTTCAGTGATTGTTAAAGAAAATTCCAGCTAGGTCAGCCATCTCTTTCTCTCCTCTTCTCCCCACTGTCATGTGTGCAAGGGGCCACCCAGAGCATGAGGTGCCAGTGTGACCCCTACTAAGGGTCAGCTCTGCAGGCCAGGAAGCATCCTAGTTGTGAGGGGGAGTGACAGGAGAGGACAGGCAGGCTCTAGAGTTCTCTGTCAGGTTGTGGAAGAGCCCCGACAGCTTCATGCACTTGGAGTTGTCCCACGGCACCTGAAGTGCCCAGATGAGGTAGGAACTACCTCCCTCTTCAACCCGCTCTCCAGTCAGGGCTGTTCCTCATGCAACCCAGACTCAGTCCCAAGGCCTCTGGCCAGGGCCCAGGCTGGCCCCGTGACCTCCCTCTCTCCACAGTGCGTCGAGCAGCCCAGACGTGTGGCCTGAAGGAGGTGGGAGAAGATGAAGAGTGGACCGTGTACTGGACAGACTGCTCTGTCTCACTGGACCGCGTCATGGACATGAAGAGGTTTCAGGTACAATCTCCCGACCCAAGATCCCAAAGGGGCTGTGGCCCCGGAATGACTACTCCCACCCATTCTGCCAGGCACCCAAGACTGTCAGTTGGTGGCCACACCCCTTTGCAGAGCATGGAAGGCCATGACCTGGGTCATCTGCTCCAGTGGAAATACTTTCCTCTGGAATCTCTGGAACTTCTGTTATCTGAAGCAGTGTCTGCTGGGCACATCCTGCCTCTCTGTCTGCCATGTGCATGGAGGCGTGTGTGCCCAACTGGCGCCTCCAGGGCAGGCGAGCCCGTCATGGAGGCAGGCCCATTCGGATTCCGAGCCAGCTGAGGAATCCAGCCTTCCCAGCTGCTTAGCCTAGCACCCCACATTCACCAAGTCATGTGGGGCCCTTCACGGCCGCAAGAAAGTCGAGAAAGTTGGACCAGGGTTCATGAGACGAATATGACTTCTTCCATGGCATTTTTGTGATCCTCTAATTGAGTCTTTGAGGTGGTTAGGGATAAAATAATTTAAAAGGGCCTGCAGGCTTATTTTGAGGGGGAACCTCAAAATAACCTCGTTAAGGGGACTATAGCCTGTCCCACAGCAAGAAGAGGCAGTCACTGCCTTTACATTCTTCTCTCATTAAGTCCTCAAAAACGACCCTGAGTGGCAGAACTCTTTTGTGAAGAGGACCCTGCGCTTCAGAGGCTCATGCAGCTAGCGAGTGGGAAAGCCAGCAAGAGAGCCC
The DNA here is from genome assembly GCF_022682495.2 of Desmodus rotundus. Lineage (NCBI taxonomy): Eukaryota > Metazoa > Chordata > Mammalia > Chiroptera > Phyllostomidae > Desmodus > Desmodus rotundus. Next base: position 35,271,845 of record NC_071396.1, read on the forward strand.
TGAGGCGGGGTGACAGGCTGCCTCCCACGCAGGGACAGATGGCGGGGTTCCAGGCGAAGCCGTGCCCTCTGGGGTCGTGCACTCCCTGGACCCCAGTGTCCTTTTTTCTTTGGGGAAATGTTTTCTCATTTGCTTTGTGCTGACACACACCAATCACTCATAGAACTGGTCCCTGTGTTCTCAGGGACGTTACAGGGTGGCTCTAGACGGCCCACAGCCCTGACTCACCCTTCTCACTGAGTCTCATTTCCTCATTTCCTGACTCCAGTGTTGCCGTGTTTTAGGGGGAGGCCAAGGAGGGGTTTCTCACCTGCCTTAGGGAATCTTCCTGTTTTCTCTTTGGGTTACAAGGTAGGGTTTACCTCTGCTGACTACCTTGGCCTTCCCAGTCCTCTACTGCCTCCCAGATGCCCAGACCCCAGGAACAGCCGCTTACTCTGGGGGGCGGTATAACCAGCTGGCTCCGTTTCAGAAAATCAACCACTTCCCTGGCATGACAGAAATCTGCCGCAAAGACCTGCTGGCCCGGAACATGAAACGCATGCAGAAACTCTACCCCCTGGAGTACAACATCTTCCCGCGCACCTGGTGCCTCCCCGCGGAGTGAGTGGCACGTGGGGTGGCAAGGGTCACCATCTGCATTCCCTGCAGACTGGCCCTGTGACCTTGAACGTCCCAGGGGATGGAAGTGGAATGCTCTGAGACTGAGGGCTCCCGCAAGAGCACGGACCAGAGGGCAGGAGGGACCCCATGGGGCCCTGGGGCAGCTGCAATGCCCAGGAACCTTCTGACCAGCAGCCTCTGTCCACACATAGCTATGGGGACTTCCAGGCCTGTGGTCGTCAGCGGAAAACCCGAACATTTATCTGCAAGCCAGACAGTGGCTCTCAGGGCCGCGGCATCTTCATCACCCGAAATCCCCGGGACATCAAGCCGGGAGAGCATATGATCTGCCAGCAGTACATCTCCAAGGTGAAGGGCGCCTCAGGACCGCCAGGTCCCTCCGCCACCACTGGCCTGTCCGGTGTCTCCCAAAGCCAGGGAGGAAGCCAGTTTCAGGCTCCTACCCTTTCTGCCATCCCCATTCTATCAGAAGGCATATGGAGTCCTCGCTCAGAGCCAGCCTACTTGGGTTTGAATCTGAGTTTTTCCCCTTTTTAGATACACGGGGCTTGGGCAACTGTCTTATCCTTTCTGTACCCCAGTTTGCTCACTTGCGAATGGGGTCAATAACAGTAACGATATGGTAACTGTGCAATTTAAACGAGTTGTGGTATTGTCAAAGTGTGGAGGACCCTGGGTGATACAGAGTAAGCCCTTCCAAGCGCTGTTCTTTTTCCCTGGTGGCCGACTCTGTGCACCCAGCCCTTCCTCATCGACGGCTTCAAGTTCGACATGCGCGTCTATGTCCTGCTCACATCCTGTGACCCCCTTCGGGTTTTCATGTACGAGGAGGGCCTGGCCCGCTTTGCCACCATGCCCTACGTGGAGCCCAACCAGAACAACCTGGTAAGGGGCCGGGGATAGCCCTGGGGACAGGCAGCACCCCCCTGCCCCCGCCTTTTCCACCGCTAAGCGCTGAGGTGTTTTGGGGAAACTGAGGAGGGGGGCTTGTGATGCAACTGGCTGGTCGCCCGCCCGTGACAAGGAGTGAAGCTGGTGAGTGCTTCGGCACCCAGCTGGAGGGGAGGAACAGCACACCTTCCTCCCCAGGAGCTGCCAGCACAGTCCTCCCGGGGGTGGGGGGCAGAGGGACAGGAGACAAACGTTCCTGGGTGCTCAAAGGCAGTGAAGGGCTGGCGAGGAGCTCAGCACAGCCCCGAGGCCACAGAGCCACTCTCTCCCCAGGATGATGTCTGCATGCACCTGACTAACTATGCGATCAACAAACACAATGAGAACTTCGTCCGGGATAACGCAGTGGGCAGTAAGAGGTACGCCATACTCCGTCGTCTTCCCTGTCCCTTAGTCCTAGTCTCACCAGCTATGAAACTGAGACCAGCTCTTGAGAGGCTGACTGCTCAGGAAAACTCAGCCTTTACAGACCCTTGTCCTGTGACCACCAAGGGAGGTCCCAACCCCTCCACCCCTGATAACTAAGCCCTGCTGTGAGCAGGCAGCCCCCCCTTTAAAGCACAGGAGCCTAGGCATGTACTTAGGGTTAGGGAGCCTCCTGCCTGCAGCCCTACCCCACTGGCCGAGGACATGGTCTTCCTCTGAGCACTGGGCCTCACAGGAAACTGTCGACGCTCAATGCCTGGCTGCGAGAACACAGCTACGACCCCCGAGAGATATGGGGGGGCATCGAGGACATCATCATCAAAACTATCATCTCGGCCCATTCTGTGCTTCGCCACAACTACCGAACCTGTTTTCCCCAATATCTGAGTGGAGGTACTTGTGCCTGTTTTGAGATCCTTGGTTTTGACATCTTGCTGGACCACAAGCTGAAGCCCTGGCTGTTGGAGGTGAGGATTATCTCCTGGGCTTTGCAAAACCCAGGTCCAGAGGCCTCCTTGAACAGGACAGCTGGGACTGGAGCACACTCAGGTGGGGGAGCAGAGAACGGGGGTGCAGCGGCCCCGGGTTGGGGAGGAACTGCAGGAGGCATAGGATCTCCATTCTTTGGACCTATTGAGTCAAATCTTGGTGGTCTCTGGCGCCCCCCGTAGGAATCCAGGTTTTGGATCCCAAGAGTTGCTCATGTAAGCCTTGCCTTCAAGGACAGTGTGTCCAAACAGCCAGTCTGATTGGCTCTCACAAGCCTGTGTATTGGACTTTGGCGGTCAGAATACCCAGCCGCCCTGGCTGAGGCCACCAGAGGGGGGTGTCTCTCCTACACTGTCCCCTGGGCCTGCACGAGACTGCCACCTGCTCAGGTGGCCCAGGAGGGGTTGGATAATGGCTCCTCCTGGCAGGTAAACCACTCTCCAAGCTTCACCACTGACTCACTCCTGGATCAAGAGGTGAAGGACGCACTCCTTTGTGACACCATGGTCCTCATCAACCTGCGGGGCTGCGACAAGAGGAAGGTGCTGGAGGAGGACAAGAGGCGAGTGAAAGACCGGCTTCTCCAGTGCCAACAAGAGCTGCGAGAAGCCAGGTAGTGCAGGCGCCCGCCCGGCGAGTTCCGTTGTGTAACGTGCTGCTTTGGTACCACTTTCCTGAGAAGAAAAGTCCTTCCCCAGCTGGAGAAGGCAGCCTGGAGCTGATTTGCTATGAAAAAACAGTTTGTTTTGCGTAGATAATACATCACGTGTCGTAGATATTGATGTGCAAAGTGCAGAAGACACAGTGACTAGTCTGTTTCCCTCCCTTCTCCAGCTGTTCCGTCTCCCCCAGGGCCAGTCAGTGTTCCGTGGGTCACGCGTCTGTCTTCACAGACACTTAATGCGCACACATGCGTGTATTTATACAGTGTTTCTCTCCCTTCACCACCCAGGCAGTGGCATAGCGTGCACACTGCACCCTGCTCAGCAGCGTGTGGTAGAGCTATTTCATATTAGCATGTTAGCTGTGTGTGGCTTGATGAGCTATTTCTTCTTTAAACAAAGTTCTTCTAGAAGCCATTTCCCAAGAAAATTTGTAGTCATGAGCCCTGACTGCTGTGGCTCAGTTAGTTGGGTGTTGTCCTGCAAAACAAGAGGTCGCCAGTTCCAGTTAGTTCCTGGTCAAGGCGCGTGCCTGGGTTGCGGGGTTTGAGGCAACCGATTCATGTTTCTCCCCCCCCCCGTCCTTCCCCTCTCTCTAAAAATAAATAAATACTTAAAAAGAAAAGTTTATAGTAATGAAACACAAAACAGTTTAGTCGTTCAACATTAGGGGACAGTTTGTTATGTTTTGTTTTTGTTTTCAGGGGACGGTTTAAATCTATTGTTCGCCCACTGTCGTTTTCATTGCAAGATGGGCTACAGCATGGTCATTTATTGCTGATGGGAAATTACAGTTAATGAGACATAAAAATGAATTGGAGTAGATTTAGGGTTAGCGTAATAACATCGCTCTTCCCCACTTGCACTACAAGATGCGGGGCTGGTGCGCATTTGGTGTGCAATGCGGGGCCGAGGGCCTGGCACACAGTAGGCACGCGGACGTCTGTACCAGTGGGGGTGGAGTGTGACCGTACATGCCCTGGATGTTTGCACGAGACTTCACTGTGCACGTGACTTGATGAATCCCATCTTTGAGATAAAAGGTTGAAAACTACTGAACGTGATGAATACATTCATACACTAGGATACTAGGCAGCCATTTAAAAGTGTTGTGTGATTCCGCTTTCATTTGAAACGAGAGAGGAAGGAAGAAAAGAGGGAAGGCTGGCCGGCCATGGTGGGGCATGGCAAAGCTGGGACTCAGACTCAGGAGATTCTGCCTCAGAATCCATGCTCATAACCAACATACTAACTGCATCGTAAGACTATGGGCAGTTTTTTAATCATCTTTTTTGCTCCTCTAGATTTTCTGTAATTAGAAACCCAATCTTCTATAATCAGAAACCTGTAAGAGTGTGATAACTTGGTGCTAGCTTATTAGTGGACCCCATTGCACTGCAGAGGAAAGCCAGATTTCTGGAAGTCAAGCCTATTTTCATTACTGCCCACTGGCGGGACGGGCCACCGGTAGGCTCCGCAGCGTGTGCCACACAGGCAGGGGCCGGTATGGCCGAGAAGCTAGCAGGAGGTCCTCAGAGCTTCAGCCAGCCTGCCTTCCCCGCCGCGGCACAGCTCTGCCCTGCCTCACCCAAAGCTTGGCTTTCACAGGCGCGAACAAACCGAGCTGTCCCAGGCGGCACTGCTGGACCAGGAATGCTACGAGGACTCCCACCTTGGGGGCTACCGCAGGGTCTACCCCGGCCCCGACACAGACAAGTACACGCCCTTCTTCAAGCACAGCGGCTCGCTCTTCCAGGAGACGGCAGCTTCCAAGGCCAGAGAGGAGTGCGCCAGGTACTTCGCCCCACCTGCTCCTCTCTCCACTTGGGTGGGGACAGGTCCTGAAGCCGAATTGCTCCCCAGCAGGATGCAGAGGATGCCAGACACTTGATGAAAGAGGGATGAACTTATACATTTTATTGGTCTTAATGGCTCAGTTAGTAGGTGTCCCATCTTCCCCCGCATCCCTCTCCCATCAGTCCCCCAAATAGATCATCACTTCCTGCTCTTTTCCGGTCCCCGTTCTCCCTCACTGCCCTCCCCACTCTTCCCCGCACAAGTTCTCTAGTGTCTGAAGATGCTGTATCTTGTCAGGCAGCAACTGGAAGAGATCCGCCTCAAGCAGGAGCAGCGGGACATCTTAGACACTAAGAGGCGAAAGGAAAACAAGGAGCAGAACCAGGGGGAATCGGCAGGGGAGAAGAGCTGTTGCAGCACCAGGCTCCGGGGCTTTCCCACCCACTTGGCTTACCGGACCCGGAACCGGAAGAAAGAGGTGTCAGGGGCTTTGTGGCTCTTGACTTTCTGCAGGAAAATGGGGTAGGAGTATTAGAGAAGGGAATCTCTGCTGTCCTCCTCTTGTTTGAGAGACAGAGAGAGGAGTTCCTAATGAGTACATTGAATCTGACCCTTTGGAACAGGAGGTGAGAGAATGGATAGCAAAAGGGACCTGGCACTCGGGTCAGGGAAGGGATGGCAGTGCTGCAGTCATCCGTGTTGGTGGTCGGGACTCATCATTGGAGATGCTGCATGCATCTCTCATGTGCCTTGTAGCTGCTACCAGGATACCTGGACACCATGCAGCCTCAGGAAATTGTGGAAGAGGAGGAGCTGGAGCGGTTGAAGGCCCTGCTGCAAAGGGAGAATCTCATCCGAAGCATGGGTATTGTAGAGCAGATCACCAGCATGGTGCACCCCAGCCACCGGGACCAGAAAAAACTTCACGAGCATCGGGTGAGGGTCGCAGTGCAGCATATCGCACAGCAGGGAACAAGGGCGGTACACGATGGTGGCTACGGCCCCAGAGGCTAATGTGATGGTGTCAGGCCATGGAGCCTGGGAAAGCAGTCTATGCTGGGCCTCAGGAAAGGTTCTGTTGATTCCTTTTATGCCTGTTCCCCAAGCTCCCTTGCTTTTAGTAATGACATCCAGCCAAGTGCAGCTTCCAGCCTTCTCACAACAGACTTGTTCGCTATGGTCCCATCAGGCAATAACCCCAAACCCACGACTGACCCACCACCTTCAGTGGCTTCCGTGTGATCTCTCCCTGGCGCTGCCTGTGCCGTGGCTCTAAGGGGAGATAAGTAAAGCCTTGGGCCTACGAAACAGCTGCCGCATTCACTGTTCCCTGGGGTAGTAGCAAACCTGCTGGGTCCCGTTTCTGTTGAGCCCGGGAGAATGAACTGGTTGGTTAGGTAGTGGCTATGGCCTAGAAGAGATTTTCCTGTTCTCAATGTTTTCCACCACTCCCTCCAGCCTCACAAGAAATGTGGTAAGAGGCTGCTTTTCTCCTCTAGCCTAGATCTCATCCGGATGGGCTGAGCAGTCAAGAACTGCCATCTATGAGTCTGTTCCCAATGGTCCTCCTGAGAGGGGCCGCCAAAGAGCAGGGCCCTCCTCATGTCCTGCATCCAGTTCGATCCGAGTTGATCCCCAGGATCTTAGGGCCACTGCCACGCATGAATACTGCACTTCTGCCTCATGCCCGGTACTACCTACAGCCCAGGAACTTCAACTGGATGAGAGATCCAGCCGCCTTTGGCCCCTGTTCATTGTCATTGAAGAAATCTGATGGGCGCTGTTTTCCCATTCCCAGAGTCAGGTCTAGTAGCCGTAAGTATGCAAAAGTAGCTTTGCTTGTTAAGTTCCCACTAGCAGATATTACAACTGGGATGCTCCCAAAATATAATACGGCACCTCCGGCAGTGTGGGATTGTGGGAGGCAGTCTCCTATGTGCTAGAGCCTGGTGATAGAAACGGCAGAAATACAGTCCCAGCACTCAACAAACGTAACAGGGAAGTGGATAAGTAAACACACCAATGACAATACAGTGTGGTACAGATGTTGGAGGGAAGCATAGGACGCCATTCCTCTGTGTTGGTCATTGAGCACCAGTTGGGAAAGAGTTGTGAGTAGCAAGCAACTCAGGGGGCCCCATGTTTCCACTGCAGAAGGCCAAGCCAGCAGAAGGCTAGAAGCCATAAACAGAGCCATGGCAAGATCAGTGTCATCCTGTTTAACCCCCAAGCAGGGCTATTTTCTGCAACAGGAGAGAGTGGTAAGTAGCCCATGGACTGAATGCACCTTGCCCTCCATCGTAAACTGTGGTCACGGAGCAGCCAAGGCCCAGGACCTCCCCCTCTGCCGTGCCTCCGCACCTCTGATGCAGAGTACCACTGCAGTCCTGGACATCAGCCACCACAGGTAAACGGAGGAAGGAAGTCCAGCACTCAAGCTCTGCTGGAGAACCCCTCAGCTTTCCTAAGGGGCAAAGGGCCTTTAAGCACTGCTCAGTGAAAAGACTGCCACCAAGCTTGAGTGTGAAAAGCCCCGGCCAGGAACTCGGTTTGCATAAGGCACAAATACAAAGACACCAAGAATTCCTCAATACCCCAAGAGTATTTCCGGACCAGGAAAGACTAAACAATGAAGACAGGCGCCAAGGGCAGCCATGCACTCACCTCTGCCCTTCAATCCTGAGCCTGGATTTATCGCTAGCTGCTGGGTCTGAACCCTGGTGCGGCCCAGGGCTGGAGCTGATCCCAGCAACAAGGAGTGTTTTCCCAGAGGAGCCAAGTGCCCAAGGCACGGGGCTGTGGCCATCAGAGGATCGCCTTGGGAACGTCCTTCCGCCGTTGGAGAGACTGGCCGGCCTGGGCTGCCTTTGTGGGGAAGGGTTGGCTCTCGGCAGTTGAACCCGTGTTTTTATTAAAGTTTATGCCGTTTTGCAGGATCGTCCTCCACCTCATTCAGACTCTCGCATATCAGCAAAGCTCTACCCATAGTTACAGCAGGGAAGGGTGTGCTACGGAGCTCCAGAGAGTCCACCTTCCGCCGGAAGCTGGAAGGACGTGCCCCCGCGCCCACTTCCTTCCACCCCTTCCACTTCCGGTTCCGCCGACTGGCTTAGCCGGTTGCCGCATTTTGGGCTGCAGGGAGTTCTGTCAACATGGCGGGTACTCTGGGCCTCTTGGTTGCTGGGCGCGTCCGCGCTGTCGTCGCTCGCTGTGGTTTCGCGACCCGAGGGGTGGCAGGCCCAGGCTCTATCAGCCGCGAGCCGGACCCCGATTCCGACTGGGAACCGGAGGAGCGGGAGCTGCAGGAGGTGGAGAGGTACCAGGTCCTTTCTGGACCCTCAGCCTGAAGGAGGGCCTCCCGCCCCGGCGATCCAGGCCGCGTCTCCTTGGCGCCGGGGTGTCCAGCCGTTGCATTTGCAGCGGCCCTTGTTTCTTATTTTGATCAGAGACGCAGGGGCAGGTATTCAGCTCCTTTGGGACCACGAGTCCCTTCACCAGTGACGCATTTCATCACCCGTTTAGAGAGTTCAGCTTGCCCAAGTTCTAGGTGTTAGATTTCTGGGGCGGTGAACAAAGAGGAGGGCTGGCACTCCGTGATTTAGCCCGAGACTCTTCAACCACCCAGCTTGCTTCCACGCATGGCTTCTGCCATTGGTTCTCTTCTCCAGCGCCCTGAAACGGCAGAAAAAAGCCATCCGGTTCCAGAAAATTCAGAGGCAAATGGAGGCGCCGGGTGCCCCGCCCAGGACTCTGACGAGGGAAGCCATGGAGCAGATCCGGTAAGACCCCCCTGGTGTCTGGGTCTGCTGCATTGGGAAGGGAAGGATACTGGGCCAGATCATGTGGTGTTTTTTTATTTTTATTTTCTTTTATTATCATTTGAGATTTCTTTTTAAAAAAGATTTATTTATTTTTAGAGGAGGGGAAGGGAGTGAGAAAGGAGAAAACCATCGGTATGCAAGAGATAACATCATTGGGCTGCGCTGGCACGCCCGCTACTAGAGACCTGGCCCGCGTCCCAGGAATGTGCCCTGACTGGGAATGGAACCTGCGGCCTTTCAGTTCAAGGGTGGGCACTCAATCCACTGAGCCACACCAGAGGGCTCAGATTTCTTTTTTCTCATTTATTCCTTTTTTTTGTTTTTAGAGTGAGAGAAGAAGGGAGAATAAGGAACATTAATTTGTTGTCCCATTTTTAATATATTCATTGGTCGCTTGTATGTGCCATGACCAGACCTCACTTGGGGTCTGGGACCCCACTCTCACCAGCTGAGCTGCTGGGCCAGGGCTCATGTACAATTTCTTAAAGTAAAGTAATATAATGAACTGCCATAACCCTGTCGTCTTGATTTAAATGGTTTTAACATTGTGACACAGTTGGCTCATTTTGCTAGAATTTTAAAATAGTCAATTGCAGACCTCACAGCATTTAAACGCTGCATAGGGAATCAGGACGTTCTTCATCTAAGAACCAGGGATGGGAGTTTTCGTGGTTATGCCCGTTTTTCTGAGAAAAGGATCTATAGCTAAGAAAATCTTAAAGAGATCCTTTCTTAAATTTTAAGTTTTTTTGTTTTGAATAGATTATGTTATATTTGGTTCAAAATTAGAAGAGAATAATACGGTATACACACTGAGAAGTATTAATCCCAGCCAGTTTCCTGTGGGTGCCATTTTAACAGTTTTGGGGGCTTTTTTCTAGGTTTCCTTGTGGAAATAAAGCAATTATGATTGTAGATTTTTATTCCCATCTTAATCACAAACAGTAGGATTCTATAAATACATGCTGTCTGTACTTTTATCACTTAATATCTTTCCACTTCAGAAGAGAAAGCTCTTTGTTTTTTATAGAAGTCATAGTAAATCATGCTGTGGTTAACCAGCCTTTTATAACGGGTCCTTGGGTTGTTTCCCCTCAGTTGCTGTCGCAAACAGTGCTCTAGTGCGGCGACTTCCACCTGCTGTGCCGCAAGAATTTTTAAAACATGCAATATCTGACTATTTAGTCAGGGGCACTGACCTCTCTTTCCTTGGATTATCAAAGGAAAACGTGACAACAGTCAACACAACAACAGCCATCCTGTGTGAATGAATCAAAATAAGCCTTTTTTTGGTCAGGTTGGCAAAAAAATAAAATTTATTTTTGGTGTGCCCCAGAATTGTAGTAATGAGTTTATGTGTGCTGTGAGGTGAAGAGGTTGAAAATCACTAGTGAATAACTGCATACGCCACATCTGCCAGGCGGAGTGGTTTTGTACATTCCCAGAGCAGAGTTGCTGGGTCCAGGGAGATGGATTTGCATTGTGATACGTGTTCCTAAATGGTCACCCTGGGCTATGTGCCGTGTTCCATTTTCGTCAGAGTGACTGTGGGACTGAGACTTAAAGCTTCTGTAGAACTGGTCAAGAAGACTTTGTGAGCCTGTAGCTCCTCCTCTCGCCATTGGCTTCCTCTCCTGCCTGCCACAAAAGCTTTTTCCTACCTGGCACATCCCCTTTTGTGGTCTGTAAATTTCCTTTTACTTCAAAGAGAAAGCAGGCCATTAGGTAGGAGTCCTTCAGAGCTTCTTCATCTTCCTTCCTGCTTCCCATCTCAATCCTGTACTCTCTTCACGTCGCAGAGGAAACTTGTCCAGGACTAACCCTCTGCGTGGTCTAGGTCATGGCCCTACCTAATTCCTCAGGGACCTACCTCTGTCAACTTCAGGTTTTCCTTTATTTTGTTCCAAGCAGGCTGCCCGCCCTTGCTTTTTGTTTTGTCTGGGAAACAAATCCAGGCGTGACTGACACTGTGCTTTTGCCTCCCTAACATTTCTGCAGTGTTTGGCCTCGTAGTCAGCTCTTGTAAAATTCTCCCCCCCCTTGGCCCACGTACCACTTGCTTCTGTTTTTAGAGCTGCTTTTCTCTTTCCTTCCTGAACACCCCTTCTTCCTCCTGTATGTTAAATATTGCTGTTTTTTTAGAGTTGTATTCTCAGTCATTTTATCTCACTCCGCATATTTCCCTGCCTAATACCAGCCTCCCACGTGGCTTCAATCACCTATGCTGTTGGCTTATGACTTCCAAAGCCATCGTCTTCAGTCCATGTTTTTCTTCTGACCTCCAGCTGTTCATCTCTGTTTGGATGTTACACAGGCTCCTCCAACTCAGCGTGTACAAAATAGAATTCATCACTGTTCTGGACAGTTTAATTCTGCTTCTGATATGGCTATAACCCTGACTGACCCCACAAGGCACCCAAGCTAAAATCCTGAACCTCAGCCTCCTTCCTCACCGACCAAGTTCTACCACGTGGCCCTCCTAAAATATTTCTCAGGTCTCTCTCCTCCTCTGCTCTCATTGCCACCACCTCAGTTCATCTGTCTGGATTATTCTGACAGCCTATTGCCCAATCTCGCCACCTCTGGTCTTGCCACTGAATGGCTACCACTGGATTGAGCTTCAAAATGAAAGTTTGCTCATGGCATTCCACCCCTTAAAAGCTTCCCGTGGTTTGCTGTTGCTTTGGGATAAACTCCACACTCCTATGCGTGGCGTGATCTTGCTCCTGCCTTCACTGCCAGACGAGTCATTCCCCAGGAAGATGGTGTTCTTCGCATTTCACATGCTCCCTCTACCATCAGTATCTTTGATCTCTTCTTCCTCCCCCCGCCCCTGCCCCCACCAGCTTACTAACTCCTTTTCATCCTTTCAGACCGGCTCTAACATTGGCTTCCCAAAAGAAGTTCCTGGGCCACACTGCAAGTGTTGTGACAGCCTGGTGTGGGGTCTCCATGGTGGGTGCTCTCACAGCATCTTGTGCTGTGAAACTTCTCACAGTGTTGTTGCTTGTTAACATGTTTGTCTTGGCCACTGGATTGCATGTTCTTTAAAGGGAAGGCCAGTCTTCACGTGTTCACAGGGATTGACGGGCTGCTGTGCAGTGGGGGGAGGTCGGTTGACGTGAAACACGGTGATTAACAGTGGCTGGGCGTTGCTGCCAGTGCACAGGAGTGGAACGCAGCCTAGTTTGCAGCTCCTGTCCTCATGAATTTATCACTAATGTCATCAGTCAGCTGTCCCGAAAGAAGCCGTGACAGTTTGAAAAACTGCTTTGTTTTCCTATAGGCACTTACATAAGGAATTTGCAGAGTCCTGGTCAGTCCCCAGGTTGGCGGAAGGCTTTGATGTTAGCACCGATGTGATCAGAAGGGTTTTAAAGAGCAAGTTTGTTCCCACATTGGAGCAGAAACTGAAGCAGGATCAAAAAGTCCTTAAGAAAGCTGGGCTTGCCCACTCACTCTGCCAGCTTCCATGCTGTGGGGATACCTGGAAACTGCTTCCTACAGGCTGCTCTGTGTCAGGAGGTGCAGCCTCGTCCCAAGGCCAGGGTCACAGCACAGCTTTGAAGGTGATAGAACCGAATACTCACAGCACAGATGCACCGAGGAGACAGAAGAGAAGGAATAACGGGATCCAGAGCCTGGAGAAGGAGCACTTTGTGCCTGTGGCTGCAGCCCGGGGTCATCAGAGAGAGCTGCAGAAGTATCCCACCACGGATTGCAAGGGCACCAGAGGAACCAATTGTGCTGGGTTGCCAACTGCAAACAAGCTGGAGGAGTTGAAGGCAGGAGAGCTGGGTGGCCAGAACTTCAGCAGCAAAGTAGTGCAGCGGGGGCGAGAGTTCTTTGACGACAATGGAAACTTCCTGTATAGAATTTGAACTGGAGCTTGACTTGTGGAGATGCCACTGAAACACAGCTGGGCAGATGTGTTTGTGTTGCCTGGGTTTCTGGGTATCGATTAGCCACCTCGAAATAAGAGGAAGTGATGAGTCCGGAAATGAAGGAAAGAGTTGCTTGGGTTTCCATCTGACAAGAGTCAGTGAACTTCACAGGGCAGCTTCACAGGTGTGTATGGGGGCAGCGTGAATGACTGGCTGAGTACAGTCCAGCTTCCTGGAGCTTGGCTCCTTCTGGTCTGGCCCATGTGGATATTCAGTACTCACCCGTCTCGCTCAGGCTCTTTGTGTTTCAAAACCAGCCTGTATTGCATGTGTTAGGAATTTCTATTGTACTTGCAAAGTATGTTTTGGAGGAATTGAAATGTTGGCCTTCTGACTTTACTTCTTGATTAATGAACACTAACAGTTCTGAAACTGCTTAGTCAATTGGTTGTTTTCATTATGTGCAAAATAAACTGAAATGTAGTGGTCTGTTCGTCGGTTCTGTGGGGTGGGAGGATTTACCTGTGAAAGCTGGTGAGGGAGGGAAGAGGCAAAGGGTCCCTTGTCATTGAACATTGGTAGGGAGATGGGGCCAGAGGAACCCCCAGCAGAGAGCTCTGGGTCACTGCTCAGCGTTGGAATTTGACAGGTAAAAAGGACAAGATTTTTTCTTAGTTGCTAAGGTTATAGAAGATCAAGATGTGTGTGGGGTTTGATTTTTTTAAATGCAAAGTAGGCAAAGGGTTTGGGGCCCTCATCTCCAATCCCTTTCAAAAACTTAAAGCAGTACCTTTTCAGGTTTTCACATCTTGGTGAGCGTGTTATGATGGAGGCAAGAACAGATAACAGGCCCCTTTTAACAAATGGCACCATCTCAAAGGAATGCGGATATGCCTAAGGCACATGACTACTAGTACTTGAACCCAGGTTTGGTCCTTAACTCAAGGCCTTTAAAATTGGAGACACTTTTTTTTTTTTTATAACAAAGATTGTCGTAGAGATGGAATGAGACGTGCAAGCAGCAGGAACCCAGTGGCAGTTTTCAACCATGGCTCATTTTAACAATTTACAGCAAAGATTGATTATTCAGAGCTTAAATATATGCAGGGTGTTTAACTGATATTCCAAGCCTGTTTATTGATGGCCTGTTTGTGAAACCTTCCTATTTCCAATGTCATGAACAGCCATTATAATATCGTTGCTTACTGCTAACTAGAGCATTTGTTCGGTTTAAATGGCCTTATCACCTGCCAATCACAGGAAATCCAGATGTTGGTAACGCATCATTGGGCGGACAAAGGCCTTGTTCTCGCTGGTCTTGGTAGTTTCTAGTAAAAGCTTATCAATGTTACAATTTTAAAAGAATATGGTCATTTGCCGTTAGAACCTTTCAGTCGTTTAAGAGGTGCAAGATGCTTTTTGACTTTAAATTTGCGGTTCTAAGTCGTGCAAATCATTTGTCCGTGCCCGCTCCCCAGCGGGCTATGGAAAATTTTAGCTGTCGTTACAAACTGGGATAGGTATTCCATTTACCTCATCCTCTGCTACAGTTCACTAAGCTTGAATCTTCCCATTCTTGCACGTGTCGGTCTGAGGCTTTTGCCCTTCCTGATTCTTCGTCCCCAGGTTTTCACATGGTTGGCTCCTTGTCATTCAGGACTCAGGTCAAATGTTACTTTCGTAGGTTTTCCCTGATGACCAGATCTCAAGCATCTTCAAGTTCTATCACCACAGCCTGTTTAATCTTCCCCAGTATTTGAAAAATACTACCACTGTATCTGTGATTACCCACCCGATCGAATGTAGACTGCACAAGGGCAGGAGACGTCTGTGTTGCCGCAGTTCCAGCCCCCCCAGGATAGGTTTTAACAGGGGTGAAGAAATGGTTGGGGAACCTGATACCAGACAGCCAGTCCACAGCGGCAGAAAGCCTCGCCTTTCACCCTTTTGCAGCCTCCCATGCAGATAGCAGTCAACAAGGCCTGAGCTCCCTCCTGTCAATGTGCCTTGGATTCTAACCCGCAGGGGCACAGGTGCAGTGTCTGGTGGAGGGAGCAGCAGATGGCAAGGTTCTGCTTGACCTGGAGAAAAAGCAGCTGTGAGTAGAGTGGACATCTCGGAGAAACCTGGGGGCCAAGCTCAAGAGGCTGATAAATGACAACAGAAGGGATTTAAGTCCCCATGCTCTGGAGCCAGTGTGTCTCATCTGTCCTGGGCAGCCTCGGCCTTTCTGCAGCTGAGATTCAATCCAACAAAGAGAGGGTGGAGGGAGAAAAGCTCAGTATCAAATGCTAGATGAACTCTTGAAGCCCAGTGCGAGCACGGAAGTAGTTTTTTACTTGATCTTACAGAATTTTTCAAATATACAAAAGTAGGGAGACTATTGTAACAGAATGAACCCCTGTGTACCCATCACCCAGCTTTAACATTGAACATGTGGCCAATCTCTTCGTTATCCTGCACTTGCTGCACATTTACCCCTGGCTTAAAATAAATTCCAGACATCATGTTTCATCTACGTCTCAAAGAGCCAAGGACTCCTATTTAACATGGATATATACACCATTACTGTAACTTGTTTTAGTAATTCCTTAATTTCAGCTAGTATCATGACGGTACTCCTACTGTTTCACAAATGGCTTTTATGGTTTATTCCTTTGACTCAGGATCCATGCAACAGTGCGTTGTGTTGATGTGTTCCAGAAGCCTCTTATTCTGAAGTGGTTTCCCCTTCTGCTTTATTCCCCTCACTGCTTGACAGGTCATTTGTCCCGTATAACTTCCTGCATTTGATTTCATCCTGGTGATGGCGTCTTCTAACATGTTCTCATTACCCTCTACATTTCCTATGAACTCATAGCTCGTCTTGAGGCTTGATCATGTCAGAGTGTTGGCAATGGGTGGTGCTCTGCACTTCCTACTCACCTGTGCAGGAGATGAGGGTGTGATGTTACCATTGATTACTGAGTTCAGGCTATTGTCAGCAGGATCTATTCCTTATGAGTCTTTAAGTCCTCCCCACCAAATAGGTAGATATAATTACCATCCTCCCTGAAAATTACCTAATTTCTCTTTCCAGTTATCATCCCAAAATGAAGCACTTTTCTGAATTTTTTTCAACACAGATTAGTTTGTCCTGTTCTAGAACTTTACGTAAGCGGCGTCACACAAATGCCTCCCTCGTTCTGGCTTCTTTCATTTATTCACTTGTTTTTATGAATACGTCATAGCTTATCAACCCATTTTCCCATGAAGGGCATTAATGAATCAAAACCCTGGTATCCAAAGGTCACAGCCGGCGGGACTTTTAGCTGCCATTGGATCCTAACGCGTTGTCATTTCCCTCCCCAACCCAATCCCACTCCCCAACTCTCCGAGTCTCGCATGCACCTCGGAAGCCAGAGAGCTGCCGCACGCCCCTAAGAGGAGTAGGTTTGATTGACAGTCAAGATCCCCACGATCAGCGCTCTTCAGTCTCCGGTTGGTTTCACCCAGTGTACGAAGTTCTGAAAATCGAGCAAGTGCCTAAACCTTGCTTTAGTGAGCTAGGAGAATCGAATGTGCCCTTAAACACTAGTTTTATCATAGGAGCACACCCCTCTGGTCAGAAATGAGACTTGACCTTTGAGGCGCTGAATTCCGTTTTGAAATGTCTCTTCCAAGACACCGTCCATTTCCTATATACGCCAAGGTACCGTCCGGGGAGGAGGACTTCCGGAACTGCCGGAAGTCTCTCCTGTGGGCCGGGAGGCGGGGTTCTCTGCAGCAGCGAGGACTGAAATCCCGCTGCTGACGCGCAGCGGGGTGCTGTTAGGGCTGGGTCGGGACGCTGTGGCTGCAGGCCTGAGACGAGGGTAACCTGAGGCGGCGGAGGTGGCCATTCGTTCCTCAAGCGCAGCTGAAGAGCGAGGGCCCCTTCGGGGGCTCTTTCGAAGTCCGTGCCCAGGCCTGAAGGAGAGCCACCCTGCGCTTACCCGGGGCTGCTGCCAGCCCTGTGAGCGGAGGGCGAGAACCCCTTCTGACACCCCGCCGCCATGGCTTTCCCCCATCGGCCGGACGCCCCGGAGCTGCCTGACTTCTCCATGCTCAAGAGGCTAGCCCGAGACCAGCTCATCTACCTGCTGGAGCAGGTCAGTGCCCGCCGCGCCGGGGGCCTTTGCTGCGCGCACTGGACGCGTGGTTCTTCCTGGCTGACTCCCCTTGAGCTTGTTCTTTCTTGGCCTTTCGTGTTGTCCTTGGAGCTTCTGGGGCAGGCCCGAAATGAAGCACCAGGGAGGAAAACCTGGGACCTGGCCAGAGTCCATGGAACACACCTTTTTCCCATAGAGGCAAGGGATACAGCACTGGTGACAGGCATCACTGGGAAGGAAAGGTGGTTAAGACATCTCTTAGGGAGCCCACACTCCAGGAGGAGCCGTATGAAACACGAATGGCCACACACAGCGTATCCTGTGGTGAGGGAGTGATAGCGAGTGAATGGCTGCATTGAGGATACACAGTCATTTCTAACTGCAGTGATCTAGGAGTTTCAACGAGCTGGAACGTGAAGAATAAGCATATTTTTCTTGGAGATGGGAGACCACGTTCCCGGGAAATTGGTAGGAGCAAAGTTGAGGAACTGGGGAAGGATGAGGCATTTACAGGGGAGATCGTGATCACACATTACACAGTAGGCAGCCACTGAAGGACTCCTCCCGCCCCCCTTTGTGGCACGAAGCTGTACTTGAAGGTGATTCTCATAGCCATGAGAGGAGGCGGGTAAATGGCCAAGCACAAGGGCAATTTGGAGACCATAGGTCAGACTGAGGTAGTAAAGGCCCATCCAAAATTAGTGACCCTGGGAACGGAGGGAAATAATGGAGTTTTAAGTCACCGTGGAAGAAGATTCAAAGACTTGCTGATTGGTTGTAAAGGTTGAGAAGCAAAGCTGAGCTGGAGATTTTAAACATGAGTTAATAGGAAAGTGATGCTGCTATTATAATTGCAAATAGAATTGTTACATACATAGTTTTTTTAATGTCCATGCTTCCAGATAGCTTGAAAGATCCTTGAGGATGGAACGTGTCTGTTTTGTTTAACACTGTACACCTTGTGAGAGTCAGGCACGTGGCTCGTACTTGATAAATATTTGTTGCATGGACATTGAATGGAAATGAACAAAAGAATTAGAAAGAGGAACAGGTTTGGTGGGGAAAGTTCCTTAGTTTGGGTTTGGATAGGGTGACGGTAAGAGCTGGTAGGAACTGCTGCTTGTGCCATCCAGCAGATGGAACCGGAGAGCTGCAGCCAGGGTGGAGATGGGGACTTTGGAGAACCTCGGGGGAGGGGGGGGGGGGATCCAGGGCCATGTTTTATTTCACTTTTCTGTGCCCTGATTTGCACAGGAAATTCTCTCAACAGATGTGAGGAATTGAAGAGGTGCTAGTTAAAGCCACTGTCCCAGGTGAGAGCCACAGGGAAGAGAGTAAATGAGACCAAGGAGAGGAACTTGTAAATGCAGCGCTGGTGGGGACGAGTGCCACAAGGGCGACTCAGCATGGCCAAGTGGATCCCAGTGCAATGACATCCTTTTCAAACTAACTTTTCTTAGTCCTTGTCAGTGGGCACTACTGTTCAGCCGTGAACTCTCAGAGTCGGCTTTAACTCTCCTTCCCCCCCATACTTGACTGAACCAGTTACTGAGTCCTTTGGACATTTCCTTCTGCCTGACTTCTTAAAATATAGTGATTATAAAGCAGTATTTACACAGTATGGGAAACATACAAGATAAAGGAAAGTACAAAGAAAAAATCACTTAGATGCAAGCATTGTTAACACAGTTCATTTCTTTCAGTTATTTAAAAAATTCTGTTACACATTCCATGTGTCTTGTAAAGAACCTGTTTTGTTCACACCATCAGCCAGCCTAACTCAGGTCCTCGCTCACCGCCACATGCTTGAGCTGCTAGGACTGTCGCATTAACCCTATAACCGGGCTCTTCCTCCAGGTTCCCCTGTCTCCAGCCTACTTTACCCACAGTTCCCAGACCCAGCTCACGGAAAAGGAGGCTTCAGTGCACAAGAGCTTCCTGTTTTCCCTGTTCCGTACAGGGTCAACTCCAAACTCTCTAGCCTGGCATTTGGGGTCAGGCCCAATTCTAGACGACTGTTTGCGAGACTCCCTTACATCGGGGTTGAGAACCGCTGCCCTCCACGTGCCTGTGCGCCAGCCACACTGAACTGCCTGCTTTGCTCTTACCGTTCCGCCTGTTCCCTTTCCCCGGGCTTCGCTGGGTTGCCCCCTTGCCGTGTCACTGCCAGCGCCCGCCCCACTTGTCAAGGCCTCACTGAGAGGAAACTTGCACTAAGTTCCTTCCCCTTGCCACTCAGTGTGACCTTTCCTTCCCCCAGCCAGATGACAGCCTCATTAGGAGTGGTGATGCTGGAATCAGGTGACGGGGATCTGGGGTGGGGGAGTGGTTTTGTACTTACAAGAAAAAAGCTACTTAAAAAGAGATTTGGCAGCTCAAGGAGTTGCAGAATGCCAGGTGGGGTTTGGTTTTCTTTGCCTTTGTCCAGCAGGACTGGGATTATTGGGAGACACAGTGGTGAAGAGGGGCAGTGACGAAGGACAAGGTCACAGGCTGAGTTGGAGGGCTAAGGGACAAGGGGTGAGCCTCAGAAAGAAGGTGAGGTATTTTCCTGCTGGTACAGAAAATGAGCAGACAAAACAGGTGACCACATAGAGAAACGTGCTCTGTGGGTACAAAGCAGCAACAAACAAGGCACTGGGGTAGAAGACGTCTCGGCCCTTCCTGCCCAGAGACCGTGCTTCTGTTCACTGCGGGCGCGTGAGCTCCCACCGGGGAGGGAGCTTGTGTGACCTGGGAGTGGCCCAGGATACTGTGTCTCCTTCAGCTTCCAGGGAGAAAGGACCTGTTCATCGAGGCAGACCTCATGAGCCCTTTGGATCGAATTGCCAATGTCTCTATTCTGAAGGTACCCGCCCTTTCTTCCAGGTGGGCTCAGGCCACGCCTCCCTCATTAAGCAGTTTTCTTTTGACGAACAGCACAAATTACTGAGGAGTGACCACCCTCACAGGGTACAGAGAGGGTAGCCGGATTGGGTGCTGGGGGCGGCGGGGAGGGGGGAGGGGGGCACGGGGGGGGGCAGGGTCGCTGCGGTTGTCCACATTGTTTTTGGTGTTTTGTTTTTGGTTTTTCTGTGGACAGTTTGAGGAAGGTTCAGTGCGTGGTTGGCAGGCAGACAGCTGGATTT
Organism: Desmodus rotundus; assembly: GCF_022682495.2. Taxonomy (NCBI): domain Eukaryota; kingdom Metazoa; phylum Chordata; class Mammalia; order Chiroptera; family Phyllostomidae; genus Desmodus; species Desmodus rotundus. Next base: position 35,291,757 of record NC_071396.1, read on the forward strand.
CCTGAATCAGCATAAATAGGTGGCCAGTCCTCTGGGTTTACATCAAGCTGTGGGGTTCCAAGCGCCCCATGTCCCTTGTCTTGTTGGGTTCTCTCTGCAGCAACACGAAGTAGACAAGCTGTACAAGGTGGAGAACAGGCCAGCCCTGAGCTCCAGTGAACAGTGAGTGCGTGGGGGAGCCGAATTGGACTCCAAGCCGGAGGCTGTCCCTGCACGCTTGTCCCTGCATGCTTGTCCCTGATGAGTCCCTGGCTGAGATCTGGCCCTGGGATGTTTGCGATATGGTTCCCTGCCCTGCTCTTTCACAGTTGCGTGTGAGGTTCCACCTCGGCCCCTTCATCGGTCTCCCCTTCTGCAGCCTCTCCCTCCCTTGCCGCCTTCTCTCTCTGACCCAATCTGCCGTCTCTAACCCAGTCTGCCATCTCTGACCAGATGACACTTTCAAAATATCGTCACTGCGCTCTTCTCAAGAACCAGAAAGTCTTCCCTTTCTTTCTGAGTAAAGTCCAAATTGCTCATTGCAGAAGCCAAGGGTGTCTCCAGTGGGGCCTCACGTTGCCTTTCCGGCCAGGCCTCTGCTGGATACGGGCTGGCATGTGCTTCCCAGCTCCGCACATGTGCCTTCGCCCTCTTGACCACTCCATCCACACTGCCCGAGATGCCCTCCCATCATTGCTGCTCCCGAAAACAGTACCCAGCCTTCAGAGGCTGCTCCACCTCCTCCAGGGGGCCCCACTCCTGGATTTCCAGGGTGTTGGGTATCGGTCCTATTCTCTTAACACAGTCACACACTACCTGCTGTCTGGTTTTTGTTTTTCTTTTTAATATTTCTCAATCTTAAGTAATGCACATCCTCCCTTAGAGGAAAAACTCTCCAGGATACATGGGGAATGCATTATTGAACACCAATTCAAAAACATTTTATATACCTTTTGTATGGTGTTTTTTAAAATTTTTATTGTTATTCAATTACAGTTGTCTGCATTTTCTCCCCATCCCTCCACCCCATCCGAACCCACCTCCCACCCCCGCCTGCACCCTCCCCCTTGGTTTTGTCCATGTGTCCTTTATAGTAGTTCTTGTAATCCCCTCTCCCCACTGTCCCCTTCCCACTCCCCTCTGGCTACTGTTAGATTGTTCTTAACTTCAGTGTCTCTGGTTTGCTTTTTTCTTTTGTTGATTATGTTCCAGTTAAAGGTGAGATAATATGGTATTTGTCCCTCACCGCCTGGCTTATTTCACTTAGCATAATGCTCTCCAACGGTTTTTAACACTTCTTTGACACTTTATACATATTTGCGTCCTGTTTTGCCTGGTAGATTGTAAGTTATTTGGGAATAGGAACTCCTGGGTGCCCCATAGGGCCAGATAGTGTCCCCCGCCGAGCACAGTGTCCCTGTCCCCGCAAGGGGCCCAGTTGTGGCGAGGCTGAGACCTGTGGGCCTGTTGAGAGGAGCGGACGGTGGAAGAGGTGGCGTTGTGTCAGTTTTAGTTGGTGCCATCGCCAACCTCATGACCTTTCCTCCCTGAGTTTGGCCCCTTCTCTCTCCAGACTGTGCTTCCTGGTCAGACCCCGCATCAAGAACGTGCAGTACATTGCCAGTGAGTATGCGGGCCATGGGCGGGGCGGGGACACCTGCCTCCTCGCTCCTCATTAACACGGGGCCCGTGGCTTTCTGGGTCGAATTCCCTCTGTCGTAGGTCTCGTCAATGCTGACAAGCTGGCCGGCCGGACCCGAAAATACAAAGTGATCTTCAGCCCTCAGAAGGTGAGTGGATCCTGGTGGGAGAGCCCGAGGGCAGATGGGATTCAGGACTAGGAAGGGATGAGGGCCAACAGCTCCATCTCCCTCGAAGCAAGTTACGTGCGACTGAACAAGCACCTGTCACTGTCTCATTAGCATAAAGCTGACTGCTTAGCAGAGGGCCTGTCACCAGACTGCCCCAAATGTGGACTGGGGACTGAGAGGTGGCCCCCACACAAGTCACATGAGAAGACTGAGCCCCAGAGTGCAACCTGCTGTGTTTTCCTGCTAGCACTGACTCCTGCGCAGGAGCGGCCGACGACCCTCGGGCTTTTCAGTGGCTTTCCCACTGCAGCCCCTCCATAAGAAATCTGCTGAACTGTGGACTCCCTGTGCTCGGCCTTTCCTCACACAGGGCAGAGACCGTGTGACTGCACCCCAGCTGGTGTGAGCTGAAGCCCACGGCCACACAGTGAGGTGGCAGAGCCGGGCTAGGTCCCTTGGGCCTGGTCGTGGGCTCTCTTTTCCGCCTGCGTCCTCCTTTCCTGGACAGGCCACCCACTTTAAATGCACATGTGTGCCACTGACCCCCAAGGCTGTGCCTCCAGGGGTCCCATAGACATGTCCCAACCAGAGCGCCCTCTCTCTACCCCACTGCTCTCACCCCCACCTTCTGTAGCTGTCCTGCCCTCCCCCTCCCTGCCTGCAGGACTGCCCTCCCCTGATAGCTGGAGCGCCTTCTCCATTGCAGAGCTGTGCTGATCAGCACACTCCACGCGTACACGAAATGGGTGACAGGGAAGCTCAGCATTAGGCTCGTGATTCTAGTGGTTTCTTGACCTAAGCGTCTGGGTCCTCCTGTGGGGTTCAGCAGCTGCTGTCCTCATCGGGGACCGTAGAGGACAGCAAGGGCAGGGAGCGCTGGTTGCTGATCGGCCTCCTTTCCTCCCACAGTTCTATGCCTGCGAGATGGTGCTGGAGGAGGAGGGGATCTTTGGAGGTGAGAGGAGAGCGTGAGTGACGGGGCAGCAGATGCAGAAGGAATAATTGTCCTTCCCCATCCCCTCCCGTTCTGTCGCATTCCTGTTGGCCCAGCAGGAGGAGCGTCCCTGAGGATGGGAGCAGGGGGATAGTGGGAGGGCACGCTCTGTCCTTCCCTCCAAGACGCCCCCAAGAGAAGCTGTGCCCTCCCTCCCTGGAGTGTTCCTTACTGCATTCTCCATGCAACCCTACCTAGTGGTGGCCCTCCCTGCAGCACATCCTGCAGTGGCTGGAATGGTCCCCACCCTGCGCTTTTTCCCCACCCTGATCTTATTAGAGTCTAAGCCTCAATGTCACTTCCGGAGGGTTCTTTCCTGCACCCCAGTTAGAGCTTACACCCTGCAGTGTTTGTGCGCAGGGACCGCTGTTCTCGTTCTCTGCGGCCAGCTGTAATTATGTCTGTCTGGTGCGTGTCTCCTACTAGATGTCAGAATCTGCCCAGGAGATTGGGGGCGCATGTTCATTCTTTCCCCCTGCGCCCCCAGTGCCCAGCCTAGTGCCTGCCCGTGGGCGCCTTTCAGTCAGGGCCTACCACACTGTGACTGCCTGTTTCCTCGGTGTTCCTGGCCAGGACTCTTAAGGAAAACAGCCCCCTGATCACATCACTTCACGTGACAGGCTGTTGTGCATGTGTCTCATTGGTTACCAGACTCTGGGCTCCTTTGGGCCTCAGGCTGTGGCTTACTCGTCCTCCAGCAGCTGTGCTTATCGCAGCCCAGGCATGTGCATGTGCTCCGGTGCCTTTGCACGGCTGGCCAGTGTGCGTGCCCGAGTGCACGGCACCACGTGCCTTCTGCAGGGAGGCTGAGGCTCTCTGTGCCCACAGATGTGAGCTGTGACGAATGGGCCTTCTCTCTGCTGCCTCTCGATGTGGATCTGCTGAGCATGGAGCTACCAGAGTTTTTCAGGGATTATTTCCTGGTAAATGGCGGGCCCTTGGGTCTTGGCATCGTCGATGGGAGGGGACAAGCAGGGGTCCAGTGGGCTGGCAATACTGATGTACTTTCATCCGACTCCCACGATTGTGTGTGACAGTGATCGGGAGATTGAGTGCCCCTAATTAGCGGGCATGGGACTTCCTTTGGGGACAGTCAGAGTGAACTCCCTCAAGTGTCCCCACAGCCTGCCTCTTGCCCCAGAGCGCCAGGGCCAGCACTTGCCAGGTCCGTCTGTCGGGTTGGCCTCCACCTCTGTGGCCCCTGTGGTCCCTGCAGGAAGGAGACCAGCGCTGGATCAACACAGTGGCGCAGGCCTTGCACCTTCTCAGCACCCTCTATGGCCCCTTCCCCAACTGCTATGGCATTGGCAGATGCGCCAAGGTGAGTGCTGGCAGGGCCCCCACGTCCCCTGTTCCCACCCCACCATGGGTTGTCCGGGGCATCTGTGGCAGGAGGCCTGTTCTTAGAGCAGAACTTGGGCGGCTGACAGGAAGGCCGGAGCCAGGGGTCCTGGGCAGCATTCCTGAGTCTCTATCTTGGGGATGGGGGTGGGTGGGGACAGGGGAGATTGGAGCAAATGGAACCAGAACAGGGAATATTGTTGGTAATTAGCTCCTGTCCTGATCAGCATGGCCCACTTAGTCGGACGTCGTCCTGCAAAGCAGAAGGTGGCCAGTTCGATTCCCGGTCAGGGCACATGCCTGGGTTGCAGGCCTGGTCCCTGGTTGGAATGGGAGCCAGAAGCAGCTGATTGCTGTCTCTCACACATTGATGTTTTGCTCATTCTCTTTCTCCTTCCCTTCCCCTACCTTTAAAAAGCAATAAAATCTTTTTAAAAATTTGCTCCCCTCTTGGGGTCCAGGGGAAGTGGCCCACGGAAAGGTGTTGGCTTCTGTAGGTTTGGGGCTACAGAGGGCCTGGGACCGAAGGTTAAGAATGTTTCATATTCCTCACAACTGTGTATGAATCTATAAACATCTCAAAGTAAAAATGTTGAATTAAAACAAAATTAAAAGTTTGAGGAGAAAAAAGTATGCCTTGACCCTGGCAGATGGCATACGAATTGTGGAGGAGGCTAGAAGAGGAGGAGGACGGTGAAACCAAGGGCCGAAGGCCAGAAATCGGACACATCTTCCTGCTGGACAGAGGTGAGCGGTGCTCAGCACACCTGTGTCCCCGGGCCCCAGAGGCTGTGGGGATGTGCAATGCGCAGACACTCGGGCCTGGGAGCGGCTCTTGAACTGACGCCGAGGGAACCGGGTGGCGGGCAGCACCAGGAGGCCCTCACAGCCAGGGGTCTCGGTTTCAGACGTGGACTTTGTGACGGCGCTCTGCTCCCAGGTGGTGTACGAGGGCCTGGTGGATGACACCTTCCGCATCAAGTGTGGTATGTGGCGCCTCAGCTCCTGGGGCCGCCTGCGGGGGACGCAGCTGGTAGCAGCGACCCAGGCTCTGGGCGTGCTCCTGGCTTGCGGATTGTTTGGAGGCCCTGTGATGGCAGTTCTGGGAAGGGTAGGAGAGAGGAGCTCCTCACAGAACCTCACGGCTGTCCCCTCTGCTCTCAAAGGGAGTGTCGACTTTGGCCCTGAAATCACGTCCTCTGAGAAGAGCCTGAAGGTGCTGCTCAATGCTGAGGACAAGGTGAGGGTGTGGGCACTCGCAGTGGGTCCCCGGGCTCTGCTCCCGCTTGGCTGAGGGCACCCACCCGGCGGGGAGAGGCCGAGTCCACAGGACAGAGGGGTCCCCACCAGTTAAGAGCGCACCCCAAAGCCCATAGCTGGTTTGACACCAAATGTTTGCTGCCAGCTCAGCACTCCTCTTGCTGTTGCCAGACGCGCTGAGCACCCTGTCACCCTGCCTGTGCTGTCACTGTGTTGCCGAGGTAGGAGGGCACGAGGTGCGGTTCTCTGCGCTAGCTCTTGCTGTCCCGGCCCCTCGCAGGTGTTCAGCGAGATCCGTAACGAGCACTTCTCCAATGTCTTCGGCTTCTTGAGCCAGAAGGCTCGGAACCTGCAGGCCCAGTACGACGTGAGCCTCTGAGCCCGGCCTCTGCTCTGGTTCCTCAGCAGCATCCTCCCCAAGGCTGCCCTGGCTACCCCTCTGATACCGTGACAGGGTCCCCAACGTGTCTCTTGGATCGGTGGAAACCAAGGGCGGGCAGTGGGTTCTCCTGTCCGAGGGCAGACACAGGTGACCTTAGGGGGACTTCCCCACAGCGCCGGAGAGGCATGGACATCAAGCAGATGAAGAACTTCGTGTCCCAGGAGCTGAAGGGACTGAAACAGGAGCACCGCCTGCTGAGTCTGCGTAGGTTTCCGCTGGGAGGCGGTGAGGGGAGGGGACCCCTGTTCATCTGGCAGACGCTGCTCTCCTCTGGTCCAGAGCTAGAAGTGCTTCTGCAGTTCGCCTTGAGATCTTTACTCTTCCGGACAGTAAAGGAATAACCTTCTGGAACCAGGAACGTATCAGTTGGCTTTTCATCCTCTCTGCAGATATTGGGGCCTGTGAATCCATCATGAAGAAAAAAACCAAGCAGGACTTCCAGGAGCTCATCAAGACGGAGCACGGTGACTCGTGGCCAGGCCTGGTTGCACTCGCTTCTGCCCCTGGCTCCCGTCCCCTCCCACCCCGAAGAGATGCCCTCTGGCTCCTTCCAGCTGATGCTGGCAGTGTGGAGTGCCAGTTCCTATTAGAAGTCTAGGGGTCCCTTAGACCAGGACGGAGAAGGAGATGGGAAGAGAGACACCTGTTAGCATAGAGGGCGGCAGCCGGCTGCTTCCCCGTGACGGGCTGTTCTGTGATTACCCACAGCGCTGCTGGAAGGCTTCGGCATCCGCGAGAGCACCAGCTACATCGAAGAGCACATCGACCGGCAGGTGGGCCGGGTCTGGCATTTCCAGCGGCCAGCCCCGCGGAAGGGAGGGGCAGACGTGTGTTACGGAATTTGAACTCTCCCTGGCTCTCTCTTCCTGTGTAGGTGTCACCTATAGAAAGCCTTCGCCTCATGTGCCTTCTGTCCATCACCGAGAACGGTGAGCCCAGGGCCCACGATCCCAGGCCGACACTGCCAAAGGGGGAGGAGCAGACATCCTGCCAGACAGGACACTTCCCTACAATTTTGTGGGTTCTTTCCTTTGTAAAATTAACCACTTTTTGTTTGGAGTAAAACATGTCCAGGCCACAGGGTCAGTTAGCATCCTTGCCCTCACAAGGATGACGTCCATCCCCTGGCTCTGGCCCCGGGCTGTCACACCTGAGGACTACAGGGGCGCAGAGCGGGGTGCAGCTCCGTCTTTGCCCCAGCTGCTCTGCCGCCTTCCACTGGCTTCTGGTAGAGATGCGGCCCTGGGGAAAAGCGCCAGCCAGCCAGCTCATGAGCGTTCCTAAACGCCCAGGTTCTCCAGCCTATGACGGCAGCCAGCTCTTGCCGTTGAAGGTGTCCAGCTGGGGAGTATTCTTTCAGGGTGCTCTCTGCCTAGAGAAGGGGTCTGCATCTTGTGAGTCCCCTCTGTTGTGGTTGGAGGCCCATTTCTTCTTACCTCAGTGGAGGGCCACATCCAAGACTGGCCTTTGGGGCTAGGTGACCCCTGCCTGTTCCTCAGCAGCGGTGGGACATGCCCAGCAGATCTGGCCCACAGCCAGGAAGAGATTCAGGGAAGTCCCGCCCCTCATCCTGCTTCCACACCAGCCCCCCCCAGCCCCATCCCCCGCTGGGATTAGCACTCAGTTCAGGGCACTCCCTTGCCTCTCCGATGCAGGCTTTCTCTTCAATAAGCCAGCTTCAAGCGAAGGGCCAGTTTAGAATCAACTGCAGGGTGCGAGGTTGACACCATTTACTGCATCTTTCCTCCTGATTAGGGTTTTCACATGGGGAGGAGGGCTGGTTGGTTGGTTGGTTTGGTTGTATGTTTTAGGGCGCCTCGGCTGGCTCACCAACCTGTCTTGTCTTCCTCACCCTCAGGTTTGATCCCCAAAGATTACCGGTCCCTGAAAACACAGTATCTGCAGGTATGGCCAGGAGAACGTCTTCCTGAGGTGCCTTGGTGGAGGGGGGCATTGGACAGTTTTGAAAGAGGCAAAAGAAGACACGGCCCCTCTCCTGTCCCTGTCCCCATCCTATCTCCCTCTGGGTGGTTCTCAGGATAGTCACCTTCCAGCAAGGAGACCCCGTCTATTGCCGGGTTCACCCTCTCCCCGGGTCCCACGGTGGGCTGCCAGTGCTGAGAGACAGAATTCAGCTGTTGGGCCAGGTGCTAAGTTCTTGCCCCCAGCTGCCCCTCACTGTAGCACTTTGGGGGGCAATGAAAACTGCCTCCCTTCCAGGTCTTTCTCTCAAGCTTCATCTCATTGGTGAGGCCGTCCCCACCATCCTTCTATCAGTAACTTTCTCTGGTTGTTAATAGTTCACGTTGCTTTTCTTCTTCTGGGTTTGGCATTTGGCTATCTCTGGTGAGAAAATATTTGATGCAAACAAGCATGAGCTCCTCAAGGCACAGATGGCATAGCCCCCCCCGCCGTTCCCTCCATGTCACTGAGCAGGGCTAGAGCCCGGGTGGGCGCCCAGTAGAGACTGACTGCGTTTCCTTCAGAGCTATGGCCCCGAGCACCTGCTGACCTTCTCCAACCTGCGGCGAGCGGGACTCCTCACCGAGCAGGCCCCTGGGGACACCCTGACAGCTGTGGAGAGTAGAGTGAGCAAGCTGGTGACAGACAAGGCTGCAGGTGAGCAGGGAGCACAGGAAAGCCCTTCCCCTCCTCAGGCAGAGTGCCCTGGGGCAGAGGGAGGGCGAGGAAGGAGAACTTGGTTCCTGCTGTACCGCCACCACTGCTGCTTCCACTTACTGACACTCGCCACATGCCAAGCCCGTTAGTTACAGCTCCTTGAGAAGGCGAGTTTGATCTCATTTAACAGAGGAGGAAGCTGTAAAAGAGGTTAAGAGGCTTGTCTAAGGTCCCTCTGTTACTCAGTCACATTGGACCCCGGGTCGGTTTGACCCCACGGCCCATTCACGTGACCAGTATACTGGGGTCACCCTGTAGGCCGTGTTTTGTAGGGAGCTGGCCCCCGTAGGAGGAGGAGGATGGGTACAGGTTGGGGGGTTGCTGAGTGTGCTGCTCAGGCCCAGGCAGCTATGGGCGGCTCGCTGGGAGGAGGGACAGGCCCTGCTGTTGGGGAGGAGGCGGGCCTGTCACTTCCCAAGTGGCGCGGCCTGTGCCAGTGCCGTGAGCCCGCAGACTCAGGTAAAGCCCAGCACAGGTTCCTTCCCCAGGGAAGATCACTGACGCCTTCAGCTCTCTGGCCAAGAGGAGCAACTTTCGTGCCATCAGCAAGAAGCTGAATCTGGTACGTGCGGCAGGGACGGACGGGGAGGCTGGTGTTCCATCCTCGGAGCGGGACTTTGGATCCAGGGAAACTCTTCTGTCGTTTTGTTCATATTAAGATCCTGTCTGTGGTAGCACAGTAACTCGAGCTTCATTTACTAATGAAGCAAGACACGCAGATTCGTTCAGTTAGTAAATGTGGAATGAGTGCCTGATGATGCCAGAGAACAGGCTAAGGGCCGCTGTAGTGACAGACGCACCCTGTGTCCCCTTGGGGCCCCGCAGAGGGGACCCTTCCCTCCAGGGAGCGTGAGCACTCAGTCAGGAGAGTCAGCAGCACCGACAAGAAGTCTTCTTTGCAGGTCACGCTGCTTCTCCCTTTAGTTGAAGAAAGAACCGCTCTTAGGGACCTGTCACTCTTCTCCGACCCTGTGAATGAGTGGAGAGCTGGGCTGTCACTTGCCTCATGGTGTCCCCTTTGCCCTCTAGATCCCACGTGTGGATGGCGAGTATGACCTGAAGGTGCCACGCGACATGGCATATGTCTTCAGTGGCGCTTATGTGCCCCTCAGCTGCCGCGTCATCGAGCAGGTCAGAGCCAGTGCCCCTCACTCCCATGTGTGTCCCACTCTCTGCTCTCTCCAGTCCCCAGGCTGTCGCAGGTTGTGACCGTGTGGTGACTAGCAAAAACAGTGATGTTTGGGCTGCGGCGACCTTCCTTCCCTACACCCGGCCCTGCCTTAACCCCGAAAACAGTGCCTCTGCCTTCCCAGGTGCTGGAGCGGCGGAGCTGGCAGGGCCTGGAGGAGGTGCTGCGGCTGCTCAACTGCAGCGAGCTGGCCTTCACAGGTGCGTGCTGGGGCAGGTGGGGCTGGGACAGGTAGGGGGTCCTGGCCGTGCCCCCAGGGCTCACGGGCTGGCAAAGAGCTGAGGCCAGGCCACTCTATGCAGACGTGACCAAGGAAGACAAGGCCTCCAGCGAGTCCCTGCGCCTCATCCTGGTGGTGTTCCTAGGTGGCTGCACTTTCTCTGAGATCTCAGCCCTACGGTTCCTGGGCAGAGAGAAAGGTAAGAGAACTGGATGGTGACAGCCGGCCTTCGTGGACGGGCTGTGGGGGACAAAGGGCAGCAGCGCTCAGGGAGGCCTCTCGGCTGCCATCTGTGTCTGTTCCCGGTGCTCCGGCCCTTGTGGGGCCTCTGACCTGCTTGCACTCACGGCTGCTGGTGCTTTTGGCTCCTCAGGGTACAGGTTCATTTTCCTGACGACAGCAGTCACCAACAGTGCCCGCCTCATGGAGGCCATGAGTGAGGTGAGGGCCTGAAGCTTTTGGGAGACGCGCTCCCCGCTGCTTTGCGACCAGTGTCCCCCAAGCACCCTGCTAAGCGCCGGCCGGCCACTCGGAACTTGTTCGGGATTCAGGGGCCTGTCAGAGGAGAGAGCCCGCTCCCCGCCCCAGGGTGTTTCTGTGTCTAGTTTGTGAAGCACAGGCCTTGCTGATAGGCTAGGGAGGAGGAGGGGGATCTCCTGCTAAGTCCTGTTTGGGTGTCACTGTAAATAAAGCCTCTACTCTGAAATGTAGCTTTTAGTCCTGGAGCAGCCCCTCCATCTGTGTCCGCGTGGGGCTCACGGGCTCTGCGGACCGGACTCCTGTCGCCCAGGCTCCGGCTCTTCCTGGAAACTTGCCAGCACTGGGGTCTCCTGAGCTGTAACAGGAGGACATGGGTTTCGTAGATGGTCAGTCAGCACGCTTCCAGCTCTGAAGTCGTGACCCATTACACTGTAAAAAAGTGTTTGTTATTATTTCAACCTAAGGGGCACCTTAATTTTCAGCGTTTTGTTTCTTGGTACAGAATGAAGGACTGTGTCCCATTAGGGCAAGTTCAGGCATCGGCAGGCAGTGCTCTGGTAGGGTCCCCAGGGTGGCCGTCCTTTCTGCTTACCTTTTCATATTCGTGCCCTAAACCCTGCCCGTCAGCCCTCTTCTCACACGATCTCACTGGCCATCAGCCTTCCCTTCTTGACATTCTTGTACTCGCTCCCATGACCGTCTGTCCGCCCACAGCCTCCTGGGCTGCACTTGGCTCCTTTGATTCCTCCCCTGCTGTCCCTGGTGCGGCATCTCCTCCCTCTCTGTCCCTCATTGTTGTCCCCTTCCAGAACTCAAGCCGCCGTCTCAGCACTGAGCCCCACACAGGCACTCCCACCCGGCCGCTCCGCAGGCACCACAAAGGCCACATCTGGAAGAAGCTCCCAACCCGAACCTCCTATCCCCACCTTAAGTACCTAAGTCTGTGCCTGCATTCCCTTGGCATGGCCGTCCTCCACCCGTGTTTTGTCTCTGTGAGGAATGATATCCTGCAGCTCAGATTTTTTTCTTATCCTCCACATTCACCTGGGCCTCTGCCCATTGTTTTTAAATGCTTCCGGTTCGTCCTGTCCTCCCCGTCCCCCTGGCAGAGGTACTTACATTCTTTGCCCAGGTTTTTTTTTTTTTTTTTTTTTTTTTAATATTTTATTTTTTATTTATTTCTAGAGAGTGAGAGCAACATCAATGTGTGGTTGCCTCTTGTGCACCCCCTACTGGGGGCCTGGCCCACAACCCAGGCATATGCCCTGACTGGGAATCAAACCAGCAACCCTTTGGTTTGCAGGCTGACACTCAATCCACTGAGCTACACCAGCCAGGGCTTTGCCCAGGTTTTTGCAAGACTGTCCCAATTGCTCTGCCTCCGACCTGTTCCCCCGTCCGCAGTACTGCCGCTTATGAAAAGAAAGATCTGAACCTGTGGTATCGGGTCGTCAAAAGTATTCGCTGCACAGAATGATGATGATGTATCTGCCTATTCCAAGAAAGGTTCACACCTCAAGTATCTAGTGGGAATTTGGACAGTGCTGTGTCCAGCTCTTGTGCAAGAGTAATGTCACTGCTGGCGGGGCTGGTAGTTTGTAGAAAGGACGAGTGGCAGTCAGAAAAAGACTCAGTGGCCGAGTGAATACGCAGTTACAGTGTGTGGCGCCCACCATCTTGAACACTGGCCGTAGCGTTATAGGATGTCCCTGTGAAAGGGTCCGGCACTTACACACACATTACACAGTGTTTTACATGCCGAGCACATGCTCACAGTGCCTCTGAATCATTCTGTGACTTGATTTAACTTCAGAACTGCAGCATAAAGGACTTGGTAGCAAGGTTGGCTTTCTGTGCATCCTGACTGTGCCGGCCCTGGGAATGTGCTTGAAGTCCCAAATTTTTGTAGCTTTCTGAAAACCCCTCAAGTTGACCAACAAAGAGGACCACAAGATTTACAAGTAGTGCCTGAGGGCCACCGCATTAGTGGGGAACATTCGGCACCCTGCTGGCAAGTTAAAGGATGTTTGAAAGCACCACTGAGGTTATTCTGCAAGAGAAAAACGTGGTCTTGAACGTGGAGCAAGCAAGCAAGCATCCTTTACTTTTCCTTCGTGGAAAAGGCAAAGGAGAGCATTTCCAGAGGTAACTGCCAAGTGTTGCGGTTTCCGTTGTAATCCAGCTAATGCAGGTCAAAGAAGGAGGTGCCACGTTTTGCCTAAGAAGCTTACAGAAAACAGCGACCCCCCCCCCCAGGGGTTCTTGTTCTAAGGTTCTTTGCCTGCCACCTCTAGGAATGGTGGCTTTCAATGCCAGAGTTTGGTAAAAAGGAAAGGAATTACTTAACTAAAAGTTACACAGGTTTAGAATATTGGCGGAATTGTGCCGTTAGATCTCACTCCCTTTAGAAACAAAGACACTCCCACACACACACAGTCCTGCCCTCCCCCTTTGCCCGGTCGGGCCAGGCCCACAGCAGGCCAGTCAGAGGGACTGTCCAGAAGGAAAAAACCAGAAAGTCCGCAACTCACTGCTCCCAGCTCCTCCCAGTAACCCGTGCTGGCCCGGGCCTCCCACGGTGCCCAGCACCATCATCTGTGCCCTGTGTTCCCAAACTCCAGTTCTTAATCCGAAAGCACGAGGCACCTCCGCGTGGCAAGCGAGTGTCCTTTCACCCCCTTTTTTCCCTGCGTGGACCCACCAGGTCCTGCACTGTCTCTGTCCCACTGGACGGCCCACCTTAATTGTTTAAATCTCAGCCTGGAACCTCCTCTGTTACCCCGTTTCTGACCCCTCCCACAATCGGCCACACCTGCTGGCGCTCGCGTATTTTCTGCCTCGCCACGTTAGTCCGTGTGGCCTGGCCCGCTGGCCTGCCGCCAACCATTTCCAAGCTCTAGCGCAGGCGCTGTAGCCCCAGGGAGCTGCCTGCCGGACTGACGGGTCAAAGCCATGCCCAGCTAACCTGGCTCTGCGCAGGCACAGGTGTTAATATTATTAAAACTATGGCCAAAGTACCGCATTCCAAAACTAGCAAAGAGGTTTAAAAGGGCCGCAGCAGAGCTGCTAAGGGTAAGTGGACGGCACTCTGCTGGTGTGCCTTCCTTGGAGAGGAGGGCAAATTAATAAACCTCTCTGGAAAAGGAGCGCTCAGCAGTTAAACCTGTAGCAATCGACCTAAAAACGCACAATGCAAAGCTTTATGTCTGAAGACATTTATGTGTAAAAATTACGATCCAAGCATCCATCAATAGCAAAATAGCTGAATTATGAGATATCCACATGCCACATGCTATTATGCAACCTATTAGGCTGTTATCACTGAAAAAACCTGCTTTATAATCATTTGGAATGCAGCATATGTTCAGCAAGAGGTACAGAAGTGCTATCAATTTTGAGTTTTAAATTTTTCGTAACAATTCTATAAACCTGTGGGATTTTAAAGATAACCACGACCTGGGAGACCCGGCTCACTGCGCTCTTCGCCCCTGGCTCGGAACAACTCCGGGACGTGGCGGGTCTGGGGCTCCGACCCAGGACGGCTCGCGCTGGGGAGAGCGACACCTGCGGCGGAGCGGGGAAAAGCCAGTCGCACCTAGGCGTGGCCCAGCGCAGGCGCATGCGCTCGAGCAGGCAGCGACTCCACCCGGAGTTGCGGCTTAGGCCCCGCTGCGCGCTCCGTACGCCCTGGGGGCGGGGCCAGGGTGGGTTCGCGAGAGTGACGGGACCGGACGCCAATCGCAGGGCCGCTCTTCCTCCGGGCTTTGTTTGAAAGCCCGTGGCCGCCTAACGGCTCAGCCGGCGGCAATCCTGTGGGAACTGTCCCGCGCTGGCCGTCGGTTGCTGAGCTCTGTTCTGTGTGGAGTAGGTCCTGGTCTTCCACGTCCGGTCCCTGGGAGCGTTCGCCATGAGGAGAAGGTGCGGGTTGCGGGGGAGTTGAGGGGTGCGGGACGGAGCGACGCCCGTCGCGGGTGCGGGACCGGTTCGGGCTTCGAGAGGCGCCCCCCTCAGCCCGAGGCTAGGGCGTCACCTCGGCCTGCGCCCGAGTGAGGCTGGGGCTTGACTGGGCACGGTAGGCACGGGTCGCGGGCCCCGGTGGGGCGGAGGCCAGGCGGGACCCGCAGCTTCTGGGCGACGTCGGGTCCCCCAGCCCCTGAGGCCGGGGTGGGGCGGAGGCGCTCGCGTCCTCCGGGGTCCCGTGGGCCGCGCCGGCGCACTGCGTGTCGGGGGCTGCTCTAGGTCCGCGCGTCTCGTTTGTCTTTATCGTTGTTTCCCGTGTAGCTGGGTTGCGGCTTTAAAATTTAACGGAATTGGAGAGGGAGCTTGGTTTCCTTGCCAGTCACGCGACTCCGTTTAAGGAATTCTTTCCCGGTCGTGTTCACCACTCAGACTGTGCTGCGGGGACGGCCCGACTTGGCGCGGCCCGGTGTCGCAGCGCAGTCCCGTACTAGCCTTGTGACTGGGGGCAACTTGTTGGAGGCGCGCTTTCTCACCTGTAGGGTGGAAAGTCCCCGAGGCAGTTCTGTGCCGAGTGCGCCACAGCCCCTCCGAGTGGGGCTCGGAGCCTGGGCGCCGCCGGCGCTGGCGGGGCTCCAAGGCCTCCCGGCTCCCAGCTCCGCAGCCGCTGCGGCCCCGCGGGCCGAGTGGGGGCCGGTCTTCCTTTGGGCTCGTTCCCAGCGACTCCTCCGACGCGCGTGCATTCATCCTCTTGCTCTCCCGGACACAGCTGACGTCGCCCCCGCCGCACCAGGCCCCTGCCTCGCCTCCCTACTCCCTCAGTAGCAGGGGCACCGCCGGCGGGACTCCTGGCGTGGGCGGGGGTCCTTTCCTCCCAGTCTTTCTCCGTCTTTCCATGAAGGGGCCTGGGGGGTCCCCGGGCCTTAAAGGTGCCCGAGCCCCACCGCACTCGGACCCGTCCACTGCGCTGTGCTGGCGGCGTGTGTGGACAGTGGCCGGGGCTGCTTGGCCCCAACAGACCTCGAACAACCTGTGTCTCACCAGGGGCAGAGGGGTTTGACCCCCTACCCGACCTGCTTCCACTCCAGGCCTCAGTTGCCCCTTTTCCTCACACGTGGCACCACTAACAAGGAAGGAGTCTTGCCCACTCCCACCCCTGCTCCTCCCCGTGTAGCTCTGGGGTCAAATCTCCATCCTTTCCCGTTTGGGTGTTTTGTTCTTTTCTGGAAGGATAGGAGAATTACAGGGGCTCATACTTGGAATTACAACCACCCCCCCGCCCCTGCTTTGTAAGGCAACCTTTTATAATGGGCTACATTCCAGCTTGTGCATGAAGGGCATGCGTGACTGGGAAAGGCCTGAAGCTGTACTGAAATGCCCTATAAAAAGTGTTCTGTGGGTCTCCACGTTAGTTTCCTCCTGTGGATTCATATGGGGAGGGGGGGAATCAGTATTTTCCCGGTAGGTTCAGTATCTGAATAATTTAGTTCCAAGTACATTCCACCCTTCTGGAAAAAGCACATGTGGGCATCCTTGGTTTTAAGAAAACCTTGCCCTATCAGGTGAATTGGAGCAGATCTGACGAGTAAAAGTATGCATTTCCTATAAAGTTCCCTAGTTGGAAAGGAACAGGTTCTGCTTTAAAAATGGACGTAGGTTGATTAGCTATCCCTACGATTTGTACAGAGGTTTTACTCCAAGGGAGAGAGTGACTTAATTGCAGAGGGTGAGGAACAGATGAAGTAGCCCCAGTATCTACAAGGGCCTCAGTCATTTACCCTCTTGTGGAGATTGCAGTTTTTCCTACAGTGTTAGTAAGCCCAGTCCCGTGAGCAACCCCAGGCCTGCTCTTGGATCTTTTGTTTTTCTAAATCCCATGTTAGTTTTCTGCCATCCTGCTGAAGGCGTCCTGGCTTTCTACATAAAATCAGGCTCCTCTGTAAGAGTTTCCCAGCAAACATTTTAATAATTCCCTTGCTTTGCTCCCAGAAGCTGGTAGGTTCATTCATTGGAACAGGTCAGAATAGCCAAGGTCGTATGTGCTAACAGTGAACTTAGTTCCTGCAAGTACTTCGCGCAGCGTGTCAGAAGCAGGGGCTCATGCGGCGGCTTTCTACTCTGCTCCTCAGTGAGGTGCTCGCAGAGGAGTCCATTCTGTGTCTGCAGAAGGCCCTGATGAACCTTCGGGAAATATGGGAAGTCATTGGGATTCCCGAGGACCAGCGGCTACAAAGGACAGAGGTTGTGAAGAAACACATCAAGGTGGGTGTGGCGTTTGCGTCCCCTCTGAGGCAGCGTGTCGGAGTGCCACTGAGGCAGCACGGGCTCTTCCTGGTTTCTATGTCCTTACTTACAAACTGGACATTATTAGGGTTTTGGTGTTATTTGTTGGTTTGGGTTTTTTTCCCTCACTGGCCCCAAACTTTTACGGGACCGTCTTCTCTGCTGTAGGACCTCCTGGACATGATGATCGCCGAAGAGGAGAGCCTGAAGGAAAGGCTCATCAAAAGCATAGCCAACTGTCAGAAAGAGCTGGCCACCCTTTGCCGGGAGCTACGTGTGGAGCCATTTCAGGTACACAGGAGGGCGTCAGGCTCCTGCTTGGGTCTGGGAGGCAGGGAGGACCTCTGCCTCGAGGCGGCGGCGACGGAAAGTGCCCTTGTCGGGGTGGTGCTGGGTGCGAGAAGTGGGGAGCCGTGCGGCCCAGTCCTCTAGCCCCAGCAGTCTTCTCTACCTATGTGAAGACCTGCCCTGCTGAGCGGCGGCGCAGCCGGTGGATACTACCATGCTTTAATCCGGAACACACTTCCTCTAGCTGTCAGTCTGTGGGGCACAGAAAACACTTTTTTAACTCTGAGGAAAGTTCACCATAGATGATACTGTGCCATTTTTTCTTTGAAAGGAAATGAAAAGACCTATGTAGGAAGCTAAAGTGTCTAGTGATACAAGGGAAAGTTACCCCAAACCCTGCCTTTGTGGGCTTTTTCTTATCCAAAAGCTATACCCAAGGAGCCGGCCACAATTGCCACTTGAGAAGAAATGTCTCCAAAGCTCGGGCATCAGGAGAGCACAGCCGGTTTGCAGCGTGCTGTGATCATTGCGGCCGCAGAGCGGCTGCTGTGTTGTGCCCCGGTCGGGCATGAATGAGGACGCCAGCAGTAACAGATGGACCCCCAAACATCCCTGGTTAGAACCAGTAAAAACGATGTGGGCTCTTAAAAGTGGAGACATCTGGGGAGCTTGTGAGGGTGATTAAAACAGTTGTGAGTGCAGGGACAGGACAGGCTGTGACGGCTTCCGTGGTCCTGTAGGTTCCCAGGCCCCTCTCACTGTCACAGGAAGAGCTCACTGCCTGCTCCCTGCATGGAGTCAGCCTAGGAGGGGAGACAGCCTTTACGGGGCCAAGAATAACTCGCACGTGATGGCCAAGGGCAGTCGGGCAGACCATGCTGTCCATGTCATTGATTATGGACAGTTTTTTTCTTTAGTCTTTGTTTTTTTTTAAACGTTCACTGTGGAACTGGGTGAGGAGTTGGGCGTACACTGGTACGCCTCCCTTAAATACATGCCGGTTCTTAGTGCACCAGTGCTGAGTAAAATTTACAGGATCAGTAACATGCCCTTTATTGGTTCGAAGTAGTGCAAGGACTGCCCTGTTACTGGTTGGGTGATATTCTTAGGGCTACTGGGGTGACCATTGGTTATGAGCTAAATGTTCCAGCCCACACAGCTAACTGCTGCCGCCTGCAGAAGAGCCCTGGTGCCTTTCCTTAGCGGAGACCTCCCTTGGGGCCCTCTTTGTCTGTGTTCTGTTGTGCGGGAGTTGGCTTATTTGCAAGTTTAACTAAAAGTCTGTCATTTTAGACCTCTTTTGTCGCCCTACTCTTCCTTCGAGGAAGTCTTGGGACCCTGTAACAATGGTATGTGTCCTGTGGTCTCGCACAGGAAGAGGGAGAGCCAACCATCTTGCAACTAGAAAAGGATTTGCGAACTCAGGTGGAACTCATGCGGAAACAGAAGAAGGAGAGAAAACGTGAACTGAAGCTGCTTCAAGAACAAGATCAAGAACTGTGTGAAGTTCTCTGCATGCCGCACCACGACATTGACGGTGACTCGGTCCCCAGCGTAGAGGAGCTGAGCCAGTTCAGGCAGCACGTGGCCACTCTGAGGCAGACAAAGGTGCGCTGCCGGCCCTGCGCTTCTGAAGGTCTCTTTGGCTTCCCTATGTGGACCTTACAGTCATTTTGTTTTACAGGCGTCTCGGCGTGAGCAGTTTGTCAGCCTAAAGAGACAGATCATACTGTGTATGGAAGAATTGGACCACACCCCAGACACAAGCTTCGAAAGAGATGTGGTGTGTGAAGATGAAGATGCCTTTTGTTTATCTTTGGAGAATATCGCAACACTACAGAAGCTGCTACAGCAGGTAACATCTACTCAGAATATGGCCTGGGTCCCCATCTCCACAGTGTGCAGCAATTTGGGAAGAGCAACAGTTTTTCCCCTATAGGAGCCAGTGTACTGATGAGAGAATGAGGGAGGGTAACGATAGTATTACAAGATAAACATCTTGATTTTTTTCAACAAAAAACTTAATTTACGTGTAGCTCTAAGAATATGAAACTGAAATAATTGATGAAATAGTTGAATTGCTGTTGAATTGAAAAACAAAAAGTTTTTAATTCAGAATTTGAATTGTAATCCTGGGGTCTGAGATGAGCACAGTGACAGTCTGACAACGTGTGTTCGGCAGTCACCAAAACACACCCCGGCTCAGTCTTGTAAAAGTACTTGCTCGGCTCGGCGGTCCATGGATCTCTTGGGGGGAGACCAGAGGGCGAGCCTCTGAGCTGCTGCCTTTGCCGTAACCACTGTCTTTCCTTGCTGCAGCTGGAAATGCAAAAGTCACAGAATGAAGCAGTATGTGAGGGGCTGCGCGCTCAGATCCAGGAGCTCTGGGACAGGCTGCAAATACCAGCAGAAGAGAGAGAACCTCTGGCCATGGTTATGAGTGGGTCAAAGGCCAAGGTCAAGAAAGCGGTAGGAAACCCAAAGGGTGCTGGGTCAGCAGTCTCTACAGGCATTTTTGTGTCGGCTGTCATGTCTTTATACCAGCTTCTTCCTTGAGCGAGCCTGTTTTAAAGCAGGTACCTCATGTCTTCTCTTTTGTGTCCGTTTCTTAGGCTTCTGCCTCCTGTGATGGCATTGCTATAAAGAGTGTCGACTTACCTCTGTGGTTTTGTGCTGTAATTTATTAAAAAGGGAAAATTTTGCCCTGGCTGGTGTGGTTCAGTAGATTGAGTGCTGGCCTGAGAACCAAAAGGTTACAGGTTTGATTCCCAGTCAGGGCACATGTCTCAGTTTTGGGCCAGATGCCCAGTAAGGGGGCATATAAGAGGCAACTGATCAATGTATTTTTCACACAGCAATGGTTCTCTCCCCCTCTCTATCTGCCTGCTCCTCTCTCTAAAAATAAGTAAAATCTTTTTAAAGAGGGGGCGGCATTTGCAAAGCACCGTGAATGTAAAATATAACAAGCGCCTTTACCTGATACTGTGTTTTCAGCTGCAGTCCGAAGTGGATCGCTTGGAAGAACTGAAAAAGCAAAACATGAAGACAGTGATTGAGGCGATACGTGTGGAGCTGGTTAAGTACTGGGACCAGTGTTTCTACAGCCAGGAGCAGAGACGCGCTTTTGCTGCTTACTCTGATGGTTAGTGCAGAAGCCAGGGGCTTTATGTGGCTCGCACCTGTAAAAAAGTGCAGACTTTCCCCAGGAAGCACTTCCTCGGCTGAACAGAGATAACTACCTTTTTTTTTTTTTTTTTTTTTACGTATTTTTAGAGGGGAAGGGAGGAAGAAATGTAGAGAGAGAAACATCAATGTGTGGTTGCCTCTCACATGCCCCGTACTGGGGACCTGGCCCCACAGCCCACGCCTGTGACGTGACTGGGAATCGAACTGGCGACCCTGTGGCTCGCAGGCCCACACTCAGTCCACTGAGCCATGTCAGCCAGGGCATAACTACCTTTTAAGCCACTCGGCCTACATTGCTGTTCCTGTGTAAATGGACATTTGCAAATGCTGCTGGGAACTAAGGGGTATCTGGATTTCTGAAGCAGTGTGTCACTAGCCTATGGTTGTGAAGCTCAAGCTTTTCCAGTGGTTACTGCCTCTGCCACGTGCAATGTCAAACTCTTAACAGTATTATCTCCATCTCCATGCCAGAGACAGGACACAGAGGTGCACCCACGTTGAGCAACTTGAACCAAAGGCACAGCAAGAAAGGGGCAGAGCTCACATTTGAACCCACAGAGTGTTACCCCAAACCCCACAGAATTCTAGTCTGACCTGAACTGAGTATAAAGATGAGGCTGTCTGCTAAATCCCACATTTGGGGTATTTTCTGTAACTCAACCCTCTACTGGGCAGGGTGGGAAGGAAGAATATGAAAGAAACCTAAGACGAGGTGAGAGAGGTCACATGGGTTTGAGAACCTTAGGCCACACCCTGGGCCCGTGCTCCCTGGTCCCTCCGGCTGATGGTGACCAACCTGGCTTTTGTTCCCCCGTGTGTACTTAGTCACGTACCGTTCCCACTGCGGTGCAGAGTAATCCACTTTCATTTTAGGGGATGAGGGGCTGGTATTATAAGTTAAGGTACTAAACACTAGAAGAAGCTTTGAAAAATACTGGGCCTATATCTTGCAGAAGACTACACAGAAACTCTGCTCCAGCTGCATGACGCTGAGATTGTGCGGTTAAAACACTACTACGAGCTTCACAAAGAACTCTTTGAAGGTGTGCGGAAGTGGGAAGACAGCTGGAGGCTCTTCTTAGACTTTGAGGTACTGCCCTAATTCTCCTGTTTTCTTTAAGAGAATGATGCCATGTTAAGAAAGCACGTCCTGTACAGGGTCAGAGTCCAGTGTCCTTTGCTCTTTCCTGAGTTCCCAATACCCTGTCTTCTTCATCAGTAAGTCTCTGATCATTGCTCACCCGTCTGTGTCTGTGAGGCTTATGTGCGGGAGTGTGTAAGAGAAAAACCCCAAACGAACAGCTTAAATAAGGGAGGTGTTTCTGGCACAAAGGAAGTGCAGGGCAGGTGTGGCCACTCCACAGTCGGTGGGTCCCAGACTTGTCCAGCTCACAGCTCCCCCACCACGCAGGTGTGGGCCTTATCCTCAGGGCCAGGTTGCCTCGAGAGCTTCCTCCATAGCGTTGCAGGCAGCATAGTGGAGGAAGGGACACAGAGGCCCCTGGAACTGAGGAGGGAGAGGAGGATGGGTGTTGGGCCAGGCAACTAACATTCTCCACCATTCCAGCTTTTGCTGTTTTCTCCATGTGCCTGGTGTTGGACCACCTTTGTTTACTGAATTCCTTTTCTTCTGGTCCACACAGCACAGACACGTTCCCCCAGAGCACTGTAGAGCCCGGGGCTGGGAGAGGCATCGCAGACACAGAATTGAAGCCATTCGGTGTCAGGTGCAGGCTGGCCCCGTCACAGCCTGAAAGGTCCTTCAGGGAGACCCAGGTTCGGTTCCTCCACCTTACAGGTGGGAAACTAGGACTTGGAAGTGGAGCAAACCTGTGAGACCTTACAGCTGTTTAAAAGCAGGCGCCCCATCCTCAGTCACTCCTTACTCCTGCCTGAAAGCAAGGAGGAGGAGCAAATGTCACTAAAGAGCCAGATAGTGACCCTTGTCGACATGCCCACATCTAAGGGAACAGAGGAGACCAGTCAGCATGCACTGTGGTTACTGCTCACGGCCCCCCAGCCACGCAGGCCACGGGGGGTGGGGTTTCTTCACAAGCTTTGCCCCCAGATTGTCACGGTGTGTTTTGTATTTTTCTATCTACCCCTGATTTTAAGTGTGCACACCTAATTTGTTACAGATCATACGCACATGTTACTGTTGTTGTATGCTGTATACGTGAGGGAATAACAAAAAATATGAGTTAAAAAGAAGAGGTGTGATTACACAGATGACACAGGGAGCTGTCAGAGAGGGAGGGGCGGGGACTGGGTGAAAGATGGGGAGCGACTAGCCAGAGACCGCACCTGCAGGACCACGGATAAAGACCAGGTGCGGGGTGGGTGGAAGGAAGGAGGAGGGGCAGGGCTGGGGGGGTTGGGACATCTGTAATAGTGTCAGTAATAAAAGTAAAAGGGGAAAAAAGAACAATAAGCCTAACACACTATGGTTTTTCACTTGTCCATTTTGAGAGAGTTCATTCAATGCAAACCAGGTGACCTATGCGTTTGAACCTTGCACATTTCAGCTGCGTTGTCCCAATAGGCCAGGAGTGAAAGGGCAAGTAAGGGAGCCCACCAAACTCTCTTTTGAGTATAGCCCTTCCTTCGTCCCTCCACATCGCTCATTTCCTGTAGGTGACATTTTAGATCTTTTGACTTCCAAACCAAGGAAGGGAGCCAGAGACACTGTGTGTTAAATATTGAAGCCTACCTTCTTTTCAGGCGACAAAGGGAACACTCGTTTCCCTGCACCCCAGCGGACGTGCTCACACCCAACACCCCTGCCTTAGGACCCCTCCACCCCTCACTGCCTAGAGGGAGTGGGGATGCAGAACTCGGAGTCTCCCTAGTGGCGCACTCCTGACCGCTGGCAGTCCTAGCAGAGTGACTGGTGTGACGGCCCGCCCCGGCTCTGCTCTGATTACAGTGTGTTTTCACAGAGAAAAGCGTCAGATCCAAGTCGGTTCACAAACCGCGGAGGAAATCTTCTAAAAGAGGAAAGGCAACGAGCCAGGCTCCAAAAAACACTCCCTAAGGTAATATTATTGTGAAGAGTTTTGGTGCTCGGTTACAAAATCCTTCACTTTTTGTGTATTTGCTTTGAATCATTTGCCCCAAACTGTCTTTTCTTCTAAAGGTCAGGCAAGGATGACGAGCAATACTGGGCCTTCCCAGCATAAGCAACTGAATATCAGGTGTTAGTTTTCTAGGGCAGCCATAACAACAGACACCAGAGGGGGCGGCCTAACCCACAGACACTCACTGTCTCAGGGTCCTGGCCGCTGGCGGTTGGCGGGAGGTCTGGGCAGCACTGGTCGCTTCAGAGGCCGGTGGGTGGTCTTTCTTCAAGAAAGGCCACGTGGAAACACAGGTGTGTGTGTCTCTGTGGCCACGTTTTCTCTCCTCACAAAGTTCCCACCCGTCCTGTTGGTTTAGGATCCATCCTGATGGCCTCATTTTACTTCCTGAGAATGGAGGTTAGGACCTCAACATATGAACGTGAGGTGAGGGGCACAGTTCAGCCAAAAACACAAAGCAAGCTTGTCAGCAAGTTCTGTGGGCTTCAGTACTTTTCTCTCTGGTTTCTCTTAATCCTCACCTGAGGGTGTGTTGATTTTAGAGAGAGAGGAAGGGGGAGAGAGAGAAACATCCATTGGTTGCCTCCCACAATGTAGGTGTGCACCCCGACCAGGGATCGGACCTGCAGCCTTTTGGTGTATGGGACGATGCCCTAAGCATTTGAGCCACCTGGCCAGGGCCAGTACTGTTCTCTGTTAGTTCAGTAAGTGCTATTACTATTATTAAGAGTCAGAAACTACTTAAAAGTGCTTTCTATTTTTACAGTTGAGGAAACTGAGGTACTGGGAACTTAAGTAGATCCCACACGGTGCTGCTCTGTTGTGCAGCGGTGCTCGAGGGGCCCCCGCTCCTTACACTCGCACCCAAGACCGTGGTGGCAGCGCTGCTCCTCACCCTCCCCCCTTTCACGTGTGCTGTGAGCATAGCATCGCTCGTCTCTGATTCCCTGCTACCGTGACCTTCCCCGTGGGCCCGGCCTTATGATGCCCTGGGGAAGGAACGATCATTTTGGGGCGGGGAAACATTTCTTTTGGGCTTCACACCAAAGGTGTGAGTTAAGAAGCACGCTCTGTGTCTGGTCTCAGCTGGAAGAGGAACTGAAGGCCCAGATTGAAATGTGGGAACAGGAGCATTCAAAGGCGTTTGTGGTAAACGGACAGAAATTCATGGAGTACGTGGCTGAACAGTGGGAGATGTACCGCTTAGAGAAAGAGCGTGCCAAGCAGGAAAGGGTAAGAGGGCCCAGTCTGGGAAGAGGGAGGGGTGGCCCTGTGGGCAGCCCAGACTCCACCGGTGCCCATGGTGTAGAGGTGGCACCAGATTTCTGTCCCCACGCCCATCCCAGACATGCTCTCTTCCTGGTGTGTCAGTGTTGCTTCTGACTCCCACACAGCAACTGAAGAACAAGAAGCAGACGGAGACAGAGATGCTGTACGGCAGCGCTCCCCGAACACCCAACAAGCGGCGAGGGCTGCCACCCTCCACACCCGGGAAGGTGCGGAAGGTAAGCAAGAGGCTGCGCTGGCCTCTATTGACGGGGCTGCTGGGGGCCCGGGCTCACGGCCATCTCTTCTGTCCTGCACAGATGGGAAAGGATTTTTCTAGATTCTCAGTTGAATCCATTTGAGAATGGAGCATTATTTTCCTTCTCCCTCTACTTACACTTTATAACATGTGAAACATTTAAAAGTCATTTGTACCATAACGCAAGAGAACCACTGGGAATATTTGGTGTTTTCTTTTTTTAAGTTTATGAATTCAATTTCTTACACACACACACATTTTATTTATTTTCAGAGAGGGGGGAAGGGAGGGAGAGAGGAAGAGAAACGTGGATATGTGAGAGATGCATCTATCAGTTGCCTCACATGCCCCCAACCCGGGGCCTGGCCTGCCACCACCCCCCCCAAGACGACAGTCTGCGCTCCTGGGGCGGTGCCGAGCACGGGACACCTTCACACGGCCACCCCTCTGTTCCTCTGCTGGGACTGAAGTAACGTCTCATGAGTTTAGTTTGCATTTCTCTAGTCACTGATGAAGCGAGTATCTGTCTCTCACGGGGTTTACAGGAATTCTCTGCATTCCGGGTGCTTTCCCAATAGTGCGCGTGTCTGGTACAGCCCGTCTGTTCACTCTTCATGGGGTTTTGATGATGAACAGGAAGTTCTTCACTTAACACAGTCAAAGTGCTTTCAGTCTGCTTTCTTCACGGCTGGTACTTGTACTTGTAGCTACTCCATCCATGGTCTGAAGCTACAGATATTCTTCTGTGTTGGATTTCCTAGTCTCCGTCTTGTATTTGAATAGTTTTGTTACCCTGTTTAAGGTTTTAATCCACTTAAGAGTTTTTAATATAAAGAAACTATTACAGTTTATTGACTCCTCGTAAGTATGTGCAGTGTGCACCTGAAAGCTGCCTCCCCAGCGCAGGCCGTGGGCACAGCCACCGCTATGAGTGCCCCTCCCCCAGCTAATGGCAGGCAAATTCGCTGTCACTACTGAGTAACTGGCAAATTCTAACATTTTATATGTGTAGACTCAGAGTCTGGCTTTTTTTAGCACAATTTTGAGTGATTCATGCATGTTGTTCCGTGTAGCAGTAGCTCACTACTATCACCGAGCAGTATTGCATTGTATGATGTCACGGTTTGCCTATCCATTCGCCCGGCGATGAATTATTGTGGCCTGGCTCTGGTTTGGGGCTACTGCAGACAAAGCTGCTGCGCACACTTGTATACGTGCCTTTCTGTGCAGCTGTGTGTCCGTGCCTCCTGGCAGAGCTGTGGCCGACTCCTGTGCCGGGTGTCTCTGCAGCGCTAGCACGGAACAGCCACACCGTCCTGCGGCCCCGCCTGAGCCCTTCTCGCAGGTCTCCTCACAGCGATTCGCATAAACGCGTCTTCTGTCGACTGCTCTCCACGCCATTGTTTGGTGTGCAGGGTGAGGCTGCTGAGCGTGTCTGCTGAATGACTGATCTGTTCTCCTCCTTAGCTGAACACCACCATCATGTCCAATGCCACGGCCAACAGTAGCATCCGGCCTGCCTTTGGGGGGACAGTCTACCACTCCCCAGTGTCTCGACTTCCACCTTCTGGCAGCAAGGTCAGTAAGCTCTGCACGCAGGCACGTCCTGAGCCCTGCCCCAGCCTCTTTAGCCACGGCCCCCGCCCCTGCTGCTTCCAGGTTCTGAGACCCCTGGATTCAGTTATCTCTGAGACGCTGAGAGATGACAGATGGAAGCTGGTTCATCTAAAAACCCAATGAGAGAGAGATGAAAATGGTCACATGGAGCTCCTGTAGTGTCGTGGGGAAGCTCCGGGATGGGACTAGGCAGTGGAAGAGAGGGGCTGGTCCCCTCGGCTCAGTTCAAAGCCAGGGCTTCAGCTGCTGCTGAGCATGGCCCTGTTGCTGGATCACTGGATAGTCAGGCACTCACGTAAGGAGACCAGTGGGCAGTCTGTGCTAAATGTGTTCAGTTTTTCAAGTATTTTGCAGACGATGTTCAAGATAGGTGTTCTGCAAATCATTGTATTTTTTTACATCAGAAGTGCTACATGGGATTACAGACACATGAATAATGAAAAAATTGGTATCACTGTGTGTGTGTGTGTGTGTGTGTGTGTTCGTTATAACACGTTGATCTATCCTTTTTCTACAGCCAGTCCTCAGTTCCACGTGTTCAGGGAAAAAAAAAACCCGTGCCGCCCTCCATGGAGCCGACAAGGAGAACCTGGAGCTCAATGGCAGCTTGCTGAGCGGTGGGTACCCCAGCTCGGCTCCCCTCCAGCGCAACTTCAGCATTAACTCTGTTGCCAGCACCTATTCTGAGTTTGCGGTAATTGACCTTTTGTGACATCTGCCAGTCTCTGGGGAGCACACAGTTGGGGCAGAGGGCATCTTCCTGGGGGCACCCAGGCTCTTAGCACAGTGTTTTGGAGGCTGAGAATCCCTTTCCTGCCTTGACCGTGGCATGGGGCGGGGAGGGTCCAGAGGCGCGTGGAGGAGGGCAGCTAGCAGTGGCAGCTGGACTGAAGCCGGACCCTTTTGCTGAAGAAATACCAGTCCCTGGCTGCAGGGGGCAAGCCTTCTCATCACTGCCCTGGTGCTCTCTTGGTGGAGTTCTTGGTAATTGTCTCAATTCTCTGTTCTTAGAAGGATCCGCCCCCCTCTGACAGCTCCACTGCCGGGCTTCAGGTCTGTGTGGCAACCCGTGCATGTCTCATGTCCCCTTTCCAAACCCATCTGTCGTCTGCTGGCTTCACTCCCACCTGGGCATACGGCTACACTAACCCTCCTCTGTCCCTTTGTTACAAAGGAAGCAGGAATTCCGATCCAGACCGCATAAGTAGTAAGTGTCTGGCTTCAATTCCCAAAATACTCAACTGCTGATTAACAAGAAAACGTGTTCAGACTTGAATTGGATTCTCAGCCCTACTAGAGTCAGGCTAATTTTTGTATAATTTTACAGTAATTCACAACAGAAAACTTTCACGATCCCTGACAGTGACAAGCAAAGGCCTCCCCTGTGCTGGAAAGAAGAGCAGCCCGTCCCCAGGGAGGGACCCCAGCTGTGTGCTGCTTCTAGTGAGGTTCTTGGCCTGCGTGGTCGTTTCCCCTGGAGTGTGTGCCTTACTAACCCTCAAGGCTGAACGCCGCTTTGCTCTCCGTTCTCTCAGACTAGCCCACGCTCGTTTCCTTGCCTCTGCCTATCTGTGCCACTTCAGCTGCTGCCGAAGCATCTATGAGGCTATAGAAGAAAGCCATTCTTCTAGATGCTCCTCAGCTCCTGGTATCCTACTCCATATTTACCAACACCTAACTGCTGTGCCCTTCACTTACTGGGGTGTCTTCTCTCTCCCAGTACCTTCCTGTTGAGAGGTGAGATGCCAACCCCTGGGGGATGCTGAGGCACACAGGCTAGGGTGCCAGCTGTCCTCTCGCTGCATGGACGGAGCGCGGCCCAGGTGTCCATGGCTGTAGCGCACTTTGGGCACCGCCGTCAGCTCCACAGCCTGGCACTTTTTCAAATCAGTGACTGGTGTGGCTGTAGCTATGGCAGTGTGTGCACGTCGCTTTGGCTAGAGCCGATTGCTGGGCTGAGGGTCCAGGTTTTTTATTTTTGTTTTTGGCTTCCTCAGTCAAGCCCCATTTCATACACCTGGAGCTTAAATGTTATCTGCTTGCCTTCGTGGTGGCACCCGAGCACGTTTGTGTGGTTTTGGTGGCTGTGGGTGGCACACCCCAGCAGGCAGCATTGAAGCCAGTGACTAACCTCTGCTAACACCTGTCCTTCTCGTGCTCGTCTGCACTGTCGTCTCCCACCCTCTGCGCCATGTGCTCCGGCACGAGATCACATCACCAGCAGCACAAGGCCCTCGGCCCCAGGGATTGGTAGATCCGTGGTCTGGCCCTTTTGTGCACAAAGGGCTCACGGGCCAGGGCTTCTTGCCCGCCCGGCCCGACGACTCACACTACTGTGTGACCTCTGGGGTCCCCCCGTGGGGTTCTGCAGAGCAGACTGGCCGAGGAGAGGGCTGGAGGGTCTTGTGTACATACGCTTTGCCCGTGACTGACAGGCTGGCGCCCAGCGTGCCTCGCCGCCTGCTCTGACAGGCCTGTGCCAGGCACCTCCGTGTCAGAGCAACAGCCCTCAGGAGGCCGCATGCCGACACCCCACACTTACAAGGGCAGGGCGTACTCGGGAGGGGAACAGTGCCACTGACCTTGTGTGTTTCTCAACAGCGAGAACTTTCAAAGGCCTCCAGATCTGACGCTACTTCTCGAATCCTCAATTCAACCAACCTGCAATCCTAAGAAGCCCTGATTATCTGCTAGCTGTGGCTTCCTGTGCCTAGACTGCACCTACCTGTGCGGGGATGGCTTTCATTTTCTCCACTTCAGGTGTGCTTGGGACCTGGGGTAGGTGCCATCGCCCCGGGGCCTGCCTTTCTCACAGGCGGAAGTGCATCCTAGGCTTAGCGGTCCTTAAGACAGTATGTTTTGGCTCAAGACACACACTAGAAGCAGGCTCACAGCATTAAGCACAGACTTAGCACATCGACCTTACTTTCCCGTCCCCATCACTGCAATGGCTGAAGCACAATCAGTGGCTCTTGCGTCACCATCAGGTGAGAAAACAATGGCCTCCACCTGCAGACACCTGTCTTGTTGAGGGACTCCCAGGCAGTGCCGCGCCGCAGCTGCGACAGCCCTGCCCTCACCTAGAGGCCCATCGCCAGCACACAGGGCAGCCTTCCTCCTGATGAGAGTGTCCCACCTGTCGGGAGTTGTGATAGCCTGACCTGCTGCCTGAGTGTGGCCGCCCCTGCAACTGGCAGCCAGGCTCGGAGGTTGTTGGGGAAACCTAGAACTTTGCACATGTCTGTCCTGGGGGGCGTTCCTACTGTAGCAGACACAATGAGGCCCCTTCTGTAGCTACCCTGTGGTTGCCACGATTCTCCTGGAAGCGCTGTTGTTTATTCCCACTCTGCCTGTGCTGCCGCTAGCACTACATGGTTCCCGGCCGCTGGGGCAGCTCGGTCTGCACGCTCGAGTCCTGCTGTTCAGTCCTGTGTACATGTCCTGTTTTTTAAATATAAATATATTAAGAATAAATTAAAATGTACTTACATTAAAAAACAGTAAAGTGTTATCTTCAAATTTTCTCAAATAAGGTTTTGCTTTGATCTGTAGAAGAAATTTCTGAAGAAAAAGAAAATTCTGTGTGAATTTCTTTTTATATTGTTTTGTGTATGTGTAAATAAATGAGAATCCTCTCTTCATAGGATAAAAAGGGTTTTGAGAGAGGAAAAAAGGCCTGATATGTAAATATTTGTAAATATATGTGAGTTATTAGGAAACTTGTGGTTTCACTGGTATTTGTCATGAATAGGGCTAGGTTTTATAGGGTGAAACTGGCTTTTTTATTTTAAAAGTACGGAATTCTTAATTGTTTTAAGTATACATTTAAGAAACATTTCAACTCTATATTTACACTGAAAATCATTAGTTACAGGTGAACAGTATAATGGTGAAACATTTATATAACTTAGGAAGTGTTCCCTTGGAGAAGTGGAGTAGCGACGTCCTATTAGTGGACTCTTGAAGAAGCTCTAGAAGTAGACAAACTCTGCCCTGGCTGGTGTGGCTCAGTGGATTGGACTCTGGCCGGTGAACTGAAAGGTCATCGGTTCAATTCCTGGTCAGGGCACATGCCTGGGTTTCAGGCCAGGTTCCCCAGTAGGGGGCGCATGAGGCAACCAATCGGTATTTCTCCTGCACGTTGATGTTTCTCCCTTTCTCCTTCCGTTCCCCTCTCTAAAAATAATCTTTTTATAAAAAGTATCCAAAATTGGGGAGGGAGAGAGTGAGGGGTAGACTAGGAAAAAAAGAACGCTGTGATGGGGAGGGGCCGACGCAGGGCCTTTGCGGGGGGAGTTTCACAGGTGTTACCTTTGTGGATTTTTACTGTACTCATTTCACGCCCTTGTCCATAGACATCAACTCTTCTCTCTGCACTGCACACGTGTAGGTGTTCCAGGGCCCGCAGCTCACAGCCACGACCTGGAGTTGCTTATCTACAAAGTATTCAACCCGGCAGGGCCGGTCCCAGCTGTTGGTGTCCCCGTGGCCCAGCTGTCCGTATTTACCTACAGTGAGACCAGACCCTCAGCCATCGTCCCCCCTGGACCCTGGCACGTCTCCCCTCCAGGCAGGAAAACCAGCCCCTGTGCTGGGCCTAAGCTACCAGTCTGCGGGGTCTGCTGGGTCTGCTGGGACCTCAGGAGACCAGCCTCCAGGCCAGGCAAGCCAGGTTGGGGGGCTGCCTACAGTGGCAGCACCAGTCACTCACCACAGGGATCTTCCTTTTATCTGTCTACCCAGTGCCAGAGCAAAAGGTGTTTCACAAATACCTGCTCAAGATTCCATTCAGACAGACCTTTATTCAGAAAGGCAAGGGGGGCCCCCCAAGAGTGCTTAGATCTGCTCTGGACAAGGGGATGAACACAGCTCCCCAGTCCTGGCCCTCCCACGTGTCAGCGTGTCCCCACGGCCCGT
Organism: Desmodus rotundus; assembly: GCF_022682495.2. Taxonomy (NCBI): domain Eukaryota; kingdom Metazoa; phylum Chordata; class Mammalia; order Chiroptera; family Phyllostomidae; genus Desmodus; species Desmodus rotundus. Next base: position 35,323,002 of record NC_071396.1, read on the forward strand.
CACCTGCCCTCCACTCCCAGGGCTTCCCTCCCCTGGGTTTTGGCATCCCCGAAGCAAAGGCTTGACTTACCCCAGCCCCAGGTGTACAGCTCCCCGGCTCCTGCAACCGAGAGGACCGGAAGGGGCCGTCACCACGGCCCTCTGACAAGGCGGCTGCCTAACTTGGCCAGCCAGCCAGGGCCAGCACACTGGAAGCCGTAAGGTTTGCTCGGCAGAGCACAACGGCCCCTCCGCCTCTCTTTGACAATTGTCCAACCACGTTTGGGGTGGTAGCAGATCCAGACTGAAAAAGGTCACCTCCATATGCCACCTGCACCTCACAGCTACTGAGTTCAGGAATCTTGCCAGAAGGGACAGGCCCTGCTGTTGGAGGAGGCAGCCGGCTAGGGACACCTCGGTGCCTGTGAGGAGGCTGGGCCACACGGGCCCGCCTCCAGAAAGACGATTCGGGGCCTGATGGCCCCTGTGACACTCACGGGGAGGTTGGGACTCTATTTGTGAGCGAGGCGGCTACTCAGAATATGTCTAAGACGCCTACAATAGCAGCATTCTGGGGAACACCCTTGTCCACAGTCACCAGCTAGAATGGGCAGACCGACTTCCTGCTCCCTCCTGAACCAGCCTGACCAGCCCCACTCACTCGTCACCACGGCTGTGTGCCGGGACCCACAACTGGCCTTGACCGCGTCCGAGCCCAGGGGGAGATCCAGTAATGCTGGGAAGGGCTGCACGGCTATGAAGGGGGCAGAGGCTCCACTCTCAGCCCCAGCTGTTCCTGTCATTTCAGGACCATGTTCATCCAGTCCTGTGGCTTCAGAGAAGCAGTAAGAGTGACGATGACAACGACAGTGATGAACTGTCCCTGAGCTGCACACACTAAGGCACCGGCTCTATGAAGCACAATGCTCTCTAGCTCCCAAGCTAGTGCTCCCAACCCCTCCATCCCCAGCAAGTGCTGCGCATCAGTCTTGCCGCAATCCCTCCCAGAAGGGGCTCCTGTGCTGTATCCCAGGGTCCCAAGGATGTCACATGTCCCTTCTAAGCACTGTAAGGTCGCAGGCCAACCTATGTCCAGGAGTCGTGAGTGACAGAAAAGTGCGAAAATCAAGAGTTGAGACTCACTTTTCCCTGTGACTGTCTCTCTGTCCTCCGCCAGGCTCTTGGTGGGCAGGGCCAGCTGCCCTGATTCATTCCAGCCCCAGGTATAAACGTCCCCAGTCTCTGAAAGGGACATAAAGGAAGCCCATTACACACACTGTGACCCCCTCTGGCTCCTAAACCCGTTGCATGTGTCCAAACTGCCCTACACCCCACTAGCACCCTGGGCAACTGAGGCCAGCCCTGCCCAAGTCAGCACTGCGGGGACAGAGTGCCTCCCTTCGGCACCCAGTGGCGTCCTTGTCTCAACAGGTTCCCTTCCCTCCAAAGTGCCTGCAGGTCACCATTGTCTTTAAACGAAGTCTCTTGCTGGACTTCCTCTCCTGTCCCCTTTGTTGCTCAATTGCCCCCTCCCGCTCCCAGCACACACATGCACACACTTCAGAAGTGTGCCCTCCCGTGGTCCCTACTCAAATCTCCTGAGTCCTGCCGCTTGTGCAGCCCCACACGCCACGAGGCCCGTGGAAGGCACCTTTCTCGCCTCCACCGCACAAGTTTGCGGTTGGAGCAATGGCTGCGTCGCTAAAACCGCACTAATGGTGGTCACGATCAAGCATTTTCACCTGCGCCGCTGTTTCAAGCACCTCTCACACGTAACCACAACCGTACACACCGCTCCCCTAAGGCGCAGAGAGCTGACGTGCTCGGCAGGGCGCCGATCCGAACCTGGGCTCCACCCATGCCACCAAACTTAACGCCTCAAATTCCTCCTGGACCCTGAGTACAGGGCTCGCTACTGGGCTGTTTCCAGCGTCCCCTCGATTCCCTGCAGCCCAGTCGTTCGATTGAACCAGTCTGCCAACTGCGCAGGTGCACTCAGTGAGACTGGGGGAGGGGCCGAGCCGGCAGGGAGGGGTTTGCACGGCCCGCGATGAGCGCAGCAGCCAGAGGCCCAGGTGCAGATCCTTGAGAATCACGGGCACCTGGGTCGCCTGCCAGGCTCACAATTCAAAGTGACGCTCCCCACTCTGGTCCCACGTGACCCACCAGCAGGACGCACACTCGCCACCTTCATGCTTCCCGTGGGCACGAGTGCCCACCGCGTGCCCTACGTCATGGCCACCTAGACACCTACACCGTTTCCTCCATTCTCCTTGGCCTGGCTATGCTCCCCGCCCCCCAGAACCAACCGGAAGAGGAGGAAGACCGGGAGCCCACAAGACCCGAGCTGCTTCGCAGAAGCACCAGCCACTCACCGCTCACACACACCGAGTGCCAGCCACCGGCCGCCACCTCAGCCACGGGCAGCCCCTGCAGCGCCTCCAACAGCCGGGGCTCCGGCTCTGCTGCCAGAGTCCCGTGGCCCAGCTGTCCATGCCTGAGCAAGGGAACCCCGAGTCAGCTCCGGTCACATCTGGGGGTCTCCCTGTCCCTCCTTCCGCGGCCACACTCACCTGCCCCCGCCCCAGGAGTACACCTGGCCAGCCTCGTCCAGCAGCAGCGCGTGCTCCGTGCCCAGCTCCAGCCGACGCGCTCGCAGCTCCCGGGCCAGAGGCCGGTAGAGGGGTGGCAGCGGGCTCATGTAGGCGCGGGCTCCGGGCAGCAAGGGCAGCGGCCCCGCCCGGGGATCGTCGCCCGCCTCGTCTTCCCGCTGGGCCTCCGGCACCACGGTCTGAAACCACAGGGGCTCCCCGCACAGAGCCGAGCCGGGCGCCCAGGCCTGCAGCTCAGACCCATGCCCAGGCCCCCGCCCGTCGCGCAGCACCACGAGGAGCGTCTCTGAGGCCCACGCATCTCGGCAGCCGTCCGCCGAGCCACGGGCCGAGCCGGACAGCCGCACCTGGCCGGCACCTGCGGGGGCGGGGAGCCAGCTGAGCAGGGGGCGGGAACAAGCGGCCGGGGGCGGGGCCGGGAGGGATTGGGCCGGGGCGCTCACGGCTCAAGAACGCGGTGTAGCTCCAGCTGGCGCTCACGCGGCAGACGTCTGCGCCAGCGCCCGGCGCGCGCAGCGGCTCGGGGCTCTGCACTTGCCGCCCGCGGCCCGACCCCAGCGCCTGCCCGAAGCCACAGAAACCGAAGCCAAACCAGGACCCGCGGCGCTCCTCGGCCATGGCCTCGCAGCGCCCTCTGCCGGCCGCTAGCCGACACTGCAGCCGCCTCACCTGTAAGATGGGGAAGCCCCAGACCCTTAACCAGAGCGCTCGGCGATATCCTTCCACAACGTTCGCCGAGCGAGAGCCTCGGCTAAAGTCCCACCACATTTAGGAGAATTCGGCATTGTCTAGAATGGGGCAATTTCCCTGTCCTCCTTTTTGACTCAAGCAACCTCAGCGCCCACACAGTGGGCGCATCATCCCATGTACTGTTGGGAACTACAAACGTCCCCATTTCACAGAGAAAGTAACCGTTACACAATCACACAGCTCGGGGCAGAGGGCGGAACCCCAGGGAGGCCGTAACGGGGTTATCCCCAGCCCCAAGGTTCCCCTTTGCTTCTGCAGCTAAAGGGGCCTTGGATCCTTAGCTAGTTCACTTCAGCTCTCAGCCTTCAATTCAGTTTCTTCAGTTTTACAAGATAGAAGTAGGGAAGGGAGAAAAGTCGGTCGGAAGGCCGGGGCCTTGGGTGAGGCGCCCATTGGCTGCCGCAGCCGCCCGGGGCCAACCGCCCGCGAGGGTGGCGGCTACGTCACGGAGCAGGCGGCCACAGGCCAAGGCTCACCGCGGTACTGGCGATCCCCGCAGCGGCCGGTCGAGTCCAGGTTCAGTGGAGCGGGTGCGAAGCCGATGCAGTGCCACTGAGGCCCCGGGTGCTCAGTGTACGAACTTCCGGCGGGCGCGGGGCCGCGGAGCCCGGATGAGACGCACGTGGGAGAACACTCCCTGAAGGGCCGAGGCTAAGCGGAGGCGAGCTACGCGCCACCCCACCTCACACTGGCAGGACCGCTGCCCCACCGGAAGCAGCCTCGGCAGCCCGCTCTCCCATTGGCTCGCGACCTGTCATCCATCTGTTCCAGCCAATGAGCTGTGGAGGCTGGCTCAGCCCGCCCCCGAGCAGAAGCAGGGGGGCGGGGACACCCCAAGCTTGGCTCCCATTCGGCGAACCGGGCCAGTGACACACCCACCTCAACTCGCAGAATTGGGAATGGTCACCGAAACAATACGAAATACTGAAGGGCCAGCATCTAGCGCTCTGTAGCCTAAACCCGTTCGTTCATTGATTAGCTTTCTAGGCGTAATCCCTGAGCTTCCAAAGGGGACTGAGCAGCGACTCAGTGCCTGGGGTGCGGAATCCGTGGGATTCCTTAGTAAAGGTGGCACCAATGCGCACGAGCCCAGCTCCTGCTCCAGGAGCTGACCCATGGCCAGACTTCCTCCAGGCTACGGACAGGGCACACATCTGGGTTCCACACACTTTTATTAGAGGGTCAGGGGCGGTCCTAACAGGTTTTGGTGACGCTCACTGCTGGTGACGCTGCTGGATGTGCCCTTCCCCTGCTGGTGAGGCTGCTCCAGCCACCCCTCCTCTGCCTGGGGCTGAGTGAGGAGGGCCTCACCCTTTACAGCCCTCCATACAGTAGTCCAGGAAAAGCCCCGCCGCGTGAGGCTGCAGGCAGCGCTAGCAGTGTAGGGCTGTGGTGAGCGTGGCCCTGACTCGGGACATACAACATCAAAGGGCAGCTGGGGAGGCGAGGCCAGAGTGCCCGGCAGCCCAGCCCTACCCCCGCCCAAAGCCCCATGTCCTCCTCCCATCCTGTGATGTGCGGTGTGCGTGAGAGAGCCCCTCACTCTCCATCCTGGTTGGGCTTGATGAGCCCATATTCCACCGCTTTCCCCAGGCAGGCCACAGCCACCCTCGTGACAGGGCCCTCCTTGCCCTTGGCCAGCACCGACAGGATCTCCAGCACCTCGGTCTCCATCAGGGTGCTGGCGGTCTCTCTCGAGGCCTCCACCATGTTCAGCACCACCACGGCGCCCCGGTGCTGTAGCTCCTGGTTGGGGCTGAGAAGCAGAGCTTGCAGGATCTCTAGCCAGTGTGTGGTCTGCAGAACATGGGGCGGTGTGAACACACAGCCACGGGCTGAACCCTGGCAGGGCCAGCCACACCGACCTGCCCTGGAAATGACCCACCAATGGCTACCCAGCTGGGGGTCCCGGCCCACTGCCCCGTCCCCGCAGACAACAGGCACTGACCACTTGGGGGATGCGGCTACACAGAGAGGGCCGCATGGAGGTGAGCATGGCCAGGCCCCCGGCGGCCGCCCGCCGCAGCAGCTCATCGTCCTCCCCGCTGTACAGCACCAGCAGCTTCAGCCGGTCATTGCCCTCGGCTTCGAACAGGTCCTGCACCTGCGGCCAGACGCGGGAGCCTGAGTCAGCTGGGGTGAGGCCCGCCCAGCATGCTGGCCCACAAGACTGCCCGGACCAGCCCTCACCTCCTTGCTCATGGCCAAGTTACACATGCACTCTGTGGCTGCCCGGCGGATCATCTCATGGTCCTCAAACATGTAGCCCTCAATCATGGGCACGGCCTTCTCCTTCAGGATCTTCTGCCTGCGGGGGCAGTGGGGGGGAGCACCATCAGAGCCTCCACCACCGGTCCCCATACAGTCCAGCCCTGGGCAATGTCCACAGACCCGCCTGCACCAGGGGTGAACAGCACTGTTTGCTGGTCTTCCAGCCGGGCCCAGGAGGTGACGTGCGACGTGGGGAAATGCTCTGAGCTAGGGGTTAGGAGGTGAGGGTGGTGTGATGGCGATGCTAACCCTACCATCTGAGCTCTTACATGACCCAGCCCGCACACCGTCTGCCTTCATGTCCCCCCCCCCGCCTCCCCCCCCCCCCTCCCTCAGCCCAGCTGAAGGTGCAGGTGTGATTATCGTGACTGTTCTGCAGAAGAGGCGGCCAAGGCTGCGAGTGCATCACGCTGCCACAGTCACGGTTAGTCACAGCCACTAATATATATTGATTGGCCACATTGCTGGGAGCCAGGCACCTTCATATTAAGTGCTTTTACATGTATTTTCTCATTTAATTTTCCTTGCCACAAATCCACTCCACCAAGGGGAAAACTGAGGCATGGTGTGATTAAGTAACTTGCTTGAGGTCACACACTGGTAACCAGAGAGGCCAGAATACGAACCCCGGCAGTCTGGCTCCTAGCCTGCGCTGCTGTGGCCAAGGGCCTTCTCCTCATGGGACTGTCCCCTCAGATGTGTGATCCACAGGGATCGCAGACAGGGCAACGACCAAAAGGCGCTATCCAGACTGTAAAGTAGTTCACTGGGGAGAATCTAACTCTTGATGCTGCGCCTGGGCTCGCACCCCAAGGCACCTTACCGGAGCCTCTCACTGATCCCCGCCAGGTTCGTCAGAGCCATGAGCGCCTCGAAGTTTTGCAGGCCTGAGCAGTTGAGGTGCAACAGGGAGACCAGGGGCCGGACCACCTCATAGATCTGTGACACGCACCCCATCCGTCAGGGCTCCATACCCCAGCCCCCACCAACCCCACCCACTGGCCCTCCCCATCCCCTTGCAAGAGGCTGCCCTCCCCCTCCAGGGGCTCAGCAAAGCTGCCACTTCCTGTGTGTGCCAAGAAGGACCCAGAGCCCCAGTTAGATGCCCTCAGGGCCCAGTAAGGGGGTGGAGAAGAGGCCAGGGCTGGGGCAGGGAGACATGACACGCACCCGTTCACCAGGAAACGTCATCTCTGGGTTGGAGGTGATGGTGAGCTTGGCGAGAGCCTGAGCTGCCTTTGTCTGCCCCACGTCAGTGCCTTCCAGGGCCAGCGGGAGGAGGGCCTACAGGGACAGGTGATAGAGGCGATAGAGGTGTGCCCAGGAGCGTCAGGCCCATGCTGTCAGGCCCTGACTGTGCCAGCCTCATCGTCCCCCTCCTCTCTCCCCAGCTTGCAGATCGGGGGCTCAGACCCTGCTCCCCTCTCCGAGGTCTCCCACTAAGCTACCCAAACACTTCCTGAAACACCATTTAAGGGCTAGACACCGGCTGTGCAGGACTCTGGGCCTTGGAGGGCAGAGACACAGGAAGGAGGAAAGCGCAGGACCCGAAAGGAGCCTGCCCCGGTCAGCATCATGCAGGCCACCGGACGACAGCCTTCCTCAACGCGAATGATGCTTTTCTGTTCCACACCTAACGCCGATCGCTGGCACGGCAGCCACTGAGGCTGCTTCAGAGCCCAGGAAGGAGTCTGCAAACCAGCTCACCTTGCCCCCTCCCTGAGCCACCACAGTGCCTCGGTCTTCCGCCTCTTCCACCAAAGCCAGGAAGACCCTATGGGGAGAAGCGGTGGCGGTGGGCAGGCCCGGGGCTCCGGCTGGCAGCCAGTCCCCTCCTGCGCTCAGGAAAGGCAGGCAGCCAAGCCATGTCCCCTGCCCCGAGAGGCCCACGGCCCCAGGACCTGCTCCCTCGGTGCGACGCAGGCCCACCTGGCCAGCAGCTCTCTGCAGGAGTTTGTCAGCACGGGGGTCTCGGTCTTCACCATGCACGTCACGGCCGACACCACGCCCGCGGCCAGCAGCTTCCTGACCCGCGCCCGCACGAAACTCGGCTTGTCCTGGGGAAGGAGGCAGCTCAGCTCACTACACAAGGAAAGGGGACCCTCACAAAGCATGAATTGGGGCACATGAAAACAAAGGGAGGGAAACCCACTTAAATGAAAGACCTGCCTGCTGTGGACGCCCCAGATCAACGGGTCCCAATGACGAGGGAACCCCTGAGCCCCTTACACAGCTGCCTCACCTTGGGGTGCTGCTCGGGCACATGCTGCTTGGCGTACTTGGCCAGCTCCACCATCTTGGGGTCGGGCTCCTCGTAGTCGTAGCTGTTGGTGCAGTTCACCAGCGCCGAGGCCACCGCAAAGAGCACCGCCCTCTCCTCCGACTGCCGGGAGCAGAGGGCAGGCAGAGCGGTGCTGAAATCGCTGCGACCTGGGCCCAGACCCCCAATTCTGCCCTTGGCTGGACCACTTGAGCACTGGATGAGTCTGGGAACACTCCCAGCCCCCAGGCTGGCCCCAGACTTTAGGAGCTCACACGTCTGACCCCCCAACTCCTCCAGAGAGGTCATCCTTTCCGACACTGCTGCTGTGGGCCAGCATGCCCATGCCACACGGTGTGACCACTCAGGCTACCAGCCCTCCCTCCCTGGGGCCCGAGAGCCATCGGCCAAAGCCTTCCAGGAAAGCCTGGCGGGCTCTAATCGACTGCACGACCCATGGAGGTACCTGGCTGAGCTGGAACAGAGCCTTCAGAGCGGCCTCATCCTCCACAAACTCCTCCTTCACGTCAGCATCAAAGGTGAGGTAGGCCAGGCCCTCCACTGCCCAGCGCCGAGTGCCCGCATCGATCCGGTCATTGCACAGCCACCTGGGGGCAAGTGGGGTAACAGGCAACCCTCAGATGGGAGCGAGAAAGGGCAGGCCAGGGCCGAGGGGGGAATGCCAGGGACTCGACTCACTCCAAACAGGGAAGCTGTTCACAGGGTCTGCCGGGGGTGGGGGGGCGGGGGGTGGGCAGGGCAGTGAGGAGGCCCCTCCCTCCTGTGGACCCTACTCTCCTGAGGCCAAGCCAAGAGGCAGGGAGCCAGAGTAGCACCAATGACTCACTTGCGACACTGCTTAGCCAGCTTGAGAGTGGAGCCCTCGGCAAACTGCTTCATGCTGAAGTCGGTCCCGCCAGCTGAGCCGAGTTTACAGAGTCCCTGGAAGAAGCAGTGACGACCAGCTAAGGCCACTGGGAATGAGGCAGAGCTGGGCCCCACACACCTGGTGTGGGCCCCTCCCTGGCACTCTTCCAGGCCACTCTCTGGAGCATTTGATAGCAAAATGCAATATTGGGGTGGCTGCATGACACAGGATCTAGTTAGAGATGGACATACAGGCCACTGTGCCATCCTGGGCCCCAACCCCTCCCGATCTGTCCTGGGATTTGCTGTTCCTTTCCATGTCGGAAAAACCCCACTCTTTACAGGCAGAGCTAGGACATGTACGGGGACAAGGCAGGTGCCTCAGCCAAGGTCAAGATCCATATGGGGTGAAGAAGCCCAGGACTGAGTGTGGGGGGTGGGGGACCAGTCTCCCCAAGGTAGATGGTGGCAGTAGGCTCAGGCAGGCCAGACGGGGCCCAAATCCCAGCTCCTGGGGCCGCCCACAGGCCCTGCCTATCCACACGGCCCTTCCGACCGGCCTGGCCCCACATGTCCTCCAAACTCATCGATTCCTCCTGGAGCTTCTCCCAGCGCCTCCAGGGGGCAGCGTGTATGGACTGCATGACTAGCTGTGCGCTCTGCATGGGGCCCCTCTCTCTGACTTGGCCCTGACCGGCCTGGGCCTCTGGCCTGGTACCCATGTTCTCTCCTAGCCTGTGCGGGGCAGACACCAGCCGGCCCGCACGTCCAACTCACCACCAGCGCTCGGATCCGGATACTGTCCTCCTCACTGCGCTTGTACAGGTCTTTCAGCAGTGAGACACCGTTGGCTGTGATGAAGGAGGCCCGCTTGGCCTTGCCAGCCGCATGGATCAGCGCCTCCACGGCCACCAGCTGCTCCTCCTCCCGCTCTGAGGCACACAGGGCGATCACACTCTCCATGACGCCACTCAGCTCCAGGGCCCGGTTGCCGGCGTCACACGGGCCCTGCAGGAGGCAGGACACTGTCTGGATGGCACGCAGCTTCCCGGCCAGCCCGTGGCCCTCAAACCAACTCCTGAGGGGCACAGGGTGGCAGCTGTCAGAGCGAAGCCAGCATAAAGGGACCCTCTGTCCCTCCCATGGCCAGGCATCTGCACTCCCCAGGCAGGGACGGCAGGAAAAGCAGCTGAGGGGAAGATGAGGCCCTTTCCCCAGATGGCAGCGCCAATGCCCCTTCTCTAGGCTTCCTTTCCAGCCTCCCCTGATGACTTCCCACCCCGTGTTCTCCTTTCTGCACTCAGTGAGATCTGAAACCACCCTGCTCGTTTCATAATCTGCCATGGCCTCCTCCCGGCTACGAACTCTTCAAGAGCAGGCCGTCACACAGCGCTGCTGTGAGCGAGGGGGCACGGCACGTGCCCAGTACAGAGCCTGGAGGGCACACGGCATCACAATGAATGCAGAAAGAGGGCCGCTGGGGGGTAGCTGGGGATGAGGAATCCTCCCCAAGGCTGCTGCCCCTCCCCAAGGAGCTGGCAGCAAGGACGGGCCGACCCGCTTGCCTGATGTAGTTTTCGCAGAGCCGGTGGAAGTTCTCCCGCTCGGCGTCACACTTGAGGTCATCAAAGAGCTTGCTGAGGAGGGTGGAGGCGCTCATGCGGCTGTTCGCTGTCACCGTGAGCTCCCCGGGAGGCTCCTGCAGAGAGCCCCCCACCTCTAGGATCTTCTTCAAACCTGCAAACGCAGCCTGTTTAGAAGCAGAACATGAAGCCCAGCCCCAACAAGCCGAGCGCAGAGGTTTCTGGGCACCTGCAGGAAAGCAGGCCCATGCCGGGCAGGCAGCAGGGTGCGGACAGCAGTGGGCAGGGCCGGCTTAGAGTGTGGGCAGCGGACCTGCGGCCGACAGAGGCCGAATGCTCTGGGGCTTTGAGGTTCCTGGGGTGTGTAAAACTGAGGGGAAAATAACACCCACACCTCACAGGATTAGTGAGGCGACACAGGAAGGTGAGCACCCAGTAGGCACACTCACAGGCACTTTTGCCAGGCTTTCCTCATTTACCCTTTAGGGGGAAAGAGCAGTGCGAATTCCGACATTACATATCACTATTTCTCCCCGAGGACAGAAGCGCTACTGGCTCACTGAACACCTTCAGGTACAGAGAGCAGACCCAGCCTCCCAGTAACCGGCTCGCGGCCGCTCCACGTGAACACGTGCACACGGCCCCATGGCGGGGCTGAGTCTGAGTGACTCCAAGGGCCAGCAGGGCCACGGGGTGCACCTCAGTGCAGACACACAGCTGGTACATGGGGACGGGCAGGCCCAGCCACCCACGCAAGACACAGCACATCTGCTCAGTCTCCTCTTTCTAACACACTGTCCCCTACCTTGGTCAATGACCCAGAGAGTGAGGCTGTTGTTGGGGTCCTTGAAAGACTTCCGGGGCACCACTTTAATCAGGAGGGTCAGGGCGTTGTCTCGACCTTCGCCTGAGACCCCCACCTCCGTCAGCAGCTCCAAGAGGTTACCGATGAGGACCTTCAGCTCCCGGGCGGGATCTGGCAACAAAAAGACATCAGTAGGTTCCACAGTGACCCAGCCCTTACCTTTGAACTTCCCCAAGAAGCCGGAGAAACACAGGGAGGGGCACCTGCACCCTGAGCTCTGGGCTGGGCTCCAGCTTCCCCACAGCTTAGAATCTGGAGTAAAATCCGGTCACCAAACTGTACTTCTGAAAAACCTGAACCTGTAAGTCTGGCCCGGAAGGCCTGGCTGGCTCCGTCCCCTCCCATCCCTGACGTCACCACCCAGCGCCCCCAGGCCCGCTCCACTCACCCACGATGAGGGCGCCTTCTTTGCCTCGGAAGCCTTTCTTGACACCTTCCTTGAGGGCATCAAACATCACCTGCAGCAGGTGACAGGCAGCCAGCGACACAGCCTGGTTTTCCACACCCAGGACGGAGACCAGCTGCCGAGTTCCCAGCACGCTCAGGGTCGCCACTGTCTGGGAAGGAGACAGGAGGACTGAGATTCTGGGTGGGCTCCTCTGAAAGTGGCCACGGGTCAAGTGCCTGTCCCCTGGGTTCCAGCCAGCTCAGGTAAGCGCTGGGCACGGATTTCCCCACAGCGGCCAGGCAGGGCTGCTCCTGCTAACGCGCCTGGACTCCACCATCCGTGCTGAGGTCCATCGCAGCACTGAACCCTTCACATCGGGTCACATAGCCATCCCGATGGCACAGATGCTGTGGGTGCCACCACGGTCCACATCAAGATGCCAGTGGGACTCTCAGGGAAGAACGGGTGCCCTGCTCTCCACAGCAAGCTGGCCATGAGTGCTTGGACAGGGAGTCAGTGACCTGGCCTCTCCGTGAGCAGCTGCGGGGGGTCATGCTCGGAAGCCACCCCCCGAAGCAAGTGCTGCGCTGGCAGTGGGTGGCTTTGCCACTTCCTGGCCCCAGTTCACCCCAAATCACTTGAGCCTTTTTCAAGCCACTTTAACTTTTCCTCCCATTACATGTCTCCTTGTACTCTGCCTCAGGTTTTTGTAATAAGTCAAAGCGTGAATGTGTGGATGGAGGACGGATGGACGGACTATGGCAGTACCTAGGCAGACCCTCCAGCGCACCCACCCGGGACTGGTGCTCCGAGCAGATGCCGACCAGCGTGCGCAGCGCGGCCAGCATCAGGTCGGTCTCGCCCGTGTCCAGCAGGCACTGCAAGAGCTGGACCCCATTGTTCCGGAAGATCTTCTCGGCTCCAGCCTCCTCCCGGGCCAGCACCACCAGGTTCTGAGAAGCCTGCATCAAAGGAAGCGCAGGATAACGTGGGCACCACACCCCCACAGGGCGGGGCAGGCAGAGGCCCTGAGCTCTGGCCCAGCTGAGCGACCTCGCTGAACGTCAGTGCCCTTCCTTGTAAGCAGAGGAAACAGCCTGCTCTCAGGGCTGATGGTTAGAGCACATGGGGTCCCGAGTCCCTGGCAGCCTGAGGGACAAGGTCAGTGTCTGTCACCTTTGTGTACCCAGTGCCTGGCAGGTGGCCTGGCCAGCAGGTGTCCATGAACACTGGTTCCCTCTGCTTGGCTCACACTCGGGCCCCTGGCCCCGAGGTCGTGTCCAGGCTCTGTGACCTCAGGTGCATGGCCTGAGCAGCGACACGCAGCAGACCAGGCCCACAGGAGCTTCTGGGGACAACGCCAGCACACAGGCCGAGCACCACGGCTGGGCAGCTCTACCAAAGCTCAACTCTCACTCCGCCCAGGCCCCTCACCTTCTGCTTCTTCTCAGTGCCTTTCTCCTGGGGGTCCAACAGGATCTGGAACATCTGTTCCACCTTGGCGTCCGTCGAAGACATGTATCGTACCTGTGACAACCCAGCGAAGCCTGGAACAAATCCCCGCTTCGGCCAGAGACAACACACCCCCTCTTTTCTCTCCAGCTCCTCCCAAGGCCTGGCTGCTTCCTTGGGGAGGCACGGCAAGTGTGTCTGGGTTCAGGGCCTACACCAAGCTACCGTGGGCAGGAAGAGACTTGCTTGGCAGCTTCTCCCAAACTCCCTGTGGCTACTTTCCTCTCTGAGAGACTTCCTGCTTGGGCAGCAGGGGTGGCACCCTGCTGAAGGCAATGCCATTCAGAAGGGGAGGCATCCTGTTAGCCGAGGGCTACCCACTCCCACTGGTGCCTGTGTTGTGGCAGCACTTATATTTCCTGCAAGGGGGCTAGCAGGTCACGAGGTAGCTGCCAACACTCCCCTCAGGTCATGTATTCAAAAATAATCTGAATGATCAGGGTCATCCCAGGCCTTCCCCCTCACCATGGTCAAGGGTGAGGATGCTGGCACAGGCCTCACGATGCTGCACCCTCTCCCCTCTACACCCATGGCAGACATGACTAATCAAGTCTCAGCACATTCTGCTGCCAGGCCCTGCAACCAGCTCCCTCATCCTTCCAACACAGGGCCCTAGGCAGACCCTGTGAGTTGAACAGCGCTGGCACTGAGCAGAACACAGTTTGCTCTCCCAGGTCTCAAACTCGTGGTAAGGCGTTTGCCATCACAGTACTTGCTTCCACTGTGTCAGCATTTTAACACCAAGTTATCCGGTTAATTCAACTTTGGTTACAGTTCATGATGGTGAAATTAAATTAATTCCTTTCCCCAGGGGTCACCCTGTTATCGTTTTGACACGTATCCTTTAAATTATATCTCTTCACATTTACACACCCAAGTGTATGCAAAGGAAAAACACGGTATGGTCTGGGGTGTGTATGTGTGGCCATAATTTCATGTAAGTGACATCATACTAAATATGTTATCATATATTTTGCTTTTTTTCACTTAACAAGCATCAGCTTCCCACGTCCATGTGGGTGGATCTACCTACCCCGTAACAATGTGGGAGCCTGTAGTGAGGACAGCACCCGGTTCCTCAGCCACTCTCCCAGTGGGGGCATTTAGGCTCCAGGTCTTCATTAAGATAAACACACAACACCTGCTCGTGTACACGGGCAGGACTTCTCTAGGGGAGACATGCAGACATACCCGACCACAGGGCACGCTCCTTCCAACTTTCAGAGCTATGCTAAACGCTCTCCCAATTAGCTATACCGACTCAGACCTCTCCCGCAGCCAGGAGTAGGCACCCCCAGCCTCACACTCAAGTGTCTGCCTCCCTCCTTCCAGCAAACTGGACACACTTTCGATGTTTGCCAAACAGACCACCACCGAAGACAGCACCTTGCTGCTATTTCAGCTTGCTTTTCCCTACCCACTGGCAAGAGGGAACATCGTTCCATAATCTCGTGTGCCATCGGTACCTCCTCTCTGCAGACCTGTGTTTACATCTTTGACCCAGATCCATTTATTGGTGTCCTTCTGCCACCAGTGAATGCCACACTCTCTCTCAGCCACACACATACCTTCTCCTGAATCTGGCCACCGATGCTGCGCAGGGCCTCCTGGAAAACTTTGTTCTTGGGCTCCAGGCTCACACATCTCTGCAGGTCAAGGACAGCCTGGTCAAGGCGGCCCAGCTTCTCCAGGGCTTGGCTCCGTCGGTAAAGTGCTTTGACATCCCCACCGTCCTTTTCAATGGCTGAGCACAAACGGGAGCTCTGTCAGCACCCATGCGGCCACCGTCTCCAGGCAAGAGCAGTAGGGAAAGATCTTGAGGGCCAGAGGAAGATAGGGGGACGGAGGTGGGGCTCAGCACTTCAGCCTCGGAAAAGGTGAGGGCAGCTGCAGAAAAGGAAATGCCCGAGGAAGTGGGAAAGAAGGCAGGCGTGTTTCGGGGGGAAGGAGAAGAACGTGATGGTGCAGTGGTCCCAGAATCCTTGCCCACCACAGAAGCCCCACAGCTCCACACTGGGCACATTCCCTACCTTTGGACGCTTCAGCTTCTGCTTTGTTGTAATCTTCCTGTAAAAGGAAAAACAGAAGCCTGGCTGCCTGTTCATCTTCTTTTCGGGGCACTAACTGAGCAGCAGAATTGGTCTCCAGAATCACCTGGTCCCCTACCACCTGGAGGCCCAAGACATCCCACAGGTGTGTGTGGCCTGAGAAGGTGAAGGTCCTTCCAGGGGCCCCACGGTGGCGAGGCGGGCAAACCACAGCCGGCAGGGGCAGGGGCTCCCTCACCAGCTTGAGGTGACAGGCGGCCAGGTTCCGGTGCAGGACTGCCTGGTCCTCGGCCGTGGCGCCCAGCCCCAGGGCCTGGGTGTAGGCCGTCAGGGCGCCCTCGTAGTCCCCGCATTTGAACAGCTCGTTGCCATCCTTCCGCAGCTGCTCCACTGAGCTGGCCTGTGGAGGGAAGCGGTGGAAACGCGGGGATGGGCTCAGGGCAGAGCCGGGAGCTGCGGGTTCGGGATGAGCCTCAAGTTGGGAGGAGGCTGGAGATGGTCAGAGCAGGTGTGGTGTGAAGTGGTGACGCTGCCGGGGGTGGGGAGGTAGGTACGCACCCCGGGGATGGTGGGCTGGGGTTGGGGGGCGGTCCCTGGACCACTCACAGTCATCGCGGAGGGGACGTCCGGGGCGCGCGCAGACGAAATCTCCGAAACAAGCTGAGTCCAAGCTCGGAAATCTGCCGTCCGCCACCCAGCCCCAGGCCTGCGTCAGAGGCGGCGGTCGAGCAGGGGCGAGGCCAAAGCGTGCGTGCGTCAGGGTGAGGGGCGGGGCGCTCAGCCGGGCCGCAGGCGCAGAGAGGCCCCGGGAACGCCTCGTCTGTTCCCAACCAGACCTGCAGGGGGCGCGTGGCCGAAGACCCGCAGCGGCCCAGGCCCCGCCCTTGGCGGAAGTGCAGGAGGTCTGCCATCACCAGGGCTGTGAACAGCATCCTGCAAGAAGCCCAAGGCTGGGAGCGGGCCGGGTCTCTATGAGAGAGGGGCCAGTATCAGGATGCTGGCCCCCGCTAGTGCAGTCTGTGGGTAACAGAGCCCGAGAGAGTCTAGAGAAACCTCATGCCCCCTCCCCGCATAAATGCAGAATCTATAAACACAAATTCAGGGGGCTCACAGATAGCCTTAAACCATCCATGGAAAGATTCAGGATTGCAAACCCTGATTATAATGTGTGTAATCTACTAAGTACCAAATCCTGTCAGTCCTGACCGTTGCCCCAACAACACAAGCATGCCTCCCTGTTACCCGCTTTCAGAGACCCCTGAACTTTTCCTTCACCGAACTGTAATCCTGTATTGACTTGATTTTCTGTTTGAGGTCTGTCTCTCCACTGGTCTGTAAGATACAAGCCTCCCACCCCGGAATTTAGGAACAGAGTTCCAGATCCTGGAACTCCCTGGCAGTGTTCCCATGGCTTCGGGGCTGGAGTTCTCACCTGAGAATGGGCTGAGGCTGAAGAGCAGACAGGTTGAGCTGGTGTAGGGCCTCAAATTTAGCCCGGGCGCATCAGGAGCCCGCTGCAGCCTGCAGGTGGCAGTAGGAGGCTGCCTCCGGAGGGTCAGAGAGCTGAGGGCAGAAGAAACCAGGGCAGGGTAGTGCTGGCCATCCGAATGGCATCCTGAGAGGTTTGGCACAACTGAGGGTGCTGAGCCATTACTGAAAGGAGAGGCAAGAGGGCTGGAGGCAGGCAGGAATGGACTGCCCACACCCTACTCCGCACCTTTGGGAGAGTGAAAGGGATCAGCTGTTATCAGAAGGGCAGGCTCCCTTCCTCCCAACCAGCTTCCTAGAAGAGCCCAGGTTTTGCTGAGAGAGTAGGGGACCTGAAAGGAGAAGGGGGGTAAGGAGGAGACTGCTGTACCTGGGAGAGAGGTAGGTGGGCAAGGGTCATCCAGCTAAACAGCAGCAGCAGCCCCATGAGGAGCCTCCTCTGGAAGCCCACAAGAGGTTACGGCCACCTCTGCCCTGGTCCTAGGTACCCCAGGACCCCTCACTGAGCCAAGGCTGCAGACAATAAGTAACAATCAAAGCCCTAAGGCCCCTGCACACTGTGAACACAGACCTGAAGCTTCTCTGTCACAGATCCCTATAAAGAGCTGAAAGTGACTGAGTTTCTACCTTGTGTTGGAAAATGTGGGGACTGTGGCTCCAAGCTGCCTAAGGTTTTCTGAGCTGTAGTGGAAAGGCTGAGACTAGAGGACAGCATGAGGGATGAGAAGGAAGTTGAGCCATTAACCTGCAGAACAGACAGGCATGTAGAATCAGAAAGGTTTCTCTCCACCCACTCTCAACTTTCGGGCTTCCATGGAAACCCTGAGAATTCTGATTGTTCCATTTCAAGCCCCAGAGGCCTCAGTCCAAGCATTGGGAACTTCCCTCCCTAACCTCTGCGTCGGGGCAACCAGCAGGGCTAGCTGAAAACCAAGGGTAAGTCCTCTCATTGACTTTCTGCGTGAGCCCTCACCAGCCCGGCTCCCCCACCCCCCGCCGCCCGGGATACCAGCCAAAGCAGAAAAGCTATCTGTCTGGGGTTTACTTAGCAACTAGCTGATCCCTTGTCACAGGGAAAGACCTCACCCTAGAGCGCACAGTAGGTGCCGGGGGGCTGAAGCAGGAACCCTATGGCATCCTGGGGTTGCCAAGAAAGAAACACAAATTTTGCCCCAGCCCCTGAGAGCAAAGAAGTGGATTCCTGCAGAAACACCGCTGATGCTTGGGAGCCTAAATCCGCAGCAATACAGCAGAGCTCCCAGCATAGGTTCCAGTTTCCAGAAGGTCAGGCCCAAGGGTTGTCTGGGTCCACAAGTGAGGGTCCCCTGCCCTTGGCAATCAGGCCCATCCCTGCAGGGAGATTTATTTTTTCAAGCACTTTGAGAATTTTCAGAGCATTGACAGGTTGGAGATGTTCATGGGGGGAGAAAGCCCTCCTGGGAGAAGCTGGCTGGCTCTGACCTTGAGGCTAGCTGAATTGCCCTTCTGCCCCGATGGCAGTCACCTGTGCTTTCCTGCCCTGGGATCCGCACACTGCGAGGCCACCGTTTTATTTCTTCTGTCTTCCTTCTTCAAACTGCCATGTGGACCTCATTCCACAATCCCAAGAGCCTCCGAGGCGCCAGGGGGCGCTGTGATGCTTGGCCCGGGCGTCCCGAACTCTCAGAAGCGCGGTGTTCCACCCCAACGCTATGGGTTCCGAGGCGGCGCAGTTGCTGGAGGCTGCAGATTTCGCTGCTCGGAAGCACCGTGGGCAGCGGCGAAAGGACCCCGAAGGGACCCCATACATCAACCACCCTATCGGTCGGCACCGGGCCCGGGGAGCAACCGCAGCGGTGTCGGGGCGGGGGGCGCGCACCTCACTGAGCACCTACTCTGAGCCCAGCTTTGTGCCCGTGATTGTGGATGTTTAAGCCTCACACAATCTGGGGCGATGGGCATGGCTGTTCCCTGTGGACGCTTGACACCCAGAGAAAGTAAAAACTTGCCCAAGGCCACCCAGTTAGTGGCTCTGCAAAATCCACAACACGCGTGCCTGGGACACCCCTCGGGTCTGACTTCCTGCTTTGCCCCGCCAGGTGTGGCTCGGATCCTGACCCATGAGGCGGGAATCACTGACATTGTGGTGTTACAGGTAACTTTCCTCCTCTGATAGGAGGCTGGGTTAGGGAGCCGGGGCTCCATTCATCTCTGGGCACCCCTTGCCTGGCGTCACACGGCTAAGTGGAAACCTGTCCCCAGGCCGCCCTGCTCCATGACACAGTGGAAGACACAGACACCACCCTGGATGAGGTGGAGCTGCACTTTGGGGCACAGGTGCGGCGTCTGGTGGAGGAGGTAACAGATGACAAGACTCTGCCCAAGCTGGAGAGAAAGAGGCTGCAAGTGGAGCAGGCTCCCCACAGCAGCCCAGGGGCTAAACTGGTGAAGCTGGCGGACAAGCTGTACAATCTGAGGGACCTGAATCGCTGCACCCCAGAGGGTAGGATCCCCCCACTTGCTCGGAGGGAAAGGGGAGGGTCCACCTTCTGGAGGCCCAGATTGGTCAGTTCCCCTGAAAAAAAAGCCTGGCGTTTTGGTTAATTCTCCAGACTAATTCTACTAGATCACTGGGATCTGCTTTCATAGGGCAGAAACACAGTACTATAGCGGGGCCAAAGGGAAGTTTTCAGGACAAATCGTACCATCAAGAAGTCATCTCCTGGCCCTGCCCCAGGCCCTCCAGGAAGTTGGCAGAATCCTGCACGTTGTGTGAGCAGTTTTCTGTCCATTCACACGCAGGATGGTCCGAACATCGAGTCCAGGAATACTTTGAGTGGGCAGCGCAGGTGGTGAAGGGCCTTCAGGGAACAAACCGGCAGCTGGAAGAGGCTCTGAAGCAGCTGTTTAAGGAGCGGGGGTTGGCACTCTGAGCAGGGCTTGGTGTGGCAGAGACCCCGGCCTTGTCCAGGCCAGAGTGGAGTCATACGCCAGCCTTTCGGCGCCTCTCGAGCTCCTGGCACTGTTCGCTCAGCCCAGCGGCCAAAAACATTTGCTTTTTCAAACTTGGAAAGTCTCCTGGCAACTATTAAACTGAGCCTGGATTGTGGGAGTCAGACATCCCCCCCATCCACTCCTAATGCCGACACTGCCCTTCAGACCTTGAGTCTGTTTGCCATTTTGCAAGGTGAGGTCTCTGGTCCCTCGGGTACTTGGGCTTGTATAAACACTTGTTCAGTTATTATGGAAAATAAAGCATTTTGCGTAAAGCTTTAGGTTGCTGCTCCTTCTCCATCCAGCCTCTGTAGTGGGGAACCGGTAGGTGGGACACCTACTCTGAGCCTGGCTTCCTTATCAGTGACTAGGCTGGGTAATTCTCAGGGTTACTTTACGTGACGCGCCTCGTTAAGTCCTCGTTGGAATGGGTGGCAGATGAATCGGAAAGGAATGCCACCGGCTAACTTGAAGCTCCTGCTGAGCACGGGAGATACCCCAGCAGCAGCGTGGTAGGCCTGATGGCGTACCTCGGGCTCCTCCCAGCCCCAGTCGCAGGCTTGTCACTTTACGGAATTCTTTGGTTGCTAAGCCACAGGCACTTCCGGGCGGCTCCGGAAGTGGCCCTTCCCCGACGCCCGGCGGTAGGCGGTGCCTGGGGGATGCACCGGGAGGTGGGGTTTTGGTTCCTGCTGAACCGCTTAGGTTTATTAGCCCCCTTGAAAAGGGTACCCCTTAGGGATGAGTAAATTGTTAGGTCGAGGTCACTTCGTTCCGGACCACGATAGTTTTTCACCCAAAGGAGGCCCAGTGCAGTTTGCAGGAAAAAAAAAAAATGCAAAGGGTCACAAAAAATATGACTTTAAAAGGAAATGAGTTTCGGGACAGTCCCAGATAAAGTTCAAAAGTTCAGAGCAGGTACTTTTCGGAGCATGTGGGTCTTTTGTTTTTGTTTTTTTTTGAATTTGGGGGCAGATGGGATTACAGGATTTTTAAAACAATATTTGTGTAAGTCTGAAAGTCAGTCTGCAGTTTTTAAGTGATTTAAAATTTAAGTTCCGGGACATTCAACGAACATGAACTCCTTCTGTACCTTCAGAATGAACGGAGTCACAAGGTGCTTGGTGTATTACAAACCTCGCGTTATGCGTGTTCTGTGTAATAACCAGATGGGCAGGGCAGGGCTTACTCCGATTCTTCAGGGAATAAGCTTGGAGAGGTGAGAAGACTCGTTCATGATAAAACGGGTCGAATAGCGATGGAGTCAGGACCGGAATCACTCTCCTGTTCTGCCAAGCGGCTGGGCCCTGCAACCAGACAAGAGTGACCACAACGGATGTCACTCTAACCCTTGGATGGACACGCAGATCAGGTCTGAAACAGCTAGTGCATTTGGACTAGGAGTCTAAGGCCTTCTTAGGCGACCTGTTGGATCTGGTATTTATTTTTTAAATTCGATGTTTTTAAACCATCAGAAACTTACAGAGGAGTTGGAAGTAGAGGATACGTAACTTTCCCCCCTGAAACGCTTGAGATTAACTAACTTGCTGACCGGATGCCCCATCACTCCTAAACACCTTAGTATTTAGACACAGAAGTTCTATATGCCCAAACTAGAACCATCAACACCAAAAAATTAACATTAGCACATTACTACCTTAAGTCTGAGATAATAGGGCGCCTCACAATTTACACGGAGGCTCACCTTGGCTGAGCTGGGAACCCAAAGTTTTGCTTCTGGCCTGGAATTAGAATGCTTTTTTACATTTTAAATACTTCGCGCAGCATTCTCGGGCATTGTACAGCTGTGCTTACTCCTCCAGTTTGACTGTTAAGTCCCTAGGCACTCTAAGAGGAAACACCCATTTGTAGAACTTCTCAAGGCTTTTACAGTCAACACTGTGTCTTAAATCTTCATTCCTGTCACATTCCAAATGCCAAGAAGGCCTCCTCCGCAACCCACTAGTGCCTACGCTACCTAATTATGTAGAGTTCACTTCCAGTTCAGGTTTATCCTCAACTAGGGAGGTCAAAAAGTCAGGAGTCAAAGTGGGTGGAAGCTCTTTGCAGGCCCACTTGGTCCTGGCAACTGAGCTGATTTCTCACTAACTGTTAAGTAAAACTGAGGCTTGTTATGAAGGATCTGGTTTGTCCTAAGAGAATTAAGACAAGTTGAACTGTGAGAACTGCCGCTTGGAAGTGTTTGTTCTTTGTCCACATTTTTGTTAGAGAAAAATAGAGATGTTTAGAGATCTTGATTTGATGGTCAGCCTCATTCCCAGACTGATTTCCCCCTCTAAGTGCCAGAGTCACTGCTAACCACAGTGACTGTGGTAAGCGGGTCAATTTCAGGGTACAGATGTCACTTCCCCTACACAGGTATTTGAGGTTATACTCACCCACTACACAAGCGAAATCAGAGCTCTGTCTGGGTTCTGACTAGCCACACAGCTCTCCCTTCTTCACGCAAACGGGATGGTTCTAGCTGGATGGAGACTCACAGGAACAGAATTCTATCCGGTTCCAGTGGCTGAAGTTGCTTCTTTCTGTGTTCAGTCCTGGCTCCGGTTTTGATTGTTAACTGTCAGAACTGTGAGGCCACAGTGCCGGAGCTCCATGGTCAAGGGTCGCTGCTTGCCTTAAATCTGTAGGCTCATTTGCCGGTTAGGTATGCAAAAGGATCACCTGGGAGCTTGTTAAAATGCAAATTATCTGGCCCCTCCTCTCAGAGACTAGTGCAATAGGCTGTGCCCAGGCATCTGCCTTTGCCCCTACGTACTAGCTTTTATTTCTCGTTCTTGTCCCATCGGTGTCAGGTCACTGGGGCTCCGCTCCACACACGGTCCTCCATGCTGATAACCTTATTTCTTGCGCTGCGGTACAGACGGGATTCTGCGTGCCCCGGGCGGTCGGGAAGAACTCTGCTGTGTGACTTGCAGCTCTGGGTAGCTCCTCCGCAACCTTTTCTCCAGAGGTAATCGTACTCACCGATTTTTGAAATGCTGCAAGTGTTTTCTCTGCAGTCTATCACTTGCGTTATAATCGTGGTGTTTTCCATCCTACAGAAACTTTGAATGTGTTTGTGGTAAAAATCTATCTTTCCCCTTATAAAATTTTTTAGGTTTCATGTCATTTATAACAGACCTTTCCCACACCAGAGGTATAAAAATACCCTATACTTTCTGCAGTAATTTTGTAGTTTAACTTTTTGTATTTTTTAATTTTGTAGTTTAACTTTTTGTATTTTTTTCCCTTGGGAACTAATTCTTATGGTAACTGTTAGGCAGAGATCTAACTTTTATCGATAAAGTGCTGCTTATTAAATAATCGGTCTTTTTCCCATAAATGCTCCTTTTATCCTAAATTCCCAAACAGCTGGGTCTGTGCAATACCTGTCCCACTTGTCCCTCCAGTCTTTGCCTGCTCCCTCTCCAGGACACACGTCACGGTCACTTGAGCATCCTTTGGGAAGTCCCGCAGGACAAGTGCCTGCCACCCACCGCGGCACGGCCACCCACGACTGACGCATCAGTACTCACAATTAGTATTCTCACATATTTACTCTTCCAAATGAACTTTAGAACTTGTCAAGTTGCAAAAAATATCCAATCTCACTGGAATATAATGAATGAATGGGCCGTTTGGAGAGAGCCAGAGTCTATACAGGAAATCGCTATGTATCATCTGGGCCAACTCACAGAATGCTCCTACTAGGTCTTCAGTTGACGTTACAGGCTGGCCCTTCTGTCGCCTACACATAGTGACAATTGTAACTCTTCTTCGTCCCCCTCCTCTGCCACGCTGCGGGGGTTGGCAGGGCCAGGACTTCCTAAACACTAGTAGGTCCTCTGCTAGTTTCTGACTTCAACGAGGACGCCTGTGGAGTTTCTCCTCAGGATGCCATTCACGGGGGTGGGGGTGGGGGGGTTCTGATAGAGACCTTGACTTAGATTAGCACGTCTCTTTCTAATCTTGGAGTTTTAAGAAGGGGTAGATTGTAAATTTAGCCAAATGTCATTTCAGCATCTATAGAGACTATCGTGAGTTTTTCTCTGTTAATCAGAGCTGAAATAAAGCCGCCACAGTGCCTCTAAATGACTCCCACGCCCCTGGTCCCCATGCCGGGGTGGAGCCCTTCTGAAGGAGGTGCGCCACGGTGCAGCTTCATGGCCTGACTGGAAGGAGGGTGCGAAAAGCCCTCGCAGGCGCACAGGGGGTCTCAGAGGCTTCGCTTTCTCTCCGGGGAAAGGAAGCCTGGCAGACCTCACGCCCCCACGATCGGAAGGAGCTCTGGGGGACAGTGGTGTGCAGAGTACAGGAACCGAAGAATACAGGACCCCCCACATCTTCCCACAAATCAACATACAGACCAAGTGCCCAGTCTGAGACGGGATTTGTACCTGAACTGTCCTGCGACCTCTGGCCATGACAATGTCTAGTCACTCGTTCCGCCACACTGCAGCCCCTAGCCAGGGCGTGCAGGTCACACAAGGCCATGATGCCTCCACCTCCTCCACCCGCTGCGGGCTCTGGGCCCCCATCCCCCTCCTGCCCACCACACCAGGACAAGCAGTCTCTACACAACCACAGGATCCCTGGTCGCCAGCCAACCCTGAGGCCAGGCCGTTACCCCTCAGCCTCCCCTACCCCTCCTGCTTCTCTGCCACCCCACTCTGGGAAAAGGATGGGTACTTGAGCCTGTGCCCAACGGGGCGGCCTCTCGCACCGACCGAGCGATGGGTCTCCCTGATCTCGCCAGCATTGGCCCTAGCTACCCAACACTGGGCCGCAGGTGGCCCCTGAACACAGAAGCAGCCACAACCAGGAAATGAGGGCCGAGCCCAGTCCATTGGAGCTTGGAGAGGTAGATTGGGACAGGAGATACCCTGCATGGCTTGTCCAACCCGACCTTATGTTAGAGGCAGTCTCTGTGGACAAACTTGCTCTTTAGGCCACAGGAAGCCCTAGCCCAGGCGGAGGCGGAAGGTGGCGACTTCCATGGGCTCCAAGTAGATGTCAGTGCTGTTGGAAGGCGAGGCCAGCGGGTACAGTAACGTCAAGGACATCGGCTGCAGGAAACCCACGTCCAGGCCGTGGAAGAGGCTCCCCAGGGCCACCTGTGTGGAGGAGAGGGTACAGGGCTGTGCTGGGGGCTGGCCTGCCAGATGAGGCAGCTAGCTTCTCCTCCACGTAACCCACTATGGCCCCGCTCAGCAGCAAGGTGCCTACTCACACATGCAAGGCTGCACCCAGTCTCGGGCTCACCCACACGGGCCCAAGCCCAGAAACTGCCCTTGGACCGAGGGTCGGAGCCACTGCACTGAGCTGCGAGCCGTCTCAGCACAGGGCCCACGTCGCAGTTCACTTCTGAGCATCTGGCTGGTGCAGGCGTTTATCACTGCTGGCTCCAACCACGCATGAACTTGACAGCTTTTGGTTTTTTATTTCTCTTACTTCTACTCTGTTTGATGGATGTCCCTACTCGTGGAAGAGAGGTCCAGCTACGTGCTTCACCTCACTGAGAACTTGCCCGCCAACCCTCACCAGCTTTGAACGCGAACATCAGCAGCTTCCCCTTTTCTCTCTGCAAAGGCCCAGAGTGAACCCTGCCCTCCGATCACAGTTTCACCAACCTCTCTCACGCCTGCCCTGCCCAGTCGCCCCATTTCCCTACCTCCTCTCGTCAGGGGTCCTTCCCACACCGGGGCCCTGCTCACCTTGCCCTGGCTCGTGGTGCAGTTGAAGCCCAGGTTCTTGGCCTCCAGGCCACAGTCAAAACCTTTGCGGTGTAAGATGAGTGCAGCTTCTGCCGAGGGCAAGGCATCGTCCTGGATGACGGACAGCATAGAGGCGGTGTGTGTGTGGCAGGCATGCTGCTCAGCAGCCCCTCTGCCCAGAAGGTGGTACAGGGACAGGGAGGGGTCTGGGTGAGGACAGGCCAGCGTTGAGTCCTGGAGGTACAGGGCCCAGCGGGGTGCTCACCTCAGCTTGGAGTGTACGCAGGTTGAGCAGGTGGAAGTCACAGGGCAGGGAGGCAGCCAGAGGGTGAAACGAGTGCAGGCCGGGGGCTGGGGGCTGCCTCTTGGCTACGGGCAGGGCAAGCGCCGGGGCATTCAGGTACACGGAGGTCAGGTGGCTGAGGAGGGATGGGTAGCTGGAGGAGTGGCCGTCTGGGACCTGCAAGATCGGCCCAAGATGTGGGTGAGGGGACAGAGCCGGGGATAAAACACAACCAGGTCAGTTCCTTTGGGAAGAGCTTCCCTGATGGGGCGGGACACAAGGCGAGCCTGGCTCTGGGACCCTTCCAGTGGGGCCACTTCCTGTCGCAAACAGCTTAGAAAGAAAGGGCTTCTTCCCCTGGCCACCTCTCCTCTACTTTGGGTTTTTTTTCCCTTTTCTTCAACAACACTATCGTGAACAACACACCGCCATCTGTAACACGCCCCCATCACGTGGAGAGATTCTCAGCCCGGGGAGGACGGCAGGCAGGCAGGCAGGCAGGCAGGCAGGCAGACAGACGCACTTCACCGTGGGGAACGGGCCTCTGATGCAGGAGGCCCCGAGTGAGCCTCCAAACCCCAGCCCCAGCCCTGACTGCCCAAGAGGTTCCCACAGCTGTGCCGACTGAGACTACTGGATGGCCAACCTGGACGCCACACGCTCACTTTCCTCTAAGACAGCTACTTTCCCCTGTTCTGGATTTCTGTCCCGAGCCCCGCCCTCCTTCCACTTGCCCAGAATCTCACTTCCCTCCGGCCTGTCTATATTGCCACTTCTGCTGTGTCCTCACACCCACGCCCCCGCCCCACCCCGGACCTCTCCCTCCCATGGTTCAAGGGCAAGCCACCAACCTTTCCTGCTTGAATGGCCTTCGAACTGTTTTTCTTCCCCCAGATCCACCCTCCCCGCTGCTGTTGGAGTGACCTGCTCAGGGCAGAGTCCTGACAATGTCCCTCCTGCCTGAGGTCCTTCACTGGCCTCCAGGATAGTGTGCAGACTCTTAGCCAGGCATTGAAGGCCCACAGCAGCCTGCCCCCCACAAACCCCCCCAACCCAGAGCCAGCCCAATGGATTAACATTTAATCCAGTTAAATGCATTGACTTTTGTATTTAGCTCTAGTTAATTTAAACAGCCACACTGGACAGGCAGCTTTAGTCTAAGGGAATGAAATGTTATTCCCCATTCATCAAAGCCACACCTGGACGGCACCTCCTCCAGGAAGCCATCCTTGATCCCCTTGGCCCATAACGTTCTCTGGCTCCTCATGACCACTGGGCACACCCATTTTGTAGCTAATATTTCTACACACCTGCTTACCCCCCACCCATACCCATGAATACACTCCTGGAGAGCAAAGTCGGTGTCTCAGGCCCGGGAGAGCATGCACAGCAGCTGCCCAGGGTCTACCTGAGGCACAGAGCTGGGGGGCAGAGGGGCAGGCTCTCCTAGAGGGTGCCGACTCCCGTCACGACCTGCCGGCCCTCACCTCTTGGTTACTGCTCCTGCTCTTGCAAAAGACCAAGTCCCTAAACATGGCTGCCAGTCTGGAGAAAAAGCCAGGCTGGTGGAGGCAGAGAAAGCCAGATGAGCGGGGCTGATGTGGGACCAGGGGGCTGAGGGGTGGGGGTGGCAGATAAGCAGGAGGGTGTGGGGAGAGAGGTGCCAGGCTGCAGGAGGCGGAGCTTCAGAGAGTCAGACTCACTCCCCCTACCCAGGAACCAAGCTGTACGTACTCTCGCCTCCCTGCCCGGCTCCAGCTGAGCTCCTCAAGCCCTCGGTGGGCACCCCGGTGCCACCCACCCTGTGAGGCAGGCCCCGAATTTACCTCACTGCCCAGGGTGCGCCGTTCCAACAGGAGGCGGAAGCGGTTGCAGGTCCTCTTGTTGTCCTTGAGCCCTTGGCCGAGCCCTCGGTTGTCGTCCTGCATTAGCCGCCGGTCCAAGATCACCTCCAGCTGGCCTGCGGAAGTGGCCTGTGAGTCCCCAGCCCAAGCAGACAGTGGCCTCTGGAAGACCCCAAACCCAGGCCCTGGGGGAAAAGCCCTGTGGGCGGCCGCAAGCTCAGTCCCTCAGGAAAAAAAGCAGCCTGGGGCCCGGAGCTGGAAGGGGACTCAGTGCAGGGCTGGCATCGCAGAGGAGGACACTGGAGGCCCAGAGGGGGCAGGCCGGTCCTAGCAGGTCACTGTCCCTGCTCTGTGACTCACAGCCGGCCCGGCCAGATGTCCAGGCAGGAGAGCAGCCCAGACCAGCTACATGAACACAGAAGTAAACAAGCAAACACTGCCAGCACCAGCCCCCAGCAGCTGTTGCCGAGGCCCCGGCCTGGCATGTTCTCTCAGGCTGAGCAGAGCCTGACGGGAGCACTTGCTCTCCACCCCTGCTCTGGGTGGGGACAGACCCCTGCTCTGCCCCTCCAGTCAGTCAGGAGGGCTGTGGAGAGGACAGCCAGATGGCGAGTCAGGCAGAGGCTCAAATGAGGTGTCATTTGGGGGTGCCCTGGGGGGGAGAGAGGGCGGGTGATCACCTTGGCTTTCTTTTTAAATCCACTTGGGGACAGGGCACACTGCAAAGCTGGCATATGTTGGGATGAGAGTTTTCCCAGCAACTGTTTTATTTTTATTTTTTTAAAGAACCTCCAGGGGAGCCCAGACAGACGGCCCTATCCGCCTTTCCACCCCCCCCAGTCCTGGTTCCAGCATCGGCAGTTCCTCGGTCTTTACCCTGAACAATCACAGACAGAGAGCCAGAAATCCCAAAACGGCCTCCTGGCACATAAAACAATCATTTCTTAGCATACTGTCTCCAGAAGGGCGGAGAGAACCAAGCGAGACACGGCTCCGTTCGGGACCGAGGGCACAGACCTGCCCTGGGCAAGTTCTACGGTCGTGGGGGGGGGGGAGGCGGGGGTGAGGGCAGCAGAGCCCCACTGCTCCCAGCCCCGTGCTCACCGGCGGCCCACAGAGCCTGGCAGGCACTCTCGGCTCAGCCCTGCACCAGGGCCCATCCCCAAGGGGACCTGAAGGCCTCTGTGGCCACCAAGTGCAAGCTGCTCGCTTCACCCCAAGGGCACGGAGATGCCCAGGCTTGCCCAGCTGACCAGCTCCAGGGCAGTGCTCCTAGTGTCCTTGTTCTGAATCTTAAGAATGTCATTCTCTCTTTTAATGACCGTGACTAGGAAGACGGTGTGTAATTTTCTCCCTGCTATTTATTTCATTACAACATCGATGCATTTTTCCAACAGACCCCTTCCCATCTGGGGCCAGAAGGGGGCTGCACAGCGCCGCGGAGAATCACCATTTGATATAATCGCCTGCCTCTTGAGGGGATCTAAAGGGCACTCACCCCCCAGACGCATCCACCAGGGCAGAGGGTGACGGGGTGCCTGCCCTCCTCCAGCAGCTGTGACTGACAGCTGCTAATGCCTCCTGCATGGAGGTGAGGCCCACTCGAAGGGAAGAAGGGGGAGGAAGGGGGAGGCCCTGGGGCAGGATGTGCTTCCCCATCCCTTCCCCACTCACCATCTCGGAGGCTGGAGACGCCCAGGGCCTGGGCCGTGTGCAGCGTGAGGCGGTTCTGGGCATCCTGGATGTAGGCCATGACCGGCATGGGGTAGAAGTTGGCCTGCAGGGGCAGCTTCTTCAGATACCGCCGGGGCTGCACCTGTGGGGCAGGGCCAGCAGGTCAAGGGCAGCTGGGCCATCACAGGTGCTCCAGGAGGTCCCCGGTTGGAAGGAGTCCCTGACCACTGTGGCCTGGCTACCCCTTCTCCATCAGAGCAAACCCTACCACCATCCCCACACACCCTGGTGCTTGTGACAGAAGCAAATACAGTCCTGGTTCTGTTCCGTGGGGTCTCCAGGGCCTGGCCCCCGGAATCACCTGAAAGCCGTTGAGGTCTGTGAAGAAGGTGCCCTGGCTGCCAATGTCTGTGTGGACACGCAGGGTCAGCTCCTTGTTGACGTAGTCCCGGATGTCCACCAGAGACGACATGTCCAGAGACAGCCCCTCCACCCCTGCGCACGGGGACCGCGGGAGAGCGAGAGAATGCGCCATAGCGTGAGCAACAGAGCTGGACGGGCAGTCCCCACCCGGCCCCCAGGCCATTCCCAGCACTTCTTCCTGGACCACCTTTCCTCCAGGAAATTAACTAAGCATCCTCCCTGCCTCCACAGGCATTTCTCAGGAACAGACGTACAAACAAAGAACCAGCAGGAGGAAGAGCGTGCCACAGCCCGTGGGGCACCCCCCCCCTTCCCGACCTTCCTCATCTGCACAGCACACCTGGCAGGTTGTACAGCCGGACCACCTGGTGCACGTGCTCGTAGTATGCAGCCACCTCGGAGAAGAAGGGGCCTTCCGTGACACGCAGCACAGGAGGATCCTTGGGGACGTAGGGCTGGGGAAAGAACAGGTGACAGCTGAACCCACAGCACAGAGCAAAGCAGATGGGTACCAGCCCAGGGCCAGGCAGAGAAGTAGTTGTTCTGCGCAGGCTCTTGCCCCAGACCCCTTGCTGAGTTGGGCCCAGGCCCCCAGGTTGCGCTCCTTACCCCTGCTCCCCCAACCTCCCACAGGTAGCCCAGGCAAGGCCCCTGGCAGCAGGGCCCAGCCTGGAGGAAGGCCCGAGCCCCGCTCACTGCCTCAGTTCACAGGTCTCCTTGTGCCCCGTCAGCGAGGGCCCAGGCCCGCTGGGGTTCCGAAGTGTCTGCAGGGTACCTGGGCCTCGCCATCAGGCAGGAAGAGGTAGGCTCCACTCTTGTCTTTGGATGTGCGGGTGCCATAGACGAGGAACTCCATGTCCACACGCTGCTCCTGCTCCTCGTCCACCCTTCGGATGCTCTGCCAAAACACACAGCCCTGACCCCTGGCCCCACAGCGGCGTGTCAGGCCTGCCCCTAGGAGGGCTCCGACGAACTTGCTGACGGAGCCAAGCCTGCTCCCCTGGGGCCCCCGGCAGTCCCGGAGCCCTCTCCCAGATCCATCATCATTCGGGTGGCGGTGTGCTCACGGGCCCGTGGCACACATGCCCTCCTCCGGCCCCCGCCCTGGCCCTTTACCTTGAGGAGCCCGCTCAGGCCTGAGAACCAGACCTTCATGTAGCGGTTGCTGATGGCAAAGTCGCCGGTGCCGGAGTCAATGACGCGTAGAGGGAATGCCTCATGTCTGCTGACAGCCAGCCGCCGGCCATGCAGGTAGACGCGCGTGGAGGAAGGCAGGGTGCGGTGCCCGTCCAGGCCCAGCTGTAGCTGCAGCACACCAAGGCCCAGCGCCGGCAGGCGGACAGGCACAGACACCTGCTGGCACAGGATGGTGAGGGAGCGAGGGCCATGGCCTGGGCGTCAGAGGCATACCCTGGCCGTCAGAGGCATACCCTGGCCCAGGATTCTGCTCATGAGGCCTGAGCAAGTCCCCACACCCACCAGTGCCTCTATCCCCGCCTCTGAAAGTGGAGGTTTATAGAACTTGCCCCTTATCAGACTGTTACGAGTCTCGTATGGAAAAACTAAGAAGTGGTAACCCCATGCTGAACTTTCCATAAAGGTTCGCGGAATTAGGGAACGGTGGGGCAACAGAATGCCATTTGGACCATCACTGTTACTATACCGAACCACCCTCCCTTCAGGCAGACTCACATCCCAAAAGTGACTGTCCCATGGCAATCCCTGTCCCCAGGACTCCTGTCCCCAACCCAGGGAGTAAGCAGGAGGGTGGGAGGCTGGTGCTGAAGGAGAGAGGACCAGGGCCCCCCTGCCGAGCCCCCAGGCTCACCTGGTAGACATCAGGGACCATGTCGGTGGCGGAGCCCCAGTGGGCGCTGATCTGCACGGCCAGGGGCTGACCCTCCTCTGAGAACACGCGCACATGGGGTGAGCTGACCAGCAGGGACACCACGCTGAGCCGCTCCTGCTCCAGTGGATTGAAGACCACCACATACCTGTGCAGGGGAAGGTGAGCTCGCCCAGGGGGCCTCTGATCCTGGCTGGCAAGTGGGGGGGTGGGCGGGTATGGGGCAGGGGAGGGGGCCGGGAGCAGCTCTGCCTCTGTGCCCGGCCTGCTTCTGCTCACCTGGGTGAGGCGTCCAGCTGGACCACCGTGCGCTCTGGCAGGGCGTCGTGATTTAAGCGGGTGTCATCCTGGAATTCAGTGGGTGGGAAGGGCAGAGCCATCAGGAGGCTCAGCCTGACTTGGCATCCTGCCACCTGCCCCCTGCCCCCACCGTCTGTCCTGGATGGGGACCACCAGCTGCACAGGGCACACAGCTTCACCCCAGGCAGGGATGGGAAAGAGACCAACACTCTCGTACCCCAGCTCCGGGGACGGGGCTGCACACACCAGAGGGTCCCCTGAGCAGATCCAGGAGGGGGCTCACCATTTGGAGGAAGGGCACCGCAGGGTCGAAGTGGTAGGTCTCCTTGTTGCCCAGAACCAGATAGTGAGCTGCGTTAATGATGACCTGCTTCAGGCTGACAAGGGAGCGCAGCAGCCTGGGGGCACAGGGAGGGGGCAGCAGAAGAGGTGACTTCAGACACTCTGTCCATGCTGCCAGAGGCACGAGGCTCCAGGAGGCCGGCCTGCCGACCTCCCAGCAGGTCCCTTCTTTGGGGGGGCGGTCAGGGGCATGGAACCCACAGGGAGAGGACAGGGCTCACACCTGACCCCGTAGTCCGCCACGACGGCCTCCTTGGCGGTACCAGTGATGGCGTCGTGGTGCTGGAAGAGCCCCAGGGTACGCCGAGCTTCCGTCAGAAGGGCCAAGTTTGAGAGCGGGTACTGGCTGGCCAGTCCGGAGCGGCGGGCATGAGCCACCGCCAGGCTGTACAGAATCTCCGCCCCTCTGCCCGGAGAGACAAGTCAGCATCGGCCCACACAGCCCCAGGGTCCCACCCTCTCCTTCCTACCCTGTGTGCCCCTGCCCAGGTCTCACCGCAGGTGGGCTTCCAGGACACGGTCCAAGCTCTTGTAGAACGGCCGGGAGGTGTAATAGCCTGTCCAGTAATGGTCCTCTCGGTCGGCGTAGGAGAAGAAATCCCCACTCAGCACGGGAAACCCCGGGGGCCGGGCCCCTGGCTCCACCTCCATCTTCTTGTACAGGGCGTCAAAGTAGTCAGAGAGGGTGCCAAACTGGGCCTGTGGGGACGCCAAAAACCCGTCCCCATCAGTGCCAGATCCCTGGGAGGTGTGGCCCAGTTCGGGCAGCCAGGGCCCTGCCTGTGCAGTCCCTGCCCTTACCACCCTCTGGAGCTCACACACCAGCTGGGGCCTGGGAAGGAATGCCGGCAGAAAACGCAAGCCCTGCCAAGGGTCGGGAATGAACCCTGGTTTGAAGTCAGGAACGGGGCGCAGGGAGCCGCGTGGGGAGGGCGCCCCTCACACCTGCACGTGGAAGTCAGGCTTGCTGTTGAGGAAGTCAAAAAGCCGCTGGTAATTGAAGAACTGCGCGTCCCACTCCTGGGGCTTGTCGTAGCGGAAGTCATCGCCCAGCGGCACCAGCAGGACATTGCTCCGGAAGAGCCGGGACTTCTTGCGGTACTGGTCCAGGAGGAGGGCTGCCCTGTGGGTGAAAGCGCCCAGCGTGTATCTCGGCATCGGCGGGAGGATCCTGAGCAGATCCGGAGCGGTGCCTCCGCAGCGGCCTGCTCAGGAGGCATTCGGCCTCTCCGGCAGTCCCCACAAGCAGAGAGCTCTTCCCGTGCTGGCCTGCAAGCCTGGCTTCCACTCCCTGACCCCACATGGAATAGATCAGTCCTCCATCCCTGTGGTTCCCCTTCAGACATACAAAGATGTGCCCGCGCTGCTCTGTGCAGGGACCTGGTGATGGATACGATGGATACTGGGAACAAGGGAAGACAGAACCACACCCGGATCAGGCCTGGTGCCCCCATGGGAGCCGTGTGCGTTCACACGGGTGCAACTGGTAGCCCCCTCGGCCACCCACAGTGCTAACGTCATTACCGTGTTCTCCAGGCATGAGGCTCTCAAGGTCTTTTCTCCTCACCCTGACCTTTCTACTCTGTTTTCTGAAGCTAAGAGTGGAAACTTACATCTCTACCTAATAAACCTTAGGTGGTGAGACCCAACCTACGTCCCAAAATGTTGAGATCATTTGGGATCTATCTTCATTCCATCCACCAGTTAGCGAGGCAGCCCTGGGGTGAGGGACCTGGGCTCGGGAGCCAGACTGGGCCCACGCCAGCCCTGTGTGCACTAGCTGAGTGACCGTCGGTGAGTGACTTAACCTGTCTGGGCCTCAGTTTCTATAAAATGAGGCAACATCAGTACCCACCATCCTAACGTCACAAGAGTTAAAATGAACTGCGTGCATTAATATTTGCTAGAACACTTGGAATGGTGCCTGGCACCTAGTAGGAACTAGAGATAAACACTCATTTGCTTTTTCGTCTAAATCAGAACACGCACAGGGCCCTGTAGCATATCATCAAAGGCCCTTCCTCTTTTTAGATCAACCTACTAGTCACTGGCATGCCGTGGGGGCGTGCCGTACAGTGGCTGCATTAAGAAAAACCCTGCCCTGGCTGGCGTGGCTCAGTGGACTAAGTGCTGGCCTGCAAACCAAAGGGTCGCTGGTTCGATTCCCAGTCAGGGCACATGCCTGGGTTGTGGGTCAGGTCCCTGGTGGGGCACAAATGAAAGGCAACCACACATGGATGCTTCTCTACCTTTCTTTCTCCCTCCCTTCCCCTCGCTCTAAAAATAAATAAATAAATAAATAAATCTTTAAAAAGAAAAGAAAAATCCCACCTCCACAGCCCTAGGTGCTTATTTGGGAGCAGCACTTAGGTTTCTGGATTCTGGAAACAAAAGACCACTTTCTTTCTCTCCAGGCACATGTTTTATCTCTTGGGCATCATGGAAATTGGAGCATTGCAACATGAAAACCAGTTCAACCCGCTGTATTCTGTACACCAGCCCGGTTCTGGCTAAGTCTCAGTTTTCTGTCACTCCAATCCGTTCTTTCCTGGGGGGTTGACTTCAGTGACAGGGACATTCTAGGGGTCCCTGATGAGTCTCTCAAAGGGAACGAGCCTTTCTCAGAGGCCACAGGCTACTGGGCAGGACGGAATGTGTGCCTGAAAAGGTTCTCAGAACACAAAGGATCCTGGCCGGCTTTGAGCCAAGGCAAGATGCCTGAGCTCAGGGACAGCCTATGAGGCTGAAGGCTGGAAGGAACTGTACCCAATCTGAGAATTATTCACCTCCGAGTCAGCCAAGTGGCTCTGACAGTTTGCAGGGACACAGGAACACATGCTCACTTGGGAAGTAAAACCATTCCACAAAAAGCGGTTCCTTCAAGCCACTCGTTTTCCAGGGGGGCTTGTGAGGGAGCTGCCGCTGCAGGGGCTGCAGGCCTGACACCCCACCCGAGCACCACCCAAGCCTACTGCCCACCTGAGCCTGGACGGGAGCCCGGGGCTGGTGGCAAATACCTCTCGGCCACGTTGGCCTCCGTAATGGCACGGGGAGGCACCTTCCAAGGGCAGTTGATGCGCCCGCCAGGCAAGCGTTTGAAATCAAACTGGCAGCAGATCTTGGGGTCCGGGCCACAGGTATGGGGGACGTCGTAGCTGTAGAAGGGCATCATGTGGCAGAAGATGTCCGTGGTGGACTCCACGTCTGAAGAAGACACAGCGGGCAATCAGCCACCGCCGACCATGTTGGGAGCTGGGCATCAGTGTGCCGGCAGGATAGGGGTCTGCTCTAGCTACAGGCAGCCCCTGATCAAGGGGGTGGGGGGCTCAACCTAGATTTCAGGCTGCAGAGAGCAGGCAGGCCAAGGATCAGGGCACAGCAGGGGGCTCCGGAGCATGCAGCTCCCCCAGGGGATGGCACGCCCAGACCCTGGGGATGAACAGCAGGTCCTGTAGAGGCAAGAGGTCCATGCGATCCCCTCCCAACCAGTGCCTGTGGGCTCCCTCAGGGACCCTCACCCTGCCCCAGGGAGAACTACCACTGCCATCCCTCCACCCTGCCTGGCCTTACCCCAGGTCTGCCTCCACATGAACTCCAGGCTGTGAGTGGCGGCAAAGTGCTTCTTGATGGCATAGTGCACCCTCTGAATCAGCATGCTGGTCAGGTTGGCACGGCGCAGCAGGTAAGCCATGGTGGGGCTGTGCCCAAAGGGGTCCACCGCCCAGCCCGAGCGCGGGGTTGCACCTGGGCAGGGCCATGGAAGCCAGAGGCCCTGAACACCTCAGCACCTGGCCTCCCGGTACTGGGGTTCCAGCTCCCCTCATTCTGCCATTACACTGGAGCCCTTGATGGGGGAATTAGCATACAAAGGAACCATTCCCTGTCCACCCCTGCACCGTAAAGCCCCCTGCTATCCTCAGGGGTCCAGCTCTGGGGCGGGATTCTCCTTCCTGGCCTCACCGAGGTTTTTCTCCAGCCACTGGTGTCCCTCAATGAGCTGGTCGATCAGTGCAAAGTAGTGGGAGTTGGCCTCATCAGGCATCACCCAGCCTCCCGTCACAATCTCCAGCTGCCCGTTTCCCACCAGCCTGGAGTTAAGGATGGAGACTGAGCGTGGGGTGGGGACATCTGCCCACTTGTGCCAAACAGAAAATGCCGGGCCTTGCACAATGGCCTCTCTGAGCCAGCTCACCTGAACCCACGACCAAGGGGATAGACGTGTAACCTCCTTTCCTGCCAGTCCTGGCCCTGCTCACCTGCAGACGCCATCTGTGCGCCCAGGCGCCTGGCCCCATGCTCCCTCTTCTCTGTGCTCACGGAATTTTGCTTTCTCCTAACACAAGCGGCCCTGAGACCAGTTCCTGCCTTCTTGTTCTTGGCCCCTCCACCATCCGCCTCATCCCTGCCCCGCTTCCCCTCGCCTCTCCTGCCACAGCTGCTACCCTGGCTTCAGGCAAGACCCGGGCCCAGGGGACAGCCCTCCCACGCCTCCCGCTGGGCACTGGCCTCCGGACCGCTGCTCTCTTCTGGGCATTGATGTTGTCCCACCACTTGGCAAAGAAGGAGACTTCGGCCCAAAGGAAGCGCCGCCGGGGGTCCTCCTGCAGCTTGGACACCATGCTGTTGAGGATGTGCTGGGTCTGCTCGGAGTAGTACTTGTCAAAGGTCTTGATCCAGCCTGGGGGCCAATACAGGGTCCCCTGAGGGGGCCGTATCTGCTTCGACCGCCCCTCCCTGACCCTTGCCATCGGAGAGCCCACCCTGCAGCCCAGCTCCAGCAAGCCAGAGGCCCTGAACACCTCAGCACCTGGCCTTCTGGTACTGGGGTCCCAGGAGAGCCGGCTGGCCCTCACCTGGGTCGTTGTGAGAGTGGGGCACCACGAACACCTGCAGGTCCTCGGCGTCCCAGTCGTGCAGGCCGTAGGAGATGTCAAAGCCTTGCTTCCACACCCCGCCGTCCACATTGTCAAAAGGCAGCTCCTCCGACAGGGTCAGCATCTGCCGAGCGGGATGGCAGCTCAGTGAGGCTTCCGTGGCCGCTGAGAGTCCCCGCCAGCTGTGGCTCTTACCTGCAGCTCTGGCTTCTGGCCCCGGCCCCCCAGAGCAAACTGGCAGTCTTGGGGGGAGACAGAGAAGAAGCTGGGCCGGGGCTCCGGCGGCACCACCCAGGAGCCATTGGCCGTGTAGTAGGGCAGCAGGGCGGGCGGGCCCTCAGCATTGGCGGTCAGCTCCAGCACAGACTCCTTGATGTGGCTGATGATCTCGTGGTTCTCCTCCAACAGCTGCTCCAGCTGCTGAATGCGATTCTGCAGCACAGAAATTTGGCTCTGCCAGAAAACCAGAACGCAATCACCCACAGCTCCTTGCACCCTGGGGACCATCTCCGCCTGGGGCCCAGGACCTGAGGCCTGACTACCTACCAACCCTGCGCTCCCCAGCGGAAGGCAGGGCCATGAGCCTGCAGCGATGGCTCTGGTCAAATAAGGGAAGAGGTGCGAATCACCATAGCGGACCGCAGTCCACTTGGGCTGGGAGCAGCCTCACTCTCCAGCTCCAGGGTGGCAAAGGTTCCACCTCACAGGCCTATTCTCAGCCACCAGCATGGCCCGTGTGGAGCACTGGACTGACAAGGTCTGCGTCCTGACTCAGTGGGAGCGAATGGTGCAATCCATTAACGATGTCTGCCAAGAATTCCCAAGACAGAGCAGCAAAACATCACTGTCCTCCCTTCATTCTTCCTTTCCTGGCCTACGGGGAAGGAAGGTTTTCATACTAGGCTGACGAGGCTCTTCAGCCTGGACGCTAACCTGAGCCCACATGACATGTACATTGACGGCCTCAGATGCCAGGAGTGACTCACCCGGGGGAAGTTCCCGCCACTCTGGTGCCGGGTGGGGTCATGCTGCACTCGGTCCAGCATGAGGTAGAGTGAGAAGACAGCCACGCAGAAGACAGCAGCCCCGCACACAGTCACCTGCTTTTTCAGCTTCATGCTGGCCTCCACAGACACCTGGCAGGAGAGGCACCACATGGAGCTCCACGAGCCAGAATCCTTTTGGTGACCTTTGCACCAAATGCCCCAGCGAGTTCCTGAGGGCTGCTCCCAAGGAATATCTGTGTACATGACTCCCCAAAAAGCAAGCTTCGAAACATCAAATCCCAACACTGCCTTGTGGGTCCTGACCCCATCTGGATCTTCTTCTCTTGGCCAAGACACAGAAAACACAAGTAACACATCTATCAGGGGCTGGTCCTGCTTTACCCCGAGAGCAGCCCTCCCCAGGCTGACGCTATAAAAAGCAGGACAGGATAACAAACTTCCCAGGTCTGGCTCCAGAGATCACCACACAACCTCCTGATTATAACCAGCTTCCCAAAGAGCTTATCTACAAGAAAGATTCAAGGGGGCAAAGGAGGTGGGAGTCCAGGCTCCTTGACCATGTGGTTCCAATTGCAGAGGAATAAACTGCTGCCTGTTTTGACTGAATAGATATAACCAAAGCCCAAAGAAACGGACAGGAAAGCCTTTCTCCCTGCCCCACGGGTCCAGACTGGTACTGGGCAGAAACCGCGCCTGGCACAGCTCTTCTCTCACTAGGAAATCCAGAATGAATTTAAAAAGAAGCAGCTTATGTTTCTAACATAAACTGAGTCCTCTGTCTTCTGGTTAGTTCCTATTTCGCAGTGGGTAACTTTCAGCCTCTGCTTACCTAGTAATTAGGAGACCCCCTGGGAAGCCAGCAGTAATTGATGCTGAAGATCCCCTGGGTAGGGAGAGGTCAGGCAGAGCTGCTAGGTTGTGGGGCAACTTTGGACGACCAGTGCCCGCTGCCCCCGCCCGCAGGCCCCTCCTTGCGTGCTCCACGGAGGGAGGCTGCTAACTGCAAGCGAGCGTGAGGGGAGATGCAGCTCTGAGTCTCCCTCCAGCCGGGGGCCCAAAAGCTCCGTTGCCTGTGCCTTGTGCTCTACTTAGAACAATCTGATTGCGCTCAGAAGCCTCCGGGCAATATTTTTAGCCCTTGGAGGCTGGTTCTAGGCCAAAGGGGGTGGAGCTGGGGGGAGACAGTGGGATACCACGGGAAGCAAGCACCTGCGCCAGGTCCTCGGCTGCCCACCCGCTGGAAACCCCCCTCCTGGCCCGCCCCTCCTCTGCACCGACTCGACTCCGCAGGTCCCAGGACCCTGACAACTACAGGGTGCGAGAGCACAGGCCGCTTTCGACCCTGAGGCACGCTCCCGCTCCTACTGCCTAAGCGGGCCGCGGTGGGATAGCTAGGCCCTCCCCCACGTCTGCCCGGCACGTTACCGTCTGTGGCCCGCCTCGCGGTGCCCCTCACATCCCCGGGGGCGACGGCAGCGACTCAAGGAAGGCAGCCGTCCGTCTACCCGTCGCCCCGGCTCCGCGCGTCGCGTCGCAGCCGCGCTCCCGCGGGGCCAGGGCCGCCTGCCCGTGCCCTCCCCTCCTCGAGCGGCCGGTGGAGCTGCGTGCGGGGCGGGGACAGCCGCCCCACCCCAGCCCCACCGCTACTGGATCCCACGCAGCCCCGCCCGGCTCCTGCCTGGCCTCTTGCTTCTCTCCAGCGCGCCCCGCATCCGGGCCCGCAGTGCGCAGCCGCAGTCCGCCCAGCCTAGGCGAGCTGCGGACCTGGGAGCAGGACAGCGAGACTTTATTTGGTCTGAATCTTACTAGAGAAAGCACATAATCAAAACTACAGTAGTGGAAACATCCCTCCCCCGCAGCACCAGCCACCAGCCCAGCGGCGGGGCACACGTCCGGAGCCTGCTTGCTGTGCTCTAAGGATCTTTACTTCAACCCAGCTCTGTTCTCAGGCAGAGGGGTGCTGCCCCCTGTCGGTGCTGCGCCTTCATCACCATCCCTTCCGTACTTGCCACCCAAGGAGACTCAGGCAGCACATAATGAATTGCCTTGGTGATTCTCCTTTTATTGAGCTTCTGGGTTTTCGTAATTTTGAAGTATAATAAACCATACTGCGATGAATACCTCCATTAAGTCCACGTTTGTCTTCTTTCTAAATTACCTTAGGACAAATTCACAGTAGTGCATCAAGAAATAAGGACTAATATGACCCGTGATGGCCCGCACACCGTGGCTCAATGGCAAACTGTTGAATATTACTTAAACAATGTTTTTGTCGACTAAGCAGATTTAAAATGCCACCTCATTGTTTTAACTCCTATGTCCTGGACCACCATCGGGGACGTTTTTCTAGGTTTATTGACCAACTGGAATGCCCGTCACTAACGTGGCATACCTAGCCTCTGCTCATCACCCTGTGTCTCTGTCTTCCGCCTGTTCTGGGAAATATACCTTCCAGCCTTTCTACTGAGTCGTTCACTTTGGCAATCACGATCTTAATGTTCTAGAGCTCTTGTTTGTTCTCTCCTACTTCTTTTTTTTTTTTTTTTTAATTGAGATTTGGCCTGACTGGTGTGACTCGGTAGGTTGGGCGTCGTCCTGAGAACTGAGAGGTCAGTGGTTCAATTCCCAGTCAGGGCACATGCCTGGGTTGCAGGCCAGGTCCCCAGTAGGGGACGTGTGAGAGGCAACTGATGGATGTTTCTCTCCCTCTCTTTCTCCCCTCCTTCACCTCTCCCTAAAAATAAGTATATAAAATCTTTAAAAATAGAGATATAACACTATATGGTGCAAGTCTTAAGTGCACAGCGTGGTAAGTTTTGGTAGATGTACACACAAGTATAATCACCACTCAGACCGAGCACAGAACATTCCCATCACCCCCAAAGTCTCCCCGGTGTCAGTCCCGAAGTGCACTGCGGTGGCTCACTGCAGCTGCTAGACAGGCCGGTAAGGGGACTGCAAGCCCCAATGGGTCCAGACAGCTGATCGCTCAGACCAGCATGGAGTCAACTTCTTGCACCCCTAGCCCTAATGGATGACACTGAATCAAAGGGACCAGATGACAGGATGACCGGAGGTAGGGGGCTGGACCACTCTGTGGCTAAAGAGCCATCTCAGAACTACAGCCAAGCAGTTGTATTGCCGGGGGCTGCACTGTAGGGATGGCCGGACGAAAAGCCCCACACTCAACAGAACCTAGGAAGACGGATGAGAAACAGCCTTGGGCAGTCTCTCACCAGCCAGGGAGGCCGCAATCTAGGCTGCTCGTCCCCTTGCTCCACGGGTGATTGTAGGGCATTCTCTCAAGACTGTGAAGACCTAGGGCAGCCTGCTCAAGCTTGCCCATGTGGCCCGTGGAGAGGAGACGTGCGGGGTGGTAGGAACACCACGGGGAAACTGCTCCCCTGCACTCGCACACTGCTTGCCATCAGAACCCCTCAGATGTGACCACTGTTCTTGCTCTACAGCTTAGTTTTGCCTGTTTGCGAACTTCATAAAATGGGATTGAAAGGATGCACTTCTTCATGTCTGACTTCTTAACACGTCTTCGAGAGTCATCAGGGTTGGTGTGTGTATTGGGGTGGGGGGGGTTCTTATTTTTTTTTTAAAGATTTTATTTATTTATTTTTAGAGAGGGGAAGGGAGGGAGAAAGAGAGGGAGTGAAACATCAGTGTATGGTTGTCTTTGGCACACCCAATACTGGGGACATGGCCTGCAACCCAGGCATGTGCCCTGACTGGGAATCAAACCAGTAACCTTTTGGTTCGCAGGCCTGTGCTCCATTCACTGAGCTACACCAGCCAGGTCTGTGTTTTTCCTTATGGCTGTATAGACGTTTGAGTCCTTTGCAGTTTATTCTGGCCCTAAGTTCTCTCTCCCCTTTTGGAACTTCAATGACTCATGGATTGCAGTCCCATGTGCATCTTAGACTGTTTTTTTTTCCACCTGTTTTTTTTTTTTTCTCTCTCTGTACTTCAGTTTAGATATCTTCTATTTGATCTATCTTTGAGTTCACTAATTCTGTCTTCTAATGTGTCCAGTCTCTGTAATTGTGACTTTATCCTTTAGTTCTATGAAATTTTATGAAGCCTATCCAGCAAATTTGTAATTTCAGAGGTGGTGTTTTACCAGCTCTACCTGCTCCTTTGAGTCTTGTAGAGAGGATTCCAACCCTGTTGAAATTCTGTATATTTGCATCTATTTTGTCCAGCTTTTTTCACATTTAACACATTAACCATTAGTGATTTTTAAATCCTTGCCTGTCGACTCCAGTATCTGGAGCATCTGGGGGTTTGCTTCTATTGTTTACTTTTTTCTCTTGTATGTTGGCCCAATTTTTTCTTTCTTTCTTTTGCACATTTTATAATTTTTGTTTGTGTGTTGCATGTTGGGTGTAAAAAAAAAAAAAAGAGTAAGGACTTCAGACTGTTATTCCTCACCTCCACCCCCAACCCACAGGAGCTAGTCACCCCGATATAACAAAGTACTGGGTCAAGTTGGGGCAGTGATAGTTCTGGTAAATTTCAGGCCTCCTCTGCCTTGTCCCTGTCCCTTTGGAGTGGCCCTCTTGGATTTGGGGTTGAAAGCCTGGCCAGTCTCTGTCTTGCTTAGCCCTGGCAATTCTGCTCTTCAGAGATTTTAAGTTTAGCTCTGCAGTCTCCCAATCCACACAGGTTCAAGATCTGGCCACTATCTTGTGGCAGGGAGACCAGTTATTTGCTTGTTTTAGGCCTCCTCCCTAAATACTGCAAGGCTGGGGGACTTGCCTTCCCGGAACTCAGATGTTCCATGAGGAAAACTGGTTTTGCATTTGGGGCTCCTCTTGTGCCCAGTGCATATTACAGAAATAGTTCGTTCCTACTTTCCTCGGTAGTCTCTCTGTCTGGAACAATTCTGAGCTTTAGCAATGTCCCAAATTAGCAATTGTCTCAGGGAAGTAAATAGCCATCTAGCTTCCATTCACCCCATAGGGGCCCTTTCCTCCTTGGTTCTTATCCCTCCCAACATGCTCTATTTTCTTTAAGAGTGAAAATTGTCACGTGGTCTCCTCCTCCTTGCTGCAAGGGGGTGGAGGCCTGCGGGGACCTACCACATCCTACCCAGAAGCAGAAGTTCTTCAGTTCTGCTTTTTTACCACTTCCAATAGAGATGATTTGACTTCTTAGTATTTTCATTTAGTTGCACACTAATTTGCTTCCTCTTGTTTCAAGAAGTTGTAGGGCTTTTATGTCTTTGAACATAGATGTCAACTATTTCCTAAACTTTCTTGAGGGATGGCCATTTTGCCTCCAAGTTCTGCTTTGTTCTTGGGCGCAATCCCTCTTTCCTGTCTCTGCTTTTCAGTTTGTTCATACTTCTTCTCTTCTGGACCTTCACCGTCGCTGCTGGTAAAGGCTCTGACAGTGTTCCAGGTTTCAGGGTCTCAGCTCCCTGCTCTGCTACGCCACTGCTCAGTGAGCTTGTGTGCGAGGGAAACTCCCCCAGAAGCGATTTCCATCTCTTTGGCCACTCCAGTCTCCTTGGAGTGAGGCTCTAACTTTCCCGGACTCTCCCCTCTGTTCTGAATCTCCAGGGACTGCTGTGCATGCCCACAGTGTCAGCTACTCTCTGACGTTTGTAAGCTCACGACGTTCAGGCCTCAAGTGCCAGCCTTTATTTCTGTCTGGGCTTCCCGACTTACAAGTGACGCTGACCCCCCCCGCCCCCCCCCCCCTCCGCCCCACAGGCTCCTCAAAACACGTCGGTTCTGCCCCAGGAACCCTGCGTCTCTCCTTCCTCATGGCTGCGGTGCGGACGCTCTGTTCTTCCTAAGACCTGCCCTCCTGAGGAGCGCACATGCCGAGAGCACTGGACGGGCACAAGTGGTTTATTAATTCTGCCTGGGAGAGGAGGCCCAGGCAGGAGTGTGGAGGCACAGCAGACATGGAGCCACACCCCCACCAGCGGCCCGGGGCCGGGGGCTGGAGTCCAGAACCGTTAAGAGCTGCCCCACATCGTGAGGCAGCTGGAGCTGGGATGGAGGAGCAATCTTGCCGGCAGGGCCGCTGGCTTGGGAAGCGGGCCCAGCCTCACCGATGCCGCTTTCGGATGCTCTGCAGCTCCTGGTAGATGGTGCTGAAGCTGGGCCGCTGCCCTGGCTCGTAGGCCCAGCACTGCTCCATGAGCCTGAACACAGCGTCGGGGCACAGCTCGGGGGAAGGCAAGCGGCCCCCTGTGAGGACAGGCACAGCAGCCTGGCATGAGGAGGGGATCTGGGGGCCCCTCACAGCCCTGGCGGCAAACTGTGAGCAATGGAACCGCTGAAGCTGCTCTGAAGCGGTTCTCGAGGAGCTGCTCTTCCTCACAAGAGCCCCAAGTGCACAGAGGTCCTCACCACCATCTCACTGTGCGCTAGCTGCACCACCTCTGCAAGCCTCAGTCTTTCCTTCTGTAAAAGGGACATATTTACCCCCATATCCCTTGCTGTGAAGAGCAAATGAACTAA
Organism: Desmodus rotundus; assembly: GCF_022682495.2. Classification (NCBI taxonomy): domain Eukaryota; kingdom Metazoa; phylum Chordata; class Mammalia; order Chiroptera; family Phyllostomidae; genus Desmodus; species Desmodus rotundus. The sequence continues at coordinate 35,367,393 of NC_071396.1, forward strand.
CTGATAGCCTGGGACACAACAGTGTTTACCCAGTGGCCTCTACAGGACTGACTGGTCTTATTCGGCCCTATGGGAAGATGGGAAGGTGAGGGGACCTGGAAGAGTCCCCCTGCAGCACGGGGACGACAGCTTGGCTCTGAGTCTGCTGCCATGCAGCGCGGCTGCCTTACCCGTTTCTATGAACTCCCGAGTCTGCTGATTGCTGAGGTTGGGGTAGGGGGAGGCTCCCAGGCTGAAGGTCTCCCAGAGCAAGATGCCAAAGCTCCACACATCGCTCTCAGAGGAATAGCGGCCTGCAGGGAGGTGCAGAGGCATCAGAGGGCCCACCCTGTCCACCGATCCGTGAGGTGTGCCCCACTTTGGGTTCACAGCCCACAGTGGACAAGGCCCAGGTTGGCACGTGAGGCCAGGCGTCATTAGCTTACCGTAGTTAAGAGCCTCGGGTGCAGTCCACTTCACGGGGACTTGTCTGAGGCCCCCCGAGGCAGCGTAGATCCCGTCCTCTTCCTCCCGGGACATCCCAAAGTCACTGATCTTCAGGACGTTCTTCTCTGTGACCAGGCAATTCCGAGCAGCCAGGTCCCTGGGGAAAGCAGGTAGGAGAGGGGCTCACTTAGCCACTGTCCACGCAGCATCTGTCGCCTGCCTGAGCCGGGCACTCTAGACACACCCATGAACAAAGGCTGCTCCCTGCCCCGGGACCCATGGTCCATGGCGAGAGGCTAAGCCCAGCGCTCGCACTGGGCCTGCTGCTGAGGGGCGCTGGGTGATATAGCACATCCTGAGCTCCTGAGCCGGGGCAGGGTCCTGGGGGCTGGCAGCAGGAGGCTGGAGCTCCTCGCTCACCGGTGGATGCAGCCTTTGCTCTCCAGGTACTCCATGCCCGCAGCCGCGTCCCCCACCATCTGTAGCAGAGTCTTCACCCGCAGGCGGGCTCCCTCCGTCCGAAGGAAGGTCAGGAAGTCGCCCCCTGGGGGTGGGTGCAGAGGGAAGCCTTGTTGAGCCTCCTGCAGGGAGGGCTCACCCAGCAGGGCTGAAGCCCGACCCCTGCGGTGCGGCCCCTGGGCTCACCCTGCACGAGCTCCATGACGATGTAGATGGGCTGTTTCTGGGTGCAGACGCCAATGAGACGCACGATGTTGGGGTGGCTGTACTGCTTCAGGATCCTGGAGGGCACTGCTGCTTAGGCTCCCACCTTGGGGACTTGCACCTCTCTCCCCGGCCCCGGGGAAGGATAGGGAAAGGGGCACCAGAAGAGACAAGCTTGGGCTCAAAAGCCAGGAGGACTGGATGTGTGACCCCTGGTGGGTCACTGAGCCTCGAGCCCCCTGCCCTGGCAGGAGATCTATGAGGATGACATGACACCACAGAAGTCCGACCCTCTGCATCGCGCCACGCACAGAGGAATACCCTGCATGGGCCACGACGGTGACCATTACTTCTTCACCTACCGTGCTTCCTGCAGAAACTTGGCCTTGAGGTCGGGTGGGAGTGTCTCTCGGCAGGATTTCACCGCCACCAGGGTGTTGTCCACTCGCAGGCGCCCACTGAACACTTCGCCAAAGTTCCCCTGAAACAGTCCTAGGTGTCTACCCCCTTCCCTGGACCACAGTCCTCTCGTGTCAAGGGACAGCCCTGCTTGTCCCCACCTGCCCTTCACTCAGCGCCCCATCCCGGCTCCCTAGTTTACCCCCTGGTTGGGGAAGCAAATGAGCACCACAAGATAAGCAGGGGATGTCTGTTCTGACTCGCCATGCTCACTACAAGAAGTGACACGGAAAATCCCAAAGCCACGTTCCCTTGGGTTGGAAAAGCCTCGTCACGTGTAGGAAACTGAACCCTTTCCTAAGCAGGTGTTTTATGGCTCCCATGGACACAGTGCATCTCCTGTTGCATGTGGAGGCCCCTAGGGAGGCAGGACCCGGGGTGGGGGGGGCAGGCTGGCAGGGACTCTTCCCTGTGTCCTGGAGGGTGGTGTATGGTGGTGGCCGGGAGGGGTGTCAGCAGGAGCTGGGACTCAGACTGAGGCAGGGAGACCAAAGAGCTCTCTGCAGTGGGCGCTGGTGTGACTGGGTGGCGGGCTGGAAGTGGAGCTGGGTGAGGGGGACTGCAGGGAGCTGGGAGGCCAGCAGGGCACTCAACTCACCCGCCCAATCTGCTCGCCCAACACCAGGTCCTCGTGGTTCAGTGCCCACTTGTCCTGGGGGAGGGAGGGGGTGGGGGGTCAGAAGTCAGCGAAGGGAAGGCATGCTGGGCCCTGCAAAGGACTGAAAACCCCTACCAAGGCTACAACTTTCGTTTCGTGGTAGCTCGATTTGCTAGCAGTAGCTCAGTGAAATGGCAGTTGGACCGTTTCAGGATCATAATTGGATGACCCTGGGGACCAGGCGGGGACCTAAGTGGGTGAGCGCCAGCCTGTGGAAAGGGAGTGGCCTTGATGTTCCAAATCTAGCAGGTGGCTGACCCTGTATGTAGACCAGGGACCTGGGGAGCCCCTCCTGCCCTGACTGTGGGGGCCTGAACCCACGCTCCCCAAGGCCTGCGGTGGGCGGGGTGGGCGGCAGGGCCCAGGCTCACCTTGGGCACAGCCCTGCTCAGGACAACGCCGCTCTTCTTGGTGAGGGGCTGCTGGGAGCGCAGCAAGTGGTCGATGAGCAAGGGGATGGTGGGAAAGCCGTCGCCTTCCAGTCGGTACAGGTTCTGAGGGGCAGGAGCACCAGGGGTGAGCAGCCTCCACACCCCGCTGCCACGGGGGCTTGGGCCCTGGGAGGGGGCACAGAGCGGCAGGGAGAAAGGGCCTGCAGAAAGGCACAGCCTGATGGTGCCCCAGTACCTGCTCCCCGCCTGAGGTAGGGGAAGCCGCCCTGAAGGCGTTAGGCGGTTATGTTGCTGGAACAGGGAGCTCTCTGTGACCCTCGCAAGCAAGGCTGTCCCCTGGGGGCAGGAGGGCTGGGGCCCAGGCCCACTCACGTCAGTGGACTGGATGATGAAGTGCCGGGGCTGGCCGTCCCACAGCACTGACAGCACGCACTCCTGCTTGCCCTGGCTCTCCCGCACCAGGAAGTCCCCACACTGTGTCAGCAGCTCGGCCACCTCTGTCCGTGGGATAGCCCCGTGGTACCACAGCTGCTCGTGCAGGGGCTTCTGCACCTCAGGGATGAGCTGCAGCGGTGGGGGGAGCTGGGGAGGAGTGAGCAGGGGATGTCACTCAGCCAGCTCCTCAGGGGGAGGCCACCAGGCCAACTCGGGGTCAGGGGGGTTTTCTGCCTCACATAGCCCTCAGTCCTCCCGAACTACTGGAGAGCGGGCTCACTCCGGGCAGAGCAGGGATGGGAAGCCTGGGCTTGGCTTTTGCCTTTTACCCCAGGCCACAGCCTCCCAACCACTCCCAGAGCAGGAAGAGCCGTGGGGCAACCAAGGCTGCAGGTCCCTTTGCACATGTGGTGGCTAAGAGGGGTGGGGGAGGGGTGGCAGGATCTGGGGGGTGTCTGCACCTGGACACCCAATAAAAGCAGCCTGGGCAGAGCATTCTCTCTACTAGGGCAACCCAGTGACTAACCCAGACCCCATTGTGGGAGGGGCCCAGGAGGGACATTTCTGAGACCCCCCTGACTAGCCCACCACCACTTGGAAAAGAGGCAGAGGTATGGGCCCACCTGGGCTCCACTCACCGAGAACTTGGGGCGAAAGATTCCTGAGATGTGGCTCTTAAGGATCTCCAGGGTGGGTGTCCTTCCCCCTTCCCGCTCCTGCTCCTGAGGCCAGGGACAGACGTCAGCAGGTGGCCAGGCTTGGGAGGCGGAGGGCAAAAATGAGGAGCGCAGCCTGGGCCAGCCTGCAGGGCAGCCGCGGTTGGCGGTGGGGTGCTCACCGAGGACGAGGTGGAGTGGCGGTCGTCCTGCAGGAGAGGCACTGGTGGGGGCTCGCCGGGGCCCAGCTTCTCCAGCTTGTCTTGCAGCAGGTCCTGCTGGGCCTGCAGCTTGGCCTGGCTGCACAGCGCCACCTGCAGCCCCTGCAGCTCCTCCTGCAACACCTGCCTCTTGCCCAGCAGGTAAACCCTGCTGGCAGGAGAGAGGGCTCAGCCTGCACCTGGCAGCCAGCAGCAGGGAGGGCAGGTGGGAGGCTGCTATAGGTAGGACCCACTCACCGCTGGCGGGGGTGGATGGTCTGCTCCTCCTTCCGGAGCTCCCGCTGCAGTTGAGTGACCACTTCCTGCCGGCTTAACACCGTGTGGGTGGCCACAGCCAGCTCATCTGTCACTGAGGTAAGCCTGTGCCAGAAGGAAGGGCAGCAGTACAGCCGGCCTCTCTGATGTACCCTGCAGATCCCTGGCACCCCCTCTGTTTCTGTCACTCACGTGTGTTGCACGCTCTCCACTGTCAGCTCATTCAACTGCAGCTCCCCAGGCTCCAGGACTTCGCTGTCCTCAAGCAGCGACTCATCAAACATGACGCAGGGAGGGACATCAGGTGTGGACCTGCGGGGAGACAGTGCCCTGTCAGGGAACAGGCCAGCAGCCCTGGTGCCCAGCAGGGGCAAGGGGGTGCTTACCCATGCTGTCGTAGGAAGCCCTGGTACTCGGCCTCCGGCTGGATGCGGGCAACAGCTGCAGCCATCTCCTGGTGAATGGCCACCACCTCGTCCTGCACCAGGCTGCTAATCTCCAGGTATTCCTGCAGGATCTCCTTCCTACCAACAGATGGAACCCCGGGTCAGCAGGGCCTCAGGCCTGCGCAAGGCTGGGAAGCTCGGGACCCCTGACTCTGGGTTGGGAGTCGACCGTGGGGTTGAGCTCCGCTTCATCATTTACCAGCCAAATGACCACTGGCAAATTACTGACCGGCTCCTGGTGGTCACTTCCTGCTATGCGTCATGGGGGTGCTGGGAGTCATACTGAGTGAGATAGGAGTGCACGGTGTGTGTTACACAGGAAGTGCTGGTTAAACGTGAGCTGCACTCCTGTCTGTCCCGGACAGCCACCCTGGTACACACATAAGCCATTGCTGTGCTGTAACCCCCACATTTACGTCCCCAGGCCTGGCACCTCCCCAGCGCCCCCCATCGCAAATGTCCATCTACGTATTCGAAATGTCTTGTTGGACACCATGTGTGGAAAAACAAATTCCGTATTTCCTGAGCCCGTTTCTCCCAGGGCCTTCTCCGCATACACTAACAGCTACTGCATCTTTCCAGGCGCTCCAGGCCCAATCCTTGGAGTCACCCTCGACTGTTCCGCTTCACACCCCACTTCCAGTCCACATAGAAAGTCCACTGGCTCCGCTTTCAAAATACACCCAGGACCTGACCTCCGACTCTGCACAGGCTACACCGGCCTCCTTGCTTTTGCCTGATTTCAAGCATTCTCTCACGTCAGGGCCTTTGCACTGCTGTTCCCTCTTTCTCCCAACATCCTCTGCTTCAGTCCTGCATTCTGAGGCTTTTTCAGACTGCTCTGTTTAAAGCCGCCCCCCACCCCGTTTTCTTGTTTTAGTTTTCCCCATAGCACTTATCACTTCCAGCATGCTTTTGTATCTTACTTACTGACTTTCTCCCCTGATAGGAATGATCTTAGCGGACAGATATTTTTATCTGTGTTTTTCTCTGATGTATCCCAGAGTCTAGAATGGTGCTCAATAAATATAAGGAACCCCTGCAATCAGGGGCCCTGGAATAATGTAATTCAGATGTAAACGGACTGGCACCAATTCCCGGCCCAGGGCCTGTTCTCCCACGATTCCATGACCATCGCTTTTACAGGACTGACTTTTCTGGGCACGGTGGCAGGGTGATTGGGCTGTGACGGGGTGGGGCGGGGCTGTGGGCTCACAGGATGCATGCCATCTCCTGGTGCAGGTCCTGCAATGACTGGAGCAGGCTGGGCAGCATGAGCTGGTGGTGGTGGTGGTGGTGCAGCTGTGCGGCCCGCACACCAAGCACGTAGCGGTTATGGTGAGCAAAGAGCTTCCACAGGCTGCGCACGTACTTATCCTTGGCCTTGTCACGGTCCTTGTCTGCCAGGTTAAGGGGAGGGGGGTGAGTGACAGCACAGAGGCCTGGGCAGCCCCCACGCCCTGGGCACCTGTGGACAGGTCAGAGGGAAGGCACACACCTTTGCTGGACTCCTGGTATTTGCGCCTGGCCTGGGCGCTGTCCCGTGCCAGGGATCGGTACTGGCTCTTCAGCTTCTCGATGTCCTGGCTGTGGGTCTGGGGAGAGAGAAGAGGCAGTGTGGGTCAGCAGGTCCCCAGGGCAGCACATCCAAGTCCATCCTCCAGTGGGGGCCTGCAGACCTCTGGGGCCTCACCTATGGGGTCAGAGAAGCTGGACTAAGGGCAAGCCCCTGGAGCATGGGGGAGGCTGCAAGTGCCCCTCTGTGGCCCAGAGTGGTGTCTGGTGGCAGGCAGGGCCTGGAGGCATACAGGTACAGAGCTCCACACTTAGAAGGCCTCCACGCTTGGTTTAACGTTCTGTTGATGCCACCTTGAAATGCTCACAGAATCTTTCACAAGGGCCCCACATCTTCATTTCGCACTGAGCCCTGCGAATGATGTTGCTGGTGGCAGGAACAACAGATGGGCAAGACCAGTGCTCTTATCCCCAGTCCCCTGTTTAGGTACTGGGATACTCTTGGGCCGGTTGCATCCCTCTCCTCTGAACCTCAGTTTCCCCATCTGAAACTGAGCTAAATGTATAGGCTGGATGATGAGCCTTTTCCTTCAAGGGCCAACTGGTAAACATTTTAGGCATGTTGGCCATGTGGCAATACACTCTCGTGGCAATTACTCGGCTCTGCCATTGTAGCTCTGTGGTAGCCACAGGTAACTTGAGAACAAATGGGTGTGGCTGTGTGCCCCTAAAAGCACCTGTAACAACAGGCCCACCCTGTGTTTAGACAAGGTTCTGGGGAGAGAGAGGAGTGGACCCACACTGGCCACCAGGGGCCGCTGTAGGTCCACGGCAAGGCCAGGCTTTGCTCTGGTGGAAGAGGTTGGTTCGAGGGGGCCACCAGCACATTCAATTAGAACAACAATATTCAACCTTTTTCATCTCCTGGCACTAATTACTAAAATCCTGTGGTACACCAAAAAATATTTTTTGGCGATCAGACCAAAAAATCCCCCAAACCCCAAAAACCAAAAAGGTATAATTTTGACATATAATTTACCAAAAAAAAAAAAAAAAGAATTAATTACCTATCCTTTTTGCTCCATGGCCTTTTTAAAAAATCAGTTTCCTGTACTTGCAGGTAAGGATTTCTGGTAGCAAGAGCTAGCCAATCAGACGCAATCTTATTATGTGATGTGACCAGTAAGATGCAACTCTGTTATATGACCTATATGTTTATGGTTCAACACAGGACATTCACACCGATGGCTATTATTGTGTTGGCTGTTGCCATTTTTTTTTTTCACAATCTAAGGGAAAAGAGATCACTGCCCCTGACTGAACATTCAAAAGTTCTTGCAGCACACTGGTTGAAAATTGCTGACTTAGAAGGCAGAAAGCACTCAGATTAATAGCTCTGATCACACAACCTCTAAACTGGGAGCTGGGCAGAATTCAAATGCAGACAGGCGGACTTCACAGCCCCAGTGTTTAATCTCTGTGTCGGGCTATGCTGCTGCCTTGTGGTATCTCTGTGAAGAGCCCACCGAGGCCAAGGGCAGACAGACTGGCCCTCATTCTTTTGTCTCTCAGCTCCCAGAGCCAGCTGGTGCCCTGTGAGCAGTGAATCATAAATCTGTGCTCCCCAGCACCAGCCGGACCACTCATCCTGATGCCCAGGCACACAGTAGGGTGACAGAAAATGCATAGGGAGGTCCTGCTACATGCCAGCTCAAGAAGGTGCAAAAGGAAGCTACTGGGAACAGGCCTGTGGTCAGGACTTCCACATTCCTGTGAATGTAGGGGCTCTTGTACAAAACCAGCCCTTTTAGCTGAAAATGTAGGCAGAAGTGGCCAGGTGAAGTCCCCAGAAGCCCACCCACCTTGGTTAGCTCCTGCTGCAGCTGCTGCCACTGCTCGCCATAGGTCTTGCGCAGCTGCTGCCGCACCCCAATAAGCAGGCTTAGCTTGCTGAGGGGCCCGGAGTTCAGATCTTCCGCGTGCTGCCTCAGCAACCGGCTCAGGCCCTCCGTCTGGCTGGTGATTTCTGCCCAGGACTGCAGCACGGGACAGGTGAGACAGGGAAAGGGGACTCCAGGGCCGGGCCTGCCTAATCTCTAACCCTCCCCAGGGGTCTTCGGGAAAGGAAGGGCAGACAGATATCCCTGGAACCTCCAGGAATTCTTGGGGTGAAGGCGGGAAGGGGATGAGGAGGCTTAAGGCCCTCCTGAACCCCACCTGGCTGATGGGGCTGTTGAGGCTGCCCCGGCTCTGGGCCCCGCAGTCCTGCAGGGACATGTGGTGCAGCAGCCCTGCGTACTCCCGGTCACTCTTGACCCGCTGGGCCATCCACTTCCTCATGCCCTCCAGCAGCCGGAGTTCGGCCTCCTGCATTTGCTGCACTGCCCCGTGGCCTTGGGGGCCGCACAGCTCCGAAGAGAAGCCCATAGTGCTGTCCTGCAGATAGAGTAAGAAGAAGCCACAGGTGGGGGAGGCAGCTGCTGTTGCTGCAGATGGAGAGACGTAGGGCAGGGAAGCTACAGGCTGAGGACGGAGAGAAGCTGCAGACTGATGGGGGCTGGGGGCCTGTCCAGCAGAAATGCAGTCACAGGTGCAAAACACCACTTCGCCTGGGACTGACTCTGTTTCCTGTGTCTCATGCAAAGGCCTGGCGCCAGGGGTCCCCTCCCAGTACTGGAACAGCACCACTGAGTCTCCTCCCTTCCACCCAGTACCCGTCCCAGGAGTGCACCAGCCTGGGCCCTGCTCCTGAGGCCACCCCTGCCCCGGCCTGTTCCCTGTCCAGTGTGCACCTGTTGGGTCCCAGCCCCTGCTCTCAGGCCACCACCCACTGCCCGCTGCCTCCCGGGTCCCTGGTCCCAGGACTCACCGCTCCGGCAGCTGATCCAGGGGCCCGCAGGGGACCGACTTAGGCCCAGCCAAGTGGCCAGTTCCTGATTTGGTGCTTCCTCCTCCTGCGGTTTCAGTTAGCTCAGGCCCTGGGGCGGGCCACTGAGGGGAAGGGGCGGGCGGTAGCCCCCATGCCTGCCGGCCCCCCTTGCCCAGCCCCAGCCACACAACTGCGGAAACGGAAGGGAGGCGGGGCGGGGGAAGAATGGCCCTGCAGAGGGCAGCCTGGGCCAGCACTCCCCAGGGCCTGGGGTGGGGACAGGGAGCGGCCCCAGGTTGCCTTCTGGAGGGGGAAGCACAGGGAGAGGCTGTGGCAGGCACTCGGCCTCTGAGCCTGGGGGTGCAGCCGCAGGCGGGCAGTCCTAGCAGTAGCCCAGTGGCCCCAGAAGAGTGAAAGTGAGCATAGTCCAGGTCCTCTGCACCCCAGGGGCTCCCCAAGGAGCACTCTGGTGCCAGCCTCCCTTGAAATAAAATTTCCGAGTAAATCTATTTAGGAGAGGCCTGCTTCTCACACACAGGTCCTGGCGGACCAACCACCCCTGCCTCTCCCAGGGGTGGGGGGAGTTTCTGTCCCAGGGAGACCTGAGGGGTGGACTTGGGGAGTGCAGAGGTAGTTGCTCAGCTGGGGCTCAGGCTCTCCCCGGCAAGAGCACCCTGGCCTGCCTGGCCCCACTGTAGGCCTCAGCCTGACACCTGGTGACCAGACACTTATTCAGCCCAGGGAGACCCTGAGCAATGGGGACACAGGCTGTTACCGTCCACCCTGCTGGAGACCAGGCCTGTAGGGGTGGAGGTGCTCAGCTTGTCCCAACCCCCTGGGGCTCGTCCCCATCTGCTCCCTAAAGCAGGGGTGTCCAACCTTTTGGCGTCTCTGGGTCACATGGAAGAGTTGTCTTGGGCCACACATTAAATACACAAACACTAACAAAAACTGATGAGCAAAAAAAAAGGTTTTAAGTAAATTTAGGATTTTGTGTTGGGCCACGTTCGTAGCCATCCTGGGCCGCATGGAGCCTACAGGCTGCAGGTTGGATACCCTTGAAAAGGACCCCTCAGCAGACAGACTTTGCAGTCCTGACTCTGGCCCCTCTTGAGGCATGCAGACATTACACTGGGCATCTGGTGTTCCCTCCCGCCCCCCGCCGCCTCACCCCACCCCACCAGATGCCGTCCCAGGGACCTGGGAAGAATGGTACCACCACACTGGAGACCTGGTCTGGTTTGCATAGTCTGCACGTTTAATTACTTTAAAATCTCTAACATTATCTCGTGTCCATTAAATAGAACCAACAATGCTGGGCCTGTTTAAATTACAAGGAAAAAAAATTGCTGTGCACCAACCCAGTATCTTACAAAACCAGCCGGGCTGGCCACAAGGGGGCGGGAGGGGGCACCCCGGGCAGGTGGCTAGGTGCCAGGAGGGGCTAGGGGAGAGGAAGAAGAGGGTTCCCAAACAGAAGGGGGCTGATTGTCCTACTGGGAGGGGTGCGAAAGGCACGTCAGAAGAGCGGAACTTGGAGGGGGCAGGCCAGGCCAGTGCTTTCTCCGCCAGGGCACAGTGATGGAGGGGGCGTGGTGCCACTGCCTGCCCACCCCTGGCACTTGGAGAACCAGTGACCCCTGAGCCCTTGGCACGACAGGCCCCATCTGGACAAGGACAACAGCTGCCCCTCCCACCGCAATCTTCCTTTCCGAGGGCGCCCCTGGCCAGCCTCCTCAGGACTTGGGGCTCAGCTACACCTCACTCCCCTGCAACGTGCTGTGGCCCCCACACCTCAGGGCCAGGGCAGCTGGGGGAACAGCAAGGTGGAAAGTAGGTGTAGGAACGTGGGTGGTTCAGCTGCTACCCCCATTAAAAATACAAAAAAAAAAATCAGCATCTAAAGTGAAATAATCACAGAGTGAAAATATATCCTCAAACAGCCCCTGAGATCCCCACAGGGGAAAGCAGCATCAGGTGGGAGGCGGGAGAGGCCGGCTGGGCCACCGTCCCTCCCCACCACCCACCCAGGGGCTCCGAGGCCGTGAGTGCCAACAGCCCAGGCAGCCCCGGGCTCAGAAAACAGGGACTTGGGCCCCGGGAGGGTAGGGCGGTCCGGACACCAGCAAGGGGCTTGGCGGGGCCAGCCTCGCTCAACGGGCTGTCAGCTGTGGTGAGTAGAGGCACACACACGTGCACACACACCCTGGAAGCACCTGCCTCGCCTTGGTCCCTTCCTTCCATCACTGCTTCTGCCTGAGGCGCATCGGAGGTGGGGGCGCTGTCCAGGATGCACAAGCCCTTGAAGAGGTGGCCTCCTCCATCACCTGCCCCTTGGTCAGCCTCCCTGCTGCCTGGATGGGGACCATTATTGCTTTAGAGGGACAGGGAAGAAGCCAGAATTGCAACCAGGTCAGGGATCCCGAGAGAGAAGGGCTTCCCCTCTTTATACCGCAGGGAACTCTGGCTGGGGCCTGGACCACCTTGGAGAGCTGCCCTAAGGTTTCACTCCTTTCCTCAGAGGGCGTGCTGGGGTGGGGCGAGGCCCTCCCCTGCCCCCCAGCTGGTTCTGGGACCCCACTTCAGGCAGCCAGAAGGCCCAAGGGTAGGGTGGGAAGCCGTCTCTGCCCCTCCTGCCTCCTAGCTGGGGTCCAAATCCAGTCCCAAGATAAAAAAATACTTTGGTGAATTAAAAAGTGCCCGAGGCGGAGACGGTCTCGAAGGGGCAGCGGTGGGCACTCGTCAGAGGATGCTCTGGTCTCTGATAAAGGTGGTCCTCTCGCCCCGGCCCTCGTCTTCCTCAGAGTCTGAGGGGCACTCCTGCCAGGCCTCAGGGGGCAGCCCCTTGTAGGAGATGAGGCCACGGTCCATGGTGTACACCTTCACCCCCCGGAAGCTGAAGCCTGAGCGCAGCTGCAGGACCAGGAAGACAGTGATGAAGACCAGGACGATGAAGGCGCAGCTGAGCCCGGCCACCACCTCGGGCAGGTGTGAGGGCAGCAGCCCGGCCCTCGGCCTCGGCTCCACCTCCACCTCCGGAGGGAGCCGGGTTGGGGGCGGCAGCTGCTTGGGTGACTCTCGGCTGCTCTGGCCTTGCCGGGAGCATATCTGCTCCACAGGGTCCAGGAAGGCGTGGCTGGAGCAAGTGAGGCAGTCTGTGGGGGCTGGCCCCCGGCAGGTGGCACACGAGGTGTGGCAGGGGGCGCAGACACTGGCGCGGATGGTCTCCACGTCGTTCTCGGTGCTGTAGTGTGTGTTGAGGACTTGTGCCGCGAAGCCTGGGGGGCAGTGCTGGACACAGCTCTTCTCGTGCAGAGAGAAGCCTTCCTCGCACACTGCCAGTTTGGGACAGAAAGCACGTGTCAGCCACGCTGCCCCTGGCACAGGCTGTGGAGCCTCAGGACCAGTCATCACACTCCCCAAGAGCCCCTGGCCCCAGAACGGGGTCACCCCAAAGGCTTCAGACCCCTTTTCCTCCTAGACATGGCTTTGGGACAGGCACCCTCTTTCCCCCCCAGCCTCAGGCCCCACACCCCAACAGCACCAGGTACTGACCCACACAGGCCTGGCTGGATGTGAGGGTCTTGCAGCCACTGCTCTCGGGAGGGGTGGGCAGCCCCTCGGGGGCCGTGCCGTACAGCACAAGGGTGAACTTGGTCAGCGTCCCTGTTCCAGGCAGGGGAGGAGGCCAGAGTGAGCGGCGCTGGGACCCAGCATCCAGACTCCACGGGCTCTCCCCACCCTCAAGCGCCCCCCATACCGTAGTTGTTGGCTTCGCTGGTGTTTTCAATCTCCAGGACCCACTCGCCAGAGGGGTCCTCGTCCCAGGAATGGGTTGTCATGAAGGCCCAGTCATTAAACCCATCCGCAGAGTAGTCGTGCGGCCTGAGGGAACAGGGAGCACACAGCCCTCTGAGGCCTCTGGGGACCCGAGCCAGGAGGCAGCAAGCCCACCATGGACGCGCCCCCGGCAACACCAACCCCGCCACTGGGCTGGAGATGCCTGCTGACTCTCATTCCCCACAGGCCAGATATTCTTAACTGGAAGACTCTGGAAACATGCAAGGGCACTACACATGGAAGGTACACAGATGTGGTGGCATCTGAGGGGTGGAATTGGGGATTCCTGCAACACGGGACAACCCCACAGTATGAAAGCATCCCTCAGAAAGTGCCCACAGCGCCCCACTGACAGCGTTCGGTGACCGTCAGGGCCAACTGGGTGCAGGAAATGTCGCGCGCACACACACACACACACACACATGCACTGGCTCAAGGTAGAGGGTGGGCGGCGCAGGGGACCGGGCAAGCACCTGGCAGCCAGCAGAGTGGAGCGGGTGCCCATGGGGCTGACCAGGTGGATGGCCAGGTCGCCACGGCGGTTGTAGGACAGGGTGAGGCGCGCCTGGACGTGCTCCAGCCGCATGATGTGGCTGGCCTCCCCGAGGCAGGCGGTCACGGTCTTCCGCACCTCCAGCCGCTTCCCGATGTCCCTGTGCGCACAGCACCAAGACGGTCTATCAGCCTGGCCCACAGGGACCCGAGGACACCCACTGCCACTCTTATGTGCCCCCCCCCACCTCCAGGCTGCGGTGCTCACCTGGGCTCAGTGAGGATGTCAACAATGCACTTCCGCTGGGGGGGCACCGTAGTCCAGTTCTGGGCCAGGGCCACCATGGCGCCAGCGTCCAACAACCCGTAGCCATAGGAATGGCTCACTGTGAGCAGGGGAAGTGGGGTCAGCATAGAGGGCTCCCCACCGACCCCCGATCCAGCCCACGGAGCCACCCAGTCCTTACCTTTCCGGCCCACACCATTGGTGGACCAGTCATTAGCATTGAGGTGTGCTGGCTTTGAGGTCTGCACCACCAGGTGCTGCATGTCCCGCCAGGTGAGGTTCTTACTGCGAAGGAAGGAGAGAGCGCCTGGGCTCAGTCTCTCAGCAGAGAACCTAGAGACCTACGGCTGCCCTGCAGAGGGCGCTGGTGGGGACAGGGATGGCCCTCCGCGCCCACCACTTACTTGGCCTCCAGGGTGAGAGCGATGATGCCAGCTGCCAGTGGGGCAGAGGCCGAGGTGCCTGTGTGAGATTCGGTGCACTTCTGCCGCAAATCCGTGGTCACCTGTGGGGAGGACGCGGTATGGAGCCTGGGGTAAGTGCAGGGGACCAGAGAGGCCACCTGGCTGCCCTCCCTCTGCCTACAGGCCCTGAGCACCACAGGTGGGGTGACGTGCCACGACCAGGACACCCAGGTCCCAGGGCTGCCTCGCTGGGAACAGGCCAATGTCTGGCCCTTTCTGGGCCTCAGTTTCCCAAGGAACAGGAGGACCACACTGGAAGTTGGATGTCATTACGAGCGACATTTGTTTTTAAGGACGGTCTACCCTTCTCAGGGGCCCTACAGACTGCTCCACGCCCCCCGGCTTCCACCCCACAACGCCGCCGGAGCCCGTATCACCCAGCCACATGCATGTGGGACGCAGATGGGGCTGCGCGGAGCCAGCAGGCAGTCCCATTCCCCCACCCCCACCCGGGGCGAGACTCACAATCTGCTTCTCATTCTGGTTGCCGCTGCTGTAGGTCGTGGCCAGCGTGGAGGAGCAGGCCTCGCTGTACCAGGGCACGTTGCCGAACTGCGTGGCGCTGCTGATGGACAGCGTGTAGATGCTGTTGGTGTAGCCATCGCAGTTGCAGCTGTCATGCTCCCGGCCCCCGTTCCCCGAGGCCCAGACAAAGATGGAGCCCAGCCCCCCGCGGCCCTGTGGACAGAGCAGGCTGGGGTCACTCGAGAACAGGACCTGGGGGAGGCCTGATAGGAAGAGACACTGTGGCAAACTGGGAAGGCTGGGGCCTCGTTCTCACAGACCTCCTGTCCACCCCCTAGCTCCCCTGCTGGGTCAGGCATACATGCAAACACGTCTGTCCCTGCACAAAAAGAAACAGACCTGGACCACCTCTGAGATGTTCAGAGTGGTAACTCCAGAGGGCAGAAGTATAGGTGATTTTGATTTACTTTTCCCTTTTTCTACCCATCTAGTCCCTTACCATTTTAATGAACATGCTTTGTGTAAAGTGGAAATTAAACACAAGAACACAGGAACAGAAAAACACAAGGAAGAAAGCTACAGAAAAAAGAGTGCCCAGCTGGGTCACCCACAGAGGCTGGGCCTCGCCTCCCGCTCACCTGGCTGACTCCCCGGAAGAAGGCCTCTTCGGCGAGGCGGGCTGGCCCGTCCACGGTCTTGCCGTCGTCCTCAGGGCCCCAGCTGGCGCTGTAGATGTGGATGTGGTTGGGGTTCAGGCCCAGGGAGCGTGCCTCTACCGCGTCTGTCACCTCGCCGTCCAGCATGCGCACCCCTGGCCACAGAGGGGGGCGGGGTGAAGGATGCTGCGTGGGTCCAGCTGCCAGGGGCACCCCCTGGAGCACACCCGGCCCTGCACCCAGAGGATGCACAGGGGAGGAGGAGAGGCGCTGGTGCTGGGATACCCAGAGCCCTCCCTCCCTGGCTCTTCCTCTCACATACAAGACCCGGGGAGGGGAAAATAGAACACCCCTACTCTCAACCACACATTCTAGACCAGAACACATCTCTGGGTTCCCAAAGGAGCGTGGTGATCAAGGCCTGCCATATAAGGACTCAGAATGGGTGGTGAGGGTGGAGAGAGGCTCTTGCGAAGAAACACTCACCCACCCCCAGCCCGGGGCCACTAGTGCTGGCGGTTCAGCTCTTCAAGTCACTAAGAACCTTCTATGGAATAACCCATGTGGTCAAAAGGATCCTCAGTGGGAAAGCAGCAGGCACTGGGCGGACGAGAAGCGGGCAGAGCAAAACCCCACCCAAAGGGCCTTCCCAAAGATGGTGGCCCAGGCCCACACTCACCTCCAATGCGGGCATTGTAGGCCACACCCACGCCACAGACACCGTTGTTGGCCACCGCAGCCACTTCGCCTGCACACCGTGTACCATGCCTGCAGAGTGAAGAGCACATGAGTGGTGGGCGACGCCTGGCAGGTTCGGCCTGAGAAGTGGAAGGGTCACGAAGCCGCTCCACCGGTGACCTGTGTGTCCCACGTGTGAGTGCAGTCCCCTCCCACATGTTCCACATGGCGTGTGGCCACCTTGGCTCTGGCCAAACCCTCCCTCAGAGCCCCAGCGGGGCCAGGACTGCAGGAGACATCAGCCGCCCAGGAAGCAGAGTCCGCACCCAGGCTCAGCCCTGCTCCCTCGGGGGAAGAGCAGGAGGGAGGCGGGGACCAGGGGCCGTGGCTCCTGACCTGTTGTCATTCATCTGCGTGTACCGAGGCTGTGGGTCGGGGTCCTGGTCATTGACGTCGAAACTGGCCCCAGGATCCTGGAAGGGACATGGTTGTCATCAGGGGCAGCCTAGTCATGTTGGTGGAAGGAGGCCACCCCTAGAAGTCCTCACCGGGGACCCCCGCCGCCCCCCACACCCGCTCACATAATTGCCTGCCAAGTCCGGGTGGTTCTTCTCGATGCCATCGTCCAGGATGGAGACCACAATGCCGCGTCCTGTGTAGCCCTGGGCCCAGGCTTCCTTCACATTCAGGTCCCGCTGGGCAGCACCAGACTGCGAGACACCCGCCCCCATCACCCCGGCACTTAGGAAATGGGGTGGGCTGTGTGAGTTTAGGGTACCTGGAAGAATCCCTTCCCTACCCACCGCTGCTCCTGATATGCCGCCACTGGCCGTCTGGGCTCCATTGGAAGTGTAAAGAGCTCAGGGCGGGGCCCCCTCCCCCGCCCCAGGCTTAGCAGGGTGGGCTAGGGAGAGACTGCTCTGCAGACACACGGAGACAGAGTGAGAAGAGGCCTCAAAGCAGCCTCAGCCACCTACGGGGCCCCTCAGTGGACGGATGGCTGCACCTGAAGAAGAGTACCCAGGGCCCAAGGAGGCAACGTACCAGGTACCACTGCTGGGGAAACTTGGGGTCCGTGGGCTCCTGGTACACATCCCGTTTGGCCCGTCGTTTTGCCACCTGCTGCTGTAGCCACTGGACCTGTGGGGGCATGAGGGAGACAGTGTGGGTGGAGGAGGGAGAGGAGGAGAGAAGCACTCCTGAGAGCGGGAAGGGAAGGGTAGAGCAGGAGGCGCCGGGGCTCACTCACCTGAGGCTCTCTCTGTAGCTGGCTGTGCCGCAGGCGGTGAGGCGACAGGGACCGCTTTGTCACAGCTCGATGCCAGAAGTGGTAATAGTCACCAAAGATCTGTGACAGAGCAGGAAGACTAAGCTGGGCTTTCCATCTGTCAGTCCCCAGGGAGGTGGGGGACAGAGGTGGACAGCAGGTTGCAGGGGAGGCACACAATGGCAAGGGCTGGTGGGCACCTGTTTCCCACCCAGGACCCAGCAGGAAGGTGCAGGGAACTGAGGGGGGCTGCCCCTTCTGGGGTTGCACTGGTCCTCTGAGAAGCCCCAGGACAGGCCAAGCCCCTGACCACCCAGAACGTGCCCCGGAGAACACAAGCCCCACAGTTCCTGCTCCCAGTGCCAGAACCCCTGCCCTCCCCCCGCTATGTCCTAGGTCCAAGCCAGTGGGCGGTAAGAGCACCTACCTGGCCCTGGTTGAGGAAGCCATGCTTGTGTGCCAGGCGGTCAGCCACAGCCGGGCCTCCGGAGATGTGCACCGCCCAGGTGTTGGTGAAGACCTCCTGGCCATGGGCACTGGCCACCAACAGGACCAAGGATCCTGCTGCTGCTACCACCCATAGCAACCAGGGCCTCAGCTCCATGGAGGGGAGAGGGGACTGAGACCGAGGAGCCCGCGTCTCCTGGGCCTGGTCACAGGGCCTCGGCTCCCACGTGCCAACACACTGCCTGCAGCCCGGGGCTGACTGGCGGGGGCATGGGGCCGAGGCGGGCAGGGCTGTGGCAGGAGGATGGGGGCCGCCGGCTCTGGGAGGAGCAAGGGAGGAAAAGGAGGAGAGTCAGTCCCTCAGTCACTGGCTAAAGCTGCCTTCCCACCCATGCGTGACTGCACACAGGCCAGAAAGGGGTTCTGGGGGACAGGGGTGAAAGCCCAGCCCCCCAAGGTCAGCTGGATAGATGGGCAGACACACACGCAGCTCCCATGCCTCTCCCCACACAAGAAGATGGGATGAAGAATATCAAGGTATGCCCCGGCTGGTGTGGCCCAGTGGACTGAGCACTGGCCTGCTAACTGAAGGGTCCCTGGTTCCATTCCCAGTCAGGGCACATACTGGGGTTGCAGGCCAGGTCCCCAGTTGATGTGTGAGAGGCAACAGATCGATGTGCCTCTCACACATCAGCGTTTCTCTCCCTCTCCCTCCCTTCCCCCCATCTCTAAAAATGAATAAATAAAATCTTTAAAAAATATATATCAAGGCTTGAGTCCCTGAACAAATGCTCACCAGAATCAAAGCGAACACATGGGTTATAAACCAGTACATACGCGTGATTCTTCTGTTTTCCAGACACTATTTATACACATATGTTTATATATAACTACAAAACAAGATCTGGAGGGACACACACTAAAACGTTAACAATGGCTCTCTCAAGATGGTGAGAATTATGAGTACGTATTTTCTTCTTTGTGTCCTTGTATGCTTTCTGAATTGCCTAGGTATGTTTTATAAAGGAATAATACGTTGGCTTTTTAAAGTTCCTTAGTAGGCGGCATCTACGCAACTCACTAGGGTTTCCTGGTTCAGCAAAACTGACCCAGCCCTAGAGTTATCTGCAGTACTGCGCAGCCCCTGGGAAGAAAAACGGGGTGACCCTAGCTGGGATGGGGGCTTCAGGGGCTCAGCCCAGGGATCGCAGTGGATTCCCTTCCCTCTGTGGCCCAGACTCTTTTTTGCTGTTTCCTGGGGAATGCAGGGGCCACCAGGCCCTGTCCGGCTGGGCCTGGAGGCCCCCAGCAGCCCCCCTGCTCCCTCCACGCCCACCAGCCTTGCGTAATCTGAGCGGGGAAGCCAGGGCAAACACTGGCTGCTGAGCCAGGAGCGCCAAGGTGAGGCTGAATCAATAGGCCTCGTGTTGTTTTTCCTCCTTCAGCAAACAGACGGCAGGACCTCTCTACCAGGGGCCACATAACTGTCCCCACAAAGTGCCCCTAGCTAGCCAGAAGCCAAGCTCCTGGGGTGGGGACATGCTGGGGGAGACCCCGGCTGGGCTGCGGGGGTTATCCCATCTCAGTGCCAGGGACTGCTCACAGTGCCCAGGGTAACCCCGCTCCTCCTCCAAATGGCTCACCCCTGGGAACCCTTCGCTTCTCCGGGACTGCCCGCAGCCACCACCAGCCTCTCCAGTGACCCTTCTGCTACTGGCTGCAGCCCCACCATTCAGGCTGGGGGGGATTCAACACACTGTTCCTGGAGTATTTTCAGTTTACACCAAAATAACCTGACAGCTGATGGCAGGAGGCAGCCACAGCTCAGCTCCTCACTCCAGAGGGGCAGAGTCCACAGGGTTCCTTGGGGGCAGGCTTGGAAGCCACAGCCCCAGGATGCCTTGGGCGGCCAAGTTCCAGAAAGCTGGCCTAACCAATGGCTGGGCAGCCAGACCTCCAGCCTTAGGGAGTGAAGGAACCCAAGGCTCCTCAGTTAACAGAGGATATTGGGGCCCTGGGGGCAGAGACAGATGTGAAAGAGGCCTCTTCTCCCTTCCTTGCCACCACGATAGCTGCCTCTTGGGTCCAGATGTCATGAAAAATCACCCCCTGACCACAGTGCTGTGAGCCTGCTGGAAGCACCAAACTCACACTCAGTTCATGTGAGGCTGGCCCAGATTCCGGCTGACTGTGGGTGGAGCGGCAGCTGTTTGGCGTTAAAGGTGATTAACCAACTATTTAATTACCTTGCAGCACCCGGAAAGAAAGCAGGCTTCAGGCACAACCGAACAATCCCCAAGCAAGGGCGTGCTCACTACGCCCACCTTCCCAGCCGTGGCAGGGAGGATATGGGTTCCCCAAAGCTGAGATGCTCCCCCAGACAGCCCTGCCTCAGCAGCCTGGAGGGAGCGAGGACCCCCCATTTCCCAAAAGAGCAGACGCTGAGAACAATGAATGAATGGGCTTCTCCCCACCCCCATCCCAGACTCTGACTCACCCTCTGAGTCCCAGTTCTTGCTGTATTTCTAGCCTTCCGTGATGCCCTCTCACATGGGACTCAGCTCCCGGCTGTGGCCGGAGAGAGCTGTGGGCGCTCTTCATGGCGGTGTCCTCTTTTTTACCGGCCCCAGGAAGCTCCGGACACAGACAGCCTTTCCAAGGCACCCACACTGAACCTACCCCTAGGGGTCCTGCTGCTGCCTCCCAGGCGCTGGGGTCTGGCGTGGACAGGGCTGCCTGGGAAACCGGATCCAGTCTCTCCTTCCGGTCTCTCCTACCAAGCCAGGTCCAGTTACAGACACTTAAAGGCTCTCCTGAAATTGTGACCTCCAGTCTCCACTCCACTCGCACTTGCTGAGTGATCTTAGATAAGTCACTTCCTCTCTGAGCCTCAGTTTCCTTGGTGGTAAAAACTGCTAAACCAGAGGTTTTCAAAGTTTTTTTGTTTTAAGCCACAGAATGCTTAAAAAAAGAGAGAAAGAGAAGTCAAATCTTACGTGGATGCCCAATTATAGTAAATAGTAACGCTGGGGCCACTGTGGTCGAGTAGGCTCAGGCTTGACTACTCTGCTGTGCCCTGTACACACCTGGCCGGCAGCTGCCCAGCCCTCACTAGGCCCCATCGCCGACTCCTATCGCACTGCCTAAGCCACAAACACCCCAGCACTCTCCAGAGAAAGAGGGTCTGCCCCTACCCCCAGGGTCAAGGAAATAGGGGATGGAGGGAGAGCAGGTTTTGATCTGACAGATCTATGTGGCAAGCAGGCCGCCCCTCAGTCCAGCCACCCTGCGCGAACAGCGGGGGCCTCCGCCAGGCCTCCCTGGGAGGCGGTACCAGCACCTACCTGAGCCGGCCTCCCATCGCCGCCGGTCCCTCACCTGAGTCTCCGACCGTCCAGGTGTGAGGGCGAGGCTGAGGCCCCCGCTGGGAACCACCTCGCGCGTCCCCTACAACAGCAGGTCCTCCCTCCCCAGACGCCGAGGAGGCGAGCCGGCGGCGACCCTCGGGGGACGGCGGGGGGGCGGGAGCGCCCATGCCTCTGGAATTCTCTCCCCATCCCGCCCTCTGCGGGGCCCCGCGGCGCTTCCTGAGGTCAGAGGGCTCGCCCGGTCCCCAGCGGAAAAGTACCGGCGCGGGCAGGGCCGGGGCCGACGCGGGCGCGCGCTCAGGTGGGTTCCCTCGGCAGAGGGCCCAGTCCGGCGGCTCCCCGGGGCACAAGTCCCGCTCCCCAGGCCACGCGCCCTCGCCTCTTACCTTGGGGAGCCCAGGCGGGGAAACTTTTCCAGGCGAGCGCCGCGGCGGCTCGGGCCCCCGTCGGCCGAGCAGAGAGCCCGGCGCCGGGGCCTGAGCTCCGCGCGCTCCCCGCGCCCGGCAGCAGCGTCACCGCGCGGAGGCGGGCGGCGCGGCGGCGCAGCCTCGGCCCGGCCGGCTACCAGGGCAGGGATCGGCCTGGTTCCGAGCTCCGGCGCGGGCGGGGGCAGCGGCCGGGCCGCGGCGGCGCGGCTTGTTTACTCCGGCCGCTGTCAGCCGCGGCGGCCCGGGCTCCTCCTCCTCCGCCGCCGCGCCCCTCCCCCGCGCGGCGCCACCTCCGCGCTCCCGGCCGCCGTCTCCGTCCCACCGCCCCGCCGCCGCCGCGCCGCCATGCCGTCCCGGCCCGCGTTCGAGGAGGAGCGCGGAGCCCCCAGCGGCTGCTCTACGGCCTTCCGGGGCGCCTGCCGCCTCCCGCTTCCTCTCGGGGCGAGCAGGAAGCACGGCTGGCGATCTCAAAGCCCTCGCGGCCGCCGGGCGCGTCCCCCAGGCCCCACTGCCTGCGCCCCGGGCTCGGCTCTTCGCTCCGCGAGCTCCCCCGGCGGGAGGCGCGGAGACCCGAACTCCGAACCGTCGGCCTGAGTTGGGAAGAGCTGGAAGAGCCGCTCGGAGCCCAGTCTTCCCACTGGATCCTGGGGCAGCTGGTCCTCTTTCCCCCCCACTTCCCACTCCTAAACTGTGGTTCGGACACGACTGGGTTAGGGCTCTGGATAACTGAACTGAGGCACCCCACCTGTGATCGAACTTCACAGCAGCGAGCAAATCTCGAGACCTACTGTCGGAGAAGCTAAGGTCTCATTTGTATGTGTATCTATGCAGACAGGTGGATAAACAGAACAAGAAGACCCCCGCCCCCAGCCCCCTCCTTTGCATTTAACTGACTGACGGGCAGCAAGCCAGTCACTTTACATCGTCTCCTTTTTCCGTACGTTATTTAATCCACGTAATCCTTTCAAGATGACGTTAATCCCATTGTACAGATAAGGAAACTGAGGACTACGATGTTTAAATAATTTGCCCTAGATCCCAAACTAGCAGGCCTCAGAGCCCGGAAGACGTGCGTGGGGCTTTAGCAGAGCCTGGATCCCAGTACTTGCAATATGCCAGCCAGCGCGGCTCCCTCCCTGGGTCCCTGCCCTAGAAAACGTCTGTGCTACTTGGCGAGGATGCCCCAGCCTGAGCTGTGAAAGACAGGAGGGGAAATGTGGCCAAGAGCTCCCCGGGCTAGGTTATTCGAAGGTCGCGGGGCAGTCCCTGCACATCCCTTCCCGTTCACTGGGAGATAACCTGGCTGCATGGTATTACCCTGTGGCCTCCTCACCATGGGCTGGGGAATAATGACAAAAACAAACACAGCCTACCTGCTGACTAGGAGCCAGGTGCTGTTTTAAGCTCTTCCCATGGAACTAGTTTCTTCCTCACCACAAGCCCCACGAGGTGGGTGTAATACGTTTATTTTCCTTTAGGCACCGTTTACCTGTCACTCTACGTTTTACGCAGGATGAAACGAAGGCGGCGAACGTGAAGGGATACTCCTAAGGACTCACTATGTGAAAAGTCAACTGGCAAACCTGGGTTCAAATCCCGGCCACACTATTTTATGCCACTTTAGACACACAGCTTAATACCTGAGCCTCAATTTACCCCTCTAAAATGGAGATAATATTCAGCGTACTATTTGGACACTCTTACAAATACTGCAGACACTGGAAACTTGGGGAAGAACAGGGATCCTGAAAGCTGAGCTGGGAGACCAGTCTGGGAGTGGGAACTTTCTCCAACAAGAGGCTGACTCGAGGGGGCCCCCCAGGGGTAGCCCCACCAGCGCAGCCACCACCCCGGGGAGAACAATACTTCTGTAGTCAGACCCAGGGAGGCAGGAAGTGAGTCACGGTTCTTCCTCAGTCTGTGAGCAAGAGAACTGGGGGGAAACTGGGACAGGGCTGGTCCCGTCTAGCCTTGGAGTCTCTTCCCACTTACCCTAACCTAGAAGAAAGGTCAAGCCAGACAGAAAGCAATACTGGCTGCCTCTAGGTGCCCTATCCATCCTGGAAGCAGGTCCCAGGGGAGCCTCAGTGGGTCTGAGGAGGAGCAAGAGGAAGCACTTGCAGGAGAACTTCCCAGTGTCTCCAAGCCTGGCCCTCCAACCCGGCCTTGGGCAGAATGCGGAAATCTTGAAACTGCTGTGCAGAGGCACATCACCAGGAGAGGATGGAGCAAGTGAACACCTGTCTCTGCTTCACCCAGAGCTTCTGCACCTTCGCCCCTGTCCTATTTTAGGGTTTCACATGCAGTTGTATTTTACTACAATTCTGTGGCTGAGAAGAACGTGAAAGCCACTCTCCTTGAGGCCTCTCTGGGGAGTCTGCCCTCAGGAGAGTCCCAGGTTGCTTCGGTTGGTGACAGCTAGCCAACTCAGTCCTTTATCTCACTGGCACAAGTCCTGTGGGCAGGTATTGTTCGCTTTGTCACTCCCAACGCATATCCATATCTACATGAGAGGCCTCAAGGCCCAAGGGAGTTAAACTGCTGCTGGAGCCCAGGTCCGGGGACCTGGGGCCTTAGGAGCCTTATTGATCTCTGGATCACAATTGACCAGGTCCACACAGCTCTCAATAGGTGGGGCACCAGGTGACAGAAGCCTGGCAACAGGAGGGGTGTCAACCTGTGGGGAGGAGCGAGGCCTAAGGGAGGAAGGAGCTGTGAATCCCGGAGAGGAGAGGCCAGCCAGCCCGGTCTCTGTATCCCTGGATTTGGGGCTGATCTGGGAGGCTCCGTAGGGCCAGCACCCGGTTAAATCCGCCTGGTCACCCTCAACACAGGCATTGCCAATGTCCCTGTGGAGTGCTCTCGGGGGGTCCCCTTGTCTTAAAACCTCCTCTCCACTCTCAGGCTCCTCAAACAAAGCCTTCGGCAACAAAACCCACACCTGGTTTTCATCAAAATGTGTACACCACATTCATACATGCATAGAAGTTCACACAACAAAATTGAATTGTTTTCTCTAAAAGGGTGGGATTTGCAAGCTTTCTGTTCTCTTTTTTGCTTCCATGTGTTTTTCAGGTATGTCTACAGTAACTTTTGTAATAAAGTAACAAAGCCTTAAAGTCATGCAAAATGGAATAAAGCATGCCCATACTTCACCATCCAGCTCCAGCACACCTGGGTCGCTCCTAAACACTGTTGGGCAACAGCCAGGCTCCTCCTATCCCAACCCGAGGCAGGGCCCTGCCAGTTCTGGCTCAACCACTTTGGGAAAAACCTCCTTTATATGACAGGCAAGCAGGGTGTCTGTGGGTGGCGGGGAGGAGCCAGAAGTGACTTGGTGGTGAAATGGCGAGTCCCGTTGGGACAGGATCCCAGCATGGCCAGCCCTCATGCTCCCAGTTATTGGGGTGGGTCTGCTGAATCCAAAACTTTCTGGTGGGTTCAAGGGCCCCCTTCTGTACCTTTTGCCTTGCCTTCAATGTCCAGCCAGTGCTACCCGCAACTGGGTACCTAATAGGTGTGTTGGGTGCAATCTAAGTGGACAGACATTCATTGAACACCTACTGAGCACTGGGGCCTGGTGCCTCTAGCTGAGTCGCTTAGAGCTTGTCCTTGGAAGCCAGCAGCTGCGTCCGGTGGAGCAGGGAGGAGGTGCTGGAGACAACCAGGATCTTCCCAAATCTGCGTCCTGCTATGTGGCCTTGCAGCTCCAACACGCCTCTGCCTTTCCTTCTCCCTCTTGATCCAGAGAAGTAAAACAGACAATTATGAATTCTTGTTGACTTTTCCAATTAGTTCTGGCATCTGGAAGGGTTTCTCAACCTCAGCACACTGACATCCTGGGCTGGGTCATTGTTTCTCATGGGGCTGTCCTGTGCCTGTAGCGTGTTTAGCAACATCCCTGGTCTCCAAACACTAGTTAGGTGCCAGTAACACCCCCCCACGCCCATTATGACAACCAAAAGTGTCCCCAGACATTGCCAAATGTCCCCTGGGGGTGCCGAAACGCCCCCAGCTGAGAACCACTGCTCCGGAGTGAGGAAGAGGAATGGTGTGGAGGCAGGCGATGTGCCGCTGGAGAAGCCCCGGGAGTGGTCTGCTGGGGACTATGCGCCGAGAGAGCTGGCAGCGAGGGAGAAACTCCCAAATCCCAAACTGCTGGGCATGGCAATGCAACAATGGGGCCATTTAGTGTTCAGGGCAAGCAGTCTTATGTCTCTCCACGACATCTGAGGACATGGCTTTCAGTAGCGTTAACGATCGAGCCGAGCCAAGGAGAGGAACACTCGCGGCGATTGCACTGTTTCCAGGGTGGGGAAGTGGATGAGGCAGCTTCGAGCTGAATGTGTGTTCAGAAGGCAGATCAGTGGCTGCCGGGGGTTAGGGGGTGCCAGGGACGCGAGGAACCTTTGGGGAGCGATGGATACGTTCGTTACCTACACAGTGGTGCTGGTTTCATGGGTGTAAGCGAATGGCGACACAGACCAAGCTGTACACTGTAAATGTGCGCAGATTACGCTGTGTCGGTCACACCTCAACAAAGCTGGTTTTAAAATATATTTGTTCAAAGTTTTAATGCCTGAAAGACATTATTTTGCAAATTTACTAACGTGAGGTAGCCCATTTCTTGACTGTGCCAGACAGAGGCAGTGCATCTAGGGAAGTGACCGCAGGACTTCATAGGAAAACAGGAGAAAGGTATGTGGGCTTCCAGGCTGCCGGGAGAAAGCAGGAGGAGTGCTGAGCTCAGCCCAGGCCTCCCCGGGAAGGCAGTGAGTCTGCCCGAGGCTAGGGGCCGCCTTGGAGAGTTTTCCGCTGGATGATGCTATCAAACCAGTGTGTCTGGGCCCGCATTAAGAGGATCAGGAAAACAAAATAACGAATGTACTGCTGGCTGCCAGTAAAGGAACAAATGATTCTGGAAATTACCAGCTCCTTCGCTAACTTTAATCCCCAAAACAAACATTGCTGGGGAAAGTCAGTCAATACTTGGAGGAGGGCGAGGCCATCCCTCAGAGGGGCCTGGAACCTACACCTGGGAGCAGGCCACCTGCACCCAAGCGGCTGCGCTCGGCAGAGAGGGTGGCAGACATGCCAGGTGAGAGAGCTGTGGCGGCTCTCCCTGACGGGAGGAGTGCTTCTGAACTGAAAGAGACTTCCACGGAACTCCCAAGGGCCCCTGAGGGAGGCTTGGGAGCAAGGAGAGGGTTTGTGATGGGGATAAGTTATGTGTGGAGGGCTGACTGTGCACCAGGCATTTCACTCATTCATTCTCAGACACTGATTGAGTACCTGCAGGGTGCACGACCTCCTCCAGTGCTCCAGTTGTGGCCACAGACGCAGACGGCAGCAAAATTAGCCAGTGTGAAAGAGAAGTTCAGGTCATCATAAGTACTCTGGGAAAAAAAAAATCATAAGAGGGTGATGTGGAAGTTCCTGGGGAAGTCCCTGGGGCGGTCAGGGAAGGCCTCTGGGAGGAGGTGATATTTGAGCAGAGGCTCAAGAAAGAGGCAAAGGTGTGCAGATCTGAGGTGTGAAGAGAGGGCTCCCAGGCACAGGAAAGCAGGAGGACAGGCTTGGTATGTGAGCTCGTGCACTTGGAGAGCACACACTCCTCAAAGCATGGGGGCTGAGGGCAAGGGTGAAGGGTGAGGAGTGATGAAAGGGGCAGGCGAGAGCGAGATCATGGAGCATGTGGCAGGCTGGCAGGATGTTGAATTAAATTCTCAGAGCAGTGGGCAGTTTGGGAGAATTTCACTAATTTATCCTTTTAAAAGGCCCCTCAGACTACCGTGGGGAGGAGACATGTAGGGGGTGATAATGGAAGCCTCCCAACAGCCCAACGCAGGAGTCACCATTAGTGACCCTCCTGAGGTACATGCTGGGTGGGGGACTGGCTTGGGGAAACAGAGTGACTTTCACAACGCAGCGAGTGACTCTGTGAGCTCCTGAGCAGGCCTGGGAAGGATGGGGTGCCTCCCACTGCCCTGGCAAGCTGGAGCCTCCTCAGGCTGAGAGTTGGCCAGCCAGGCCTAGGGTCCCACTGCCCAAGTGCTTGGGTGGGTCGACTTGCTTCTCCCCAAACCACACCTACGTGGGCCTTTTGCAGGAAAGTTGGCAGTAAGGGATGCTTTGAGTTAACAGTTCAAACTCGCAGAGAGCTCACTCGCTCATCCCATCTTGGGCACTAGGCAGAGTACGTTACACTCATTTATGGCTCGTAACAACACTGAGACAGGCGCTGTTATTATCCCCATTTTATAGGTTAAGAAACTGAGGCCTAGAGAGCTTGCTGGGAACTTGGAAGAAGATCCAACCTGGGGAGAGAGAATGGAAAGCTTTCTGCCTCTAAAAGAGGGAGAACTATAGCTGAATCAGCCACCAGTTCCCTTAGACATCGTGACGTGGGTGGCTGTGCTCTGGTTAACATTTGACATTTTCTTGGAAAAGCCTGTTCACCTGCATCCTCCCAGTAGTCCTGAGTGATATTTCTACAATGTGTGGGCCAGGCCTGCCCTTCCCCACACAAACCTTGCGGGCGGCGGTCCAGTGTGTTGTTCCCAGCCCAGCCCTGGGCTCAATTCCTGCTCTGAAACTCGCTTAATGCCCCCCCCCCCATGCAAATTACTTAGCCTCCTGGGGCCTCAGTTTCCCCATCTGTAAAATAGGGTACAAGCTACCCAGCTCATCAGGTGATACCTGTACAGGGCTCAGCCCAGCGATGCCACTGTGATCAAGTCACACCCTCCCTCCTTCCGGGGCAGGAATGCTCTTCCGGGGTCCGGCCACGGAGGCTCTTCTAACTCTTCCACGTCGGCCTAAACCCAGGCTTTCAGGGATTTATTCTCTGTCCCCACTGGGCTCTCCCTTCTGTGCTGTTAGGCTATTGTTTTTTCTTAGCAAGGAGAGCTGCTGGCCTCCCACGCTGCTGCTCGTGTCCACAGCAGCCTTTGGCGGGGCCCATGAGGCACCTTGTACCTATTTTGCAAGTGGTCTGCTCCTTTGACCTCTTGCTTCTAGGGTTGGGGGTCAGCACACGGTCTTCTTTTTGTTGGGTGTTTCCCAACCCATTCAACCTCGTGACATGCAGAATACGTGGGCAGCAGGCTGCAGCTACGTGAGCCAGGATGAGGGGGGCTGGTGGGGCTGCCCCATGCCCTGACGCCTGCTTGGGGCTGGAGGCTCTAGAACCCATTTCAGACACACCAGCAGGCAGTGCTTTCTAAGGGGTGCCTGGCGGTCTGGCCACGTGGGCACCGCTGGCTATGTACTGTCTCCCAAAGCTGGCCGCGTCATCGTGCTTGCGAAGTTTCTTGTCACAGAATCTAGGCAGGGCTGGTCTTCCTGACCTTCTCATTTTTAGGGAGAAGAAATAGTTTACAGATAACATTCTAGGAAGAGGTTCTCCTGGGAAGCAAAGGGCTCTTCATCTCTGGCAGTGGGTCTCTAACCTGAGCCCTGCTTGTTCTCCTTCTGGGAAAGGGGCTCCCACAGCCTCCCCCACACTGACCGTGGTATGTGGTTTCTCTTATGTTACGTACACATTCTGCCTTTAGCTCTCATGCAACCATCCACCCAAAATGATTCAAAGGTCAAAACTGTGTAGAAAAAACACACACAAAGCAATCTCGCTCCTACCTCTGTTCCTTCCGTGCGGTCCCCTCCACTCCTGAATACCAAGTTTTATTGCATCTGATGGATCTTTCCGGTGTTCCTCTCTGCAAAAAAAAGAAAAAACATTCTCTATCCACACACTTCTCTCTATTTTTACAGTACTTCCCTTTTTTATCATAAGGTAGCATAGTACAACTTGTCTTTTTACTTAGCAATACAATCTAGAGACATTTACACAACAAATATAAACAAAACCACAAACCCAACAGAATTCATTGAACACTGGCTCAATGGGAAGGATGATGATGTCGTTTGGCTGAAACCAAACTGCCGCCTGCGGAGATGTGGGGCTGAGCAGAGAGCAGGTCCCCTGTTGAATGTGGCATGCCTGTGGGTGCTGCCGTGTGCGGGGGGTGACTCAGTTTTCCCACTACTTGTCTCTCTCAGTGACTGCAACACTTCTGTTTGCACAGTGGACTGTTACATCACTTGGCCTTCTCTTGGCTTCAACGCATCATTTACGCATTAAATCCGCCTCTGCTCTTTTCTTGTTAGCCAGCAGCAATTAAAAAGGACTGCTTGGTGCCAACACAATCATAAACACAAATGCACACTCGGGCAGTGAAATCCTGTGTCAACAGGAGCCTGTAAAGGTGGTCCTGCCGACAGTAATGATGATGAAAATAACCATAACGGCCACATTTACTGGGAACTTGCTGTGGGGCGGAGCCGCACTAACTGCTCTACGTGCAAGGTCTTATGTAATCCTCTGAAGAACCCTCCAAAGCACACCCCACTGTGCAGATGAGCACATTTAGTCTTAGTGGGGTTAAAGAACTTGTCCCAGGTCCCATGTACAGAAAGTGGTACAGCTGGAACTTGAACCTGTGTTCGTCCAGCTGATCCCAGTGACCACGGGTAGGGAACTTACTGTTCTGTTTGCCATGAGGTCCTGGCCACAACTGCTCATTGTGACCATGCCGTTGGGGTGAGCTGGGCAAGTTAGCTGGGGCCTAGGACTGAGGGCGGGAAGGGGGTGTGGGGGTTGCAGTCCCTGTTAGGGCCTGGACTCCCTTGGAAGCCTCTCCCTGAACCCTGGGTGAAAGTGCGCCAAGCCTGGCCACATGACCCTGCCCCTGCTCTCCCACTATCACAGCGAATAAACACACACACACACCAAAAATACCACCTAGGAGATAATGATCTGTGTCTGTGACTAGAACAATGACTTTTGTGAGTTCTGGTGGAGGGCTGAGTTCTGAATGTTCCTGCGTGGTCCCTGGCTGGCTGCGCTGTGGCCTTTTACCGCCCTCCTCTCAAACCCTGCCGCACGGCATCTCCCACCCTCTCTCCTGTTGCTGCCTGTTGGTTCATTCCTTGTCTTGGCTTGTCCTTGTTCCCTGTCACAGCCCCAGCTAATTCCAGCAGAGACAGGGCGGTCAGTTAGGCCTGGAACTGAAGCCCTCAGCCCAAGCTTAGCTGCCACGTCACAGAGACACCTGAGCGGCAGATGCTTCCTGGGCAATGGGCAGTTCGGCGAGGAAGATGAGGACCCAGCGGAGTCCTCTGGGAGCTGGCCTCCTGAACAGCCACCCCAGGGTGACGGTTTGGCCCTTAGGGGTCTGAACACCTGGGCAGGCCAGGCTGCTGGGGCTGACTCATACTAAGGTTCACATAACAAAACTCCTGGACCCACATAATGGCTGGGGACTCCCCTGCCTGCCAAAGACTGAGGAGAGTCCTGGGAGGCACAGACCCAGGGGAGCAGGGGAGGGCACCAGTCCATGTCCACCCTTACTCAGATCCAGGCCTGAGGATGCTAACACCCTCCCCTTGCCCCCACTATACCCCAGGAAACCCAACCCTTTCCGTTAAGCCTCTTACCCAACAAAGTAATGTTGGTTTCCGTTTTCCTAGATCAATAGAATTGATAGTATAAATGAAGTTACCCCGTCCCGTTGGCTCCACATGACGTGCGGGGCACTGTTAGAGCTCCAGAAATGCTGATCTCATCAAGCAGTTCCTGCTGTGGTCTTTGCTTGGCTCCCCATGACGGGACTGTGGTATTCTCTTGTTCTGGGTTTGAGCTTCTACTGGAATCTAAGCCTTTCCCATGGAAACAGCTTGGCTTCTTGCATTATAAATGCCATGCTTATGCAAGCACCATCCACCCCACCCTCGTGCCTTCCTGACATCGTCCCATCTTCCACCATCCCCACTGGAGCCCTGGCCTCCCTGTTGTTCCTTCTCTCTCCAGCCATACTCGTACCTCAGGGCCTTTGCCCTAGCAGTTACCGCTCTCTGGACCTCCCTTCCACAGCACGCTTGCGCCTCAGCTCACTCTTCTCTCTCAGGGCTGACTGTTGGCATGGTGCTGTCACTGCCTGCAGCATGCAAACGTGCAAACAGAGTGATCCCCGGCCCCCTTCCTTGCTTCAGTTTTCCTCTTAAATCTTCACCACGGACACTCTACGTTCTCCTTATTGGTTGGTTGGTTGGGTTTCTTTTCCTGCCATAGCGTGTCAGCTCTAGGTGGGTAGAGGTTTTTGTCTGCTTTGCTCAATGGCTGTATCCCCAATGGCTTCAACAGTGCCTGGCACATAGTAGGTGGTCTGTAAATGCTTGTTGAATGACTGATTTCACTGTGGAAAATTGAGTCTACATAAAGACACATAGAAGAAATAAAAGATGCCTAGAATATCCAGCCCTTCCAACTGAGCTCCCTGCCTCTGGAGGCATTCAAGCAGCAGCTAAGCATCCATTTGGTGAGGGACTGTGAAGGAGAAGAGCCCTGGGTGGAGGTGGGCTTCCTCCTCTCGGGAAAATACTGGGATCCTGCAAAACGCTCTCCAGCACCCCAAGTCATTCTCTGCAATGTAGAGCCAGTGACCAGAGCAGGGCTCTTCCCTCAGGCCTCAGCACCAGGTGGGGAGCCCCCTGACCCAGAAAGCTGGGGAAGCGGGGCGGGGCAAAGTCCCCCATCAGGGCCTGCTCAGGGCTCAGCAAACAGTGACAGGTGGGGCCGAACTGATCTGGACACTCATGGGCCTGACTGATTTGAGGAATGTTGGGCTGCCCCCACCCCCTCAGATGTGTCCCCACTGACCTGCCACAATGTCTGGAATTCCATCATTAGAGAGAGTTCAGTTTCTGCTTTTAGAACATACTCCTGGGAGAGCTGGGCAGCTGCCACCTCGGCCACATAAACCAGGTCTAAATTTGCATGTCAGCCGAGAATGGGTCATGAGGGGGGTGTGAGTTTTGGTAATGGGGGCATTTAGAAGCAGGGGCGCTGCCAGGAAAGCAGGCAGCTTGACAGCGCTGTTCTCTGAGATAGCAGCCTTGAAGGCCTCAAGGCAGCAGTTGTGACCTTAGAGATAAACCCCAGAGCAGGCACTGGAGCTGGTTATCTGGGACAGGAAGTGGCTAAGAGAAGCACGAACCAATGCAAAATCCCCTCTCAACAGCTGCGTAATTTCTCCAAGGAATCGGCCTTCACAGAAATGGGTTATTGGGGCACCTCACCTCTGGGGAGCATGTGGGGAACTCCCTGAGGGGTCACCTGGGGCAGCACTGTTGGGGGATTACAGTTTTGGCAAACACACCACCACGTGCTAGTCCTGGCCCATGGCAGACAATGCTCATCCATCACCACGCCCTGTCTCCATAGGATCACTGCTAACCTATTGGAATTCGCACAGGAGGTGAGATGTAATGGCTCTTTCTGGCGGAAGAGCCATCGCTGAGGATGGGGCAAAAAGAAGGTGTCTCCACCATCCCTGCCCATTGAGGATCAAAAGGTTAGGATTCCTAAGATGAGGAGAGTGAGGGGCAGGGAGACAGTGAGACCGGGTCAGGGTCCAGGTTGGTGGGGGAAGAAGGGTCTGGAGCTCTGGTCTTCCCACTCCTGGCCTGGATGCTGGCCCAGGACACAGAGAGCATGTGGTGGGTCCCATGCCCACATATTCAACAGAGGAAGCTGTTCTAGCCCTATATGTCAACAAGTACAGACTATAAGGTCCCAGGGTACTTGGGCTGACCTTATAAAATTTGGACTTTCTGGCTTCCATGAGTCAGTGCAGCAGCAACGAGCAGATGTTGGGGAGGCCTGGTGCCCAGAACCTGGCTGCTGGCCTGACATGTCCATTTGAGCGTTAGGCCCTGGCCTGTGTCCGGAACAAATACCCTCCGACAAAGCAGCCAGGCCCAGCCCAGGGAGACAAGCCTTGCTTTAGGACAGTCCCCACTCTGGGTGGGTCATCTTCTCTCGCTTGGCCTCAGGTGCCTGACCCATCAATGAAGAAGCTGACCTGTGACTTAACTTTATTGAGCCTCAGTTTCCTCATTCATTAAATGTGGATAATACCTCCCTTGCTAATATGTCATAAGCATGGGATGAACTAAAATGTTTGGCACAGTGCCCTGCATACAGCAGATGCTCATGGAGGGCAGCTGGCATCACCTGAGCACTTCCCAGCTCTAGGAGCCCAGCCTGTGACCCACACCTTGCCGTGGGAATCACCCATCCCCCACTGGCTTGGTAGTCACCAGAACTGAAATACCCTCACCAAGTCTGGAGGGGGGAGATAATCGGTTTCTCCTGAATTTGGGGAAGGGCAAAAGGGATTAGGGTGGTCTCTCTTTGAGGAGCAGCCCAGAAGTTCCCTCAGGCCACAGGGTAGATCTAAACCTCTCCCAACCCCAAGTCCTAAAGGCGGCAGAGGCCTCACAGCCACCTTGCTAGCCCACTGGCAGAGCTGCGGCTTTGGTCCACACCCATCAGGGGGCTGACTGACTCCCTGCCTGCCGGGAACTAGGCCAGATGGACGGACGTGGTGACAAGCAACAGTGACGTTTCCCCCACTTCCTTTTACCTGCCCTGATGTGTCTGCTGAGTCAAGGCCCCTTTGGGGACTGACGGAGGGAAGTGGCATGACATGGTAGGAAGTGGCAGGACACACCGGGCAAACCCCAAGTGCCAGGAAGGCTTCAAAGAGAAACAAGAAGGTCCGAGGAAAGCCAGGGCTGGTGTGGCTCAGTGGATTGAGTGCCAGCCTGCGAACCAAAGGGTTGCTGGTTCGACTCCCAGCCAGGACACATGCCTGGGTTGTGGGCAGGGTCCCCAGCTGGGGCAGGTCAGAGGCAACAAATCAATGTTTAATCAATGTTTCTTTCCCTCTCTTTGAAATTGAGCAGGCGGATGACTTTGATGAATAAAACTCCTAGGCCATGAAAGGTAATAAAAGTCTCTCTCTTTCTCTCTGAGTCCATCTACCACTTTGTGGTAGGAAGCCCAGGACTCCCATCTGAGCCACATATAGAGGCAGTGGCCAGTGAATGGCCAGCTAAGATCTCTGCTGACATTTATCCCTTGTGAGTAAAGGAGCCTTCAGGAGTCCGGCTCCAAGCTGTCAAGTCTCCCAGGCCCCAGATGTTGTGGAGCAGACACAAGCTGTTGCTTCTGGGCCCTGTCCACGTCCTCAGCCCACAGAACCTGTGAGCCTATGAACAGTTTCCTCCCTTGAATGGGAGGATGCTACCAGTTTGGACGTCAGTTCGGTCACTGTGGGAAGCTGCTGGATGCTTTTGAGTAGGAAGCGGTGTGGCCATGGTGCTGGGCTAAGAAAGCCTGACCACGTACAGAGAGGAGAACACAAAGCAGGGAGGCCAATAATGGGGCCACTGCACCAGTCCAGGCCTTTGTGAGGAGGGGCCATGGGGCAAGGAAGAGGGGGAAGGGGGTCAACAGAAAGGAAACAGAATTGCCGGTGAGGCCCAGTGATCATCTCAGCTTGGGCACCAATATGGCAAATCATTTTCCTTCTTGGAACTTAGCTTTATCACCTCTGAAACGAGTGAGGCAAAAATAAGTAAATAAATGGTGGCTATCGCTCCCACTTTTTTGTGCATAGATTCCCCCCACTGCTCAAGGCCCGGCCTGTGTCTCCCTTTCCCAAAGCCGGCCCCTTCCCATCTCATGTTCCGCCGTGCACGCACATCCTGGTTGAGCTTGTGGATATGCACTGTCACTCACTGCCAGCCCATCACCACTGCGTGACAGTGACTGTACTGTAAATCAAGGATATTTCCAGTTTCCCTGCGGGCACACTCGCATGACAGCCTCTGCAGAGTCTGTACCTGGGGGAGGAAGAGTCGGGTCACAGATATGCTTGCCTTCAACCTGGCAAGACGCCACCTTCTGCCACTGCCAAGTGGCCTTACCAATCTACTCCTCCACCTGCTGTGTTTAAGGCTGGGGTCCACGTGTGGTGGCCTCAGCTTTTCAAAGAAATTTTTGTCTATCTGTGGGGGAAGACATAATATCTCATTGTCCTTTTAATGTACATGTCTCTGATACCTGCAAGGTAGAGCCTCTGCTGATATGATTATTGGCCGTCCAGGTTTCTTCTTCAGTGAGACACTTGTCCACAACGTATGCTGAACTTTCTACTGCGTCCTTTGTCTTTCTTCTTGATCTTCGGAAGTTCTTTGTGCAAACTAAGTGCCTGCTGGTTGTATGCACTGCATTTGCATTCTCTTCTCAGATTGTGAGGTTTTATTGAGCTGCACACTTAGGGTGTGCATTTTTCATTATGCATATTATAATTCACAAGAAAATTTTATTTAAAAATCATTCCTTATCCTGAGGCCATAAAAATGTTCTCCTAGATTTTCTTTTAAATGTATTAAAATTTTGTTATTCACATGTAAGCCTTGAACCCACCTGGAGACGTGTGTGTGGAGGTAGATGGGGATCTAATTTTACTTTTTCCATATGGATCTCCACTTGTCTCAGCTCCGTTTATAAGTCAGTCTTCTCCCCGCGGGTTGGTGATGACTCTCCGTCATAGACTAAGTTCTTGTCGACGCTCAGCTCTGCCTCTGGGCCCTTCTTCTGTTCATCTCATCTCTTTATAGCCTGATTCCAAAGCGGAGGGTCTGCTTAACGTCTTCAAAATGTTTTAATATTTGGTAGGATTCAATGGAGGACTTGAAGACAGGAAGTGTAGTTAGAATGATGCTGTGACAAGGTCACTCTTATGAGTTGGACGTGGGTTTTAGAGGCCAAGGCCAAGGGGTCAAGGTGGCTGCTGCAGCGTCCAAGTGAGAGGCGAGAAGCTGGCCATGGCGGTGGCAGAGAAGTGGGCCAATGTTGGAAGTGTAGTGAAGGTAAAGCACGCTGGGTTTGCTGCTGGATCAGAAAAACTGGGGCCAAAGATGACTCCTTGGTTTTTGGTCAAGTAAGCTGGGAGGATGGCGGTGCCATTTGCTGAGACGAGCAAGCCTGGGTGAAGCTGACAGGTGGGTCCTTACAAAGTGCCCAATAAATGATTGCAAGGATGAATGAAGAGTGGGGGGCAGGGTGGGGGGGAGTGAAAGGGTGCTGCTGCCCCTCCTTCTTACTGCTGAGTCCTCAGGGAGGATTAACCACCACTGTCCTTGTTTCACACCATTAGCTGTTTCAGTGCATCTGTGTCACGGTCCCCAAATACAACTGTCATTGCTGGGGGTGAGGACATCTTCCCTGCCTGTGTGGGGGCTCCTCTCCCCCCACCCCCTGGCTCAGCACTGGGCCTTCAGGTTCTTGGTCCCAGGACACTGGGTTATGGAAGGCTTGTAGCCCTCAGCAGGCTGGAGGCATCCGTGGAGGGCAGAAACAGGCCCTCGAGGCTGCCTCTGTCACTTGCCTCCCTCCACAGTGAAGGAAGTGGCCTGGGTGAGTCTATGTGTCAGTTTGGGGGACTGTACTATTTGCCAGCTGAAGGGAGGAGCTGGCTACAGCTGAGTGTGAAGGACGCCCCACCTGGCTCTGCCTGTGGGCGGGGGCTCAGACCCAGGGTTTTAGAGCAGATTATGGCTCTGTTTACAGACTGATGCTGGCTCATCACCCCCAGCTATTATGAAAACACCTTTAGTTTATAAAACACAGAAACTTCGTCTGAGTGCTGCAGCTGAGTCATTTTATTGAGCAAGGCTTCCGCTGGGGCAGCATTTTTGGTCAGGCCTGGGTGGGGCCCCATGTGAAACCTGTGTTTATCCTATGGACAGCCTCAGGTGGTGTGGCAGGCCCGCTCCTTCCTTCACTTGTTCACGGAGTCAGTCAGGATTTTAAGCCCCGTCTGTGTTTTGAGAGTGGAGCCCTGTCACCAGGATGACTGAAGACGAGGGACCCCTGATTCTCAAATCCCCAAATAACTGAGGGAGTGTGCAGAGCGGGAGGTGTGAGGAAGATGAGGAAGAGAAGGGAAAGGAGGGCCTCCACTGGGGTGGAGGGAAAAGCAGGCTCAGCCTAGGTCCCGCCCTGCCCCAGCACCTGGGAGCCCTTGGCCTGAAAAGCACTGTCCACCCCGTCGGAACTCGGGCCAGAAGCGACTCTCAGACTGGGGCCTAGCATGACTCTTGGCTGGAAGGGAAGGAGGCAGAATAGAAAAAGCAACAACCACAATCTTTATTAAGCACCTACTTCATGCCAAGGCCTTGGCTAGCTCGTTCTTAGGGCCTTGCGCCTGGTCCAAGAACCTGGGCCACTAGCCGGCTGCAAGGCCTTTACCTCCTAAAGAGTTCTGTTCTCCTCTGCCTCCTCCTCCTCCTCCGGCCTCAGGGCTGGGGTGAGGGTCAAGCGAGATGAGGCAAAGGCATGCAGTCAATAAGCGGCACCTTGTGTTTTCATGAATGCTGATGACAGCTGACATTTACTGAGCACACACCATACCAGCCTCTGTGCCCAGTGTGCTCCCTGCAGCAACTCACTGACTCCTTCTGGCAGCTTTGGGGCAAGGCCTCTGTCTAGCTCCATGTTGCAGACAAAGACGTGGGGTTGAGCAGACATTAAGGAACCTGTCCAAGGCCAAAGGAACACTAACGCTGGAGCCAGCACCCTGACCCCAGGCAATACTAATATATGTACAAAGGAAATCGGGCAGGTTGGACTAAATTAATTGGTGGCTCTCAATGTAAATTCTCCAGAACCTTCACCTTTGCTCCGTTTAAAAAAAAAAAAAGTTTCACCATCAGATAAGCATGGAAAACACTGGAACACTGCATTCTCCTTCTCAGAGATTCGTAGGTCACTTTGATATAGTAAAGGCTCTCAGAAGTACTCTGGGTAACAGGAAGAACACAAACAGCATGTTTGGGTCTAACCCAGCACTCCCAAGCTGGCTGGGTCTCGGAGCCCCTTTCCTGAGGAGCCCTGATTAAGTTCCAGCCTGAAACCTACGCACATGCACGAGGCGTAGGTTTCACACGCACTGACCTTCAAGGGCTGCTTGGCAGGCGTTCTACTGCTTTATGGAGGCCCTCCATGACCTCCCCTGGTTTTAGGACCCTGTATTGCTCCTTTGTTCTCTAATTCATTCAACAGATGTCTCTTGAGCCCTGGCTGAGTAGCTCAGTTGGTTAGAATACATCGAGGTTGTGGGTTCGGCCGCTAGTCAGGGCACATACAAGAATCAACCAATGAATGCATCAGTAAGTAGAACAACAAATCGATGTTTCTCTCTCTCCCTTCCTCTTTCTCTAAAATCAATAAATTAAAAATGTATATCTCTTGAGTCCTCACAGGCACACTGAGAGGTGGAGAAGATACAACCTCTTGTTTTAAGAATATCGTAAGGCTGGTGGGGGAGACAGAACAGTGATCAGAAGTTCGAGGGATGGGGGAGGTGCCCTGTGGGCAGCCCCCAGCTCGGTCTGGGGCCAGGGAAGGTTCCTGGAGGAGCTGAGAACGACCAGGGCCAGGTGAAGGACTCGTGGCTGGGGTTGTAGGAAAATATTTGTGCATTTGCGCAAGAGCCACGTCTTATCTGGACTCTGTAGGACACTGCTTGGATTATCTGACTGTATTCCATGAACTGTGAAGATTGTAGGGAACTGATAGTGATGCTAAATCATTCTTGTCTGCAGACTGCAGATTCAGGGCTGTCCTGTGGAGCACAACTGACTTCCCCCTCCCCAGTTTTGCCCCCATTTTCACATTTACTTCAATATTCCTGATCAATAAATGTGTCTGTGCTTCACGTTCTCTTTGGAACTGGTCATAATATTTGCTTGGTCCCCTTACCAATGTAGGAGTGTAAGAAACTCCTTCAAGGACGCCGGTGAGAGGCTCCCTGGGCAGATAACACGTGTGCAAAGGCCAGAAGGCCTGCTCTGGGCACGGCCACTGAACAGCAGGCGGCCCCACCCAGACCCTTATTAGAGCAGAACACCGGGAGCTGCTGAAACGGGCTGGTTTTCAGCCCCTACTCGTCAAGGGGACAGGTGGAGCAAGGTGAAGACATGCTGGCGATCGAATGGCAGGTGCCAAGTGCCTACACAGCCAGGGGTTGCGAGCCCCGGTGTTCCCTTGACCCAAGGTGTGTTTGCAGGGGAGCTAAGAGCATTTCCGTGGTGGAACCTACTGAATCTCTGACACTGCCCTCGAAGCAGTGATTCCTCACTGGCCAGGGAGTGGGCCCTGGGCCTGGGCCACTTTGTTCAATGAGCTCACTCTGTGCACAAATGCAGGCAAAACTCACCAAGAGCAGAGGTAACCTGGGACACGTGAAGCCTGTGACTGATACCAGGGAGACTCCACAAACACTTTTTAGGATCATCAGTCCTAGGCACTAGAGACCATGAACGAATTTAGCTAAAAACTCCTGTGAAGGAGGCAAAAGAAACTGGACTCTCTACGAATGCTGTATAATGTATGCAGCACTTCAGGGAAGCTGGCTGGGGCTCCTCCAGCCTTGCCTGGAGTGGCCTGCAGGCCCGGGTTAGCCTCGAGCTCTGCAAGGGCGGTATGGTGGGTACGGGTAGGAGTGGGATCTCTCCATTTCTCTCATGCCCCTCTTGCTGTTGGAAGCTCTAGATGGAGTCTAATGGTGGAGCCCCCTTTCTTGTCATCCCCTAGGGCAGGCCCTGCTTGGGGTCTCAGCCAGGCAGGCACCGCTTTGTCCCCAGCTCACTGCGGTGTGGCGCTGCTGGACGTGCAGTGGTACACAACATGGGCATCTACAGTGTGTCAGGCCCTGTGCTGGGTGCCAGGGATGTGACGGTGACCTGGACCCAACTCTGCTGTCATAGAGCTCATAGTGAGGGGCTACCACCATGGGGAGGAGCCAGGGCTGGGACACACACCCAAGGCGCTGTGGGCACAGGCGAGGCCCTGCCTCCCTATGGGACACTGTGTGGGCAGCTGGGAGGCCAGAGCTGGTGAAGGGAAAGGAAACAGCCACCCTGTCTCAGTACCTGTTCAGACTGGATTCTGAGTTCACACAGACTCTCTGGAGACTGAATGCTCTAGTGTGAGCTTGGGTCAGTCCCAGGTGAGGGGCCCTGCTGGCCTGAGGCCCAGCATCCTGTCTTGGGGCCTGTCAGAGCCTGGCCCTTGAAGAATTTGTCTTACGCACGTGCACACAGACAGCTGCAGGACAAGGGTAGTCATCACGCTACTGGTCTTAGCAAAAGACTAGGACTAGTTTGCGTTTTCAAGTGTGGGGGATGGGGTTTCTGGGCTTGGTGTGTTCATAGGGGAGTGGGCAGCTCCGAGTACACGGGAGGGGAGGCTCTGATCCCTCACAACCCCCCGCCCACGCCCCCGGAATCCTCACCCAGTGCCGCCTGTTTTGCACTGCTCTGCTCCTGGCCTGGCACTAGCTCCGGGGGACAGGAGTGTCAGCTGGCCTGTCAATTCCAGGTGTGTGGCCTTGAGCTACCACTCACTGCTCTGGGTCTTAGTTTCCTCATCTGTCAGATGGGGACAACCGACCTCCTGCACAGGTGAGAAGCACACCTGGCACAGAGTGGATGTCCGATAAAGGTAACTGCGACCTCAGTTGTGCCTGGCGGGAACACCACAGGCAGGCCCGGGACAGGGAGGTGCAGGGAGCAGCACGGCTGTCACCTGCTTAATGCACGTGAGAGGACACTGA
Source organism: Desmodus rotundus (assembly GCF_022682495.2). NCBI lineage: Eukaryota > Metazoa > Chordata > Mammalia > Chiroptera > Phyllostomidae > Desmodus > Desmodus rotundus. Next base: position 35,408,311 of record NC_071396.1, read on the forward strand.
GCTGTGGCTCCCCAGGCTTCCCCCAGAGTTCACACCACTATTTCCTGAGGGAGGTACAGTCACATCAGGAGACACAGGGGTGAACCCAGGCCCTCACCCCCACGTGCTCTTGCAATCACCCAATAGCGCTAGGGGCAAGGGTGACCTCAGGTAACCCATTGATGCTAGGGAAGTGCTCTGAAGCTGTGTTTGCTCTTTGTTCACAAGGTCGCTGCATGAATACAGTACAACTTGGTGGGGAACATCTGGTGGACACTGAGTGGGACAACAGTTCCCGAGGCTCTATGGGGCAGGGGGGGCTGAGCTGGAGGAGATGGGCCGAGAAGGGAGTTTCCACTTGGACTGGAGGCCCAGCCCCATCCAGAACTGTCCATGGCCTCTGACAATATCTGACCCCTTGGTACCCACAGATCCTCCACTGGCTCCAGAGGGAGCCTCTGTTCTCCCCGAAAGTTCATACTTTTTTCCAATTAAACTTTGTGTCACTTTTCGTCCCTAACTGACTTGATTTCCCTCTTTCATTCCTCCTTCCCTTAAGCTCATATCTCCCTGTCATTCTTTTAACAAGCTTCAAAATAAATATATACATTATTTTCTTTATTCCTTTCGAGAACCCCATGGGGGAGAGTTTACCACATTCCTGTTTTTTGGAGGAGGAAACAGCCCTGGGGACAAGGGACTTGGCTGAGGTAGCCCCGCTGGTAAGAGGCCAAGGCCCAGTCTCACCCACGTGCCTTCCAGGCCCACGCCGGGCCCTGGGCCATAGGGATGAGCAGAGCCAGGCTGGCCCATGGGGGCTCCCAGCCAGTGGCTGGGGCCTGACATGGGGGGGTTGGGAGGGATGTCAGGGAAGACTTCCAGAGGAGGAGCCTGGGAGCCTGTGGGTGAAGGAAGGAAGGTGGGAAAGGGATTCTGGAGGAGGAAAAGGGATTCTGTGCCAAGGACAGGTGGTGAGGGAAAGGAAAGCTTATGCCAGTGTGGCAAGAAAGGGGGTGCAAATAGAGAAGGGCCAGAGTTAGGGCTCCACTCGAGAGCGGGGAGAGGGAGATAAGGGTAATGGAATTAGATGGGGATCAGAAGCCAAGCCCGCAGGGAGCAGAGCCTTGCCAGGCATGTCCCAGATACTTATCGAGGCTGGGCTGGGCCCCCAGCTGCCTGGGTCTAGGGCCAGCTGGAAAGGGCATCTGTCTCACGGGACAGGAACCTCTGGCGACAGGGGTTCAGAAGGGAAAGTCAATGGTTCTCCCAGCTGAGAAGGGATGAATTCCCTCTTCAGTGCTTCCCAGCATTCAGCTGCCCAGGGTGGGACCTGAAGAGACTCTGGGTCCTCCCATTGACTTCCTAAAAACCTTACTTACGCTAAGGTACTAATAACTCATACAGCTTAAAATAGTAGTGGTCTCAACCCTGACAATTTGGAAGAATCATCCAAGAGGTGAGTGTGTGTAGGTCAAGGCCATTGTTCTTATGAATATGATACATGCTGATTCTCAAACAAAACAGAACAGGCAATACAGAAAAGTACAAAGAAAGAAGCAACAGGTCCCCTCTGCCCCCCTTTCGAAAGCCACTTCCCGCGATGGGATTTTTAGGTTCTGTTCTCTGCTGCGGTCCCAGTGCCCAGACCGCCCTGGCACAGAGCAGGGGCTGCACACTGCCTGCTGTGCCGCGTTAGCACTTAGTGCGTTTCATCTATAATGGAGAGCTTTGCGGGAGAGATAAAGAGCTACAGATAGAGAGAAAGGTAAGTAGGTCCAAATAATTTTGAAAGATGGGATTATATCACATCTGCTATACATTAAACTGAAAGTATTTAATTTTTCTTGAGTTTCACAGGAAAGAAAAACCTGCAAAATTGCTGAATCTTAGATAAATTTTTATTTTCCACAAGAGAGATTAGTTCATAATGAATTTCCCTAATGTTAAGAAAAAAACATTATGAAACTCACTAAGAGATTCGAGTCCTGGGGAAGAAGAATTGCTTCACTTGGGGCAGGTTCCATCATTTCCTGAGATGAAAAACTTGACTACTTCTCTCAGACATCCTCCCTGCTTCTTCTCCCCAGCTCCTGCTTTTGATTCTAATGTGTTCACTTGGTCAAAGTTTGGAATAGTTCTACTCTGTTCTGCAACCATAACTCTCCTAGTATTTCATCTTAGTACTGTATTTAATTAGATTCCATTGCTTTTTTTTTTTTTTACTTTTTTATTGAATTTATTGGGGTGACATTGGTTAATAAAACTGATTCCATTGCATTTTTAAAGCACATTTTGTCCCTGAGTTTTGCATTTGGAGTCATCTCGTGTTCATATCAGGAAAAACTGGAATGACTTTGAAATGGACCAAAAAAAAAAAAAAAAAGACTCCTGTGTGAGCCATGACCTTACCTTTAAAAAAACTGACCCTTTTAATGGTCAGCTAGATTTCATTGCTGGGTAATTTTCTTAAAGATTTATTTTATTCTCATTCGAGAGAGAGGGGAAGGGAGAGTGAGGCAGAAACATCAATGTGAGAGAGAGACACGGATCAGCTGCCTCCTGCACGGGCCCCAAGGGGGGATCGATCTGAGACCGGAGCACGTGCCCTGACTGAGAATCCAACTGGTGACCTTTTGGTTACAGGACAACGCTTCAGCCAACTGAGTCACACCGGCCAGAGCAGTGATTTTATTTTCAAAAAGGCTTGTGGTTGCTATTTTCCCTGACCCCTTCCATGTGGTCTATAAAGTGGAACCACCTCTCTGGGCGCAATATTCTTGGTTCCCCCTTTTCCACACAACGTTGAAGGCTCAGCTCCTTTGTCTTCTGGTACTGACTGTGGCTGTGGAAGAATCTGAAGCCAGTCTGATTTCCCTCTCCTTGTTGGTGACGTGGCGTTTCCCCCTGGTGCCTGAAGAGTTGTTTTCTTTATCTTCAAGCTCAGTAACAGCCTGTTCCTGGTGTTGATCCTTCTCTGTGGCCTCTCAGTCGGCACACTTGGTTCTCCCTTTGTTTCAGGGAGCTTCTCTAACCGTTCTTTTGCTTTAGCTGTTGGAGAATCCACTTCAGGGACTCCAATCCCTTTTACGTTGGAACGTCTGGGTTCCATGACCATCTTCTCTCACACCGTTTGATTGTATTTGTCCTTTTTCTCTGAATTCATCGTGATTACTTCAAGTGTCTCTCTGTGCCATTAATTTGCTTGTTGGCCGTGTGCACGGCACTGTCATTCAGTGTTAAGTGTGCAATGGTCCTGTGTTTGTCCTCAGTGTGTGTCGCCCCCTCTGCAAGTTCTCTTTGTACCTTCTGATGTTATTTTTTAATTGTCTCTTCTTACATCCAATTCATGCTCTCATTAACTTCTCTCTATCCCGAAGCCATTAGTTTCAAGGAAGCTGCCTTTGATCCCTCTTGGCTCGTGCCCTCATGTGATTTCCTTCCCTGTCCTGGCAGCCTGCAGGGTGGCCTTGCACGTTCTTTCCATCCCATTCAGTTCGTTTAGCAACTCCAGCAGACATTCTGCTCATCGTAATACAGAAACCACACTGCCTTCGCCTCGAATGTACATGGGGGAGGGGAGAGGACAGCCCCCCACCGAGGCCACCCTCACAGGGGCCTACAGGCCTTCTCTTCCCTGCCACCCCTGAAACAGTCTGCACCCGAGGTCCCCTGCCCGCACACACGGTATGGCCAGGACCTTGAGGATGGAGAGCCTGGGAGGCCATGGCTGTGGAGATTGTCTCTTGGTTTATTGGCACATTCTTTTTTTTTTTTTTTTTTAAGTTTCCATGTCATTTATTTATTGATTGATTTTTTAAAAAGTATTTTACTGATTTATTTTTTAGAGAAAGGGGAAGGGAGGGGGAAAGAAAGGGAAAGAAACAGTGATGTGAGAGAGAAACATCAATCTGTTGCTTCTCGGCACATCCCCAAGTGGGGTCCTGGCCTACAACCCAGGCATGTGCCCCAGCTGGGAATCAAACCATCAACCTTTTGGTTTGCGGGATGTCGCTCAACCCATTGAGCCACACCAGTCAGGGCTATTGATTGATTTTAGAGAGAGAAACAGGAAGGGAAAGAGAGAAACATTGATTTGTTTTTCCACTTATTTATGCATTCATGGGTTGATTCCAGTATGTGCCGTGACCAGGCAACAAACCTGCAAACTTGGTGTATTGGGACGATGCTCTAATCAACTAAGCTACCCAGCCAAGGCCATTGGCACATTCTTTTCACAAACAATTCGTCATTGTGACTCATTGTGTCAGGTATTGGGATAGGGATTATTATCCCGTAATCCCACTGGGGTAGGGAGATTCTGCCTTCTACAGTCTGATCTCCTCTCCTAGGCAGCCTTGCAAATGCACATCTCCACATGCTGCCCACCCAGAGGCCCAGAGAGACCCTGATTTTGTGGTTCTGGATGGGACCTGCACCTCCCTGCCCAGAGCAATGTGGGTGTATAGGCCAGGGGTTGAGGGCCACTGAGTCATCTACCACAGCCATTTGCATTTTTGTCAAATTAAAGGAATGCTGTTCTGATTATGTAAAAGGTCATACCTCTGAACATTTCATAGTTTTAGAATGTCAGAGTGGGTGGGCAAATGGGACCATTGATTCTATTGGTGAGGCACAGAGAGGGGAAGTGACTTGTACAAGGTCACACAGCAAATCAGCAACAGACAGGCATGAAGAATTAGAAATGCTAACCCCAGAGCTGGAGACTGGGGATCAGAGTAGCCTCCCTCCAAGGGCAGGAAGGCCTCTGTCCATGGCGTGATGACCTCCCACCTATGGGCCCTGAAGAGAGGACACAGCTGTAGCCCTATCCCTGGGGAACTTTGAGCTTCACTGGGGATGGTGGTCAGACAGGAGGCAACCATCAATCTTGGCCCTCCCAGGAGGAGTCACCCCACATCCCCTCATGCCTGTCTCACCCTGTTCACCCACGGCCCGGCAGCCCTGCTCTCAGCACAAGGAGGGCCTGGGAATGACCTTGGGCCAGGTGGCAAGTGGGGCTGTCCGCTTGAGGAAGCAGCATCAGAAAAGTGGGGGATACGGGATTAGCACTGCAGAGTGGGTGGGTCAGGCTAGTCTGGGAGGGCCCCCATCTCCCCAGGGAAGGGGCTGCAGAGCAGTCTGGGCCATGACCAGACAGTGCAGCCTGACCCTCTGAGGAGAGAACCGGGCTGGGACGCTCAGGGCTATTGAACCAAGCTGCTGGGGGTGTCCTAGGTGTTGGCAGCCTCTAGCCTGGTGACAGACATCAGGGAGCCCATAGCAACTCCTTAATTGGTCCACCCCCTACTCATTTCAGGGCCCTCCACGCCTCAGCTGCCTGAGGAAAATAACAGGCCTCTCCACAGGTTGCAGTGTGGACCACGTCCTGTAAAGGCAGGGAAGCAGCACCCTCACTCAGAACGGAGGCACTGAGCTCAAGATAGATCCATTCTAAGAGGTACCAAGAAACAGTTCACTGGAGATTTTTTGTGAGGAGATGAGAAAGGAAGCTTCACCATTGCCATAGCGCCACAATTTAATTTTCTCTGGGACATTTCTGTCCCTTCTAAATCCCCCCTGTACCTCTTCTCCCACCCCACCTGTCCCTGGAGGCCCTTCTATTGTTCAGTTCCAGCACCTAACAAATGACGGGCTGACAGTGGCCTCCGAGTGTGTCCTGGGAGTGTGTAAATCATGATGATGGCTACAGCTTGTGTGGTGCTTATCACACTCTGGGAAGTACTTGAAGCGACCTTGTAGCACGGACTAACTGTGCAGGGAGGCAGTGCAAACTCTGGATTACCTCCTCAGGAAGCCTGGGCCCAGCTGCTTCTGCAGCAGACACTAACCACATCACCCACATTCATGGGCTTCACAGCAACCCTGGGAGGAAGACAGGCCAGGCAGCCACTGTGCTACACCGTCCCACAGAATCCCATTTCTCGGAAAAGGAGGTGAGGCTAAGAGAAGCTAAGGGCTTAAGTGGCCAATAAGCGACAGAGCTTGGACTCACTGGTTCGGCAGCAACTTGGACCATTTCTGCGGGAGCTGCACCGTGGATTCCACACACCCTTCCAGTCCATGGCTGATTCTTGGCCTCCACGGCCGTCCCGCCGAGCAGCCCATCTGCTTGGCCTGTGCTGGGGCAGGTCTGCTCACTGTTCCACGACACAATCTCCCTGACAAGATTGCAGACGGTTTGTCGTTATGGCTAATTGTCATCATATTTTTGCCAGGGGCTTTACACTTCCTGATTTGCTCTCACCGTTTTATTGTGTTGAGTCCTCTCTTCATTTTGGAGAAGGCCTGGCTGTCATGAAAGGAGATGCAGATGTGAGCTGCTCCCGTCTGTCTTGGCGTCTTGGTTTCAGAGAGGCCCTGGTGTGCCTAGGACTGGCGGCACTGTCCAGGGAGCCTGCTGAGGCCTCTTTAGTGAAAGTCATGGCTGTTCTTCCAGAAATCTGCATAGACACACAGAATCAGTACATGCAATTTAAGGGTTTATACATCCTCTCACGTCCATCCCTTGATCTCCCAGGGGTCTGGGTTTAGACCTCCTATGCCATGGGTGCCATCTGCCAATCTCCAGAACCCCAGAATCTGGATGCTTAATGATGGTTGGATAGCTGGGTATGGCCATGCCTGAAGGAGGCTTCTTTTTCTGAGAGAGATCTTACAAAAGGATGAATTTGAGAATGGCCAAAGCCACTGAGGGAGAGCTATGCAGTCACCTTCTGCACAAATGTATGCAACAAACAAACACACAGTGGGTCCATGCTCTACCCGCATCAGCTCGTGTCCAGTGAGTGCCAGGCACCGTGCCACCTGCTGACCACACGTTATCTTGTCAAATCCTCATATCCTCAATCAGTGCTACAGGGTTGTGGTACTATTAGCTCTCTGAGGCACAGACAAGGTAACTCACTTACTCAAGGTCACACAGTAAGTCGACCCCACTGGCCTTTAACCTCAAGGCCTCTGACTACAGAGCCATTCATAGTCTTTCTGCTTGTGAACTGGTGAAGCTCAGAGCCAGGGGAGGCTGGCCCCAGCCTGTTTGGAGACTTTGTTCCCAGTTTGGCAGCTGGGTCCTGTTGGGTCTAGGTAGAAGGCAGGCTCTAAATAAACACAGAAATGGTGTTTTTCTGGAAAGCCTCTGAAACACACTGGCGGCCCAGGCCCCCTGTCTAGGAGTCCTCAAAGGATCATATCATGAAGTGGCATTTGCCTGGCCTGGCAGGGAGACAGAACTCCATTCTCAGGCCAATTTGGGGGTAATGTGACCCCATTTGACTGCACAGGCTGGCAAGCCCTGGAAAATGTCAGCTTACACTCATTCCCATGGATTTAAAGGAGGTTCCTTTGCCTCCAGTTCACTCAGCAGAGTGCCTGCCGGGAATGGCGGTTCTGCTTTTGCTTCTTGTGGCTGGGTCTCCCTTTCAGATGCACTTTGGTGCAGGAAGTGGCTTTAGAGCCTTGGCTTTCTCTTGACACCAGACCCTTGCCTGCAAATGGCTCCCACCAAACAAGGCTATTCCACATTCTTAAACACCTTTCAGACAGTTCCAACTTATCTAACTGCAGATGGAAGTAGTTTAGCCTTCATGGGAAACCAAGAATGAGAGAGGACGCCTCACCCAAGGCCTAAAGCTAACATTCTCAGAAGCTGAGGTCTGCATTCCCCCTGAGGGCTGACACCTGGGCCGAGAAAGCAGGCAGCAGCAGTATCACCAGGGAGCTCAGTTAGAAACGCAGACCCGTGGGCCCCACCCCAGACCTGCTGACTCCCAATTTTAGGGGCCCTCCTGTCAAGCTGAAGCTGTAAAAACCACTGCCTGGGGTCTCTGCCCTCTCAGCTGGGAATCTGAAACTCCGCACAGGTAGGAATGACTGAATTTTGGATTTCATCCCCAGCAGGCATCTTGGTTCCTCACAAAGCCTTCCCTACTAGGGAGTGGAGACCAGGGAGCCGGAAACAAAAGCTGAGGATTGTACAAGTCTTAGCCAAGGGACTAAGGGGCTAAGAACCATCCAACAAGGTTGTTAGGCTCTGCTGTGTGCCAGGTCCTCCAGACCAGAACACCTCGGTCCTTGCAAGCCGGCTAGCCCCCCTAGCCTGGGCAGTACTCCTTTAGCCAGAATTCCCACCATGCTCCCTACCGTCACTGGGCAGGTCACCCAGTCCAGGGCCCTTGTCTCCTCAAAGGGAAGAGGGTAGCCAGGTGGAGAAGCATTGCTTTCTTCTCAAGGAATGGGGTCCTCAAGGTAGTCAAGTGATTGTCCCCTTGCTGTACTGATTATAAAAATGACAAATAATACAGAGCTTGTTGTAAAAACCAACAACAACAACAACAAAAAAAAAAACCCCAAATCGTTCAGAAAAGTAAAAATCACCACTGTTAATATTTTGGTGAGCAACCTCGCTCTCTCACATACACACTCACACACAGAGGTGAAGTTACAAATAAAATCTTTACTAGTCATGTTGTCTGTAGCCTGCTAAAAAAAAAAAAAAAAAAAAAAAGCAAAAGATAAAAAAAGAGCTGTCTTTTACGAGACATGCAGACTGCTGAGCACCCTGTGAGTGCGCAGGCCTGCCCGCAGCCCACGTGGGAACCCGGGTCCCAGGCTGGGAACCATGGCAGCCGTGGGCTAATAACATGTTGTCTGGTCAACAACACGCTGTGGGCGACTTTCAAGGTCATCCACATTCATCACATGCTCTTAAGTAAAAAATAAATTATTAGAGTTAGCATTTTGTGTTTGTGGGGAAGTGTGTCCTTTGACGAACTACTTGCCAAGCTTGGGGGCTGCATGGGGTGGAGAGAATACCCGCACACACACGCACTCCACATACTGCAGGAGCTCCTGTCCAGGGGGCTGAGATGGGGCCTGGACCGGGGCCCCCAAATGACCCTCCAGGCAACAGAGCATTCTGACTGGGATGGTCTGGGACTGTTGGTTTCGCTGATCAGAAGCACTGTCTCTCTGGAATGTCTTCAAAGCATGTCGACAGTCTCGACCCTGCCCCATGTCCCCTCCCTGGCCAGTGGGATCTGTCTACTCCTGTCACCTGTTACCCTGAAAGCTGCTATGTTTCTTACTGGACAAACAAGAGCCTCCTGCCTGTCTGCAGGTGTCCAGCCTTACCCTCTCCAAAAAGATCTTGTTTCTCTCCTGCTTCAGTGCCTTCCCTGAGGACAAGTCCACACTCCTCAGCCAGGACCTATTCAGTAGGCTGTCCTACCTCGTTCAGCCTGTCCTGAGCCCTGGGAGTACCCCTCACAGGCCCTGCTCCATCCCACCTCCAGCCCTTTACCTCTGTGCTTCCCTTTCGCCTGGAGCCTCCTCCTCTTGTTCTCAACTCCTCCCCATTCTTCAAGGCTCTAAGTTCAGTTCTTGTGACCCCCACACTGGACCAAGTCTCATCTTGGAGCTCCCACAGCTCCCTCAAGACCCCAATATTGCTTCTGTTCTTCTCCTGGGGTGTTAAGGAGTACTGGCTGTGTCCCTCACTGACTGTGACCTCACCGAGGACCAGGGCCATACCTGGGTCTCCATGTCCTGGCCACCAAATGTTTGTAGAGTATCTGACCAAAAGGGTGCCCACAACCACTTTGGGAAGCACGGACCTGGCATTGCATTCATTGTGCCAATGAGAAATTGAGGCTCAGAGAGGCCCCGGACTGTGCAAAGGTCATTCAGCTAGTTTGGAAGGAACAAGTTCACTGAAGACGGAGTGTGGTCTCTGTTCACAGTGCACGTGGAGACAAGTAGGTGGTGAGTCGCAGTGGGGCTCACGTGGGTGGCCTTCTATTTGGCATGAACTGTTAAACCACGGCCACCGCAGACACTCACGCTTCTGTCTTGAGGTTAGCAGGGTTACTGCCTCCCGGGTCACGAGAGGCCCATGGCCTCTCACTGGGGAGGAGGCCTGAGGGTGCTAGATGCAAGCAAGACTCCAGCCATAGGTCTAGTTCTCAGAAGCGTTTCCTTCCAGATGGAGACTTTGAAGTCCATTAAAGGAGGTTCTTCAGACCCTTCCTGACTGCAGTGAAGGTCACCACCAAGCCTCATGGTTCCATTCTCTGCTCCACAAAGTGTCCTCGTGGGAGGCGAGGACCTGTGAGCTCCACCAGGGTTTAATCTTCGTGGAGCCTCAAGGCTCCTGGCAGGGACAGAGGACATGAGGCAAGACAGGTGGATCGATGCCTGTGGCATGTGTGTGGGGCCCACAGGGACAGACAGCTGGGGTAAAGTGCATCCTGTGGGGGCCTAGGCCCAGGGGCCATCCGAGTCACATCTTCTGTGGGATGGTAGAATCATGCTGCAATGACACCGAAACCCCATCTTCCACATTTGTAGGCCACAGGGACCCAGCCTCAGGCCCTCATCCCTGCTTGGGGGAGGGGGTGCCTCCTCTCCTGGGGCTTCTGTCTACCTTCTTGTCCTATCCTCTCTGCAGTGACCGGGAGAACAGGGACCTGTTCCCTGGGAGTTTGTTTACTCCTTCCTTCCTCTACAGCCAGCAGAGAACACGGGTCTGGCTGAGAAGGACTACTCTGGGGCTGGGAAGAACAGGAACAGGAGTGTTGCAGAAAGCCAGAGCTTTCTAAAGGCCAAGGGTGCTTGTCCTAGGAGCTTTGGTGGTGCCCTACACAGCTGCAGAAATTGAATCCTGGCCTCATAGAAACTGAGGGCTGAGCCCATGTACTGAAGCCCCTGGCAGAGTTGTGTCAGGGACTGGCTCCCAGAGCACTTCTCACCAGCCTGCCTCTCTGAATCCTGTCTGTGAGGCCATACGGAGGCTGTGGCTGCTGTATTGAGGGACAAGTGGATGCTGGAGCCTCTTGGAGACTCTACCCTGGCCTTTATAAAGGGCGCACAGGCCACTGTCCTCTGCACAAAAGCCTGTGTCGAGGTGGGAACCCAGGGCTGCTGCTTAGAGCTAGAGAGGTGGGGCTGGGACTCTGGGAGCCTTCCAAGGACAGGGTGGGCCTCTGAGCAGCTCCAAGCTGTGGGAGGAGAAGCAGCAGTTTCTTAGGAAGAGCAAGGGGGCCTGGACCACAGCCTCTGCTTCCTCTTCTGGAGGAAAAACTGCAGCTCAGCTGTGTTGGCTAACTCTGAAGCTTCTGTCCTTGGAGCCTGCTCCAGGGACCTAAAGTTTTGAGCAGGTGACGGCAGATGGCCCCTGAGGCTCTGGATGGAAAAACAGCGTTGGGAGAAGAGGTTGGATTGTCCAGGGAAAGAGCAGAAACCTGGATTCCTTAACTACATTGTCCATACTGGAGCACTTTCTAGAATGAAAGGGTCTGTCTTAACTATTACACCAGGGCAGCACATGTAAAGCAGGACTCTTCAGGGCAGACCAGGATGTATGATACCCTACTTGCTACCGCTTCCTACTGTGCAGATTCAAGCAATTACATAACCACTCTCAATTCTAGTTTCTGCGCAAAAAAAAGGCTAGTATCATGTGCCTGCCTCCCAGGGTTGTTGGCGGGGGGGGATTAAAGGAGTAAATTAAATTCTGTGAAAGTTCCTAGAACAGCCTTTGGCAGAGTAGGCTCTCCATGTTTCTTCTCTTCCTGTGAGGTTGCCGGTTCCCTGTCCCAGGAGGTAAAAGGAAGAACCTCTCAGCTCCCTTGAGTTTTCATGGTGGGAGGTTGTGTATATACAGCTGAAGAGTCAGATTCCAATCTTTTCAGTGTCCTCCAGAGGGTGATGGGGCCAGTGGGCCAGTGAAGTGTCCTAGGCTGGAAGTCCCTGGTAGACTGGTCCCCTCCCCTCATCCCAGGTGATGGTGACTTCTGTGCCCATGGAGGGCCCCCACCAGGACCCAGCCTGGAGCGGCTTTGCTGTCACCAGCTCCCTGTGGCTGCGGGAGTACCCAGTTTTGGTCAGGGCAAGTCCGTGTGCTTCTGTTCTCCTAAAATTGCCCCATGTGGATGCAGCCACATTCTCCAGGCCCAGGGGTGGGGGAATGGGTGGTCTTGGAAGGCTGGAGGATGAATTGAATGAGGCCACTTGCATTTTCTGTGCCTGCTCTGGGCTCTGGGGAATTGAACCCAGGATTGTTAAAAAGAGCTGGGTGAAGGGCTTGGCTCTGTGATTTGATCCTGCACTACTCAAATATCTCCAGGCCTGATTCTTGCTGGAGGTGGAAATGAGTCAGCTCTGTCCTCAGGGCTGCGGCGAGACACAGGTGACAGTGCTGTGTACAATGCTAGCGTGCACAGCTCCTACACTCCATCCTTGGGGCTCCCACTGCACTTCCTTAATCCATCTTCCCCATTGCCTGGGAGCCCCTGGAAGCAGAGTGGACATCCTGAGGGGACAGCAGTCTCCAGTGTCTGAGAAGATGAGGTCCTCAGTAAAGGAATAAATGAATGAGGTCAGAGGTGGAAAGTGGCCCAGTATCTGCAGCATCAGCTTTGCGCAGAAGCTGCCCCCAATCCCTCGAAGCCAGACCATGGTAGGTGAAAAGTATGATCTCCTGCAAGATGCCCCTGTGCACGGGAGACTCTGCAAAGGTGACTTCATGCTGGGGATATTATCCCAGCAGCCTCAACTCCTGGCTACTTTGTCCTCCATCCCCTCTCCTCACTCCAAGGAGGTGCTTCTGGCCACTTGAGTCTGGACTTGCTGGAAAGATGGTTTCTTGAAAAATGTCAGCTCTAGAAGGCATTGGAGGGTACAGTGCACAGCCTCAGCAGACTCCCACTGAGCCAGTCTACTTGTCAAATGGGGAGCTTACAGGCCCATGTGGCAGTCAGTATGTGTGCTGCTCCCAGGGTGGCCCCTTAGCGTGGGTGCAGGGTCCACCTCAGCACTGAGTCTCCAGGCACAGGCCACAAGGTTCCCAGCCAACTCTGCTCTTAACAACTTTGCCTCAGTCCAGGCCGCCCCAGCTCTATCCTCTTGACTGAGGTCAAGAAGTGGGGTGCCAACAGGTCACCAAAGTTACTTAGAGCTGCCAAACAAAATGTCTCCAAAATGGGGTACTGGAGTTCTGAAAAGAGGTGCCAAAATTCCATGTTAAGACTTTCTAACCCATCAGCCTATGAATGAGGGGTCTTGAAAAGAAAGGCCCCTAACACGGAAGGACTACACCAGCATTTAATCTATTCTCACCAACAGAGTGGCCGTTTTCTCGTTGTTCCCAGATTTGGGGATATTAGTCAGTGTTGACAATTCAATAGGCAAAAAAAAAAGGCATTTCATTGTTTTAATTTATATTTTTAACTAGGCAGACTGAGTATCTTCCACATATTGTGAGCCATTTTTACATCTTCTGAAAAGAGCCTATTCACATCCCTTTTTTCTACTGGTCTGCCTTTTGTCAATGATTTATGGATACTCTTTCTATATTGCAAATACTAATCCTCTATCATGAATTTCCCTGTTCGTCTTCTAATTTTGCTTACATCTTCTACAGAAAGTTTTACCCTTTCACAGTGTCGCACGCCTGTCTTTTCCTTCAGCTTCTGTTTCATGTCGTGCTTAGCGTTTCTCTCACTGAGTTGATTCAGCTGCTGCTTCAGATGTTCTCAGAAGCAACAGCCACAAGGCTTGTAGTGGCAGCAAATCTTGCTTATTCAAAAGAAAATGGTTATTTCAAAAACAGAACTGTCACCCCCAGCATTTATTTAAATATTAATAGATATGGGTAAAAATTACAAATGGAATAATGAAACTAACAACGTTCTATTCACAGATGGTCAGATGATGACAAACAGGAAACAGGATCTCTGCACACTGAGGTTTGGCTGCTATGAAAATGCATATGAAGGCCTGAGGAACGCTCTGTTTACAGGCTTTGGTGGGGCCATAATCCCCAATTTTCTACTGGCTCCTGGTGCCATCTGAGAACCATGCACATCTGATCTTGCCCCAACTATGCCGGAGGACTTAGTTTTAGAAGATATCTTTCTGCATGCGGTGGAGCCCCTAAAATGTGAAAAAGAAAATTGGAATGTTAAATAAAACCTCAAGTGAGCAGTCTTTACTCTCAACCTGAAAGAGCTATACAACCCATGATTTCCTTTGGTCTTCTGTGTCTTTCTACCTATAAACCCTTGGGTAAGGTCAGCTTCTTTTACAATTCAAGGAGGAAAGGACCACTGTTCTTCAGACACATCTGTCTCCCTAACATGTCAAGGATTGTTTCTGAATTCTGTGACTTGAGGCCAACCCAAGTGCCTTTTCTCCACCCACACCTTTCATTGCTGATAATCACACCCCTCCCTCCAGACAACAGCCCCAATCCACATTCCCAGATCTATTCTGACCAAATAAAGAAAGCAAGGGTACCTTGTTTTAAGGACCCAGATGCTCAGACAACAGACACTCTGGAATTACTGTGCTTGCACAGTCCAGGTGAAAGGTAGCTGCTATGTGAAGACGGAGAGGAGCAGAGCCCAGCCTCTTTCTGCCCAGCCCCAGCCAAGGGACGGCAGCTGACGTGGTTCCCTGGGGGCCTGCGAGTGGCTGCTTGGGTCTGGCATATCTCTGTCATGGCCACATCACCAGCAGCTTGCTGGATTGCCTACACTCTGAGATCTGTGTGCTCGCACCTCCTACTCGCTGCCTTTAAAGCTAGGAAGGAAGCCCCCGCCACAGCTTATTACAAAGTCCTTCCAGAACTTCACTTCCCTCACTGGCCTAAGATAATGGCTATTTTTTTTCTTTCCTCCAAAGTAAAATGTAAAAAAAAAAAAAAAAAAAAAAAAAAAAAATCACAGGGCAGCATGTTTACAAGAATAACAGCTGGCCGCATTTTCTGAAGAAGCCTTTCCTTAAACAAGTATTTCTTGCTGCTTTGTAACCAGGCTAAATTCATGCCCAACACCAGTTCCACAGCATCAGGGCTACCCAGTGGCCTCCCATGTCTGAATTCAGGGGCCGCCAGTGTGTGGTAATGACATTCTGGTGGGGCTAGGTGAAGAATGGTTTTCAACACTGTTAAAACTTTGCTCCCAGGCAGTGTTACCGCAGAACTGGCAAGATGTGCTAAACGAACAGAGAAGCAGCCCTTCATTTCCTTGCACTGATTTCCTGCTGAGAAATTAAGCCCCAAGCAAAACCCTGCTGTTTATGTTGATATATAGAATGAATCTGCCAACAGTAGCCTCCATCTAACCCGGCCATCCATTTCACTCCCACTTAGAGAGCCCAGACACGGCCCCTTCATTGTGTGTTATTCTGAAGATGTAAAGCTCTGGGGGTAGGGTGGGGTGTTAAGGTCCCTGGCAAAGAGCCACATTTATTCTGTCACTGTGCAGAGACTCTCAACCAGGTGAGCAGAGTGGAAACCGGGAACTATCTTTCGGAGAGGCTCGGTAGAAATGAGGAGAACGAAGCACAGATACAAAGAGGCTGTTACAAAGGTAAAGGAAAGTTACAACACTAACTGGTCTTAGCCAGCAGGGATCAGAGGAGTATCGCCTCTTAGACACACAGGCTAAGTAAAACCCAGCATCACAACTGGGACTGGCTTTTAGGCCAGTGTGAGCACAGGCTCTAGGCCAGAAGGCAAAGTGCTTCACTCATAAACAAAAGTTGTGAAAACCGAGTAAGGGGTGAACTGGCAATGAACACTAAAATATGGTTTGCTTTGTCTTAACAAGTGAAAACAAGATCATAATTGTTTTCAAGGACATGTAGAAAGGAAAGTGCTTTGTGAAGGAGTGGGCAAGCCGGTGTCCAGTCCTACCTGTGAAATTGACATTGGGCTGAGTATGAGCAGGCACAAGCCTCGCACAAGGCCAGGCCTCAGCTTCCTCATCATAAACCCCAGAGGGCTGGGCCAGATGCCTTTTAAGGACTCTTACTCTGTGTGGGCTCCTGAGGAAATAAGTATTTCCCAAAACGGAGAAGGGATAAATGAAGAAAATAAAATGTTCCCACTGAAGAACATCTGCTGGTCACTTGCGCATTAAAAACCACAAAATTAAACTAGCATTTACTAATGCCTTTAATTTCTGTACCCTGGCAGAAGGATCAACACATACAAGATGTTTGTTTATGGAATTAGCAAGAAAATGAAATGTGGTAACATGTGCCTTTCCCTCTCTTCCTTCACTCAATTTTTTATTACCCAGAAGGAAAAGAGGTATAAAAACTGCAAAAGAAAAACAACAGCTTGCAGAAATTTATTGAGGACTTGTTTCCCTTCTCTGCAAGCATTTCTGTGACAATATACAGTTATTTGGGGGCCACACTGCCCAGACTGGTGGGCACAATCCTGCCAGGTCTTGTCTACGTGGTGAGGACAGAGGGTGTCCTTGCAGAAGACAGGAAAGGGGCTGTCCGTGCAGCTTTGACAGAGGCTAACTGACGCTGCCCAGATCACTCCCCACACCGGACAATGCTATCTTTCTTCCCCTCTGAGGTGCTGACCAGCCGCAGCAAAGCAGTCCTAGCCCAGGGCTAGGCACAGAGGGAAAGGCAACATTGCCCCAGCAGCCCCTAGAGGCCTATATTGCCTGACCTTTTGCTTTTCCTGCTGTGTCCTTTTGCTGTGACTCTCCCCCGCTGCCCTGTGAAGACTGGGGGGTGGCCTACCCGGGTATTAATGAACCACGGGGAATGTGTAGGGCATCCAGGTGGAGGCCCACGGATTCTGCCTGAATGAAAGCTGTATAGCACAAACTGACAGAATTACACAGCAACGAGGAAACAAAACCCTGTGTTTATTCAGCTAGTATATGACTTAAAGTATTTTAGGTGGAAAAGTCTCTTAAGAAGAAAATTATTAAAAAAATTTTTTCCCCCTCTAAGTTAAGGTCAATATTGGAGTTTTTGCAAACTAGAAAATGTTAGTGATAACTGACTTAGTACTAGATAGTTAAAAAATCTGAAGTAAATGTTCAGATTAAATTAAGGTTGCATACAACCTTAATCTTCACTCCATTAATTACAGAGATAACATTTAATAATGGCTTATTTTAAAAAATGCCTCAAAGGAGCCCTGGCTGGTGTAGCTCAGTAGAATGAGCACAGGCTGCAAACAAAAGGGTCATTGGTTCGATTCCCAGTCAGGGCACACGCCTGGGTTGCGGGCCAGGTTCCCAGTGGGGGCACGTGAGAGGCAACCACACATTGATGTTTCTCTCCCTCCCCCTCTCTCTAAAAATAAATAAATAAAACATTTTTAAAAAATGCCTCAAAGGAAACCAGAGCCATTATACTTTCGGACTTTTCTCCCTTACACCCTAAGTGCAGAACATGCTGTAGAACTTACACTTTTGTCTTGAAATCACCGGTTTTTCTCCTTTTGGACCTTTGGCAAGCTGGTGCCCTTTTCCTCTTTCTTTCATTTTTGGCTTTATTGGCAAAGTAGTGAGAAGATACAGGTGTTTCCTCATTGAAGCCCTCAGAGCCATTTCTCCCAGTGCCTCCGCTGCCGGAGGGGCTCAGCCATGGGGAAGTGTCCTCAGCTACAAATGGACAGTGCAGACGTTTACCGGGGACGCCCCGCTGGCCCAGTGTCGTAAGTACACAACGCGGAGAAGCACAACACAGGGAAGGTCGGTTGACACCCACCTGCTCTCCTGGTATCTCTTCTTGCCACATGGATTTGACAATTCCTCAAGAACGGAACCTTTCTTTTTTTTTTTTTTAATTTCATAAAGCCCCAAAGTGCTCAATGGCAATTTATTTTTTAAAGAAAGAGGATTAGAATTCATTAAAAATCTGTGACACTCTTTAACTTAACTAGAGACCTCAGGTTTAGCTCCTACTATGTTGTGTATGACCTACACCCATTACTGCTTGGGCAGTTAATCCTCCTAAGCCCTTTGAAAAGTATACAGTGCTATATAAAAGATAATTTAATTTATCGTTTTACATAGGCTGAAAAAACGACCCAATATAAGAGAAACATAAACTATGCTCTATACCTCACCTTTGAACAACAGTTACTTAGTAAATCAATGTCCGAAAATTCCACACTATATTTCACTCCTCAAAGACAAAAACATCTCTGTGCATAATGGTGGTGATCACTGCAGGTGCCACACAGGCCATGGGCCTGTATGAAAACACTCATTGGCAAAGCTGGCAATTTCCACAGGGGTCTGCATCCCAACACACCCAAAGAACACGGAACCTGCCCACAGGCCATGGTGGCCTCGCTCTGTTTCCTGAAGGATGGCATTTCCTGGCTGGTCTGGTTCGCCCTCAGGCCACCCTGCTGCCCGGTAGGAAGGGTGCTGCTCTCCCAACACTGGCTCTCACAGGGAGGCACTACAGCTGGGGTGAAGAGTGCTGTCATTCCAGCTGTGGGACTTCAGAGAAACGAAAAGGCCTTACCCCCATCCACCTATAAAATGGGTGCTGTGAGAATTGAGTGACACAAAATAGGCAGAGTGCTTGGCACAGCGCCTGTCCCTCGACAGCAGCAGCAATCATCGCCACACCGGCTGTCCCCACAGACCGGCCCTGTCTGATGCGGGAAAGCCCTCCCCAGCAAGTTACTACGCCGAACACACATAAAGCTCCTACCACCACTGTCGGTGTGGTCCCAGCAAGGCTCTGAATGGAATAGTGACTACATAGAGGCATTGATGAAAACCGTACTTTTTGGCATTTTGTTAATGGACAACAAACGATTATGAACAGACAGAACTTGAAATGCACACTCACTCATTTCTCAGCCTGCTTACCATTTCCATTAGCCTTGAGAAGAGACCCCTACCACAATCCCTTACAAAAACAGGAAAAACATTGAACTTGGCCTGTTGGTTGTGTTTTATCACGCGGCAGTATGTTAGAGGAGGCCCTAAAGACTTCTGCATCCATCCTGTCTCCTACATCTTTCTTTGTTCTCAATTTTCTCTTAGGCAGTGCTTTCTCCAGCTCAGCGAGGAGGTTCGTAATTAGAAGTGCTTTGTGACCAGCCTAATGTAACCTTTGGGAACATCTAAGATGCACTCAGTCAGGCAGATTCTTTCAACGGTTAGTAACAGTTAAGATTTTCTAGCATTACAAGTCCATGTTCATTTTTTCAAAATGCTTAAACTCCACTCTTAAATTTTATCTTTAGAAATGCTTTTCAGATAACATGTTCCTTCCTAAGATAAGGAAGCTGGAGCACAAAGAAGTTATTTGTGGCCTGCCAAGGACCACATAGCGCGAGGGTGGCAGACCTGCGAACTGCACCCACACTCCTGTTCGCTCGGGCATTTTCCTTAAGGGCACCAGCAACTTCTGGGCTCAGAGGCTAGTAGGTTCAGTAGCTGGCACCCCCCAGGGAGCCTAAGCACCACTGGCTTGTAAGAGGGGCTGGCACGTCACGGAGGGCTGCACCTGAGCATCAGTGTGACAAGGCTGCATGAACACAAGCCAGAAGCCTCGGAATTTTAATCTAGTGAGATGCATCGCTTAACATTAAAACAGGCTTTTAGAAAACACATATTTGGCTGTATACTGAACCTGGCAACGTCCACTCAGAGTATTTCTGTAATATTGGAATCACTTCTGCACCATATTTTTCCAGTTTGTCTTCAGTGACACCATCAATTTGAAGCAAAACCTCAGGATCAGAAGATAAAGATTCTGTGTGTGAACATAAAATCAGGAATTTAAATTACCACCAATAGAAAACCCACTGCATTCATGGTCACTCACCCATACAGCATGTTTGTTAAGTGCCAACCAACTGCAGAGCACTGGGCACATGAGCCAATTTTTTACAAGGCAGCTGGTGCCAACAGAGGCAGCAGACAGGTCCAGAGGGTGGGAGCCCAACATCCAGTTCCAGCAGCTGAGGTGCGGTAAGTCAGGGCGGAGATGGGGAGAGAGGAAAGGCCAGGGGGAAACTGGAGGGGAGACCTGTGCACTGTGCCTCAGAGTTTAACCAGCCTTTGTCCTGTTCTCACAACAAAGACCCATCTGAGGACATTATACTAAATGGATCTTTGCAGCTGGGAGATGGAATAGGAGCTTGCTCCATCCACTCTGCGCATTGACCCGGTATTGCAGTCCTTCCAGGAACGGTGCAAAAAAAAAAAAAAAAAAAAAAAAAAAAGGCCGGTAGGTGAATTCCCACACTCCCCCAACCCAAACCTGTTCTTCCTCCAATCTTTCTGCCTGTTGTAGGGTGAAGCAGATAATCTGACTTTAACAATTAGGCTGTTGAGTCCTCTGCATGTAGGTGGCACATCAGTCTTACAGCTGGACAAGCCTGTCATTTTTATAGATCATTTGGCTGCTGTGTGGAGAATGGACTATGAGGGAAAGAGTAGAAACTGGGAGCCCAGCAGGAGCCACTGAGGACCAAGCGAGGGGTTCAGATGCATTCAGAGGCTGGTCAGGAGGAGCCATCGATGCACTGGCTATGGGGAGTGAGGGAGTAATAATCCCTCCATATTTGACTTGAGCAAAGCATGGATTTCCAATCTGTGATTTTCACATCATCTCTGTGTTTAGAGGAAAAGCAACAGACCTTTGGGAGACACTAGAAGGTTTATGGAGGGAGTTAGTGGAAGATAAAGTGGGAAAGGCGGTAGAAATGCAAATCCTTGATAGACTTAGTGCTTTATCTGGAGAACTGTTGGAGCTTCAGCAGAAGTTTTGAAAGATTAAAATGTATATCATGTTCATATGTGGAGCTAAGGAGACCAGTGCAAAATCTTCACTAATAGCCCAGGAACAAGACGCTGTATTTCGTCAACTCTAAGACACACTCATTCACGGTTTGACCTCCTGAGGTCAAAGTGTCTTACAAGTGCTGACGGTGGAACGGCAGCTGCTGCCTGTGCACGTGAGAATTCAGTCACAGCTATTAGCACTGTCCGCACGTCCACAGCATTATGGCAATGTCGGGTTCTCACATGTGGAGCTTAACTGCCACATAAAATGTCTACAGAAAGACTGATTAGCATGTGAACGCAGGAAACTGCAGAAACGTAGAGATAGGAAATAAATTTAGCAAGTCACTTTAATTTTATGCATTTTTTCATGCATGCAAAGTATAAATAAGTCAAAATAATTTGCAACAAAAGCAGTTTGGTAGAATTTTTTCTTTCTTTCTTTTTTTTTAAAGAATGTATTTCTTAATTTTCAGAGAGGGGAAAGGAGGGAGGAAGAGAGGGACAGAAACATCGATTGGTTGCCTTTTGCAGAACCCCAGCTGGGGACCTGGCCAGCAAGCCAGGCATGTTCCCTGACCAGGAATCAAACCGGTGACCTCTTGGTTCACAGGCCAGCACTCAACCTGCTGAGCCACACCAGCCAGGGCAAATTTTTTCTTTCTTAATAGTCCATGAAATAACTGTCATAAAATGGGTAGCATCTTAGAATTGACAAAGTACTGTGATGACCTATGGTGGTGGGAGTGGGAATGGAGGAGAGAGAAGGTAACAACTGTCAGATCTGTGAAGGAAGAACATGGAAGGTAATGGACACTACTAGTTAGTCAGCTATGTCATATCTTATTTTACAGGGACTTTACTACTAGAATTCTGGTTGAGCTATCTGAAGCTACAGCAAAATACTCAGGACAGCAGGTATTTATGGACTGAAGAGATAGAAGAGTGCTAGATCCAGATTCAAAGAAGCAGAAGACATCATCTCTTTTCATAAGGAACTCAGCTTCTCACTGCAGAGACATCTGTACATAGCACAGCTAAATACCATACAGGCAGGCAAAAAATGGACAGAAAAATCATTAAGTACCATCTGGTGTTAGAGACTGCAATTATCCATATCTAACATTCAGCATTAGAGGAAAGCATACAATTAAAATTATGTCAAAGTACTATATATATCTTACAGAGTATATTTGATCTCAAGAATAAGTTTAAATTGTTTCTCTGAGCTTTCAATTTACCAATTAAATAAAAATACAAAAGACTGAGCTATATTTATGCACCTCAGCAAGATTACTTTTGGCCTATAAATGCGTGCCACATAACAGAAGACTCGTACGCACCTACCTGCCAGCTTCTTGAGAGTGGCAGTGTTAAAGATATTAAAGTAGTGGACTCCAAAAACTTTCCCCAGAGACTTGCAGACTTCTGTAAGTTCTCCAAGACATTTCTTAACCACCTCTTCCCTCTGAGATATCTCTGTCACTAAGGCTTTTTGTTTTTTCATATGGCTTGAATTTTCCGTTTCCATAAAGTCTACCTTTGTGTGAGATAGAGAGAGAGAGATAGATCACAGGAGTGGGTGTGCGCACATTTATTTAATACATAATTGCATTTTGGGGGGATATTTCTGTTATCCCATGTAGATAGTAAGCCCCTTGGGAAGAGGGACTGTGCATTCTCCATCCTTGTATCCCAGTACCTAGTACACAACTGCTTCTTGATAAGTGTTAATTTAGTAAACATATGACTTAGTCATCCGATAACCCATTAAATTCACTTTGACAGGATTATATTACTTGGGTTGAGTTTTAAGATCTCTTAGCAAATTAATAGGAAAGAATATGTTCATATAGGACAGTATAAATAAATTCAGTATCCATAGCTTTGGAAAAGACAGTTTAATTTTCAGTAATATGTTTTTGTCCACTCATTGTGAAATAATAAAATGAAATAAACATTTAGAAGACCATACCTTTAAATGCCCATTTAGTAAAGTTTGGGCCTTACTGCCAGGCATCATGTAGGCAATTGGCTGGTCAATGGCATTGATAAACAAGTCTTCATCCAAGATCTTGTCAAGTATCAGCTTTTTAAAAAGTCTCTCGGCATTGTGTCGCGAATACGTAGACCCCTTTCCAAACATCCCCGACTGAATTTTTGCATTCTTGCTCCCTGGTGAGAAGGGAGAAGAAGTTCGATTGGCAAAATGTAGGTCCGTCATACCCTCTAACAGAAGAGGCTGAGAAGGCCACTTACGAGCAGGCCTGCAAGAGTGGAACAAAGAATCTGCTCCATGGGAAAACCACGGCATAGACGCTCAATCCCGTGAAATACTAATATTTCTGTAGAACTCTAAAATTTCCATGGTTCTCTGTACTTTTCCTCATTTTTTTTCTAACACACATTGTTATAAAAGTTCACCATTTAGAATGTTGCATAGCCTATAAAATTGTATCAGAGCAAGGAAAGCAAAGAGAGTTTTTGTCAACTTTGGTAGCTTCATATGACTGTGTTCTGTTAGGATAACTGCATTATTTTTCTGGTTATAAGAAATTTTTGGACAGGAGAACCAAGATGGCGGTGTAGGTAGACACACTGTGCCTCCTTGCACAACCAGAACTGACAGAAAATCAAACGGCAAGGATGTCTGACACCAAGGAAATAAAAAATAAACATTCATCCAGACCGTAGGAGGGGCGGAGACAGGCAGCCGGGGTGGAGAGGGGTGGAGAGAACTCATGCTGCCGTGGCGGGACTGAGACTGGCGGAGTGTGGGACGAACAGGGCAAGCAGTCTGACCACTAGCAGACCCTGTAGCCCCACACTCGCGCACAGATAAACCCAACAAACCGCAGGGAGCAAAGCAGACCGCGCAACCCAGGGCTCCAGAGCAGGGAAATAAAGCCTCAAACCTCTGATTGAAAATGCCCGTGGGGGTTGGGGCAGCAGCAGGAGAGACTCCCAGCCTCATGGGAGAGGTCGTTGGAGAGACCCACAGGGGCCTGGGGCGTGCACAAGCCCACCCACTCGGGAACCAGCACCAGAGGGGCCCAGTTTGATTGTGGGTAGCTGAGTGAAAGATTGGAGTCCGGTGGAGAGTAGAGCGGGCGCCATTGCTCCCTCTTGGCCCCTCCCCCAGGTACAGCGTCACAGCACAGCTACCAGCGTTACCCTGCCCCAGCAACACCTAAGGCTCCGCCCCTTAAAGTAACAGACACCCCAAGACAACAACAACAACAAAAATGGCCCAAATGACAGAACACTTCAAAGCTCCAGAAAAAATACAACTAAACGAGGAAGAGATAGCCAACCTATCGGATGCACAGTTCAAAACACTGGTTATCAAGATGCTCACAGAATTGAATCTGTTCGAAAACCAGATGAAAAAATGAAGCCTATGCTAAGAGAAACAAAGGAAAATGTACAGGGAACCAATAGTGATGCGAAGGAAACTGGGACTCAAATCAATGGTGTGGACCAGAAGGAAGAAAGAAACATCCAACCAGAAAAGAATGAAGAAACAAGATTTCGGAAAAATGAGGAGAGGCTTAGGAACCTCCAAGACATCTTGAAACGTTCCAACATCCGAATTATAGGGGTGCCAGAAGGAGAAGAGGAAGAGCAAAAAATTGAAAACTTATTTGAACAAATAATGAAGGAGAACTTCCCTAATCTGGCAAAGGAAATAGACTTCCAGGAAGTCCAGGAAGCTCAGAGAGTCCCAAAGAAGCTGGACCCAAGGAGGAACACACCAAGGCACATCATAATTACATTACCCAAGATTACGCAGAAGGAGAGAATCTTAGAAGCAGCAAGAGAAAAGGAGACAGTTACCTACAAAGGTCTTCCCATAAGACTGTCAGCTGATTTCTCCAAAGAGAACTTACAGGCAAGAAGGGGCTGGCAAGAAGTATTCCAAGTCATGAAGGCAAGGGCCTGCATCCAAGATTACTGTATCCAGCAAAGCTATCATTTAGAATGGAAGGGAAGATAAAGTGCTTCTCAGATAAGGTCAAGTTAAAGAGGTTCATCATCACCAAGCCCTTATTATATGAAATGTTAAAGGGAGTTACCTAAGAAAAAGAAGATCAAAAATAGGAACAGTAAAAATGACAGCAAACTCACAGTTATTAACGACCACACCTAAAACAAAAATAAGAGCAAACTAGGCAAACAACTAAAACAGGAACAGAACCATAGAGATGGAGATCACATGGAGGGTTGTCAATAGGGGCGTGGGAGGGGGAGAGGGGGGGAAAGGTACAGAGAATAAGTAGCATAGATGATAGGTGGAAAACAGACAGGGGGAGGGTAAGAATAGTGTAGGAAATGTAGAAGCCAAAGAACTTCTAAGTATGACCCATGGACATGAACTATAGGGGGGGAATGTGGGAGGGAGGGGGTGGGCAGGATGGAGTGGAGTGAGGGGGGGGAAATGGGACAACTGTAATAGGATAATCAATAAATATATTAAAACAAACAAAAAAAATTTTTGATAATCAATTTTATAAATCCTATCTCGGGTACTCTATTGAAATCACTATGGTTTACAATCAAGGAGTATTTACATCTGTACTTTCTGTTACTCCCACAAATGGAGCCTATGCGAATTCCAATCTAAAGGCCCCCACTCCACAAGATCGCACACTTCCCCCTCTCCTGCTGGCCAAGGGCACCACACTGTGCTGGGTCCTTGGTTTCACATCCAGCTGCTGTCATTACTCATGTCCTCAATGTAAATATAATTTTATTATTAAAAATCTACTTAGGAAGCCTTGTGACACTGATTATAATCAGAACTAACAGTTGCTATGTAAAGCTTTAGCACTTTTTAAATAGTTCCAAATAATTATATTAATATAAATGCCAGATGACTTCTGGCCACATATTTTGAATGATTCGCGTTTTACTTTGAGAGATTTGTACCCCTGAAGTGTCACACAGGATCAGGACAGCTGCTCTGGTAATACTGAGCTGGGTGATGCAGACCAACCCTCACGCTGAGGGTAACTAGGAAAGCTGGATCAAATAGAAATACTTTTCTTGAAGACAGAACTTTTTAAATGAAAGGTAAAACCAGAGATACAGCTGAAGGTGTATTTAAAAGGCTATTCAACACACCATTGTTTATAATAGAAAAATATATCCTAAAATAAGACCACTTAGATATATTTTTACCACACAGTAAAATATAAATAATTAAAAACTACTTTAGAATAAAAACATTAAGAAAATGTTTCATATTGTTACATAAAAACAATAAAAACTGTATGTACAATATAATGGATACAAGATTGTGAGCAAACACAAACTTTTAGCAGTTCGTCTGGAGGTACTTGTATCTTTCGGGTTTCTATGTCCTGCAGCGTAGAGTGATCTTGTATCACTCTTATAAGTTATTTTATCTGTAACACTTTGTTCTCCCTGAAGAAGGTCCAAACTACAAGGCAAGAATCCAGAAAGGGGAGATAAGCACTAAAAGCTGCTTTTGTCTTGAGAAAGGAGCAGACTCAGAGGCAACAGCCAAGAGACCAAACAAACCACCTTCCTACTCTAATCTAGGCTATTTTTTTTTTTAAATGAATGAACCTGTTATTGCTTTATATATTTAATTAATGTAACACACGGGAAATGGACAATGGCATAGAAGGGTGTATAATGGAAGGCAACATGCCTCTGTCCCACCCTTCCCCTCCTCAGTCTCACTTCCCTTTTCTAGGCAATCGCATTTTAAACAGCCTTTGTTTTTAGCTCTGTGGTTACCTCCATAACCAACCCTAACCCCTGCTGTCATTCCAGTAGCCACCCCCTTCTCTTCACCCTGCTCCGAATTTTGCTATAATACTGGTTCATCCACTCAATATTTCTGTAACCTTAGATAGAACTTCTGACCACCGTCCCTCCCCTATAGGCGTATTACTAGCACCCCAATCCTTCTGTGCATTCCCTTTTTATTTATTGCACTTTTATTTTTATATCACCAAGATTAACACCTACAGCCTGTCCTGTTCTCCAGCCACGTTTAAGTCTATGCCGTTGCTAATCGACAGCGCGGATGATGAGTTCCCTTCCCCACTTGGAATGCCGTGACTGTCACACAGCCCTCGGGAGGATGTTTACTGCAACCAGACAAATGGATTGTTTTTTTTGTAGATCTTATCCATTACTCAAAATCGTGTAGCAGTTTCCTTTGTTTTACTTCTGACATTGGCTCTCTTTCCCCTTGAGTTTCTAAGTGCCTTTCTCCTTTTTTTGTTGAGAAGTAACATTTGTGTTTTTTGCTGTCGTCAATAAAATATTTCGTTTCCTATTCTTACTCTCTATTGCTTGGACCAATTTTCCTTGCCTTTGTTACAGCCCACACAGACGCTTACTGGACCGGCTGCAGGGCCGTCTCTGGGCCTCCTTCTCACGGGAGCCCTCTGTTTATGAGATGCGATGGTGGTGTGCACTCACTTTCTTTGTCTTCTAGTCTCCAGAGTTGCTGACATTAATCTCAGGCCAGTTGGGTTTTGGTTTCAGGACTATCTCTGAAGGGGTCCAGCATATGCCATTTGACATAAAAACTATTGAGCAGAAGGCATTTGAGTTCTTGAAATCTCAAGCACAGACCCCCCAAAGAACTCAATCAATTGGCATAAATCCCGTCCTTGGGAGCAAGCAGGGGTGACCGACCCACCATCGGAAGAGAGAAGTCTCCAAGGCAAGTCTAGAAGACACCTTCGCAGAGAGAACCCTGTCTCCCTCCCATCTCTTCTCAAGGCCCATTTATCTTTCCCAAAGTCATGTTTTCCCACAAGTGTCCTTTCCCCTCTCCCTTTCTCTTAAGATGGTATTTAGGTCCCCAAATCTAACTGACCCTTTGAGTCACATTTTTCTATGAATTCCCTTACATATATGATTAAATCTGTATTTGACAGTTTAATCTGCAGGCTCCCTACTACTAAACCTAACAGGATAGAGGAAGTTCTTCCTCCCTAATAGTCTTGGTATTCTTTTTTTTTTTTTTTTAAATTTCTGTTTCTTAGTTTCTTTTCTTTTTAAATTTCTTACTCTTGGTATGGTATTCTTAAATCTTACGCAGCATCTGATTTGGCATTCAATGGGCATTTTAATATGAAAGCCTTTTTCTCTGCCCTTCTGGGAAATTTTCTTGTATTATTGATTTGATAATTCCCTTCTATTTTCCATTTCAAAATGTTATTTGTCAGATTTCATTATCTCCTAAGAATTGACCTTCTATATATTTTTTCTCATATTTTCCATATATTTTTTGCTCAGGTCTTAGAAGAGTTTCTAGATTTTATCTTCCAACCATTTCACTAAATTTACTTTGTCAATCATAAAATTTATTTATTTACTTATTTTTTAAGATTTTATTTATTTACATTTAGAGAGAGAAAAGAAGGAGAAAGAGGGGGAGAGAAACATGGACATGTGAGAATATCGACTGGTTGCCTCTTGCATGCCCCCAACTGGGGACCTGGCCTGCAACCTGGGCATGTGCCCTGACTGGGAATCGAACTGGCGATCTTTCGGTTTGCAGGCCGGCACTCAATCCCCTGAGCCATACCAGCCAGGGCTCATTTAAAATTTTTAATAATAATTCTTTCTCATTCATTTTTTTTCTTTCCCAAAACATTGGTGAAAACTTTCCTCTTCCCTTTCTCCAAAGCTACTGCTTCTTTTCTAAGTTATCTCTATCCCCAGGGTCATACATTCTACTTATTTGGTCTTTTTTTTGATTGCCCATTTATAGTTAACCTTCGAAAACCAGGTTAAACTACTGTTATATCAAAACTATGCCTACGTCCCCAGATTCCTCCCCCGAGTCGGGAAACCCAGCCATTAGGTTTGCTTTTGAGTAAGTAGGTAGGACCAGATTTTACATGGGCTGGATGCCACCCACATGTGACCTCGGGACTCTGGTCGCTCACTCAGCTGTCTTTCTAGTCATTAGGCAGTTTATTTAGTTTTGATCCAGAATCAATGCCAGGCTAGTATGCAATGCAGGTCTTCAGTGGGCAGACTATTTTAACTACCCGCTCCTATTTTGGGCCTCCTTGCTTTCACTCCTACTCCCTGGACTTCCAGGCTTCAAGCCTGAGGCCCAATGATAATGGGGTTTTGTCTGATTGATAGGCGCTCCTCTGCTTTAACTCTCTCCTACATTTATTTTCTATCATGGTTTATTGCATTTCATTCCATTTGTCAACTGCTTCCATCCATTTCCTCAAACTGATGATGGTCTCTTTCTGGTTCTCTATGCCATTATGGATTTAATTCCTCATTTCCTTTATTACTGTAACAGGAAGTCAAGCAAAAAAAAAAAAAAAAAAAAAAAAAGAGACAGATACTTAATGCTCAGGCTGTCATCTTGAACTGAAAGTCAGTCAAAAGGGAATTCTCTAAGCAAGTTCTATTTCACTCACTCAGCTGAAACTGTATAAGCTTTATTTTATTTTTTTGTATGTGAAAAATGTATCTTAGTGACTTACATACAGCATAATTCATAAAAACTGATTTTCTTTTTTTACTCAAAAAAAGGGTTTTATTCTAAAACGCTTCACCTCTGTAAGAAAATAGACAAAAGAATTCTTTAGATGTTCAACTTCAACTGATATGAGGCAAACTAATAGAGCAGATGACTTACCCAGGAAAATGTCGACCAGCATATTCATAGTAAGTCTCCCACAAGGACCTCCATGTTTTGTGTTTCTCATTCCTTGTGATGAACTATGTTCTTGAACAAATCTTACAATACTTTTTACATCATCAGTCACATCTCGAGTCTTATAAGCCTATGAATAAAAAGAGATTACCTTCTGTGATAATGGAGATAATGATACCTAGACTGCTAGGTTTACTAATTATTAGTGTCATAATAAACTGTTTCCAGACCAAAAACCAAGGAAGTTTCAAATGTTGATTCTTTTCTCCGTCCTTACTTTAACCTGGTGTCTAGAACAATTAGCACTCTATTACATCTATTCTACTGCCGTTTCGCAGACATGGATCATGTCTTCCAATGCTTGGATAGTCCCTTATAGGTAAGAATACTCTTAGAAAAAAAATATCCTCCATGCCTCCTAGAACAGCAGTCTGTCATGTACTGCCTGGTGACTTATGAGATGAAAAACATGCAAACTTATGAGTTTCCGATCTCTTTCAGGTCTTTGGTGCCACAGTCCATCCTTCTTATTATGTCCTGTCACTTCCCTTTCTCATTCCTCCTCACCTGTCTCCAAACTCTGCCTATTTTCTAAAGTCGCCATTACTATATGATCTCTGCTTTCATCTGTCCCAGTTCTCCAAACTAAAGATAGTAACCGCCTGTGCTTCTCCAAAGCTGCATCACACCTCTGTGCCTCTGCGCACGTAGCCCCCCGTCTTCCAATCCTTGTTCTCCTGCCACATTTCAACAACCCAAAGACTAATAGGGTTCTCGTCTTGTACAAACAATAGGTAGTTATTCTGAGGCTCTATCTAGAATCATCAGGAAAAAGTCCTCAGTCTCTCTCCTGACTCATTCCTGCCGTGCTTCTTGGTGACTCAGTATACAAAGAGGGCCCCCCCACACCTTGGCTGTCAGCACGTTAATTTCTGCTCCAGCAATCCTGTCCTCCACACATGCCAGTGACTCACTCCCATGGTCACACCCACTATTTCTGTCCAACTAATCATGACCCTTCATCCTCCAACCACCACTTCCTACCTTTCTAACTCACGGCACCTAGTGTTCTGACTCCAACAATCCACTGGAACCACCATTGATCCTCATCCGCAGATGTTCACCTAACTCAGCTGCAGCTCCACAGACAATCACATAACACTCCCTTTCATATGCCCTCAACTCCCTTGCCCATAGAAGCCACTTCATCACATCGCCTGACAGACACATCAGATGCAGTTCTCCAGCACCCGTGTCTGCACCTCTGTAGCTATACTTGGCTGGAGAAACACACAACCACGTTGACTGTTTGCACTTTCAAAACATGGTTGCAAACCTCAAGTGGACCCTCGACACTGCCTGCTAATCTCCATTCATCCTCAGTCCACCACTCCCCCATTCTCTCAGAACAGGAGTCAGCAAACTGTGGCTTCAGCCTGGATTGCCCACATCCAGAGAGCTGCTCGGTTAACTCATTGCTCCATGTCATCCTTATGGTAACACTTCCCTGGGCCACCTCACCTAAGCCTGCGTCCTGCCTCCCATCCATTAGTCCCGCCTCCTTATACTGCTGTTTCTCCCCAGTTCTTACCCTGCAAAATGGGCTTCCTGCGTATATTGTCTGTACTCAGCCTCCCCCTGCTAGAATGTAAGATCCTCGAGGGATCTATATATTTTGTTCAGTGAAGTACCCCAAACTCCTAGAACAGTGCCGGTCACAGAGCAGGCACTCAACAAATATTTGCCGGATGAGTGACCTGATTAGCTATGCTGCGTGTTGGGTGCGGTGGGTGGAGATGGCCATAAACCCACACATTCCACCCGAGAGACACTAAGTGACGACCTCTGCTTTGGCGAGTGCTGCGTGTCTCTGTAGCCGTGCTGACCACATATACATCTGTCTGTCTCCCCTGCAGTCCAGTCTAGGAACTGGCCCACACCATGTTCATTTGTGAATCCCCAGCACCTTACACAGACATTTCAAATAATATATCAAATGTGGAAATGCTCTGTAAACTGTAAAGTAGACATTAAAACATAGAATTACCATAATAAGCACAATATAGTGTCCAATTTAACAACCTCCCAAGGTTACTTTTAGGACAGATGACAGTAAACTCATCCAGAAGTTATTGCCATTATTTTTCATAGTTTAAAAAACAAAACAAACCCAATTTATAGAGTAATCTAATTGATCTGAATTTAAACACACAATAGTCCAGTTATTACAACTCTTTTGAGAACAGGATCTCTAAATATAGATTAAATTGAAAATATTTTACCTGCTTATGTGAGATTTTTTTTAATATTTACAGATTTATGATATTTCTAAAATATCCTATAATTATCAGTGTATGTATATAACGTCAGTATTTTAGATAGGTCCGGAATATTTTTTTATGGGCTTCTAATTCTAAAGACATTCTTTAGAATATTAAAATGTTTCTATCCCAAATTACTGTGGGGAGGAAGCAATCTTCCTTGTTTAATTCCTTAGGGCCTTTGATTTTCATCTAACTTTTCTTCTTTTTCTTAGCAAGGAAAGAAGGCCTAGCTATAGGAGATGAGAGAATGAATTCTCAAATCCATCTAACTTTTTAAAAATAAGACGAGAAAATTTTTTTTTCTTATTTTACCTTTGTTTTACAGCAGTTATCACAAGAAACATCTGAGTGTTTCTTACAAAAATCAGGATTAAATCCAATTTCACCAAAGTAAGCCAAAAGCTGTATTCGCCTGCATTCTGTTATATTTTCACAGTAATGTACCATGCTATACAAATTATTGAAGTGAGTCTCTCTTGTATGATGGTTTCCATCTTTTTCCACTAAAAGAAATCAAGAACATAGCAAAACATACTTATTAGGGTTGAAGAACAGTGGAGAATATCACAGAAATATTTAAAATAGAATCACACAGCTTTAAATATTAAATGAAATAAAACTATTAACAGCATTATATATCAACATGACATCATTCTACATTATAGTTAATCCCATAAGATACTAGTTTCATAGGTATAAACGCGGATTGTCGGGAGTAGGTGAATTGTTTTGCAGATCTTCATTATTCCCACTGATGAGGGTTTGCACGGTATTCGCCGTATTTATCAGACACGCATATACTGAACAGCCAAAGAAAGCAGAGCACGGAACTTTGGCAGTAGGCTGTGCACCCCACTGAGTATCTGGGATCAAAGTGGTTAAGCCAGTGGCTCTGAAAGTGTGTGCTTTCAGGGAGACCCCAGGGAATCTGGGGTGCTGCAGTGAACGCATGGGGCACTGGCGGGGCACTTCAAATTCTAGGGAAACAGCAACACCTGACATCTGTTGACACCATACAAACTACTAGTTTGAGGAAGTTCACAGTACACCACATTCCTTTCAACAACATTTTTTGTGACAGTGAATTTCCGGCACTTCTATGAAAAAACAAGTACCTCCAGAAAATCAGTGAGAAGCAGAAAATGAATGAGGGTGGCAGTGTCCAATCTGATTCCAAGGTTTGAGAACAACATGTACATACTTTCCATTTGTAAGAACTGCGGTTAGTGAAGAATGAAGTAAAAAGACATTTCTCCCCTAATTTATGAGTTTTCTTTTTTCAAATGGCTCTAAGTGTCTAGGACTTAAGTACTTACCAAGTTGTTTGAACCTAAGCTGACATAGGCTCTGTTTAAAGACACAGAGAGACACCCTGGGCTTGAGAGTTCACTCTGTACCGAGAATCATCCGCGGACCACGGAGTCTGGCGAACCCAGGCTTCACGCCACTTGCCAGCTGTGCACCTCATTTTCCCTCTGTCAGTGAGCACCAGTAGCTCGCATCCTTTCGGGTTGTTGTGAAGGTTAAACAAAGTGATATGTGTACAGCATGCAGGACAGTAGCACAAGGTCAGGGCTAAAGAAACGTTGTATCTCTAAATGGCCGCCACTACCACGCCGCCAACCACCGCTGCTGCTGCTGCCATCACTGCCGTGGCAGTGCTCTCGGAGGCCGCTTAGAAAACCTTTCTGAGGCTCACTTTCCCACGGGACGAACTCCACCCCAAAAGCCAGTGGTTAGGAGCAAATAGGGAGATCCATCACTCGGCACAGTGCTTGGTAAGTGCCATTTCTCAGGCTCAGTATGTCTGTGAAAGTTCATTCAAAAGTGGTCTCGAAGTAGGCAAATTTACTTAGGAAATGTATTTATTTTACAATCCTGACCCAACAGTAAAATGGACAAAATAACATAATAAAATTCTAAAATATGTATTCACTTTAACCCAGCAAGTCTAACTGTAGAAATTTACCCTATATAGATAATTGCACTAATACCCAAAGATATCTGTATAAGGATATTCAATATCGTACTGTTGATAATAGTGAAAAATAACAATCAAAATATCTATTAAAAGGGGACTGATTACATAAACATGAAACCACCACACAATGGAATTCTACATAGTCAAGCTACGCATAGTAACTGGAGTCATAATTACATATTAGTGTTAACTGAAAAAAAGTCATATATATATATATATGTATATGTATATGTATATGTACGCACATATAACACAATCCCATCAGCACTGTAAAATACATGTATTTGGGAAAGGTAAACACCAAGTAAGATATTGCTAATCCCTAAAGAGGGGTAGAGGGATGAAACAGGAGACGGATGCACACGTGTGCACGCATGTGTACACACACACACACACACACACACACGGTTTTGCTTTCTAACCTGGATGGTGACATGAGTCACTATTTTTCCCCTTGTACCTTTCTGCATGTTTAGAAGATGTGTTATATGCAAGGATGCATGCAGAAACTAGGTCTGGAAGAACAGAAAGGAAACCCATAACCAGAGTTATTTCTTAGGGCAGGAAATGGCATGGTTTGGAAATCTTCCGTCAGATACGGTCTGTATCCTTTGAGGTTTTTTGTTTCTTCAGTGTGTGGTTGCCTCTCACGTGGCCCCCACTGGGGACCTGGCCTGCAAACCAGGCATGTGCCCTGACAGGGAATCGAATCGGCAACCCTTTGGTTCACAGCCACTGGGCAGGGCTCCTTTGAGTTTTATATAATAACATTAATACTCTTATCATAAAAATGAATAATTTCTATATTTCTATATGCACCTCTATTTTTCTATGACTATTTAAGGAAAACTGGACCAAAAGTACCACAATAGCAGGAGCAGATTACCACTATCACTAGCCTCAAGAGGACTTACTCAGTATAAGTCTCTTCAGTCTAGTCACATCATAATAGGTATAGAAAAGCAGGCAGTGAGATATTTCCCCATCTCTTCCAGCTCTGCCAGATTCTTGGTAGTAGCCTTCCATGGACTTAGGGAGAGATGCGTGAATCACAAATCGCACATCGGGTTTGTCGATCCCCATTCCAAACGCAACTGTGGCACAGATAACCTGATATGAGAGCAAAAGCCTATGAGACTCGTAATACATTAAAAGAACCATTCTAATAAGATGCTCCCAAATACTTTATCTTCTATTTTGCTTTAAAATGTACTCTATACAACAACTTCATGTCTTAACTTGGTCCCATTACTAAGCACGGCCAATATGAGATTTCCATACTGGCAATCTGCAGTTTTATTTAGACCCAGGAAGGTAAAGAGAAGCTCAGTGTGACAGGCATGTTCTTGTGTGAGGTATCACGTACAGGAGCCAGAATCAATAGCGGTCATCTCTCAGTGTGCTGCCTGTTTGTTCTCTCACGTTTTTGGGATAGAGGTGGTTGAGGGGTGTTGCCGGGGTATCCAGGCCCATGCTGCGTGGGAACACAGGTGCTCCCAAGCGCAGGCTTTCAGGGTCACTGCTGCCAGCTTCTCCGATGAGTCAGGCACGGTGGCATTCTCACCTGCTTCAGTGCTTTACCACCCATTCTCCTAGTGACAGCAGCACGTCACATACCAGCTCCTTTTGTTCTTCAGGGAATTTCAAAGTCAAAACATGAAATTTTTATCGGAACTCATGTGAGTAAAAGTCTGAGAGTTGCTTATACTAGAAAAAAGGGCTGGAGACCCTTGATCTTTGCCTATGCAAATTACTTATTGGGAGCAAGGTGATAGCTAAACTTCAGGAACTTGATACATCAGTTTTTAGTAAAAAGTCATTTTTAAGAATATCCATTTCAGTTGCAAATTTAGGACCTATTTAACCCAGACAAAAGGATTATACCTGTAGGCAAAATTACATTATACAAATAAAGCTGCAAATCTTTGTTTAGCACTTAAAAAAATAAATTGCTACTGCCATAACAGTATTTCAAAAGCCACTGAACTATCTGGCAGCCAGACTGGGGCTACTGACAGGACTTCAGGAACTGTGAGAACCACAGAAAGGAACTGCGAGAACCACAGAAAGGAACTGCAAGCTCTGGAGCATGTGGATGGCAAATGGGTGCCTCAGTCAACGCTGGGATTGGCAGCAGTCATCCGTCTACATTTATGGCAAATCTCCTTGGAAAGAGGAAGTCTACTATAGCCTCTAGTGGTGGAGAGGCTATGGAGCAAATGTCCCCGCCCACAGGCTGCAGGGAGTGGCCCACAGGGTTCCAAGAAGCCCTGGATGATACGAGAACTCAGCACCCCAGGCCACCAATGACGTCAACTCTTTCTGAAAGCCCTGTTTCTGTTTGTTTTTTAAAAATATTTTATTTATTTATTTTTAGAGAGAGGGGAGAAGGAGAAAAAGAGGGAGAGAAAACATTGAGCGGTTGCCTCTCACGTGCCCCGTACCAGGGGCCCAACCTCGCCCACAACCCGGGCATGTGCCCTGTCTGGGAACTGAACAGGAGGCCCTTTGGTTCGCAGGCCGGTGCTCAAACCACCGAGCTGTACCAGCCAGGGCTGAAAGCCCTATTTCTTACAACTGGGAAAACTGGCTGTGTCCAGTTGTTACTTCCTTCTTTATTTCTGTATTGCTTTTAAAACTTCAGAGGACAATGATTTCTTTTGTGAAGAAAAACAAGCAAGTTTTATTCTATCTCACAAATCTAACAAGATCAAGGCTGTGTAGTTGAGTATATCATTATACCCTGACTATAAGGACTAGCTGGTCTGAGAACAAAAGCAATTATTGTATTCTTAAAAAATTTTAACCAATTTTTTAAAACTTCATTTTTGGTCAAAGTGCTCTTTATATATATGTATATATATGCATATATATTGCAGAATATTTATACTATATTTAGATTTAGAAGTTGAAAAAAATTGGCTTCTTTTTTTTTTGTCTATTTTTCTATTCAATACTCTTTTTTTAATGGTTGAGATTATACATTTTTGAATTCTACTTTTTACTACCTTTACCCGTCATTAACATCTGAACATTTTCATATCTTAAAAAAAAAGTCTTCATAAACCATTGTTTAACGGCAGGAATGTAGTACCATGATGTCCCCCATGATTCTCGCAGGACGCTTCGGCTGTTTGGTAGTAAATAGCTCTTAGGGTATTTGCTCTTCCAGATAACACTGCTGTCAACTCTACGCCCACAGCGCCAGGCTGAGGCACTGGCAGAGTCCGCCACACTGTCTTCCAGAAGGGCTCATTGCAGGAGTCTGCCTCTTATGTCCCCAACAGTTAGTAAGAGCTTGCTAATGCAATAGGTGACGACAGCTTTTCACTGCTTCGAATTTTAATTCTTTTGATTATTAGCAAAGTTGCAGTTTAGAAAAACATCTGAAGTTAGTCTTTTGTAGTTTTTTCTATACAACAGTGTCTTGATAGCCCATTGGGTAATTTATTAAGACTCCTGTTTTTCTTTCCAAATTTTTATAAGCTCTTCATTCTATGTGTGTGTGTGTGTTTAAAGATTTTATTTATTTATTTTTAGACAGAGGGGAAGGGAAGGAGAAAGAGAGGGAGAGAAACATCAATGTGTGGTTGCCTCTCATATGCCCCCAGCTGAGGACCTGGCCTGCAATCCAGGCGTGTGCCCTGACTGGGAATCAAACCCACGACCTGTGTGCAGATCAGCACTCAACCCACTGAGCCACACTGGTCAGGGCACTAACTTATGAAACTTTAAAAGGGTGAATTTTATGGTCTGTGAGTTATATCTCCATTAAAGATTTTTTTTGATTTAAGAGAGAAAAAGCAACTTTAGAAGTCTTAAAAAAAATCGTTTTTCAATTTCAGTCTTATTTTGATGTTTACTACTTACAGTGAAAACAACTTTCATTCTACACATGCAAGTTTGCTTATGTGCTATAGAAGTTATTTAATGCATTTGTTTGTCTTAAACAAGGTCACCTGGCAGCCATCCTGATTGATCCACTTGTGCTGCACTTCGTCTCTAGCAGAGTCACTGAGCCCTGCGTGATAGGCCAGAGCGGCAAGGCCGTGCTTCTGCAAGGTGTCAGCCATCGTGTCACACTCCCGCCTGGAGAGGCAGTAAATGATCCCCGAATCATCTGTCAAGAAAGAGGACTTGTAACACAAAGAACAACACGATGCACATTACGTTCTTTGAAACAGACGAATCACTACACCCATATAGTTTTCTGACAGTAGAGGAAGATCACATGGGTAGAAGGGTGCAAGCAAGGCACCGATGAGCACTGACAGTGGCAAGATCTGACCTTTAATCCTGTCCCTGCAAACGCCTCAACCCAGACGGACCCTGGGCTTCATTTCACGTTGGCAGTAAAAGGGGAGGGCACACTCACAGAAGCTTTGTAGAAAGCATGTGGCAATGTGTATCAAAAGCCTTAGAAATGCCTCTACCTTTTGACTCAGTTTCCTTCTAGAAGACTAATCTAGAAAATAGAGTAGTACAAGGACTTATGCAAAAAGTTTTATTTGAATTTTTAGAATTAGAAAAATTGTAACGGCCAACATTGGGGGACTAATTAAGACAGGAAATTATGAAATAAAATATAGTATAATTATCAAGCATTTTCTAAGTGTTTAAAAAGACATGGGAAAATGCTCAAGATATAAAACAGGATAGGGGTAGAAACACAGTGTATATAGTATGCTAACGAGGAGGAAAATGCATACAAAAATTACTGGAAGAAAATAAACCAAAACGGTAACAGTGACTTGCCTTGAGGTCAGGTTTGTCTTTGGCTGCTTTCTAAATGTTCTTTGGAGAGCATGTATTATATTTACTATTTTATTTATGTTGTTTTTAAAGTCAGAAAATAAAAGGTATTAAGAAAAAGTCATCTCTCTGTGGCAGAGCCACAGCTACTGAGCTATTTATATTAGCTGCCTGGAGAGGGAAATTACTGACTTCTTCATGGTCTGTCTCTGCACTGTTCGATTTGTTCAAACCAATTTATATACTAAGCTTTAAAAAATGAAATAAATATGCGTAACAAAAAAATTCTCCATTGAGAAGCGGGTTACACGGAAAACCACCATGAATTTCAGAATCTCATTTCAGTTAACACAGCTTACAGGCAGGCACACCTGGGGAAGGCACTGAAACAGAGCCTGTCTAAGTCCTGCAGTGACAGAGCCAGAGGAGAAACTCTGAAACCACACGTCACATTACAGGGCTGTGGCAGGGAGTACTTAATACTTTTTTGTTATGGTTTATTGTTATCAAACCAAATGAGGTTTTGCAGTACCCAGAACTGAGAGTCGTGATATTCTGCTCTATAAAGCAAGTAGGTGCTATCATAATGAGGAATGTTTCATGTGCAACTTTATATATTCTATTGCGGTACTAGAAAGACATTTATCTTCCAGATATAATTCATCACATGGCTGTACTCACGTGGGTGATGCTTTCTGATCCATTCTAAGCAATCATATGCCACCTTTTTAGGCTTTTTTGGTAACACATAGTATTTCAGATTATGTCTGTTAAAGCTCATGGTAAACCTAAAAGAAATCCCACACATAAGATTTTGTTATGAGAAAATACAATTTTAGCCACCCTCAAAAATTAAATGCTAATGCTCTACAGTGCAAACCTAATTATCAGGTTGTGTGAAATTGAATATTGTCGCCTGAGCTTGCAGGACAGAACACTGAACCCTCCTCTCTCCCTCCAGTGGCGAGTTTCTCAGAAGACACTTATGCTCCCCGCCGACTAACCACATATTCCATCTGTTCTCGGCACCGCCATTCTTGCTTTCCCCATTACCATTTTACCAAAATTGTTTTCTCAAAGTTTTTAAAACTAAAGAAAGGTGACAGAACTGTGCCTAGATCCTTGGCCCTGGAGGGACCCTCCCCTGCTCCAGGCGGCACCACCTCTGCAGAAAGAACAAGTTAAACTTAGACCACAGAGATCTCCCCCTGCCTGGGCTGAGGGTAAGGCCACTGCTGTTACAGGGCGTGGAGATCAGAGGGAGGTCAGGGTGTGGGGAATACAAATCATAGGCTTTTTGTCTTTGTATCTAAATCTAGGCTAGCCCAGGTTTTGCAGCCATGGTAGGATAAATGCGTTTGGTTTTAGGACTAAGGAATGCCTTGCATGTGAAGGCAGCAGTAACCTTCCAACTGGGCTTGGTCTTTGTGCTGGTCTTTTTTCAGACCTCATCCTCTCTGACTTCTCTGTCAGGCCACGTGGTTGGCTATCCTTACTGAAAACCTATTAGCTCTCACAATTTTACATTCCCTTTATCTCTGATTTCTTCAACTCCTCTTCCTCTGTCTTTAAATAGTACCCACATACCATTCCCAGGAGTCCCAACTTTTGCCTCCAGCTTAGTTCTTAGACCACAGCCCAACTTCCTTTTACATCAGAGATTTACAATTGGGTGTGAATGCCCCTAGGGGGTCACAGGGCTTTCTAAAAGCACAGCAGCAAAGAGTTTCGAAGGGATCAGTTTGCACACACTCCATTTTTACAGGCACTTTTTGCTACAAGACTGATCTACAAATGTTCCCTGGTCAAGACAACCTGCAGGTTACTCCTGCCCCATTTCTTCCTTTTTCAACTGTCCTCCCACTTTCTAAAAACAAACAAACAAGCAAACAAACAAGCCCTACTTTTGACCCATTCTGAACTTTACTACCGTGCACTGTTCCGGATGGAAAAACCTCCAGGACACTAAACCAAAGAAATTGCATAGTGTGGGTGTGGGTGTGTGTGGGTGGAGGTGAAACTTTCTTCAATCGAAGAACCAGAAACCCTTGGTGGCCTTCATGTTTTTAAGTGTTTTACGTATTTCCGTTAAGGGTAAGGTATTCCATCAGGAATGAAGTACTTTGGGCTTTATTGGGATGTTCTGGTTCCAGACATACTGAGCAAGGTACTGGGAGTGGAGATGATTTTCCCTTTACGACGTGGCTTCCCTCGCCCCTGGCTACTGTCACGGAATGCACTGCTCTGAGTCTTGTGAGACGACAGTCTAGCGATACTTTAGAACCACCCTCCTCTGGCATCACTTACAGAAACACTCAGAACCTTCAGAACACTCAGTGCTTGCAATGGCAGGAGGAGGTGCAGCAGATTGTGGCAAAAAAGGCGGTAGATAAAAGACTGATAAATCCTGGACTGCTGGGATCGCTCTCAG
Source organism: Desmodus rotundus (assembly GCF_022682495.2). Classification (NCBI taxonomy): domain Eukaryota; kingdom Metazoa; phylum Chordata; class Mammalia; order Chiroptera; family Phyllostomidae; genus Desmodus; species Desmodus rotundus. The sequence goes on from NC_071396.1 coordinate 35,449,046, forward strand.
CTCATGTGGAAGGAAAGGGGCCACGTGTTAACCTGCCAGCTCAGGGGAGGGAGGTCTGCGTGGCGGCCTTAGACTCAGATATCTTTCCCTAATGAAGGTCAATCTTTACCTTACCTGAGCCTGTCTGGTGTCTGTTTGCATCTGAGATAACATCCCTTTGGGACGTCAAGATAATTTCCTTTTCCCAAACCCCTCAGAGCACAATCTCCCTTCAGAGCAGAGACCACCAGAGCCCCTCCTAGTTGTCTTGTTCTCCTGCATACCATCTCTATGTGCTGTAAACATTCATTGTTAACTACGGTGTACCCGCCAATCTAGAAGAAGTGTGTGTCTCTCCATTTACTTTTTATCCAATCCCAGAGATTTCCCCACTTTGCTTTTCTCCTGCCTCCCTCATCTGTTTCCAACGGATTTCGTGTAACCCCCTAGGCCTCCTCCTTTGATTGTAATGTATAAAATAAGGTGTTAAAGTGCCACTGTCCCGAGCATTTCTCAATCTGTTGAGATTTTGCTTCCCAGCAATAGTTGTCATTTTCACTCAAATACACTCACCACAGTTCTCTACACATTTGAGTGTTTCTTATGTTGAAACTTACAGTCACTGCCACAGCAAAGGGGACTGCGGTCCTGATACAATTATGGCATAAAAAGAATTGCTCAGGAATACAAATGATGTGTATAATCTCAAAACGTATTTGACTTCATTCGGGCTTAGGCTGGGATTGGGGTGAGTCTGCCTACCAACAGGAGTGCTGAAATGGCTCTACTCAAGAACGGCCTCACTGCCTTTTCCTACATTTTACACCACTCTTTAATTTCAGAACAATGCTTCATACATTAAAAAAAATAAAAACAGTCTCAGCAAAAAAGACAAGACAACAGCAATGCTGGTGGGAACACAAAATGGCGCAGCTACTTGGGAAAACAGCCTGGCAGTTCTGCAAGAGGTCAAAAACAGTCACCACGCACCCCACTGATTCCACTCCTGGGTCTATATCCATGAGAAACGAAAACAAAGGTCCATACAAAGATTTGTACGTGAATGTTCACAGCAGCGTTGCTCCTAACAGCCAAAAAAAGGTAAACAACCCCAATATTCTCTGGTGAATAAATAAAATGTGCCATGCTCATACAACGGATTATTCAACAATAAACTCTGAAACCATTATGCTAAGTAAAAGAAGCCAGTCGCAAAAGACAACCTGTTCGGGGATTCTATTTATAACAGGTAGCACAGAGCAGGCGAATCTACAGACAGAAGGTAGATCAGTGGTTGCCGAGGCCCCGCGGAGGGTGTGAGGGAAGAGAAGGATTGACTACCAATGGGTATGGGTGGGGTTTTTAAAAAGATTTTATTTATTTTTATTTAGCCCTGGCTGGTGTGGCTCAGTGGATTAAGTACCAGCCTGCGACCCGAAAGGTCCCCGGTTCGATTCCCAGCCAGGGCACATGCCTGGATTGCGGGCCAGGTCCCCAGTATGGGGCACATCAGAGGCAACCAGCAACTACACATTGATGTTTCTCTCCCTCTCTTTCTCCTTCCCCTCTCTAAAAAAAATAAATAAAATATTAAAAAAAAAGATTTTATTTATTTTTTAGAGAGAGAGAAAGGGAGGGAGGGACAGAAATATCAATGTGTGGTTCCCTCTCACATGGCTCCCACTGGGAATTGAACCTGCGACTCTTTGGTTCACAGCCCACGCTCAATCCACTGAACTACACCAGCCAGGGATTGGCTACGGGTGTTTCTGCAGGACAAGGAAAACATTCTAAAATGGGTTGTGGTGACAGCTGCACAACTGAATGCACTAAAAAAACCACTGCACGGTACACTTCAAATAGGTGAATTGTATGGTATGTAAATTATATCTAAAAAAACCTGGTATGTTAAAACATTTGACATAAAAATCTGAACATTTTTTTGATTTGTGACATAATTGAGGAAAACTTTGAAATGTTTACTACTTTAGTCAGGCAAATTACTTTTTACCAAAAATAATAAAATGACATGATATTAGGACATCAAGTTGTGGATCTCAGATCCAATTAAAACCAAAACAAGTATCTCTACAGCAAATGGACTGCTAAACTGCAGCAGATGGGCTACTAACTAAAAGCAGCATTCCCACAATTTGTTAAAATGAAAAAGAGAAGCCTCTCAGAGTTTATTACATAGAACAAATCTCACTTGGCCTGCTGGAAAGTGGTATGTTTAGAATTACCACATATTCTAGTTAGAGACAGTTGCCATCAACTGATACATGGATACCTAAAATGTGAACACCCCTACACTGGGGGATGGTTACACAACTCTGTGAAAATAAAAAAAAGAATAAAAATAAAAAAACCCACCCACTAAATTCTAACCTTTATTTTACATGGGTGAATTTTATGGTGTGTCAATTATATATTAAGATTTTGTTTTTGAAAAGAAGTGTTGGATTCCATTGTATTTCATTAAGGGAATACTGATGTGGCCATCAAAAATTGAGAATATTATCAGGTCCAGGGTGTCAAACTCATGCCATTTCAAGTGATGTGTTAGGAAATGGCATCGATTTGTGCTCAGCTCTTGTTGCTGTTGGAAATGAAATACTTGTCACGAGGATATGTACTAGTTTATGTGAATTGAAAAACTGTCAGAATTTTCTTTTTTGCATATAAGAAAATAAGTTTGATTTGGCTGATTGGTGTGGCAATGAAAACTGGATTTCCCAATTAGGTAATATGGTAGTCATGTCCCATTATCTGAAAGTGCTAATCAGCAGCCACAAAGTTTTGACAAAACTGTAATTTAAAAGCATACCACAATAAAAAATATGTCAAAAATACATCAAGAGAGGTGTACTGAAACTTAGTATTTTGATTCCCCAACTCTTCTGAATATATTGGATACAAGGTTCCTTTCTGTGGAAGAGAAACAAGAATATTTAATAGTCACTGGTTAAGTTTCGGTAATGCATTTTTAGGGGTATATTTCCCAGAAAAAGTGAGTAACTAATGATCTGACTTATTTTGCCAGTCAGATGATGGTTTATAATTCTTTGCTTTCAACCAAATTTGCAGGACCTAATTGAATTTTCAGCTGAAATATCATTAAAAATAAATTTTCAGGACAAATTATTATGTAATTTTGGCATACACGTCAGAAGGAATTCAAATAATTGAGTGTTATTACTACAATAAAATGCTTTCCATTCCCATCTACATGTTTATGTGGCAATGCTTCTCACTGCTTACATCTATAAAAGAAATTTGAGCTTACTGAATTCATTTGTAGATATATAAACTAAATGAAAAAAAAAGTCCTATCTCCATTAAGTTACACGTTTCCAATCAAAATTTGTACTTAAGAATTATTTAAAAAACATACTTGAGTTGTGTTCACGGCCACTGCCACACCACCATTGGTCTCTGACCAGTGCAGGCTCTAGTTTGCTGAGTTCCAGCGCAAGGAGACGGGCTGGGGTGGTGGGAAGGGGGAAGGAAACAGGTCTCTATACCAGGCTCCTACAGAGTGGACAGCCCACAAATCAACAGGTGGCACACTGGCCACCAAAGCCACACTCAAGAGCATGCCCTCTATAGGAAGGGTGAAGAAACCTTACTGTTACAGGCCTGACATTGTGGCACTTCATAAAATTAGACCTTATCAGAAGTCCACTGAACTTCTGATTTGCAAACTTCCCTTCCAGCGTCTGGTGCAAGACATCACTCAGGACTTCAGAACACATCTGTGATTCCAGAGTGCAGCTACTGGTACTTTGCAAGAGGCAAGTGAGGCCTATCAGGTTGGCATTTTTGAAGACACCAACCTATCCATACCAAATGTCCTAAACAATTATGCCAAAAGTCATACAGCTAGCACACTGTGTGTGTGGAGAACATGCTTAAGAATCCATAGGGTAAAAAGGTACCTAAGCACATGATTGCAAGTGGAAAATAGGGCACAGAAATCAGGTATTGACAGTTTTTCCATTTTCATTTGCGATTTTTTTTTTTAATGTAAATGCAGGGACATAGAGCATTAATGCAAGTCAAAATGTTTCAGTGAACAAGTTTTAGCAGCTTAACTTTTTAACAACTATAAATAAACCTGTTAAATTTTTCTGGACAATGCAAGCATTTGGATTTTTAAAAAACAAGTTAATTTCTTATTGATGGCAACTAAATGTTTATAGCATTTTTATCATACAGTAGATTCTATCCATTCACTTTACTTTTCTGAGTTGTCCTACACGCAAGTACATGTTTTTAATGTTGTCTTTTGTTTTCTTAAGATTTTATTTGTTTTTAGAGAGAGGGGAAGGAAGAGAGAGAAAGAGAGGGAAACACTGATGTGTGAGAGACAGACTGACTGGTTGCCTTTTGCACGCCCCCAACTGGGGACCTGACCCGCAACCCAGGCATGTGCCCTGACCAGGAACTGAACTGTCGCCCTTTCTGCTTTCAGGCCAGCACTGAATCTACTGAGCCACACCAGCCAGGGCTTATTATTGTTATGTTAACTGTCTATATGTCTGTCTCATTTTCCCAGTTCCTATTTTAAAATGCTGAGGAAAAGGAATAAAATCTACTTTAGTATCCGCCTTGTATTTCTCAAAAGGAACAGTATCACAGACCAGCATCAGGCGAGGAGCAGGGGCCATGGCTCCAGCCCTGCGGACACCCTGCTTCTCCAGGCCCACGGCACACCCGCACCGGGGCACTCAATCTAAACCAGGGGCTTGTTGGCAGGAGAGGATCAAGAAAAAAATGTACCAGAAAAGTGTCCGTTAAAACCTTTTACTTCTACTAAAGGATTTAAACCTTCCCAAACACAAGGTGCCAAATATATTAAAGACCTGCCCAAATTTTCACATTTTACCTACATTTACCAAAATTCGTCCATATGTTTCATTTATTCATTCTTACCGAGTGCCAATTATGCACAGGGCACCACATGCGAGACTCAGGAAATGGATAATCTGTTGCTTTTGCAAGCAGGTTCCCCCCCCCCAACACTACTAGCAAAAGACATTAAAGGTGTCTGCCTCTAATACACAAATACATATGTGTAATGTTTACTCAACCAAGCCAAAGTCTATACTTACAAGAAGTTATACAAAAGGTGAATTGAACTTACATAATTTTATTTTAACTAAGGGCATTTGGCAAATTAATCTTACCAATCTAAAAGAACAGAAGATTGCTTCTGGCATAAATTGATGGGAAAAAGCTAACATTGCCTATTAAAAACAGAAAAGCTTTCATAGACCGATGTAGTATTTGTAGAAGCAAATTTCTGGCATGCAGGTTATTCACTAATACATAAAGTATCATTCCTTAAATATATGGGATGTTTATCAATTATGGAACCAAAGTATACCTCCCCCAATTTTGTATGAACACCCCCCTGCCAGGGAGATTAACCATTCCATTCTAAGCGTTGTGATTACACACACACACTTTTGAGTGATCACAAACCAAGCACGCCATTTTAACCTGCCAAGGCCTCTCTGCAGCCGCCTTACTCTCATGACCCCCCAAGTCCTCCGCACAGCACTTCCCGTTCTTCTGGTGACCCGCTGTCTTTCCTGACCACAACGTTTACAGAGCCAGCGTATTCTCTTTGTTTCCAAATGAACAAAAAGGTGTGCTTTTACAAGTCACCCCAACATTTCAGTTATTATTGCTTCAGGCATTCCTCAAACTCCAAGCACCGTTAACAGATTGGAAGGAAAAAATATTTTAACCTTTGTACACCACAGCTGTTAAGTAAGTATTTGCTGAGCGAACGAACCTATCAGAGAATGCGCCTGTGTCTGTAAACTCATGCAGGGCACCAAATGATCCAGTACAGCCTATATATGCGGGGTGCTTTTCTGTCGTAGTTTGTACTATCGAACAATTATGGATTTGGTGCCAACAAGAAGCCCTTTGGTGCTGAGATGGAAACAAAGTAAAAAAGCTGTCACACATAGTTTCTGGAGTGTTTTCAACACTCTGGATGTCACTGGGACGTCACTGAGAAAGGACAAGCAGGGCCACAGGCTCACGTCATGATACATGCTCTAAGATGACTGGGGGTCAAATTAGATAAACAAAAGTCAACTTGCTACTGGGGTGACCCCAGGTCTAACAGGGAGGGCACGCACTTTATCCCCACTTACAAAATGGGTACCGGGAGAAAGTTTTCATTTCAGGAAGGCAAGAAAAGCCCTAGGGCCTGGTTTCCAAATTTGGCTGCATATTGGAATCACTTGGGGATTTTAAAAAACATATTGACTCCCAGCCCCCAAATTCTGACTTAACTGGCACCACGCACAACGTGGGCATCAGGATGTGTAAGGCTCCGTAGAAGGTTACAATGGACAGCTGTGTGAGAACCACTGCCCCGGGGCTTTAAATTCATGCCTTTCGACAACTTACACTTGCGGTCTGAGAATCTTCAGCTGAGTGAGGATGTCCTTCTGTACCCTGGGGTTAGCTGTGGCAGTGAGGGCCATCACTGGCACAGAGGGAAACTTCTGGCGAAGCATATTCATTCGTTTGTAATCTTGACGAAAATCATGTCCCCACTGGATGGGAAAAATACATTGCTTTTCAGACTATTTGAATCTTCCCTACATACAAAGCAAACACTGCTCACTACATTCCAAACCACCCATTCTTCAGTGAAATAGCACAATAATTCACCCAATGTTCTTTCTCCCCTCCATTCTGAAAAAATATATACAGTTGGTAGTATATATTTATCGATATTTCAGGACACAAAAAAGTTTTTACCTGACTGACACAGTGTGCTTCGTCAATAACGAACCGTGCCAAGAGCTGCCTCTCATACAGATTCTCCAGAGTAGAAATTAGTCTGTTACTTGCACAGACCTAGGTCAGAAACGGATTAAACATTTAAACACCACATCACCTCAAGGATTCTGCTGTCTTTAAATTAAGTTCTACTACAACTTAACCTGCATTAAAACCTCTAGAGAAAATTAGTTCTTATTCCAACCTATGATGAGAATTAGCAGAAGTCACAGAGAATAGCAGAGACATTTCAGAGTGGTTAGCAAACAGTTGCATATCAGGTCAGTGGTTCTGAAGCTTTTATCTGGGTCACAATATACCTGAGGGCTGTGCTTACACTGGCGACAGTGTTACAGATACTTTGCTTACGTGCATGTTACTTGGGAGAGGAGATACACAGGCACATATATTTATACATGTGTGTATATACATATATTTGTATGTACGTATATATTTTGTAGCTCTGTCCGTGGCAGGGCCTAGAAACAATGACACCCTAGGGTCAGCGGCCACATCTGGCACCCCCATGTTAAAAGACGTGTCAAAAGGACGCAGAGGCCAGTTTGATGGGGGTCTTTCTGGCCAAATCCAGGACAATTGGAACGTTAAGTTACGTAACAAAAACCAATTATAGCCCACTATATAAATTAAAAATCCACTATTTCATAGTAATATAAGTAAATATGCACATAAAGGGAAAGCTCGTTACAGTAAAATACCAACTAAATTAGAAAGGTCATCTGGCATCCACTGTGATAATAACCAATGGCAGGTACACTAGTTAGGTAAAAGTCTGGTGAGTAACAGGATATTTAGTCTCAGACAGCAAAATACCTATTACAAAGGGGAAAAATTACAAAAAAAAACCGTACATGATTTAAAAAAAGAGAAAAAGTGATTTTACAGTGACGAAATCCGCAGACAGCACCTAACAGAACGAGTGGACACCAATGCATCCTGACGAGACCGCACTGAGGACGTATCCCACCTCTGACATCTCTGCTGGATGAAAAACTTGAATCGCGAGGAAACATAAGATAAACTCAAGCCTAGGGACAGTCCTCAGAATAACTGGCCTTCGCTGTTCAAAACTGCCCAAATCATGAAAGACGTAGAGATAAATTGTTTAAAGACACATGATAACTAAATGCAATGCATGATCTAGGGTTTGCTTTTGTTACAAAGGACACCATTAGGACAAGTAGTGGAACGAAGATAAGGTATATAGACTAAGTAACAGTGTGGGATCAATGAACATTTTCTGATTTTGATAATTCCACTGAGGTTATTTAAGAGAATTCCTTGTTTTTAGGAAATGCACAGCTAAGTATTTGGGGTTAAAAAGATATCATATCTGCAACTTTCAAATGTTTAAGGGAAAAAATATAGAGAAAGAATGATAAAGCAATTACAGTGAAATGTTACCATTTGGGGTTTCTGGATAAAAGTCATACAGGACTTTTTTGCATTATACTGTATATCACAAATAGGTCAAAATTTTAAAATGTATGTATTCTAGTGAGCTTTTAGGAAATAGAAAAAATATAATGGTTTCCACCCCCAGTTCCTGGCACCGAGCTTTAGAGCCCTCGGAATTTCCTAAGGGCTAAGGGCACCTGGAGCACCTGCGACTCTGTTGAGGAGACTCTGGTGGGCTCCTGCATGGGGCTGGTCACCAGGGCAACCGAGCCATGGTGGGAAGCCAGGAACCGTCACCCCCACCCACACCCCCATTCTCCAACAGGGGAGAGGGGCTAGAAATGGGGTTGATAACTGATTGCACCTACGTGAGGAAGCCTCCAGAAAATCCCGAAACCATGGGGCTCAGACTTTCCAGACTGGCAAACACATCCACCCCAGGAGAGGGGCACCCCCCAACTCTAGCTCCATGGGGACAGAAGCTCCTGTGCTCAGGACCCTCCCAGACCTCCCCCGATGCACCTCTTCACCTGGCTGTTCATCTGTATCCCTTTGTTGTGTTTTTTAATAAACTGGTGCACTTTAGTGTTTCTCTGAATTCTATGGCAAATTAATCAAATCTGAGAAGGGAGTCATAGGAACTTCTGATTTGTAGTCAAATCGGGCAGAAGTTATGGGTAACCTGGGGACCTACCTGTGACTGGCATCAAAAGCAGGGTGGGAACCATCTTGTGGGACGGAGCCCTTAACCTGTGGGAGCTGGCACTACCTCTGCAAAGGCAGTGTAAGAATTGAGGCACATTCAGGACACTGGCTGGTGTCACAAGAATTGCTTGGTGTAAGGAAAAAATCTCCACACATTTGGTGACCAGAATGAAGAATGCTATGTGACTAGTAAAGGATAGAAACACAGGAGAATAATACTGGGTTTGTCCCTACTCAGGGGGGAGAACTGAATTATTTTTCAACACAGAGTTAATATAGCATTTTACAATAATGATAACATACAAACCTTCTCTGGAGTAACATAAAGAAGTTTTATAATTGGGTCTTTTTTGGATAATTGGAGGTAAATACTTGTAGCTTCTGAGTCAGTCTTATCACCTGTCAGATATGTAGCTGGAATCTAAGTATAAAAGTAGTAAACAATTAAAATTTCACACATTAATCAGACTTAAGCTTGTATTTTACCCTTAGCTTTTATAAATATTTTACAAGTTGTCAAATCTGTCAAAGGAAAGATAATCTCAATGTAACGAAAATAACAAATAATCAGTACGTATTTTTAAAAAAAACCTTATTAACTATAATTCAAAATATTCTTATTTTTTACCTCCTTTTTTTTTTCTGTTCTTTTCTTCCTTTGCTGTTCTCATTTGTAAATAAGATAAATGTGAATTCAGCATGGAAGAGACCCACCCCTACTGTACAGCTACATTGTCTGTAAGGTAAATGTATGTATGTTTGAGGTTTTACTGCATAAACCGATGGCAGGGCTGTAATGTCACGCACAGTTGGGCAATGGCCACCCTCCTTGCACTAAGACACTCTCTGCAACAAAACCCGAACAGGGGTCTTGTTGAACAGTAGGGGCTCATCGCCCAGAGAACAGTTCTGTTTCATCACGACATGCAGGATTTAGCGGGAGGCCTTCATATACGTTCTTAACCTCAGTCAGGAGGAAAAGGACATGTGTGGGCCCTTTAAGGTATTAAGGGAGTAAGCCAAGAACTTATGCTGATATGGCAGCAATAACAAAAAGAAATCCTTTTGTATTGGTAAAAAAAAAAAAGTTTATATCAGCAAAATACATTCTTCTAGAGTAAAATCAGATTGAACTAGATGGTTATCTGTATCAAAATTTTCAGACTTGCACTTAAGCTACAACTTAATGTCACTACTGAACTTTATTCTTATAATTCATAAACAAATAAAAAAGTTAGCCCACAGTATTAAAACATAATTATTTTTAAGTTATGTTTTTATTAGTATTTTTATTATAATTGGTAGTGTTTTGCTTTCAACTTACATCCAACGACGTTAGCTTTTGGACTTGATCGACTATAAGTGACCTCAAGGGAGAAATGACAATAGTGACCCCAGGAGACACACAGGCGGGGAGCTGGTAACACAAACTCTTACCACCTCCTGAAAGAGAAATGACAAAAAAATACTGGTGAGGTCCCAGTGTGACAGCATGAGGGCAAAAGTTACAAAGCAAGCCACATACAATATTTAAGATAATTCATTAATAGGACATCAAGTGACAGTCCCCATGGTGCCCATGATTGGCCATATTCGAAGGAGCCAAACTACGTAGGAGATTCAAATGTGTAAAGATTACCTTTTCGGGCATCTCATGTAGGTACATATGATAGCAAAAGCAAGAATCAGGGCAGGAAAATGAAATGCAACAGAATTGTTTAGAAGTCTACTTGGGAAATCCAAATGCAGTGCAAGGGGTACTCCAGTTACGACACTAGGATTAAAATAATCACTTTATACAATATTTCGTTTTTAAAGAGTTAAACTGTGATAAAATATAGAACACTAAAACCCAAAGTTCACAGGGTTTAATATTTCTTTGATGACCCAGAGGGCATGTCTAGAATCTGTGTCGTGAAACCTCTGGTATGAATATTAGGGCTTCTGTTCCCCGTACTCTTGTCAATAAGGTCGTGCCCCCAACCCTCCTTTGAAATAAAAAGAGGGCAGACCTATGTCTGTGTGCACTGACAGAAGCTGAAGGGAAAGAAACTTAGAGACGAAAGGGTGGGCAGACTCTCTCCATATAACTCTAATTCGAAATGGCAAGACAATCAGGACTCACTTAAAGGTAACTGAAATGATGTATCACTAATCTTCAACTTCATCAGTCTACTAGTGGTAGAAACTTGTACCAGGCAGTTTCTAGAACTTCAATTTTTTTTTAAAACAACACATGCCATCTTTTCCGCACATGTAGTAAGTAAATTTCACTTTGTGTGTGTGTATGTGTGTGTGTGTGTGTGTGAATGCCAAGGCAAGAGCAGGAAGCTGAATCCTAGTTTCTGCTCTACCAGGTCATACGTTATGTGACTTAGACATGCCATTTAACCTTACCATGACAAAATGTACTAGGTCAGGGGTTTATAGATTTTTTTGTCTAAAAGAAACTATTTGGAATATATATTTGTCAAGAGGTTGAAATTGTGTGGAAGGGCACTGAAAACCACCCCCTAAGAACCCTTAAAAGACCATGGAAAGACCGTTGGAATAGCCAGGGTCATTTCCCGCTTTAGTTCTGAAGTACCCACTTGGAGTCAACACAGAGTAAACAAGTTAATGCAATATGAAATGACTATTAAACCAACACCACCTAAATTTTAAAATCACTTAGAAAAAATTCAGATGCCCAGGCAACACTATTTAACAATGATGGCAATAACTAATTGCTTAAGGTGACAACAAGGAGAGGGAGGGACAGAGGAAGACCACAGGTGTACTAAGTACTGAAACTCCAAACTCCATGCTTCTTATCCTAACTGCTTATTTAACATTTTGACCTGGATGACTACAAGTCATCCAATAGCTGTTATGTTTATAGCACAGTGAAGAGTCCCAGATCTCTTCAAAACAGGCCAAGAAAGAGCCACACTAAACATTTTGCCTTTAATGCCCATGACACTCCGTGTAGCGGGTACTTTATAAGCATCCCCACTGCACACACGGGGCTCAGGGAGTGAAGTGCCTTGCTCAAGGTCACGCCGCTAAGAAATGGCAAGGCTGCTGTTTGAGCCCCGGCCATCCCTCCAGAGCTGATGGTTTCAGCCACCATGCAACACTAGACGGCACCAAATAAACTGCCAGAAATGGCCATGTCTCTACTCCAGTCCTACATTTTTACTCAAGTTCGAGGCTAATGTTCCAGAATAGAAAAGAAAAGAAAAATTCCCAAAGAGAAATTCTAGATCAGTTCAACACAATGAGCTTTGAGGTGAACATCTTAAAGGGCTATAAATGTTATCATGTCAACAACTAGAATAGAGGCAATGAGGTAATGCACTTTCTTCCCATGGCACGGGGGCTCAGAGGCCCATAAACGATAGAAATACTGTGTTGGCGTTCTTTTTATTTCTATTAAAGGGCTCTCATTTCACATCTGCCATGGATTCCTGCCAATTCATGTCTAAAAATACATACCAGTGGGCATTAAGATAAAACAGTCTTCACCAAGCAGCGCAGCATTGATCGCCTCCAGCTGATTAGTTCTAAAATTATGCAGGCCAAATTTTTTATGAAAAATCTTCATCATTTCTTTTGTATGAGGAAAATCAAGACTTTGGAAATGCTTGTGTTTCAGATTTCTGGATGCTAAATTTTGCACCGACTGGTCTAAGAAAATAATCAATGGTAAGAAAAAAAATCAGTGCACTAATGTCACAAGTCAGTTTCAGCATTTGCCCTTTGCCTGCATGGTCATTGGCATACCTCTCCCCACAGCACATTCCTTCTTTAACCATTCCCTGAATATCCTCCCATACATTTGGCCTTCCTAAAGGCCAAATTCTAGTCTTTCCTTGATTTTTCTACAGCACTACCACTAGTCTTTTTTTAAAAAAATATTTTATTTATTTATTTTTACAGAGGGGGAAGGGTTAGAGAAAGAGGGAAAGAAAGTCGATGCGAGAAACATCGATTGGTTGCCTTTCGTACGTGCCGCGAGCGGAACCGAACCCACAATCCAGCCACGTGCCCTGACTGGGAATTGAACCAGCAACCTCTCTCTTTGTGGAACAATGCCCAACCCACTGAGCCACTACTCTTCACTCCCTCCTTCCTCTCCTCTTTTGACTGACCTTTAAGACAACTGTGTGTTTAACTTTGCTTTCTTGGTTCCACTTCCTCCACCTGCCCTTTAAATTTGGTAGTCTTTCAGACACTTGGGGCTGGGTTCTTTTTGGAATTCTCCTAGTCCTATGATCTCAAGCATCACCTATGTGCACAGATGGCCTAAATCTCTCTCTTCAGATCCAACTGGTCTGCTCCTAAATTGCAGTCCTATATGCATCTCCAACTGTCTGCAAGACATTTCTCCCTGAATGACTTCTCAACACTGTAAGCTCAACAAGTCTTGAAATAGCCCTCCTTTGCTTTTCTCCAAATCTGCCTATCTCCTGAGTCCCCTATTTCTGTTAATAGCGAACAAGAGGAGCTCAGACGCCCGCTTTGGCAGTTACTCCAATCCCAACACTCAACTGTCTCAAAGATAATTGCGAACGTCAAGTATGACACATTCTAACATGAAACAAAAATAAATCCATTAATGGCTGTTTTAAAGGTCAACGGCGTAACTATAAGAACAACCTCTGTGGTATTAAGTCATTAATAGCAAAAATAGGGAGGGCTGCAGTTTATAGAACTCTGCACATCTGAACTTGTTTCAGTTAAAAAAAAGAACCACTTTGTGATAGTTTTATAGGGTTGATGTAAGGTTTTAAAATTAATTTTGGCTTTTCTCCATACTCTTTACAAGGCTAATTTCACTCCTCCAAAAACTTCCCTCACTAAATTGTGAGCTCCAAGAGGGCAGTAACTATTATTTATCTAGTACCAGAACCTAGAGCAAAACATGTACACAGTAGGCACACAAGAACTATTTGTTGAATGAATTTAAAGGATTTCAGGCCAAAAGAAATCACTTGATTGATTTAAGAAATTTGACTTCGTATCTTTCTAAGACCGCCCTATATTTTAATATTGTAAGACATAAAACATTTCTCTACTTGATAAATTGATCAGTTCTCATAAACCCAGAATTCTAAAATTATACACTTATATTTTTCACATATAAATTCGGCTTTGCTTTTGTCCATCCCCCAAAATACTAAAAACTTGGTCCTCATGAGCTTTATTACTTTAGGGACTAAAGAAAATGTTAATTTAAAGGCAAAGCACATTGTAATGACTTTAGAGCCTTACTACAATAGGTTATAATTACACATTTTATAAAACTACAGCTGCTACAGACAAAAGAGCAACTTGCTTTTGAAATTGTGATTTGTAATTCATATTATCAGCAGAAATTTGCATAGGAACAATGTAGTTTTCAGGCAATGATGACTTGCCATGGTTTTTCTTATACGATTCCAATTCTGGACAGTCTTGTTTTCATGTAAAATATAAGCATTCGATTTACTTTAAACTTACCAGGGTAATTCTCAATTGACTCTGCGAAGTTTTTATTTTGAGCAGTAAATGTCGCTGGAATGGATTTTGTCTTGGCTGGAGAAATTCTTTCTGATACTGATTTAACTGGCCGTCCTTCTTTAATAGGTTGATAGGCAGTGGTGGACGATTTGCTGGCTGCTAAGTTAAGCATTATATTTTCCCACTCATCATCATCATCTAAGTCCTCGATGTCAAAATTATCAATCTCATCGGAAGCCTGCGTTTCTCTTTCTAAGTCATTTACTGAAGCAGCATGTTTATTCTGACCTTTCACAGCAGTGCTTGTGAGTACATTTCCTGGGAAATGAGAGCTCTCATTTCTTTTTTCTGTCCTTGGGGTTTCAGCCCAGTTGCTACTTACAAAGGACTTCTGTGAATGGGAATTGAATAATGGTCTTTCAAAGAGGTTCTTCTCGGTGGCTGAGAATCCTGTCTTTCCTGGGATGGTGGTCACTAAACACTCCCCAGAAGAAATGGAATTTGAGGAAATGGGGAGAAAATTTAGCTCCTTATCAGAATTCCCGGTAGGGCAGGAATTGCCCTTTGGAAAGGCACACAGAGAGGAATCAGAGGCCACGTACGCCATGGGGTCAACAACGCCATCAGGCCTGCACCTCCACACTGAGCCAAGAACACTGGCATCATCTGGGTTAAAATCTGCTTCGGCTAGGAGTTTTCTTCTGAAGAGAAAACACACCACACCGTTATTAAATGTGAGTTGTCCATCACAGGAGGCCGCTCACAAGTATAGCTTTAGTTCTCATCCCAAACTGTGGCAAAATACACCCTCTTTTTTCCAATTTAAAATATCTGGATACAAATATAAAGGAACAATTTGAAAAAGTAAATAAATAAATTTAAAACACAGTGACAATTTATCCTATTCAGAATGCCTAAAAGTTTTGCCCTGTATGTTTCTCATGCAGAGTGATGGAAATGCAGTCAGGTACACTCCAGAAGGAGAAAAATCAAGATACCTTATGTCCCGCTGCTGAAGCAGGTCATTCCCACAATCCAATGCTTTCAGTTCACCGTCAGGAATAGTATCAACTAAGTTACAGATGTGCGCCATCACTCGAATAAGCTGCTGCTGCAAACTTATCTGTGTAGCTATAAAATAATTATGGTGTTAATATTTTTCCTTGAAAACAAAAAAGACCTAAGATTTTCAAAGTCATGCATGTAAAATCTGAAGTAGTTTAAAACCAAGATTATAAACAACCTCATATTGTCCTTATTAACTGCCTACTTAATGATTGAAATAATTTGAAATCAGATTGTCTCTATTCTAAACCACAAGAACTTGTAACTGTGTTATGATTTAATTTCATGTTAATTCTTAATATTTCTCTAAGGGTAACCAAGGTCATTGGAAAATAAAGTCTTATCAATGTACTACAATTTTTTACTCACTTTAGGTACAAATCTCACCCAGTATATCGTAAAGTGCAGCACAGAAATTCCCCTCCAACCACCATTGTCTGGTCTGCCCGGCGCCCAGGCTTCCTTTCAGTGGTAACAGCACAGCACCCTGACTTTCTCCTTGCAGACCTTCCCTGCCCCACTCCCTCAGTGGGCACTTGATATAAGGGAGCTCAGTGAGAAAGAGGTTGAGCTTTCTGGTTGGCTGGAAAGAGGGACCTCTCTTTCCAATGAGCCAGACAGACTGCTGGGGACCCTCTCTGCCACCACAGAAGGAAACACAGCTTCCCTCTGGGGGAAATAAGACTAAGCAGAAAACAGAGACAAGCAGAAATGGAGGACTGAGATTGAGAGATGAGACCAAACAGGACAGAGAAGGCAGGTGTGAGAGACAGAAATTCCTGATAACAATGTTTGGGTATCTGAATCCAGCCAGCCCACTCCTCATTTATTTGTTTAACCCATGTAACTGGGGAAAAAAAAAAAAAAAAAAAAAAAGCCAAAGGAGAAGAGGCTTTAGATGAAAGAAAGGAAACAAATGGGTCAGGGAAGCCAGTAACATGCCTACTGCACCCGCGGGGCCTAAGGCAGGAAGGAGAAACAAGCAGTGAAGGTGGGCAGCAGAGGAAACAGTGCTCTCAGGACACAATCAGAAATAAAGGGAAGAAAATGTTCAGAGAAGAGAATGAGGCTACTGGGGAATCGACGAGCAAGTGCAGTCAGTTGAGGGGTCTCACAGGCAGAAAGAAGAGGAAGTGAGAATGGATTAGGCGGTGTACAGAGCCGTGTGGGAACGAGCATCTGTGTGCGACTGTGGGCTCTTACTGGTGACTGATGTAAACAGGAACATGAGGTAGGAGAGGGAAAAGTGGAACTGCTGAACTCCTCCTTTACTTCTGTTTTCTGCAAGGAGAATGGCCATGAGATTGGAAAGAGGAGAATGAACAATGATCTGAAGGAAATGAAAGCCAACACAGGCTCAGAGAGAGAGATACAGCCATTGGAAAGGAGCTCAAGTCTCCTCGTCTAGACAGATTACACTTTGGAATACAAAGGAAACCTGCAAACAGATTTCAATGATATTCGAGGCCTCTTGTGAATAGTAAAGTTGATGGAAGAGTGAAGACAGGCAAACATTGTTCTAATTTTCAAAAAAATTGTAGTGAGTGCCAAAAGCTACAAGCTGGTGATGTTGATGTTAATTCAAGGCAGAATTCTAGGACATGTTATCAAATGGCTTCTTTGTGAACTCTAAGAAGCAGGGGAGACAATTATAGAGTTAGCAAGAGTTCATGAAAATAAACCAGCCATCTTAATGCACTACGTTCTTCAAACGGATTACTAGACTGGCATAACAATAGCCACCCTTTATCGAAGGCCTACAGTGCACTCGGTACTTTACCTTGAATCTTGACAACCACTCAGCAAGTTAAATATTATTCTCCCTGTTTTATAGAAGAAACTGAGGTCCAGAGAGGCTTAACTCATTTGCCATAGCCACAGCCAGGGGTAGGAGGAAACAGGTTTGCATCTCAGGCGGGCATCACTCTACAGCCAATGTCCCATCGGATCCCTCTTGCTGTCTCAGACCTTGAACTTCTGGGGTCATATGACCAAGACTATTGCATCCCCGTGGACAAGGGAGAGAAATGTGGTGTTAAAGTAGATTTGTAACTAGTTGAACAAGAAGTGGCGATGAATGGACTGACGTCAGCTGAGAGGAAGGCCTCCAACAACATCCAGTAGGACTCTGTTCTTGCCCCCGTTCTAGCTAACCATTTTGAAACTTAACAATGCAGACATGTTACGGTGCAGAGGCTATCAGTGTAAACTTAAGCACCTCAAGACTGCTGGGTTTGAATCCCAGCTCTGCTGCTGTCTAATTCAATGTGTCATTACTTAACTCTCCTGCATCTGTTTCCTTATTTGTAAAATGGTGATAACAGAAACTGCCTCACAGGGCCATTGTGAGGATTAAATTGGTTAATATTATAAGGCACTTAACAAACTAGAAGAAATTTGAAACGAACCGAAACAACACACAGAGACCACCATGCATGCGTGTGCACCCCTCCCCCCCACCCCGTACATACAGCATCCGTCAAACAAGAGTAGAGTGTATTACAGAAATAGAGAAAAAAGGGCTCTGGGAAACTGACTGATAAAAACGAAAAATTCCATGGAAGAGTGAAAGATAAAATTGAGGCAATTTCCCAGAAAACAGAGAAGCAAGAGATGGGAAATAAGAAGATAATTAATGGAACTCTAATATCCAAAGAATAGAAGTTTCAGGAACAGTAAAAGAGGAAAGAATAAAAGGAAATGCCAGAAAAACTTCCAGAACAGGACAAAAATTTCTAGACTGAAAGAGCCTCTGGGAAGAAGAAATTAAGAGTGAGAAAGGAGACTGTTGTTTTCAGTCCTATCACATTATTGGATTATTTATACTAGATATTTAATATTAAAAAATTTAAGGAATTAAGAAACAAATCCAACAAACTAAAAAGCATTAAACTTTAAGATCTAACTAAACCCAGAGTCTATACAAGGAGAACTAGGAGGATGTCTAAAAACCAACATCTATAAGGAGTTACAAGACCTAATAATATGTAGACTTAAAAACAAAACAAAACAAAACAGCCCTGGCTGGTGTGGCTCAGTGGATTGAGCTCTGGCCTGCAAACCAAAGGGCGCTGGTTCGATTCCCAGTCAGGGGCACATACCTGGGTTGCATGGCAAGGTCCCTGGTAGGGGACACATGAGAGGCAACCAGACATTGATGTTTCTCTCCCTCTCTTTCTCCCTCCTTTTCCTTCTCTAGAAATAAATTAATTAAATATAAAAACAAAACAAACCAAAACAAAAAATCTCCAACAACTTCTGGAAGCTGCAGACTTACCTTACAAGAATTAAATTATAGAAAGACAAATTTGGTTCAGTACAATACAAGAAATAATTTTCTAACAAGTAACATTTTCAAAATAGAGAATGAATTATTTTGTAAGAACACGAAATTATTATTTTTTGACATTTTTATTTATTTATTTTTTATTCTCACCCGAGGACATGCTTATTGATTTTAGAGAGGGGGAAGGTAGGGAGAGAGAGGGAGAGAAACATCAGTGTGACAGAGAAACATTGATGGTTTGCCTTTCCTATGAACCCCATCTGGGGACCAAACCTGCAACCTAGGCATGTGCCCTAACCAGGAATTGAACCCTCAGCCTTCCAGTTTACGGGATGAAGCTCCAACCAACTGAGCCACACCGGCCAGTTTACAAGTTGAATCTGTTTACAAGTTGTTCGAGCAAATGCTGGCTAACCAATGAATAAGGATGGCTCTACACAAGGGCAAAAGGAACTATAAGTTTGCCGTCTTATACTATGCAGCCACAGGTGAAAATACGATACAAGGTAAGTAGTTAAAACAAGTGATAAGTCTGAAATACCGGTTGTACTATCACAATCTGTGCTGGTTTCAGGGGGCGATGGCCGAGCAGGCATTTTCCCCGGTTTGGACGAGTCCTCCGGCGAGCTTGGATAGTCCGTCTTCCCGTCACAGGTGTCAGGCTCCCTTAACACACTGCCAAGTACAGCAAAATACAACCAATCAAAGTGTAGAGCGCATCAAATGCATCATTTTCTTTCTAATGTTTCTCCACAATATATAACAAAAGAGCAACAGGTTTTCATATCTTCTCTATTCTAAAACCTCTTAGCTGGCCCTCAAAGTCTTTCATCTTCTAGCCTAAGAGACCTTTTCAACTTTACCTCCAACGACGTCCTTTCAATAATCCCAGGCTGCAACCGCAGCCCACCCAACCTGTCCTTCTTGCCCCGCCCAAGGGTTACTGCTGATTTCTCCAGCAGGTGGTCATTAATGTCTCTCTCTCCTGAGATGCCAAAGCATTTTATCCAGACTCCTCTTATAACAACATATATAATGTGTGCATCTGTACACAAAATTAACTTATACACATCATACAAAAATATATTAACATATGTAAACATGGTCAGTCTGACTGGATATAAAAAAATACTTTCAAAGTAATAAAATCAATACTAATTGTTAAAGAGAGGGTACTGTAGTAATCCAAAGAAATATAACACTTTCCAGAACTTTGCAAAGGGGGTGGAATTGGCAGAGACCTTGAAGGATGGATGTGAGAAGTGACAGACTATGAAGAAGAGATAAAAAAGACAATTCTATTCACTTGATAGCCAAGAATCAACTGTACTTTCCTAAAACAGGATTTTGGGGTGCAATATTCTAACTAAATCAAACAGTGATGAATAAAACTATGCTTTATAAATGATAAGATGTTATAATCAAGAAAGGGCCTTACATTTTTAGCAGTGTTTCCCAATTTGTCCCCTTGGGCTCACTGGAGCTTTGGGTTATTGAAAGGACATAACTAGTGATAAAACTGAAAGGCAGTGTGGGCCTGATGATGGAAGATTTTGAAGGCCAGCTATAAAAACACGTTTGTTTCTCCTTTCTGTTATATATTACCTGACCATCACACCTCTGAAATCAAATCAGAAGTCACAACCAGCATTTTAAGACAAAAACAAAAGATAAAATTTAAGTGTTCTCTGCACATAAAGCACCATTTGTGAAAATTCTACTTCTTTTATAACATGTACAAATATGTACACAAGGTTACAATGGAAAATACATAGAGAAGCTCTACCTCAGAAATAACCATTTTCCAAGTGCTGGAGAGCTAGGTACAGTTAACCATGGTACGACAACTCAATATTATGTAGCCATTAATGGAATAAAAAGAAAAGCTATATAGCAATATGGAAAGTGTTTTAAAATAACACTCAGAGAAAAGCAGAATAAAAATCATAGTTACATGTTGATCACAGGAATGCAAAAATTATACACATGTAAAGAAAAATCCAAACCAAACTGGAATAAAGGAAATGTTTGGGTTTGCTGGAATGTTGAGACTACGAGTTAAGAATCCTGTTAGAGTGGTTACAGTGTTATTTGTGCAATGCACACTTTTTTAATAAACTAAAAAGCCAGGAAACAGCACTATGCTGCATCTCAGTCCATTTGTCACGGATTTTATCATCTTGGGCCATCCCCTGCTCCTTCCTGGGCCTCGGCTGCTTCACCTGCTAAATGATGGTGCTGACTGAGAATCCAGGCTCCACATGAACTCCTGCTGAGTTTTTTACTTTGTGCAATGCTGTCTGAATTTCTATTGGAAGGGAGAAGGAGAGTGGGCAGCTGTTAACAGTTTTTTAGTTTTGTCATCAAATGGTAATCATGCTTCAACCTTTCCTGCCTCTTCAAACATCCCAACACACCTGTTAAAACACAAACCGGGAGAAGCTAGATTGTGCACACAAACGCCTCCTTCCTGCCTTCCTTCCCTTACTGAGGTAATATACTTTAGGGATCTATTTCTCATCAAAATATTGGTTAATAGCGTAGTATATGTTCCACCACTCAACGGGACTATGATTTAGGTTGGGGTGAGCATGGAGGTAACAATGACTATTAGTATTTTAAACTATTGATGAGCTGTGTGGACAATGTATTTTTTCCCATAACACTACCAATTAACCACAACCATGTCCCTAATTTGCTAAAATTCAGTGAATGTCAAATACAATAGCCAATTCTATCCTGTAGGATTAAAAATATATCACTTACCAACTCACTTTCCACACAAAGGATGAGCTTTGTATCATTTCAGGTCCAGGAGTTTGGAAATATAACATTTTTAGGAATATATTCCTCATATATTAAAACCAACGACATAAAATTGTTTGGAGGTCTCATGTAATTACAATTTTGATAGTACTCTAAAGCTGGAACTTTATAGCTTTAGAATACTACCAATTAAACAAAATGTATCAATAGGGACTTTCTGAAGCTTTCATTTTGATATAAACTGTGCAGAACATGAAATTATACAGAAATGACATTACATAAGTAAATTAAATTACTTTAGATATTCCAGAAACAAACAATAATGCTTATTAATTAATTAGCTACTTTACCTAAAGCATTTTAAAGAGGAAGAAGAGGTGGAAGTCATTCCTTCTGGAGAAGGTGGAACAAAATCTATATTGTAATCATCTTCATCAAGTTCAACACATGGAGATTTCTCAACTGAATGTAATTCAGTTTCTTCCAGGTTTTTTTCCTTTTCACTATTATCTAAAGTGAACAGTTGATAAACATAGGTTACTTAAATTAATGAGACAGAAAGAACAGAGCATAAGCACTGAAAAGTGAGCGCTTCAAGCAAGTCCTACACAGTAATACCCCCCATGAGTCCTCTCCTTCCCCACCTTAAGGGTGGCTTAATTCTTCATAAACGACTGAGTCCACTGGAGTAAGTCCGATGAGTGCTGGATTGAGGCTGAAGATCTGCTTAAGGATGTTAGGGATTGTCTCCAGTAAAATGATGAAACCCATACTTAGCATTTTTGTTTTTCTATTTGTGGCTCATATTTAAATAAAGGTGAAGTGAGACAAATGAACCTGATAATTGTACAAACACTGTTGCTTGTACAAACTATTTTTACTTTATCACAAAGGCTTCCTAGTGATTGAAGACTACCAAATTGTGTCTCTCTCCTGAATATAAGGAAAAACACAATGTCAAATCCTTACTCTTTAGTTTACCTTTTACCAAATTTTCTCTTCATCGACAGCAACACATTTGATTAGACTATATAGTTCTGCTTATTATGAATCACTTTTTGGTCCTCTCTCATCCTACAGTAACCTTAATGGGATTCAGGTGTTTAAAAATTTTAGCCTCATATTTACAACTATTTCATAAGGTAGGTACTTCCACATATTAAGTTCTGGACATCTAATAACTATGAGACCTAAACAGAAAATAATTTGAATGTAATTTATAATGCTTAATAGCATAATTAGATCATATTATACAGCAATATTAGGTGTCAGCAAGCCATAAAGGAATTATAGTAGAAAGGCTTAGCTTCACTTCCCAATTCTACCACTTACCAAGCCAGTAGACCACTAATAGGCCATTTTAACCTATGGACCTTATTTTCTTCATATATAAAAATCACAGCGCCAGCCTTGGTGTTAATATAAAAGTTATATTAGCGGAATGAAATCTTTCATTTCATCAGTGTGCCCTGCCCCGAACATGTGATCAACACATTGTTCAATGAGCATCTCCAGCGATCCTAAGAACAAAGCTGTATCGTATTTGCTACGATTCCAGTGCCTAGCTCTGAATGAACAAATATAATCAATACATTGAAATAAAAATAAAATAGTAATTTTTACTTTTCTCCACTCCCAAATGCAGATTTATAGAGGGACTATCCTGAGTATCTGTATTTGTAAACTCTTCACCGTCGGGGTCGTCATCAATGCAAATCACGCCGCTCCTTGCCCATTTGGAGTTGGCCTTCTGCTCCTTAGTCACACGGGCTTGCTTGCACTCAGAGGAGGAAGGGGTCAAATCAGCCTTTCCTGCATTTGCTCCATGAAGCTGTGCTCTAAAAAAGCTTTTCTTACACCTTTTTGATTTCTGAGCAGTGCTTACTCTTACGAAGTGATTTTTGACTGGTGTAAAAAATGCTTTTGAATTTCTAGAAGTATCAAAGTCATCCATATCGTCCCAATCATTGATGGTAATAAAAGAGTCTGATGAAGAACTAAACTCTAATTTCTTGAAAGTAGCATCACGGGATTCCTTTATAATCGGTGTGCTCTCGGTGGTACGTAAAACTGCCCGTGGAACCTGCACCGAATCTGGCAATAATGGTTTTGAACCAATTCTCTTGGTTTGCCGTCCTGCGGCATTTTTAAAGTCACAGATCCTTGTCTGCTGATTTGTGGTATAGGGAGAAATTTCAGTGAAGGAAAAGTCCTCAGTAACATTAACATCTTTGTCACTTAACACAGGTGTTTTGGCTACTGACACACTAGTCACAGATACATCATTGGCTGAAGATACTTTCTTCTTAAAGGTGAAACCACTGGAAAAATTGAAAACCTGAATTAGAAAAATTTTAAGGAACCCACCAACTATACAAAACGCTATAATTTTCACTAACTTATATAACTTACCTTCATTGGAGCACCAACGAGCAAAGTCTCTATTCCCCTCTCTTATTTAAACATTTACTTAAACTATACTCTGTAGGCTCTGATTCTTCCTATTCAGAGGCTAATTATCCAGGACATTCCCACAACTTTATTTCTCAGGCTGGCAGTCCTTCACTAACAGCACCTCCAGAGGGAGGGACAGCGTAAGCGAAAAACAGAAGAGACTCAAACATGGCTACTTGTTGCTACTCTGACAAAGGTTTCATGGGGGAAAAGTTAAAAACTGTTCGCTATACTGAGATCTGGAGGAAAGCAAGGGTCCTGGGCATCTGTGGATCTAGTGACAGAAAGGTCAACGGTCATTTTGAAGTCAAGCGCCCCGTCTAAAACCTGGTGGGAGGACAGTAAGGAATATACATTATTGCTAGATACCATCAGGAGTTTGGGGTATAGCTGGGGGGAAAGAACCGAACCAGAGAGCTATAGTTTCCTTATAAATTGTTTTTGGAAAGGATATAAAATTACATTAAAATATTAAAAATACCCAGTTGCCCAAATTTATAAAAAGACTAATTATTTATTCATTTACCGAGTATTTACTGAGCAAGGGTTATGTGCCAGAAACTGCAAATGGGCTGAACAATTTATTACCTGCAAACACATGTTCTGCCATTAATTTGCCAAGTGGGAAAATCACTGACCTCATAGCTTTCTTTACTCAGCGATACAAGGCAAGGGCAGATACCTCATTTGTATGACACCGTATGTTAGTGCCTGTGTAACAACAAAACAACCGAAATACTTACGAAGGTTTTGGTTTTGAAAGACTTAATGTATTGTTAGGTTTTCTGGCTGAATGACGTTCCAGTTGCTCCTGTAGATTATTTTGAGGAACAGCAGCCATGATCCTAAAAAGAGAGGGAAAAAAAGACCAGGAGAATTATTACTTTGCATTAATCACCGTATTTTGAGGGGACTGGTGGAACGAAGGGTACAGAGAACTCTTCCAACTGTGCACAAAGTAATGAGGCTGTTTTTTTTTTTTAGTCAATAAACTGTTTTGACATATACAACTGGTAACATTTGAAATACATAATGTTTAAATAACTGAAGGCTCACTTGAATACCAAAATGACCTGGTTTTCCCTCAATGCTAAAATAAGAACAAAAGACATTAGGAAAGGGATTAATAGGAAAGGGCTTGCAGAAAAATGGTACCTGGCCTGGGCTCGAAGAATAAATAGAAACTGGACAGGGAGTGAGGTGGGAGAAAATACTCAAAGCCTACTGAACGCAAAGAACAAGTGAATAACTGAATTCTCCGCCCAAGGGGGAAAAGAAGAAAGAGCACCACCCATGGAAGCAATGGTTTACCAGCAAGACACCATGCTGCACAATTATTTAGTTCAACCTGAAAGAATACTTTTACCAACCATATTTTCCCCTTGTAGAACAAACTGATAATTGCTGAGCTATTGCCTAACATAATGTACAGCTTAAGCCACCTTAATTACATCTTAATAAAGTTATTACCAAAATACACATAAAAATGTAGGCAGAAGGGTATAGTGAACTCCCACACAATGACCATCTATGCACACATCCCAAGATCCTCACTTCACCATTCTGGAAGTTGACCTCTCAAAATGGTGCTATTTTAATTGTCATTCCTTCATTCATCATTAGCTGAAATACAGAGTGAGGCCAAAGTAGGTTTACAGTTGTGAGTATGCAAAACAGAGTTTATCTTTGTACTACTATTTATTTTCTATGCAAACAACTGTAAACCTACTTTTATCCCCCTGTGTATTTCTATCAAGAGAAAGCTACTCTGACCGACTGACTATGTTGTTACCCAGTGGTACAGCTCACACAGGAGACAGGATAAATGTTTAATTCCTTCCCTTTATTTATTAACTTTCAAAATAATGAGTTCATACTCTGACAACCTCCAATGGTGATCAATGTTTTCTTAGTATCATTATAAACTCATGGATTGAACATATTTTTATATGTTTCCATCCAATACAGTTATCACTTTTACTGATTCTCAAACTGTTTCATGGTAGGCCAGTAGGAACCTTTCCAGGTTGGTTCTTCATTCCATGGGACATAACCTTAGTAGTCTTTGAGAGTGTCCTTACTATCCTGAATGAAAAGATATCCCAGGCTTGTGCACTTGTCCCAGACTTAGAGTTAGCCATTTCCCCAAAGATCCCTGATTTTTTTAATTAAATGAAGAATATTTCAAGACCATAATCCTTGCGTGTCTAAAGGCACCTCCCCATTTTGGAGGACTATATCATTTGGAAAAAGATAAACCAAAACTAAACCCCACTTCCATCCCCAGGTGTCTGTGTATAAGTAAAGTTGGCAGTTGCTGAGGGATTGAACAGGACAGACCTTGAAACCACAAGCCCAAGAATCTTTTAAATCTAATTTTTATAAAAGCATAATTAAAACACACACACACAAACAAACCTCAAGTCATGAATTCAGATTAAAGTGATTCTAACTCCAAGTCACCTGGCAGAAGCAAGTGCAAGCACATCTCTGGAGGAATACACCTTGACCTTAGATATTAAATAATGCCTACAAACAAATTTTCAAGACAGTGTGTACCAAACACAGGCAAAAACTGCCAAGCACACAGGAAAACAAGAACGAAAACTAGTTGTAACAGAAGCAAACAATATCAGGCATAAGAATATAAAGCAACTAAACTTACTACATTTAGAAATATATGCCCTGGCTGGTATAATATAGCTCAGTGGATTGAGCGTGGGCTTGTGAATCAAAGGGTCACAGGTTCGATTCCCAGTCAGGGCACCTGCCTGGGTTGTGGGCCAGGTCCCCAGCAGGGGGTGTGCAAGAGGCAACCACACATTGATGTTTCTCTCCCTCTCTTTCTCCCTTCCCCTCTCTCTAAAAAAAATAAATAAAATCTTAAAAAAAAAAAAGAAATATAAAAGACAAGCTTGAAACAAGTAGAACTTTCCAATCAGGGTGGAGGTTGTAAAAGGGGAGTCTATGCACTATTTGTGCAACAGATTTGTGCAATGATTCATATCGGGCAGTGGAGACCCACTGGGGCTTTCAGCATTTAGTTCCCAAGAATATTTCGCAATTACTTGGGACCTCTTTGCTCTATCCTTTCTTTCCTTAAAAGAAATGTTTTAAAAATAAAGAATACATATGTACTAAAATAAAGAATACATGTGTATTAAAATTAAAAAATACATAGGTACTAAAATAAATATATACTTAATATATTTAACATATACATTTATATTGATATATTTCTTTGAATTTTAAATATTTCAAACATACAGAATACGTGAAATAAAATAATAACCATGTACCCACCAACCGAACTTAAGAAATTAACTTCTATCCTATTTCTCTCTTTTAAAGCATAAAACGTTTCAAATATATTTTAAAATCCCACCCACTCCCCTTCTATCTCCTTCCCTTCCCATAGATCATGCCGAATGTCCTACAGTGGATGTGCAACGTCCCTGCAGATCTGGTACTTCACGAACATCTAACAGCACGGCCTCTGCCCAATCTTCAAACTCTGGGTTTCCTCCTCAGCACAACGAAGGCCCCAGCTACCTCTCCAGAGGGTCTCCTCCCAATAAGTCTATTGTCTATGGACTTACATAGTCTATATAGTTATGGAGTCTAAGTCTATATGAACTACTTTCTGACAGCGGCCCCGCTGACACAATGTTGGTTCAGTTTCCTTCTATTTACTCCTCCCCACGTAGAACACCTGTTTCCCCCTTTTCGACTTCTGATCCCTGGCTCAGTCTCTCCTGTGACTGCCCCGTAGCCTTGACAGGGGCACGGGTGCCACCTACGCTGGTAGCACCAGGAGCGGGCAGGCGCCTTCTCCATCTCAGGGCATTGGGGACCGCCGTTCTGAGACACCGAAGGGCAATGGGCGACAGCCTGATGTGGAGGAAGACGCTATGGCATCGGCCCTTAGTTCGAACCCTGTCTCTAGCACTTGACCAGCAAAAGCCCTTTCAGCACGACAGCGTCTCTGTGCTTCACCTGCTCCAGGTGGGCAGTTTGAGCTACTTCGCTGAGTAACGAAAACGGAACCCTTACTATGTGGCCAAGTACTCTTTGAAGCATTTACTGCATTTACTAAATCGTTTAATCCAGACCCCTCGCCGCCTTCCTCCGCCCCCCAAAACAACCCAGGATCTTTTCGCCTACATATCGGAATGATATCGAGGCACTTAGTTGCAGCAACGGTGGAGTCAGAGGGCGGGAGGGGGGTACGTGGAAGAGCGGGGATTCGAACTCGGGCATCTGACCCACGTCCCTCTGCCGCGGGCTCGTGACGCTACACGTGTCAGACCACGACTGCCAAACACTTGGCACACGGCAGACACTCAAAACACAGTAGCCGGGCTCAAGGCTGTGGAAGGCCACTGAACGGAGCAGCGTTTCGGTTTTCCCTCCGGAGGAAAATGGGGGCGGGGCAGCACCCTGGGCCGGGCCCGGCCGGTGATTACTCTGAGGCACACACCACCGTCAAAGGCTCTAGGCCGGCTCTGCCCCAATGTCCTGGGCGACTCTGGGACAGCTCGCCCCCGCCCCAGGCCTGTTTCCTTCAGGGAACCTTCTTTGCTTTCCCCTAGGCTGCCCGCGAGACGACAGGGCTCAGCGCGCCAAGCCGGGGCGCGCAACAGAGGAACCGGTGAAGCTTTCCTTTCCAGCGGGGCTGGGAAGCCAAGCTACGCCAGGGCGGACCGGCCCTAAGTCCGCGCGCCGCACTCACCTCTCCCTCAAGCTCGGAGCAGGCGGAACCGGGGTCCAAACTACCCGCGCCGCCTCCACAACCCGCGCCCCGCGCGCCAGCTCACTTCGCGCCAGATGTCAGCAGATTTCAATTGGCTGCGCCCTGAGAAAACCGACCAATACCTTCGCGCCGTGGCACCTGTCCTCGCCCCCTTGGGCTTCCGGGGCGGGGCCACCATGCACCGCTAAGGAAGCTCGAGTTCTCACGCCCAATCATAACTTACTGTCATGTCAGGTGACTACGGTTAAACTCCGGGCTTCCGGTGCTATTTGGGGCTCTGTTTCTGTTGTGTTTCCTGGTGTAAAGGCTTTTGATACAAAACAGGCAACGGAATCGCGGACTGCGATGGGCTTGAAAACCCCGGGGTTTGAGGGTGGCTTGAGACTTGCCGGTTCCCACAGGCAGAGAGACTCTGTGCCTGGGGCTCTTTGGCTCTGACCGTCTGAGGTTCCGGTGGTTCCCCCACTTCCTTAGTAACGCGGATCTCGGCCTCACCCGTACTGCTGCACTCGAGCAACAGTAAGTTGTCCTTAACCGGGAAAGGGGTCGCAAACCCAGATTCCTCCTGGGACCTGTGCAGTACCTGAGTGAGAAGCCAAGCTGCGGCTCCAGCTGATTGCGGCCACGCGAGACTGTGGCCCTGTGATGCCAGATCTTCCTTTCCTTTTTTAAATTAATTCCTTCCTTCATTTATTTATTTCTCTTTTTAAGGAAAAGCCAAAAATCTGTTCCTTTTTTATGTGTGAAGTCTGCCAGTTTTTAAATTTTACAAAAAACATGCTGGCAAATAAAACACGTTGTTAAATTACCGGTACTCTATGGGGGGGCGGGGGAAGCAGAGTAAGTTAAGCAGATATTTAATAGCAAAAATGGCCAAATAGGAAGCAGGTTAGAGACAAGGTTCAAGCTGTGAATAATCTCCTAAAAGAAAGCCGCTAACACTTAGATTTCAAAGGATATCGCCTAGAACATTAAGAAGGACCCTCTCAGAGCTCAAGGAGGGATGACATGCAGCTGAAGTACCTGCTCTACATACGACCGAAACCCTCTTCCTGCCTGTTTCTTCACTAGCCTTCAACTCTGCGTCCTTATCTAGTGCCAGGCATTGTGTTAGGCTCTGGAGAACTTCCTAATGGAGTACACAGTGTGCTAGACATCTGTGGAAGAGGCAGACCCTTGTACCCTAATAATGACGACATAGCCATAAGAAAGAGGACTGGTATCATGGGAGCACCCAGGAGGGCCACATAGGCAGATCTGGAGGGTTAGGTAGGGCTTTCAGAAGGTGTCCTCACACCTGAGAGATGAGTCAGTAATTTTAACATTGGATATTGGGTATGGAGGCCCTAATGGATGGGACCAAAGCACTAATGTAGTAACCCACCATGGGGCTCCCGTTATGGACTGAACATTTGTGTCCTCCCAAAATGTGTATGTTAAAAAGCCCCAACTCCCAATGTGACTGTATTGGAGATAAGACCTTTATGAAGGGTAATTCAAGTTAAATGAGGTTGTAAGGGGGTCCCCCTAATTCGACAGGGCTGGTGGCGTTGTAAGAAGAGGGAGAGAGATTTCTTTATGCTACCAGAGGGAAGGCCATGTGAGGACCCAGCAAGAAGGCCACCACCAACAGGCCAGGAAGAGAGGCCTGACTAGAAGCTGAATAAGTCAGCATCTTGATGTTGGACTTCCCAGCCTGCAGCGCTGCGAGAAAAATCAATGGCTATCGTTTATGTGACCCAGTCTGTGGTATTTTGTTATGACAACCCCAGGACTTTGCAGTGGAAAAGCAGTGGGCTAGTCACCCCTTTATTAATTAGGTTTTGTATAATAAGTTTTAATGGTCGAAGGCCCTGTTTTAATATATTGGACCGTTTTAACTATTTTAACTGGGGAGTGGGGTTCTTGGGATGCCGTATTACTCACTGTGTTTGTCCAGTGTGGGATGTTTTTCCAGCTATGAGTATTGTCAGTACGGGAAATTTAGGCAAGGCTGTAGTTAAAGTGAGGCATTCCTAGTTTTTCCTCTTTTGTAGTTACTTTCTTAAGATTAGAGGGGCACAATGTTTACATTTAATGGGATCCCCAGGTATAGCCATAATTTGAGCCCCAGTAATAATTAAGTACATAAAGTTTTGTCAATTGGTGCATTTTAGCCAATGTTACAGTTAATTTAGAACCTAGGTTGCGGATGCACCAAAGCCAGTCAGCACCCTTTTTATCTTGTTATCTAAATTAGTATATAAGTGTTGGGTTTCCAGTTGGGCCAAATTAAGGATCTTTGTTTCATTGTAGTTACAGATCACATATACATATATAATGCATCTGTCATATGGCTTTTAGCCACTGAAGCTGTGGTTTTTAGTTTGTGTCTCAGGCTGATAAAAGGAAACAGGAAGCGAGGAGGGCTCAGTACTTCTGGACAGCAGCTGCTCCCTTCCTCAGCCTAATCTATCTCCTTCTTGCCATAACCCCTTTTTTCCTCTTTAAAAAAATCTTTTAGAATAGCTAAGCACCTGTATCTGTAGGTGGGTAAAGTTTTTTTCCTTTTTAAAAAATTTATTTGACCATTTCCCTTTTTTTTCCCCTTTTGAGTGTTTACCTGATAAACTCCTAGGCTGAAAAATTCCAGCAAGATTGGGGGCATAGGGTCTCTCTCTAGATGTCTGGTTCCGGCCCTGAGTTGATTTAGGGCGGGAGACATATCCGCGTGGTGCATGGAGGGGATAAAAGGTGGCTGTGGGTATGGACGTGGGGTTGGTTGGAGGGCTTGTAAGACTTTCCATGTTTGCAGCATCGAAAGCAGGAAATAAACAACTTCGGCTATTAGTTTGGCCCTATGGTTAATAGATGCCAAGTGGACAAATACAGGATTAAAAAAAAAAGCCACTGTTAGGGCAGTTCCTCTCCACACTGAGGCATTTTCCAAGACACCAGTGCTAGGAACCAGGAGTGGCCTCAGCTACACAAGCAGGTTCCAGGCACGTAAGAGTCAAAAAAACAAAAACAAAACAGCACCTTTTGCAGTAGACACGTATTCACCACTGGAGAAGCTTCTGCTCACAGCACCTTGCTATTCCTTTGGGGTGCCACCTCTCCCCAATTCCCAGCCCTTGTGCCTCATGCCAATGTGGGACTGGATGCTCAAGTCCAGGGCTTCAGAGGTGGTTATGTGACAGACCTAGCCAGTCAGCACAGCCCGCCAGCTTGGCCTCTGTGATTGGTTCAGGGATGGGCCTGTGACTCTAGCTGGTCCAATGAGAGCTCTCCCCAAGACTTTTGTTAGACTTTACTGGGAATATGCCCTTTCTGCTGGGGTTCCCAAACTGTTAGGATGTCATCATGCAGCTGGGACTGGGAGTGGCGGGAGCTGGCCTGAGAATGAAGCCACCGCAGAGGAGAGTGCATGCGAGAGAGGGAACAGGAAAGAAATGGTTCTGACGGAGAACCATATGACTGGCGAGGCCCAGGATCCTGCTGTGTTGTTAGCCATGCCATGCACTTTTCAGTTATGTGAGCCAATACCCTTTCATATTTAAAAAATGCAAGGTGCAAAGTAATAAACATAGTATATACTACTATTTGTGCAGAAAATAGTGATTATATGTGTCTGTACATGTATTTATGCTTTCCTGTTAATTAAAAAACTAATTACCATGGATACATGTTGGGGAGTGGAGACTGGGGAGAGGGGGGAGGAAACAGACGTCCTTGTATGTCCTTCAATATCTTCTGAGATTTGCACATTGAAGAATGTTACCTATTCATAGTAGAAATACAGAATTTTAAAAATACAAAGAACTAGAGGTTGTAATGGTCTATTGAATAATCTAAAATTCCTACGCATGCCAAGAAAATAGGAAAATGTGCCCATAATAAAAACAGAGAGTCAATAGAAACTGACCTCAAAATGGTCCAGATGTTGGATTTAGCAAAGATTTTAAGGAAATTATTATAAATATGTTCAAAAATTGAAAAGAATATGATAAAAAATTAAACGAAAATACTGTCATAATGGGGGAGAACCAAGATGGCGGTGTAGGTAGACACACTGCGCCTCCTCGCATAACCAGAACTGACAGAAAATTGAACGGCAAGGAAGTCTGACACCAAGGAAATAAAAAATAAACATTCATCCAGACCGGTAGGAGGGGCGGAGATGGGCAGCCAGGGCGGAGAGGACTCACATTGCCGTGGAGGTACCGAGGCTGGCGGAGTGTGGGACGAACAGGGCAGGCAGTCTGACCACTAGCAGACCCTGCGGCCCCACATTCGCGCACAGATAAACCGGATAAACGGCAGGGAGTAAAGCAGACCCCGCAACCCAGGGCTCCAGAGCAGGGAAATAAAGCCTCAAACCTCTGATTGAAAACGCCCGTGGGGGTTGGGGCAGCAGCAGGAGAGACTCCCAGCCTCATGGGAGAGGTCGTTGGAGAGACCCACAGGGGCCTGGGGCGTGCACGGGCCCGCCCACTCAGGAACCAGCACCAGAGGGGCCCAGTTTGATTGTGGGTAGTGGAGTGAAGGATTGAAATCTGGAGGAGAGTGAAGCGGGTGCCATTGCTCCCTCTTGGCTCCTCCCCCAGGTACAGCGGCACAGCATAGCAACCAGCGTTACCCTGCCCCAGCAACACCTAAGGCTCCGCCCCTTAAAGTAGCAGACGCTCCAAGACAAAAAAAAAAAAAAAAAAAAGGCCCAAATGACAGAACACTTCAAAGCTCCAGAAAAAATACGACTAAGCGAGGAAGAGATAGCCAACCTATCGGATGCACAGTTCAAAACACTGGTTATCAAGACACTCACAGAATTGAATCTGTTCGAAAACCAGATGAAAAAATGAAGCCTGTGCTAAGAGAAACAAAGGAAAATGTACAGGGAACCAATAGTGATGCGAAGGAAACTGGGACTCAAATCAATGGTGTGGACCAGAAGGAAGAAAGAAACATCCAACCAGAAAAGAATGAAGAAACAAGATTTCGGAAAAATGAGGAGAGGCTTAGGAACCTCCAGGACATCTCGAAACGCTCCAACATCCGAATTATGGGAATGCCAGAAGGAGGAGAGGAAGAACAAAAAATTGAAAACTTATTTGAACAAATAATGAAGGAGAACTTCCCTAATCTGGCAAAGGAAATAGACTTCCAGGAAGTCCAGGAAGCTCAGAGAGTCCCAAAGAAGCTGGACCCAAGGAGGAACACACCAAGGCACATCATAATTACATTACCCAAGATTACGCAGAAGGAGAGAATCTTAGAAGCAGCAAGAGAAAAGGAGACAGTTAACGTACAAAGGTCTTCCCATAAGACTGTCAGCTGATTTCTCCAAAGAGACTTTACAGGCAAGAAGGGGCTGGCAAGAAGTATTCCAAGTCATGAAAGGCAAGGACCTACATCCAAGATTACTGTATCCAGCAAAGCTATCATTTAGAATGGAAGGGAAGATAAAGTGCTTCTCAGATAAGGTCAAGTTAAAGAAGTTCATCATCACCAAGCCCTTATTATATGAAATGTTAAAGGGAGTTACCTAAGAAAAAGAAGATCAAAAATAGGAACAGTAAAAATGACAGCAAACTCACAGTTATTAATGACCACACCTAAAACAAAAACAAGAGCAAACTAGGCAAACAACTAGAACAGGAACAGAACCATAGAGATGGAGATCACATGGAGGGTTGTCAATAGGGGCGTGGGAGGGGGAGAGGGGGGGAAAGGTACAGAGAATAAGTAGCATAGATGATAGGTGGAAAATAAACAGGGGGAGGGTAAGAATAGTGTAGGAAATGTAGAAGCCAAAGAACTTCTAAGTATGACCCATGGACATGAACTATAGGGGGGGAAGGTGGGAGGGAGGGGGTGGGCAGGATGAAGTGGAGTGAGGGGGGAAATGGGACAACTGTAATAGCATAATCAATAAATATATTTAAAAAAATACTGTCATAATGAATGAAGTAATGGGAAACTAAAGGCCAAAGGTATGCAGAGGGAAAGGGAATGTACAGGTCTACCTGCTTCTCATTACTTTAGACCCTCCTCTACTCCCAATTCCAGAGATACCTGGTTCTGCCAGTGGTTATGCTTTCTAGGATTCCATGGTATAAACCAGCTTGGTTTTCACTTTTGCCCACTACCAGCCCAGGAATTTTCCCTTCCTGGATCTGCTAAGACAGTTACCATTTCTCTTCGGCTGTCTACCTTCCAAAATTTTGTTGCTGTTGTCTCCTCTGTTCTCATCCTTGTGGATTTACTATCGTTTCTTTAAAAAAATGTTTGCCCTCGCTGGTGTGGCTCAGTGGACTGAGTGCCAGCCTGCGAACCACAGGGTCACCAGTTCGATTCCCAGTCAGGGCACTTGCCTGGGTTGCAGGCCAGGTCCCCAGTATGGGGTGCGTGAGAGGCAACCACACATTGGTACTTCTCTCCCTCTCTTTCTCCCTCCCTTCCCCTCTTAAAATAAATAGACAAAATCTTTTAAAAAGCCAAATAAGTGTTTTACTGTGGCTTTAGTAGGGATTTTAGAGGGAATGGATCTAGATGTAAATGTTTAATCTGCTGTTGCAGCCTACAACTCCTGTACTAATTCTTAAAGCAAATTCAATAACGTAGTATTTCCTGGAAACTGTTCTCATCCAATATGACAGTTTTCTGTTGGCCTCCTGCTCCTTAAAAGTCCTCAAATGAGATTTCTTAATCTCCCTTTCTTCTTCTGCCCTCAAGGGCCACAAAACCTCTAAATAAATTAGTTACGCCTGTCCAAAGCCTGTTACTTGGACATGACAGTAATACAGAGGCACTCATTTTCATCTAGACAAGCAGCCATCCTCAAGTGACATGGCTCACCCCAGTTTCACAAATACATACCCTTTTGGACATGCCTGGCTTTTAGCAACAGTAAATATTAAATTATGCTTCAAATATAAAACCTCTACTGCAGCTAACATAGGCTAACAACATTAAATGATTACTTAGGTCTTAAAATCTAAAAGGCTTTTTCTTCCCTTAAACAAGTCCTGTCAGCCCCAGCAACAGGTATTCATGATTCTAATTAAGTGCTTCCCTCTTTTCCTCCATTAAAAAAAAAATTACCTCTGTTGTACGAAGAGTCCCAGAGACGACTCCCTATTGCCCATTATAATTCTCCTTGCAACTGGCAGCGCCAGGTGTGCCTCCAGCCTGCGCTCTGGGGCTAGAACATCTATGTTGCCGGAAACTTCTACTTTTGTCTGCTGCCTAAATGGGGGTGGGGAGGGTCCTCCACTTCAGATAACAGCACGCCTTCTAAAATCTGTCCAGTGCCATGCACCAGCTGTCCATCAAAGAGTAGGAGTAGAGCGCCTCGCTGTGGTTCAAGATCAACCGTATTCCTTTACAAAGGCCATATTCCAAGGTCCCGATAACCACTCCTCCCCTTTGCCCTCTCAAGTGCAGGGTAGCTTCCCTCTGTTGTTCGTTCCATCCCTGGTTGGTTCTCTACACCCGCCTCCAGAATTTTGTAAATAGTCCCTTCATTAGCCTCTCTTAAATGTCCCCTTTGTAGTGTGCCACCTCTTTTCTGTCAGTACCCCTGACGGATGCATTGGACTTTGAACTGATGCATCGAATGATGGTCCACCTGACTGAACCCGAACTGGCCTCAAGGACAACTTCCTGTCATCTTTTATGTAGACAGATCTGTTCACGGGTTTCAGAGCCTGAGGGAGGGTAATGTTCCCCTTTGATGTCCGACATCTGCACAGATGATGAACTAACTGCTTCCCTCAAAACACGTCCCCTTCTAATAAATCTGCCACTGTTTTCATTGATTCCAGCTGACTTTCCAGTTCTTCATATTTATGACCAACTGGGAAAACAATGAAGAGAAATAAATCTCCAAACGTCTTAAGATTATGAGATGCTCCAGCTGAAAATGCTTTGGCCGCTGCAACCATTTTCTCTCTTCTCAGGCCATACCTGATTTTCCTCAGTTTCCAGCCAGGCTCCTCTGACAACTGTCTTGGATGTTCTCTGCTCCAAAACCAGGCCCCAAATCCAGGGGAGAAATTTGTAGAGGGAGAGGGTCTTCAACCAGAGCACCTTAGGTATACCCCTGACGGCCACTTGGTGGTGCCCAAGAATCTTCACCTTCACTTGGATCATATGATCCGTGGAATGGATCATGTGAATTAAGGGGGTATGACAGGAAGTCTGATAAAAGTTGTTAGTATGTTCCAACATGTTCCATTGTGGATCATAGTATTGTCATCCCTGCCGTTTTTTAAGCTGTCCTCGAAAGGACATCCAACCTAAGAGAAAGTCTTATGAGAGTTTATTTGAGCCAAACTAAAACAGTTGCCAGGAAGCAAAATCTCAACAGGATGAGAAAATGCTCTGAAGAATGGTAGTTTTGCGATTCATTTTAGACACTGGAAGCAAAGGAAGAGACGTAGAAGGGCTACATGAAATTCGTTGGTGGCAGATTAGAGAGGCAAGGAAAGCGAAGAGGGGAAATACCTGAGAATGGATGAAAAGAAAAACAGGCATTTTTACATGGGTGGGTGTAGGATGGTCAGTGCTTGCAGCGCACACGATGGTATGCTGCCAACGAGAACAGTGTGGTCAGTGTGCTCTTGTGTGGCTGTGCCTCCAAGGGGCCTGGAAACAAAGATCACGCTGGCATTTCAAAAGTATGTTATCTCAGATGCACAAAGACAATAGACAATTTCAAAGTTAAAGATTGACCTTTGTCAAGGAATCTACAGGTCTAGGACGTGACTACCCGCATTACCTGCTTTTAGTAAGGAATTTTCAGTCAGGCCACCCTGGTGGTTACTTTGGTCTCTGGATTTGTAAGGCTCACCATGTGACCTCCCCTGAACTAGTCGGGATTAGTATGTGGCCCCTTTTTCATCTACAAAGCAGGTAAAGGAAGGGCCAAATCCACAGCAAGATTATTCTGTTTCGTTTCATCCAAATGAAGAAACACTGATCACATAAATAGAAATGCACGCTCACAGAATATACAGAAATATCACCCTATGCAAAATTATATACTATCTTCATCGAAGAGTTGTGAAAAGTTTTCACACTCAGATTTGAAATACCCCTCTCCTTTAACATAACGGAAAGGAAGTCAGCGACGCCCTCAGAAGCAGCAAGAATTTCACCATTGACTCACTGGAGAGTCAGCCATGGGGGTGAAATAGCAAAAGAGAATTTGAAAAAATGAAATTGGCCACAATGTGCAGAAACCTGAATCACACAGCGTAGGCCTTAGCCTTAGTTCTCAGACATATAGGATACATGGTTATCAAAGAGATGAGACTGTCTCATCCTGAAGTATTAAAAGGCTGGCCTGTGCAACTTCACACTCCACTCCCAGGAAACCCACTGAGAAGACATCATATGTTAAATGACATTCTACTTAAGTAGTGCAATGCGTTTTCTTTTAAGTACGTCAAAGCCTTCCATTCTTAAGTGTCCTACCATAGCAAATGCTGTTGGTGATTCACCTGTATCCCCTTGGGTCCCTTCAATTCTGGTTCCAATTCTAATATGTCCCCTCCCCCAAACACACATCTGGCAACTCTCAGACACCATCTGGGTGTCCTACGATTCCACTCAGTTCCGACACTGTGTACCTGGAGACAGCATCAGGTCCCACACGTTAGGGGCCCAGTCCTACAAGACTTGTTTCCCACCTTCGGACACCAATCGTAAGTCCAGGTTGTCACCTGTGCTTCTGACCTACTGACCATGACCCACCTGCGGAGTTGAACTGTTTGCTAGAGCGTCTCGCAGAAATCAGAGGAACATTTTACTTACTAGATTGCCCATTTATTATAAAAGGATGTAACTCAGGAAGAGCCAGGTGGAAGACATGCATGGGGCAGGTATGGGAAAGGGGTGTGGAGCTTCCCTGCGCTCTGAGCGAGCCACCGTCCCCATATCCCCACGTGTCCACCAACCCAAGGAAGGTGTCCGAACCCTGCCCTTTTAGAATTCTTATGCAGGCCTCATAACATAGGCACCATTGATTGAATCACTGGTCATCGGTGACTAAGGGGGGTAGGTGGGGCTCAATTCCAACCAGCCCACCCTTTGGTGACTTAGGGGCTTCCCAAGTCACCACATTAACATAACTTTAAAAGACACCTTTATCATTTTCATCACTTAAGAAATTCCAAGGATTTTAAGAGCTCTGGCCAGGATTAGGGAATCATAATACCACAATCTCTTTCATCGTTTCTGCTCAGTCACCCTGCAGCTTCTGCACCCTCTGTTTTCAATGGCTTTTCCCTGCAACTTTGTTCAGAAAAATCACTCTTGGGTTTGGGCTGCTAGGGCTGCTTTGCACACCAGCACACAAAGGGAGGGATTGCCTGGGAGTTCACGTGTCCTTCCTCCTCACTGGAGCAGGAGGAAAAAACATGGCTCCGTTGTTGGTGGACAGACAGACTCCTAGGTGTAATTTATCCTTCAAAACGCCCTCTGGATCAGGCCGAGGTTGGGGCTTGGCCCACACTGTGTGGACACATTATCTCCCCTCTGCCCAGAACACTCTGCCCGACAAATACAGGAAACACATTTTTTTTTCAAGGACACGTGGGACATTCCCCAAGACAGATCATAAAATAAGCCTATAAATATTAAAGGACTAGACATCTTACAGAATATGTTCTCTAATAACAATGGAATTATATTAGAAACAACAATAAAAAGAAAGCTAGAAAAGACCCAAGTGCTTGGAAATCAAACAACAAACACTACTAATTAACTCATGAGTCAAAAGGGAAATCACAAGGAAAAATTTCAAGTATCTTGAACTGAAATATAATGATAACACAATATATCAAAATGTGTGGGATGCAGGCCAGGCTATGTTTAGAAGGAAATTTCTAACTTTAAATGCTTATATTACAGAAGAAAAGCTTTGAATCAGTGATTTAACTTTTCACCTTAAGTAGCTAGAAAAAGAACAAACTTGAAGCCCAAAGTAACAGAAAGAAAGAAAATGATCAAAACAAGAGCAAAAATCAGAGAAATAGAAAATCAAAAAAAAAAAGAGGAAACCAAAATTGGTTCTTTGAAAAGATTAATAAAATTGATAAACTCTGGCAAGACATGGCAAGAAAAACAGAGAAAGAGAGAATAAAAGTGGGGCCAGGGCAGAGACTATATGGTAGTTCTGAACACTGTCGTACAGGTTTTCTGTATGTTTGAAATTATGTCAAAATAAAAATGGAAACAAAGGGGGTGAATGTGCAAATAGATAATACTGAACACCTCAAGTATTGATCAAGAGAAGTGATCTTTTTCCGCTGAACTGAGGACCAGTGGGAGAAGTGTGGGAAGGAAGGGAAGTCACGGGTGAGGAACCGGGAGCGCGGAGCCCTTGGACGCGCTGCCTTCCTGGCCTGGATGCACACACGCGCGGCCCAGCGTCTCTGCCGTGTGGAGCTTTCTGAGCTGCATGGGCTTCCATGCCAGTGTGCCTTCTCTCCTTGATGTTTCTTGTACTCAGCACTTCAAACTCCTCTTGTAGCTCTAACCTAAACACCATGTGAAAGCCAGGGTTTTTTTTCTTCTACAATGTTATGGGGAAGGAGAATTAAGTTTCACAGGAGGAGAAGGCAGGCGTTTAAATTTAGCCGTGGTGGATGGAAGCAAGTCTCATATTGCATCTGAATCAGAAACTAGGCAGGGTCACTTCTTTATTCTAAAAGGCAGCAGCTGCTCAGAGACAAGCAGATTGAATCACTTCCTCCGTGCTCAGAAATTCTCAGAGAGTGTGCATGCACGCGCACATTTACATACATATACAGTTAGAAGCACTAGGAAAAGGAGCACAAAGAAACATAATTCATTAATGATGTCACTTACAACTCCAGTGCACAGTTACACGTTTCATAGTACATGGTTTCCTGCAGAAGTCACGTTCCCGAGTCCAGGCCATTCTCTCCAACCAGGAGGTAGGTTAAGGATTAAGACAGACTAGTTGTTTTTTTGGGTTTTTTTTTTTTTTTAAGTAAGAGATGTTATTTCTTTGTTAGAGTTTTATTATAAAAAATTTCAAACACACATAGAAGAATATAGTACGCCCATCACCCAGCCTGGTGCTCCACATGTTCAGAGAAACCTCTCTCGTAACAAACTACACAAGTGACTCCTGAAAGTATAGTCTTCATCATCCAGCCCGAACAATCCAATTACCTTGGGTTGGAAGAAATCATAAAAGGCTAGGATATAGACAAGGGCATTAAACTTAGCTTCACTGGGAGCTTGCCTCAACTTCATTAATCAGCTAATTGAAGCCCCTTCTTTAATTCTCATTTCCTTATTGGCATGAAGAAAAGCTGTTCACCACCGACCATCTATCCCATGTTTCCCTGGGTCGGGTCGGACGCTCCTGTTCTTCTCAAGATTCTTTGTTTTAGTTGATCCCTTTTTAAGCCAGGTTGGGATAAAAAAAGACTTTTTATAACTTCCTAGGTTTTTTTCCCCCAACAAAACTGAGATACTGTCCAATTACGATCAGCCGTGTTAGATGGCAACAGGGTCTCAGGTGGAGATGACCATTGGGCGAATAAAGCCATAAACCCGGATCTCAGGAAAGAATCCTGGGACAGGAGGTTGGTTAGAAATGACAGCCCATGAAACTGGGAGACGATGTCAAGAAAACAGAGTGCAGAGGAGAGGAAGGCCTGAGCAGAACTCTGGAGCACTCCCATTCAGGGTATAGGAGGGACAGGCAAGAGCTGGGTGGCGAGGCACACAGCCCTGGGAGAAAAGGGGACATAGAGGAACTGACCACAGAGAGGGACCTAGGGGTGCTGAAGCCCCTCAGTGAGGCAGGAGAAGGGCAGGGCTCAAAGAGTATAAGGCAGAGGGGAAAAATCTGATTTCCTCTCCAGCGCATCTCAGTCCTTCCTGACTGCCTCTGATGGTCCCTTCCACATTCAGGGTCCTTGGGCTCTTGGGGGGAAATTGCCTTTCACTCCTTTGTCCTAATCTCTTACCACCTTCTTTCTGCCCATTCCTCCTGGACTAGCTTATTCCTACTCATCAGGTCACAGCCTAAAAATCTCTTCTGACCTTACAGTGAGATCAGATTCCACCATTCTACCCTCTGCACTTTTCCTGTATAAAATGTCTCGTATTTTTACAACTCTTTGACCAATGCCTACCTCCCCACATACAAGGTTAGCTCCGGGAGGGTGGACGCCATATCTGTGTCCTTCACAACGTGCACACGAAGTACCAGCCTTGCTGTGTGGCCCAGGCTGTGCTCAATAAAGATGGAATGAATGAATGATTGAATGAAGGAATGAAGGCAAGTAGATGTTGGTGGTACTTAATCCTGGGTAACATCATCTGTCACGTTCCCCTGCCAGTGCTCCCCCAGCCTGTTCCTGCTCTCCGGCCTCAGCTCAGCTCTATCAAGATCACTGACCACTTAACGCTGTGTTTCTGGGTCTGACGAGGGTGGAAGGCAGACTGAGATGAGTGGGAGGTGAGGAAAGGGAGACGGCGGATGCAGACAGCTTTTTCACAAGTTTGGCCTTGAAGGGGAGGAGAAAATTAGGCTGGCAGCTGCAAGAAGCTTTAGGGTCAAAGCAGTTTTTTTGTTTGTTTTTTGTTTTTGTTTTTTGAGATTTTGGGAGAGATTTAAACATGTTTAAATGCCAGTGGGAGGGTTCAGTTAGGAGGGAGAGGTTGAATAAGTAGCAGCGGGAAGGAATGCTGAGAGGGGTGAGGGCATCTCTGTTGGGGACCCGGATGTTGGTGTGAGCTCTTTATGCCTCAGAACTGACTCAGGCCACTCACAGGAGTGTCCACTCCCCCACTGCAGTGTGGGATGCTAGACCACCCAAGCAAGACCTGGAAGGCAGGTGTCCAAGATCTAGCTCTGAGTCACTGAGTTGACCACTCCCTCCAGCTGATAAAAAGGCTGGACAGATTGAGAAGGGAGCCAAAGATTTCAAGATAGACTCTGTGGGAGAGGCTTGCACTGTGGAGCCCATGGGGGAGGGGAGGTGTGCTTCCTATTTTTCTCAGATCACCTGAGGGGACCATCTGGAGAACTTGAAGGGCGGTCCCTGGAGCTGTGGAGACACAGGGGCTACCTGACTTGCAACTGGAAATCTGCAGGGGAGTCTGTGGTTGTGGCTGCCTGTCAGTCCCTGGGCTTTTACTTGAGAGGTAGGTGAAGGCTGTGGGATGTGTGTACCGCCAGTGGCAGGGCGAGGTCGTCGGTTCTCACCTGGCAATGGGTGCAGACATTTTTGATCATCGTGTCTGAAGCTGGGGGTGCTGCTAAACAGCTTACATCACACAGGTCGAGGCAGCAGAGAGGGCAGGAGGTGTAGGTTGTGTGTTGTGAAGTAAGGAGTCCCAAATGATGGTCTATGAAATGCATCTTCTGCTGGGAGTGAGTGGGATGGGAGGGCCATGGAGATTTGAAAGAAAACACGGAAACTTGAGGAGTGGGTGAGCTAGGTGGCACATTGTAGGGTTGCCAGACAACACGGGAGAGAATGGAGAGGTCCAGACATGGAACCAGGCGAGATTCTTGGTGGTCACTGGGGGGAAGGGCCCAGAGCCCTCAGCAGAGCTCTGCTGAGACCTGAGTGGAACTGAGGGTGTCTGTTAACCCGCCCATCATCTCTTGTTGCTGTAGGTCTTAGCTGGGCACCAGTCTGGCCTCGGTGTCCCTTACTGGCCCAAGTCGATGAGTCAGTTCCTTGATCAGTGTGTCGCAGTAAGTGCAGGGAGCTCTCAGTCCATTTGTTCCCATTTTGCCTTTACAGAGGGGAGACCTTCCAACTTGCACCTCGTAAATGCCATCGAGCATGGCCGTAGCTCCTCACAAGTCTGTGACATATGGATGTGGAAGACGTGACTCTCAGTTCCTTTTACAGAAATGACTTGGTGCTGTGGTGATAGGTGACAGATGCCGACTCTGACCACAGAGGAAATTCACTGGAAGGATATGAGTCCTTTGCAAAAAAAAGGGGAAAGTTGAGGAACTTCCGTTTGAAAAGGACAGGCACCAGGGAGGCGTCGGGACCA
The DNA here is from genome assembly GCF_022682495.2 of Desmodus rotundus. NCBI lineage: Eukaryota > Metazoa > Chordata > Mammalia > Chiroptera > Phyllostomidae > Desmodus > Desmodus rotundus. The sequence goes on from NC_071396.1 coordinate 35,492,812, forward strand.
AGAAGCAGGAACCAGTTGACAGTCTCATGCAGCCACAGCACCAGGTTGTTTCAGCCCCACCTCTTCTCTGCTTTTGCTTCCTCCATGCACGGGCCAGAGGCGCAGGGGAAGGACTTGTGTGGTCCCAGAGCGCCCCCACCCCTGGGAGGACAGATGGAGTTTCTGACTCCCGAAGGTGATAAGAACCTGGGAAATGGAGGCGGGACAAAGAAAAGGCTCGTGGATCTCTTCACCTCTGTTGGGAGAAGAGTTCTGGTGCCCATTTTCTGGACGACCCTCCACAGTTTCCCAGAACCCCTTCCTCCAAGACGGAGATTCCTAAACTCTGGGTCTCAGACACCCTCAGGAGGGTTGCATAGCAGTTTCTGGGAGTCGCTGGACCCTCTTCTACAGTCCCCGCCCTAGAAGTCTCTGTCCCCTGTACCCCATCTGCCTGGCTCTGAAGCAGGTCTCATTACAGTATCTCTGGGGACCTGCAGTTTAACCATCTCACGCCCACTGCTATGTGGGTAACACAAGCAGGGCCCTAGATCTTGTCTTAATCTTGCCATTTTCTTTCCTAAAAGGGTAAGACACTATTTTAGTCACTGTTTTGCAGGGAGAAAAAGTCCTGTTTGTCCTTATGATTCATTTTGGTGGGTTTTGGACAGCGTTGTATTGATTCATGACGACTCAGCCAGCATCTGGTATGAATTAAAGGGGACTTTCTCTGGGTGACAGTAAACTCTTCAACAAGGCGAACATGAAAAAGAGGCCCTGTGGGAAGACCAGGGCTTGAGCAATCTGTGGGACCTGAGTCAGTTCAGTCAGATGCTGCGCCATCTCAGTGCACCACGCGAAACCTGACGGGGGCTGCAGCCTGGCGCTGCATGACCTAACGTCTGCTCCTCGCTGCAGTGCCGATGACTCCTTGAAGGTCAAACTGCCCCCACCACGCGCTGTTCCAACCTGCAGCCATGAGCCCAATTAGACCCCTGGGGAACAGGGGCAGGGAGCTGTCATGGATGTTGCACCAAGGGCCAGGTTTTCTCTGGTTCATTCCAGGAAATTTTCCACAGAATCCCAGGGTCCGCCCTGTGGTTCTTAATGGGGGAGGGGGGTGATTTTGCCACCCCAAGGGACATTTGGCAATGCCTGGAAACGTTTTTGGTTGTCGCAGCTGGAAGAGTGCTAGGGGCATCTGGTGTGTAGAGGCCAGGGGTGCTGGTAAACACCCTACTGTGCTCAGAACAGGCCCCACGATGAAGAATTTTCTAGCCCAAAATGGTGCTGAGGTTGAGGAACTCTGCTCTAATATAAACCAATCCCAAGTCCCAAGTGACTTGAAGGTTTCAGGACGTTAACTGGTTTAATGAAAAGGATGGTAGACATGGTGAAAACAGATCTGCTGAAAATCATGTCATTTCTGTGTTTACAAAGTGAGTACCATACGTTTCGGACTATATGACGCACTGGACCATAAGATGCACCTGGGTTTTAGAGGAGGAAAATAGGAAAAAAAATTTGAAGCAAAAACTGTAGTCCTGCTCCTGCCTCCTGTGACCCTGCTCCACCACTGCCCACCCGCCGCCCCAGCGAGCCACGTAAGCTACATTTGGACTATAAGACGCACCCCCATTTTCCTCCCAAATTTGGGAGAAAAAGTGCATCTGATAGTCTGAAAAATACAGTATGTCTTGTCTATATCCTTAAATACCATTTTCGACGGAAAGGACTCCAGCCTCCTGAGAAATGGCTGGTCCAGGACTGGGACAGATAAGTAAGAAAGGTCTCAGAGACTGCAGGGCTAGAATTACAGGAGTGATAGGAGCTAACCAGAAGGGACTGATATGGCCAAATATGGGCTGATGTGAGCATCGAAAAGAAAAATGCAAATATGTTAAAATCCCTAACTGCAACTTGAAAGAGAAGCCTGTGCTTGAAAGATGAAAAGCTATTTCAGAATCGTGTGGCTTTGACAGGTTTCCTTTATTTAACAACAATGAAAAAAAGTTGGTTCCACTGCCTCTTAAACCTCAGTGTTCTCATTTCCCGTTAGAGTTATTAACAGTGGAGGAAAAGAAGTTTGTAACGGCTTCGCTGGACTCCTGGAAAAGGAGCAGGATGAGAGTCCGCAGTGACCAAGGTCACCGCACGACCGTGACCCCACACAGCTGCAGCTCTCGTGCGGGGCAGAGAGAGAGAAAGGGAGAGTAATGTGTGAACAGGACATTGCAGAACAGACGGCTATGTCTGTGGCACAGTGTTTCAGTTGGAATCTTCCTTTCATAACTGAGAACCCAACCCAGAAGAATGTGGAAATAAATTTCTAGGCCCAAGGTGCCACGTCAACAGCCCAAACTTTCCTGTTCCTGTAAACGCTCCCTTTGACAGAAATGCAGTGCATCTCGTCAGCCCGTCCCCGGCACCAAGCCATCTCTGGGTTCTCCGCTTATTTCCTCGTTCCTTGATCTTTGTCTATAAGGTCACACACGCAGTCCCAGCCACTCACGCCGTTTTGGCGTTGCTGCTTCTTCCACTCTGTCAAACTCCCTGTTGCCCCAAATCCCTGGGGGAGAACGCTTCCCTGCTTGTGAGGCACGGCACCCTCCCAGTCCATGGAGTGAAGGACATCAAGCTTGTTACCAAATCATTGCAGTTTGTCATTTGATGTGAGTTCAAATAATAAAAGGACGTTATTGAATCACATACTCACAAAGCCTAGACAGAGTGACTCACAGCACGGTCCCGGGCTGCAGCATCCCCAGTGATTTGTTCCTCACTGGTCCACAGTGAGCTACAACGAAGACATTGTGGAAACACCCATGTGCGTGACCGCCTTTCTACAAACTTGCTTCCCTCCCTTGTTGATGGTGCTGAAGACTAATGACGACCCCTGGTTGAAGAGGCGATGGAAGTACTACTTTTTATATGGAAGACCACTAGAAGCCATGTGGTTCACTTGTATTGCATGTGACAAGAGTATCAAGCAATAAGATAACACAAACATAAAACTGGAAACAAAAAACCAAAACTGTCTTTATCACAGACAGTTAGAGAAACACTGGCCTGGCATGGTGACTCACGGTCCTGGCCGCCCGCTACAGCACCTGCTGAGTCGTGCCGACCACTATTCAGTGATACCGTTCCCAGACTCTCATGGCAGTGGCCTAGGGAGGGCCCCAGGGGTGGGAAGCTTTAGAAGCTCACCAGGTAGTGGGAATGTGCTGACAGTTGGTGGCCTGGGTTCAGACTGGCCTCAGGGGAGACTCTGTCCGATGGTCGGGAATCTCCTCAGGTCGGGAACCTGAGTCCTCAGAGTGCTGAGTGCTCATGTTGGGAAAGAAGAATGGCCTGACATCAGTGACCTCAGGTCTGCCTTAAAAACTAGAGAAAGACGAGTAATTCAAGTCCAAGGTAAGCAAGGGAAAGGGAATAAGATCGAAGAGGAAAGTAATAAAATAGAAAACAGAACCATAGAGAAAAATCAACAAAACTGATAGCTGGTTCTTTGAGAAAATCAGTAAAATGAAGAAACCTATAGCCAGACTGGTTAGGAAAATAATAAAGGAAATAGAACTGACCCATATCGAGAATGAGAGACGGGTCAGGGCACACTCCTGGGTTGCGGGCCAGGTTCCCCGTTGGGGATGTGCAAGAGGCAACCACACATTGACATTTCTCTCCCTCTCTTCTCCCTCCCTTCCCCTCTCTCTAGAAATACATAAATTAAATCTTTAAAAAAAGAATGAGAAAGGGTACATCATTATAGATTTTATAGATATTAAAAGGATAATAACGGAATATTATAAACAAATTTATGCAAATAAATTTGATTACTTAGATGAAATTCACAATTCCTTGAAAGACTCAAACTACTCAAGCTCAAGTTATCTACTAAATAGATAACTTGAATAGGCCTATATTTATTGAATAAATTAAATCTGTAGCTAAAACACCTTCTCATGAAGAAAACTCAAGCCCAGATGGCTGTACTGGTGAGTCCCATCAAATGTTTAAGGAAGAGACGATGCCTCTGCCACACAACTCTTACAACAAATGAAGATGAGAAAATACCTCCCAACTCACTTTTTTTTTGAGACCAGCAAACACCCTGAACCCCAAACCAAAAACGCTATAAGAAAATATATGGAAATCCTTAAAACCTCAGCACCTACCAAAGTCACACCATTCCTGCAGTATTCATCACTGTCGCTGGCCCCTGCACAGCAATTTTGAAAAGTTATCCTAACCTCAGACCTGGACCTTCCATGGCCTTGAACTGTAGCACATAACCTTATTCTTCCTGGTTCCAGATGTTTGAATCCAACAGCAGCCATTTACTTCATGCCTGGCAACTGACTTGAAAGGGAGCGCTGGATGCCCTTCCGAGGGGGTTGCCCTAGGAGACACGAAGGGAAACAGTTGATGGTCGAAGCTGAGGATGGAGACTCATATTTATGAAGCAGCTGTGGCAGCCACTTTGGAACCATCAGAAGAAGAGAGAGGAGGTGGGTCCAAAGCAGATATTACGTGAGAAATAGAGACAGAGAGAGATGTATGGGTGGACGGATGGACAGAGCTGAAAATGATGGGGCACCCACGTTTCTGTCTCTTGTGGGGCCTAGCTCTTCAGATTATTTTGGATTCATGGAAGACCCTTTATATTGTACTTGACACAGTGAGTGGACTTCTGTTTCTCACTGCCAGAACGACCCAACTCACCAAAATGTTCGAAGAAAGCTAAGGTCCTTCCCTTCCTTCAGGGTAAGTCCTTGGCCTCGCTTCTTTCTGTAAGAACAACATCTTCATTCTCAAAGTCCTCAGAGATTTCACTGGATTCTCTTTTCTTTTGTGTGTGTTTATTTTTTAAAAATTTGTGTAAGGCATAACATACATATAGTAAAGTAAATATTAAGTGTATGCATGGGAGAGTTTTTAAATACACACACACACCTGTGTGACCACTGCCCAGACGCAGAACATCTCTGGCACGGGCAGGCGGCTTACTCTTCTCCGTGGAGCCACAGGTGAGGTTATGAGCAGTCGGCTGGGCTGTCCGTCCGCTGTGGACCGAACTGTGTCCCCTCCTATTCTGTAGGTTGAAACCCCAACCCTCAATGTGACTATTTGGGGACAGGGTCTTTAGGAGGAAATGAAGGGGAAATAAAGCCCTAATCCGATGCAACTGGTATCCTTGTAAGAAGAAACAGGGAGACTGGAGACTCTCCCCACCCTGCACACACAAGAAGAGGTCATACAGACAGACGGCAGGACGGTGGCCGCCTGCCAGCCCAGAGAAGAGGCCTCAGAATGACACCTACCTAGCCAGCACCTTGACTTTGGACCTCCCAGCCTCCAGAACTGTGAGAAATACATTTCTGTTAAGGCACACAGCCTGTGGAATTCTGTATGGTGGCCTGAGCAGACTAATACTCCATGTGACCCACACCAAGAACAAAGAGAGGGGAGAGACATTTTGAACAGAGAACCACCCTTGGGAGGAGTGTGGGCAGCTGGCCCCCCACCACGAGCAGGCAGCCAGTGCCGAGCACAAGTGGGAGGAGCGTGCCGGCCGCACAGCCTGGAGAGTAGGCAGCCTCTCTGGCCAGGAAGTCCAGTCCACTTCCAGGCTGACTTGGACACATGGCAGAGAGACATTCGGTAAATTTGGAACTATAGTTAAATGTCACCCAACAGCCTCTCACTCATCTGTCCTTTAGGAAGTGCTCCAAGACGTCCTGACAATCCCATAGGGCTGTCATTTGATGTTCCCGATCCAAACGGGAGCCTCGTGGGTGGACCTATGTGACCATTGACTTGTGAGGAGAACCACTCACCATGAGTGGATCCAGTGCAATCCACCAGCTAAATGGCACTGCACCACCACGACTTCCCTCCGCTCACCTGGACAGCGGTGAAACCTTGGCTAGGAGTAGTGGAGAGGGGTCAGTCCTGGGGGTCCAGGCTCCCATTCATCCCTGTCCTGTGGGTTGGCCACTCACAGGATTATTCTTTATGCCTTTTTGCATATCAGGCTTCACGAAACCTGTGTAAAAAAGCACGACAAAGAAAAGTGAAGGGAGTGGTACAGACACCATGCAGAGCTGAGCTCACGGGATGCTCGGGCGCACAGACCACTGTCTCCCTGGTGGGGCTGGGCTCCCTCCTGCTCCCAGCAAGGCCAACCCCGGCATCTCCCAGACTGAGCCCAGCGACGGTGGCGTCCTCACAAGTGGGTCCACAGTCCCGGGGGCCATTGCCCTCGGCACACAGAGCCTGGCCTGGCCTTCAGCGTGCACTGCTCCAGCTGCAGCCCCCACCGCTGTCTCTGTCAGGATGTTTGGGGCTCCTCGCTGACCTGGAAAGGAGGTGCATGGTGCATGTGGTCAGTTGGGAGCAAACAAACAAGCAAAGCAAACCAAAAACCCCGACCCTTGTTTCTGGTCCTTGGGTGACCATCACACACGTGCTGTAGTGGGTGCTGGGGCCCGCACACCGTGTCTGCCGCCCTACTGGAGCTCCCCGGTCAGTTCTCTTCTCCCTCTGCCCACACCTGTTTCTCCAAACCGTCTCCCATTGCAACCCCGACCCCACCTCCCTGCCACAGCACAGGCTTGCTCTGCCAGCTGCATGGGGCGAGGGCGGAGAGAGCCCCTCAGAGGGGAGTTCCTTTGACCTCCTTCTCCCCTCGCCAAACTTGTCTGCACCCACACCCACCCTTCTCTCTGATGAAGACTACTCCCTCTTCTCCCAGTGCTCAGCCACCCCCGCCTGCTGGTTCTGGAACCTCAAACCAGTAAGGCTCCCCCACTGGCCTCCACCCCAGTCCTCCCAAACGTGTGCTTGTCATCAGCATGGAAACAGGCTGGAGTCTTTCTCATTAAAAATATCCCCCTCAATTCCATCTCCCCTCCTACTCCTTTTCCTCTGCTCCCCTGGTGCTTAACCCCTTTCTCTGTGCGTAGCCCGAGTTTTAGTTCTGTTGAAATAAGAAAGAAGTGGAAATGCCTAGACTCCAAGAAACCTGGTGACCAATCCAAAAGGTTTGTTCTATGTTCCCTCTCTCTGTGACAACCTTACACGATCTGGCTATTACCACACTGGTGTCAGTCTCCTTCCCCGTTCTTTAAAAAAAATATCTAGCCCTGACTGATGTGGCTCAGTGGGTTGGGTGTCATCCCACAAGGTGAAAGGTCGCCAGTTCAATTCCCGGTCAGGGTTTCATGCAGGTCCCTGGTTGGGCACAGGCGAGAGGCAACCAATTGATGTCTCTCTCTCACATCGATGCTCGCTCCTTTTCTCCCTCCCTTCCCCTCTCTCTAAAAATAAATACAATCTTAAAAAAATAGAGTTGACATTTAAAAAATGAATATCTAAAGACAATTGGATCCCCAACCTTTCGGGAGTTGACACAGAGCGTCCCCTGGCACACACCCTGTTTCAAAAGGAGAGCGTCTCCCGGATCTCTCTGAGCCTCTTCTTGGAGCAGATAATTAGCAAAACACCTTCCAATCCTAGTCCCGTTTCCCCACCAAGGCGGGCCCCTCTCTGTTCAGCGACTGACATAATTTTGGGACAAAGTTTTCCCAGAACTTTGGAAACGCTCCATATTCATTTTGTACTGAAGATGTAAACTGTGTCTTTGTGAGAAAAATAAAAACACAGATTTTGGTGGGGCCTGGAATCATAAACAGTTGCACTTTATCTTCTTTCCAGAAAGAGAAGGAAACAATACAGCTGCATGATGGCGTTACGTGGTTTTCAGGCTGTTGGAGGAGTATTTAACTGTGGGGCTCCTGGCCCGTCTCCAAAGCCAAGTTTCTAGAAAGCACCGTCTGTCCTCTGAGCTTTGCTGTCTCGTCTCCTGCAGGCCAACCTCTGTGGTTTCCATCCTCCCACGGCAGCAGCTCTCACCTGGGACCTCACCAACTTCCTGTCACGCCATCAGGGACTCCCTCAGTCCTCACCATTCTCTGCTTCCCACTGCCCCTGGGCATCTGCAGCCTCCTCCTCCTCGAAAGCCTCCCTTTCCCCAGAGTCTGCGGGCAGCTCTGACCCAGGACGTGAGGATAGGAGTGTGTAGGGGGATGAGGTGTGTGATAAGAGTTTAACCTCCATCTTCCACAGAGGGAGGCCAGAAATCTGTAGGTGATGATGAAATGGAAAGAATTCATCAATAATCATATAAGCATATTGTTGAGAATTATAGAAGTTAAGTGCCAAAAGAACTAACCCAAAAATTTGAACTTTGTGGGACTGGATAAGGGGACTGTTGCTATTGAACCAATATTTACTATACAGCTGACCAGATGAAAATCAAATTAGGAAAATAAGTAAAAAAGATCAAATCAGAGCCACTGTGTGTGGGCTAGGAGGGCGACCCGGCCCCGCCCATCCCTGGGTCTTTCACAGCATAACGGGACAGCAGACAGACTGTGGTTTTGAGAAACTCGCAGGAAACACGAGAGAACCACCAAACGCCTTCCACCAGAAACAGCCCCTTGGACAACAATCTGGATCTTTGTGATTCGGGATGGGAGACTTGTGCTGCGTGTAGTCTTCACAAAGAAGCAACGCGGGCATCTCCCCTGTGTGGTCCACTCGGCATTCAGAATGCAGAAGCAGCGGGACTCTGTCGCAGCCTGCAGTGCTGGACACCTCCCCACTGTCATGCCCCCACGCTAGAGAAGCTGTGTCTTTTCGGAATGTTTTCTGCTGGCTGAAGACCAGCCTTCCTGGTCCTGCATTCGCAGAGATGCGAGGAGGAGGGCTTGACAAAGCACGCAGGAAAACGCCCTGGTTCCAGAGCCGTCTCTGACAGTATGTAGAATTTTTCTGACACAATCTTGGCCAGTTTACATCAAGGAAATTGCATATTTTGGGTAGATGCTTCCTGGGCCAAGTTTTTACATTGATTTCCAGCAATGTCAATGCCAGGTATATAATTATAATATTTTTAAATGAAGAAGAGGCTCCATGGAAATGCTAATGCAACATGCTACATTTAGAAAGCCTTTCTGCCTGAATCGTGTAGAACAGGGATGCACTTTTACTATCTTAGTTCACATTTGCATGTGAAATATGGCCTCTTCAAGCCTTAGGAATTCATACATCTACATCTGCAAGAGGGAGCATAACATGTGGGGTCTGCCCTAGGGATTTCCAGGAGCACCTCTTTTGTGGGGTCTCTAGCAGAGGAGAATTTTTTGAGGTGTGTCCCAGGGTTTGTGGTTGATCTGAGAACTTGACACACACAATGCCATCCCCAACAGTGAGCCCTGCCTCCTGCCGACACAGACCACAGGACAGAGGGTAGCTGACCCAGAGGAAATATTCCAGAGGCGGAGCAATCTCCTTCTCTTCCCTGATGGTTTGCAATTGGGACATTTGGGTCAGTCAGGACAGGCACCAAACCTGTTAGGGCCGTGAAAAGACCAGCCACGTCGCAGTCAGTCTGTAGAGACGGGGAGAGAGGAGAAACCAGAGATGCTGGGGAAGCAGAGATGAGAGATCTCATGTCTTTAGAGAGACGGGTTGTCAGGCAGAGACCAAAAGAGGTCAGGAGACAGAGAGCAAGTGACAGAAAGATGGAAGGACAGAGACAGGGGCAAGATAAGGAAATGAAAAAGAGATGACAGAGAGAGAAGAGAAGGGCATAGGCTGAGAGAGAGACAAAGGGACCAGGAGACCGGCCTTGGCTCCCCACATGTCACCCCATGCCCAGGCCAGACTGTCCCCCTCCCTCCTAGGTGCAGAAGCTGGCCCTGCCGTCCTCACCAGGTAAATCACCGTTTTTCCTTAACTTGGTGGGAGGGACTCGGCGGCACAATTGCTGGGTGAGTCAGTGACCGGACAGGGCTTGGAACTGAAGACAGGGCTAGGGCTGCTGCTTTGTGTCTGTTCTGGTCATTTATTTTTATCCTTTTTGAGGAGAGGGGGTATTCAGTACTTTTTTTTTTTGCCCCCCCCCCAAAGGGATTGGAGTTACGCCTGTGAGCCAGTATAATAAAACTCACTAAGCATGTCTCTGGCCAGACAATGATATTTTTCTCCTATCTCCAGTCATCAAGTCAATGCTGCTGTAGAAGCGACAAGTCACTGGATTTTAATTTTTGTCCCCGAGGTATGAAAAGTACTGTCTTCTTTCTTACTGTTCACGAGCTGGGTGATGTGGCCGAAGTGATTGTTCTGGAGCTTCAGGGCGCTGGAACTGAACAGCTGATTTCTGTAGAAATCTGCCTGGTCATCCTTGTGGAGTAAAAACCCCACGACAGCAGACTTTGAGACTGTTGTGCCCACCAGCTTGTAGTGCATAGTAACTACTCAATAATCGCAGTTGGAAAAAAATGGATGTGGGACATACAAACGGGAACATGTGGATATAACCTGGTCCCAGTTGGCAGGAGTGGGAGGAAGGAAAGCAGGGCACCGAGGACCTGGGCTTCAGGGGTCTTGTCCATTTCCAGGTGAGCCCTGGGGGCCCCTTTCCTGCATGTGGCTGGCTGTGACGCTCCCCTGGATGCGACTGAGCCTGCCCTGGGATGCGGAGTCTCAGGAAGAAGGGGGCAGAGCAGGCTCATTTCTCATCTGGCTTATATCAGTGCACAAAAGTTGCCTCCTGGTTGGGAGGGTTGAGCTCACAAGTGTGGGAGCCACAGGGGGTCTGAGAGAGGGACATAGGATGCCTTTTCTCATCATAGTGAGCAGGCGAGGCTGGGCCCCCATTCTGCGGGGGGGTGGGGGGGCAGGCAGTGGGGACGGAGCCCGCCCCAGCTGCACAGAGTGCCCACAGGCTCTGCAGAGACTGTCCCCCAGGTCTCCGCCCCGGGCTAAGGAGCCTGCAGTGTCCCAGAGCTGCAGCTGCTGGGCGAGCTGGCCGGGAACGTCCCAGCAGTGAAGGCAGGAGTGACGACGAGCACTCCCTTTCAGGTGTCCTTTAGTCTTTGCTCTGGCCAAAGGCCCTACAGGCCATTTTCCTGAGTTCCTGGGTCTGATATTTCCTTGAAGGTCTGTCTTCTCCACTTCGGGAGTCCCGGGAGGCTCCCCCGCTTCAGGACTCCTAGTTTTCACTCTGTTGCCTCAGGCAATGACGGTTTTGCCCTGGGAAGTTCAAAGCTGACCTGATTATCAAAATTTTTGAGAGTCATCTGGCTTTGTTTTTTCTGCTTGAAATTTAGAAGTGTTTCTTTTTTCCATCATATTTAGGAATTCCTACAGGATATATCTTAGGTCAGTTTGGCTTCTTATTTTAACTGGTACAGGATGACCCATCTCAGTGCATTATAGTGCCATTTGTTCATTTATTTAACAAATATTAAAGGCTGACTGTGTGCCAGGCACTGTTTTAGGTTCTGGGGAGACAGCAGCAAAGAAGTGAGAAGGGGGAATAACCGAGTTTCGATGACTGATTCTGTTTCACTTGATTTACTCAGAAACGTCAGGAATATTGTCCTCATATTCTGATTTTTTAAAAAAAATATTGTATGTATTTATTTTTAGAGAGGAGAAAGGAGGAAGAAAGAGAAGAAAAGAAACAGCAATGTGTGGTTGTGTCTTGCAAACCCCCTAATGGGGACCTGGCCCGCAACCTAGGCATTCGCCCTGACCGGAATCGAACTGGTGACCCTCTGGTTTGCAGGCCAGCAGCGCTCAATCCACTGAGCCACACCCGCTAGGGAGGGGTTTTTTTCCTCATATTCTATCATCATACTCTATCCTAAGAGTCTGGCATTTTCCCTAGCCTTCCTTTCATCTCTCCATTAATTCCCCCCCTTTGCCACATAGATTTCTCTTGTCTGTCTTCTGTTTAATAATCCAATCCCTGTAGTCCTGTTCATCGAAGCTCCCAGGGACCAGCTAATGTCACGGGGCACTGATTCCCCTGCACTGTCCTTGTCTGATGGCCCTGAGAACAGGTACGAGCTGTCTTCCCTGCCTCAGAGGATAGGGTCACCAACACCTCGGCCCTGCTTTCTGCTTTTACTCCTGTGCTCAGGGGTCAATTTTCTTCCTCAGATTCAGACTTCCTCGCACTTCATGTGTTAATCCAATAAGAGTAAGTGGGTCTTTAAATAAACCACAGTATGTACGTGTTCAAAATGGAATAGCAATAAGAAAGAGGGAAGGAGGAGAAAGGAGGAAAAGGGAGGGGAGAGGATCATTTCCTGTCTCCCTTTGAACTCATTGCCCACCCCACTGGAGCAGAAGTGGACAATGCAAGAGGGCCGAGTTCTCTGGGGGCCTAGGGTCCCACGCACCCCTTGCATTGTGGGCATCGCATCCTACGGGAGTGAGGCTCTAATGTCGAAGAACATGTGTTTTTCCTGTAAGACTCAGAAGGCAGACCAAGTACTTCATCTGGTGCTCAACCAAAGAAACAGCCATCTGTTCCCACTTGGAAAGCAAAATTGGCTGAACTGGAGTTTTTAGAGGAGGTAGGGTAGGGTAGAGAAATCTGGGGGTCATTTAAGGGATGTTCATGAATAACTCTGACACCAGGGTGTGAAAACTCTATGGAGACTTCAGAGTCCGATCCTCAGGGAAGCGGTGCTCCCACGGGTCTAGACTCGCAATCCCCAAGTCTCAGATGCAACAGCCCCTTCTGGTCTACTCAAGTGGGGCGGATATCTCTCCCCAGAGCCCCCAGTTTATAGGTCCCCTGCAACTTAGGGCTTAGCACAAAGAGATGAGATGAGCCAATGAGATTCCTCCTCTCTGGAATCTGAAATTGGGAACAGCCAAAAAATGAGACAGTTTATCCATGGGAACAGAGGCTTGGAAGTCACACACTGTCATTTCCCCAGTTCCCTACCGGTTCCCCAGGTAAGCCGTGTCAGCGTCAGGGGGCCTTCATGGACACACTGCATTAACTTAGCCTTTGGCAGGCACTGTTTTTAGGTGCTGAAGCTACAGGGCTGAACACGATCCCTGTCCACAATGTGCTTACGCAGAACGGTGCTCTAGCAAGCAATAATAAAGGCATGAGCAATAAATAAATACAGGAGCAAGAGAATGGCAGAGAGCCCTAACTTCTGGAGTGAAGCCATGAACTCTTCTCACAAGCTGCTGGTTTCCTGCTTTCCGGGAGATTTTATGAGTCCCCTGATGTACTCGATCAATTCCTCTTCAGCTTAAACCAGCAAGAGCAGTCTGGCCTGTAAGCAAGGACTCGTGCCGTCCTGAGGTCGGTGCTGGGAGGAAGGGCACGCACAGCGGTGGGAGCGGCATCTCCGGAGGCAGTGTAGTGTGGTGTCGGTGCTGACTGTGTGTGGCAAACCGTAACATGTAGCTGTGTCATCATCATTCACGTGGTGTTCGTACATTTGTAACGTGGGAGAGAGTGACAGGCAGGGGTGGGGACTATTTTTTGACGAGCTGCTCAGGGAAGCCTGCCGGGGGTGACATTCGAGCTGAGACCTGCGAGATGAGAAGGAAGCAGCCACAGAAGGGTCTGCGTGAGGGGACTGCAGGCAGAGGGAGCAGACTATATAAAGGATGGACCCGGGATGTTGAGGAACAGGTGGAAGGTTGTTCTGTTTGCAGTTTACTGCGAGTCGGGAAGAGGGACGTGATGAGATTGGAAAGCAGGCGGGGGCCAGTTCACGCCAGGTCTTTGGGCCAAGGCCAGGCATTTGCACTGTATCCTGACGGTAGTGGGAAGTCATGATTCATTGACTGACCCTCACCTCCTGGTATTTATACCCATGTTGCCGTTCCCACCCAGAAGACGGCTGGATTGTATGACCACCAGTGGGCTGCAGAAATGAGAGGGTGTGACCCTGTCTTGCTCTGTCAGAGAGCTCCCTCTGGGGAAGCTGGCTGCCATGTTGCGAGGACGCTCAGGCAGCCCCACGGGGAGGCCTGCTGGTGAGGCCCGAAGGCCTCTTGCCCACAGCCTTGTGATGACACATCTCAGAAGTGGTTCTTCCCGCCCCGTTAAAGCCTTCAAAGGATTCCAACTCCAGCTGACATCTCCACTACAGCTTCATGAGAGACCCTGAGCCAGAACCACCCAGCTAAGCAGCTTCGAATTCCTGACCCCTCAGTGTGTGACATCATAAATGTTTGCTGTCCCGAGCCACTGAGTTTTGGGGTAATTTGCTCCCTCTATCCGCTGTGTACAGCCGGTGTCTGTTTTGCTTGGCGGGTGCCCATGCCTTATATTTTGACTACCAGTAGGAGTGACAACACAGGAGGAGTCATGAATGAGACCAAGTGGTGGAGGCGGACAGAGAAGCTGCGCCCTGGGAGGCTGAGTCACCCGTGCTTGCTGGCAGAGGACCGAGCACAGATCTGCAGCCCAGCCTGAGGACAGTCGGGACTCCTCCTGGATCCGGGCCGTTCTGGGCTGGCAGGTTTACAGTGTCCTCACTGGAAGTGCCCCATGACTTCGCATGATACAGGTAAGCGCTCCTCCTCATTCTGAACCTGATGTCAGAGGACTGGGCAGAGTGCTCGGCCTAGAAATGGGCACAGGGTATGGGCCGGTGGCAGACACAGCCTTCATTCTGCTCTTCCGTGCAGTTATGGCCCCATGCTCACCCCACATCTGCCTCCCCAGCCCGCTGGGTGGGACTGTATGAAGGGAATGCATTCCTTCATCTCTTTCCTGAGGTGGGGCTGGGTCACACGGAGCCCTGGGCCTCCTTTTGGGTTCTGCCTGTGCCTGAGAGTCCGTTTGGGTTGATTTCAAGGACAGGAGGTGACGGAATTTCAGCTCACTCTAATATTTTGCTGAAAAGCAGGTATGTAGCATTTCCCCCCGTTTTTGGCATTAATTTAAAAAATACTTCTCTGATTATTTCAATGTCCTCCAGTTCTTCTCTAATACAAATTGCCCTGTGACAATTGCTCACATATCCCTGTGCCGTGGACCAGGCCTTTCCAAAGGAAAGGTTCCTAGAAGCCTGTCTGCAGATTTCCATAGGTGCTTCCAATGGCCCTGCAAGACTCCACCAGCACGTACCGCTGACAGCTCACGGGAGCACTCGTTCCTCTGCCGACACCGGATGGACATCATCCGCTGTGAAATGTGCACTTCTTGGATCCACAGTGAGCAGAGGTACCGTTTCTCAGCTGGAGGCCATTCTAATTTTTGCTCCCGTGAATCTCCTGGTTTTGTCCTCTGACTACGCACTGGAACAATAAAGCTTTAGCCTTTGGTGGGAAGGGACTCTTCGTATTTGGGGTTATTATGCATGTTGTACCCATTCGGTCACTTGTCTTGTACCTTTGATATGGTCTCTAGTCCTACTGATGTTGTCAATGTTTGAGGTCCAATCTGTCCATTTTTTCAGATTTAAGGTTTCTAGGTTTTGTGTCTTGCTTAGTTAGGTTTTCCCATTTCGTGTATAAAAAATATTATATCATATTTTCCTCCAGTACCTTAAGAATTCTGTTTGGTAGCGAATGGCAGACTGTCCTCCGGAAAGTTTGCACCAATGCACACCCCGCAGCCATGTACGAGCCCTGCCCCCTACACCCTCCCAGCCCTGTGAACCCGAAATGTTTTCACATCTTCGCCAGAAGTGAACTGCGTGTGTCTTGTTGTCTTACTTAGCATTTCTTTAGTTGTGAGTGAGATCCAGAATCTTCACACGGGCACCAGTTACTTGTATTTCTTTCTCTGTGAGCTTCCTGACACTGTTTTGGCCCCATTTTTCCTGTTGGCTGTTGGTCTTTACCTTATTGATAAAGGATTCATTGTTTATGAAGGAAATGAGCCCTGGGCCCTGCCCCTGTGTGGTAAATGAGTTCCTCGAGTTTGTCCTGATCTCCCTGCTGTCTGCTAGTCCTGCTTCGCTGGTGTGTGGTGCCGTGGGAGGAGCAAGCCCTCCCCACATGTCACCGGACCCCGGACCCCCCTCTGTGGGGGGCCCCCCTCCGCCCCCCGCACTGGGCAGGTCCTTGAGGCTGGCCCCTCTCTTACAGGCGTCTTCTTCTGAGCATTTCTGCTTAGACTTTTACCTTCGGTTCAATCCCATCTATTGGCCTTTAACTTTCCTGCATCCCTTATTCTCATAACTTCTGACCATGAGGATATCCCTTTGTAGTTTCTAGCTCCATCAGAGATTTTTTAAACACATTTTTTGGGTTGTGTTCAGGGGGCTAGGTAGGAATGGTAGTTGGAGCAAGGGCTGAAGCTGCCATCTTGAGGTAATCTCTCCACCATTAGTTCTTACGTAACCACAAAACTGATTCCTCTTATTGTTCCTTGTGGTTTTAAATTTGATTTCCTTCAAGCTCTCGAGCCTAGAATCATGTCCTTTTCAAATAGTGATCATTTTGCCAAAGACATTTTAACCACCTCACACTGGAGAGCCACCTCGCATTCACACAAACTCGATGACCCGGCAGGAATTTTTTAATTGAAGAAACAAAAAATCAACTTCTAGGTGAGAAGCTGCTGGTCAGCGTGTCCTGGGTTGGGTGCCCAAAATGGGATCCACAAGGCAGTGGGAGAACGAGGAGGGGCTCTTGACAGGCAACAGCCCCCTCTCCAGGTAGCATTAGTCCCAGGTGTGGCTTCCTTGGCAGTCACTTATTTACCTTAATATTTGTTATCAGCAGATGTAACAACATTTATGGCTCCGTCAGAGGCATCTCAGGCTTCCCCAAAACTGTGCCCACTGGGTCCTCCAAGCTGGGGACTCTGGGTGGCCTCTCGTTCTTTCCTCGTGCTCTTTCTCGGTTTCTGCTCCACCCTTTCCCCTCTTCTTATCTGATCCTTTCAGAGTCTAATTCTCTTGCGCATCCCCACCCTCATCCTTCCTGTTTCCATGCCTTCCCCGGTGTGTTCCACAGAGTGTCAGACTCACAAGATGGTCCCCACAAAAGGAGTCAGGGGTCAAACAAGTTTGAGAGATGCTGACTACCATGTCAACCTCTTGGAAGTGGGTTGGCACCTTAAAGCCTCAGGGATGCCCTTTGATGAAGACATCCTTTCACTGCGTTTCAGCAGCTGGTGCCCAGACCTGCAGTGGCTGTCAGGGCCCTTGGTGGGAAGTGGTCAAACAGCACTGTTTGCAGTGGCAAGAGGCATATGATGGTATAACACTGGAAGTTCCCCAGAGCTTGGCCAAAGAAATCTATCTTCAAAAAGAACCTGTGGCTCAGTGGGTTGGGAGTCATCCCACAAAGCAAAAGGTTACTAGTTCAATTCCCGGTCAGGGCACATGACTGGGTTGCGGGTTGGGTCCCTGGTTGGGGCGCATTCAAGAGGCAACCAATTGATGTTTCTATCTCATGTCACTCCCTCTCTTTCCCCCTCCCTTCCCCTCTCTCTAGAAATAAAGAAATAACATCTGAAAGAAAGAAAGGAGGAAAGAAAACCTGGAACAAAAAGTGCCATGCTTCACCAGCTACCAGCTGACACTGCCTGATCCAAGAGAGACAGAGCTACAGAGACAGGAGCCCAGACGCAGGCAGCCCTGCAGGCCGGGCAGGGACCGAGCTGCTGTGGCTCCCAGGCTACTCCCAGGAAGTTCAGACTTTGGAAGCTGCTGAAGCAAGTCTTGGCCTCAGGGGCTTAGAGAGGAAATCAGCAGGTAGCCCACTGACTCAGAGGAGCTGCTGGCTGGGAATGGCCAGGCTCTTGATGGCAGAACAGTGGCCACTCAGGGGCCCAGCCCGGAACCTTCTCTCTAGGCCACTGACACTAAGGTGGCTCAGGGTCAACAGCCCCCAGACTCTATGTGTCTCCCATTCAAACTTCAAATTGCTGGGGAAAAAGTATCCAATTGGCCAAGTGCATGAAGCCGGCATGGCAGGGGATGGGGTCTGTGCCCAAGTGGCCTCCAGCATGCATGACACTGCTTGCAGCCAGTAAAACCGGCCCCTTGGAGTGTGAAGGGCTTGATGGAGGGAAAGGAAGCCCCTACAGAAAAATCACTTAGGGAAGATTCAGTGCTTGCAAGTACTTATTCACCTGCCGGGCTTCAAGCAGGTCAGTGAGCATCATTCAAGGGTGGCCTGAGGCTCCTGAACCAGGAACCTGGTGCACCAGAAGCCCCGGGGAAGCTGCTGGTGCCCTGGCCAGACTGGTTAGCTACTCCAGCTCCTTAGCAGGAGGGTGGGGCTCAGACAAATCCTTCTGTTGTGTTTCACAGGTCTACCAATATCAAATATTCATTTAATAAAAAGAGTAACAGTGAAAATGATAGCAAATGTAGGAAGTACTTACTAGGGTCAGGCACAACCTAATGCAGTGGGTCTCATCACCCCATTTCATAAAGAAACTGAGGCACACAAAGGTCACCGACTTGTCCCGGCTTCACAAAGGGCCGAGGCCAGATTTAAACCTGGGTCCCTGTAACTCCACAACCTACACACTTGTACCCTAAGCAATACCGCCTCTACACCTCATTCCTATTCACAGGCTAAACCTGGGTCCCTGTTCACGTCTGTTGTCCTGGAACAATTGTTAACGGGGCCTCCTTTCACTCTCAGAAGTATCCTGCTTTGGATGATAAATTATAAGGAAACTAGGCCAGGTTGAACCTAGGTTATTAAGACAGGATGCTGGTGGCTGCCCCTCACTACCCCAGACCCTGGCTAGTGCTGCTCTCCCTGGCGGGTCTGTGTGAGGTCAGGGAGCCAGCCCCGTCGCCTGGGCACTCTGTGAGTCAGCTCCCTGAGATTCCACACTCCAAGGCTCTTGGTTTGTGTTTGGACAAAGAGCTCAGTGCTCTCCCTGCTCCCAGTCCCCTACTGTACTTACCAGGGCCTGTCTGCACACATTAGCCTGGCTATGAGAGCAGCTGCTGGGGTCCCCGGTGCTCCCAGGTAGGGGCGCCTGTGCCTGAGTGTCCTCCCTAGTGGTGGGTCCTGAAGCTTAGGGCTTTCGAGCCTTCTTGTCCAAACTTGCAGGTGAGTCCTGAAAGCAGAGGCCTTGGGCTCTCCACTCGGACTGGGCTGTCCTGGAGAGAGGACAGATGGAAAGGATGATGTTGGGTGCCTTTTAGTTGGGCGCTGAGGAGTCAGAATTGAATCAGACAGTCTTTGCCTGAAATTGCTCATTGGCCTGAGGGAAGGCAGACTCTATAGCAACACTAGCCTTAGAGTTAAGAAAGCTATGGGAACAACATGCAACTCAAAACCAAAAAGGAAACCAACAGAGGTTATCAGTCAGTTATTGCCACAATAATGCTACAGGACAAATGACCCCGTAGTCCATGGCTCGGTGTTACGAGCATTTATTTCCAGCTCACATGTCTGCTGATTCACTGGGACAGCTCTGGCAATTTAAGCGAGGCCTGCCTGATGGCTGGTGGGCATGGGTGTGAGGCGTGCCTTGTCCCTGGTGCTGCTGGAACCAGAGGCTACACAGTGGGGAAGCTGTGCCTGTGGCAATGGCGGAAGCCCAAGGGGACTGGCTCTGCCATCCAGCGCAAGACCAGGCTTCGTTCCAGGTCTCATCTCCAAACAAAAACCTCACTGGCCAGAGCAAGTCATGGGGCACAGCCCAAGGGCAAAGGGTCTTGGGTGTCTACCGCTCCCACAGACTACGGGAGAGGAAGGAAGTATCAATGCTCACCAAACAACAGTCCACACCTCACAGAAGGCTTCACAGAGGAGGCGTCACCGGACCTGGGACCTGAAGGAGACGTCGGGTTTCTCCAAGTGAAGATGAGACAGGGCACTGCCCTCGAAGGGGTGAAATGGGGGGTGGGGTTCTTAGAGTAGTGGAGGGGGGCAGTCATAGAGGTCCCCTGAGCTAGAGACCTGGTATGTCCTTCCTTTGAACACGCGACTCTCCCAGTGCCTCACCCTAGTCATTTTATTTCCAAATTCTAAAACGTCAACTCCGTGTCCCCAAACACAAGTTTAAGACTCAGTTTCCAGCAAGGAGTCACCTTGTCCCTACACTGCGGATTTGTGCCAGACCACAGCCCACCCACCCACCCCTACTTTGGGGTTCGGGCCTCCCACCTGACAGCACAGGAGGTGCACCCCTGTAGTTGTTACAGCCCTTCTTGAATAGGCCTATTGAGGATGGAGTCAAGGTGGCCACAAGGTGAGTCAAAATAAAGGACTCGGGGATGGAGGGCCAGGAAAGCCATTCTGCAGGGGCTGGTGGTGAGTAGGGGACCCCCCAGCCCTGCACACAAGGAGCTGGGGCCGAACAATGGAGGGAAGGATGGCTATGGGACAGGATGCAAACAGCACAAAAACTGACAATGGACAAATGAGAACTCACAGCGCGGGGAGCAGGGCGGGAGATAGGAAGTGGGTGAGCTCATTTCCTCATCCTACACCGCAGGCTGACTAGAGATGCCATCTACAGTTGAAAACAGGTTTAAAGAATGAATCCAGCTCCTTGGTATTTTTTCTTTCCTTTCAGAGAAATAATGAAGAAGCACAATTACTTGCAGTTTGGCAATTTCTAGGTACACTTAGGCTTTCTTTTTTGTTCTGCTAAATTCAAGTACTTTTTTCAAAGACAGCATGTATTTGTCTTTTTTTTTTTTTTGTAAAAATTTCCATCTATCTACCTGCCCCTTTCCCTGAATACACAAGGAAAGAGGTGCTTCCATCACTTCTCAACTCTTCAGTGTTACGTGAATTTCTTAGGATGAGTATGCTCTACTGCTATAAAAGCAAAGCCTTTAAAAAATTTCTGGAAGAGAAATTCCTTTGCTCCTTAGCTGGCACCTCTCACCCTAGCATCCTGCTCCCAGGGCTGGCTCACCGCCCGCCGTGGGAAGGGTGCGTGGTGCCCCACTGGTTCAGCCCTGGGCACTGAGCTTCTCTGGGCCTGCGTCCTCACCCTGGAGCCCAAGAAGTCAGCCTGCCTCCGCCTGCTTCCGCCTGCCTCCCAGGTCGCAGTGAGGCCTGTGCGATGGGATGCTTCGTTGTCCTCAGGGGACTGGGCACTACGGAGGCTCATCTACATCGTGCCATCAGAGGACGCAATTCTGGCCAACACCAGGGCCAACCCCGTCCAAAGGTCCAAAGGTCCAAAGGCTCCTCCATCAAGAGGGCCAGGTAGCTCTGTCTGGATATTTTGAGCCCTGACAGCCACTCTTATGGTCTCAGCTCCATCTAGTGTCCACATAAGGGCACAGTCACATATAGGGTGCGGCAAAAGTAGGTTTACAGTTGCTTATATGGAAAATAATACAATCATTAGTAAATAATAGTACAATAAACTATTTCATGTACTCACAACTGTAAACCTACTTACTGCACAACCCTGAATTCCACACTCGTAGAAGGTGCAGGACTCATTAAGCAAACAGGACCCAAACAAGATCGATGTAAGACATTCCTCCCCTGCTGAGACTAGGTGCTTCAAAGCATGCATTATACAAAGTTAGCATTTCTATTGATTTGTGCATCCTGTCTTTGAAAGAACATACTCAAGAGTATTCAAGTGACAAATAATACTGACAATAACTGACCCTGAGGAGCTGTGCCCTGCCCCCCATGGCCAGGAGGACAAGTGAGGGCCTTCAGGGGAAGTGCAGAGTGCACCCGGGGGTCAGGAAAGGGCTGAGCAGGGCTCCTGACAGGGAACGGCCGAGGGCCAGGACAGGAGGAGGGCTGGTGAGGGGTTCGTAAAGGCCACTGACCCAGAGGACTAGACCTGGGAAGGGAGGGAAGCCGGGAGAGGGTGGACAGGCAGAGAGAAGAAGGGACAAGGGACAGATTCTCAGTGGCGTCAATGGACAGGGTATGTGTGGACCAAAGCAGAAACTCAGGAACTCGGGGCCAGAGCCAGGATTTCTGAGTAAGATTTCAGAAGAGTCACCTTTATGACAAACTCTGGGTGTGGCTGCCGAGGTGGGTCTCTGAGGACGCTGGCTATTGGATGGGCCAGGTCCTGAGCCCTGCTGGGACACGAGGCAGGAGAGGAAGATGGGGCTAAAGGCAAGCGCAGGACCCGGAGGGCCTGTGGCCTGACCTGAACCTCTGCAGGGGAGGGGTGTCAGAGGAGGGCAGGAGCAGGGTCTGGGGGGTGCGGTAGTGGGAGCAGAACACTGAGGCGCTGCCAGGACACCCTCTGTCCTTGGTACTCACAGCTTCAAAGGACCCTCGAGCCCTACTCCTTTCTGAGCTTCTCCCTGGAGTGGACGCATCATAAGCAGGTCGGGGCAGGGCCTGCCAAGCCAAGGACCAGAAGTCCCTAACTGCAGGCTGAGCTGCACGGGAGGTGGCGAGAGAGAAAGGCTTTCCCTCAATTCATCTCCTCCGAGGCGAGGCTGAAGAAAAACACCAAATGCAGATACAACCTCATTGTGCTTTTAATTACGAAAGATGTAACATGATGCATTATAAAACTTGGAAGCTACTTTATACAAATTCCAATCTTTAAATATTGTTTAACAAGGGGCCTGGGAACTAGGACACTGGCTGATTAGTTGCTGGGACGGTTCCATCACGAGCAACGTGGACTCACTCAGGACCGTCTGTGCATGAATTCTAAGAGCCGGCGAGAGTCAGAACTGGAAGTGTCTCAGATACGCAAACAGATGGGAATACATAATGCTCAGCTCAGGTAATGTAGAGTAGACTGAGGAGAAAGGAAACAGGACAAAGGGGAATTTATGTTCATCTTGACATGATCAAGAAAATTTTCTCCTAACACCTTAAGTTCTAAAAACCACAACCATACAGAAAGAAAAGACTGGCAACACGGACAGGCTTTAGTTCTATGCTGTTTAACTGCTAGTAAGTGAGTAGTACAGCCATTGATTTCTTGTAACAATTCTAAATATTGCAAAATATTTCGTATGCAGCCACTTCAGGTGCTGAGGGTCACACCTGGTTTGTTTTAAAGGCACCAGTGAGTGCAGACTTATCCGCCGTACGGTCACAGCAGCGACCTGTGCTGGACACCAGGTAAGCAAAGTGGGTTGTGCAATGCCCAAGACCTTTTCACAGGAAAAGATCGGACTGATGGACCTAAGGATAAATTTAATCCAGTGCTAAACCTCACTGTCATTCTTATATTCCCCCAAACAGGTCACTGTTCTGGGGAGCCCCCACGCCAGGAGATGCCTGGAGAAAGGCCCCAGGCAGCACAGGTCTGTGAGGTGGGGCCGCCCTGCAGGCAGAGTGAGCTGGGACGCCCACACGGGTGACCCTGTGCGTAAGGCACAGTGCAGAGAGTGAATGATGCTGGGATCTCCACTCTTCATAAACATCTAACATCAGCACCACGCCCTGTCTGAAAGGCCAGACCAGAGGTCGGGGGCCTAGGACACAGGAAAGGCAACACGTGGCTGGCTTCCTTCGGCACACTGGGGTGCTGTGTACCATTAGAAGGAAAGGCCCTTTACTTTGACAGTCGCTCCCCACACCCTTCTGAGGTGTTTGAGTATAAAGGGATCTGAAAGTTCAACTGGAATAAAGCTGAAAGGGGGAGGCCAAAGTTCCCTGCCTGGGCCAGCACTCAGCAAGGAGGACTCTGGTTTGGTTTCCTAATCCCACAGTGGGGGCTGGGGGCTGACACGAAGCAGGAAGACATGGGTTCCACAGTGAGAGGTGGAGTGGTACACCATCAGGGCTCTTGGAAAGGAAGGAGCGCAGGCAAGCCCCTGCAGATCGAAGAGGAATAGGACCATTCTGAAATGGTCAGGAGAGGTTAGCAGTCCAGGGCCCGTAACAGACTCCTCCTGCCATAAGGTACACAAGTGTCAGGTTTGGACCTGCATGGCACGTCCCTGCTGCTTTGGGCTGGAAGCAGCCTAGAGACCTTCAGGGAGGGACACTCCTGGTATCTCCTGGAAGGGCAGTGGCTGTACAGGCAAAGATTCCGGGATGTTTCACCTCTCCTTCAGCGGCCCTGTCCTCCCCACCTAGTCTCCCATGCCCGAATTCTGCCCAGACCCCTCCCCAGGGGTCCCCAGCAGGCCCCGCCCCCTCGGCCCCCTTTAAATCCACCTGTCAGGCTTCTGGTCAGGGGCTGGCCTAGCCTAAGTTAGAGGGGGCAGGCAGTGGTAGAAATATGGTAATCCTATTTTGTGCTAAGATATTAATAACTACTGATAATTTCATGACTCAGGCCTTCATTTTACTACAGAATTTCTTCCACTTCAAAGAATGAATGTCTACTTTAAAGCAATTTAGAGCAAAATTATGGATCTGAGAGGGAAGCACTTTGAGGTGGGGTCTTCCAAGACCCCTGAGGCCCCTGGGAGGCCTCTGCACGCTCAGCCATGCTGGGCGCCCTCGGGAGACGGTTTGCACCTACCTGCTGTGGCTCACAGCCCAAGGAGGACAGGTAGGTGCCCGTCTAACGGTGGGTTTGGTCACCTAGTGTTAAAAGCATATTAAAGTGCATGCTTGACTTAACCACAGGCACAAGTGTCTGAAAAGCTACAGCTCTGAGAAGATTTGGCAAGGAATAGGGAGAGCTAAAGATTAGACTGCCTCACAGCAGGCAGATTCACTCATTCACGCACCCCTCCACGCATTTTCTCACATGTCCATCCACGTGTACATTCGCTCACGCATTCAACATGCTGTGACAGAGCAGCTGTTCAGGGCCAGGCACTTGTCAGTGCTGGGGCTTCAATGGAGAATAAGGCACAGCCCCTGCCCGCCCTCAAGGGGCTTAGGGTCCAGGGGAGTTAACACTCCCATTCCACAGAGAAAGAGCTTCACTCTGCTGCTGCTCAGCTGATGGCTGAGTCTGAGTCAAACCTCCAGCCGTTCCCTCCAGGTGGTACGTCCAGAAGGAGGCCTCCGCACATCTGGGGCAGTCCAGAGCGGGTCTGAAGAACGCAGTGTGTCTGTGAAATGCCTTCAGGCCCCCTTCTTTCTTCCACAGTCACCAAGAAGCACTGTTCTTTCTCTTCAGGCTCATCCATTAGCACAGGACTTTTCTTCAGTGACTGAATAAAATAGTCTTCCTTTTCCCCTTATCCATAGGAAAAGGTGAACTGAAGCAGCAGAAAAGAGATTACAACTGGGAAGAAAACAAATGACCATTCTGCTTGCTTAACTGAAGTCTGTTCTGGGACTCGTGGTGCAAATTCTTCTTCATATTAGAATTAAGGCATCTGAGGGCGAGGGCGCAGTGGCTTGGTTCTCTGTGCTGCCCTGAACCCCCTGCCATGAGCTGGCAGGCGCCCAGCCGTGACAGCGAGGTCAGAGAAGGCCCATGGTGCTGTGGTACCGTTGCTCAACACTGAGCCCACTCCCGAAGGCCTATGGCCCTAACTGCTGCCCACAGCAGCCAGGTCCCATCTTCAGTGTTGAGTGAGATCAGCGGTTCCGAGCACCCCACAGTGCTGCTGGGCCCTGCAGTTCATGGTCTTCGCTACTTTTACACACTGACCAATTAGACAGTGAACAAAAAGATGTGATGGTTACTGTAATCACCACCCCTTTGGAAACTGAGTCAGCCTGCCTACGGCCACCGAACAGGTGCCACAGGCCTGAGAGGCAGTGCATAGCTCCGCGGTCTGGAATAAGCCACAGTATACGAGAATGGGCCTCGGTAGAAAGCCAGGAGCCATGGAATCAGTTCTTTCCGTGTCAGAAGCCCGAGATAACTAAAGCCCAGGGTGTATTTGGCTCCACTGTATTCCGTTTTATTTTAGCTGTTTCAGATATAAGTTCTATTGTTCTGTTCTACTCTGTTCACAGTCGGTCAGCTCGAAAAGTCTCTTCAACAGTGGGGTCAAGCAGGCCCATACTGGGGTCACTTAGCATGTTGAGTCCATCCAGGCTCAGGGGTTCAATCTGGAGATCTTCTTCCAATGGAAATGGAGTGTCAGTGTCCACATTCAGGCTGACCTCAGGCATGACCGCCAGTGCACCGCTGAGGTCTTTGAAGAGGCTGGAATTGGAGTCTTCTGCAAGAAGCAGACAACAGGGCAGGTTAGGAGGTGTGAGGGCCCCGGGCTATAGCACAACTGATGGCATCCCCACACACCAGCCAAGACAGTGGTCATTGTGTCTCAACCACTTCCAGGCCTACAGTTCTGCTCTGCAATTCATGTGCCTTCCGGTCGGTTCCCCAACTCCCAATTTCTGCAGGCTTTCTCCATCTGAACTGTTGCCAATCACTTAAAACTAAGCCCTTCAGAAAACGCTCACTGCCTCGAAATCTCTGGGCTGGACACCTGCAACCCGACGAGGAAAAGCTGAGCTGGGGAACTTCCATTTTTCGCTTTATCTAATGTTGTTGTTCAAACTATCTTATGATGGAATCTGTGAAAACACAGCAAAATAACTACAGTGAAGAAGGTGAGGGCTGGCTCACACTTACCTGTCAAGGCATTGCTTGGGAAATTCCCGCAGTTGGAATACAGGTTTGGTCTTGAATGAAATGAATCCTGTGGTT
The DNA here is from genome assembly GCF_022682495.2 of Desmodus rotundus. NCBI lineage: Eukaryota > Metazoa > Chordata > Mammalia > Chiroptera > Phyllostomidae > Desmodus > Desmodus rotundus. The sequence continues at coordinate 35,519,090 of NC_071396.1, forward strand.
CTTGAGGACCTGGCTGCACCAAGGGCACCTGGAAACACCGAAGGTTACGTGTGAGGAGCAACCTCTACTTCCGAGGGGGGAATGATGCAACAGGTTCCCAAAGCCAGCCCGACTGAAAACCATCTTTCAGTCCCTTCCTGCGGGATCCCAGAGTGCTGTGCGGTCGTGGGAACCTACTCTGCAGAAAATGTTTCTTGGGCAGGTGGATGCTGGTGTGGATGCAGGGGCCCCACTCACACTCTGCCTGACCCACTAGGCCACCAGAGGAGACACTAACAGCTGTGGCTTCTGTGCCCCTCAGGTCTCAGACCCGCTGCTCCTCAGTCACACTGAGGCCTGTGGAAACTGCCACCTGCGGGAACCCTGTCACAGCTCCCCGAGGAGGACCAAAGAACTGATGCAGCCAGCAGGCTCTTTGGTTTCCAGAAAAATGAGAAAGTGGAGCCCTTTTTCTCACACTCGGAGGAGAAGCCTCAGGCAAGCCCCTCCCAGTCTGTGAGAAAGCCTCTATGAAAACTGGTAAGAACTGAGGCCTACCTTAGGTGCCTTTCCAGAAATTAATGTTCCAAACTGCTTTTAAAAATCTCTCAATGGTAGGAGTTTCCATGATTTTTCTGGGAGACACTGACCCACTGAGACTAACATGGCTTCTCCAGACACCAGGGGGCAGGGCTACTGCTTCCTACCCTGAGGCTTCCCCATAGCCTCCTCGGGAAATAGGTCTTTATTTATTTCACTGTTATTTAAGTTCTGGAAAGTGCTCCTTCTGTCCTTAATCCATCCTAGAACCCAGTCATACTTATTAAACATTCTAAAATCTACGGATATTAAAAATGGTCAGTGTTACAGAAAAATTAAAAAGCAAAAGGAAATGGTGGAGTGAAAATATCTTAGGGAAAGGCCTCTGCCCACCACGACCAAGCCTTCCTGGGAGGCGGCACACGTGTGGGGCACCGCAGCTAGGCCTGCGGGCTCAGCCCCTGCCCATGGCTCAGTCTCCTCCACAGACAGCTGAGTCGACTGCTACGGTCCCGCCAGTGTGAAGGACTCTATGGCTCGGTGACCAGAGTGTCCTCAGGAGGCTTCCGTCCCTTGTTCAAACAGACCCTGAGGCAGGACACAAAGGCAGCCAACACTGGCACATTAGGGCTGGGGGAGATTCCAGCTTCTCCTAGCCACCAGGCACGTCTGCAGTCAGAGCAGGCCAGCGCCTGGTCTGCTTGCTGTGGGCCCCACACACTGACCGGCTCCTGCCCTGAGAGGGGCGGGCCCTTTAGGGCGGTCACTCACCTGCTGAATAAAGGCTGGGCCTGGTCTCAAGGACTGCTGGTCAAAGCTCACATCTGGGAAGAAGTTGGTCAAAGCAGAACCCTTCAGGGAATAAGGAGGGGATCATTTAGTTTGGAACTAAAGGCAAAGCAGGCACTCCCTCCACACCAGCGCTCCCGCTGGGACGCACCTGGTCCCCCAGGAGCTGGAAGTCTGGCTGCGGCAGTGATGAGGCTGCCTGTGGCTGCTGAGCAGGGGGCTCCTGGATGCAGGGCTGCTGCAGGAGAGGCTGGGGGAGCTGCTGGGATGTGGGGTAAGGGGGTGGTGGGGGCCTTTGAGTTTGTGCTTCCATTGGCAGGAAGGAAAGTGGGCTTCGATCAGAGGACACCATCTGAAAAACAGTCATTAATTAGCTTAGCTTCTGAGTTTCTGGTAGTAGGTCCTCTAAGATTAGGAGATGGTCTTCACCACGGCATTCTGTGCTGTGCTCTGAGGAGACTATTTATTTCTGCTTCTTCAAAGCACATCTCAAATCTCCCCTCCCCCCAAAGCGTTTCCCCTTCCACAACAATTTCTTTTGTCCTGAAAAACAAAACAAAACAAAAAAACCCCAGCCAATTTAGCAGTTTCCTCTCAGATTTGTAAGTAAAAACCATGGTTTTTATTTTTTTATTTCTAAAGACATAATTTCTGGTTAAAGATGGAAGATTGAAAAAAAGTATTTAGCTCTATGGTCTCCCAAAATTCTACTAAAAACACTAAAACAACATTAAGCAACAGTAAACATTCATAAACAATATTAAAACAGTAACAATAAAATGAATAAACAACACAAGGACAAAAATAATAGGAGAGAAGAAAATGGCAACAAAATCTGGGACATGAAAAGGAGACAGACAAGAAGTGACTGGAGTGGCTGAGCTGAGAAGGCCAAGTGCTACGCTGGCAGCGGGGAAACCAAGGCCCAACCTGATTTCCATCACAGGGTCCTGAAGGCGGCTGCACAGAGGCGGCAGCGGGTAAAGACAGAGCTGAGGCTGGGAGGGTCTTGCCAAAGTTTAGGTGAGAAGCACTTAGGCTTCTGGGCCCTGGCTGGCGGGAGCCTGGAGGGTTCTGTTCCGGAGGGAGGGCAGCGGAGGGTCTTTGGACAGGGCATGCCCGACCCCTGAAGGGGGGCACGCTACTGAAAATGCCGTTCTTGAGAGCTCGCTATGGAACTTCAGCCCTCCCTCCACCTTTCTTTCCAACTCAGTGCTCAGGGAAAGAAAGTGCCACAGAAATAATTAAAGAAAATTTCCCAGAAACGAAGGATATGAATTTCTAGATTGAAGAAAGCCACCAAATACCCAGACTCATGTCAAGCCATGTTATCCTGAAGTTTCAGAAAACTGGGGACAGAAAGAAGATGATCCTATAAACTTCCAGAGAGGCGAAGAAAAGATCTCATTCATAGTGTTAAGAATCAGAAAGAAATTGGATTTCTCAATAGCACCTCTAGAAACTAAAAGGGCAATGGATTAATAATGTCAATATTTCAAGAGAAATTATTTCTAATTTAATATTCTATATTCAGCCAATTATTAATGAAATGCTGGGTAGAATAAAGACACATTTGAATGTTGCCATGTTAGCTGTACTGAGAGAAGATTACTCAATTCTGAGAGTTTGGGATTTAATTCATAATACAGACATAGAAAACCAGACTTAACAAAGTAAGACATTTATTAACTCCCAGGAGGAGAAAACATGTTCTTTTTGTTAGTTCATAGTACACTATATGGTTAAACTCTGACTACATTATTCTAACTATGAAAACGTTAAACACTGAGTACTATTCTAAATAAAACCATAATAAATCACATTGCGAAGAATGAGGAGGAGGAGGAAATATGGATGTGTGTGTGGGAGAATTGGAGAGCCAAAAGAGACAAAACGCTCATCTTCCATGGTAGGATGTCATTAGAAAAAACCTAACACTAAAAATGTAGACAAAAGTGAAAATGAAAATAACACGATTATATCGAAGCGATTAGCTAAGACGGTTGCAAGCAGTGACCTCAGGGAGCGAGAAATACGAACTAGAGGGGAACAACTCTAACTCCAGAGCAAGTCCCGCAGAAGGATTGGACTTTTTTAACTATTAGCATGAACATGGATTTTTTAAAAATATATTTATTGATTATGCTATTACAGTTGTCCCATTTCCCCGCCCTACTCCACTCCACCCTGCCCACCCCCTCCCTCCCAAATTCCCCCCCTATAATTCATGTCCATGGGTCATACTTATAATTTCTTTGGCTTCTACATTTCCTACACTATTCTTACCCTCCCCCTGTCTGTTTTCCACCTATCATCTATGCTACTTATTCACTGTACCTTTCCCCCCCTCTCCCCCTCCCACGCCCCTATTGACAACCCTCCATGTGATCTCCATCTCTGTGGTTCTGTTCCTGTTCTAGTTGTTTGCCTAGTTTGCTCTTGTTTTTGTTTTAGGTGTGGTCATTAATAACTGTGAGTTTGCTGTCATTTTTACTGTTCCTATTTTTGATCTTCTTTTTCTTAGGTAACTCCCTTTAACATTTCATATAATAAGGGCTTGGTGATGATGAACTTCTTTAACTTGACCTTATCTGAGAAGCACTTTATCTTCCCTTCCATTCTAAATGATAGCTCTGCTGGATACAGTAATCTTGGATGTAGGTCCTTGCGTTTAATCTTGGGTAATGTAATTATGATGTGCCTTGGCGTGTTCCTCCTTGGGTCTAGCTTCTTTGGGACTCTCTGAGCTTCCTGGACTTCCTGGAAGTCTATTTCCTTTGCCAGATTAGGGAAGTTCTCCTTCATTATTTGTTCAAATAAGTTTTCAATTTTTTGTTCTTCCTCTTCTCCTTCTGGCACCCCTATAATTCGGATGTTGGAACATTTCAAGATGTCCTGGAGGTTCCTGAGCCTCTCCTCATTTTTCCGAAATCTTGTTTCTTCATTCTTTTCTGGTTGGATGTTTCTTTCTTCCTTCTGGTCCACACCATTGATTTGAATCCCAGTTTCCTTCGCATCACTATTGGTTCCCTGTACATTTTCCTTTGTTTCTCTTAGCACAGGCTTCATTTTTTCATCTGGTTTTTGAACAGATTCAACCAATTCTGTGAGCGTCTTGATAACCAGTGTTTTGAACTGTGCATCCGATAGGTTGGCTATCTCTTCCTCGCTTAGTCGTATTTTTTCTGGAGCTTTGAAGTGTTCTGTCATTTGGGCCTTTTTTGTTGTTGTTGTTGTCTTGGGGTGTCTGTTACTTTAAGGGGCGGAGCCTTAGGTGTTCCTGGGGCGGGGTAACGCTGGTCGTTGGGCTGTGACACTGTACGTGGGGGAGGGGCCGAGAGGGAGCAATGGCGCCTGCTTCACTCTCCTCCAGATTTCAATCCTTCACTCCGCTACCCACAGTCAAACTGGGCCCCTCTGGTGCTGGTTCCCGAGTGGGTGGGCTTGTGCATGCTCTAGGCCCCTGTGGGTCTCTCCAACGACCTCTCCCATGAGCTGGGAGTCTCTCCTGCTGCCGCCCCAACCCCCATGGGCGTTTTCAATCAGAGGTTTGAGGCTTTATTTCCCCGCTCTGGAGCCCTGGGTTGCGGGGTCTGCTTTGCTCCCTGCTGTTTGTCCAGTTTATCTGTGAGCGAATGTGGGGCTGCCGGGTGCTACCCACCGCTCTGCCTGCCCCACTCTCCGCCACTCTGAGTTCGGCCCTCTCGGTTTATCTGTGTGGGAATGTGGGGCTGCAGGGTCTGCTAGTGGTTGGACTGCCTGCCCCGTTCGTCCCACACTCTGCCAGCCTCAGTCCCTCCACGGCCACTAGGCCACTTGAGTCCTCTCCGCCCCGGTGCCTGTCTCCGCACCTCCTACTGGTCTGGATGAATGTTTATTTTTCACTTCCTTGGTGTCGGACCTCCTTGCCATTCGATTTTCTGTCAGTTCTGGTTGTGCGAGGAGGCGCAGTGTGTCTACCTATGCCTCCATCTTGGTTCTCTCTCTCGAACATGGATTTTTTTTTAAAAAAATCTAAACATAAAGCAAATTAAAAAACGGAAACACCTGAAAGAGGGTGTTTTCTATCCAGACAGTCTCCTTAAAATGTACCTAGGAAGCCCAAGAAATATATTTTTAAAACCGATCAAATAATTTTTTTAATCCTCACTCAAGGATATTTTTTCACTGCATTTAGGGCGAGAGAGAAAGGTCAGGGGAGAGAGAAACACATCAATGTGAGAGAGAAATATTAATTTGTTGCCTTCTTGTATGTGCCTCGACCAGGGATCAAACCCATAACCAGGGTATGTGCGCTGACCGGGAATCAAACCCAAAAACTTTAAGTCTACAGGACGACACTCCAATCTACTGAGCCACAATGGCCAAGACTCATATAATTTTGCAAAATAAAATTAATATCATAAAAATGACCATAAAAAAAACAATTATGAAATACTCTCTCACCCTCTCCCGAAAAGTATTACTCATATAATCAAGGTCCCGTAGCTAGTCATTGGTAAAGAATGACTTCATATCTGGATCTGCCAATCCTTCCATTGTGTTCTGTCCACTCCTCCGTGCTAAGTCATTACTCACTTATGGAGAAGTGGTTAGTAAATGATGTTATAATGTATCTAGGGAGTGACCAACAGATTAAAAATATATTCATTGATGACTTTGGTAAGGAGAACCACCCTAACAGCTTAGAATAAAAACAAAGTCAGCAAGTCAAAATCTGATGTTTCAACCCCTGAGCTTCTGTAAGAGGACTGGGACTTCCACCTCTCTCTAACCTGACTTTTTCCGGTTCTTTCATAGTGATACCATCTTCATTATACCTACTACTTCATGAACAATAAAAGCATTGTTTTCCAAGTCTGTGGTCGTAGTTAGGGAAGAGGTCTCATATCAGAGCTTTAGGAATACATTAAATGTCTTCTGTGGCTTTTCCTTATGGTTTAAACTACTTGTAGGGCCAATTCCTGATTTTCCGTACCAATCTTGAAATCCCAGCCTGGTTTCCCGTAGCTAAGGTAGACATATCTGGATGGAGTCCTCTACTCCTTACCCTTGGCCCAAACCCCAACTCTGAGAGTTACAGTGACTGCAAACTGTTTGGTGTTTGCTGAGGCATAATCAACACAAGTCTGCTCTTAGAAAACCATCGACACATTCTGAATTAGTCACAATTCCACACTCCGATTTCACAGGTAAGTGACCTTATGGATAACGTGCTTGGTGCGATATACCTAACCCAAAATCATACACAGAAGGAAAGCAATTCCTAAATTCTTCAGTCTGTTCCATTGCAGTAATTTTACCTGCGAGGCAGGATATGGGTTCAGTGGGCTGGTCGAAGAGAGCTGTCTGCTGAAACCCTGATGTGCTTCCGGGCCAGGAGAAAGTGTGAGAGGGCTGATTGGCGGCTGCCGGCGCCGAGCGGGGACACTCAGGTTTGTGGTGGAAAGAGAGGGGTTGCTAAGGGAAAAGAGACGAAGTGAAGGCTGCAGAGCAGAGGTGTTGGGAGCAGGTGTCTGTGGGTGTCTGTTCATGGAAGAGGAAAGTGCTGTCTTATTGAGTGTGGCCTGGATAGAAGGGTTACTCCGAGAGCTCTGGAGACCTGGAAGACAACAAGTCCACAAGTTACTGATCCTAATTTCAGACCAAATCATTTGTTTTCTAAAGATTAAAAAACACTTAACTTCCTATGGTGCAAGATGGCTCTATATGTGAAGGAGCTCCTGGGAAACTCCTATTGAACGTGTATCACATAGACCAATGGCGAGAAAAAGGTACCCTCGAGAGGAGACCGGTTTTCTTGAGAGGAAGGTGCCGCGTACAGGATGCTGGGAGGGCAGAGCCAGGTGAGCAGGGGTAATAGAGGCGAGTGTGCAGTGTGCTACCCTCCAGCCCAGGGAGAGGACCCGGGGCTGCACACCAAACTCCGTTCAGAGCCCCGGGACGCCTCTGGCCCAGAACCCAGCCTGAACCCTCTGCCACTTCAGAGTGTCTTTTCCCTGAGGCAACCCTGTGTACCGTGCATTTGAGGCACCATGCATGGGAACCACAAAAACTTGGCACTGGCTCCAACATGTTCCGGAAAAAATAATGCTTGTTTGAGGAAAATGACATCCAATGATTAGACTCGGGATTTGCAGCTAAAGCATATGCTGGAGGCTGTACTGGGGAATGCCAGCTTCCCCAAGACCCAAGGGAGCTAAGTGCCAATGCAACTGGACCTATGGGATGTCACTGGTCACAGAGAATTGACTGGAGTCACAGAAGTAAAGCAGCAGAATAAAAAATGACCACAAGAACCAAAAATAAAGGTGGTCACTGAAATCAACTCTTGAAACCTAAAATTCTGTTGCAAATCATCAGAGAACCTTCCAGGTGACCACCGTGCAGGGGATCACTGTCATCTGAGTGGTGAGCTCTGACTTATGGAGTCAAGGCACGTTGAACCCTGGGTGGAAACCAGCAAGCGCTTTCCCCACAGACAGACCATCACCAAAGACCTTCCACAGGCCCATCGCGCAAGGCTCAGGACCGCGACTGCAGGCTGAGTGCACCTCTGGCGGGGAGGGGGAGGAATGATGCCTGCCCCACACACTGGCAAGAGTATGTGCCAGGGTTCGAACAAATGTAGTCACCTGGGGTCTGAGCTGGAGACACTCAAACTCATACAGTAACACACAAGCCACATGATGGGCAGCCACATGATCCAGCTATGTGCCACATCGTTTAGCACTTCTGAAAAATGCAGCCAATAATTTTGAACTGTGATAGATTTCTATTTAACATATGTATTTCCTAACTATAAATACTGTCATTGTATTCACTGTAAATTTTCTAAAATTCAAAATGCTCTCTTTTGAAATCCAGTGGGCAGTTGGAGGGATCTAGAGAGACAGCTGTAACGATCAAACACCATCACACACTGGTGAGAGCCACTGACACGGCTCGGCCAGCACAGAGCAGGGTGGACACTGACTTCCTGACTCTCCAGTCTTATTCTCCAAGTGCCTGAGATACTTGGGCTGATAAAGATGATAAAAAAGGAGGTTTGGCAGAGCCAAGAGCTGCAAGAACAGGTATGTTGTTATGTCTACCTCGGATGCACTCTTACTCCATGATCCACTAACAGGCCACCTGGCTAGGGACTGCACCTACGATGAAGCCACCAGTGGATACGGGCAGGGGATACTTACCAGAAGGGTGTCTTACGCCCAGGTGAGTCATAGCAGCAGGAAGGTTGCCCACACTGTTCCCCATGCCCATGCTTCCGAAGAGGTGGTCAGCCGTGCTCAGGGAGGCTGGCTGGGGCGCCGAGCAGTGGAGGTTAGTCAGGTCTGGCAGTGACCCTCCGGTGTTCAGGGTCCCTAGAAAGGGTGTGATGCCTGTGTTTTCACTGTTGTGTGGGAAAGCGCTGAAAAAGAAAGGGTAAGTATTACTTTCTAAAGCCATTAGGCCTTGGGGAATAGGGCATGTCTGAGATGTTTCCTCGCCAGATGAAAGCAGTGGGTGTCAAAGCCCCCAGTCTGCACACAAGCTCTGCCTCTTCCTCTCCTGAGAACCGGCTGCCCTGGCTTCACCTCCCTGCAGTGCCATTTCCGCACCTGTTAGGTTGCACTGAGGTGCCGACTACTCCCACTTTAGAGGAGTATTTTCCAAGACCAGATGAGAACACTAATGCAAAAGTCCTTTGAAAATCAGGAGGCACCATATAACAAGCGAGACACTGCTGGGTAATGTACAGGGTTCTGTTTGCTGGATTTCTAAATTATCATTCCTACAAAAAAATTAAAGTATCTCTCTATCAACCAGATACCTTCCAAGATCCAGTTTTTCCATTGCAGTGTGGAGGATGGGTTAAGGGAGCAGAGAGACAGCAGGGAGGACTGGTTAGAAGCCACGGTTGTGGTCCAGGAGGAGGCGGAGGGGAATGAATTCAACTGAGGACACTTCATCCAACAGAGCACGACCAGTAGGGCACCTCCTAGGTGCCAGCCACTGACACTAGGGCCTCAAGAGACCCGGACAAAGCCGGCAGACAGTGCCGAAGTGAAAATAACTCGCCATATGACACAACTCAGTGGTGCACTGACACAGCCTGGCAGTCTAAGCGTGCAAACCATATCTGGCAGGCTGGAGGGGCTTCCTGGAATTCCACCTGAGTTGACTTTGGAGGCTAAAGAATTCAGATGATTTATGCAGGGAAATCATAGCAGGCAGAGCTTGGGCAAAACAGAAAGGCATGACACCACAGTGTGTCCCAGAAACTCAGACACTGCAGGAAGGCCAAGTTTAAGAGAGGTGGGTGGTGAAGGGAGAGGGCCCTGGAGAAGCAGGCAGCGAGCAGACGAGGTTGGAACTGATGTGCTGATGGCAAGAAGCCAGCGGACAGCTGAACGCAAAGACGCTCACTCGTTCTCAGGACAGTGTGGCCAGCGGGCCGGGGGAGTGGAGGCCAGGTGCAGGAAGCAGAGCCTGGAGGCAGAGAGGCGAGTTATGACGCTGCTGACCAGTCAGACAAGACACAACTGGAGCAGGGCGATGGTGACACAGGTTGGACTCGAGAGGGACTTGAGGAAGTACTCAAGAGTGATCTCTGACTTTCTGCCTGGGGGACTGATGGAGCCACCCACTAAGACAGGGATCCTGAGAAGTAAGCAGACAGGGGATCAGGCCAGGTGGTACAGGGAACGTGACAAATTCTGTTTTAGACACCGGGTTTCTGTCGTATAGAAAGGCACATCACAGGGCTGTTTCTTGAGGATAGTTCAACTGGAACAGTGGGGGTGGAAGCCAAGCCAGGGGTGGACAAGCAGGAAGGTGAACTCAAGACTAAATACTACTGTACTGCTGTCCAGCTATGTGTCCTGCCATGCCTGTGACTTTCTGAAGAGAAGGTCAACCCTCATCTCAGCTAAGGGTGCTGTTAATGACACTGCCTGTGGGTTTATATCTGACCAGCCACAGAGAAGTCGGCACCCCAGATGCTCCACAGGGAGAGCCTTGCTGGAGGAGAGAATATCGAAGGCCTGCCTGACGCAGACTGAGTTCACCCCCAGACCCTCTAGAGTGGGCGCTTGTACTCTGCTAGATCATGCAAGGGTCTCATTTTCGAACCACATTATTTTGGCCCTGGGAAGACTGGCCGTTTCTGACCTGGTTTTGATCCCAGGCCATGGCGCAGCCTCGCACAGCCCCTTAGCGCGCTCTCGGACACTGCCACCGAGCCCCACAGGGTTGGTCCTCTCTGTGAAAACCTGTGGGGCACATCCTCCCCCGGCGAGCGCCTGTCTGTGTTGTCTCACTGACCTCGCCGGTTGGTGCCTCTCGGCATCAGTCTGCAGGCTTCACGACCCCTTTCGTCTCCCTGTTCCCCCTGGTCGTTTCCTCATGAACCTCTGCATGGGTCTTTTTGTACTATGCATGTTTCTCTAAGTGCTCTCCATTCTTTTAGGGAGTGAAATTCTACACTACTAGATATATAAACTCATTAATGGTTTCATAGAAACTTTTTCTATCATAAAGTTTCCTATTTATTTATCTTCCATTGATTTTTAAAGTAGTGGTGAAATGCATATTGCACACAACTTACCTCTTTTATGTGCACGGTTCTGTGACATTAGGTTTCTTTGCAGAAACTTAGCTAACTCCTGTGTCACCAGGGCGCTAGGTGCCCGCAGCGGGGGGGCTAGTGGCCCCCTCCACACCTGCGGGCCTCTGCTTGGCACTGTGTGTTTGCCAAGAGTCAGCTGTGTTTTCCTCACACATATTTATGGCAGTTTTATTTGTTATTGCAGTTATGTAATACAATTACTTTAAATAAATGAAATATAAGCACCAAAAGAAAGCTGTTGTTTCTATAAAAGTTCAGTTGACTTGCAATTTATACAGAACAAGTGAGGTTTCTCAAGAGTTCTGTGACAAAGTAGTGACACCTTCCTTTCAGGAAAACCTTTGGGACAGTCCCTGAGCCATGAACAGAAAGAACGTTACTTACTTGCCAACTGGAACATCACAGGATCGAGGGCGCCCGGACAGGCACTGAAGCTGGGGAGAGACACAGGCCGGGGTCATTCACTATAAAGCCAAATTCAAGTTTTGAAAAGTATCTTTGTAAGTATCTTGGGGCTGCAGTCAGTGCGAGAGCCAGAAAGCAGTATCCTCCCCCAGCAGCCCCTTACGTTTTGACTAGACTTTTCCAGGCATAACATTAATACATTTTCTTAATTTGATGCTTTATTAACTTATCTTCTAGATGTACATTATTTCCTCCAAAAAGGCCAATGTTTTACATTTAAATAAACATTCCTTTACCAATTGGCCCAAAAGGAAAAGAATACAAAAAAATAAAACAGGATGAAAAAAGAAGAAATTCATACCAGAAGAAAAGAAATATTTCAACTAGAAAATAAGCTGAGGCCAGGGGCACGGGCAGGGATTTTGATTTGTTTACTGCAGAAGCCCTGGGTCTAGAATGGCGGGCAAAAGGGGTTCAAAAAACACATGGGATGTTGAAAAATATGGATGAACCCACCCATTCAAGTCTTCTCCCAGAAAGGACTTGTGGAGGGCTGCAAACCCTTCAGTATAAAGGGAGAGGAGGGCCCAGAGGAAAGTGGGTACCACTGCCCCCTCTGCTGGAGAAGAAACCACTGCCCTCTGAGAAAGCCTCCGCAGCGACTGTGTCTTCACAACCGAAAAGACCAAGGGGGGCTGCTTATCCCATGTTCAAGGACACGAACTTTAAGCATCTCTCTCTCCCCCCAAATGATGACACATCAAGTACATCTTGCTTTTACAGAAGGCCTTGCAAGCCCTCTCCAATGCTGAAGAGGGCCCCTGTGGACATGGCAGAAGAAAGTGGGCAGGGGAGCCTAGACGGGCGAGGTGGTTAGGCACGGAGGCAACATGAGCAAGGACATCGCCGAGGGCTGGGGCAACTGTTTCTTTCAGAGCCACCCAGCTTCGCTGTGTGGCGAGGGGCCAGTCAAGGACCCTGGGACCTCCCTCTGCCCCGGGGGGAGCGGGAGCATGGTGGGTCACCAGCACACGTGCAAGCACAGATGCTCAAAGGCTCACAGAAATCAGAAAACAGATGCCTTGTTTACTGACTCCCTGAGGACTCAGGTCAAACGCTCTGGATTTGAGAAAGGGGTGTCTGGTGAACCAGCAATTCTGCACAGATGCTGGTGACTGGCAGACGGTGTTGGCTACAAAACAGAAAAATCTGCCTATGACTCGTAGCCAGGGCTCAGTGCTTTCAGTAATATGGATGACATAGGGGGGACTAATAGGTTTTCCTGAAAGAGTCAGTTCACGTGCAGATGAGAAAGCCAAGAGATCACTGTGCTAACTCATCAACCAAATGCAGCAATTTTTATTTGAACCACCATTCCCGAGTATACTCTTCCTATCTCGGACCCCAGACAAATCCTCTCTTACTTTCCCCGTAATTCCTCATTTTCCCCACTGAGGGATTTTACAATGACCTCTGACATGCAAATATTCGGGGAAAACAAACATGGCTGAGTCCTGTTCACCTACCTCCGTGGTCTCCCACAGTTGTTTCGGCAGTGGCTTGGGAACGGTTAACAGGTTCTCTTCCTTCAGTGGGCCCTGGCCCTGGCCCTGGCCCTGGCCCTGGCCTGGAAAAGGTACCACTAGAGGGAGAGGGGAGAAGAAAGCACAGTCATTGCATTAGATGGCAGCCATCCCACCTTGGGCCAAACCAAACACCTTTGTTAAAAAATGATTTCTTTCACAAAAATGCAGTGCTGTTCTCAGAGACAAGGGCCAGCCCTCAGGAGTTAAGGGACCTGCTACCAGGAAGGGGATTCACCGTTAGAGACACTGGCGCAGAACCACACGTGCAGCCAGGTCTCGGAGACACGGAAGCTCTGGCTGGACCGCCATGACTGAATACTGTAGCCCCACACAGGCCCCCGAGGGTAACGGACCCCAGAAAGAAGTCACTTAAAACAGGGACCACAATTTCAGAGGAAATTGTGAGAAAAAGGTTTAGAAAAGTGGGAAGAAAAACTCTAAAATAAGCTTAACTTATATGTAGTAAAACTCAGAACAGGACTGCACAGTGGACGGCTGAGAGGGGCTCAGGGCAAGGGGGGCCCCACTTCCCCGACGGCCCGGAGCCGCCGCAGTGACTTCACAGAGCGCCCCTCACACAGTGCTGGCAGCTGTCCTCCCACGCCACCCGCCAGGCTTCACCAGCATTCCTGGGGCTTCTCTTAATGGTGACAGTCCAACCACTCTGAAGAACTGATGTTGCCAACATCCTTGTCTGTTTTTCTTCTCTTGGCTTGCTGGGGAGAGCTGAGGACGGTGCCAGGCACACACTGGCTCTACAGCTGACTCTCAAACTGGGGGGCAGGAGCGATAGGCTCGAGACCCTTTCTGAAGCCAATGAGCCTCTCGAGAATAAACAACTGCTCTTTAAGGCACTGATGGATGACAGGAAAAGCTGAAAGGGCTGAGTGAGGTAGCTGCATGACTCAAGGCTACTTCTTCTAAGAGCCTGGTCACAGGAATAAGGTTGGGGCAGACGCCAAGGCCTTGAAGAGGACCTTACTGCTTCCTTAGAGAAGTTGATTGTTTTTAGTATCTTCTCCTATCCAACATTGCTTGGGAATTCCTCAAAGGGCTCATTGGGGGAATGCGAAGAAGCTTGAAGCGAATCGCTTATTTCCGTCCCAGTGAATACTTAGGCTGAGGCCAGAGACTTATGCCTCTGGTGCACGGTGCTTACCTCTGCGACACACAAACCTAACTGAGTTCTTCACTTTCAGACTGTAAAAATCAGATTTCATATTAGTAAGATTTCAGAGCAGAAAACAGTGCCTGGTGCTGAGTGAACAGATGAACTGTGTCAGACCCTCATTTGCCAGCGGCTCTGAGCGCCATTTCCATGGATGTCCAACATCACGTTCATCGGTTTAAAACTCAGTATCTTCTGCAACATCTGCAATTTCATTTTGCCATCACTTTTACACTTTCTTTCCATTGCTTATTTACATCTGTCAATCACTGACTCTCAAAACTTCCTAAACAGGCAAAGACAGGCAGCTGAGGAGGGAGGGATGTTGAAATAACTCATAGTTTAAGTGAACAATTCATTAATATTTTCAAGTGATGACAACTCTTGCTTCCCTGCACAACCCCGGGGCTCTGGGACTGTGGGGACTCAGATGACGAGGGGCCTCTGTAACCTAAACTGTCCATTTCCTTTCTCGTGGCTGTGGTCCTGGGCAGTCCTAATGTTATCGAGCATCTCAGAAAACTAAACCAATGGGCAGCTGTCGGCATTCTAGAAAGTTCTGAAACATGAGCACTAATGACCCCAGGCGCACAGTGGCAGATACATCCCTACCTTCCCCACATCCGTTATGCTCACCGTCACAGAAACCTGGTGGGAGGGAAAACAAACACTTTTATATCATGCTTTCATCTTATTTATTCATGAATTAGTCACGATTTCTGATGTCAAATAGAATTTTGAAAATTCCAACAAGTTCTGGTACACTGACTGATATTCATCTAAGGCGCATTTGCATTTATGCTAAAGTATAGATAGATATGGCCAATATAACTCTGAAGTTGGTTCCCATCTGCCTTTCTCCTCCTTTCAAACCCAGATCTCATTCTTAAATTGTTTTACTGCCTCTGTCCTGAAAGAAGAACTTACAAAGTCTGAGAGCCTCTCTTCAGCTTACAGAGTAAAGCAGTACGGATCGAAACCTCTCCCAAGTGCTTTATCCTGGGGAAGGGAAAGTGCCTTCAAGTCCACCTCCCTGCTTCCCACTTACCGTGAGGGCCCAGAGGAACAAAAGGGCAGTTCCATACTGTATGTTCATTCATATATATTTCTTACAAAGAATCATATTATTTTTAAAAAATAATTTATCTGGAGTCTCAATTTAAATAGTATGTGTTGATAGCTTTTCACAAAAATTTAATAATTTGATTTTGAATAAATTCTGGTTGAATAAAGTATTTTTAATTCCATGAAATATACTGCTAATGACAAGTACAGTACATCTGACTGATCTAGGCTTTAAACCAAAGACTTGTGCCAAGGATGTAAGGTTATTATTCTCCTTGGAGGCAGCAAATATACCAAATGGGTTTTCAGTATAAAATCAGGAGAAAATTTTAAGTTCTCAGCCTTTAAATATAGGCTTACTTAAAGTTTAGATATGTTTCTGGGAAAGGTTCATCTGTAAGCTAACCTGATTAGTCTAGAAAGACTTAAAATAAATACCTATCAATCATTCCCACAACATATATGAAGTTCCTACACTACAGGCTAGATGTGGCCAAGTGACAGAGTGTGGGGGAGAAGCCAACACCCAGGCTTTGAGTTTTGGTGACCAGAGAGATGGTGGTGGCAACACCTGACATGCTAGCGGCCAGCTAACATATGACCAAGGAATGCAAGCCAGGATTCCTTATCATAGGACACAACTACAAACAGAGGGTTATAAATAAAAAGGAACAAGTTGTGACGGGATTTCTGGGAAGAGGACACTCCCTCGCACCAGTCCCACAGGGGATGGACAGCCGTACCTGTGTTCCAAACACCTCACGGCCTCAGAGCCAGGGAGGGGACTTCCTTCTTCAGCGCATCCGAGTCCACGCTCCCTCTTCCCGCTCCCAGGCCTGACACATCCAACTTCTCACACAGTCTGGGCGCACTGACTAGGGGGGCAGCAAGAGGCGGATCATCTAACCAGAGTGGGCCCTTTAAGAAGCCTCTGGGGCTCCAGCCTCCTCATTATGGGCCCTCCTGCCATTTAGGTGACACTTTTTGCCCCTCTTTATGGCCTGGGATACGAGTGCCTGTCCCCTCCCCCTCCGGTGTCCTGGACAGGCTCACTTATTCCAGGTTTATCTGCATTTCAAAACTTTTCCTTAACTATGCAGGTCAGAGTGCATTGCCTGTTGCAAAGACTGACATATGGGCCTCTGCCTGTCTCAGAGGAGCAGCTCAGGGCTGTGGTCCCCGAAGTCGGCCGTGCTCAGTTTCCAGAGCTCGGGTGCAGAAAAGACAAGCATCCCGCTCTCTTTGGCCCTCAGCTGTCAGACTGCTCTCTGGAAGGATGCGAACCACCCCCAGCCCTCTGTCACAGGCTGGCCAGGAGCCAAGGAGAGTTAAGGGACAGTCCTAGGCTTTGGGACATGGCAAGTGCCACAGAGAGCCCTTAATTGTCTCTGTGTATGTGTGAAATGATCATTAAGCTGCACGGGCTGCCAGAGAAGGATCAATATTTCTTTTTATGGATTCTGGATAATTGAAGAAGAAGAAATAATAAAAATCTCGTTTGGTTGTATAAAAGTTCATTTCTGCCATTTATATCAACTGCTCATCACTTATGCATAATTGTCACAAAGTCAATAACCTTTATGCAAACAACAACTCCTGTGTCAGACTAATGGCTCTGTGTTCTTGGGACACAGGCCCCTGCTCATGAATGTACGCAAATCCATTGCTCATGCGGTCCGGCTCTGAGCAGACGCTCCTTTATCATCCACTCACAGCAACGACACAAGCCAGTGGGGACACTCACTGATGCCGCCCCATCGGGCTCAGGGAAGGTTCCCAGGGACGGGGCGGTTAGTGCCACTTCTGCTACAAAGCCCCACTCTGGGCTCCGATTACATTTTCCCATCACTTGTTTAATCTTTACTTTATTTGGTTGGTCCTATAATAAGAAATACCTTTTTGCAAAGCTAGTTGATATTTTTATAATCCAAAAGGAAAAGAAAATGAAAAACTTTAATGAATTACAGGGGGAAATGCATGAAACTAGTTAAAATAGCTCCCCCCAGCAAATATAATTCTCCAGAAATAATTCCCATCCTTGGAGACTTGAATAATATTTTAAACACACTGGCTTTCCCATGTAAACACGTCCATATTTGGATGTGTTTCTGAGTTCTGCGATACTTGCAACTGTACAGAAGCAGCCACGCAGTCAAGCTGGAGGGC
Organism: Desmodus rotundus; assembly: GCF_022682495.2. NCBI lineage: Eukaryota > Metazoa > Chordata > Mammalia > Chiroptera > Phyllostomidae > Desmodus > Desmodus rotundus. Next base: position 35,536,398 of record NC_071396.1, read on the forward strand.
CGCCTACCTTCCACGGCCGTCAAATGCTCAACTGCCGAGGTGACAAGAAGCGCCCACCTCTTGAGTTGACCCAGGAATTCTGCTCTAGGATGTCTTTTTCTCTCTGCTTTGCCTCTCTGTCAGGATCAACGTTTACATTCTCCTGCCCTTCTTCTTCACCCTCATTTATACCTTCTGTCATTTCTCACCTCTTCCCTCCGAAGGCCACATCACTCTTAACATAAATACTTAACTCAATTAATCACTTTCTTTACTTACTTTCTTTTCTCTTTGTATGTAAGCCTGAAGATCTCCTTACTTAAATTTCTTATGATTTCCTTGTTCTCTCTAGGCCTTTAGCCCTTGTTAGAGCAAACTCCACCCAGAAGAAATGGCAGAGGCAGAAATGCAGCTCTTTATTCGGAGTACAGACCAGTCTGCTTGGTTCACTCCCACTCCAATGAGACTAAGATCTTACTGTGGTCACGGCCCCCACGAATCATAGGCTCTGCTTCTCCCAGGCTTTGTTTATATCTTCCCATCTCTACCCAGTCTGAGCTGAACTACCCACCCGCCCAGGGAGCCCAGGCCTCTAACCCATACCCAACTGCAATGGAACCGCCACCTCTACTCGCGTCTCCCCATGTGGGGACACACGGCTGGATGGCTGCAACCGGTTCTAAAAGGCCTCACCCTTTACAAGCAAACAACTCTCTAGGCAAATGTGGTCATCCCTGAATTGCACCAAGGGGGCAAATATAGCAACAATTGTTATTAAATTCCATCCCTACTATGTGCAAGAAAATAAGAGCAGGTGCATTTGCCTTGGCAGGAATAGACTATTTAGGTTTTAAGTTGTCTGAAAAGTAAAGAAACCAGAAGAGCTGGTGTTATGTGGTCTGAAGATGTATTCACCTGTTTCAAGGTCAAACACATAGTCCTTCCTGTTCGTGGACAAGCGTCAACCTGGAACACTGACTGGTGTACAGAAGGGATAAATCAAAAGCATTGTTCCTACTAGCTTACAAAGCCCAGAAAGGCAGGCTCGGACCCTGTCTTAGTGAGCTGGCCTGTTTCAGGTGCAGGTTCGAGGCCAGTGTGGGCTCCGTGCATGTGGCCATCGCGTAGCCTCCGCACACTGCCCCACCACAGAGCGCTCCCCAGGGACAAGCCCAGGAAGGTGCTGACAGCAATAAATCCACCCTGAGCACGGGAGTGAAGCACAACCACGAGAAAGGCAGTCACAGTGACACAGGTGCCGAGTCATGACAAAGGTGCCTGTAGGCACTTTGGGGTGTGAGCAGGACGTGGGTAGTTGTGGGCCAGCAAAGACAGGAAGGTCGAGGATGGCTCCACAGACATGGCGACAAAGCTGAGGTGTCAACCAGGAAGCCAGGAGAGAGTTAAGAAAGAAAGGAACAGGAGGAAACAGCAGTGGAACCTGACCTGGTTCCCATGGCTCACTGGGCGAGTGAGAAGGGAGAGGGGTGGAAGAGGACCAGGGCCTGGCGCTCCTGTCGCTGCGGACGGACAGGTGTGGGCCCTCTCCTCGGGGGGTAGGCAGGATTGAGGACTGTAAGCAGGAGACTAACATGATCAGGTCTGAGCTCACTCTGGAAGCAGATGGCATGAAGATGCTTCTCCCACTCTTGGTTGCTCCTGGCTCTCTCCTCCCCTTTACTCAGGCCCAAGGGAGGTGGAACGATGCTCTACCCAGCAAAATGGGGCACACTGAGCCAGTGATGCCCAGCCCCAGTCGAGCCCCTCTTCTTCTCAGGGCATGCCTGCTCTGCTCGGCCCTGCCCTTCCGTCTGCCCTCAGCCCTCTCATGGCAGCCACCCTGGGTGTGGGCTACACAGGGCAGCCGGCCTCATTCTGGGGTTCAGGCATAACAGGCATGGACCCACAGAGAGAAGCCATGCCCACTTGGCATCAATAAAGATGATATGTGGCTCTATTTGTCACTTCTGATTTTATTTCTCAGTTGGTTCAGATCTTAGATGAGAAGAGAGAGCCTTCAGAGAAGCCACATAAAATGGGATTAGAGGTATACAGGACTGGAAATGAGGAGACCAGTTATTGAGTTATGATGAGTCCACGTGAATACAATGAGTACAGTGGGGAAGAAAGGCAACTGGAGGGCCAAGAGATGCCAAGGAGGGAGCATCTGCCAGAGGAGAGGCAGGAACAAAGTACGTGACCTCTTAAGCTCCATTCTCATTTCCCGTGAGCACACGCACCTTTCCCCCACCAGCTTCTTCTCTGAAGACTACTGGGCTGGAGAAGTGCATGCACCAGGTAAGACCCTAACAGAAAGCGCAGGCAGGAAGCACAGCCGCTGCCTCTTACCCGCGTATGGGGCTGGCCAGGCCGACTGGCCCCCTCCTCCGTAGGGGTCCTGGGGCTTGGTGCTCAGAGCACTGGTGTGAAGAGCAGAATCAGAATTGGTCCTAAGGGTGGGAAGAGAGAGTGTGGCTGAAAATCCATTTCTCCTTAGTGAAAATGAATATTCCTTGCTGCACATTACCAACGGGAGAGAAGGTAAGGGTAAGGATTTACAATAATCCATAAAATGAGGGCTTTGGACCTACCTGAAGCCCCTCGCATCAACAACAGCCTGAGGATGACCCACACCACCCAAATGACTTGAATCTGTACTCGCAAGGCTTCACGCCTTGAAGCTGACATGCAGCGTAATGATCTATTTCAACAAGGCGTTAGACGTGTGGCCCCGTGGGAGGCCCGGCCCGCCCGTCCTGTCCTTCCTCCTGTGTGAGGATCGCCGATGGCAGCAGGGCTCTGGGCCCTTCCAGGAAGAGTGCGAGTCAAGGTGACTTTCGATTAATACTAAAAAGTGCTTCGCCCTTTCACCCATCCCCCGATGAGAGCAGAGGCGTTCTGCGGGCACTTGGGCCATGGGGCGGGGCCACACACGGGATTGTAAGCAGAGAACCCAGCTGTCCTCAGGGGACTTGTTAAAGGGTTCACAATGCCACTCTTCCCAATAAATGTTTTGTTTTAGAAAATATAACTTTCTTAAAAAAATATTTATGCTAACATGATGCGTTTGTTACTTTTATTTTACTATTTAAAAATTCATTAATAAGTAATGTTTAAAAATCTCTCAACAGTTTCTACTCTCAATAGAAACACCAATAGATACACCCACATAAGACATATAGACAGGCATTAGATAATATTAATGAGTTATTGTTAATTTATTAAGTGTAATAATGAATTGTGGCTACGCTTTTTAAAGGTTCTTATCAGCCTTATACTATTCGATACAGTTATGGGGAAGACAAGGCCCAGCCAGTGCGCGATGGGGGTGGGGGCCGAGAAGAAGCAGGGCTGGCAGGATGCTAGGGACCAGCGCTGAAGGATGAGCACCGGGGCTGCTTCTGACTTCTCTTTTGTGTATGTTTAAAATTTTGCACAAGAAAAAGTTTTTTTAATCCCAGTTTCATCACATATTAGCTAAGTGGCCTTGAATAAATCATTAACCCCTTAGAACAATGGGGAATAAACCCTCTCTCTTATAGGATGTTATCAGGATGGAAAAAATGTTGCAGACCACCGGAGCCTGGCCCAAAGTGACCGTGACAAGAGCTAACACGTACTGACGGCATACCATCCCCGAGTGTTCCCTGACCCTCACAACCATCCCTTGATACAGGCAGTATTATCTCCCTTTTCCAAATGAGTAAACCGAGGCACAGAGTGGTTCCGTAACGTGTTCACATGGTAAGAGGCCTGTGGCCCCACCCCAGACCTCACGTCCCCACAGGGTGCTGTTCTGTCCTCTGGGGACATTCAGTAAACAGTGGGGGCTTGGGGTTGTTTTTTTGTTTTTTGTTTCTTTAACACTTCACATAAACACAACTGATAGGAACAGACTCTGGCAGCTAGACAATAAAGAACATCAGGCAACCGAATGGACTGGGCGTCTTGAAAAGTTACTTCTACTGGGCAACAATGCATGTACCTGTTAAGTGCAGATGTCAGCCTGAAGCCAGGATGCTTTTCTTCTTTCCAAGGAGGGTGCTGCCTTTAAAAACCAGAATAACATAAAAAGACAAGTTCAATTCACAAGCAGCAAAGAAGAATCTCAGACCTGGGTCTGAGAAGTCTTCCTCACCTAGCTGCACAACCTGAGATAAGTCCCTTCAGCTTGCCCATTTGGTCTTCATTGTCAAAATGAGGTCAGACTGAATGATCTCTCCAGGTCCCACGACTGGTGATTTAGGCAACACAAAGTACCCCAAATCCACGAGCGTGGGACTGGCTAGCTGGCACATGAGGAGTTTAACAAAGCGGTGGGCAATAAAGCACCTTTGAGTACCTTTTGAAATAGTTCAAATCTGCGACAGCTGCTCTCTAGGGGATACGAGGCCTTCCTCCAGATATGCAAAACATCACCCTCGTCACAAGCCCGGCATGTGCGCGGGGAATGCCAGGCCAGTTCTGGATGTGAGGGCTTTGCACTCCCTCACAGGGGCCGCGAAGAGGGATATAACCGTCACTGTTCCCCAGTTTATGAAAACACCCACCTCACCCTAGTGCTCTGGAAAGCGCGAGGCCTTTTTTCCTGGACACAAGTTTTAAAATATCAGTTTGGAGATATCTTTCTATGATTTAAAATATCGTATTTATCCTACAACCCTGGGTCCCGAGATTCCTAAGGGTAGTTGAAAACCCACTTGAGGTAGGGCTGGCTGTTGCCCCTCTTCCCACGGACTGCTGCCAGGTCCCACCGACATCAGCTGCAGTAAGTTCTGGGTGACTATGTGCCCCGAAAATGGACGGGGGCACACATCAGCCCAGAGAGCTAATTGTTTCCCTCCTAAATCTGACTTGGTCTGGAAATGATACTGCACATATAGTAGATGTAACAATCTTTTCAGTTAATTTTACATTGTTACCTTCTATACAAAAACCAAAACTATTTGGGGGGGTATATACCACTGTGTACCAAAATATTCAGAGAGACCCTTAATCAAATCCGCTGTGCAAGTTACCTCTTTGGGAGCTTCCCAAAGCTTATTTATGTTCCTTTCCATAGCTTCCTTTTTAAACACCCTGAAGACAGGTGTTTACTTTTCCATGTCTCGAATATCAGAATAAAAAGTCAGAGTATTCTACTGGTAAATGTATTCCACATGTGTTTCTTTTAGGTTTTAAAAGTGAAGACCTAGCTTTATTTAAATAACTTTTCATTTTACACTTTCATATAAGCCTATGATTATACATGAAAAGACAAGTTTTATAAGAGCAAACAAGAGTCTCTGCTTTATCAGAAATTCCACATTCAAGGTAGATAAAATAAAGTGAAAGCATCCAAAAATAACACATGCCCATCTTACCTTGGCCAACTCTCATCCAGGGGCTGTGACGGGTAACTGGCTCCAAAAGAACTCCCATCAAAGTAGAATTTTTAATAAAGGAAAATCAAACTTAATGAAAAGGTGAAGCAGAATTAAGACACTGGCATTATGGGGAGTTGAACAACTGAGTTTGGGGCTCTTATCTTCACCTCTACGCCCACTAGCTCCTCCTCCAGGCTCTCTCTTATCGACTTCCTCTGAAGAGTCCATTCCCCTGCCTTCTAACCAGCGCTGTGTCTGCATGATCATGTGGGTTGTTTCTTACTTTCCTGCCTGCCTTGTAGCTTGTGTTTGTAAGAACACCCTTCCCCCCCACCCTAGACCTGGTGAGGTTCTCACTCTGCCCCGAGGGAGGGACCCAGGCCCAGCATTTGCAGTCAGGTACCTTCCTCCCCTAGAAACAGCAACTGGCCCAAGGATTGGCCAAACAGACCAAAGAGTACTTCTGACAGGAAGAATAAGGAGCTCCCCCCGTTGAAGTGGCGGAAGCCCATCTGTGTGTGACATCAACACAAAGGTGGCCCTTCACAGATACAGAGTCCCCGTGCTATTGTAGGAACCTAGCCTTTGGGTGACAGAAGCCAACAAATTTCCTTTTTTCAAGTTGAGGAGGGTTCCTGTTACTTATAACAAAAAAAGCTGCCCTAGATGGTGGAGAAACATAAACTTCCTTTTGTGGTCAGGGGCTGCGTTTCACGTAGCCCGTGCTGTTGCAGATGCGTGGGGAAACAGACGCGCTCCTGCAGCCCTCACGTGCAGCGCAGCAGAGACATTTCGGTGAATTGAAGTAACTGCACCGAAAGAACAGTTCTCTGCAAATTTTTGATCATATTTCTCTCCTACTAAAAATACGCCAATGATTCTTGAGGCAAGAAGCCATCACGCTTGGACTCAGGAGGAAGCAGGAGCCTGGATGGAGATGGGGCCAACACACAGGCTGGGCTGAGTGCCACAGGCGAACGCAGAACATGGCGTCAGTAAAATGTGGGCACGAAGCTAATGAACTCTTAACGATTTACTGGGAAATATTTCCTTTGCCAGGAGATGCTTTAAGATCACAAGTTTCACTTTCTGTGTGTTAGTTTTGTCATGTCTAGTTAACTTATTTCTTAATCTGAATCTTCTTTCAAAAGAGACCTTTCTTCAACACTAACTTAATCAGACTTAATTCTATGAAATGCAGATTAGAAGGGACCTCCACAGGAGACAGAAGAGGACACAGTGGTAAAGAGACTGGGAGCCTCTGAGAGACGGGACACAGCAGCGTGTCGGGGGGCAGAGCCCTTGAGCGGCAGCCACTGAGTCTCGCAGCCTGTGGAATCTGCCTTTCTCTTTTCTTTAGAGTCCAGAAAAGTTTAGTTTCATCAAGTAGGAGCTAACTACTTCTCTCAGCACCTGCCACCCTCGAAGCCCAGCACTGGTGACACAAAGCAGAATGCAGGGGTGTGGCAGGGATGTAAACACTCAACATCCAGCCTCCAGTGCCAAGGTGCAGTCAGCGTGTAGCCGTCCTGACAGCCATGGCACACAGTCCCTCGTGTGGAATGCAGGACGCCACCCACCTGGTGTTCCAGGTGAGAACCCCACAGTCTCCCCAAGTCCCTGCAGGCCTGAGGAGGAAAATCCCTGCCTCAATCTGCTGACAAGGGGACTCCTACTCCTTCCGTGCTCGGGGAGTGTTAGAGGGAAAGTTCTTACTCCTCCCGGAAGAAAGGGGAGCAGCTCTTCTGGCGATAAGAGAAGACATCTGTTGGCCCATTCATCCGTGGGTGGGGACACCATACCACAGAAGCTCCAACAAGTTCCACCCTGTCTGTTGTGTGCTGCGTGCCCCGTGGCTGGCGAGCAGAGCGGGGTTCTTCTTTTGGCTTCCTGTTCCCATGTGGTAAGTGCACCTGGGACCAGGCACAGGAACTGCCCTCCGGAGGCAGCCTGGGGCTGCCACCTTCTCCTGGGCCCTCGGGAACTCTGATCGACCAGGGACAGAGTTGGTAAGGCAGGCCTGTGACCTTTCATGCAGCTGGTGGAATAAGTGAACTTGGAGTTGGCTTCATCAACCCCACCCACCAACATGTGGTCCAGGGTCAGATTTAATATATAAAGCAGGTCACAGTGTTGGGTCCTTCTTAATTTCTCAACCATGTCTTTACCCTCACTCTACTTCCTCTTGTCCTTTAACCTCCAGCTCTATCCTGCAGAGCACATGTGAAAGGCAAATGCTAAGAGGTGGATGATTGGCATCTTTTCGAGTCTCTGCATCCACGAGAACATCTTGGTTCCCTTAGCTCGTGAGTGAAAGACAGGGGGCGTGTGAAATTTTGAAGTCTGAACGTTTTTCCCTTAGGACTCTAAAAACTAGCATTTCCTTGTCCTTTGAGATGAAACTCTCTAATGGGTGTGATGTAAGAATTGGATTTTGTGATCAAATAACTTTTGGAAACCCTGGGCTAAAGATAACTTCTAGAGCCCTGATATTAACTGACAGCCAGGAGGGAGAGCACAGTGACTCTTAAATGCAGCAGATGGGCATTTCAAAGCAGCAGTGTTCTTTAAACCAGGCCCTGAAATTTTCACCTGGCTGAATGGAAAGAGCCAAAGCAAGGCCTAGGGCCAAGAGGACGGCCATTCCTAACTGGCAGGTGTCAAGGCCCCTCCTCCCCGCTGTGCGTGCTAGTTTCCTGGATGCAGCATACTCTCACACCTTCCTGGGAATAGAAATCAGAAATGTGCTAATAGTTTGTTTTACTCTTTCTAAAAACACATTTCTTTAGAGGAAGGCATTTTCTATGATTTGGCAGTGTTTCCCCTTCTTTCTCAATGTACTACCCACAGGTCCGAGATACTATTACATTTGCTGTAAATTTATGTTAATAGTTCAGGGATGCAATAACACGGCATTTGGGATACACGTCTGCTGTCCGTGGGGAGTGAGGAGTTAGAGGGCTGGTGAAGACACGAGTGGCCGCAGAAAGGTGGAAGAGCTCCTACCTTGAGTCCTCAGGCCTGGTCCCCGCCTCTCCTCTGCCTGGAGTGTGGCCCCCAGCCAGAGTGCTGCTGGGCAGTGCCCGCCCACGCCCACAGCAGCGCTCACTGCACCAGCCTCCTCTGCGGTGACGCCGCCCACCGCAGAAGGAATCTCCCTGTGCCAGAGCTCTGCTTGTTGTGGCTGCCCACTCTGGGAGGAAGCTGGAATATTTGTTAAACAATGTTCGTTTCATCTGAGATCACTATATCATAGGGCAAACCCTTGGCTAGGCCAGTTTGCCCATTCTAAAATAACACCCAAGAAACAGCTGTAACAAGAGAAATCCGAATACAGCTTTTCTTTTTGTTCTAGCAAAGATTCAAACTAGTGTTAATAGTTTCAAGTGATGAAATTTCATTTAGGAGGCAATAGAGGAGTGGAAAATGCAACATCAAATGAACACATGCCACCACAGGAAAGATGGAATCATAGCCCTCTTCCTCCAGTTCTCCTGCACGTACTGATACCTCAACACAAGATCATTCCACTGTTATCTTTTACTGTACCTCACAGTCCCTTGATTGCTCAGAAGAGACTCACTGTTCATTAATGGGCAGGCCTATGCTAAAGAACTTTTTCTGATCAGATGTCTGGTCCCAGGACCCCAGTTAGGTGCTTAAGAGGAGAATCTAGAAACAGTTCATGATCTGTGAATCAGACTTTTACTGTTTGCTGAACAATTTCCATTCATCTGCATGTTAACTGGGTCCCTGCTTCTCCTCCCCTCAGGAGTCCATCTGCATTGCTGATGCTCTCAGAAGCTGACCCGCACACAGGGCCAGGTCAGAGCCTGTGACTATCACCTGAAAAGAGACAAAGACCCCTGGGCCACAGCATGGCTTCCCTCTTCGGGACTCTGCACAAGTTATTCCCTTCCCAGCGACCTTCCTCTCTCTGTCACTTACAACGGTCTGAGATTACTGTCTTAATGATTTTTTTTTTAACCTGTTTGCTGTTTGTCATATCCCACAGGACTGTAACCTCAAGAAGGCAGGGCATGTCTGTCTCATTCACCACTGAGAGCTTAGAACAGTGCCTTGTACAGAGAAGAAGCCCTGTAAATATCTGTTGGATAAATGCACACATTATCCTCTTACTTATCCTTCAAACCTCAGATTTTCCTCCAGGATGACTTCTCTGCACACCCCCTCTCCTGCTCGCTCAGGCTGCCCCGATAAGCTCGCACAGCCCCTGGGCTGCCTCCTCGGCAGCCACTGCACTGGGCTGTGACCACTTTCTTGCCTCGCTGCTTCCTGCACTGAACTAGAAGCATCCTGAGGGGAGGGCCCATACTACGTTTGCCAAAATATCAGCAGCGTCTATGCTGGCACCTGACACCAGCAGATACTTAAATCATTATGTGCATGAACATTCCTCTCTGTGGCTTTTCTTCAATCCTGTCCTCTTCCAAGCTATTCCTTTGGTTGTAACCGCTGTGAGTGTGTGCACATTTAGACTATACTTGCTGCAAAAAGCATCTGAGATAACTACACACACACACAAATATACAGTATTCAGAGAGAATCCTACACAGAAAGAGGAAACTGAGAAACAGAAGAAGATATATTGTTAAAACCAAGCAAAGAAACACTCACAGGCTTTTGCTTGCAAATTCCAAGAGATCTGACAACATCTGAGGCAGGCCCACCCACACGTGTGTGCATCTGCTGAGGCCCTGCCTCACTCTCCTTTCCTTCTGCATTCCGTGTGAAAGCTGCCACACATCCCAGAAAGGAATTCTCAACATCAGTTCTCATCTCCCTTTCCGTAATGACAGCCACACAGTATCCACAACGAGGAGTCAGGGCATCTCTGTGAACCAATGAGCTATGTCCCTGGGGGCAGAAGGGAGGGGAGAAATTACCGTCCCTGGGGAACATCCTTTGCCTCAACAGTTGAAAAGCTGCAGGGAGCCTGAAGGCAAGAAAAGCAGCAGCCTCCTCTGTGTGCCGCACAACTCCCCCCACAGGCCTTCCTTGCGTGTGGTCCTGGGCACGGCCAAGCGGACATGTGTGGAGCAGTGAGGGGTGGGCCTCGGCCAGGCAGTTGGCCTAACCTGTGCTGAATCTGGGCTCCTCCAACTTCAGCAGGGGAATCTTGGGCAAGAAACTTGGGCACTCAGTCTCCTCACTGGAAAATGGGGTTAAAAAAAATAAACCACTCAGTAAGTCTTGAGGACTAAATGACATGTGAGCTGCCCAGCACAGTGCCTGGCATGGGGAGGTGCTCAGTAAACATGGGTGTCCTCCCCCCAGCTTCCTGGTTTGCAGGCTCCTGAAGCCAATTCTACCATCACTGCCAGGAATTCAGCTCTGCAGTAAGAGTCTCCCTGCCTCTGTGCCTCCCTCACCTCTGTGTGTGAGGAGTGGACAGAGAGCAGGGCCCCCAGCACACTTATTCTACATCCTCACCCCAAAATCCAGATCGGCTCTGCACCCTCTGCGCCGAGCCCTTAGCACAGCACTGCTGGTCCAGCAGGACAGCCCGTGCCGCCCCCGAGAAGGTCTGGGCAAACAGAGCTGTCAGGGGACTGCACACCCCTTCTCTCTATTCCCACTGAACAGCCCGGGAGTGCACCTCACTGTATAAGAATTTTCCTAAATACCAGCTTTATATTTTAGTTGTCATTCACGGAGTTTGAACCTCCATAAATAGAAAGTCATATAAAATTTCTTCTGTAAGTTCTAACAGCAGGTCAGGTCAACAGAAAAAACATAAATCACGTATCTGTTTATCTGTTTTAGCTAGATAACTAAATCTCTCAAAGGGATTCAAAGTCAGCTTTAACTCTGACTACTGAGTTCTCGAGCAAGTGCTGAGAAAGCCTTACAATGGGGCTGAATTACATGCTGTTTATGTTCCGTTACTTCATCACACCGAACCTTACTGATATTTTTGTAAACACCTACAATGATCTTTCCAACGGCTGCAGAGATGCTTCCGGTTTCCAACTCACTTATTTTTATTGCCTCCATTCATCAGATAAAATGAGGATTTTGAAGCCAAAGAGGAATCGCAGAGAAGATAAATCCTGAAAACCTTCCAAACATTTCAAAATGTATACTCTCCTCAGATGAGAAAGGATATTTGTCGTCCTGGCTTGTCTGCAGGACGCCGGTGGAGGGGGTGGTAGCGGGTCCTCGAGGCCCTCTCCACCAGCCCGTGGTGGCGGGTCCCGCGTATGCTGTCCACCTGGTGGAAGGGCTGCAAAGAGAAGGGAAGGAGAGTGGCTGGTGAGCATGGAAGCGCCAGTGACTCTCAACAACAACCGATAAAAACAAACAAGTCAAAGAGACATGACTGTGCCTCGGTCAAGGCAAATAAGGTAGCCGTTTCTATACAGTTACGGAGTAATTACAGTGTCTTTCGTGTGTTGAGACGAGAGCTGAAAGAATAGTACATTACTGTAAGTTGTCAGAGTTAGAAGGTGGAGAATCAGAGGCCTATTGATTCACACATCGAACCCCAGCAACTAGGAAGTACACTTGAAATGTAAAAGACGTAAAATGGAAAATTTAAGATGGAAATAAAGCGGATACATGCAGTATCCACTGTCCAGAAACAGAGATACAGTATCAGAAATAAAATGAGATCACTACAGACTGGGGGCTATTTATTCTGCAGAGCGACTTTTTATAATTTTGACTCAATTGACAACCAGACTTAGCCCTGGCTGGTGTAGCTCAGTGGATTGAATCTGGGCTGTGAACCAAAGGGCTGCCGGTTTGATTCCCAGTCAGGGCACAAGCCTGGGTTGCGAACCAGGTCCTCAGTGGGGGCCACTTGAGAGGCAACCACACATTGATGTTTCTTTCCTTCTCTTTCTCCCTCCCTTCTCCTTTCTCCAAAAATAAATAAATAAAACCCTTAACAAATTCCAGACTTAGGGGCTCCCAGGGAAAAATCAGAACCCCTTGGCCACACTGGGCCCCTCCAGTGCTTTCAGTGCTCCTGCCGGGCCGCTGCACCGACCCAGCACGCTAGCCATTTGAGTTTGTAGCCTGAGTTAAGAGAAAAAAAGAATACTCTCTAAATACAAGTGGAAAGCACACAACTCATTATTTCCAAAATGACATGACTGAAAGTACAAACACAATCAAGATAAATCCATGGTCAGTAAATACAAAAGCCTTTGTTAAGGGGTGCAGGGGGACATTCTTAACATTTTTGAGAATGGCACCACAAAGGACATCTTTGGTTGTCAAAGGACAAGCCCCAGGCTGCACCATTGCATCTCACACAGTGGGTGGGGCAATGTGTGTGCACACGGCCTACACAGAGGTGTGCATGTTTGTGAAATATGTGAAACAAGATTTTTAGTTAAATCGACTCGTATGTAAAATAGCTCACATACTGAGAAAGGGGCCCTCTGGAGGAATATGTTTTTATAGGGAGCTTCCTTGAGCTAAGAATCGATCGCTCATTTTCCTTTGTAAAATATGCGGATTTTCTCATACTGGATTTGGAAATTACTCCTATTTTTCCTGAGTGGGCTGATAACATGTCTGGGCTGATTTAGTTGGTTTCAATCTGTTTGTGCAGTCTAAATCTATGAACTCCTAAAACAGAGAGATCATGCTAGGAACCGCTTCTGGGCTTGGAAGAAAAATATCCGTTCCGACAAGTGTGCTCAAGGGTGTGTGACGCCCTCCGTGCCCGTGCTGACCAAGGGGACACGCACCACGGCACACTTTTTATCAGAACCCGGTCGCAAAATAGTCACGATTCACGAGCCACATGACTGTTCTTGGATGAAAGGGGGGCACTCTCCAGTCACAGTCATACATTCACTACGGTACTGTGCAATGCACCTGCATACACCGTGCTTTCACCTGGGAGTCTCGGAGCACAGCTGGGACCAGACGGCTCCTGGGGGCCAGCCTACTGGGGCTGAGGTTTCAGAAAGCTCTTGGGGTACCCCCCCCAGACTTCCTACTACACACATATGCTCTATTCACACTTGCCTTTCCACATTAGCTCCTGCTGGCCCAAATCCTGCGCTGCGGGGACTGTTTGCGGGGACAGTCTTTGCTTACGTTTGATATTTTCTTTTCTTCCTCATGGTGGCCCAATGTCCATTCCTGCCCCTGCAGTAGCTGATCGTCCAAACTACATCTGGCTTCAGCCTTCTCAAGTCCCAGGGACCTGCCCTGCCGATCAGCAGAGTTAGAGCGGTTGTTGGCCAGGGAAGCTGGGGCCGAAGGAGGTTTCGGAGTGAAGGAGCCTGGCAAGCACAATGGTGTGTGACATCTGGCCTAAGTCTCTGGGTCCCCAAAAAACTAGTGACAACGGACACATGGTTCTCCTGTTTCCACCAACTTCTAACTTGTCTTGCTTGGTAGAGCTAAAAGTCTGTCATTTAATAGTGTATTTCGTAAGTCAACTTAAAAAAAAACCCAACAAAAAACCCTGCCACCTTAAAGACAAAGTACAAGGGGGAGAGCAGATTTATAGCCATGAGTACACAAAACAGTTTATTCTTGCATTATTTGTTAATTATTGAATTATTTTCCATATGAAAATTGTAAACCTGCTTTTTTCCCACCCTGTACTTCATTTTTTGTTTCTTTAGAAGTTTTATCCATAGTTTTTTATCCATAATTTTTACATGGTTGTATCCACAGAGAACATATATTTTTGTGATCTATTTTTGTACTTAACATTATTTTGTAAATAATATTCCATATATTACCTAATCCTTATTAAGTCACTAAGAGTGCAGTATTTCATTTCCAGTGTTTATAAGGCCAGCATTCTGTGTTGCAGATCAAAGAACATGTGATTTAGAATCAAAGAAACAGTTCTACTCCAGGATCCTGTACTTATTAAGAAGTCACTTCATCCTCTTTATCTGTGAGGTGGAAATGATGATTCTGATAACTTCCTGGCAGGCTCATTGAGAACACTGAATTATGTGTTGTAAATGCTGCCTTATCCCAGGGATACTGGATGTTATGGACTGAATTGTATCCTCCAAAATCCACAGGTTGAAGCTCTAACCTGCAATGTATTTGGATATGGGGCCTCTCAGGAGGGAGCTGAGATTAAATGAGGTCATAAGCGTGTACTCTAATCCAGCAGGACCAGTGTCCTTACAGAGGAAGAGAGACAGAGGGAAGGCCATGTAAACAGACAGCAAGACGGCAGCTGTTTGCAAGACAGGAGGAAAGTCCTCACCAAAAATCAACTCTGCCTACACCTTGATCTTGGATTTCTAGCCTCTGGGACTATGAGGAAATACATTCCTCTGTTTCAGTCCCCCAGCCATGGTATTGCATTAGGGCAGCCTGAGCTGACAATATCCTGGGTGTTCGAAGAAGAATGGATGTCCAGGTGGTTGACACTGAGAAGCACCAAGTTAAAGGTGAGACCACCCTACAGAGTCCTTTTGGGACAGCAAGAGGAGCATCATTGTGAGGGGCTTCCCCAGCGTTCTGAGCCTTGCAAAGTCTCCCCCAAGGGACCAACATCTCACTTAGGCATCTACCTGCTGCCCACGCCACGGCACCTTGAAAGCTGCAGCCTGGGAAGAAGGACTGAGAAGAACGCTGGCAGGGCCTGTGGCTTTCTTTAGGCAACAGCTCACGAGCAAACATGATGTACATCTTGTCCAAACATTCAGATACTCTTTCCTTCTGCCCTGTCTCCAACAGGGGGTGCTCCTTTAGTCCTGGTTGTCATTCTCAGCTCCTGTACATGTCCGAGTCCACATCTGCTTTCCCCTCCCCAGTACAGCTCAGGTCAGACTGGAGACTGGCTGGACATTTAACAGGTCAGAAAGGTGCTAAGTTGGGTGAGTTAATGCTTGGCCCTGAAGTCCCACTAATAGGCATCATTTTGCTGTACAGGAGCTCCGCCTGGCCCGTACTGGTGGTGCTCAGCACTTCACTTCTTTAGTTCCCAGTGAGTGCATGAAAGACTAGCCCCTCATGCTGAATACATTTCTCTTGGGGAGGTGTAGGCAGGTGGGCAGGTTCCTGGTGCTCTCAGGGCTCTTCGCTTATATGCAGGGCTCTAGTCACTGGGAGACAGTTTAAGAAGGGCAGGTCTGACAAAGAGACAACTGGGCCTTTCTTGGGAACCCACCTGGCGATCACTCCAGCCACAGCCAGTGCCTCCTTCAGTTCCTGTGATGAAGGGAGTCGTGAAGACCTGCCCTCAGCAAAGAAGAGGCTATGATTCCACTGCCTTGGTGTCAAATAGACCATCTAATTCTACCTTATAAAGTGAGTAGAATAAAAAGGATTTCATAGCTTGGGTTGAAAAAAAACCTTAAAGAGAAATTCAAAATACTTGACAAATCTCCAGGGTCAGACCGGCCAGAGCCTGGCCAGCCCTCCTTGACTGCAGGCCCCCACCCTCTTCCTTCACCCTCCTGGCAGCAGTCCTGGGCGGGAGCTGGTGCTTATGTATGCCTGCCACAGGGCGAGGTCCTGGGTTCACGAAACTCCTGTAGGGTTCTTAGCTTCTGGGAACAAGGCAAGGCTGTCCTCCCAGCAGCCTGCCAGTACTGCACTATCTTTGAGCTGGTCTTATTCCAGTCTTGCAGAGTGACTGGAGGCTCAGAGCTGTGAATCATCTAGATGGGTAGTGTGTTCTTTGTTTTATTTATTGATTTGAGGGAGTGAGAGAAACAAACATTTGTTGTTCCACTTATTGATGCATTCATTGGTTGATTCTTGTATGTGCCCTGACTGGTGGATTGAACCTACAGCCTTGGCATATTGGGACAGTGGGCTAACTAACTGAGCTACTAGGCCAGGGCCAATAGTTTGTTTTTGGTTTTGTTTTGAAACATGGAGACTATGCCTTTTTTGGCTAACTGAATTTAGGGTCCAATCTTCTCCAAAGGATCGGATGAGTCCTCTGGAAGGAAGGGAAGAGGCTACGAAGAGCAGAGAAGGCTGGAGGGGATGCTGGCACCCAATCCTCCGACTTGAGACTGGGCCTGTCATCATGTCCCTTGTGCTGCCCCTTCCTAGTCCTTACTAGGTAAGGTAATCGAAAGGTAAAAGGCAAGTGAAGTTAGTAAGATACACTAGGCTAAATAATTATTCTTAAAACAGTGATAGATAAAATGGTTTGTTTTCTTAAGGCAGCCAAGATTCACACACACATACACAATAAAAGCTATCAGAATGATCTCGGAGGTCCAGGCTAAATATCAAAATAAGAAATAGCAACAAAGCATAAAAACTCAGACTGCAGGGCCCTGGGTTCATGCTGGGGGCTCTTGTGCAGAGAAGGCAGAGGAGCAAGTCACTGTCCCAGGTAGGGCTCAGAACACTTCTGCCCAGGAGAGGTCAGTATGACACTCTACTGGCCCAGAGGCTGCAGCAGCGAGGCTGTCATCCAGCCTCAGCACTGCGTGTCTCAGCAGTGTCTGGGACAGCAGGTTCCCATACAGGCTTGGTAAATTACTATTCTGTTTCTAGGTCGGTGGGCTGCCAACAGTGCATGTGCCCCCCAGGGGGTAGACGAGAAGTGAATACGGTGGAGAGAAAACATTAGAAGCTGTTTCCACTTAGTTTTCTATTTTTGTGTGCATGATGTAACAGTAGAGTGGTACACGTGTGTAATTTACAAACCAACCAACCTACCCAGATTGGGTATACAAAACTCATTTTTACTACTAGGATGAGTGATTGAAAAGTTTAAATGACAAAATGTTGATAATTACTGAAACTGGAGCATAGCTAAAATTTTCCGTAATAAAATGAGGAATTTCCACTTCGGATCCTCAGGGATGGGTGTGGGCCTGGCGGGCGTTAATGCAGACCCAGGCCTCGAAAAGCCTGTTCCTGTCTTTCCAGGAAATGCTACACAAGCCCCCACAGAGGTAGAAGTTTGAAACTGCCTGTCCCCCACCCCCACCTTCCTGCCCGGCGAGATGTGTTCCGTGGAGAGAAAGGCCTTCCGCTGAGTGCAGTTCCCCTTTCAACTTTGCTAGTAAGATCACTACTAGACAAACTAGTTGAGGGAACTTTGGGTCTGCCCATTTATTTCCTCCAGCAGAAGCTGATTTGCTTCTCACGGTGATGACAAATGATGGAAAGGAACCGCGAAAGGAAAAATTGGGGGTTTTGAGCTAAGACTTCAGCAGTGACAGGGCAGAGGCGCCTGGCCTGGGGGCAGGTTACACAGGAATGCAACTGGCCAATGGAGGAAGGCCAAAGGTGTCCTCAGAGGCCAGAAGGGTCAAGTGGGTAGTTTAGGTCCAGTAGGCAAGGAGCCAAAGCGCCCAACCCCTAGTTTCATCCCATCACTTGCCTCTTCCTGTCGCAGGGCAAGGATGTAAGAAACAGTCACTTGGGGGCACTAACCACCCCTGGCCCCTCCTTCAGGTTGTGCTGCGATCTGGGAAGCACCAGACACACCACTGTGCCTGAACTTGGTAAGACGCTTTGCTGGGTTTAAAAGTAAGTCAGAATTTTAAAAAGGGGGTGACGGATAGATGAAACAAAATCACAAAATGTTGAAAATTATGGGGGGTAGGAATAGGTGAAGGTGGTCAAAAGGGACAAACTTCCCGTATTCTGATAAATAAGTTCTGGCAATGGTGACTGCATTTAACAAAACTGTACTATACATTTGAAAGTGGCTAAAGAGTAGATCCTAAAAGTTCTCATCACAAAATACAAAATCTGTGACTACGCGCGGTGATGGATGCTAACTACACTTACTGTGGCAACCACCTCGCAACGCAGCTAACACCTGGACAACACAGGTTTGAACTGCATGTGTCCACTTGCGCACAGACCTTTTTCAGCACCTCTACTGTTTCGGATGACAGCTGGGAGTCTGTGGGTGCAGAGGGCTGGCTGTGTGCACTGATTTATGGCATTTTTACATAGGGGATTGAGCATCCTCTGATTTAGGTATCTGAGGGAGGTCTTCAAACTAATCCATCCTGGAGGCCGACAGACAACGTAAGAAGCTTTTGGGGAATCAGAAGCTACTTGTAGATTTTCAACTACACTAGGGTCAGTGCCGATATCCTCACGTTGTTCAAGGGCCAACTATGTACATGCAGCAAATCGTTATGTTGTATACCTTAAACTAATGCAATGTTTTATGATAATTATATCTCAATAAAACAAGAAGATTATTGAAACTGATAAGTATATACCAGTATAAGTATATACTGGTAAGTATACCAGTATACTTACCAGTATAAGTATATACTGGTAAGTATATATTTAACATTTCCAAATAAAACATTTATTTAAAAAATAAAATAAAATTGTGCTCTGGCTGGTGTGGCTCAATGAATTGAGCACTGGTTTGCAAAGCAAAAGGTCACAGGTTCGATTTCCAGTCAGGGCACAGGCTGGGGTTGTGGCTGAGGTTCCCCAATTGGGGGCGTGCAAGAGGCCACTGATCTCTGTATCTCTCACACATTGTTGTTTCTCTCCCTCTCTGCCTCCCTTCCTTTCCTGCTCTCTAAAAAGTAAATAAATAAAATCTTTAAAAAAATAAAATAAAATTGTGACACTGTAATAAACTAAGGGTGCCTTTTTTTAGTTTTAACCGAATAACTTCTATAGACATGAAAAAAGAGACAAAGACTAATACATAGCCAGCAAAAATTATTACTAAAAGTCTTTTGTCCACATGACTTTACAGGACAAATAAACCCTTGATTTCACAAAAGAACTAGAAAAGTATCAAGAGAAAATGTTTCTGGAGGTAGTAAAATAATCTGGAATGTTTAGTTAGGTATAACAGCACAAGGCAATTCTAAATAAAGCAAGTTGAGTGAAAAAAAATGTACATCCTGTTTTTGATTTAAAAGAGCCTAGGGTACTTTTTCATCTGGCTACTTGCTTATGAAGAGGCACACACAGTGTCCTGTTCTGTCTGGATTCGCAGTAACAAGAGTTCAGCACGCCCTCACAGGAGAGCCAATCAACTGCACAGCATCCTCACCCCTGGCCATCCAGCCTCCTTGAAGCCCCACCAGAGATGGGAACCACTGCTTTCCCAGGCAGGCCACTCCCTTGTCAGACAGCCATGCTTCTGGTTTTTCCCTTAGACTGATCTGCGAACGTCCTTGGGGGAATCTGCCCAGATGAGAGGTTTCTAAAAATTCTTCATTGTAAGATTATTCTTTTCACAAGGAAGCAAGCTTCAAAAAGTGGAAGAATAGGTCTATGGGACCAGGTTCTCCTTTTAATTTGAGTTAAAACTTCAAATGAGTCTGGCTGCTTGTTTGGAGACTCCGAGTTAAGGTGGGTTAGCATCCCTCTTGTCAACCAGACCGAACAACAGGCAGGACTCATAAGGAGGAAGCCTTTTGTCTCTACCTGCAGGTGCCCACCACCTCTGCCTGCCTCCTTTGGATGGGTTATGATTTCATCAATGATGCCTATGTAATGAAGCCTCCATAAAACCCCAAAAGGATGGGGTTGAACACGTGGAGCTCTTGGAGAGGGCATGGGAACATCCATGGAGAGGGCATGGAAGCTCCTCGTCCCTTCCCACATACCTTGCCCTACACCTGCATATCTTCATCTGCGTGTTCGTCTGTGTCTCTCTGTACCATGCATAAGTGCTTCCCTGAGCTCTGAGTTGATCTAGCAAAGTCACTGAATCCAAGGGGAGGGGTCATGGGAACATCCAATTTGCAGCCAAGTTGGACAGAGTTATGAACAACCTGGGGACGTGCACTTGCGGCTGGCATCGGAAGTACGTGTAGGACTGAGCCCTTAATTTGTAGCATCTGATGCTATCTCCCGGTACATAGTGTCAGAACTGAGATGAATTATAGGAGAACTGCTTGTTGGTGTGCAGAACAAACCCCCCCACACACATACACACCCACACAGTGAAACTGGGTGCAGAACCCTTAAAGGCCCACTGAGCCAAGCTGTGACTAACACGGCCGGGACGTGCCACAGCTGACCATAGTCCTCTTTCCTGACCCAAGATCCAGACTATCCACTTCCCCAGGGCTGCTGGTGCCAGCAGGGAAGAATGGAAAAGGCAAACATTCACACCTCAGTATTTCCTGGTCCTCAAAGTCTGGGGTCACTGTCATCAAGCCAGAGTGTACTTCACTGTGGTTCGCAGGTGCAGAATAACAGAGAAATCAGACGCTCAGCCATCGGTGACTAAGAAAATTCAGCGTCTGTTGAAACCATTACTTTTAAAGGTAACCAACAAGCTTAGATCAAATTATTTTTAAAAAGTAACACACTTTCATTCTTAAATAAAGAACATAGAGATGGGCAGTGAAGAGGCAATCTCCAACTCTTGTTCCCCTTCCATCCAGTTTCCACCTCCCAGTGGCTAACCAGATTATTAGTTCCTCATGACTCCTTCCAAATACTGATTATGCACGCACAGCAAATATGAATATATATTGCTTCTGCTCCTCTTTTTTGATACAAATAGTAGTATACTGATACACTGCTCTGAATCTGACTTTTTAACTTAATCTCCACTAAATTTCTAAAACTGATTCTAATTTTTAGAAATTCTTTCTCTAAATTCTCAAAATATAAAAACAGCCAAACAAAAATCTTAGAAAACAATAAAATTAAAAGTCCAAACTATCAGAGAACATATACCAACATGGTAAGTGGATTACTCTCTTCCTGGCAGTTCACGCTGGCCAACTTCTCGAAGCCGTACATCCGTCTCAGTATTTCCTGGCCCTCAGAGACGAGCATCGCAAACCTTCCTCTCTCTGCGTAAACTCACCGAGCCTGTCCCACTAGGGAGGGTCGACACACAACCTGATAAGTCATTCTTCTCCCCAGCCCCTTGCCCCTTCTCTTCCTCACAGCTCAGCTTCATGATACAGGAGCTACCTCAACCCCTTCCACGACTCCCACTCGCCCCTAAGACCCCTGACCCTCTACTCCAGGGAAATTCCTGCCCAAGATAACTGTGGATTCTCCTTGGTACTGAATCGAACAGGACTTTTTCAGCCCTTCCGTTACTTGATCTCTCAGAAGCATTTCAACTCACTGACAATTCACTCTTTTGAAAATGGTCTCCTCTTTCTTGTGATCCATTCTTTCCTGGTTTTCCTCCTGCCTCTCCGGGTTTTTCTTTCCAGTCTTTGCAGACACCTGAACTTCATACCCACACTTAAAATGCTGGGTTCTTCAGGGCTCTGTCATACAAGTCCATCTCCAGCCCACAGCTCTCTCCAAAGCTTCAGACATGTATATTCAACAGCCCACTGCATGACTCTTCCAGGAACTGCCTGCAGCCATTTCAAACTCAGCAAGTTTAGAAGTGAGTCTGTCATCTTCCTCCCAAACCAGCACTGTCTCATGTGTTTCAAATGCCTGGGAATAACACCACCCAACTCTTTACCCAGGAAGTTTGGGGTCATCCTTGAGTGCTCCCTCCCCTGCCCCTCTCCACCCCCAGCATCACCAAGTCTGGTCACTCTGACGCTCCAAACACCTCTCAAACCCACTACTGTCCTCAATTCCCAATGATTCCGCGCTGCCCAGGATTACTGCAACAACTGTGCAACTGGCCCTTTTGTCTCCAACCGTGTTTCCTGCACCCCAGTTTTCACACTGCACAGTAATCTTCCTAAGACACCAATCTAATCCCATCACTCAGCTGCATGAAACCCATTAATGACAGGATTTTTTTTTTTAAAGGATCCTAACAAGCTGATTTTGAAGTTCATCTGGAAAAATAAACGTGCAAGAATAGCCTGGAAAAATCACTAAAAAGAAATATGAGAATGAATTAACCCTACCAGAATGTAATATAAAGCTATAGTAATTGGTTAAAACAGTGTGGTTCTCTTATATGAATAGACACAAATCAATAAAAGAGAATAGCAAGTCTGAAAACATAATCTAGCATTATGTGCGCATTTAGTATTCGACAGAAGCAACAACTTAAATTGGTGGGAAGAAGACGATATTCAATAAACAGTGAGGGGACAACTGGCTGGCAGATGCAGAAGAAGAGAGGCAGATCCACACTACACATCTTACATCAGCATAAACTCCTAAAGGATCAAAGATTTTTAAATCTAAAAATGAGGACACAAAGTATTACAAGATTTAAAGAAAAGAGTTTTTAGCATGATAAAAATAAATAAGATGCTATAAAAAAACATGAAAAAATTAAATAGCTGCCTTGAAAAAACTCATCATAAAGAAAGTCAAAGACAAATTGGGACAATATTTATAATTTCTACCACAGGTAAATGTCTACTTTTTCTCATATATGAAGAGCTCCTAAAAAATCAGTAAGAAAAAGACCAAATACCCAAAAGAATTAAAGACAAAAGATATGAGCAAATTGTTCATGGTGAAGATAATACAAATGCTGCATAAACATAGGGAAAAATGCATCTCACCCAGAATAAGATAATGCAATCTATAACTACACAGAAACATGATTCTTCATCTGTAAGACTGACAATGATCAGTTTGATAAAACACTGAGCTGGGGAGGATGTGGGCAAACTCTCACACATGGAGGCTAGGATGTGAACTGGTGCAACTTCTACAGAAGGCAAGCTGACACTATCGAAACTACAGACGCATACACTCAGCGATCCAGCAATTCCACACCTAGGATTTTTCTTGCAGCTATACCTGCAAGTGTATAAAGTCATATGTGTATAAGGTTGTCCATCGCAACATAGTTTGCATGTTTCTAGAAGTATGTAAAGAAACGTATATCAGTTGGGAAGTAGTTGCCTGAGTTATGATAAATCCATACGATGGGATACTGTGCTCTCAAAGCCAAGACAAGAATGAGCATGTTCTCTGTGAGCTGACAATGGAAAGAAAGCAAGGTCAGAAAGTGTACTGTTGCCCACCTTCTGGGCAAAAGGGTGGGATACAGTGTCTTATATATTCACATAAAGTATATTGTTGACATCTACATAAAATATCCCTGAGAGAATAGGCAAATGTTGACAGCACTGGTTGCCCGTGGGAAGTGAACTGGGTGACTAGGACAAAAATATAAGGGATTATTTTTCACTGTATGCTCTTTTGATTATCTTTAATCTTGAACCATATAAATAATAGGGATATATATCTATTCAAAAGACAACTACAATTAAAGTCAAAGAATAAATAACTGCACTGATGTGGAAATGAACAGAAAAACAGCTATATCAATGAACAAAACAAACCAAAAACCAGAAAAAATATATAAAAAACAAACTATTTGAAAGCTTAAAAAAATAGGTTAACCACAGGGGGGAAAAAAGTGGGATCTCTGTTTCAAGTCTCATGTCAAAATTAATTCCAAAATAATCATAGTGTTAAAATACAGTATGGGTTTTAAAACTGGGTGAAATATTTGAGAAATCTTGAAGTGATAAAGGCCACTCTAAACATACTACAAATTATAATAGCAGCCATGAAAAGCCCAACACATTGGCCTCATAAAAATTACAGCAGAAAACTCCCAAATAAAAATTACTAAATGAAAAAAGTATTATGTATATGACAGTGTGTCGTGCACAGACTTGAAGGTGTCTCCTACTGATCCCCGCTCCTGGTGTTCACGCTGGGTGCAATTCCCAGCTGCCGAGTGTGGGCAAGAACCTGTGGCTTTGTTCTAACCAATGGGCTATGGCAATGGAGTAATTCCATGCTGGCATTTGTAAGACGGAGAGACTCCTCTTCACTGGCCTGGAAGAAATAGCTGTCATGAAACTAATGGCCCCACTGGAGAAGCCCACCTGGCCAGGAAGTGCAGTGGCCTGTGGGAGCTGAGAGGAGTCTCCTGCAAGAAACCTCAGTCCTGCGACCACAAGAAAACGAATTCTGTCAGCCTGGAGGACCTGGGAAGCCCGTTCCCAGCCCTGCCCCTGATGAGACCAAGCCAAAATATGGATGGTGCAGCCTGGTGAGACCCTGAAGCAAAGAACCCAGATAGGCAGAAAACAGATTTTTGGCCACAGAAACTGTGAGATAATAAAATGTGTGTTGTTTTAAGTCAGTAAGCTTGTAGTAATTTGTTACACAGCAATAGAAAACTAACACACATGAGAAAACCAATTTCCTTAATACAGCCTCACACACTGCATAACGATATTTCAGTCAACAAAGGAAGGGACCCCCGGATAGGAGGCTGGTCCCGGAAGATTGTAGTGGAGCTGAAGAATTCCTATCGCCTGTGACGTGTGCCCGTCCTGGTAAGGTCCTAGCAACGGATTACTCCTGTATGCTATCTCAGTCTATCCATAGAAACGCCAGGGGTGCTCAGCTAGGCCGAGGGGAAGCTACCACGGATGCCCGCCTTTCCCAAACCTATGTGACAAACAGGCCAACAACCTTGTGGTTCTATTATGGTTGCAAGGTGCCCTTCAATGAAAATCGCCAAGAAACTTTGAAGAAAAAAATTTCTTACAGGCCCCAGAGATACAAGGTACCCAGAAGGTACACACAGAGGTCGGGGATAGAGAAAGCACGAAGCAACACGCAAGGCCCCATGCTGCACTCAGGCGGACCTACTCACGCCCACATTCCTGCGGACCAAGCACGCACTGGCACTGATGGATGCCAGTCTGCCCTCAGGTACCCTGGCGCCTACGCACGCAGATCACGTCTGTGCCCCGGTACACACGTACGCCCTCATGCAGCACTTACGTAGACCTACGCATGCCCGCATTCACACGGGCCAAGCACGCACTGACAGACGCATATCTGCCCTCGTGTACCCTGGCGCCTACGCACGCAGATCACGTAGGCGCTGCCGGACATACGCAAGCCCCAAGCACGCCTCCACGTATGCACACAAGCGCCCACCTAAGCACCCCCAATGCCCACAGATGGACGCTCTCCCCACGCACAAACACATGCCCCGCCCTCCCAAAAACGCATGCGCACAATTAAGCAGGGACTGGGGTCGTTTTTATTGGGGCTAAAGGTGGGGGCTTAGGGTTTCATGCAGTCACTATTAATTGGTGACATTAAAACGTTAAGAGTAGGAATTTAAAGTAGGGAAGAGAAAAAACAAACAACCCCAGTGCTCAGTTATCCCCTTAACCATGATCTAAGACAAAGGAGGCAGCCTGTCTCTGCAGCGCTGGCAGTGTGTTTATGTGAGAGAGAAATAGCCTTCATCGAAGCAGAGATGCCTGGCAAAGCTTAAGTCAGGCACTTGCATTTCAAAAAGGAAAGTCGAGTGAGGGCTCACGGGGCAATTATCAGGTGTCAACAAATCTCCCCACTGCCAGTCTCATAGAAGCAGGGACAACCGCAGCCCTAGGCTGGACCGTGCCTGTCGGCGGGAGCGCGCTCTGGGATGTCTCCGCGACCACAGTATCGCCTCCCGGACACACTTCTCAGAACATATCCCCATCAGTACGCGGCGCATGATTTATATAATAAAGAGCTTTTATACGCCAATAAGAAGATAAAGTACTGAATGGGAAAATAGGCAAAAGGCCTAAAAACACAGTTTACAGAATAGTAAATACAAATGGCCAAAGAACCAAAAAGAGATGCTTAACCTGCCTTCTGCATTATATCCTTAGCAATCTGGAAAAGTGCCAGACACTTATAGGTGCCACTCAACATTTATTTGTTGAATGAATGGATACATTCCACTCATAATTAAGACCAATTGAAACAATG
Source organism: Desmodus rotundus (assembly GCF_022682495.2). NCBI lineage: Eukaryota > Metazoa > Chordata > Mammalia > Chiroptera > Phyllostomidae > Desmodus > Desmodus rotundus. Next base: position 35,562,371 of record NC_071396.1, read on the forward strand.
AAATGCCATTTTTATACCTACTACATTGGCAAATATTAAAGATGTATATAACAGACATTTCACCAAAGATGACTTACAAATTGTCAATAAAACATGAAAAGGTGGTCCACATCAGTAATCATTAGAGAAATGCAAATCAAACACAGTGAGGTACCACCTTACACATAGTAGGATGACTACTATCAAAAAACACAGAAATAACAAGTGTTGGAGAGAATATGGAGAGACTGGAACCCTTGTGCACTGCTGGTGAGAGTATAAATGGAAAACTCTGTGGCTGTTCCTCAAAATATTTAAAATAGAATTACCATATGAGCCAGCAATTCCTTTTCTAAGCATACATCCAAAAGAAGTGAAACAAGATTTCAAAGAAATATTTGCACACCCATGTTCATAACAGCGTTATTCATAATAGCCAAGTTGTGGCGGTACCCCACACGTCCTTTGATGAGTGAATGGATAAACAAAATGTGGCATATACATTCAACGGAGTATTATTCAGTCTTTAAAAAAGAAGGCAATCTTGTCACATGCTACAACATGAGTGAGCCTGGAGGACATTACTGTAAGTAAAAAGTCACAAAAAGATGAATACTCTATAAATCCCTTGTGTGAGGTGCCTAGAGTGGTCAAATTCATAGAATAGAAAGTAGAACAGTGGCTGCCAGGGGCAGGGGGAGGGAGAAATGGGGATTTGTTTAATGGGAGTAGAGTTTCCATTTTACCAGAAAAAAAAGTTCTGGACAATATGCAACCAATGTTAATGTGCTTAGCCCTGCTGAAACTGTCCACTTAAAAATGGTAAAGATGGGCCCTGGCTGTGTAGCTCAGTTGGTAAGAGCATCATCCCAATATTTATTCCAAGGCTGAGGGTTCAATCCCCAGTCAGGACACATGCAAGCATCACCCAATGAATACACGAATACGTGGAACAACAAATCGATGTTTCTCTCTCCCTTCCTCACTCTCTCTGTAAAAGTTAATAAATAAAATTGTTTTAAAGATGGTAAATTGTATCTTATGTTTTTTTACCACAATTTATAAAAATGGGTATATGCCATGATGAAGATGATATGAGGAAACAGACATACTCATAATGTTGGGGGGAACAGAAAATGTAACTACATCATCTATAGGGACTAATCTGGTAACATCTACCTTAATTTTAAATATACACACTCTCTTACCCAGCTATTTTACTTCTAGGAACAGGTACTGCAGTTACCTTTACATAAATACTCAAAGTTTTATTTATATATATATATATATATATATATGTATATATGTATATATGTATATGTGTGTGTATATATATATGTGTGTGTGTGTATGTGTGTGTGTATATATGTGTGTGTGTGTGTGTGTGTGTGTGTATAAAACAAGGATGTCCACTGCCATTTTGATTTATAATAGTGAAAAACTAGACATAGTCTAAATGTCCTTCAGTAACAGCCTGGTTAACGATGGGACAGCTATATGTGAAGACATACAATGCTGTCATTGAAAAGAGTGTGTGTTGTATGTACTGGGATGGAAAGATGTCCAAGATGCACAATATTTTGTTTTTCAGCGGGAAGTTATTCGGTAGGGCACGATCCCATTCACGGAAAGAGAAAGGATGAACCATACACAATGCGTGCGTGCATATACACAGAAAACTTCTGAGAGGGTGCAAAAGAAACAACAGTAGTTGTCACCTCTGGGGATTAGATTTGATGAGGGTGCAAAAGAGAGGAGACTTACTGTTCTCTTACACGGTTCTAAAGTATTTGATGTTTTACCACAAACATGTATTACTTTTACTTAAAAATTAATTTGGAAGAACAAGTGACCAAGCAAATAAATATTTTTCCAGCAGCTTTCCATAGCCCTTAGGAGAAAATCTAAATTCCTTACGAAGAAAGAGAACTCCTTCGTGACCTGGTGCCTGCTTCACCCTTCGGCCTCATCTGTCGCTACCCGCACCTCCCACTTAATCTACATTCCAGTCTCACCAAACTTCCAGTTCCTCAAACGGCACGTACTCTTCTTCTCTTGCCTCCCAGCTTTGCCCAGTGCTGTTTCTTTTGCTTGGAACACTCCCCGTTCCAACCTTCAGTTAGTTACATAGCCCTCAAGTCCCAGCTCAGGTGTCTGTTCCTCCAGGAAGCCTTCCCAGTTGCTCCCCACCCCCAATCTGGATTAGGCTGCACCCAGATGTGTTCCAGCTGACCCCTGAAGTCCTCTACCTCGGTTTATCAGGTCTCACAATGACCTGTAAAAGATCTGCTTCTCCCCCTGGAAGGAAGTTCCACCGAGCAGTGACCATGTCCTATCTGAGTCATTGTCCCATCTCCATCCAGCATCAGGTCTGGTGTCTGGCACACAGTGTCCAATAAGTATCTGTGAAATTAGACTCTTATCACAGAACAAGTGTAACCACACTACAGACAATTTGGGAACACAGAGGGGGATGTGGAATTATAATGCTACCATCCAAACACATCCCTGCTTCCAGCCAGTGTTTCTGGTCCCCAGGCAGGCTGTTTCATAGCTGTATTCCCAAGCCGGACATTTTGACAAGACCCTTCTGACACAGTCATTTAGGTCGGGGAACATTTTGCACCCTGTCAAAACATGAGGCTTTTACAAGCCAAAGTAAAGATCACTGCTTTTACAATCAAGTAATGTGTCCAACAGACCGTGGACACCCCAGACCTTTCTCGTCGCTGACCGACCTCTCTTTCCTGGGGACTTTTGCATTGTACTTAATTACTGGATTGGTTGAGCTCTCATGAGGATGGGTCACTGTTATAATTTTTTAAAAAGTAATGACCTAAAGTCTATTGGATTAGCTTCTAAAAATTGCTATTCCTTCCCCCAAATAATCATTATAAAGAAGCATTAGAACATGAATATAATGTGTGTGTGACTAAAGAATCTGTTAGGAAGTTCACTGAGGTTGTCGCTAACAGTGGCGAGGTCAAGGTCAAGATCATGCTGATACCCACATATCCCTCTGACCTCCCCACCCACAGTCTACAGCGAGAAGTTCAAGACGTTGAGAAGAAAACAACAGGAGACACAAGTGACTCCTGTGAGCATCTCAGAGCCCTGCCTCTCCATCGCTGCCTGCCACCCCTTGCTCCCAGCCCGAGATTAGGGGTTGACAACAGGGAAGACTCAGGCATGGGATCGGCAATGATGTATACAGAACAAATTTCATCACTCCCTCGCCAACACTGAGTGTTAAGTCAAATTTTTTCCTAATTTAATGAGCAAAAAGGCTACATTGTTACTTCAAAAATAATCAACCTTCATTGGCATTCACAATGTTTCGGGTACAATGCTAGATGCTTCACACACATCATCTCATTTAATCCTCGCAACGCCCTGTGAAACGGTGCCATTATTATCCCCACCTTACAGATGCGGAAACCGAGGCTCAGAGAGCTATCTACATCCTCAGTCCATGTGCTGTGGTGGCTCATTATTATTTTCACTTACATGTCGCTGCTTACAGTGCCAACAAACGTACTCCCAAAGATTTCTTTCCCGGGTGAATTTCCTATTTCCGGATTTCTCTATCCATGGCAAATATAAGCAAATCCAAAGGGTCAGAGATAGCTTGAAAGGCAGGGTTTCAGAGCCAGGGTTTTGGCAATGGGCGAGACAGGGTTTGTAATAAAAGCAGACAGGAATCAAGAAGAGAATCCTACAGTAGCTGCAGGGACTCATCGCCTGCCTTTACTCAATGCAGGGGATGGTGACTTCCACAGGCTTTGGGGGCCAGGTGTAGCACAGACACATCAAAGAGAAGGTCTGGGCTTCTAGCCCTCCCAACAGCTCCAGCAGTTCTAAAGAACTGTCTCCATTTCATTCTTAGCGAGGGAGCTGCTAGTGCAAATGAAGAAATCAGGAAATGGTTTCTTTTCCTTCAAGAAATACTCTGGTTGAATTTCTTCAACAGGTTTCAACTTCTGCATTCAGAGAAAATACTTCTGTTTTAGTAATCCAACAAAAGGAGGAAAAAAAAATTGCCAGAAGGACAGCTAGTAGTTGCAAGCATGAACTCCAAAATCAAAGAGCCTGGACTTGAAATCTGGCTCTACCATCTCTGGCTGTGGTCTAGGGAAGTTGCTCAATTGTTCTGAGCCTCCCTGGTCTCCCTGTAAATAGAGACAGTAACAGTACCTAACTCTGGGCGCACGGGGAAGACTAAATAAGGTATGCAGCGCACTTAGCCACAGTGCCTGAGGCACGGTGCACACTCAGTACATTTTCACCAATGGCGGCGGTGGAAGAAGTGGTAGCAGCACCAACACTAATGGTGGTAATCTTTGGAAGGAAGGAAGGGAAGAAGGAAGGAGTAAGTTTCCTTTCCACCACTTTCCGAAACAAAGGGCAACGGCGTCGGTCAAATGGTACAGAGCACCCGCTGACAACCATAAGCTCCTCTAGCCACTTTCGAAGCTGAGTAACATGAAGGTAATCACCTAACTTTTTCTGCTTCCAATTTTATGACCAACAAAGTGAGAGTGTTGCATCAAAAGAGTTACAGGGTCTATTCTGGTTCTAAGAATTCTGATTCATCTGCCAGGGCAAGCAGTCAATATAGAAAGATCTCTGTTCCAAATTAGACCCGTCCATCACTGGCAGCAGCCCAGTCCGGGCTGTGCTTTTGCTTCCCTTTAACGTTCTTCTCTCTGCTTCATTTTGGGTTACATTTTAACTTACAAGCTGCTTCAAACCTTTTAGATGATAGTTTGAATTAATTCATTCTAAATTAAGCCCTCAAACTACTTAGAGACTGAACAGGTACAGGCTAGTAGAAAGCATCTCTTGAGCAATTTCAGAGATGACAAGGCAGCAGGTGAGAGAGACGGAGAAGAGAGAATCCAACAGCAGATCCTTGGGCTCTTGGGCGGCAGGTGTCCCGGCAGGCTCAGCTGTCCACAGCAACAGGGGGCACGGCTGTGTGGCAACATCTGCTTTGGTGGAGTCCCGTCCTCACTGGCTCTGATTTTTTGGTTCCCACTTTTACCTTCCTGGCCGCCCCCAGCTCTTTTATTTTAGAAGTGGGGGTCGGGGGGTGAAATGGCCCCCGTTTCATCCTGGCTTTAGCCTCCCAGTGCTGGCCTTTCCTGACCGAGTTCCAGTGTGAAAATCTCCGTTCAGAAGAGAGTTAGCTCACCCAGGGACAGACCTAGACAGCCAAGGGAAGGACTAAAAGTGTGATTAATCTACAGCAGAAAGACTTGTCGGGTGCCTGCGGGAGCGAACAGAGTATCGTCTAAGAGAAGCAACCAAGCAAAAGTCACACTGAAGTAGGCATCTGACGGACCCCGGGCACTGGACAAAAGGGCACCTATCCAGACAGAAAAAGGAAGAATAAACCATGTTTCCTGACTGAAAACAAATCAACTTTGTTTAATTTGCCCGTAGTTGTTTAATTTGCAATATAAGAGCAAGAGCCTGAAAAAGGTAAGTTTGGGTGTGCACCCCGGCTCTGTCACTTCACTGCTTAGGCGCCAGTGACATGGGGTGATGGTGTGAGCATCCACGGACATGAGGCCGTCAGGTGCTTGTACCCGCTCTGTCTCCTCACCGCTGCTCAGCGCTCCGGGCTGCGTCTGTGAGGAGGCTCTCTCCCTCCAGCAGAGCAGCTGGCAGAACAGAAGGCTGCTGCCTGCTGTGCAGGGAGAATGGGGCAGGGCAAGCCCTCTGAAGTCACATCTCCAAGAGGTTGGAGGCAAAAGCAGAGAAGGGCTAAGATGTCAGCTAGTCAGCTAGCCGTTGCCAGTTTCCACACCCAGGGAGCGAGTTCCTTGAAGCGCAGACCGTTGCCTTGGAGTGAGAAAACCACTCCAGTGTCTGGCATCCAGGCCCGTGTAGAATCTTCTACAGATGTTATCCTGACTCTTGGAAAACGGCCAAAGCAATCATAAACAACTAAAGCTTCATTTTAAGGTTTAAAGTATAAAAACTGGCTGTTTCATAACCTAGGGACCAATTCTGACTATTGTGAAACTTTGCAGGGAATTGGAACAAAACTTTGGCTGGTTCTACTACCAAAAAATGTGAGAACTTGAGTTTAGTTAGAGACAATCACTGCATTAAAGGCCATGCCTCTCCCTCCCTTTCTGAGTCGGCAGTCAGAGGCTCGGTTCAAGGAGAAATACAAGAGGGCGGCTCCTTGTTAATAGGATTTGAGCCTAACATGGAACCAAAATTCGATGGAATCGCAGACTTGGCTCTGTCCTGCTGCTGGCTCTACTGCCGCCGGGCCTGTGTGCTCTGTGGGTTTCCCTCTGCCGCTCCTGGAAGCTGCCTGGGTCGGGCCTCGGCGTCCAGCCTGCTGACCCTGGGCACAGCCAATGAAGGCTTTCAGCAGGAGTGCTTTCATCTAGTCGGTGAAAAATGAGTAGGATGTAACAAGCCTGTCTGGGATATAAGAGCTTTATATGAACAGCAAAAGCTAGTTCTCTGGACTTCAACAGGGGACCCTGCAATGAGAGAGGGGAATATGGTACCAACAATGGCCTGAAGTCAAATTAGAAGGCGGTATGCTTTGCTTCTAGTCCTTCACTCAGCAGGAGAGTCTGTTCTGGAGTTCCTCACTCAGGAACTTTGCAACATGTATTGAGCAATAACTACATGTTGGGGACATACATGTTCTAAGGACATACATGCATTAACTAATTCAATCCTCACAACACCTTTGTATCGGGGACTATTTAGTAGCCACCTGTCCCTGAGGGGTAAGCTGAGGCATAGAGAAGTTATGGATCTTGTTTCAGGTCGCAGGGCTAATTAGTGGTGACACCTGGTCACCAGGTCCCCACCGCACTCTTGATCTCCAGCTGGGACGCCGGGGCAGAGCGTGGAAGCTGTGTTTATTTCCACACAATGGACGGCAGGCTGCAGAGACTGATGGGGGAGATTTACTGAAGCTGCTTTATCAGAGCAAGGACTTGTGTGGTATTAAAGGTTTCAAGATACTTGTTTTGTTGAACCCCCAAATAGCTAACCAGGCAGTTCTCATGTCAGATATCTTCACAAACTAAACCTGAATCTGGAGGGTGAAACAGCAGCCCTGGCCACTCATTCGAGAGACTTTTATCACTCAGACTCACACTGGAGCTGCGACACCCAGGCCTTTGAGGATCTGCAGAGTTGGTGGCCTGACATCATGTCACACAATTTTCAGAAGAGCCTCCCGGTTTTGACCAGACAAATTATGTGTCCGGTTTCCAAGGCTGCCCTTGGAGCTCACTGCGCCAGGATGTCTGCATAGGCATCATCTGCCCGTGTCACACTGGGGAGCTGCGGGGAAGGTGGAGCAAGCCCGCAGAGGAGACAGCACGGGCCTGATCTTTTGGAGCCAAGCCCATAAATTCCAGAACTCTTGCAATTTTTGAGTAGGTGGCCAAAGTCTGGGAAATATTTGGGTCTAAATGACTCTGAGAAAACACACTCTTTTGAAAATCCGCTAAAACCGAAGCTGAGAGCTGCCATCAGGGATGCAAACAGAAGTCAGGGTTCAGGGCTGTCCTAACTGGACAGACATCCCACAGAGCTCTGGCAGGCGGTATGCACTTGTTGAGCAAATAATCTGTGTTCCCACTGGTGTCATCAGTCACTAACATCGGGTCTCTGTCTACATGAATGATAGATCCCAAAAACATTATCAAAAGGCAAATGATGGTGGAAAACTGTAGCACATAGAAAAACAGGTATGTCTACCAGTCAAAGAATTTTCTGCAGCTTTATAAGAAAAAAAAAAAGAAAACTGGGCAACAGCCATTGAACAGAAAATTCACAGAAGAAGAAATCTGAATGGCTAATAAATGTGTGAAAAAACTGTCAACCTCCCCAGCAATCAGGAAAATATGTATGAAAATAACATACCCCTGACCTCATGCAATCCTTCTAGGAGCAAGAATCACTATCCCTATTTTATAACTGAGAAAACTAAAGCACCAAGAGGTTTGACCCCAAGCAGGAATTGACAGAGCTGGGCCGTGAGTGCAGATAGTCTGGTAACGCAGTCTGCGTTGACTCCACCACGCTGACCCATCAGAGTATCTGTGTCCTCGCTCGGACCCATTTGGCCAAGTCCATGAGCCTCTCTCATTAGACTCGGTTTTCTCGTAGGCACAGTGGGAATCACAAAGTCCCATCATACCGAGTTACTGTGAGAAGTAGAGGAGGTAATGCATATCAAACGCCTGGAACAGTGCTGACATTGGCAGACATCCAAACGTCTGATTCATTCATTCAGCAAATATGCCATGAACTCAAGCTCTGCCTGCTCCAGACGCTGGAAATTCCCCAGTGGACCAAAGCGCCCTGCCCTCAAGGAGCTTAGGTTTTAATGAAGGGGGCAATGTATAAATAAGATAAATAAAAAGGAATATATAGTATGTTGGGCAGTGAGAAAGCGAAAAATTAAGCAGGAAAGAAGGTGGAGGGGGTTGCGATTTTAGAGAGGGCAGGCCGCACTGACGGGAGACAGCCGAATAAAGAGCTAAGAGAAGTGAGGAGCCGTTCAGACACCAGGGGAGGAGGGGGAGCAGTCCTGGCAGAGAGGCCCTAGGAAGGGTTCAAGGAGTAGAGAAGAAGGCGAGTATGGCTGGAGTGGAGAGTGAGGGAGGGTGCTGGGCAGCTGTGTGGTATGTAAGAGCAGGGAGGTAACCCATCAGGGTCACACAGGGCACTTTGCACCCTGGCTTGACACTGAGAGAGACGGGGAGCCATGGAGGACTGTGAAAAGAGAAGTGATATAATCTGGCTCATGTTTTAAAAGGATCACTCGGATGGCCGTGTAGCAAAGAGCTGAAAGGGGAGAAGGACAAAATCCAGGAGACCAGTCAGAGGCCAGTGCAAGGATCCAGGGCCGAGAGGGCCGGGGCTCAGAGCAGGGTGGTCAGCGTCTGGGTGGACTGTAATGCAGAGCCAAGGGTTTGTGGAAGGCCGGCTGTGGGATGTGTGAGAATGGGAGGAGCTATGGGTGACTGTGAGGTTCTGGCCTGAGTAACTGGAAGGATGGAGCTGCTGTTTGCTGAGATAAGTGTCCGGGACAGAGGCTCCCTGGTTGCAGGCGCTGCCGAGCAGGGAGACAGCTGGGTACTCTGGAATCTGATCAGAGAGGCAGAGTGGGCGGTCGCCATCAGGAAAGTGCACTGGTCAGTGTGTTTTAGGGCAGGACTTCAGTCCCCGGGAGGGAGGCTGATAAAAACAAGGCACCAGGACAGGAGGCAGGTTACCATGGGATTCTGGCACCCACGAACCAGACAAGAGTCCAGTTATCGTGGCTGAGGCACAAGGCCAACAATGGTGACTTGAGGCCAAATGACAGAGTGTGCAGCAGCCTCGGGCCCTCTGGCTCAGATGCGCTGTGTCCTAGAGACAGGCAAGAGGCTGGTTAGTCCGGGGCCAAGAGGCCCCGGAGCCTGGGAAGGGCTACACCAGAAGCCAGAGCCACACCACACTGACTCCATCTGCACCCATGGCCGTGCCATCAGGGCGATGTCGCACACTGTAGATGGACTCTAGCCCTTTGACACACTGGGCAGGGCCACAAGGCCAGGTCACCACACAAAAAGTCCAGGAGTGCAGAAATCCGAGTCCCTCTAATAGGGAGCAAAAGGCAGGTCCTGGATGGGAAGTGTTGGAGTGTCAGTTTGCCATTAGACCGTGAAATAAAAGCAAGAAATATTCTGAGGGCAGATGGGTGGCAACTGTAGCCACCACCAGCACTGTCTCCGAAAGGAGAGAAAGCAACCTCAAGGGGAGGGGAGCTGCTTGAACTGGGATGCTGGGGCTGCTGGGCCTGGTGGTTCCACTTACAAGTCCAAGGTTAAGCAGAGATTCATTTCTGATTGGTCTAAGCAATGTCTCTTGTGCTAAGTTTGTTCTCAGGCTCCTAAACTCTGATCAAATTGTTTTCTACACACTTTCTTTCCTAGCTAGAGTATAAGAAATTACCACCAAAATACAAAGAACTTCTTTAAAATTTAAAGGAAGTAAGGGAGAAATATCTGTAGCAGCTCCCTGTCTGATGATTTAATTAATGTATTTATTTTATAATGTATTATTATAAAGGTATGCATAACCATTTCATGATTTATGATAAAGAGAATCATTTCTATAGTTGATACTAAAAATTCAATTAAATTTACTTTCTAGAAATGACAAGTTCATACATACTATCAACGAACTAGAAAGTAGTAGACCTTTGCTAATCTTCACTTTTGTCACTAAGGAAATACCTGTACAAACTCCTGGTTTGTTCTTGAGTCACATTTCTCTGACCGCCACACATTTTCTATGCATATTTGTACACCCTAAACTAACAGTCCTCTCAGTCGTGATGAAAGTTCTCCACACTACACAAATTTTAAATGTAAAGTGACATGCGAGAGGTACCATGGTGGCTGGGCGCCTCGGCCACTCAGCAGCCCAGGACTCAGCTCTACGCAGCAGCCTCAAGTCCCCTGCGATTCAATGTTGTGTTTCAGTAACTACGCACACTACTTCACGTCATGAACTCGGAGTCGTTCTTGAATAGTCAGCACTCGGAATGTCAGACCCGCAAAGGCTCGGGCTCTCCTGGAGTTAAGGCAATAAACGTTCAAGTCAATCAGAGTCAACAGTTTTGTTCAGTTAATATCTCTGCCAAAAAGCAACAGAGCTACATGTATCAATAACCGTCCAAATATTTCTACGATTTGACTGAATAAATCTATTTACGGAAATCTATGATCGGAAACGCAGATGACTCATACACCAAGGTGTTTATTACTATATTGTTCATAATAAAGAAAAATTGGAGTCAACCTAAATGTCCAACATATGGGAAGTGGTTATAAATTATAAGTCATATATGATTAAATATTACCCGGCTATTAACATTATAAAATATTTTAATAACAGGGAAACAATGATTATATAATGGCTGAAATGAAACAGAAAACAGGATATAAATATAAAGAATGATATCATCTGTGTAAAAATTGCATGAAAATAAAAAAACACATTAAAACAGTAATTTCTAGTTGATAAAGTATGGATAATTTTCTCTGTCACTTTTAATCTTTATATATTTTCCACATTTTATATAAGTAATGTAATACTTTTTAATGAACAATAAACAATTAAGAACCAAGCTATAAACAAATACAATGTATCCCTTTTCCTGAAAGTACAAGCTTAAAAGCAAAAGCAGAAAAGGAAGAACGCTAGAGGCGTCGTGTTCCTGCTCCCATTCTGCGTACACGACCTGCCTATCAAACTTGATTAGAAGATACATAAATGGACATTCTCTCAATTACCTCCATAAATCTGACAATACCTCACGCATAACAGGCACTCAATAAATATTTACAAATGACAAGTTACACTAGCTGTTGAAAGTGACTTCAATAGTCCAACAGGTATTTTCCTGGCATCTCGGCGTCTGGGCAGGCTGGCGGACTGGGTTTGGGGGCTGTGGCCCATGGCCTGGAAACCGCAGGGACAGAGGTTTGCACGCAGAAGGGCGTGAAGACGGAAGAGTGGAAGAGTGCCCTATGTGGCAGAAAGGACAGCGCCAAAAGACCAGCGATTCTCAGACTTGTCATCTCCCCCCCCCCCCCCCCCCCCCCCCCGCACAGAACACCCAACTTCCCGGGTCTGGCAGATGCACCCAGGGGCCCAGCCTGGGAGCACAGGGTGCCTCCTCCGACTGTCCTCCAACCCCGCTTCACAGGGGAGCAAGGAGGCAAAGAGAGGGCAAGTGATTTGCCCAAGGTCACAGGGCTGGAATGGGGCGGAGGCTGCATCTGAGTTCAGAGTTGGACCTTTTGGCCAACATACCGTGCAGCCTCGGTGTTGCCCTGGAGCTTTTATTTTAAAACAAAGCACACATCGGAGCATCTGCCCTCTGCGTATTTATTCTCAGACAAAACACTGATTTTACCCACGGGATGGACCCTCAGGAGAAGTTCCCATCTCTTCCCACTTTCCTGGCTTAGAGCCTTGAAATTACTGGGATATGTCAGCCTTTCGAGGCACCACTGGGAGGTCCGCGCTACCCCTAACAAACGGGGAGCACATGAAAGGTGGAAGGAGAGTGTCAGTATTCCCGTTCTCTCGTTCAAGTTCTCGTGGAGGCAGATGTTCCTAATTCAGCGGTGGGCCAGTGTCTCCTTGCCCCTCCCATCATTTCAAAGACCTTTATTCCCGATGACCAGAAATTCACGGGTTGTCTACTTTTGCCTTTCATTCCTTACGGCTTCTATTCAACACATATGGGCAGAAGCAACGGAAGAGAAAAGTACTACTCAAACATGCATTAAAAATACGACAACCGTATTCTTGGCCACAGCTCCTCTTTTGGGCTAGATGTACATTCCAATGCTACTCAGTCAGCCCCTAACTTTCTGTGATGCTCCCTGTTCCCTCAGGCAGAAGAGAAGATGCTGCCGGAAGTCAACATCAAAGGCAAACCAGTGAGCAAATCAAACACAGAGACAGTAAAAAAATCACAGTTGCAAAGTGCTCGTGGTTTGGGAGGTGTGGACTCCTACACAGAATTTAGGGACAAGATCAGAAAAATGTCATTCTCTGAAAAAGAAACTAAGACATAACATAAAATAGATATTAGTAATCACTGAAAATCTTTCCTGGAAATAACACGGGCCGACATGATTTGTGAATGTGGTCTTCTAAGTCTCACGCACAAGCCCAAGGTCGCTGCCTGTCTCATTGTATCTAACAGCAGTTGGATAGAAGGGTATTGTTTCAGGGCTGGCAGGGAGCATGCTGTACCCGAGAGTAGGGCTGGCTAAGGGTTATGACCTTGGGAACAAAATTTCCTCTCACTTTTCAGTTTTGAGCAGATGACCAGGCCACAAAAGCCACAGAGTCTGACAAATGGGTCTCCACAACCAGAACTCATTTAGTGGCCTGGGGAGAAATCAGTGACCTTTCCACTGTAGTTCCCTTAACTCACTCCAGCTCCCCGACCCCCTGGCCAATGCCTCCACACCACCCATTACTCAGTTGCCCTATGGACGATTACTATTAGCCCTGTTCTATGTGGGGAAAGTAGGCTTGGAGAGGTGGCAGGAACACCCAGGACCAGAGACCCAAAGAGCAGTGCAGTGAGGACGCCAGCCGGGCGGGCCCTGCCACATACCCATCACAGCGCAGCCGCGTCCTGGGCAGCAGCAGAGGAAGCAGAGGCTCAGGTCGCCTTCCAAGCGGCTACCAAAACTCCAGGACACAAAAGAGCTAGAGTGGGGACAGTTGGGAAACATGAGGAGCTGGGAGCTGAACGGTAGAGACAGAATTTCCGAAGACCAATCAATACAGAGCACAAGAGGATGTTTTGATGTTTCTGTCTTCACAGAGACCCTTTCTTCTGTGACTCAGGACATAAGCACTGTGGGATGGGCTCTGAGAGTCCCTTGTTGCTCATGGCTTCGGAGAGGGGCTGGGACCGGACACAGGCCACCCAGCCTCAGTACACAGAGCTGATGGCGCCAAACAAGGACTAACTGGGCCACAGTGCTCTTCTGTGGAAGAGCCGATTCACTCATTTCTGTTTTTCCTGTGCCTCATGCACAAATATTATATTTCTGCCACCGTAACAGGTGCTCCAAAAATACTTGCTGGATTTATTACCTATCTATTAATGAGAAGTGAAAAAGAAGCATAGTTAACTCCTCCCTCGGAGGGAGGGAGGCAGAGAACCCAAATCCTGCTCAGAGTGTTCCCACAGATGCAGGCAGGGGGACAGGAGCCTGGCGGGGCACAGAGCTGCGACTGCAGAGAGCGGAGGTGCTCCAGGCTACGTGTGGTGGTGTCTGTATGCTACTTACGACCGCCTGAAGTTCTAAGAGGCAGCTCTCAACATCTGGCCGCGGCCACAACTGGGTTTTCTGCTGAGAAGCTGCTTGTGGATGAAGGGAGCAAGGGCAAGCTGTCCTGCCTTGTTGGAGAATAAATTATGGAGAACGGATTTTTGTACATAGTTATTCTGATTTGTTCATAATCTCACTGTGCTTTATCTTTGTTTAGAATACTTCACTAGTTTTGGCTTTTTGTAATTTGTTGCTATGTTATTTCATTATATAAAAGTCAAATAACGCTATGACCATTACCAAATACATACACCAACCCCAAGGGTTTTTGTGAAGATTCAATAATCTGTGTAGAGAGCTTAATGTAGCGCCTGGCACAAACGCACAGCCCAGAAACGCTGGCTGTTAGTACTAGTAATATTTTGAGATTACTACCGCTAGTTATGTTTTCCATTTCTTTGACTTTAACTGACATATCTTTTGCCATTTATTTATTTTTTTTAAGAATCTTACAAATTTAAAATAAAAGGCAGCAAAGAAAAGCCATCGGCACTGACGGGTAAGTGCTGGTTCTCTTACGCTCTTGCCACACAGACTCTGGCCTCTGCACATCCCCGCTTGCTGGTGGCGGGTCTCTGGACGTGGCCGCTCTGGGCCTGGCCCTGCCAGCCTTACTGTCCTGTCGCGCAGTGGGGCTTTCTCCCTTTGGCCACCAGACTGTTCCCTACATGAGTTAAAACTCATAAACGCTGAGTTATAAACAAGATGATGCAATTTTGTTAAAAGGTAGTAGTCAGAAATGTATAAAGTGTGACTTGTTTTTAATGGAGTAACTGGAAAGGACTAGGTAGGTAACATGGAGGCTGCAAAAGGCTATAACTATACCCAGACCATCCCAGACAGAGGGAAGCCCTTTGTCCCTCTCTCTGCAGCTGACCTCCATGCCACACAGCCAGCAGGTGCCCTAGCTGTTCTGCAGCCTGGAACAGGCTAGAGAACTGGGTAGAGAATCCAACCCCTACCCAGAAGAGACAGCCCTAGCCCCCAGAGAAGAAGATAATGCCCACCTCCTCCTCTTGTCCTTTGATGTCCATAGGCCAGGGCCTCCCTGACTGATGACCAGCCCCTTGCTAAGGATTATCACAAGGCAGCCAGAAAGGCTTGCTTTGGTTTACTCATTGATAAGTCTGTGTTCTCTGATGGGGCGCAGTGGGTTATGGGAAAAGAATGTGCTTTTACATCTTCCACGAGGATAGAAAATGGGTCTTTAACCAATATTAAAACACTACTGTGCTTAGCAACTAAAGTTGTAGTACAGATCAAGTAAAATCACACATGTGAAAGCATTCTGTAAACTCCAAAGTGATCTAAAACATAAAAGGAAGTGGATTCTGTTTAACTAAATAATTATAAGCAACTTAACTTGAATCAAAGCCTGTGCTTCTGCAGCATGTTCATGGATTGGAAGGCTCGGTATTAGGAAGCTATCATTTCTCCCCAACCTGTTCCACAAATTCAGTGCAACCCATTTAAAATCCCAGCAGACTTCTTTGTAGAAATCAACAAGCTGATTCTAAAATTCTATGGATAAGCAAAGACAACTTTGAAAAGGAATGAAGTTGGAGGTCTCCCACTGCCTGATTCCCAGCCTCCCTGTAAAGGTAAGCAATCAAGAGACACAAAGGCCCATGGAGCAGAAGACACCGTCGGGACGTAGTCACACATGTGTATGGTCAAGTGACTTTCAACAAAATTGCCAAGGCAATTCAGTAGGGAAAAGTCTTCTCAGCAAATGGTGCTGGAGCGAGTGAACATCATACGCAGAAAGCGTGATCCCCAACTCATACTTGGTACTTCCTTAAAAAATTAACTTGAAATTACTTAGGTATAAAACCTAAACCTATAAAACTTCCAGATGAGCACAGAGAGGAAAAAACTTCTACATCCCAAGTTAAGCACAGAATTCTTAGAAAAGACACAAAAGGCACAAATCATAAAAGAACAAAATGATAAGCTGGACTTCATCGAAATGTAAAACATCTGCTCTTCAACACTTTCGTTAAGAAAATGAAAAGACAAGCCACAGACTGGGAGAAAATATTTTCAAAACACGTATCAGATAAAGAATGGGTATCTAAAATATATAATGAACTCTCATAACTCAATAATAAGAAAATAAACAATTCAATTTGAAAACTGGGCAAAAGATTTGAAGAGACACTTTGAAGATACAAGCATGGCAAACAAGCACACGAGAAGGTGTTCAATGCTAGTAGCCATTTGGAAAATGCAAATTAAAACCACAATGAGATTGCACCACACATGTAGTAGAAAGACCAACATTTTAAAAAATGAAATACCATCACCTCAAACCCACTATTATGACTAGTGTAAAAAAAATCCCAGAAAATCACAAGCGTTGCTAATGACACGGAGAAACTAGAACTCCTGCATGGTGTTGGTGAGAGTGTGAAATGGTATAGCAACTGTGGAAAACAGTTCAGGAGTTCCTCAGAACATTAAAAGTAGAATTACCATATAATCCATCAGTCCCACTTCTGGGTATGTACCCAAAGGAACTGAAATCATGTTCTGGAAGAGACAGCTACGCTCCCACGTACATGGCAGCATCACTCACAATAACCAAGAGGTGGAAGCAACCCGAATGTCCATCGATGGATGAACAGATAAACAAAGTATGGCTTATACAAAAAACGGAATATTATTTAGCCTTTAAAAGGAAGGAAATTCTGTCACGTGCCACAATATGGAGGAGCCTGGAGGACATTATGCTAAGTGAAATAACCAATCAAAAAAAGACAAGTACTGCAGTATTTCACTTATAAGAGGTCCTTGGAGTAGGCGAATTCAGAGAGACAGGAAGTAGAAGGGTGGCTGCCAGGGGCTGGGGAATGGGACTGGGGTACAGAGTGTCACTGCTACAAGAGGAAAAAGTTCTGGAGGTTGGCTATGCTACAATGGGAATATACCCAACACTATTTACTCGAACTTACACTTTAAAATGGTTAAGATGGTAACTGTTATGTTGTATTCTTTACCACAATTTAAAACCCCTCGAAAAACCAAGTGCTGGAGGGGACAGAAGGCAGGCACTCTCACACACTGCCGGTGGGAATGTGGGGCAGTAGAACCAGTGAAACAGTACAGCAGTTTCTTATAAAATTAAATACACGCTTACCTAGTAGTTCCACTACTAGGTGTTTACACAAAAACTGTGTGTGAATGTCCATAGTATCTTTACTTGCAATTGCCCAAAGATGAAAACAATCCTGCCAACTGGTGAACAGCTACACAAATTGCAGCACCTCCATGCAGTGGGGTACCACTCAGCAATGAAGAAGAAACGAACTACTGATAAATGCACTGCAGTGGGTTGCGTCATGGTCCCTAACAAAGGCGTGTTGAAGTCCTGATGCCAAGTTCCTGTGAAGGAGATCTTGAGAATCTGGGGAAGAGAATCTTTGCAGATCTGATCAAGTTATGCAGATCTGATCAAGTTAAGATGAGGTCACACCGGACAAGAGTGGGCCCCAAATCCAATGACTGGTGACTTCATAAGAGAAGGGAGGGGGAGGTGCGCACACAGAGACGGACAAACACAGAGAGGGTCATATGCAGCGGAGGCAGATGAGGGATGACCGGGACTGGCAGCATCTGACAGAAGCTAGAAGAGGATTCTCCCCTAGAGTCCTGGGAGAGCGCAGCGGGCAGGCACTTTGATTTCGGACTTCCAGCCCCAGAACTGGGGGAGAATACACGTCTGTTGTTCTGCATCACCCAACTTACAGCACTGTGTTAGAGCAGCCCTCGGAAACCAACAGGTGTGATGGCGTAATGAAAGCACGGGTGACGATGGAGACACGGCCTGCGCCTTACGTCCACACTCACCGTGCGGCAGACACAGGACATGGGGGGCAGTGAAGTGTGGCCAGTCCACACTGAGAGGAGTCTCCGTGTAAAATGCACACCAGATTTCAAACACTCAGTACAAAAAATGAAGAATTTGCACTATTTCATTACTGTTTTTTATATTGGTAATAATGTTGAAATGATAATATTTTGGATATAGTGAGTTAAATAATTATTTAAGTTATTAAAATTCACTCTTTAATGTGGCTATTGAAACAGCTTAAATTACAATGCATGTGTGGCTCCCATCATGTCCTACTGGACGTTGCTGGAATCGCACTATCCTATGCTGCAGAAACTAGGAAAGAGAACAAGGCTGGCGGGCCCAGAACACTGAACTGTATCTAGGCCAGGTTTGTCCTTCAAGATCTAATCTTTTTAAGGATAATCTCTGCCTATCTCTTTACAGTCCACTCAGCTTGAAGAAGTAAATATCCAAAGGTACCTGAAACTCCGGCGTGCTGCCCCGCAGCTGGCTCACATTCGGTAAGGATCCACCATGGTACTGTGTCAGGCGCAGCTGCTGAAGCTTCTGAAATTGAACCTGGAAACAAAGAGATTGCAAGACTTTGAGAGATGACAGCAAAGGCCTGGAGAAAGCATCAGAGTCGGCTCTATGGTAGCGACATGGCTCTAGAGTGAAAGCCTTGGTTTCAATTTCTTCTCTGCTTAAAACTGTCAGCTTTCCGGTGCTTGGTGGTTTTTGATTAGTCTATTTTTGGAAAGAATTTACCTATGTTCCAAATGTCCTGTGTGCCATCGTGGTGAGACACTCTTGCAAAATCTTTTGAGCATGTATGTGTAGGCGTGCAGGCACAATCTTTAACAGCAACAGAGAATTTCTTGAAGAAAAACTAAGCCCCTATCTAGACTCTGTGCCATAGCTGTGCTCCCTGCCCCCAGTCCTTCCCCAGTCACTCCCCTGTATACCTGACGACTGCGTCCTTGTAATCACAACACAGGTACACCCCCAAGCCTTTTCTATATGACACAATCGTACTTGATGGCAACATAACATTTCTTCTTCTGAATTATTTCCAAAGGACACATCCCAAAGACTCGTTACTAAGTCTCTGGGTACGGGCCTTTCCATGGCTCTCGGCACACACTGCCGAGATGCTTTCCCAAAGGGTACACCAATGTGTATATTAGAAAGCAGTTTCACCAGAAACCTCACCAACATTGGATACGATCTTTAATTGGGGTGCGGAAGGGGGCTGATTCCACAGGTATGCAATGGTATGCCACTGTTTTAATACAACTTTCTTCTGCCAGTTCTTCCTTGCTTCATTTTTCAAAAGGCAATAAACTGGTTATAGTTCTTATAAACCCCAAGTGGTCCAATTTGGTCTGTAGGAGTTCTCTTTCTACAATAATAAGTTACCTCTGTGGTTATATAATCCTCGGTGCTTGTAATTCACATTGGGAAGAAAGGGTGGATGGGAAGCCCGAGGCAGACTTTTACCCTCTAACTGCTCTTTCTCTTTGTCTAATTAAAAAAAAAAAAAAAAAAAAACTACCAGATCTGAGTCTCTACTGCCCACCTCATCTCTCAGCCTCGCCACAACCAGCAAGGGAGATGGCATTATCCCAGTTACAGACCTGGACACCCAGACTTCAGGGGCTCAGAGCCCCCTGCAAGGTCACAAAGCTACAGGAAGCCAAGCTATGGTGGTCCAACTCAAACTTCTTATTTCTTCCATATTCTTTTCCTTTTTTCTTTTCATTTCTCCCTCAATAACTGTACTATTTACAAGCTCAGAGAAAAGTGGGGTTTGGTTGACCAAAAGCAATGCCGAGTCTATGAAGCTCTGATTTTTTTGTTTTTGCATTTATGATAAAAACTTTAAAATATATACAAAACCCCATCTAGCCATCTTCCAGCTTCAGCAATGTTCCCGACTTCTGTCTAATCTTGATGCATATTTTTCAACATGCATCCCCAAAAGATAAGGACTTGTATCTCTTTGGAAGTTTAGAGGCAGACACATTCCTTAGACCCACAGAATTTGATTTCTCAAACATGCTTCCCTGGGACGTGACCTAGTCATCAACCCCCAGATCTGAGCATCAGAGCAGAGAAGGACATGGTGGTGACTGAGCCGACAGGTTTCCCACCTATCGGCTAAGCTGTAAGAACCAGGTCTCAGTGTGTGACCTTAGCATTCTCAAAGCACTTTCCTGAAGCACTTGACTCTGTGTCCTTCCAATGTTCTAGATGGAACATTGATCTAAAGCCTTTGATTCCTTCTTCCATCAGTCCATCCATTTATTCACTTATGTAAGAACTCTGAACTATGGGTCAGGTGCTAGGCCAGGTACAGGCCAGGGGTCCTGCCTTCAGAGTTCTCACAAAGGCTTCGACTCTTACCCCACAGCCCGATGCTTGAACCAAGCTAAGCTCTACATGTAGCTAGAGACCTGCCTTCCACCTAGCTGAAGGCCCACTCACGGTCTCCCACATCGGCTCTCCCTCCTGGAGTGCCTGTTTCTAGAGTTTCCAGAGACGGCTGCACTATAGTAGAAGGAGCACTGAATTTGGGATGAGAAGACCTGGCTTTGTAACCTGGAGCCGCCAGGTGGCTGGGCAAATTATTCGGCTGCCTACCTCCCAAAGAAAGAACAGACAGGACAGTGGAGGGAAAGTGGAAAGCTCTGGACAACTTCTCAGAATATCATTATTGTTGATATTTTCAACTACCTCCTAGACCCTTGAGAAGTTTTGATATTTTCCCTTTTTGAGTCGTAGAATCACTGAACCAAAAAGAACGACCGAGACTGTCTGCGACACCGTCACACTTACTGATGATGGAAATGAGGACGGAAGAATGGGTCGCCTGAGGCAGAGGCTGCCGGCTGGCAGGCCAGAGGCTACATTTAGCCTAGAGAGTGCTGTTTGAACCCCACGATACTGACCCACTCGACGTTTTAAATTTTAACTTGAAAATTGGGAGGCTATAAAAATCTGGATTTCCAGCTTCTCTTCACTGAGAGCTCAGACAATACTGGACCCGTATTCTTGTGAGGCAAACAGCCCGGAGCTGAGGAGTGACGGCCCCCTTAGCCACGCTTGGGTTCTCCTGTTTGACAAGCTTCCTGTTGTACCTTATTATTCCCCCACTAGGGCCTAAGATCAGCCACTGTTTACATCTCATTCCTGACCTCTCTGCCCATCCCCTTACCTGCTGTACCCTGTAATTCAAGTTAGCAACCCCTACACCTTAGTCACACACTTCAGTGGAAATTCCTTCAATGTCTATATGAAATGAGATCGAATCCTCACTAGTTCCTTTTTTTAAAAAGTATCCTAATAGTCAACACAATCCCAAACAAAATCCCAGCAGGCCTTTTTATAGGAATTGAAAAGATAATTCTAAAATTTATGGATATGTAAACAACCTAGAATAGCCAAACAAGTTAAACGAGCAAGGTTGGACGACTTAAGTTACCTCATTTCAAGACTCACTATAAAGCGACCATGATCTAGGCAGTGTGCCGTTGTGAGAAAAAGGGACACATAGATCAACAGAACTGAAGGAAGAGCCCGAAAATAGACCCACACCTATATGGCCACTTGATTTTTGACAAAAGTATCACAGCAATTCAATGGGGAAAGAGAAGTATTTTCAACAAATGCTTCTAAAGTAGCTGAATAAGCAGACACCCAGTGTGGCAGTCAGATTCAAACCCCAGCTCTACCACTTACCAGACATGCAACCCTAATTCTGAAGCCTCAGCTTGCTCCTCTGTGACATGAAGAACATTCTAGAAACATACCTCACAGGGTCACTGAGAGAACTACATGAGATCATGAATGTAAAGGGATCAGGACAGTGGCTGGCTGAAAGATAACGCTCAACTTTTAGCACAAACCTAGTCTTCTTGTCTCCTCCCTCTACTCCTCTCTGAGACTCCACTACTCCACAACATGGGTAATGTTTGTTTGTTTTCATCTGAAAATAATGGTTTCCCCCCACACATTCAAGCCAACTCAACACTCTAGGTTGATGCGCCGAGTTTATCCTGGGGTTTCTCAACACCACAAGTTGTCCTTCGAAGCTAAACTTCTTGAACAAGTTCCCAGCCCTGTCTCCATTTCCTCCCATTCATGCCTCAGTGCCTTACAACCTCCCTCCCAGCCAGCCACCTGCGAGCGCAGTGGCTCACACCACGGCCACCAGTGGCCTCCACATGACTGGTAGACCAAAGGACATGTCCTTGTCATGTCGGACCAAGTCAGCAGCACTGATCTAGGCTGGTCAACATTCCCTCCTCCTAACAATCATCCTCCCGGCTTTTCTATCTAGTGCCTCCTCAGTCTTCTTTGCTGGCGCCTCCCCCTCTTCTCCTCTCCCTCTCCTTCAGATGGTGAGGCCTCTTGGGTTTCTCCTAGGCCCTCTTTGCAGCTTAGTCAATATAGCAGGGGTCACAAACTCAAATGCCTACAGGTGCCCAGAATGGAAGGTAACAAAATGAAGTGGGCTGGAGACGCTGTGAGGAACACCATAGGGAGTGGTGGGGACTGTGGCAAACTGAAGAACACACACCTGCCCTATCTAATGGTGGCAGCTACTGTTCAGCTCCAGGTAACTGCTACCATGCAGAAACACAGGGTGAGTGTTGTCAGATAATCTCATTTTTTCAAAACAAGCTGGAGTTCGTATTTTAATGTAAAATTCCAATATTCATTGTTGGCCCTAATTTTTTGAAAAAATACACATTTGGATGCCCCAAATTAAAAACATGTCAGAGGACCAAATTAGAATTTAGGCTACCAACTTGCAAGATGTTTTCAAGACATTCTTCCCAGGCAGCTGAATCTACTTTTGCAGCTACACACCAAAGATCCCACATTTCTCTCACTAGCCCAGACTCTCACCTCCCAAGCTCCAGGACCACTTACCAACTGCCTGCTGGACCCTCTCTATTTACATGACTCGGCGGCACCTCAAACTCAGCATGTCTCCACACGGAGGAGTCTGCTCCCTCTTTGCTGCTGCCAGTGCTCCCTCTGTATGGAGGGGACCCTGAAATGGCTCAAGTCTGAGAGCAAGGGAGCATCCTCGAGTCCTCCTTGTCAATGCCATCACCACATCCCCTAGAATAGTACTACAACCTCCACACAGTTTCTCTGCCGCCTCCTCCTCTGTTCTGGCCACCACTCTGGAGCCAGAGGCATTCTTTGAAAATGCAAAGCTCTGCTGGCTCCACCCCTCAGGGACTCCCCATAGTTCCTAGGATCCAGTCCCAAATCCTGTCTCTACAGTCTGATCCCTGTGAACCCCTCATCTCAAATCACCCTCTTTGTCCCCTCGATGAACCTCTGTTCTCTGTGCCTGAAACATTCCCTCTCCCTCAATATGCAAACATATATTCTCAATGCCTTCCCCACTCCCACTCACCCTTCAGGCCACGAGCAGAGGTCAAGACTCATACCACACCCTCTAAGAGTCCATCTGCTTCCCCTCTGTAATGTTCATCAAAGTGTGTCCTTATTTGTCAAATGAATGTCTTTCCCATTAAACCCTAAAATCCATGAAGAGACTGTGATTTGCTTGCTCACTACTGTATCCCCAGTTTCCATCCTAACCCCTGGCAGCAACAAGGGACTCATTCAATAAGTATTTGTTGAATAAATTAAGATCTTTGAAGCAAGATACCATGTCTTGCTTCACCTTCCCCATGCACAGCCCCCCACCCGCCGTCAGCCACAGCGGGCACTCCAGCACTGACAAGTGAAGGAACAAAGGAACAGACTCTATCCAGGTATGCCTGCTTCCACTTTCTCCCCTCTCCTTACCATCCCAGGGACTATGCCCTTGCATTCTCTTCTCAAAATTTTCCCAGTGCTTCCCGATAAGGAGGAACCCTAAAGCTGGAATGAAAAATTCTCCATCATCTAGTCCATCCCACCTACTAGGCAAATGGGATTTAACTCTAGCACTTGGATTAGCTGTGACTATGCAGAGAAGGTCTTGAAGCCCAGCACAGGCTCAGAGAGGAAGGAATACCTAGATTGATTAGTGATGTCTGCTACGGGCTGGCAATGGAAAGTCAGTATATCTGTTACCAATAAACAACTAGATGGATTCTTCTCCATTTGGAATCTTTGGACTGCTGGAGGTTCACAGACATATGCTTGGGGATCTAAGAGTTCTCTAGAGTGTTCATTCACCTTTGTGATTCATTATGAAAATTATTTAAAATTTTAAATAAGCCAATATGTCTAGGCAAATTCAGCGTTATCATTTGTCTTTGTGTTTATGAACACAGTGGAGTCAAGTTGTATTACCTGACTTGCGTTCCACACAGGAGAAAAGCAAGCAGGCAACATTAACATGTAAGTGATGCTCTGTACCACAGGTGAGGGGCAAAGTGGCATCGTAAGTTTGTAATAATTAGCACAGAGAGAAGCGGTGGCTGTATTATCACGTGGGGCACAGATGACCAGGCTTGCTAAACTCAAGAATCTGAGCTACAGGGATTAGCACCGTATCCACAGAGGGAGCTCCAATTCAGTTCAGCAAAGTAGCCTTTGCTGTCCCATACAGTAACGTTCATTTGAATTAATCGCATTTTTAACTTTGAATTTATTTACATATGCCCTTTGGTTTATGATTCTATTACAGCTATAAGCAAAGGACATCCTATACAAGTTTATGTTTGAACACAGTTGAGGAACATAATAAAAATTCATTGAAGTGAACATTGAGGATCTGTGGGAAATCTCTGCCTTTAAAAAAGTCTGTACCTTAGTCATGACTTGATCTGTCAGGGACGTTGTAAGGGGGATTCACAAACTTAGTGAAAAGTTGGATCAACTCTAGGTACTGTATTTTGCTGTGTACAATGTGCACTTTTTTGCCCAGATTTTTGAGGGGAAGATACAGGAGCACATTACACATGGGTATAATAGTGGTTATCATGCTCCCGTGTATGATGCACACAAAATAACACTTATTAGCACACATATAACACATATTATACACGGAAGCTCATTACGCACAGCAAAATATGGCACCCAGACACAGAGAATGCATGTATTTGTACACACATACTTTCCTTATCTAAACGACACAAAACAACACAGGCCCCAGCATTCACCCCCAGCTTTTATCCAGCCATTCTCCTCCACCGGCTCTGAGCTTGTCAGGCTCATCCCTGAATCCAACCAAGGTCACATGTAAATGCCTGTGGACACCAGGCAAGCAATAAATGAATGAAGCTAGTCAGGTCGTGGGAAAAATTTTTTTCTTGAAATCCAGCCTTCTTTATCTACATTATGTTTTTTCCAAGTGTGACAGAAATGTAAGTACAGGAATATTTCACTTTCCTCCTAACTTCACTCCAAAAAAACACCATAAAAAAGATGACAAATGGCAGGTGACCCCTACCCTCAGTGTGGGGGGAGCATAACAGTGAGGGGGGTTAACTGTGGCCAACGAAGAGAATTCATGCTCCATGTGAGGGGGCGCGCGAGGCCACCCAGCTCCAGCCAATGGCTATCATATGGGAATTCAGGGAGGAGTGTCTCCCAATATTATAATTATATATGATACAATATTATACATTCATACTTAAATAAATGTTTTATAAATGTAGAAATATATATATAATAAATTTCTGTAAAAAAAAGTTCAGTTTTTCTCTGATCTCCCAATTAAAAAATTCTGACACCAGATTCAACAAGTTTTTCCCAAACACTGTGCTGACCCAAAAAACACAGAGCCTGCAGCTCAGGGAGCCGGGACGGCGCGTTTGCAGCTCTGCCCTCGGCCCTCCTTCCAGCTGCCTCCCTGTCCCGGCATCCACATCCTCCCCCATCCTTCCCCATCCTCCAAGGTCAGCATCGGGCTCCTCCGGAGAGGCCTGCCCGGCTCCCGCCGAGCTGCCTTCTCCGCAGCCCCGCGCCGGCAACGCTGCCGGCTCTCCATCCTCCACGGCCCCGCTCAGGAGCGGCCCCACCTCGCTGGGTGTTTGTCCCGCTCGCGCCTCGCTCACTCCTCCTGCAGCCCTCAGTCAGCAGCAACTGTACGCACCTTGCCCGTTCCCGTGAGACACCCGCGGCCGAGCCCAGAAAGCCTGCGGAGAAAGCACCTCAGAGGAGCCAAAGTAGGAAAGGCGGTACCCACACGCCGGCTGCCCGGGCCGGCCCGTGCGCTCTCGAGGGCGGGAGGGAGTCCCGGGCCCGCGGCCCCAACGCCCTGCGGTCCCGAAGGGCTCGCGGTGGTGGACGCTCGCAGCGAAGAGGAGACGCACGGCGCGTCGCCGGGCTGTTTGCGATTTCCTCCCGGGCTCTGGGTCACCCTCCCCGTCAAGCCGCCCTCACCCCGCCGCCTGCCTTGCCCGCGCGGCTCCTACCCATCTCCCCGCACGCCTGGCCCCGCGATCTCCCACCTCCACGGCGCACGGGTGTCTACAGGCGGGACAGTGCCGAGGCCGCGGCCGGGCGGCCCCGCTCCCGGGCGCCGCCCCGCCTCAGCCCCACCGCTTCAGGCCCGCGACCTCTCACCCCACGCGCGGGGCCCGTCCGCGTCCGCGCCCGCCCCCGCCCGCACTGGCCCGGGCCCTCACCCGCGACAGGGTGAGGTCGGTCATGAGCTGCTCGAAGGCCCGCGTCTCCTCGGCCTGCCGTTGCGTGTGCAGCGCAATCTTCTCACTGAACTTCCGCGGGTTGGCGCTGCCCGAGCCCGGGGAAGAGGCCATAGCGCAGCCGGGCGCCGGCGGAGGGGAGACAGCGGGCGCGGGGCCCGCCGCTCAGTCCACCCTTCGGTCCGTCAGTCCACAGGCCGCCCAAGCAGCCGCCCGAGACCCTTTCTCCGGCTCGACCCCGCAGAGGAGCTGCCGCGGCCGCAAAGCCAGGGAGCAGCCGGGAGCGCGCGAGTCTCTTCTACGCGCTGCCCCCGCCCCCGCCCCGCCCCGCCCCCGCCCGGCCCCGCCCCCGTGCCTCCAGCTAGGCACCGCCCTCTGGCCCCGCCCCCACTACGGTTCTTAGTTCCAGGGCTTCCCCCGGCACCCTGTGTCGCAGCGCGCAGACCCAGAGGAAACCCCCATCAGCACAGCAAACGAACCGGACAAGTGGGAGAAGCTAGACTACTACTTCACTGAAACGCCGCACTTTGCGGATAGTCAGACTTCTGGATTGACGTTATAATTTTTAGGACAGTTTTAACATGGGGGTGAAAATTAGGGGACTTCGGTTTGAGCAATTCTCTCCCTTAGTTCCCACACTGGGGCCCTCCAGCTCCCATTACGCTCCCTCCTTCGATTCGTTTCGCTGACAGTCTGCTCAGGCCCACCCAAGACAAAGTTACTCAGTCTGGATCTTTTTAAAACCATCTCCTGAGGGTGGTGAAAAAAAAAAACAAACCATCTCCTGATTTGCACAAAGTTGAGACACCATCTCCCTCTGGTGCAACCTCTTCGCTCTCCTCTGCCCGGGCTCCTTTTTCAAGTTCTTCCCAAGTCTCCCTGTGGCTGCGGGCCTCTGCTCCAGCTCGGTGTCATCCTTACCTTTTACAACCAGCCTGTCAACCTCAACATGTCTCCTTTTGCCGTTCAGAGGCCACTCACTATAAATGCAGGCGTGCATCAAGATATCCAGGACAGCTCTGAAAGTGTCTTTTATAAATCAGAGGTACGCAGAAGAGTGCAGAAAATAATATTAACACTCCACGCCCTCCACCATCAAGATGAAACATATCAAAACATTTTGCTTCATTTACTTGCTATTTAGTAAATAAATACAAAATTAGACATAACTAAAGCCCCACCATTATTATACTCCTTCCTTCCTAGAGATACTCACTGTGCTCAAGTTGGGTTCATTTTGTTCCATACCTCTTTGTTTTTTTATTTTTGTTACATGTGGTGTATGGACCTACCCACTGCATATGGAATACCAAATTCTGTTTTTAAATCTTACAGAAATGACATGCTGAATACTTTTGCAACTTTTTTCACTTACCATTGTTTTTTGAGATTCATTTGTGTTGACTCATTTGTTTTAACTACTATGTAGTATTTCATTATATTTTTCATGTCTCTTATACAGTAACTAGCTGGATTTTTTAGAAGTGAATGTGACAATGTATCTCTCTATTAGCTAGAGTTGAGCTTGTTTTATCATAAAACAAGCTTGTTTTATCTTCCTGTTTCATTTTGTGCTCTTTACCACACTTTTTAATATATTTTAAAAGATTTTCTTTCTTTTTAGAGAAAAGGGAAGGGAGGGAGAGAAACATGGGTTGGTTGTCTCTCGCACGCCCCCAAGTGGGGAACCTGGCCAGCAACCCAGGCTTGTGCCCTGACTGGGAATCGCATCCATGACATTTTGGCTCACAGGCAGGCACTCAATCCACTGAGCCACACCAGCCGGGACTATGTATTTTACTTTTTGATTTCCTGTTATATTTCCTGGATTCAGTTGCAGAGAACAGAATTCATTTTTCATAGTTTAAATACAAAAGAATTATTTTTAAAAAGGTCTTGTTGGGCAGGGGGCTAAAGAAGCCAACTCCAAGCTGAACATTCAGGGATGACTTTGAGAGCCATGCTGGTAGAACCAGGCCACCAGAGGAGCCACTGCCTCTTCTAAAATCTGGGAGCCACCTGTTGAAGTGGAAAGCTGTCACTAAACTTCCCAGTTCCTGAACCATACAGCTGTTGTCATAAGAAGCCACTGCAGAAAAATCAGACAACTCCACAGCAGTCTTCACCAACTTCACAGGCTCTCCTTCACTTACACCTTACAAATCAAGTCGGAGGAAATGTGACTAAGGAGCAAAAATTGCATCCAGAATCCTACCTGCTATAACAGCTAGGAAATGTAATTGTAGACTTTCAACTTCTGAAATGTAGTAAGACACAGGACGACACTGGAATGGGTGTTAACCTAATTCTGCCCTATTCATCCACCAACTCACCAATGCAAGCATCTATCATATCTGCATTCTATTGCATTGAATGTTTTTTTAAATTTGCACATTTCCCCTGTTGATTTGGAAGATGCTCATTGCATTTCTAGTCTTCTTATGACTAACCTAATCATTTTTTAATTTAATTTTTAGTCAAAGAAATACATGTGCATTGTTTAAAAAGTTTCACAAGATCTATAATTTTAAAGACATAATCCTAGCCCTGGCTGGTGTGGCTCAGTGGATTGAGTGCAAGCCTGCAAAGCAAAAGGTTGCTGGTTTGATTCCCAGTCAGGGGCACATGTCTGGGTTGTGGGCCAGGTCCCCAGCAGGGACATGTGAGATGGAACCACACATTGATGTTTCTCTCCCTCTCTTTCTCCCTCCCTTCTCCTCTCTAAAAATAAATAAAGTCTTTTAAAAAAAGATAATTCCAAATTCCCTGTATAAATAAGTTTATTGTGCTGTTTTTATGATTTTTTATTTCAATTTGTGGTAGTAACTATTCATTTTTTGGTATGGAAAAGGATGCTCTGGCTATTTTGTGTCCCCATCAAAAATATGATTTTTTCCTGCTCCCATTCTTTCAATGTAGTTAAATGATAATTTTGGGTATATTAAGTGTTTACTATAGTTCCATTTTTGCACATTTTTTTTTACAGTTAAAAATTGCCTCCATTTTGCCCCGGGCTGGGTAGGTCAGTTGGTTAGAGCATCTTCCGATACTCCATGGTCGCAGGTTTGATTCCCTGCTCAGAGCGCATACAAGAAACAACTAATGAACACATAGATAAGTGGAACAACAATTCAATGTTTTCTCTCTCTAAAAGCTCAATTAAAAAAAATTAAAAGTAAAATTGTCTCTGTTTTTATTTGCTCAAATTTCTCTCAACCCATTACAGACCCTTTTTCAAACTCTCTGGTTTATATTTGTGTTTTCAGCCTTGTTCCTCCCCACTTTCAGTGCCTCCTTTCTGAAATTCTCCACAGGAACTCGGAAAGATGTAACTGCATCGGAGCCAAGGGTTCAGGGGAAGCTTCTCCCCCAGAGCACTTTTCTGCAGTCCCTCTCCCCTCCTCACTGTCCTGAGGGCACCTTCATCTCCTGCCCCTTTACCTCTGCTTCCTGCCTCCCACCTGGTCCTCCTTCATTTAATAGAGTACATTCTCCAGTAGTTTCCAGGGGCGGGGCGGGGGGGGGGAACTACATAGAAAATAAAACCCTGGAGACCGTGTGCACACGTTTTTATTTTACCCTCAGACTTGACCGATAGTTGGGCTGAGAATAGTCACCACAGGAAGTTTCTCTCACTTAGATCTTCACATCACTTCTCCCTCTTCTCGCTCCTGGTGCTGCTCTTGGGAAGGCCACTGGTGTTCGGTTTCCCCCCTTTTTGGAGGTGACCTGCTTTTCTGAGGTGTTTATTTCTGACTCCCCCAATTCTCTGAAGACTTAGTGTCCTCATACGTTACCTTGACATGCCTGGATGAGGGGTTTGCTGCTCACTGTGCTGAGCACGTGTGCGCACAAACCGGACACTCACGTCCTGTGGTTCCAGGAAATTGTCTTCTTCTTGATGATTTTCACTTTTTGTCCTTTTCCCCCAGAAATCCTGGTAGCTGATGGGTCTTCTAGATTGCCCTTCTGTCATCTTTTCTCTCCTATTTTCTATTGCTGTCTTTTTTGTTGTTGTTCTATTTCCTGATACATTTTCCCAACTTGATTCTCCAACCTTTCTGTTGAACTTTTACTTCTCCTATTTTATTTTTGATGTCTAAATGCCCTTTCCTGATTTCTGAATGTTTCTTTTTAAATAGCATCCTGTATTCACTTCACAGATGTGCTTTAACTATAGGCTATTTCTGTTTTTACATTTTCTCCTACTCCTTACATTGTCTCTGTTTTGCTTAATTTTTTTTAGTTTGTTTATTTTGGTCTCCACCTAGAAGCTGTCCTCAAAACTCTGGTGATCCTTGACTCAGTGTAAAATTAAGACAAACACACTAAATATGTATAGATTCCTTGTTTCTGGAAACAAAAATGTTTATATACATGATGTGTGTGTGTGTGTGTGTGTGTGTGCAGACTGCAATCTGCAATTTTTTTTGTTTCCTAAGTAATATTTACTAGTTATTAGCTTGAACTCGGGTTCTTATCTAGCCTCTTTCTCCAGCGCTTTGGAGCGTGTCCCACGGAACACGAGTTTCACAGATGGCTACCAGGACCTCTCTGAAAAGTAAGAGGGCTGGAACTGCATTCAAATACATTTGGGGAGAGAGAGGTAATGGGAGTTAAACAGATTTCTTGACTGAGGGACTTTGCAAAGCTTTTTCATATGCCGATGTGTCTTGACTTACACATAGAATGATGGAATACAGCACTTCCGGAACTTTCTTGTTCTTGGAACCCTTCCAAGGGGCACTTTGCAGGCCCAGTGTTCCACCGAGTTCTACTGTTCCCCCAATACCAGTAAATCAACTCTATTTCCTAATAAATGTCTCTAGCATGCACCCCCCTCTTTCCATCCTAACAACCACTATCCAATTCAGGCCACCAAAGTCTCCCTAATTCAGACCTTAATTGGTCCCCTTGTGAATGAGCCAACAGATAGCACTCAAACCGGTAATTTGAGGAAAGGTTAATAAAGAGACATGGCAGGGTCTGGGGGATAATGCGGGGCCCCTGGGAGAGCAGGGACCTTCAGTGCTCAGAGCCTGGAGGGACTGCTTGCTGCCCTAGGTGAGCGGGCGTGTGTGGGGAGAGCTGCCTGACTGGAGTTCTGGCCTTTGGTAGGGAGTGGCAGCCACTTCAGTGACGTGGAATAAATCCTACCTCACCACCTCCTTCCAGAACTTGTCTCCTTGCTCTGCCTGCCATGGGCCAAATGCAACCAGAAGCCACATGGTCGATGCAATGCAGCCCCTGGGGCCACCTTCCCAGGGAACAGAGACTAGAGGGCAGACTGTGCACCTGGAGGGATGAAGAGGAGATCCAGCACAACCTGTCTTCGTGTGTTGCCTCATTCTCGCCCACCCCCCACATTTCTAAAGCCTAATTCTGACAATTTCTTGCTCATCTTTTTAAAATCCAACCAGGTTCCCTATTATTCTTGGGATAAGATCAGCAGTTTTATAATAGCTCACAAGAGCTGGTTGTTAGCTTCTCTTTCCAATTCTCCATCCAGTGACAAGTGATGTCAAGCTTGAAATTCGCTATGGGGAAGTATTTACACCATGGAATTGACAGAAGTTACTCATCAGGGTATGTTTTTTCTTTCTTTCATAGAGTTGCACATATGAGGAGGATAAAGGCATTTTACTTAAAAACTTGTCTTATGAACTCAGGAAATGTTCTCTTTAGAAAGAGAAACCACCATTTCCATTGAAAAAATCTTAGAAAACAATGCCCAACTCAGTACCAACGAGCACCCCGGCCCCTGGGCACCCAGACCATATTCTCTCCACACCATTTCCCAGAGAGAAACCAGGGCTCCTTGGAGAAATGATCGACTCCAGGTCTCGGGTGAGAAATGTAATGAGGGTGAAACATCACATGCCAGAGAGCGAGGAAGCTACCAAATACAGCTAGGGTCATCTCCAATGACTCAATCATCACTGTGAAGGTACTTCTACTGCCCAAAAGGGACAATTTGAACATAAAAAAAAAAAATCTACAGTAGCCCTGGCTGGTGTGGGTCAGTGGGTTGGGCATTGTCCTGCAAACTGAAAGGTCACCGGTTCAATTTCCAGTCAGGGTACATGCCTGGGTTGCAGGCCAGGTCCCTGGTTGGAGGTATGCAATAGGGAACTGATGCTTCCTCCCTCCCCCTCTCTCTAAAAATAAATAAAACTTTAAAAAAATCTACAGTGGATTGAAAGACATCAAATATATTAAAAATCCAGTCACATTAAAAACAACCACCTCATTGGCCACCTTTCTCAGGTGTTAGGTCACCATACTGCTCTGAAAACTGGCAAATAAAAAGAAGCACACATCTTTTCTTACATGAATGTTCTTTAGCATAACCAAACAGTTGATGACAAGAAACTTTTTAGAAGCTAACTGAGAACGGAGGAACGATAGACTTAGAATATCACTGTTTTGCAAACCCTGATGAAATAAGCAATCTCAGCAGTCATTGGTGGCTGCTGAACTCACGGAATCTGCGATGAAAAGCTGACAAAGGGAATCTTTCTAACAAAGGGGTAGAGCTGGCAACATCTGGACACAACGACCAGACTGTTGTACATCAGAAAGAGATAAGACCCTGATGTGATGTAATAGGAATTCCAAAATAGACTTGCCAAAAGGTTGAAACTGTCCAATCCACAAAAACGTAAGAAGAAACCTAGAATGTAAAAATTCTACAGGATCAACATCAAATAAATTGCACAATGAAAAAAAAGGAGAATTTATAGCTTAAGGGAGTTAAGAGGCCTATCAATTAGATGTAATGGGTGGACCTCATTTGCCACCTGATTCAAACACATGAATTATTTAAGCAATTATATGATGACTGGGGAAATGTAAACACTGCATGTTTGACGGTTTAAAATTATTTTTCAGGTATGATTATGGTTTCGGGATTTTTTTTTAAAAGTCCTCATCCTACGGAAAGAGTGGGATTTCTCACCTGCTCCTACGGACACACTGAGTCGTGGCCGCGCACTGTGAGGCGCTCGGCGGCAGCATCCCTGCTCTGCCCTGCGGATGCCAGGAGCATCCCCTTCACCGGAGGGGACAACAAAAAATATCTCCAAACACTGCCAAACGCCTCCTGGGGGGCACAACTGCTCCCTGTTGAGAAAAATACTTAAGTATTAATGGTTGAAATACTACATCTGGGATTTGTCAAAATAACCAGGCACGGGGGGTGGGTAGGAGGGAGGTGCTGTGTGGAGATGATAGTTTGTGTGTTCCCGGTTTATAAATTAGAAGTGTTTTGTAATGAAGATGTTTAATATCTGTAGTGCAAAAGGAGCATTCCAGTATTTCTATTTTCCCAAAGCATCTTTCACATATTGGGTTAAACAAAGTTGACTCTAAAAGTCAAAAGGTTATGATTGGTCATAAAAAAATGGGTGACTGCTGTAACAAAACACCTCCCATTCCCGTATGCTCATTTACTACAACTGCAAAGTTCCTCAGTTTGCATTTATAAAAATGGAAACTAGGAAGAGTTGGTTGTGAGCCTCATGTCATTCTAGCAAGTAGTAACATTTATCCGTAAGTTTCTTAAACCTTCATTTTAAAAAACCTTCATTTATCTCATTAAAAAATGCATTTCAAATCTTTTAGAATTCTTTGTCAAGACAATACATTACATTGCTTTGATGGAATACGTACTAACAATAATTATGATGCAAAATATCTTCCTGGACTGAGTTAAACAGCCTTATGGTCACAGGAAACAAAAGTTTGTAGCACATAATTGTAACAGGATGACTGAAAGTTAAGACGTATGCTTAAAATATTACATGAGGATAAAATTCTGAGGAAAGTGGACCAGAAACATGAGTTTGAAGAGAAAAAAAGATGTCAAGTTTCCAAGTGACAAAGACTTTTTGCTCAGGTACATTTTACAATGCATGGAGGGGGTCAGGTCTCATTGGATTCCTTCATAAGTGAGGTTGTTTTTATCTCAAAATTCACAATATTTTAGCAAGTACATTTTACAATTTCAACATAAAAAACCAAAATTAGAGGCCATGGTTAAAATGGTGGTGGTGGTTCTCCCAGGTTCCTTTTGCGCTTACCCGGGCCTGGACGTGGGAGCAGCCATGCTGTGCCTTCCCACCAGGGGCAGGGGACCCTCCCTGTCCACTCATCTCTCCAGGCCCTGTCTCGCCTTCCTCCTATTTTCCCTTTGTTCCGATTTCCGTTATTTAACATCGGGAGGCCTTAATAAACACCCTTCTAACTCCACTGCCTTCTTTGCAGGACAAGGTAGAGCACAAAGTGTTAACATACAGTTTATTTCAGGTTGCAGGAACACACCTACCAGGCAGCATCACCCCCGTTTCCGAAGGGGGAAACCGAGGCTCAGAGGTATAATTTCCCACAAGGGCCCACTGCCAGGAAAATGCACATTGTCACCATCTTGCTCTTCCTCAGAGGGCCATGGGGTCATCCCCGGACATTCACACAGACCATCACATCCAAGTTTTCTCTTATGCTTCCTTGAGAATTATTCCGTTTCCCCTTATTTCATATTGTCATTTAACATTAAATGCTGCTGCAATTTAAAACTTTCAGCCACTGGCCAATCAGTACTCAGCTATGCTATGATTGTTCTCCACATCCCCTATTTCTTTTTATGTTGAGGTTACTTCAAGCATATTACATTTAAAAAGGCTACTACTCACGTGTTCTAAATCTCTCTGAGGTAACTCAGTGATTTGGTAGCTCAGTTGTGTTTGCTCCTTCAAAAGACTATAAAGGGTTGCTTTCAATTATTGCGTCTCACTCTAATCAACACTGTTTAGCAGGAACTGCAAACAATGAAACTGAGAAAAATAAACACAAACACAGACAAAAGACCTTTTATTTCATACAAAGAGATACAAAGGCAATTGTGTGCTGTGACAATCTGATGGGCAGTCCAAATTCTTGGAAGGTGTAAATTCACGGTCAATGTCACGATGGCTGGTGGAGGAGAAGGTCAAAAAGGAGGAGAGAGACCAGACAGAGAATGCTACAGCTAATAAATAAAAATAATGGCTACATGCTTGCAATGCACTTGGGTTCATCCAGGTTTTCTCAATGGCACTAAAACCATAATTCCATATACAGTTACCATCTAAATTCTTGAAGTGCATTTTGTATTAAAAGTTGTGACAAGGGAACTACAAAGTTTACACATAATTGCAAAGACACGTAATATCAAAGGCTTGTAAACTTGGCTCAGTGTCTGTCATGGATGTGCCCTTTGGGGCCAAATGAGCCTGGGATGAGTATCCTCTTTGAATGTAAACGGATCGACACTTTGGTTGGTCCCAGTTTTTGAGATGATGCTACCTGTCAGAGCATCTTCTTTTAATCTGAGGAAAATATTTACTAAAAAAATTATCTGAAAAATACGACAGGAAGCGGGTCAGGGTGTGGAGACTCCTTCCACGGCACCCGCCACCTTCCTTCCTCGCCACCTGCGGGCTGCCGGGGGTGCGTGAAGACACACCCAGCATACATCCGCAACCCGGCCCTGACCACGGTCCATGGGACAGCCTATCATGAGAAACACGTCTCTAATACTTCCATCTGTAAGAGGGACACATCACATAATTTGTTATCGACAAAACAGTTTATTGGCTTTAAATATACATTGGTAAAGTTTTAATTGTTAGTTTACTTTGTGAAGTTTTATGACTTATGATCATAGAATACTGAACCAAAACATCAGAGACAATGGAGGCTCAGTAGCATGATTTAATACATTTTCCTGGATAAACAAAAAAAAATTTTTTTTTAAGTATGTGACTTTTTTATCTGAGAATAAAAACGTCCTAAAAATTTAATGTTTAGAATTGAATTGTTTTTTACTAAACCCAGAAAACTGGAGTTCACAAAATAAAAGCAGGGTGTGGGCTGTGAAAGAAAAAAAAAAGAAATGGAAAAAAATAGATTTGAGTATCAAGTGTAACATCAGTTGGCTGAGTACTTAAAATAATTTTTTTCAGTATATTTAAAACAGGATTATCTCTCTGCAACTCTGCAGACACATCCTAGTGTTCTAGCTATAAGAAAGTATTAAGATTTCAGATATACAGATATGCCAATTTTTAAAAACCTTTTCTTACAGTACTGTAAAGACTTTGAAGCATTATATAAATCTTTAAAATTCCTATCACCCACACTTTAAGAAATAAATCTACACTTTAATAAGGCACTCTTGAGATACCAGTTTTGAAAAAATTACATCCTATGCTAGGCTAACGCATTTCTTTGCCACAGGGACGGAGGGGGTGGCTTCGTGATCTACTCAGCCGCTGTGCACCAACGCCAACACGCAGGTGCCTCGGACAGCCTCAACTTACCTAAATGGCTGAATGTTAATCAACGGGACCCTCCCATCCACTGACTCCCATCCACAGAATTGTCAAAATCTAATGGTGAAGCTGAAGAACATCATTTCCCTTTTCTGGAACACAAAAAGCTTCCTTTAAACACAGAACAGTGACCTCTATTAGCTCCTGCCCATAAAGGGAAACAGAGGGAGGGGGACCAATAATGCCCCCATCCTTCAATTTGACTGACATAGAAGGAACTTCACTTTTAAATGACAACCTAATAGCGATAGGTAACCTGACCTTTTTATTGTGTCTTTTATATATTTATGTTTTTGGTGCTGATAGCTTCCCCTTTATATCACAAGACTTCAAACCCTGCCATCACTACTGCTGATTAAAACCAGCACCAAAGCTTACAGTATAGTAACGCAACCTCTAAGCTCAAAACAACACAAAGATTTTAGTCAAGTGCCCATTCTTTCCTAAGTGCAAGGAGAAAACAAAGGAACAGAAGGGTCACACTAAGCCCGAAAAACAATTTCACTATTAAAAAAGGGGGGCTGTGAATGTCCAGTCAGAGAGGGGGGAGTTGGAAAGGTGAACCTGGGAGTGTGGCAGGGTGAGGCGCCACTGGGGCGGGGCCTTGGCTTCCAACGGGTGAAGAGGGGCCCAGGAAGCAGGAGTGAGGTGCTTCTTCCGTCACCCTCCGGGGCCGGCGGCAAAGGATCGCTACTTCCCGTAGAACTTCTTGTTGAGAAGGAAGATCAGGAGGTTGACGTTTACTTTAGCTCTGTCAAATAATTTCATGACTGCAACTCCTTCGTATTGCAGCTGCAGCAGGTCCTGTTCCGAAAAACATTTTGACAGTTAATCAACTCTGTGGGACAAGAGAAGGAAGGACACGTGTGGACAGGGTCCAGAGGGAAGGAGGTGTTCCTCGTGGGCCTGGGGTGATGCGGGCTGACACGGAGCCGCCGCAGCACGCCGCCCTGCGAGCATCAGCAAAGCGCACATTGGTCAAATGAATTTTCTGGTACGTTTGGAGTTAAGAAGTCACGTATGTGGCTCATACCAAAATACACAAAAACATGCAAAGAGAAAGCAGCATGTTCAGTCATCACACACAAGCACAACTTTATTTCACAAGCATGTCTCCAGTTCGTGTAAGTGATGGCTCAGGCTGGAGAAGGGGAGGGTGTTTCGATCCCTGATGAAACCCACAAATCACTGAAAACAGGACACGGCCAGCAATGTGGACTCAACAACACGGACCAGGGCTCAATTTCTGTTTCACAAGAAAGATCTTTTATACGCTGAAGGCAAGGGAAAGAGAGAGGGCAGGGTGTTTATTAGGTGTCTGCCATGTGCTCGACATCATGTCAGCACATTATACAGTGTCTTTTTAAGTCTGACAAAAATCCCCTGAGGGGTGATCATCTCAAGTTTAAAGATGAGGCCAAGGGATGGTGAATGACGTGACCTACAGTTCTGAGCTGGGCGTGCTGACTCGGGACCTGCCTACTCGGCCGCTGCTGTCCCACCACCCTCCATCCCCCACCATCCAATCACACTCAGGAAGCCTGCTTGGCCTCAACTTCTGAAGAACAGTGGTGAGAAAGTAAGAGTCAACAGGCTTGAAAGGGCCCCAGAAGTTCAACCGGTTCCTCTTTTAAGGAAAACCCTAGCAGCTCCATGAAGACCAGGCCCCGGGCGCGTTGCCTGTACCTCGTGCCTGCAGTTACCCCCCTTTTCATGAATTTGTACCCAGAGGAACACATGACCTGAGGCAGACTGGTCAGT
Source organism: Desmodus rotundus (assembly GCF_022682495.2). Taxonomy (NCBI): domain Eukaryota; kingdom Metazoa; phylum Chordata; class Mammalia; order Chiroptera; family Phyllostomidae; genus Desmodus; species Desmodus rotundus. The sequence continues at coordinate 35,600,853 of NC_071396.1, forward strand.
CTGTACGAATTTGGGGAAACGGGGGTGGGGAGGGACGGGACACACTAACAGGATCTTTTTGTGTAAGCACTTGAGTTAGCTGTGGCATCAGAAAACCATTTCGCATCTGCTCTGCTAACATGTTCTGAGGGTCTGCGAATCACTGAGAAGGGCACAAAACAACACTGGGTGTTTGCAGGTGCTCACAGCTTGTGGGGGGTGAGAGGAAACCAAGCCAGCACCTACAGGACCAGAGGCTCCTCTGAGGGCTGTGGGGCAAAGAGGAAACTCACCGTGGCCCGGCTGACCCCAGGCTCTAGGGGCGGCACCACAATGAACGAAGGAAGAAGAGGCGGGAGGGAAGGGATGGCTCCTGGCTGGAGGACAGCAGCCTGTGCAAAAGTGGAAGTGCATGTGCCAGGAAGGCAGCCCAGCAGGGCAAGCAGCACAAGGGATGGACGGGAACCGACTCTGAGGCCTGCGTGCACAGCTGCACATTCCCCGGGCCCCCTCCCAGTGCCCTGCTGTGTCTGAATGCCTAACATTCAGAGATAACTGCAGAATGAAAATTAGGAATGATTACATTGTAAAACAATTCACCGCAGCGTTCCGTTTGACTCTACAATGGGATTCAGCTCACAAAGATGCAGTTTATGCACACCTGTCAGAAATGGTCCTTTAAGCACCTACACCGAATCGAAATTTTAAAAGAAGGATGTCAAGCTACTGAGCAGGCTTACAATTCTGTACAGTCAGGACTTGTACTTGAGCCTTCTGTTCAAGCCCAAGGTATAAGCTCAGTTTCGTGGTATCACGAAGCGGGAGCTTCAAGTCACTGCTCTTGGAAGGTTCCCACACCTTGGAGCATACAGACCAAAGCAGACGCCCAGACGCGGGACACAGCCCTCTCCCCACAGCGTGGCGCCCTACCCCCCCCCCCCCCCACCCCGTCACTACACACAGGCAGCTCTTCCCACGTGGGTCTCTTTCCTGTCTATTCTCTGACCTGGACAAGAGCACGACCACCCCAGACACAGTGCTTTCGCTTCCACCTGGCGCAGACCCACCTGATAATGCAACATAAACGTCTCCATCTGAACGCCCATGAATTTGGCTTTCACTTCAAAGTCTCCAACTTCTTCTGTTGGACTTATTTCAAAGATAACGTTTTTAAACCTGTTGAAACAGGACATCATAAGGGTGTGATTTTTTTCATGGTCTCATAAAAGTATCCTGAAGGCAAAAAGGAGATGAACAGTACCCCACCCCCACGCCCACCCCCGAGCGCTCGCTTTCTCTGGCAGAGGGGCCACTGAGGAACGTCACCAACGGCCTCCGCAGGGATGCTGTCAGAGGACCTCTCCTGGCTCCATGCGGCCACCACCGAACCCTGGGTAAGAGGAGAATCAGGAGCAATCCAGGCTGAAGGAGAGGGTGTCCAGAGTGGGTGTCAGAACGCATGCATGCGTAAAGACCGGAAGAAGTGAGTAAATCAACACAAGGGGGTCGGAACAAAAGGAACTAAAAGGTTTTCTGGAAGGAACGGGTGCTACCACCATAAAGGCACTGAGTGCCAGCACAGACACACTACCAGTGCCAAATACACTTAAGATATCATTCATTCTCAACATGCTACGTGGCCATAAATTTTATGGCACCAGAAGAAGGTGGGACAGTGCCGTTTTCCAAGCGATCAAAGCGTGTCACTCCAGATTTCCAGAACTTACCCAGGGAGCAACCTTATCTATTCTGAACTGCGCTGAGAGCCACAAAAGACACAGAAGCAGCAGTGAGAAGCTCAGAGTCATGAATCCGTGCGCTGAATGTGAGCATTTCACTTAACAGGAGACCCTCACACAGTGTTCCCTAAAGACAGCTATTTTCTGTAATAAATAATTCTATTTTAACCGACTTCATTTGTTATTTGGTTTCTAAGTCCACAGTAGCAAATTAAAAAAAGGAAGAGAAGCAAATAATGGTAGGCACTTGAATAGCAGTAGAAAATGATTACAAAATAAGAGATAATAAATATTATGAAACTAATTTGAAAAATGCATAAAGTGCTCAACCAAAAAAAAAACAACAACAAAAAAACCCCCCCAAAAGACCATGATCCCCAACTGAAACAATGGCCAGAGAAAATACAGATAATGAGCCGCATTTCTCTCTCTGTCACACACACACACACACACCCCAACCAGAATTTAAAGACATGCAAAATTTAAAAATGAGATACCTTTTTTAAAATGTTCAACTTAAAAACATCAAAACTTATTATTCAACGATAGAAAGAAAGTAGCGAACTAAGTAGGTACACACTTCAGACACTGTTGGAAAATATTTTAGCAATACACATAAAATTTTTTTTTTAATATCCCACTAATGTGGAAAACAATACAGCAGTTCCTCAACAAATCAAAAGCAACGATCTAAGGACCCAGCAATGCCTCTCCTGGGTGTGCGTCTGACAGAACTGGAAGCAGGACCTCGAAGAGGCGTCTGCGCATCCATGCTCACCGCAGCATCATCCACAGCAGCCACGAGGTAGAAGCAACCCAAGTGTCCACCGATGCGTGAGTGGATAAACAAAGGGGGTCATCCACAAAACAGAGCGGCATTCCGCCCATGTTACAACACGGATGACCTGTGGACATCATGCTATGTGACACAAGCCAGTCAGAACGGTGGCTGCCAGGGGCCGAGAAAGGGGAATGCGTGTGGATGAATGGGTACAGAGCTCCAAGTCTATAAGATGTCTTTGTTTAGAAGCAGAAGAAATGGCAGAAACGGCTTCCTGCTGTGAAGGGGAAAATTAAAATGGTATCCGCATGGCAGGGGTGCAAACGAGGAAAAGAAATACTCCCTGTGGGTAACAGACCACAAACTCTGGTTATCAGGTCTAACTCTGCACAAGAAAATGGATAAATAGATAGAAAAATAGAAAAATGATCATCCAGCCAAGAGAAATAAAGGCAGCAACAGAAAGATGTGATAAAGGCAGTGTTAAAAAAAAATCCACATACAAAACAAAGTAAAAAAGTAAATACTCACTGATTCGCTTGTAGTTCCTCAATTTCCAGAAGAACTCCTTTTTCGTGTAGTCTTGCTGCCGTATATTTCAGAGAAATCTTTTTGCTTTTCTTTCCTTTCATTTCCCTAGGCTTCTTGGAGACCCTGTAAAAATGATGTCATGTCACTTTCTATAAATAACAATCTCCCTCAATTCTGTTGGCAATTCGAGGATATGAGGTCAGAAAATGAACTTCCCATACACGAGGGTAACACACCGATTCTAAAATGGTGTGTTACCATTTAATCAAATTAAATGTCAGGATTTGCTTAGGCAATGTTGTTGCAAACCAGGGGAAGATTACCAAATCGATTTTGTCTTTAAATTACATTTGAGAACCCCTCATGAATTTGACAGTGTCTTAATCTTTCTACGTCTCTCACAGAACCTAAGCCCCTACCAGGAAGCATGGGGCCTGTGACCCCAGCCTGAGGTCTCTAGTGAACCCTGGGGGAGTCACTGAAAGTCCCTCGGCTGTGCAGGGAAAAAATGGAGATATCTCAAACTAATTCTTTTTGAGAGCTTAAGCCAGCATAGCGATTACAGAGGAATGGGAGCAAGGACAAGAAACAGACGTTAGGAGCAATTGGGATAATTGAGGCAAGAAGTGACAATAAAAGTAAGCAAAGGAAAAACAGAGATAAATGGAAACCAGGGATTTGGGACTCCAGGGTTGGGGGTGGGTCTCAAGAAACGGGGCAGAAATGCTGGTAGGAGTGCGAAAGGGAACCATCCCTACGGAAGGCAACAGAAATATCTGCCCCAGTTACAACTGCACAACACTTCTGACCCAGCAATTCTACTTCTAGGAATTTATCTTTAAAAATATGCCCACATTGAGAAAATGACATATGAACAAGAGGCTATTTGCTGCAGAATTTTTTATAGTAAATAACGGGAAATAACAGAAATGCCCAACAATGGAGAGCTTATTGAATCAGTTGTTCTACCCATCCACACAATGGAATACTACGCAGGCATTAAAAAGAAGTGACAACCTAGCTCTCTGTCTCAGCAGGCCTAGAAGCAGTGACGACTCCATAGCAATGTACCCACTTGGTGCCCAGATCTTGGTTTCTAAATACCATTCTTCATCAAAGGCAATCAGGAAGGTTTGGAAAAACAGCTAATTCTAAGCCTGCGGCAGCAGGGAGAACAAGAAAGTACAAGTTGAACCAGAAGCATCTTGGTACTATGAATAATGAGGGCATGTTGAAAGGACACAGGAGCCAGCCCTGCAAGCTGGGTGAAATGGACCTGATTTCTGAGAGAGAGAGAGACAGTGGATTCTGTGGCAAAATGTTAAAAACAGGCGAATTTAGGCAAAGGGTATATGGGTGTTTATTGTTCTATTCATTCAACTTTTCTGAGGTTTGAAAATTCTTAAAACGAAAAGTCAGGAACAAAAACCAAACTAATCTGCAAGGGGAATCCATACTTACCGCCCCACCTCCCTGGGTTTTCAGTCCCCTGCCCTATAGAACAGGCAGACTCGTGGTTCCCGGCCTGTGCCAGACTTTCCTCAGTGGCCAGGGAAATCAGGGGCTGGCTTTGTCTATTTAATATTCCCGGTGTGACTTTGAGGCACAGCCAGGTTTTGGGACCACTAGATAATCTCCACCATGATTGTTTAATTTCTAGGACCAGGACAGTGTTTTGGAGTAAGGAATGCTTAGACGTAAGTACCCGTGAGGTCCCCCACACAGCGCTCATTTGCATCACGCAACGACAAGTGGGACCAGGAACCCGCACAGACGACCAGAAGCAAAATGAAGAGCTAATGCGATGAAGAGGTCCAGTGTGTCTTAAGTAAAAAGTTCCCATGTCGCTTCAGTTGCCTCTGCTTCTTTCCCCCCCGTCACACGGCTTCGTTGAAAGCAATACTCACTTGCCCTTGCTGGCCAGGTTATCCAGGCAGGTTTTGATATAGCTTTTATAGTAATCCACCTGCTCTCCATAGAAAGTGGCCTTGGAGTTCAGGGCAGCGTATGTTTGCTGCAGTTTTACCAGCTCGGCCTTCCTCCTCTGCCGGTACCTCCGCTGATTCCGGATATCCTGGGACACGATGATCAAAGTGAGGAAAATAACGACAGATGTCACATGCTTCCTGAATCATTAACACGAGAACCCAGCAGTGCTTCATTTCACCCTGGTGACCACCCATTCTTCACAGGCAGGACGAATTCATGTTCAATAATTAACAGAGAAATTCAGATCTCTCTATTTCCCCCCCATTTTATTTCTTACAGGTAGGGAACTGTGTTACTTTTATAGACTTCCTTCCAAATTTCCTTGCAAAGCTGGTTTAACTCTTAAACATGTTGTCAGAAGAGGGAGAAAATGATAAGGATTTGAGGATCAACTAATGTGAACTTATATTACATAGAAATCATGAAAAAGACCCGGAAAATTCCAGAGAGACCAAAGACAAATTAAATCGAGACACAGGAAGTTCTAGTTCTGTCTTCTTGCTATTAATTTAGGCTCTGAAATAAGTTATCACGGGGCGGGCAAGTGCTCATGTTAGAAGAATCAGACGCGAGTCTTCAGAGGAAAGGACATTAGTTTGCCCGTGAACTGAAGGCGTGTGGTCCTCTGAGTAGTTAGTGTCTCTCTACAAGCCTCTGAGAGAGCTGTGAACACGGCCGGGCCACCAGCGCCCCCCAGTGTCGTACCTTGGCAATGTCGTTGATCAGCTCCTGGTATCTGTTCTTTGGGTTCACGGTCCCAAGCTCCGTTAGCTTCTTCAAGCCCGACTGGATCTTTTCCTTCTTCTCCTCCAGAGTGAGGTTGCTGTCTTCCTTCACAAATTTTGACTTTTTCATCTTGTCAGGAGTTTTGGCATCACGGATAGCACGCCTCTGCATGGCCCGCTGATGCTCTGTTTCCTACAGGAAAGAAAAAGAAAGAAGCTCCTGGTAAATCCAGCACACCAATCCCAAACCGGAATTCACGCAGCATATCCGCACCTGAATTGACACAGCTCCCAAACCGCAGTCTGGGAACAAAGGGAAACAACTTCGCCAACAGCAGACAGACAAACCGCACGAAGCAGAGGCAGAACTTTTAATCACCTGGCTTCTCAGGGCTTCTCTTAAATTCTCAGGTATGATTAGGAGACTGGGCTCTACTGGCTATAAAATCCCTCGTTTTTTCCCTATCACATTTTGGAACATGAAAGACACTTAATTTTATTTGAAACACAGCTCGCAAAAGTGTTACAACTCCACCAATGTAGCACCAGTGCCCAGTAACTTTTTGCTGATACTTTTGCCACCTTCTCCAGGCTGAATCATACTCAGGCCTCCTCTCTGCTTCCAAATAAGCTGCTAATGCCGGTAGCCCGAATATACAAACACGTTCCCTTAATTCTTCTGTCTTTCCCAGTCGATACCCAACGTTTGCCAGTATGTTCCTCCCGACACATGATCCACCCCTGCTGTTCAATTCACTCAGCACTTTCATCTTTATCTCTTTGCCGGGGGGGCTTCTGCGCCTGCCACTCTCATCCCAATGACCACCCCCCACCCCAAATCGGGGCCTTTTCTCAGGGTTGCCTTGCTCATCTCTGCATTTTGCTCTTGCCCTGAGCATGGCTTTGGTACCTGCAAATGGCCTGTGGTCATTTTTCTGTAACATTCCCTCTCAGGGCTTCAGAGACCACCTGTGCTGAGGGATCCCAAGCCTCTGCCTCTAAGGCTCCAGGGCCATACTTGGAACTGTCTGCACTGGGGCGCTCCAGCGGGGGTGGCTGGGCCTCCTCGAAGACGGGAGCATTTCCCTCCCCACGTTGCCTGTGCTCCCCCTGGCGTCAAGGCAACTCTGCGCCACGGAAGGCAAAGAGTGTGAACTCTGGAGCCAGACAACGGGGTCCCAGTCTGGTTCTGCTGCTACAAGCAGATGACCAGGGCAGGTTAATCACCTCACAGGGTCTCAGCCTCATTGCCTGTAAGGTGAGGATGAGGGGACTCGCCTCGCAGGGAAGGTGCGAGGATTAAATGGAAGAGCATTGCTGACAGCACCAAACCAGCATCGAGTTCTCGGTAAAGACGCACCCCCACAACTTGTAACTTCCTTGCAGGTTACATAGGTCGCAGTTACTGGTTATGTCTCTTTGCCTCTTTTCTTGCCCCTGATACGCATCTATCTATTCAGCAATCAGTCACAGCTTCTAAAAGCGGAAAATCCACTTAAAACTGTCATTTTTAAACAGTCCTCTGTGCAGCCCGAAGGGACTCCCACAGGGGCCCCAGTCCTGCTGCTGTCAGAGTAGCTCCTGCTCTGCCTGCTTTATGTGTATGGCTTCCAAGTCAACTGCCACTTCATGGAAAGGATTCTTGCGTTCAAAATCTGAGGACAAATCACGTGACCTACTTTTCTCATTTCACGAGAACGTGAAGCAGGAGTCTTAACCTTGAAGTGATTCATCCACGTCTCACCGCGGTGCCGCCTCCCCACCCAGCTGGGCCTGGGACCTTATCACTCGCGGAGATGACCCATGCCCATCTGCTCTGATGGCACCACCAAACCAATCAGCATCAAACGGTCCCCGGGGTCACAAAGGCTCTTTAGCCCTGACCTCTCCAGTGCCAAGCTTGTGCCCAGGGCTGAGGTTCTGCATGGTCTGTTGTCGGGGGTTAGCTACTCACCTTCACCCAGGCCTTCGCTCAGAGACATGGCCTGGTCCCGTCACCCCGTCCCTCCTCCGTGCCTCTGGCTACAGGCCCCTCTGGTGCCACATCCCATCCATTCTTTCTAAGTGTGGTTCAAGCCCCACTTCTTCCTGCTGCTTTGCCCCTCACTGGCCTCCTTCCTGAACTTTTGGCATTTTTACAGCCAATACTACAGTTAAACTTTAAAGGTTTCCTCATTGTTTCTGGCGCATGTATCACATTTCCCCGACCAGATCAGGAATTTGTTGAGTTTAGGAGCCACATCCTGTGCTTTTATTCTGTCTACCAAGGCCCTTAAAGTTGTAACCACATAAAATTCAATAAATCACCGGGCAAACACACTGATTCTGCCCCGGGTTAAATTAAAATACATGCACACTGCATGTAAACGTCACTCAGCAAGCCTGAACCGCCTTCATCCTCGGGGCTGCCCCCAGGTTACCGCCTCTCATTACCTGTGGCCCCTGCCCCGCATCACAGGAGCATCTGTGCACCTCATTACATTGCACGTCACACCTCCACATTTTACCTGTTCACTGGTGGCTGGTGTTTCTAGGATTTCAGTCAAGGTCTCTCCTGGCTGGAACCGGATAACATCCACAATTAAACGTTTTGTGCTGAAAGGAAATGGAGGAAACATGTAAATATTTATTACCAGGTATTCTTCTTCCTCTCGATGGACGTAAGCAGCAGTGGTACAAACGCCACTTCCCAGAGGTCCCACTGGGCAGCTGCTAGCACCAGGCAGCCAGGCCCCAGACTCATTTCTACATATCAGAGCGCAGGTGCCAGGGCCAGGATTTCCAAGATGTAAATTTCACTTCAGCATCTTATTGGCAAAAAGGCAGATAAGTCCTACGGCACGTGTGACACGTGGAGTGACCACCAGTATGACAGGCTTACCAGGCCAAGGTGACCGTTTCAGGAATGGACAGAGACTCATTCACCAAGGCCAAGGGATCATTGGTGTTCACTTTCTCCAGCCTTCCCACACTCAATACTCACTTCAGTAAGATGGTCCGAGCGTCCATTTCTGCATTCTCATCCCCAGGCACGTCAAACTTGTTGGTCAGTGTGAGAGACACTTCCGTCTTAGCCAGCGCCTCCTTATTTGGGTCATTTAAATTGCCAGCGCCTTCCCCTAAAGTTTCGGGAGGGTAGAAAGAATGAGTGTCATAAAGGCAGGGGACAGGGAGAGGAGATACAGACACAAGTAGAAGGTCACCTAAGTCTAAGGAGATACTTGACCAAGCCGACATGTGCATGTGGCAAGGACACCGCTTACTGAGCAACAGAGGAAAATACACGCCAAACGATAAAGGTGAAGGATCCATCACGAAATAATTTCACAGATGTTTGATGATCATTTCAACACTGCATTAGAATTCTCTCTCTGTTCATTTCCTTTACAGGACTTAAAGCTTCTAATTAAATGATCACGTGTATACACATTTACAATGACCTCTTCCCCTGGCTGGTGTGGCTCAGTGCAATGAGTGCTGGCCTGCAAACCAAAAGGTCTCTGGTTCGATTCCCGGTCAGGGCACATGCCTGGGATGTAGGCCAGGTCCCCAGTTGGGGGTATGTAAGACGCAACTCATCGATGTATCTCTAGCACACCGATGTTTCCCTCCCTTTCTCCCTCCTGCCCCCTTCTCTAAAAATAAATAAATAAAATCCTCCACTAGACATCAGCTCCTCACAGACAGGGCATGTGGATTTTCTTCCCTGATACATATCCAAGCTCATCAATCAGTGCAGACACAGTGAAGTAACCATTACAACCCTCCTCTGTCAGAGGTTCCTCCTCCCTCTGGGCGTGCGGTCAGAACAGTACCTATCAGGGACTCTATGGTGGGCACCTCGCCGAGGTCATCCAGCAGCTCGTGGATCGGGTCGTTGTGCTCCGGGGCAATGGCATCCTGGTGATCTAGCAGCAGCTGCACCAAACACCGAGGGATCAGTTCCCTGCACATGCTCAGCCCGTCCCTCCCGTCCCCACCCGCACTGCCCAAGGGCACAGAAGGTTAGAGAACAGCGCTCCAGCATCCAAAGAACCAACCAGCCAATCCTCCGCAAACCCACCCGAATCAGCAGCACAGAGAGCACCCCGCTTTGCATGTGTTGGACAGCTTACGATATGTGGACAGAAAATGATGGTACTCTCAACCCTACGGGTACGAGCAATTTAAATGTACTGCACGGGAGAGAGAACAAGGAAGCCCACAGACTCCCATATCTAAACCCACCAGTGTGCCCTCCGACCAGTCCAGACAGCTCGCAGCTGCACCCGCCCTTACTGCTCCCAGCATGCAGTGCCTGCTGTTCAGAGAGCAGGGCGCCCCGTCGGGGCTGCTGTGATCCGGGAGGCACACCGAGCAAAGCCTCTATGATGCTATGATGCCAAGTGACAGCCTTGGAAGTGATGATGCCTATCATTTCATTTATGTTTTACATGCTTCCTCATTTCCTGTTCTATATGTCACCAAGAGGGGAAAGGACTAAATCACAAAGTATTTGGGAAAAAAGGGAATACACAAGGGAAAAGAACTCTAAGGCGACACAGAGGAAAAAGCTGACATTCTATTTACGTGAGGAAAATAACCCCAAGGAAAGAGCGGTAAAAGCCGGGGTGAAAAGAAGAAAAGGCTGCACTCCGTCGGGGCCCCAGGGCAGGGCTCGCAATGGAGGTTCAGGTGTCCCGCGTGGGGACTCTGGCCCAGGAGGCCTGCACGGGGCTCAGCAGCTTCATTTTTAACAACCAGCCCAGAAGACTGTGCTGCAGGTGGCCTGGGTCACTCTGAGACACGCGGTGCACACTGTTAAGAACAAGCAGCAGGCGGATGTGAAGGCAGTGAGATCAAAGGAAGGTGAGTAATCGTGCTTCGAGAGATAGGAAGGCGCAGCCAGAGAAGGCTGTCCAGGGCAGAGCCCTGACATTAAGTAATTAAAGGAAAAGACTGACCGTGTGGGTGTTGATGATTTCACCGATGGAAATGTAGATCACGGGCTTGGTGAGGGTCACGAGATCCGAGTACTCGTCCACATTAAATTTATCCTGCAGCTCCGGGACATCGCAAGCAGTTTGGAAAAACCGCCTGGAGAGAAACACAAGAGCCAGAGCCCAACGCGTGTGAGAAGCTGGCGAGTGCACATCCCACAAACCGCTGGAGCAATGTGTTCAAGCAGAAGCCAGTGCAGACAGTTGACTCCAAAGACAAGTGCTGCAGGTCTGCCATGCCGGAGGGCCTTGGGTCGCTGGCTCTATCTAGGATCCTCTCTCCCAGCGCCGCCCCCCACCCCATGTTAGCTCCACCACAAGAACCTGCCCACCAAACACCTGCATCATAACAGAAGGAGAACCAAGTCCATTCCTGACAGGGTGCCTTGAACTCCCAAGCGCACATTTTATGTACAGATTACTGAAAGTGCTCTCTGACTCTCCCCCGGTTACAACGTGACACGGGCCTGAGGCAGGACCACTGCTTTCCTGTGCGTGCCGTCTCGTCCACAGCAACGGAGTTCTGAGCACAACAAACAGGGACCCTACAACACGGCAGCCCCGTGAGAGCAAGGCGTGGCTCTCTGTCCCATCTTTGCCCTCAGCGATGGAAGCACACCTGCAGGGCCCTTCCAGTCCCTGATCCCTCTCCCCTTACCTGAATTTCTGGTAGGACTGGGAAAGGTACTCGTTAATGATGCTTAAGTGAGCATTATCTCCCAGAAACATCTTATTGGAAGCGGCGTGCTGCAGCATCTTGGCGATGGAGCCCAGATTTCGGCGCTGGTCTGTGGTGAGCTGGCCCCCAGCCGACAGATCGATGATGTCAAAGGCATCGGGGGCAACAATGGCCGGATTCATGTAGCGATAGTAAAGCAAATTACCAATAATCTGGGAACAGATGAGAAGGAAAGATGGGTGTTAAAAGCCACCCCACCAAGGAAGCCGCAGATGATTCTGCAATAGCCAAGAAAACCAGAAAACACAGACCTGTGAGTAGAAAAATAAACACTGCACGCACAGACACACATGCAGACATGCACGCACACCTTCTCTCAAGGTCTGAACCCAAAATGGCCAGACGCCCCTTGTCTGGATGCAGAAAGGAAGGAAGCAAGAACAGAACTGGAAACCGCTACGGTAACAGCACAGACTCAGAAGGCAAAAATGAGACTTGGAGTCTGGTCCTGCGCACATTAGGGCATCCTCTGCTCACACACCATGGCAGCAAATAAGCCTGTTGCCATGTACACCATTCGCTTCCCTGTGGGCGGGCTTTCACTCTAAGAAGCTAACAAATACAGTTAAAATAAACCCTTAAACATGGCCTAATTAGCATACTCTGTCCAACCCCCAGCGTCCTCATGCTGCACACTCCCAAGGTATCCAAGTTCATGCATCTGAAATTAAAGTCACTCAACACACAACTCTTCCACAGAGAATGCAAGGACAGTCACGGCATTCTCCCTAGAGCATCATTCAAAACAAAAAAATTAATTCACCTGAACAGAAAGTCTAGAATCGAGGCCTCACTGTAGGAAAGCACAGAACTACGAGAGAGAAGAAAAAAGTGTTCAGATTAAGAGGAAAAAAAAAAAATAGAAAGGAGCATAGCCAAGTGAGACAGTTACCAGCGACAGCCTTAGCAGAAACCGTTGGGCTTGCTCCCATTCACCCGGCCACCAGCAGAGGGAGCAACTGTCCAGCGAAAAGACAGGACTCAGAAATGTATCTCAAGACAGGAAAAACAACACAAAGACTTGGTGGATATGGGCCATTCAAATGCTATAGAAACTCAGGGAGGTGTCATTTACTATTTACAGTGGCTTTCAAAATCTCCCCACCAATGGCGAGCTACTGCCGGCATCTACGTTTAGGTATCACTAAATGGTCTATGGTCAGGCCTGGGTTTGTAACTTTTTCCTGAGTTCTACTAGAAGGCAAGGCTGTGCCAGCCTGCAGAGGCTTACCTTCAGCAGCTCGTCCTCACCAGCATCGGGGAACTTCTCATGCAGTGAGTCCTTCAGCACTTTGGCGATGAAGCGCATCCCATAGCTGTGAGACGGACAAACCCGTGAGAAGGGCCGGGGGAGCAAGAGGGCACTGACACAGGGCTCTTAGCGGGGTCCCAATGGGCGCACTCACGGGATTTTGTCCACAGAACTGATGATGGCCGAGAGGAACTTGTCGGTCACAGCCCGCATGTTCCTGATGGAGTTGTCTAGCCGCGTCTTAACCTCTTCGTGGGCCAGAGCCTGCTCAGGAGTCACATCATAGGGGAGTTTGCTGGGAAAGCAGAAATGACCCTCAGTAATGTCAGACCGAAAGCCAGGGACTGCCTGAGGCAGGGCTCTGTCTTTCACAGACAGAAAGACCCAGAGAGATTAGGCAACTTGTCATGTTCGCTGGGCTGGTGAACAGTGGGGCAGCACTTGAACTCAGGTCTTCAACTGTGAATTGGGTGCCTTGAATTATGTGCCAGGCACCACGATGGGCACTTGGGATAAGAGGTAAGAGACAGGATGGCTTCCTGAGTCTCTTACTATGGTGGTGGAAGAGACACACAAACAGGTATTTATTTAAAATGTATTGTGCCATAAGTAAGAGGCTGACCACAAGAGCTGTGGGGCCACAGAAAGGGCTTCGCCTTAGACTGGAGGAATCAAGGAAGGCTTCCAGAAGCAAGGAACATTTGAACTCAGGAACAAGGATGGAGGGTCTTCTAGGAAGGAAGATCAAATGCAAAGAAAATGAGGCATAGAAACAAGGGTGGGAAAGGAAGCAGGGCCAGGTCCTGCAGGGCCCTGTGTAGGATACTAAGCAGTGTGGACTGCCCTAGATGCCGGGGAGAGCCATGAAAAGACAGCAGATCGGAGATCTGGTGAGGGTTGCTCTGGCTCGCCATGAGGAATGACGTACAGAAGGACAGCCAGTGATGAAGGAGACAGGAGACTAGTGCCTCAGCCAGGTCAAGGAGTGATGAGGGCATGAACAAGCAGGTAGGGGTGGGGACCAGGGAGACAGAGCAGAGAGATACTAAGGCAACCCAATCACTGGACTAGGTGGCCCTGTGGGTACTGAGGAGGGAGGTGACAGTTACAGGAATTGAAGCAAATGAGCTGACAAGCTCACTCAAAGACAGGGCACCGAGCAAGAAGAAACTGGAAGGAGAGTAGTGGACATGCTAGAATGTGGGCCTAGGCTCCATCAGGAAGGAAAGAAGACAGAGAGAGGAAAGCCAGACATCAAAGGCGGGGTCAGGGTCTGGTACTTTCAATGAGGCCAGAAGGCAGTAATGATGATCTCAGATGATCTGGGGGGCCTAAATCTAATCACAGTGTCCTAATAGGAGAGAGCAGACGGAGATGTGGCACACACAGGAGAGGAGACAGGGTGACCGCAGGGACAGAGACTGGAGTGATTCAGCCCCAAGTCAACGAGTGCCGACAGCCACCAGAAGCTGGAAGAGGCAAGGAACGAATTCCCCACTGAGCCTCTAGAGGGAGCCCGGAGGCTTGTGCTCATCTGTAAGCGGACCAATAGGAAACCAGGAAACCGACTCAAGAAGTCAGGGATACCACTCTGTCCATTATACCCTCACTGATTCACAAGTACCCTCACTGATTCACAAGCATGGGGAGACTATGAAAACAAGAATTCCACCAAAAGCAACAACAGAGAAAGGCTTGCTGTAAGACAAAAAGGCATCTGAGCTACGCAGAGCGCTCAGTGACGGCAACGACTGTGAGTTACTGGTCCGTGGACCACATCTGGAGCAGCACTGGTACAGAGAGCTACTCCTCCTGTCTTGTCCATTTCAGTTCCCTACACAAAGCCTCAGGAAAATGTTCCTCAGCTTCTAACTCTGCTTTCATTTCTGTACAACAATAAGCTACAAAGAGGCCAAGGAGCTGTTTCACTCATTATTGTATTATTGTTACGTGCATCTAACACAGTGCCTGGCACACAGTAAGTCAGAGCTCCATGAATACGTGCTACGTAAGTGAACATATTAGCAGGTCAACAATTTGAAAAAGAGGTTTCTTAAGGAAAAACTATTTGAACAATTATTAGTTTGTAAATCAAACGTCAACTGCTTTAAAGAAGAGAGAAAAAATAAATAAAAACGTGACAGAAAAGGGGGTTGTGGTGGCCGTACCTTGCCTCTCCCGTCTGAGACTCCATCTGATTAACCCACGATTTGTAAATGTCCACGGGGTCGGTTTTGATGTTGAGAGATTTGTCATCCATAATCTCCTTCACAACGGGGGCCAAGATCTGTCTCAGGGCATTCTGACCCCGAGCGCCACGGTTGAAACTTACAACCATCTTAATGACTGTAGGATTTCCTGTCACGATCTCTTGAATCTGGTCTACTTTTGACCTATAAAACATCAGAAGCAAACTCAGTTTACACTAGTCACAGAATATATGAGTTTAGAGATTCTTCCTATTTAATCCCCGGACACAGAAACAGCGGGAGGGAAGAAGGCACTTGTTCTTTCTCCGCAAAACGTGCCAACCCAGAATCTCAGATGATCTGGGGGACCTAAATCTAATCTAAAACGTGCCAAACGTGCTGAACCCAGAACGCCTTCGGCTGCTGCAAACTCAATCGTGGGAGTGCGAGCAGCTCCTTTATTAGATAGAAGTGTGGAATCTTGGTGTTCAGATCAACTTCTTAAAAATTGTATCTTAATATGGAAATGTTCCTAAAATTAATTCAGCAAATGTATTATTTCAGCACATCCCCAGAAGCAGCAATGCTGCAGTTAGTAATTTAATGAGTAGATGCTTCTTTCAAGTACTTCACACAAGTCGTCACAGCATTAACCGAGATGACTAAAAGGTAGGGCAGCCTGACTCTCCCACTCTGAGCCTCTGGCAGCGGGCAGCCCCTCCCTACTTGATTTCCTCCTGCAGCGCAGTCTTGAAGAGCCGCAGCAGCAGGTACTCCTCTCGCTGGTTGGATGCATAGTTGTAGAGGGTGAAGATCACAGAGTCCATAAACTTGGTGGACTTGTTTTGGGGCATCTGAAAAATCAGCTTGGCCAGATAGGTAGGGTTGGTCTGAAATAAAACCAAGGGAGAAGTCATTTCGAGATAATGTAAAGGCTGGAAAAAATATTCAAGGGTTTTTTTAAGTTGAAGGATTAGAATGCATATAAGTAAGGAAATAAAGAAAATGTCAAGAAAGACAGAGAGATAAGACAGCCCTTTGCCCCTCCTCAGTGGAAATCAGAAAGAGCTCCACAGAGATTTGCAGGTGATGTTTTCTTATGCAAAGTAACTGAGCTGTTCAGTCAGTTCCATCAACACCACTTCCGGGAGCCACTTGCCTGCAATAAATAAAACAGGTGCTGATAAGCTTCCAGCTTCTCTCGCTTTTCCTTGCTCAAAGCCTTGAGGCCTCCCTTCTGTTTATTGAGCATCATCATATCAGACAACTGTTCCTTATTCTTTTTGGTCAGTTTTTTACTGTGGGAAACCACATCCTGTAACAGAAAACAACACACAAATCAGAAAGCTCTCAAAGCCGGAACCCTGGGCACAGTGGAAAGGCCTTCCGCTGCACTGGTGGGTCCCAGCGCACACAAGGGACTCACTGCCCCATGTCCCGCTCTCGGTGCACCTCAAGTGCGGTCCCGTGAAGACCCTGACCCATAAAAACACCTGCTGAGCCCGGAAACCAGCACCTAGGAATCTATCTGGAAAGCGAAGCCTCAAATATGATAAAAGCTACATATCCACTGAGACATTAACTGCTGTGTTCTTTGTAATAACAAAAACTTGTCAAGCAGTTGCAAACCAAAAGAGGTCAATTACAGTGTACCTTCTGATGAACTATAATGCTGCCATTAAAAATAATATTTATGACTATATTTACCATATGGAAAATATTTTATCCTTTAATATTAAATTAAAATGTAGTATGCAAAATAATTGTGGGGTGGTGGAATTATGGGATGGTTTTTATCTTCTTTTCTCTATTTAAAAGTTTGCTATTAAGTATTTCATTTTTTTATATAACTTTTGAAAAACTTATGGCATTCGCTGAGAAGAAAGCCAGCCTCCACCCTCCCCACGAGTCAGCAGGGGAACCCCGCAGCCCCGCCGGGCTCTGGACGGTACCTGCAATGTAATTTTGTTTTTAACTAGCAGTCCGATTTTGATGTCCATGAGATTGAGGTCATTCTCCAGCTGCTGGTTGGAACGAATGAGGGTAATGACCTCTTCCCGCATCTTCATAAGATCCAGCTCCTCCTGAAAATCCTGGTCACTTTGGTCGAGCAGGTGCACAAATTTCCGGACCACGATCATTGGAGGATCCTCGGCATTAACTGACAAGAAGAAAGCACGTGTCAGACAAAGAACGAGCTTCCTGGGAAAAGCTCTAAGTCTCGAGACGCTGCCTGGAAGAAGCTGCCGCATTTGCAGATGCTTGTTCATTTTTGAGATGTGCAGACAACCGCCACATGCAGCCCTCCCAGCCACGCTGTTGCTGTTGGGACAGAGGCCAACGCACGAGGGAAAGGACACATCGCCGCAGGTCAGCAAAGCAGGTTACATTGCAAGCAGCACCCGCCCCCAAGCCTTGCCTGCAGGACAGAAAAGAGATCCGGGAGAAGACCCAGAACCCGACGGCCTCAACTCCTTCTCCGCTGAGCCACAGCTACTCACTGAGAGTCTTGTAGTCGTCACGAGCTTTGTTCGCCCGAATAAAAGCCTGAATTTTGATAATGTCATTTATCTAAGGAACAAAGAAGAAGAAATTCTTTTGGTCATTCCTCCACCCAAAATATAGCAAAACAGATTCTACCGGCCCTTATTACCAAAAAGTACTCACGTGGTCTCGGAAATACTGCAGGCGGTCTCTATAGCGCTTTCTAGCTTGATGCATCCTCGCCAGGGACTGAATCTGTGGGAAAAGGACCCCAGAAATTATAAAATCCTTCACCTCAACCCTGGTCATGCTTGTACCCCATGCTGAGAGACCCTGCCGTACCTTCACTACTTCATCTTTATGGGCACGCAGGTACGCTAGGCGATCCTGATAGGCCTTCTTCTGCTTGTATCCTCTCCACTGTGACTGAAACCATCAAATGTGATAGTGGACCCGTTATTTCCAAGGATCAGAGGACGTTGGAAAGTCTCCTCTTCATATACCATCCAAGTGCAATTCATGGCAAAGCTTGAAAGAGGACCTTGTCCTCCAGTGACGGGAAAGTAGGCGGGGGCTGTGCCACCACCAGCAGAGCGCACTGGCCACCTCCCCGTCCCCGCCAGCGCTTCCACCCTTTAGAAATGCCTCCACACAGCTTTTTGCTGGCCCTGTACAGCTGAGGAAGAGAGGCTCCTTCTGACAGAGGAGCAAACAGAGAAAGGCCCACCACTCCCTGGCAGTGGTGGGGCCGTCATTCCTCGCTCAGGATTCTTTCCGGGACATTGGGCTACCCCACCTGAAAAGCTGCCCCTGGGTTGACAGCTCACCACTAAAGGCCAGAGTAAGCACACTCTGATTACAGGGGGAGGGAAGAGGAAACACTGTCAGAAGAAGGGTGGGACTTCAGAAGGAAAAAACATCCAGTCGTAAGAGCTGCCTGTTTATTCCCCCTGCTCTAGGTGCCCACCTGCTGTCTGGGCCCTAGGCCCTGACATACCTGAATGCAGGTGATGGCAGGAATTTGCTTCTTCAGGAAGTTCATCCTGGACCGGAACTCCTGGCGGACTAGATAGCCGCGGCAGCGGGCCTGCAGCCTGGTGATCAAGGCTTCGTTGGCCAGCCAAAGCTGCTCTCGGTTATAGGCAGCTGTCACCCCGGAGATGGAACTCTGAAAGAGCACGTGGCCACATGGGAGGATGTGCACAGGCGAGAAGAGACACAGGTCTTAACACAGTGTCGTCCACAGTGCACGCACTAGCCCTCACTGCTTTCTCAGCCCATACCTGACCTTTGAGCGACAGGCATGACTTCAGGCCCGTTTTTCACAGCCAGGTAGTTCTCACACCCCAAAACGCCACAGCCAGAAACTTGATCTTTTATCTCCTATGTACCCACTCATCTATCTGCCCAACACTGACGGTACCAGGGACCATGCCTGGGCCGTCACTGACAGAAGACAGAGTGACAGAGGCCACCAAAAGGCTGACTACCAAGTCCCAGAAGCCCTGGCATGCCGCCATGGAGGACACTACAGGGAAATGTCCGGGCTGCACACACAGCCTGAACATACGGGTTATGACCTACTGCAGTGCAGCTTGGAGTTTGTGGAATAGTCAGAAAAGAGGTTGAAAATGTAAAAATTGGGAGAGATTAGCAGTTAGAGCAACTTTTCATTTTTGTTTTCTGGGTCATCCGACTTTATAACAGGCATACAATGTACCTAACTTAATTCTACAATCCTGATGTTTTCCTAGTTTAGGCCTTAGTCCCTCTCCCAACCACTACAAAAATAGTTACTCTAAAACAGCTGATCATGCAGCCTTAACTTCAGTTTTGGGCTCCTGACCACACGCCCTCCCCTCCTCACTAACATTAGCTCTAACACACTTTCTTTCAGCTTCCTCTTACGCGAAGAAAGGGGACCTACCTGGATCTCTTCCCGTGCGAGGTGCAGAGAATTTTGCACAAAGCCTGGGGGCTCATCCCATCCTCCTTCCTGAGTCTCCAGGTTGTGGTAATAATAATATCCACCTTTCACCCAGTGCTTCACCCACTTGCTGTTGTTATCGCCTGGCAGACAAGGAAGGGAAGGTTCCAGAGACCCAGAGCCGCACCCCCCACGCTCACACGCCCACTCCGACAGGATGGTTCCGATGAGGCTGACAATCTAAATGAAGCCCACTGTACACACCTGCGCCTGCGATCTATGGGAACAAAGGGGCACCCTAGTATCCTCACAAATGATGGCTTTGTGGTGCTGCCTGTAGCTCGCTCGCATCTACATTACAAAAAGAAAATACCTACAAGGTCCAATTGTAGAACAAACTTTGATTAGCTTTGTTCCTTCCAAAGCCAACATCTATTACTTCGCGTATCAGAACACTACTTTTCGATTTAAAAAAATCTGCAACCATTTCACCTAATTAATAAAAAAAGGCCATATAAAGGGATGAAAAATTTTTGTTTCCCTCCTTTCGCAGATAAACTACTTTTATCTACCTAGAGGCTTAGAAACCACAGGAGCTACTGACACCCTATGAAAGATAAACAGTCAAATATCTTGATCCTTCCTGCATTTTCATAAAATTGACCTTTTTAAATATAGTTGCCCACAAGGGGAAAAAGTATATTTTCAAAAGTAGGGATATTATTGTCTCCTCATGGTATTTAAAAGCCGCCCAAATACCGTACTTCTGTATGAAAGTGTCTTTCCCAACATGTTACCCTTTCATCTACATCGGTCCCCTTGCACGCTCAAGTTCTCAGCTTCAGGGCACACATTTATGCCCCTGTGACTCACCCGCTGCCAGCTTTCTCTTCTTGGCTTCAGCCAGGTCGCTCAGGTACGTCTCCCCACACTCTGGGATCACCCCGTACAGGCCGACATCCGGGGACCGGAGGGCACTCAGTGTTCTGCTAACATCACTGCTCTCCACGGCCTCGTTGATGGCAAAGATTCCTAAGGCAACTATCGTGGAAGACAACCGTTACTGGAATAGCTAAGGAAGAACCTAAACTTGTACACTGGTTCACCTAACTACGCCTACTGCCCAGCTGTTCCCCTGCCCCGTCTCCATCTCCGTCTGGCTGAGGGACGAAGGCCGCGACCTAGAGCAGCTTGCCACCCCCGCCCTCCACTGGAACAGAAGTGAAGCTGCCGGTACGTACACCTCTGGGCCTCCTGGGTGTCTTTGTTGGACTGCCAGATTCCACCTTGAATTTCATCCAACCACAACACAGCTGACTCGTCCTGGGTTTCCTACAATCATGAAAAGCGAAGTAATAATAAGAAGCATGAAATCAGGGCACATGTGACAGAGGAGCTTCTGAGAATCAACCGGACACAGAGGGGGTTTCAAACACACAAGACACATGGAACAGTCACGTGGAAGAAGCCAGGCCTCAAAAAACTGGTGAAAGGTTACGAGAAACTCCTCAAATAAAGCGATAAATACATGAAGAGGAATTCAGGTGGTTCAGGGGGTCAAGAGCAGCCAGAAGGGACAAAAGGACCAGCCTGGGAAGGAACCCGGGAAATGTAAGGAAATTTCTGTGTAACCATTAGCTGACCACCAGCTAACCCACAGGCACTCCAGTGGACACACATGAGGAAGAGTAAAGGATATAAGAACAAGGTCTCACCAGAGAATTATCAACAAAGAGACAGAAATCGTGTTTGGAAAAGAAGGATCAAATGAAATTTTGGAGTTGTGAAGTACAGTGGCTGAAATGAAAAAATTCCCAGAGGGACACAGCAGAGGTGAGAAAACTGAAATGATCCAGCCTGAGGAACAGTAAGAAAAGAGAATGAAGAAAAACGAACGAAGCCCCAGAGACCTGAGACACCATCGATGACACCATATCGGCATAATGGGGTTCCCAGAAGTCAAGAAGGAGAAAGAGGCAGGAAGATGACTTGAAGAAAATTTGAAGAGAACTGTAACAAATATAGAGATGGAATAGTAATCGAAAGATATCCTACAAAAAAATAAAACCAAAAACACAGGACCATATGGCTTCACTGGTGAATTCTACCAAATATTTGAAGGAAAATTAAGACCAGTCCTTTACAAACTCTTCTAAAACACAGAGGAGGAAGGAAAACTTCCCAATTCATTCTGTGAGGCCAGTAGAACCCTGACACCAAATCAGACACAAAGAGAACTATGGACCAACTTTAAGATCTTTTGCTGGCTAAATTTGGAACTCAGATGATTATTTTTAAAACCACTTCCAAGATGGCCCAGAGAAACTTAGAAGCTGAGCTGAGGCCTTAAAAAAGGTGATTCCATCGAACATGCAGTCAACCCTGCAGGGCCTGGCGGTGTTAGGCAAATTTCCCTCTCACTCCCCCCTTCCTTAGCCTGCGATGAACTCTGAGAAGCTATTCCACAGCAAAAGGAAATGCTTCAAACTCTAGTCACATCCTCTAACAGCTTAACTCCCATGACGCACCGAAAGGAACCATCGGTCGGAGCAGGAGTACGGGCAGGTACCGGTCCACCCTCCATCCACTTTCCTTTTTTAGACAAGGGACCAGCCTAGTCTGTTCGCCCAAAGCCTACTATCCCCTGTCCATCAAACTGAGGACTCCGGCAGGACTTATATGGCAGCAGCAACAAACACTGCCACCGGGGGCCTCTGCAGAGTCACAGCTGCCAGGCCCCCGTCTGATGCTCTGAGTCAGCAGAAAGAATATAAATCTCAGGAATCTGTGTTTTTAAAGTGACCTTTTCAAGTGCTCTAATGGTTGGCCAAGTTTGGGGAGCACTGAGCCCACTGATGCCAAGTTGGTTACCAGAGACGGAGACCTGCGCTGACAGCTCCCCCACAGCCAAGAACCTCCCACCCACGTGAGTGGGTCAGCTCATCTCTCTGTCACAAATCCCTAGCTACGAAACAGAGGAGTCGTGAGTCCCCCCTCCCCACAGGATCGCACTCACACGCCCCTTCTCTGAAGCCTGGTACTCGCTATGTTTACATGATGGGAACACGGTAACGTCAACGACTCTGATAACAAGGGAACAGAAGGAGATGTATCACAGTTGTTACCCGTAATTCCTCTATCTGCACTGTGGGTGTCAAGGCCTTGAACACAGTAGCCCTGGCCTGTGTTTCTGCCTTTGGATTTCCAGAAAGAACCTGACTCCCTGAATTAAGAATTTCTTTCAGCTCCCCTTCTTGCTACAAGAACCTCACTGTAAGGATCTTTTAAGTATATTAAAAAAAAAAAAACCACACTGATTCCTCCCTATCTAATTGCTGTTGGTTAAGAAGAACTTAAAAGCAGATTAATCATAATTAGAAAAACAGAGGTATTTACCCTTTCATCACACAACTAACACCTGAGGGCCTACTACACACACACTAACTTCCGACTCAGCAGCAGCATAAAAAAAAGGTATAAATCATGTCCATTTCCTCAACAAACTAGCTGAGAAGCAAGACAAACTTTCTCAAAGATGGCTTTCTGCTGCAGTGACGTGTTCACAGCGGCACTTTTCCCAACAGCCGAACAGTGGAAACAACCCACGTGTCCATCAACTCACAAATGGGATAAAACTCCACATGACGGAATATTCTTCGACAATAAAAAGAAGTGAAGTGCGGACACATGAAACAACTTGGGTAAAGCAAGCCCAGGGACAGACACCGCTCTCACAGGGCCACCTACTGCACGAATCCACTTGTAGGGAATGTCCGGAGCCGGCAAAGACGGCGGCCTGGGGCAGCCTGGGGCTGTGGGGACCAGGGCCCTGAGCAGAGATGGCCACGGGCACCAAGCTGCTCTTGGGGCTGACAGAAATGTTCTAAAAATAACTGTTGGTTATTTTCAGACACTTAGATATTTTAGTTATTTAGATATTTAGATACTGTTGGTGGCACAATTCTGTGAACAGACTAAAAATCAGTGAATTGTATACTTTAAAACGGTCACTTGTATTCTATGTGAATACCTCAATAAACCTGTTATAAAAAAGTTTTGTGAAATGACCTACTAAAGCTTATATGTATTACATTGTATTTCAGATATGTATTCCCTATGACCCACACATTTCCCTTCTAAATATATATCTACTAGAAATGCATGTATATTTCCCAAAGCCATGTACTAGAATACTCACAGAAGCACTATTTGCAATAGCCAAAAAGTGGGAAACAACCAGAATCTCACCAACACTAGAAGAATATACAGCCACACAATGGAACAGTACACGACAATGACAAAGAAGGAACAAACACATGGGCAAATTCCACCAACATTAACATTGGGCCAAAGAAGCCAGGCACAGAAGAGCACGTGATGTGTGACCTCACTGACCACAGGTCAGAAGGAGGCAGAAATCACCTGTGGTGTCAGAAGCAGGATGGCTTTTACTGACAGAGGGGGAGGGGCTTGAGCATGGTAGGGTGTATGAGGAGGGTTCTGTTAATGTTTTTTATTTCTTTTACTTTTTAAAAAATGTACTGACTTGAAAGAGAGAGAGAGAGAGAGACGTCAATTTGTCGTTCTGTGTATTTATGTATTCACGGGTTGCTTCCTGCATGTGTGCTGACCGGGGATGGAACCCGCAACCTTGGTGTAGCAGGATGATGCTCTAACCAGCGGAGCTACCTGGCCAGGGCAATGGTTAATGCTTTTCACAATCTGCGCACCAATTACAGTGTCTTACGCATCTTTTGAATCTTATATTTCAATACAGAATTTACTTAGCAACATAAAGACGTGTCGACAACAATTACAACAAAAAACCAAAATGTGTAAAGCAGCGAAGCTTGCAGAAGGCAGAGCGCTGCACTCCAGGGTGCCCTGGAAGAGTCGCTGAGCAAATCAGGGGAGACGCCCCTCCTGTGTCTCGGAGCTCGGTTCTTCAGGGCGCAGAAACGCACCATTGCTACGCCACTCACCTGGGCCTTCTCCCTCTTCGCGCGGATCAGCGTGTCTTGGTAGTGCTGGGCCACTTCTGCCAGGACGCCCTCCAGCTTGGCGGCAGGGATCTGCAGGGCCTGCAGGGTCTTCTGGGCATCTCCTTCATCCAGGGCTTCATTAATCAACCCGATGGCTAAAATCCCTAACGGTGAAGAAACAAAGGTCACTTGTTTCATCGAGAAATTCTATAACCAAATCAACCTTTAAACATGCAAAGGAAGCATAAATCCACCCACAGGCATTGCCATGATTCAAACTATAATTTGTCATCCGTAATACTGAGCAGCACTGACTTTTTAAAATTTAGTGTTTGTTTCATTCAAAGTAAACACCTTTATACCCATATTCCTATGGAAAGCTCAAGCCCTCCAGTTTTACTTGTAATGGCTCTAACTTACAAGCATGAACATTTTGATGAAATTGGCTTTATGGTATACTTTTCAGATCTACCTCAATGTGTAATCAAACTATTCTTGATTTATAAAGAGTCAGAATTCAAAGGATCTTAAAAAGTCACCTAATTCAGTATTATCCTGGGAAAGACGATAAGGCTTAGGGGTTTCTCTCCCAAGGTCACACAGCAGACAAGTGGCAGACGGAGGACCCAGCCTGGGCTCTCCTCTCCAAGGCAAGGCTCTTTCCGCTAAGTCAGTTGAATGTTTCTCACAGGAAACATAAACTAAACTAGAAATGCTCAAGCCCACAGTATCTCAGTCAGCTGTGCTACCTTTGTAAGAATTATACTGTGTAATAAAAACGTTGGCTGGTCTTTGTCTCTAGTTCCTGAGAAAAAGCCTCTGAACCCCTGGAACTTCCCGAGTGAGAGGATTACACCATTACTCATGGTGCACCCCTTGGCAGGGTCGGGGTGCAGGCTGGCCGCGCCGCAACGACCTGCCAGCGACTAGAAGCCTGGGGCTCTGAGCCATGTGCTGGGTAAGCCCAGTCTCCCCATCTCCAGGGAGGGGAGATGGTCTGGAAATCAAGTTCAATCAATGGCCAGTGACACAATCAATCATTTGTGTGTAACGACGCCCCAATAAAAACTCTGGATACCCCAGGTCCGGTGCTTTCTCCTGGCTGTGACACATGAGGACGTGCGGGAGGGAGGCACAGAGGACACCCTGTGGATCTGTTCCTTTGGCTCGTCCCAATTCATATCCTTTATAATAAAACTATAATCATAAGTATAGCACTTTCCTGAGTTCTGTGAGTCAATCTAGAAAATTACTGAACCTGAGTGGGTAGGGGAAACGCTGAATTTATAGCATGTTGTTCAGAAGTGGGGTGGCCTGAGAGCTCCGGCGCTTGCTTCCAGCTGACGTCTGAAGTGGCAGGAGCCCCAAGAGCACCAGTGTGACGTGACCCAACTCCAGGGGGTTACTGTCAGAATGATCTGACATAACAGAATTTAAAAATAATAGGTCACATTCAATCTATCTCCTGAAAACTTTAGTTATTATCTGCATACCTAATTATAGCAGTTGCCTGGTGTTTTGAAAATAATAGCCAACCTCAGCTTTTTGAGTTTTATATATATATACAGATATAAAATTTCCATTTTCAAAACTCCCTCCAGGGGTAGTTAGTGTCTAGAACCAGCCCCGGCAATCACACCACCTTCCACTGAGACGCTTGGGGAGTGGGAGTGGGTCACTCACTCTCGTGCTCCTCCTGCACCACCAGATTCACGTGGTCCACGCAGGCCTGGATGTCATTCCATGTAATAAATTCGTTGTTCTCCATGTGTGCCTGAGCTTTCAGCTTCATCAGCTCATCGAGATACCTGGCCCAGACGCCCAACAAAAACGACAGTGAAGTGCAGCATGAGAAAAGAAATGAGGAGAGTGGGGGCAAAGTACCCAAGAACCCAGATGGTCAAAGTATTCACTCCCTGGGTTGATACATTCTAGAGGCCAGCATTGGGACTGAGGAGCTACCGCAAACAAAATGTGAAAATGTAAGGTTATCCGCTATTCCTAACAGTCTCTAAATTCCAGGTAAGACCAATTCTAGAATCAGAAAGAGGCAGCAACTCAAGCAGTTCCTCTAAAGACAAGAACACAAGGCCATAGATCAGCTAGGAAACGCAGACGGAATGGCAGATCAACATGTCATCACTTGGCGGCTCTTACTGAAAGTGCTGATTTCAGCAAGAATTATCAATTGGGGTTAAAAATATTAAGTCAGTGGTTAATGGGGAACTGGACATTTTGATGGGGCGCAAGGTGCAAAAAGAGACTATGGTCTGGTGAGGGATAAACACAGGTGTCAGTGGGAGGGATAAGCAGTCTCCCTAATCCAAGGATCAGCCTTACTATCCTTGATGGCAGACAGATTTCATATGAGCATCGATGGGAAAGCATGAGCTACGCATCAACAAAAACGTTCAAATGAATCTTTAAAGCCTTTGGACCTAATTTCCAGTTTATAGGAATAAGACAAGTATTAGGAAACAGCCAGAAGCAGGACATGGGACATTTTGTGGGACCAGTGACCCCATCTCTTTAACAAGTCAGTGTCATGAAGAAAGGGACAGTTCTGGATTAAAAGATACCAAAGGGACACAGCAGACAGATGGAACGCATGGTCCTGGACCGGATCCTGTGTGGCTGAACCAGCTGAAGAGGGTCCTGGAACAAGGGAGGAGGTGTGGATGTAGAGGACACTGAAGAAGCATCTCTGCTTTTGTCGGGATATAAACGAGTGTTCTTCTGGCTACACAGCACACATCCTCACTGTTTTAGATAAACGTACTTCTCTATTTCGGAGTGGAATGACACAGTATCTGCTAATTTACTATAATCTTTCAGGATAAAAAAGTATAAAATGAACAAAAATAGGCAAAGGAAAAAGATGACCCCGTGAGAGCCACAGTGCCCGTGCAGAAAAGAGGAGAGTGGGCACATGAGAGCGGGGACAGCCACGAGGGCTTCGAGCACCCCCCCCCGGGGGGTTCCCCACCTCTGACAGTTCTCCTCCTCGATGTTGGTCAGGCCCGTGACCGAGCTGCTCAGCTGCTTCCACACCGTGTTCATGTCCCCCGACTCCAGCGCCCTGTTGATGAGGGCCACCGACGACAACATCTCCACTGCAACGGAGAGCTCGGGGTGCGTGAGGCTATGCTGGACACACGGGATGGGGACCACAGTGAGGAGAGCCATGCGGGCGCACCGCGGGGGTTAGACATTGGAGAAAACTACAAGGCGTCTAAGTTCCTGGTTAAAGTTAAAGAACTTGGTGCCCCTAACCACACCTCCAAGTGGGTGTTCCACCCCCTCCCACCGAGTTGTGCCCCAGACCAGACGGGCCCCGACAGCTCACTTCAGGGCTCTGCTGCTGCAGGGTGGCCAGCTCCTTCTGGTACAGGTCAGCAGCGAACGGGTACACCTGGGGCAGCTGGGCTTCGGGGTTCATTAGTTCCAGAACAGTCTTCTCAGCAACACCCTTCTGGATGGCAGCATTGATTGCTGCCACTGCTGCCAGCCCTGGCAGAGAACGGGGTCAGAAACTCAGTTGGCTGAGAGCTGTGAGGGGAAGGAGCCACCAGCTGTCCCAGAACAAAGTTACACTCTGTGGATACACTGTTAGCCATGCTGCCTAAAGTGCTGGCTTCTTTGTGGGAGGGTGAGCTGCATGGTATACACACTGTAGAGCAATAAACCTGTTTAAAAAGCCTCCTCATCTCCTCTCCCATACCTTCTCTCCAATCCAAATCACCTACAGCCACGCTACTCTACACCTGGACACCTCTTCCCTCCCCTGAGGCCAGCAAGTAAGGCACCAGCTTCTTCAGCTGCCATTCAGAGCTTCCCATACTCTTCTCGAGACTTTTGCCTTACACAACCCAGCACAAAACATCTAAAGAAACTTTATTCTAACCACTGTCCCTTCTATACACCTTCCACCTTCGGGCACTCTGCTCACGCTTGCTTTCCCCGTTGCCCATATTAAGAACATCCCTCTCTCTCCTTTCACCATCCGAACCTCACCAATCACTCCCTGATGTCTCGCTGGCTCCAGATGTTTCCCTAACCAGCCACAAGGCTTACTAGCCAAAGGGAGCCACTGGCAGGAGAAGCCCCACCGCCAAAGACGCATGCTGGTGGGTTCTGGTGAGGAGGCTTGGGAGGCGTGACGGGTAACAGGCTCCAATCTCAGACCCCCGGTTACATGAAGCCACTTTCCTCCCCTCCTTAGTGTTCCCAGATACGCTGCTAGGGACCCGTACTTCTCTGATACTGCTGGGCGGCACTGTTGGCGGCATCCACGGCGGCCTGGAGCTCCTCCTTCTGCAGGGGCTCAGCCTGACCACCCTGAGGGAAGCAAAGAGCATGTATGTCAAGCCAACTCCCACCTCTGCCTCGGGGCCTGAAGGTCTCCAGCCTCCATAGCAGTCACTTGGGACAGAAGGCCACCAGCAGAAGTGGCAGCCCTGGCCACGTCCAGGGTGGAGGGACCTTCTGGACACCAGCACATTTAAAGAAATGTTTTGAGAGAAGCAACAAAATGCCGTTAGCTAGGAACTATTATAAAGAACACATGGACAAAATCGGGGGAGATGGTGGGGGTGGGGGAGGGAGGTGGGTTCAGCTGGGTGGGGGGAGGGAAGGGGAGAAAAGGCATACAACTGTAATTGAATAACAATAAAAAATAAATTAAAAAAAAATGCCATGAGATAAAATGTTTACAGGATCACTAGCACATGATGCTACTCACTCTGGCCAATACATGCTGGGAATTAGTAAAATGTATACTTGCCCATATTTAGACAAAAAAGACCCTCATATTTGTTCTGATCAATCCCACAGAGCCTACTCCTGCACAGGGAGGACCACCCAGTGCCGGCCACAGGGCACTAGCGAGGGCTGGATATTTAAAGGGGAAATTCCTGAAGTGAGAACATAAAAAGCTCAGGTTTCCTCCAAAGGCTTTCAGTTGGGGGACTCAGGGGAGTGCTTCAGATGAAGGGTGGTTAGATGGGGAGGGCGGGTATTATTTATTTTAAAAGAGGACTTACAGCTCTAAAACCAAACAGAACTAAAGACAATGTGTACTTCACTGGAGGATATTTTAAAGTCCTAATTTATACGTAGGAGGAAAAGTTACACTAAAACAGAAAGTCTCATAAGTATACACGAAACGACAGTGCGTGATGTAAATGGGCGCGTAAACCCTTGCAGGCGGGACCCGGGTTCTCTTCACCTGTCGCTTCTGCTGCCGGTCACTCAGGAGCTGCTTGAGGTACCAGTCGCTGTTCTTCTCCTGCAGCCCTCGAAGGCCCAGCGCAGGGGACTGCAGGACCCTGAACAAGCCCAGGGCGGACCCCTTGTCCAAAGCCAGGTCCACGTTTGCTAACGCGGAAAACGCTGTGGAGGAAAAGGGCAAGCCTGAAAGAAAACGCCGGTGAGGCTGTAACCTAGGCTGCGTTTCCTTCCCCACCAACCCCGGTTCAGGCGGGGAGACAAAGATCAGGCCGCCTGTACCGTGGACCGCCACAGAAGCCTAAGGCCTGGGGATCGTACAGGCACCTTCAAGCCATCAAGTCCCCAGGGGCTCCTGCCAGGCTGGTCACCAGGTTTAACAGATTCCTGGGCCATGCCCGGGACTACCAAAGAGCTTCCAGATGTAGACAGCGGGCCCCAACATGGGGAGCCAAGTGCGAGGCACCAATCTAGACCAATACGCACCTAAACTCCCTCTAAGATGCCAGGTTGTTGTCTAGATTAAACTACTCAGCAAGAGCATGTGTCTCCCACAGAAATGCACCCCACCTCCAGACAATTCGGTCTCAGAGAGCATTGTTAGGGGGGATGACGAGCGTGGAGCGGGGGGTCTAGACTTCGGGTGCTGAGCACCCAGTGGAGTGTACAGATGTCATATTACAATGTTGTACACCTGAAACTTACACAATGTGATTAACCAGTTATTACTCCAATACATTTAATGACAACATCTAAAAATTGTAAAAAATTGTTGACGCTGTCACCCTAGAGGACACCTGAGGACAGACAGGCCCGCCCCCTGACAGTCCACTCCGGGCTGGAGCGCCTCTGTGCCCTTAGCCTCTTCTCACAAAGCAGCATGCCGCCTCCCTCACGGTCCTGGAGTGTCCTGAAGGCACCCCACTCAGCGCAGTCAGGGCCCGACCCCACGGACGGTCTGGCCCTGGTGAATTCCAGGTACTGTCTACTTCCTCTTGCCAGTCCCTGCCTCCAACCTGAGGTCACACACACAGGACTTTAATATACTGTGGGAGGGTGAGAACGGGGAACTGAACCTGCCACCCTTTGGTAGCTCCAAGCTACTGCGCCACCTGGCCAGGGCTGAGACCAAATGAGGTTTTGAGTTCTTCTCCGCTCCAGAGCCAGACTCTTACTGAGTCACGAAATGAACAAAATGAATACAGCAGACGATTAGGCAAGTGAGTTTCTGTAGAGTCACACGCATACAATTCTGCATAAAAAGGGGACAAAATGGTAAGGGGAAAAACACAATAAAGATAAAAAAAAAGCTCTGCATAAAAGACTCCACGGGCGGGAGACCTGCACGTGGCGTGTCAGGTCAGAAGGGACCAACGCAGGCTGTTTAGCAGAGGAGCGACAACATGAAAACGATGCGTTCAAGAAAGTAATTTCTCAAAAGTGTTTTAACACATATATACAAAAATCATTGTGAATGGTATGATCTCACTTTTGTTTAAAATACTCTGAAAGGGATATGCATAAAAAAATCAGTAGAGGTTATTTCTTCATAGACAGGGGTCTGATGTCTCTGTTTATTGCTTACCTCTGGATAATTTGGACTAATCGTCAAAAGAAAAACAAAGCTACTGTTACACTACTTTAAAAATAGAAAAAATAAAATTCCTGTTCAGATTTTTTTAAAGTGTGTAACAGGGTGAAAGAGTGAAATAAGCCAAAAAGACCAGCCCAGAAGCCGCAGCCCTGAGGGTAGACGGAGGAGGGAGGGCTGCCTGAGGCCACGGGCGCTCCAGAAGATGTTTGAACGTAAAACAGCCAAACAGAGCAACACCCCATTATTCTGTGTCATCCCCTTAGGTACCTGACGCAGGGCCACACTTACTGTTCACTTTGTTTATATTGCCTTGAATTTCAGCCTGAGTGAGCAGCTCCTCATAAACATCCCTTTCTCTCTCCGAGTTGTCTGTCTAGAAATGAATTAAAAGTGTGATCAGATTAGCTCAGGTCTCTAAGGAGACTTTGGAAATACACGTGAGCTTCTCCCCCACAGTAACAGAACCAAGAGCAAGTCAAGGTGTGACTTAAAATCCTTAGTCAAGAACAAAGTGGAGTGCCACACGGCTGTAACTAAGACAAAAAAACCAGGTACACTTCCGAAGGACAAGCCCCGGGTTCTCCCGCCGGGGCAAGGAAGGAAGCACCGGTGGACCCTGCCTGGCCTCCCACTGGGCAGAACTGCACGCAGGGACCAGCTCGCAGAGCCTCTCACTGGTTTGCATCAAATTTAAGGAGGAAGTAGAAGTCACAGTGCAATCTAAAGCCAAAAGACTAACTATATCCTGTGTAATTCCACTTAATTTATATGAATTTCTCGAAAAAGAAAACTATAGTGATAAGAACAGATTGTTAGCTGACTGGGTTCAGGGGTGAAGAGAGGGGGACAGACTGCAAAGGGGGGCCTGGAACTTTGGGAATAACGGTTACAGAACCACAAATGCTTGTCAAAACTCCTCAAACCATACACTTAAAGGGTGAGTGTTACCGTACATAAATAAATAACGGAGGTTCTATTTTTACCCTGTTTTTAGCATTTGTCATCTTGTCGTGCTTGGCCTGATAGAGGACATCCTGGTAAGTGGACGCCAAGGACTCTTCGAGATTTACGAGCATGGCGTTGGGGTTTTTCAAAGCTGCAAATGTGTCAGCTGGAATCCTACGGTCCACAGCTTCGTTAATAGCTATTACGGCAGCATGCACTAAAAATAAATTCAAAACACACCGCTGAGGTTATACAGAATAAAGAATACACATTACACATACAAAAAAACCCACACTGCAGCACACTATTGCAGAGAGGAGCTGGTTTTCACAGCGCAATAGCGGCTGGGGTGGGAGGAGTAGCTCCCTGGGGCCTGGAAGCCTCAGGCCCTCCTTAGCACATGCAAAGCCGAAGCTCCATATTCCAGATGCCAGGTCGGCAAACTAATGGGAAATACTCATCAGAGAGCCCTGCAAGGAGCTTTTGCCATGGAAATGCTCACCCTTCATCATCATGTAAATGCCATAAAAATAATAATCATCTCAAAGAGACACTGAAATGTAGAACTCACTTTCTTTTTTTTTTTGATATATTTATTGATTATGCTATTACAGTTGTCCCATTTCCGCCCCTTCACTCAACTCCATCCTGCCCACCCTCTCCCTCCCACATTCCCCCCTATAGTTCATGTCCATGGGTCATACTTATAAGTTCTTTGGCTTCTACATTTCCTACACTATTCTTACCCTCCCCCTGTCTATTTTCCACCTATCATTTATGCTATTTATTCTCTGTACCTTTCCCCCCTCTCTCCCCCTCCCAATCCCCTATTGATAACCCTCCATGTGATCTCCATTTCTGTGGTTCTGTTTCTGTTCTAGTTGTTTGCTTAGTTTTCTTTTGTTTTGGTTTTAGGTGTGTTTGTTAATAACTGTGAGTTTGCTGTCATTTTTACTGTTCCTATTTTTGATCTTCTTTTTCTTAGATAAGTCCCTCTAACATTTCATATAACAATGGCTTGGTGATGATGAACTCCTTTAACTTGACCTTATCTGAGAAGCACTTTATCTGCCCTTTCATTCTAAATGATAGCTTTGCTGGATACAGTAATCTTGGATGTAGGCCCTTGCCTTTCATGACCTGGAATACTTCTTGCCAGCCCCTTCTTGCCTGTAAGGTCTCTTTGGAGAAATCAGCTGACAGTCTTATGGGAACCCCTTTGTAGGTAACTGTGTCCTTTTTTCTTGCTGCTTCTAAGATTCTCTCCTTCTGTGTAATCTTGGCTAATGTAATGATGATGTGCCTTGGTGTGTTCCTCCTTGGGTCCAGCTTCTTTGGGACTCTCTGAGCTTCCTGGACTTCCTGGAAGTCTATTTCCTTTGCCAGACTGGGGAAGTTCTCCTTCATTATTTGTTCAAATAAGTTTTCAATTTTTTAGAACTCACTTTCTAAGTGTTTGAATTATAATCAAAATCAATCACTTATTTCCAAGTAATTATGGCATAAAAAAGATTATAGCAGTGTTTAAAACTAGATGTACCGACCCAAACTTGCTAGCAAAACTCCTAATGTCCAGGGTCATCATCAGAGTATTAACTATTGGGAATGGTAGCAATGACCCCGTATGAACCCCTCAAATTTCTCTCTTACATGCAGCTTCATCCACTGAGAGCTCGTTAGCCAGGATGCCCCCGATCTTGCTGAAGGCGGGCATCTGGATCCCGTACTTCTCCAGCTCAATCTTCATGTTGTTGATTTCTTCCTCTACAGGAAGAAATGAGACCAAAGTAAGCACCTTTCCCTAACTCAGAGAGAGAAGGAGATTCCTCAGCTACAAAACCCGAGATAAAATGGCACCTGCCCCTCCGGCTGTTAAAAGGATTTAATGAGCTAGTACACACTAGCCCTGAACACAGCAGCTGGTACATAACGTGTGCTCAGTAGACGTTAACTATCACTGCTGTTTTCAGGAGCCTCAAAAATAACTACAGCATGAGAAGAGCCCCACAGAAACCAGGCTTTCAAAACGGCTGCCTATGGCATTTCCCACAGTGAATGTGTGGATGGAGCCGCATCACAGGAAGCTCAACCAGGAGTCAGTGACACGCCAGCAGGCTATCTCAGTCTTTAGAATCCAAATCACTAGCTCCGGTTTCATTGCTAAGGCAGGAAACCAAATGATAAAGAAAACAACCACAACCGGTAAGGTCAGGCCCTTCCCCCAGGCCTGCTGAACAACTTCCCTGGAAGGAAAAATATCACAGATAAAAAGATTTATCACCATTTTCACAGTTCCCAGGCCTATAAAATATCACCAGGGTGAAACATCGGACTCTGTCTCTGTCTCATCCCTCACCAATATCTCCACTGTCCTTTCCCTGCCCGCAGGCCCCCATCTCTTCAAGCATCCGACTACAGCAAACACTCAGAGTTAGCTAAATAAACTAAGTTTTAATACTAAATAAGCTAAATTTTTGCCTTGGCCGGGTAGCTCAGTTGGTTAAACCGTTTTCCTGATAGACCAAGATTACAGGTTCGATACTGGTTGGGACACAGACAAGAAGCACAAATAAGTGGGACAACAGATATTTCTGTCTGTCTATCTTTTCCTTCCTCTCTCTAAAATCAGTTTTTAAAAGTAAGCTAAATTTTTTAATGAATGTAAATTTTTTTAAAAAATTACAAAATTATCATCTTTGCCACATCTCACCCCCACACCCCCTTGCTTTGCCCACAATAGCAGCTACTCTCCGGAGGGGAGAGGGAGAGGCTGCCATAGTGTTTTTTTCACAGTGCATGAACACTTAATGTTACATGTTACTACTATAGATTTTCTTTTATATTATGTGTTAACATTATTCCCAATTTAGACATAAGAAAACTGAGACTCACTAATTTTACGCTCTGTCGTAACTGACAGAATAGAGCCTGAAATTCCAAGTTTCGTGTTCTTTCCCCCACACCAGGGAAGCGAGTTATGTATACTTCTTTCACCTCTGCTGCCATGGTATTTTTCAAGCACTACGTCACTAAGATTGATTTGTTGACTCTCCAGGCTATTTCCACATAAACTGAGTATTTCCTGCCGGGCTTGTCACTCCTTACCAGTGAAGTCAACCTTTCCATACAGGTCTTGAATCTGAGGAGCCAGGCCTAGTTTGAACAGGTACAAACTAGAAGACAAAATATGCAAAAGATTTAGACCTCTCAGCCATATCTAGCTGCTTCTGCTGCTCTTAAAGGAGAAAACCAACATAAAGAACAAGAAGCAGCTCTAGCTTGTGTGGCTCAGTGGATTGAGCGCCAGCCGGTGAACTAAAAGGTCTCTGACTAGATTCCCAGTCAGGGCACATGCCTGGGTTCCAGGCCAGGACCCAAGTTGGGGAAGTGCGAGAGGCAACCACACATTGATGTCTCTCTCCCTCCCTTCCCCTCTCTCTAAAAATAAACAAATAAAATCTGAAAATAATAATAATACTTAAAAATAATAATCTTAAAAAAAGAACACAAATATTCTGAACACAGAGACTCCCAGTACAATACAATATTCCCCTTTGCAGCTACAATACGTTACCTCACATCCTTATTTCAGTTTTACACAACAACATTGTCCTCAAAGTCATATAATGTAATGGAGAAAGTACTGGGCTGGGATTCAGTAGACACAAGTTCAATTTCAACTTCCAGTATGAATCCAGTGTGTGATTAAATGTTTGAAGTAACATTTTAGAAAAGTCTCATGAAAATTATTCAGATGAAAAATTTAAAGTGAATTTATATTACTGATGGAAAGTTTCGGGTTATTTTAGAGTTTTCAATTGAGTACATAGTATATACTTCCCTCTTTAAGTGAAAATCTAATAGACTCTAAGGTTCTCGAATGCAGGGACAATAAGTAGGAGTCTTGTTTGCCAGTGTCTACTCAGAGCCTCGCATATGTTAGTGACATTAATCACTGTCTCAGAGGTGGCTGGTGAATGAGCGTCTAGGCCTGAGTTAGGATGACTGGATTGGAAGGCCCTGCAGATCAGATTCAATACATTAGACATCGGAAGGG
Organism: Desmodus rotundus; assembly: GCF_022682495.2. Classification (NCBI taxonomy): domain Eukaryota; kingdom Metazoa; phylum Chordata; class Mammalia; order Chiroptera; family Phyllostomidae; genus Desmodus; species Desmodus rotundus. The sequence goes on from NC_071396.1 coordinate 35,636,971, forward strand.
CACTCTACGGATGGACGTGAGCAGACACTGACAGCCGAGCAATGAGGGAGGGTATAAAAAGTATCTTAAGAAAAAATTGAAAAAGTGTCACAGAAACAAACCATAGAAACTCAATCAAGTAGTCTACAATTTTTGCAGATAACCTGTAAACCTCAGTATTATGTAAACACAAATATGTATAACACATATATTCACACAACTGACCAGAACTTAAATTGTATAAAAAATATATATACAGTCTAGCCACCCCCCCCCCAATGTTCTGAACACATATCCGAATTTATGCATCCACAGTTGCTAACAATTTTCTCTGCTAAGTACAAGTGCAAATCATGGTGTGATTAAGTGCTTTTCTTTAGAGTAAAACGCTGAAGACAGAACCTACACAAGAGTTCCTTTCTCACAAGGTTTTGTATCTATTCAATAAGTTTTCTGAAGCAGAACAGCTACGTCTTCTCCACGAATTTCTTCCTCTTTTATTCCTACTTTATTTAAAACAGGGAAGTGGCCGTCTGATCTGATTTTGCCAACAAATGACTTTGAGCTAAACTTAAAACTTAATTTTCAGAGCTTTTAGGTTTCTTTTGAATTTAGGATAAAGATTTGTGGGTCTATTTAATCCCAAAGTCAGTTCTTAGAAAAATAATACACCAGGGAACATTGAAATAAAGAGTATCTATCTGTTAGGAATAATGGAGAACTGGGGTTCTTATCGGGGAGTGGTATGTCACCCACCGGCATCCTGTGGCATTACTGAAGTGCGAGGACCAACTCTGGAATAGTGCCATCAAGACTTAACAAGGAGGGGGCGGGCAGAGAGGGAGAACATGGGGAGGTGAGGCTTCAGTGTTCCTGCTGATCCAAAAGGGAGCTGGTGCCTCATTGGGTACAGTGAGGTGGGAACCTGCCTCTAAAAAGATTGGCTTTTATGGCAGAGAGGCTCCAGGTACACACACTTCATACATATTCTCAAGTGCTGCCAACCCCCGCTTCACCAAAAACACTGTTAACGGAGGAGAGAAATCAGAAATCGTCGAGCTGAACACAGTGCTCTGCGTATACTTTCTAAGCCCAGAGTGCATACTGAAGAGAAACGGAAAACAATAGCTGACTTCCTTTCTCTCTCTGACTCCGTCACCAGAAAGGCACAGCTAACTCTTCGGCTCCATTTCCGAGACTGCAAGGACCTGGGACCCAGGTCACGCTGCAGGGACGAGTGACTGCAGAGAGGAACCTGGCCAGCTCAGCCTCTGCACTGCCAAGTGCAGGGACCCATCGTGGCTGCAGCCGCCCAAGGTTATCCACACAGACAGACCGCTGCGAGAACCGATTTTATCGGAATTATTCTGATTTTGGCTCCGACACATACTTTCCAATTGCTACAATCTGAAAATCCCCCTAGGTATCACCCATTCCTCAAACTTTTTAAAGAATTCTCCTGTTACCATTGTTTGTCCAACATCCTGCTATGTGCCCTGGAGGGGAAAATGTAAGACCTGACCTCTGTCTCTAAGAGGCTAATAATGCAACAGGGAGAAAAGGTTAAACACATGGAAGAAACAACATATAACTAAAAAACCAAAACTAATAAGACGAACAAGAAACACAGCCAAAGGCATGAACCGGAGTCACTGGTATCACAGAGCCTCACCCAGCCGGTGGGAATGGGGCTGCAACTGCACTGGCTCCGCCAAGAGCAACAAGGTCTCTGATGAGGGAAAGTGCCACTTCCTTTCTACATTTATTTATAGGGCAGAAAATATCCTCTGGAGCTGAAAGAGGGGGGTAGGAAAATTTGTCACAATGTATGATTTAGACACACATTCGTGGTTTACCAACTATGTGCCAGGTACCTAAGTGCTAGAGACAGAAAGATACGGGAAGAATAAAGGAAATCGTTCTTGCCTCCAAGGGGCCCACAAAAAGCAAGTTCTGTGTAAGAAGAAGCAACCAGAGTACAATGTAACAAGCACTACACTTGAAGTAAGAGGAGCACAAAGACGGGAAGTAGCTAATTCTGCCTGAAACATAAAAAGTTACAAAAATGTATCAATGGAGAGGAGTGCTCTGAGCTAGCAGGAGAAAGGGCCTTGGGGCAAAGGCCCCAGCTTGGAGCCGGGGGTAAGAACACTAGAGCACAGCTGCGGAGGAGGGAATCGCTAGAGGTGAGGCTGGAAGGAGCGGTCAAAATATTTTACGGAGGGTCTGATGTGAGCAGGGCTGTTTTGGAAAGATAGCTCAGGGGACAGCATGGCAGAAGGCCCAGAAGGAAGGGAGCCTACAGGGGGAAACGCCTAGAAAGGAAGTTAATACATTAGTCCACAGAAGAGATTCCCTAGTTAGTCCTCAGTTGTATTTTTCCTTTGTGGGTTTCACATGGCTTCCAGGGAAATCGAGGCTCTGGCACGAGTCTGATCACACCGAAGGGAACAGGCTTCTTATGGGTCAGTATTACACATGCATTGGTATCAATATAATTAACACTAAGCACACAGACAGGATGCGACACAGAATGGGAAGCCCTAGCAAGAAATCTCACGCTCGGTCCTGCCCGCTCGTCAGTCCACGGCTACCAAGTAGATGCTAGATGCGGACGCTCTGCAATGCTATTGCTAACACCCACTCCCATCCCACCCCTCCCCCTCCACAGACGGCCCTCTTCTGTCCAATTCCGTACTTTGTCGATTCTAAGAATCAGGAATCTAAAATGAAGACATCTTCCAAGTTTACTATAAAATTGTGGAAAAAGTATACTTTGTGTCCGTTCCTATTTATTTGTGTTGTCATAAAAATTATTTAATGAACAAATGGCTTGGTGAGGATGCAGATAACTAAATGAATTATAAATCAACCACTTGGTATTTAATGGTATGATTTGAAGATGTTGACAAAATTGGATCGAACTACCAGAGTATCAAGACAGTCTATTTCGTAATTCAGCTTATCGGCTTGAAACAGAACGGTAAACCATAACATTTTTCAAATGTAAATGCTTTGTATAAGTTTAAGAGATGTTTAGTTACAAAGAACGAGCCTGTGCTGTGCATCTGCGTGCAGGGTGAATTCTACCAGGGAAACGTACTACCTGAGCGCGTGGATGCAGTAGATGCACCTCGGCATGTTCTTGCGGTCGTAGATGTCTGTCGTCTCCGGGTAAAAGATCTGAGGAGAAACAAGAGGCTGAGTAAGGTGTCCGTCCACTGGTTTTCTGTTGATCTTTTCACCAAGCATCAGTAACATGAATAATACACTGGACAATTTGAAAACACTGTTGCATTCAGCAAATAACGTCACTGGGGTGAGAAGCCATTTCGTCCTAAGTCACGCACGGGATAAAGTGCCAGAGTGCACAGTGAAAAACACTACCTGAAAAAGCCTTCTTCGGTCAACCCACCGAACCTGCGCTGGTGCGTGAAAGTGACTGACTTACTACAGACTCAGACGAAGGCAAATCAAAGCCAAGGTCTAGTCCCGTTTAAAACACTGGCTTTGAAGGACTGCAGTCTTGCTGGTTACTAGCTACCATGCCCAGACTGAGCAGTAATTCCACAATGAACATTGAGTAAGTGCTTCAGTCTATGCAAACCGCTACATTTAGACATTGGAAAACACTCCAGAGTATTAACATGTGTTAATGCTTGGGGGAACCAGAAAGATACACAGGTGGAGTAGCCAGAATAGAGGACGAGCAGGGCAAGGACTGTGGGAGCGGGGTGATTTCCCTTCGTAGCCCTTAGTACAACTCATCAGTTATGGGGGTTAACATCTGTCTGACTCTCCCCACAGACTATAAGCCACATGAAGGCAGAGGCCAGGTCTGAGTAGCTCACTTCTATATATTCAATGCCAAGCCCAAAGCCAAGGTCATGGAAGGAGCACTATGTCTGATGAATTTATGAATGAGGGCCAATGGAAACAGAGTAGGTTTGGATTGGGACATCCTTGAATTTCAAAACCTATTCCCATGGTAACGAGGTGCCACACAATTCATTCTGTAATTTAGAGGGAAAGAAGGAATACCAATGGATTGGAGAGGTCAAAACCGTATTATGAGGCAATTAGTAGGATTCTGACAAGGCAGTGGGAGAGAACTGCAGCCCTCAACAGCCTGTGCTTGATTCTGTGTTTTTAGGCTCTTCCCACAGTAGCCCTTCCCACGTGGCTCTCCACCACAAAGAACCTCCCTCCTTGAGAAGCAGGATATATCAGAACCATCCTTTTAAAAATTCTTTATGTATTTATTTGTATAGAGAGGGAAGGGAGGGAGAAAGAGATAGAGAGAAACATCCATGTGACAGACAAACAGCAATTGGTTGCCTCTAGTACATGCCTCAAGCGGGGACTGAACCCACAACCCAGGCACGTGCCCAGACTGGGGAATCACGCCGGGGGGCCTTTCACTTTGCGGACCGATGCCCAACCCACTGAGCCACACCAGTCAGGGGAGAATCATCTTTTGTGATACATTTTCCAACTATCTACATGCTCCCTTCCCAAGACAGAGCTGTCCTCTCCCGAAAGGTGAAAGTCACAGTCACAGTGAGCCAGCCTCCCCGAAAACAGTAGGGAATACACTTTAGACCGTAATAGAAAAATAAGGTTGGTAGGTAGGATGGAATCAGATTACGAGGACCTTGAAAGTCAGACAAGTTTGAACTTGATATGCAGGCCACAGAGAAGTCCTAACTCTGGAGCCAAGGATTGAAAACAGAGCCTCAGCGCCTCAGGAAGACTGACTGCAGACCAGACACAGGGTACAGTGAGTAGCGGGGAGACAGAAGCTAAGGAGGTGGGCTGACAGGCCGGGTGGACAGATAAAGGAGGTGCTCCAAAGAAATGAGGAAGGCTTGGGGAGTAACTCCATTTAAGGCACCAAGGAAACTCCCCGGTTCTGAGACGGGACAGCGGGAGAATGGTAACCAGGCTCCACCTACTACAGAGGAGGGGACGTTAACGTAATGGAAAAGGCAGGTTTAGTTTGAGAAACAAGAAATTGTGGGTGATAGGAAGCTATCGCAGGAGAAATGTCCAGTTGAAGATACTGTTTATCTTAAAAGAGTTTTCAAAATATCTGAAATCTTGAGAATCAGAGAAGGTAGCCAAAATAAGGATTGTATCTTAAGGAATGCCCACCACCAGGATATGGAAGGCAGAACAGAGGGCTTCTGGGGCAGACTGGAAACAATTTAAAAAATTAAACTCGAAATAACTAAATATTTCATGGAGGAGGCGGTCAACCAGTTATAATAAACAGTCAAAAAGGGTAAGAGCCAAAAAACTATCACAGTGAGTTTCTCCTATTAACTAGTATGTACCATACAAAGAGATTAGGGAAGCCATCCCAATAAATTCTATATACGTATTGTTGATTACATGTCATACATTACATTATGGCCAACACCAGGCTGGGTGCCTTTAGCCTACATTACTCAAAAGTCTGCGGGACCTGAGTCATGGAGGGTGGACGTTGCAAAACAGAGCCCTGAAAACCTGTTGTCCCTGAAAGCCTTGGGAACCCCTTATGTGTTGCAACTGTGGCCCAGGGCAATTCACTCCCGTTAGTAAACAAAAATGCCAAGCAAATTCCATCATTAAAAAAGCATTTTATAGTAACAATACTACTAGCGATGGCAAATATCAACAAAGCTCTTAGAACCATTTAGAAGAGGTTCAATGGTCACTGCCCAGTGGGCAGACCACGGGAAAAACAGGAAGAGGAAGTTGCAGGTGCCAAGTAGCCATCACAACTTGACGTATTGCATTTCCTGACATTTGTGGGGCCTAATTCTCAAACCTACCAGAGCAAGGAAGAAAATGCTAACACTTTGCTCTGGAAAAAAAAGAGGGGGGGGGCGGTGATAAAAGCCTGTCTTCTACAGAGACTCAGCTCTGGACTCAGTCCCCCTCACCACACAGACGTGCAACAAGCTCGGTCCTGCGCACACCGACCGGCCTGTCACTCCCCAGCGCTTTCGGCCACTTCCCAACTCCTGACATCTCTCACTTTTCCTTTCTGACGAGGTCGGGCACGTTCAGGGCGGCATGGCTGTGACACGATTTTGTTGTCTTCATCTTCCTTTTTTGGTTACAAAAATTCACAGTCTATAGTAAAGTATGAAGCAAAAAAACCCCCACCCCCTAATCTCATCCCACAGCCATGAAAACCGCATCTCCTTACAGATTTCCCCAAGAATACCCACTTTATTTTTACACAAAAATAGTGATCGCATCGTAGTTGAAACACAAATTTGTACAACCTTGGCCTATTGTGTTTTCTCCACTGAGCACTCAGAGACAGCGTCCCTTGTCCCGACGGGAGATGCCAGCCTTTTCAGTGGCTGTGCCACCCCTGACCGGCGGCGGCACGACGAAGACCCCTCATGAAGGAGCATGTGGCTTGCTGTCCGTTTTTCTGCCGTAGGCAAGGCTGAAAACCGCTCGCCTCTACATCTCCCTTTTTGGGCTTGTCTGAGCTTTGGGTGGGGCGATAAATTCCTAGAAGTGTGATTCTCGGGACAAAGGTAGGAGGCGGGTGGTGGGGAAAGGCGTCCGTGCCTGTGAGAACGATAACCCAGCTCGGCCTGTGCCACTGCGTGGGGGGCGCTGGCAGCCAGAGGAGGTGGCCGCACTCAGAGCTACACAAAGTAAACCCCCGAGCTAGGCACTCGAGGACACGCTCTCCCGTTGTCAACACTGCAGCCACCATGCCACGCTCACCGAGCTGCACACACTGCGTACAGACATCAATGACACCTCAGTAAAGCTGGGGAAACCCTGCGGCCGTCACCAAAACTACACGGGAGTAAATGTCATTCTCTTGCCTTGATAATTTGAAATACAAAATGACCCTTCATACTCCGTACAAATGTGGCTTTCTGAAGCTGGAAGATGACATTTCTAAAGCACTCCTTTATATTTCCTAAAGTCAAATTTTGATGTAACAACTCTGTGAATAATAATTTTTAAAAAAATGACTGAATTGTCAACTTTAAAATGGTGAATTTAATGGTATGTGAATTTCAGTGTAAGTCTAAAACTTGAAGTAAAAGGCATCACAGGGAATTTCTCTAGGGTGAGGTGAAGCAGGGATGAGGAATATGAAAGAAAAAGAAGAAAAACTATTTTCTAAAAGAAACAAGAAATCTTAAGTACTTTTTAAAAAAACAGTCACCACAGATTCAGTTGAAAGTAAAGAACGCTTTCACGGGCAGAAGGAGAACCTTAGGCCCACACAGTCCCAGCGGAGCCAGAACCGGGCCTGGCGTGGCACGCACCTTGGGCAAGCCGATGTCGTCCATGGCGTTCAGCCACTGAATCACGTTGTCCGTGTGCCGGAAGTGCAGGCCAGTCGCCTGGAAGGAATAAGAGAGGGTGAGGCACAGTTGGCAAGAGTGACATAGAAGCTAAATAAAAACTCTCTGAAAAAGTTTCCCTGTGAGAATTCCTAAGGTCCCCTAAAATCCGATGTCTGTCTACAGCATTATGCTCACGTTCCAAACCCAAAAAGCCAGGCCCACAGCATCGCTCCCATCACTTAGGACCGATCCGGAGGGTCTCCCTCCATCTAGCGCGCGACACAGAACGTGGTCTTCAGAACTCAGTCGTCTTGGGTTCTGTTTCTTGCTTGTCCATCTACTAGTGGACTCACCCTCCTGAGTCCAAGGGTCCACCTGTAACACCCACTTTACCTGTCTGTTGTAAAGACTAAATGAGAAAACATACACAAAGCCCTCGGCGTGGTGTCTCCAGATGATACAAAGTGATACATGTGATTAATAAACCTAAACATCAGGGTCTGCATGCGACAGAAACAAACAGTCCCCTCTAAACCTCTATGTCTGGCATTTTTTAGGAGCATTTACCCTCAAGCGGGGCTGAGGCGGGACTATGGTTTCATTGTTGCTGCGGTCTCCACTCTTCCTTCACGTCCAGCTATTCTGTCCCAGCTTTTCCAGACTCTGACAGCACAGCTCCAGAGCTGTCTTCAGAATAACTGCTCATTTAAAAGTCAATATGAAGTATTTGCTTTTTGATAATGAAAGTTTCTGTTTGAGATTTTAATTTGGCTTAGGGTCTATACCTTCCTTGTTTTCCTTTAATTTTAAACATAAAAGTCTCTTTTGATTGTATCTTCATCCTTAGCTCATTCTGAGTTCTGGCCAAATACTTATAATCGACCCCTGTAATATTTGCTCCTGGCTTTGCAGTCTCCCACTGTCTTTTAACAGGCACCCTTTTTCAATGAGAGCTCAATGGGAAAGCTCCCCACAGAGGCCTGCGGACAACAGATTTAGGTCCCTGTCAACCTAACTAAGCAGTCTCCTTTTCCAGGGCCTTGGGCCACACCAGCCAAACCCTGCCACTTATCTCAGTGTTCTGAAACCGGATCGTTTTCCCCTTTTATCTCGAATTCTCATATCACAGGATGATCTTTTTTCCTAAAATTGCTTTCAATTTGCCAACAAATCTCAGTGCATGGTTAAAATTAGATTTAAAGTAATAGTTCCTCTAGTTACTTCCTCTACCTTCTAAGAAATAAAAAGTTTCACTAAGGACCATGTTGATACCCACCACCATAAGAAATGTGCCAGAAATACAGACGGCGAATATTCTTTTACTTCCATATCCTCACTTTGTGCTATTTTCCCCACTCAGCCGGTGGAGAAAATACACCTATTTCTCAGTGAGTCTTACGCACGATAAAGAGCGCCAACCTTCTCTCTTAAGTGTGCAAACAGTTAAGCAGCAAGCAAGGAAGGACTCACCTTGTACCTAGTCTGCTCCCGGTCGTAGATTTTCTTCAGGGACACCACTTTGGGAGAGAAGAAGTTTCCTAGCTTGGCAAGGTAGACCCCATTCCGAAGCCCCTCCTCCAGCTCTGTGGTGGGAGGCAGGTCTTCCCCGAGACAGGCTTCCATCCACCTGCACAAAGGGAGAAGGGACTTGAGAAAAGGCAGGAAGGTCTGAAGCGTTCCTTAGAAAATTCAAGCTTCATTTCCATTCTCCTTGGAGAAGCTTAAGATGACCACAAGCAACAGTCTTTTAAGATCCAGTTTCACACGTATCCTTGAATGTAGGAAAACTCCTGAGCCACCTTCGTCTCTACCCTACTCTCTGCTCCTGAGCAGCGGAGCCGCTGGCTCCCCAGGGCCCGGCTGCCCCGTGAACCTCGGATCCTTTCCCTCGGTCCTTAGGTTGCTCCTTAGGAGTTCCTCAGACAAACTATTTGTGACTGAAGCCATCATCTCAACTGTTTGGATATTTAAGTTTATTGCTGAAGTTCTCTTCTGGTTTTGTAGTTCAGAACCCACAGTGAATTTCTTGGTCCAAGGTTTTATGGTTGCTTTGGGCTGCCAAAATAATCAATTATCTCAGCTAAAATAGCGAAGGTGACTCTAATGGGAGGGATAAAAATGAATCAAGTGTTTTTCAGAGGACAGGAGGTTGGAAAGGGAAAAGAAAAACTGTACTTCTCCCCACGAACACCTCTCACAAGATTTCAGGGAAGCCCCCCCCCCCAAAACAAATCACAGAGTTTAATTGCATGCGTTTTCTACAAACGGAAAGGTATGTAACTGAAAGTTATTCAGGGCAATGGTTTTAAACCATTTTTTGAATCATAGAAACCTTTAAACATCTAAAAAATGCTATAGATCCTCCCCCAGAAAAAATATACAGATACTTAAAATATATATTTCAGAGATTTCACTCACACCCAGATTAAAACCTCTAATTTAAAATTTTTCTATTCAAATTTTACAAGGCTGATGTTAGAAAAACAACAATTTCCCTGTTTTTGTCAAGTTCTACAGAATAGTCCCTCAACCTCATTTTCTAATCCATTCTGCTTTCAAAGCAGGAAGCCCGCTATCTGACGCATAGCAGATTCTTGAATAAACACTGCCTGGATATAGGAAAGGACCAGAGAATTTGGGGCTACTTCCTAAATTCAACGATAGTAAATGAAATTTTGTCTTCTGACTTTTCTTTCAGGTAGAACTTAAATGCTGGGAGGTGGGAGGGGAACAAATGAGTTTTCCAGAAGCGACACGACAGTAACTGAATCAGATAGCAGTGTGGGACCATCACAAACCCTCCCCACACTTCTGGGAGGGCCTGCAGACCAGCGGGTGATGTGGAGGCCACGCAGGCTGTCAGTGGGGAACATCAGTGGGGGTTGCAGTCTCACAGCAAATGTCGAACAATAACCCCTCGGATACTTTCCTGCTGAAAGGACAAAGGGAACAGCTCCTGGCAGCCCTGGCTCTCAGGAGGGGGGGGGCAGGGGTGGGGAACGGTCTAACTCGTGATCTCAAGGGCAGGAGCAAACCTGGGGTGACGCTAGCGTAAGTCAGCAACAGATCTTTATGAAACAGTATGAGGAAAAGATTACTTTTCTTCTCAAAATGAGGTGAACGCATAGGGAAGGCGATGAAGGAACACCACAGGAAGAGACTCTGCCTTGGACCAGAGCCAGTGTCCGAGGCTGTGCAGGCTTTCCGCTCTTCTGGGTTTACTCGGTAAATATCCAAGTGGAAGGAGGGACCCACAACATCTCCTGCCAGCCTCTGCCTGTGCCTCCCCCAGTCTAACTGCCACAGGACAGGCCTGATGACGAGCTACAGGAGGACGGTCACTACGGTGGAGCAGAACACCCTACGCATCACACAAGTGTGAAGCCAGAAGAGAAGCCGACTGCAGTGGAAGCGGTGAGCAGAGTCAAAGGGGCCAGAGGAAACGAACAGGCAGGCCAGGCCATCAGCAATGAGACCAGCGGCAACAAGTGTTGGGGAGAAGTGGAGAAAAGGGAACCCTCGTGCACTATCAGGGGGCATGTAAATTAGTGCAGTGACTATGAAGGAAACATGGAGGTTCCTCAAAAATTTAAAAAAGAACTGCTGTAGGATCCCGCCTTTCCACTTCTGGGTATGCAGCCAAGGGAAAAGAAAGGAACTCTGGGTCCCAAAGGTGGATCTGAACTCCCATGTCCGTTGCAGCATTATTCACAATAGCCGAGATATGGAAACAGCCTGACTGTCCATCAGCATGTAAATGGGTAAAGGAGATGTGGTGTGTGAATGTGTCTGTGTGTGTATGTGAAATATCATTCAGCCATGAGGAAGAAGAAGATCCTGCCACTTGGACAAATACTGCATGGTATCACTTATATGTGGAATCTTAACCCCCCCCCACCCTCACACTTCACAGAAACAGCAGAAAAACCTCAACTGTGTAAAACACAGTTACTACAGTGGATAACACTGTACTGTGTAACTGAAATTTGCCGAGAGTAGAACACAAATGTTCTCACCAAAATAAATGAGTTCGCAAGGTGCTGGATATGTTAATTAACTAGACGGTCCTTTCACAATGTATGTGTGTAACAAACCATGACAATGTGCACTTAGAATACCCTGCAGTTTTGTGTGTTAATTCCCGACAAAGCTGAAACAAAAAATAAAACAATCTGCACAAAAGAACAATCATTGGCCAGCACCACGTTTTACCGAGTCTCATGGGTTTTTTGGGGGGGGATTTATTTTTTTTTCTCGTTATTCAAGTACAGTTTTCTGCCCCTCCCCGCCAAGTCTCATGTTTAACGCTGCCTTAACCACCCTCACAGAATCTCACGGTCGGAAAGCTCACTGAAGCCCTGCTCGTCCACACCGACTGCTCCACTCCCCTGGCACCTCCCACTCCCCTCGCACTTTAACGCACCAGTGCTCCCAAAACATCTCAGGCAAACCGCGACCCAGGCTCAGCACTGCCACTGCGGGCAGGTCAAGTGCACGAGAACCGCTGGGAGGCTTGTCTGCAAGGCTGTGACACCTTCCATTCACCCCAGTCATGGGGGCACTGAGGGTTTTCAAAAGGGGGATGACCTGAGCAGATCCATGTGTCAGAACATCATTCTGACAACAAGGTGGGTTTGCACACTTTGCTGCAAATACCAATGTTTCTCCAAGTACAAATGTTCTAACAAATAAGTCTCTGAAAAAAAAAAAGAAAGGTCTGAGAACATCCTACCAAGCGGTGATGGGACATCAGCATACTCCACCCGGGATCGGGACTCTCAGCCACGGCCGCAGCAAAGCTCACAGTTCTTTTTTTCTTTTTTTTGAGACCCGGGTCCCCACGCCGGAGGATAGAACTGGCAGACTGGAAACCGTCAGCACCGAAGACGTGACGCCGAGAGGCTGGAACCCTTTCCCTCTCCCTCCGTGCATTACGGGGACCAGGACCGCACACCCGGCCCCTGCCAAGAAGAGGAGGGTCAAGATTCCCATTTCTTACAGCAATTCTCAGAAGAGTGGGAGCGAATGAGAGAGGAGTTCTTAGTCCTTCCTCTCACAACAAGGGAGAGAAGCTTTCAATATTTTATCCTCCTCGATGGCTGGTTTTACATGTAAGTAACACTAAAAAAACCCTCCAACACCACGTGACAGATACTAAGCTAAATCCTTGGCGTGATTTATCTGACCTGACACCTACAAAACCCCCACAAGGGAAGTAGTATTATGGGATCCTACAACTAATCTGTCCAAAAACACCAATCTGTTTTGCAGGTGGCTGAGCTCACTCTTGAACCCAAGTTGGTGTGATTCTGAAGGTGCAATGCCATTGCTACAACACGCTGCCGCCTTCACAAAGGACAGCTACCACCTAGTGAACACCCATGGACCAGGGCTCCATCCTGCAGCTGGACCCCGGAGGCCCCGCGCACCACAGACCAGAGCCTGCTGTACCGAGCACCAAGGGACCGCACAGTGAAGAATGCACCCCGGGAGGGGGCACAAGTAGCGTGACAATGAGTGCTTACACACAATCGCCTACCTGTCGTATAATCACACAGTTCTCGTAAATCATCCTTATCCATCTTTCACATGTAGACTATTTTTATAAAGCTTTGTTTTACACATAGTTTAAATCAATTTACCCTCCCCCCCCAAATCATCTACTCTGACAGCTACATATCCGTTCAGGAAACATTTTTAATGGACCGCTCTGGGAAATACATACTAAAGGCGCTGAACACCTGTCCCCACCCTTGCGGAGGTCACCTTCTTGGAACAGAGATGCTTAACCAACTGGCTGCAGTAGTGAAGCAGGGTGCAGCCAAGAGGAGGGCCCCAAGAAGGGATTTGTAATGGGGTCCAGGACTCGGGGTGTCCAGGAAATATTAGAAAAATGTGTGTAGGATGTCCTCACCCCCACAGGCCTGAGCCAGGGGGGATAGGACACATGGAACAGGGCCATTCAGAGCTGTTTTGGGTAGCAAGAGCTTTGCAGCTAACCCCTGGCACAGTCATTTAACATATCTATAACCTTTAACTGGTTTCATGGATGTGTTAAGTAGCTGTGGCCATGCTTTGAGCCATGGGAATGGGACCAAATTCCACCCAAGATGGGACTGGGAAGCAACTCCCCCTGGTTACAGGGCCTGTGGGAGAGCTTGGAGATGATTGGCTCCATACCAGGGGGCCACACCTGCCCAGACTTACTATGGCAGCCCAGTAAAGCTGGAAGAATACGGGGATGCTGGCAGGTGTAACTGACTGTAGGAGGAGTCAGAAATGGGGCTGCAAAGGAAGATGGGCACTGGGATTTAAACCTAGGCACGGCAGCCATAGAAGGAGAGTGGAGAGAACCATGAGGTTCTGAGGGGAAAGGAAGAGGGCCATGAGGTTCTGAAGTAAAAGGAAGAGGAGGGCCACGAGGATCTGGACTAAATAGGAAGGACCACGCGGTTCTGAGGGGAAAGGAAGAGGACCACGCGGTTCTGAAATGGGGAAAAGGACCACACGGTTCTGAAGGAGAGTAGAGAGGACCACGAGGTTTTGGAGTGCTGCTTCTTGCCACTCGGCTTAGGCAGCAGGAGAGACTTTGCTGGGAAGAAAAGGGGAGAAAGGACTCTTTCTGGTGGCCGTGAGAAGGTGCCGCATGGCTTTGGATTAACTGGAGATTGCAGCAGCCACACAGCTGATGGTGCCGGGAGCCTGAATCACGGACTTCTACTTCTTTTCCTGAGACACGATACCCCGGACTGGGCACAGGGAGAGGGAAGGACTGTGCATCTGTGGGTATTCTAGAGGACTTTAGTACCTTATTGAAGTCATTAAGCCATTACTCTAAGTCTGTGTAACTTTTAAATAAACAATTCCTTTCCTTTTCACCAGTCTCTGGCATTGAGAGACGTCTTTTCCTCTGGCGGCGGGCATTGCAAACCTAACAGGTGGGTGTGGGGGGGGGAGGAACCTCCAGAGACAGAAAGGGGGGAATCCTTTCTGTAATAATTTATCATGAACCACCACCCCCCTTGCTCTGTAACAGTAGGAGATGACATCTGAACTTTGTAAGATCAGCTGTATTCAGGGGTGAAAACTGTGAAGAGGAGACAGTTAAGATAAAGGAAACAGCTTAAACAAAGCGCAAAAAGGCATGAAACCGAATGGCAAACTGAGGGAATGACAAAGCCCGTGCTGGGGCACTCAGGGAGATGTGTCTGGAACACTATTTAATCCACAGGCAGTGGGGACCCTGCCGTGTTCAGACAGAACAGTAACCGGGACAACAGCGCGGAAGGATTCAAGACGGAAATATTGGGTGACTATTTCAGGAATCCAGGTGAGAGAGGATAAGGCCTTTAACTAGGGTAAGGTTGGAAACAGAGAGAAAATGATGACTCATTACAAAGGAAGAACCTCTGCCGGTTCGCGAGATCCCTTGAGGGTGGGGTGAGCAGGGTGCAGGGCGGGGGAGGGCTTCACAGAGAACTCAAGGACGAAGCAAAGTTAGCTCCTGACCTCACGTGCTGCCACTGACATTAAACCTCCAAAGCATTAGAGATTTTAAAAATAAAAAAATAAAAGGAGGGGAAAAATATAGATGAATGGTTGTACAATCTTGAAATGGGAAATGTCTTTCCAAACAAGACTGTGGAAGCAGAAATCATGAAGGAAGAGGGGGAAAAAAATTGCTACACAAAAAGCAGTTAAACTTCTATAAGGCAATTTTAAAACAAAAAAGAAAAAGAAACAATTAAATGGAAAGATAAACTGGGGGGAAATTTGTAACACATAACAAGTAACTAATAATTTCCTATAATCTTTGTAATGTATACATAGATTTTAAATGCTTGAAATAAATAAAATGACAAATATTTCCCCAGGAAAAAAAAATGGGTTAGAAACACAAAAAGTTCACAAAAGAATACAAATGGCCAGTAATTACAGGAAAAAAATTCTTAAACTCATTACTAATCAAAGATATGCAAATTAAAGAAACAGTAACGCCATTTTTAGCTGTCAGACTGGCAAAGATAAAAAAGAACGACAGCAACTTAGTACTGTCCGTGGTAGTATTGTCTGTGGGGAAGCTCCACATTCTCACACGTTCCAGAAGAAAATCTGGCAAGGCGTACCCTCCATAGTAAACTTGCAGAAACTTCTATAAAAGGAAAAAAGCTGCTTTATTTTTAAACGATGATTTGGTGACTTGTGGCTGGATGAGTAAATAAAAGATGATGCCATGAAGCAAGGCTGGGGACACCAGGAGTCGCGGGCCAGAAGGACAACAAATTCGTGCCTGAAACCTCTCAGGCTGATCCTCAGGGCAGCTGGCACTGTGCCTCCGGCGGGACCAGGGTGGAAACCCAGGTGTGAAGAATGGCCCCACGGGCGTGGCTGGGCTCCCTGGAGAAGGAGGCTGTGCAGAAACAAAAATGGTCAAGGACTGCGCCTCAGAAAAGGACCTTTAGGAGACAAATAGGACAGAGAAAGAACAGTCACTATAGTAAGTGGAATGGAAACCATGAGAGAACCACATGATGGCAACCAAGAAGGAAAACGCTTCAAGAAGCTGGACGAGGTCACCAAGTTCAAATGTTGCCGACAGAAGCAGTGGCACCCTGGGTGGCAAAGAGAAAAGATTGTGGCAGTAAGGAAGAAGGTCACCCGCGACCCCACTAAGGGGAGTCTCGGTGCGGTGAGGCAGGAGGAGGCAGGTTACTATAACTAGAGAAGCAACTAGGAGTGGAGAAGTGGAGACAGCAAATGCAGACTTCTTTTCAAGAGGTTCAAAACAGAAAGAAAGGGTTCATCTGAGAAGACGGCATGTCCAAGGAAGGAGTGTCTGTCCGTCTGTCGACCTGTCTCTCTCTCTCCTTCTCTTATGACCGAAAAAGAGACACTAATTTGCAGCCTGTGAGGAAAGAACAAGCGAAGGAGGAGGGGCTGAAGACACGACCAATAAAGAACAGAAGGAAGTGAGGTTCTACAGCTAGCTGTGGAAAGGAACATGCCCACTTCTTCCCTGAGAAAAGAGGGAAGGAAATGAGAATGAGCAAGAATGCCATTTATCTAACTAACCTCTCTGAACTTCAGTTTTCCATCTATAAAACGGGATTAGGAACAGCACCTGTTCTCGTGAGATTGTTGTAAAGTGAGCTAATGCTCACAAGCACTGGCAGGCTCTGAATAACCACAGCTATGTGTTTGTGTCCGTATGTGTGAGTATGCGTGTGAGATAGCTAGATCCTAGAAACGAAACCTGCTTCAAGAGCCTGACGCCCAGGACCTTGCGTAACAATACCTGTCTACCTTGTCCTACTGACATTTGTCCAAGGCAGAATATATGTGTGGCCCTACCCATTCCACCACTCAGCAGGACAGGGGAATGGCTATGTGGAGAACTCCACTGTAGTAACCCCCAAACAAGCCCAGACCAAGAGCACACGGAGAAAGGCATCCGAGCGTGAACTGGGGTCTGTGAAGAGGAAATCCGTTGAACAAGTTCTGCAGAGCACATGACCTCAGTGGTTTCCAGCTCTGTGCAATACAGAAGGGGAACCTACCAATGCCGGAACTGACTACTCCAAACCACTGACATTCGGTTCCCCCAGGAACAGCCGCCCTGCCACCACACCCAGCAGGCACAGCAAAGGCCCCCAAATGCCAGGGCTCCTCACTGCTGCAGCCTCCCCCAAGTGGGGCCATCTTTCCTCGCAATTAGGATTCCACTTCGCCATGAACACCTCTGAGCACCATCTAGGCACGGGAAACAGCGTAGCAATTTCATTAGTGTGGTAAGAGCAAGTCTGGACAGAAAGGAATGCAGAGCATTCAGTAAAGGATTCCTTGCCATCTGAAGAGGGAGGGGCACTAGGGCTGGTTTCCCAGAGAAAATGGCACTGAGGTCTTGAAGGGCTCTGTGTGTGCATGTGTGTGCGTGTGATGGGGGAGACCATGTCCGAGGGAGGAGAGTGTGCAGACCCTCCAAAGGATGTGAAGCACAAATAACATGATGGAATCTGACTTGGGCAGGCACTCCGAGCAGGCTGGGCTAGGAGGAGGGGCCAGGAGGAGCTGAGAAAGTACTGAATGCAGTGATCCCGGTAAGAAAGAATACAGGCTTGCTTCCCAAGCCATGCAAGCAAAATGAGAAAGCTTATTATCTGCTTTTTAAATAAACTTCTGAGTATAAATTAAACCAATCTGATCAGCTATAGGAACAAGTGGAAAACAAAAGGAAACTCTTCTTAAGTAACTTATTTAACCTCTGTGCGTCTTGATACCGAATGCAGACCCATCCCTGAGCAAACCACTGAACTCTTTGAACTGGACACAGTATGTCAAGTCCACTGGCCAAAATTAAACATCCAATTGTTACCGCATTCCCAAAGAGGCCACTGGAATGATGGAAGCTAGATGATGATGACAGTTGTGCCGCTCGGCAAATTTACTAAAAATCATTAAATTGTATAATAAAGATGGGAGAATTTCATAGAAAGTAAATCATAGTTCAGTGAAGTTTCTAAAAAGTCCCCAGGCTAGAGGTCAACTCCTCACTCCCTGACCAAGCCTTCAGATGCAGAGCCTGATGAGACATCACCACGTTGGAGCGATCTTTCCATGTATAAGACCTTTTAACCTCAAAGGACAAACAAACAAACAAACAAACCCTTCAAACTGTGTTAAACCTCAGTGATAGCTCACATCTCAGCAGTTACACCCTAATCACTGCTGGTTCTGAGAGGGAAACAAAACAAACCGGTCCTGAGTCCCCTGAAAGGAGAAGATAGGGCTGCACTCTCTGCATGCAAAGCCATCCTCTGAGTTACCGCCCAGGGCAGCTGCAGCAGCTGCTGGAGCCAGGGGGACAGGCAGAGCCTGCAGAGCGAGTGTCACCTCGAGAATTTACCTTTCAGATCTGGTGCTCGGTAAGAACACGCAGGGAGAGGTTAACTGCGACACTCATCACAGAGAGTCTGTGCCCTCAGAGGCTCACAGTGCTCAGGGAGGAGAAACATACAGGCGCTTACTGTAAGAAGCTGTAATACAGATACACCTGCGCGTGGGGGGGCGGGGGGCTACAGAAACAAGAGACGAGCCTCCAACTCAGACCTGGGGGAAGGGCGGGGTCTAGGAAAGCTTTTTGGAAGAGGTGCTAACCGAATTTATTTTCCCAGATAGGTAACATATTTATCTACCCAGGTCAAAATTCAAAAAGTATAAAAAGGAAGAAAATTTCATGACGTGAACAGACAAGAGTGTGTCATATGCTGCTGATATTAGGAAAGAAAGTGCTGAAAACTTTCCAGTGGGTGCAGTAATTAGGTCATGAGTGAGCTGAGCAGGAGACACTTCGGTGGGGGAAAGGAGGGCCCGTGAATCACTCCCACACTAGGTGAGGCAAAGCAGCGAGGGTACAGGGAGTGAAGACGAGTTTTCCTTGACGGAAAAAAGAAGAGACAGTAATCACAGTGAGGTCTAGTATTAAGAGTGTATCTTGAAGTGTGTGTGTGGGGGGAGCATGTTTCTGTGCTAAGGAGAGATAATTGGAAGAAAAAAGTGGAATAGGGGCATGAGGAGAAAAGAAGGCAGAGCCCAGACTGCAGACAGAGGGGAGATCCTTCTCCCATTGCTACAGGGAAGGAGGCCAAGATGGCACAGGAAATTATCTGGGACAAATCTGTTAGACCAGAAAAACTGAGATCGTTTGCAGAGAACATAGAAGTTCATCAAGCTGTAAACATGGGCAGCTAGGGATGGAGATGCCTACTGAGAATCAAAATTTGGTTAAAAGTTTTGATCAGTCTCACCCATCTCTGACAATTGAAATGTTACCTTCAAAAATCACTTCCTCCATGAACTCTTCCATGATCTACCACTGGAAATGATCTCTCCTTCCTCCAGACTTCCTCTAACTTTTCCTATGGCACTTTGTACTTCCCTCCTTCTCTCTCTCTCTCTCTCTCTCTCTCTCAGATTTTATGTATTTGTTTTTAGAGAGAGGGGAAGGGAGGGAGAAAGAGAGGAAGAAGAGACAGGACCAAACTGTATCTTTGTGTCTCTTTACCTCTTAATACAGTTATTTAAATACAGAGGAGTAGAACCCTTTTCTGATTTATCCTGGAAGCTCTGGTGCTCTGCAAATAACTGTGGAATGACACAAACTGTCCCTGGCCTCCACCATGACCAAACAATAAAAAAGAAAGACATGCCCCTAACCTGTCGGCACCATGCCCCTGAAATCCTCTTCAGCACCACAATCCCCACACTTTGCACCAATTCAACTGCTCAGTATTCCCAAGCATCGACTTTGTGGAAGGAGGTGTGGTCAGATCCCAAGTAGAAAAAGACCTTCTCGACCCTGAAGGAACGCGGAAGAATAAGGCAAACACCCCTGCAGCTAGGCTTTCCCTTCTCCCCCGCACCTTTCCACTTATCTTGCCAAACCCAGTCATAAAATAATCTTTCCTCACCTAAACTCTCACACTTCCACTGCAGCATTTCCTTAGCAACCATTTATTGCTGGTGACATTAGCTACACTTTCATCCTCTGATGCTGAGTAACTTCTCAAGCGGACCCGCGTCGTCTGCCCAATCACTCTGTAAGGCCCCTAAAGGCGGGACTGGGCCACACTTTCGTACTTTGGCATCTTCTCCAGTTCCACCAGAAAGTCTTCAACAGTGGAGGAGCTCAACACTGGTTTTTACCTGTTTTATTTCATTGAAAGTGTTTTCTCCAACCTTTTTGGCCATGTCAGGAAAGAGAGAGAGAGAAAGAGGGAGAGGGAGATGAGAGGGAGGAGGGGAGAGAGAGAGAAAGAGCAATGGAATATCATCAAACCATTCATAATACTTTATAAGGACAACACAGGAAATGAAAATAAAAATTGTTTGAAGTAACATGAGTAAGTACTGAGGTTAGAACATAATCTTCCATTAACTATTATACAGTCTATGCTTGAAAATCTGCAACATGGGTTTTGCAAAGCAAATTCCCTTTTGCAAAGGGAATTTTTTATTTTAGGAATTTCTTATTGTTATAAAGTTCTTCCTCATATTATGCACATTTCCGCTGCCTAGCTCTGTTCCTCTGACACCACACATGATAAACTGAGGCCCTCTCTTCCAGGTTCCAGGAGTTTTTTTAATAATGTAGGCACTGTGTTAACAGTTGAATGAACTCTTATACCGGACGATGGCTTCAACTGAGATTCTATGTTTCTGCGTTCCCTCTCAATCTCGTTTCCGTATTACGTAATCCCAGTCCTTTCAATCACCCCACTTCCGTCAGAATGTACAGACCCTTGCTGACCCTGGGCATGCTCTGGTGCTGCGGCCATAGCCAACCCAACTGGTGGGCCAGCCCCACTGGCTGGGAGCAGCCCCACAGGCTCTGTGTTGAAAGTGCCTGCCGTGGGAGTGTGAGATTCCCACGGCACACCTCCCCTCCCTGCTCCAGATGATCGAGGTCCCTTTTAAAGCATGGCCTCCAGCTGAAGACAACATCAGGGGCCTCTGATCAGCCCACAGGACAAGGGAAGCATCTCTTCCTTTGTTGCATTCTCCGCATTTGTACTGAGGAGTGAACACACGCACATCGCAGATTTGCTTCATTGTCTTTTAAGTTCCCGCTAATCTTACTTCTTGAGGAACCATCCCTCAACGACAGTCCAAGCCTGGGTTGGATCAATACATCACTGATGCGTCCTTACATCCCACTAAAAATGCTTTATGTGGAACAGGCCCCACAGAGCTTCCTTTGAATTAAAAGCCTAGTAGCTCCTTTTTCTATCGAGATAAAATTCATATAACGGAAATTCGCCATTTTTAACCATTTTAAAGTATGAAATTCATTTATTTTCAGTATCTGCACAATGACATGCTGCCACCACAAGTCTCTAACTCCCAGGAATTTTCACACCGCCCCCCCCCCCCCAGCAGTCAGTTCCCATCCAGCAGCTCTTTTTGAATACAGTTTATTCGGCTGGTGACAAATCTTAATTACATGGCACTCTAGCCCGCTGGGTGTATGCAAAAGTATCATAGGACATACTTTCACGGGCCTTACTGAAATCTAGACCTGAGACTCCAGCGCTTCTCTAACTCACCCATCTGGCCACCCTGTCCAAAGGAAACGATGCCAACGTGGCAGGGCCTTCGCAGGGAGTCCCGCTTGGCTCCGAAGCATCACTTCTCACAAGGGCCCATAAGAAATCCACTTAATAACATGCAATGAAATGTTCCCAGAGACCGACCAGTTCACTAGACTATAGAATCTGCGATTATCTTCTTTTCCTTTTTAATAATAGGTACATTTGCACTCACTTTAAATATATATATATATATCCCTGTTCTTCACCATGACGTTAAGATTTGGCAACAGTTCAGCAATCATACCCATCCAATTACTACAATAATGGCTTTCATTTAAGCTCTACAAGCCAAGAACATGAGAACCCAATGGCGAATGGAAAGGAACTACAGATAAAACATAAAACAGTTGAGAATTGAACAGGAACATGTCCCACATTCTTACTTGAAACAGTCCCTGAAATCCATTATTCTGACGAAGAAGAATGTTTCCCAAACCAGTGTGCCCTGGAACACCAGTACTAGGGAAGACGATCTGGGAGAAGAGTCGGACAGGATATGAGGTTTGCGGAGTATCGATTACACTCCCGTCATCCTCAGAGACTCAGAACTTACAGCCTATAATAAAGAATCTAAATAATCCGTCAGTGAAGCAATCTGCTTAACTCAATTTAATCCAGTATTTCTGATACCTGTTTGACCACTAAACTCTTTCTTCCTTTCAAGTCAAGCACTCATTAATAGAATAAGCCTCAAAAACACTGATGCAGAAAGTCAGCCACGCAGTTTTCAAATCCCAAGCTGCACGTACCCTCCTTTAACAAAAAGAGTAAGTTGTGTTAGTAGTGAGTGCTGTTCCTCTCTTCACAGTACACGCATCAAAGCGGTTAATCTAACACCTGTTCTCTCAGCGCCAACTTCACTGCATATTATTAATCTTTGCAACATCACAACACATC
Source organism: Desmodus rotundus (assembly GCF_022682495.2). NCBI lineage: Eukaryota > Metazoa > Chordata > Mammalia > Chiroptera > Phyllostomidae > Desmodus > Desmodus rotundus. The sequence goes on from NC_071396.1 coordinate 35,659,310, forward strand.
TTACTTGAAAGCATTCTGAAAAATTCTAGCCAATTTCTCTAAAAGGAAATTTAAGCCATATGTTACAAAAATCTCCAGAGTTGAAACGGCCTTGTTCTGGAAAAAAAAAAAAATTAAGGTCTCATTGGATAGACTACAGAGTATGGCGAGCTCCAGAGCATGTTCACAGGACAACCGCTGCTAACGTCCAATATTTAAGATGCTCTCCAGGCCTGGCTGGGTGGCTTAGGTGGTTAGAGTGTCGTCTGAATGCACCAAGGTTACGGGTTGGATGCCTGGTCAGGGCACTTACAAGAATCAACCAACGAATGCATAAACAAGTGGAACAACAAATTGATGTTTCTCTCTCTCTCTCTCTCAAATCAATAAAAATAAATAAGGTATCCAAATATTATTGAGATAAAAAAATAAAGTAGAATCTCTACCTCATTCCTCACACCAACATAAATTCCAAATGGATCAAAGGGTCAAATGTTAAAACTCTTTATATAGTAAAAACACCAGAAGTACAGGGGAATGTTTTTGTAAAATCTCAGTATAGATTAGAACTCTCTAAAAGTAGCATAAAGTCCAAAAGCTAAAAATATAAAATATGTTTTAAAACTCTAAGCAATTTTGAATACTTTAAAGTCAAAAGTTACAGAACAAACTGGGGTAACTGTCTCACACATACGGCATCCAAAGGGTCGATCTCCATAGAGAAAGACCTCTTTCAAGTCAACGAGGAAAGACCAAAAGCCCATAGGAAAATGAGCACAGGATTCTGCCAAAACTGACAGAAAGGGAAATACAGATGGCTTTTAATCACATGCAAAGATGCTCAGCTTCACTCAAAATTAAATAACCTAAAAATAAAGCTATAACAAAAAACTATTTTCACCTATGAAATTCACAATTAAAAAAAAAAAAAAACCCAAAGCCAGATTCTCCGATTGATGACATCACGGAGAAAGCAGCGCTCGTGTATTACTGAGGGACATGTCAACTAGCACTACTACCCACGCAGACTGCAAACTGGCCACAGTTATCAACACCAGATGCACAGATTCCCTTTGACTTGGAAATTCCACTTGTAGAAATTGACCCTGCAAGAACGCTCTCAAGTGCAAGTACAAAGTTGCTAGCTACACACTATCCATCAGAGCAAAAGCTGGGGGCGGGGAGAGGATGCAACTGTGAGGAAACAAACGAGGCGCTATGAATGAGGTAAGACAAGGCAGAGTGGACAGAGTGCTACCAGTTCTAACGAGCAAATCAAAGTGACCTGCATGTGTGTGCACGGACCAGCTCCCACAGGGCGCAGACCATGACGGTGGCTGCACCTGGGGCAACTGGGTGGCTGGGACACAGGACTGAGGAGACGGACTTCTCTCACTGTACATCCCAGCACAGCTTCTGCATTAAGTATCAGGCCCATGTATTATCTTATTTTTTTAAATGATTACAAAAAAGTTTTACTTTAAAAAAAATAAAACTACACCCTGGCTAGTGTGGCTCAGTGGACTGAGAGCCAGACTGAAAACCAAAGGGTCGCCAGTTCGATTCCTAGTCGGGGCACATGCCTGGGTTGCGGGCCAGGTCCCCGTAGGAGGCGCTCTGGAAGCAACCACACACTGACATCTTTCTCCCTCTCTAAAAATAAATAAATGAAACCTTAAAAAATAAAAAAATAATAAAAATAAGAAAATTAAGACTAAATCTGCCTAAAAACAGTTTGTGGGAATTCTCAAGTTTTTAAAGAACAAACCCCCAAGTCAAGCCATTGCCGAGCAACTACTTTTCAAAGTATCAATGGTTAAGAAGCACTGTCCAAAGTAATGATGTAACAATATGTCTTCAAGGCAGAAAAACATTTTGTTGTAATAGTCACGCAAGTAAGTTAGGTTACTTTTGCTTCCTTGTACATGTTTTAAAGGTCATCTGAGATGTTATTGCTAATAAAATGATCTACATTGGGAGACTTCCCATTTAAATTTTATTTTTATATAATTTTCTACTTTTTTAAAGATTTTTACTTATTTATTTTTAGAGAGACGGCAAGGGGGAACAAAAAGAGGGGGAGAAACATTGATGTGAGAAACATCCACCACTTGCCTCTTGCCAACCAGAGGACAGAACCCACAGCTCAGGCACGTGCCCTGACTGGGAGTCAAACTGGGGACCTTTCGCTTTGTTGGGCGACGCCCAGGGCTACTGAGCCACACTGGTCAGGGCTCATTTTCCACCTTTAATGATCAGCTTTTCTTTCTTACTTTTTTATGGAACGCTTCACGAATCTGCGTGCCGTCCTCGCGCGGGGCCATGCCGGTCTCCTCTACGTTGTTCCCGTTGCAGCGCGTGCTGCCCACGCAAGCACATTTCCCTCTTTTTACTTTTCTAATTTTGCCCCGTTCTCTCTTTGTATACTTCAATGCCTTCTGTTCAGTTTTTAGGAACACTCATTAATCCTACTCAAGAAAAAGACTTTTAGACTTTTATGTTGCTAATTAATGATCCCTGGCAACAGACTGGTAAGTTCTGCCTTATGGATAAATACCTAGCACAGTAACAGTGTTTCCTTCTACCACAAACGTCTCACAGCTTTTTCTGAAAACCAGCATTCTCTCAGCCACCAAACATCTGTCCTAAGAGAAGCCAAGCCCTGGGCTGGCAGCTGCCTCTCCAGTGCTCCCTTCTGCTTTTCGTTATGATTTCCAATGAGTCAACAGGAAGGTATTCTGAGTAAAGGAGAAATAAAGGCCTTCAGACAGCCTTTCCTCCACCCATAACACGAAAAAACACAGTTCTCGCCAAATGATCCAAGGCAATTTCCAATCCAATTTGCCACTCCTGTCTGCATGAGGTCATTATTCAAAAAAAAAAAAAAATCAGCAATTGGGAAGAAGGAAAGCCTTTCTAAACTGAATCAAAAGCAGATCCCAGGGTATGAAAAGGAAACCGATGTGGAGCTCTCTGGCCTCCGCAGAGTCACTGTGTATAACTACATAACCTCCACTGCATCACTTCCACTCCCAGGGAGACCCACCCGTGAGCAGGAGTTAGGTCAAAAAAGTTAAATATACACATTTATCACAGGCCAATTATCATGTTTCTAGACACCTATAAAAACCACATAACTGAGATACTGTGTTTTACAGTATTTCTTATAAGCATGGATGCACAAATCTTTCACCTATCAACAAATACTGAACAGCTACTCGGGCAGGTCTATCACTGTCTTCAGCTCTGCAGGGAGGAAAAAAAGTGTAAGACAGAGTCCAACAGTCTACATACAGACACACACAAAAATACACGAAAACCGAGACTTGCCCTCATGCAGTCGGAGGGGCAGGGGAAAGCCCGTCTGGGCCGGCAGAGGGACAGTACCAGCCGCTGGTGTCAGCCAGGCCTGGGCCGGAGTTCCACCGACAGCTGTCTGACCACAGACAAGTGATACTAACTCCTATTTTCCCTCTTTGAAATAAAAACACCTGCCTCACAGCGAGGTATGTAAAGCACTACAGCATCGTTCTGTGTAATCACTGGTAGCTGGGGCTGCTGTCACTAGCATTTTCACAGAAGCAGCAGCAGTAGGGCGGAGGGCTTGGGAGTCCTCGCCAAGCCTGAGATCTGCACCCACCACTGACTACATGGGCGAGTCCAGCTCCCTGAGCTTTGCTTTCTTTTCTGCTAAATGTAGGTGAGAATAAGCCCCTCCTGGGGGCTTCCAGAATAGCTACCGAGACAATGCATATAAAGCGCTTAGCCCTGTGCCTAGCACATAGTAAGTGCTCAATAAATGGTACCGATGATGGCAGACGGGGACATTTGATGCGGGGGCAAATGGCAGGGTTGGGTTTTGGGGTTTGGAGGGGCTTTTTTGGCATCCTTGTAGCTGTTGCAAAGGTACTTGAAGAATTAGGGTTTCTAAAATAAAATACCTGCCCTGGCTGGTGTGGCTCAGTGATTGAGCACCAGCCTCCAAACTGAGGGGTTGCCCGTTTGGTTCTGGGTCAGGGCACATGCCTGGGTTGCAAGCCAGGTCCCCAGTTGGGTGTGCAAGAGGCAACAGATCTATGTATCTCTTCCACATGAATGTTTCTCTCCCTCTCCTTCTCCCTCCCTTTCCCTCTCTCTAAAAGTAAATACAGACAAATCTTTAAAATAAAATGCCGTATTGAAAAATAACAAATTAATTTTTCCCAACATAGATTTATCAGCAAAAAATTTCTTTAAAACATTCAAGCTTAAGCAAGTAAACTCTTTAAAATAAACCATTAACCAGATCTTTCATTTGTATGTTTAACATTCTTTGATTCGCATGCTGGAAAGGCACAGGTGTCAAGCAGGTTACCAAGAGCTCTTCCAGGAGAAAAATCAAGAAGCAGCGTCCTGACTTGGGCAGGTAGGCAAGGGCACCTCTGCAGAAGTAGCACTTCACTCAGCTTCCTCAATGATAGTCTCCTGGCAACCAAGTCACACATTAAACAAACAGCCCCAGTACTGTGAATCACTTCCGGACTGTCTCCCTCTGCCTGCCAGCCTTTCTTACAAATACTTCCTGTGAACGGGTTTCTTTAGCAGCCCCAACTGGAAGCCACCAGGGGCCCATCGAAATACCACAGGGCTTAAAAATGTTCAACAGTTCCTGCTACCAACAGGTATCCCCGAATTGCTTAACTGTGAAGCAGAAGGAATTTTGCAGAAATCAGAGAGACAGGGCACCATGCAAAGCCATAAAATTAAGTCCCTAGAACATGCCAACTTAGGCCCTAAAATATATTTTTCACTCTGTTTTCACATGCATAATTGTTGCTCTGACCCCTAAGGACAAAAGAATTACATCTATGCTAAATTAGCTCAGATTAATGGCTCACTTAGTCTAATCAGACTTTCCCCACCTCGACAGGTAGACAAATCATGCACTCAAGCTGGCCAGTTAACACTGTTCCCAGGGGTCCCACTGACTCCAAGACTTACTGAAAATATGGGGAGTTGGTCAAGTATTAAACCCAATTCTCCCGGCTACCAGCTCCTTTTTTCCACCTGAAAAGGACCGTATATGTGTCACACTATTCTTCATGAGCTAATCACAGATCACTTAATCTATTATCAAGAGTAGAGAGGGGGGAAAAGTTAATAGTTAATAGTCCAAAATGAAAACTGCAGTAGGACAAATCAACCAGCATAAACAGAACCAGTGAAAAAGATCAAGAGAGAAGAAAATTAAGTCAGTAAAGCTGAAGATGTATGTGAGACACCTGAATGCTGATTTAACTAAGATTAAAAAAAAAAAATGAGGAACAGCCATAAAACAGACTGTGCTGATCTGACCTAAGAACAGGCAGAACTAATGAATCAGAACCAATTAATTATTCAAGGTGTAGCAGACAAGTTCTTAGAGCTAAAATAAACAGAAAAGATACTATATATAATTTGGGGAAACCTCAAGAAATGAGAATTGTACAAGTTTCAAATCATGAAAAAGTATAAAAAGAAGCAACTTGCCATGGAGCTAAAAACAAGCTAGGTTCACATGTTATTTCTCAATAACGACAGTAAGAAAATGAAGTGATACAGGCATTTTCTCTAGAAAGATGAAGCACAGTGCACCGTAACTAACCAAAGCATCCAGAAGTAGAACTGGATATAACTTGCCGTCTGAGGAGGCAGACATCAACTGCTCATAGGTAGTAATAACATTGTTCTTAAATGATATCAGAATAATTTACAAATACCATGAGAATTAAAGACTTAGATTCTTAAAAAAAATTAAATCACTATATCCAGGAAAAGGTAACAGCAAATAAAACTTCAAAATTTAGCAAATCTTTACAGAAAATAAACTATCTACACTTTGAATTTATAGAAGAAATTATAAACAGAAAGATTAACATTTAAACACCAATAAACTTTAAAAAACTATAGAGTGAATAAAAGCATAAAATGGAAAATGAAGGGAAAATATTTGTAGCAAATATGACTGAAGGTTGCCATTCATATTCCTTTTTTAAACTGAGGTATTCGTGATATTTAGCATTATATTAGTTTCATGGGTACAACATGATTCAATATTTGTATGTCCTGCAAACCAATCACCACAGTAAGTCAAGTTAACATGTGTCCCCACACATGGTTACAAATAAAAAATTTTGATGAGGACTTTTAAGATATACTGTCTTTGCAACTTTCCAATGTGCAATCCAGTGTCATTAACTGCAGGACATCCGCACTGTAAGAGCACTCACGAAGGCTACATCAGGACCCGGAGAGCAGAGACAGACAACCATCCACAATTTGCAAGCTAAATAAAACTGGTAAACAAATATGTGGGGAAATATTGAACCTTTCCAGCAATCAAAGCAGTATAGCATTAAACTGGAATAAATAAATTATGAACATTATGTTCCCACTGGAAACGGTCATTAAAATGACACTTTAGCAATGTTAAAAACCTGAATTTCTGATTACAGCAATCTAAAAATTATGTACTTAGATAGTTTTTCCCTTTTCTTAATTCCTTTTTTCTTTATTATAAAATTCATAATCGGCCCTGGCTGGGTAGCTCAGTGGGTTAGAGAATCATCCCAACACACCAAGGTTGCAGGTTGGATGCCCAGTCAGGCCACATACAAGAATCAACCAATGAAGGCAGAGATGAGTGGAACAACAAAGCAATGTTTCTCTCTCACAAATCCATAAAAAATTTTTTTAAATTTTCATAATCGTTGCACAAAGCATTTTAAATAAACAGAAGGGCATTAAATAAGAAGAGTGGGTCACACCGTCCACCCACACTGTACACCCTAGAGGCAGTCTCTCTCTGTGGCATTTCCTTTTTAAGACAAAAGCCTTAGAGTCTGAAGTGAAAACACAAGGGCTACCAACCTTCAGGACCTTGAAAGTGCCCAGAAAATTGCCCAGAAAAGTTTATTAACACGTCATCATCTTGATAGTAAATCAGCTTTTGCCCTCAAGGACCAGGATAAAGAACACATTCATTGAATGACTACTGTATTGTAGACACCGGGTCAGGCAACTCCTCACAGCAACTCCTAAAATGCATAGTGTGTCCATTCTGCAAAGGACAAATTTAGACTCACTCCCTGAGGTAAAGTGACTTGCAAAACCAGACTCAGAACTCACACCTGCCAAAACCGAAAGTCCTCATTCTTTTCACGTCACGTATCATTGGAGTCAAGATTTTCAAAGACATTTTCATCAGACTTTTTCAAGTTCTCCTTTACTTAATTATTAGCATTATGGGATTAGAGTCATATGACTTTTGTTAGTAATAATGATAGCTACTAACTAGCTAGCTGACTGCTAATGTTTACCAGATTACTGTCCACAATTTGTAAGTGTAAATTTTGCTATCTGTTACTAAGGGTAAACAAAGCTTTTGGGGGCGGCACTAGGAACTAACTTCTTCCCATCTGTAACATTGTTACTGCGGGAAAGTGCTCTTGGTTTGAATCACTTTATAACAAATACACTTTTACAGGCAACCCACTTCTTACCAAGGAGTCTGTCTAAGGCAGTTGCACTAAGTTTCAAAAAAGAGAATAGAGGTTTTTATTTCTGTCACCATTGCAAGAGTTAAGAATAATCCCACCCCACACTTCCTCCTTCGCCAATTATGAATGCACCGATGCATCCAGCTGGCTGTCCCAACGTGCCACTAAGTAGCCAAGTGCCATGTAGCCCCTTAATCACACTGGGTCTCCCCAGACAATTAAAGTAGTTCTCTCATCTATAAAAAGAACTTGAGTCACCTCCTAAAAATGATCCCCCTCAATGTTTAAGTGATATTCCTCCACTGGAAAATTCTAGAAGTTGCTGGGCAAGCTTCCTAGTCACCTCACCTATCCATTTTATTTTCTCGCCTCTTCAGTGTCTTTAACTCCCATTTCCAGGATCACAGTGGGCCAGCCTGGATCTGTTCAGATGCCCCGGGAACTGTGGCCCCACTTGGACAGGAGATCTGAAGAGCCCATCCGGGAGAATGTTCCATGCCAACAACAAGGACATGTGCACAAAAGAGAATTTGTTCTTAAGACCTGATTTCTTTCCAAGACTCTTTTTCAACTCCCCTAAATTACAGAAGCTAAAGTGCTTCTATTCAGTGCTAAGCTCTTGTTAACGCTGTGTAGATTCTGACAGTCACTAGCCAGTCACAGCCCTTCCTTGCCCTTCTACAAGGGAGGGCGTGCCCTGCCCCTGGCACTGGGGTTTGGAGACTGAGCAGGAGGAAGGTGGCCCACGACAGGCTAACTGGGAGAGTGCAGGAATCAACCTGCTTCCTGCGCCCCATAACCTAACAGAGTTCAATCCCGCCTCCAGTACTACTCTCCTTCCCTTTAGGTTGCCCTACCTGATATATGCCCTTCCTTGGTTTTTGTCACCTGATCTATTTTTTTCTGATTTAGTACTTCTGCCTGTGCAAGAATATCTGCTATACCTCATGTATTTAAATCTTGCCTTCTTCATTCGAGTGAAAATGCCATTCATCGCTATTACTTCTTAACCAAAACAAATGTAAAGCCCATTTAGAATAGGCAAAAGATAAAAGCAAGCCCATATTTAAGCACAAACAAGTAATTTAAGATGTCTCCCTTTATAAAGTCCTTGATCTGCTCTGTAGCTCTTAGCAAACAGCCATATATCCTTAGATGGTATTTCATTAGAGCAGCAACTTATTTTCCACATTGAAGCTACTCTCCAAACGGTAAAGGAAAGCAGAAACTCCGTATTTTCTATTTCCCAACCACTCCCAGTGCACGCATTTAAGGAATCTCTCCTAAATTTTCCCAGTTAACTTTCTGGGGAAATACCCACACCCACAACACGCTCTCATGTGTCTACACACTTACACATACTGTCTCCACACATTCCCACTCACTCTCTGCACACTCTCCTCTTCCTACTGAAGAGCTCTGTCACAGGTACAGGAGAAAACAGAGTGTCCTAAGCAACACAATGGGGCCACTGTGCTACAAGGTGGAGCTTTCAGTGGGAGGAGTAGCAGTCTTATAAATAGAACTAAAGTGGGGAAACTTTTCTCCCTGGGATCTCTCAGATCTTTCTTCCTGGCCTTGGAGCTGGTGTAAATTCCAGACCTTGAGCCTCCTCCAATGCAGGAGGGGTGAAGGTCAGAAGGAAACAGGGTGGGGCCAATCCAAAAAGGCAAATCGGGCTTGTGCTGGTGGGGAAAGAAGGTCCCAGCAGCACAGAAGGTACAGCCCAGCTCTGCGAGGTAGGAGACTCCCCGGGAACTGAAGCACCAGGCTCAAGAGGAAGAGCATGTGACCTGTCTGCGCTGCACTTTGAGCACTTTCTTGGGGGTGGCAGCAGCCTCCGCAGCAGGTGGCCCCGAGGGACCCAGTCCTCTTTCCTCAGCATGACATTCCCAGGCTTCTTTTCCTAACCCTGATGAGTTGTAAAATGTAAACAGGTGCTTCCGAAATCAATTTCTAATCAAAGCTTTAAACAAAAAAGATCACCATGTCCAGGTTTTGTATGATTGCCCCAATAAAATTAAGCCAGCACATTTCCACAATGTCAGGCCAGCAGGCAGAGTATACCAGGGCAAATATGCCACTATTACATCCTCCCTTATAATCAAAGCATAAAAAATAAATACTATCACAAATGTCTCATTGGGTTAGTCACCTCGTAAGTATGCAAAAACACCCAACTGAAAAACATTCTAGGGGCTCGTGGCCCCCTGGGTGGGTTTTAAAGGAAATGGGCACCTCCCCAGACTGGAAAAGACACCTGACAAATGAAATACCTTGCTAGGGCAGCAACTGAAAAAGAAATGTGATTATAAAAGCATCATTTTATTCAGGCTATAATATCCCAGCATCGAAATGAGATGGTTGAACTAGATTAGTGGTGGCAAGAGCGTGTCAGCCAAGATACCCTCTGTAGCAAGGGAAGTTCCCTGCAGAAACCCAATATTAAAACAGAAGCAGAATGGGGTGGGGTGGAGGGATGGGGAGAAAAGGCATACAACTGTAATTGAATAACAATAAAAATTAAAAAAAAAAAAAAACAGAAGTAGAACTGCTCGGGATGAGGGAAGGAAGGTGAGCTGAGGCTCCCCCTGCTCATCTCTGAGGCTTCACAGAGCACAGACTGGTCTCTCAGACCAGTTGCATCTTCAAATTCCTTGATGTTCCGAAACTAGATCTTGTCCAGAATTGAAGGAGCAGAGGACTTCATATTTTTGTTCAAGGGGCCCTTACAACCTTTGTATAAGAACCAGCTGCTTCTATAATAACATATCTGTCTGCTGCCTAACCCTCCATTTAGAACAACAGTTGTCCCCACCTAAATCATCGCTAATCCCACCTCACCCCTCCCCCAGTCTCCTGAAAGGGCTTCAAGCCCAGAAAACCCTGGATGCGGGAGGACAAGGAGTCAGTGGTAGCCCCAGGGACAGGAAGAAGGGGAATGGAACCAGGGAGGGGCACAGCGGGAACTCCACTGTGTCTTCTTGAGAGGAAAGGGAAAGATCTGAAGGGCTAAAGTTCCTCCTGAAATACACGGATGTGTACTGTATTGTTCTTAAACTTTCCTGTAGCATTTTAATATTTTGAGAATTTTTTTCAAAACTTGTTTATCAGTAACATTTAAAACCTCCATGATTTTTATTAGACTGTGGATCACAGATACCTTTCATTTTCCCTCGCTGGCCTTTCCCACCAAAGTTCACTTATGGGAAACCCGATCTGTAATTTAGTACATCTATCTCCCCTGGGCCATTCGGGAATACAGAATCAGAACAACAGAAATGAACACGGCACATCGACACTCTAAGCCCGCAAGGTCTTCACACATCTGAAAAAGGAAAAGAGCAGCTACACACTCACTTCACAGGGAATGCAGAGGACACTGCCTTGCGAAGCTGTCTCTGAATACTGCCAAATGGGTGGACCCATACCCGCTGCACTTCCAAGGAGAGAAGGAGCCCAGTTCATATATAAATCAAAACCAGTGAAACATTAAAAGCAAGAACTTTAAACTCTAAAAATGTTATTTCTTGCCCATAGCTGGTAGTGCCCTAAACATGCAGCATAAAGCAGAACACAAATGCAGACATGTCTCAGTACACAGAAATGACCATCAGGGTCTCAAGAATAAAGTGCCATCACGATTACCTGCTCCCATGAGTAAACACCCTACCCACACTCATTCCTTCAAATCCCCAGCTTCCCTCAGGCACATCTACAACCTACTCAGAGAGACCTCCATCAGTATTCATGCCGCATGGGCCCCCTTCATCCAATCTCCTTCCCAGACCACCGACCATTACCTCTTTGCTTCTTCCAAATGACAGAGGTATTCGTAAGCCACATTCTGACGTCTCCTTTCATCCATCTCCTCTGCAGTGAGTCTCTCATTATCCAGGACAGCTAAAAGTTGGAAGATTGTGAACAAGAGATTCTGTCACCTTTCTGAGCAATACGAGACATCGAATTCCTGCTTTGCACCTAAGAGTCAGGGTGATCTGCAGGTGTGTGGCTAGCCAGGACTGAAAGGACTTCCCTAAAACAGGAACTATGGGGTTTCAGCCATGCCCGTCTCACCTTTTTTTTTTTTTTTTTTTGAAGTATGATAACATGAATATGTACTATATTTTAGCTTAGCTTGAAAAATAATGACATGAGATTTGGGGCCAAAACTCCATCTGCCAGACTCTTTCTAAATACAGAGCTGATCAGGCTGTGTCCCTCTTTTATTAATAACCAGAGTCAGCAGTCTGTCCAGTCACTGAGAACAAAGTGGCAGGAACTGTGCTACGCATTTTACATGCACTCTCACTGAAGCCCCATAACAATCGTGACTATTAATCACATTTTACAGGTGAGGAAATTGAGGCAGGGTGACCTTAGACCCACAGTGAGTAAGCAAGCGGCGGGGCCTGGATTCACACCTAGGCAGCCCATGTCAAAAGCCTGTGAGCCTGACCTCAAAGCAATTGCCCTCCTGCATGGGCACCCAGGGGATGGAACCGATTCCTAACTCCTTGGGATGGCATTCAAGGCCTTTCCCAATTTAGCTCCAACTACTTTTGGAAACTCTCCTCCCTCCCACCCCCGGGCACTCCACACCGCAATTCCCGGCGCCTTTCTGCCGTCGTTCAACACCGTGGTTCATACTCTCCCCACTTCGAGTCACCTCTCCGGCCCCGCCCTGCCCCACCAAACTTGACCTCATACTTCAAGCCTCTGTTCAAATGTCACTACTGTGGGTCCCCTCTTTCCTCAAGCCTGTCCTCAACCATGGTGCTGTTTGTTTATGCTGAATTTGTTCACACTTCTTTTATCTTTATTGCACCTTATCATCATTGGAGTGTACACCTGTGTGTGTGTGTCTCTCTCTCTCTCATTAAAACGTTCTTTGAAGGAAGGGCCTGGTCTTACTCACTTTTAATTTCACAGACGTGACACACCACCACTAATATAACTGTTGATGAGTGAAATTACCCTGAAAACACAACATTACTCCCAGAATATAAAAGAAATCGAAAACCTCAAGACTTCCAAGGACTCTCCTTCGGCCAGTACTAACTACACTGCCTGCACTTCAATGACGTCCCAGGGACAGCTACAGAAATGAGGAAGTCAGAGGGGTTTTCTGTTTGTTTTTTGGAATTTTTTTTTGCTGTTTTAGTTTTTATTTCTGAAATCCTGTCGAGGGAACTGAGACGGAAAAAGCTGAAGTGACTTGCCCAAGGCCGGGGAGGTCTGGACCCAGGGTCTCCCCCACCAGCAGCACAAGGGCAGCAGCTACCCTCCGAGAACGAGCGGAGCCCTCGCCTCGGGTCCCGGGACACGCCCTGCACGGTCCTCCTGCCACCTCACCCTAGGCCGGCCCCCTCAATCACGGCCGAGCTGGGCGGTGGGCGGCGCTGGGCGAGGCTCTCCAGCAGCAGCGCCCCGGCTAAAGCGTGGAGACCTCCTGGGTCCCCCTCGCCGCCTCGGAGACCGAGGGACGCGGGCTGGGAGCCTCGCCGCCCGCCACCCCTCCCGCCCACCGCCGCGGCTCTTCCGGGTCCGCGCGGCCCACAGCCGCCCTGCCCCACCCGCCCTGCCGACCCCCTCCCGGGAAAACGGCGCCTAGGAAGCAGAGAACCCAGCCCCGAAACCCCCGCGCTGCAGATCCCCGCACTCACAGCCATAGTGCGGCCGGGACACGCCCAGCCCGTCAACCTCGTCCGTGGCGGACATGGCGGCTGAGCCCAGGTCTCTGCAGAGGAAGCGGTGAGACCTTAGACGCGCGGGCGACGGAGGTGCCGCTCCTACAGAGTGCGCGGGCTGTCCGGGTCCCGAAGGCCCCGCCCAGTGGCCCCGCCCCGGCGGCCCCACCCTGCTGCGCAGATGGGAGCGGGCGGAAGGGGGCGGAGCCCGAACAGGCTTGTCCCGCCCCCAGCCCCGCCCCCCGAGCTCGCTAGGCAGCTTGGCACCGACTGGAGGCGGAAGAAAGGAGGCGGGGCCAGCGGCCAGTCCAGCTAGCGAACACCTCCTCAGGCAAGGAAGGCCCAGAAGCCTTAACCTTTCCGGCTCCCCCCTCATCCTCTCCTCGGACAAAAAGGTCGCCATTGTCAGCCGCCTGAAATAAAACCCGTGGACTCCTTCCCCTGCCTGCCGAGCTAAACTCTGCACCAAAGGGCTCAAGGAGGGCGTCCTTCGAAGTGGGTCAGGGTGTTCTTATTGGACGCCAGCAGGACCCACACTGTCATAAGGGACCGCAAAGTCTGGCAGTGTGGCCTCAGCTCTCTCCTAGATTCACCAGCAGTCGCCGGATTGGAACCTCTCGACCCTCCTAATATTTCAGAAGTGGATGCTAAAGCAGGAGATGTGTTTGTCCAAACGTCCTTCCATTAGATTCCCTTTCACTGGTCTTTGCAAGTTCTTTTTAGGGGAGACTCTGCCCCTTTGGGGCCTCTTCCCCTTGCACCTTGTCCGCTGCCCTTAAAATAATTGGCATTTGACAGAATTCTGTCCTCAGCCCTCTTCCGTTTCTTTCTTTGTGCACTCTTTCTTAGTAACTTTATCCACGCTCACCTTAAAGTGGTGAAGGGCCCTAAATACATCTCCAGACTAGACCCTCTAGAAGAAGTCCCCACTCAGCATTTTCAGCTGTGTAATGGGCATTTTCACCCATGAATCCCGCGCATACTTCAAATTTAACGTGCCCAGAGCTGACCCTGCTCCTGCTATAGCCTCTATATTTTACCCATCACTTTTCAGAAACTTTTAAGAATTTTGGGTCCCATTCACAAACTGAGTTAATTCAACATCTTCAAACATTTAAAGTCATGCCTATAAACTTACTAGATTTTCTTCTTAGTTTCTTCAATTGTCCGACCTAGAAACTTTTCAATGCTTAGTAACCCTTATAAATCAGATAAACTTACAAATACAGTGAATCTAAGTTCTCTTCGTCGGCCCAGTTCCATGTGTAAGCTTAGTAAGATTTCAACTCGAAATCTTAAGTCTAAAACTAACTCAAATATACATTTAAAATAAGAATTTTAAGGTTGTCACTCTTAATAAGCCAATTTTCTAATCATTGCAAGTGCATAAAGTGTGAAATATGAACATATTTCTTCTTAACCTCCATATATTAATCCCATCGTTCTTACCCCATTCACCCCTCCTGTACTTAATCTTAAAGAGTCTCTAAGTCAAAAGACACTAAACTGCTAAGGAAGCTTCCAACGTAATGAACTAAGGTTATTTTTTGTTACAGGTTTGTACAGACATAAGTCCTGCAGCTGCGGACTTGCAGAGCCATCCTTCTCGCTGTGCCAAATGTCATTTTGAGCCCCTTTTTATATTATGTCAGCTACTTCAAAACTCTCTCATCTGACCACTCTTAGAAATCTGCAAGTCCTACCTACCCAGTTTATCTTTGGTTTTATTTTATATTTCTTGCCTTTTAAGATATGTACAAATGTTTTTATTTTAATTCTAAAGATCTTTATAATAGTGCATGCTATCCAAATAAGTAAATATATTTTCTCTCAGACGGTAAAGGTTATGAACCTAATGGACTGTTGCATTCTTGCTTATTCCTAGGAGTCTACGGTTCTAACTGGTATTTGAATCAACATCCCATTGAGTTCCAGATATCTCCCATAGCTTTATCTGGTGGCCACAAATTGAGTCATTCTTCACAACTATAACAAGTAAATGTATAGAGTTTTCACTAGAGTAATACTTTTGTAGACTAATAGTTTAGTTTTTACTAGACTATAGTTTTGTATCTATCTTCTTATCTAAGCCTCATAATAAAACCTACAAAGTCAGAAGCCTCATTATCTCCAATTTACAGATGAGACCATAGAACACTAAATAATTCAACCGAAGCCACACAGCAAAAGGCGGAGCTGGCACTCAAACCCCAGTCTGTCTGACAGCAAAGCCCCCACGTCCGGTCAATAACCACATTCAGAGAAATGCACATGAAGACTATAACTGACCACTTACCACTTCTTGCCCGTCAGCGTTGCAACATTTTGTTTTGTTTTTTTAATTAGTACTATTGGCAAAGGGGTGAAAAATCAGTCACTGTCATGTCCTGCTGCTTGGGCTGTCAACTGACTCAGTCTTTCTGAAGTCCACCTTGGCATCACACAGTTCTCCTTCAAACAAGGAATTCCACCTGTTGGCATAGATCATAACAAAATTATTTTTCATCGTGAAAAAAATCAGTGATGAAGATACTCATTGGAAACGTCTTCGATGCCTGTCCCTGGGTTTTTAAATCAGTGACGGCACCTCCACACAGGCGATGATGGAGTATGGTGCTGGCCGGGCGCACTGGGTGCAGAAACAGGGACCCACTCATTTCAGCTCCAAAGGAAAAAGGGCCAGAAGGGAGGCATTTATGATAAATACATACGTGGGCCCAGAGCGGGAGAAAACAGGACTAGTGGAAGATTGAAGGCATGGGTTTGGATCGTCCTGCTGTGTATGGCTGCTTCTCCATGGATCTGCTCTACCCTCCTCTCTTCGACAACCAGCTTCCTCCATTCTAGTTGTTTCTGCTCCCTCACAACTCTAGCTCCTCTTCGTCTTGCTGTGGCCTTAATTCAAGGCCATGGACCCCTTACACCACCAGCTCCACTGAGAATGATCTCAATTGCCCAATTCCGTAACACAGGGTCATATGACCGACACGGCTCATTTTTGCACCCCATGGGCATGTCTGTGACTCAGATACCAGTCTTGGATCAGATACCAATCGGTTAGCTGAGTCAGGAGATGCAGCCGGTGAGGGACAACAAACTGTGAGACAGGCATTATACCCTTCAGTGGGGGGCTGGGTTGGCCAACAATGACCAGTATTTCTAATGTAGTGCCTAAGTAGAAATAATAAATTATGAACTAATGAACGTATTGTGATACCATGGGGTGCTGTAAAAGCGCATAGATACAGATGTGCAAAGGAAAAAAACCTGAAGCACATACGCCAATATATTCACAGTGGTTTCCCAAGCTGAGGAACCTAAAGTGGATTTCTGTGGGATTAGTTTGTTTATTTGCTTCTTTGTATTTACCAAGATTTCTAAAATGAGCTACTCGAAATACTATTTGTCAGCAAGTATAAAGTTAGCAAATATGAAATGAATAAATAAAACTAAATGGAAATAATGAGCTAACTGGTCATTCTGGGAGACAAAATTGATCCATGACCTCAAGAATTTACCAGACTCACGGAATGGAGCGATGTGAATAGGACAGCTTCAGGTAAGCACCGTGATACACATTTCTCTGGGCCTGGGACACCTTTTAGCCTCTTAACTGCCTGGGAAATTCCTAGTCAACTTGCCAGACCCAACTCAAATGTCACCTTCTTCCCCAGGCTGAATGAGTCACTTCCTCATTTATTTTCTAGGAGCACTTTAAAAACCCTATTTCTTCAAAAATAAGTCCAAGTTTTTTTGCATTGTAATACTTCTGAAATCGGGATAGGCCTTACAATCAGTATGAAAGAAACTGGCCAGATACCAGGTAGACGGAAAATCCAACGGAAAAATAACAACTGTCATTGCTTGCAGATGTGTGACTTGAATGAAATTCTCAGTAATGGTCAAAAAACTTTCAAAAAGCTTGTCTCCAACATCGATTTAGAGAAGGGACTAGTAATTCCAGTGATAAGCGTCTGCTGTTGTCTATTAAGTTTTTAAAAACATATGCACCTGATAAGATATTCTTAATGTCCCAAAAGGCTGTTGGCATTTGACGGTGCATCCCACAATCAAAGGTGTCTTCAATTACAGGAAGTGTGTGACCTCATACAACTCTATCGGAGCATTTACCTCATTGAATTACAATCAGCTATTTGCCTGTCCATCTTCTCAGACAGATCATTAACGCCTCACAGACAGAAAAGTGGGTAAATAAACTCAGTGTGAATCATTAACAAATGTAACACCCTTCCTGTTGGATGTTTAAGATTTGCTTCCTATGTATTTTATGTGGAAATTTTCCAGAAGGAAGGATTCCCTAGGACAAACGCTAGCACTTTTGACTGACTTGGTCTCTCGTCTTGAATGAGAAAAGGATAGAGCTTTGGATACCAGCACCTTGTGAAAGAGGCTGGGAAATCAGAGGCCTCCGATCAATGAGCCACATTCCGGGCAGCTTCTCAACATTCAAGAAGATCAAGTGTCAGGGTCCCTGAGGGGTAACTTTTCAGGGGATTGCAGCTATGCTGTGGCAGGCGTAATTCTAAAACGGCTACCCAAGATCCCCAATCCTTGGTCATTCAATCAAACACTAATTCCGGGTACTGTTTTGAAGGGTTCTTGACAATGTAATTAAGGGTACTAATCAGTTGACCTTAAGATAGAGATTACCTGGATAGTCACTTAAGCCCTTTAAAAGCAGAGAGTTTCTGCCCTGGCAGGTGTGGCTCCCTGGGTTGTACGTTGTCCCACAAACCAAAAGTTCCATAGTTCGATTCCCAGTCAGGGCACATGCCTGGGCTGTTAGCCAGGTTCCCGATTGAGGGTGTGCAAGAGGCAACTGATTAATGTTTTTCTCCTTAAAAATAAGTAAAATCTTTAAAAGCAGAGAGTTTTTCTCCAGCTGGTATCAGAACTGTGAATAAAAGAGACTCAAAACACTGGAAGAACTCAATGGGCCATTGCCTGTTTTAAAGATGGTGGGGGCACATGGAAAGGACCTTGAGGGGGTGAGAGCAACCCCTGCATGACAGCCAGCAAAGAAACAGGGACTTCAGTCTATAACAGCAAGGAACTTGATTCTGTCAATGACCTAAATGAGCTCAGAAGCAGCGTCTACCCCAGACCCTCAAGATAACAGCCCAATCCAGTAGCCACGTTGAGTTTCCCCTTGTAAGACGTGAGCAAAGAGTGCGGTTAAGCTTGCCTAGACTGCGGGAGAAAACTAATACATGTGTCCAAGGACATCTGGGTATATGGTGGGGCGGGGTGAGAGGGCTCACAGGTTAAGTGTGGTCAAATACCCTGCTGATAAAACTTTTGCATAAAAAAGAACTGTGACTAGCTGGGTGCCCTGCTCCTCTCAAATAGGACCAACTCCATCCACTCAGTGAGTCCCTTGAGCAGATGTAGCCAGGAATAAAGGGAGTACTCCATCTGCTCTATGAAATCTCCAATCTCATTTCTGTCTGTCCCTTGGCTAAACCCGGGCTAGACACAGAACAAAGCGGGCAACACACAGCACATTACTAACTACAATCCAGGGGGTCTCTGTTAAGCCCTGGTTTTCATCTTTAATGAACTTTAAGTGTTACCTACCACTGTGTAACTCCCCTTTGCTTCTTCACATGAAGAAAACCTACTTTGTCTCGTATTGCAACCATTGAGCTATCCTGGGTCTTTGTGAGCATAGTTCCTGCCAGCTGGTTTGTCTTTAGACGCCTCTTCAACCTCATCATTTTCCTGAAAGGAGCAAAAGTTTTTAAACTATCTATTCATAATTGCAGTCATGTGCCAACTGCTTACCACATTCAAGAATGGGCTAAATTCTCTCTATTGTCTCATTTAATCCTCACCATAGGAAGAAGATAGAATTATCCTCATTTTCTAAATGAGGAAACAGGAACAAAGAGGTTTGGTGTTTTGCTCAAGTCATAAGATGCAGAGTTAGGAGTCAGGCCTAGGGTTTTCTGATTCTGAAATCTCTGGCATCTCACTATTCAACACCCTATCCTAGTCTATAGTTAGCCTACCATCGAGAAGGTGTTCACTGACTTCTTGCACAGGCCAAAGTGCCTCTGAAAACCCTTCAACAAACATGTGTGAACACCTGTGTCTTGGTCTAAAGACCACTGATGACAGAGGCATGAAAGCTGTGGGAGGAAGCCAGGACGTCAGCCCGGAACGAGGATAAGGGATTGGTTTCCGCTCTGGGGTTAGAATAGGCCACAAGGCGCTAATGCAGACTCAAAGTCCCAGACAAAGGAGAAATGGACGGACCCATCAAGAGACACAGTTAGGAACCACGAGCCAGATCTAAGTGGGTAGAAAAGAGAGGCAGATGGGCAACAGAACACCAGATTCCTTCACGAGGCTGGGTCCTGAGCCGCACCTGCACCAGCCGGGCTCCCTCATGGCACGCATTTAAGCACCTGTGGAATGGCAATGCGTTACTAGCAACAATAGCCAACCTGTGCTTAGTACACCAATGACAGATTCAGAGCAGAAGCCGTGCGTAGGAATAAAAAGAAGCCTGTGGCTTCAGGATCCCCAGCAGGTCTCTTAAAGAATCTGATGGGCAGCTAAAACAGGTGGGATCAACCTGCCATCCTGGCTGCAGGGAGACATTTGCAGACTGGGCCCTCATTGTGGACAAAGCCTAGTATCTAGGGCAGAAGGCAGGTCAGACTGGGAGAAGCAGCAGGAAAGGAAAGCTGATGCCCATGTGAGGGTCTTAAATTCTGCATTAAAGAGATTCAATTCTCTTCTGTAGATGATAGGAAACTATTTAAGTCTTTAAAAGCAGGGGAGAGTTATAATTGGACACAACAAAGATTTAAGAAATGTTTGCTTTGCTCTAGGTACTAACAAGGCCATAAAGTTGAATTAAATATAGTCCCTGCCCTCTAGAATAGTACACAAGTGACTTTACAAGATGAAATAAAAAGTGTAATCTAAGATGTGCCATAGAAAAGGTTACAGAGATCCAAAGGGGATCCCATCTGCCTGATGGCAAAGATCCGGAAATATTCCACAGAGGGGGAGGCTTTCAAGGGGCCCTAAAGAATGAGTACTTTATGAACACAGAATTCCCTGAAGAGGTCAGATGAACAACCAACAAGCTTGTAAAAAGCTGTTCACCTTCCCTGACAATCAGAGAGATGCATATTAAAACCACAATGCAATGTCATTCATACCCTCAGATTGGAAAAATTTTGAAGTCTGACAAAACAAAAAGTTGACAGGAAGAATAATTAAGGGAATACCTACTGTGAGAATGGAAATCAGTACCATGACTTGGGAGAAGAATTTGGCACTAGGTAGTTAAAGATGCACTTGCCCTGGCTGGTGTGGCTCAGTGGATTGAGCTCTGGCCTGGGAACCAAAGGATCACCGGTTCCCTTCCCAGTCAGGGCACATGCCTGGGTCGTGGGCCAGGTCCCCAGTTGGGGGCACACGAGAGGCAACCACACATTGATCTTTCTCTCCCTTTCTTTCTCCCTCCTTTCCCCTCTCTCTAAAAAATAAATATATTTAAAAAATATATTTATAAAAGATGCACTTAACCTGTGACCTCAGCATTCCATTCCTAGGTATATGTACCTAGAGAAACTCCTACACGTGTGCAAACAGACATATCAAAATGTTTGTCGCAGAAATGCCTGTGACAGCAAAACCCAGAAATGATCTAAATGGGCTATCATCAGGAAAACAGATACATTTCACTGAGATTACACAGTGAATATTAAAGCAAAGAAATGAATGAAGTACGCCTACCAACATGGGTGACTCTCACAACTATAATACTGAGGGGGAGTGCAGAATACTTACCTTGATACCCATTCACAGACAGTTTAAACAAGTTTTTGCAAATCAATATTATACATGGCTTAGGGACCTATATCAATATCTCTTTATAAATATGTAGAGAGATAAAGCATAGATAAGCATGAAGGCCTGGGAGTGAGAACCACCGGACTCGGGAGGGTGGAATAAGGGCTGGGAAGGGGCTGCAATTGAGGAAGAATTCACAGGAACCTTTAAGTGTATGAGTAAAATTTACTTTATTTTTTTAAATGAAAGTGGAGTTGACACAACTTTATTTCTCAAGCTGAGTGGTAGATACATGGTTGTTCTTTGCACTCCCCTTTTACCTTCTGTATATCCTACATATTGGATTTTTTAAACGTTGAGTGGATACCGGTTCGGTAGGCAAACCTGAGGCCGGAAGTCATTTTAGAGAGAAGAGACTATCCTGGAGAGGGAGGCTGTGTCCGGGGAGCAGGTGTCATCATCTGCTGGGCACAGCAGAGGGTATTTTAGGGCATAAGAACAGCAACTGCATCCATATAACGTCCTGAGCTTCATAAATCACTTTCACGTTCACTAGCTCTTTTAATTATCAACTTGAGAGACCAATATTCTTGTTTTTGTTTTTTTTAAGATTTTATTTATTTGTTTTTAGAGAGAGGGGTAGGGAGAGAGGAAGAGAGGGACATCAACGCATGGTTGCCTCTTGCACACCCCGAACTGGGGACCTGGCCAGCAACCCAGGCATGTGCCCTGACTGGGAATCAAACCAGTGACCCTTCGGTTTGCACGCCAGCACTCAAACCACTGATCCACATCAGCCAGGGCATGTTTGTTTGTTTTTTAAATAGATAAGAAAACAGGTTCAGAAAAGTTACATGATATATTTATATTTTTGTTGGAAAATGTTTCCAAAGATAGACAGTAGATGGTAGCATTTAGCTCTGGAAGGCAGGATAATAGGTGATTTTTTTGTTGCTGTACTTTCTGATGTTTCTAAAACGAACATGTATTACTTATGAACTAAGAAAGTAACAAAGCAGCAGCGAGGGAAAGGGGATGGAGCAGGAGGAAATAAAGTAAGCAACTCCTCGAAGCCAGTCAATAAAGTTTCTGGATTCTGACTCTATGTTCTAAATGCACAAACGACAAACAGAAGAAAGTCAAGAAACAAGCTTACATATGAAAAAAAACATCCAACTCAGCAAATCACACAAACGCCATGAAAACAGTGTGCACAAACCCCGTCTCTGGCCCCGGCTGGTGCGGCTCGGTTGGTTGGAGCGTCGTCCTGCACACTGAAAGGTTAGGGGTTCAATACCCGGTGAGGGCTTCAAGGGTAGAAAAGTCTATTGTTTATGCGTCTACGTCCAGTTGGTATAAGCTGGAAAATAAATAAGTATAGCATAAAGCCTTTTTAAAAATCCTGTCTCTTAAATGAGCAAAACTTGATTTTGAGAATGAGGGGGTGGTAAAACTTGCAGTCCTTAGCCGCCAGCAGCATTGTAAGTTAGCACAATTGGCTCAGAAAAATGACTTAGCAGCAAGTAAACAGGAGCTATAAAAATGTTCACACCCTGTAGAAATAATCAAAATTGTGGGAAGATGTTTTTTCTGGGAGGAAAAGAAGAGGTATTTACAAGAGCCTTATTTTTTTTTCCTGCAAAGCTGTTTATTTTTTATTTATTTATTTTTAATAACACAAGAGCCTTATTAATGTAGCAAGGCGTCCTGCATTCGGACAGGTGGTCCAAGTTTGGCAGATTACAGAAGCCTGGGGCTGTAGTCTTCTGGACATTTATTTGTACTGTATAGGGGAGCGTTTGTTTCTTAGGACTCACATTTTGAGAACCACTGCACTGGATTAACCAAATTTGTTTTTTCTTGGTCAACTACCTAATATTCCTGTCAAAGAGCGAGCTTAGGGTATCAGCGAATTCCGTCCCCCTTGGGTTAAAGCCCGCAGACAGCATTCCACACGGAAGGGAACAAACTGGATTTCCAGGCTGATGTAATAATTTAGTCTGTGTGAACAGCTTCAGGCAACCACTTTTCTCTCTAGAGGGTTAAACACTGAGCGCCCTCTGTGACCCCTCCAATCCCCTGCATCGGCCCTTACCTGTCCACTCTAACTGCTCGAGTATCAGGGACCCCCAGCCCAGGATCCTGTAAAGCTCCTGGGAGCATAGGCTACATGCCTCCATCGTTTCCGAATTCGTGGTGGCTTGAAGGACATGAGGTAGGTCCTCCAGTCCTGCAGCATTTCAGAGACCACGACAAATTCCAGAGCGGGTCTGGGCCATGTTGATGAGGAGACCTGCAGCCAAAATCTGGCTCTTCGGGGAAACATGTGACCCACAATGAGTTGTTTGGCCTTTACAGGCCTTAGGTTTTCAACGGATGAAAAAATAAGTCCCTCATCGTGAGAGAGAACGAGACATCTAGAGAAATGTTATCCAGAGTTCCTTGGGAAAAAAAGACTTCAGCAACAGTGCTGTAACATCAAGCGTCACAGTGTAACAGGAAAGCGCTCGCGGCGCCCACGTAGGTATTCGACCCTGAAGAAGGTGGATGTGTGGCCCGAGCGAAGTGTTAGAGACAGGCCTCAAACAGCTCACCTTTTCAGTGATGTTCACATTCTTTTCAACACGCTGCCCTCCCTCAACGCATTTCAATTAAATACAGGAATGTACCAGTGGGTCATATGAATGACCCGCACAGGATCAGAGAGTTGCATTAACTTAAAAGGAAAAGGCAATGACCCAGCAAATTGGAAAAACAGGAGCTGTTTCCCACAGCTGAATGAATGCCAGGAAACATCCCTGCAATATTATTTACCGGTCTCAGTAGTTTTGTTTCCACAGCCTCACTACAGTCCTCTTCCAGGTCCCTCTTGCTTCTTCGTCGCCGGATATTTCCTGTGCCTGAGATGGCAGCAAACCACCAGGGGCAGGGCCTTGGACACTGCTGTACCAGAAAAGCTTCTGAAATTGTTTCAGCTTCTTAGTCACAAGACTGCAAATGTCCTCTGAGGTAATTCTGCCCTGCTACGGCAGTGACACATCTGGTGCCTGATGCCTGCATAGCACTTGGCTGGGAGAGAATTCTCCGTTTTATTAAATCCGTGTGCTCACACCCCAAATGTTCTAATGCCAGCCTAATTTCTTGCAAGTCCTGGGCTGCACTAATTAGCGCAGGAGTGCACTAATAAATTCCTTATTGAGTAATAAGTCTGATATAAGCAACCAACTTTGTATGGAGTATCTTTTAAGGAACAGACTCTGTACTGAGGGCTTTATATAAGATCTCAGATAGTAACCGTCATAGTGATCATCGGACCGGTTGGTTACTGAGCATCTGCGTTGTGCCCAGCACCACGACAGGCGGCTTACACGAGATCTCTAGGTGACCTTTAGCTGGCTTCTCTTTCAGTAACCAGGCATCAATCATGAAACTCCCATTTCCCTTGCTGAGAGTCTGTCGAAAACACTGGAGGGATGCCTTTTGTGTTCAAAACATTCTTTGGATCCTACGGTTTCATCCTCACCATAAAATACGGGGAAAAACAGAGTGAAGAGATCGGGGCCCCCGGGGAGCCGCCCAGGCCCAGGTTCGGGTTTTCTCTAAGTGGGATGCTTGGAGTCAGCAGCAATGGAAATTTGGGAGGGAGCAGGAGAACCACTGAAGATTACTTCCTAAATCAGATGAGTGTTTTGATGGCATAAAAGGTGTGCTTTCTGATGGAAGCTCCTGTCACACTTACTACAGTGAAAAGGTTTTTCTCCTGTATGTGTTCTATGGTGTGTCAGGAAATGCGAACGCTGGTGGAAGGTTTTGCCACACTCGGGACACCGATGGGGTCTGTCTCCCACGTGGATGCACCGATGCGTCAGGAAGTGGGAGCTCTGATTGAAGCTCTTCCCACACTCGCCACATCTGTAGGGTCTTTCTCCCGTGTGGATCCGCTGGTGCTTGAGGAGGGCAGAGCTGTCAGCGAAGCCTTTTCCACAGTTGTCACACTTAAAGGGCCTCTCGCCTGTGTGCATTCTCTCGTGCGTGACCAGGTGTGAGCTCTGACTGAAACTTTTGTGGCAGGAAGGACAACTGAAAGGCCTTTCTCTGGAGTGAGTACTCATGTGAGCTACAAAATGAGAACTATCTCTAAAGCCCTTCCCGCACTCTGGGCATGTAAAGGGCCGCTCCCCTGTGTGTGTTCGCCGGTGCTTTATCAAATCTGAGCTTTGGCTAAAACTCTCCCCGCAGCTGTCGCACCTGTAAGGCTTCACTCCCGTGTGTGTCCTCTGGTGGGTGATGAAATTTGAGCTTCGACTGAAGCTTTTATGACATCTGAGGCACGTGTAGGGCTTCTCTCCCGTGTGGGTTCTTTGGTGCATTATGAGGTGTGGCTTCCGTCCAAAAGTCTTCCCACACTCGGGGCACTCATACGGTCTCTCCCCGGTGTGGGTTCTCTGGTGTTTGATGAGCGTGGAGCTGTCTCTGAATTTCTTCTCACAGCCATTGCATTGGTAGGGTCTCTCTCCTGTGTGGGTTCTGTGATGGGTGACAAGGTCTGAACTCTGTTTGAAGCCTTTCCCGCACTCAATGCACTTATAAGGCCTCTCACCGGTGTGGGTTCTTAAGTGTTTTATGAGATAGGAACTCTGGTTGAAGCTTTTCCCACATTCGGCGCACACAGGCTTCATTCCTACATATCCGTCCAGGAGCTGGTTCAGACCTCTGTCCTGTGAGAAGGGCTCCCGATGGCCCTGTCCTGGGTGGCTGCCACGCTCTTCCAATTCAAGGTCCCTCTCCCAGGCTCCTCTCCAGCTGGGAGTATGAGCAATATTTTTATTGGCCCTTTCTGCGAACGTTCCACATTGTTCTGCTGTTTCAGAAATGTCCTCATGGAGCTTTTCTACCTGATTCTCAAAGTCTGAGAAATGAACAGAAGTTGACAGAGAATAAAGTTATCAGGGACGAACATCAGAAAACAGCAAGAAGGATTAAAATTAGTGTTTTTGCAACAGACTACACTTAATTTGACTACTTTGGTTTTCACTTTGTGAAAAGTTTATTGAAGGTCATTAGGCTTACAGGAAACATGAAGGGAAGTTTACATTCTTCAGGAGTAAGCCACATATTGTCAAAATCGGGCGAGAGATATTATAAGAGATATAGTCAAAACAAAAGTGAAATGCTTCCTTAAAAAGAGACTGTAGCTGGTCAATTACCGACTGCCCAGAACTCAAATTTAAACTTCTGATAGGAAGACAAAAGTCTAGGGCAGCACTCCCAATTCTTCTCCCACCAGGTGACACTCACATCTCACCTGGGTGACCTTCCCCTAGGATCTTCCTTGCCTCAGAAGTTTGGAGTGGTAGAACCCACGGCTCTTCTTTGTGTTCCAGCTGGGAGATGACACTTGGTCTAGAGATCCTGTATGGGAGATGAACACGGGATGTTAATCTGAGCCGCTCACACTAGTTCTGGCCAAAATTGAAGACCTCCTCCTTCCCTAGACAGAAGAGAACATCCAGAGAAACTCTTATATTTGTTTGGTCTCATTAAAAGAGCAGCCATGATAAAGTGATAAAAGAGGGTGATCTCCCCAAGAGGCTACAAAAAAGCCCTTTACTTCTTATCAACAAACAAACAAACAAACACCTGATTTGTCATTGAAAGTATAGAGTAAGTACAGTAACTCATCTCTGATGACACAAGGCTCAACCCACGGGAGAGATAACTTCATCAGACACCAAGTCACCATGACCCTAAGGAAGTTAATTATAATATTGGACTTTAAAATTTCCCCAGAAGGGCAGCAATAGATACAGCTATGACAGCGATTTTCAACTGCTGTGCCGCAAGAATTTTTATAACATGCAAATACCTGACTATTTAGTCAGGGGCACTGACCTACTGACCTCTTTTCCCTTAGATGTCAAGTAAAAATATGACAACAGCCAACACAACACTAGCTGTTTGGTGTGAATGAATTAAAATTATACCTATATTTTTTCAGATCGTCAAAAAATATACTTTTTGGTGGGCTGCAGAATTTTAGTAGTTAGTTTACATGTGCCGTGAGATGAAAAAGATTGAAAATCACTGAGCTATGAGAAAAAAGGTAGACAATTGTCAGGGGAAAAAAAATGAACATAGGACACGAATAGGCAATTCACACACACACAAAAGTAGCCTATAAATATACGGAAAACCTTTAATCATACTACTAACCAAAGAAATTAAAATTAGAACAATGATACACGTAGGCAATATAGCACAGAGGTAAAGAGTGCAGACTCAAGACTCACACTGCCTGCGTTTGGATCCTAACCCTGCCTCTTACCAGCTGTGTGACCTCAGCAAAGTTACTTAAACTCTATGTGTCTGTGTCTTTATCTATAAAATAGGGATAATGATAAGACCTATCTCACAGAGTTATAAGGATTAAGTGGTAAGTGCTCAATAAATGTTAGCTATCATCATTAATTAACCTAGACTTATATTAGAGTATGCACTATGATGGCAGAAATGGACACTTTCATATAATGCTTGTGGGAATAAATAAATTGATCTAATCTTTTTACAAGGCACTTGGAGAAAATATCAAATACCTTAGAAATGTACCTATTTTTTGACCTAGCATTTCTCATTCTGGGAATTCTAAGAAAGTGAAAACAAAAAGTTGTGTCATAGATAATACATACATCAAAGGGTATGGGGAAATATTAACAAGACAATGAAGATCAAAGACATCTGCAAACCATAAAGTGCCATGAGAAAGAAAGTCCTCTTTTTGCTGCCAGGGAGGCCATAGCTATTCTCACAGGGATCTGGAGCTCTCAGCCACCAGCATCCCCGGAGACCACTGAGACCTGGGCCTTCTTAAAATATATGTATTAAATCTAAAGGAGAGCAACACCCTTACCCTTTGAGAGCCCATTCTTCTAACTGTGCCAGGTGGTGTCCCTGAAGAGGATTCTCTAAGCAGTGCCCACTCTTCCCTGAAGTCGCCAGCCACATCATTAAGTGTCATTAGGTGCTAAAGCGAGAGACCTCGGTAAGTATCAGTAGCTCTCTGGATGTCCCCCCAACACACACAAAAGACACCCGCCAAGGATACCAGTGTGCTCCGACAAAGCCTGCCCCCCCCAACTCTAGTAGCTCTCAGAGAGATTCTGTCAACCACAGGTTTGCTTTTCTCATTCTCTTTTTACATAATCTCTCCCTTGGGCAACTTTCCTATTACTAGAGAGGCTTGCGCCTCTCAAACACACGAATAGAACCCTGCCTTTGGACACACTAACTTTTTGAGGAACACATTGTCCACAATAAACAAAGGAGAGGGTGTCCAGGTATAACTCGACTTCTGGAAAGGTTTAGATTCTCTCCAACTACATTTTCCTCAGCAATGAGCAAGTGCGGACCTAATTCTACTCATATTAGTTATGAGAACAGTTGACTTTTCCAGGCTTGTAGATTTGGTGTCAAACTCAAGGGACAGACCAAGCAAAACCCCAAAGAGAAATGCCCTGGGTACCATTCTATTTCAAGGTATTTTTTAATGATTATTTTTTAATTTGTTGATTGAGAGAGAGAGAGAGAGAAACATTGATTTGTTGTTCCACTTATTTATGTATTCATTGGCTGCTTCTTGTATGTGCCCTAAATCGGGGAGGGGGGGGAATGGAACCTTATTGGGAGGATGCTCTAACCAGCTGAGTCACCTGGCCAGGGCCCTATTTCAAGGTTTAAAGGTGTGAAAAATGAGATGTAAAAGGACATGGATTTTAAAAATAACAATAAAAAGATAGATAAGCTGTAAAATTAAGTAAACCTCAATGGGGATAATATATGATTATCTAATCACTATGCTGTACATCTGAAATGAATAAAAATACAAAAAGAAAAAGAAATTCAATGGGGATAAGCACAAAACAAACCCTAGGGGCTGAAGATGATCATTACTACATTAATAAAATTGACAGCAGTATCAAGAAAAAGTTCTTTTGGGGGAGATGACCAGATTACTGGATGGCTCAGTAATTTATTCATTAAGTAATATATTGTAAGGCAGCAGGAGTTCCCAAGAAATAGAAGATAGACCCCCTCTCCCTTTAAAGAGTTTCCAGCAGAAGCAAACACAAAGCCTGCTACAAAGAATTTTTGGCGTTCCAGCGCAGGATGGACCAGATGGGGGCGAGGAAGTTTGACTCTTCCACACCTTTGCCTTCCCGATCAGAGCACCTAGAACTTCTAGAACACACACACGAACACTTCTCAGGGAAACATCCACTTACAGCCACTAAAACCCGTCGCAATACATGTCATCTGCCTGGCTTAAAACCTGCACGAACAAAAACACCATCACTAAGATGGAAACACTGGGCTGAGCTTTGAGCATGAATTTTATTTCTACGTCCATTACAAGACACAGCAGCAGGGCCCACCTGCAGGGCACAGCGGGAGTGAGGGGACCGAGTTCCCAGCGACGGTCACTGAAACCCTGTCTCCCACGCTGTCTCCAGCGCCCCCTGGAGAGGAGACCGCAAAGGCCCTAGAGCGCCTGGCGCTGGGCCTAAGTGCCACTGTGAGAAGCACCGGTTTGTCACTGGATTTACTAATAGGAACATGACCGCCCCGGTCGGCCGCCACCCATTCTCCCCCCTCGCCGCGCTGCAGGCCCTAATCGGGGTGTGGCGGTCAGAGGGTCACAGAGCTCAACTGCGACCCCGGAGACCACCACCAAGGAGCAAGGGAAAGGAGACGAGGGTCGCTATCCCGACGACAGCACAGAAAACCGCAGCTACCTCCGCCCACTCCTCAGCAGACCCGCGGGCTCCGCAAGGCGAGCGCGAGTACCGGGCAGAGACAGCGTCGGGGCTGCAAGGCGAGCCCCCTCCAGCTCCTCAGCAGCGCCCCGGCTGTCTCCCTCCCCGCACCCACTCGCCGCCCCAGGGCCCAGGAGGGGATGGAGCAGGGAGGAGAGTCTTCCACCGCCGAGCCGCTCCCGGCCCACCACACGAGCCGGTCCCCCCCTACTCAAATCCTAGCGGGATTCGTGACAGGACTGTGTACACACAGTTGGGGCTCTGAGCTCCAGGGCCAGCCGCCGGAAAACACCGCCCACGTCCTCCTGCCATTAGCTCTCAGCTTCCGCGACGAGAAATCTTCCCCATCCACAGGCTGAGCGAGCTTTCAATCACCGCACGGCCTTCTGGGAAACGTAGTCCCGAGCAAGCCCTCAAAAGATTCAGGGTCCCGGGACGCCCAGTTGCAATTGGTGACAAATGCTAAACCCAATTTCCCAGCTACCCGATTGCGGGAACCGCCTCTCCGGAGCAGAGAGTGGAATCAAAGACTGTACTCCCGGAGATGAATCTACACATGCGAACCTCCTAGCCTTTCCCGACAACCGCGGAGCAGCAGGGTACCAAAGGCGGCGTCTCCGGCTCTGGCACCCAGCCCCTTCCGGCGCGCGGAGCAACTCGCCGCTCTGACGGTGCAGAGCATCCTCCTACCGCCGCTTCCCCGCCCCACCTCCGGCGGCCGGAACGTGAAGAACGTCTTCCACTGCCGACTTCAAAGCCAAGTCAGACTGCGTATAAGAAACCCCAAGCAGAAACCGTTAGTGGAAGAGAGATGTTCTACTTCTTGTCATTAGTATCACAATTCCCAGGCTATCCCCTTTCCATTTGTTAATACACCTGTTGGTAGCCAGAGGAGGCAGGCGAAGGAGTCAAGAGTTCTAGTAGGAACCGTGTCCTTGCGGGTGCCCCAAAGTTCCTGTTCTTCAACTCTCTGATCTATCCAGTGTTTCATTCCCCAAGCTGGGGCTTCCCTGCCATCCACATCTGCAACGCTCAGGCTGGCCGAAGCGGTCCCCACACTGCCTAGCTAAAGGGGCCTGTCCAGCCAGCACAGTTCCCAGACCAGCTCCATCCGCCTTTCTCTTTGCTCCCCGTTGTCCTGGTTCCACCACCTGACTGGCCTGGGGAGTGGCGAGGAGACTGGAAAGACCCAGGAGGGACACAAACGTTCGGGCCTCTCTGCGCTGGGCTACCCCACCTAGAGGAGATTCTTCCCCTTCTCCTGTTCTTCCTTGAGGCCTGCCCCATATCCTTACAGATGCATAGGAACTTTCACATCGCTAGGGAAATTTCTTATCTTCACAAATGTTTTAGGTCATCTGAGAACTTATTGCTAGAAATGAATGAAAATAGTGTTCGACCTTCAGGAATTCCCCAACAGCTCACTGGCTCCTTAAGTTTTAAAGCCTTGAGAAGACTCTAAGGTGGCAAAACAAGCAAAGAAACAAACAACAACAACACCCAGAAAGACCGCAGTGTATGCACTCTACCTTGTTTTATTGGAAATTTGGCAATGTAAATAAATTTATTATATTTTCTAAGCACAAGAAGTAATTCTATCTTTTCTTTCTTTTTAAAAGAAAGGGTTTATTAGGTCATTGCTAGGATACGGAAGGAGAAGAGGAGGGGGAGGAGGAGGGAAGGTGAGAGAGAAAGAGGAAGGAAGGAAGGAAGGAAGGAAGGAAGGAAGGCAGGCAGGCATATTGGGGTATGGAGTCAAAAATTACCAGTATCATGATTCAGTTGGAAAAAGAACATGTACCAATTCTAGCTTTTCCTGATGATTCATAATTATGAACTGTCAGTCCTGTCCTAACCCTTTTAAGTAAATTCAGTTTAACTTTAAAAATAAACTGTTTGCTGAATGAATCCAGACCATCAGCTATTAACTCATGCCTTGAATATGGGCAATGCTTAAAGATAATGTTTTAGGCCCTGGCCAGGTGGCTCAGTTGGTTAGAGCATCATCCCCAATATGCCAACATAGTGGTTGGATACCCCCAGTCAGGGCACAAACAAGAATCAACCAGTGAAGGCATAAACGGGTGGGACAACAAATCCATGTCTCTGTCTCTCTCTCTCCCTCCCTCCTTTCCTTTCCCTCTCTCTTCCTCTCTGGGAGTCCTTGGGACTTTGACAGTCCTTGGGAACTGTCAAAGGATTCTGCATTAGCTGATGCTGTGGGAGTGGAATTTTTCCTGCAAGGCACTTAACAGGCCAATGTCTAAAGGTCTAAAGGAACGGACTACAGCGTCAGAATGATTTGAACGTGCAGAGAATGACATCTTGTGGTGGATAGGAGCAATTGCAGAAAGAGCCACAGTTCAGAGCTTAAGAGGAACGCTTTGGGCTTTTCTCCCCAGGTGTGAAGGTCCACAGGGCAGCTTTGGGTGTTACATAAACCCCAGGGTCCTGGTCAGTCCAGGAGAACTGACAGCTCCAAAAAGGTTATTAGCTAATTCAGTAGTTAGAAGCTAGAGCTACTTTTAGTTTCCTTTATTTTGGAAAAAACGTTAAAGGCATCCTGATGTTGTGGTACAATTCACATTAGCTACACTCATGTGCATAGAAAAAAGAATGCAAGAAAACCCACCACAACAGTAAGAGAGATTATATTTGGGTACTGAAGTTTTACATAGATTTTTGTTATCTTTTAAAGTTTTCTGTATTTTCCATAATTTTGACTATAGCATATGTGTATATTATTACCTTGCTTTTTTTGTTTTGTGTGCAGATTTTTATGCGGACATAGATTTTTGATTCCTCTGGGTACATGCCAAGGAGTATGACTGCTGGATCGTATGGTAGGAGTATGTCTACATTTTTAAGAAACCACCAAACTGTCTTGTAAAAGAGCCTGTAGTATTTTGCATTCCCACCAGCAATGGCTGGGACTTCCTGTTGCTCCATACCTTCATTAGTGCTTTTTTTCTAACACCAAACGTTTTCAGATGGCCCTGGATGGTGTGGCTCAGTGGATTGAGTGCTGGCCTCCGGAACCAAAGGGTCTCAGGTTCAATTCCCAGTCAGGGCGCATGCCTGGGTTGCAGGCCTGGACCCCAGTAGGGGGCTCACGACATGCAACTACATATTGATGTTTCTCTCCCTCTCTTTTCCCGCCCTTCCCCTCTCTAAATATAAATAAATAAAATCTTTTAAAATGTTTTCAGATGAAATATCACAAAATTCTTCAACTCCATTATTATTATATTTTAGAAAAATAAATGCATGCACATGGGAAAACATTAAAAACTTTAGGAAACTATAAAATTAAAAGTAAAAAAAGTCCCCATCCTGGTTTTCAGTCCCTCTTTGTATAGCTAATCACCATTCACACTTTCTTGTGTATGCAACAAGAAAAGTTTATTAGGTGTCTCTTAGCATATATGTTAAATGTTTCTTCCCTTTACATTTTTTCACAAAATGCATGATACTGTCAGGATGGGTGGGGTAGGACAAAAATGGCAGCCGAACTACAACCCGGAAGAGACGGCTAACGTCAAACCAGGGAACCACCAATGATGGATGGTAGCTTTGTTCCAGGAGACCAATCCCTAGCCCCCACGTAGAGAGCCAACCAGAATTTGGTGCATAAAACCCCGCCATATTCCCTGCTTTGGCACGATTTCCCTAGGGCCACTCGCCACTCTGTGGACTGGGGAACCTCGCCCAGGTGCACAAACCCCAATAAAGCTCTGTGATGCCTAATTTTGTGGCTGATTGCCATTTCTTCCTCAGCGGAGCCTAAGAAAACCTTTCAGATACTATATGTACATTGTTTTGGACCTTGCTTTTTTCACCCATCTGGAGATTTTTCTCTATTAGCATATAGACATCAACCTCATTTTTAAAAAAGCTAACAGGATTCCAAGGGTAGATGTTCCAAACACTTTCTATATTTGCTTTGATTTGCATTTTAAAAATCATTACTGTGGTTGAGCTTCTCTCCTTCTTTCTCTCTGTCTCTCTCTCTGTGACCTACTCCTTCTTATCCTTCAGCCATTTTTCTATTGAGTTTTTGGTCTTTTTTTTTTTTTGCTCACTGGGATAAACCCATAGTAAATTAGAAATTGGCCCCTGGTTTGTAACATGTATTACAAATATTTCCCCCATTTTGTCATTTCTTTCTTTCTTTTTTCTTTTTCTTTTTTTTTTACCTCACTTAGGGTCTATTCTGGTATGCAGACATTTTTAATTTTGTGTCTTCAAATTTATCTTTATTTTTCTTGCTGACTTCTGAGTTCATTGGTTTTATAATTAAAAAAAATTCAAGTTGGTCGTGAGAAAGAGGGAGAAAGAGAGAGAGAGAAAGAGAGAGAGAGAGAGATCAAATGCACAGCAGTAAAAGCCCATTAGGGGAAAGTCCATGGCACCAAACCACCCCCAGGGGACTGTCTCTACCTCCCTGGCCATAGATCTCAGGAAACTTCATAGTGAGTGGCTTCAGTGTGTAAAGGAATAGCTTAGGAGCAGCACCCTGGTTTGACAACTCAGTTAGGGAACTTATCTTGAAGCCTCGTTTGCACGCCACCTGTATTGCAAACTTTTACTGAAGCTTACAAGATTTTATTTTCTCTTTCCAGTGGTCAACTAACTAATCTAGTGATAATTTTCTTCCTGTGAACTAAGCAGCCTAAAGATTGTGTATGATCATGTGTATGCATGTATTTAAATTTCTTCCTTCTCTTTTTTTCCTTTGCTATCTTTATAATTTCTTTTAATTTGTGATAGCTTGGCAGACATTGAAATTTCTAGTGCTAGATCCCCTCTAAAACACACACTGTCTCAAGCCACCCCTGTGCCGCTGGGGCCTCACACTGGGGCCGCCTCCTGAGGCATTCTGTCCAGCCCGGAGCACCCTTGGTCTTCCCAGAAATACCCTTGTATAGAACAGTCCCGAATAGAGCGTGGGAACTGTCTAGAGGCTATAAATCCACTCTCCTCCTTCTTCTTGGCACGAAGGGGCTAGAGAAGCCCAGGCTAGCCCAGGACCTCTGAGAAAGAGAAAAGCTAGTGTCTCTTGGGGAGCAACACGAGGTCCAAAGGGCCTCCCTCTGTGACACTAAATAAGTACAAACCATTCATTTAAAAAAAAAAAAAAAGGAAAAGGAAAAGGTACTGGCCTTGAGGAGTAAAAAAAATTATCCTAAAAAAGAAAGTTCTGTTTTAGCTTCGTTTTACTCGGGGTGGGCATATGATTGAGGCTCAGGCCACCAAAGTCTGCCTCCCTGGTTTGGAACCCCAAGAGGAAGGCAGGCAAGCAGGCATCGCTGGAGCAGTACCAAGGTCCGGGTGGGCAGCCTGGGCTGTTTCTGCTCAGAGATTTCTGCTGTGGTTCTTGGGGCCTTATTCTGTTTCTTGGTTCCCAACTTCTCCAGCCTGATCCTTCAGCTCCCATGTACTCTGTGAGTTCCCTGATATTCTTAAAGGAAGTCCCGTTTTACTTAAGTTAGCCAGGGTAGTTCTCTGGAGCTTTTAACCATGATGCTCACTGGTAGAACAGAGCCACTGCCACCCCTCTGGTTTGGAGAAAAGAATCAACCACAGGAGCAAATGGCGCTGTGCTTCTAGGCTTGGCCGCTGACCTAGGCTGATCTTAGGGCACTGGCTTAGGGACCAGGTTATGGCAGGAATTGGTTTTAAGTGTGACTTACTGTCTATCTAAACCTGGGACAGTTGACACTGTCCAGGACCAACTTCCTTGAGAATCAGGCACAGGGCAGAGATGGCTGATACCCCAGGATTTTCCTGTGACAAGATAGTGACAGTTTCTTGTGGACCAGGGTTGGCTTGGGATGGATAGAAGCAGAGGTAAATGCACTCTTAGGCGGCTGGAAAGTTTCAGCTGTATCACCACCCCAAACCCAACCAAATATCTTTTCGCTTTTCTGTAAATTTACATCCCTATTGAGGATGAGAATGTGGAGAAACAAATCTTTGTTAATACATGATCATCCCCCAGAATTATCACACTCAAACATTTTGGATATCTTGCACTTCTGAAATGCTGACTTCTGGAGAGGTGATGGCGGGGAATTCTGCATTCAGGCGGCCAGCGTGGACTTCTCAGGCTAGCCTGGAGGTGGCGCTGTTTGCATGTGGTCCCTTTGGGCTAATCAATTAAGACACTACCAGGGACGAAGGAACAACAGCAGAACCTCACTTTGCATCTTTAAACTTGGATTGGTTAAAGGGGTTATAATTAGTGAAAAATGAGTGAAACTCAAATAATGTCTGGAGTGGTGCAGAAAACTTTCTAAGAATAGCACAAAACTCAGAAGCTATAAAAAGACAAGATTGACAAAATTGACGTCATAAAAATGTCAAAGTTCTATGTTTAAACAAAACAACAAAAAGCAAACAAAAAAACTGAGAAAAATCGTAGCAATTTCTGTGACAAACAAAGGAATCATTTTCTTAGCACACAAAAAGCTCTTACGGGTAAATTCGATATAAAAAATGGGAAGAAGATATAAACAGGCGGTGCATAGAAAAAAAGATTTAAATCACCAATAAACAAAATATTTCTCAAACATCCATGAAATGAAAATTAAATCTGCATGAAGTGAAACTTAAATGAAAATTAAAACAACACATGTAGTCATTTGTGTGTGCGTCCAAATATTGCTCTGTACAAACATACAGGATTGTTCTACCCCCGATCTTTTAAGAGTGTCTTTCTCTCCGCTCTTATATTTTCCCCCTTGGATTTCCAGGCAGTTACTTACGTGTTATCCAGCGTCGGGGAAGCCTCTTCTTCAAGAAAACCAAGCATGGGAACACCACGATAGAGGCCCACCTTCCACACTCGCCTTTCAGTGCTGAGCTTGACAACAGGGAGAGACGAAAAGTGTGCTGAGGCCGGAGTCTCCGCCTGGGGAGCTGCTGATGGAGACAGACGAAAGAATGGGAGTTCCTGGCAGAAGAGGCAAGACAGGTCTTTCCTTCAGGCACAGGAATACCGCGTGTAAAAACAAAGCTGTGTGCAAAGGCCAGGTGCACCTGCACGTAGAAGGAGGGGTGCTGGGCTGAGGCGAAAGGGGGCTTTTACTATGCAGATGGCTTTCCTCCTCCGGGGCTGCTTTTGGTCGTCTGAGGGGCCTAACAATAGCTGAAAAGGACCTTATAGTCCCTCCACCTAACTTTCACTTTTTTATAGACAAATATACAAAAACCTTAAAGAAATGTAATGACTGACCTGTTCCAGGTCACAGCTCTGGCCGACACTGGGGTCCTGATGGCCAGTCCTCAGCTTTTCTGCTCTGGCTCTCGGACTCTGCCCAGGCTATCAACCCTAAACTCCGCTCTCAGGCCCGCAACCCGGGTGGTCTGAATGGATGGACTACAACTCCCACAATGCCTTCAGTCCAGCCTCTTTCCCGCCGCGGGCTGGGAGCTGTATTCGCCAATAGAAAAGCAGAGCTCCAGGGGCCGTTCTCGGCAGCCAATGAGAGCGGTTGGGGGCGGGCCTCTACCGTCCATTGTTCTCGATGCCCCTCGGGCCAGAGCAGTCTGGACTCCGGAGGGGCAGGTCCCTGGCCGGGGTGCTTTTGCACGCGAAGCCGCCGCCGGAACAGTATCTGGCCTCCGGAGAGGTGAGCCTGGAGACACAGGCCTGGAGCCTCGCGGCCCACGGGAGTAGCGCGAGGCGTGGGAATAACGGGCCTGGAGCCGCTGCTGGAAGCCCGCTGGGGGAGGGGCGTCGGGGGCGCTGTCTGTGGCCCGGGGACCTCCGGGTTTACGCGCTGGTTCGCTCGGCGAACGCACCCAGGCGTTTCTCCCAGCGATGAGTTCCTAGCACATCCGACCGGAGGCACAGGGTTTGGACGGAAGCACACTGGACGACACCCGGCACAGCTCCCCATTTTACCCGTGGGGAAACTGAGCTTAGAGGGGGAGTGTCTTGCCCCGGGTCACTCAGAGAATTAGTTGCGTGCTAGGAAGAGTTTACCCGGGTTCCTGAGTGAGAGTTGTCGTCCCCATGTTTCTTCTAGGCGCCGTACAGACACACTGGGAACTTCGGTTTTCCCACTAGTATTTCTGTTTTGTTCTTTAAGTAAAGTTTTTCCTTTTGTCCCTTTCTTCCTTTCTTGTGGAGGGGGGACTGCTATCTGAATCTTTATGATACAGTAATGATTTTTAAAAATAAATTTTCATTGCTTTTATAGCATTTATAGTCTTTAAATAATTTGTAATTTCACTGCTCTCAACATGTAGTAGAATTTCCGTCCAGACCCCCTTTTTTCTTTCTCTCACGTATGTTCATTTTTAAAGGGAATTGGAGTCATAGTGTATCTATGGTTTTAAGGTCTTGCTGGTTTTGTTTTTATCCCTAATTTTCCTATTATGATGATTATCTTAAATCTTTAAGGATTAATGATCTTTGCCATCATGATTTTAAAATAGTTCAAAACATGTAGAGCACACAAATCTTAAATTTCATACATACGCTCTTGTGCAACTACTGCCAAACTAAGATACAGAACTGAGCCCCTTCTTGGTCATATGTAGCCATTTTCATATCAACATAGTTTTTAATACATTTTACTGTATGGGTGGATGTGCCATAATTTATTAACCATTCCCCTGCTGCTGGATTTGTAATGTATCGATTTTTTTTTTTCAATTAGAAAGAATCCTGTGTTAGGACGTCCTTGCAAATAAATTTCTCATTGCAAAGATGGTTATTTTAAAAGATAGATTCCTGAGTGGCCAAGGCTGAGTTGAAGAGTATGAACACTTTAAAACTGCATGCTTTGAAATATGATAATAACTCAGTTGAGATGTTACCTTGTTTCTAATGAGGCTCAAAGTCTCCTGACATCTGATCCATTGCTAATCCTTACTTAAGGTGTCCTCGTAAAATAGGAAGGATGGACGTTAGTACCTCTACTTAGTGGAGGTTGGAGAGGTTGAGTATGTCAGGTCAAGGTCACTGACTTAGGGCGGGAAAACTCAGTCCTGGATTCCTGCAAGGGCTTTGAATTTCTTGGACTCATGCTTCGGTCTTTTGGAAAGGAAAATGCGGTATATGTTGTGTTTATGATTCTTCTTAACTTCTCTTGCTATAGAGATAGGTTTTCAGGAATAAGCTATCTTTCCTTTAAGAGGGACAGGAAACGTGTGTTGCCTTGTGGATGTGCGAATCACTTGGTGGTCCGACCCGGGCGGGCTGGTGTCGAGTTAGATCATTTTAGGGCACTACACTTGCTGATTCTTGTTCTCTTTCTCATTTCTCCGCCAGGCTGCTTGTGGACATTTGAGGAGGGAGGTGTCTTCTCAGAGAGCGTGGCTGGAGAAGACTGAAGTTAAAGGCTAGAAGCCTGAGTGATTGCCCCAAGAAAGTGGGTGATGGCTGCGGAGGGGCCTAGAGTAGCCACTCCCCTGAGCCCTGTGGTCGAGGTACCTCAAGAGGAAGACGAACGGGAGGAGGAGGTCACCACCATGCTCCTGGAGGATGACTCTTGGGTACAGGAGGCTGTGCTGCAGGAGGAAGGCCCTGAGTCCGAGCCCTTCCTCCAGAGTGCTGACGCGGGTAGCCCCCGTGAAGAGGCAGTTGGGGGGCCGCAGGGTGCACTCGGCCGCCTTCGAGAGCTCTGCCGGCGCTGGCTGAGGCCAGAGGTGCACACCAAGGAACAGATGCTGACCGTGATGCCCAGAGAAATTCAGGCATGGCTGCAGGAGCACAGGCCCGAAAGCAGCGAGGAAGCAGTGGCTCTGATGGAAGACTTGACCCAGACCCTTCAGGATGGTGGTGAGACGCCGAAACTCTCAGGGAGAGGGTGGGGCCGCCCTCAGAGGTAGAGGAGGAGAAGGTGGTATCCAGGGCAGAGTCTGGGACCACCCCATGCCTCTACACTGTGGAAAACCAGCACACTGTCACCTATTTAAAGTTCCTGGGGTGCAGGGAATTGCGGTACAGGAGGGGCATAGAGGAGTGTTCTTGGAAGTGTATTTACATAGTACGCGTGGTTTCTACTTCTGTGTTCATCTGAAGTGTTAGGAAGCTGGTGGAGGTTTGGGGGAGGGGCTGAAGCCCCTGTAAATCACTCCTTGGCACCTTCACTTAGTTGTGCAATAAACATCCAAATATTAGAAGTCCTGGCAGTTAGAAAGAAACGAATCCTAGTTTTAGAAAAGGGATTATTTTTAGGAAGCTGAGATGAATGACGAGTACACCAGCGGATAAGATAAGTAGGGACTTTCTGCGGCACAAAGCCATGCTGGCCCTTAAACGAGGAATTACAAACTTGAGTTCTTTGCAACACTGAATTCACTGGTCCCCTGTGTTATTAATAAATGGTGGCATGCAGGCACGCCACTGAACTGTCTCCATCCTGCTCTTCACTTGTAAACTGGACTCCCCTGAGTCCTGGATACTCGCTTCCAGCCTACCCTTAGGACGGGCTCAGGGCCCACGGGCTGTGGCCTCTGTGCGCTGATGAGAACAGCAGAAGGAGAGGTCAGAGAGGCTTCGTGGAGGGCATGGACCTCGAGCAGAGTTGCAGGCAGGGGTAGAATTTAGAAAGGTGTGGGGCAGGCAGAGGGTGGCCTCCGAGAGCGGCTGTGCTAGGCAGAGGCTCGAAAGGGGGGACTGGCAGGGCCCGGTTTAGGGACGGTAGGGAAGGCTGGCGGATGGGAGTGGAAAGTGCGTGTTGAGGAAGTGGTGGGAAGTAGAGTTTGGGGGAAGGGTGGGTGGAGGCTTGGACTGTCTGTCATTGGCCTCGCAGGTTCTTGAACTGGGGCCTGAGGGGCAGGGGAGGAAGCCGAGTTTGGCAACAGGATGTGGGTTTGATTAGAGTAGGTAGAGGCTGGAGGCAGATCAGCCAGGAAGCCACTGAGACATCAGGTAAACTGGGGTTGGGCCAAGGCGGGGACCGCAGGGGCAGGGGAGGAGACTGGACACCAGTGAGAAAGAACTCAGTAATGAGAGCTAGCATTTATCGCTCCTTTTCTGTGGGGCAGACAGCGTGCCTAGCACATGGTATGTGAAGCTGACGGACATTACCACCTTGGGAGAAAGCGAAATTACCATCCCTTCATCACCCTTTGAGTTAAGTGGCAGAAGTTCAGAGACTCCCATGAGATCATGCAGCTAGTATGGGGCTGAGATTCGAACTCATGGCTCTGAGCATGGAACTCACATTCACCTCCTCTGTGATGCAAAGTGGTAGTTCCTGGGGACGGGGGTGGGTGTTGGAAAGGGGGCTGCAGAGGAGGCCTGAGACAGAGGTGACTAGCTCAGAGGCATCTAGTCTGGAGAAGCCGGAGAACTGGGAAGAGACTAACTGAAAAGGGCAGAGGTTGTGACAACCTTCAGGGACTTGGGAGATAGGAGGAAAGCCATCTTTTGGAGAAAGGGACTGCCATTGACGGCCTCCTATGAGCCCTGCAGTGGGCACCTTCCCTGTCCCTCACTAACAGTGCTGTGAGGCGGGCTGTCATTTTGCAGGTGAGGACAGGGAAGTGCAGCAAGGTCAGCCCTTACCTGAGGTCACACCATGGCTAAGTGGCAGAGCCAGGACTGAAACTCCAGTCTGTTTTCTCCCACATGTGTTGGGGGAGATCCTAGGTTTCATCTGAAGCAAAGTGCCTGCTTTTCTTTGGCCTTGAAAAGTAACTTTTAGCCCTGACTGGTGCGGCTCAGTGGGT
Source organism: Desmodus rotundus (assembly GCF_022682495.2). Taxonomy (NCBI): domain Eukaryota; kingdom Metazoa; phylum Chordata; class Mammalia; order Chiroptera; family Phyllostomidae; genus Desmodus; species Desmodus rotundus. The sequence continues at coordinate 35,700,830 of NC_071396.1, forward strand.
TGGATTGGATGCAAACTGAAACGTCACTGGTTCGATTCCCGGTTAGGGCCCGTGTCTGGGTTGCCGGCCAGGTTCCTGATGGGGGTGTGCGAGAGGCAGCCCATCAATGCATCTCTCGCACATGGATGTTTCTCTCCCTTTCTCCCTCCCTGCCCTCTCTCTAAAAATAAGTAAAGTAAAATCTTTTTTTCTTAAAGTAACTTTTAATTTTTCTTTTCCTATTTAAAGAAACTCAAAAGCCTCTCATCCTGTTTAAACACTTGGTTTACCTGAGTCCTGACGGATGGGACTAGCCTGTACTGAGCTGCAGAATCTGCCATCAGACAGTGCAGGGAGGGAGGGGCTGAGGGCTGCAGAGAGGCCTGGGGGGAGGTTTGGTTGGGAGGTCACCCAGCAGAAGGTTAGGTCTCAGCAGGCGCTACAGGACCTCAGGCGATACAGGGCCTTCCTGCCCTAGTCTGTCCGGGACATTGGAGATGTTTGCCAGTCCTCCGCTTCTGTTTTTGAGGTCATCTTTGTTGGTGTATCTGTAAAAATGCTCCTGACCTTCCTCATGACTACGCAGAGGAAGCACACATCTACCCGGCAGGTGGGTTCGGACTGACGGGCAGGCACCGCTAGGTGCTCACAGTATCTCATTATCGCAATTGAAATTGGACCTCTGTTAACAGGTTAAGGGATAAAGCTCCTCTCTCTTGGTGCTGCCCACATTTTAGTCTCTGGGCCTAATTCAGGCTCTCGGATTCCACCTGAACTCATGTGGCAGCTCCAAAGGGGACCTGCCTTCAGCCTCTTTCATTACAGCTGCTCCACTCCTACCTTAGTGGCCGGTCATTCTCCTGCTTAAAAGTCTTCACGAGGTGCTGCGTGTCTCCAAAACTTCATTGAGCTCCGCAGTGTCTTTAAATCAGCTGGGACCTCCTTGTTCTGCGTGGAGCCCGTGGCCCTGTGAGACCTGGCTCGGGGGCCCTGCAGCCAACCGTGCTCTTGGCGCAGCTCCTGCTCTGTTCAGACCTGGTCTCGCAGTTTCGTGAACTTTCTAGTGCTTTCTAGTAATCACCCGTGCTCCTGAATTTTCACTTGGAATGGTTTTGTGCCGTCCCTGTGTGAGAACATCCTGGTCACCCTTGGGCTGTACACCGCTGGAGACCTGCTCCGCAAAGCTGTCCCCACTTGGGTCAGTTTTCCCCGTTCCCAGCCCCCCCCCCCTCCCCATGGGAGCGCCTGGGATCACCCCTGCTGGAAGTCTTCTGCCCAAGCATTTTGATTGGCCTTCTCTCCTGGCTTTTTATTGTATTCCATCTTGTTTTCTAGTTCTTTGAATACAGGTCTTATTTTTTTCTAGGAACCTATAAAATTCTGGAAGGGAAAGAACCTGTCTCTTTTTCTTTCTTTCTCTTATCTGTAGAGAAATGCAGATTGTCATCTTCAACTGTGCTCTGTCCCAGTAGGTGAACGGAACAGGCACAGCTGGGCTCCCCAGCCACCCGCAGCATCACCTGGCTTTCTGGCCCAAGCACGCCACAGTTCACCGACTTTGAACTTGCTGCCCCAGCAAAATGCTCCTGCTGGGAGGAACCTCCATACTGTTTTCCATAGTGACTGCACCAGCTTATTAAAGTACATTCCCACCAACCATGCATGAGAGTTGCCTTTTCTCCACATCCTTGCCAACACGTACTCTCCTGTAGTAATTTTATCCTCATGTTTATTTTGTACTATCAGTTCAGTTAGTAACTGAACTTAAACTTCAGTTACATGATTTGTCAATTTTAAATATCCTATATTCCATGTTCTTTCCCGAACCCCAGTGTTGATTAGAGTATCATTTCTACATTGCTGTGTACCATTTATAGTCTCTCTTTTTTTTTTAAATATATTTATTGATTATGCTATTACAGTTGTCCCATTCCCCCCCCAACTCCACTCCATCCTGCCCACCCCCTCCCTCCCACATTCCCCCTCTATAGTTCATGTCCATGTGTCATGTATATAAGTTCTTTGGCTTCTACATTTCCTACACTATTCTTACCCTCCCCCTGTCTATTTTCTACCTACCATTTATGCTACTTATTCTCTGTACCTTTCCCCCCTCTCCCCCTCCCACACCCCTCTTGACAACCCTCCATGTGATCTCCATTTCTGTGGTTCTGTTTCTGTTCTAGTTGTTTGCTTAGTTTTCTTTTGTTTTGGTTTTAGGTGTGGTCGTTAATAACTGTGAGTTTGCTGTCATTTTTTACTGTTCCTATTTTTGATCTTTTTCTTAGGTAACTCCCTTTAACATTTCATATAATAAGGGCTTGATGATGATGAACTTCTTTAACTTGACCTTATCTGAGAAGCACTTTATCTTCCCTTCCATTCTAAATGATAGCTCTGCTGGATACAGTAATCTTGGATGTAGGTCCTTGCGTTTAATCTTGGGTAATGTAATTAGGATGTGCCGTGGTGTGTTCCTCCTTGGGTCTAGCTTCTTTGGGACTCTCTGAGCTTCCTGGACTTCCTGGAAGTCTGTTTCCTTTGCCAGATTAGGGAAGTTCTCCTTCATTATTTGTTCAAATAAGTTTTCAATTTTTTGTTCTTCCTCTTCTCCTGGCACCCCTATAATTCGGATGTTGGAACGTTTCAAGATGTCCTGGAGGTTCCTAAGCCTCTCCTCATTTTTCCGAATTCTTGTTTCTTCATTCTTTTCTGGTTGGATGTTTCTTTCTTCCTTCTGGTCCACACCATTGATTTGAATCCCAGTTTCCTTCGCATCACTATTGGTTCCCTGTACATTTTCCTTTGTTTCTCTTAGCATAGGCTTCATTTTTTCATCTGTTTTTCGAACAGATTCAACCAAGTCTGTGAGCATATTGATAACCAGTGCTTTGAACTGTGCATCCGATAGGTTGGCTATCTCTTCCTCGCTTAGTTGTATTTTTTCTGAAGCTTTGAAGTGTTCTGTCATTTGGGCCATTTTTGTTGTTGTTGTTGTCTTGGGGTGTCTGTTACTTTAAGGGGCGGAGCCTTAGGTGTTCACCGGGGCAGGGTAATGCTGGTTGCTGTGCTGTGACGCTGTACGTGGGGGAGGGGCTGAGAGGGAGCAATGGCGCCGTTTCACTCTCCTCCAGATCTCAATCTTTCACTCAGCTACCCACAATCAAACTGGGCCCCTCTGGTGCTAGTTCCCGAGTGGGTGGGCTTGTGCACACTCTAGGCCCCTGTGGGTCTCTCCAACGACCTCTCCCATGAGGCTGGGAGTCTCTCCTGCTGCCGCCCCAACCCCCACGGGTGTTTTCAATCAAAGGTTTGAGGCTTTATTTCCCCAAGCTGTAGCCCTGGGTTGCGCGGTCTGCTTCGCTGCCCGCTGTTCGTCCGGTTTATCTATGTTCGAATGTGGAGCTGCGGTGTGCTACCTGCACTCTGCCTGCCCCGCTCTCCGCCACTCCGAGTCCGGCCCTCTCGGTTTATCTGCGCGAATGTGTGGCCGCAGGGTCTGCTAGTGGTCGGACTGCCTGCCCCGTTCGTCCCACACTCCGCCAGTCTCGGTCCTGCCACAGCCACGCGAGTCCTCTCCACCCAGGTGCCCGTCTCCGCGCCTCCTACCGGTCTAGATGAATGTTTATTTTTTATTTCCTTGGTGTCGGACCCCCTTGCCGTTCGATTCTCTGTCAGTTCTGGTTGTGCGAGGAGGCGCAGTGTGTCTACCTACGCCGCCATCTTGGTTCTCCCCTATAGTCTCTCTTAACACCCTCATTGCCACGGTCGTTTTAGGCTTCTGCTCTGAATTTGTATTATCAGGTGTTCACTTCCAATCTCTCTGCTGTCGAGTTCCCCTTCTCTTAGTCGACTGAAATTCATCTCCTGATGGTTTCTTCAGGAAGGGCTCCTAGGACCGATGTTCCACAAAATTGTGTATATTCAAAACTGTTCGCCTACAAACCTTATAGTGGAAGGACAGTTGTGTTGAACATGAAGTCCTCGGGCACTCATTTCCTTTTCTTGCATGCCGTGGAGCTGTTGCTGCAGCGTCTGCTGGCTTTGACTGCAGAGAAATCCGAGACCACTTGGTTCTCTTCCCCCGTGTAAGTGATCCGATGTTTTTGCCTTATTGCCCTCTGTGTCATTATTAACTGCGCTGGGTGGTTTTCCTTGGCACACAACATGCCTTTCAAGGGTTCTTACACCTTTATAGATTGAAGCGTTTGCTCTGGTCCCTTGGTTTAGTGTCCTTTTTTGAGAACTCTGGTTACTCTCCTGGAGTTGTTCTCCTTGTGTCTAACTTCTGCTTCTGTCATCCTCTCTCACCCTGTCCGCCCCTACGTTTTCAGTTCATTGCTTTCCTCACTCCATCCTTCCTCCGTTTCTGCACTGTCCAGGGTACCCGTTTTCCTTCGTGTTCCTCCCCATTTGCGTTCACTTCTCTGGATTTTTCCCTCCTTTCTTTAGTTTCGCCAGCTCACATTTCATTGTTTCACCGTCTCTTCCTCAAGTTCTACTCTAGGGTCTTTGTTCATAGAGGTGGTTGTTGCTTCATGTAGCTATTTTTATGGATGAAAAATGCTCCCTTTTCTTCATAATGATAATAATTCTCACGATTAATGACTGAGAGTCAGGCACTCACCCGTCTGTGCAGTTGTGGCTGTAGCCTCACCTCCTTTGCTTCTCTGTGTACCCCAAAGGCCCTGCTGCACTTGAAGGCAAGCCCTTACCTTCGGGAAGCGATTTTCTGGCTGAGCTTTTTGAGATCGCCTTCCCTGAGTCCCATCCCTCCCCCCACACACTCTGCATGCTAGTTCTCCTTCATCCGCCCGCACTGGCCTCTGCCCGGCCTCTGCTGTCTTTGGAAGCCCTTAACATGCATTAGTGTCTGCAAGTCAATTTTCTTCCTAGTCTCACTGAAACAAAGTTTGAGTGTTTGCTTGCTTTCCGCATTGCTTCTGAGCTCATCCCAGAACATACCAGGGCTTCTGATTTTCAGGCAGTGAAACCTTTAATGGCTAAGGTCCCTAACACAGAAAAGAACAGTTACTAAGAACATGAAAAAATGTTTTGGGTTGTGTGAGCTTGTAGGAAATAAATCAGGGCCTCAGCCTGGGGGCCCCAATCTGTAGAAGGGGTATGACAGCACAGCTCTGTGCGAGAAGCTTGTAAAACACTGCTACAAGAAACTGGGGAACCTGCGACCTGCTGGCCCTGGCCCTGCAGGAGCCTGCATGGCGCTCCTCATGCCTAGGTCCTGCCCCTGGAGACCTGGGGGAGGGGCCAGAGGGCAATCGTTCGAGCTCACGGATTACCCGTAGCATATGTTAGTGTGAGCACAAAATGTAGTTACATGCCTATTTGCAAGTTTAAATACAATCGTACGTTGACTAAAGGCACAATGGAACCCAGGTTTCACCTGAAAGATGCACATCAAGGCCCTGGCTGGGTAGTTCAGGTCAAGAGTGTTGTCCCAGTAGCCCAATGTTGTGGTTTCAATCCTGGGTCAGGGCACATACAAGAATCAGTCAATAAAAGCATAAATGGGTAGAACAACAAGTCAATGTTTCTCTTTCTCTTGAGTCAATAAAATTTTTAAAAATATTTTTTAACAGATGTGCATCAAATTTAATCATGCACATAAGTGGAAATTTACATTAAGTCATAGAAACTAATCACTGAATTGAGCATTACTATAAATAAACAGTTTATTAACTTTAATAATGGAAATGTCACTAGGACTTTGTGTAATTATTTTGCTAATTGTCTTCCCTGCTATGGACAGATTTGCTTTCTAAGGGGTCTGATGTTAGGTCTGAGGAATAAACAGGCTGTCGTGTTTATCAATAAATCATTGACTTACTTTTATATATGCTACAGACTAAAATAAAGGATTTAACATACCTTACAGATAGAGTGCACGAGGAAATTACAGTAGAAAAGAAAATAATGGGAGGGAAAAACGCAAGAACACAAGTTGCATGCTGTAAAGCATTCGGTGTTCTTACTCTGAGTTTTTGGCTCCAAACGTCTAGACTGGCAAGGCAGAGAGAGACAAAGCCACCCCACAAACTGGTTGCCTTCTGGTGTTTCCTCAGGAGGAGATTTCCTCCTTGGGCTCATCAACAGGACATTGTGGCAGAAACAAGAAACAATGTTGTCAGCAACTTCCTGGCAGCGTTAATGTTCCTGACATCCATTCAGTACTAAGGACACTCCTTGGAGTGCCCCTGTCGGCCAGGGCCATTGAACCAGCACACAGTTCAGTTCGCTGGGGTCGGAAAGTGTGGTCCAGGCTGTTTTCTGCTGCTCTGGCTTCATCCTGGGGTGGATGTGTCAGTCCCTGGTCTAAGGAAGGGCGTGTGATTTCTTTCTGTAGCTTTGGGTAGCAGAGCGTTTAACCGGCTCTGGACGGTAGATACTTTGTATTACTGGTGGGAGGTATGTCTGTGGGCTTTCGTAACTGCTCACCTCTCGTTTCCAGTCACCTGGGAGGTCACAAGGGTCCTTGTTGCAGGGGTCCTGGTCTCTGTCTCACAGGCCAATGAAGATTATAAATATGAGATATATTTTTAATGCATGAGATTACTACATAAGCTCCTTTTGAAAGGAGACTCAGCTTTAGAGAAATTTCTGTAACCAATAAAACCCTCATTCATCAAATTTAATTGAGCACCTACTAAGCAGGAGGTGGCACCATGGTGTGCACTGGGGGTCGTGTACCCCGTTCCTTTCCCTTGATTAGGATCCCCAAATTCCCACCTGCCCTCATTGCCCAGTGGAGGAACAAGTAGAGACAGAACCCACAGCTTTAAGCCTTAGACATCCTGGGTGATTAACAGAAAGTTTGAGACCAGTGAGAAGGAAATAAACCTGGTTTTTAAAAGTTTCAAGGATGCTTTCGCTTCCTCATTTTCACTAGCAGTTGAAATTTTCAAAATTTCTCCTTTGGTTTCCTTTTCTCATTGTTACAGGGAATTGAGTATAAACTGTATATTTTTCTTCATTATTCCAGATTTTGAGATCCAGAGTGAAAACGGGGAGAACTCCAATCAAGACATATTTGAGGACGGGGAGTCGCAGGAGATCTTCTCAGAAATGCCGGAGGGGGAAGGCACTAAGCAGTCTGACTGGGAAAGAGACTTTGAGAGAGGCTGTGGCTCCCGGGGACCCCGGAGAAAGGCCCCAAGTGAGGACCACGGTGGGGTGCCAGCGCAGCGCAGGGAGGCTGGGCAGCTCATCGGCCTTCAGGGCACCTACCTGGGCGAGAAGCCGTACGAGTGTCCCCAGTGTGGGAAGACCTTCAGCCGGAAATCCCACCTAATCACGCACGAGCGGACCCACACGGGGGAGAAATACTACAAATGTGACGAATGTGGGAAAAGCTTTAGTGACGGTTCAAACTTCAGTCGACACCAAACGACTCACACTGGGGAGAAACCTTATAAATGCAGGGATTGTGGGAAGAGCTTTAGCCGGAGCGCAAACCTCATAACCCACCAGAGGATCCACACGGGCGAAAAGCCCTTTCAGTGCGCTGAGTGTGGCAAGAGTTTCAGCAGGAGCCCCAACCTCATCGCTCACCAGCGAACCCACACAGGCGAGAAACCATACTCCTGCCCCGAGTGTGGCAAGAGCTTCGGCAATCGGTCCAGCCTTAATACACATCAGGGAATCCACACTGGAGAAAAGCCCTATGAATGTAAAGAGTGTGGCGAAAGCTTTAGTTACAACTCCAACCTGATCAGACACCAGAGGATCCACACCGGGGAGAAGCCGTACAAATGCCCTGACTGTGGGCAGAGGTTCAGCCAGAGCTCAGCCCTCATCACCCACCGGAGAACGCACACAGGGGAAAAGCCCTACCAGTGCAGCGAGTGTGGGAAAAGCTTCAGCCGCAGCTCCAATCTCGCCACGCACCGCAGAACCCACCTGGTGGAGAAGCCCTACAAGTGCGGGGAGTGCGGGAAGAGCTTCAGCCAGAGCTCCAGCCTGATAGCCCACCAGGGGATGCACACAGGCGAGAAGCCCTACGAGTGCCTGACCTGTGGGGAGAGCTTCAGCTGGAGCTCCAACCTCATCAAGCACCAGAGGATCCACACGGGGGAGAAACCCTACAAATGTGGCGAGTGTGGGAAGTGCTTCAGCCAGCGCTCCCAGCTGGTGGTGCACCAGCGGACCCACACGGGCGAGAAGCCCTACGAATGCCTCATGTGCGGCAAGAGCTTCAGCCGAGGCTCCATCCTGGTCATGCACCAGAGAGCCCACTTAGGGGACAAACCCTACAGATGCCCCGAATGTGGGAAGGGCTTTAGCTGGAATTCAGTTCTCATCATACACCAGCGAATCCACACAGGGGAGAAGCCCTACAAGTGCCCCGAGTGTGGCAAAGGCTTCAGCAACAGCTCCAATTTCATTACACACCAGAGAACTCACATGAAAGAGAAACTTTATTGATGTGGGAAGAGGGACAGTGAGGGGGCTAGCCCAGGAGAGGGACTTGTCACAGTGCAAGACAGCCTGGCCCACACTCCGTGGAGTCCTCAGAAATGCGGGAAACCTGCTGGCGCAGCCGGGTGCTCGGGCTGCTGCTGTGCTGGGCTGAAGTGCCTTCAGCCCACGCTGCCAGCATTCCAGGCCCTTGTCAGCACCAGCTCCTCTTCCCGGCTCTGTGCTGGGCTTTGATTTCAGGTCAAGGTGGGGAGGCTTCTCCAATTCTGAGTCACCACATGAGGGTCAAGTCCTTTTCTCTTTCTAGAAAGTGTCAGAAGCACCGACCATGGGGTAGGTCCTGAAACCGGTGTCCCACTGATAAGAGTCGGGCAGGGGCTGCCAGGGGAGGCATGAGTTTTTGTGGGGTTTGGTTTTCTGAGTGTGAAGGCGGAGAGCCCCAGCTGTGTGCCCCTGGGGGACGGCAGGTTCTCCCTCAGTGGGGTGAGGCAGCCCCACACCCTGCAGGGTGGGCTGGGTCTTCACCCCACAGGCACAGCGCTCCACACTTGGTGGTTCCCTATTCATTTTTTTTTAGTCTTACACATGCAGAGCTAGAATTCTGTCCGGTAGCTTTTGTATACTACGAAGGTTATTTTTAAGGAAGTGTTGATTTTGAGGACACATCCCCTGTCCCCAGGGGAGCTCTGGGCTTGAATCAGGGGTTGTCCTACAGAGGTCGCACTTGATTTCAGGGTGCCAGCAGGCCTTTGTTTGTGGGTCCTTGAGCCTTGAAGCAGTAAAGATGGTGATGAGAGCAGGTGAAGGGGTTTGCTATGGAAGAGAGCAGACAAGCATTTCTGGAAAATGTCAAACTGCCTCTTCCTACGCATGGGGCCTGTGCTCAGAATGGGCCTTGCTGCTTACAGGGTGGATGCTCGGTGTTCCCCAATAAAGTCAAGTCCCTTCTTTTCCCGACTCTGTTATTTATTTATTTACTACTTACTAGCATGTGTCAGTCAAAAAACCTGAACTTGACTGTCATTAACAAACCCACACCTCACTTCTCCACCATCCCACTTCCTGCTCCAGGCTGAAAATGGCCTAAGGCCTTCCGGGAGAAAAATCAGGTGCTTCAAAGAGCACACTTCTGGGTGAGCCTGGATCTGTGTGCGCCCAGTGCTCACACCTTCCCAGTGTCCTGTGCTAGCTCTGCCCAGTCTGTCAACCTAGACTTGGGGTGGCAGCTTTGGCTGAGGAGCCGGGTAGCCTCCTGACTATGCAGTCAACTAAATCACACATGAGGAGGAGGTGCCTGCCCTAGGCTGTGACCGCTGCTAAACCAAACCACTCTGGCTGTGAGATCCCCATCCCTGACTCCGTCCCTGTGCTAAGTACTCCAGGAAGTCCCGTGACCCATCTGTATCAAGTTTCACCAGAAGAAAGTTCCCCATCGATTGTCCATGAGGACTCCCTCCATGTCTGTGGCCCTGCCCACCACACCCTGCCCTCTCTAACGTCAGTGCCTGGCCTGGCACACAGCTCTCTCGCGTGAGTCTTCTATTTCTTACGTTCACACCCACACTGCGGTTCCCAACTCTGTCTCCAGCACCCAGCTCAGGGCTTGGGATGTGACAGGAGCTCGGTAAATTTTTGCGAACTGAGTTCTCTTCATGGAGATATAAAGTGCAAGAGGCAGGTGGGGTCCAAAATTCTGACCTGGAAAAGACTAGGTTTCCTACGCTTCCCCTTGGTAGGAAGACACGTGTAAGCTAGCTTTAACCTTGGTGCCCTCTCACCGAACTTGTGATCTTCTGCTATTGTGAAAGGAGACAAAGCCGATGACGTAAAACCACCAATATCCTAATGAAACAGCTTGTATTTCTGAGATGTCACAGATCATCAAAAGCCACTCCGCCAGGTAGTACTGCGGCAGGCCCGTGTCACAGAGGAGAGAACTGAACAGAGCCAGGACTCGGGTCCTGGTCTGTCCAGCTCCAACACGAGTGTCTTTGTCACAGTGTCATGCCAGCCTCCCAAGTGTACAGAGTGCTGGGAGCCACGCTGCATGGGGTGGGCTGCAGAGTCAGCGCACAGGGAAGAGTGACTGTGCATGGTCAACGTGACTCGGGGGCTGTCTCCCACAGTCGGGAAAGTGTCACTTGTGCCAAAAGCCTGTGGGGTTTGAAGCTGCTGGGAGCAGCAGCATACCACCACTCCCCAGTGCCCAGACCCGAGTAGCCACCAAATCTTTGTATCAAGCACCCTACCTGGTGGTTTTCCATATACTTCTCCTAGCTTCCTCAACAACCCCGCGAGGTAGTTACTACTATTCTCATTTTACCAATAAAGGAATAGGCTAATGAGCTGCTAAACCGGCCCAAGGCCCCTCAGCTGCTAACAGAGTCCTAAAGCGGTACCCTCATGGTTCGTACAGCAGCTCCCCTTCCCCGAGGGCGGGCAGGAGGATGCTGGCGTCAGCAAGAGGTGCGGAGGTCCACCCAGTCCCACACGTGCAGAGAGGCATCACTCGCTGCCGATAACAAGGTCCTTGGTTTGCTGGGGTGCCAGGTGTGGGTGGTGACCAGCGGAGCAGTGTCTGTCCTGTCGCCATTGAGGAAGATGTGACCTCTGTGAGTGAAGACAGGTTCTGCTCGGCCCTCCATTCCATCCCAAGACGTGATGTCATGGACCTGGACTGTCCCATCAAAACCTGAGGAAGGACAAGCAATGAGAAGACTGACACTGGATCTGAGGTGGCTGTTACAGTCTGCACCCTGGAACCAGGCAGGCGCCGGGGGAGGGGATCTAGCAGTGAACCAGAGCCCAGACGGTCACCCAGGCGCGGAACGCCTGCCCTCTGCCAGCAGCTGCCGACTCCAGCGGCAGGTGACGACGACAATCTGCTACACATCTGTCGCATGCCAGGCCCGAGGTTAATCCTGGACAAACGTTCTTTTAATTTTCACCACTGTATGAAGTAGGTACAAATATTCACCCCAGGAACCTGAGGCTGAAGAGACTTTTTCAAACCTTTCCCACTTGCCCCAAATTCTAGCCAATCTGAGTCTTTCTCAGAAGATGGCTTTGGCTCCCTCCTCACGGGGGAAGAGAAGCCTTTAGAGGAACATCCTCAGGCCCCCTGTGATCTAGCTTTATCCACACTCACACCACCCGGCTGACTTGTTAGAAGCCGGTCCCTGCACCCAGGCTCGGTGCTTCCACTCTTTCTGCATCCTGCCATTATCAGTGATCCTTTTTTGCTCTTTCAACCTCCCTCCCCCTCAGTGGATGCTTCCCACTGGCCTTTAGATGCCCTCATTAAAGACCCCCACTCAGCTAGACACTGCCAGGCCAGGCCCAGCAGCCTGCTGCCCGAGGGGCTTGCTATAACTCAAAAAGCAAGGAGACCAAGAGACACCCTTTTGACCCCACCACCTCATTCTGGTATAGCCCCAGTGTCTTCCCAGGCCTCTCGACCAGCCTCAGAACTGATCTGCTGCTGGGACAGGAAAGCCTGCTACCCGTGTATGAAGGTTTACCAGCCAGAATGGGGGAAGCCTGGCCCTGAAGAACCCGGAGAGTTAACTTGGAGAGACTCTGGGCACCCCAAGTCCCCTGAAAGAGAAAGCTCAAATAACAGATGCAACGTCCTGCTCAGCAGTACCTGAAACAGCCAAGCAGCTGTCCAGGCCTGGGGCCCAAGTCACCCGCAGCAGCTCCGGGTCGGGGCTGGGTGTGGACACCGGGCACTGGACTGAGCTCACAGGATGGCAGAGATCCCGGGGGTCCAGAAGACAGAGCTGCCCATCTGAGCAGAGGCTGGCGATGTGGGGCCCAGGGCCTGGGGCCTTGCCTCTGACTTCTGCACACCACCACCCTCCAGCAGGCCCAGCGCTCGGGCTGACAGTCTCAGCCGGTGCCCACTTCTGGCGGGTGTCAATGAGCCCCAGCCGGCCCGAGGTGCAGCAGAAGGCAAAGGTGTCTGCCCCCAGGACCTGCAGGCTACTTAGCTCCCCACTGTCACTGGCACCTGGAAGACAGAGGGTGGAAGAGAAAAGCTGCTGGAGTCACATGGGTCTGGCAATGTGGCAGGGCTGGCTGGTCACAAGTCCCTTCCTCTGGGGAACCTCCCCAGTCCCAGGCGGAAGGAACCATGTCTTCCCTCCCCTGTTCATCTCGCCATTCTACACAGCTAGGTGGGTGCTGGCCCTGGCACGGCCCTTCCAATCCTGGAGCGGGAGCCCCTTGAAGCCAGGGCTCGACTCTCATTCATCTCGTGCCTCCAACCTCATGGCTGGAGGGGCCGGCAAGGGGCCCAGTGCGGCCGTACCTGAGGCGTACGTGGTCTTCTGGGATTCCAGGTCCACAACCTTCAGGTCGCTGAGCCGCGCTCCGTGCAGGACTCTGGGTGCCCCTGATGGGAAGATGGAGACCCTAGGCCAGAGGCTCCCCTCTTTCTCATGCACAGCAATGGTGCTGACAGCTTTCATGACATCTAGGGGGAAGGGAGGCGGTGAAAATCCACAATGCTGACGAAGGCCTGAGTCATTGCATGGAGAACGCCAGCCAGCCTTCCCCCCACATTTGAAGGAAGAAAGGGGACTGGCAGTTGGCAAGACACGATGAGGAAACATAAACTCTGAGTTATGTTCACATTTTGAAACTGTTAGAAGCGCTACAATTTCTTCATAATTTGTCTTATGAACTGTTTTGCAAATGGGAGATAATGAATCACAGCCACCATCTCAAAAGCCCCAAAAGCAGTTCTGGCTTTTTATAGTTTTGTGGAGTTCAAAGAAAAGAAGAGAAAGGAAAGAATACACTGACGGTGTCGCTTACACCTTAAGTGAAAATAACAGGTACGGGGTTCATGAACTGGTATGAGTTCTTCAAAAACATATCCCATGACCTCGGCACTTTGCTGAAGCCTTGCAGGCGAAGGTTACGATGCAAACATCCTTGTCTTCAAACAAACTGGACAAGAAAGTACGCGTCCTTTTCACACTGAACAGAGACATGTGACCGCAAGCTGAATGAACCTTTAGTCTTCTTTGTTTGCCTCAGCCTGTTCAGGGGGCGGGCAGGCTGCCTCTGTGTCTGCAACTGCGGCTTCTCCTAGCAGATGCCATTTACAGCCTCGTTCAGAACAAGTGGGCTGCTGTCCGAACTACTTAACAGGGAGACGCCTATTTTGCTGCTCCAAGAGAGTGCTCATTATTTGGTTCCTACATTCTCTGAAAAAAAAGGGAGATCTATGTATTTTTTTAAATTCTAAAGGACAGGTAAGTCAGGATGTGAACAGAACAGATGGGAAAAGGAACACCAACAGGACTTGGGCAGCGAGCCCGTGAGTACGGCCCGCGAGGCAGTTCACAAGCAAGGAGTGCACAGAGGGAGCCGCCTGGGCTGCGCGAGAGTGCCCAGGGCCTCGGCCTTACTGTTCCCAGGCCTGCAGACCCTCGGTGCACCAAGTCGGACTTGCTCCACGAACCTACTCCCACCACAGCAGCTGCAGAGGGTCACAGCAGACACAAGAGCTGAGCCTCGGGACCAGAGTCTGTCTCCAGGAAGTGCCAATGCGGCTGTAACTCAACCCAACCCCAGAAGAGCTTTCTGACTCCCCTAGGCCACACCGAAGCAATGCAGCTCCTTCCTCCCTTCCCACTGCCTCTGAGGAGCCTGCAGCAGATCCCCCAGGACTGGCTGCTCTGAGCCAGGGCCTGGTCCCAGACGTGAGTTGTCTCCTGATGGGGGAAGGAGGAGGCCAAGGGGGAGGCTTCAAAGATGGATTTCAAAGATGCAGTAGAAAACAAGGGCTTTGGGGCCTCGTGACTAGAGAGCTGCTCTGCAATCACAACAGAAGAGAAACAAAGGCTGCCTCCTCCTCTCGCTCTAGTCACAGGCAAAATGCCCTCCTCTGGGAAAATGCACAGCCCGTTTACCAAAGCAGCCCCAAACCACACAGAGAAACCACCGATCAAGGCAAAAGACACAGGAAGGCAGCTCCGAGAACTTGGTGATAAAACAAATGAAGGTTGTGTCTGAAGATTAAACTAACACAGAACAGCTCAGCGTGGAGCAGGGCACCCCTCCAGGAGTCTGGACGGCTCCTGTACCTGCAATACTGAGCACAGGTACCCGGATCTCAGAAGCGCTGTCCCTGAGAAGGGCTGACCAGCCAAGGAGTCAAATAAGATGCTGAGAGCTGCCAGGGAAGAGGGGGCCATGCCAGACAGAATACTTAATGTCAAAGGGGAAGCAGCAGCTGTCTTGGAGCTGGGAGGAGGCCTCTGGTCCTGCCAGGGGCTGGGACAGCGGGAGGAGGCCTGGGCAGTGCAGCCTCCACAAGGTTCGCACTCTCCACCTAAGGCAGCTGTGAAAACGCACTCTGGGAACCTCCGTACTGAGCCCTCCCGTTCTGATGCCACGTGTATCACGCAGCCTGTGGTCAGGTTAGGTCTTATACGGGCAAAGAATAGGGACCCGGAACATCCCCCTGTTAGGGGCACTTATGTCTTCGCCATAAAGTGATACACTTCCATTCTGGTCTGCACGGCAGTCCTGTGGGCCTGATGAGTGCGTCTGCCCTGTGAACAGGCCAGATTTGTCTCAGACGTGCTGACAAAACCAGGTTTTCAGACACCGAAGCTGGGGGTCAAAACTGCACCTTGGAAAATTCTCCGAAATAACACCATGCTTTTAGGTTTCTAGGAAAACAGCTGGCTAGCTTTCCCCAGGCTCTAGAACATTCTGCACTAATATGGAGGGAAGTTGACCCTTTATCTGATTTCCTGCTCTCATATGAGTATCAGAGCAAGCCGCCTGGGAGGGGCTGCAGGCTCTGCAGGGACCCTGGTACCCTGGCCCTGGGCAGACCAAGGCAGCTGCGAGGCGTCTCCCAATGGACAGCAAGACCCCGCCCCCTCATCTTCAAACCGTGGCTGCGCCGCACAGCCTGCTTGTGCACCAAGGCCAAGTTCCTGGCGTAAGGACAGATACAAAGGTCGACGGAACAGAACGGAGAGCCCAGAAGGGAATCCCTCTGTTCGTGGCCAGCTGCTGTGCAACACAGGCGCCGAGGCGTCGGTGGAGGAAGGCTGGGCTTTCTGACAAACGGTTCTGGGGCCACCTTTACCTCATACCACACACAAAAGTTAACGCTAAAAAAGAGCACAGATTTAAATGTGGGGGCAAAAATATCAAAACTTTTGGGGAAAAAAACACAGGGGAAAATTGGTGAGTTAGGGAAAGATTTCTTAGCTATGTCACGAAAAACACAGTCCCTAACAAGGAACAGTGACAAATCAGACCTCATGGCCCCAGAACCTTGCCCAGTGCTTCATGTGGGAGGCACACAATGAATATTTGTTAACTAGAGGAGATGCTAGCTACTGCTGCGAATAACAGCAATTATTATAATAAACGTGCCCTTTCTTCAACAGATCTGCCTCCAGCAACCAGTTCCAGGCAAAGTGTGGGCACAGTGCACGCCGCTGGCCAGTGAAAACGCTGGCACCTTTCTTGGAGCCCCACGTCTATGCTGAGGTCAGCTATTACTACCGAACTATGGTCACTGCCTGGCAGGTTATGAGCAGACTCTGAAGTCCGACCTGAGTCTTGGTTCGGCTACCGTCCTTGTGAATACGAACAAGTTAGCCTCTCCAGGACGGACTCTGTCCTCGACTCAGGGGAATGTAATGAGATCTCGCACACGGAAAGCGCCCAGTCCAGTGCCTGGGGTGTGACACGCACCCAGGAACATCTTGGGTTACATATTACAGACTGTTGATTAATCTGAACAAGTATCTGTGAAAACGTACAAAGCGGGATATCAAAGGGCCCGGGACGGCACACTGTCTCAGCTGGGGAACCAGCAACTTCACCAGAGAGCTCTGAATAGGCATTTCACCAAAGAAAATGTACGAACTGCTAACAAGCACAAGAAAAGATGCTCCACAGTATTAGTCATGAAGAAAATATGAATGAAATCACAATGATATACAATTTCACACCCATTAGGATGGAGACATGGGAATCCTCATACACTGCTGGTGGGGATGTACATAATGCTACCATTTTGGAAAATGGTTTGGAAGTTTCTAAACATATCGAACATAAATTTACCGTATGACCCAGCAATTTCACTGTCTACCCAGGAGACGTGAAAACACATGTACGTCCACAGAGACTTATCAGTGAGCGTTCCGAGCAGCACTATTCATAGAGCTGAAAACCCGACCCATCAACTGGCGGACAAACAGATGAGTGTGGCACATGCGACAACAGAACAGCTCTCAGCCACAAAAGGGAACAAGCTGCTGATACACGCTGTGACGGGTATGACATGCAGACCTCGAAACATCATGCTAAGTGAGAGAAGTCAGATATGACACCACATGCTGCGTGATTCCACTGACATGAAAGGGCATTTACAGAGACAGCCGGTAGACGAGTGGTTGCCCGGGGCAGGGTGTGGGCATGAGATCAGCAGTAAAGGGCATAATGGACCTTCCTGGAAGTTATGAAAATGTTCTAAAAATTGATTTATAATGATGGTTGCACAACTTGTTAAACTTACTGAAAATCACTGAACGGCACACCAAAAATGGGTGAATCTCAGTAAAACTATGTACAAAACAATTACAACTGCCAGAAAGTGATGCAAGCACCTGGAAGTGATAGGGAAGTGACAAAAGGGAACGATACAGGAAGGTACACGGGGCCAGCGACCTCAAAGCGAAGGAGCACGCGACTGCCTTTCTGCGACAATGACTCTTGGAAAGGAGCCAAGCCCTGCGGCCACTTTCTGGGAAGCAGCCAAGTGAGGTGGTGTGGGGACCCGCCGGCAGGCAGAGAGTCAATCACCCGAGCTGGCCGACAAGCCTCTGACTGAAGAAGGGACGCAGGGGCTGGATCGGCACTGCGGGCCCCGGGACCTCAGGAGAGTGCCTTCTCTGAGGGAGCTGGGTCAGCCAAGCCTCCCGCTCACACCCGTTTTCCTGTCCTGAGACTACTGGGCCAGCAAAGAGGGGACCTCCTGCTGCCTGCGCCCCCTCCATAGCTCTGTCCTAGCCGCTGCCACTGTACCTGCTTGGGGAAGAGGCAGTTCACTACGTGCCCTGTGTACGACCTGGCTGGTAAGCTCAAATCCTGAAGCAAGTTACAGGAAGCTCCATTTGGGGCTCGTGTGCTACGCTGTGGTTGCGGATTCATTTCCGCCTGCATTAAAGTAGACACTGAACTTTAATTCCCACTTGGCTCTGGGTCTACTTCTTAATTGGCTCAGATTAGGGGATGGAGGTGTGTGTGCCAACCCGAACCAAGTCAAACCCACTCACCACTGTCCTCTGCGACCTGCCACACCTGCAGATGACAATCTGGAAGGCCACTGGTCACCAGCAACCTATTCAGGACAGATATGCAATCTCAGGTCAGACGGTGGGGAGCTCACCCACATACCCACCGGCCTTCCCCCTCTCCAGCCCGCTCAGCCTGGGGGTCCTGCACCCTCACCTGAGGAGAGTGCACTGCAGGAAGGGGCTGCCCAGACCGGTCACCTCACTCTGCTCCCGGGGCAGGGCCACAGCTGTGGGGAGTCACGGGACTGAGCCCGGCTTCCACGTGGCACGGAACGTCCTATAGAGGACGCCAGCATGGAGCCTGAGCACACAGTCCGGACCCAGACTCTCAGCCTCTGCCAACCGAGCTGTTAGCCCCCGTCACCTGCCATCAGCTCTCTGCGAACCTAACAGCATCCTTCCAGTCTCTGTCTATCTGGAGCGGCCCCAGAGATCTGTGGGTTACAGTAGTCGAAAGGTCTTCTGAGGGACCATGAAGCCACCAGGCAACAGATTCTCTGTATTCCAGTTTCTGTGTGTGTGTACTGAGTGGGGAGGGAGAGGGAGGTGACACAAGTAGAACACCCCTGACGTTTCCAGCCACTCCATCCTGAACAGAGGGTCCGGGTCACAAGCTGACCATACCTGGTGTCTGGCACGTGCTTCAGGTCAAAGACGGGCCTGTAGGAAAATCCTCCGTGGCATACCTTGAAATCTCTTTCTGGGAATAAGCCCTGAGATACAGAGGGGTGGCCAATCAGATGGAGCCTGCTCACCAAAGGAATGCTGCAGCCGAGCTCGTGGTAAGGAGCCAGATCCCAGCCTGGCGGGAAGCCAGGGAAGCCGCTCTGCTGGCAACAGATGCTTCTCCCTGTGGGGCCTCGTGTGCTGTGATTTGTCAGTGTTGGTCTCAGCTGCCTACACGGACAGCTTCCTTGCTTTCCTGCACATCCAAAACCTCCTTACCTTTCCCAGCCCCTTTTACTCTAGCACAAGTGTTACACTCCAGGCCTTCTAAGAGGAGTCACAGAGGCTTAACAGCGTCACAGAAAAAAAAAAAAGCTGGAAGTTATCAGCCAACTAACATATTCCCATTTCTCCTGCTACCTCCCATTGGAAGTCAGGTGGGTTCTTCTGGCAATAAAAGCATAGCTACCAATGATACTGCATTTACTATATCAGGCACTGTGTTTAGTGCTTTACCTACTTTATCTCATTGAATTCTTACAAACACCCTGTGGGATGTAGGTGTTAGAATTATCCCTATTCTAAAATGACAAAACTAAAGCACAGAGAATTTAAGCAAGTTTTCTAAGGTCACACAGGGTTGTACTGTGAATCTGAACCCAAGTCTGCCTACCAAGTCCATGCTCTTAGCCACTAGACTACTCTCTCTATGTAAGGAACTGGAGGCAGGGAAAAGGAAGTGGCACATGAGGAAAAAGGAAAACCCAGCGGTGAGGTGGGAGGTAAACCAGGTCTCCCATAAAGGCCCAGTCTGGGCTCAAGCTTGAGCGGTAGGGACGGGGAGATCAACGGCACTCAGTAGGAAACTTCCCCCAGGGCAACGGGAACCCGGCTGCCCTATCAGATGCGTGACAGTGATTTTATAGCAACACCAGGCAGCTACCAACTCTTTTCTTTTGACATACTCTCTTCTCTTGGCTTCTGAAACACTGACCTTTTCTGAGACTCCTCCTACTTTAAGTATTTCATTTTTAATTTTTGATCTAGAGCGAGAGGAAGGGGGCGAGAAGGAGAGGGAGAAAAACATTGACTGGCTGCCTTTCACCTGTACCCTAAGGGACCAAATCAGCAATCCAGGCATATGCCCTGATTGGGAACTGAACTGGCAACCTTTCAGTGCGAAGGAAGATGCCCAACCAAATGAGCCACACTGGCCCAGGCGCTCTCCTACTTTAAGATTATTCCTTCTTGGTATTCCTTGTGGGTTCCTCTTCCTCCGTCCGATCTGTCTGTAGCCATCTTCCCCTCATATTTCTTATACCTTACACGTTCATTCTTGGTCATTCTAAGGGTTTTAACCACCCTCTGTACCTTAATGGCTCCTTAAGTCTATTTTTGATAAACTAAAAGTGACCTCTTCCTCTAGTAGCCCTCTAAAAATCACAGGACATTCCTCAATACATATCTCTGTGCATTTTGCCTCCCTCTATCAGACCAGAAGGGCAGGCTCAGGGTTTGTCTCTCCGTCTCTCTCTTTCCAGTGTTCAGGACAATAGCTAGTCGACAATAGGAGTTCCATAAAGGTTTAATAGATGACTACAAGTAGACACATATACACAGCATTTGTATTTCAAGTTACCTGGTTTTCTTTTGCAGACAGTCTGAGAGGTAATATCAGATGAAGAATTTCATTTTTTTTTAGGCTTTCGTAGCCTGCAATAAAAACTCCTGGAAAAAGAAGCAGACGTAGCTGTGACAGATTGCTAGAAAGATTCTGGGCCATGGCTGGGTCTAGAAACTCCGCCAGGCCGGCTGAATTCCTTTGTTATTGATGAGCAGCTAAGTACTGGGGGATGGGACCGACCCCCGTCTTAGGAAGTGCTGGCAGGGCACGAAATTGCCCCGAGTGACCAAGAGGCTCTCAGAAGAGTGGGCTGGGTCCCTCTGGGCTGAGCTCCTGAGTCCCAGGCTGAGTGGGATCCCATTTCCTCACCTTTGTCACCAATCCATTCAAGGACTCGGGTGGCACCTGAGAGGTCGAATGCATGGAAATCCTGGTACCTGCATGATAGGGACACAAGGTCACACGGCGCAAAGCCCTTCACAGTTGTTAAAGAACTCTGACATGGTTCGGTGTTTGGGGACCCAGGCCAAACCCAGGATCAAATCTTGCTACACATTTTTCTCCCAGTGTGACTGGAACCAGGCCAGTCACGATTTCCCTGAGCCTGGGAACTCCCAAAGCACCCAGACTCCCCCAGGTGGATATGAGGAATCCATGAGATTATCTGGGGTTCAACTCGGAGGCTGGCGCAGAATAATCGCACCCTTATTACTACCCTCCACAAGCACTGTTCTTACTAGGACCTTACACCACTCGGCGCACACGAGAATGTGCCACTTCCAAAGACGGGAGCCGAGGCCCAGGCGGAGTCCTCGGTGCGGCCCCGCCCTGCCGCCCGGGCCCAGAACAGGATTCCCTACGTACTGCATCTCGCACCCGACTGCTCGCCAGCCCAGCGGCGCAACCGAGTGCCCCATCCCAGGCCCACACGACTTACAAGCGCAAGGATTCCACCAGCCAGTCTTCCGCAAGCTCCATGGCAACTTCCGCTTCCGGTACCCAACTTCCGTCTCGGAACCTTCCGGGGTGGAGCAGTCTTCTCGAGAGGACTGGGAGCGGCCTGCTCGGACGCAGGGGGAGTGGTCTCACGTCAGGGGGCGGGGCCTAGTCTTGCCGGAGCGCAGCCACCGACCTGCTATGTGCTCTCTGCCCGCCTAGGTTTGGGGTTCTCCCGGCAAAGGCTCCAGAAAAATGACGTAGAATTAGGAATTCCTAGGCTGTCAGCTCCGGGAGGGGCCTAAGGGACCAAACACCGACCTTTACGACCGGGTTATTTGAAGCTCAGATGGCCAGGGCCAGGTAAGATACAGGATGCTTGGTAAAATTCCAACGTTAGGTAAACTAGTAACTTTTTCCTAAAAGTATATCCATGCAATATTAGGCCATCTTATACGGAAAAACGATTGTTTATCTGAAATTCCAATTTAACTGGGTGTCCTGTACTTTTTGCTAACTCTGGCAATCCTACGGAAAGCCAGGGAAGAGTTGAGAGGGCAGCGGAGTTGGAGTCCCGCTGGGCTCTCACCCTCGTATGTGCCGGGGGTCCCCCTCACTTCCCTCAAAGCTTGGCATGATGAAATGAATGGGATAAGCAAAGCCCCCTGTAGTGTAGGCAACACCCTTTGATGGGCAAGGAAACATAAGACTTGCCTGTGCTGGTAGGTGGCAGAGGCCAGAGTAGAACCAATTGCCTGGCACGGGACTTGGCACTCAGCATGTGTTGAGTACCTGCTTGCCGAATGACCGGCCAGTAGTCGTCCTGGGTCAGTCCCTGGCTGGTGCCATGGACTGTTCTGGGTTTTTGGGAGCCAGCCCCATCTCACTTGAACACCCCATTGTCCAGACCCCTTTCCCTCCCATCCCCTCAAACATGCTGGAAGGAGAGGACCAGACGTTCTATGTAAAAAGCAGGGCTTTTTATTCACCACTTCAACAGGGACGCAAGAGATACAGCAGGAACGTAATTTGTGTGTGCATTGGTGATATTCCTGGTGACCTGACCAGAAATCACAGTAATGGAGTAACAGAGATTTGAGCCCAGGACTTACAACCAGATGGGGCCACTACCAGGATCCCATTCAGCACCTTCCTTGGGTGGGCACAATCTAAGCCACGTGGTCGCATCTTCCTCATTAATGGCATCACTTCTGCAGCACTCGCACCAGCAGCCTCCTGTACTGAAAGGGAACACAGAGGAATTGACCCTGGCGGAGGGGGCAACTGATAGGGGCATCCTGCCATTCCTAAGCTGGGCATCCACAGAGTCACATAGGGACAGATTGTCATCGGAGGCCCCCCTGCACCTCTCTCCCTGAGGAAGGGCCTGGAAGGGGTCGGGGCAGTGGTTTTCTCACAGTAACAGCCCCACCCGCACCGTCACGACAGTGAAGGGAGATCATGGAAATAAAGTCCACTCTGGTGCCTGGCCCTCTGCCAGGGTCAGTGTTCTCACTCCCCGACTCACTTCTGAAGCCCGTCCCCCAGGGCCACATACAGTGTCGTCTGAGATTTTCTAGATGGTCTGCATGTTTCAGGCTTTCAAGACCAACAGACCCAGAGGTGACATCGTCTCCCTTCAGACTCGGCCAGCTCTAGCTCTCAGCTGATCCTTTCATCTGAGGTCCCCAGGGGTGGGGTAGTTCTGGGCATTGGGAGGGTCAGGAGGGTTGACTGAGCTGGACATTCTCTATGGCATGCCCCTCCCTTCTTTCAAAATGTATGCACTCCATGCTCGGCACAGTGGGGGATGCAAAGGTGAGTCAGCAACAGGCACTGCCAGGGAGCTCACGCACTATACTGGCTCCCATTTACTAAGCACTCTCTATGCACTTGGCATCACACTAAGCACGACATGATCTCATTTAATGGGACATGGGCACTATTACCCCCATTTTATGAATGAGGAAGATGAGGCTTAGAAAGGTTAAGTGACATGTCTAAGGTCACACAGCTACTAAGAGCTAGGTTTTCAGCCTAACACACTGTCACCCCTATCTACCACCTCACTCTGCCTTCTGCACACAGCAGCAGAGTACCAGGGCCAGTGGGGTCCATCATGCCTGGCCGGGCAGGCACACCCTAAAGCCAGTGCTGGGCTGAGGGGCAGCCCTGGCTGAGAGCGGGGTGGGGCCTGGCTCGCCTGGGTGCGCGGGGGTGGGCCGCCGGGGCTTGTGCCAGGAGGTCTCCTCAGCAGGAGGGTCCTGAGCAGATCATGACTCAGCTGCAGTGTCTGATCCCTCGGGAAGACGTGGGGGGCTGTCCCCAGTAGGGGCAGGCTGGGGGGCTTCAGACTCTTCTTGCCCATGAAGTGACCTAGAAAGGAGGTGCCGAGGCACAAGGAAGTCAGGGAGCGAGGATCTTCTCAGAGTGGGAAAGCTCCAGGTCTCGCCCATCTTTTAGTTCTCATGGCAGGAATATATGCAACCTCTTTCTTCTTCACTGAGGAGCCATAAGGATCCCTGGCTGGTGGCCAAGCCTGCACCTCACCTTTTCCTGAACAGCTGGAGGGGGTGGAGAGGATGGCGCAGCTAGGGAGGCGGTGGGATGGGCCAGGGCCCACTTAGAGAGGGTGGAAAAGGGCAGAGAAGGAAGAGGGGTCTGGGAGGTGGAGGCGCAGGGAGAAGACACACAGAGGTTAGAGGGTCTTGCTTAAGGGCAGGGCCACCAGCTGGCAGGCAGGAGTAGGGTCCAGCCTCAGCTCTGCTTGAAACTGGCTGAGGGACCTTAGCCCCCTCGCTGACCTGTCTGGGTCTCAAGTTCCCCATCTACTAAATCAGATGAGTTCCAGGGTCCCCGCCCGCCCAAACACTCTGTCTGTGACAGAGGGGCAGCCAGAGAAAGAAAACGGGTTGAGAGCACAGTGGTGAGGGGCACCTGCCCAGGTCCCAAAGACTTACCGGTGGCCCAGAGGTTGCCCCGTGGGTGCACTCGGATTTTGCTGGCCCGGCTGCGGGGCTCGGGGAGATCCCAGCTGAGTGAGGCGGCGCTGGCCGTGAGCAGAGCGAAGAGCAGGATGCTGCCTAGCTGCCGAGCGCCCCACGCCCGCAGGGCCATGTCTGTGCCCAGGCTGCGCAGCCGCTCCGCTCTGTGTGAGCTGCGAGCCTTTCCTGCGGTGCCCGCCTTCTCGCTTTTAAACCCGCGCCCCAGGGCGGAGCCTGCCCTGGGAGCCGCCCCTGCTTTCCGCCCTGCCCTGCCAGCCCTTCCACAGGGTCCCCCACAACCTGCACACCCAGATTCCCGCTCCAGTGGGCAACGCTCCCGTGGGGTGTTCGGCCTTCCCCGCGCACGGCCCCCTCTAAGCCTCCTTTTGTAAGGGTAAGAGCGGGGCGAGGATGCTCCCCCAGCGTCACACCTACGTCCGAGCAGGCACAGACCAAGGTACTAGGGGGCCCCTCTCTCCCTCCCGCGGACTCAGGAGCTCCAGGTTAGCACTAGGCAGAAATCGCAGCAGGTGCTTGGGGCGGGGAAGTAGAGTGATGACGAGATAAGGTGCCCCACCCCATAGGGGCCCTGCTGGCCCCGCCAGGGCTGGTGGGAGGTGGCGGACCTCTGGGCCCCGGGAACCAGCACTCGACCAGGAGTCTACGTGCAAGCGGTGTGACACCCTGGAACCTCACTCTTCTTCGACAGAAGATGGGAATAACCACACTGCCCTATTTTTAATACTTTTACATTTTTAGTTTTCTGTTGCAGAAAGCAGCCGTCCTATAGCACTGCCCACTCACACTCAGCACTGCCTCCCCCAGGGGAGCAGCCCAGTCTTCCTGGGAAAGAACTTTTGAGTCAGTGGCATCGTTTTATGAGTAGGCACTCCAAAACAACACATTTCCTTTAGCTTAAATGTTTACTAATCCCCAAAGTTCAGGGCGCTCTGCTGGGCACTGAAGGAAGGGAAACACAGGTGAGTCTCACGGACAGACAGAGGGCACGGAGTGATGGCGGAGGGGTGGGGTGCAGGCCAACCCCTGGGCTCCAGATCCTGCCTTGGAACACCACATGCCACGGCTGTGATGGAGCCTGCTCGCCCCACCAATCACCACCCCAAGGGGAAGCGTATATGAGGAGCTGCCTCCCAGGAGCAGGACACACAGGACAAGGTCACTCCACTTCCGGCCCTGGCTTTCCCCCAACCGCATTGCTTCTCGTCTCCCCACTGGCATTTACACCTCTCTACATTCTCATCACTGCTCAGCCATGGTGTACAGATATAGCTCTCGTCACCTTCCCGTAACAGTCACCCCCTTGGTGACCCCCTCCTTCTCCTCTGCATCAGTCACACGCCCATCCTGTCTTCTCCAGTCCTCGGAAGCAGTAATTGGTGGGAGAACACAGGAGCTGGCCTTGAGTGCTGCCCCACTGAAACAACTGCGGGGATCTTTCTCAGGAGGTTTGCCTCTCCCTTCATAGCTGGAAACGGGCTCCAGATCAGGTCCTTGGTCCAGATACCACACTGGAATCAGACTCGGGTCTGTTGGGACCACTCTACCGGGGCAGGGCTGCTTTCCCTAAACCATACCCACTCCGTTTTACCATCCCAATTTTAAACACCAAGTTGGTTTAGATTTCGCAGGGGCAGAGGGAGCAGGTGCTGACTTTGGGTTTCACCTCCCTTCTGCAGGAACCTTGGGATGCTGCTCTGAGTAGGCCAAGCCTCCTCTGACACAGCCTGGGCTCACCGCTCCAACCGCAGCTCTGAGGCTGCCCCCACATGTCCCTGGGATCATTTTATCTGTCAGCCTAGCACAGGAAAGAGGAGCTCTGAGGACCCTGGAGAACGCAGCAGGGCAGCTGCTCCAGAGCCAGCTGTGAAACGCTCCTCAGGAATGAGAAGCATTAGGCACAGCAGAGAGGGTAGCTTGCCGGAGACAGCACTTAAGGGATCTCCCGGAGGTATAAGGCTCTGGGTTTAGGACAAGGACCTCAACTGCCTGTTCCCCAAGTTCACTGTGATGGCCAGGGAAGTCCGAAGGCCCCCATCCCTCCCACTGGGAAGACACAGCGAGGCACACGGCGGTGCATGCAGAAGCTCATCCGAGCTCACTGTTGACTCTCCCCAGGTTTGTACAACATTCAAGGACATCCATGGGAAATGTGGGGAAGATTCATAAGATAATCCAAAAGATGACTAAAGGAGGGAAAAATACATGACAAACACTGTTCTAAGTAACACCAACAAAACATTTAAACTGCACCCTGGCTGGCTAGCTTAGCTGGTTAGAGCATCATCCCAATGCGCCAAGATTGTGGGTTTGATCCTGGGTCAGGGCACATACAAGAATCAGCCAATAAATGCATAGATAAGTGGAACAACAAATCCATGTTTCTCTTCAAAGATTTCTTTAAAAAACACTATGTTTTTAAATCAAAGGATGCTTAAAATAAAGGACACGTATTACTGTTTGCTGTATTTTCATTAAATGAGAATCCATTACAAGTAACACCTTTCACAACCAAGTCTTTGTTGTTTTCCAAAAGCGCACACACAGTCCTGTGATCCCCAGCACTGCTCCGATGCACTGAGGACTAGTATTCCGTCCCTTTTACAGAGAAGCTAACTCATGCACAAAGCAAGTTAGTTTCACGGAAATTAAACAAATGGAGAAAACGAGAGTGTGGACTTCAAACAAATGAAAGGTACAGAGGACAAAAGAGAAAGTGAAAGCGGAAATTTAAATCCGACATCAATGAGCCTAGTACAAAGCAATGACAGAATAGGATGCTGTAAAACCACTCTGCTGGCTAACCTCCGGGGCGCTGGTGCCCTTCTGTGTGGCTGAGATATCTCAGTCTTTCTCTTCAGAATAAGGAAGGGGCTGTCACATCAGAAAAACAGCAGAATCTTTTTTAAGAGATGCAAAGGTAGGATCAGGGATATTTCATACAATTTCCCCAAATAGGAAGGAACACAAATCATAAGGAAATACTTCAGAAACTGAAATGGTCAAAATACAATTTTTTAAAAAAAGGGCATCCTATACCTGTTGCGACAGCATGGATGGAGCTGGAGAGCATTATGCTAAGTGAAATGAGCCAGGCGGTGAGGGACAAATACCATATGATCTCACCATTAACTGGAACATAATCAACAAAAGAAAAAAGCAAACAGAATATAACCAGAGACAATGAAGTTAAGAACAATCTAACAATAGCCAGAGGGGAGTGGGGAGGGGACAGTGGGGAGAGGGGATTACAGGAACTACTATAAAGGACATATGGACAAAAACAAGGGGGATGGGGGAGGCGAGGGGAGGGAGGTTGGTTCGGGCTGGGGTGGGGTGGAAGGGTGGGGAGAAAAGGCAGACAACTGTAATTGAAAAACAATAAAATAATTTTTAAATTGACAAAAAAAAAAAAAAAAGGCCACCTCCACTGACATCCAATGAGAATGTGATGACAACCCCACAGTGGCTAAGAAAGCTCAGCTGCTCCCAGGGCGACCTCAGGGCAGCAGCTGAGGCCGTGCGGAAGCGAGAGGCCTGGGCCGGCCTGAATGATTAGTTGGGTGTTAACAGTCGTGTAGAGCAGGGGGCATTTCAGTAACTGAAATAAATACTCTTGAAACGTCAAAGAGGTTTAACTGCTTGGAAATCTGCCTGAGAATCTCACTGTACCTAGGAGATTTACTAACCTGAGCAAATCCACAAAAGAACCACCCAGAGACTCTAAAGAACAATTCCCAAGGGCTTTGATATTATTGTGCAGTTTATTTCAAATAAAAGTCTCACCAGACTTTGCAAAGGCAGAAAATGGGTTACAGCTCAGCACTGTGACATGATCCTGCAACCGAATTCAAGTCCTGGCTTGTCATCCAGGAACTGGAAGGTGCTGGACAAATCTCTGAACTTCTGTTTTTTCTCTTTTGTAAAATGGAGCTTATTTTGAGGACTAGGTGAAAGAAAATAAAAACCCATATAAATTCAAAAGTACTTAGCACAGCACATGGCATTCTAAGTCCTCGATGTTGTTAGCTGAGTCCCAGGAAAAGCAAAAGCAAAGCCTGCAGTGAACCCCAAGCCCTCACAGGGCGGAAACCTTCCCTGGATAGTGGCAAAGGCGTGGTAGCGGCGGGGCAGTCCACGAAATGCCTGGGCAGAGTGCCTGTGCCACTGGGAGCTGCCTGACTCACTGAAACGCTAGCACAGCTCCGTCTACTTTTGACCAAGTGCAGGAAACACATTCTATACAAGGTTCTCTCTTTTCCACATAAATCGGTTGTCAGGAGGGCAGCTTCTATCAAACTCAATGCCAGCCGACTGGCTGACTTGCGTGATGTGCGTCCTGAGTGCAAGTCCTTTTAACTGGACTCCTGGAACCAAAGCTTACCAACCCACGTGAACAGGCCAGCTAGGGTGAGGGTTCAAGAGAAACGATTCTTAACCGAGAGTAGGTGGCATTCCAGAAACTCCTAGATTGGTAGAACAAGAATCTACAGCTTGAATGCCATATTCAATATGATAATATAACTCTATATGAGAGTAACTAATTTTTGTAATACCAAGTGCAGGAAAAGCAAGATAAAATATTCTCAGCTGGTGAGGGTAAGAGGTTGGATGTAACAGATCCACGGGAGATTTTATCAGAATGAAGAAGAGGCATGAGAGTTGTCCGTTTGTTCAAAGAGGCCATGAGTTGTAAAGATTAAGGAGCACTGTGTTACAGAAAAGCTAGTTGGAGACTCCAGGCCGATCACGCGACCAGCTGGTCTCCCGTGAGGCGGCTCTTGGCAGAAGCTGCCAAACTCACCCACGCTGAAGGCATGGGGGTTACTGAGTGGCGCCCTGGCGAGGAGGCCCTGGGAGGGAAACTTCTTTGTCCTCGGTTTCATTACCAGTAGTTGTCGTTTTGTCCCATTAGACCTATTCCATAAGGCACAGACACCATCCTGTCCCTGTTTACATGAACCCCATGCTGTATGTGTGGGGCTAAGAACCAACACACATGACAATCTTTTGATGCATCTATCACCTATTTTCTTTTCCTTTTCTCTTTCCACTTACTTCAATCCCAAATTCTTCAATTATTTTATACCTTATCACGTATCTTGTGTCGTACCTTTATTAGTCACTCCAAACCCCTTTTGAAACAATGCAAGGCACAGATAAATCTAAAACGTGCAGAGCAGTGCAATGGGGACCACGAGACGCACAAGGGTGCATCAGAGGCTGGCCTTGCCTTAACACATTCCGGGAACTGGTTAGGAGCAGGACACACATCCCGCGAGGCCACAGAGGAGCGTGAACAGAGCCAGGCAGCACCGAGCAGGACGTGAGCACACGGTCAGGAATAAAAACGCTCCTCTTCTGAGCTCCCTGTGCACCTCGCTACTGCCGCACCTAGGATCCCATGTGGGAAGGTTCTGTTTCACGTTGCCCCCGTTAAGGTGCTGAGTTCCTGGTGGAGGAGGAACCTGGCCTCACTCATCTTTGTATCCCCAGGGCCTAAAATCTGGCACAGAGTAGATGCTCAATAAGTGCCTGCTGGGTGAGAAAGCTTTCAGCAGGTGGGCAGTGGGCTGGCACTCCTGGCAGAGCAGCTGGCGTGAGTGAAGGCTGGGGGTCCACACAGTGAGGCCAATGGTGAGGGTACAAGAACGTGGCATCTGCTGAGAGCTGAGGCTGGAAAAATCCTGGGCGCTTGGAATGATACTTTGAAGGCAACGTCCTCACTATTTCTGTAACATTTTTTATTTATTGATTGTGAGAGAGAGAGAGAGACTTACTGTTCCAGTTATTTATAAATTCAATGGTTGGTTCTTGTACATGCCCCAAATGCGGAACGAACCCACAACCTGGGCATATCAGGACGATGCTCTAACCAACTGAGCTACCCCTCCAGGGCTCTTCACTACTTTTTGATTGCACCTGTGTATTCTAATCTCGCACACTTTTTGGTTACACAGAATTCTAGATCCAGACTCACCATAGGTGTATGTGAAGGGTCCTATTTGTTATTTTATTTCTAAAAGCCTATCTGCTACTGCTTATAGTCCTAGGAAGGGAGGACGGTGCCAAAGATATACCCAACCAGAAGACAGCCTGAGAAGGCGGGCTGACTGAGCATCGTGAGGATGGTGGGCAACCCATTCGGCTGCTAGAACCAGCTGGATCATTTCTGAAGCTCAGCGGAGTGACACACGTTATGGAAAGAGCTACCTCAAAGGCTGAGACAGCCCCCACACCATGTTCTAAGGGGTCACTTGGACTTGGAGACACACTTATGCAAACTACCAACATATGTACTCAAGAATAACAGAGGCTTTAGTCCAAGAGTAGGCTCTCCGGAAGCCTGAGACTCCCTAAGAACAGTGCCACTCACCGATACCGCTCCCACCGGGAAGAGGCACACAGAAGAGGCCAAGGACACCACACAAAAGAAGAAAACAGGGTGCACATTAACGATTCTGGGAAGGGAACATGCTGCTCAAATGGAACCATGGAGAGAGAAAGTTTGCAGATTCAAATTTGGCAAGACCAAGATAATGTACTTAGTAATTAACAGGGAAGTACAAATTGCTTTAATGGTTCATATGCTCTGCCCCAGAATAACAGTTCAATACTAATGCTAGCCTAAGTTATTGCAGCCTCTGGTTCCCAGGCATAGTTTTGTTGAACATTCAGTCCACGCCGCTAGATGCTGCAGGGAAAAGAGAGTCATCTCTACAAAATGGAACTCCGGCACTGGAGCAGCTTACCGTTGGAGAAGGGAACTTGAGGCTGTGCCCCAAAACTCACACAAGTAGCACTAGGCTGCAAATGCAGGGCGAGTGAGGGAGGCAGAACGATGACCTCCGAAGACAGGGAGACACAGAGAAGTGGAAACAAGAGTGTAAGTGGAGAAACGGTGGCACAGCACATGGGAGCTTCATGGTTGCTGAATTCAAAGTCTGAACTTCACATGTACATAATACTTATGGTAAACAAAATATATGGTCCAAAAGAAATACTTCTCAGAGTAAAGGGGGTTCTAAAATAAACAGGTGGACATGACCTAAAATAGGCAGAGACCGGCATGTTGCAGGGAAACTGGAAGATACAGTTGCTCTAGGGATAGGGAGCCAAGGAATGCGCTCCTGGATTCAGGTGACAGCAATGACAGCAGGAGGACAGAGGTAAATGCGGGACTTGTAAGGACTAATTTGGTGGGAAAATGAAAAACCCAGCTGTATACACCTTTGTGAGTGTAAGCTGAAAGATCAGCCAATCAAGTGCGAGTGCGCAGTGGGAGCAGAGAGGAGAGGAGGGACCGGACTGAGCCCAGGCATTTGCAAGCAGGTAGTGGGAGTAGCCAGAGTGGGTGAGCTCCAGCCAGGAGACAATCCCATTATCAAAACCTCATCTGAGGTTTTATCGAGTCTTACTCTTCGGTTCCCTAGGCTCACAATGATTAAGCGCTCCCAGATCTCAGAGAGCTTCTCATTCCATTAAGACATCAAATTAAACATCTCTGGCATTTACATTACATTTTCAAAGAGCTTTTAAAATACATTGTGTTACAAGTACAACATCCCAGTTTTACGCTATATGTTTTAGCACTAAACTAGATAATATAAAACCTGGGAACATAATACCTGTCTCCACAAAAAAATTTTATTTTTGGCTAATAGAGCAATTCAAATGTTTGTACACAATTTCTTTACTTTTTGGAGAAATTTAGCTGTTGATTCCAAGTAGAGCACCCAGGCAAAGGAGGAAAAACAGTAATGTCACAAAACTGAGTGTGAAAATATGCAAGTGGGAAACATATTAACGTTTTCCCTCCCAGGCAGTGTACGAGGAGGAGGACCCTGGGCAGCTGAGGGTGGAGGGACAAGGCCGCCATCACTGAGGCAAGATGGGATCTCTGAGACTCCCTGAGGCTGGTCTGCAAACAGAGCCAGGGCATTGATTCTGTGAGCGGTAAATCCCAACCCCTGCCCGCCAAGGAAAAGGGGGAGGGAGCGGCCACTCTCTGCCATCGACACATGGGGGCTATTCAGCATTCTCCTTGGCTCAGGAGAAAACAGAAGCCTCTCAGACAGGTTCAAGGAGGCACTTGTTAGCTGTGACTTGCCAAGTTTCACGCTCTGTTGGGATCATTAAGAGCCCATATCCAAAGCTTGAAGGCTGAAGCCTCAAAAGTGGGCTCCGGACGGCACTGCGCCGCACAGGGGCCCCACGGTCCCTCTTCTCATTCCACTAGCAGTACAGTATAAACTGAGGTCCACCTCAGGTGAACAAATACTAGAAACTGCACTTAGCCCCAAACAGAATACTTGTTTGAGATTTCAGATTAATACAAGAAGAGAACAAAGTATTCAAGAGTATTTTGTGCTTAAAACACATCAGCTTTCCCTACTTTTTTACTTCCCTCACTGCCTCAATAGTGAAAGAAAAACAGATCTGGGCTTTGCTTTCACCACCTGGAACCCGGCCTCCGAAGTCTGCCCAAGCAAAGCCAGGAACTCAAGAGGGCAGGTCCAGGCAGATGACAGCTCACAGAAAACGACTGGCCAGTGTGCCCTCCAGCACGCTCCGCAACCCTGCCCCAGGGCCAGGAGCACACACGCCGGGAGACAGGGCACAGTGTCTCAGGTGCAGAGGGGATGAGGCTGTAGCGCAGGGAGGCTCAGAGCCTCTCATCGGCTCTAGCTGGGTTTATACACATTTGAGTCACATCCTAGTGAAGAATCAACTTTGTGACTCAGACTTCCTATGAACACGACAGCTTCTTTGGCTTCACGAAAACAACAACAAAAAAATGCAACAAGCAAACAAAGAAACAGTTGATAGTGTGAGGACGACCTTCTCAGCTGAAGGACTATTCACATTGAAGCCTGTTTCTCCCCCGAGGGGCGCTGAGAACCAGCACGGAAGGCAAACTGCGTGAAACTTTCCCGGCAAACACAAGTCAGGGATAAAGGGTTCAATATGCAAAGTCTTTTATTTAAAATTTTGAAAAGTTAAGACTTCCGACCACCTCAGTCTATGCCATTCCCATCATGAGGAGGACTGGCGACTTCGAACTCGGGCAGAGCTGCGTGCTCCCTGACAGAACTCTGTAGGCACTTTAGAAGTGAAGCCTGGCTTCAAAATACAAACACTGGGGGCTTTGGCTCAACCTTTTAATATAAAAAATTCACCGATGTACAAAAATGCTGAAGTGTGACAATGACAACATGAAACCCTGTGATTGAGAGTCCCCTCAAGTGCACGCCGAGGTGCACACGCGCCCGCCCACAGATTCTGGCGTGGAAACAGAAACTAATGCAAACCAGCGCTACCAAAAAGGGCCAGCATGTGCGCTCCACTCCAACCCCAGACCAGCATCAACTCCAAACACCAGCAACGAAAAGGAGGGCATCTCCCAGGAACAGCAAGGCAGCTTCTTACTCACGATGGACCAGCACAAACAAACCCAGCAGAAAGAGGACGGCGTACTGCAAAAGAAAGATGGAGCGAGGTCAGAGGGGCCTCCCAAGCGCAAGGTCCTCAGAGTTAACAGGCCCGTGGCGTATTACTCACCTGTCCGCTTAGTCTTCTATCTTTGAAGTGGAATCCATTTAATAGTTTCCAAAATTTAGCAAAAGATCACTTTTCAATGAAACATAAAGCACAGGATCTTACCTTAAATTTAGGATAGTCATTCATGAGGATTGTCACAATCCCAATATATGGAACAAATCTAAACAAAGAAAAAATTGATCGTCAGAGAGCTTCCTAAGTGGTTACTGTCATTTACCGAACATTCTCAGTACCTTCCACAGAAAGGCATGTTCAGTCCACAAAGTCTGTTTGCATACGCTGCCGTCCTACCAGCGCCTTCCAACAGCCCGCAGGGAGGGAAGGCAGGGATGGCGTCACTTCATAGATGGGGCAACAGGCTCAGCCGACAGCCTGGGCTCCTGGGTGGTGGAACCTGTACCAGATCGCAGGTCTTGGGCCTGTCTGGTGACCCGTTCTACCTGCTGACTCAGTGCTGGGGGCAGGGCTATCACCACAACCTTCAGGGAGCTATCCATCTCGTTGGGGAGCCCAGGCAAACGGAGCCAGAAGGCTACAAGGCACTTCACGCTAAGTGTCCGAGAGTGGCTGTAAGAGCCCTGTCCCCATACTTAAGATTCCTCACCCTCTCACTCATTAACCACCTGCCATCTGGCTTTGGCTCTCTCACTCCTGCAACTTTTGGGAACAGCTGAAATCCCTCTACGCAGCAGACCGCCTCAGCTCCCACCTTCCTTTATTCCCCAGCTGTGGACTCCAATGACCACAAACTTGCCCTTGAAATCCCTTTCTCCTTGGTTCTGCCCCCCATGACTGACTTCTCCACCCACCTCTGGGCTGCTGCATCTTTGTGTTTTTCAATAGTGCTTTCTTTCCTCTTGCCCTTGACTTTGTCCCCTCAAACTAGGTAAAACCACCTGTTCGATAATCTCATAGCACCTGACATATGTCCTTTGAAGTCTTCACTCACAACTGAATGACACAGATGTATGACTAGCTGCACAGTGCCTGTCTGTCTTACTGGCCTCCAAGCTCTAGAAAGGCAAAACAGTGCCAATCTCGGTCCCCACTGAATCCTCAAGGCCAAACACAACACCTCGCACACAGTACGCATCCTGCAGGGACTGCCCAATTGAATGTTTGAGTGTCCAGGCCTCTTGTTTGCCCCTCGGGGATCTCATTTTCTCCCAGGACTTCAATTCTTCCCTCAATCCAAAAGACTCCTCAACATCCTAAGAACTCAGCGGAGAAAGAGGAAGTTAGCAGGGTACCACCGCTGTGGGAGGAAAACTGCACTGACTTGGGTGGACTGGGTGATACTGTCCTTGACTCTAGAGAGGCGAGGTTGAGCTGAAGGACAGAGTGACCTCCGCGTACTTCCAAACAACCCAGATACTTTTACTCTGAACATGCACAACCTCTGCACCATTCCAAAGGTGCACAAACAGAAATTACCTCCCATATAACACTTCCACCATCAGAGCCTCAGGCAAACCTGAAAAACAGAAATTTTGTCTTCCGTACATTTTACTGCCCTTTAAGAACTCCTCTTACTTCCTGTCTCCTGGCCTCACCCTGCCCTGCCCCCTCCCTCTGAACAGCATCACCCAGCCCGTCTCTCTCTCCCTGCTCATCCCCAAATTCCCATTCTGGAGGTGGAAGTTCCTTTAAACGTAGACCTCCTTGTCAGAATCACTTGGATAGCTTGTTAGAAGTGCAGGTCACTACATCGTCCCCAGATTTACTGAGTCAGAGCATCCCTGGAAGGCGTGGCCCAGCAGACGTCTCGGCACACTGTTGTACGAGCAGCACGGATGTAGCACGGGGCACGCATGGAACAGATATGTGCTGGCAGAGTGTCCTCCACAAGGCCTACCCTTTGGTTCCTACCCCTGGGACCTCTAAGAGCTGAAAATGATGGTCACCACTGGCAGGCACAGCTAAGAAAGGAGAGCAGGTAGATGTTCTCTATACCTTCAATACACATTTTTCTTTTTAATGTGGTAACTCTTTGATGTAATGTCTTTTGTCTCACTTATAACACCTTCACAAAGGCCACAGCACTCAATAAAGGTAAATCATCAAATTTAAGAATGTGAAGGCAAGTAAAATGCAGATTCAAAGATATAAAAGCATCTGTGATTTCTATTAAGACAGTACCATGCTGCTAATTCTGATCTGATGACCAGCCAGCAGCCACTCTCACGGGCAGAGCCTTCACCGTTCCCTCCTCACCACGACATTTGGCTCCTAGTAATCGCACAGTCTGTTTGAGGCACCCATGGACACACTCCCCCGAGGTTGGTTTCTCCTCGCCACCCTGAGTGCAAGGAAGCACCTCGATCTGCAGGAGCAATGTGAGCAAAACCTAAGACCCAGTCTGGCAGGCAGTGCAAAGTCACACAAAAGACTCAACGATCTCTTCCACCATCTCCCCCCAGGGACAGAGACAGCGGTGCTGCCATCCTCAGGCATCTTCACGCAAGCCAGGTGGCACTTTTCTAAAGTCTGCTAACGCAGAGCTGTTAAGCAGAAGGTTTAACATAAGTAAACCAGATGCTGTCCCCAACGCCACCTCCAACAGCAGCCTGGGCCCCATCAACGCCTAGAGGGCAGAGCGTGAGTGTGTGCGTGGCCTGGGTGCTCTGGTCAAAGTGCAGTTGAGGAGAGCTTGCAGCAGAAAACTCTTTTGTCAGATGTTAAAAGGGATCTATGTCTGCGAAGCTTGTACCCCAATACCCAACTTGGAAAGGATCATTGTTTCTATCCCAAAATAACCTGTTTCAAGTTAACTGAAGAGTACATTTCGAGCTCAATTACATCACTCCTCCCGTCCGTGTCCAAGCTCCACGCTCCCTGACCCACCAGCTCGCACTCTTTCCTCCTCCTGCTGCCAACTTGTCTTTGACCACGGGCCCTCCAGCGTTTTTGACTCCCTGAACTTAGAATCTCCCGTTACGTCGTAGTTGGTTCAGTGTTAGTTTTATTTTCTAAAATTGTTTTCCTTACATGTGACAACATGAATGAACCTTGAATATATTGTGCTACAAGGAAGAAGCCAGCCATAAAAGACCACACAGTGTAAGATTCTGTTTATATAAACTGTCCAGAGCAGGCAAGCATCCACAGAGACAGAAAGCAGATTTGGCGGTTGCCAGGCGCTGCAGGGCAAAGGAGACAGGGAGTGACTGCAAACGAGCAGCGAGTTTCCTTCCTGGGGTGTGGGAAGGTTCTGGAATTAGACCGTGAGGATGGCTGCACACACCTTGTGAATACGATAAAACCCCACAAACTGTACATTTTAAAATGGTGAGTTTTATGTTCCAATACATGTGAATTATATCTCAACAAACTTTTTTAATTTTAGTTTTTTAATTTTATTTACTTATTTTTAGACTAAGGGGAAGGGAGGGAGAAAGAGAGGGAGAAAAGCATCAATGTGTGGATGCTTCTCACACGCCCCCTACCAGGGACCTGGCCCACAACCCAGGCGTGTGCCTTGACTGGGAATCTAACCGGCGACCCTTTGGTTTGCAGGCTGGCACACTCAATTCACTGAGCCACACCAGCCACGGCTTTTTAAACTTGTTTTACTGAGGGTCTTTGGCCTCAGTGTAAAATTTTTTAGTGTACAAGCAGCTGTTTGAAAAAAATTTTTTTAAATGCACATTGACATTTGTACCACAACAGTTACAGAATGATCTGCAAGAAAGCTCTACCTCAAGGTCTGGGTACAGTCTGCCTTTGAAATATCAGTTTAGGGTTTTATAAATGCAATTTCCACAAACGGAGCTGATATGCCCATTACATGCCAAGGCTACGCAGTGGTACAATCAGCAGAAAGTGAATTTGCGGGGTGAACACCCCGTGCCCTGCTGCTCGTGCCCCGACAGCCGCACCCCAAGGACAGTCTCTCACGCCAGAGGGCACCGGGCCATCACAGTCTTTACTAAAAGCCACAGGAAGGTCCAAATCTTCAATGTGGATTTTAGAAACAACACTGTATGGAGTTTACAATTTTTCAAAAACTTGTCAGAAGACAAGTTATTTCAGTGCAAATCTCTCCCCTTTCACAGGCTGATGTGTCTGGTGTGAATGAATCAAAATTATACCTATTTTCTTTTGTCGGATTGGCAAAAAATCTATTTTTTGGTGTGCTGCAGAATTTTAGTGGTTAGTTTACATGCTGTGACAGGAACCACCTGAACCCACACTGTCCGTTCCAGGCCAGCGGTCCATCTGGGGAGCAAGGACCAGCCACTCCCCATTTTGGGGCTGCTGTGCCTATAATTTGGGTGTGGTGGCTAAGAAAGTGGCCTGTGGGGTCAGCCAGCCCCTTTCCATCAGTGCGACCTTAGAGAAGCAACCTAATTGCCTGCGTTCCCTCATCTATAGAATGGAAATATTAGGGTTGCTCTGAAGTTAAAAAGAAGTAATACTCGTCAGGCTAGCACAGAGTAAGTGGTAATGGATGTGAGTACGGTTAGCACTATTAATGACATGAAGGCAGTGTCAGCCCCAGACTCCTCATACCAGTCGCTGGCAATTCCTGGCCTCCACTGATTTGTTCTCCTGATAAAATCTGAAACAAACAGGCTTCATATAACTTTTAAATTTCATTTGACCTCAATAATTTCAAGACTAGAAATAAAACAGTACGAAATAAATTAACATTTTCAGTTGCTGCCTTGGTAAGCACTGGCAGACACAGATGTCGGGGTGCGGGACGGCACCCCGGGATGTGTCCTGACTGAGCTACATAAACAAATGAGTTCTCAGCACTGCCGCTCCCATCCCGTCCATCGTCCCATCCCGTCCATCGTCCCATCGTGGTAGTGTTGACCATACCTCCTTCCCCGCCCCCTGGCACAGTGAACCTGAAGTTTTAGATGCATTTTCAGAAGCACACTTTTTCAAAGCGCTCAGTGATCTGGCTGAGCCAGCACCCAACCCTCATGTTCACGAGTGCACGGTGAGACGCTAGGACCGAGCGGCCATGTTTCAAGGGGCGTGAAAAACTCAGCAAACGCCTCCCTCTGTACTTACCCCCTTGCTCTCCCCACGACATCTTTTTTCTCTAGCCAATGCTGTCCGTGCTTATAGAGGCCCCGGTCATCGACTGCATTATTGTCTCCTTTGGTCAAAAACTTGATATGCCCATTTTGCCTTAAAAGAGTAGGAGAAATCCATGTCATCAAATATCTTGATGTCATTTGAAAGCATAAATTTGTTAGCCAAAAATTCCTGTGGAACTGTGGTATTTTACATCACTGTTCCCAAGATCAAAATAATTATTTGTTTAGCTAAAAGGATGTTTATGGCTATGTAGTTTTATAACCAGGAAAAACTGGAAAAAAGCCAAAAGTCTAACATTCAGGAGCTGAGTGTACTAAGCAAGCATTAAGGACATGTTACAGAAGACTAATGACATGGGAAGATCATACAAATTGTACTAAGTGAAGGAAAGATTACAAAATAGCATGCAGCATAATCGTATATTTGTATTAAAATAAATACAAGCCACCAAGTTTTTTGAAATACAAAGCGCAAAGGAACACATTAAACTATCCCACAGGATGTAACAGGCAAAATGAAGGCTATGTGAAACTACAGAATGACCCAACTTCCTCAACCAGTAAGTTGCAAAGAACAAAAATAACTGGAAAAGTAATTTATCTACTAAATAAAAGACTATAAAAGCCATTATCGACCAATTGTACCCGAGGACCTTATCTGAATCTGGATTCAAACACACTGTTAAGAAAAAGCTCAGTGATTGATTACGTTTCACAGATATTTACTAAAATATTTACATATGACATGACATTTACCTATGATCTGATTCAAAACAATACAGGCAGAGGAGGGGAGAAAGCGGTGCTGCAGGTGAGACAGACCGGCCACAGATCAGTCGTTACTGGGCCTGAGTGACAGGTGCACGGGAGCTCGTTGTGCTGTCTCGTCTACTTTTTGCATGTTAGAAATTCTCCATATTTAAAAATTAGCAAAAATAATGCTAATTTTTAATCAGAAATGTACTTACTTATTCAGAAATGTCCTAGATTAATTCTTCTAAAGAAACATGAGGTTTTAGTAATTTTAAAATTTAATTGAAAGCAAAAGATATTTTACAGTTGATAAAAACTATCTTTAAATTGCCCTGGGTGCTGTGGCTCAGTGGATTGAGTGCTGGCCTACAAATCAAAAGGTTGCTGGTTCAATTCCCAGTCAGGGCACATGCCTGGGGTTTTTTGCCTGGGTTATGGGCCAGGTCCCCAGGTGGGGGTGTGCGAGAGGCAACTGATGGATGTATCTCTTGCACATCGATGTTTCTCTCCCTCTCTTACCCTCTCTCTAAAGATAAATAAATAAAATCTTTAAAAAGTTTTTTAAAAAAACTATCTTAAAATTAATTCAAGTGAGTTTGCATTACCCACTATACTAGAAAAAAGAAAATTAACTTCAGGCTCCTACTGACTAATATCCACTGAGAAGCTAAGCCAGGAACTGGCTCACTAGACACTAAATCTGCAGATGAAACTAAATTGAGAAGTGTTGCAAACACCAAAAGGAGCTAGGTGCCAACAGTCACATTAAAAATAAGATAGCAGTAAGAAAAAAATGCAGAGAAAAATAATCTGCAGCTGACAACTCAGTAAGTGAAAACGAATGTCTGAAAAATGATGGAAGGCGAAGAGGTCAGGGGCGGGGCCTGGTGGCTGCAAGCCTGCAGGTCAGGAGCTGCAGGAGGTGATA
Source organism: Desmodus rotundus (assembly GCF_022682495.2). Taxonomy (NCBI): domain Eukaryota; kingdom Metazoa; phylum Chordata; class Mammalia; order Chiroptera; family Phyllostomidae; genus Desmodus; species Desmodus rotundus. The sequence continues at coordinate 35,741,110 of NC_071396.1, forward strand.
GTCACCTCAACCATGAGGACAACAGCACCCAGAGAGGCAGGAAAACGACATCGGATAGGAGAAGGAGACTGGGAAACGGAAAACACCCCAGGAAAGGAAAGGGATGCTACAGGAGACCTGGGCTGTCCCCTAAGGCTTGATTTGCCAACCAACCAACCAAACATACCCAATCCTTCCCCCTCCCCCGCCCCAACATAGTCAGGAGAGACCACTACAGGAAAAAGCATAGGTCTCCTTCCTCTACTTAATAGTGTAACCGATATTCTCTGGGGGCAGCCAGCTCCTACTAGACCTATTCCAGCACCTCACAACTCCTAGGCCCAAAATACCTACTGAGTGCTGTCCCCGGCTAGCACAGAGACCAAACCCCCGATACGGTCCACCTCTGCCTCTAAGGAGCTCAGCACGTGTACAATTCAATCTGCCATCACAACACTGTGATGCAGGAAGGAGGAAGTAAGCACTTTCTGGGTGACTGAATATAAACTGTGCAGTATGTTTATAAAACAAAAAGAATTATCCCAAATTTAACATTATCTCTGGGTGCTAGGATTACATGTAATTTTGTTTTCTGTATTTTCCAATTTTACGCAGCATCACGTGTAACAATACACATGTAATGAGAACGTTCGTAAGACGGAGATATACGAATAAAACAGCTTTGTGTGACGTGTACAGATTTACAATGGAACCTTATGTAAGGAGTGGGTGGAGGAGGAAAGGAGGCAAAAACAGAAGAGAGAGGTCAGCTGGACAATTCCTACCTCTATTCTCCGTAAAGCTCAGGATTTTATTTCTTCTGAAAGAAATGAACAATGCAAAAACGAGCCTGAAAGCATTCAAGACAGACTGACTAAAATACTTAATTCATTTTGCTTGTTATTTGGTCCCATATTTAAAAACAACGTTAATACCATTAAATCAGATGATTATTACAACCAGGTATCTTAGTTTCCCTGACAGAAAAAAGGAAATTGGAAACTTTGGAATATTAATAACAGTCCTGCAGGTTGAAGGCATCTCAAGAGTTGAAAATAAATCTACAAAAACTCCAGATTGCAAAGTATCATACATCTTAAAATATTCAAAATTCTGTTAAAAAATTACTTTCAAAATTTAAGGACCTGCAGTTGATATAACATGACCCTGCCCTGAAACAAGATGAAGTATTTTAAAATTAAAAAAAAAAAAAAAAAAAACGCTCCCTGGTTGCAAAGGATCACACATAAAAATGGACAATTTCTGTTTTCCCTGAAGCAGGGTCCGGGTTTAATTTGATTTTCTCTGATAAATGCAGGAGAAATTGGTTCTGCTTTGTTCACACAGGCAGGGCTGAGAACAAACAACACAAAATCACCTGAAGAATCTGGAAAATGCTACCCGTACTGAATAAACCTTCACAATTCCAAAAAAAATTCCAAAAAATTTAAGTCATTCCTTCCTAGTCAACAGTAGAATGCCATTTTCAAATTATCTCCTTCAAAATATATACTCGAGTCTGAAGAAAAAGAGCAGTCAGATCTCTATTTCACCAGCGAAGAAAACTCTTCTGAACTAGGATGCTCACGGGGATTTTCAAAGCGAGCACCAACAGTGGCTCCTCTCGCGGCGGGCACTGCGTCAGAGGGAGGGAAGAATAATATGGAATTTACTCGGGGCTTCCTCATACTCAGGAGCCTCGGTCACCTTCCTCCTTTCACTTCTCCTCTGGGTGTCCTCCAGGACACCTGCTTTATCCATGACTTCCTCTTGTCCTTCCTTTCTCCAAGGGTCCCTTAACTAGAAATACCATAGGTTTGAAGGGTGGGGCTGGGGACTATGTAGCTGGACAGAGAAGTACAGGTTTAGGACTCAGAGATCTCATAATGCCTTTTCCTAAACCTCTTTATATTAGAAATAAGGAAACCGAGGCCCAGAGAGATGAAGTTTTTTTGCTTATTCTCACGTTCTCCCTCCACCCCCAAAGGACTCTGAAGGTGTTTTCACACAGCCTTTCTAATTCTAAAACGCAAAAAGTCTATGCTTAAAAGAATAACTCAGATTTTAGAAATTTTCTTTGGAATTTGAAAAAGTTGGTAAATTTATTCTTATCTGAAATATCTGTTAGACTGCCTTAAAAGGTATTTTTTTGTTTTTGTTTTTAATATTTGGGCTTCCTCATTCATTATATCATAAGATTCTGTAATACCTGGGCTCTGACTGGTGTGGCACCTCCCCACAAACCGAAAGTTGGCTGGTGAGATTCCTGATCAGGACACGTGCCTGGGTTGTGGGCCAGGTCCCAGGCTGGGGGCATGCAAGGGGCAACCAATCAATGTTTCTCTTGCACATCAATGTTTCTTCCCCTCCCTTCCCCCCTCTCTTCCCCTCCTCTTTCTCCCTCCCTTCCCCCTTCTCTAAAATACATATAAATAAAATCTTAAAAAAACCCCAGAAGACTCTATTTGGGACCAACGTTTATGTCATTTGGGGGGGATTAGATGTATCACTCACACACACACAGTACAGCAAGCTGTTCCTATGGCCTTCGTCTACAATATGGACAACTGATGTCACAAAAAGTGAGGACTGCTCCTCCATCCCCTCAGAGGCACAGGAACCATCCTGGAAGGAAGGGGCGTGTGAGGTTATAGGAGCCGATCGTGAGGTGTGGTGTGTTAGGCCAAATGGTCCCGGTGCTTGACGTAACCAATGCTATTTGAACCACGTTGCTCTGAGTGACCGCCTGGCCCCCTATCTCTCGAAAGGAATGTTCTTACATAGATAAATAGGCCCATTAGTTGTTTATTGCTTTGGAATATACAGAGTTAATGGTCTGGTTGGGAAGCAGAAGAGAACCAAGAGAACCAAGAGAAAAGTCAGAAAAACCTCAGGGAAATAAATGAATTAATAAATAACAATTTAGTCTTCACATGTTCACCAAGCCTTCAGACATGCATAAAAACGAACTAGAAGAAGGACCTACGAGTTTCCCACCCTTTCTTAATTTTTAGGCTATCAAAATTAAATACTTGTAAACACCAAAACATACAAATATTTAAAAACAGGAAACATATAGTTTGCACGTACTTTTCATGAATCTTCAAGACTCGGTGAACTATAGGAATCTCTCTTCCTTCTATTCTAAAAACAACAATTTCTCCCACTCGTATGGGATCCTCAACTCGATTTGTCAGGAAGAGAAGGTCTCCTCTGTGAAATGCAGGTTCCATGCTGCCGCTGGGGGTGGGAGGGGAGAAGAACACAACAGCAAAGACAAAGTCTGAGATTAAATTTACTTCCAAAATTAGATAGTCAACAAAACAATCAAAAGTACCACCTTTGAAATATACTCAATACCTTAACAAATATACTAACAACAGAAATGTATGTTGTTCTGAAAATATGGTGTCTTCAGACTAATGAGTTATACAAGTTTTCTTCAGTTATTAGCATTCATTAAGTAGTTCCATTTCAAGCATTACCATTCAAAGGGGCTTAAATTTTTGAAAAGGGCAATGTTACTAATTCTTTAACCTTTCAAAATTTCAAGTGACAAACAGAATATTAAAGAATGAACTTTATAATCACTGCCCTTATTGTCACTTCATCGGAAAACGCTAAACATATTAAAATATTCAAATGAGCACCGGATCACCCACTCCTGCCATTTATAAAGATGCAGACCCAGATGACCTTATGATTCCCCGCCACGAGGAAGGGAGACAGCTCCTCAAGTCACAGAACAGTCAGCTACCAAGATAATGCTCGTGCTATCACTTTATTTATTTATTTTAAAAAGAGAAACAAGAAAGAAAACAGGGACAAGAACAGAGATCTTTGCCTAAAAGATTCAAAAATGAGCAAAGGATTCGATTCCACGGTAATTAGTGAGGACAGACTCCTTACCTCTGACCTGTTCTACCTGATACCGAGTGCATCAAAGGACCTCACTAATTAATGACCCTTTTCTTTCTATGAAGAAGAAGCCCATCAGTATTATTTTCAGGAACTCAAGCTCCAATTTTCAGTAACAACAGATTTAGTAAAAAGAAAATGGATAGATGGGGAATAAAAATCAAGACAGGAGGAGCAACAAAGCCCAAACACTTGTGCTTGAAGACTCTGGTCCCTCTGCGTAAGGAGACCAAGAGTTAGGAAGGCCTAACGCTACACGTCATGGAAATGTTCAAGGTGAAGTCTGAACCACGGGAGTCAAACAGAATCCACTCTCACTGTGCGCAATTGTTTCCGAGCCACTCTAGAATTTTAAACAGGAAGTTTCATACTAATATTTGAAGTTAAGAAATATCACTTTAGAAGCTATACAGTGTATAGACGACATTTAAATATTTATTGAACTAATAAGTAAAGTGGAACAGATGAGAAGGCAGACTGGGAGACCAGCTGTCCAGGCTATTGCTTATAACTGAACACTTTACAAATATTAAGTGTTATTTAAAAAATGGACACAGGAGAGGAAGGGGGGAAATACAGAGAAAAGAATGTAGATACAGAGTTACCTCAATTATGTAAGAAATAATATACATGAAAAAAGACCAAGATGTTAACAATGATGATCATCCCGGAACTATGGGCGACACAGTTTCACCTAGACTTTTATGCTTTCAATATTTCATATAATGAAAATATATTAACTTTTCCCCTGATTTAAAAAGCATTTTTTTTAAAGGTCACTCCAACAGCCCAGGCAGGAAATGACGAGGGCCTGAAATAGCACAGCAGCAGGGGGCAACCCGCCTGGGCAGAGCAGAGATGGGACAGAACAAATATGATGGCCAGCGGGCTGCGCCATGGTGACTCCTAGGCTTTCAACACCCAGCAGACGGCAGTGACAGCCGCAGAAAGAGAATAAAGAGCAGGTTTGTGAGAAAAGGTTAATTTCATTTTTATTCCATGGCTTTCAAGTGCCTGGTTGACACCCACACGAAGTCCAGGTTAGGGCGAAAACAAGTTTAGACTCAGGGAAGAAATGTAGATGAGAAATAAAAAGATTTAAGATTTCAGATAGGAAACCCTGGCTGGTATAGCTCAGTGGATTGAGTGCGGGCTGTGAACCAAAGGGTTGCCGGTTTGACTCCCAGTCAGGGCACATGCCTGGGTTGTGGGCCAGGTCTGCGGTGGGGCAACTACACATTAATGTTTCTCTCCTTCTCTTTCTCCCTCCCTTCCCCTCTCTCTAAAAATAAATAAATAAAATTAAAAATAAAAAAGATTTCAGATATGGATGGCAATTAAACAGAGATAAGTGAGAGGACCATTAAAGAAATAAACCAGGGAAGACTTTTTGAATGTTAAATAAAATTATTAGTAACCTTCTTAATATTATCTGATCAAATTATACTTTTAAATTTAAACATCAATCATGATAAATTTTGTAAGATATTATATATAAATCACTTAAATATTTTTAAATTGACTTCAGTTCTGTGAAGGGAAAATTTCTGAATGTCCCCTGAAACTGCAGTTAATAAAATAAATAAGAAGAAAGTATTTGTCCTTGTCCCAAATGGCCTCACAATAGCCCTAAGAGGGGCTTCTTAGCGGCCTTTCTCGAACGATAGCTCCTCCGTCCAGCGAAGACCAGACAGACCCCCTTCAGTCTGAGCTGGTCTCTTCTCATTGCTTTCCTTTATTCCACATCGGCAGTCAGAAAAGCTTAGTACAGAAATAATCTACCTACCAAATAACCTATCCAAACACCACTTTTAAACCCCAACTGATAATACAAATTTTCCAGCTGTAGCAAACGGTCTGTCTCTTCAGAACCACCAACGAGCAAGTCCTCAGTTGAATCCCCCACCCACCCCAACACCCGGGTTTACAGGTCATCAGACTGTCCTCAAACCTCTCTGCTGAAGGCAAGGCCACCTGAAGTAATCCTAGAGGAATCGCCCCAAGAAGCCTGCCTGGGTCCTCTCTACATGTTTCCCCACAGCGTCCCTTAGCACAGCTTCCCCTTCCCTTGCTGCTAGAGCTCCACACCTGGAGCTCTCCACTGAATTCGGACAGTCGGGAGCGCAGGACCAGGTGATGTTACACTGGAAAGGTCTTCTGGCCCCATCTAGTTCTAGCCTTCTTTCTTTTGGCCTTCGTTTTATAGATGAAACTGTGGGTCAGTGAGTACGTGATTCACCCAAGGTTGTCGTTAGACGTGAGAGAGACAGAGATTCAAGTCTCCATACTCCCAGAGCAGTACATTAAACGCCTTCCCTGCTAATAAGATCCATACGTTTCTTTGGATTGCTAAAATTACTGTTGCATTTGATTATTAATAAAAACAGAACTAAGGCACAAGTAAGACACTGGAGACTCAGTGCTTCCGACCACTTGTTGCTGCAAGTATATCTCATATGATAATGGGGGAGTCAAGTTCATCTTGTTAAAAGTAATGTACTATTAACCAGACTCAAGATAATGTTAATGATTTGGTTCATTTTATGTTTATATTCCATTAGCTCCAGAAAAGACTTGGGAGAGCTTATATAATTGAACCCAAATTAAGGCAGAACTATAATGATTCGATTATGTAACCAAGTGGTAATTCTCCAAAAATGAGTAAGCTAGGTTTTTAAAGCACTAAGAGCAGGAATCTAAGGAGGGAGAAGGAAGTACAGTGGAGGAAAAAAACTCAGTACTACGAGTATTTGTCACTTTAAGAGATGGCATTAGTACATTCAGTCTTCCTGAGGTCTATTTAAAGGTCAGCGGAAACGCGGAAATAAAGAGTGAGGCTTCTGCACTCAAACTGAAAACATGCTGCCCAAAGCTCCGGCAGTCGGGGTGCACTCCAGCTAACTAACAACTAAACACCCGCCCTGCTGTACCGAAGTCAAGAGTGTAAGAAGATATTTCAGAAAATAAAGTACATCTTAAGAGATGTGCTGAAAATAAAGCTCACAGAGTAAATGTTTTGAAGAGAGGTCACGAGCCCCTTTGGGGTCTGAATGTAAAGGGTCTGACATGTTGAGAGTTTCTCACAATTGAAAATAGTAACTAATGTTCTTCCAGGTCCTCCTCTGGGAAGGAGTGGTTTGGAGAGGGATGATACAACAGTTATTCAGTATCTCAGTTTCCCTCCCAAGCAGTGCCATGCAATCCATGCCTTGGAAAGAGCGACTCTTACCTGAGCACCACTACAATGGGACTTTCACTTCCGGTTATGACCATCAACCCCTTCCAGATCATTAGCGCCGAGGAGACGATCATCCCAAAATTTAGGACCTGATAATAGAGCTGTGAGAGCAAAGGAGGAGAGGTCAGCTGTGTGACTGTCCCTGCCCAGGAAAGCGAGTAAGAGCAGTGTCAGTGTCAAGGTTTCAAGGAGCACCACTAGGGCAGCTGTGGTTCTGAGACAGTCTTTCAACTTCTGTAATAATTACACCCTCGGCCTCCGGGAACATCACCCCTCTCTCACCCCAAGTACCGTGTTCCTTTTGGTTTGCTAAAGTGTGTTACACTTACACAGTTACTGCTTCCGAACCTTTCACGTAAGGTACTTCATTTGGACTTCACGGCCTTCAGCGTAGGTTTAATCACATTCATGACATTCCAGCCAATGGGAAAACCTAATCGCAAACTCTTCTAGTACCGCATGCCCTGCACTCTCGCCCCTGATATTCACGGGCTGTTTGATGGCTTTCAGTCCCACCCCTCAGTTTACAGCTGAGGGGGCAGTCGCAGAGAGAAGAAGGGACTTCACCAAAGTCACAGAGCTCGTCAGTCACATAGCTAGGACTTGAAGGCCAGCCTTCTTTCTGCCTTAATAAACTTCTACTACTTGACAAATGACAGAATTCTATGACCAGAGTAAGCAATACCAGAAAGGCATTTCCAGCGAGGGGAATGATGTGAGCTAATTGTGCTGGACTGAGGCTTGCTCGTGGGTTACCAACAGCGGGTGGCCATGACCTGATGGCCCTGGACAAAGTGAAGCATGTTCAGAACGGACAGTTGTTATGGCCCAACAAAGTCGCTGCTGGCCCCAGTGAGAATCTTAAATGGTAATGACAACAACCCTGAAGAGTCAAACAGGCATGATATTACCAGGAACAGTAAGACACATTTCGTTTTAAAAAATCTGGTAAACTGTTTTAAAATCTAACAAATGAAAACATATCTATACAACACAAGTACAGCAGCTTCATTCATAATAGCCTCAAGTGGCAAAGAAAAGTCCACCAACACACGAAATAAACAAACTGCCTTACTTCCATGTCATAGAATACCACTCAGGAAAAGCACGAACTACGAACACACACAGTGTACACGAATCTCAAAAATGCGCTGTTTAGGCCAAGTTGGAGTAACAGGGACCAAATTCACCTCCGTGCCTGAAATAACTGAAACACTGGATGAAAAAGATGAAACGATGGTTTTCAGAAACTGCACACAAGACTGTGATTACTCTGGAAGGAGAAACAAAGAAGGGAGGCCCCCTGAGTGCTCCCACTTACAGACTGGAGCGTTTCTGCAACAAGGGCAAAGGGGAAATGCAGACAGAGCCTGCAAGTCTCCGTGACCTGAGGATTAAGAACAGGGAATTTGGGGAGCAAGGGCAGCTAAGGACCCCGGGGCAGCCCAGAGTCAAGAGCTGCACGAAGGTCTGCGGAGGGTCCCTGCTCAAGTCCTCAGCTGAGATCCGATCGGCCACCATCCGCACAGGCATGTGAGGGAACCATCAAGGGCAGAAAAGAACCGTCTAAAAGGAGCAGATGGAATAATTTTCAACGCTCATATGGAGCAGGAATAGCTTGAGTTCTTGAAATAACAGCAGACTTCTTCGAAGTACTAAGAGAAAAACTATCAGCCTGAAATTCCACACCCTGAGAAATTTCTTTCAAAAACGAAGGCAAAATAAACCCTCTTTAAAGACACGAAAACTAAAATAATTCATCACGAGCAGACCTACAATACAAAAAAAAAAAAAAAAGTTTTTAAAAAGTCTTCCAGGCAAAAGGAAAAGATCAAATGAAATCTGGATTTACACTTAGAAATAAGCAGCATTAGGAATAGTATATGTCGGTAAATATAAAATATATTTTTTCTTATTTAAAGTTTGTGGGAAGCACCTAAAGCAGTAAGTAGAGGGAATTTTATAAGCAGTAAAAGGCCTCACATTACATGCCGTGTTTCTGTTTACACTCAGTTCAAATTATTTTGTAATTTCCCCTGTGATTCACCTTTGACCTATGGGTTATTTAGAAATGCACTATTTAATTTCCAAATATTTGTACATTTCCCAAAGTAAGCTTCCACCTTAAAACACTAGGAAAAGTGGCCCCGGCCAGGTACCTCAGTTGGTTAGAATGTAGTTCCCAATATGCCAAGGTTGCAGGTTCGATCCCTGGTCAGGGCACATACATGAAGCAACCAATGGCTGCATGAATAAGTGGAACAGCAAATCAATGTTCCCCTCTTTCTGTCTCTCAAAAAACAAAACAAAAAAAACTAGGAAAAGCAAATGAAAAAGTAACTCACAGAAATACTAAAAATAAGAAGAGAAATAATGAAACAGAAGACAAAAAATAAAGAAAATCAATCAAACCCCAAAATTGGTTCTTTGAGATCAATCAGCCAGACTAATCAGGAAGCACTGAGGGGGTGACATCAACAGAACGATGTATGTTAACTCGCGCTGATACACAAACATGAAAGGAATAGTAAGTGTTATGGATGTCATACCGATACATCACCAATTCCTTGAACGACACAAGCTACCAAAGCTCACTGAGGAAAAAATAGACAACCTGAACAGACCTACATCTATAAAGAAACTGAATCAATCTATCATTTAAAAACCTTCCCACAAGAAAAAACTCCAGGCTCAGATGGCACTCACTGGTGAATTCTACCAAGCAATTAGAAAAAATCATGAACAATTCTACATCAACTCTTCCAGAAAATTTTAGAAAACATAATACTTCCCAATTCATTCTATGCAGCCAGCATTACTGATACCCAAACCAGACAATGATGTTATAAGAAAACTAAACAACAGTCATCATGGCTATAGATACAAAAATTATTAGCAACATCTTAGCAAATCAGACCCAACGATATACGTAATACATTATGAGCAAGTAGGATTTATGGCAGGATAAAAAGTTGGCAACTTTAATATCCCTTTCCCAACAGCTGACAGGAGACAGACAGGCAGCGAGGACGTGGAAAACCATCAAACAAACAAGAGCTACAGAACACTCCCCTCACCACAGCAGAACACACGTGCCTGCCTGCCTTTTATTCAATTTATTGGGGTGACATTGGTTAATAAACATATAGGTTTCAGGGGTACAATTCTATAACACATCATCTGTATGTTGTACTGTGTGTTCACCACCCCAAGTCATACTCCTTCCATCACCATTTACACCCCTTCCACCTTCCTATCTACCCCCCCCCAATACACGCACTCTGTTCAAACACACAGGAAACATTCTCCAGAGGCCAGGTTCTAGGTCAGCAACAAAGGGTCTCAACTTTTAAATTATTGTAATCACACAAACTATGTTCTCCAACCGCAGTGGAATTAAATTAGAAATAAGCACCAGAAAGAAATTTGGGAAGCCCACAAATATTTGGAAATTAAACATTTTCCTAAGTTACCCATGGATCAAAGAGGGATCACAAGGGAAATTACAAAATATTTTGAACTGAGTGGCCACAAAAGCATATCAGAATTTATGGCATGCACCTGAAGCACTGCTCAGAGGGAATTTATAGCTTTAAACACATCTATTAGAAAAGACCTTAAAACAATAACCCTAGAGTCCACTTTAAGAAACTAGAAAAAATAGTTAACTAAACACAAAGAACCAAGGAAGAAAGGAAAGTCTAGGGCAGAAATCAGTGGAATAGAAAATAGATGAACAACGGAGGGAAAAAGCAATGAAAGCCAAATCCAGAGAGACGGAAAGTAGAGTGGTGGCCGCCAGGGCCGGCCAGAGGGGAGAAGGGGGGTTTTTAATGGGTATGGAGCTTTAGTTTTGCGAGACGAAGGCTTGAGGACTGGCTGCGCAGCAATGTGGTTGCACTTTCTACTACCGAACCCTACACTTAAAGCATGCTTCTGCCCTGGCCGGGGGCTCAGTTGGTTAGAGCACTGCCCCTGATACACCAAGGCTGCGGGTTCTACCCCCAGTCAGGACTCGTACAGTGATCCACCAATGGAAGCACAGGTCAGTCAAACAACAAATTGATGCTTCTTTCTTTCTCCCCCCTATCTCCCCCTTCCTCTCGCTCTAACACAAATTTTTTAAAAAAGTATGTAAGAACCACAGCAAGTAAATGCCTTAATTCTTACTACAGTGCTGTATTCTGTATTTTGCTCTAAGTTCCACAGGGTAAAGAATGATTTCTGGGTGTTTTCTGGGAGAAGAACGTATGTTTGGATGGCAAGCGTAGTTTATAACATAATTTTAGTTGTACTTTCCTGTGTGTGTCACGGAGACTGACGTTAGTATTTCTGCATCAACCCCTGACATTTCATCACTGAATGCTGACACCCTGTCAGAGATAAAGATGCTCCTGATCCCTAACAACACCAGATTAGTTTTCAAGAATCAGAGGAGGTAATGGGTCTGAGCACGGTGTTGCTCGCACCTCCTGTGTGCTGCACACTCAGTCACATTAGGTCCAAGTGTAAGGCCGATCTCCTAGGTTTCTGTTTGCTTGACTAAAGGGCCAACTTATTGCGCAAAAAAAAAAAAAAAAAAAAAAAAAAGTCACCAAAGATCCCCAAAATTCAATCAGATATCACTGCAACAGCAATAGCAATTAAGAGTTAAGTGATCCTAAGAGATAGGAAGATATAAAAAGAAAGATTCTGCCAAGTCCTGATGTCATTTGATTTAGGCACGAAGAATACAGTCAGAGCAAGCCCATCACAGGGCTCCAACGTGGCTCTAATCACCTCCTGGCCCCTATCTACTGGTCATTAAGAATTCTCAGAAAGCAGAGGAGACAAGCCCAAGAATTACATATGAAAGTAATATAAAAAGTATTTGGCATGACATATTTCCTTAGTGAGTAAACATTTTTTACCTTCCCCTCAAATAATTAAGAACAGAAAAAAATATGTGTAGTGTTAACATTTCAATGTTAAGGACTTTGTGCATATTTGGTATTTTAGTATTTGTAAAATTTAAGAGAATCTGGACTATTAAAGTAATAGGTCAGGTTTGTAATTCCAATTTACAATGTATAATCAATTGTTGTGGATGTATTATTTTAAGCAGAAACTATGTTACCTATATAGTGTTGAAACATTTGAGAGAACTTAAGAGCTCAGAATTTATAAAAATTACGTAAGTAATTTATTATTACCGAGGCAGTGAGAAATGGCAGGCTGCAAAAAGCCTGGGCCTTACAGCAAAGGCCTCTCTAGGCAAATGGGGAGCTGCTGAAGGTTTGAGGGAGAGAGAGGAGATTAATGTGGCAATATTGTATAGAATGCAATGAAGGTAGTGAAACACCTCATTTTTGAAAACTGTGAAACAAGCTTTGCGCAGTGGCAGTATCGTAGCCAATGAGGTTTATCCGAGGCGCGATTATTGCTAATTGAAAACTGTGAAACAGACCCCAAAAGATTACACTACATATAATAAAGTCTTGAGGAAGTCATTAAAAATCAATTATACCTCGAAGCTCAAAAGAATGCATACTCTGTGATTCCGTTTATATAAAATGCAAACCCATCTATAGTGACAAACAGCAAATCCGTGGCTGCCAAGTGCTGGAGGACAGACAGATGATGAAGGGGCTCAGGGATCTTGTAGGGGATCGAGCTCTTTATCAGGGTGTCCAGCCTGTGGCCCACATGCGGCCCAGGATGGCTATGAATACGGCCCAACACAAAATCCTACATTTACTTAAAACACTACTTGGTTTTATTACTAAATTTTATACTAAGCTGTATTACTTAGATATGTACATTTTTTGTATTAGTGATCACAAACTTGGGACCTGCTCGATGATGTTAAAAGATTATCAAAAGGGCCGCTGCATAATTAGGGTTATTATGTGAGGACTTTTTGCTTATCTGTGGTGATGGATATCACGAAAATTATGCATGGACCTTTTTTTTGCTCATCAGTTTCCGTTAGTGTTTGTGTATTTAATGTGTGGCCCAAGACAACTCTCCCTCTTCCGGTGTGGCCCAGAGACACCAAAAGGTTGGACACCCCTGCTCCGTATCTTGATTGTGATGGTTGTATGTAACTGTAAAAATTTATCAAGTCCTATACTTAAATGGATGGAGTTTATTGTACTAAACTATTCCTCTATGAACCTGATGAGAAAAAAAAAATTACAACTCAAACATATTAATCAGACATTTGATGATATGCATTTAGGCGTAAATGGAAAAGTTATGCAATGACAGCAATTTCAGAGAAGTACTGTAAAACCAAACTTCCAGTTTCCCTTTTTCTTGTGATGAGCTCTCAGTATCCATAGTCACTGCCAATTCTTTTTCCCAGAAGTTATGTACAGGTGAAACCTCAATTCACTATGTTCCCTCACCCCAGTCCCTCCCGTTTCCTCCTCACAGCCACTGGGAGGTTGTCCATTTTCTGAATCTGCATAATGGGAATAAGATTCCCTACCTCACAGCTACACAAAGCACTTTACACTCAGTAAGAGCTCAAAGTAGTTATGGTTTTGCCTTAACCATTTTCTACACATTTATGCCCCTTGAAGGCACAGCCTCTCTTATTTACCTTTGCATTTTCTCTCACTGTATCTAGCATATGGTACAATAAACAGTAGGGGGAAATACTTCTTCAGAGCAATGTTGGTGGCACCTACAAATTCAGATAGAGATGAAAAGACACTATACAACAAGCAAGATTCTCAAGTGTTATCTTAAAGACATGACCATTTTGTGCAATTTGAAAAGTGTGATCAGATATGACTGAAGGAATTAAGAAACCTAAGAGAAGCTGACACTGAGCTGAGCTAGCTGAAGTCTGAAGTAGACTAAGGGGAGGCTGCATTTCTACTTCCTTAAATCAGAAGTCCAAGAGAGAAATCTTTAATAGTGACATCAGGACAATTGTTAACAGCAAAATACCGTAAAAAAGGCCCGAGGCAAGAAAAGCAGGCTCTGCAGGCAGGCACACAGGAGATGAAAAGGAGCAACCTTTCCTACTGACTAAATAATCACAACAGCATTTCCAGTACCATTTGGTATACGATCTGTAAGTTCAAGATGGAGTAAGATTTAAGGACAAAATCAGCAGATCTGAACTTCAAGATTCCTGTGCCACTAATATTGGGCAGTATCCCCGAGGATTCGGAGGGCTGCCACCTTCATGCTAAATGGACTCGAGGGCAAGTATAGCATCTGTTCCAACTCCAGTCAGCGGTGGTCCAAGGAAAAGTCAGTGCAGGCCGCTGGGGCCCAACTGTACTGGAATGGTTGCGACCGGCAGAAAGCAGCAAGTGGGCTTCTGTGGGGCCTCCCAGAAGCAATGAACTAACTCTAGTCTCCGAAATCCCTCGAGAGCCGCTGCGACTGGAGAAACCCTGAGTTGGCCGCCTCACCGAGTCTAAAACAATAAGCAACCCCAACTCCCACTTACAAAGCGCCCTCCGGTTTCCATTAGACCCTCTGCCTCACTGGGGAGAATGGTAGGTGAAGACTTGACTTCTTGCTCCGCTCCTAGTAGGCCCAGAAGTAGCTACGGGCTAAAAATAATAAGGGGCGGACAAAGCGACCTCTGGCCTCATATTCCACAAAGAGACGGTCCAGGAGTCAGACTCGCTCATGCCCTCACACAGGGGTCCAGAGACCCGCAGGACCCCGCAAGGGCAGCGTCGAAAGAGCAGGGGCAGCGTCGAAAGGACAGGGGAGCTCGGAGAAACAGCGGACCGACAACCTCACCTGCCGCTTGTTCATCCGCCGCACATCGTCCAAAAAATCTAGAGACAGCATGGTGGGGCCGACGAGAGAGAGAGCGAGCCGTGGCAGAAAGGGGTGCACTGTGACCGGGAGGCGGAACGACTGACGCCGGGCCGAGCTCGCGATGGACACGACCCCGCGGTGCCCTCACTTCCGCTTCCGGGGCGGCAACCGACGCGGCCCGGCCCTTCGCTGCGGTGAGTGGACGAAGGGACTCACAACCTTCGAGATCCAGCCTCCCGGACAGGCCTCGCTGTAGAAGGGCTCTCCCGCTCCGAACCTCGCCTACCAAGAACCTGAAAACCGACGGGAACCCACTTCCGCCCTCGGCCCGCGGCCACTCAAGGCGGGATTATAGGGGAGGCCGTCCTGCAACTTCCGGAAGGCGGGCGTTTGTGCCTCGCCAATGGAGAGCTCAATCTCCGGCGTCTGAGGGCAGAAGTGGCCCCTGAGTGGCTGGCGCGGTTAAGGGGCGGGTCTGGGTGTGGCCCTAGAGGTGTGGCCTGATCTTGCGGTCTGGAGTGGGGCGAGTCACCTACACTAAGGGAAACTGACAGCTGAGGTGGTTTCGTAAGTGCTTTTCCCGTAAAGGTAAAGGGTGCGAGAGGCTTTGAAAGCACTACCTAAATCTCTCAAGTTTAAGAAACTCTTGGCTGGAGAGAAAAACCATTAGAAAGCTACCGAACCATGCAACAGTGTGATGACGACACTAGCGGAGCGAGTAATCAGGAAGTCCCTTTCTCCCTGAACTTGACCTCATTTACAGGATCTGACTGCCTCCTTGAACTCTACCTCCTGCACCTTGATGTGACTCTTCTCTCGCTGCCTTCGGTCATGCTATGCTATCAACAGCCTTTGCTGTGACTAGATGAAATTCCTAATATGCATCTAAGACAGGAAGGACAGAGCTGGTCTCTTGCTATTATTTGTATTCCTATCTTTGTCAAAATACTGTTTCTCTCACACTGGGGGACAAGCACTTCTTACTAACCTGTTTACCCCCAGTTTCTTACATGAAATAAACACTCAAAAAACGTTGTCAAACGAAGGAATGGAGGTCTTAAAACCCAGAAGGCCCAGCCCTCCCAGACAGATGCATCGAGCAAGACTAAGGATAGGACTATCCTCAGATCAGTAGGGATGGTGGCTGGCAGTGCTTGCTCAAGGCTGAAAGAGAATTTATCAAACTAAAAAGCAGAATAGCCATAGTCCTCAAAGAGCTTTCAGTATCTCTTGCAGCAGGGGAAAAAAAAAAAAAAGAGGTATCTTTATGAAAGGAGACAACAAATTAAGGTGTAACTGCTAGCCTATACATGCTATAGAAACTCAGAGAACGAATCTTCCAGGTATGGCCTTAGTCAAGCAGACGTCCGAGGGAAGCTGGGCCGCGGTTGGGCGAGCTTAGCATTATAAAAAAGGAAGCACAATGTCAAGCACAGATTAGAAATGGGGTTAAGTGTGGGAAGGTGGCTAATGCTCAGGTTTCATTTCTGGAAGTTTACAGTCTTGAGGACAAGATAGACTGCGCGAGAAATAATTGGAGTGAAAAGAATGCATTAGGAAGGAATAGGTCCGGGAAGGATTAATATAAACTGGGTAGATCTGGAAAGGCTTAATAAGGCTTCCCTGCAGTGCTGGGGAGGAAACAGTGTCACTCATGAAAATAATTCAGATATTTAGGACAGGTGATCCCAGACTACATAAAGACATAAAGCCTAAGGAATTAGATTTTCCAAATGTGGGGCTCTGACATGCTATTTTCTCTGCTCACTCGGCTGCCAATCTTCCCAACACAGAAGTCTTTTGGACTCCATCGGTCACAATGGCATGTCTGGTATTTCCCTTCATATACAGACCACTGGCCTGCCTAAAGGAGGCACCTTATTATAGAGATTAAGTCAGACCTACTCAGCTTTGAATCACAGATCAACCACTCACTAAGGTGTGTGATCTTGGGCCAATCAGTTAACTCTTTATCCTCAGTTTTCTGGTGTGTAAAGTGGGAATAAAAAGTAATTTATATCATTTGAACATTAAACAAGATAGTACACATTAATTCAGCAGCTGGCACAATGGATGACAAATGGTGAGTGAGCAATGTTATTGAAAACAACAAGTGGATTCAAACTGATATCCCAACACTGGGGGTTAAGAAAGTGGGTCATTATAGTTGAGCCCTGGTTAAGGCTGTGTCTACCAGCACAAAGTAGACTCCATTTTAAAAAATGCTACTCAAAATAACCATGATCTCCCCAGTTTCTCTTTGTCCTTCAGAATTAAGGAAGTGGTGGGTGGAAGGAGAAGGTCCCCTTATGACTGTGCTGGGAAAGGAAGTGGCCCAGGTGTAACAGGGCAGGCCACTGCACAGGCCACGCTGGAAGCTTAGCTCTTCCCTGGCACCGTCCCTCCAAAGGATCTCACCCACCCTGCCTCTCCTTGGTCGGTTAGGAGTGAAGGAGATGGGACTCTCTGCCTACCAACCCAATAGCTATGGACTTCGGAGACCATGGTTTTTTTACAATGCAGCAGCTCTAAAACAACTATGGGACATTTACACAGTGGAATACTACTCGGCTGTAAAAAAGAAAAATTTACCCTTTGAAGTAGTATGGATGGACATGGAGAACATTATGCTAAGTGAAATAAGCCAGTCGAAGAAAGACAAATACTCTCACTCGTGTGGAGTCTAATGAACACACGGAACTGCTGAGGAAAATGGGGACAGACTCAGCAGGATGACAGCTAGTGGGGGGAGGTGAGGGGATGGAGGGATTGAGCAAAAAGGAAAAAGGAATCATGGGCATGGACAAGTATGGTGATTGCTGGGGGGGAGGCGGATATAAGGGGACCAAAAGGTAATGTAAAAAATATGTAAGAAAGATTAAATAAAAATAAAAATAAAATGCAGCAGCTCTTTGTAACATGGGAAGAAATCTCATTCCCCCAAATCAAAGGTGTCTGCTATGCAGAGAGATTACTGGAGTCACTCAGGTCTCCCTGGAAGGTTGTTGGAGAGCTCTCTTTAAAAAGCCCCGGACAGCTGCAGAGGCAGCTGCGGGAGGGAAGCACCAGGGTTGCTTCTGGGTTGGAATGTGTGTATATGCGGTACGGGGTGAGAGGCACCAACTTCCTGTTTGGCCATTCTGATTTTGCTAAAAGAAGACAGGGGCCTTGCTGTTTGTTTTCTAAGTTCTCAGAGAGCAGAGAGCTATGTGGTGAATCTGGGAGTCCTGTGGGTGAAGGGCTGAGAGTAGAGGCAACCTCAGACTCTTCCCCCTGTAACTGGAGCTTCCACCATCGGTCACTGGTGACTTGCCTTTTGAACTTTTGCATCCCGGAGCTTAACGACAGGGGATTGGCCCCCATCGATAGCTTAAGGGGTCCTATGGGGAGCTGCTGCAGCAATGAATCACGCAGGAAATGTGGCTTGTGTGAATCTGGATTCAAACACGATGTTCTCTTAACGCAATCACATTCAAAGATGTGATCATTAGCGATCATTTGTATGTGCACTTAAATAATAAAAAACACTCACCTAAAGGCTACTATGGTGCTTGTGTTGAAAAGGTATGATTTGGCCACTGCCTGCCTGACCTTCCTCACCCTACAATCCTGGGCATGCGCAGCCTCAGGGTATGACAGAGGGGTCAATGACGGGAGCTCTGGGAGCAAATAGCTCTACCCCTTAGAAACTGGGATCCTAGACAAGTTACATTTCCTTTCTGTACCTCAGTTTCTTTATCTGTAAACAGGGCCTGTGGAATCTAGGGGTTTTTTATGGACATCAAGTGAGGTAAGAATGTAAACTACGAGAATAGAGCCTGACACTTAGTAAACAGTGGTTATTATTACATGAATGTCCTTCTGGGGAAGGATAGCAAAAAGCTAGGAAAATTCCTTGGCAAGTGAAATGGGGAAACTGAGACAGATAGCTGATTCAGACTGGCCGAATTCCCAGCATGACTAACCTGCCTCCTTCCCCCCATGGGTGACCACTCCTTTAAGCATTAAGCCATCAGGATGATGAAGTTCTGACCTACATCAAGTAATTTAGGAATAGAGCCTGGGATCTGTTGACCACAGAGACACAGGTTTGATCAAACCAGAGATAACACCTAGGCCTCAGGACCAGAAGCAACATCCAATGACCCCCTGCTCCAGCACTGGCCAATAAGTAGGGACCACGACTCTGAAAGGACACCCCTGGAAAGCTGATGACCATTCCATTGAGATCCTTCCCTGAGACCACTCCTAAAATTCCTGCCTTTAGAAAACAGATAAAAACCCTTAAGGCAAAGGACCCGGTGTACCCACGCTCTCCCTGGAGCAGGCCTGTGCCTCCCCGTTGTTTCCTAATGCATGTGTCTTCGCTTTCTTTCTGCAAAGGCCCTTCTTCTGCCTCTGTGACTTTCCTTCTAAAGGGCCAGGGCAGCCATACCTAGGCTCAGCCCTGTCGCTACGATCTTGCCTCTTCTGTCTTAAACCCTTTCTTTGCTTCACTGTCCCCAGCTTCAATAAATGTATTCTCAAAATCCCCTGAATTCACGTTATGAAATCTTTCCTGCAAGACATCAAGAACCGAGAGCCCACATTGCCACTAACACTTCCACCTGCTTAAGTGTTATCTTCCGTGTAAAGCCCACCCAGGTCTCCCCTGGGCAGAGCTCCCATCCCTTCACCAGGTCCACTTCTGTAGTTTGTATGTACTTTTGTAAGTCCTTTATCACATGGAACTTCAATCATGTTCGATTTTATGAATCTAATCGAATCATAAGGCATCAAGAGAGACTTGACGTAATCTGCAAAGAAGATGATCACTGTACAAGAGATTCTGGCTTTTATAAAGAACAGCCCTTTAACCCATGTGAGTCCGGAACTAGTGAACTAGTGAACCGAATGGTGAGGGAACATTTTTGGGGTGGAGTACTTCCTGTGCTGGGCCTGCCTATTCCAGATTTGTCAACATCCTGCCTTCCAACTCCCACCAGTAAGTAGGCTGCCAGGGAGTAGACAGACATACCAGCCTGACCTCTCATCCTGGAGGCCCCACAACACTGCTCTCAGTTCCACAAATGGCCTCCGAGCCTTCCCTCAAGCTGCTCTTTCTGCATCCAGCATTTTCCAGTCCTCCCTCCTTCCTTCCTCATTCTTTTAGTCAATCTTCATTCTCTTATCTCCCAAGATAGTGAAATTATTTTCCTAGGCAGCAGCTCAGGCCCTTATCCTGCCCTATCACACTTAACTACATTTTATTGTAATTACAGGTCTCTTTTTCGGCTAAATTGTAGGGTTTACAAGCCAGGAAATATGCCTGTAAAACTAGCCCGAGGCACAGTCCCTGCCGATAGTTGATGTTTAGTAACTGTTGTTAAGACAAAACAATGAGATAAATAAATAGAAGGAATGAATGTTCGGGAGCAGGCACCCGCATTCCATTCCCCTGCCTTTCTTATCTTCCCCGGGCATTCTGTGTGCCCTGGGGGAGAAAAAAAGCCATCTCTGGGCACAGTAAGAAAACGGACTGGGAGAGCTCGCTCGGAAACCTCTAACGGGTCAAACTGGAGGCTCTCAGAATATGAGTGTTTCCTCCCATTTCCTTCAAAATCCAGCCTTATCCAATTCAACATGTTTGAAAGAAAGAGAAAGGGAAAGAAAAAAAGAATACACAGACAAAACACTTTAACGCCAGCATGTTAAGTATGGTTTTCTCTGAGCCTGTGCTATCTGACACAGAAGCCAGGAGCCACAGGGGCCCCAGAGGTCCTGAAATGGGGCTCGCCGGATGGAGACGTGCTGTGAAACACACCCCAGATCTTGAACACTTAGTATGGAAAATGGAATGTAAACAACGGAATGATAATATTTTCATATATTGAGTTAATGAAAATATAAAATACATTCAATGTAACCTCACCTGTTCCTTTTCGGTATTCCATAGGACTAGGAGATCATTTAAAATTGGTTTCGTGGGCACGTAGAGGTTAGTGTGCCAGCTGGATGAGGTAGCTACCTCCTTTCTGCCTGGATCTGCTTTTTTTCCGTCTTTCCCTGGTTCAACTAGTCAACTAGATGCCCTTGGACCCTGGCATTTTCTCCGCTGTCCTCGGTGTGATCTGTGGGGGCCGGACTTTGGTGTGGCAACAGGGTCTGCCCGCTGCGTCCTGATCTTGGGTCCTGTTTGCCCAGTCACTCAGTGCAGCTCTCGCCTTCGCTCTCTGGCCTCCCCCTGCAATCTGACCTTAACACTCACTATCCAGTTCCCTTTGGCCTGTGGTTTGTTTTTTTCCCTCTGTGTTCATTGCATATGGGAGTTTGGCAAAAAGAGATGAGATTTGTTCTTTACGCAGATAGTTTGAACTAACCTACAGGAAAATATTGATAGATGAGAAATATACCACAAAATGTTTCCAGATGGTAATTATAGTAAACAACGTGTTAATATGTGCCAACTGGCTTCTCCTCCATTCCCTTGAATTAAAGGAAGGCTGATTTTCCCATGAAGCAACTGTTTGGGAAGAGGGCTGGGTGAATCAATTGGCCACACGAATGCCCTGAGTCTTCAGCTGGAACTTTCTGGACTATGTCCAATTGTCTCACTACAGAAAGGTCATCTCAGTTCTCTGGCCACAGTTTTCTTTCTTTCTTTTTTTACTTAAAGATTTTATTTATTTTTAGAAAGGGGAAGGGAGAAAGAGAGAAACATCAATGTGTGGTTGCCTCTGGAGTGCCCCCTACTGAGGACCTGGTTCGCATGTGCCCTGACTGGGAATCAAACCCGCGACCCTTTGGTTCACAGGCCGGCACTCAATCGACTAAGCCACATCAACCAGGGCCAGAGTTTTCTTCTATGTAAAGTGATGCTTTCTCAATTATGCCAACTTTAAAAGTTCACATGCTCATGCATGTGAGTTGGGAAGGAGAATAATTCTAAATAAATGCAGATCTTTAGCACAAACGTCTCTTCCAACTCTTTCTTCCTTCTCTCAGTGCCTGCAGAAGCATTCTTCCTCCTCCTTAGTTGTCCCAGCTTCTCTGCTTGTCTGTGGTACAGAAATGTATCTGTGAGGGGGGACCCCGAACAAACTGGAATTACTTTCTAGAGGGCGGGCCCCTTGTAGTCCAGGCTTCCCCTGCGATGTGAGTGTCCTAGGAACCCATCTGTGTCAGTGCACCAGCTGGTGGTGTTGTGAGAGGCTGCATTTGGCTTCAGTGAAATTTTTTTGAAGACTCTCTCAACGTGTTTGCCCATTTCATGATGGGTGATTTAGGAGTACACCTGCCCACACTGTGCTGAGTGTTCATCAGTTTTTGACCAAAAATGGCCATGACCCCCATGCCCCACCTCCCTCTTCACCTGATCTCTCCCCAAGTGACTTTTTTTGTGTGTTTGTTTCCCCAGATGAAAATAGCTCTCAAAGGGAAACGTTTTGCTGATGTGGAAGAGGTGAAACAAAAAACGGCAGAAGCACTAAAAGGCACCCCCACTGACAAGTTCAAACACTGTTTGGAGCCATGGACAAAGCATCTCTATAGGTGTGTTGCATCAGCTGGAGAGTACTTTGAAGGTGACTGAAGTTTAAACATGTGAGAATACACAACTTTTTATAAATAAATCCTGGGGTTTTTTTTTTTTGGTTCCCCCTCGTATATCTAGATCTCCTGGCTTTTAGGGAGAAGGATACCCCTCACTGGACCCAGTTACTCTCTCTGGTTAGTGTCTTTTCTCTTTCATTTCGCACGAGTGCGCTTGGGTGACACGTGGTTTACTGCGTCCCCATTCTTTCTCTGCCACGTGTCACCTGCTCTGACACTGTAGCGACCCTCAAGACAGGCTTCAGTAATGGCCAGCTCCTCGGCAAATCCAGCGGTCCCCATTCTTCCTGACTTCAGCAGCCCGGCACTTGCCGCTGCTTCTCGTGGCCCTTCTCCTCCTGTGGCTTCCACCCTGCCAGGAGTTGTCCAGGCGGGCAGGTCAGTATTCCTATGGATTTCCTAGCCCTGAACAATCCCTGGCAATCTTGTCTCCTTCTTCTAGTCACTATCCCCTCTTTAAAATGTATGTCACAACTTTTCGTCTCTCCTCAGGCCTCCCAGGAGCCACCGTGTCTTGCTCTTCCCCCACTGGTGACATTCTTTCTCACTTGC
Source organism: Desmodus rotundus (assembly GCF_022682495.2). Lineage (NCBI taxonomy): Eukaryota > Metazoa > Chordata > Mammalia > Chiroptera > Phyllostomidae > Desmodus > Desmodus rotundus. The sequence goes on from NC_071396.1 coordinate 35,764,160, forward strand.
CTGTGGTTACTTCAGAGCCAGCACCTGCAGCCACACCACATTCAACTCCTCCCTGCCAGCTCACAAGCGGAAGTGGCTTCCCAGCCTAAGCCAAGCCCCTCCACCTTTGCCCTAAAACCCGCCCCTGCTGCCATCCGGGCACCTCCAGGGGAAAGACAGATCCTCAGTGCTGGGTCTTCATCCTCCCTGTCAGCATTTGCGATGTCTTCCATCTTAAAAAAAAAAAAATCTTCCTTGCCCTCACTTCCTCTCTCGTTACCGCCTTTTCCTCTTCTTCCATTTCAGCTAAAGTTCTTGTACTCAAGCCTATGGTCTCTGCTTCCTCCTCTTGCTTTCCACTCAGGTTTCTGCCTTAAGGCTCCACAGAGAGCTCCCTCCTTGTGCTTTTTGGGAATGTAGGATGCCCTTAAAGATTACTGTGGGGATATTACTGTCTCTGTAAAATAACTACAGAGTGCAAGTCGCTTTCTAGTAAGTTAGCCAAGCTCACCAGGCAAGGGTTTAAAATCAGACAGTTGAGCCCTGGCTGGTGTGGCTCAGAGGATTGAGTGCCGGTCCAGGTCCCCAGTGGCAGGCGCATGAGAGGCAACCACACATGGATGTTTCTTGCCCTCTCTTTCTCCTTCCTTTCCCCTCTCACTAAAAATAAATAAATAAAATCTTAAAAAAAAAAAAAAAAAAAAGCTGGTCTCAGAGTCTGGGCTCCTGGTCACCATGCCCTTCTGCCCCCTGCCCCCTGCTTCAGACTGAAAGGGCTTGTTCTCAGCACTCAGCACAGTGCCTCGCATACAGCTGGGCAGCAGTAACTGTGCCTGAATGAACGAGCACCTATTGCCACCAGGGTTCACATTCTTATTCTCACTCTCAGAGTGACTCACCGATCAACGGTTCTGAAAAAGTGCATGGGCTTCGGTGTGTGTCTATCTTTCTGAAAGAAGGTATCATTTTCATGAGTTTTTCACAGGAGTCTGTGTCCAAAAAAAAAAGTTAGTAAGTTCTTGATTCGTTCATTTTTCTGTCTTTGGTTTCATTTTCACCAACCTCCTTCCCGTACATCCTGTACATTGCCATTAGATACCTAGGTTGTCAATGTTTTGTTTTAATTCTGTAACTCATACAAAGGCAGAGACAAATGACTTCCTTCTACCTGAAAATTCCGACTGCCTTCCTGGCTGACGGCATCCGAGACAGAAATCACAAGCCTTCCTCAGCAGCCAACATGTTCAGTGATCCAGCCCCAGCATGTGGTACCAGCAACATCACCCGTTTTTCTCCTCTATTCCTCCGGTCTTCCTATATTTTCAAAACTTCTGTTGTAGTCCACCTTTCAGTATTTCATTCAATAATGTACGTATTCCGTTCCTGAACTAAGCCAGGCACTATGCCTGGGCCTGAGGACACAAAGATAAACACAGCACAGTTCTTACCCTTGGGAAACCATCAGTCCAGTTTGGGAGAGAGATGTGAAAACAAAATCTCCCCAAAGTGGGATGACAAACTATTCATGGAAGTTATTCCTGCTTACAGGCAGGATGGAGCCGAGAGTAAAGGAGGCTTCCTCTTTTGTTCTTTTCTTTTTTAAAAAAAGATTTTATTTATTTTTAGAGAGAGGGGAAGGGAGGCAGAAAGAGAGGGAGAGAAACATCGATCGGTTGCCTCGTGCCCCCCTCTGGGGCCTCGTCAGCAACCCAGGCATGTGCCCTGACCCGGAATTGAAGGGGCGACCTTTTGGTTTGTGGGACAACGCTCAACCCGCTGAGCCACTCTGGTCAGAGAGAGCATAGCGGGGGTGGAGGGTGGGGGGGCGTGTTATAAGCAGGGTGCTGGAGGCAGGCAGATGAGGACTTCAAGATCTTAGTCCAGGACAGAAATACTAAAGGCCTCATTGACGCAAGAGCCCTGGTGTGTGTGGGCCTGTGCGGCCTAAATCAAGAGAATTTTAAGTTGAATGGGCATAATTTTATTTCCCTGTTGTCCTGTGTTTTTCTTTATAGCATTTATCACCCTTGACACATTTACCTACCTGCTGTCTGTTTCTCCCACCAGCACGTAAACTCCAGAAAAAAGGGATGTTCATTTTGTTCCCTTGATTCTCAGGGCACACGACAGGTATTAAACAAGTATTTGCCCAAGGTCTGAAGTGTAGCTAGGAAGGAGAAATATAGGGTAATATTGAAATAGGGGGGAGGATTTCTAGTGTGCCGGTCTAAAGTAGCTGAGACATACCTCCTCTAATGTCTCCCAGAGCTCAGACTCTAGCTTAGCCTTTTATCGCAATAGGTTCCCTCTCCAGACCTCCTCCTTACCTCAGCCTGAGTTAACAATCTTTCCTGACCTTTACCGCCTGGCCTGCTCTCTGCTATCTCCACTTTGCATCTCTAAAAACCCTGGTTTCCCAGGTTGCCTGAAGGTCCTTGGTCAGGTGCCTGGACAGTTTCCACATTGTTATAAGATCGCATACCTGCTAGATATTTCTGCCTTTGTTCCTCCAGATTCACTCTCCACCCTTCTGCAGGACTGACCTTGAGGAACAGCATCATCTGAGCTCACTTGCCCTTAGTCTTCCTCTTGGGTTCAGCCACAGGAGGTCTGAGGGCAAGAGAGGGAGAGGTAGGGCTGTATTCCTCTAAGTTGCTATTGGCCCTCCCTCCCATTCAACTACTCCTCTCCCAGAGCACTGGTTTGTCTCTTTGCCGCTTCAGGCCTATGGCTGATAATGGCTCTCCTGCAGATGTTAGCCTCGGGGTGCTTCATTATCCGTTATGGGTGACCCTCACCCCCCAGGGCAACTTTGTATTCAGTCCAGTACACATTCTGAGCCAGCCACCTGTGTGCTCTGCTGCTGATCTTCGCTGATACAAGAACAAAAAAAGGCAGACTGTATCTTAAAAAAAAAAAAATTGAGATAGGAGCCACAAAATTTCCTTTTTTCAAGTGTAGGATCCAGTGGTTCTTAGTGAAGTTCAGCCAACTGTATCTTTTTTTCTCATTTAATATGTAATTACATGTTTTCCAAGTCACCAGTTGCCTGAGTTCTGATTGTTAAGTTGTACAATGTTGCACATCCTAAGTTACTTAATCATTCATAAGTTTCAGACTTTCATTATCACAAATAAGGCACTGGTAAATACTGTGCCCATTCTCTTTTGGGGAGGATTATTTCTCAAGGGAAAGTTTGTAGATACTGATGAGTCAAAAGGGAGTCACATCTCTATTAAGGCTCTTGAGAAGTACTGCTTTTTAAAAGGATTATATCAATTCACAGGCTACAGCTTTCTCTGAACTACCAACTACATCATCTCATTAGCACTGGGAAGTACTTAAGGTATATACATTCTGCTAAGGTGGTAGGTGGTATTACCACTTAAACTTCCTGGATAGCCAGTACTCATCTGAAACTATTTAAAGCCATTGCTAGCTAAATGGGAATGAAGGGGCAATGATTTTGAGGGGGTGGGGCGGAGAGAAGGTAAAGGGATTTGCTCCTCAATCTTCCTCCTTCTCCACCCAGTCTCTCCATCCTGTTTGCTCTCACTTTCTTCCTCTTCAAGGAGCTGTGCATCTTCAGGGCCTACCTAGCACAGTGCCTGGCAACAGCCTGAATATCCATCCATAAACACTTATAAAATGGATCAATCTTGGGAGAATGTTAAAATGTACGCACGCAGCGTCGGTCACACTAGTTTATGAGCATTAATGGTTTTCCTTTTAATGGACTCTCTGGAATCAGCGCTTTCCAGTCCCTGCCAGTGAGCATGCGCACTACCACCCATACCCTTCGGCGTGCTCGAGAGTAGCGGTTCATCGCGGGAACGCCTGCACATTTCTTCCTGCACACTAGGTTAGATGCCGAGCAAGAGTCTGCTGTGTTTGGTCCCAAACTTGCTTATGACAACTGTATGCCATAATAGAATTAATTTAATTAAAATTTACATAAACTGTTGAAACGTGAGCATGAAAAGAAACAGTTGTTGCTGTGAGATGTCAGTTGAATGCTTTGGAAATATTAACTAAAGACAAGTTGAAAATTACTATCGAACCAGATGCAGGTGAGATGATTAGAAAGATTTTTTTTCTTTTTTTAAAGATGGAGCCTCTTTTTTTTTTTTTTTTTAAATATATTTATTGATTATGCTATTACAGTTGTCCCATTTCTCCCCCCACTCCACTCCATCCTGCCCACCCCCCTCCCTCCCACACTCCCCCCCATAGTTCATGTCCATGGGTCATACTTATAAGTTCTTTGGCTTCTACATTTCCTACACTATTTTTACCCTCCCCCTGTCTATTTTCCACCTATCATCTATGCTACTTATTCTCTGTACCTTTACCCCCCTCTCCCCCTCCCACTCCCTTATTGACAACCCTCATGTTCTAGTTGTTTGCCTAGTTTGCTCTTGTTTTTGTTTTAGGTGTGGTCGTTAATAACTGTGAGTTTGCTGTCATTTTTACTGTTCCTATTTTTGATCTTCTTTTTCTTAGGTAACTCCCTTTAACATTTCATATAATAAGGGCTTGGTGATGATGAGCCTCTTCAACTTGACCTTATCTGAGAAGCACTTTATCCTCCCTTCCATTCTAAATGATAGCTTTGCTGGATACAGTAATCTTGGACGTAGGTCCTTGCGTTTAATCTTGGGTAATGTAATTATGATGTGCCTTGTAGTGTTCCTCCTTGGGTCCAGCTTCTTTGGGACTCTCTGAGCTTCCTGGACTTCCCGGAAGTCTATTTCCTTTGCCATATTAGGGAAGTTCTCCATTATTTGTTCAAATAAGTTTTCAATTTTTTGTTCTTCCTCTTCTCCTTCTGGCACCCCTATAATTCGGATGTTGGAACGTTTCAAGGTGTCCTGGAGGTTCCTAAGCCTCTCCTCATTTTTCCAAGTTCTTGTTTCTTCATTCTTTTCTGGTTGGATGTTTGTTTCTTCCTTCTGGTCCACACCGTTGATTTGAGTCCCAGTTTCCTTCTCATCACTATTGGTTCCCTGTACATTTTCCTTTGTTTCTCTTAGCATAGGCTTCATTTTTTCATCTGTTTTTCGAATAGATTCAACCAAGTCTGTGAGCATATTGATAACCAGTGCTTTGAACTGTGCATCCGATAGGTTGGCTATCTCTTCGTCGCTTAGTTGTATTTTTTCTGGAGCTTTGAAGTGTTCTGTCATTTGGGCCATTTTTTTTTTTTTTTTTTGTCTTGGCGCGTCTGTTACTTTAAGGGGCGGAGCCTTAGGTGTTCACCGGGGCGGGGTATTGCTGGTCGCTGTGCTGTGATGCTGTACGTGGGGGAGGGGCCGAGAGGGAGCAATGGCGCCCGCTTCACTCTCCACCGTATTTCAGTCTTTCACTCTGCTACCCACAATCAAACTGGGCCCCTCTGGTGCTGGTTCCCGAGTAAGTGGGCCTGTGCACACTCCAGGCCCCTGTGGGACTCTCCAACAACCTCTCCTGTGAGGCTGGGAGTCTCTCCTGCCGCCCCAACCCCCAGGGGTGCTTTCAATCAGAGGTTTGAGGCTTTATTTCCCCGAGCTGGAGCCCTGGGTTGCGCAGCGGTCTGCTTCTCTGCCCGCCGTTTGTCCGGTTTATCTGTGGGCGAATGTGGTGCCGCAAGGTGCTATCCGCCACTCTGCCTGCCCCACTCTCTGCCACTCTGAGTCCGGCCCTCTGGGTTTATCTGTGCAAATGTGGGACCGCAGGGTCTGCTAGTGGTCGGACTGCCTGCCCCGTTCGTCCCACACTCCGCCAGTCTCGGTCCTGCCACAGCCACGCGAGTCCTCTCCACCCCGGTGCCTGTCTCCGCCCCTCCTACCAGTCTGGATGAATGATTATTTTCTGTTTCCTTGGTGTTGGTCCCCCTTGCTGTTCGATTCTCTGTCAGTTCTGGTTGTGCGAAGAGGCGCAGTGTGTCTACCTACGCCGCCATCTTGGTTCTTCCTCAAGATGGAGCCTCTTGCTTATATTACTTTGCAAGAAGCTTTAAGTCCTCAGTCAACTTTAAAGAAATGACTTGGAAAGCAAAGAAAATACATCATGGGTATGATTTAAGTAAGAAAAAGAGCTTGAGAATTCTAACTAGTACTCTTGCTCATAGAAAAGGTTTGGCATGATATAGAAAATTTGGCAAGTGTGTTTTCCTGATAGTTTTTAAGTGAAAATAAAATGTTAAGATGTGTACATATAACTTTTTAAATAATTCACTGTTTTAAGCCCTGACTGGTGTGGCTCAGTGGATTGAGTGTGGGCCTGTGAACCAAAGGATCGCTGGATCAATTCCCAGTCAGGGCACATGCCTGGGTTGTGGGCCAGGTCTCCAGTAGGGGGTGCCCCAGAGGCAACCACACATTGATGTTTCTGTCCCTCTCTCCTTCCCTTCCCCTCTCTCTAAAAATAAATAAATAAAATCTTTTAAAAAAGTTCACTGCTTTAATATTAACTTTTAAAATTAACTGATCTACTTTGGGGCCAGATCTGATTTGCTTGGGCAGGGATCAATCTTATTTCCTAACCCTTTTGTTGTCAGAGGAGGGCAGGCAGGGGAAAAGTTGTCCCAGACCTTCCAGCAGGAGAAGACTTGCCTAACTGGTGAATTCAGATCTGCCCGCCCTCAGAACAACTGCAGTCTTCTCTACTTAGACCTAGTTAAAGTTGCTAGACGTTGGCAAGGGGGAGGTTGAAGTTTTCAGGGAGCTAATTTTAATTCAGGGAATATTAAACAGCCTACTGGTCGTCATCCAAGCCACATCCTTCAGCTTCACCTTATGTGTAATAAGGTTGATATTCTCGTCTTTTCATTGGCCCCAAACTTGTGAGAAAGGAGTGGTACTCACTGTCGCTGTAACACTCCAACAATGGTGGATAGGGCGGTCTCTATATACGATTGCAATCAAGACTCATTGTTCTCCCTTTTACTTCGGTCCGTGATTCTATCCGCTCAAACAAAACGTCGCCTCTGGTTTGCAGGTGGCAGTCTAGTCTCGTCCAAAGTCCGATCTGTATCTCACTCTGGAAGCCAGACAAAGAAGAAAACATTATAGCTCCTGTGAAAGACGGACATCAGGAAGTACTTACTGAGAAGGGAAGAGGCTCCTGCCAATCCGTCCATCCCTCCCCCACCACATCCTGAGAGCCTCACGTGTCCTGGTTTCGGGAACAGGCCAACTGGGCAGGCTTCAGAGCCCAGCCTGTGTGGCTATTTAAATGAGAAACTGCAAACACAGCAGGGAGTAGCCCAGTCTCTCCTCAATGGGCTTGCAGGCATTTTGTTACCTTCTAGCGGGTCATAAAAATCAATGGAGTAGGTCTTGACCAGTATTGAAAAAGAAATCCAAATAATAAAGTTGAAACTATCAGCAGGCAATGGGTGTGTACATGTCAAAACAAAAAAAAAATGTACACTAGAAGTACATGTGGTGTATTGTATGTTAACTGTGTTCCTCAATAAAGCAGTAAAAATGCCCCCCAAATCCTTCTTAAAATAAAGAGGAACTTGATGTAGGACAACAACCCATCAGCCTGCATTGCATAAAATAAGGGTGAGGGTAAAATAAGACGTTCAGGAAACTTCTCTCTCAGACATGTGTGCATTTGTGTACGTGTGTGCCTACATTCTGGGGGGAGAAATGGACTGTACTTCTTATGGAGGGCCACAGTCGAAGAAGCTTGCAGAGAATATTAGTCGGCTGCAGAAAAGGAAATCCAGCCACTTGCAACAACATGGATGGATTTTGAGGGCATTATGGCAAGTGACGTAAGTCAGACAAAGAAGACAAATACTATATGATTGCAGTTGTATGTGGAACCTTAAAAAAGCCAAGCTCATGGAAAGTTGGAAAAAAAAAAAAAATTGCAAAGCACTGGTTTAAGCTGCACATTTCTTCTTCATTTTTGCTCTTCGCTAATTTGCTCTGAAACTGCTGCCTTGTGACTAAAACTTGTAATTCACAACCAGAAAGGCCAATTCCCACTCTGTAAACAGCTGGAATGGAAAAACTAGTGCTCCCACCTTACTGCTCTGAGTGACTCCAATGTCCAAATACCAGGAAGATAGAAGGGCTGAGATCTAGAGTCTCCTGAAGTAAGAAGGGACATGAAAATTTACTTTAAAATTTACCTGCACAGCTCAAGTTCCAGTGGTTCTTCCCAGCTGGCAAATTACAAAGGGTTCAGGCTGGCATTCCAGGACCACAGCCCTAACTTACCTTTCCAGACTGACTCGCTTACTTACTCTTCTCCCTGTGCTCCATCCAAATTGACTTCTTGGTGTTCCCAGAACACTCCATCCACTTATTCTGTCCTTGATTGCACTGTACTTTATGCCTCGGGCAGCCCCTTCAACTGGCCTGTCTCAGCTTGCCACAGTCCCATCCATCCTTCAAAGGTCTCTGTTCCATTTCCTTGCTGGATTCCTAATATCTTTCTTTTAAACTCCAAAAGTATCTCTTAAAGAACTACTCTCTTGCACTGGCCAGACCGCTCAGTTGGTAAAAGCATTGTTCCAATGCACCAAGGTTGTGGGTTTGATCCCAGGTCAGGGTACAGGCAGGAGACAACTATGAATGCGTCAATAAGGGGAACAGCAAGTCGATGTTTCTCTCTCTCTTACTTTCCTTTCCTCTCTCTCTCTCTCTCTCAAGTCAATAAATAATAATTTAAAAAGAAATGCCTTTCTTAAAGATACTTTAATAATATACTTAAAAATACCATTTTCCTGACTTTAAGAAACATTAATGTACTGTAAAAATAAGAAAATACAAAAGTCACAGAAGAAAAAAAATCCCATTCTTTTAGGATATGTAGATGTATAGTTGTATATTACCAACTGGCATTCTATCACCTTAATCTGTTTCTCCAACATAACTTTTAATGGCTACAAATAAACTATAATTTATTTAACAATCATAACATTGGGCATTTTGCTTCCTTTCGCATACGGTGCCATATTTGGGGGGAGTATATCCATATTTGGGGGGAGTATGTACGGGGTAGGAGTAAGAGTACAGGGACAAATTTCCTAAAAGAGCACAGTGGGGTGTATTTTGGGAAATAGGAAGTTGGGGTCGGCGATAATTAGGAGAAGCGTAAGTTCCCCCAGGAATCTTTGGAGATATTTTGGTGGAATAGGGGTTTGAACCAACTGCACTTGTTTTAAAGGGCAACCCCAGCATTTCTATGGATGACTGGGGGCGGGGGGTGTCACCCAGGCAGGCATCCATGGAAACACGCAGGGCTCAGTAAGCAGACCTCCCAACCTCAAGACATGTCTATCTTTATGCATCCTTTAAGGCTCCTCGGAAGAGGTGTGCCTTTTCCCACCCATATATATGGCACCATTAATTATCCTATCTCTTATCTCTTATTCTCCTCTCTCAGCTCCTTGAAAGCTCTCCTCAAACTGAAACAAAACACCTGTCTCTTTTACTGTCACTACCCCTTGAGCTACAAGCCTGCTCCCCACCACCCCACCGCTCCCAAACTTCTGGAAAGAATCACCACAGTTACTGCCTTCAAGGCTTCAGCTGCGCGTACTCCTTACCCAAGTGCTCAACTCAGCTCAGGGGCGGAAACTCAGCTGCAGCCTCCAGCAAACGGGCTTCTCTTCCCTGCCGAGCGGTGGGTGCTCATTGCTCCACTCCAGGGCCTCGCCCCGCGTTCCCGCGCCCCGGCCTGGCTGCCGCCTCCTTGCCGCGCGTTCCCAGGTGCGCCTGCTTCTCGGAACGCCCTGCCCGTCACCCCGCCGGCCTAGGGGCGGCCGGTCACCTCGCGCATCCCTCGCTTCCCAGAACCCAGACCTCCAGGTGCGCGCCCGGGAGCACCCCCCCCCCCCCCCGCGCCAGGCCGTTCTCGGCCAGTCTGCCTCGGGCACTGCGACTCCCGGTGGCAGCGGCGGCAGTCCGGCGGGGTCCCTGCTCCCTGTCACGGCCGCCGGCCTTGGGCCCACCGCATCCGCGCTCCAGGGGCGCGGCGGCGGCGCACGCAGCTCGCGGCCCCCTAGCGGGCGACCTCCGCCGCGCCCCGGGCCCATGAGGCCTGCCCCGCGGGCGCGTCAGAGCCCGGCCGGACCAGGGCGCGGGGCGCCGGGCCGTGCAGGGTGCTCGCGGGTCCGGCGGGGCGCGGCCCTGCACCAGGGGCCCGGGCTCCAGCCGCGCTCGCCGCCGCGGGGCCCGCGCCGAGCAGCCCGACCCGGGCGGCAGGCGGAGGCCGGGCCGCGCCGGGGCAGCCCCTCCGCCGCACCGCGCTGGGTCGGTGCCCAAGTCCGAGTCGCCTTCCGCCCGCCGCCCCGCCCGCGGCCCCAGCCGGGTCCCGCCGCCAGCCCGGCTCCCGCCCCCGCTCCGCCCCCGGAGCCGCAGCCCCGCCCGCCACCGCCGTCGCCATGTTGTGGCTCCCGCAGCCGGCGCCGGGGACGCGCGCGGCCGAGCCCGGGGCCTGCCGCCGCCGCCGCCGCCGCCAGGTAGGCGCCCCCCGCGGGCCGGGCCGGGCGGGGTCGGGGCCGAGGCCGCCGCCGAGGCCGTCGGAGCGCGGGGCCGGGGCTGCGCGGGGCCGGGGCGAGCGCGCGCCCCGCGCCGCGGCCCGGCCCTGCAGCCGAGCGGACCCTCCCCGCTGCCCCAAGCGGAGCCGCTGCCCCGACCGCCGCCTGGCGGGCCCGTCCGCCTCTCCCACCCCGCCCCCGCGCCCCGCCGCCGCCGCCGCCGCCGCCGCTGCCTCGCCGCGCACGCTGCAGCCCGCCGCGTGCGGGGCCCCGGCCGCCCGGGCGCCGCTAACAGGGCACGTTCCCCGCCGGGACGCCCTGTCAGCCCGCCGTGCCCGCCGCCCGCGGAGCTGGCGCCGACAGGAGGCAGGCGCTTGGCGGAGCGACCCCGTCGGGCGCCCCGCGGTCCCTCCCCCACCGCCGCCCAAGTTCTGCGCCGGGGGAGGAGGGCTCGCGAGCGCGCAGGTACTCCTGCCCCGGAGCCGGGGGTCCTCCCAGGCTGGCCGGGCCTGTTGGAAATTGTCTCCGTGCGGAGGCTCTTCCTGCCAACCTGGGGGTGAGGCTCAATGTGACCCGCGCGAGGGCAGAGGCGCGTCTGCCGGGCAGATGGCCTCCTGGCCGCGGATCAGCGCGCGTGAGGGGGAGGGGTCCGCTGACCTTCGGTATGCCTGCTCCTGAGAACCCCGGGCCGCTGGGAGCTGCCCAGGAATTTTTTATCTTTTTATTTATTTATTTATTTTTTGAGTAGGCCAGAGGTGGCATTAAAAGTCCTGGATTGGAATAAATCCACAGGCCCCTCCAGGGAAGCCTGTGTGGCACCCAGGCCTTACCTAGAACAGGACGGGCAGCCAGAGACCTGGACTCGGGGCAAGACTGGTGCTGGGCCTGGGGCGGCCCTCTCGCCCTCACTTCTCGCTCACGCGGGGGCCGTGCTGCGCATCTGCTGGAGTGTGTGGTGTGGCCGAGCATACAGGATGTGCACAGACAGATGCCTGCCCTGGGCATGCTGGGTGGGAACCCAGGGGTCTGTTTCCTTCAACTCACAGGTCCCTTAGACAGTGAACGAGAAGAGGAAGTATGGTGTGTGTACACATCTCCACCATTTTCCAATGTTTTTTTTTTCCAGTTGGTCGTGGCTTTGATTCATTCAGTAAATTTTTACTGAGCACTTTCTATGTGCCAGGCACTGGCCTAGGTGTTGGGAATACCGCGGTAAACCAGCTCATAGCCCAGGGGGCCCGGTTCTGTAACAAACAAATAGTCTCAAAATTACATCCAACAAGTATTGATTAATAAGTATGTGCTAGGCATTGTGTTAGATGCTGTAAAGAAAGCAAACAGAAATTACTACCCTTCTGGCACTTTCATTTTCTTAGGTGGAAAGACAATACAATAAAATATGTAATCAAAGATAGAATCTGTTAAAGAAAAAAGTGCTAAGTGCTAAGGAGAAAAATAGGGAAGGAGGGTATGAGATTTCTGGTGGGGGCTTAAATTTACATTCAAATGCTGTGGGAAGGCCTCCGAAGAAGGTATCTTTTGGATGAAACTTGGAAGGAAGGGGTAAATGAACCATTTCGAATTGTGCAAGGAAAGAAAGAGGAAGCAGAGAGCGGTGGGAACGTGGAATGGGCCGCGATCTGGGTTAGGGGCTCGGAAGGAAGTGATGTTCAGGCTGAGACCTGGAGGAGGGTGAAGAGTTAACAGTGTGTAGAGCAGCCCGGAGCTGGCAAGTTGGAGGAAGTGAAAGAGGCCTGTGTGGCTGCCGGGGGAAAGGGAGAAGGGAGGTAAGTCTGTGGAGAGGTGGGTCAGGTCCCAGGGGGCCTTAGGGACACGCCTGCGTTTGCATTGTATCCCTGGCGTTATTAGGGACCTGGAAGGGTTTTAAGGACGTGACACGATGACATTTACATTTTAAAAGGTCTCTGGCATCTGGGAGGGAAATGTGCTTAGAGATAAGCAGGTAAGGCCAGGCTTTGGGCCCTGAGTGGCCTAACTACTTGCTCCACTTGGGAAAGTCTCAAGCAGTCTGGGGGGAGATCCTTTTCCTGCGTGAGTCTGTTCTGCCCAGCTTTTTGGAAGGGAAGGGAAGGGAAAGTATTTATGGAGCGTACGCTAGGCGGAGTGATTGATTTTAGAGACTTGGGCCTACGTTATATTTAGTCTAATCCAGGGGTGTCAAACTCATTTTCACCGGGGGCCAGCCACATCAGCCTGGTGATTGCCTTCAAAGGGCTGAATGGAATTTTAGGACTGTGTAAATGTAACTACTCCTTAAGAGTTAAGCAAGACCTCAGTGCTGCCGCGGGGTAAAAACAAGGTGCTGGGCCGGATAAAACCAGGTGGAGGGCCGGATTCAGCCCTCAGGCCTTGTGTTTGCCCCCTGTGGTCTAACCCTCTCTACACCTTGAGAGAAAAGGGTTGTCCTAACCCTGGACAGATACAAACCCAGGGCAGACAGAAAACAAGCCCAGAGGGGATAGCCAATTTATCTAAAGCCACCTTTGTAACCCAATCTGCATGCACACCCAGGTCTGCCTGATTTCCAGAGCCTAGTCACTCTAGAGCTGGGCTGCTGGAGTTTGCGTCTGGCTTCCTCAGCTTGCTAACTGAATGATCCTGAGTTTATTTTTTTTAACCTCTCTTGTGCCTCAGTTTCCTGTTTGGGAAAGCTTCCAGCTTTCCCCGGATTACCTAAAGGCAAGAAGGACCTAGCTCATAAGTTTGTCATGCAGATCACATTAATTAAGCCACGTAAACATTGTAGCAGTCACCTCAAATATTAGTTACTGTTATTATTTAAAAATTTCAAACACCCATGCTGCCTCTCAGCATACTGCAGTCATTTTGGATAAGGTTAAATATGTGGATAATTACATTTTTGAATTTTGTGAGACTTTTTCCCTCCTTTTCCCTCTAAATAACTTATTGCCGTGTTCCATGTGATCAATCATTCAACATTGATCTCCCATTTCATTCTTTATACTGCGCTAGGACCTATGGCTGCAGTGGACTTAAGAGGGTTCTAATGCACCTTTAGTTAGAGACCTGTTGGCAGAAGTAAGCACTAAAGGCCTGGAGAAGTAGGGAAGGCTTCAGGGAGGGGGTGACTTTTGAACTGGGCTTTGGAGGAAGAATAGGAATTTTATGGGCAAGATTGGGCAAAGGATGTTCTAGGTAGAGAGAACCATGTGTGAAAACATGGAGTCACCAGAGGCTTGCTTTGTCTGGCGATGAGGCTGGAGAGCTGAGTTGGAGCTGTGAAAAGCAGGTCAAGAAGTTTGGACTTTAGTCTGAAAACCACGGGGAGCTACCAGGGGAGCATCCAGTACTTAAAGCGATGGGTGTTGCAATTAGATAGCAGAGGGAAGATGTCATCCTGAAGGGTGGCTTCATTTTGCCAGGATCGCTACGCTTCAGGGTCTAGTTCTCAGTTCTGTAGGCCCAAAATTTAGCTTTTGGTAGGGCGTTCAGAACTGCTTGGGTCCCGGGAGACAGACTTACGAATCAAACTTGGAAGAAACTGATGTGTAAACTCAGGGTATTAACTGGCCATGAGAAATGAAACTGCAGAATGACAGATGTTTCTGTCCTCCGGCCATTGCCTCCCCACCCCCACCCCACTTCAGGCCAGGCCTGGGACACGCTAACAAACTCTTGCTCCTCAATTCCTGTTTGTTTTTCCCAGGCTCCATGAAAACTAACCCTTTCTGTTAACATAACTTTCCCCTCCTCAAGCTCTGTATACCGTAGTCAGCAATGATTATTAATTGATAGGATGAATGATTCTATATCGGCTGGGTGTTTGTGAAACTTAAGGAAGAGGAGGAATAACTTTTATTTAGAAATCAACTATTAGAAAAACGGGTTCCCTTGAATTGTGTTCCTGGAGGAGGTTTGCAGATTCTTATTTATTTATTTTTAATGGACTTTATTGGGATGACATTGTTTAATAAAATGATATGTCATAGGTTGCAGGTGCGCAAGTCTATAACACATCATCTGTACATTGTATTGTGTGTTTGCCACCCCGAGTGAGGTTTGCAGATTCTAAGCGGCATGGGTCATGTTGTGGCTGGGGGCAGGGGTTGTGGACAGATGCATTGGAAGTTGTTCTGGAAGCAGAAGCCTGTGAACTTGTGGAGGAGGTGGGGAGGCTGGTTTAGAATCTTCATCTTCCATACATGCTGGACACAGAAAAGTAAGTAGTGGGTCCTGCCCTCTGTTCAGCCTGGCGGTAGGTAGCGAGCTTCCTCGTTGGGTTGCAGTGTTCATGGGGTTCGAGCCCCTTCCATTCTTTCTGCTTCTGTGATGCCGGGAAGGGTGGTGGGCCTGCTAGAGTGCTGAATCTGTGTTTTTCTACAGGGAGAGACGAAATTCAAAGAGACCAACCTGGATTGTGGATTAATTACTTTTCTTTTACGACTTTAAAATGAGTCATACACTCCCCAAGAATATTCATGTAGAATGCTTAGCAATGGCAGACAGGTACACCAAGGAAATCAAAGTAGCTGGACCTGGAGCTCCTGCCAACATTTGCATATTTAGTGTTTGTATTAGACCTTTCTCTTGAGCTCTGTCTTTCTGTGTAGGTTTGTTTTTAACTTTTTCTTGTCCTGAAAGAATGGGAACACCCTGAACAGGAGGGAGTTCTGTGAGTGGAGCAGTTGCACGCACCCCCAAATCTCTGTGTTTCCATTTGTGGGCGTCCGGGCCGGTGTTCTCCCTCTCCCTCTCCGGGAGTGCAGGGCGCGATGCCCGTTAACTAATTACTTCTGAGAAGTGTTTTCAGGGGATGAGAGTGTTGCTTCTCCCAACCATTCCCTTTCATTTGACAGTGGGGAGGGCGTATGTGCGTGCTAAAATGTCATAGCTGATCCTTGTATGACTCAGAAAAGTTAATGAACACCTTTCAAGGTTGGCATCACCACGGAGTCATTCCTGAAACCTGCTAGCACCATAGGCTGCCCCTGTTCACTGTGTGACTTTTGGAAAATGCTTCTCCTTCTCCATGTCAGACGCTGAAGGTGCTGTACCAAGAGGTAATGGTGGCCCCCTTCCTCTCGTTAATGCACTCCAGGAGTTGGAAAGGATGATGAAGTCTTTATACGTGACAGGTTAACTCCTGGCCTCCCATGTGAGAGCGCCCCAATTATTGGAGCCCCCTGAAAATGTTCTGAGTAGCCCACAGGTGGCATTCAGGGTCTTTTGCAAGAGTAAAGCCACAGACCTACACCCCAGGTATAACTCAGGATGGCTCACTTCGCTGCAGAACAGAGTTCACCGAAAAGTTTCTCACCATTGGGGTGGTTTTTACTTTTTTAGTAATGTCTTTTTCCTGTCATAGGAGTTTTCTACAGGCTCATACATCATCTTTATGAAAACAAACCAGTAAGTGGTAAATCTGTCTTCATTTTAGAGTCAGACGTTGAATGCCCTACAGCTCAGAACTGTGTCCCTATAGAAGACATGCTGTCACAGCTGGCCACCCCAAGTTGGTCACATCTCCGAGAAGACGCCTCTGTTGGCTGTGCCCTAGACACAGCCCTTCTTCTAGGCAGGACAACTAGGCTAGGACTTCTGACTGCGGGGGGCCCTGTACCCGCCTGGGAGTCACTGACAGTAGAGTCTGTCGGGCTGCTGCTGCTTCTTTTCATTCAACCGTTGAACAGTTAAATTCACCCTCTGAATGACTTGGCTTCTAGCTTCATTTGTTGGGTGTTTTCTGTAAGAGTGCTTTTAAAGACAGCACTCCTTTTTGGGCGTGGTCCTGGGCTTGCTTCTGGGGACCACAGGGCCTGATGGGCACACGGACATGGAAGATGCTAGAGGCCTCGGTGTCACAACCCGGGGGCCATCAGACTCTGCAGATATGGGCTTCTTGTGTGTAAGCCTCATGGGCATTCCTGGGATTTGTCCCCTTTGGGGGCTCAGCCTTTCTTAGGGGTGAGGCGGGAGGTCATTCCTTCCTTATATCCATCCAATCTTTGGGCATGGGAACGCTTTGCCCACGTTGCCCTTGGCAAGCTGGACCTGACTGTGGACCAGCAAAGTGGCCTGGCCCCCCTGTGCCTGCCCTGGTTTGCCGCTGTTGACAGCGTTATTCTACTTGCTGCCAATTCAGTGTCTGAAGTTGAAGGTGTTCCTTCAGCAGGCCGATGAGCAGAGTGAGACCAGAGCGGGAGGGGGCTTGAAGGTAGGTGTCCGCTGTACCTCGAGCTTCTCTGTGCCGTCCCAGGGCCTGCAAACACCTCTGACTGAGGCGGTGCTTTGGCATTTTCGGGGAGAAAGGAGCTCAGGGGTGGGCAGTGAGCAGCTGTTCGGAGTTGTCTGGGGTCTGGCCCAGCCAAGGCTCGGTCTGTATGGGCAAGGGCTGCTCTCTGCCCTCGCCGGGGCAGACACATTCCCCAGACTGGCCCAGGACCAGCCAAAGCTGTCAGGGCTGCCTCGGTGTCTGGTACTGCAGTGGGCCTGCACATCTCCCGGCACTCGCGGATGTTTGACGTGTGACTAATGCCACGGTTACTCTCAACGAGAATGTTTACTTGCGTTTAAGATTCTGTGCAGCATGTTTGCAGTGGGGTCATCACCAGTCAATGATCCACAGTTGCTTGTGAAAGGTGCACCTTGGGCCCTCACCCCGCCCCGGCAGGTGACCGAGGAACGTAAAAGAATCACGCCAGACGAACTTTGCCCTCCAGGGGTCCCCCACAGAGAGCAATTAGAGCACACTCTGCTTCCGGACCAGAAGTGTCTTACCCTGGGGGGCTTTTCTGTCTGAGGGTGGCCATTACTTTCACACAGGCCGCCCCTGAGGCTGCCGGGGTTCCCTCTGGGGAATGTTCTCTGGTACCCAGAGTGGCTTGAGTGGCCATTTGGGAGGAGGGAGGTGGTGGCAATGATGTCATCTCATCTTCCCTTGTCTCCCTGTCACACTGCCCCTCTGAGCACCTGCCCCCTCAGGAGGAGGCAGCCACCTGTCCACACAATAGGATCCCCAGGGCCCAGCTCCATTCCTCCTGAGTCTAAGGCTTTTGCATTTCCACGCAGAGTCCCCTTTGAAGCTATTTACACCCCTCTGGAGAGGTCAGACTCTTAGCAGTTTATCACCAAACAGTCGCTTTAATTACCAGGAATTAATTAAGTCAACAGAGAGAAAGACAGGGACCCAGGAGGGCACTTGGGGGTGAGGGTGCCCAAAGGGACATAGTCCTGCCGGATAGGAGAGGAGTCAGTGGCTGCCCGTGGGTGCTGCTGAGCCCAGCCCTGGTCGCCCTGCGGGCCGGGCTGAGCATGCAGCACTGGTAAATGGGGCTTGGAGCTGGGGCGGCGGGGCAGGGGGTGGGGTGGCTTCGAGCAGAGTCTTACAGGGTTGGGGAGGTTGGGAGGTTGTTTCTGTGCTCACTTTAGGAATTTTTGGAGCATTCAGGAAGAAAACAAATCCCTCATAATTTTGTACCTACGGATGGACAGACAGCAACAGGGGAGGGAGGGATCTAGGCCTCAATGACGGAGGTTCTCAAAAGCCTGGCCGTAGGGTTGAGGCTCCTGTAGTAGGCTGTGGGAAGCTCTTTTAGGTTTGTAAACAGTGAGTGATGAGATTACGGAGAAGGCTGGTCTTAGGATGATGGTGGGGAGCCTGGAGGTGGCAGTGAGGAAAGAAGTAAGGAGGACAGGGACAGAGCCATGGAGTGGGACCGGCGACATCAACAAGATGTGGTTGAGGCCAGAGGCACCCCAGCCACTGTGCAGCCACCAGGGCGAAGGGTTCCAGGGCTCCCAGCCCGGTGGGGCTTAACGCCCTGTCCACAGCTTTGGGTGGGGTGCAAGGAGGAGGAAGGGAGGGCAGGGGCCTCCTCACTGGGCCCACGTCTCTGACTGCAACCCTGGCTAGGAGCCCGTCTGCTCTTCCTGGCCTGTCCAAAAGTAGCTGTGATCACTCCCGGGGCTTCCTCCTGAACCTCCACACATCCAGGGCGGCGTCTGAAATCCGTGTGTCCGACCACCTTTCAACCTCATTTTCTGTCACCCAAGTTTTATCTGTTTCTCACAAATCGTCTTTGACTCACAAACCCATTTGGATTGGTTTAGTTGACTGGAAATACTTATTATTTCTAAGTGGTTTCTGTTTCACTAGGCTTCTAGCCTGTTTTCAAAACAGCTTTTGCCAAGATGAGATTAGTGGAGAAGTGATTTTGGCATAATCAGCTTCTTATGGTCTTTTGGTACGAGGTATGTTTTGAGATTGGTGTTTCTGTTGTGTACATTTCTTTAAAAAATTTTTTTTTTGAAAATAATTTAAAAAAATATTTTATTTATTTTTTAGACAGAGGGTAAGGAAAGGAGAAAGAGAGGAAGAGAGGGAGAGAAACATCAGTATGTGGTTGCCTCTCATGTGCCCCCCACTGGGGATCTGGCCTGCAACCCAGGCATGTGCCCTGACTGGGAATCGAACCCGCGACCCTTTGCTTCGCAGGCTCGTGCTCAATCCACTGAACTACACCAGCCAGGGCTATTTCTTTTTTCTTTTCTTTTTTATTTTTTTAAAAGATTTTATTTATTTATTTTTAGACAGAGGGGAAGAGGGGAGGGAAAGAGAGGGAGAGAAACATCAATGTGTGGTTGACTCTCCCACTCCCTGTGCTGGGGACCTGGCCTACAACTCAGGCACGTGCCCTGACTGGGAATGGAACTGGCTACCCTTTGGTTTGCAGACTGGCATTCAATCCACTGAGCCACACCAGCCAGGGCCATTTCTATTTTTTTTTAATCCTCATCTGAGGACATATTCATTGATCTTTAGAGAGAAAGAGAAGAAGGCAGGGAGGGAGAGAGAGCAAGAGAGAAACATCAGTCAGTTGCCTCCTGTATGTGCTCTGACCAGGGATCAAATCTGCAACCTTTTGGTGTACAGGACAATGCTCCAACCAACCGAGCCACCCAGCCAGGACTAATGTATTCATTTCTAGAATAAATATTTGAGTGGCCGCTGGGGGCTGGGCACTTCTGAGGAACTGGGAATATGACAGGGAACAAAATAAAGAAAAATCCTACCTCCATGGAGCTCCTAGTCTAGTGCGTGCGGGCTTATAGACAGCAAGGAAAACACAAAGTATGACAAATGGAGAAAAGTATTTTGGAGAAAAACAAAGCAGGGACGGAGGACAGGGAGGCTCGGTGGGGAGGGAAGTCAGAGAAGTCTCGCTGATTTAAAGACGTTTGAGCGGAGATCTGAGGGAGGTGAGAGGGAGGTATGCAGATATCTGAGGGAGGAGCTTGAAGAATGCCAGAGAATGCTTGAGAGTTTATGGAACAGCAAGGAAGTCGGAGTGGCTGGGGCTGGGCGTGAGGAGAGGGAAGGTTGGGCGAGGGGGCTGGGCACCAGGGAGCCAGGAGCACTGCATGGGGCTGTGCAAGGCACAGCGGACCCCGCCTCATCTGGGGGGGTTGCCTGGGCTGCTGGGGGCGGAAGCAGCCGGGCTTAGCTCTCAGCTAAGAGTGGGCATCAGAGTGGGCATCATCTGAGAGCCTTTCCCAGGCCAGCTGCAGGGGGGCCCACCAGGACTCAGGGTCAGCTGGAGTTCACCATGCCCTTGTTCTCTGACCACCGGCCGGCTCTCAGGGCTTCTGACTCCTGGGGCTGCCCCATTCCCTAGCCAGGCCCCAGGTGGGCCCACAAGTCTGGGTCGTTTAGCTTTTTGGGTGATTTTTGAGGCCAGTTGTTTTCAACACCGGACAGCATCAGACACCTGGGTGATTTTTTAAAAAATGCCTGGCCCCCACCCCCAAAGATTCTGATTTAATTGGTGTAAGGTGGGGTTAGGCATTAGTATAGCTCCCAGAGGTGCATCCAGGGCTCGCATCGCTGGTCTGAGGGTTAAATAAGCCTCACACATGGTGTTTGGTGGAGAAATTCAGATGGGTGGGTGCCAGCAGGAGGCTTCAGCCCCTCGGAGAAGGCCGAAGCAGGGCCCCCCCCCCTCCCCCCGCTGGGAACAACAGGAGTCTTTCACAGTCCCGAGTACTCTGTTCACTGACGTGCTTTATCTCATTTGATTACCTCCCCTCTCTGGGCCTCCCTGTTCTCGGCACAGACTCCGTGACTTACATCTAATGGTTTCCTAGGGCCTCCTTGGGTCTGGCAGTTCTTAATCTTTCTGGTATTGGAAGAACCGCTAAGCTAGAACAGCGTTCTGGAACACTGTCTTCCAATCTTGCTCTTCAAACCCCCGGAGGTGTGTCCTAACTGTGGCAAAGGCCACAGCGACTGTCTCCACACCCCACGGCGGGAGAATGTGTGCCACCTGCCGCAGCAGCTTGGGACAGCGAGGGTGTTGGGAAATCTGAAGTGAACTCTGACCTCCTGGTTCAGAGTCTCCAGTGGGAGGGCTGCTCGGCCTCCAAGGCTGTGCAGGGGGGCCTGAGCGCTGGTCCTGGCTGAGCCACACCCTGGAGTCCCCTGTGAAGGGGGGATAGCGTTTTGCACACTCTAAGGAGACAGTTCGAATAACCAGCAGAAGGCAGTGGCCGCAGGAGCCAAGGTTAACCCTTAACAAATCACCAGCCTGGCTGTCTGGGAGGCTGAGAACTCACCTAGGACTGTGTTTCTGAGACCCCTCTGCCACCACGGCCCTTGGTCTCTGACTTTTGCCCTCATTTGCACAACATTGTGTCAGCTTGTTCGTTTGTATTTTGAAATGTGAAGGTTGAAATAAGAACAGGAAACACTTCAGGAGAAAATACGTGTTTTTCCTATTTTCTTTCTATAGAGTTGGGGTCAGGAGTTTTCATCCCTTCCCCTCTAGATTTTTCCTTTAATATTGTCTGTATCTCTATTTAGAATCCGAACTCAATGCTGGTCTGTCAAAGTTAAGACAAAAATGAGGTTGTCAGTGAGGAGTGCAGGGTGAGAGTGAGAGTGAGCAGAATTAGAAATGAAGCTTTTTATTCCATCATCAGTGGGTACATGTGCCCAACGGACTGTTAACCAGGCTCCCCACGCTGGCCGCGTAAATCAGAATCTCGGGGCTTGTGGCTGAGCTTCAACCATTTGCAAAGTGCCCAAGGGGGTTCTGATGTTCAGCTCTGGCTGGGGACCACCTAGCTTTAAAAATGGGTTCTGCCAGCTTTTTGCTCATCTTCTCTCTGCCTCACCTGCTCAGTGCTGTCCCTTCCCGACCTCTCCCCACCTGTGGGTTTCCCCTGTTCACCTGCCCCTTGGTCCCATGCGGCTCCTTGACCTGTGCTTCCTCTGCTTCAGTGGGCCTCTGCGCACTGGCGGGTGAGCTGTGTGCCACGGTGTTGGCCCTCATTTACCTGGTCCCTGTCCCTTGTGCATACTTCTGATCAGCCTGCCACTTAGAGGCTCAGTGGTCTGCTGGGACATGCCGAGAAACTGTGAGGTACAGCTTGCTGGCCACTGAGGTTGGTGGCCTCATAATGAACCAACACAGGCTTGCTACGTGGAGGGCATTGTAGCGAGATCCTTACAAATGTTAACTCGTTTAATCTCCGTAACACCTGTTTACATATTACGACACAGACACAGACATGAACAAACCTGCCTGAGGTCACATGGCTGGAAGGTAGTAGAACCGGGATTCAAACCCAGGTTGAGGCTGTGCTCTGAACCACCACACTGTGATGGGGAAGGAGGCAAGGCCTGGGGCTGGGGCGAGAGTCGTCTTTGACTGTTTTGAGGGCCTGCGTTGAATTTACGTTGGAGATTTTTCTCCGGGTTTGACTTACGCTGTTATTAGTACGATTATCCTCTTAACCTACTTTAACATTTACCTTCAAGGCTATTCAAACACTTTTCTCTCTTTCTTTCCTTAGGTGGTGTTTGGACATTAGACATGTGCCTCGGTGGAAGCTGTTCCTTTCTGCACAGCTCTGCGCCCCCAGCGAGGCTGCCCACGCCCTCGTTCTGAGAGCCTCCCCGAGGTACGGTGTCTAGGCTGAGCCGGGCCGGCCGTCAAAGGCTCAGAGTCTGGGCACCAATAACTTCTGTTGTTGTTGCTTTTCCTTGGTAGTTGTTATTTTAAATTATGGTAAAATACACACGACAACATCGACCCTTTTACCCTTTTTTAGTACTGTTCAGTGGGATTCACTACATTCACACCACCATCCACCTCCAGAACCTTTCATCTTCCCCAGCATAAACCCTGTGCCCACTAAACATTAACTCCCCCCGCCCCCAGTCCCTGGCAGCCACCCTTTACTTCCCTGTCTCTCCGAATCTGACCGCTCCAGCTACCTTATGTGAGTGGAATCCGATAGGATTTGTCCTTTTGTGACTGGCCTCTTTCCCTTAGCATAATGTCCTCAGGGTTTACCCACGTTTAGCCTGTGTCAGGTCTTTGCTCCTTTTCAAGGCTGAATAATATTCCATTGTCTATTTGTAGTGCACTGTGTCTGTCCACTCATTGGTTGATGGACAGTCTGGTCTGATTCCGCCTTTAGGCGATAGCGAATAATGCTGCTGTGAATATGGCAGTAAATACCTCTGAGACCCCACCTTCAGGCCTTTCGGGTCTGGCCCTGAGGCGGAATTGCTGGATCGTGGGGTAATTCTATGTTTCATTTTTCTGAGCAACCACCGTGCTGTTTCTCGTAGTGTTTACACCATTTAACATTCCCACCAGCCAAGAACAGGAATTCCAATTTCTCTACATCCTCACTGACACATGTTAGTTTCTGGGGTTTTTTTTTTTTTTTTTTTCCTTTTCTATTTTGGATACTAACAGTCATCCCAATGGGTACAACCTTGGTGCATGTTGTGTTTCAATGTGCAAATGTCGAGAAAATAATATGATAACCCTCCATGGACTCCTCACCCCGACCAGCGGTTCCAGCAGTTCGCGGCCAGTGCTGTCTCACTTCTGCACCCCCTCCCTGTTCTCTCCCTCTTGCCCTGTGTTGTTTTGAGGCAAATTCCAGGCATCACATAATTTTATCTGTAAACATTTCATCGTGTGTCTTGAAAATAGGAGGGCATGGATATTTCATTTTGTCTGGTGGCAGGAGGGCGTATAGGGATGTTCCTTTGGACACTTTGTTCCCGATCATTCCCAAGGGTCAGAAGGGACCTATGTAGTGGACACAGAGCTGGGCCCCTGTCACCACTCTGTGTGGTTGGTGAAAGGCTGCGGTGGCCGGGGCCCAGGTCTCCTGCAGAGCACCAACTGCCCCTCGGTCCAAGAAGCCATCATGGAAGAGGCCACCTAGATCTCAGCTGAGAGGGAGGTAGGTGAGAAGAGGGAGGAAGAGGGGGGTGAGGAAGAGCATGAGAGAGAGAACAAGGAGGGAAGGGCAGGCAGGCATGGAGGAAGGGATGGGAAGGAGAAGAGTGTGTGGACATGTGTGGAGAGAAGAGAAGGAGGGAAAGAGAAAGGGAGTGAGACACAGAACCCCTGGGAGAGAGAGCCTTTGCCAGCTCCTAACCTCCTGAAGTCATCTAAGGGAGCCACAGAGACACCCCAAGACTAATAGCTTGTTCCTCACGTCCCCCCAAACCTTTCGAGTTTGGATTCTTTGGGGGAGCATAGTTTGCCTGTGGTGGACAAGACTGGCGGCACCCTGGGAGTCACCAAACACACAGGTGCCAGTGATGGGGAAGGAGCGACTCACCCTGTGGGATAAAGCCCTGTTCCATTTTCTGGGGCCCTTTGGTCAGGGAGTGGAGGCGCGGTGCCCAGCAGGTCCGAGGCTGCTGGCTTCTTGCTGAAATTTGGGAGTCCTCACCACCCAGAGATGACACTTGTACAAAGTTCAGTGGGAGGGACTCCTCAAGGATGGTGTGTGAACAAGAGCTGTCCTGTGGCCCTTTCCATCGCAGTCTGTGGGTCTTGTTGCCCCCTAACAAGGTTCGGGGCCCAGTTAGTGCTGAGATCCGTTTGTTGGGAACGGAGGAAAAGGGGGCACTGGTTACAGTGTGTCCGTTTGTGTCTCAGTTCTCAGTGCAGTTGAAACTTTGTTGGCTATTCCTAGCTTCCGCTCCCAGCATCGCAGCATCTCACTCAGCTCTACAGTCCTGTGTAATCCCAGCTCCCTCCCGTCCTATCCCCTTTACTCCCTTTTTGTCTTTTTAAAAATAGATAACAGCTCTATTGAGACAATACTCACAGATGCACAGTTCGCTCATTTAAAGTGCACAGTGCAGGGGCCTGCAGTATTTTCACAGACCTGTGGCCCCGGCACCCCCTCTCTCCCCTGGCGTCACCCCGATCCCTTCTCAAGACAGATGGCCTTGTTGTGGGGACACTTTGCAGCAATAGAATGTTTCCCTCAGTTACCCCCCAGGAGCCAGGCTTCATAGACATTAAACGCTAAACACAAATAACAGTGCAAATTTGCCAACTGCTTGACTGGTAATAGACCTGCTTAGCAGTCGGTGAGTAGGCACGACCAGTCTTGGTTCTGGGCAGGTGAGTCTGTCAAGCTGCTCTCCCTTTCGGATGGTGGATTCCCGTCCAGCAAACACACTGGAGCCTATAAACAGGCAGTGAAGACACAGGTCCAGGAGGAGTGGAGGGGCAGAGGTTGATGGTGGGCATGGGGACTGGCAGCTTACGCACAGCAGTCACGGGAGCCTCACTGACAAAGTGGCATTTGAGTAAAGACTGGCAGGAGGCGAGGAGTGAGCCCCTGAGTCCCTGAGATCTTGGGGAGAACGTTCCCAGCAGAGGGCGTGAGACATGCGTGGGCTGTGAGCAAGGTGCCCAGCGTGCCTGGGGAGCTCAGCTGCTGTGGGAGGGCAGGAGGGCAGTTAACCGCCCCCCCCACGCCCCCGCAGGTGGGCCTTGGTAAAAGCTGGGTTTCACTCTGCGTGACGTGGGGGATAGTGTGGAACCACACGAGCTGACGGGTGACGGGCGGCACTTGGGCTGTTCTGTGGAGAATGGGTAGCAGAGGCAAAAGGGGGAGCGGGGAGGGCAGCTGGCAGGCGATCGCGGGGGTCAGGGGAGAGAAGGGGTGGCAGGGGCTGTTAGCAACGGCCCGCTTGGATATAGTTTGGGGTGGGTCCCCAGGATTTGCGTGCGGATCG
Source organism: Desmodus rotundus (assembly GCF_022682495.2). Classification (NCBI taxonomy): domain Eukaryota; kingdom Metazoa; phylum Chordata; class Mammalia; order Chiroptera; family Phyllostomidae; genus Desmodus; species Desmodus rotundus. The sequence goes on from NC_071396.1 coordinate 35,789,671, forward strand.
GATGGGATGCTGGGTATGGAGGAGAGGGGAGTCAAGGATGCCCAGGTTTTGGCCCAAACCCCTGGAAGGATGGAGTTGCCACTTCCTGAAACAAAACAAGGAACCCGGGAAGGAAATCGAGGGCTAGATTTTGGACAGAGTGGGTTCAGATTGCCTGTCTCAGGAGATACCCACATCTGGACTCTCAGGGATACTAGCTAGTAATTTAGTAAGTGCCTGTGGAAGGGCTTATGAAATAGCAGAAGGCAGAAGGTTTTCCTGAAGCAACTATAGCAGAGGTAGAAAACCATGCCACACGGAGGCACAGGGGAAACAAGCACAAGGGAAGGTGAGGTGGCTTGTGGCCGGTGGGCAGGGCAGCTCTCCTCGCTTCCTCCCTGCAAGACGCCTGTGCCCTGGGTGAGCCTTCAGTGGTACTGCTGAGGCGTGGCCGCCGGGGTTTCCAGTGTGGTGGGGCAGGGACTCAGGAACAGGGCCTGGGTCGCCTTCTCCCCAGGTCCTCAGTGCCAGGCATTGGTCTTGGTGCTTGGTCACATCTGATGGGTGGCCCTCCGTTGCTGAGGCTCAGTTCTGCATGTGTAAGATGCAGAGGTCAGACTAGGTCAGTACACTAGGATCAGGTGGGAAGCTCAGACAAAAGCAGGGGTCCACCCCAGACCTGCTGGGTCAGAACTCTCAGGCTGTGCACTGGGTTGCTGTGCTTTAAAGCCACATGTTGTTCTTTTGCAGTCCATCCAGCAGCCATCTGCAGACGGGCACTTGGGAGCTGCCGGAGCAGATAACCCCTGAGGTCCCCTCCAGCTCCAACGTCCTGTGAGTCTGGTTAGAGGGCTTGTGGGATCACTCTGTTCTTGGGAAATGGGGCTTTTGGCTGGGGCGGAAGGGCCTGCCTGGGGAGAGGAGAAGCTGCCTCCGGGTGAAGGTCAAGGGCGCCTGGGGCAGGGGCATCAGCCAGGGCTGTAGGGAGGCATTAGGAATGGACCTGGGAGGGCTGGAGGCAGTGACAGCCAGCTGTGTTAGGTCCTGGAAATAGAGGTAAAGGGTATGATCCAAACTTTTGGAGAAAATCAAAGATGGATGGGAAGTGCTGCCACAGAGGAGGCAGGGAGGAGGGCAAGGCATGGGAGGGGAGGGCAGGGAGTCAAGGAGGGGCCCTGGGGCTGTGGAGGAACTCTCAGGAGGGAAGTTAGTGTCTGGGGCCAGTGGGGTGGGGTGTCAGATGATCAGGCCCAGACACAGAGGCATGAGAAAGGCCGAGAGAACCACCAAGGAGCGAGAGGGGCCTGGGAAGTGGCTGGAGGTGGGAGGTGGAGCGGACCCGCCCTGCCCTGTGGAGACCTGGAGCTCTGTGCTGAAGGTGAAGGTGACTGGGATTTTGAACAGGGACGTGTCTGGGACCATATCCGCAATCCTGGCATCTGTTGGAGCACCGTGCACATGGGAGAGGCTGAGACCAGATAGAGGAAGAGGCAGCAAAAGCACTGTAGTTTTGCCTGGGTCCATGTGCACCTGTTTTCTTGTCTGTTGCTGAGAATCTCTTTAAGCTGTGTTCTGCTCATGGTTAGAATACGAGCTGCCTCATGAAATGAAACTTCGGCCACTGAGCAACCCAGAACTCGGGTGACTTGGAGTCACTCAGACCTGGGAGCGGGCCCTCCAATGCATATGGTGGACGGAGGGACAGTGAGAGGGATGAAGGAGGGAGTCTGCTTAGGTTGTCTCCCCTCATTCGCCCAGCCCTGCAGCCTTGCCTGTTGAAGGACTGAGATCCTTCGAGTTACTTTAATTTTACCTATTAAACCAAGACCTGCCCCAAGTCTCCACACAGGTAATTGGTGAGAGCACAGGGGTGAAAGCCAGCTCCTGTGTTCCCAGTTCTTATTTTTTTAGCTCAGCCATTCCCAGTAGGGGGCTTCATTCTGGGTCCAGGGATGTGGGACTCCTTTTTTTTCCCTGTTGCCTCTGATCCAGCTACAGTTTCTCCCTTCTCCACCACCCTGGGATGCACTGTCTCTCTGAGCAGTGTTCCAGCCACATTCTACACAGAAGCCCCCGCAGGTCACAGGCTCTTTCCCCTCACAGTGTCCCGTCCCGCTGCCCAGTGGCCCTCCCTGGCAGCCTACTCACGCACTTGCTTCTGGTCCCAGCATCTGCTAAGTCATCGCTCTCTGTCTCTCTGTTCTGTCCTTCCTTCTTTCTTTTTTTCTTTCCTTTTTTCCTCCCTCCCTCCCTCTCTTCTCTCTCTCTATCTGTCTCTCACACTTCAGTCATTCTTTGATCTCTTGCCCCCGCTGTGCTCCTCGTTCTAAAATACAAGCTGAGAGGGAATTTTCATTAACCCATTTTTAAACCCTTGCCTGTGGAAACCTGATTCTATCACCGTGTCAGCCACAGTCAGTGGGGGGCCAGGGGAAGAGTCCCTCCATGGGTTATAAAACACACACACACGTCCATTCTTCTAGTGTTTTGCCAAGAGACGATCGCAAGTTCGAGGCCCCGCACCTCTGTTGTCTCGGCCCAGTGCAGCCTCTACTTTCACTGTGTAAATCCGGGCCGTGTACCCCCTTGTTTTCGTCAATGATAGGCTGACTGCACCTCAGATTTGTCTTAATGCTTTCAGGGTGCCTCTGCCCTCTCGATGTCCTGTTGCTGAACTTCTGTTAATCTGCTGTTTGTTGATGACCTTAATTAACACTGCAAAGAAAAACAGATGACCAAGTTCAATGTCACTTGAAAGTCAGCAGCTTTGATACCGAGGGAAAGGGAGCTCATTGGTGTAGTGGCCATTTCTTGTTTTCAGTTCCTCAGAGCCTTTTATTGTCTTTATTTCTAAATTTGAATAAGTGTGGACATTCCTACATTTATAGCTTTTACCTCCAACAACGTTAGTATATTTTCCGACTAATGGATGAAGTGATCTTATATTCGTCTACATCTTTTGTTTTAAACTTCAAAATGCTGCCCTCCCCTGTCTCGTATTTTGAAGTTTGATGAACAAACTTGGACTTCGGTTATGCCCCCTGGCCCCCAAATCTTCATCTCCGTGGGGTGAAACAGAGTGCGATTGGTGAAGGCTCTCATCAGAAAGCTCTTCATCTGCTTTCCAACCTCACGCCTTTCTCAGCCGCTCTGCCAGCTCTGGGGGGTCCTTCTCAAGGCGCGGGGACCCCACACCGCCCGGCGCCTTCAGCCAGGGACACCAAGTGGTTTGAACAAGGGCAGGGTCATGGGTTTTATGTTGTTTCCAGTGTCCTTTCTGGTGATGCCCACTGTTCTCTGGGCCTTTGGTGACAAAATGTGTAGCACGGTGCCTTCCGAAAATGGTCTAGGCTGATTACACTAGTTTTGTTGTAACTTCCTGTAATGATGGTCTTTGTCCTGTGCATTTCGATGTCCTTAGGATAAGTTTCTGGAAGTGGGATTATTGGGCCTTATGTATTGCTAACTTGCCCTGGGTTTTTTTGTTTTCTTTTTTTTTCAGGAGGTGGTTATAAAACATTTTTTTTACTTAAAAACAAGGCCTCTCTGGGGCTGTCCACATGGATATATGTGTTACACGTGACTGAGCCTAAGCGAAGGCATGAAACATGAGTGACATAAGATCATACTGGAGGGTGTTTTATAAGAAATAAACATTGCTGTTTGTAGCCACAGCGGTTCTCTGCTGAGGCTGCATCCTGGGAAAGGAAACGCCTTCGGGTCGGGAGAGCATCCATAGCAGCAGGCGGAGCGAGACGGACTTCTTGTGTTAAATGGCTCTCAGCACAGGCTATATCAATTTATGTTACTTTCAAAAGGCTTGCTTTGCCACATGTCTGCCAGCACTAAGGATTATCAGAAACCAGGGTGGATTTGGTAAGCCAAAAGTGGTTTCTCATGATTTTAATTTATATCTCTCTAATTTTATTGGTAGGCAGTTGGTTTTTATTGGTAGAGTTGTTCTCCACAGTTCCTTCCTCTGCTTTTGTAAGGGTTCATTTGGATGAATGTCTGTTTTCTACTTATAAGCAGTGTGACGCGTTAGAGCAAAGCGGGAAGAAATACACTTAGATGCCCTGTGAGGCCCTTAGTCACTGCTATCGATCGCTCGTGTTTGGGGCTTTCCTTACGAGGGCAAAATAGAAAACAGGACCGGATCTTTGGCTTTAAAAAGCATCATCTTTGGTATTTGAAATGAAAGGGGTAGAAATGTTTTTCCTGCTGCCGACAGTGAGTAGCCACCCCATTTACTAGCTCTCATTTTCCCAGCAAAAGATACCGTACCTGCCTCCAACTGTTCTGAGCCAAATCCCGAGCTTTCTCCATGTGGAGGACATTGCTTTCTTCTGATGTAATATTTCTCTGCTTGGAGAGTTAGACAATAGGAGGCTCCCCGCTACTTCCCCCACATACCACCACCAACCCCTCCTCCCCACACGCTTTTCCCAGCTCCTTAAAAGAGACAAATCTATTCTGCCTTCTCCTCAGTCATTTTTTCCCTAGACAGTTAAAAAAAAAAAAAAAAGGAGGGAGGTGGAATAAGCTTATAAGCAAACATCACACAGGTGTGCCCTTGGTATTGGGATGCCAAGATCTGTCACTGATATTTGGTGCCTTCCCCTCGGTTTGGGCTCCCGCTCCGCCTGCTGCAGTGCACGCTCGCTTCCTGTCCGAAGCGTCAGACTTCAGCCAGGTGTCCTGCCAGCTGTGTGTGGTGTAGCTACTTCACTTTAGTATTACCCACCATCGTTAGGGAGCTTTGCAATGGGGAGGGGGGTGGTAATTTTATTTTCTGTGAGAACTCCTAAGCAGATGAGGTGTGTGTTGTTGGTCGGAGGTTGGGAGGGGGAAGAAACCAAACCTGCAGGCCTGTTGGTCCCGTGGGGTGGTAACTGTTATCCCCCTGCCGTGCCACCTGCTTCCCTGTGGCTCTAAGTGGTTTTTTCCTTTATTTTTCCCCTTTTAAAACTATAAAAGCAGTCTCTCTGCACACACACACACAATTTTTTTGAAAAAAATAACCCACTAGTAATCCTACCACCCTGTGTAATAATAGTTCTCTGTCTTTTAATCTTGGCTCAAATGCAGTCTTAGATTTACAATTGTTACCATCTGACATGACAACACTTTGTGTTAGTTTTTTAAAAAAAATTTACCACTCTTAAGTAATCGTCCATGTTGCTATGCAGATTTCCTAAGTAGAATTTTAAAAAATTAAATGTATTGGGATAACATTGGTTAATAACATTTTATAAACTTGAGGTGTATAACTTTATGATGCGACATCTGTGCTTTGCATTGTGTGCTCACCACCCACGGTCTGGGCTCCTTCCGTCTCCATATATGTGACCCCATTTGCTCTCTCCATCCTCCCTGCTCCCCCCGCTCTGGCAGCCACCACTCTGTTGTCTGTGAGTGTGTTTGTTTGTTTGGTGCTTTTTGTTTTATATGCCGCGCAGAAGTGGGATTCTGTCATTCCTGCCCTTTTCTGTCCACCTTTCTGCACTCAGCGTACTGCTTGCTTTCACCGTCCATCGCGAATGGTGTTTCGTCTTTTTTATGGCTGAGTCCTGTTCCATTGTCTGGTCTTCTGTGGAAGGACACATAGCATAATCAGGATTTTTTTTAAAGGTTATGTTTAGAGAGAGGGGAAGGGAGGGAGAGAGGGAAACATCAGTGTGTGGTGGCCTCTCGTGCGCCCCCCTACTGGGGAACCTGGCCCACAACCTAGGCATGTGCCCTGACTGGGAATTGAACTTGCAACCCTTTGGTTCTCAGGCCAGCACTCAATCCACTGAGCCACACCAACCAGGGCTCATAGTTAGGGTTTTTCTGAGTGTATAACAGTCTTTCAGTTAGTCAACCACTCTCTATCCTTGGACATTTAAACTGCTTGAGTGTGTCTTTTGTGTTATTTTAATAATGCTGTATACTTCTGCCTATAGCTTTTGGGAATTTTTGTTTTTAGGATAAATTTCTGCCAGAGGGCTTCCTGGACCCAAGGATTTCCTGCTTGTCTGGTTTCTAGACAGCTACTATAGTGCTTTCTACAAGAATTGTGTCAGCCTGCCCTGGCCAGTGGCTCAGGTGGTTGGAGCATCATCCCGTGCACCGAGAGGTCACAGGTTCATCCTCAGTCGGGGTGCACATGGGAGGCAACCGGTCAATGTTTCTCTCTCACATGGACGTTTCTCTTTCTTTCCCTTCCTCTCTCTAAAAATCAATAAACATATCCTGGGGTGAGGATTAAAAAAAAAAGAAAAGAAAGGAAAAAAGAAAAAAGAAAAAGAATTGTGTCAGTCTGTGTCCACAAAGACTTTGAGTATAAACATGCTTTAAGAAGTACGTGAGCCAGTAAGGCTCTGGGACGTGGGGCAGGTGCAGGACTTGCGGGCTGGGCAAGGGAGGCAGTGGGTTTTCTTCCCCTGCCTGGAGGCCTGAGCTCGCCAGCTTTGTGTCTCACTGGGCGTGTGGGGGCGGTTTCCTACGCAAGGCCTGTTTCCAAGGGCTTTGGGTTTCCTCCACTGCCATAGGTCTGTGGCTCTGCTTTTCCAGATCATGGAATAAACTGGTAGATTTTCTTTTCTTTTCCTTTCTTTTCTTATTAAGTTAAAAAAAATTCAGGGCATCTCCAAAATGGTTCCCTGGCCGATTTGATAACCGTGCGTTTCTGTAAGGGTCCCCCTGCCCCTCAGGTTCAGTGGTCTATTCACCAAATCAATAAGAGTTTTAGGGTGAACATTAAGGAATCATGTAGATGCTGACTAGAATAAAAAAGCACCCAGGAGCTGATAAAATCTTCTAGAGTGTATGTATGAAACCGCATACATCCCGGCAATAGCACGTCATTTTGAAGTTGATTGAGTTTTATGCAGCCAAAAATGGGAAGTTATACAAAGTTAACGATTACTAAGAATTTATTAGCAGAACTTGTAGCCAGGTCACATATGTGAATCCGAAGTTTGCTAAGGAAAGGAGGTGCTGAGTCATGCATTTTTTTAAGGGGCCGAGTGAGCGATAGTTTGGCCTGTGCGCTGGACCCCAGAACAATGCAGCTCCCTGACAGATGGGGCGAGTGTGCTATGTCTGCGCCCGCTTTTTGGCTATGCAGCTAGCCGGGAATTTCTAAGTATGGAGGTTTAGGGCCTGCCAGGCCTACCACTACGTAGAAACTTTTCCCCCACTCCTCTCCCTACATCCCTAGCATTTTGGAAACCTGCTGGGGTGAAACACAAATGTGCAACCTCCAGTAGTGTAAGGCGTCGTGCGTGGGGGCGCGCTGGCTGAGTGTCGGCGTGAGAGGTGTGCAGTGAAGAGTGTGCCGGGCGGAGTCCAGCAGGAGCCTGGTGATCAGTTTCTGTTCTCTGTTTCTGTTCCAGCCCTTGCCAGCGTCCAGCCATGGGGGATATGAAAACTCCAGATTTCGATGACCTTCTGGCTGCCTTTGACATCCCAGACCCCACCAGCCTTGATGCGAAGGAGGCCATCCAGACCCCCAGCGAGGAGAATGAGAATGCCCTCAAACCTCCGGGCATGTGTATGGAAGAGAGCATGTCCTTGTCTCACCCAGGGTCGGCCTCAGATGTGCCGGCCGTGAGTGTCATCGTCAAGAACACCAGCCGCCAGGAGTCGTTTGAAGCGGAGAAAGACCACATCGCTCCCAGCCTCCTGCACAATGGGTTCCGGGGCTCGGACCTGCCTCCAGAAGCCCACAGCTTGGGCCACAACTGTGGGAAGTTCGATTCTGCCTTTATGAATGGAGACAGTGCCAGGAGTTTCCCGGGCAAGCTGGAGCCTTCCAAGTCAGAACCGCTGCCGACCTTTAACCAGTTCAGTCCCATCTCCAGCCCGGAGCCCGAGGATGGCATCAAAGACAACGGGTTTGGGCTAAAGCCCAAGCACTCGGACAGTTATTTCCCGCCCCCTCCTGTGTGCGGGGCTGTCGCGGGCCCCGTGCTAGAGGCTCTGGCTAAGTTTCCCGTCCCGGAGCTGCATATGTTCGATCACTTCTGTAAGAAAGAGCCCAAGCCAGAGCCCCTGCCCCTGGGCGGTCCACAGGAGCAGGAGCAAGGGGCACAGGAGGCGGGGGAGCCTCACAAGGAGCTGGATGCCCGCCGCTTCTTTGGGGAGCCTTTGGAGTTCAACAGCCACCCCAGCAACAGTGTTGCGGAGCCCAAGGGGCTCACGGCAGAGCGGGGAGCCTGCTCGTCCGTCCCCCCGAGGCAGCGCCTGAAGCCAGCTCATTCCAAGCTGTCCTCTTGCGTGGCGGCCCTGGTGGCCCTGCAGGCCAAACGCGTCGCCAGTGTCACCAGGGAGGAGCAGCCCGGCCACACCAAGGATCCCTCAGGGCCCATGAAAGAGGGCTCCAAGGGCAGCCCCAAAATGCCCAAGTCACCAAAGAGTCCCCGGAGCCCTCTGGAGGCCGCCCGGAAAAGCACCAAGCCATCGGACAGCCCTCGGAGCATCTGCAGCGACAGCAGCAGCAAAGGCTCCCCTTCCGTGGCTGCCAGCTCCCCGCCAGCAATTCCCAAAGTCAGAATCAAAACCATCAAGACGTCGTCGGGGCAGATCAAACGGACCGTCACAAGGATCCTGCCGGACCCTGATGACCCCGGTAAGTCCCCTGTGGGGTCACCTCTGGGGACCGCCACGGAGGCCCCAACAAGTGAGGCACTGGAGGAGGAAGCCAGCAGCGCCCTGCCTGCAGCGGAGCACTTTCCAGAGGGGGCCACCTGCGCAGGGAGCCCCCAGGGGGACAGGAAAGGGGCTGAGAGCGCGCCCAAGGCCAGTGAACCCGCGTCTCCCAGTGGCAGCTCTGGGTCCCGAGTCCCAAAGGCGGCGGCAGCCCCTGGCTCTCAGGCGGGCAAGAAGTCGCAGCAGAGCGCGGGGCTGCAGGCCTCCGCCCCGGCCTCTGCCAACCTCCTGCCCAAAGCCGTGCACCTGGCCAACCTGAACCTGGTCCCCCACAGCGTGGCCGCCTCCGTGACGGCCAAGTCCTCCGCGCAGAGGCGGAGCCAGCCACAACCCACGCAGATGTCAGTGCCCCTGGTGCACCAGGTGAAAAAGGCCGCCCCGCTGGTCGTGGAGGTCTTCAACAAGGTCCTCCACAGCTCCAACCCCGTGCCCCTCTATGCGCCAAATCTCAGCCCGCCCGCTGATAGCAGGATCCACGTGCCCGCCAGTGGCTACTGCTGCCTGGAGTGCGGGGACGCATTTGCCTTAGAGAAGAGCCTGAGCCAGCACTACGGCCGGCGCAGCGTCCACATCGAGGTGCTGTGCACTCTCTGCTCCCAGACGCTGCTCTTCTTCAACAAATGCAGCCTGCTGCGGCACGCCCGCGACCATAAGAGCAAGGGGCTCGTCATGCAGTGCTCGCAGTTGCTGGTGAAGCCCATCTCTGCGGACCAAATGTTCGCCGCGGCCCCCGCGAACTCCTCCGCCCCTGCAGTCCCGGCCCCTGTGCCCGCGCCCCCACCCTCTCCCAAACACGGCCCCACCATTCCAGCTCTGCCGCTCTACCCAGACCCCGTGAGGCTGATCCGGCACGGGGTCAAGTGTCTTGAATGTCACAAGCAGATACGCGACCACACGGTCATGGCCGCGCATTTCCAGAGGATGTCTGAGGAAACCGAGGGGCTGGTAAGTGACCCTTCCTGTGGCGGGTGCTGGGCGCCAGGCGCTGGTTCACTGGGCTCGGCGTTGGGCAGGGACTGAAAAGGTAATCGGTGGGGGTGGTGGAGGCAGTGCTGGCACCTTAGGAGAGGATGTTTGGCTTGATGCTTAGCGACCTGCTGGAATATATATAGTGGTTGGCGTTTACTGGGAAAAGCGTCCTGCCCACAACTGAGGGGAGCCCCTGAAGATTTAGTGAGTTTCTATGGACATGCTCCATCGTCCACTCAGCTCCCGCCCCAGTGTGCTTTTGGGGCCCCTTGTCCAGCCTGGGCTGGGTCCCTACTGGCTGCTGTCCTTCTCTCTGGCCGGTGTCAGCTCAGGCCTCACCTGTGCCAGGAGGACCGAGGCAGTGAGCCTGAAAACCTGCCTTGACTTCGATCTGCTCCACCCACAGTGGACACAGCTCTTTGTGCCGAGTCCCCTGGGGAGGCTGCCGCAGGCGGGGCGGAGGCAGGGCCAATGTGGAAAGAAGGAGAGCGCACGGATTGGTGGGCCCTTTCCTTCCTCCGTGTTCTCGCCCCTCCAGCAAAGCAGCCACGGGTGTCTGCTTCCCGCTCTTGGTTATGTTTGATGAGCTCTGGCTGTATTTAAAGGAGAAAAGGCGTCTGTGCCGAAAATACCTTTGGGCATCCTCTGTGGCAGTGGCTGTCTGTGTTAGCACGGTCCTGTGTCAAATCGGGGCTCCAGACAGGCCTCCAGAAGGCTCTCCTCTTCCTCCTCCTCCTCATTGTGGAAGGAGTCTTCATGAGCTCCCCGGCCCACCTGGTCCCCAGCCTCACCCAGCCTGGGCCGGCAGTGCAGCAGCTCCTTTCCTTCAGTTCGGGAGCGGCAGGGGCAGGGGGCTGCCCCCCTGGCCTGGGAAATGAGCTGAGCACATGCTGTGGGTACCCACAGCGTGTGTGGAGCCCTGTGCTGAGTGCCGGAGTGCCAGCAAGAGGGAGTTGCCTGCTTCCTGCTGGAGCTCAGGGTGGCACAGCCGGGGCAGGGCTCACCCCCACACAGCCTCCCTGTGTGCAGACGCAGCGTTGGGTTGTCAGAGCTTGTCCATGTAGTTGCAGAGGGTGCCTCAGAGGGACTAACTCATCGTGATGGCACAGGTGACCTTGGAGCCTGGCCAAGGGAGATGGCAGGGTGTTCAGGCAGAGGAACAACAGCATGTGGAAGTGCGGGGTGCATTTGGGGATGGGGAGTTGTCGGGAGCGGGGCCGCCTTAGAGAGTTGGGGTAGAGACGGGAGGAGGAATGGGTGGGACTGTGGGGCTTCTGCAGCTCCAGAAGGGGCCAGCAAGGTGCCACAGGGTCGCCCCTGTCTCTGTTTGTACTTTCCTGCTGATGAGTCCTGTGCGGCGTGGCCACTCCACCCCTCTCCTCTGGGGCCTCATGTACCAGCATGGCTGACTGGATCCCAGACCGCTGCTTCCGAGTCACACGCTCAGAACCACGGCTGGTGGAGGTCTGATGCCTGGGCCTCCGGGTCTGTTCCTACACCGTTCCTCACCCGTCTTCTAGAACGTGAGCCGATGCCTGGCTGTAGGATCCCAGGCTGGCACCTTTCCCAGCCCACATGTTGCCTATGTCATTCTCCTCTAGCCATGGCTGGACAGCAGGGAGGGAAGGCAGGGACAACCCAGGAGTGCTATCAGGCTTCTCAGTCTCGTCCTAATCCCTCAAAATCTCCTGCCCGGGAAAGTGGCCTTTGAGTCTCAGAGAAAGGGTAAGGCTGGAGCTGGGGGATCAAAACCTCACCCGGATGGCTGTTGGGCTTGGGTCTCCCCGGAATGGCACCCTGACTTCAGGTTACCCCCCAGGGCAGGGGGTGGACGGGTGGAGTGGGCCTCTGCCCCAGGGCAGGGACTGTAGGACCACAAGTTCGGGCCTTTGGTCTTTCCCTTGGGAGCCGGCCCCCCCCCCCCCCCCCACCGGATCGGCCTCCCTGGGCAGTGGCTGGAGGTGTCGGTCCTTCACCTGACCCTGTGGGGCTGGATGTCAGCACAGAGAGACTGTTTCTTCCTGTTCTTAATATCATTGTCATACCTCACAAAATTAGTAACAGTTCCGTAAGACGTCCTAATACAGGCCCATATTCAAATTTTCCCATTCATATCAAAAATCATCTTTGAATCAAGATCCAAACGTAGACCACACTTTACATGGGTTTGTTGAGTCTTCTAAGCTTCTCGTCCAGAGCAACCCCTCGTCCGGAGCAGCCCCTCGTCTCACCCCGCCCACTCAGATCCCCCTTTTGTCACTGGTTTGTTGCGGGAACTGGGTCACGTGTCCTGAGGATTTTTCCAGGGCCCTTCTGTGTTTGACTGATTACTTCCTGCAAATTTTGCAGGATCATTTTGAGTGCCCAGTTGCTTCTGCATACAATTAACTCGTTCTTCTAGAATCCTGCATTTTACCTGTAGCCCGGAAATTAGCAATAAAGACTTGATTAGCTTCAGGTTTGGTATGCAGGAGGCACAGTCCTGTGTTCTTCACATTTCGTGACATCAGGGAGGTGCAAAGTGCTTGACGGTCTCAGTTTTAGTGATGCCAGCCTTCTGTGGGAATTGAGACGGTGGCTTTCTGATCCCTTCATTGACAAGTTCCTATCTTTTACCCAATGATTTTCATATCCATTCATAATTGCTGCCTGAGTCAGTGACATTAAGAGTTGCAGAAGGGCGTTTTCCTAATTTTATTATTTCCTTTTGTCTATGAGCTGGGATTCTTTATAACTTATCTTTCCCTCCTCCCTGAGGGCTGTTTGGTTACCCTGAAAGATAGTTTATGTTGGAAAATGGGATGAATACATAGTTCGTTCCCCTTAGTGAGCAGTGAGTGGTTTTTCACGGTGGCTGTACCGATTTACAGTCCCCGCGACAGGGGCTTCACTTTTGCCTCATCCTCACCAACATCGTCATTTTCTGTTTTTATTAGTAGCCGTCCTACTGGGTGTCAGGTGACCCCCCCCCCATTATTTTAGTGTTATATGAACTCACTCATTTTTATGTATTCAGAATGCTTCTGTATTCAGTCCTTCTTTTTGATGTTCAAGTTATCCCATCGTTGGTCGCGGGGAGCTCCTTCAAGCTGACTCCCTTTGACACGAACACATTAAGCCTTGAGGCTCTTCCTTCCTTTCAGCCCTGACAAGAGGCCCTGGGTGCATTTCTTGGGCTAAACCTAGGATCTTCCATTTTCTCCAGGACCCAGGCTTCTTTCCGTGAGGAGTGGTATCTAGAGGCCCCGCTCTGCACACGGAGGCGCTCGGTGCTGCTGAGTGCGCTAACTTTGTTTCAAGGTATTTGCAGTGGCCAGAGCTAAGAAATACACATTTTTAAGAAGAGGAAAGAAAGGTCCTGAGTTTATCCTGGTATCCAAATGTAAGATGATAGAGTTTTTATGGAACTGATTTTATCCTGAAAGTCTTGGTTCCTGCGATTTTCCTACTACACACACACGTTCATAGTGTCAAAGGCAGTAATATCTGTAGCATTCGGGCGGCAGCACACGGGTGAGGGTGCACTTCTCGCCCTGACACCGCCTCACGTTAAGGATGTGTAGGTCACACTAGTGTGTTTGAAAGGCCACTGGGAGGAATTCTTTTTTTGTTTGTGGTTGCTATATAGTTACTCGATATGTAGTTAGTTATGTACTTGATATGTAGTTAGGGTACTTGTTTCTGTTTTTCAATTATTATGGAAGGCTTTTGTTTATTTCATGTCCTATCGTTTAAAAATTACTTAAAACACTTGATTCCCAAGGTAAAACTACATAGCGAGGTGTGTCCAGAGAAGCCCCGCCTCCGCCCCGTCCTTGCAGCCCGTTTGCTGCCCCCCTCCCCTCCTCGGGAGGCAGCCGTTTTTATTCACTTTTGGTTTATCACTGCCTTGCTCCTTTTTTTTGCACATAAAAGTGAATACGTGTGTGTGACAGTCTCCTTTTTCTTAGAAGACATACTCATTGACTGTTCTGCAACTAAAGTAATACTTAAAAAAAGTTATCATCATGGAAATGGCCCAGACACCATGTAAAAGTGGGGAGAATGGTCTCACGAACTCTCCTGTTACCGTCACCAACTCATGGCCCATCTTGTTCTGTGTATTTTCTTACCCCCCTCCTCCTCCAACAGACTGTTTTTAAACAAAGCCCAGCATCATCATATCTGTAGGTATTTCAGTATGTGCGTCTAAAAGATAAGCATTTCCCCTCTGAAATAGAGGCATAATATCATTACACCTCAAAATTAATAATTACTCATGATCAAATCTTTTTTTTTTAAGATTTTATTTATTTTTAGAGAGAGGGGAAGGGAGGGAGAAAGAAAGGGAGAGAAACATCAATGTGTGGTTGTGTCTTGAGTGCCCCCTACTGGGGACCTGGCCTGCAACCCAGGCATGTGCCCTGACTGGGAATCGAACCAGCGACTCTACTTTGCAGACCGGTGCTCAATCCACTGAGCTACACCAGCCAGGGCTCATGATCAAATCTTAATGTCAAGTGTCAAATGTCCCAATACTGTTTAGTTTTTTTTATGATATAGTTACTTTTTTTCTTTCAATTTTATTTTGTATTGGTTTCAAGTGTACATTTTAGTGATTAGACAATCATATACTTTATATAGTTTGCCAAGTTAGTGGTAGAAATAAGAATAATAATAATAAACTTAGTGTCTCATTCCTTTTTTACACTTGGCTTTCTTGAATCAGAATACAAATAAGTGTTACTTGGATTCTGATTGTTGAGAATTTCTTGTTGAAAATTTCTCTTCAATCTCTTTTAATCTATAACTTCCCCCTCCCTTTCTCTCTGTCTTTTTTTCCCTTGTAATGTGTTTATAGAGAAAACAGGGTTTGTCCTGTCGAGGCCCCATGTCCTGGACTTGGCTGATTAAAGCACAGACCCTTTCTTGTCCCCCTGACAGCTTGTCCCTCCACACAGCTGCTCTGACCCAGGTCAGGGCCCCTCCAGGTGTGGGTGCCAGCTTGGCCGCCTGTGGCTTCCCCCTCTGGCTGTCAGCACTCTGCCCGTTAGAGCGTCTGTAGGCCTGGCTGGAGGACTCGTGTTCCCTTGGTTCCACCCCCTACCCACCCAGGCTGAGGGAATGGGAACTGGCAAGGCCACACTGTCAGTCCCTCAGTCCTCACTTGGGGCTTCTGCAGCCAGTCCATCAGGGTAGGCTCAAGGCCCCCAGGAGGTTACTGACCCATCTGACTGCAGGTGTTGAGTGGGAGGAGCCACCTCTGTCCTGGTGGGTCCGGCGGTGAAGTGAGATCTTAGAATTCAAGAAGTGCCTTACAGAAGGAAAAGCTGGCCTCTGCTCAGCCAGGAAGAAGCACTCAGAGCCTGTGAGCAGATTAATCTTTGGGTAAACCGGATCAGGTCTGTCTCTGATTAAGAATGTGAGAGTTGAAGCTTGTGTGGTGAGGTCTAGGGCATCCCAGTGCCCTAAGACACTTGGAAGAGAGACTGGCCATGGGGGTGGTTCATCCTGACCCACATCCTGGGAGAGTCAGCCGCCTGCAACAGGAGAGCCACGGGCCCGCGGCACCCGCGTCAGCTGCTTTCTTGCTGCTCTTTCCTAGACTTGCCCGGTGTGCCAGATGCTGCTGCCCAACCAGTGCAGTTTCTGTGCGCACCAGCGGATCCACACGCACAAGTCCCCTTACTGCTGCCCAGAGTGCGGGGCCCTCTGTCGCTCGGCCTACTTCCAGACCCATGTGAAGGAGAACTGCCTGCACTATGCCCGCAAGGTGGGCTACAGGTGGGTGTTGCCCAGCTTGCTGTCCCGTCCTGTGCCTCCCAGTGGCCGGTCCTCCTCCTGGGCCAGCACTTGTTTCAGCTTGGGCGTGGTCTCCAGGGTCCTAGGCCCCAGCCTACTAAGGCAGGCACGTGGGTGGGTGGGTGGACGGACATGTTTATTTTCTAGAGAGCAAGAAGAGCAAGAGGGAGAAGAATGAGTTAAAAAGAATTAAACATTAGCAAAAATAGCTTTGAAGGGGGAGGATTTGGGGAGATTGGAGGGTCTGTAACATTCACTTTGTTAGCTTGTTTTTTTAAAACTATATACATTTAATTTGCTCACAAAGTTACTGTGTGGCCTACCAAATTTGAAGTACCATTACGCTAATAAAGTTACTAATTGCAGCACTTTGAAATGTTCTCCATTTTCATTAACCAGTGGAGCTGCCAGACTCCAAACTCAAAGGGCTCTAGTTGATTAATTTCTGTCCGTTTGTGAGAAGCAAGCAAAACCCGAGAATGGAAAAAATGATCAGCCTTATAGTAAAAACAAGAAAAGTTTATTGTAGATGGAATCTCCTCCATTGTGTCAAATGTATAGAAACAAGAAGTCATTTTCAGGAAAAAAGATCAAAATGGGGGGGGGAACTCCCCCCCAAGCTCATTGATCTCTGCCGTCCACATTGACCCGGTCAGGCCTCCGGCACCGATTTGCTGCATTTGGGAGTGTCTGTGTCTTCTCATGGTTTGCTTTCCCTTCTGAAACGTAATTCTGCCCAAATTTAGTAAGGTTTTCTTCCCTTTGGTATTTAAAAAAATTTATTGATTTAGGTCAGTGCCAGACACCAAAGATATAAAAATGATTAAGACACAGCCCCGGTACTCAAGGAGGCTGCGGTGTGGTAGGTTATAAACAAGTGCACAGTAAATGTGACTCCGAGTGGTAAGTCCTATAGTGGAGGAACGGTCAGGAAGGCTTCTTGGAGGAGATAGTAGGAGGTTTGGGCAGAAGAGAGAGAGAGAGGATATCTGGCACGGATACGGGCGGGTTACCAGCGGGCACAGAAGGGGTTCTGGGAAGATCCACCTTTCTGCAGAGGTGGATCAAGTGCATGGGGGAGTGGCAAGAAACGAGACGAAGTTGGTAGAGGCCGAAGTTGGTCAGGCCTTGCCTGACCTGGTATTCCTTTGTAGACATTCGGCCTTCATCCAGTGGACACTGAGGAGCTGCAGAAAGATTTGCGGCAGGGGCGGGTGGGGGGAGTGATTGGCAAGATTGTTTCTGGGAAGCAGACACTGTACGTGAAGGAGGGAGGAGACTGGAGGCTGGCTGAGAGGCAGGCCTGGCAGTCCAGGCCAGATGCTGAGGGCTTCTGCTTGGGCGTGGTCTTGGGATGGAGGTTGAGAGAGAGTGGAGAGAGATTCGGGAAGTGCAAGCATCAGGGCTCTAGGGTGGCTCACAGACAAGGGTGAGGAGGCGGAGGGGCTGGTCATGACTCCCAGGTTTCTGTCTTGGTGCAAACATTTCCAAATGTAGACGAGTTTCTTTGCATGTTATGGAGGACAGATAATCTAAGGGGCCTGAGAAACAAACCAACCCATGATGGGGTTGTATAAAGCCCTTGCCGCCATGTTGCATAAGGGCAGGCGTTGGCAGCCTTCCAGGCTACATTTTTAAAGCAGACACCTGACGAGTGTTTTTACAGTACCCTGGAACACTCGAAAATACCTTTGTGACTTAAGTGTGTGCTGCGTCTTCTAAGACCCACTCCGATCCAACAGACATTCGGGCAGCACTTCAATTTTTATCTTTGAATCTTAAATCCAAGAAATTTCCAATGCCACAGATGGATTGAAAGATTATTATTATTATTTTTTGCCTTCTAATTTATTTGACTTTCTTCTATAAGAAAAAAGAAACAGTCTCAAAAGCAATTTAGTTTCAAGCCTTTTTTTAAGGGATCTCAGCCAAAAATGTATTGTGATTCAGCCGTAGAGAGGTATTCCTGAAGATAATGGACATACAAATCTTCAGTTGATTGTGGCGCTCCAAAAACACACACACTAATACACTATTCATTACGGTTAAGATCTGCTGCTATTAATGTGTATTTTGGTAACAGCTTTATGCCGATATAATGTACATACCATACATTTCACCCATTTAAAGCATGCAGTCCAGTGGTTTTCAGTATATTCTGAGTTGTACAATCGCCACGAGCAATTTTAGAACACTTTCTGAAAAAAAAATTTTTAGAACAATTTCATCACCCCCGAAAAACTGCTATATTCACACCTTCCCATCTCCCCAGCCCATAAACAACCACTGGTTTACTCTCTGTGTCTTTTAGATTTGTCTCTTGGACATTTCCTATAAATGGATCATATAATATGTGCTCTCAGCATAATATTTTCAAGGTTCATCCATACTGTAATGGATGTCAGTTATTTCATTCCTTTTTCTGGCTGAACGACGTTGCATTGTATGTAAACACCGCCCACTGCTGATCCACGCATCAGTGGGCAGGCGCCTCTTGTCTACTGTGAAAAATGCTGCTGACGAATATTCACGGACGGGTTCTCATGTGGATAGATGTTTTCAGTTCTTGTGGGTACGTGCTTAGGAGTAGCATGCCTGGGTCGTACGGTAGCCGTAAGTTTAACTTTCTGAGCAACTGCCAGACTTTCCCCAGAGTGGTTGTGCCCCCGCTCCATTTATTTTCCCACCAGCAGTGGGGAGGGTCCTGAGTTCTCTACACCCTCGTCACCATTTTTTATGTCTGACTTTTGATTCTAGCCATCCTTGTGGGTGTGAGTGCTGTCTCATGATGGTTTTCATTTGCCTTTTCCTGATGGCTTATGGTGTTGAGCATCTTCTTATGTGTTTGGTTTTTTTTTTTTTTTTTTTGATATTTGTATATCTTTTTTGGAAAACATGCCTATTCAAATCTTTTGCCCATTTTTAAATTGGGTTATTTGTTGTTTTGTTATTAAGTGGTAAGGGTTCTTTATATATTCTGGATACCAGTCCCTTGTCAGATGTATGATCTGCAAATATTTTCTCCTGTTCTGCAGGTATTAATATTTTTAAATAAATCCTGAAAAGGTACCTATGTTCTGTTTCCTTGAGCTTTCCTACAGTTTTACAATATTACTTTGTTTTATGTTGTTTTTGCTTTTTCTTGAAGACAGTGTGTAAAGCCTGTACATTTCATATACGTTTTGCATTTTATGTGAAATGTATATATACATTTTACACATATAATTAGAATTGTATAAATTATTCTGCTTTTTGTTGATAATTTGGAGAGTGGCCAATGATGTCATAAGGGAACAAGTTTAGACTGTTCTAAATAATATGTTATTTTTTAATTATTCGTGATTATTAGCAAAATTGATTTTTTTTTTTTTTTTACTGCTCCTTATCTTTCCTAAAACTACACATCTCACAGCACGTGCTTCCATCACTGTCTGATTTCTCTTGGAAGACATCGGTACAGAGCTGTGTCCTGGGGCTGGATTTCTCTTCTGCACGGTTTTTGTCAGTGTGTAAACCCCGCTTGAGTCTGTCCTCTACCGAGGTGGCTCGGTGTGTATTCTTTGACCCCCTCACATTCTTTCAGTGTGCTTTCCTTGTACAGTGTGTCTACCAGGTAACTAGCATGTATTTTCCGTTGCATTTCTGAAGAGGGTATTTATATTGTTCCTACAGGAGTTTGGTCAAACTGCCCAGATAAGGCCACGGACTCACCTCACAAAACCAGGTGTGCGTGGCTACTGTGGGTGAATTTGGAAATATGTGGATTTTTTTTTTCTCCTCTTAATACCTTGTGGTATGGAAGGTACTCTGCTCTGTGTGCTAGAAGTCGGTCACTACTTTATTTCACGGGAGAGAAAATCTAAGGAAGTCAGTAGTTTGTATGGAGACTCTACAGCACATACAGAGTCAGTAACGAGTGTGCCTCCGAGTTCATTGCAAACAGCGCTCTGGGTCTGTGGGCTGCCCCTCGTTGCGCATGAGTCGGCAAAGGTGATTATGTGACCCCGTGTCCTCCAAACGCATACACACGAAAGGAAGAAAAACAAGAATGTCGGTCAGGGTTCCGTGATGATTTATGTGGATTGCGAAAATGGGCTAATCTAGTGACTTGAAGGGAAATACATGGAGTGAAAGAATTCTTCAGGGAAGGCGTGTCCTTCCTTTCGGTGCGGCCACAGCCTACCTGATGCCGAGGTTACAGGCAGCATCGCAACAAAAGGAAGAGCGGAGCTGTTTTCTCAGGTGTGGGCGGCCTGAGTGTGTTTTTGAGCAGGAGGAAGGCTGGAACACACGTGAGGGTCTTCGAAGCTGAGTGGATGCAGGGTCACGTACTGAAGAAAGGAAAGGCTGCACATGTAGAGAGAGATTTGAAGTTGAAAGAAGGAGTTCAACATGGCCTCGGCTGCAGAAAAATGGTTTCAGACGTTTATACATCATAAATAATGATATGAATAGGCACACATAGGGGAGAAACAGAAATAGAAGTGATCCACGGTCCCACCAAGGAGGCATCATGCCACTTAGGAGCGGCATGGTGCGGAGAGGCCCCAGCGATCGCATGCAGTGCAGCTGGCCCGGCGGCCACTTTACTTTGTTAATTTGAACATGAATAGCGACGTGGGCAGTGAGTGCCGTGCAGAGCGTTTCCACCCTCCCAGCAGATGCCACTGGACAGTGCTGCTCTGCAGTGTCTCTTCCTGGGCTCTGGGCCATTTATTTTAATGTGGCTGTTCCAGGGAGCACAGCATTTCCTCACGGTTCTTTACCCCGCAGCCGTCGCTTACTGAGCGCCAGCCTGAGGGAGGGCACAGCTTTCCACATCCTCCTGACGTTCCTCTTGGACTCCTGCGGTTGTACTGCGTGAAACGAAAACTGTTTGTGTCATTTTGGGGCCCCTCCCTTCCTTCTCCACCCCACCAACTTCTCTTAGCTGGCCTGAAGTTTTTGGTTTGCAGAAGAACATCCTCTGGCCGGTGAAGGGAGGGGCTCAGTTTCTCCCCGCTTTTCTACCAGGTGTGGCCTTGGGCTTGGGCAGCCCTGGGAGACCACGTTGTACCAGATGGCGGCAGGCAGGCTCTCAGGACTACAGACTGAGTGCTCGAGGGCGGGTCACGAGAGAGGCCTCTGTTCGTGCTCTCCAACTCTCCTTTTCCAGGCCCACCTCTGGGTCTGACCTCCACCCCCCACTCCCACTTCTGTCATTCAGGTGCATCCACTGTGGGGTCATCCACCTGACCTTGGCCTTGCTGAAAAGCCACATCCAGGAGAAACACTGCCAGGTTTTCCACAAATGTGCTTTCTGCCCCATGGCCTTCAAGACTGCCAGCAGCACCGTGGACCACAGCACCACACAGCACCCCGCCCAGCCCCCGAAACCCTCCCAGTGAGTGCAGCTTCAGGGCCAGCAGGCCTGTGGGGCAGAGTCAAGCGGCCCAGGTGCCATAGGGGGAGGTGTTGGGACAAACCAGGACCAGACTAGCAGCAGGGGTGTCTGGAGTCCCCCGAAGACATCCTGAGGCTGGGGAGTATCCACACTGGTTCAGAGAGAGCGGAGACAGGGGTGGAGGGCTGGTGGTTCTGCTGCAGAGCCCTGGCCACCTCACGCCCTGGGGCTTGTCTCACAGGCTCATGTATAAGTGCTCCTGTGAGATGGTCTTCCACAAGAAGAGGCAAATTCAGCAGCATTTTTACCAGGATGCCAGCAAGGCGCAGGTGGGCGTCTTCAAGTGCCCTGAGTGCCCGCTCTTGTTCCTGCAGAAGCCGGAGCTGATGCAGCATGTCAAGGTGGGCAGCCCGGGGGAGGAGGTCAGGAGGCGGGCACGCGCCTCGGACCGGGGGTCTGACTCTGTGCCTCTTTCCCCTCGCCCAGTCAGTAACCGCTCTCCCCATCCCCAGAGCGTCCACGGTGTTCCCCGCAATGTGGAGGAGCTGTCAAGCCTCCAGTCCTTAGTCGACACGTCCTCCAGCCATCCCAGTTCTCGAGTTTCCACTGAGCCCCCCACAACCAGCGTGGCTGCTCGAGGAAGCTCGCTGCCGTCGGGCCGCTGGGGCAGGTCTGAGGCCCATCGCAGGGCCGAGGGCAAGCCCCGGCTGAGGAGCACTGGCTGGACCTGCCAGGAGTGCCAGGAGTGGGTTCCCGACCGGGAGAGCTACGTGTCCCACATGAAAAAGAGCCACGGTCGGGTAGGTGCATCCTGGGCTCAAGGTGCCGCGCCACATCCTCTGGGCGACTCTCCTGTGGGCGCAGGGCCCCCTTCTGTGGCTGACCTCTGCGGGTTCCTGGCGCTTGGGGCAGGGTGGGTGCTGCAGATTTTGAGGTCTGTGCGGCATCCTCCTTCCTGCCTCTGTCCTCTGAGAAGGAAGGTGCACGCAGAACTATCTCACAGTGCTGACGCTTTGCTTTCCGTGCCACCTGCAGACGCTGAAGCGGTACCCGTGTCGGCAGTGCGAGCAGTCCTTCCACACCCCCAGCAGCCTGCGCAAACACATCCGCAACAACCATGACACCGTCAAGAAAGTCTACACGTGTGGGTGAGTCTCTGGAGAGGGGAATCCAGGAGGCCCGAAATCCAAAAACTGTCCGCAGCACGTCGGGGCATCTCTCTGCTCAGATCAGGGGTCGAAGGCAAGAGATGAGCAAGTTTCTAAGTGGAAAATGCTGTGGCTGGGTCAGAAATTAGGGCAGGTCAGAAACCAGCTTCCAGAATCTGGGCGCTCCCAGGCCCTCCCCCTTCCCACCTCCCTAACCCCAGGCTGCACTGCCCGCCCGTCAGTAGCAAAGGGCCCTGAGGTTCACGAGGAGGGGTAGTGTGACCATGAGCCCTCCGCCCCGGCACCGCCTGCCTGTGCTTCGACGCACACGCTGCCTCTCATGCCGAGCCCAGCCCAGCACTGGGGCCTCTAGGCAGTGATGTCAGGCAGTGGAGAGTAAGCTCATGACCGGGGCCCCGTATACGTGTTCTGACTTGCTGTTGTCGGTTGGGTTGCTGGCTAGATTTCTCTGGGGAGGACCCAGCACCCCCAGCCAGCCTGAGGACCATCCTGCCCGCTGTCCATCTGCATCAGGCTCTCTCCCCTGGAACCAGCAGCAGCGTCTACCTCTACCTCCTGCTAGGCCTGCTGGGCGCTGTGGCCCGTCCTCTGACACGACTGCTTCGGCTGTCCCTTTGCAGGTATTGTACAGAGGATGGACCCAGCTTTCCTCGGCCCTCCCTCTTGGAGAGCCACATCAGCCTTATGCATGGTATCAGAAACCCTGATTTGAGCCAGACGTCCAACATCAGACCTCCAGGCAGACATTCCCCTCAGGTGAGTGTGGGGCTCCTGCCCCGCGTAGCAGCGTGCTCAGTGAGGCCTGGAGCGGAGGGGCACTGGGAAGGCCACAGGGCACCTGTTTGTCACTGTGGCCATGCCACAACCCGCGGCAACAACTGTCCTCGGTGTAGGTGAGCCCTGGGGACCCCTGTGGAACTGCACTCAAGTGAAGGCCGGGGGCCGAGACCCGTGAGGCAGCCCGTCAGCCTCTTGTTTCTGCTGCTTCCCTGTCACTGTGAGCCCTTCCTTAGGGGCGGACTGCGCTCAGTGACAAGAGAGAGAGAGTCCCACGTACCTGTGTGCTTCTGCCTCAGTCCTGGCAGTGGGCGAGGGGGGCTGGCTGCCGGGTGGTGGTGGCCAGGCTTGGCTGACCCCCCACCACTAGCTATGGGAGGAGCCACACTCTGACCACTGCTTTCCTGCACCCTTGTCCTGTGCCCTCATCCTTGTGCCATGCCTGTTCCTGTTTCTGGGGAACTTTGGGAGCTGCCTGGCCTCCCTCCTCACTGTAGCTTCTTCTCCCCCCAATGCGAGGGGCCACTCCTCAGAGGGCCCTGGCGTGTCCGGGACATGCTGGGAGCTGTTGGAGTTCCAGGACGTTCTTTCTGGGCTCTTCAGAGAACGTGTCTCACTGGTCAGTGAAGGCCCTCTCACACCCGGCAGGCGGGGTGTCAACATCTGTCTGTGATTAAAATGCGCTCCCTCCTCTTCCCACCAAAAGTGCACACCCTTTGATGCAGCAAGAATCAGCTTCTTGGGTTTATCTGTCAGCTATCTTTGGCCTTGGGCACAAAGAAGTGAGTTCACAATGCTTACTGCAGCGCTGTGTGCGTGGCAAAGATGGAACTCGGCTAAGCGTCCACCAGTGGGGACTGTCCATCCCCACGGTGGGTTTGTGTGCCGCTGTTAGGGAGGCGCGGCTCTGGCTAAGCCTCACGGAGACAGGCGCCAGTCCTGTTGTGCCATGAAAGGGGCAGGGCAAAGAAAACTGCATGTTATCGTTTCGTAAAAGGAGGCAGTTTTATTTCTGTGCACACACACAGTATCTCTGGGGGGAGCCGCAGGGCCTGGGGGACACGGTGTTCGCCAGGGGCGTCGGCTGGAGGGATGTGATCTCCAGGCCCATTGTGTATCTTTGGAATGTTGTGCCACCAGCACACATTACATTACAAAAGCAAAAAACAAAACCAAAACGAAACAAAAAAATCCAACCCAAACCAACCAAAGCTAGACCAGCGGTCAGGGCTGAGGGACCCTGGCCTGCGTGGCGATTCTGCGAGGTCTTGGGTGGCACTGGTTGTGTCTGGGGGCTCCTGTCCCGGGCTCGGCTCGGCCTGGACTCGGCTCACGCTGTGTCCCCTTCAGGTGAACCATCTGAAGAGACGGGTCAGCGGGGCAGCGGATGCTCCAGGCACCAGCAACGGCGTGACTGTCTCCTCCATCAAGAGGCACAAGTCCCTTTTCCAGTGTGCAAAATGCAGCTTTGCCACAGACTCGGGGCTCGAGTTTCAGAGCCACATACCTCAGCACCAGACGGACAGCTCCACGGCCCAGTGTCCGCTCTGCGGCTTGTGCTACACCTCCGCCAGCTCCCTTGGCCGCCACCTCTTCATCGTCCACAAGGTGAGAGAGCAGGAGGATGAAGAGGAGGCGATGGAGGAGGCAGAGCCAGAGGAGGGCTCCGGGGAGGAGGTGTCCATGGACACCAGGGAGAACGGACTGGAAGAATGTACTGGCGAGCCTTTGTCAGGCGACCCCGAGGCCAGAAGATCACTGGGCCTGGTCCCTGAGGAGGACGGTGCCCAGGAGGCTCAGAGTCAACCACAGGCCTCTCGGGATCGGGACAGCCGTGTACCGTCCCCTCAGGTGTGACCGGAGGCTCGGCAGTGCGTGCGGTCAGGTGTGCCATGGCGTGCTGCTCTGGCTGTGTGGACGGTGGAAGAGAAGCCGCTCTGCCCGGCGTGAGTGTGGCAGAGAGGCTGGGCCCTGGAGCAGTGTCTGCCCCGAGCTGCAGGGAGCTGGGTGTGCCCCAGCCCCAGGAGATGTGGGTTGCCCAGGACGCTCACAGATCTGAATTTACTTCTGTTATTTATGGCTTTGTGCTGCTTCTCAGTACCCCAACTCCTGTCTGTGTCCATCCAACCCCAGCGCTGCCCACTGTGCTTGAAACCGCTCAGTGCTGCGCTCTTCTGGGAGGCTTCCCACTTGCTGCCTTAGCCAGGGGCCCCTCCGAGCTGTCTGGGAGGTCAGAGCCTGAGAAGGGGGGATGAGAGGGGCCGGTGCTCTCCCTCTTGGAGTGCTCTGCCTGGCCTGGCCTGGGTCACCTTGCCCTTCCCTCCTGTTTTCCCTGATTCTTTCCCTGCAAAACAGTCCCGGAGGGTTGATTGTCACACTGGCTCATCCCATCTGTGTGTGGGAAGCATCGGCAGCACACCCCTGTTTGGAGGCCGGGGAAGCAGAAGTGCACCCCGGCAGGCAGGCAGGCAGGCAGCGAGAGCAGACCCCTCAGAAGGAGCGTGAGTCCTGTCCTGCTGCTGTCCTGCCTTTCCTGACGGGACGGGTGTGGGGCACACAGATGCCGGGGTGTTTGTATTCTTCCTCTTGTGCCACTGGAGGCGGCCGCCCCAAGCAGGCAGCCCCATCCTCTTGGCTACACTCATGTTGCTCAGACTATATTTCAAATAAAAAATTCATACCATGCAGGTGGGCTCTTGTATTCCTCTTCAGGTGAGCCTGGCCCCACCCTGCTCCACCCAAGGGTCTTTCCCAGATGTCCCTCACTGTCCCGTTTCTGAGGGAGAACAGTGTTCCTGCTGTCCAAGGAAGGCCCTCTAGATTCTGGAGCCGGGGCTAGGAAACCAGGAGCCTGGGACGGCCGGATTCTCTAGACACATTCTGAAGGGGGAGGGATGTGCTCGGTGCTGGTCAGGGGTCACCTCCAGGATCTCCCCAGGGCTAGCGGCATCAGCTTCAGGGCTTATTGTCATTTTCTGGGCCCCACCATCTCCCCTCCAAATTGATTTTCATCCTTAAGGGAACCCTTTCCTGGAAGGAGGAATCCTATAGTTTTCTTGCAGTGTTCAAGAGGCCTTAGTATGATTGCCACCCTGGGAGCTTGGCTGTGACAGAACTGGGGCCAGATATTTGGGGCTGGGCTGTCTTTTCACTGGTGGCAGAGTTAGGGCCTAACCCATCACAAGGAGCAGTGTGGGGAGTGTCCTCTTGACCTCTGACCCATGGGGCTCCTGTAGCCCTGTCTGGGTGGGTTGGGGCTAGGCCCGACAGGATACAGAGCTGCTAAGATCTTCCCAGGGAGACAGTGAATATCAATTATAAATTATTAAGTCAGATAAGTATGCTTGACGTTTTCACAACTGAAAATAGAAACCATTTTCTTCCTCTGTGAAATGCCACATTTTTAGTGGAAACGCTAATGGCCCTGGGAAAGGTTAGCGCTTGCCTCAGCTTCAGAGAGACTGCAGTGCTTAATGGTTGCTATGCCTGGCGAGGCCACCATGCCTCTGCTCCTCAAGGAGGCCGGGAGGGTGAGCTGGGCCTGATGCCGGCTGCCTGCAAGGCCAGAGCTAGCCCCAACTTTGATGTCATCCCTTTCTTCACTCCAGTTGCAGGGTGCTCACCCTGCACCCTGGTTCTATTCCCAGGAAGAAATTAGGAGGCTGATAGAAGGGCTTGAAATGGATGGCTGAGTCTCTTCCTGCCCAGAAAGTGAGTGGTAACCTGAAGGAGGAGGAGGTGGTGACATCACAGGTGTGACCATAGGTCCTGGCCCCAGACCCGTCCCTCCTTCCTGGGAGTGGGGTGGAGTGGAAGGGATGCTGAGCCACTGATGGGAAATTGGGATGCAGCCTGGGGCCTGCCATTCAGCACCTCTGGACAAAGCCTCTAACTTCACTGGCCCTGCCCCTTCTAAAGAGAGGTGGTCATTCCCATCCAACTCGCAACTTGCTCCAGCTTTTGTGTCCTGATCAGTGTGGAAGCATTTTCTAGTTGGTGAGACACTAACGTGAAGGGTTTGTAACATGACTCCAGGGCGCACAGGGGAGAGGGCACCTCACCTGCCATTCACACTTGGATGCCAGTTACCATCCGCCTGGGACACCTGTCCATTATTTGGTAACCCTGACGACAAGAGCGCTGTCAGCCCTGCCCCTGATCTTACGAAATACTTCCCAGTGATTCTCATGTAGACCCCACAATGATCTCCCACTTGTCCTCCGTTGTACAGGGAGGAAAACTGAGGCTCGGAGCAGTTAAATCACCTGCTGGGCCACCTGTAAGCAGTGGTGCTGAGTCAGGCTTGTCCAGTTCTCAAGACCATGGTTTTGATCACTGTGCGGCCTTAGTCACCCAGCGGCTATGGCGGCGGCCAGCTCATCCAGACATCCACCTTCCTACCTCCCCTGTGGCTGGAGCACCAGGCTCTCTTTGGAGTCTGACTGTGCCTTGTCACCCCCAAGGCGGGCACCCGCACATCACCTTTGCCTGTGACAAAAGCACAGGCAGTGTCTCCATGACCTTTGCCTCTCATTTGGATTTAACTTCCCACATGAAGAGCGTCCTTTCCTGCGGGGGTGGGGGTGGGGGGGTTGAGGGGGAGGCAGCATCCCAGAAAAACCTGCCTGGCCTTCACAGGGAGCACGGTTCCCTGAGGGCCCAGGACCTTTTGATCTTTTTTTTAAGGTGTTTTCAAGGGTTGCGCTATCATTTGTTATCAGAAAATGCTTGCTGTAAGCACTTGTCTGCACATTAGCTGGAGTGCTCTCCTGATCAAGTTAAACAGATAAAATTCCCACCCTCACAGAAACTACAATTTACTATGTGCTGAGGCTTGACAAATGACTAGTATTTATTTTCCAACTTTATCTCTGTAAAATGATATGCCGCCTGACTAGCAGCTCATTGAGTGTGTAGAAAGAACTGTTCCCTTAACTTATGTAAACAGTCTGGGTTCTGAAAATTTAACACTTGTGGCTCAGCAAGTTCAACACACTTTGCTTTCCCCAAGACTGAGGACCCTACCCCCCAACCCCCTGTTCACCACTGCATATTCAGCACTAAGCACACCTTATTTTACTTGTTTTTTAGGTTTCTTTGTGTGTGTGTTTGAAAAATTAATACATATCCATGGTAAGACATCCAAATAATACAAGAGTATATATAATAAAAAAAACATAAGCGCCCTAATGGAGGTCAGCCTCCTGTTCCCCACCCCCTCTCCAGAGTCGATTGCTGTTATCTCTATCTTGTGTATCGTTTCTGAGCAATTCTATGCATTTACAACTTTATAAATATGTATATTTATATATCTATTTTTAATACAAATGATAGCATTCTATACACAGTGTTCTGAAGCTTGCTTTTTTCACTTGTTTCATGGAGGTGGTTCCAAATTCATCTGGGGGCCAGTCTCATTCTTTAACAGTCCCTGGCACAGACCCTTGCGTCCAGTGGTGGTTCACAGAGTGTTTGAGCAGATGAATGAATGAATGAGTGGAAGAATCAGATTTTCTCAGGATCTTCTAGATTCTAGAACATGCCGCTCCTTCTTCTCTAAGGGATTCAGGTCACTAGTGACCTTTTCTACCATTTGACAGCAGCCTTAGGAACTGGGAGCAGGGATCGCAGGTCCCAGGTCCCAAGCATGGGATTTCTTTGAGGTCCCTATTTAAAATTACTTTTTCCTATTGGAAATGACATAGAATTTTTAGAGGAATTAAAAAAAATGTATTTATAATTCCATCTTTGCAGTTTTCATTTCTGCATATCACTTTTCCATCCTTGTTCAATTTATAGCTGAATTTATGGTATGACAGTGGTTAACATCGAACATTTGTAAGTGACAAACATCATTCTCACATTCATTTTCTTACTTTGCCTCATAGTAAGCCTATGAGACAGATACTATTGTAATTCCTTCGGAGGTTCAGAGTGGTTGAGTAATTTCCCTAAAGCCATAGAGCAAGTGAGGGGCAGAGCTGGGACTCACACAGGTGTGAATGAGTTCCATTCACTGCACTGCCCTGGATTTTGTACCCTGCTTTTTCCTACTTGACATCATGTCTTGGACATTTTTGTGTTCCTCCACAGTCTTTTAATCATCATTTTTAATCATTGTAATCATTTTCAAATCAGCATAATTTACTTTCTTGTTTCCTGTTTACCTTGGAATGTCCCATTTCATCACTGTAGGGAATGGTGCAGAGCGTATAGCTTTTCAATTCTGCAGAAGTATTTCATCAGTATTGATCCCTACTTCTCTTGACTGAACTCACTGGCAGTATGATAGAATGATGAAATCAGATGCGAGGTTCCAGTCTGGGCTCTGTAACTAAGTCACTTGATCTCTCTTGGCCTTGGTTCTTGCATCTGTCAAACGAAGGTGGGGGGCATAAATCTCTGGGGATCTTGAGCCTGGCCAGATTTTATCTTACAGTTCTTGTGTATGTTTATGTCAAAATAGAGGACACCTTCTCAAAGGCAAGAACTCTTACTAAACTTCCTTTTATTTATTTATTTATTTATTGGCTTAGACATATCAAAAAATAGAAAAGACCCCTCCTACTCTGCCCCTCTCCTCTGCCCCCTCTCTCCAAGCCAGTATCCTATTTGCATTTATTTATATTTCCATTTGCATGAGATTTATGCCTTTTCAGATAGAGTTCTGGCTTTTTTTTTTAATGAGTGCCTACTTCTATGGGCTTTTGTCAAGCCTTTCCAAGTGTGAACTCTCTGTTTACTCGATGATTACCAAACATCTTCCAATCCTTCTGTTACCCAGGTCTCTTTTCAGTAGGGACCTAGGTCCAGATGAGTTATTGAGCTAGTTCAGGGTGTCATGCATCGGCCTTTCGAAATGCTCTGTTTTTAAAAACAACACTTACTATTGTTTGCAAGGTTAGTTTTTAGTGCATGGATACTAACAAATCAACAAACGTGGAATTGATTGCATAGAAAATGGGACAAAAGGACATGATAAAGCCATTTCAGTGAATTCTAACTGGGAAAAGCCCCCCACCCTAGAGAGTGCCCAAGCGACAGGGGATCGGCAGCACCATCTCGTTTTGTGGTGGGCATGTATTGTATGTATACAAGAGTCTAAAAGCTACTAGATCTTCTAAAACTTAATCCCATAGCCTTTGCTCTCTTTTCTCTGAAAATGGGGGGTCATTGATTTTGCCTTTGATGTTTGAAGAGAAGGATTAAACTGCTCTTCTCTTCGATCTGGCTCTCACTAAACTGGCAAGCTCCTCCGTTTCTAGGCCTCCCCTTTCAGGGACAGCCCAGGACCCACTGCATACACTTGCTATTTTCCTCTGGGGTTTTCTAGTCTTTAGACCAATTTGCTTGGAGTTTTGCCCTAAGACTGGTTGTGCATAGAGAGACAGGGCTGAATAGTTTTGGTATCTGAGGACGGTGGGTTCTGCCTTCTAGGAAGCTCTTTGCCTATGAAGAAGACTTCTTATTTCTACCCTAGGCTGGTTCTGGAGAGGGCTTTGAATAAGATTTTTAAATGGGGACAAGGAGAGGACATGTGGAGGGGGGAATGGAGGAGATGAGGGTTAGGAAAGGGTTAGAAAGTTGTGGAGAGACAGTGCTTGGCCTCTTGTCTCAGAAACTGGTGAACGATGGTTTTTCTGGGCCTTCGGACTCAGCCTCCTTTCCCCTAGGGTGCTGGGAAATGGAGGCTGAAGCGGTGAAGAAGGAGGTTCAGTTATTCCAGAAGCGTTTGTAAAGCCCCTATCTGTACTAGATAATGGAGGAAAGACACATACCCCGAGGACTTGTGGCCTCCCAGGCGACTGAGGTCACCCACAGGTGTGTGGGTTTTGTCCAAGTGCGGGATCCACAGCCCCAGGCTAGTCGAGGGTCAGTCGGGGCTGCTGCCGTGCAGTCCGTCCCTCCTGGCTCTCCCGGCCTCCAGTCTTGCACCCTCCACTCAGCTCCTGGGGACTCGGGCACCTTCCGCCTCACTCGCGCCCACAGGCTCAGCCTCCACGTCTGCAAAGTGGCCCCGGAGCAGAGCAGGAAGGCAGGTACCGCCCGAGCCCCGGAGCTGCGCCTCCGGCTACCAGGGTCCTCTGCGCCCCTGCCCCGACGTCGGGCGGCCCGGAGCGTGCACGCAGTGCGCACGCACGTCGGGCACGTTGCTGCGGGCGCCCAGGCGGACAGCGGTTGGCCCGTCAGGCAGGGCCCGGAGCCCTCGGTGTCTCAGAGGCCGCTGTGGGCCCGCAGGCCTGTGGGGGAGGGATAGCAGCAGGTGACAGCCGGCCCGGGCTATAAATAGGGGCGCGAGTCAGCCGGGCGGGAGCAGCGACCAGCGCTCAGGCAGGAGGGCGCGCAGGGCCTGGGCCAGGCGGCGGTGGGTCGGGCGGCAGCATGGGCTCGCGGAGGGTCCCCAGCGGAGCCTGGGGCGCAGGGGGACGGGCCGGGGCCCGGGGCTACCATGAGGACGACGGGCCCATGTGGACCCCCAGCCCCACCAGCCGCAGCTACCTGCTCAGCGTGCGGCCGGAGACCAGGTGAGTCGCGCCCTGGGGATCGGCGGGGGCGGGAGGACCGAGGCCACACAAGGCCTTCGGTGGGGTCCCGGCCTGTGGAGGCCCACCACGACCTTCACGTCCCTTCACGTCCCTCACGGTCCCTCACAGCCTGTGGGCCTCAGGCCTCGCGTTACTCGAGGTTGCCCAAGAGGAGAAAGGGCCTCCATGGGGCGATTTTGGAGGGGCCCAAAGGCTTCTTTATCTCTCCCGCCGCTCCCCCGCTCCAGGGCCCCTCGCCCGCCTGTGCTGGCTACTCCCAGGGCCTGGATGCCACAGTGAGCGATAAGAAAGCCAGAGCGCCTGAAATTCCTCCGGGCTGGAAGGGAGGGGAGAGCTATACCAGGTGGGGCGCGGGGGAGGAGTGGGACTTGGTGGAGCGGCCGGAGTGGGGCTCCTAGCTGGGGGCTCCACCACCGGGAGGAACTAAACCTGTACCAGGGAGGTTCTTCCTCTGGGCCCAGGACTCGGGTCTCCCTGGGATCTTTGTGGGGGCTGGTTTGGGGAAGGGAAGACGGGGTGGGATGGGGTGCTAGTTGGCCCTGTCTGAAGATTCCTAGTGTGTGGCTTTCAGGGAGCCAATTGCCCTGCCCAGTTTGGGGGAGCGGGCTGCCAAGGGAGGAGCTGAACTGATGTGCCCTTTACTCCTTCCTCTTCCAAGAGTTACAGAGGTGTGGGTACTTTGTTTTAGGACCTGAGTTGTCCCAAATATGGAGACGCACAGATAGACAGTAGAGAAGCAGACAGGCACTTGGAGGCACACAAGACACACAGGGCTGCGTGCATTGCCACGGCAGCTGGCATTTCCTGACCTCTCTGGGCAGCTCACTTTCCCTCCAACTCCCCAGCATATTTTCCAAAGGAAACTGTGACGGTTGGCTACTGGGATAGTGGTGGTGTCACAGCCACTTGGAGAAGCTGTCTGGATACCTCTTGTCCTCAGTTCCTAAAACAGCACAAAAATAGGCATCAAGAACATTTAGGAAAAGTCCCAGGCACTTCCTCGTGAATTGGCTGAGTTCTGTTGACCTTGGAGTCGGAAAAGTTCAAATGTAACCGGAACCTGTTTCTGCATAAAACTGGACAAATGGTGTCACATGTCTGGGGCAGGACTGAGGGCTTGTGTTAATGACTGAGTCAGACTGGACAAGGCCCCTGGCTGCCAGGAAAGAATGCCCCTCGCTCCCAACTACCAGCTCTATGAAAAAAATTGAAACAAAATTTGGCTATTTATTCCATCCAGTCTGTGGTGGAGCCCACTGCCTTGTAGGGGGAGCCTCACACTTGTCTCACACTTACCACAGGGACTTAGGTCTGAGTTTTGCCTCCCACATCTGGCCTTTGTCAATACCAGTGGAACACGTAGGCGAGAGAGCAGGGCCTTTCTTGGAGACAGCAGCAATGGAGGGTGGAAGACAGGGTGGCTTTAAAACCAGGCAGAATGGGGAGGGCCAGGGATCTGAGCTATTAGGAAAAAGACTGGAGAGCAGACGCTGTGTTCACTCTCCAGCTACCTGGCTGAGCAAGGCGTCTTGGCCCAGGTCTAGTGCCTTGCACACTTGCAGGTGGAAGGTGCGAACCTGTCATTTTCCTCTCTGAATTAGCTGATTCTCTCCCTCTGCTTCCCAGGGAAGAAATCTAGACCCAACAAAGGAAAAATCTCTCGATTCTGAGGAGAAAGGCAAAGGAAGTTCATGGTCAGGAAAGGTTGGAGTTGGCCAGTGCCTTGGAACCATGGGAGGTTCCTCCCATGCTGCCTCGGGAGGATTTTTAAAGCTCTGAGCAAAGGCAGCTGCATTCTTGCTTTCTTCTCTTCCGGAGCAGCAGTTCCTTCTGGGCGTGGGGCAGTACCCTTCCTGTTTGAAAGATGCACTTCCCTTCTTTCCCTCACTCCTGTCTTTCTGTCTCTTCATTCTTTCCATGACATATTTGTTGAATACCCACTGTATGCCTAGCACTGTGCTAGGGGCCGTAGAGGCTACAAAAAGAGCTAGATTTGAAGGCTGGGTGGTCAGGATTTAATTGAGCAGAAGGACAGAGGGAGGGCTTTCCAAACAGGCAGGACAAAAGTGAGGGCTCAGAGGCCAGGAGTGGATGTGTCATGCAAGTTAGGGACATGCCTGGTTACAGGTGAATGTTGGGAAGCAGAGAACCATGGTTCTAGTGGGGGCAGGAATAGATTGAGGGCCTTACCTGCCCAATCAAGGAGTAGAAACTCAGTATAACATACGGTGGGAGGACTGCAGCATTTTTTTCAGAGGAGGAGTGTGATATGAGGGGTGGAGGAGAAGGGGGTTGAGATGGTCATCAGACACGGAGCCATAAGGGTCTAGATCAGAACACGGTAGCGGGAGTCGAGAGAGAGGGAGAAAGAAGGGCCAAGAAGAGTTCATCAGCTGAACCTGGAGGCTGGTGGAGAGAGAGGCGTCCAGAATGGCAGGTTCAGAGCTTTGGAGTTGGGGCGAGTGCTGGTGGTATCCACGTAACCACTGGGGCAGAAGCCATGTTTTTGGCTAGAGGATGAGTTTAGTTTTTGGGTTTTGAAGAGAGAGGCTGTCAGTGGAGCTTTCCTGTGGTTAGAGATGTAGACCATGAGTGCCATCGAGCAGGCTGGGCTGCAGACAGTGAAGGGACAACTAGTCCCATGGTACGGACGGCGGCAAGGAGTGAGTGTGGGTGGGGTGGCCCCTGCCATCTCCCAAAGAGCTGTGGGATTTGGTGGCCCTAGACTCCACTGGGGGTATTTGTGTTAGGAAGGTGGAGGGAGGGGTAAAAGTTGGCTCATATCGAGTGGGCTGGATCTCCACTAAGGGGCAGCCCTAGGTGGGACCTCTCACCCTGCAGTGGCCTACACAGCCCCTAGCTAGTGTCCACTCTCAGCTGCCCCAGGGCAGAAGGGATGTCCAGGGCTCTAGGCATAACGGGCCTTGTGCTGGTCTGACCGAGCTGGGTGCCTCCTGGCTCCTGCTGAATTAACCGCTTTATTTTCTCTCCCTCTTCTTCACTGTCCCAGCTGGTGTGCCTTGTGTGGCCTCTTTAACCGAACTTTAACACATTAATGGGTGTTCTCCAAGCCACCTGTCTCCTTCCCAGCTTCTTAGAGGATTTCCAGAATGGGGGCTCTTTTCCCCCAAAAGGCTGAGAGTTGAAGCAGGAGCTGCCTGGAGGCTAGTGTGCTGCAGGCCCAGGAACCATGCCAGGCATCTGGAAGCCCCACTCTTGGGGGCAGTGACTGAATTGCCTGGGACACACCTTTCTCAAAGTGCAGCCCCAACGGACCTCCTTTCTGCCTAACCGTTTCCCTGGACTCTGCTGCATTTAACAAGCTCTTGGTTTCAGGCAGACTGGTGTGCAGTGGGGAGGCCACTTGCTAACCGGAGCAGGCCAACTAAGACAGCTGGTCCCTTTTAATAGAAAGGCCTCTGGGCCCCAAATGATGGCCGGTTAATACTTTGCAGACTTGTTGATTTCGCCTCCTCCTCCTTGCTTTTTGGGCCTAATGATTCCATTTGCTGTTTTTGCTTAGCTTATCAAGCAGCCGGTTGTCTCACCCCAGCTCTGGAAGGTAAATGCATATTGCATTACATTTCTCTGACTGCTTTTTTCTCGGGTATGGACGCTGAGGGGCCTTTGGGTGACTGCTTGTGCACTAACCAGGCTGCATGGGGTGAGGGGAGGGCTGGAGGGTGGGTGGCAGAGGGTGTGAGAGGCACTCACACGAACATGGGTCTCACAGGAGCCACACTCGATGCTTGCATGGACCATCTGAAAAGGGTGCAGGGGCCCAGAAATAGGCAAGGGTTCCAAGATGCCTGCACTGTGTCTCTGTGCCCCCAGGAGAGGCAGTGTGGGACCAGAACAGGTGACCTGCTTCTTGATCCTAGGTTTTCATGGTTTTTGTAACCCTATATCTAGGTGTGACACCTTATTGCCTATCTTCTAATCAGGACTATGGCCTGAAATTAATTTTCTTTAGTCCCTTATGTTATCCTGCCACCTCTCACGCTGAATTTTCCTTTCCTTGGACTCCTCTCCACCCCCACAGACTGTGATCTCTGTGAGGTCCGGGGACACTGTGTCAGTGTCTTCCTGCATTAGCTCGTTCTCTGAACCCACCACAGAGCCACGGCAGGGCCTGAGCAGGCCACAGATGAGTTTGCCCCGGGAATGACTGTCCTCTTGCGTCCCAGCTGGGGGCAGCTCTCTGTCGCTGGCTGAACTGACTATTATAGTCAAAGTTGGGAGCATTTCCTAGCTGGTCCTCATCTGAGACTGGTAGATTTGGGGAGTGTTGGCTATAGTTTCTTTACACAGACAAGGATTTCTGAGTAGCTACCTGGTTTCGATAGCTAATGATGTCTACGGAGGTGAGGAGCACCTACTGCGTAGGTTTCCTTTGATAGGGAGAAGAGTGCGGGACCTGCTTCTGGCTGGGAGAAGGACTATTGCCATTAGTTCAAAGGGGAACATTATCAGTGCTGAAAGACATGATCTTGGAAGTGCCTTTAAAGCAAGGCAAAATAGCCAAACCGAAGGGCACGGCTGGGTTCCTGTGGACATCACGTAAACCAGTGATCCTGGTGTTCTCTGGAGAGCACATGACTAGGCTGTGACAGCCTCGTGAGGTCACAGAGTTGGAAAGACTTGGAGGTGTCGGGCTGGGAACAGACCATTTCCAGATGTGAGGACTTCTTGGCTTTCCCGGGCACTGGAAGCAGGCAGCACACTGACTCCATCCCATGCCCCCATAGTTTGGGGGACGGGGACAGGAAGCACGTGGCGTTCGGTGGAACTGGACAGTGTCTGCAGTTACTGTTCCCCCGGCGTGCACCCCAGACCCACCCTTCCCGGAGGGCTCTCGTTCAGGCCTGCCTCTCAGTTACCGTGATTTTCCAATGTAAACCTCTTTTCTCACACAGCTTAGGACCTAGTGTGCGAAGGCAAGTGTTCTTCCCCATTCAAAACAGGTAATGAGATCAAACAGCTACCTGTTGCTGAATATCTAGCACGAGCACTTGTCTCTGCAAATTACCTTGAAGCTTGATTTCCATGGTTTCTCGCTTACCCAGTAGTTGAACTTGTTTTCTTAGACTTGCTCAAGCAGCTTAATCCCTAAGAGCCTAAACTGAGTATTAGATCCAGACTCACGACCGTGAGGAAGGTAGGGTTCAAACTAAGCACAGAGGATGTAATTAGGAATGTTTTGAATTAGTTGCAAAATCATGGAAGTGTCATTGCTTTTGGCATGGCAGCCTTCTCTGGAAGCAGCTGGTCAGGGTTTAGTCTTCCCCAAAGTCAGGGATTGCTGTTAGTGTCAGAGCAGCAAGGGGCGTTTCGGCGGTTACATCTCCTGAGTGGCAGGGTGGACGGTCCGGGTCCTGAAGGCCCCTCTGTTTCTGGGTGGATTAAGGGGAAAGGAAAAGACGTATATGGGCAGATGGATTG
Source organism: Desmodus rotundus (assembly GCF_022682495.2). Lineage (NCBI taxonomy): Eukaryota > Metazoa > Chordata > Mammalia > Chiroptera > Phyllostomidae > Desmodus > Desmodus rotundus. Next base: position 35,826,411 of record NC_071396.1, read on the forward strand.
TAGGTGCAGGTGTCTCAGGGAACGTCCTCGAAGTCTAACAGCACACCTCACTCAAATGTTTGGTTATGGGAGAGGCCAAGGTCCCCTGTCTAGGTGGTCTTTGCCCTCCCTAAAGGCCCAGACATCGGCATTCCCGCTGAGAAGGCAGGTCTGCACCCTTGTTGGTCCAGAAGTCTTGATTCCAGATACTCTCCCTGAGATGCAGCCCACCTCCTCCAACTCAAGTCCAGAATGACATGCACAGCAACAACAAATTGAATTGGAAGGCGCAGAGCTGTAGTTTCTGTCTGCTTGTCCCATAGGCTCTCCATCTGCCCACTCCTGGCGAGGAGGTTGGGGGGAGACACGCACTGCCTGGGGGTGACCACCCCCTCCGAGACACAGAGAAAGGCAGCTTTGAGTGATTTGTCTTTCTCATCACAGTTGCCCCTGCTGCTCACGACAGGGTGTGTGAATTTGGAGGGGGGAGGGCTGGGCACGGCTTCTGCACCAAACAACCTGGCTGTGTGGTTACGCTTCATGCCTGGGGACGCACTGAGTCTCTGCTGGCCCACGAAGAGGTTTGGCACGGCGGTTTGCTTCCTGTGCCTGGGAAGGAGAGGACTGTAAATGCTGGGCAGTGTTGATGCGTCTGTGCTGGACTAAGTGTGCCTGCAGATGCCTCTGAATTCTGGGAGACGGACTGTCACAGGGAACTGAAAGTCCTGTTTGTAGTTGGCAGTCTTGCTGGCTGGGCTGGAGCCACCAGCCGTGTGTTCCTGTGAGCATGTGGTCTCCAGGAGCGGAGCAGGGGGCTGTGGCTGGCTGCCCGCAGCAGGTCCAGAGCCTTGTTTAGGGTTAGAATTCATGTGAGTCTCTCTTTTCCAATAGCCCTAGGAACTGGGGTCTAGACCTTGGTATTGGCTGGCTTATTCTTTGTCTGCTCTGGGTCTGTGCTCACAAATGCAGGGTCTTTTTATTTTCCGAGCCCAAGCTTTAGGATAGGCTCCTGAGCTCCTAGGACCTATGTATCCTTAAGGGTTGACCAGCTTTTCCCTCTTTGGCCTGCGTGGCGGCTCTGCTATGTGGGAGTCTCCCCCTTGAGGCTGGGTCTATCCACGCATGAGCTTCCCTGTAGAAGGTGGAGGGTGAAGCAAGTCCCCTAATAAAGTTGGGATTGGGACGCCAGGCTGGTGTCTGGGACACTCAGCAGTCTGGCCTCTGGTTAGCAGGCTTCCTATTGTGATGGGTCTGGGTCCGGGTTCCATCCAGCGCCTTGGTGCCTTGGCTGCCAACACCTGGCCAAGAGGCCTAGGCTTCCTTGAAGAAAGACTTGATCAGGTGCTGGCCATGGCCCCGGATGACAGATGGACACGGTAAGACTTAAGCTGCCTTGGACACACCAGGCTCTGGTATATTGGAGGGAAGGTTCTCTGAATAGTTCTTTGCCTTTCCTAGGAGCACCTTCTGCTCCATCATTGCTCAGCTAACAGAGGAGACCCAGCCATTGTTTGAGACCACGCTCAAGTCCCAGGCTGTGTCCGAGAACAGTGACGTCAGGTTCACCTGCATCATCACAGGTAATGTGGCCATCTCTCTGTTCCGTCCACAGAGCAGGGCCCGAGGGGGCTGTGGAGATGGGGCATGGAGGGGGTGGGCTGTGTGCACACTGTGGTCTTCGTTTTCTCTGCGGTTTCATTTCCCTGTGTGGGCTCCCATTCTGGAGCCACACACCCTGCTCCTCTTCCAAACCCGCCTTCAGTAAGGGCTCCTCACCCTCAGGCACATGCGCACGACTGATGACTCTGAGTTCCAAGAAACGGAGCCATTCTTTGAAAGACTTCTTTGAAGCCCTCTCTCCAAACCTCCCTATTTTACAAGTTGAGTAGTTGAGGCTGGGGAGTGTCAGGCCTGGAGACAGTGATGGACAGTGATTCTGACGGCAGGCCCTGGAGACAGACGGCCTGGCTTGGAGTGCTGGCCGGCCCCCTTTTCAGTTACGTGGTACGGAGTAGGTTAAATAACCTCTCAGTGCCTCATCTGTGAAGTGGGGATGATCATAGCATGAACTTCATAGGTTTATTGTGAAACTGAATGCACTTTACCTGCAGAGCATTTGGAATAGTACCTGGCACACAGTTAGTACCATAAAAGTGTTAGAAAATAAGCCAGTATCATTTGCATTTCATGGAGCTCCATGGTAGGGTTTGAAGCAGCGGGTTGGTAGGAGAGGAAGCAGAGTGATGCTCCTTGCAAGGGGTTGGTAGAGGACTGGAAAGCAGAACCAGGCATTGCCCCTCCCCTAGGCCTCCCTGCAGACCCTCCCATTGCACCAACCTGACCCACTTCAGGTTGTGCAGGACCCACCAAGGGATGCCTGCCCCTCCCAGCTGTGTAGCCAGTAGGTCAAGGGCTCCAGGTCAAGGTTCCCTCCACAAGTGCATATTTTGTATCAAGGGCATTGGTAGTTTCCAGCCGTGGCATGCCCTGATTCTGCTCCAGCCAGCTAAACCACTTCTCTGGGACTGGGTTCCCCTGGGCGGTTCTCGCCCGTACCCAGGACCCTCTGAGCTCCAGTCTGAGAACACTGTCCCTGCCAGGGGACACAGAGAGGTGCCTGTATCCCTCACCTTTCTACAGTGTAACACATTTTGCAATGTTTGTCTGTTTCCATCATCGTTGAAATTTTACACAACCCCATTAAGTGCTATTATTTGTTGAATTTTACAGAGAAGGGAACCAGAGTAGTTCCCACAGAGCTGGGGAGGAGGAGAGACCACTTTCACTCTGCAGCCTCAGATGCTGCCTGCGTACACCCGCACCTCCTGCCTTCCTGTGGCGCTGGCGGGTAGACCTGGCCGCATCACAGCTCCATGCTTCTGCATATGCTATTTTCCCCACATAGAGAGTCCTTAATCCTTCTTTTTAAAGAAAATTAAATTTTATTTTACCAAAATAAAACTAACACATACACATCATTTAACACTCCAAATTATACTAAAAGGCATATATCAAAATACAGCACTTACTCCTTCCTAGAAGCAACTGTTTTCATCTTTTAGCTGCTGCTTCTGGTGTGCGTACATTTCTGTAATACTGAGTAATGTGTGAATGCTGCTAACAACTTCTTCTTTTTTTTTTTTTTTAACATCCTCACCTGAGGATACGTCCATTGATTTTTAGGGAGAGAAAGAGAAAGACAGACATTGATGTGAGAAAGAAACATCAATCAATTGCCTCCCATACACTCTCTGAACAGGGATCGAACCTGCAACTTCGGTATGTGTCCTGACCAGGAGTCGAACCTGTGACTTTTCAATGTACGGAACAATGCTCTAACCAACTGAGCCACACTGGCCAGGGCAATACTACTAATTTTTGAGTCTTCAAGTTTAGATGCTACCTAGTCTTCTTTTTATGGTAGATGAGGAATTAGTTCTCTACCATAATTTTCTCTGCTACCCATATTTATTTCTTCAATATAGTTATATCATAATTTTTGCTCAAATCAATATTTACTTTGAACCTTATTGTACCTGTGCATTATTATTCACAACTGGCATTGTAGTATACTACGATTGTATTTCTTCTGTTTTTCCTGAAGTTAATACTCTATAGAAAGTACTAACTAGTTTAGTACTAACTAGTTTTTCATTTAATTAGTTCTTGGTATCTATTGCTGATTTTTCTTAGACCCTCTGATAGCCTTTTAATACAATTTTTTGCTAGGTCATTGCCATTGGTACTCTGTCAGTTACTTCCTTGGAGACATTCCTCTTGCAGATTTCTAGTCTTCTGTCTGAACTGGTGGCCTGTGAGGCCTGATCCACAGCTATCCTCCTGGGTCTTACCTTTGCCTTTTCCCTGGGCCGATGCAGATTCCTGGATCTCAAGTCTTCCTTTTTCTTGGTTTTCTGTACCGCTTCATCAAACAGCATCCTCCAGTAGTTTCTGCAGGGCCTGAGGGTGGTGCAACAGCAAGACTTGTGATGCCCACTCTCAACCTATCTCTGCTGAGTCATTCTGCTCCAATGTGACTTAGTTGCTCTGTGTCCAGTGTGCAGTTGACGTCCGAGGATCTCCCTTCACCGTTATCTGGTAGATTCCCTTTATTTCTCTCCTAGAATGGATCTCCTGTGTTTTGTATTCCACGTTTCTCTCTCTCTCTCGATTTACATTTTTGTTTCGGTAGTTTCTTAAGAAGAGTATATGGCAAGTAGATGTTAGACAACTTATGTCTGAAAATGTTGTTTTCTGTGTTTCACTCACGATAGTTTGGCTGGGTATAGAAGTTGAGGTTGAATTGACATTAATTTTCCTTCAGAATTTTGAAGAGATTGTTCCAGTGCCTTCTTGCTCCTAATGTCAGTGTTTGGAGCAGGAGAAGAGTTTGGTTCCAAATTCTTTGCATGAGACCATTCCCCCCTCTCTCTGGTGGCTTGTAAGGAAGCTCTGCTGTTTCACAGGGGCGTACCTTGATACGCGTCTCTCTTCCTCCTGGAGCGTGCCTGGGCACTTTCAGTCTGGAAACTGAACACCTTCAGTTCTGGGAAATTTGAGATTATTTTGATGTTGGTTCTTCCTCCTGTCTTCTCTGTTCTTTCTCGAACTCCTGCCCGTGTGGGCCTCTGCTCCCAAGGATTTACTGTCTTATTTTCTGATCCTTTCCTGCCCTTTCATCTATTTTCTTTCTGCTCTACTTTCTGGGATATTTCCTCACTGTTATCTTTCAAGTCTTCTAATTTTTAATTTCTAAGAGCTCTACTTAAGTCCTTTTCTATAGTATCCTGTTCTTTTCACAAATGTGATATCTTCTGTGTACTCTCTGAAACTAGTAATGATAATTTTCTAAAAAGTTTCCTTCTCCCTATGTAACTTGTGTTTTTTACCTTTGACTTTTTCTGTTTATTTTTGGTCCATAATCTTCTATTTACAAGCTTTCCTCAGATATCTAGTAAATGACTGGCAGAAAATGACTAAAAAGCTGATTGGAAGTTCTAAGCAAGTCGGAGGGCCCTGACAACTGGGATCTTCCCCGCGGAGTGATTTGGGTGGCCACTGTGGAGAAGTGCCAGTGTTTCTGTACTCCCTTCCTCTCGGACCTCACGATTCCCTAGCAAACAGTCCCCCAGCATCTTTTCTGGAGGGTAAAGGCTTTATGGGAAATACACAGATTAAAGGGTTGAGCGGGCTCTCTGCATAAAGCACTTATTTTCTATGTATGGTTACTACATTTTTCTGTTTTCTATAGATAGGTAATAGGCATGCCCTTAACTGGCTGACCCTCAGGGCAGAGTTTTATCTTTCTGGCTATAAACCTCACCTTTGACTGTGGTGGAGAAGCAGCTGTCACCCAGTGGTGCCAAGTGGGTGAGGGGACCCAGAGATCTGGTTGTTTTTCAAGCACCTTTTTACCTTTTCCCTCCTTCTTTACCCCCAGTCCTAGATGCCCCTAGTGGGCAGTTCTTACACCCTTTGGGGGTTTTCTGGTGTTTGAAGTGGGGTTCTCAGTTTTCCTCACTGCTGGCCTAGGGTTTGCTAAGGAGTTTCTCCTTGTCCCTCTGCTTTCCTGCTCTCCCACTGTTGTCGCCCCTGTCACTCTCCTCACCTGTTCTCCTCTTACTTGTGGTTTTATGTCTTTAATAAAAAACCTCACTAGTGTAGTCTTGGTGGTTTGGGGGAGAGAGTGAAAACACAGAGTCTGCTTATTTGGCCTTTTCACCTAGAAGCCCACTCCTTCTTTGCCTGGCAGATTCCTTCTCATCTTGCAAGGCCCAGCTCAGAGGGCTCGTCCTCCAGGGGGTCATCTTCAGTGTGTGCACGATGAGCTCTTGCCCTCTCCTCCGTGACACAGTGTGTTTGCACATCTCTCCCTCCACCAAGACTGTGGGGTCAGAGCACACGTCCGACACATGGTGCCTCTCGGGAGCCGGCACGAGGAAGGTGCTCAGTATGTTTGCCAAATGGCCGTGCTGTGAACAAAACCCGTATCTCTTCTGCTTTCCACGCTGCCTGTTCATTCCAGCTGCAGCTTCAGTGCCTTGGCAACAGCACCTGCTGCGGGGGCCTCAGGCCACTTGAGAGGTGCAGGCTCAGGGATGGCTCTCCCTTCCCCACTTTTGTCCTCTGCCCTTGTCGCCATGGACTCTGAGAGGAACACAGAGAACCTGACATGAGCCTGATTTACAGAACCTCGGGGTATTTTATCGAATACACCAATGTCATAATGGGAGTATGCATTTCCATTTCAAGCCCCAACCCAAAGGAGCAAACGTTTCTGCCCCCGAGTTGCCATGACACCCATTTCTCACACCAACCAGCCAGGGCCAGGGCTTGTGCACAGGAGCCCCTCCCCTGATGAGATCTACAGCCTGTCACCAGGCTGTCAGGTCGCTGCTGCGGCTCCACCTATCTCTGACCTCCGCATCCTTGTCCATTGCTGTGCCTAACCCCTCCTTCCCCCTCCTCACCTCCACACATATAAAAATCCTCAGGCTACCTGAGTTTTATGCAGCAGATTAGGAAAGAGTTCTCTGTGGCCACCATAGCACACTGTAAATAAGCCACTTCCCAGTAGCAAGGAGAAAAGAGAAAGAGTAGACTGGCTAGCAGAGGGGGAGGTGGGGGAAGGGTGATGCAGAACAATCAGAGCACACAGAGACCAGGTCGGAAATCGGCTCTCCATGCGGGGGGTGAGAGGGGGTGGGTAGGAGAGGCTAAAGAGACGATCAATGGTGGCGGGAGGAGACGTCACTTGGGGCGGTGAGCACACAGATGATGTGTACAGAACTGTACACCTGAAACTTATGTAATTTTATTAACCAATGGTACCCTGATAAATTCAGTAAAAAATTTTAAAGATTAAAAATAAAGAAAAGTAATTGGCTCTCCAGAGACTGGAAAGGTGGGTACTGGATGGATGGGTGGGTGAGACTGGGCTCTGGGTGAGACTGGCAGGGCAGTCCTGGCCCGTCTCCATGGAGACAGCAACCACACTTGCCTCTCTTCCTCCCACCCTGGCGGCAGCATTTCTTACACTGGGCTGTGATGAGTCAGCCCCCCCAGCACCCTGCCAGGAGCAGGGGATGCCTTCCTGGCGGGTCAGAACCTGGTCCAGGTGAAGGAGAGGCGTCTGTGCTGATTCCCTGCTGGCTGAGCTGTGAGGGATCCCCTTGGGGGTTCAGAGAGGAATAGTACGACCCTGAGGTTCTTCTCTCTCATATTGGACACGTGGGGGGATAGTGGACCTTGACTGGCCTTTTGGCTCCTATCTCCTCCAGGACCTCCTCAAGCCAGAGTGCTGCTGTCCTCCTTGAGGCTGCCCATTGCAGTCCAGCATGGAGGTCGCCTTCTACCTTCCCTTACCCTCCTCAGCACTGTTGTGGGTTCTGCGTTGGGGTGTGTTGTGTGTGTGTGTGTGCGCGCGTGTGCGCTCGCACATATATTGGGGCAGGAGGAGGAGGAAGTACCAGCAACAGGCCAGATGGATAGAGAGACTGAGCCTTTAGACAGAACCAAGTTCCTGAAGAAGCTTTTTAGAGACGTGAAGTGTAACTAATGACTGCTGTGTGTAAAAACTTGCGTGTTGGTCCCCAAATCCCCAGCAGGAAGGGCATTAGAAAAGGGAAAAGGAAACCAGGGCTGTGTCATGGGCCGGCTCTGTGACCCTGGGCACGTTCCTCAGTTTCTGGCAGCCTCATCTTCCTTTTGCACGAAATAGGGATTAAAATGCTGTCCTGTCTGTTTTGTAGAAGAGAGGGATTTGAATTTTGGCTCTTCTTCTTACCAGCTGGATGACTTTGGGTAGGAGTCTTCATTTCATGGGCTTTGATTTCCTCCTCCTCAAATTGGGAGTTAATAACATTCTTTGCAGGATTTTTGTGAGGATTACATGAGATACTACACAGAAAATGTGCAGCTCAGTGTTTGGCACATGATGAGTCTCCAGGAAGTGTTAGCAATTGTTTTCACAGGATTGTCACGAGGGCCAGAGGGAATTCTCTATTTGAAAGCCCTTTGGAAACTCTAGATTTCCATTCATCATGATGTTTCTCTGGAATCTGAGCTTCTCCAGACCCGGAATGGTCGGGACGAGGCTGCCTGTCTCCAAGTCGGGTTCCAGCCTCAGGCCTACTGGCCGTGAGGCAGAGAGTGCAGGGGGCAACAGGGAAGGGGACAGCCGTAGGCTCCCGGGCCGAGTGTGTGCGTGTGCATGTCTGCCTGTGGGTGCACACTGGGGCGAGCATGTGTGTACGGCAGGGAGTGAAGGGCCCCTCCCACGTTTGTTGCTTTAGAATACAGTCATAACATCCCGGGACAGGGCCATGTTCTCTCCCCAAATAAAGTGGTTTCCAGAACCCGCTGCTGCCACAGAGCCCTAAGCTGTCAGGCCCCGACTTTGTGGTACCAGTGGGTGGCGTGGGGTTCACTCAGTGACCTCTTCTTTCCCCACCCCTGCCCCCTTGCTCCAGCCTGGTGAGCCTCAGATGCCCCGGAGGCTGAGGCCCTGCGGGGCAGGTCATGGGGCAGGGAGGCTCTGAGCTGGGCGGGCGTTGCAGGGGTGAGATCATCCCACAGGGCGGTGAGGACACCTGCGCTGGTCCTGGCCGCACACACAGTGATGTAACCAGGGGCTTTAGCTCACAGTGGAAACATGGGGTTCGCTTTACAGTCAGGCTGCCCAGACTTTGTCCCTGGCCGTCCCGACTGCGGCCTTGACTCTCTTGCTCCCTGCTTCTGTACACAGTTCCCCCCACTGCCACACGCTGCTGTTGTGTTCCTTCACCAGGCATGCCCTTCCCGCCGCCTCTGCTTTGCTTGTGCGCTCCTTCCCATCCTTCCTCATGCACTCACTCACCCAGCCGGTCTCTTCAGTCACCACAGTGTGTCAAGCACTGTCTTAGGGGGCGGGGTGTAGCAGTAAGGAAGGCACAGTTTCTGCCCACAGAGGACGTAAGTCAGGGAGGGGAGGCAGACGAGGAAGTGGTCCACTACAGTGCTGTGAAGGGCCAGTGCAGGCACTGAACCCCCATTCTCTGGCCCACACTTCAGGGCCAGTTCAGAAGCCACTCCTGCCATGAAGCCTCTCCTGACTCCCCAGCCAGGGGTGCTTGCTCCCTTCCCTGCACCCCGAGCACTTGGTGCATTGCTTCATTCATTCATCTATAAATACTCAATGAGCGTGATTCCATACCGGGCACTATTCTAGGGACTGACGACACAGTAGTGAAGAACGCAGATAAGTCATGCAGCTGGTATCTCCATGGGCAGCTGGCGAGGATGGGCATAAACTAACAAACTCACGGTGTATAACGTGTCAGGTAGCCATGCATTCTGTGAGAATAAACATGGCATGGGGATTAAGAAGTGCAGGGAGGGAAGACTTCTCTGAGGAGGTGATGCGAGGACAGACAGGGAGTTGCAGTGTGACGTTCACATGGTGTGTGAGAGCTGAGCCCGCAGGGTCCGCAGCTCGGTGCAACAAGCAAGGCGGAGAGTGGCAGGAGGGGAGGCCATTGAGCTAATGGGGCCCCCAGACCAGGAGGCCTTAATGAAATGGAGCTATTGAGGTGTTTTGAGTAGAGGAGCCCCTTGGCCTGCTTTACTTAAAAAGCTTCCCTCTGGCTGCTTTGCTGAGAATGGGCTGAAGAGGCCAGGATGGGAGCAGCGAGACCAGAGAGGAGGTTATTGCAGAAATGCAGGTGTGAGCTGATGGGGATAGACCAAATTGGCAGTGGGAATGGCAAGAAGTGACCCATCCTGGATGTGTTCTGAAGGGAGGGCCCTCAGGGTTGTCCGATGGAGTGGACGTGAGGAAAGGAAGGAGCAGAGATTACCTCCGTGTTTTCACCAGAGCCAAAGGAGAAGGATGACGTTTCCATTTACGGAGCTGTGTGCGAACTGGCTTGGGAGAGAGAACAAGGAGCTCCGTTTGGGCCATGTTAATTGCAATACCTGTTAGACCTCCAAGGGGATGCCAAATCCACAGTCAGAAACAAGAACCAGGCATCGGGGAGAGGGCTGGACTGCAGATGTGAACATGGGATGGGATTAGATGCCCTAGGTTGTATGCAGGAAGAAGGGAAAATGGTTTGAAGGCCTGAGCCCTGGGGCATCTCTCATCTACAGGCCTAGGTGGTGAGGATGAAAGAGATTAGGAACAATGGCCAGTGAGGCAGGAAGAGCTCGCCAAAAGGAGTGGTGTCCAGGAGCGAGTGAGGAAGAGGTCTCAGGAAGGGCCGGGGGTGGGGGGTCAATGTGACAGATCGGGAGGGTAAGACGTAAGAATAGGCAGTGATTTTGCACCTTTGGAGGCACAGGTGCCCTGGACCGGAGCAGTTCTTGGGCAGTGGTGGGTACAAAAGCCTGCTTGAAAGAGAGGAACTAAGACAAAGGAGTACAGACAAGTTTTTTTGAGTTTATTCTGTGAGAGCGAGAACAGAGAAATGGATGCAGGGGCTAGAAGGGGACTGGGGTCAAATGGAGTCTCTTTAGAAAAGGGGATGGTGCAGCAGGCAGGCCTGTGTGCAATGGCGATGAGGAAACAGAGGAGCAGCTTGCTGGTGCAGGACAGAGCAGCCACAGCTGTTGGAGAGGCATCCGCATGAGACAGGAGGAGGTGTGCTCCAGTGTGGGGGCTTCCGGGAGGCATCAGGGCAGGTTATCTGTAGACAGTAGGGCAGGGGGAGCAGGTGTGCACAGAGGCAGGTATGTCCCTCCCTTGTGTGGGGACCTATCTTACCTTTTTTGCTGAGCAATAATAGTTTGGCTGGGAGCAGAGACCCTGCCCATCAAGCTTCTTGCTTGGCAGTCAGCACACACTGAATATATATAATTGAGGGGACGTATGTTAGGAGTCTCAGTTTCCTAATAAATGTTGCAAATCAGTTGGAGTTAGTCAAATTCATTGGTGAGGCTAGACAGGCTTTTTATGGAATTGACAGGAGTACGGCTGTGCCCAGGCAAGGAATGGAGCCAGGGTTTGGAAGGACGCTAGGGCTGTCTCTGGCTTCCAGCTCATTTTCTATCCTGAACACCGACTTTATTTTTTCCATCTTCCCACAGACCAGCTTTGTCTGCTTTTCAGTCCATGTGGCAGAACATGGTTGTGCCCCTCTGAAGTTATATTTCCAGACACAAGGGTGGACTGTGTCTGCGTTCTAATTCCCAAATCCTAGATCAATGATCGGATTAGCTGACTGGGTGTCTATTACTGGACCACTCAGCTTTGTGGCCAGGGAGGCAGGGACGTGTGACTCTTAACAGTTAGAATCTCTTCTGTGGGTCGTGCTGGAAGTCCCCCAGGGGCAGGGCCTGGGAAGACACTTCAGTCAGCCTCACAGCAGTGGATGGGTGGGTGTTTTAGCTGTGCCATCAAATACTAACTCAGGTCCTGAGAATGAAAGGAGGGGGCTCTTGCCAGTGGTGTTGGTTTTGGGGGACACCCAGTGGATAGAGCTGTCAGTACAGTTGAGGGTATAAAACAGGCCATGGAAGAAAGGAAGCTTATTGCTACCAGCCAAGGCTTTCTAGAAACTTCTTGCTTCTCTTCTTACTGGGAAGCTAGGAAGTTTCTCCTCCATATCTCCCTCCCAGCTGCTGAGGAGGAGCGTTCTCATCTGAGCCCCTTCGCAGCCCGCTCTCCTGGGGCCGGGGGGCCAGGCCAGTCTCTTCAGGTGGTTTTCAGGGAGCCACGGCATCCTGTTCTCACCGCTCTTTTGGAACTGGTCTTCCTGCAACCCAGTCTCCTGCTTCCTTCTTAGGGTACCCAGAGCCAGAGGTGACCTGGTACAAGGATGACATGGAGCTGGACCGCTACTGCGGCTTGCCAAAGTATGAGATCACTCATCAGGGCAACCGCCACTCACTGCAGCTGTACAGGTAAGAGAGGCGGGGCTGCCCCGCTCCACCTGCCCTCCTGAGTGTTTTGTGGCCCAGGCCTGCCCTCAGAAATGGAGTCATCTGCATGAGGGTGCCCAGGCAGACCCTAGGGGTGGAGGGTGGGGCTCTGTTGCTGAGTTCAACCACCTGGTAGACTGTGTCTGCCCACCCGTGTCTGAGATCTCCTGAGGCCAGGGTGGGGGAATCTGTGACAGCCAGAGAGCCGACTGCAACCGCAAGAGGTCCGGACCCACAGAAACATTTTCCGTGAGGTCAGCTGCCAAAAAAAGCTCCTGTGTCATCCTTCCCAAGGGGCTGTATGGGTCACCTGCTTCTGAAGGAAGCTCTCCTGTGCTCATCTAATCCCCCCTGGAACAGTAAGATCTTGGTCAGCTCCCACCCCCTTGCTGGCCTCAGTTTCCCCTACTGTAGTGGACAGTGTGGGGTGTGGTGCTGTCTGAGCGGGGCGTGGCCCTCAGGGCAGGACATGTTGAGACTGGGGCAGCTTACTCAATTATGACAGGCTCTGGCTATGTGGAGTGGGGGAAGGGTTGGCATTGCATGCTCCTGCCTCCAGGTGTCAAGAAGAAGATGCTGCCATCTACCAGGCCTCTGCCCGGAACACCAAGGGCATTGTGTCCTGCTCGGGGGTCCTAGAGGTGGGCACCATGACTGAGTATAAGATCCACCAGCGCTGGTTCGCCAAGCTGAAACGCAAGGCTGCGGCAAAGATGCGAGAGATTGAGCAGAGCTGGAAGCATGGGAAGGAAGCAACGGGAGAGGCTGACACCCTGCGCAAGCTTAGCCCCGACCGCTTCCAGCGAAAGCGGAGGCTGAGCGGGGCCGAGGTTCCTGTCCCCTCGGTCCCCACCAAGGAGGCTGAGGGCAGGACCTCAGCCGCTTGGCAGGAGAGGGAGACTGAGCCTGGTCAGCACCCAGGTCTAGGCCTGGTTGACAGTTTTTCCCCTGGAGAGGTGACCACCAATGGGGATGCTGCCCCTGAGAATGGGGAGGATGGGGGTCATGGCCTATTGACCTACATCTGTGAGGCCATGGAGCTGGGGCCTCAGAGAGCCCCCCAGAAGGAGTCTGGGGCCAAAAAGAAGAAGAAAGCCGAAGAACCTAAGCCTGGCCTGCAGAAGCCAGAGTTAGAGAGGGCAGCTCGAGGCCACCTCTCTGAAAACTGTGTTCCCAGTTCAGACAAGCCTGACCCCTGCGGGACAGAGGGGCCCATGGGTGTGGAGCGAATCCAGACTTGGCCCAGAGATCGGGCACCCGGGTCTTCGGGAATAGATGCCACCAGGGAGCTGGGGTCTGCCGTATGCTCTGCAGGCCAGCCCCAGAAGGCCCCGGCCCCGGCCCCCGGCCCAGGCCCAGGTCAGGATGTCTACTTCTCCCTGAAGGACATGTATCTGGAGAGCACCCGAGCAGCCAGGCCTCAGGGGGGCGATGGGTGCCACACACAGGGTGGCAGGGCACCTGGGGAGATGCCCTCAGGGGAGGTGCCCAGTGAAGCAAAAGGTGAGAGGGGGCCTGCTGCCCCTGGCCAGCACGTGCCCTCGGCCCCTCAGCCAACGAGGCCTTTCAACAGGAAGAGATTTGCCCCTCCAAAGCCCAAAGCAGAGCCCACCACCAACGGCAAGCCTGATTCTTCCCTGAGTCAAGCTCCAGAACCCAGAGCCCAGAGCTTAGGAAAGGCTCCACCTCAGGTTTCTGCCCAGGTGCCTACACCCCCTTCCCGGCGGAAACACAGAACGTGCGACAGCCCCTTGCAAGAGCAAACAGGCCGCAGGACCCCAGGAGAGGCAAGTGTGGGTACTCGGGGCCTGGGGGTTGCTCTGGGAAGCTGACTTCATGGAAACTCTTGCTGCAGCAGCGCGGCAGCCAGTGAGCAGTGGGGTATTTATAGCAGGGGTGGGGTGGGGTGGGGTGGAGTGCCAGCCTGGAGCAGGGACCACAGGCCTGGCCCTTGCCCCAGCCAGTCTCCTGAAGCCAGGCGTGTGGGCAGCCCAGTCTCACTGTGACCGTCTCCTCTGACAGTGTGGGAGTTCACAGCCAAGGGCCCGTGCCCCAGAGGGAGGTGGAAGAGGACAATGCCATTTAGAGGAGGAGAAGCCAATGGAGAGTTGTCTGGGAGCTTTCCTAAGGCAGCCGTGTCATGGGGGAGACGCAGCAGGATTGTGTGCCGTGTGCCGAGGGTCTCGACTGGGACGCTCGTTAGAAGATTTAAAAACTATAAAATGCCCAGGAAATTCTGGTTGAATGTGGGTTTTTACCTGAGATTTTGGAGTCAGATGTACCTGTGTGCAAGTCTGACTGTCCTTAACATTGTGTGATCTTGGGCAAGTCGTAAATCAGAAAAATAGTAAAAGCTACTTCACGGAGCTGTGGCAAGAAGTAGAGTGCTCAGCACAGGGCCCGGTGCTTATTAACAACTAAAGAAATGGCAGTGGGTAAAGGCACACTATGGTGGGCTGTTTTGCCTTGGAACGGGAGTGTCATCGCTCCTGGGGATCAGGCAGCCAACAGGGGTAAAGGTGATGTTCTGTGTGGAGTTGGGTTGAGAGTCTCCCCTCCTCAAAGAAAGAGGCTGATGGGTGATGGCCTGAAGGAGTTTGATGGGGGTGGATGGCGAAGGTGGACAGAAGGGAAGGGGTTTGTCCCGTTGGGTCTCTGTTCCGTGGTTCAGGGGGCAGAAGGCAGGAAGTGTCTCACAGGAGTTCAGGGAGACAGTGTTCGGTAGTGGGGCAGAAAGAAGACAGCAGTATTTTTTATGAAGGGCAGAAAGGAAGCGTTTCAGGAGTGGAGGTGGGGTGGGTAAGAGAGATGGAACATACTGATACTGAGACATTACTGGGTGTTTATCTGAAATTCAGATGTGACCAGTGTCCTGTATTTCTTTTTGCTCAATCTGGCAGCCCTGAGCAGAGAGGCATTTTGGCGGGAACTAAGCTAAGACTGTTTTTTGGAGGGAGCAGGAGCCTGGGCCCCAGGGAATGGGAGGAGCCCCTGAAAGCCACGTGTCACAGGGGTTGGGCAGAGGACAGAGGGCTTCTTGGAACTTCGAGGGACTCACGTGAGGGACAGCCTGCTCTAGCACCTCGTGGAGGGTGAAGGGACAGGCATACTTCATGGACAGCAGCGAGGGACTGCCTTTCCCATGGAGAGACCTCTGGGGAAGGAGGGAGAGAGCAGTTTCCAGGGTAAATAGGGGGAATGGTTTTATTTCAGTGGGTGCTGAGGTCAGTCTGTGTGGACAGTCGTTCAGAGGGCTTTCGAGTGGGGCCAACCTCCAACCAGAGTCTCTGGGATCTGCTCACCACCCTCACACTGGGTCTTGAGACTTCAGCAGCTGGTGTGAGCCCTGGTGGCCCGATGGGGCTGCTGCGTGGCCCTGACAGCCTGCAGGCTGGGCAGCAGGGGCCCACTGTAGAAGTGACTCTCACGGGCCCCTGGGGAGCTCCTGTCTGGAGCGACCAGGCTGGCAGCCAGGTGTGGGCGTGCATCTGGCTTCTCCTCCCGCAGGGGTTGCGGCGCACCCTAGCAGCATCCTGGCAGGGTCCCCCTTGCCTGTCAGAGGTGAGGGGAGAGGGCTCTGGCCATGCCAGCATTGGGAGAGGCTGCCAACAGTGGTTCTGCTGTTCCTGAAAAAGGGTGTGTGTGGCTTTAAAAAAATTTTCTTGTACTTAAATAAATGTGAAGTACACATGTGAAAAAATATATTTCACATCTGTGTACATTTTGAAGCTGTAGCTTTTTGGTGGCTGAATTTGACTGGTTTTTCATATTCTCATAGTAACAAATCATTTTCTACTATTAAAAAATTATTTTAAAAATTTTAATTCCATTACCATTTATCCCTCTTATAACCCTCACCCTCCCACAATCACTACACGGTTGTCCATGCCCCTGAGCCCTTTTTCCTTTTTGCTCAATCCCTCCACCCTCTAATTGTTCCCCACCCCCACCCCGAGCTGTCACCTGCTCTCCGTCTATGAGTCTGTCTGTATTATGCTTGTTAATTCAGTTTGTTCATTAGATTCCACACCTGAGTGGAATATGGTATTTGTCTTTCTCTGACTGGCTTATTTCACTTAGCATAATGGTTTCCAGGTCCATCCATGCTGTCACAAGGGGTAAAACTTTCTTCTTTTTTCACGGTCGAGTCGTAGTCTACTGTGTAAACATCCCATAGTTGTTTAATTGACTCATCTACTGATGGACACTTGGGCCGCTTCCGTGTCTCGGAAATTATAAATAACGCTGCAATGAACATAGGCTTCTGTTCCCAAATCTTTTTTTTAAATACCTTGTTTTTGGATTATGAAAGAAATACATGGCTATAAGAGCAAAGATGGGGTAAAGCCCTAAAAATTCAAAGGAGAAAATTAAAATTCATCTATAATTCCAACATACAGAAGAGACGTCTTGGTCTGTCTACCAGTCTTTTTGCATATGTAATTTTATTAGTTTTTAAATTTAAGTTGTGCTGTTACTCTGATTCAGTTTTTGTTCTGCTTTCTCTGCTTCTCATTAGTTCATGAGCATTTTCTCATGGTTCCTAAAAAGTATCTGAAACACTTTATTTTTAATGGTTTTATGTGGCCATGGTATGCATGTTTTAACCATTTCTTCTGTAGTGTTTATGCTTTCCTTCCCTATTCTAAGGTTAAATATTAATCCACATATTAAAATAATTTTTATTGTTTGAGTTGCTTTATTTGACTTTTAATTCAATCTGAAATTGATTTGGGTGTATAGTAAAGGTGCAAAGGTGACTCAGACCAGGTCCTTGATCTCTGAGAACTTAGGGGGAAGACAGAAAGACGGGGTGGAAAGTTAAACTACCGAAGCATCTCACAGAGAACCAATGAGGTTCGCCCAGGCTCATGTAATTTTTATTTCTAAGAAATACATGGCATTCCCGCCCCTATCTCCACGCAGTTCAGGTGCAGGCACACACATGCCAGAGAGTTAGTGGTTGTAGAAGCACAGGAAGCATTCAGTCATACCATGTAGTGCTGAGCCCCAGCTCCGGCCCCGGGCCTGTGCTGGGCCCTCTGTGCAGGCAAAGGGCTCGCAGGTCGGCAGGCGACACGTAGCCACGTGGAACAAGTAACTGCCACCAAGAATGAGGTGATGATGGAATGGGGTACGTTGGCTCTGGGTGCATGGGGTGGGAAGCCACTAATGTTTTGGGGGTGGGGGGAGGAGTGAACTCAGAAGTCTTCATAGAAGGAAAGAAACTTGAATGAGGTCTTCAGCGAAGCGGAGGAGCCCTCCAGGTGGGCGAGGAGAAGGGTGGGAATGTCCAGTGGGGAAAAGCAAAGTGGTTGTAAAATAGCACAGTAGTTGCTGCAGTGAGTGAGTGCGGGTGGAGGGACCCAAGAGGTGAACCTGGAGAGACAGACCTGGGACCTTGCTAAAGGACAGGCCTCATTGACTATAGAAGCGTTTACTTATTTCCATTTTTAATTGGATTTCATTGAGTAGGTGTCATATGTGTGTGGTATAAAACTGAGAAAGTATCAAAGGTATTAGAGAATATTAATTCTTCCCTCATTCCCTTGCCCACCACCCAGTTCCTCTTCCCGAAGCCAGTTTCCATAACTGGTATCTCGGACATCTTTCCAGAGCTATTTTCTGTGCACTTAGAAATATGTTATGTTTTTGTGTATTTTCTACATGAAAGTGGCGGATGATACTTTCTATCTTGTACTTGCTTTTTTATTTGTACGTTTTATTTATTTATTTGGAATAGGGCTGTATCATAATTTATTGGATCAGTCTTGTGTTGATGGAATTCAGATAACTGCTAGTCTTCTGTTACTGCAAACTACGCCGCAGTGAATACCCTGTGCATAAGTCCATTTGCATGTGAAAGGGTATCTGTAGGATAAGCCTGGGAAGGGAGTTGTTGGTCAAAGAGCAGAAGTATTTTGGTTTCACAGTTTTGCATAAAGCCAAACTGCTATGTTCAGAGGCTGTGTCCATGCCTGTGTCCCCCTGCCGGGCCCACAGAGACTGTTCTGGAACTTTCTGCTCTTTCAGGCGAGGGCTTTCATGCTTCCTCCTGTAAGTGATGATAAACCACCGGGAGGTTGTCTGTCCGGGGAGTGTCAGCATCAGATGTGTTTTGGAAAGATCACTTGGGCTGCAGTGAGGATATGAATTTAGCAGAGGTGATGAGTAGAGCCCTGGGTACCAATTAGGAGGCTTTGCAGTAGTCCGGGCAAGAAAGGATTGCCGGCAGTGCGGATTAGCTTGCTGGCAGAGGAGACAGAGAGAGGCCACGGGGTTGGATGCTGAGGATGTGGGCGTGGTTGCACTGGGGGGCGGACCGCCTGGGGCGAACCGCCTGGGGCGAGGGAGTGAGGATAGCGGTAGCCAAAAGCTCTGCTTTCAAGCGCCTTCTGTGCAAAGTCAGAATTTTCTTGTAAATTTATAGATTTCATGTCCATGTTACTATTTCCTAATCCTAGAATATCAGAAGTTAAAAGAGGGTTCTCATATGTTACTAATTGCTGTGTGTCGGCCCCAAGGCCTTTACGTCTGTTAGTATCTTGCTGGCTGTAAGAGTGGTTGGAGAAACATTTTTATTAAAATTCTTTGGTCAGTTGGACTTAGATTTGGTGGCTCCTGATATTTTCCAAACTCATCTATTTTTCCCTGCCCATACCATTGATTCAAAGTTCTGTATTCAGTGAGGTAACTTTAAATTCTCTAATTAATTTAAATATATTTGAATTATGTATTTTTAAAAGTCATTATTATATAATCTGTTCGCTTTGGTTTTGTATGTGGTCCTTTTGATACTTAGAAGTATTTGTGTATAGCAATTTATAATTTAAATTTTATGTGATACTAAATTACCTATTCATCCAGTGTCTTTTAATGTTTTATGAATGAGCACCTGCCTTCTGTGTCTTCCGCTTGGTTCCCACCCAGCCCTCCAGCAATGCACAGCTTTCGCAGGTGGGGTTTGGGGCCTGTGAGCCCGGGGGAGTCCTGTATGCACTGGAGCTGTGTTGCTGCGCGTTCGGAGACCTGCTGAGCAGTCTCACTGTCTGTCTCCCCCTCGCGGCCCCTCAGTCGCGTGTGTCTGCTTTCGACAGCCCTGACCCATTGTTTGAAACTGTGAGTTTTATTTGCCTCTAGTCTCAGTAGGAGTGGAGTTTGCTTTTTTCTTGTTTACCTTGTTGGTTTTGATTACATTTAGGAGGAAAGAGACGAATGACTGTATTGTACCACTATGTTTAGATAGTAAGTCCTTTGATTGTAATTTAAGTGGGTGGCACCACAGTATAACAGCAAAGAGCATGGGATTTGGAGCTGGACACACGTGGCTCCTAGACTACACCTGCCACTTACTATCCGATAACAGACAAATCAGACCATCAGTGCTTCCATCTCTTAAGATGGAGACATTCTCACAACTATTTCGTATTGTTGTAAAGAGTGAGGTTATATATAGCTCTCCATCCTCGCTTCACCCATAATTCTCTCCAGGGCAATGGGTACCCCCAGAGAGGGACACATCAACTGCTCGGGAGCCCCGGGGCAATGACACTGTCCTCACAAGGCCGGGGTGTGGGGCAGGATAGCACATGAGCAGGGTCTCTCAGGAAAGGCAGGATTTCTTCAGGGACAGGGGAGAAGGGCCGGGACTGGACCTGGATGCTAAGTACTCACTGGTCTAGATTCTGGGGTCGGGGGTAGGAGTGGGAAGCTTTGGCACTTTGTCACATGTCCTTTGTCTCCTAAACACCTGCCAGCCCCAGATGCCAGGTGGTAGGACTCCCATCCAGGCCATTCTGGATGGTGTCAGAGGAGGCTGGGATGCCAGGCTGGAGACAGATGCTGAGGCACATGAGTTAAGTTCTTGCTTTTGTCCACGTGTTCTCAGGTCCTGGAGTCCCAGGTGACCGTGGCTTCTACCGTATTGGCCAGTGGCAGTGCTGAGGTAGCCTCTGCCGGCGGCAGCACCCCCAGAAGTCAGAGTGTCATTGAGCCCATGGATACAGAAACCCAGGAGAGTAGAACGTATGCTGACCGGAGACACGAAGGCAAGAAGAACACAGAGGCGGATGGGAAGATGCAGGTGGATGGGAGGACACGGAGAGATGGAACACAAACAACCACGAGGACACAGGCAGACAGGAAGACACAGATGGACATTGTGACACAGGAAAGTGAGGGAGAAGAGTCAGTCAGGAGTTCCCAGGAGGGTGTGGTAAGGCAGGGAAGGTCAGAGATGTGGGTGGAAAGGATGCAGGAAGAAAGGAAGACCCAGGCAGGTGAGAAGACCCAGGAGAACAGAAGGATACAGGAAGACCAGGGAACACAGGCAGAGGGGAGTATTCCCACAGCTGCTCAGGTTCCGTCAGAGAGGAAGTCAGGGGGCAGCCTTAGCCCACGGCCCTGGGCCCCTGAGCTCTCACCTTCAGAGGATCTTAGGTCTCCTCCGATTATGGAGGGTTTTGAGCAGACCCCAAAAGGGTCCTCTGTCCCAGGGAAACCCAGTTTCATGCTCAGGTCTGAGAAGGCAGCAGTCACAGCCTCTGGTAACCAGGAGCAAACTCTGCTGCGTCCCCTATCAGGGGGCCCCACGCTGCCTGCACAGCTGCTTCCTGAAGGTAGTTTGGAGCAGACAGGAGGAGAGAGATGTTGGGTGCCAGAGTGGTCAGACCCGGTCAAGGACACGCCACCAATGAGCCTGTCCCAGGGCCCCGTGCAGGAGCAGCCTGGAGAAGTACTGTCTGTGGGCCTGGGGAGCTGTCCTCCCGCTGGCCTGAGCCTGGAGGTGCCCACTCCTTCTTCTCCTGGGACTGGCCTGACGGATAGCCCACAGCAGGGGCTGCCTAGCACCCCCAATTCCCAGCACACAGGTACAGCTGCCTTCTTGCCCTCTGGGGACCCAGCCTTGCTGAGCTCTGCTCCCGCACTGCACACGAGGCCGGGGACCCCTGCCCAGAGCCACCCACTGGAACCCACAGCAGCTGGCAATGAGGGGGCCTGTGCCAAGATGCCAGATGAGGAAGGGACGCCCTCAGGCCTCCGGAGATGTGACCCTGGCCTCATAGACTCCCTGAAGAACTACTTGCTTCTGCTGCTGAAGCTATCCAGCACAGGGATGAGCGGAGAGGGCACAGAGTCCCGGGGGGGAGCTGCGCCCGGGGGTCCGGAACCCTCGGCCACACTGGCCCCCACTGTGGGAGTGGCTGGCCTGAGTCCGCGGACGTCACGACGCATCTTGGAGCATGTAGAGAATGACCATCTGGTGCAGAGTGCACAGAACCTGCTGCTCAGCCCCTGTACTACCCGCCGCATCACTGGCCTCCTGGACCAGGAGGTGGAGGCTGGCCGGCAGGCCCTGGCTGCTGCTCGGAGCCATGGTCCCAGCCCCCTCAATGTTCCCACCATAGTGGTGGGTGAGGAGGAGGGCCCTGGGCTGGCCTCAGAAGCATCCAGGAAGGGTGAGAGAGAGGTTCCCTTTGAGGGGCCTAGCCTCCTAGAAACCTCCCAGGAGAGCAGTGTAGGGGGTCTGCTGGGAGAGGCAGGTGGGCAGGCAGCCTCTGGTCAGGGACCTCTGTCTGCAGAGAGCACAACCCAGGGACCCTTCCGGGAGGAGGGGTTCCCACAGGAGGCGCCACCAGGGCTTCCCGCAGCTACCCCTGAGGAGCTGGCTCTGGGTGCCCGGAGGAAGAGGTTCCTCCCTAAGGTCAGAGCAGCAGGGGATGGGGAGGCAGCCAAGCCTGAAGAAAGGGAGAGCCCCACGGTTTCTCCCCGGGGACCCAGGAAGGGCCTTTCACCTGGGTCCCCCGGGACTCCAGGGCGGGAGAGACGCTCTCCTACCCAGGGCCGAAAGGCAGGCCTGCTGGAGGTGCCACGGGCAGAGGAGGAGCAGGCAGCTGGAGACCTGGGCTCCAGCCCCAAGGCCAGCGGGCTGGATGCAGAACTGGCCCTGGATGAAGGCAAGCAGGAAACCGCAGACAAGTCAAAGAAAGCCAAAGACCTGCTAAAAGGTGAGCAGTGATGAGGACAGGGTGCAGCTTCCCAGAGAGGGCTGCACAGCAGAGGACATTCCTGCTGTGGTCAGTCAGTGTGGCACAGGCCCATTAGGGGTTCGCTGAGAGCCTTGTGGAGCTATTCTTGTGTCACAATCCCACGCGCTTAAGAATCAGGAAGGCCTGCTTCTGTCGGAGTTGGTAATGGCGCCAACTGTTTAACATTGCGAGGGTTAAATAAGACAGAATAAAGCAAGTGCTTAGCACAGGAATTGGCTTCAACAGTGTCCTGCTACCTTTGTCTTTGTCACCACCATAAGCCTGTCTTTGCAGATGCATCCCACGAGTAGAGTTGTGGGGATGGGCCTCAAATGCAGGTTCCTGGAGTGGGGCCTGGCATGCAGACAGGACCGCTGACCTCTCCTGACCACTGTGTGTGTCCTCAGCTGGAAGGCTTCCCTCAGCCTGGGGAGGGGGTGTGGCAGCGGGTTCTTTCTAGCTGGGATGTGTGCTTTGGGGGTCAGGGTAGACACATCAGAGATACAGGTGGGGCACAGTGGAGGGCCGAGAGGAGTGGATTTGTGCGGAGGCCTGAGTCCTGTTGTCCCACAGCCTGCTCCCCCAGGGACACCCAGGGAAGCACGGGTCAGGCCAGAGAGGGCCCAGATGGAGCAGAAGGACTCAGTCCTCTTACCCGGGCCCCTGCTCCCAGCCCCACAGGTGATTCGCAAGATTCGGGTGGAGCAGTTTCCTGATGCCTCGGGCAGCCTGAAGCTCTGGTGCCAGTTTTTCAACATTCTTAGTGACTCGGTTCTGACCTGGGCCAAGGATCAGCGCCCATTGGGCGAGGTGGCCAGGAGGTAAGCTGTCAGAAGGCCGCCTCCCCTGACCTGGCGCCTCATTAACAGCAATCGTAATGTCGGGCTCCATCCCAGCACTTTGGGTCTGTCACTTGTTTAATCCCCACTGTGACCCTACGAGAGATTATAGCATTTCACGGTAGACAGGAGGAAATCGAGGCTTCGAGGTGTTGCGTCCCTTGCCCAAAGTCACATAGCTACTGAGTGTCAGGACTGTGAACCAGACCTGTGTGGTCCAGCACCAGCTCTTGGCCTTGCTGCCTGCCCCAGGGCTCCCAGCAGCCTCTGCAAGCCGGCTCTGAGGAGCCTCGAGCCCTCGTTCTGGCCCTGGCTCTGCTGAGATGACGGCCTTCACAGGAAGGGTGTCCCCTCTCTGCAGCGCAGGGGATGAGGGGCCGGCAGCCTTGGCCATCGTGCAGGCATCCCCCGTGGACTGTGGCGTGTACCGCTGCACCATCCAGAACGAGCACGGCTTGGCCTCCACGGACTTCTGCCTGAGCCCTGAGGGTGAGTGTACCCAGCCTCTGCCTGGCCTCGCTCCTGAGGGAGGGCAGTGGTCATCTGCAGAGATGTCACTCCCTCTGGGCAGACCACTTGAGGCAGCTGCTTTCTCTTTTTTCTCTCTGCACAGTGTTGTCAGGATTCATATCCAGAGAAGAAGGTGAAGGTATGGAGCCCTTTGGGCGAAGAGTGGGTGGCCTTCATCCCTGCCTGGCCATCTGTTGATGGACCTTCTCCAAGGACTTGGAATCTGTTCCAAATGCCACGTTCACCTCCCCAGACAACTGCCTTTGCCTCCTAGTTCAGGACGCTGTTTCAGAGGGTGGTGGGGCAAGAGGTGGCTAAGGGGGCCCGTTTCTCAAGGAGCCCGTTCAGCTTATGCCCTTTGCCTGTGTCCGAGTGCTTGACCAAGGGCAGGACGGGCTTCCAGGGGACACCTTCCCTGCCAGCTCCCTCCCAGTGTTTCTCACAGTGCTCTGCACATTAGGTTCCCACGGGGGCCCTGCTGAAAATGGGGTTTCTGAGGCCCTACTGCCAATCTCCCTACTCACTGTCTCTGGGGAAAGACCTAGGAAAAGCGCATTTCCAGTGGGCTGCCTGGTGACGGTGATGCAGCCCATCACTTGATGAGTGTCTTCAAGGTCCACACATCCGAGGAAGAGTGTGTTGCTCCTACAGAGATGTGCTCAGGATTAGGGCTGTGAAGGCAGCCGGTGATGGAAGGGTTCCTAGAGTTCCTCGGCCAACTAACGCACTAACTCCTCCCTCTATGCACTCATTTAATCACTCCTCATGTAACCAGTACTCTCTGCTGAGTACTGGTCATATTCCATCAACATCATATCTAACCTCGTACCTAAAAGCTCAGTACAGGCCTACCTTCCTTTACTGCACTTCAAAGATGTTGCCTTTTTTGCATCTTGAAGGCAGGAGTCTCCACTAGCAAAAAGGTGGCGGCCCCCCTTTGTGCGGTACTCCCTCTGTTGTGGCGGTCTGGCACTGGACCCACAGCATCTCTGAGGTGTACCTGTAATAATTCTTTAATATTATCAGATATCCAACCCCATTTTCCCAGCTGTCTCATAAGCTTTGGTGTATTTGACTTAGAAACCACTCATGGCTTTGGGCTGCCGTATCTCACAAGTCTCTCTGATGTGTAAGTTTTTCCGCCCACATCTGTTTTCCCTCCTTGTCATTTATTTGTTGAAGTTGCTCGCCGTGTAGAATTTCTTGCATTCTAGATTGTGTTGACTGTGCAGTCATTCAATGTGTTCCTCTACCCCAGTGCTTCCTCTGGACTGCCATTCAGACCACGAGGCCCAGACAGACGCAGGCGTTGCACTTGTAGGCAAGGCCCCGCTCACGGGCGCAGTGTGTTTTTTTTGCATCCTCTCTGGAGTCCCGTAACATCTGATTGTTTTACTTTTAGTGACGTGAAGACTGATCATCAGGTCCCTTCAGGTGATTTCTGCCTGATTCATCCCGTTTAAAAGTTTAAAACGCTGTATCTGATACACCCATGTTGTTACTCGGGGTTTTAACTGTCACTGATTATTGTCTAAATCCATTATTTCATTAGCTTTTGCAACATGGAGTATTTTAATTCTATCCTTTTTTCTTCATTCATTTGTCGAATTCCTACTGCAAAGGAGCAATGGTTGTTTGGTTACTCTGAGTTGGTGCCCTAGCATCTTCCAAAGGTCACCAAGGAGGCTCGGTTTTTTTGTAGGGATGGGAGGTCAATTACAGTTATGAACGTAGGGATTTTTGACATGTTTGATATGTTTAATACATTGCAGAAATAACTGTTTCTGTGGTGAGGTGATCTGATCTTGGCCAGTGGAAGCCCTGTCAGAAGGTTGGCTCCTGTGTCCTGGCGACAAATCTCCACTCAGTTTTAATAGCTTCTTTCCCTTCTGTCTCAGGTCTGTTTAGTGGGCTTCCTGCCCTACACCCAGAATCAGCCCTTTCTTCAGGGAGCCCCGGCTCCTTGTAGTGGGAAATGGTATTTAGTGATCACAGTCGGAACACTGAGGGGCGCCCTGCTACGGGACTGGCCCTGCACACTTTTTGTTTGAGTCAAATATGTTGGTTGAGATGGAATCATTTATTCATCTGATCAAAATGAATTCTAAAGCAAAGTAATCCATTGTTGCCACTCCCACAGAAACCCCTGCTGTCCACAGGCACTGACCACGTTCTCTCTGCGAGGGGCGCTCACAAGCACTGTCACAACAGGCATGCGTCAGATACAGTTGTCCCCCCTCAGGAGCTCACACTCTGCTAGGGGGCCCACGGTGTGCACCAGACAGCAGTAATGGACGGAGCGAGCACACGGGGGTGCGGGGGAGGCCACCCCAGCCTCTTCCTGCCCTGCACACCCCAGTCAGGGAGGGGGGTTTCTGGTTCTCCACATATGTCTTGTTTCCCTTCAGTTGGAGAGGAGATTGAGATGACTCCCATGGTGTTTGCCAAGGGTCTGGCTGACTCTGGCTGCTGGGGGGACAAGCTCTTTGGGCGCCTGGTGAGTGAGGAGCTACGAGAGGGAGGACATGGGCACGGCCTTCGGAAGGCTTCCCAGGCCAAGGTCATCTATGGGCTTGAGCCCATCTTCGAGTCGGGCCGCACGTGCGTCATCAAGGTGTCTAGCCTACTGGTGTTTGGGCCCAGCAGTGAGACGGCCCTCCTGGGCAGGAACTACGACGTCACAATTCAGGTACTGTGTCCCATCCCTGTTCCCACCCTTGCACTCTCCCACCTCCTCCCCCTTCCCAACCTGGGTCCTGTTGGGAAGCCAGTACAGAGGCAGAAGCCATCAGCCTCAACCTTGTTGAGGATCCTGGGCGGTCCTTGAGGGGAGCCTGAGGCATAGCCCAGGTGACAGCTAGGGGCCCATAGTTTCCAGACTACAGTTTTGCAGCAGAAACCTTTCCCACTACCCTCAAACATATCTGGCACAGAAGCCTTCTGTGTGAGGTGAGGGGAGTGCATGTGGGCGAGCAGGTCCATGCCCCACCCGTCAGCGGCCCCCTTGCTGTCCACAGTGTGGCCCTGGGCACTGGCACTTACCCCAGGGTTCCCTGCAGGCCTCTTGCCAGGGCCTCTCCCCCCTAGCTGGGCCAGAGAGAGGACGGCAGGCTTTCTTGCTGATCAGTTTGGGTTGTCTATAATCTGTAGGGTTGCAAGATCCAGAACATGAGTCGGGAGTACTGCAAAATCTTTGCGGCTGAAGCCCGGGCGGTGCCTGGCTTTGGGGAGGTGCCTGAGTAAGTGCACAGGGCTGGGGGGAGCCATGACTTCACAGCCCCTCAGGGGAGGCCTAAGCCATGGCTGCGTGCAGAAGGGCCCACGGCTAACCTATGTGCTCAGCTCAATGGTCCTACAAAGACCATAAATGAGGATTCCCTACCTGCTTCAGGAAGGCCTCTGCCCTGGTCTTCAGTCTTCCCTCACACACCACAGATCCCTACGCCTTCGCCCAGTCTCTGCTAATGGCAGAGTGTAGGCCAGCAGGTTCTGGGCCCTCTAGAGGTCATGGGCTGGGCTCAGCTTCTCGGCACACGGCTCAGGACTCCACTGTGGTGGCGGCAGCAGTCAGTGTAGGGCCTGTAGCAGTCAGCGCTAAGCAGGAACTGTTTCCGCTGTGACACCGGAACGCCTGCTCTTGAAGACTGGGGTCTGGCTGGCACTGAGCCACAGTCTGGCTGAATCCTCTCTTGAGGGCTCCTTTCTGCTCCTCCCCCAAGCTCGGAGTCCTCCTGGGGCCATAGCATGGTTCAGGTCTACCCCCAGCCTCAGAATGGACAGGGCTCCGAAGCCAGAGACCTCTGTCTCCTTTCCCGAGCTTCCCTCCCTTGCTGTCTTTCAGTCCCAGAGCTGGGGGTTCTTTCTGGGAAGGGCCCTCCTTTTAGATCCAAGAGTATAGAATTGAGAGGGAGGGGGAGCTCTCTGCCACCCTGCTTCCTGCTCACTGCAGGGTGGCACTGTGTTTAGGATCATCCCACTATACCTGATCTACCGGCCTGCGAACACTATCCCCTACGCTACGCTGGAGGAGGACCTGGGCAAGCCCCTGGAGCCCTACTGTTCCCGGGACTGGGGCTCTGCCGCGGCGCCAGCACCAGGCAGTTCAGAGGCCGTGCAGAAATGCCAGGCCTTCCAGCACTGGCTGTATCTGTGGACGAATGGCAGCTTCCTGGTCACGGATCTGGCAGGTAGGAGGGTGCACACATGCGTGCGTGTTTATGTGTGTGAGGACAGGCGCAAGGCAGAGGACAGGCTCGTGTGCTGGTCTGTAGCCTACTTTCGTGTCTACTCCTGTTCACAATAACCTGTGGAGTGGATCAGACAGGCATGGTTGTGTGTGCAGCCCTAGTGCACACTGGGGCCTCCTGTGGCCTAGTCGGAACCGCAGCTGCACTAGAAGGCACGCACACCAGGCTCCACGTGACTCCTCGCAGTGCTCGCCCTCTTCCTGCGCACGCAGAGGCCAGTCTCACCCAGTGTCACGTTCCTGCTGGTCCACCCTGATTTCCCTCCCTTTCCACCTCCTCCCTCTTGCCCAAACAGACTCATCTGTTTAGAGGAAGGAGAAAGCTTTAGCTCAGACCCAGAGGCCAGCCCAGCTTGTGACCCGGTCTGACCCAGCAGGGGCAGGGTTGCATGGCCGGAGGAGTTTTGGATTTAGGAATAAGAAAAATTGAACTTCTCCTTTGACTCGTAGTGCCCAGTGCTCCATTACTGAATGAATGAGTACATGTGACTTTGCTCAAGTCACTGAGCTCCGAGACTAGCTCCTCACCTGTAAAAGTGGGAATGTTATCACTACTCTTAATACAGAAGTGCCCACGCTCCCTGCGAGACAGGCCGGTGGGGACGACCCTGTGAAGGGAGGCCTGAAGGTGTGCCCTCAAACCTGCAACTTTCTGCCCAAAGGGAAGCCTGTCTTGGACACACGGGGGCCCTAGAACCAACCCAGGCTGCCATCAACTCAACTCCCAATGTTCTGTCCTTTCAGGGGTTGACTGGAAGATGACCGATGTGCAGATCGCCACCAAGCTGCGAGGGTGAGTACATCGCAAGGACAGAGTGCCTTCTGAGAGTCCCCCAGGGTCTAACGTGTCAAGGTTCTCCTGGTTCTTCATCCCTGAGGTGCTGGGCCTGGGACCAGGTGGTCCCAGTTGCACCTGCGGGGTTGCCGATGCCCACACACAGGGTCACCTGCCGTTCTGGACTCTGCCTGTACCTGCTCCTCTTCCTTCCCACTCACAATGCAGATGAGCGTGGGTGCCGTGAGCAGAGTGATGCCCTGAGGTCTGCTCTAATTTATATTAAAAAGGCAGATTGTCCTCGTACCAATTAGTGCCCCACATGATGAATTCCCTGGGCCAGGGTGTAATGAGACCTCAGTTCAAAATTGAGGCTTCAGATCCTGCCACCTGAGGTGGCACCAGGAAGAATCCCCAGCACTCCTAGGTAGGGCAGTCTGTCCCGTGGCCACGATGCCCTGGCCATGGCCATCCCAAGCTGGTCCTCCAGGATCTTCAGTCTGGTTGGACTCCCACTCAGCTCTCCCTGTTTGGCTGCAGATACCAAGGCCTCAAGGAGAGCTGTTTCCCGGCCCTGCTGGACCAGTTCGCCTCCTCCCACCAGTGCAGCACCTTCTGTGAGATGCTGGGGCTGAAACCCCTCAAGGGCCCTGAGGCTGCCCCCTCCCAAGCCAGGGCCAAAGGCTCCAAGAGTCCATCTGCTGGCAGGAAGGGCTCCCAACTGAGTCCTCAGCCCCAGAAGAAAGGCCTCCCCAGTCCCCAGGGCATCCGGAAGAGTGCCCCAGGCTCCAAGGCCACTCCTCAGGCCTCAGGGGCAGTCGCCACCCAGTTACTGGGACAGCCTCCCACCCAAGAGGGGAGCTCGAAGGCCCAGGGCACACGGTAGCCCCTGCGAGAGGCTGGGGGCCTTCACCCAGCAGCAGACCAACAAGGAAGCAGCTCTAACTGATGGAGACTTTCCCAATGCAGACCGACCAGGAAGGTGCACTGAGCAGGTAGCCCTTGGGGGCCTCTCAGCGTAGCCTCTCAGTCAGCTCCTCACCAGATGGCTCTGGTGCATGGCACACAGCCCAGTGGCCTCTTCTGGTGCCATGTCACCCAGGGCTCCCAGGCCCCACTCCCAGTGCCCCCGGGAGCTGAGGACCTCCTTGAAGTTTACACTGGCCACTGCTGGAGGCTCCCCACGTCCTCTGCATGAGTTTTGCACCCCGACCCTTTGCCCCAGCCAGACCCTGCCATGAACGGTGTCGCCTGGGGCGTGGAGGCCAGCACTCACCCCCTGCCTTTGCTCCACCCCAGTCTCTCCCTGACCACAGGGCTCTGGGCTTCCTCTGCTGTGTGACTCTCAGGGTGTCTCCTCCTTCAGGCTACTTCGCCTCATTTATCCCAGCTTAGCCTGCAACTAACCTGCCCCGGAGCCCCACTTGGGGCCTGTTCTGACCTTGTGTGGTGGTCTTTGATGACACGTGTTCTTGTTTTTCCTTTTTTTTCCTTCCCTCATCTCTCAGGCACTCACTTGCCTGCTTCTCATGCTGTCTTGCACCCCATCCCCTATCCCTGGCATGGAACCCAGTTGCAGACTGCTGCCCGCCCTTTACAACTCCGCTTGTCCCCTTGCCTGATAGCTTTCCTAGCCTGGCCCACCACCCTACCCCCCAGGACCCAGGTGAAGAGCAGACCCTCTGGCCTCTAGTCCCCCCAAGTCCACTCCTTCCCTACTTTTCCACACCCTCCTCCCGTGAGGTGAGAACTGGCACGAGGGTGGTCAGCAGCTGGGGCCAGAGGGAGAGTGTGGACTTTGAGGGACTGTATGCTCCATACTGATGGTGGTGTCTCGTGTGAAGTTCGCGTCTCCTCCTTGCTGGGATGGAGGGTGGGAGTTTGGGAAGGATGCCAGCCATCTGCCCACTGCAATGGAGGGCTGTTTCTGTGCCTGGGACTCAGTACCCCTGTCCCCAAGCATAACTCTCAACCTGATTCTCTAGTTCCAGGACCTAGTATGTGAGCTCCCAAGGAATTGCTGTGCTTGGCCCAGGACCCTGTGCCCTTCCTGGGAGCCCCTCCTGGAGGCCCTGGATATGGGGTGCGTGGGGGGTCTGGAGCTAGCCTGCTCCCCTTGGAATTCAATAAAGGCAGCAACTGTGTTTCCTGCTCACCCTTGTCTGATGTGGTTGTAGGTGTGTGGGCTCCGGGTCCCCTCTCCCAAGGCTGGTTTTCCGAAGCGACCTACAGTCCCTGGGCACACTGGAGAAATGAATCCGTGTTTTGTTCCTGCATTGACATTCAGTCTCAGCCTTCTGTGGCCACAGATAGACAGCCTGTGCTTCTTGTACAACTGGGCTGATGGCTGTGCCCCTTAGCAGGATGACCGTGGACTTGGGGCCAGGCTGGCATCGCTCCTTCATTTGGGAGAGGAACACAGAGAAGGAGCTCAGGAGGGTAAAGCTGAGCTGCGGTTGGGGGTGAAAGTTGTAGGATGTGGTCTCAAAAGAGATCTTTTCCATTAGGTTTCTCATCCCTCTTTTATCACAATCCCATTTTGCAATCTTGAAACTTGTGGATTCGCTGGTAAAAATTAACCATTTTCAACCCAAATTATATAACCTAGCAAGAAAGTAAGCATAGATAACAGCTACCACCTGTTTCTATACCAGGTCATGAGAACTAGTGTTCACGTCTAGGGGTTTTTGTCTGTCTGAGGGGCCCAGATCTTCAGTTCTGAAGTCCAGCTCCTTAGTGGTCCCGTGCTCCTCTGTAGCAGCTTTCCCCGGTAGAGCTGATCATCCAAGCTATGCCCGTTGCCTCTTGGTGTAAGGAGCCTGAAATGGCCAGGTGCCTCAGCGTCCCGTCTCCTTGAATCATCACTGTGATTTTAGAGGGAGCATTGGCTCGGGGACTGAAACCTCTCTCCCAGCCTGGTCCCGAGCCTCAGGTCCGAGGAGAGTTCTGAGAGGTAGCGATAACAGACCCCTCTCTACTCTGCTTCCCTGCCCATAGGAGAAACAGCACCATGAGTTGCTTGCCAGTTCAGAGCTGGTGCTACATCCTGCGGGCCTGGCCCAGCCATGAGAGGGATGGTGTGTCGGCTGGGGCCATTGTTGAGTTTTTGACAAACCATCTCGTTGCGCTGTCAGGCTGACAGCGTCTGCACCGGGGGTCCTGACAAGATGAGTTACAGCCAGGGTTACCAGCCCGTTAGTTTAGCTGCACTGTCAAGCGCACTCTTTGGTGATGTTTTCAGCATTTCGTCATTCTGTAGATGTTGGTGGTGGGTCAGGTGTGACGGGTGAGGAAAGCACGTCCAGATCCAGACGGGCCCGTGGTGGTCAGGACAAACTCCTCCTGCCCTCTTCAAGCTGTGGCTGTAGATTGAGGGGAGCTCGGCAGGAGGGCAGGAGGGGTCTTATGGGAGCGTGAGTAGGCAGCCCACGTGCACAGCTTTCGTGGCCACCTGGTGTGCTGCAGCCAAGCACTCAGGCTCTCCCAGAGCCCCAAGGCCAGCCAGAGGGCCACGGCTCAAAAGGATGATAGCTTTTGGCCAGAGAATCACTTGGTTCCAAACCCTGGGTTCCCCTGTTTCTAGTCAGTACTGGCCACAAGCTTCATACCGCACTCGCTCTGCCACTGGCTCTATCTAAGTGGCCCCCAGTGCGCCTCAGACGCACAGAGACCTCGAGCACTGTGGACCTTGCCAGGCCATGTGGCCTGGTAGCAGAGCCATTTCTGCTATAGGCCTTCCCTGCTGGACAGCCTTCATTTGCTCTAGGCCCAACCCAAAGCCGGTGGCCTTTCTAGGTCACTCAGTAAATGGCTTGGAGCAAGATACCCCTGGGTGACATTTTTTTTTATAACCAGAATTGGGCCTTAGTGGTAAAGGATTCAAAATGCAATAATTCATTTTACATTATGGAGGAAATATTCTGACCTGAACAGACCCCTTGAACTCGGGGAACTTTATTGGGGGTAAGCCTTCGCATTTTAATCTGATTTATCTCCTACCTCTGACTCACATGTGCCTCACTAAGGCATCTAGGGAAACAGGTGACCTCCAGGCCCTGTCAGCACGATGCTGTCAGTGTGCTGGAACGTTGTGGCAGGGAGGTCAAGGTCCCTGTGAGCCAGATTCCGTGTGTTTAAGCCAGGACAGCTGTGGAGCACTGCGTCCCCACCAGGTGAAAGTGACGTGCTTCTGATGCTCTTTGTTCATCAAAATAGAAAAAAATGAATTCACTAGGTCAAAGGATTTATGCCAGATACCAGGAGATGGATGCATTTGCTTCAGCAAGAAGACCACCTCCGGAACAGCACCTGCAGCCGGAGTCACTTCCAAAGGTTTCCATCAGTCCAGAGGCCTCCCAGTGTCCTGCACTGGCCACGCTGCACTGTAGTAGGAAGCACTATCACTTCCCTGTCAAGCCTTTGGAGGCAACACTACTGTCTGCAATTTCCCCAGGAGTGTGGTATTACTCTCCATTTACCATTTGCTGGAGAGGGGGAATTCTGATGGCTTGTACTCGTCCTGTCCTATTAGAGTCACGCTTAGCCCACAAATCAGAGAGTCAGCATGGGGTTCATGCCTATTTCCAAATACATCCATTTCCACTATACACTTAAAATAATCCCCGGTTGGCTTTGAGATTCCTCTGGGCCGACGGTAGCATAAAATTCGGCCCACGAATCATCCTCACTGAGTGGCAGACCCCATGCTTTTCTCTTGTTCCCAGAAACTGGGCTTGGCTTGGAGCCGGTGTCCTAGAGAGGACCCCCCTCTCCTCCAGTTTGGGTGTGTGCCCTTTCCTCCCGTAGTTCCCAGATCCCTTTGGAAAAGGCTGCAAGGAAGGTTTACAATGGGCCTCTAAGCGTTAAAACAAGGTTTTTCTTAAAGGTACTTGACTTCCTTTCTGTTGACGGTCTGGGAATGAAGTGGGAGATTTTGACTCTCGGAGCATCCTGAGACGGCCCTGTTTGCCCACCCAGGCCATTTAGTCCCAGTGATGACTAGGCGCTGTCTTAGGGGATGTCTGGTCTCTCTCATCCCTGGGGCCTAGGGGTTGGTTCGCACGGCCGGAGGTCTGGTGTTCGTGCCCTGTGCGTTGTCATGACCCCCCTCCTCTGTTTTCTCTCTCTGTCTCTGCTGCTGAGGTCAAGGGCTCGTTTTCATGGCGGCTCTCCCCGCCAGCACCCCAGGCCTGGAGAGGAAAGCCCGCAGAGCTTTGCCGATGCATTTCTCTTTGCCAGCAGCACGCCCACCGGGGCAGAGAGAGGGTGGATGGACTGCATGCATGCCAGGACCCAATAAAGCATTCTTGTCTCCTGAGCCTGTGAGTGCCTGCTTTTCTTGGATTTTTGGCCTTTTGATATAATTTAGCATGGTCAACATTTCGTTCAGATTTGTATCATTCAACCTGCCCCGCCCCCGCCAAAAAAAACAGTAAAAAATGTATCCGGCTGTTTGAGCTTCCACTTCTAATATAAAATCTCTGGCGAATGAGCCTGTGAACAAATACAACCTGCACCAAAATTATGTTCTGCTACTTGCGTCAAATAGCCTTAAAAGAGTTTCCATGAGTTTCCTTGTGTTTTCCAACAATGTATCTACTTTGTACCGTTTCTTCTGGGGTAACTCTCCTTTTTCCTGCTCTGATTCTGCCTCTCATCCCCTGGGTATGTTGAACGTGGATTCTGGTGCCTAGCAGATCAACAGTGTAGTGTGGGGTGGTGCCTGGGTCTCACCTTTGTCACTCGGTGCTGCAGACACACCTGAGCTGACCGAACTCAGGGAGACCCATTCATTAAACTTACAAGAAAATGGAATTTGTACACCAAGTCCCGCCACCTTGCTAATTTTTAGTGAGAAATGGAGCCATCTGGGAAACTGGGCACTAGTGTTCACCTGTCAAGTAAACTTGTCCCTTCTTTCCGGAAAGGAAAAGTTTCAGGGAAGCCAAGTTGTGAGAAAGTTGTTTGGTGAGCTCCGAACAAGTCAGACAAAGCTCAGTTCAAATCCAGCATTACTGGCCATGTGCACTTGAGCTTGTTGCTTAACCTCTCTGAACTGAGATGCCTCATTTTTTAAAAAAATCCTTTCACCGATAGTTACAGATCGCCTATTGTATGCGGTAATTACAAGTCCTCGGTACATAATAGTGAACAAAACAGACGTAA
Organism: Desmodus rotundus; assembly: GCF_022682495.2. Taxonomy (NCBI): domain Eukaryota; kingdom Metazoa; phylum Chordata; class Mammalia; order Chiroptera; family Phyllostomidae; genus Desmodus; species Desmodus rotundus. The sequence goes on from NC_071396.1 coordinate 35,860,851, forward strand.
ACGCCTCCCTCATAGCACTTGGTCCAGCGGGGGAGACAAACATTAAACAAACACGCCAGTTAGTGTATAATGGCAAACACAGTATTCAGTGCTACGGAGCAGAAGAATGGGAGAGAACACCAGCAGGGCGTGGGACCTACATTAGGCTGGGGTGGGGGGTTCTTAGGAGCTAGTCTAAGATTGTGTGACACTTGAGTGAGGACCTGAAAGATGCTGGTCAGAGGAAGGGGACGAGAGTGCCAGGCAGAGCAGAGTCCGAGAGTTGTTCATGGCCAGGCTACAGTAGAGGGGCTGGAGGCCTGCTTGTGGGCAGTGCGTGTGGTGGGCAAGCGCACTGTGGCGCTGCAATAGGAGGTTCAGTGAGGGACGGGCCAGGCGTGGGGGCCCCTCTGCACTGAGCCCTGAGAGCAGTGGTGTGTCAGTTAGGATCGGCCACAACTGGAGATTGTAGAGACACCCTCGGATGGCGTGGTCCTAACCAAGGGAAAGGTTCTTGGTCCTCGGGGAGAAGTCCCTAGGCAGTAGGAGCGCTGGATGGGAGTGATCCAGGGTGGGCGTGGCCCCTCCAGGATGTCGTTGGAACCGAAGCTCCTCTCTGCTCTGTCCTGTCAACCCAAGCCAGAGTCGTGATTGATCCCGGGCGCAACGTCATGAGTACAAAACTGAAATAATACAATTGTCAAACCTCAGACAGCTACATTTTTGTTGTATGTAGTGGAGTCCACAGATAATGTCTAGAGTTAAAAATAAAAAATAGTATCTATACTTATATTGCTGTGTCATCTGTCTGTTTGTCTGTCCTTCTATCCATTCATCCATCCATCCACCCATTCATCTGTCCATCTGTCTTGCATTTGTCTGTTTATTTGTAGAGGTTGCTGCCAGAAGTGAGGAACAAGAACAGCTTGTTTGTAGTTGTCGGGGTGGCGGTTGGGGAATGGGACTGCTCTCTAGCTTCGCCAGCCCCGGTCTCTCTGAGACCACCCAGTGGTGAGCTTCCTCTAAGTTTCCGTTGCTGCTCACTCACTTGGGTGTTTCTTCGAACCGGCCCACAGAGAGACCCAACTCCTTTGGCTTCAGGAACTGCCTATTGGTGATTGGGTTGTATCCCATTCAACTGGGCAAATTTGAGCCCCATCGTTAAATTGCAAGGGCAAATATGAGACTGAGGGAACTCAGCCAGATGAGACAGTCTGTCTTCAGGAGGCTGTGGTTGGATGACTGGAGCCGGCTCTGGTCAGGGGGTGCCTACTGACACCCAAAGGTCCTGGAACCCATGAGGTACTGTCCTCACACCTCAGAGCTGACGCGGTTCAGAGATGGCTCTTTCCTATTATTTCCAAAGGGCTTCGAGGGGCAGCAGCTACCAGACCCTGAGTCTCAGGGGACAGGCCACACATGAGGAAGACCCTGGCAGCGCACACCTGGATGGTAGAGTTCCAACAGCCAACAGGACAGGACTGTATGGATTCATGGGCCAAGGTAATGGTCTAGTCAGCTCCTCTGGCTGCTGGTTTTCAACGATGCCAGGAGTACATCCAGGCCCGGGATGGGACATGTGCTTGTGGGTCAAACCGCCTGGCACTTCTTTCTTTTTGTTTTTCTCTTTCTTTCCTTTTTTTTTTTTGCGAGAAAGCTCAATAATCAGAGGCTGTATGACATGTAAGGATTCAACACTGGGTAAATACAGAAGGGAAAGCCTTTCAATTGGAAATACTTCACCTGTTCATACAGCAACATTTAGCAGTGTGCCATTTTGACATTTAGAAGTCAATAGAAATAGTGCTACTCTTGTATCCATTGGTTTCCAGTGGCAGACAGTGCAGCAACAATGCCTCCGGTTTTCAGTTCCTCTTGGATGACATTTATTAGCAGAGGGAAACCTGATGCTTTAGCAGAAATTTGGCAGCCCAGGAAGTGCACCAACTGCTCCAAAGTATCACTCATACTTGAGAAACAATGCTTTCAGCTGACCTTTTGACCAGTGACCCGGCGCACACGCCAACAGTTTCGTCGAGAGAGGATTGACTCTTAGAAATTGTCCAACAAAGACTGCTCTGTTCATTTGCTCATGCATAGCACACACTAGTGCCACAGGACCCACGTCACTGGTGACGGTAGCTACAGGAGCTCTGCTAGGTCTTCGTTACTAACCGATTCTCGCTTCTGCTTATGAATCCTGTTGCCGGAACTTGATGCCACGGCCCGACCTGGCAGCCCGAATCTCTCATCATCTCCTCATGAACAGCACAAACCAGCTTATCAGCTCAGGTGCTGTCACCTGTGGATGCATTTCAAGAGCCTCTTCAAAACCTTCACAGCCAGTCAATAAGCTGCACGAGCAGGAAGGCACCCCCTCCAAGGCTGGTCCTAGCTCCGTGTCTATAGTTGTCTCCAGAGCGGGCTGCTGAGATACTCACTCCTGAGCCAGGGTCTGCTACCAGCAGTGGGTGGGGGTCGTCGTCCAGGTCAAAGGGCGTCTTTTGGCGTAGCTTAGGTTCTGAGGCCTCAGAAAAACGATAGGCCTCTGCTTGTCCATTGACACAGAATCCGCGTGTAGCCAACCCTTTACAAGACAGTTAAGGTCATCCATCTGTGCAGGTGGAGGTTTCCAATTGTGCAGAAATGTTTTTTACAAATTTGTAAGCATCCCTCCTGTAGCGCATAACATCATGTGTGATGTTGAGAAGTTTTGTTTTTGGTTTTTTTTTTAATGTCTTCCCATTTGGATAAAAGTAGGCATGTCCTGGGTTGGAAATCTGATAAAGTGCAGCTTCCCTCTCCAGCCAGAATGTGTTTAATCTTCAGGTCAAGGTGTCCCTCCCCAGTACCAGTGGATCCATACACTATACTAGTTAGAAGTCAGACATTTCCGATGCTTCCTAAGCTCTCAACTTCTTGTTCCTCCTCTGCTGGGATAGCAGTAGGTTCAAGATATGAGAGCTTCACCAGAGTTCCCCCATTGTCTGTGCCAAACCACAAGAAAGATGATTTCTTGGCATCCTTGATCCTCATGGCAACAGCCTGAGGGTGGGGGGCAGCCTGGGGTTCGGTATACAGAGGGTGCTGGCAGCTCTGGAGGTGGCTGGGCCCAGCCAGGAGGGGCAGGCCTAGAGTAGGGTGGTGGCATCTGAAGCAAGGCTGGCCGAGGGGGTGCCCTGCCCCCAAGGGGTGGCCAGGACCAAGTGAGCTGGGACAGGCTGTTGGCCTTGCTGCTCTGGTACCACCCCTACCCCTGCAGCTGTTTCAAACTAAAAGCCTGGGGTCCCCTGCTGCTGCTGCAGCCCTGACTGACATTTCCAATCAAATGAAACGCCCTGGGTTCACACTAAACCTCTTCGGTTCCACACCCCTCCCCTCCAGCCCATGAGAGTTCTCATTGGAACAGGCTGTGGACAAACCCAGAGTTCTCTCTCTCATTCCCCTGAAATGCACAGAGTCATAGTATCCAGGATGTCAGGGAGTCTGACCACAGAAGATAATTCACAGCCATCATGTCTTAAGTGTGGGCCCAGAATCCGTCCTGCTCGCCAAGCTGCAGGTAAAGTGGACCAATGGGGTGGACAGTGGACAGCTCAAGTGTCAGCTCACGTCTAGATCTCCCAAACATGAACATTCAGCACAGCGGCCCGTGCTCCTACCTCAGCCCGTTCAACTTCTCCCTAGTGCTCCATTTATGATGCTGGACTCCCCAGCACACACCTCTGCAGAGGACAGGCTCTTATGCAGGTTATTCAGGATACTGCGGTAAAACTCCGAGCCCAGCTTGGCATACACCAAGCTCCCAGCTGTGCCATAGTTGTCACTGTCTCCTGGAACTACAGGACCCATCTCGGGGCCCACTCACATACCACTCTTCTCCAAGTTGGGAGACACTGGTGTTTCTGCTCTCACTCAAGATGAGGTGGCTAGCAAACACCTCTCTCCCCCACCCTTGAAAGTCATCTTCCCAGCTCTCATGCTGTGTGAAACAGCACCGCCTCCCAACCCACAAGCTGGCCAGTGGTGACCTCCTGCATGGCGCCAGGTTCTCCACGAGCCTCCACTGTCATGGGACTAAAGGGAATTAGACAGGACCTTTGGAAAAATGAAACTCGCTCCTACGGGCACAGTGAAGTGGAAGGAGGGTTCGGAATGAGTCATGGTATATGTTGGCAGGTCCACACAGGAAGAACAGTTGGCACCAGTCAGAGGAGAGTCAGAGACGAGCCCGTGCCTTCCAGTCCACGGCACAGCGCTATCAGCGGCATTCCAACTGTGGGGAGGGCGGCAAGGTATGCCCAGAAAGGTTCAATGTCGAGATGGGACACTCAGGGGTGTCCATTTTTGTTCTTCCTGACAATGTATTTAGTTTGCGGTGCCCCACGTGTCAGCACCTTCCACATGGACACAGCAGGGCCATGCCAGACCGCTTCTCTGACAGGGAGAGAAGACGGAACAATCAAGGAATTATTTTTGCCTATATAAATAGCCAGCTTATCAGCCGTGACCCTCAGCATCAGGCTCTGGGCCGACAAGGCCCTGGAAATCCAAATGAATAGTCCTGTAGCCCTTGCCCGTGGCTGGAGAAAAACCATGCACCTCAGACGGAGGACAGAGCTTTTGATTTGAGAGCCACAAATGGTATCTTTGAACCCAATGGGATGACATGAATTAAGAATGACTTTGGTTTGTAGAAAATCTTAACCTGGATCCAACAGAAAAGGGAAATCTCACACTCTCACTATATAAAAAGCTAATATGAGTTGGAGAGGCAAGAAGGATAGATGGTGAAATAGCAAGGGAAATGTTCTTCACAAAGGAGAGACCAGTTAAATACTTGGAAATAGTGACCTCCTATCCGCTTGGGGAAAACTGCCCCTGCCTTGGGGGCCTTGGGCCCTCTTGGCTGTCGGACCAGGGCTCCGCATGTGACCAGCCCTTTCTTGCTCGCTGCAAGAGATAAGCCCCAGACCCACTCTCCTGGTTTGCTTTGGATAATGGCCATTCATGCCCATCTGTTCTCAGTGAATAGAGAGGCTCAAGGGGTGGACTGTATCAGGTGAAGCTCTTGGGTAGTCATGCCAGACAGTGCAGGGCAGGGGTGTTGGATCTTTTGGGTATTGGAAAGACAGACGAGGTCATGTTAGTGGCCTCGGAGGAGGAGAGTTGACCAGGGAGGAGATTCTTTTTGGCCAGTGCGCGGACACACGAATCAGTGCGATGAAAGAGACCTGGCCCTGAAAAACTGTGTAAAATCATTGTGACAATACCCAGTAGTTTGTAGAAGGAATTATCAGCTTGTATCTTCCCCACAAACGACTCAGAACTGACCATTCATTCCCATGATGTTGGAATGTGTTACCGTAGGTACTTAACATGCTGCTTGTGCAGAATGTAAGAGAAGGGCAACGGTAATTAGTTCATACGTGTGTGCTGGCTGTAAATGATGCTGACCATAGTATTTTATGCCATTAAGGGCTTATGGAATGTTACAACTTCTTTCTTTTATTGGTAATGAGGACTGTCTGCACCACTGTGATTCTCTTGCTTCTGGGTGTGAGACCATGTAATTACTTCCGCTGTTACATTAAGTGCCACAATTTTAATAAAGCAAAATGTACATGTAAAAAAAAAAAAAAGAGAGAGAGAGACCTGGCCCATGAGGAGCCAGGCGATGAGTGCGGGCAAGCCTGTGAGAAGAGGGTAGGTTGCTGAGCAGTCTTTCTGACAGTGGCGGCCTCTTACAGTCCTGAATGTTTCACTCACCACTTGTAACGACGTGCTCTTTATCAAAGCTGGGCGAGGAGGAGAGGCTCTTCCCCACTCTTTGTCCAAGAAGTCCCCTGCAACAGGAGGTGGCCCCAAAGCACTAAAACCAGAAACAGGTACGTGGTAGCCTCTGAAGAATGGAATACCTTTGGGACAGGCGGGGCAGCCTCTTCATCATAAATCCTTCTAAGTGCTCTTTTCTTTTGATTGGAAGGCAAATACATATATATTTTAAATATATAGTCCCCGCCTCCCTCTGTCCTGGACCCATTGCCCTGCACTGGCTCAGTCCCAGGCCTCACTGCACCATCCCAGTGGGCGGGACAGGCGTCAGAGCTCAACTGCTCAGGAAACAGGCCATGGCAGGGGGTGGGGGGTGGGGTGGTGTCAAGGATGTGCTGAGATCACGCAACTGGATGGGGCAGAGCCAGGGCCCCCGAGGGCCTCCAGCTCTCGGTCTTGCCCTGGAGCCTCAACCCAACCTAACCAGCCTCCCGACTACGCAGCCTGTGGTTCTCAGCCAAATGCCACCTGAAAAGAGCGTTTGGCTTCTGGGGCCAGGATTGCTGCTGGTCACCCCTCCCTGAGCGGGGGAATGGGAGACGCACAGGGTCTCCTGGCCCGGAGGAGGAAGACAGTGTGTCAGGAGAGCCCTGAGATGGGACCCGGATGGTGCCAGGCTGTCTGCTAAACACCTCATGTGAATTAGCTCACTCAGTCCTCATGAATATTTATGTACAAGGTAGGTACGAGTACTCACCCCCACCATTTTGCAGACAAGGAAACAAGCTAACTTCGAGAGACCAGAATGAACCTAGGCCTTTCAGCTCCAAGCTCAGGGTTTTATTTCATGGTACACAGCCTGTGAGATCCTTGCTTTGGAGATCAGGGCACATCAGCGTGTCCAGGTTGTACGCTGCAATGCAGAGAAGGCTTTTTGAAACAAGCTTGGCTGCTTCTGGATGTGTGGAGCTTCCTGGCTTCCGTGTGGGCACCACGAGAGGAGGGGAGAGGAAGGGGGAAGACATCAGAGCAGACACTGTCCCCTCTGCCCTTGACTGGGACTTGACAAGGCCTCCTGGGAAGGCAGCTCCGCACCTGTCCTTGCGGAGGCTGTCCACAGAGGCAGGTGTCCTACTTGGGGTGAGCCAGATGACGTTCTGGGCACCGAGTTTTCGATTGTGGACCCGAAACAAATAGGCAACCGGATATTTCGCCAGCGAAATGGATTTGTTTGGAAACAACAAAGAATTGTAACTCAGGACATGCAGCCCAATAGCAAACCACAGGAAGCCCAACCAAGAAAGGGAAACTTTTCTAGAAGAATTCTGGAGAGCTAAAATTGAAAAAAAAAAAAATACACAAAGAGTTCTTCCTGTTGGGCTATGAGATGGACGTAAGCACCTGAGAGCTTTCCCTTCCTGCCTCCCAATTTCATCATAAACCAGTGCAGGCGAGACTGAGAGGAAAATGGATTGCCGAGCAGCTCTTCTGACGGCGGCCGCCTCTTGTCCTCCTGAATGTTCCACTCGCCACTTAGAAAAGTGTCCTTTTTATTATATCAAAGCTGGCCAAGGAGGAGAGTTCTATCCCACTCTTTGGCCAAGAACTCCCCAGAAACAGGAGGTGGCCCCAAAGAACTAAAACCAGAAATAGGTACGTGGTTGCTTCTGAAGAATGGAATACCTTTGGGACAGGCGGAGCAGCCTCTTCATTATAAATCTTTCCAAGTGCTATATTGATTGCAAGGCAAGCATACACAAATACACCCCCCCCACACACACACATGGTTTTCATCTCCCTCTGCCCCTCCATGGAGTGAAGGTGGCAAGGAGTGGATCTCTGCCCAAGAAAGCCAATTGTGAAAAAGCTGGTCGAGTCCGAGCCCCTTTTGTAGAATGAATAACATGAAGCAGTATTCACTTAAGGAAAGAAAAAAGCGTCTGGACAAAAATACCACAAACTCCATGGCAGTCATCTCCAGAAAGTTCAGATTACAGGGATTTTTAACTTCCTATGTTTTGTATATTTCTACAGCGTTTCAATGTGTAATAAAACATGTGTAATGTTTTGCTAATCAGAATGGCAGACAAAAAGTTTTTCAGAAGAGGGAGTAGGCCCCGCTCTCCATCTGTCATTCTCCACTTTTCCAAAACAACAAGCACGTGCAGGCAACTCTGCTCTGTGTTTCCAGGAAGCATTTATGCACCATAAAGGGTTCTGTCCTGAGTGCGTGTTTAGTTATTAAAGAGAGATTGTCAGTCCTGTCTGATAGGTTTTAACATTATGTTTGAGAACTGAGACACCAAACCCTTGACTTTGCATGAGGTTGCTTGGGTGTCAGTTACAGAGAAAAAAATGGAACAAAAGGGCAAATTGTGTGATTTTGTTTTGTTTGCAGGACTGTAGTTGATGCTTAACCTGAAGCTCTTGCTCTCTGTGGCGGCTGCACTGCTTCTGTCACCTTCAAGCTCAGGAAAATAGACTCAGTGAGAAAGGGAGATTGGAAAAGAGGTGAAATGAAAGGTAAAAACACACGGTCTGAGAAACTGGGTAGCCCTGATGGCAGGAGAGAAGGAGGCCACACAGGAGGGCTGTGGGAAAGGTGAGGACAATCAGGGTGGCCTTCCCAGAAGGGGTAGGAATGTTTGGGACAGGGGACAGTGAAGAGGAGGGCATCTTAGAGGAGGAAGGCAGATTAAGTAAGAGGGTAGGAGAGCTCAGCTCATCGGCCCAGGCCTGGAGTGGGGCCCATTTGCCCTGTTCCCCTTTGCCCTGAGAGAGGTTGTGGTCCCCGCCTGGGCTGTGACGGAGCTGCCTGGGTGGCCCAACCTACTCCAACTCTGAACTCTGCCCAGCAAGTTCCACTGAAATGAGAAGGCAGTCCAAAGGGCAAGCAGGTTAGATCCAGCTTGTCTTCACGGAAATCCACGCTCCCTGCCATCCTGGAGAGTGGCTTGTTTACCGCAAATACGTGAGTAGGCAGAGGCGCCCGCCCTGCTCCGTGCAGCGGTGTGTCTGTGTGGGTGTGGGGAGCAGGGCTTCCCCAGGCTCCACCTGTGTGCACACTTCCACTCGTGTTCCTGCTCTTGTGCGCACACAGCGGCATGCACCTCTGGGCCTAGGAGCTTCCCCAGGCTGGGGTTCGGGTAGTGTAGGCCACTCCCCTCGGGGAAGAAAAAGAGAGGGGACAGGAATAGAGAGAGATGGGTCCTTAGGGCTCTTATTCACGAGAACAACCACAACAAAAAACTTGGCTCTTGGAATTGAAAAGTCGAGGGCTGTGGCTGACTTCAGGTGCAGGGGGACACAGGGAATAGAGAAAAGTCTTCAGGATGTAGTGTCTCCATCTTTCAGGGGTGGGACCGTACGATGCAATGAAGATGCCATTTAAGGGCAATGGTTTTAAGCAATAGTGTTGTGGAGAGCATTGAAAGCCAGGCCCCCCTTCGCGACACTATACCTGTGTCAGGTACACATCCCTGCCGTACAGAGCTCGGTCCTGTCCATCCCTGTGCAGTGGGCAGAATTGCCCTGTTTCTGCCTGGCCTCACAGAGTTATGAGAACTTGCTTCTCACAGGCTCAGCAGTGCGTGCAGGAAGGGACGCCTCCCTCTGACACTGGGGAGTCCCGCCCCTGCCCCCAGACAAAGTGCAGGCTGAGCTCAGGGGCTATAAACTGTGCCGGGTGTCTGGGCCCTGCCCCTGGCCAGCCCTCTCCCTTCTCCAGGCCCCTCCCTGGGCCCTGCCTGGCCTTCCCCTTTCAGCTTTCAGCCCTGACTCTGTCTTTCAGCTGGAAGGTGTGGCGCATGGAGGACAACACACCTAGACCCAAAGAGTCCATCTGTCTCACATCTGTGTCCAGTGGTCTGGATAACATGGGGGCTGAACTCTTGGAAAGCCTGGTCTGTCTGCTTCCCCATCCCCATCTTGGCCCCTGGGGTGGGGGGGGCTTTGTTCACCCATTTCCTTCACTCCACTCACCCCTCTTCACTTAGCTAGATGGGACTGGCACCCCATCCCCTCCATGTGTCGGCCTCCTCAGCACAGGGCAGCCCCTTATGTCGCCCACTGAACCCACAACGCGCCGGCACAGCCTGCCCTAGTCTGAAAGGGCCATGAAGGCCTCAACCAGGATGAGCCATATGAGCTGTGATTTGAAGGATGAGAAGGAGAAACCAACCACACGGGAGGCGGGGGCGGGGGTCTCTGTGGAAGTCTCAGCCTTTGAGGAGCTGGTAAGCATGTCCTTGCTCTGCATGGCCAGGTGGGCCCGCCACCCAGAACTCATGGAGCCTAAGAGGACATCCCCTGAGAGCACCCACTCCCCTTCACCGCACTGCACAGCCCAGGGGGCACCTTTCATGTTGTGATCTGCACATCAGAACAGAACTCCACAGACTGGGGCCACTGGTGTCCTGGGGCTGTGTGGCCACCGGGCAGGGTGTGTCTAGCACTGAGCCCAGCACGAAGTAGGCACTCAGTGCATGCTCTGCAGAATTTAACTAGCCCTCTAATTACCTCCTATGCAAAAGCCCAGGCCCCACCCCAGCCTACTCCTAAGTTGCCTGTGGGTGCGCCGGTGGCAGCCAGGGCTTCTCCCCACTCCGGGTGCCCAGCTCTGGTTCTCACTTGGGGTAGCAGATACACTGTGGTTGCTCTCTGGTGGCTTTAGGAGGAAGGCCGCACCCCTGGCAGCGACTTGAGCCCCACAGACAGCAGGAACAATTGGAGCACAGCCGGCCAGAAGCCCTCCTCAGTATGGTAGGTGGGGATGCGGGCTGGCTTGGGGAAGGGGCAAGCCTGGGGAGCAGGGGTGTTGAGGGAAGGAGAAAGCATGCTTCCGCCAGTGAATACACTCTGCTGGCCTCTTCCTCAGGTGAGCCAGGCCAGAGGCTCCCAACCTGCTTTGAAGCAGCCAGAGTGAAATCCCATGGGAAACCCCAAAATGTACTGTGGGGCTGCTCTGGTTGAAGTTGGATGGGATCCCCAAACCAGACTGGCCCTCCTCTCAACCACCCCATTCACCTTCTACCGCACGCAATCTCTGGGCACCTTGGGGAACATGGAGGCTTAGTTTGAAAACCCCTGGACTTGGCCAGGCCCCTGTTTTCACTCGAGAAGGCTGAAGCCCAGAGAGGGAAAGGGATGCGCCTGTGTCACACAGCACCACATTGGAGCCTGGAACTTGGCCTCCCGATGCCTAGGCCCACTGGGGTCCTCACTGGCCAGTCCTGAGTTGAGGAGATCCTGAAGGCTTGGGGGGTGGATTCTATCTTCCTGCCTTGGGGGGGCAGAGTGAGGAAGATGCACTGGAGAGGTGGGAGGTGGGGGCAGAGAGAGGGAAGAGAGGGTCCTTAAAATGGCTGCTGATGCCTAATGAGCTCTGCCTGAGCATCTCCTACGTGTTCAGCCTGGGGGACCCCAGAGGCTATTCAGAGTCCAGCCTTCACTGTAGGCATAAGCCAGTGACCCCAATGACCAGGCAAGAATGGGCATTGTCAGGGGGCCTGGGAGGCTGTGGGGCCACCACTGCTGGGTGCAGGGCGGGCTGTTCACGCATCCTCTTGGGGAGGAGCTGCTGACTCAATGACAAGTGTCCCAGGTTCCAGGGGAGTAAATGTGGAGCCAGGAGCTCCCACCTTGCTCCATGGACAGGTGGCAGGGCGATGGGGAGGGGGCAGCCAGCAGGGTATGCACCTGTCAAGCAGAGGCACCGAGCAGCAGGAAGGCATGGGCAGCTGGAGCCTTTCCTCCGTTTGCCCTGGGCTGGGGTTGCTCTTCAGCCCTGTGGGATGTCAAGACCAGTGCCTGGCTCACCCCATGTTGCCCTTTTACTGGGGTGGCTTCCACCTGGAGGCGGTGAGGATCCCCACAGGGACAGGAGTCTGAAGGCCACTCGTGGACCCTCTGGTCTTCTCCCCAGGAGGAGACTGCAGCCAGCCCTGAGAGTGAGGGGCTTCTGCAGGGAGCATGCACAGCTGTTTCGATGGATCTACACAGGCCTGCTCTGCACTGGTGAGCCCAGCTCCTCCAGGGACACTCCTGCCCCAGCCCCTCCCACCCCACCACCCATGTCACCCCCCTCCACCCCAGCCATCCATGTCTCAGGGCAGGGTCATCAGAATTAAGGCAGACCAGACCTTGTTCCCGGGGCACTATGACCAGTAAGGGAGAGGGCAACAACTAGTACCACTTAGTACAGCAAGCCATCTGAGAGCACCAAGGAGGGATAGTGGTGATCAGGGAGGATGTCCAGGAGGAGGTGACATATGAGTCTCACAGTCTGAGTAGGAGTTAGCTAGGTGGAGAGGAAGGATGATAAGGAGTGAGAAGGCACTCCATGCAGAGGAGCCCCAGGAGCAAAGGTCAACAGTCTAGTGTGGCTGGAGGGTAACAGGAGTTCCGGAGGGCGAGGCTGGATGGATAGGAAAGGGCTGGTATTGTGTCAATGCAAGAACGGCCAAACCTGTAGAGAACTTTTATAATAATTTATTTCAACCAAACAGAGAATACACCTGGTAGCAAGATCTCAACAGACTGAGAAAATTACTTCTGAGAATAACAGTTTGCAGTTTCTTTGATGCGTTTGAGATTAAAGAGGGAACATAAGGAAGAGCACATAAAGGTGGGCGAAAGCCAAGTGGGACCCTCCAGCTAGTGTCCTCCAACTCGTCCGGCAGCAGAGGGGGTGGGGGCGGGCTTTACATTTAATGATGTTTCATCCCACATTTTTTATCCAATGGAAAGGCGCTAAGTCCTTTCCGTTCTCCCAGGGCCCCAGCTTTTGAAATTTGTAAGTCAGGCAGAGCTATTTCCCCCTCTGCGATCCACTATCATTCTCTTTTCTTGAGGCACAGACTGGCTTAGCTCCTCAAAGGGGAGAAGGACAAAGTGGGGAGAGGGGACTCCAGGAAAAAAATGGCCCCTGATTAATATTTCAGAATGGGACCTGGTCACACACGAGTGCACTCTGTCCTCTGTGGGACCCAGTAAGCTCTGGGATAGGCAAGGCATGCCTTTGATACTTAAAAAATCCATGCTGTCTAGCTTCCTCCTCACACGTCCCCCTCATGTTTTGCCTGCACTTGACACTTCGCAAAGCCCTTTCACACACAAACTGTGCATGCCATCACAGCTCTCCGACATAGGAGGGGCGATTGTTCTCACTTCCAGGTGAGGAAACTGAGTCTCAGAGGGGTTGGGTGAAATGCCTGCCCTCTAAGTTCTGGGTGGAGTATGTGGAGCCTGAGGGTGGAGCTTCAGGGGCCTGCAGAGGCTGGGGGCTCCCTCATGGACCCCCTTCTCTGTCCCTGTCCCCCTACTCCCAGCATTCGCTGCCTTCCTGCTGATCGCCTGCCTCCTGGATTTCCAGAGGGCCCTGGCCCTGTTTGTGCTCACCTGTGTGGTCCTGGTCTTCCTGGGCCACAGCCTGGCGAAGAGGCTGCTGGGGCCACAGCTGCTGAGGTGTGTCACGCCTCTGGGGAATTCCTGCCTGAACCTCTGGTTTAAGAGGTAAGTGAGCTCACAGCCCCCAGGTGGGGTGGGAAGGAGTGGGGCACATTGCCTGAAGGCCTCTGAGTCAGCTCTGCGGTCACAGCCAGGGCCGAGTTAGAGGGGCTACCGTCTACCCCACCAGATAGTTTCTCTGCCCTGGACACCATGTCCCACCCCACCTGCCTTTTGGAAGCCCCAGGACAGGTGTTGGTGGATAGCTTCATTGGTGGCAGCAGTCTTTGTGGAGATTTGCCAGTCCCCGTCTAGTTCTCTGCCCTATTCACAAAAGGTCACAATGACAGCAGAGAACAGGACTCAGTAGTTTCCTAAATGAGAGATCCCAGCCCATCCCAGCAGGGAGGGCCCATATCAGTGCCTCCTATCAGACCACCCCCAGAGTCTGAGTCAGCAGGCTGCATTGGGGTCCAGGTGTCATTGTGCACTAAGGTGAGAAAGAGAAGTTAAAAGACATGTGGTTTGGAGGGGAAGAAGGCAAGCTACCTTTATTCACAGACAGCGTGATGTTCTGCATAGGGAATTCTGTGGAGAACCAATAAGGGGTTTTAACAAGGTTGCAGGGCGCAAGATCGGCATACAAAGAACGATTGTATTTCTACATACTAACAGCAATCATAAGTTTACGTTATAAATACTATTTAGAATAGCATAACATATGAAATGCTTAAGTATAAATGTGACAAAAGACCTGCAAACCTGTGCGTTGAAAACCACACAACATTGTTGAGAGAAATGAAAGAAGGAAATGAAGCAAATTGCCACGTCCATGAATCAAAAGGCCAATATTGTATCAATTCTCCTCAAATTAATCTGTAGATTCTAATAATGTCTCCATCAAAATTATAGCAGGCTTTTGGGGTGGAAGTCTAAAAATCATGTATTGAAGAGAAATGCAAAGACCTGGAATAGCCAGAACGACTTTGGAAAAGATGAGCAAAGTCGATGAACCGACATCACCTGCCTTTGAGACTTGTTACGAAGCCACAGTAATTGAGTCAGTGTGCTCGCAGCATCAGAATAGACAGACGGCTCAATGGGAGAGAATGAAGAGTCCAGAAATAGATCCACACACATGTGGCTAATTGATCGTTGACATGGGTGCTAAGGCAATTTGGTGGAGAAATAATTATCATTTCAACAAAATCTGCTAGAATAATGGGATATCCATAGTCAGAAGACGTATTTGGACAGGCATTTAATAAAAAGAGACATGTAAGTATAAATAAACAAATGGGAAGATGCTCAACGTCCTTAGTCATTAGGGAATGCAAATTAAAACGCAAAGAGGTACAATTGTCTTCTCATTAGAATGGCTAAGACTCGTAAGCTTGACCATACCCAGTGTTGGCAAAGATGTGGAGGAACTGGAACTCTTATGTGCGGCTGGTGGGAATGTGGAATGGCACGATCACTTTGGGAAACCGTTTGACAGTCTCCTAAAAAGTTAGACCTACCACATGACTCACCCATTCCATTTATAGTATTTACTCAAGAGAAACGAAACCATATATATCCCTGCCAAGGCTTTCACGTGAGTGTGCAGATGTTCATAAGCTGCTTTGTCTATAACAGCCCAGAACTGGAAACAACCTAAATGCCCATTCACAGGTGAATGGAATACTACTCAGCAGGAAAAAGGAAGGAGCGATTGATACGTGCAAAAATATAGATGAATCTCAAAACCATTGTGCTGAGTCAAGGAAGTCAGGCAAAAAAGAATATGTGCCGTATGATTCTATCTGTATAAAATTCCAAAAAATAAAGACTAATCTGGTAAACAGATCAGCTGTTGCCTGGGGACAGGGAAGCAGGTGAGGTGCTAAGCTCCATACATGTACTCTCTCATTTAGTCCTCTCCCAACCCTGAGAAATGGGGAGTCTTTGGCTTTCTTTTCTCACTGAGGAGATCAGACTCGGAGAGGCTAGGTTGTTTGCCTGAAGTCACACAGCTTTGTCTCCTCCCACCAGCCCTGCGTGTGCTTTCCCTGGGGCCAAAGGGGCTATGGTGTAGGGTGTGGGAGATACTGAGGACAATGTCTTTCTGCCCTTCCCCTGCAGGGGTCTAGCCCTCGCTGCTCTCCTGGGCCTGGTCCTGTGGCTGATTCTGGACACCTCCCAGCGGCCTCAGCAGCTGGTGTCCTTTGCAGGAATCTGCGTGTTCATCGGCGTCCTCTTCGCCTGCTCAAAGCACCATCGTGCGGTCAGTGCTTAGTTGTCGGGCCCAGAGTGGGCTGCAGCCCCTTCTCTCCCTCTGCATCCTTGGCGGGACAAGCATCCTGCTGTGAGGTCCCCTCCTGGTCTCACAGTGTGGCTAACGCCTTCCCCCAGGCTGCAGCCAAGCCTCCAGGCATCCTGATGCCCTCCTGAGTTTGGAATCAAACCACTAAGGAATCACCACTAAGGAATCATTAAATGCTGAGTGGGGGCATGGACAGGGTGAGGTTAGGACAGCTGGGGACTCTGCCTATGGAGGAGGGATATGGGGGAAGGGCCCAGGCAGACGGAGGTTACACTGAGGCCAGACCCTGAGGCCATGACTCTGCCCACCCAGTGATGACCCAGGACCTAGTGCCACAGTGTGCTCAAGGCTGTGGAGTCTTACCTGGGGCCTTAGCTAGACCTTGCCCGCCCCTACCCACTGCCCTAGGCTCATTGCTGCCAAGAGCATGGCCTGTTATGAGCTCCAGGTAGGATGTGACCACTGTCAGTAGGTCCAGACCGCTGGCTAGGCCCAGCCCCATCCTACAGGCACGCCGAAGCCCCTGTAGCTCCTCAGAGCAGCCCCGTGCCCTCTGCTCTCACCCTACCCTGTCCCTGTGGGTCCCCCAGGAGCTGAGCTCACCAGGACCTTTCTGTATCGGCGGCAGGTATCTTGGCGGGCCGTGTCCTGGGGCCTCGGGCTACAGTTCGTACTTGGACTCCTCATCATCAGAACAGAACCTGGATTTATTTCATTCCAATGGCTGGGCAAGCAGATCCAGGTGTGTCCACGGGGCCCAGCTGCCCGTGGCATCTTGGGTTGCCAGGGAATGGAGAAGCCACTGTGTCAGGGGGAAGGTGGGAGGTGAGGGATTGGGACCAGGATGGTTGGTGGGTGGTGGGCCCCAGACCAGGGGGTCAGCTGGGGGCTGGGCTGTGCGGCTGCTACTTCCCTCAGTCCCGGCACCACCTGCCTGGACAGCGGTCCTCTAGGAGGCTGGGGCTGATGCGGGAGAGAGCCTCAGCGCAGGGAGCTTCTCAGGGCGCCTGGGCACGGGGCTCTCAGCAGTCACCAGTGATGTGGACCTTATCGTAGTTACAAGTGCTTAAAAAGTTACAAGTGATTTACTGTGTGTATGTGTGTGCTTAAAGATAATGCTTAGTTTGTTGAGGTCACACTTTTATAATTCCATTGTTTTATTGCAGTAAACACACCCAACACAACAGCTCCCATTCTAACCATTTGTAAGTCATTAAGTTCATTCCTGTCGCTGTGCATCCATCATGATTCACTTTAAAATATAAATTACAGGAGGCGCAGGCCGTTGCTCCTGGGCCCTGCCCCTCTCCTCAAGCAGGCCCCTGTGCTCTGTGCTCTCAGGGGGGACCCCCCTGCATGTCTGTCTAGGCTCCCCCGCCAGTGTGGCTGTGGGGACAGAGAAAACAGAGTTGCTCCTCTGGTCATGCCCCCCATTTTACAGACAGGAGAAGTGACTTGTCTCTGCAGTCACAATGCAAGTTTGGGACCTAAGTCAGTCTCCTGTAGAAGGGTGGCCAGATTCAGACACCCACCGAGGGGCCTGGGATGGGGGGGACAAGGTGGGGTCTATGCCCTTGGTCGGGAGGCAGGGAGCCGGTGGCAGGCACAGAGCACTCCCCTTGACGGCCTTCTCGCCTCTCGCTGTCTTGCTCCCTTGGTTGTTTCTTTATTATCCAAACAACTCTCATGTCAGAGTATTTCTTTAAGATTTATCAAAAGGGTGGGCCTTCTGGAGAATGAGGTTAGGAGGGGAGAGTGGCCACAACTGTGGCTTTAACGCAGTGCTACTGCTTCTGTGAGGCCAGCCTGTTCTTTCCAACCTGCTGGGGCCGGAGGGCCTGTGCCTGGGTGTCCCTCTCTCCCCCTGTGCAGCGGGACCTTCCAGCTGCCTCTCCTGCCGCGGTTTCCACCCCCCTTCCTTCGTGGCCTCCCTCCAGTGTTTTGTTTTGTTTCTTTCAGATCTTCCTGAGCTACACTGAGGCCGGCTCCAGCTTTGTGTTCGGGGAAGCTCTGGTCAAGGATGTCTTTGCCTTTCAGGTCAGCTGACTCTTGATCCATGAGGCCATTCACGGCCTGCCGTTGCCAGGCACCTCCAGCTAGTGAGGAGTCCGAGCATGCTGTGCGGGCCAGGCCTGGGGTGAGGGGGTGAGAGAACCCTAGAAGCTAATGGAACTTAAGCCTCAAGCCCTGGGAGGGGCCCTGGCAATGTGATTGCATGGCTTGGCGGTATGTTTCGCTTATGTTAGTTGCATCCTTTCTGGAAGAAGGTGCACACACCTGTTACTTGCATCTCTCCCCTAACCACCCTTTAGAACCACGAATTCATAGCCCGTCAGGCTACAGGGATGCTCAGCGATCTTGGGCCTTCCCTTTGCATTGCAGACGGCCACACCAAGCCCGGGGAGTTTGGGCAGAGCCAGGCCTGGAGCTGGGTCATTGGGTTTCCAGTCAAGTAATGCGTCCTCCTTATAGTCTAAGCCAGTGACATCTTGCGCCCTCCCAAAGAGCATCCCTAGTAACAGCAGTAATGCGTTTATATCACATGAATGGTTGCTACAGATTCTGAGTTTGGACATTCTGTCAAGAGAGAGAAACTGAGGGGTGGGTTTATCAGTGATCAGCCTCAGCGTTTCCCTGTCAACACTGAACTTTTCCCCGGCCCCTGGGAGGCCCTGTCCTGTGGACGAACCCTGGTCTGTGGATGCGCCAGGGGCTTTCCGAGCAAAGGTGGGGCAGGAGAGGGAGCACTTACAACAGATGCTCCATGGCCACGAAGTTCCCTTCCTCACAAGATGCACTCATCACAGATTTTCATTCATAGCCCCCTTCTCTGTGTCACGAACATTCTCACACACACATGCACACATTCACATGCACGCACACACAAACATCCACACACATGCAGACATACTCGCATGCATGCACACACACTCATGCGCACACTCTCACACACAAACATTCACACACACATGCACACTCGCGTACACGTGCACACACACACTTGCCAGGACTGGGACTTGTCCTCCGTGTAGGAGTGGCTTTGTTGGTGCTGAGTTGAACAGAAGACTCAGAAGCTTTCTTTCTGTTCTTTCCATGAATCACGTGGACCTAGTCCAAGGTCTTTGGCCCCAGTCAGCCTGGGGAAGTCTTCTCTGAGCTTGCTCTGATTTTCAGAGTCCCACCGGCTTCCTGCTGGCCACAGTCTGGCTCATCACCCCTCCAGGAAGCTGATCCCCAGCCTGAGGCTTCTTCAGCCACCCCCACCTCCCTGGGCCTGCAGTCCAGCCCGGTTGCCGTGGCTGTATCCTAGCTGTATCCTAGTCCTAGCTGTATCGTTTTGATTAGTCATTCCACCTTGGCTCTATCTCCCTTCTGGTAATTTTCCACCCCCATGACAGCTCCCCCCGCCCCCTGCCAGACTCCCGCATTCTTCCTGGGCCTGGCTGACCTGGAGCAGAGGGTCACTCACTCATTCATGGACACTCTGGCCTCTGCTGCTTGCCCCCGCTTCCTAGGTTTAGCACTGCTACCCACACGGTCTCCCCCAGAAACCCCGAGGGGGAAGGGACATGTTCTCATCTCCCGAGGGTTTCAGGGTGTCTGCCTGATGCAGCCCCTGCAATCCCCAATGGTCAACAGTGCCAAATTTTACCCCCCCCCCAAAATCAAGTAAGATAGGGACAAAAAAAACAAGATAAGGACTGAAAGGTGCCATTGGATTTAGTAATTAAGGGGTCACTGGTCACCTTGGCACCATTTTCAGAGGTAGGACTGGGAAATACATGGAGACTGAGCCAGGATGAAATGGGGGGAGATGGGACATTGACCCACGAGGGGCCGGTAAGAGTGTGGCACCTGCAGAGAGGTCTCTGGGGGACTTGGACAGGCAGAGACAGGCGGAGGGGCTGGGTGGTGAGGTCACTCTGGGCAGAGGGGTGGCGTGTCCAACGTAGCCGCTTTCCCGTCACGGTGGTGGTATTGTGGCCGTCACCTCTGAGGAACCTGCTCTGTGGACTTTGGGGCTCTGTGGTTTGTTGTTGCCTGGGGCTGGTGACCGGGCAGTCTGCAGTGCTTGGGCCTTGGGGCTGGGGACATGAGGGCTTGTCCAGACGGCCTCTGGAGGTCATGGAGAGCCCGCTCAGCACCCTCCAGGGGGAGAAAGGGCGGGCCTTGTCTGAGTGGGTTTTGTCCTGCCTTTTGGGCTGAACCTGTTTCCTGGTGAGGGCGCAGCGTCCACTCAGAAGGTGTGGCTCTCAGAGTGTGGTGTCCCGGCCAGCAGCGCCAGAAGCGCCAGTAGCCTCTGGGAAAGCCAAATTCCCAGGCCCACCCCAGACATACTGAATCTGAGACCCTGGGGGGCAGGCTCAAAATTTGCACTTCTGGAGAATTCCCGGGCCATCCTGCTGGCCCAGGGACCACACTCGGAGATGGAGATGCACCGGCTGAGGGAGTCTAGAAGTTTCGCCCCCCTTGAGTTATAGGTGAGCGTTGGTACTGGCATGGGCAGCCTGCTCTGAGTTTCCACAAAACGGCAGTCAGGACCTGCCGGGGGCAGCTGCGCCCTGGCCTCAGGTTCTCCATGGAGGAGGCACGTGTTGCCCCTGGAGACCGAGAAATGAGGCCCCAGGGCAGGCACAGAGCAGAGCTCCCCGGGGTCAGGGCAGGGGCTCGGCAACCTGCTTGGTGGACAGGGCGTCCTCTGTGTCTTTGCAGGTGTGTGGCCTTGGACAGGTAGCCAGCATCTCACAGTCTCAGCAGCCCCATTTGTGGAATGAAGTTTCCTGGCTGGGAGATCACACTGGCCTTAGGGACGTTCTTTAGGGTTAAACGTCCCACCTTAGAAAATTGGGGCCCCCTCTCTTCTGTTCCATTCACCTTCCCTGCCTGGACAGTCACCATTTAATCCAAAACACAGCTTCCCTTCCCCAGAGAGCCAGCCCCATGTCAGGTAGAAAATGTCTCTTGGCTGCTGCCTGCAGAATGTCTAATTCTGCAGCTGGGTCCCAGGCCCTGGGGACTGTCCCTCCTGGCTCTGGCCTCCCCTGCAGCCCTGCCAGCCTGCGGAGCAGTCCCCTCGCATGACAGATTGGACAGGCCGTCTAGACAGTACGTGACCTTCTATGCGTTTCCCTCCCAGGGGCAGCAGAGTGACGTCAGCAGCCCTCTCGTGGGGGGTGTGCCTGGCACCAGGCCGTCAGGGGCAGTCACGGGGCAGGAGAGGCTTTCTCTAGCCAGTGCCCGTGTTCCCTGTCAGGTGACATCCCTGGCCTCCCCTCTGGGCTCCTGACCCACTCCAACTTGGATATCCTGCAGGCATCTCAAACCAAGCAGGTTCAAACCGAGCCGATGAGCTTGCCCCATACCTCTCCTCTCTCTGCCTGCTCTGAGCTCCCTGTAGCTGGGTCCCAGCTATTCAGAGCTCCCTGCTCTGAAAAGTGTCCACGTGTTGCAGAAGATTAGAGGAGCAGATGAGAAAGTAGACGTAGAGAAAGAAGGAAACAAAACACCCACAGTCCCAGCACACAGAAGCAACTACTTGGGCTGTTGGGGTGCCCTGGTTCCAGTGTCCTTTCGGTGGCTTAATGTTCTGGTTTCCCCACTTCACATCTTAGCATAAGAATGATCCCGTGTTGTTCCCAACTCTGCATAACTTACTGTTACCTTATTGTAAACTTCACTGTTCAACCTGAAACAGATAACACATTCCAACAGAACAAAAGGGAATATGGGAAAAAGCAAGTCTCCCTCCCACCCCGAGCCCCAGGTCACACCATTCCCTCTGCACTCGCAGATCCGTCCAGCACTGTTGCATCCCCACTCACGGGCCCCTTCCCTGTCCCGCTGAACAGCCCCTCTTGGACGTCACTGCAGAACTGCCCAGTGAGGGCTGCCTCGGTTCTTGCTTCCCAACTCTTCAGCTCCGCTGTATGGCCATTCGTTGGGTCATGAAACTTGTCCTTTCTGTCCTCGTTGCTTGTGCTGGTCGCTGTAAATCAGCCTGCAGTGAGGCAGCCCTGGGGTGGGGCGCTGGCTCGGAGGCCAGGCGGTGGGTATGAGAAGTTTTGAAAGGCCACATACGTGATTCCGTGCACTGAATTCTGAGCTTCTTCCCTGACCCTGTCAGGCCTCAGGGGTGGCTACGCCTGGGTTGGAGTGGGCTGTCTAGTGTCTCCGAGGCCCAGCCTGGCCCCCTGCCACCTGCCTGCCTCTAACCCGTGGCCTCTGCTCCTTCCCGGCAGGTTCTGCCCATCATTGTTTTCTTCAGCTGCGTCATGTCAGTCCTCTACCACGTGGGCCTCATGCAGTGGGTGATCCTGAAGGTGAGTCCCAGCACCGAGGCCCGGGCTCTCCCAGAGGCACCTGCCCACAGGGCTTGCACTCTCCCAGAACGCTGTGCTCCCAGGGCCCCTAAACTATACTCTCTCCAACCTACAGCTGCCCAAACATCTCTTCACAGAGTCTCTTGTCATGATACCAAGGAGAAATGGCACCAAAATCCAAGGGGAAGTTTGTGGCATTGAGGCTACGCTGAGAAGAAATGTTAGGGGAAAAAAGTAATTTTGACCAAAAAGATCTTGCAAGACGAGCAGGGGGCCACATCAGCTAGACTTAGCTGGTGTGCATGCGGAGTCCCGTGCTGCTGGGCAAAAAACCTGCTGCACAAAACCAGGATGCAGGAGGCAGCCTTGGACCTGGCAGAAGATCCTGAGATTTTGGCTGACAGAGCTCAGAATAAACCTGCTCCATCAGGTGGCTGCCAGGAATGCAAAATCCACCTGTGGTCATGTTAACAGTCACAGTGTGTGGCATGCGGGAGGCAGTGATGCCCAAACCTGGAGAATGGGTTTAGCCAAGGGGCAGTGACAAATCTATGGGAGCGCGACAGCGCAGAGCATCATGCCCTCCTGAGAACGGCTGGGGAGGGGAGGGATGCTAGGCCTGGGAAAGGGCAGGCGGGGTGCTGGCTCCGGCCGGACAGCTGCCTGCAAACACTGAGAGGGAAGTAGGGAGGGCAGCCTGGGAGGTGCTGGCGGTGAGGAGAAATTCCAGGGAAACAGATTTCATCCTGATGGAAAGGATGAATTTTCTAAAATAGTGCTCCCCAAAGCCTTTTTTTTTTTTGGTGAAACTCGAGTTCCATGGCAGGCTAGTAAATGCTGCTAGGTGAAGGACCCCATGGTCAGATGATTTCGTGAAGCTGAGCAATGTAAAGGAGTTCTATGCAGGACTTGTCAGAGCCTTTCCTGAGCTAGCACGTGTGGGTTATCTCCACGGTGTGCGTGTACAGTAATGCCCCATACACTCGACCAAGGAACCCTTCCTCCCTCCCCTGCCCCTGTGGATGATAAGCCCCCATCGATGGAGGTTGGGAACGGGAAGATGAATGGACCTGATGGGGGAAATGTAGGTTGGGAGCTGCAGGGAAGACGTGTAAGGTAATTCCACCCCTGGCTCTATCTGCCTCTGGGGCTCGAGGACAGCACCCCCCAAGTCCTCTGTTTCCTTCTAGATTGCCTGGCTGATGCAGGTCACCATGAGTACCACGGCCACTGAGACCCTGAGTGTGGCTGGAAACATCTTTGTGAGCCAGGTGGGTCCTGCAGCCTGCCATCCTCACACTGGCCGTCAGCCTCCCCAGGGCGCTGGGCGCCCTGGTCCCTGGAGCTCGGGCTCAGGCAGCTGCAGAGCCGTGTGAACCTTCCCCCAGGGTCACCGAAGGCAGCCGCCCCCCAGGGATGCACTTTGGCTGAGTCCTGCCAGGGAGGAGGGTGTCCGTCTGGCACCTTCATCAGCCTAGAGACTCGCAAGCCCTCGAGATGCGGTCCCACTCTCTCATTTTGTACACGAGGAAACTGAGGCTCGGTGGGGATGACTGGCTGAGGTCCCACACGATAAGCCAGGACTTAGAATCCCAGTTTTTCCTTCCTGATGAGGGTTCTCTCCACTACATCATTTTGTCTTTCCCCCCCTCCAAATCTTCCTCTTTCTGACAACGTATTTTTCAAAGTGAATGTGGCTCTGAAAGCACTGTCAGTCCTGAGCCCCTTTCAGAAGCCCGACCCTCCTGCCAGTGGGGGTCTCTGCAGATGGCTCCAGGGTCCTCACCCATATGGCCAACATTTCTGACGCTGAAGACATACTTGCCTTTCTGGTAACCCCCAGGCTTCATTAAAAGCTCCAGCCTGGAGTTACATCTACTTAGGGCCCTTTGCATGAGAAGAGGTCATTCTCTGAACATCTCTTAACCTCTGTTTGTTCCCCTGATAAATGGGGATGCTCTCTTCTTTCTCAGAAGTTTATGAGCACAAATGTGCTCAGTGGGGTGCTTGGATGTGGGGGGCACTTGACAGGGGAGCATTGTCAGGCCAAGTGGGAGGGCTGGGGGTCCTCGCACAGAGCCAGGCCGATGCTGACGTGCAGAAAGGCTCCGTTAGGGACAGACCACAGCCCTCACCCCACCCACTGTCTCTTCCCCCAGCACTCACACAACCTGCCCTCTCCTGGGGAGGAGGGAGATCCGCAGGGGCCCGTGCTGGCCTGGCCAGTTCTGTTTGTCCGACGTCTTCCCTGTTTGCAGACGGAAGCCCCTCTGCTGATCCGGCCCTACCTGGCAGACATGACCCTCTCTGAGATCCACGTTGTCATGACCGGAGGCTACGCCACCATCGCCGGCTCCCTGCTGGGCTCCTACATCTCCTTTGGGGTATGAACACATTCTTGATGGCCGTGCAGCCTGCCGCCATCCTTTTGGAGAACGTCTGTCAGTTTTATGAGGAATATTATGATGCAGAAATGTTTTCACAAGTGGTCACAAAATGCAAAATTCCATTCTTATAGTAGAAACACAATATAAAACAAGAAACAACCCACATGTCAATCAGCAAGGGGCTGCGCGGGTAAATCCATCCGTGCCACGAATGCCGGTTACTCCTGCAGAGAGGGAGGTGGGCCGGGGCTGGCCTGTACAATCCCTGATGCTGTGCATATACAGGTCAGGGCGGGGCGACAGAATGACCCTCCAGTCCCGTTCTCTGGTCCCAAATTGCACCTGTCCCTCTCATCTCTCTTGTTGGGGGTGGCTGAGGGGTGGGCTGGAGGACAGGCCAGCCTGCCCCTCGGTCCCTCCTTTGCTCAGGATACATGGGTGGCACCAGTTCGCTCAGCTCCACCTCCCTCGGAGCTCCCTGCGCAGATAGGCGGCTGTGGGACTTTTCAGGAAGGCCTCTTGTCTTTGTCCCCTGGCCTGGCACCCTCCCATCTAGAATTTTAGAGTCTCCTGATTCACACCTTGTCTCACTGAGGCTTAGGAAGGGCCTGTCAGCGCTGGTGTACCCCACCCCCACCCCACCACCAACTGTTGGAGGAAGGAGTTCAGTATTTCAAAACTGTTCCTAAAGCTTTTTTCATGGTGGTGTATCAGGGGAGGGAATGCCGTAATATTTTCAGGACTTAGGGGCTTTAACTGTCGTAACCTTGTCCCAGGTCTCGTGGACAGTTTAAAGAATGGTATTCTTTCTACTGCACGCATGTGGGCACCGTTACTTGAGACTAAGATCCTGGAACAACTCTGTTCTTTTTCACAATCTGCCTTACAACTCACCCTGCTTTCTTTGCCTTTCTCAGTCAGACCTCCCGGCCTAGCCCCAGCCAGTAGGGCCTCCCCCACTGAAGGGGCCCACTCCCCTGTAGCTCAGCAGAGTGTGCACAGGCTGCTAGGACCAGCCAGGTGGTTGTGGGGCTCCATTCCCAGCCTGAGGTGCAGCAGCCCTCAGGCCACCACCACAGCTGCCCAGGTGAAAAGTCCGGTATCAGAGAAGCTCTTTTCTGCCCCCACCTGGCTCCTGGCCACCACTGCAGCAGCCTTGGGACCTACAGCGCTGCCTTCTTCCCACCCTCTCCCCTGGCCTTCCACTCCCTCCCCAAGGCACTTCCTCTCCGTATAGTTCTTGGCTGTGCCCTAGCCCCTGAATTCCAGGAAGATCCCTCTTGCTCTCTCCTCCTTTCTTTTTGTTGCTGAGCTCCTGGCTCCTTTTGCCCTGTACCCCTCCTATTGCTAATATCCGGCTATTTCTAGATGTGCGCTGACACACCAGCCGCTGCCCACACATGGCTATGGAGCACTTGGAGCATGGCTGGTCTGAAATGAGACCCACTATGAGACTCCGTGTGGAAAACATCAATCCACCTTATTAATGTGTTTAATACTGACTGCATGGATGGAAAGAGAATATTTTGGATATATTGGGTTAGATAAAATATATTATTAAAATTAATGTTAGCTGTTTCTCTTTATTGTTGTAATTGGCTGCTAGAACCATTAACGTCCCAGACATGGTTCACATTATATTTGCCTTGGGCAACACTGCTCTCGATCGTCTCTCTGGCCTGAGGTCCCTGGGGCCACTTGACTGAGTCCTTCCATGGTGGCTGCCACATACTTCTCCCCTTTCACCGTGTTTCCCAAAGGTGCTCAAGCCGGCACCAGCTCTTTCCACTAACCCCAGAAACTGGTCTCTCTACCCACCCGCCTGGTTCAGGAGCCGCCGTGAGAGCAGGTTTAGATGTGTGCCTGGAGCTGTGGACAGAGGCTGGGCGGGGAGACATAGAGCGGGTGGGCCACGGATGCTCCTTAGTCAGTGCTGCAAGAGTGGGAGCCCCTGGGACAGATCTGTAGGGTCCTGGGCAGGGCCAAGTGAACTTCTAGCACTTCGTTTCTGCATCTGTAAAATGGGCAAGATTCCTGCCCACCTCACAGCAGCTTAAGAATTAGATGCAATAATAGACAGAAAGCATGTCGCGTGGTGTTGAAGATGTGGTAGTTATTTCTCTGGCATATGAGGGTCAGAAATCCATCCTTTGGAAACAGGCCTGTTTCATGCTCTGTAGTTGTCTGGAGGTATTTTCTTTCTCAGTAAAGATCTTTTGGAAAATTTGAAGGGAGAGCTCACGCCCTGGGTTCCTCCGTGACCCTGGCCTGGGGACACTGGAACAGAATGTATTCCTGACCCGGTGTCTGGCAGCAGTGCCTGGGGTTGTCTCAGCCTCGGGGAGTAGCCTGCAGCGGGGAGGTGGTGTGTGGGCTGACCCAGTGGACCAGGGAGCCCTGCCTGCGCAGGACACACCCCTGTTCCGGGGGAGCAGGAACTGACTGACTGGGGCATTTGAGTCTGTGGCCACAACGGGCTCACAGCGTCCAGGAGTAGAACTGTGGTAGGATGTGTTCCCTGCTGGGACTCAAGGTGACAAACCAGGGGTAACCTCCAGGCTGGAGGAAGGGGGAGGGTCCCGGCTGGTGGAGGGACCGTCCTAAGAATACCCAAGAAGTGCTGCCCTGGGCT
The DNA here is from genome assembly GCF_022682495.2 of Desmodus rotundus. Taxonomy (NCBI): domain Eukaryota; kingdom Metazoa; phylum Chordata; class Mammalia; order Chiroptera; family Phyllostomidae; genus Desmodus; species Desmodus rotundus. The sequence goes on from NC_071396.1 coordinate 35,887,695, forward strand.
GCACTGTTTGGCCCCCCACACATTCCCCCCCTCAGTAACCTCCTCCATTCTTCTCGCAGATTGACGCCGCCTCCTTGATTGCTGCCACCGTGATGGCCGCCCCTTGTGCTTTGGCCCTCTCCAAGCTGGTCTACCCGGAAGTGGAGGAGTCCAAGTGCAGTAGTGAGGAAGGAGTGAAACTGAGCTCCGGGTGAGCACAGCAGGCGTGACTACAGAGGGGCTGGTGAGGGTGGGGAGGTGGGGACAGGAGCAGAGGCGGGAATAGCAGTGGACCCCATTTTCTCTGCCCTTCCACCAAGCCCAGGCCCACCACTCCTGAAACTGCCCTCAGGGCTTTGCTTAGAAAAACACAGCCTCCAGTTCTTAGATCTTAACCTCCATTGTGGGACCAGCAGGAAACAGTGGGCTGGAGAAGGCCTGGGTCTTGGGGCTGTGGGCTGGAGTGTGTGGTGAGGAGGCTGTGAAAAGGCTCCGCGCCACCTTCTCCACCCGCCTTGAGCTCCGACCGCCAGGGTGTTGTCACATGCTCATGTATTGAGTGCTGTTGGGAACTTCACTCACCTCCTAATGTCTGGTCATCACAGACTTAACAGCAGCCATGTAACCTCTAACCTTTTAAACACATTGGAAAGGCGCCACTTTGACGAGGGTGCTGGGGGCACGGTCCACAGCTGCAGCCTCCCGTCTTCCTGAAGGCCCAGAGCAGTGTGGCCCTGGGGAAATACGATGCGAGGCACATCTATCATTTTAGAACTTAAAAAAAAAGATATTTATTTATTTTTAGAGAGTGGGGAGGGGAGGTAGAAAGAGAGGGAGAGAAACGTCCATGTGTGGTTGCCTCTCACACACTTGCCACTGTGGACCTGGCCCACAACCCAGGCATGTGCCCCGACTGGGAATCAAACTAGCGACCTTTCGGTTCACAGGCTGGTGCTCAATCCACTGAGCTGCACCAGCCAGGGTCACATCTATAATTTTAAATTTTCTAGTTGTCGTCTTTAAATAAAAAGTAAAAAGAAACAGATGGTTTTAATAAAATACTTTATTTAACCTAATATATTCAAAATACTATTACTTCAACATGTAAAAAATAGAAATACAATCATTTTATGAAATAATAATTTTATTTTTATATTGGTTTTATTTTGTACTGAATATGCAAAGTCTGGCGTGTCACTTATCCTTACAACATATCTCAGTTCTGAGCAGTATCCTTTCAAGTGCGCAGGGGCCACGCGTGGCTGCCAGCTCCCACCTCGGCCACCCTGTGCTGGAAGTCTGGGTCTCATCCTGGGGCTGGGCCCAGCCCTTCTCTTTCTCTGGGCATCAGAGGGGAAAGAAACAAGGACCTGTGGCTCAGGTCCAGGGCTCTTCTCTGACCCCCATAGGAGGAGGGGCCCTGCAGTTGGTGGGGACAGGCCAGTGAGATGGCTCTTGATCCCAACAACAGAGATACGCAGAACCTCTTAGAAGCTGCCAGCACTGGGGCCGCCATGTCCGTGAGGGTCGTGGCCAACATCACAGCCAACCTGATTGCCTTCCTGGCGGTGCTGGCCTTCATCAACGCTGCCCTCTCCTGGCTGGGGGACCTGGTGGACATCCAGGGGCTCAGCTTCCAGGTACAGTTCTGGGTGGCCTGCTGGGCCTGTGGAGGGGGGCAGCCTGTGGAGGGGGCAGCCCGGGCACTGGGGGTGGGTGCCTGGCTAGCCCAGGTCCCAGCAGCTCCTCTTGCCTCGTGCCTCAGCTCCTCTGCTCCTACATCCTGCTGCCTGTGGCTTTCTTGATGGGCGTGGCTTGGGAGGACTGCCCAGTGGTGGCTGAGCTGCTGGGAATCAAGCTGTTCCTGAACGAGTTTGTGGCCTATCAGGAGCTCTCCCAGTACAAGCAGCGCCGCCTGGCAGGGGCTGAGGAATGGGTTGGCGGCAAGAAGCAGTGGATCTCGGTGAGTGTCCCAGTCCTGTCCCTGAGGCGGGGCATGACGCCTGCAGCTGTCTGCCCTGCTGCCTGGGCCCAGCTGAGACTGCCATAACATTCAGCCTCTCATTTCCTATCGCCCTGGGCTCGAGATGGCCTCAGGCTTCACTGCCACCACCTTAGACCCCTTAGGAGGCGGAGGTGCAGGGAAGGCTTTGCTGAGATATGTGAGACCTGGCTGTAGATGGACCACCCTCCTGTGTGGCCTCGGGCCTGCCACTGCCCCTTGCCTCTCCTGCAGGAAAACTGGTTGCACACCCACCACATCTACCCCAAAGGAGCAGATGTGAGCCCCCAGGGAGCCCTGAGAGTGAAGCAGGGGGACCTCGCCACCATATTCATTGTCACTCAGTTCACTGTCACTGAGTATAGTGCACTCAGTTCGGAGGTTGGCTCTTTGTGTTAAAATTTTTCAAAACTATAACTGTGAAATGAAGCTGTCTAAAAGAACAAAAGCTCTATGTAACATCCTCAGGAATGAAAAAGTTCCCCCTCTCACCATCCTAAAGTAACAGCTATTGTTGTTTCATACATTTTCTTCTACTCTTTTTTTTTAAAGATTTTATTCATTTATTTACTTATTTTTAGAGAGAGGGGAAGGGAAGGAGAAACAGAGGGTGAGAAACATCAATGTGTGGTTGCCTCTTGCATGGCCCCCTGCTGGGGACCTGGCCCACAACCCAGGCATGTGCCCTGACTGGGAATCAAACCAGCAACCCTTTGGTTCGCAGGCCCACACTCAATACACTGAGCTACACCAGCCAGGGCATTTTCTTCTGTTCTTTTAAAGAGAGTTACATAGTGTTCGTTTTAGTATCCATACCTTATCATAGCCAGGTTTCTTCCCCGTCTACTATTATGACATAAGCATCATTTTCTATGTCTGTATCCCTACATATTTAAGCAACCCCTGCTGTTCAGCCATTCAGGATAAATCCATTACTTTGTGATTATTCACAATGCTGAAAGGAATAGGTTTGTGTACAGAACTTTTCCCTTCTCTCGGCTCACATCCGAGGGAGCTTTCCCAGATGTGGGATGACTGGATCACACGGCATGAGTACTCCTGTGGTTGCTGCCAGCGACTTTCCCAAAGGACTGAGGCAGCTGAAATCACCCCCAGCTGTGCCTGCGAGCCTTGACTTTCCCACACACCGAACAGCATGGAGGAGCCTCTTCAAAAAAGAAGTTCTGCTATTTGAATGGGCAAATAATAGCTCGTTGTTTTAATTTGTGCTTCTTGCAGTTACTAGGAACTTTTAACATGAATAATTTTGTTTTTGTCTTTCAAGTTATATATTTTTTAATTGTAAAGGAATGTACTCTTTAAAAAAAAAAAAAGCTTGCATGGAGTGAAAATCCCAGATTTCCCCTCGCTGCTCACCCTCATTTCCTGCCACACTCTCTCCCCTGGGTGCCCGGTGCTCCCCGCACACGGTGCCGTCCTCACCACGGCCCTTCCAGGCCGGTACTGTCGCCCCACGTTCCAGGCGGAGACACGAAAATGCAAAGAGGCTGTTGTTCAACCTGATCATCCCTGGGGCCAAGCCTGGAACCCAAGTCACTTGGGCTCCACGTCCCTCACTCCCCGCCCTCAGCATGACAGCGCCTTGGGAGCTCTCCTCCTGAGAGGTTCCCTGGAGACAGAAGTATGAGCCTGCGGAGTGTCAGGAAGGGGTCGTTTGCCCAGGTGCCCCCTGAGTGCAGAGCTGGGTAGGACTGAGCAAGCCTGAGTCACACCTGGAGAGGCTCTAATCAAGCAGATTGAAGGGCAGCTGACGGGGCGCAGTTTGAACTGACCTATAGGTGGGTGTGCAAGGCCTAGGCGGGGGGAGCACTGAGTACGCTCAAGGTCAAAGACACAGAACAAGTGGGTGATATTAAGGCCAGGGTGCCCGGTGGTGTGGGGTGCTCCTGTCCCATCCGAGGGGAGCTGCTCCCCGCTCATCTTCTGTAATTCCAGGTCAGAGCAGAAATCCTCACAACGTATGCCCTCTGTGGGTTCGCCAACGTCAGCTCCCTTGGGATCATGCTGGGAGGCCTGAGTGAGTCCTGGGGGGCATCTGAGCGTCTGAGCTGTTGGGACCTGGACTCTAGGCCTGGCTGTGGAGCAGCCTCCTGGGGATCTGTAGGCCTCAGCTCCCGCTTTGTCTAAGTCGAGGTCTGGGCGAGGTGGCCATGGAGGCTCCTCCCAGCCGGGGAGTTCCCTGATTTCCCTGCTTCTGGGAGCGGCCCAGGCCACGTCTGGCCCTGGGATCTGGGAGGGGCAGGAGATGAGGTGCTGGCCTGTCCCGACACTCTAGCCTGCCGTTTTCCGAGTCCCCAGGGTACACAGGCAGGCCTGCAGGGGACACAGGTAGGCCTGCAGCGCCCAGGGAGGAATGCTCTGCCCAGCTCTCAGCTCTCCAGAGAGACCATTCCCCCTGCTTAGTGGGGACACTGCCCCATTTTACAGGCCAGGACACTGAATCTCAGAGAAGTGAAGTGATTGCCTAAGTCACTCAGTGAGTAAGTGGCTAAGCCTGCATTTAATCCCAGGTCTGCCTGACTCCAGACTCAGGGTCTTTTCCCGCCCCGATGACATGTGTGGGGTGCTACCCAAGTCAGGCCAAGGAAGTGATCCTGGACTCCCAAACTCAACCAGTGTCAGGCGAGGAAGGGGAGTCAGTAGACACAGCCAGAGGTGCAGAACATGGGCAGAGAGGCCCCTGCGTGCTGGCCCTGAGCCTCCCCGTCTGCTTGCAGGCTCCATGGCCCCCCAGCGGAAGAGCGACTTCTCCCAGATCGTACTGCGGGCGCTCTGCACAGGCGCCTGCGTGTCCCTGGTGAATGCGTGCGTCGCAGGTGAGCCCCTGCCTGGCAGAGCCCGATTTCCTAGCTCTGGGCATGGGGGCTCTGGTCTCTTCCGTAGTCCCTGGGGGTGTGGCATGGAATGCTAAGCAGCACTGCTCACTGACTGCTTTCCCTGCACAGGGATCCTCTATGTGCCCAGGGGTGCCGAGGTCGACTGTGCGGCCCTCCTGAACACAACCCTCAGCAGCAGCAGCTTTGAGGTGTACCAGTGCTGCTGCAAGGCCTTCCAGAGGTGAGGGCCTGGGGGATGCCTGGGGCACCAGGGCCAGGGGTAGAAATGTTACCACTGTAGTTCATGTGGCCGGGGAGGGAAGTGGGGTTTGAGAACCGAACTTGGGGAGGAAAGATGGACCAGAGACATGGAGCAAGTTTCCCAGGGCGGTCCAGCCTGGGGTAGCCCAGCCCTGGGTGGCCTGCAGGACCAGTGCTGGCGCTCAGTCTGCAGCCTCTGCTTTTTTTCAGCACCAGCCCAGAGGTCAGCCCAGGGGCCCTGGACAACTGCTGTCGATTTTACAACCACACGGTCTGTGCATAGTGGGGACAGTGCGCCTTTGTGCCTTCCAGAGACTGTCACCCCCCAGGAGGCAGCTGACCCCTCCTTCTCCTCTCCGGGCCTCTCCATGGGGAAGCCACAGGGTTTAGACCCACCACGGTACCCCCCTGGGAAGGTGTGGTGGGGTGAGGGGGGCGGAGAAGGCTGAGCAGGTATATAAGTGAATGAAGGATGCTCCCCACTCCTCACCCCTGGGCTGCTGCCCTATTTCCTGCCCATAAATGTGAATTCTCAGGGTCACTTCTGCCTCCTCTTGTCTCCCCTCCACACCCAACAGCACCCTGGTCTTCTCTACCTCCTGCCCTGCCCTGGGTCTCTCCCGCGAACCATTCCCTTTCTTTACGGTCCCTTACCCCCGGCGTTTCGGCCGTCCTCCCCTCTTCTCTGGGCCCTAGGGGCTTACCCCTGCCCCTGGTTTCTCCCAGAGACCTGTCCCCCACTTGCAGAGATGCCCCGCTGCCTTCCCCACAGCACTGCCCAAACTGGGGCCCATGGAATGCTGTCCCACGGTGTCCACTGGGGAAGCACTGTGCTCAATACAGTTCAGTTTGGTTTTCTTCTTCTTTTAAAACTATAGACATGTCAGAGCTCCTTGTGGATTAGATAGGAGACATTTTCCAAACTTATTTGACTGTAAAAACCTTTTTGGTGGAAGTTAGTTGAAGCTCCCAGAGAACACAATATGGGAGATACTGATTAATGTTGAAACTATTGTATTTCACGTAATTGTGCTGCTCACACAGGTTTGCATAGCACACGTGCCAGGCTCTGTGCGCAGGGCCTTGCACACTCGAACTCAATGTCTGCAACAGCCCTGTGAAGGCAGGTGCTAGGGCTGTCCCCAGATGAAGCCCAGAGTGACACAGCAGGGGAGATGAAGAGGATTTGAGCCCAGACCATCCAGTCCCACAGGCTGCAGTGTGTAATGCCCTTGCTGGGCTGCTTGCAGTCAAGGAACTTGGGTGTAGCCTTGCACTCACCTTCTTCCCCTGCCCTTCCCCTCACCCCAGCCCCTGGGACCAGCAGGTCAGGCTCTGCTGTGTTCTCCTTGCCTCCAGCCTTTGCCCCTGGAGGCCTGTCACACAGCAGGCCCCGTCCTCTCCCTTTGTCTCCATGCTCAGCCCCAAGGCTCAGCTTCCCAGCAGCTTTGGCTGACCTGCGATGTCCCTGTCCCTGTGGTCACTGGGCCCTGTCCCCTCACCTGCTCAGTCAGGCTGGGCTTCCCCGTTGGGGCCAGTGCTGGCCTGGGGCAGAGGTGTTATGGAGCCTGGTCACACTTCCCCTGCTTAGCCCCCATCAGCCAGGGGCTGCTTCTGCTCCTCGTGGATTTTGGTTTTACTGGACCATGGCCTTGCTCCTTGCGAGCCCCATAGGCTACCCTGGGGTCCCTGTCCTTGGTGCCTGAGTGCCTTCTCTTTGCTCCACAGAGCAGGCTCTTGGCCTGATTCCCACACCCCATGGCCAGGCCCTTGCCTTGCTCACTGCAGCCCCCCACTGATCCCCTATCCCTGCCCCAACTCCCTCTGGGCTGTCCCAGGATGTCCTGCTGCTGTGGACAGCACAGCTGTCTCCCAGGATTGCACTCTGGCCCCTTCCCGGCCTGACTGTTGGGCCATGAGTGGCCTGAGGGCCCCCTGCCCTCATCCCTGGCCCCCTGCTCGCTCGGCACCTGGCCAGTGTCCTGTTCTCGCAGTGCCCAGCCTGGTGCTGGGCCCAGAAATGTGCTGGGCAAATGCCCATGGACTTGAATCACATGTTCTCTCAGTGTGTCCGCCACTGTAGGAGACCGAATGTGATACAGTGTGCCACAGTGTGTCATATGATGTCCAAGTCCTAACTCCTGGTAGTTGTGAAAGTGAACTTATTTGGAAATAGAGTCTTGCAGGTGTAATTAAGCTAAGTACCTCAAGATGAGATTATCCCACGTGTACTGTGGGCCCTAAACCCAGTGATTTGTAGGAGAAAGCAGGGGGCGATTTGAGACACAGGCACAGAGACAAGCAGCGAAGGCTGTAAAAGGATATGGAAGCAGAGATTGGAATCCTGAGCTCCAAGACCTGGTCCCGCCTGGGGACCAGCTGAGGGACGCCTGGGGCCACCAGAAGCTGGAGGAGATGCGGGAGGACTCAGACAGAGCGGGCCCTGCAGGTTTTGGACTTCTGACCTTCAGACTGTGAGAGAGCACATTTGTATTGTTTTAAATGTTTGTGATGATTTGTTAGGGCAGCCCTGGGAAACTGATGCAGGTATTTTGAGTGGGATCCTGGTACAGGGAAAATGGCAGTAGGGGAAAACGTAGGAAATCCAAGTGAAGTATGCCATTTAGATGAGAACACATTGACGTGGGCCTGTTAGTTGTGAGCGTGCACTGTCGTCATGTCGGATGCGAACAGCAGAGGAAGCTGGGGGTGGGATATATGGGAACTGTGTGTTATTTGCTCAGCCTATTCTAAAATTTAGAAGTTCGTTTTAAAACTGTGTAGGGAAAATCCTGCACTGACACAGGTCGGGTGTAACTTGTAATTCAGCCTGTGGCGGCGGTGGCAGTAAGGGGTCCTGTCCTAGACAGTGTGGGTCCCAGCAGGCTGCATCTACTCCCTTCCCACCACCTCTTCCCTCAGCCCCACTGTCCCCTCTCCCGTCCCCTCACTTTAATTCATGTGCTCACCTTCAGCCGAATGTGAATTAATCCTGACCTCTTCACAACCACATGAAGAACGGCATCTGCTTAGAATTACTTTCGGTTCAGAATGAGTGAGCCCTGAGTTTGGTCAGGACCGTAACCACCATTTGGAGGGCATCCGCCCCTCCCAACTTTTCTGAGAGTTTTTACACCCACAGCATGGAGGTCTCTGTCACCACACTCCTCTGTTCGAGTCCCAAGACTCCACCCCCATGACCACCGTGGATCAAACCACCACGGAACTCCTGACTCAGATGAAACCAAGCCCGGATTCTCGAGAAAGATTTGAACTATAAGCACCGAGGCCCAGATTTGGGAGCTGAGTTGCTGCCGTGGGGCTGGCCCGGAGCCGGTCTCTGTCCTACCCTTCCTGTAGCCACGTCGCTCAGGTTTTCTGTGGATTCCACGAGAGCTGCATTCTCTCCAGAAATCCTGTCTAACCTGAGCTAATGTAGGAAAGTCGCTCTTACTTTGTAATCTAAAGGAGACTGACTGGGAGAGCCACGGTGTTGAACTCCGCATTCCTTTTGGGATGCAGGACTCATTCATCGTTGATTTGAACACCATCAGAACAAGAACCTCCCTGTCTCGCCACATTTCCTACTGGGTAGCTCCACTTCATAGACGGTTCTTCTTGATTTTGCATCAAAAAGTGTTGCCTTTTCATCCCAGTTTTGCAATTCTGGGCCATCTTTATTGTTCATTTTTATTACTTACCAAAGTGATTCTTGCTCATGACTTTTAAAAAGTGAAATCATATAGAAACCTTACAGAAATGTTATGATCCCTTTTCTGCGTGGCTGCCCTTCGATGGTTTGAAGATGGTGAGCATCCAGGCTTCTCTCTGAGCGGGAGCCGTGGGGGTCCTCCCGTTTCTCACACAGCACACGCTGATTTTGGACCTTGCCCAGACCCGATTCTTAGTTGTTCTGCACTCACGTGCAGATAGTCCACGAGTCACAGGCAAGTCCAAGAGTGAAGCCGGAACCCGGGTTGGGGAATGTGATTTCACGGGTGTAACCACCCTGCTGTGCTGGGAGCAGAGGTTGAATGTAGCCTCTGGAAGGTGTTCAAGAGAGGCAGGCCAATGAGGAGAGAGGAGTGTGAAGAAGCTGCATGCCTGCTTCAGGAGTCCGCAAAGCTGAGGGCTTGCATGTTGAAGGCGAAGCATGAGGAGTTGTCATTGAGGGAGAGAATGGGAGGAAGTCGACCAGAGATAGGATATGGCAAGAAAGGGGCAGGTGGGAACTTATCGTTGGGGCCCTGTGCTGGGACTCATGCTTACCCACCATCAAAAACGCAACAGGTTCCTTAGTTGCCTGGGGCAGGGGGTGGGGGAGGGTGGCGGGTGGTGCTTTCCATTCCCAGAAGTGGAGGGGTATTTCTGCTTTGCAGAGTCCTGACTTGGGTGTGGAATGGTGGAGTGGAGTGCTCACACCAACAGGGAGTTTGTGACTGGAAGTAAAGGGGCAGCTGACACAGCTGGGCACGTCTGCACTTGAAGAGAAAGGCATTCAGGAAGGAGACTCTAAGAGTCCTGTCAGCTCTTGAATGGAACTCTAATTCTGATGTCCCAACGAGGAAAGGAAGGCGGAGATGACAAAAGAAATCAACATGTTTATAAATGAATATAGATAGGAACCTGGCTTATAAGTTCAGAATTTTAAGAAAACAGGCACCAAAGTCTGGCCAAAGAACAGTGACGCAGCAGAGGAGAGGCACCTTGGGTGTGTGGCAGTAGTCATTTCCCTTTACTAATACCTGGTCGTCTAGATGGGCCACGGGCCACCTAGCATCAAGACTATGTTTCTCAGCCTCCCTTGCGGCTAGGTGCGCCCATGTGACCAAGGTCTAGTCCGTGGAGTGTGAGCAGAAGTCAGCCTCCGAATGCCCTTAATGAAGGGGCCAGCCAACTTTGTCTTAAAGGGCCAGAAAGTAAATATGGTAGGTTTTGTTGGCCATATTATATTATCTCTGTTGCAACCGCTCAACTTAGACAGCAGTTAAGCAAATCAGAGTGGCTGTGTTCCAATAAAACTGAGTTTACAAAAACAGGTGGCCAGCCCATGGGCCGCAGGGAATGGGCCCCTGTCCCCAGTCCATTTCAGAGTTCTGCTCCATGCTGGTTGGATCACAAATGAGAACGTGAGCCAACTTGGACCGTGGAGACAAAGCAACACCCTGGGGATGGGGCAGCCACCAGCCAGGAGGAGCCTGGGCCCATGGCGTCTTTTGCAGAGCAAGGCTGCAGTGACAATGCTGTGTCATTATTTGGGATCTCTGGTACACACAGCCAGACCGTGGCCCCCAAAAAAGCAAGACAGTCTTCTTCTCTGTGGGGTTCCCGATGAACAAATGGGAAATAATTATTAACTGGGGCTCATCACCTGGCTCTCTGGTTCATTCCCCTGGAGCCCTACCTAGCGCCATTCCCTCTGACAAAGTCCACATCTGAAACATGCCACCCACTGGCCACCAAGACCTGAGAGAGGAAGGAGAGTCCTGATACACGTGCGAGGAGACATGGAGCAAGAGCGAGTGAGGTGACCAAACTGCAAAGTTTCCCAAATTAGCTTCATGACAGGAGGGCACGAGAGTGGGAGAGAAAGGCAGGAGGGTCCTGTGGGCTCCACGCCTCAGGCTCACAGGAGCAGGAAACAGAAAAGAGGCTGGTCTGCTGTGCAGACCTGTCAGTGTGGCCCGGCCCCCAGTGTGGACTCTAGCCAATCAGATCCGGGTTCCCTCCTGCTGGTGAACTACATACAGGGTGGCACTAGAAGAACATCCCTCCTCCCTTCCCACCTCCAAGCACTGCAAATTATGTTCAGGGCAAAAATGAACAAGGACGGTTTGGAATAGACTTCCGATCCTTCTACGGGTTATGTTGGTATCGGACTTCTTTCCATATGGACACCTTTTATAGCCTTTCAAGATGGGACTCCTTAGTTCTCTTCTACAAGTAAGATGGGCAATGAGTGACAGGTCAAGGCTGCTCAAGGGAATGGCCCAGGGAACGCTGCGAGCTCTCCTGCGTGTCAGTAAACTCCACGTGCTCAGTGACTGCGTGAGCGTAAACCACGGAGACAGAGCCCAGCGAAGCTGAGAAACCACAGCGTAGGCTGCTTCTGTCACTCAGCTCCAACGGACAGGATGTGTTTTCCCCAAGGAAAACTTTTTTGGTTTTCTTTCTGAGAGAAAAAGGCAATTCATTCAGGGATGGGATGGGAATCCCCCTCTATAGACTAAAGATTGCTTTTATCTCTGGAAACTTACTTTCTCATTAAAATTGTTTTCTACTTCCAGAGACATCACTCGCTTATATTATAACCAAACTATTTTTTTGTTCAAAACCAATGACTCAGAGGAGAAATAAACTGAATTGAAGCACATAGCTTTCCAGGGATCTTTTCTTTGGCAGTGCCCCCGGGCCAATATCTCTAATCTCTTCTAATCTGCAGTGCTTGGGCTCGGGGCCAGCTGTTAGTGCCGCTGAGTCAGCGGCTCTGAGCCAGAATCAGAGGCTGGGACCAGGGTGGACTCAGGAGGAACCAAACACAGTAGGGATGTTGCGGGGGCGGTGGAGGAGGGCAGTAGGGTGGCTGGTTTTCAGGTGGCCCTCCCACTGAAAAGTTTCAATCCAATAGTTTAGAAGTGGCGGGAGGGGGCTCCTGCGAGTCACAGGAAGGACAGGGGAGCAGCTGTAGGCAGCAGCCCCGGGGCCTGCATGGCTCCAGGGCCCTGTGCTGCTCAGCCCCTGCTTTTTACTGTGTTCGTGTCTTTCTGCACAGTGGCCTTCCACTGAGTTGGCTTTCTCCGTAAGTCTGGGATCGTGGCCACCAGAACATCATGGGTTTTCATGGTAGTTCACTTCCCTGACAGCCGGTTGAAAAAAAAAAATACCGTATATTTTGGACTATAAGACACACTTTCCCCCCAAATTCGGGAGGTAAATGGGGGTGCGTCTTATAGTCCGGATGTAGCTTACCTGGCTTGTGGGGGGGCGGGAATATTATGTTATTTAATATTTTACCACATTTTTTGCCTCAATTTTTTTCCCCTGTTTTCCTCCTCTAAAACCTAGGTGTGTCTTATGGTCTGAAAAATACGGTAATCTCCAAGCGTGTGATGGATCCTCCAGAGTCAGGTAACACTCCTCCCATGGAGAGGCCAGGCTGTGTCCCCTCTCCTCTCACCCGGGCAGGCTTTGACAGCTTTGGCCTCGTTCACTGGCATGCCCCCCTTGGCACCCTGATTTACAGTGTAAGAGGTCTCACTGCCCTGATGCTGCCACACTGTGACCAAGCCTAAGCTACGTGAAGGGTAACAGGTAGGCGCTGAGTCAACTGTCCCGGCAGAGACCAGCCTTCAAGGCATCTCTACCAAAATGCAGGGTACGAGTGAAGCACCCAGCCTTCCAGGTGGTTCCAGCCGTCCGCCACTCTAGTCTTCCCCGCGGAGGCCTCAGCCCTCCCAGAACAGAGCCCCGCCATCTGTATGGTACCCTGTCCAGTAGACGGTGGTGGTTTGATGCGACTGGGTTTGGGATGGTTTATTACGCAGGATCAGATACCTGGGAGAGCCCCAGACTAGGAATCGGAGATATCTGGTCATGGAGTGCTTGGAAGAAGAGAAAGATGAGATTTAGAATAGTTTTGTATCAAGTGCCAAAGTAGGGAAGCTATGGCAAAAGTTCGCCCAGCATCAGGCTGCAATCTGCCTTTCTCCACCAGGTGGCGCGGATGCACCAGCTGCTGCCTCCGCCGCTTCCCCACAGCAGTACCACCACCAGCTCTGTGAGGATGGGTCCCTGGTGTCGCAAGACTGTGAACAACCCCACCCCAGCCTGGATCCCCGGCTCCTATGCTGCAGATGGCAGAGCCCCAAGAGGTCACAGGAGGTCAGAGACTCTGAAGGAAGGTAGGACCTGAAAACAAAATTCTCCTTACAGGAATCTAGCATCCCACCGCAGGTGCCACTCCCCGGTAAGGGGAGCCCTTTCAGTCTAGAAGGCAGAGGAAGAAAAGGCAGGTCCTTGAGAGCATCAAGGAGGAAGGAGTGTAACTGGGCAGGGAAGAGTGGGGAGAGCCCCATGCCCTAGTCCTAGGCAATGTCCAGTAGCTGACAAGGCTTTAGATGGAATGGCTGCCAAGTAGACCCAGGGCGGGTGGACCTTAACACAGATCTCACCCCCACCCCTCAGCCCCCATACCCCAAGGGGCTCTCCAGGTCAGCCAGGCCTGCGGAGCCACAGAGGGTGCAGGGCTGGGATGGTGAGTGCTCCTGCAGCCTCCGTGTGACCCAAGGGCCACCCTGCACCTCACTCTGCCTGCGACCCCGGAGCCTCGATAAAACTTTGGGGTGGGAGGCAGGCAGCTCAGGACGTGCCTGAGATGGAATTCCAGTTCAGTGGGATAGTTACTTGGAGTCAGATTTAAATTGAATTAAAAAAAAATGTGCCAGAGCAATACAACTTTGCAATCTCACAACCATAGTGCTTGCTCCCATCCACCGGCCAGCCAGTGGATGGGCTGTCAGGACGGTTGCCAGAGGAGGTAGGGAAGCAGGGCCCGGTTCTGCAAGGAGAGGGTGGGGCTTCAGTGCCCAGTGCCAGGCCTGTGACAGGGGCTGGGACATCCTTTCACAAAGTGAAAGCAGCAGAGGCCAGGGCTGGCTCATCTTCAGCTCTGACGTGAGCGGGGAGGCGACCTTTCAGGGGCCCAGCTGCACTCGCAACCTCGACAGCCAGTACACCGCAGGCCACTGTGTGAGGGGATTGACCCAGACAAGCCTGGACAGCAGCGGGGCTGTGCTCTGGCACCCGGTGCCTCAGAGTTAGTTGGCCCGGTTAGGGCTTCCAGGCAAAGTGTCAGCTACTCATCATGTCTCATGAGGATGGTGCAACCCAAGCCCTGATAGCTGCCCATTTCATCTCTAGCCTCATCCCAGCACCGCCCCTCCCCATCTGAGCTCCAGCCTCACGGAGCTGCCTCCAGCCCCTCAAAGGAGTCACGTTCTCTCCTGGTGCGTGGCTCCACCACAGGCTGCTCCGCATGCCTGCACACCTGCTTCTCTTGCGTGGTCTGTCCTACTCCCCCTCAGGCCCAGCGTGGTCAGCTTCTCTAGGAAGCCCCTTGAACGCCCAAGTCTGGGTTGGGGTTTGTCCGTTTTGTTTATTCTGCTGGCTTCAGTACCTCATGTCCGGTGAGGGAGGGAGGAAAGGGAAAGGAAGGAGAGGTTGTTGCCTCCTCTTGGCCTTCCCCAAAGCCTTGAGGCTTCCTTGTCTTTGAAGCTGCTCAATAAGGAAGCCCAGAGTCTGGACTGGATGGAGGTTTGGTTGGGGTGGAGGAGGCTATGTCTCCAGCAATCCATGGAGGTCTTCTGTCTGGATTTAGGATGGGTTGCGGTGAGGATGCCCAGGGTGGCTGACAGCCGCATTGCTGAAGAGAAATTGTAACTGCAGCCGGCCAGAAAACAGAAGATCACGGCCAAGGGAGAAGCCTGCATCCGTGTGAGGTGAGATGAAAGAAACATACTGTATGACTTCCAAAAAGCGTACTTATTGGGGCGTCTGTGCATTTCTTCCGGGGTGACCAACCTGTTTGCCTGAGTCTGTCCTGGTCTCAAAACTGGAAGTCCAAGAGCAAACTAGGCAAACAACTAGAACAGGAACAGAACCATAGAGATGGAGATCACATGGAGGGTTGTCAATAGGGGAGTGGGAGGGGGAGAGGGGGGGAAAGGTACAGTGAATAAGTAGCATAGATGATAGGTGGAAAACAGACAGGGGGAGGGTAAGAATAGTGTAGGAAATGTAGAAGCCAAAGAAATTATAAGTATGACCCATGGACATGAATTATAGGGGGGGAATTTGGGGGGGAGGGGGTGGGCAGGGTGGAGTGGAGTAGGGCGGGGAAATGGGACAACTGTAATAGCATAATCAATAAATATATTAAAAAAAAATAAAGTTGGATGGGAAAAAAAAAAAACTGCAAGTCCCACACCCTGGGGGATCCGTCAGTCCTGGCACACCAGGAGAGCTGGTCACCTCCCATTGTCTCTGTGAGTGTGAGAGAAGGCAGCTTGGAACCATGAGGCGGCTAAGCTTCTAGCATGGCGCTGGCAGAGTGACTGTCAGCGACTCCAACTGTCCTGAGCCTGCGTCTCTGGTGACTCCCTTTGGGCTTTGTTGACTGAAGAGAAAAATAAGCTTCTATGTTGTTTAAGCTTCTCCTATTTCTGTTTTCTGACACACGCAGATGCACCTAATCTTAAGGATACAGAGTGGGCCTAAAGCCTTGGGTGTCAGAGTCCTGCTTTGTTCTACTGCCGCTTCTGTGTGGTAGGGGTTCTGTCCTGAAAATATGCAGGACTTCCCACGGAAGCACCTCAGGGGCCGCTCCTGGGCAGGAGGGGCTGTCAGCAGCGCACCTCTCCAACTGCAGCACTGCTTCCCACTCTCGTTTCCTTTGACAAAATGCCTAAAGAGCAATTTGTTGTTACCGTTTTTATTTTCCAGTTATAGCTGACATTCCCTGTTGTATTAGTTGCAGGTGTACAGCACAGTGGTTACATATTCATGAAGTTACTGTGAGGTGATGCCATTTGAGAGCGCCTGGTTCTTTCAGGAATGCTGACAGCCTGACCCGCTGTCCTGCTCTGGGCCTCTCCTCCCGGCTCTTTGGCCGCTTCTCAGCCACTTACACATGACCTGCATGAAATCCATTCAGACACGGACATAAAAATGGACATGGAGACCAAAAAGCAAAAGATTAAATCCTAGAAAGAGTTGCATAAGCCTAAGCCCTCAGGGGAGGGCTGGCACCAGACGGTGTCCCCTAAACCCTGTAGGGGACTTACTGCTATGGGTACCTCTCCAGGGGCCACCTTGGGAAGAGAATCTACTGCCGGGAGTGTTGCATCATGCCCCGAGTGGCCTGTTTCGTTTCTTCGTTTCTAAGAAAGCATCTCCATTCCTGGAAACATGGGCCTCAGGCACTCCTGTGCAACCCAGCACTGCCTGGGTTTGTGAGCTAGGCTGAGGGTGGGCTGTCAGGCCAGGGAGGAGGGGACGAGGCAGGATTGTGTATAGACACAGATGCAGTGAACCTAGCAGCCGAGATTTCCCTGTGGCCCCATTGCTGGGTGGTTTGGAGGCCCTGGCAGAGGCCTATACAGGAATAACTGGGGCCAAAGCACCCAGGGCAGGTGGTCTGGAGCAGGGGGTTTCTGAAGGACTTTCAGGTAAGCAGAGCTGGGCCGGCTCTCCCAGCCCAGCCCTCAATCAGAGGGCTTTGTTATATCTCACCTTGGCCATGCCTCAGTTTCCTCTTCTGCAGCACGAAGACATAGTAAAGCCTACTTTGTGGATGTTTTGAGGGTGGGATACATAAACTCAGTCCGAAGCCTGGTGTGGTGTGGCTGAGATGGTAGTTCTGGCCCAGGTTCTCTCGAGAGGTTGAAGTCCAGCTGTTGGTCAAGGCTGTGGTCCTTCCAAGGCCTGATGGGGAAGGAGGATCCACATGCAGGATGGCTCATTCACGGGGCTGGTGGCAGGAGGCGGCCCTTTCTACACCGGCCTCTTCTAGAGGTATAGGGCGCTGTCCCCACCCGCAGCTGACTTCCTCCACACTGCGTGATCCCAGGGAGGAACCAGGTGGGAGTGGCTTTTATGAGTTGCCACAGTGACTTTTATGACCAGCCTTGAAGTTACACATGGTCATTTCTGCGGTTTCCTAGTGGCTATACAGTCCAGCCCTATTTTTACACCAGGGCATGAGTACCAGGAGGTCGGGATTGGGGGGCCACATTCCAGGCTGGCACCAAAATGACTTCATCGAGCTGCTGAACCGATCCTGGATCACCTGCTGCCTGACGTGTTATGTGGTAACTGCGTTACCTACTGCCATGGCGTTATTTGTAGCCCAAAGTATCCTGATATCTCTCCCCAAAAGCTCCCTCTTGGCTTAAGCTCGCCAGAGTTGATTCTCTGACTCATATCCGATACCCTTGCCTGGTAGCACAGAGTAAGCCCAGACGGTCAGCCTTGCTGAGGGAAGACAGGAAAGTGGGCTGTGGGGCTGTCGCTGTGAGACCCACAAGCGTGCCCTGGCCCTTCAGGGTCCAAGAGCAAGCACTATGAGGGGAGAGAAAGCCCAGCTTTGGCATTCCTAAGGACGCCTGGCAAGTTAAAAATAAAAATGGAGGAGGAGCAATGCACGCTATAATGATATGACTCGCTCTGTCTGTGTCTCCAGCGAGTGCTGTGGCCGCATCTCTGTGGAGGAACTGAAATCTTCTCCTTCTTTCTCTCTTGACTAGCTTTCCCGCTTACCTTTGGGACTGGACCCTTTCCAGAAGAAATTCCCAGCTGTGTCCCTTGGATGGCAGGAGAATCTCTCAAGTTGCCACCGGGGTCTGGGAGAACGTAGTTCCTCCCCTCCTGAAGGTAGGCCAGGAAACGTCTGGCTTCCCTGAGCTCCACCGCCTTCATGTGGGCACTGGCCAGCTTCCCCATTTCAGAAGGATGTGGAGCCTTTTTGAACTCAGCCCTTCTGATCTCCTGGCTCAGCTGCAGCTGGGAGTGCGGTAGCTGGGTGGCCCACAGAAGCTGGCACCCCTCCACCCCCAAGCTTGCTCATCGCGTGCTGGGCAGGAGCCCTACCCTCCAGCCAGACTTCTGGATTCTGCCAGGCCCCAGGGCCCAGACGCAGAGGGGCAGGCTGCAGGGTGGCGAAATGTCTCACGTCATCTTCATCCAGTCCCGGACTCCCCTTCAACCCGGAGAAGGGGAGGTGAGTGGGACAGAGCATCATTTCTCACAAATGTGAGCTGCTTAGCGCTGATCCCCTTCCTTGTGTAATGGGACAGAGTGCAGCAGACTTGGGGGGCCTGGCTCTGCCACACCACTGTGGTGTGACCTTGGACAATTCCTCTCTTGCCCAGCCTTGGTTTTCTTCTTCGAAAAGAAAAGTTGCATCATAAACTGTTGGAGCTGTAAAGGACAGGTGGCCTTGCATGTAAGGCAGAATGCTTTTGTCTGCAGATAACAGAAGATCTAACTAAAAAGAGCTGAAACAACAGAAATTTTATTTCATCACATGACAGGGCATTCAGAGGGCGGGTGGGTCCCGAGCGGGTTAACTCAGCAGCTCTGTGACTGCGAGGCCTCTTCATCGTTTTCATCCTCCCTCTCTGCATCCTCGCTGTTTACGGTGGCCTGGATCTGAACACACAACACCTCCGAGGTGTGCCTGGTCACCCAGGGATCAGGAAGCTGCTGTGTGTACCCCAGAGGCCCGCATGTCGCACGGCCGAGCTGCAGCAGATGCTGCCTTCCGCACCCGCCCCACAATACTGCGGCCACCGCCAGCGAGGCTGCCAGAGCCAGGGCGGCGTTTCCTGTCCAGTCTCTTAGGTGCCTGCCCTGCTGAACCCTCTAGCAAGCAGCTGGTCAGAAAGGTGGGATGGGAAGGCGTGGACCGAGGTCCCGATGGGACACATGTGAAAAAGAACGTCCAGGAGGAAGGTCGACAGCCTAGATTTCAGAGGCAGGGAGTCCCAGGTGTGTGCCTTTCCTCTGTGACCTTGAGCCAGTCGCCTCCCTTGTGTGAGACTGAGTTTACTCATTGGTAAAACAAAAGTGGCAACACACCTATCTCAGAGTATTGTTGTGAAGGCTCAAAAGAAAATTATTGTAAAGAATTCTGAGCACAGCGGCCGGCAGCTTAGAAGGGGCTCCGTTCCTGAATGTACCCTGCTCCTTCCTCTTGCTCCGGGGCCTTTGTACTCTGTACTTTCTCTTACCTCTGCCTGGAATGTTCTGTCCTATGTTTCTTATCTCATTACTTATGAGTCATTCTCCTCGTTCAGCTAGGACACTTTTGATTGCAAGAGACTAAAAACTAGACCCAAAGAGGCTTAAGCAAAAGGAAGTTATTTGTTCTTGAAGCTGAAAAGTTCAAGCTCAGTGCTTTCTTCAGGTGTGGCTTGATCAGGGGCCCACCCAGTGACATCAACACTCATTTCCTCTGGGCTGGCTCCTGGGCCCACCTCTGAATCCATTTCTGCGGCCAGGGAGGTGGTGCAGGCTGGGCGTCCCACCCGAGTAATGCGAGCTGACCCTAGGGTCGACCGGGGTTTAACCCCGGTCCAGTTACAAGGATGCATGGGTGCTGGGCATGGCAAACAGCTGCGCACTCCTGTTTTAGGTCGGGACAAGACTTCCTGGTGCTCACTCTCCTCTGTCCACAAGTAAGTCACTTCCTGCTGTCACCGACCCGGGGCTCCCAGTGCGTCACAGCAGTAACCAGCTTGTGACTACACTCGTGTGAAAGTGGGTGATGCCCATCTCCCGCCCCAGACAGTGAGCTCCAGGGGCTATTTTGGTCATCGTCCTATCTTCAGGGTGCAGCCCAGTGCCTGCCAGAGCTGGACACTTGGTGGGTTCTGTACGTGAAGGGGTGACTCTGGGACTCTGGGTGAGACGTGGCCCAGCCTGTTACCTTGACTTTTCCCAGCTGCGTTGCCTCTTAGATCAGAATCTCCCCCCTTCAAAGTCGTCTCCCCCTGCAGGCAGGCCTGGGGACACAGCCACAAGACATGCTCCCTGGAGAAGGACAATTTCCCCGGGGGCGGCCTGAGACCTAGGACTTTGGGCAGGCGGTTCAGGCCTGCAGAAGTGACTTTGCAGATCAGGAGAGGAGTCAGGGGAAGGGAGGGCGACTGTGGGATTCAGTGCTATGAGACCAGTGACTCACGATCATCATTGCGGCTGACATTTAAACAGCCCTGCATACTTTTGGTCACCAGTGTGCCACTTTACACGGCGCCCCCATGTGTCCTGGGAATGTCCTCAGCTTCTGTGGTGTACGTAGTATTTCACTTTCTGCTCTCAAGCACCAGTGGTGTCTGGCTCCTCAGTTACCCGTGTGTGACTCCTCATTGTCCAAGCTTATTTGCGTGGAAGCTGTTGCACAGTGGAGGATAGCTGGGCTTCAGTGTCAGAATGTGCACCCTGCTTCTGCCTCCTGTGTGATCTCAGACAAGTTACTTAACCTCTCAGCCTCTACTTCCTTCCCAGTAAAGAGGGGATAATAGCGCCAGCCTCACTGGGCATCAAGAGGATTTAGATGGGGAATTTCCTGTGTGGACGTTACTCCAGGTTTCACCTGAACTTTGTCAGGAGGAGGGAAGGAGTGGGACGAGACCCGTGTGTTGTGTGATGGAGAATGGGGACACCCCAGGGCTCTGTTCTCTCTTCGTTCTGCCCAGTGGTGGGCATGAGTCTGAGTCTCCAAGAGAAAGTCTGTGTGCAGAAGCTGGAAGAGCTCCTTGCCCAGTCATTAACCCTGTGAGACATAGGGCACAATCAGTGTGGGCTTGGAGACGGTGTGAGACATTGTGTGTTTGCATTTGTGTGCAGAGGGGAGGTGACGCGGGGGTCAGGAAGGATGTGTAGGGTGACCAACTGGCCTGGTTTGCCTGGGACTGAGAACCTTCACTGTTGAAACTGGGAGAGTCTTGGGCAAAGGAGACACGCTGGCCACCCTGTGGGTGTGCCTTGTCCTGCGTGTGCCTGGCGCCCAGAGGCGCTGCAGCACCTTGAGGATGCAGGGCCTCAGCTTTCACAGCACCTGGAGTCAGTGCCAGGAGCCCGGCAACAGGGGGGTGTTGGGGTGATCTCACTCCCTGACCTTCTAGCCCTTCAGACACTCTCAGAAGTAACTGGGTGAGGCTCTGCCGAGGCTGGAGGCCTGCCTTAGTAAAGGGGGCGGGGGAGGAGCCAGCGAAATGTGGGTTATGGCCACCACAGAGACCTCAGGCAAGGCCTGGGGAAACTTGGCTTCCATACAAGGGCCGGCCCAGTGCCTGGCACTTCCTGTGACTTTTGTCATTGGATTTTCTGACTGGTCACAGACAGTCTGCAGCACTACATTTTTACTTTGAATCCGAGCACTTTAGAGAAATCATTCATTGTAATAACTTTGGAGTTGATCTTAAGTGTCTTGGGCACAGCACCGTGTTACCTGCTCAGAATGATGCATCGCACCTCCAGTTCTGTTGTCTGTACTCTACTTTCTAAGTCACGTCTCATTGCCCTCTTGGAACACCTGCACCGCGCTGAGCAACAGCAGTGATGGGGCTGCCCTGCCTCTTGTCTCAGGTGCCATTCGTTACGTTCCTGTCCAGTGCTTCTCGATTTTGGGAGGCTCTTCAGAGGTAGACTTGCTGAATCCCAGCCCTGGGGAATGTTCTAGTGCCTCACTATTAAATATCTAGGAAGCTCTTAGCTGGCAATAAATATGCTTCATTGTATTAAAGAAGCACCCTTCTATTTTTAAAAGAGTCTTTAGAAGGGGTGGTGTTGGGTTTTATTAAAGCCCTGTATCAGCTTTGTTTCCAAAGCACCTCAGCGCCTTCGTCTGCCAGCGTCCCCTAGAGGGAAGAACGGTAGGGATAAGCAAGTCGCAGGACAGGGTCCAGAATTCGGGTGCGCACCTGCATTTCTCTTCTATTTGGCTCCACACCTTTGTACTTGTGCTCCACCTAGGGACTGAGATTGACAAACCAGTGTGGACACCCTTCCTAAAAATGGCTTATTAACTCCTGCAATCCCAGGCTCCGTCCCTTCCAACAAAGCACGGAGACCACACAACTGGATGGAGCAGAGTCAGGACCCCTGAGGTCCTCTGGCTCTTGGCCCTTCGCTTCGGCTTCGTTCCAACCAATCTGGTCTCCGGACTGCCCGGTCTGTGGCTCTCGGCCACATGCCACCTGAAAAAAGCATTTGACTTCTGGGGGCCAGGATCGCTGATGAGTGGGGGACGCAGGGGAGAAACACAGGGTCTCCTGGTCTAGGGAAGGAGAAGAGTGTGTTGCGACAGCTCTGAGATGGGACCGGTGACAGCAATGACACCTGCCAGCCTGACTGTTACGCGCTCTGCTGGACACTTCATGTATATGAGCTTACTTACTCCTCATTCATGGTCCCACGAAGTGGTGGTGACTGTCATCCCCCATGCCACTGCCCCTGCACCCGTACTCCCTTCTGGAGCAGGCGTGAGGGAGAGTGGGGGGAGTACATATCTTTTGACCAAGCAAATCAACTTTTAGGAGTCTACCCTAGAGAAAAAGATGTATTCACAGATGTTGAGTGCCCTTCTGTCTGAGATATTGTGATAGCTGTGTGTGTGTGTGTGTGTGTGTGTGAGAGAGAGAGAGAGAGAGAGAGAGGGAGAGAGAGAGAGAGATTTATTTAACACAGAAACAGGTCTGGATGCATATGGTCCAAACTGTAACCTCCACAGAAGGAAGGGAGTGGGGAAGGAAGACAAACTTTCCTTTGCCTCTGCTCACTTTATCTACTTCTGCTTAGTGTGATTGTTTGTTCTTTTACTATTTCCCAGCACATATTCATTTGTAAATTATAGAATGTGTCATTCAAAAACAACACTTAACAAACTACATCTTAGAAAGTTTTGAAAGTTAGAGGACTGACCCGGATGAAGTCTGATGCCATCGGTTTGTAAGGGCCTACATCCCCAGTGGTTTTCAGCTGTCTGTGGCAGGGGTCCCCAACCTCCGGGCTGCGGACTGGTACCAGTCCAGACCTTGTTAGGAACCCACAGCACAGGATGTAAGCGTGAATGTAATGCTCTTGAATCATCCTGAAACCATCCCCCAACCACCCTTGCGCCGGTCCGTGGAAAAATTGTCTTCCATGAAACTAGTCCCTGGTGCCAAAAAGTTTGGGGACCACTGGAACAAGTGATGTGGGACGGAGCCAGGGGAAGGTGGTGAGCTAAGGAGTGGGGGATCAGTAGTTATTCCAGGCACTTAACATCAGCTAGCCCATCGTGTCCGTGAGCTAGATAATGTTAATCCTAGATTTACGAGGAAGGAAAGCTGCGCAGAGAGAAGATGAACAGCAGGGCCGAGTTTCAGACCTCAGGATGCAGGCGCTGTCCCACTTTCGGCTGTTTCCAGCCCAGTTCAGAGGGGAAATGCGAGGGGACAGTGGCGCAGTCTTTGAATGCCGACCTCTTGGTGGGGACGGCAGGACAGCTGGGAGGGAGAATGGTTGTGTGACCAGCTTAGGTGGGAGAGGTGCAGATCAAACAAGGTCTGGATTTCAGATGAACAAAGCGGTGTGGGACCGCACATATTCACTTCTCCAGAGAGCCGGGGAGGGGGTGTGAGGGCTGAGGGGGCTCCTGGGAGTGGCCTGTGGTAGTGGGGCGGGGCCGGGCGTCTGTTTCTTGGTTGGACTCCTTTCCCAGCCCCTCTGACCTCATGCCTGAGTCATAGGGGCAAGAGCTGCCGCCAACATTCAACTACAACTCTGAGCCTTGTGGGGGTCAAGCTGCTCTGCTTGGGGGTCCCCACACCCAGGGAGAATAGACTGTGTGCCACAGAACTCCGAGGTGCCCACATGGCTGGCATAGTGGGGGTTCCTCCCCACCAGCAGGACTAAGATCATTCACGGGCTCCTGAGATAACCTCCAAGTGGTGGGATTCTGGGTGGGGGCCCGGGAGTCCAGGGTGAGCCCATGGGTGACACGTGGTTTACTTTGGTCAGTGGGAGCTCTTTTGTGTCCACTGTCGCTGAGGCTTGGAGACTGGATTCACCAGGTAGAGAAGTATTCCAGGACCTCAAGATGCAGGTTATGGCCAGGGAAGGAGGGGCGGGGTGGAATTGATGTCAGGCAGTTGAGACTGACTGAGATGGGGGGCTTGTGACTTCCTGGAGTGTCCCAGGCTGAGGTCCTGGGTCTGAATAAAGTGTATGTTGAAGTGTTGCTCTCTATGACCCCAGAAACAGGCAGAGATGACTTCTACCTTTCCTGTCTGCTCCTGTGTTGTTCTGGGCCTTAGGTCTCTAAGCCTAGGGCCCCTAAATCTCAGAGGTAGAAATCAGTCTATGCTGCTATCCACCAGTTCTCTGGGAACAGAGAGGGTAAGTGACCGGCTTGGGCTGGCGCAGTGCAGCCCAGAGGGCCAGTGAGGTGGGGGCAGGGAAAAGCATCCTCACCCCCCTGATTAGCACAGGGCTCAAGGATTTCCAAGGGGAGGCCAGGGCACCTGCGGGGGGAGGGCCCAGAGGGTTGGAGCAGCCGGGGCCCCAGGGGAGGCAAGGTCAGTGGGAATCATCAAGGCCGGACTCCTCAGCAAGGCGGGGAGGGGAGGACAGAGGGCCCAAGGTAGAATTCCATGCACTCGTGGTTCCAAGCATTTTCTTTGTGAGTTATGCTTTATTTAAAAGGGTCCAGATTCTGCCTGGAAAAATTACTTTCTAAAATCTGCAGAAGGAAGATAGAAAAGACGCTGCAATTTAGGTGGGATAACAGGTGATAGTAAAAATCTTTTGCTGCATTTTCCAAGACATCTTCATTGACCAGCTGCTACTTTTATAAGGTAGGGAGGCATAAATGTCACTGTTGCTCAATGTGCTTAAACTTGATAATCATGTGCTGGTGGTCTGGTCCTCCTCAGCAAGTAATGAAGGTGAATAGCACACGCTGCCCTCGGTTCCTGGCTTTTCTGCTGCGCTGCTGTTGGGGAACTGCCCAGGGTGCACCTCAGGCTGGAAGAGTGGGGATTGAGGGGCTCTGGGGTTGCGGATCTTAGGGTCCCTGGGGCCTCAGCCACCACCAGAGACCCCGCACTTGGGCTGTGCTGCAGTCTCAGTGCTGCAGCAGGGACTCCAGCCTGGAGCCGCCTCCGGGTCTTCACAGCAGCTGGCCGGAAGCCAGAGCTGGCACCTCTGAGTCTCTCCAGGGTCCTGTTATGAAAGGCGTGGACTGCAGGAGGGGAAAGGAAGGGACCAGCCCTGTGGTGGTCTCCGTGGACCCACAGCTACAGGGAGGGTGGGAGCAGGGGTGGGTCGGAGGTGGGCCGCTCTGGGGTATGATGCATTGGACACTCAGGGTTGAGGCCCTTTTGGGCACAGAGAGGTTAGGTGACTCACCCAAGGTTAAACAGCAAGCTGGTGAATGGGGTAAAGTCTGCAGTCTTCACATGTCTCTCCCTGCACAGTAGAGCCTGGCTCTGCTTCTGCAGGCAGGAGGCCTCTGAGATCTCCAATGCCCGAGATGACCAGCCCTTTGAGGAAGTCCTGAGAGGAAGTTGGGGCTCCCAGCCTATCACAAACACAGCCTCTTAGCATGGCAGCCTCCCAGTCGCAGGTGCTGCCAAGTGGGGTGCTCCAGGTCTTGGTACCAGAGGTAGTGCACATGGCTGTGGCCAGGACAGTAACACTGAGACCCCGACTAGGATGGGACTCCGAGTGAGGGTGCCCTCAGGTCCCTCTCACTGCCTCCCCAATGGGTGTCCTTCCACCCGCCTCTTTAAGGACTCAGAGGCCTCATCGAAGTCAGCTGCTGAGGTGGAGAGCTGGGGCTTGAACCCGGCTGCTCTAGCTCCTGGTCCAAAGTCTGTGTGCCAGACTCAAAACAGCAGAATTTTGAGTATGGAAAGGTTTATTGTTGGAGAAGGTGCCAAGAATATGGGAGCCCTGCGAGATCCTCAAATCTGTCTTAAGAAAGTACCGAGTTCAGGCTTCTCTTAGGTCCGGAAAAGGGGAAAATGGGAGGCGCTGTTTATGTAAAACTCAAGCGAAGATGATGGAGTCTGAGGACTATTTCCCAGTCACAGTCAGGGTTTTGGTGGCCCGAGGTCACAACCCGCGTCCGCGCGGCGGTTCGTCCTTGGGCCAGTCCCTTCTCTGCTGCAGGCGGAGGGCCCGGGCTGTGCGCCTCTCGGACCGCGCATGCCCAGTGGCGGCGGCGCCCCAGCTGCTTTGCATTGACGCCAGCTGCCGGGGGTTACAGCGCGGGCTGGGCGTGGCCTGCTGCCTTCGAAACCCCGCGGAGCGCGGAGCCGGCTCCCCGCCGCCCGCAGCTCCGGGGGAGCGCAGCCGCTCCTGCCGCTCCCGACGGCGCGGCCCGGGCCTCCGCCGCGTCGGCGCTCCCGACCTCCCACCGCGGCGGCCGCGGCTCACCGCCCCGACGGGCTTCCCTCAGCCGCGGCCCTTCACGGCGGGAGCCTCTAGGCCAGCGGGGCCGCCGCCGGCGCTCGGACGAGGGGCGGCGAGGGTGACGGGCGCGGCGGGGACTCCCGGACTGTAAGAGCGCCTATCTCCTCCCCCGAAATTCCCCGGAAGCGCGGCCCGGGCGCGCCGGCGGTGTGAGGGCGGCCGGCGCTCCGACCGCCTCAGGAAGGGCATGTTCGGAGGGGCGGCCGCGGCGCGCCGCCCGCCCCAGCGCCCCCTTCGCTCCGCCGCCGCCGCCGCGCCCGCACCGCGATAAAAGCGCCGGCCGCGCTTCCTGACTGGAGACCCGCGCTCGCCGCCCGCCCGCCCGCCAGCCCGCCCGCCCGCCCAGGCGGCGATGACACGGCGCCCGCGGCGGCCCCGAGGCGCCGGGCGGGCCGTTTGCTGAGCGGATAGCGGCCGCCCGCCAGCATGGGCTGCGCCCCGAGCATCCACGTCTCCGACAGCCGGGCCGTGTACCGCGGCGGCAAGGAGGCCGAGGACGCGCCCGGCCCTACCGGGCCGCGCCTCCCTCCCAGCCGGGAGACCCCCGCCGCGCCCGCGACCGGCGGCCCCAGCCTCGCGGCGTCCGAGCCTCGCGGCGGCAGCGGCCAGACGGTAAGGGGCGCCGGGCGGGCGGGAATTGCCCTCAGGGCCGGGCGGGCTGCCTGCGGGCTGCGGCTTTGGGGGACTTTGACGGACGCCCGCAGCCCGTCCTGATTCGGGGCGCTGCGGCGAGGCCGCGGCGCGGGCCGTCCGCGACGTGCCAAGCCTCGGGGTCCCCCGGTGAACTTGGGGCGCTCGAGTCGCTTCCCTCCCACCGGGCGGGACGAGAGCTCGCGGGACGCTGGGTCCGCGCGGACTTTGTTCTTTCGGTTCTCGTGGCGGAGGGGGGTGGGCGTCCCTGTCTGTCTGTCTCTCCGCCCGCGCGCGCGGCGGCCTCCCCGCCGCCTGGGGACGGAGGCGCGGCCGCTTTGTGCGCTCCGGCGCCGGTGTCGCCGCTGCGCGCTGACGAGCGCGCACGTGCGGCCGTAGCGCAGGTTGCGACCTCGGCAGTTAATTTGTTGTGAAGCAGCGCACGTTTGTGACTTTTTTTTTTTTTTTTTTTGGTAATTGCATGTCTTTAGCGCGTATTGTCAGCTTCTGGGGCGTAATCTTTGTTAAGGTTTATTTTGTGTGTGTGTGTGCGTGCGGTTTTTTGTTTTGTTTTGTTTGTGGGTGTTTTCATTTTCAGGAAATGCTTTTCTTTCTTTTTTTTTTTTTTAAAGAAAAGGAAAAGAAATGCTCAGTAGGGCAGACAGCGGCAGTTTTCCAGTTCTTTGATTTGAATGTTACAGCTGGGATTTAGGCGTTTGTGTTTTACTAAACTAGGGAGGGCAAGTCCGCGTGTGTGGCCCCAGGTGGTTCCCTTTCACCCCTGCCGCTTAAGGGTCATTTGCAAATTAATTTGCTTTTCTCTAGTACTGAGGACTGCTGGACAACCGCTCCCCCCTCCCCCAAATTTCAGGGCTATAGTTTTCGTAATACTTTTTCTGTGTGAAAGTGAAGTCACCTTCAGTATTGCACGACATAGGTGAAGCGATGTCACCCCACCCCCGCCCCTCCCGTGCTCCCCGTGAAAACTCACCTTTTTCTCACCTTCTGAACGTAGTCAGAAGCTACGTTCATCCTATAGATTCCTGCGAGCCGCAACCCCAGCAGTGGTTTTAGGCTATTACCCCAGGCTGCTGTAAATGCCCGCCTAGTGCTTTGTACATTAAGCCTACTTGACTGGCTGAAAAAAGAAAGAAAGAAAAAAAAATCACGCAAGTGCAGTTTGAATGTGAAAACTTTTTACAGGTTTCAAGTTGTTTGGCCCAAGCCTGTCAGCTACCTTGCATTAACTAATACGAAGCGTTTGGGTCACTAGAATGAGGCCTTGTGTCTCGTCGGCCTTTCTGTGGCGGTGTGTGGACGTCCTCAAACTCACCGAGGTGTCTTGTGAGCATCTCCAGTGCAGCAGCCTGCTCGCCCGTCACCCACAGTGCCTACACGTCTCCTGAGTCTCTACGAGTCTTAAATATTCCGTCCTACTATCAGACCGTTGTTTTGATTTGGGTTCCACAAAAATCCATTTTATCATTACAGTGCTTAATCCAGTGGTGTGCATACAGTAGGGGCCAAATAAGTGCTTACTGAATGCGTCTCGTTTTGTTTTTGTTGTTAGTGGAATAATGATACTTTTCCAGTCACTAACATTTGATTCCATTAAGCTTCCGATACATAAGCTTAAGACTATGATTATGTTATTATATCCAGAGGAAGAGTGAGATTATCAGGGCCAACACCACAGCCACACAAATGCCAGCTCATGCTTGTGATTCACGAGCTGTACGTGTTGGCGCCGCATCTCAGTTACAGATATCTGCAATTAGACATGTCAGGTAACAGGGCAGAGGCGAATATTGGCCTTTTTGTTTGTTTGATATTGTTTCTTTAAGGGAATCTATTAAACATGCTCCAGAGATTTAAATGTACGTGTTTAGAGTAGAAGATAAACTTCCAGCAATTTAGCAAAATCACATTTTACAGTTATTTTGAGTTCCTTTTGTTAATGTATCAAGATCCAATTTAGTTTATTAAAATTTTTCTTCTTAAAAATACAGCAAGTCAGCATGTTGTTGAGTGATTTTCAAAAAGAAATTAAGTGGGGGAAGTTTTTATCTTCCAATAGCATATAGTAAACAGTTCTTCAGAATGCTTGGGAGATTGACATTAATTGCATTTTCAGGTTAATTAAGTGGTGTATCCCCTGCACTGTGGTGTATCCCACTTGTGTTCCCTGAAATAATTTCTGTACTCTTAAAAGGTATTAAATTTTTTAAAAAAGGTTTATGGTCAAATAAGTTTGGGAAATACTGGCTCAGACTTAAGTTCTGCAGATGTCTTTCCTGTAGGAGTTGTAACCAAACTGAATATTCTAAAGTACATGAATCCCCAAATGGTTTACAG
The DNA here is from genome assembly GCF_022682495.2 of Desmodus rotundus. Taxonomy (NCBI): domain Eukaryota; kingdom Metazoa; phylum Chordata; class Mammalia; order Chiroptera; family Phyllostomidae; genus Desmodus; species Desmodus rotundus. The sequence goes on from NC_071396.1 coordinate 35,916,777, forward strand.
CATGCAACATTCCCCAAACTTGTTGGGTTATGGAGCCCTTTTACTGAGATGTATCTTAGGCAGACCACATGTTAGGACACGAGAGACCACAGTAGTCAAAGAACTATACTTAGCAGGAAAGCTCAATAAACATAATATGCTTCTTAATGGTTCCAAAGGTACTTTAGGATCTTGTAATACATCAGTCTGGGTCATCTTTATGAACTTACGTTACATGTAACTAAAAATACCCTGATTTTGGATTCATTTCGGGAGTTATAGCCTGTGTGGTTACAGATGACTGTCACGTTCAGTTTGAACACTGAAAGTTTTGTTTTTAATCAGAGTGAGCCTTCACTGTAACATTTCAGTGTTTTCTTGTCAGTCTTTGGACTTCCTCTGTTTTCCCTTTCCTTAGCTAGGACTTGAGTCACCCTTGAAAGAGCTGAGTGTGGGGCAGGAATCTCAGAGGAGACACTGTATGCTCACCCTCCCACCCTGTTCGCAGACACGAATGCACTGCCCATGATTGACGCCCTCCCCACCCGGCTCTGGGAGGCCACAGTCCTGTGGGTTTCATTCACTGCTGTCTGCCGCTGCCCCCCCCAATGGCCTTCCAGAACCATTGATTGAATTGGACACTTGTGTGAACCAGGCTGAGGAAGTGCAGAATCCACCCAACCCATAAAAAAGGAGAAATAGAAACCAGTTTTAACCAGAGTGGAGGCTGTAGAATTTGGATTTGGTTTTGAGGAACTCTCTGGTTATTTGCACCCAGGGAACATTCTGTTTCTACCCTGGTGAGCAGAGCAGATGTCCCTGTAAAGGTCGAAGGATTAGTGCAGCTGGATGAGCAGGAAGCAACAGGTGACAGATAGTAGTGTGGCCACACTAACCGAGGATCACCACCTCCAGCACTCGGGATCCTTCAATTTGTCTGTGTCTAGTCTTTGCTTCCCTCATTCTCTTTTCGTTACCTCGCTTTCTTTTTCTTTTTCTTTCTTCCTTCCTTCCTTCCTTCCCTTCTTCCCTTCCTTCCTTTCCTTCCTTTTCTTTGTCTTTCCTTTCTTGTCTTTTCTTGTCTTTCTTTCTGTCTTTTTTTTTTTTCCTCCCACCAGCATCCCTGTCCTGCTTTTTCTTGCCAGACCACCTTCCTTCACAAAACTGGCCAAACTTAACATCTTAGTCAAGTAAAGTTGAGTAGTTTCTCAGTGTTTCTTAGCAATGGAATAAAATTTGTTGCCTGCTTTTAATCTTATCAAGTGGATTAATCAAATTTTTATATTTCCCTAAACTAAAGCAAATTTTGCTTTGTGTGTGACCTGACTTGTTCCTCACCCCCACTTCACAGATTATATGGAAGTACTAAAAGCTTCTTTGGACAGTGTAGTTGAGAAAATGAGATCCTCTTTCTGTTTCTGAAATAAGTGACTGGAATGGATCTCTCCAGCTCAAAGGCTGTGAGTTTTCTCATTATTGTGTTCTTATGCCTTTTGGTATATGTATAGAATTTTATTTTGCCAGGCCTAGCTATAAAGATTTGGCTTTCTGTGTGTATAGAATACTTTGCATTTGTATTACATATTATTTTACTGCTTAATATTACCACAGGCCTCTTCTGGCACAAATATTCCCCGTGAAGCAGCTTATGACACTGTTTTCCCTTGGATGGCTTGCCCATTTGGATTGGGTTCTTCAATAGGGAAAGGTTGGTGATGTGAGGCAGCCATCTCAGAGTAACCTAAAATGCCTTAAAGGAACAAATAGTTTAAAAAATTAAAAATATCAAAGGAGAGAGAGAGAGAGAGAGAGAGAGAGAGAAAGAGAGAGAAAGAGAAGTTACTTAGGACATGACTAATCCCTTGGTCTTGTCCAAGGTCAGTGACTTCAGCCTGGTTTCTCAATATACTGAGAACAGTAGGAGGCATTGGACTCTGAAGTTCTTAGAGTGCAAACTGTTCATATTAATAATATCCACCATTTCTTGGATGCCTTCTCTGTGGCAGGCGCTGTGCTGGATGCCTTACAAATGTTACCTCATTTAATCCTTGGAACCCTGTGAGGTGCCTGCTACCACTTCCCTTTTGCAGACAGGCAGCTGAGGTTGGAAACTCACCCAAGGCCACACAGTTAAGCTGGGATTCAGATCCATTGTTCCTGGCTTCCGCCCCCTGGGCTGTTGTAGCCACCTCTCTCCATCAGGTCTTGTGTTCTCTGCTGTCCTCTAGGCTATAGGTGTCACAGGTCACCTGGGCTTTAAGCAGATGTCCTAAATCTACGCAAGTTGTCAGGGTTTTCTAAGTCTTGACTTCCTGGGGAACTTGCTTCCAGGCCTACCCGAGGTTCCCATGTTAGGAAGTCGCAGCTATATTCAGCCCGTTGCCAGTTAACTCCTGGTCAGGCATCTTGTCCTCTTGCCTCTCTGAAATGAGTTGGCATGCATCCCACTCCCTCCTGCTCAGGCTGCAGGCAGCCTTCCTTGGCCAGGAGCTCCCTTAGAGCCCGTTCTTCCCATCTTCAATTTTTGCCTGGAGTGCAACCCCCTACCCACTGCTGCATGTACAAACCTTCCCGGGGTCCTACAGGGCACAGCTGAAATCTTTCTCGAGCTCCTGGCTGTACTTGTACTCTTTTTTTCTCTGCTCTCAGGACCGTCCCCTTCGTCCCCTGTAGCCCTTGCGGGCCTAGGATTTCTGCCGTAAGTGTCCTGCTGGATCAGAGGCTGCCTGAGGGCGAGGTCTGCGTTCCAGTGTCATTGCAGTTCCCCAGATGGTTGGGTTACTCTGCGCACAAAGTAACGTTTGGGTAACTACACTAACCTCCGAGGTTGAGAGGGCTTTCATTCACGTTCCACGGGTCTATCTCACCTTGTTTAAATTTAACAAAAATTGTTGGGGTGTGTTGTTTATGTTTTAACAAAAAGCCAGTAAACCCTGAGCCAGCGATGACTCTGTGGGCAGTTAGTAAAGCGTCGCCTTTAATTTTGGCTGTGGTTGGGTTGCGCATTGTTCTGGGTCCCCACCTTCTCCTCTTCTGTTCTGGTGACAAGGGTGGTTGGATATGATGTCAGAGAGCTGCTTTGACACTTTTATTCATTTTTTTTTTGACACGTTTTATATGGCAGTTTCTCAGCTGCCGGCATCATTTGCAGTTTGCTCATTCACACAGACAGGAAGGATGTCATAAATTTCCCCAAATGTTGAGGGTGGCCTTTAAAGAACTCAAGGAGCAGGGCTTGCCAGTACTTTTATTGTGTATGGGTTGGAAATAAACTTTCGGTCTGTTGAATTCATGTTCTTTTACTGTCTGGGTGGCTCTCCCTTTCACATCCTTCTGGTGAGTACAGCAGCCACTTCAGTTTTTCTCACGCCGCTCCTGGGACAGCCCAATGGGCTGGTGGCACATCAGTGCCATGTTGTCCTCAAATGTTTAGAATCGATGGCAGCTCCCCAGTGGGGGTGTGTTTGTAAGGATACTGGGGAAGGAGGAGACAGAGGCATTGAATGGTTTTGGGTCCAGCTCCATCAGGTACTGGTTGTGGGTGTTTGCTAACGTCTGATCCTGAGTTTTCGCAAGGATAAAATGGGGCTAGCATACCTAGGTTCTGGTGAGGACCACTTACAATAACCTGTGAGAAACTGTGTTGTAAACTCCAAGGCACTGTCACATGTGAGGATCGGTCTTTTCTTTCAGTTACCTTTCTCAAAGGCAAACTTTGCTCAGTACCTCTGCTTATTTTTTTTTTTAAAGCAAATCCCTTCTTTTTAAAAAATATACATAGTTTTGTCTTTTCCCTAAGGTTTTATTATGAAAAACTTCAAACATGCAGCAAAGTTGAATTACCTATTTGCTGCCTGCATTCTTCAGTTAACAATTTCCTGTCATTGCTTTATTATAATTCTCCACTCCTTCATCCATCCAGCAGTCCATTTAATTGTTGGATGCATTTTAAAGCAAGTTCCACACATCAGTATAGTTAATCCCAAAGCACTTTAGTATGCACGTCACTTAGGGTTCAAATTTTGTTTTGTTTTGACGAAGGTATAACATTTGTGTAATGCATATCTGTCAAGATACACAGTATTACCATTGCCCCAGAAAGTTCTCTTCTGCTTCTTCCCCATTCCTACTTCCACCCAGCGGCAACCACTGTCCTGATTTTTTCCATTATAAGTTATTTTTGTCTATTCTAGGCTTCTTTCACTCAGCGTAGTATTTTTGAGATTCACCTATGTGGCATGAGTCAATAGATTGTTTTTTCTTTTCTTGCTAAGTAGTATTCTGTCTTATGACTAGATCACAGTCCAGTAACGCATTCTTTTGTCGATGGGTACTTGGGGTATTTCTATTTCTGTGGGCTGTTAAGAATAAAGCTGTGGCCCTGGCCTGGTAGCTCAGAGAACCGGCCCTGACGCACCAAGGCTGTGGTTCCCATCCCTGCTCAGGGCACATACAAGAATCAACAAACAAAGGCATAAGTAAGTGGAACAACAAATTGTTTCTTTCTCCCTCTAAAAAAAAAAAAAGTTAATAAATAAAATTTTTTTAAAAGACCAAAGCTGCTGTGAATATTCTAGTGGGTATTATTTTGTGGTCATGTTTTCATTTTTCTTGGGTAAAGACCAAGAAGTGGAATTGCTGGGTGTAGGATAGTTATCTGCTCAGCTTTTTAATAAATCAATTGGCCTTTTTCTAAGTAAATTATGTGATTTCACATTCTTGCCAACAAATGGGTTTGCCAAAAAAGTCTATGTTTTTTTTCCGATAAATAAAAGACACATTTTTTATTTCCACCAATAACTTTATTGATTTGGATATTTTGAGTATGTTGGCTGTCTCCTGCTATTGGCTTCTAGTGGGTAGAGGCCAGGGGTGCTGCTAAACGTCTTCCAATGCATGAGACAGCCCACAGCAGAGAATTATTTGGTTGGCCAAAATGTCAATAGTGCCAAGAAACTTCGCAAACCACTTTTGACACATTCAATCAGTCACATCACCTTTTCCACACCCTGCACGAATCTTTTCTTGTGTCTCAGTTGCATTTTTATCTTTCTTGAAATAATAAAGCATAATATTCCAAAAATGTTCTGTTTTCTTCCATCTTCAATATGAAAATGGCTCTATAAAAATTCACCAATTTTGATAAGTTTTTTTAAATGCACACTGATGTGACAGCTGTCACAATACAAGCAAACAAAATTATTTTGAATGAAGTTAAAGACAGCTACTAGAGCTATTGTATGGAAAACACATGATGGATTTTTTGTCCAACCCATACCCCTGCCACCGTTTAGTGTTATCAGTCTTTTAATTTTAGCCATTCTGGTGGGTAGGTGATGGTGTCTCATGGTTTTGACTTGCATTTCCCTGATGGATAATAATTTTGAGTACTTTTTATGTGCTTATCGATCATTTATATAATTTCCATTTTGAAGTTTTAATTTGGACCCTTTTTTATTAAAGGGCAATATAAATATTGTCATGACCTCTGGGTGGGGAAGGACTTACTAAACAAGTTACACAAACTATTTGCCAAAAAGGAAAAGGGTGATAAATTCAACTCCCTTACCGTAAAGAACTCATCAAAACAGAATGAAAATAGGGGGGAAATGGGAACATCTGTAATAGTGTCAACAATAAAAATAAAGGAAAACAAAAGTGAGGATGAAGGAAAGCCGTAGACTGGAGGAAGAAATTTGCAACACAAAATACCAATAAAGTAGGAGTGGGCAGAGTAAGACAGGGCCCGGCAGAAGTAAGGCCTGCTTGAGTGTGGTTGGCAGGGTAATAATAATATGAGTGTAATACTTTATAGTTTTACTTTGAACATTTCACCTAAAATGTCACATGGTGTGCTTGACTGTGATATTGTTATGTTATAGAATTACATGCTTATGACTTTGTAATAAAAGATTTTGTAATAAAAAAGGGACGTTATTTGTGCCAGACCCTATACGTAGAACTCCTACAAGTCAATAAGAAAGAAACAGTCCGTTTGAAAAAGAGGCAAAGACTTGAGCAGGCATGTCACTAAAGAGGAAGCCAAGTGGCTAATAAATGTATGACAAGATGTTCAGCTTCACTGGGGACGTGCAGATGAAAACCACAGTGAGATAACATTTTACACCCACCAAGCTGGCGGGCGTTTCAGAGCTCAGCAGTATTTTGAGGAACTCTTCCACACCATAGGCAGAAGTGTGAATCAGTGCTACCCCTTGGGAAAACCATCGTCATTGCAAAGTAGAGTTGGACGTGTGACACTGTGACCTAGCAATTTCACTCCTAGAAACCCTTACACAGGTGAGCTGGAGACACGTACAAGAGTGTTCACAGCAGCATCACTTTTTATTAGCAGATGTTTTGATTAAGCCCAAATATCCATCAGCAACATAATGGATAAATAAGCTGTGATAACATGTATGCAATGGAATAGTTTACAGCTTTGAAAATGAGTGGATTGTAGTCACAGGTATCAACATAGATCAAGTTCAAAAACAATATTGAAGGAAGGAATGTACAGAAGAACTTATAAATTATAATTCCTTTCATTTGGAGTTTAATAGCTACACAGTATATTATGTGGGAATATATATGATATACACACAGATATTAGAGTTATAAAGAAATAATTACTGTAAAATTCAGTTAGGTAAAGAAAGTTTATTTTGAGGACCAAAAATGATTAGTAGGTAATTTGAGTGCCTGGTATAGGGGGGATCGGAGGGCTATACCAGGCCCTGTCCTCGGGCCTAAGTAGTCCTCTGTATGACATGGGACCTCTGACCTGGCAGTGACGGTAGTGCCAGAGGGATGCAGGGTGCTCCGAGAACAGCCTGGAGCTTGGTCTGGATTGGTCCTCAGGTATAGAGAGAGGAAGGGAGGGAGGAGTTTCACCTGGGCTAAGAAGACTGGGAGGACCTGGATAGGCAGACTCGTGTGGAGAGGGGTGGAGGCGGCTGGCTTGTTCTGCAGAGGCTGACCAGGGACAGGATGAAGGCCCTAAAAGCCACGTGGAGGAGTTGGAAGTCCATCTGGTAAACCTCAGAGAACTCCCAAAGGCTTTTTATTTTCATCAGGGTAGTGAGAGGATGTAAACATGTTTTAAGAAGATTAAGTTCCTGAGGAAATTGCAGTGCCTAGTGTGAGGAAAAGCTAGAGGTGGGGCACTGCCCAGGGGCCTACTACTGCGGTTCAGGCACAAGGTATGAGCAGGTATGACTTACTGTAGCTGGTTTGGGAAAGGAGGGAATGAGGAAGGAAAAGCTAGAGGCCAGCCTGGATTTGGAGAGTGACTCAGGAGGCTGGGTTCACCAGCTCAGGGCTGAGATAGCACGCCACAATTTGTGCAGCGCTTTATGGTTTACCAAGTGCTATTTTTATACACTGTCTCCTTTGCTGTTTCCCCAGCTCCTGTGAGGTAGGAAGGAGGGATTTTATGTTCCCTGCTGAAGACATAAAAAAGCAGAAATTTAAGGAGACCAAATGACCTGCCCAAGTTTGTGGTGACCGCTTAACAGAAACAGGTTCACTGTAATAGCACAGGACAGAAGCCAGAGGAAAGAGAGCTCAGGCAGTTCTTTAAAAAGCCTTTCTTGTCTGTTGGTTCTGGACTTATTATATATAAGTACACTTTTATTTCTCCTTGTTGTAACAGTAATGTTCGTTGTAGAAACTTGAAAAATACAGAAAAGAACAAGGATCACTTAAATTGCACAATTACTTAAATTGCATATTAGGGAGAGAGCTTCCCATGAAATGGTGGTATGTTTCTTCCCTCCATGTAGGTTACTTTAAATAACTATAATTAAAAATGATTTTTGTAAACAGTTTTTTTCTTAGTTCTAGGAAACACTTAGCTGTTATTTCCTCACATGTCCCCCTTCCATTTCCTCATTTTCTGTCTTCTGAAGCTCCCTCCGAATGACAGGGTTTTGACATATCTTGGTCTGCGCTCTCTGTCTCTTCACTTTTCTCTCACTTCCCATGTCTGCACCATAGCCCGGCAGGGTTTTGCAGTCTACTCGTCCAGCTCACAGATTCACTCCTCAGAGTCTGCTCAGCTCTCTAGCCCATTGCATTTTAAATTTGGACAGTTTTTGTGTTCAGGATTTATGGTGGTTCTCTTTATAACTGCCTACTCATGTTTTTTGGTTGCAGCATAGTCCCTCATCTCTTTGAGGATATTAATTATCCACACTTTAAAGTCCTATTCTGGTTGCTGTTTTATTGAAAACATTTTTATTAGGCTAAAAACACAGAAAAGTTACAAAATCTCAAAGCGCACAGCTGGGTAAGATTTACTCATGAGTGCTGTGTGCAATCACCACCCAGATCTACACAGAACGTTTCCAGCACTCCAGAAGTTTGCCTCATGACTGTTTGCTGTTTTTTAGTATTTTAAACATTTTATTATGAAAAATCTCAAATATACAGCATTCCTGAAGGAATTTTATGTTAGCATTTTACTGTACCTACTTTTTATCACATATTCATCTGTCTGTCCTATCTAGCCACCTCCGTTCTCTTTCATGCATTTTAAAGTAACGGCATCATCAGCACGCTCTCCCTTCGGTATTGCAGTGTGAGTAGTATTAGAGTTCAGTATTTGTTTAGCATTGTTTTCTTTTGAGGTAAAATTTACATACAATAAAATGCACAAATATTTATTGTACATTTGCCGAGTCTTGGCAAATGGGTACATAAATGCCTATGGCATCAAAACCTCTCTCAGGTTGCAGAACATTATCGTCACCCAGAAAGTTCCCTCGTGCCCCTTCCCAGGCAGTGTCTCCCCACCAGCCCTGCTACCACCCTTCTTTCTTCCTCTTCTGTAACTGCGAAACATGAGGATGATTTAATCAGCTATGGCATATGAAATAGAATTACGTATTATCACCACATAAAATATATGCAAGTGAAAAACACTTGCATACACACCAAAAAAAAAAGATAACAGTTGTTATACTTGTGTTAATTTTTTACCCATTGTAGATTAGCTTTGTTTGTTCTAGAACTACATATAAGTAGGATTATATACTATGTACTCTTTTATGTAACACTTATCTCACTCAGCATTATGTTCGTGACATACATCTGTCTGATGCATCAGTCTTTCACGGTACTTCCACTCTCAACTTTGAAAAGCTGGTGATGCCTATTGTTAAACTGCCCACCAGATAGATGTGATCAGATTTCAGTGTCGCAGCTGCCTGTGAGTGTTTGTACTGCTTTCAAGAATGTTACTGAGAGTGGTATTTTAATTTGAATTTATTTCATTTATTGTTTCCTTCCCCCCCACTCCCAAGTGTGTTTTAGACACTTTTCATCTTCTGTGAATCATTGTTCCTATTTCTCTTTCTGGGTTTCAGAGTTTAAAAAAAGCTTGTAAGAACTTTGTAGTGTGTTTGGGAGTTGTGTTCTGGTCTGTCGTGCTTATTGAAAGTCTTTTTCTCTAGTCTTTTTATTTTCGTGGGTGTATTATTTCATAAATTATGGACATTTCATATTTTTATGAAATCAGATCTAGTACTCATGTTTTTGATTTGCTTTATACAACATCTTTTATTACAGAAGCAGTACGTGTATTATAGGAAGTTAGCAAATACTGAAATGCAGTCTTCACCACCTAGAGATCATTTGTTATAACATGTTAGTATATATCCTTCCACATTATTTATTTGTTTATGTATTTATATATAAATATTTATATATTTGTATCTATCTATTTATATATACATATATATATATATGCACAAACATTTTTTACTTAAATTAGATCATATAGTACATACTGGGTTTAAAAAAAAATTGTAGTCCAGTACCAATAACATAAAGTTGCATTCACATGGCAATTTTATGTCACTCACAACGTAAATAACGTAACATTCATAAGTATGTTCACATTGTTGGGCAACCACCACCACCATCCACGTCCAGAACTTTGTCATTATTTGCCACCTGAAACTTGGTGTGCGCTGGACAATAAATCCTCGTTCCCTTCTCCCTCCGGCCCCTGGCAGTCTACTTTTGACTCCCCCGGGTACCTTATCTAAGTGGGGTCATATATGTGTGTACTTTGGTGACTGGTGTATTTTACTTAATACTGTCCTAAAGATTCGTCCACGCTGCAGCATGCATCGCAGCTTCATTCTTTAGGTGTGTATGTAGCACCCTTCGTTTACCCATTTGTCCATTGATGGGTACTTGCGTTGTTTCCACTTTGGGTTGTTGTGAATAAGGCTGCTATGGACATGGATGTGCAAATCTCTTTGAGTGCCTGCTTTTAATTCTTTTGGGAATATATATAGACATGTACCCAGGAGTGGGACTGATGGATCATTATGGTTATTCTATTTTTACATTTTTGGGGGAGGGAGAGAAACATTGATGTGAAAGAGAAACACTCATCAGTTGCCTGCCGTACACATCCTGACCTGGACCAAATCTACCACATAGGCACGTGCCCTGACTGGGAACAAACCCATGACCTTTGAGTTCACGGGACGATGCTCCAACCAGTGGACCCACACTGGCCAAGGCAGCCCTTAGATTTCTTTAGATTTTCTTCCATGTTTTTAATTAACCGACTTGTTAAAGAGACCTGACGAGCATCAGTACTTCTGCACTGAAACTGGTTTTCAGAGACTATGAGTTGGAAAGTGTTTCAGTGGCCTTGTAGTCTCCCTTCTCCCCATTGCTGGCCTCCTGTCACCAACTTTCCATCATAGAGAGGGCTCCAGTTTGGTAAGTTTTGTGATAGGGATGTCACTAATTCTTTATTGGATCAATGAAGTATTCCTTTGTTCATTCAACATACATTCACTTAGTGCTCACTGTGAGCCAGGAGCTGCACTTGGCTTCTGTAAGTAACGTGAAGATGTAACATTAGCCTCCTTTTTGGGGTGACGCACTCTAGAGAGTAGGCTTGCCTCCAATTGTGTGCACCTCCCTGCCCCCCAACTCTCCAGGGCCTGTTAGAAATATGAGCATCCTGTTGTCGTGGGGCAGTCAAAGAGGGCAGGGGAGAGGGAGTCAGAAGTGCTGGGTTTGAATTCTGGCTTTTTGATACTTGTTTCACTGTGAGTCGGGGCAAACCACGTCGCTCACCAGAGAGCCCCAGGTCCTTGTGTGTGAAGTGAGCACGTGCGAGAAGGTGTGGGAAGAGGCCGTGGAAGTGACAGGCTTTCCTTGTTTCCCTTTGCTTATTAATCAGAACCATTTTCCCACCGCCGGGTCATTGGAGAAGGAAGCTCTGTTACACTGTCAATGCGGCTGAATACACTGATAGTGGAAAAATAAACAGGGGTGTTTTGCTTTTCTGGCCTGTAAACCGAAAAACAGTTTTCAGTGCCAAATACTGTGTTTGTCTTGAGAGGCCAAGAATGTTTCTGCCATGTAGGACAGCCTCAGATCCCACAGTGACTCTCTTGGGTAATCACATGATTTTGATTTAGGTTCAGTTGTTTCCAGGCTGGCTTTGCTACCCTGTAGGGTTTGCTGACCATGCTCAGTTTCGGTGGGAGTACAGTGATATATGCTGGTTGGAGGTGGTCTCTCTGGTCAGGGGTAATGTGAAGTGAACTTGGTCTTCCAGCAGGCAGGCCCTGGCCAGTTGGAGCAGCCTGTCTGCCCCACAGCCAGCTCCTCCCCACCAGGTGGTTTTGGAGTCAGTAGTTGCTAAGTGAGACTTTTGAGAGCTTTGCCCCTGTCCCCAGGCATTCTTAGCCTTCTCTGCTACTGTACAGCCAATTGCTAAAGTGACCTACTCATTATTGTTTCTCCCGCACGAGGACATTTTCTGGAATTCCTGCCCCATCTAAGCTATTCAAGAACGTATCTTCAGACCTCATTTCACTAGTTCCCAGACAGCCAGACCCCACCTGCAGAGGTCCAGATCTTCTGCTCTGTAAAGCAGAGGTTCGAAGAGAGGAGCAGAGCGATCAGATGCACACCCAATTGTGCCATTTCTTACTCAAAGACCTCCCATGGCCAAGTCCAGATTCCTTTCCTTGACCTACACAGTCCAGCCTGATGAGGCTCCTGCCACATCTCCAGCTTCAGCCCATGCCTTACACACTGAGTACCTCAAGGACTCACATGTCCAGGGGCTGAATGCCTTCTGGACTTTGGACGGTGCAGGTTCCTCACAAACACTCTGCTGAGAAATTCTCCAGAACTTCGTCAGCAGTATTAGGAAAAGAACCTTGGTGAAGGCAGAGCTCTGAGAAGGAAGTAGGTAACTGCAGGAGGAAGTATTTTATATCTGGAACAAATGCCCGTAGATTTTTGTGTTTGTGGCATTCATTCCATTAAAGAAATATTAAGATAGGATGAAGGGTTCAAACTATCAAGGTCGTGTGTGCTCAGAGGATGGAGAGGTCCCTGTGGGCTGCTCTGGGACAGTGTTTACACCGAGGATCCAGGGAGCCGAAGGACGTCAGCAGAGAATGGACATCCTGGGGACCAGAGGAAGGTGCTGCCGGCTGATAGAGCTTCTCTTTGCTGACCACCTGGGGGGAGCCTGCGCTGCAGAGCTAGGTTACCCTCCGTTACAAACGAAGGAGCTTCTGGGTGTGACGGTGCGCTGTTGAGAGTCAGATTGTGTGGGACAAACACGCTTTCCTGTGACCAGCTGGGCACCTATGTTCATCAGGCTTGTTATACTGTGACCTGCTAAAACATGGGTCACCTAGAAATCAACTAAGATACTGATAATAATAAAGTGATTTCCTAGCTGGTCACCTGGTTTCTGAACACACACTAGATTTCACGCTTTCTGTGGTTTTCGTTTTACTTTGTGAGATTCGTGAGATGTCATGAGTGGTTTTTTTGTCTGTCTGTTTTTTGAGACAACTTTTGTGATGACGCTGGTCAGGATGCTTTCGACCGCAGGTGACGACCATGTAGTCCTACCTAGCTGGGGCCGAGAGTGAAGTCTGCGGGTCCCCGGAGCCTGGCTCACATACCCACACCGTGGGAAGCCAGGGGCATGCCAGCCTCTGGGACAGTCGAAGCCAGGACTCTTCTCCGTCTTTCTCTCTCACTTGCTGTCATCTCCATTTTCTTGCGCTGATGTTTCTCTGGCCAGCAGGAAACAGTGCCCATCCACAGCCTCACAGTGCACAGCTTCCGCAGCAGAGAGCCTCTTCCTTTCATGCCAACATGTGAAAGTCCCTGGGAAGGACCCGGATGGGCCTGGCTCAGGACCCCTGGCCACCCCAGTGGCCAGTTAGTAGCGGCTGTGGTGGGCAACAACTTCCCCAGAACTGGGTCACCAGAGGGGGCGGAGCAGCTCTCAGAGGAAGGGAGAGTGCTTGCCGGTCAGACAGAATGACTGCGGCTGCCCCGGGGTTCAGCCCAAGCCCCTGGACAATGGTGTCTTCATCTTAAGAATTTACACCACATTTATGTGTAATGAGAGTTGTGTTAATTCTGAATTGGAGACAGTTTGTGTTCTGAGTTACCAGAGAAACTCTGCATTTATTGTGTTTGCTACAAGAAGAATGGGTATTAGCTTATGGGAAAATTTCAGCAAGTTTTGACACAGAAAGGGCTTCCCAGTTGACCCGTTCTCTTACTTGCATATTTTGCTTAAAAGTCACTTAATGACTCTGAATTGCACATTGACTCTTTTTATCCATTGCTCTCAGAATTATTACTTGTTTTCAATTCTGTTTTTGCATTCCAGGGGTGAGATCATTGCATCCCGTGTTTTTGTATTTGTTTTATCAGCTAACTCCATCTTAGTTAGGCAAGTCACCCAACCTTGTGGGCCATAATTTCCTCACCTGTGAGGATAGGCTGCAACCAACCCAGAAGCACATAAAAGTCTCAACCTTGGTGACAGGCTGGCAGTCATGTAAAATGTAAAATGAGTGTTCCCGAGCAGTGGAGGGCTCATCTCTCAGTGAGGACTCGGGCACTCAGGGACTGGGGCTCCTTCCATCTCACAGCTCTGCCACCTTTAGCCCATGGCTCCCAAGTTTGCCGTGCACGTCCGCTTGGGCGAGCTTGTGGAAGGGGAAAGAACGTGAAGGGTGGGTGAGAGGTTCCAGGGGCTGGACCTGGCGGTGGCCCATGTCAGTTTGTCCCATTGGTTGCTTGGCCACACCTAATTTCACTGTAGTGTGGGAAAAAGGATCTGTCTGTGTCGTGTGCCCAGGAGGAAGAGGAACTGGGTTTGGACAGCCAGCCATCTCTGCCACACCTCTTTGGTAACACCGGTAGTTCTTCCCTTTCTCCCCTCTTCCATGCATAGCAGTTGTGATGTCTGGTCCCAAATGTGCCGCCTTGCCCCAATTATTGGCTCAGTAATAGAGACATAACCCAGGCCTAAGTCAGGCAGGGCGTGAAATTCCTCTGGTCCCACTTACTAGTCCTGTTGACTCTTGTCTGAAGCCCACAAGATCTCACCCCATGCTTGGCATTTACATGAGCCAATAGATCTACCTTATGGCATAATAATTAGAAGTTAATTTTCTGTGCCTGTAACCAGAAGCATCCTGATTGATAGAACTTATGAAACGGGAGAGAGGGTAGAGTCTGGATCTCTGACTTCTGCTTCCTTTTGTTACTATCGTGTCTGCAGTGTTTCTTGGAATACTGGAGCCCAAGCAGGGTCTCAGTGGTCGTTTATCCTAGTGTGACCTCCAGTTTCCTAGAATTGCAGCTGGGATGACAGTCTTATTTCTTCTATTTTTAGACAGCGGTTCGTCTTTGGATTGAAGGATAGTTTCACTGAGAAATAAATGACTACATGTCATTTGTCTTCCACCAAAACGAACAGAACATAGTTCCTATGCTTTCTCACCTTTTGTTTCAGCAACTTCTCTAGAATTTGCCTTTTCATCAAGAAAGTATATGGAGTAAATATGTCATTCACATTGCAGAATGCATTTGGTTTATAGCTGGGTACTATCTCTGTTGTGTAGGAATTATTTATTTCTTGAGTTGGAATGTTGCAAGCCCTTTTGGAATTTGAACAGTTTGTCAAAGTTGTTGATTTTATTGCACCTCCATCTTGAAATAAATGCCACATGATTTTCTGAAAGAACATTTTGAGTGACTTATGTGGTATTCAATCAGGCAACCGGAAATAACCTGTTAAAGATTCAGGAACGGTTGCCCAGGAAGCTAACTTGCACGACCGGCAGCGTTAACGTAGCAGACAGACTCCTCATCCAGCTGTGATGACAGACATAAGCTGTGAAAATCCAACTGGACCCCTCCCTCTCAGGAGATGGGGACCTCAAATGGGTAACAACCTCATCACTCGAACTGCCCTTTGCAGAGGTGTATTTCCAAGCTTTCCCGGATCTGTGCCTGCGCAGGTAGTGGTTCAGGGAGGTGTCAGAAGCCAGGTGATGTTTGCTGTGTTGTGGCAGTGAAGTCTGGGTTAATTACATCCCGCCAGTGTACTTTCAGAATCCCATTCTCAGTCTGCTGATACCCATACGGTCTGCCTGGCTCCCTGTCCCTGCCTGCCTCCTGACACCTTGGCTGGATTTGCTCCCATGCCCTCCTCGTCCTAATCGGCTAAACCCCCCCTTCAGTTGGAGGAAATTAAAGTCATGTTATTCTGGTTCCACATTCTGAGGCTCAGTCCCATTTCTAATGACTGGGCCTTGTTGCTGTGGATATACTCTCATTGTAAATTCTTATACCCTATCCTGGCTATCTGTCAGCATCCCCATCTCCCCATAACTGAGGTCTCCTTTGCATTCAGCCATCCCCTTCTCTGACCCTGGCCCCAAGGATGACCTTCTGCCACCTGACATTGACTCCCCCCACTGCTGGGTCTGCCTGAATCCTTTGCTGCCACCTTTACCTCACCCCGCCTCACTCTGACTCTGCTTGCTGAGCCTTCTGCCCTTTGCTAAGTGCTGGACTTGGGCATTATTTCTACTTCTTCACTATTCTGAACGGTGCTGCTGTGAACATTCTAGTGTGCGTCTCTGGCATGCGCATGTCCACACCTCTGTCGGGCAGACACCTAGTAGTATGTCCACACCTCTCTCGGGCAGACACCTAGTAGTATGTCCACACCTCTGTCGGGCAGACACCGAGGAGTACACTTGGTGGGTGACGGAATATGCATGTGTTCAACTTTTGTAGACACTGCCAAACAGTCTTCCAGGGTAATCTCACTACCTTAGTTCCTACCAACAGCACATGACATTTGTTTTTTGTTTGGCCGGTTTTTGTCATAGCAGACAAGATAACCCACCACAGTCTGGAGAAAATCTAAACTTTTGATGAAAACTGGCCATGTAAAAACAGTGGCCAAGGGTCTCTCTGCAGCCTGAAACCCCCTGCGTGTACTCCTTCAGATGAATGTGATCATCTGTCACTCAAAATTCCCAAATCTTACAATGGGCAAGCTCTCAGGACAACAAATTCCATTACAAACAGAGCTCTTTGGCATCCTTATTTCCAGATCACAGGAAACAAATGTACAGCAGCAGTATTTTGTTGGCCTGATTATAAAACATTCTATATCACCTGCAGCCCAAAATGGCTTTCTAATGGTCATTTTCAAAAGAAAAGAGGCCTGTTTTTTTTTTTTCTTCAATTGTTTTAAGAGAAAAGGTAGAGTGGAGAGAGCTGGAATGGTCTCCAGATGGGCTCTTAGACTGGTGTGCCTAGTCACGGAGTAAAAGTTACTCCCACCCTCCTCCACTTTCAGAGCCCCAGGAAGAGCGAGGAAGAGGGGCAGGAGTTGAGTGAAGGGCGCTTTCTTCCTTTTCCTTTTACCAGACTCAAAACCTGTCCCTCCCATGTGCACATTGTCAAACAGGAGCTCTGAGGATGAAGGACAGGCTGGACTGGGAGGAGATGGCCAGGCAGCCCCCCAGGCTTACCAAGATGGAATAGGTGGCCTGGCTACTCTGACACTGGAGAGGGAGGCTCCCTGCCATCTCCCTATCAACCATGCTGGCAGATGCTGCCATAGCTTGAAGCCCCTATGAAGTTGCATGGAACATTTTTGAGACTGTGCATAGTGACTTTAATAGCCTTTAAAGCATGACCTGTAGGAAAACTCAGCCAGAAGAGCAAAGCAGTGCTACTTAATCAGTCAGTGTCCCTTAACCTAGCACTGGGGGCCCCTAGTCATGTTCCTGACAACAGTTTATGTGACTTCATTTGTTCTGGCTTTTCTCAGGACAATTCTAAACTCAAGCCTATTTTAAGCCTGAGAAATTTGTCGAGTTCCTTATTTCCTTTTTCTTTCCTTAGAATGGAAATCTTGGCTACCCTCCCCACCCCCTCCTCATGAAACTGTTCTCAGAAACAGCTCTGAAAGTAACGCAAATGTCCTTTGTGTTCATTTCTCTGCACTTCAGTTTTTCTTTTTCACCTAGAAATGGGAGAATGGCCTGTTCTCACGTGCGACTCGAACCTGACAGAATCAAGCCCAAATCAGCCAGGAGATGGCTTTGCACCCAAACAGGGTGGTTCGGGTCCCAGCCCTGCTGCTCGCTGCCTTTTGACCTTTGGCAAGGCACATAACCTCTCTGGGCCCAAGCTTTTTATTTGTAAAATGGGGGATGCCATCAAAATTTAATTGAATTGTGAATATAAAACCATCTGTTCAATTCCTGATCAAAATTATGAACACTCAATGAATGGAAGTAGTTACCTAAAATGGAAGGTTCAATTTTGTTGTTAGAAAAAGAATGGTTTTAAGATACAGTCTTTACTATACTCTAAAAAGTATACTAGGGCTTTCTTTTTAACAATATATTTGGAATTTAATTTTGGTGATTTAAGTGATTACGCAATACCCCGGTATACAATTTACCCTTGGTGACAAGGAAGGAAATAGAGTATCATTATATTGGTGTGTATGACCCTGCCCTGCCTCCCTTTAACTCTGAAAACTGAAGAGTGGTAGAGGATTTTGGAGAATCTGATCCACTGCCGACTCTAGTAATCATCTCCTGAAGAACAGCCGCGTCCTGAGCTACACAGAAATCTGGACTGTGAACTGGAGCTTTAAGCTCCTGTCATTTTTCTTTCCTGCAGCAGTTTCTGGTTGCTTAACGTTAATGGGGACGTTAAGTGATGCTGCATTCCTTGGTGGGAAAAGGGGAAGCGGAGAGAAGTTTTGCAAGAGACGTAAGATGGTATTGACATGCAAAATTTACAGATTCGGACCTTAGCAACTTTGGTCCTGAAGGGCTGGATGGAGACATTGAAAGGTCAGTAGGGCTTTTGGCATGGGGTGGAGAGGACGGACTCTCCGTATCCTGCCTCTAGCATTGTGTAACTGGAACCATTTGGTAATTTCTCAGAGGGTTACATCGCTTGATTTTCTTACATTTTACCTTGTAGATTTTTAAATAGGATTAACTCTGATAACATATGACTATCTTTTCCAAAAAAGAATTTTTATTAGCTCTTTCCATCACTTTAACCTCTTATTTGTTCTCTGTTTAAAGGATTCTCTGTAATTAGCTGATTTACTACTTTGAAACATTTTATTGTGGAGAATTCACAATATGTACAAAAGTAGAGAGCGCAGTGTTACATTTGTTGCAAAATAAATGGGCCCCAAATCCTGTGGGTCAGGAATTAGAGAGCAGCTTGGCTTGGAAATTCTGGTTCACAGTCTCTTGCAGCCAGAGGTTAGCTGGGGCCGCAATCGCCCAGCGGCTTGACTGGGCCAGAGGATGTGCTTTCTGAGTGGTTCCCTCCCCTGGGTGGTCAAGTTGGTGCTGGATGTCTTGGGGTGGGGGCTCAGCCCTCTCCACGTGCACCGTCTTCACAGTGCTGCCCGAGTATCCTCATGACGTGGTGGCTGGCTCCCCCAGAGGAGCCCGTCTAATAGGCCAAGGCAGAGCTGCAGTGTTCTTTCTGATCCAGTCCGAGAACGTGTGTGGTCAGAGCCGCCATTTTCCATCGCCACACAGATCAGTCCTGAGTCCGGGAAGAAGACAGGCCCAGCCCTATCTCGGGATTACCAGCCCATCTTTAATTCGTCAGTGGCCGCCATGCTAACATTCTAAATCATTCCTTCCTCACTTGGATAGTATCTCCAGCGTAGTGTTACACGTAGAGAGGATGGTGTTTTTTTCTTTTAGTAAAATAGAGTCTTGTTTCTAACTCTGGCAGGAAAGTGCTAGCTTTTCTCCAGGAAGATTTATCAGGCTTTTGCATTGACTAAAAGGAACAGTGGAAGAAAATTATGTAGAGGAAATGGTTTTTTTGTTTTGTTTCGTTTTTGCTCTTTTTTTTTTTTCCAAAGTGTGAGTGAGATATACTCAACATATGGTAGTAAATGTCTCTTAACAGCCAGGATACATTATCTCTACTCTCAACTCTATATTTTTTATCATAGTTATTTTAAACTACTTGACAAGGAAAATAATAAATTTAATAAGTATATTAGAGCACTGTCGCTATGTGATTCTAATTTTGAAAATAATTGCATTTTTTTCTTTCTCTCTGCTGTGTAGAATTCCATTGTGTAAATATACCATCCACTTGTTTTTGGATCCACTCGTTTGCTGATGGGCACTTAGGTTGCATTATGCTAAGTGAAATAAGCCAGGCGGTGAGGGACAAATACCATATGATCTCACCTTTAACTGGAACATAGTCAATAGAAGGAAAAAGCAAACAAAATATAACCAGAGACATTGAAGTTAAGAACAATCTAACAATAGCCAAGGGGGAGTGGGGTGGGGACAGTGGGAAGAGGGGATTATAGGAACTACTATAAAGGACACATGGACAAAATCAAGGGGGAGGGTGGAGGTGGGGGAGGGAGGAGGGTTCAGCTGTGGTGGGGTGGAGGGATGGGGAGAAAAGGCATACAACTGTAATTGAATAACAATAAAGTTAAAAAAAAATAATTGCATTTTTTCAAATAATTTCAAAATAATTGCATAGAAAAATAAGATGAAAGGAGGTTTAAAAAATGAAACACCAGAGGCTTTTTTTAAAGATTTTATTTTTAGACAAGGGAAGGGAGGGAGAAAGAGGGAGAGAAACATCAATGTGTGGTTGCCTCTTGCACGTCCCCCACTGGAGGCCTGGCCTGCAACCCAGGCATGCGCCCTGACTGGGAATCGAACCAGCGACCCTTTGGTTCACAGGTTGGTGCTCAGTCTACTGAGCCACACCAGCCAGGGCTGATACTGCCATATTGACATCTAGTTTCAGGGTTTGCTGTGGCGGGGAAAAGGTACTGCAGGGCCTGCACCTATCAGCTAAAGGCTTCAGTGACACACGGCACTTTGGCTCACAGGCTAGTCAGTGGCCTGACTGCAGGGGGTGGGGACGGTCATCCTGGGCCGAGAAGGCGGGGTGGACCAGATGTGAGTAAACATGAACAGTCCCTGCCACAATTCAGAACCCTTTTAGGTGCTAAGTCTTAAATCTTTTCAGTTTCTCCCGTGGTTATTGGCCTGTTGTGGTTTTATTCTCCTTTTATAAATTTCATTTTGTTTCCAGAACATTGTTGATTTCAAGATTTTAAAATATACTTGCAACTTATCCCGAAAAAGCCTGACTTGATGGGTATTTCAAAATGATCACTTCGATTTTATCTTAATATGTAGTAATGGCTACAGAGTGGGGGATTGCAGGGCCCAGAGGTAACAGTGTGCTAACTAACTGGAGCACCTGTGCAGCTGTCCAGTCAAAGGTAGCGCGTGTTCGGCGGTGGCGGCAGTACACGCAGAGGGCGTGGACAAGTCGGGGGTGTATTTTGGAGGTAGAATCTGAGGTGGTCGAGTCGTTTCTGTTTCAGGACAAGAGAGTTTGTACCTGATGTAAATCAATACACTGATTTCTTCATCAATAATATCTTGCTGTTAAAAATGTTTGGTGGTTGATTTGCATTCTTTACTTTATTGTGGGCTGGTAACAGCGGTGTACAGGCCATGCTTGAAGCCACACCAATCTCTTTCTGTTTTAGGGACATACCATGATTTTATTTACCAGTCTCATACTCTTGGACATTTAGATGGTTTGCTTCCCTCCACCCCCCGCAAAATCATTCCCTTTCTTTGATATTTAGAAATAAGTAATATTGCTTAGAAATAAGGAATATTTATGTAATTATCAATACATTTTTAATGATTTCTTTAGGACAGTTTCTGGAAATGGAATAAGGATTCTCGGATATATTGACAATTGTTCTCCAGAAAGCTTGTACCCACTTACAAAGACGTATTTTTGTCACCAATAATTTTTTTTCAAAAAGTCATTGCTAATGTAGATGACAAATAGCAAGTCATTATTTGAATATTTATTTGATTACTATCAAGACTGAATTTTTTTTCCTGTATATATTGCAATTGATATTCTCTTTGCTGATTGTTTATGTTCTTTGATCATTTTCATTTTGGGATACAAGTACCCTTTACACTAAGGATATTTGCTCTTTGACCCCATAGTGAAAACCTTTTCCTCCATTTAAAAAATAGATCTTCATGTTTTTCGCTTCGTGTAGAAAAATCACCCTCTTCGGAGTCTCCCAGCAGCACAGCCAGTGTGGCGGGCAGTCCGGGCTGTCTGTGCCCTTGTCTGCGGAGGCGGCCGCCCTCCGCAGGTTC
Organism: Desmodus rotundus; assembly: GCF_022682495.2. NCBI lineage: Eukaryota > Metazoa > Chordata > Mammalia > Chiroptera > Phyllostomidae > Desmodus > Desmodus rotundus. The sequence goes on from NC_071396.1 coordinate 35,938,319, forward strand.
ACCTGCCGGGGCAGACTTCCGGTGTGAGGAGCCTGGGAGTTAAGAGCCCTTGTGTTAGGGAGACTTGTGTGGGTGCCAGATGGTGTTAAGGGATTATTTTTAAAAAAATTTAGTTGTCATAATGGAATTGTCTTTGGTAAGAAATATTTAGGGGTGAAAATGTCAGATGTGCTTTAGAACACTGTAACAACAAAGGGATGGATGTAGCAAGAGAGTCAGAATTTTAATAATTATTGTATCTGGGCCATGGGCATATAGAGATTCTTTATACAGTATTTTTGTGTCTATTGGAAAAAGTTCCTAATACAGATTTTGAAAAGGCTCTTGGGTCTTCGGAGGGCTTGGGAGGTGGTGTCTTTTGGAGTCCCTGTGTCTAGGATTCTCTCCTGCCCCTTTCTCCTGGACCTCAGAAGGGGCTGTGGTAACCCCCCCACTGATGGGGCCACCCTGGAAGTCAGCAGTGAGTCCAAGAAGGAGTCTCATTGTTGCCACTTTATCGAAATGTCTGTGGGTGTTTGCAGATAACACACATTTTTCTCTCAGGTAAAAAGTTCTGAGCATATGAGTTAAATGAGTTGATTAATCTTCCAAATCCTGTTTCTGTGTTTGTTTTGGAAGTACCCAGTCTGCCGAAGGAGGAGAGAGGCCTTTTCTAGTCCTCTACCACAGTTTTGGTTTTGGATGATATCTCTTTGTGCTTCCCACAATTTTGGGCTTAAGAAAAAAAAAAAAGCAAAACTATTTTTAAATTTTGAAATAATTTCAGACTTACAGAAAAGTTGAAAAGAAGTATAGTACAAAGAATTTGTGTATACTTTTCATACAGATTGCCCAAATCATAACATTTAGTATATGCTTTTCTCATTAAATGTCTATCTGTATCCACATTATTATTTTCTAGACCATTTGAAAGTAAGTTGCAGACTTGATGCCCCTTTACATTCAAACACTTCAGTGTGAATTTCCTAAAAAGTGGTATTTTCTATAATCAGTACAACTATCAAAGTCATGAAATTAATATTGTTATAGTAGTGTTGTCTAATCCATAGACCTTCTTCATATTTCACCAATTGCCCCACTAATTTCCTTTATAACAAAATAAATATTATTTTCTAATCTAGGATCCAATCCAAGGTCGCCATGCTATCATGTACCGTCATCTGCAGTGTGGGGTCATTGGTTCGTATTTGTCTTTTGGGATGTAGGCATTTGTGAAGAGTACCGGCCTGTTATTTTGTAGAATATTCTGTATGTAGGTTTACCTGCTGTTTTCTCCTGGCAGGTTCAGGGCGTGCATTTTTGGTAGGAATACCACAGAGGGGACGTGTCCTTCTCAGTGCATCATATCAGAGGGCCCACACTGTCCCTTTGTTCCATTGCTGCTGCTGTTTACTAGTGCCGGCTCCCTCACTATTTTTCCCTTTGAAATTAATGAATATCTGGTGGGCAGATACTTTGAGACTATGTAAGTATCCTTTTCCTCATGAAACTTGCACCAGCTAGTGTTACATTCATTGATAATTTTTGCCTGAAACAATTATTATCACAATGGTTACCAAGTGGCGAGTTTTAAATCCTGGGTAGCACGTTTGGACAGTTTGTATTTCAGTAACCTGAGGTCTGACTCGTGTCTTTTTAGTTGCGAATACAGCAGCTTTATGGAAAAGAACAGCTAGATCTCATCATGGGTCCAGATACGGGGCACTTTGCATTTCTCCTTGGAGAGAACTTGGTTTAGTCCAGTTCTCACCCCTGCTGCCTGGTTTGGGTCCCAAGGTGCCTCTGCCCGTCTGCTGCCCTTTCAGCTCCAGCACCAGTCCACAGTCGAGGCAGCAGTGTCTGACGTTGGGAGTGGTTTGTGTGACTTCTACGGCACAGGTCATAGCATATCAACTGGGATAGACCAGCTGAGGCTGCCTTTTCCAGAAAGGTCTATGGCAGGGTAGCATGTTGTGGATTTATACCTAATGGGTCAAAGGAAGATTTTGTTGAATGGGAGATGGATGGGCACGTTTACATGCTAAAGGGAAAGAGTCAGAGGAGAGATTAGCCATGTGGGCAGAGGGGCCTGTCGTTGGGATCCCTGAAGAGTTGGGCCTGGGTGGTAGGGTTGGCCCTGGGCAAGAGGAAGGACGTTTCTTTTAGGAGGACTGGAAGGAAGGAAGGAAGGGAGCATGGGAGTGAACACTGTAGGTTGGGAGTGGGTGCACATTTTAAGGAGTTACTGCCTGATGGCCTCCTTTTTCATTAAGACATGGCAAGGTGACCATCCTGGCAGGGAAGAGATCCGTCCCAAGACTGGCATCACTGGATAGGGATGAATGTGAGGTCTGCGAGCTGACGGGGCTCACCCAGGATTTCCAGCTGAGCGTGAAGACCATGCATGTTCAGTGACCTCAGTGTAAGAGGCTGTGCGATTTTCTCCAGCAGGACCCAGGAGCCTAGGTGTAGAAACAAGGAGGTGCACAGTTACGTTGATCGGGGCAGGTCGTATTGAAAAGACAAGGGGAGGTCGGAAAGCACCAGGTGGAACAAGAAGGTACATTGTGTCTGGAGAGGTAGTTCAAGTAATGGATCGTGTGGTCAGGACAGGATGGGAAAGGTGGTGAATTGGGAAGGAAGGAGAAGAAGGAAAGGATTGGGCATGAGAGAATTGCTCTAGGAGGAGTAAGTGTTTCTGAGAGCTGGCAGGACAGAGGGAGTAAGATGTTGGAGTTTAGCATTTCCAGTGCAGGACAGGCCTGGCTGATGAGGGGCTGGAGTGGGGTAAGGTGGAGGTGAAGGTCACGGGGTTGAAATGGAACTCATTGAAGGTGCTGATGGGTTATTACATGGGCATTGACATCACCATGTCAGGGCATGGGTGGGGGTGGGGGACGACTGTGCTCCGAATGTTCGGGACCTGCTCGAGTATTCAGGGAAGGAGGGAGAGGAGCGGGAATGAAGCATGAGAGCAGAGTGGCATGGACAACCTTAAAGGAAGGTGGCGTCTGTCAGCAGAGAGATCAGGAGTGGCTGGAGCTGGACGTGTGCTGAAACTGGCTCTCCTGGAGCCTCCAGAGAGGCCTTGAAGCTCATGGAGAGTAGTGTTTGCTCAGGTTTCCAAACAACAGTTGGTCTTCGGGTCTTTTTTATTATTTCTTTCTGCAGCCCCCTTCTCTTCCCGGCTAATTCCTGCTTTCTCTCAAGAGTGAGCTCTGAGATCATTTCTCTCAAGGCTCTTCCTTGAACCCTCTGGGCTGTGCTCACCGATAACAGAACAGGTAGCAGCTCACCGCATCGTCATCGTCTGCCTGTTCTCCTCCCCACCAGGGCTTCCATCGTCGAGGGAGGGACTATGTCTTTGCATCCCTGGTACAGTGTGACGTGTATTTTGTTGAACTGTATGACATTGCCACTTAAGAAGTTGACACCTAACGGGTGGCTTTTCTTTGTCAGTTCACCTTGGCTCTTTCTGAAATCACAAGGCCCTTTGGCCTCAGCCAAGTTCCATGCGGACACGCGTTGTTTCTTAAGGACCAGCTGATTTCTGTGTGTGCATAGTTCACCCTGCTTTGGCTTTTGTTTTTGTTTTGTTAACTTCCCTTTTGCCTTTCTCTACGCATGGTAGAAGACGTAAAAAGAAAATAGTTTGTGTTCTGTTTTTCCCCAGTTGCCCAGAATTTCCCGTTTCGTTCTGCCGCTGGTTATCACTGGGTGCCTACATGCCTGGCACAATTGGGACTCATTCTAGTTTCTCTGCTTCCAGGATGTCCCACGCTGGTGCTTGCTGGCCCCTGTGTGTTCAGGGGACTGCCGCTGCCGCTGCTGTGGTGGTGAGCCCCTCCTGAGTGCTGACTTGAGCTTACCAACTGCCCCAGACACAGTTTCGCAGAAACTAACAACCTGCGTGTACTACATGTTAAGGAATACACTGAGCAACAGCCCATCCAGGTTAAAAACAAAACAGATTTACCTGCTGTAATAGTAGGACATTTCCTTGATGGGCCAGGGAAGACATGCTATGACAAAATCATTTATGTTAGTTTAGGCCTTTTTAGTGGTTTCCAGTTCTCCTTTCCAGTTGGCCTTTTCTTTCGCTGTCTCAAGCTCAGAAGTATGTGTTCTTGCTTTCCCAGTCACTGAGAACAAAATGTGAATGTGCTTTTCATATCCCAAGGCCTCCATAAGTCGTGGGTCGGATTTGCGAGTTCCTCCAGCTCCCACTCCCACATCCTCTCTGATCTGGACCTTTCCTTCAGGGCGCTCCCTTGGGGCCAGTTCCTTGGGATGATGACTGGCCTCCATGAGGAGCACTTGCTTAAACATCTCCCCTGCCTATGGGGGCTTCCCTGCGCCCTCCCATTCCAGGCTGTCCTCCCTGGGAGTCCTGTCCTGGTCCTGAATTTCCTGGGGGGGGGGGTTCCCCCTCAGGGCCAGTACTGTAAAATTAGCATAACTAGTTACTTTTAAAGAAAAAACCCCAAAGCCCCATTAACCAATTAAGGTTAAGGTCTCTGGCCCCAGGCCTGCTGGGCAGTCTCCATCCACCAGAAGTGCTTCTTACTCTCCCATTTAAAAAAAAAAAAAAAAAAAGAACCTGCTACTCCTTAACAGATCTATCTAAGTTTTATATTTAGATGAAAGTTATTCATTAACAGAAAAGTTTGAAACTCTTGGCATGGCTGGCAACATTGAAGGTGGGTAGGAGTTAATAGGCAGCCTTCAGGCTGAAATCTTTTTGTGGGGCATGGGCAGCTTAAATATCTGTTTTGACAGATATCCAGGGGCACCAGGCCATCCTTAGGAAGCTGGGACTGCCCTAAGACTCAGACCAGAACGATGTGACCAGCCTTTGTACTTCAGAGTTTGGCCCTGGTGAGTCTCAAGCCTTTTCAATGCTGGCCGTTTATCTGGGCCACACCCCTTGCCGCCTGCCTCACACCTCTCCACCGGTCCTGTCCATTCCCAGTTACAAAAAGTTCAACCTGACCACACGCAGGCTCAGCGGGAGCTGGGTTGGATGCCAGGCTGCAGGTATTGAACCAGTGTCCTCTGGGCCTGGCTTTGTCACACTGCTCACCATGGGTCATGACATCAGTGCTGCGGGTTGTGCCCAGCACCGTTGTCCCAGTTACTGCCATGTGACTCACCACCCACACTAAACACCAACCACTTTATCATGCTCGTGGATTCTGGACCAGGGATTTGGACAGGGTCTGATAGGGAGTGGCTCATCTCTGTTACGTGATGTGGGGCCCTTGGATGGCAGGGAGTGACCCTGAAGACCGGTGGGGTCAGCTGTGGTGTTGACTGAGCGCCTCCCTGTGTGGTTTGGACATCTCGCAGTGTGGTGCCAGGGTTCCCAGACAGGGATATCCTAAAGGGAGTGTCTAGAGAGCAAGGTTCCCCGTTGGCTGAAGCAGGCACAAGCCTGCCCAAGTTCAAGGGGAAGGGACACAGGCGCTCAGTGAGAGAAGTGTCTTCACTTCTAACGCTACGCTAGGTGACTTTTAAATGAGATAGAACCTAAAACAGCAGAGTGCCTCCTATGCAGTAAAAATAAGTGTTATGAAACTTGTGTTTTAGCTACATGTTTCTGTGTACCAGATCTGGTTCGTGGCATAACGTGTTTTCCTTGCTGTGCACTACAAGTCTTTTTTTAAAACAGTGCCTACCTGTAGTAACATCTGATTTGGTTCATGAACACCAAACTTTGTAGATCAGTGCTGCCAGCCCTGTCTCTGCGAATAGGTTACTATGACGTGGTTCTTAGTCACTTGTACAGACGAAAACCTAAGGACTTGGTTGTCCTTTACCTGCAAGGACCGGAGAAAGGTCTCTCCTTTTTTGGACCTGTTGTCGTCGCCCAGCAGGAGAACTGCAAGGCCCCACTATAGAGCCACGGCCCTTTAGCATGAGCTGTGGTGTGGACTGGCAGCCAGACCTCCCAAATTTCAATCTAATATTTGCCAATGTCCCTAAGAGAGTAGTGAGCAGATAGGAAAGGAAGAGGATGTAACTTCTCTTTGCAGATGTGCGTGGAAGGGTCAGGAGGCTGAAGGCCACTCCATCGCAGAGGGGCAGCCTCCCTCTCCGGGGAGGGCATGTTCCAGGAGAGGTGGCACACTGTCCGGGCTGGAACCCGAGTGAAGCACTGAGACTGAGCTCGGCTCCAGCAGCCCGCCTGCCTCCCCTTCCTCTGCGCTTATGTCTGCCCTTCCGAGGACATGTGCAGGGGCGACTGAGCACTGTCACCTTACAGAATGTCACATCGCACAACAATTTGTGCTATAGTAACTGGACTTTTACTTAGATATCTTAGAAAATTTGCATAGCTTCATGTCTTTACTTTTTAATATGAAATGAGATATGTTCACTCTAGCAAACTAGAAAAGACAGATAAGCAAACGTAAAATAAAAAGCATCTGCTATTTCACCACTTAGAGAAAATTGTTGATTTTTTGGTTGCATACTTTCTGTGGCTGTAAACACATTAAAAAAATAAATGATGGTCTCTTGCAGTACATTGTTCTGAAAGCTGCTAAAGCTTAGGGAACACACTCCATGTCAGTTAATGTACCTCTACCACTGTAAACACGTTGTCACATACATTGCGTGGAGATAGTATCAGACTGCGTGGGGACAGCATTGGGCTACTATAAACAATGTTGTGGGGAACATATATGATTATATGACTAAATTTTTTCCTCCTCTCCCTGATATTTCTTAAACTTTTCCTAAACCTCTTTTTGAGTAGGCAGTATATGCACATGCTGCAAAATATCATGCCTTTTAATGAGATATGTGTATAACTTGAATTGCTAAATCAAACAGCATAAACATTTAAATAAACTTGGTGCATATACTGTAAAATTATTCTTTACACACATACCAGTTTACCTTCCCACTGAAAGTGTTAGTCTGTTCCTCGTAGGATTTGACAATTTATAGGGAAAACAGTCATTCCGTGCTTGCTTACTCGTGGTCTGTATTTGGGTTATAACCTCCTCTTTGCCTTTTTTTGCCTCTCAAAGTCTGCCTGCGCCTCAAGGCCCGTCTCCAATGCCACTTCCTACCTGGCCCCTCCGTTGCACCTGCCAGTGGGGTGAAGCTGCCCCCGTTGTCCTCTCCAGTTAGTGTGATCTTGTTGAGAGCGTTAAGCACTGCATCTTGTTTTTAATCTTCTCTTGCAGGCAGCATGTTTCATTGCCCATGTTCAGGGCACAGTAAATACTGGGTTAAGCTGTAGTCTGCTGAGAAGGACTGGTAGCAACAGAAAGTAGTTTCTCAGGAGAGAGTTGGAGAATAAAAATGTTCTTCAAGCTGAAGACCACACAGAATTCTCTGGAGAGGACAGAATTCCGGTATTTCACTTAGGCAGTACAGCCTTGAAAATTTCTGTTAACAATAACGAACATATTTAGTCAGTTTTCTTATTTTAACCGTAGGTAGTAGGATACTTCGAGCCAGGACTTATTTTTTTAATGACCAGACTTTCCATTAAAAGTTACTTTCTGGTGGGCTCAGTGGATTGAACACTGTCCTGTGAACCAAAGGTTCACTGGTTCGATTCCCAGTCAGGGCACATGCCTGGGTTGCAGGCCAGGTCCATTGTACCTTGTCTTCTGTCATCATTTTGTAACCAAATATACAGTACTTTATTTCCACTTAATCCTTTTATTCCTTCTTGAATTTTTATTTTTATTTTATCTATCTATCTATCTATCTATCTATTTATTTATTTATTTATTTTGTGGTGCAGCTCTAGCCTACTAGCAGCTGGCGTGTGTTGCCTGTTTTACTGTTGTAACCTGGCATTTGTACCAGGTTACTTGACTGCGGCACTGTTAACTGCTGAGACCTGCTGGTGAGCTGGGTTCTCTGTCACCTGCCCCTGCCCCCTCTGCAGCCTCATCCGTGGAATCTTCGTCTCAGCCACGCTGAGCCATCTGCACTTTGTGAGTATCCCATGGGGTTTCGTACCTGCCTTTGCATGTAGTGTTTTCTCTTCCTGGAACGCTCCTTCCCCCTCCTAACCCGGCAGAGGCCTGCTCCTCCTCTGAGATTTGCCTCAGAAGGCGTCGCTCTTCTGAGACCTTAGCTGGTTCCTGACCTCCTGCCCCTTTTGGCAGAGAGTTAATCAGTCACGTCTCAGTCATACTCTGTACAAGACTCTATTGTTAAACATTCACAAAGTGTTGTAATTATTTGCGAGTATTTTCTATTCTCCGATGTTTAGCTCCCATAAGATAGGATGCATATTTTTATTTCTATAACTTCAGCGCTCATTATAGGTTGAGTGCATAAAACATGCTCTATACATGTTTGTTGAAATGCATGAACAAAGGACAGTTTCACATCCAAACCTGCTGATTGAACAGCTACTTTATATCCTCCTTAGAAATCTATACATATTATAGATTTATTATTATACCATAGGAATCTGTACATATTAAAAGATTATAAATTACAAGGGTATGACATTGTTATGTTCCCTAAACCAGAACCTGAGAGCTCATTACATTTCTTTTTAAAAATATATTTTTTATTTTTAAATTATAGTTGACATACAATGTTATATTCATCTCAGCTGTACCACATATTGATTAGACATGATTATATAATCATATAACTTACAGAGTTATCACCCCAATAAGTTTAGTACCCATGGGGCACCATACGGAGTTATTACAATATCATTGATTATATTCCTTGTGCTGTACTTTATATCCCCTTGACTGTTTTTTATAGCTGCCAATGTCTACTTCTTAACCCCTTCATCTTTTTTACCCAGTTCCACAACCCTCCCTCCATCCGACAACCATCAGTTTGTTCTGTCTCTGTGAATGATGTTTGTTCCGTTATTGTGTTTTTTGGATTCCACGTATAAGTGAAATAATACGGTATGTCTTTCTCTGTCAGACTGACCAGTATTTCACGTAGAATAACTCCCTCTAGGTCCATCCATGTTGTTACAAGTGGCAAAACTTCATGCTTTTTATGGCTGAGTAATATTACACATACACACACACACACACTATCTTTCTTATCCATTCATCCATCGATGCACACTTAGATTGCTTTCATATCCTGGTTATTGTAAATAATTCTTCTGTGAACACAGCATTGCATATATCTTTTTGAATTAGCATTTTGGATTTCTTTGGATAAATGCCCAGAAGTGGAATTGCTGGTAGTTCATGTGGTAGTTCTATTTGTTCTATTTTTAATTTTTTGAGGGATTTCCATACTGTTTTCCATAGTGGATGTACCAATTTACAATCTCACCAACAGGACACCAGGCTTTCCTTTTCTCCTCATCCCCACCAACACCTGTTGTTGTTTGTTTATTGATGGTGGCCTTTCTGACTGGTGCAAGGTGAAAACTCACTGTGGTTTTAATCTGCAATTCCTTGTTGATTAATGACGTGGAACATTTTTTATGTCTGTCGGCCATCTGTTTGTCCTCTTTGGAGAAATGTCTATCCAGGTCGTCTGCCCATTTTTTAACTGGATTTTTTAAAAGATTTTATTTTTAGAGAGAGGGGAAGGGAGGGGGAAAGAGAGGGAGAAAAACATCAGTGTATGGTTGCCTCTCTCACACCCTCTACTTGGGACCTGGTCTGCAAACCACGCATGTGCCCTGACTGGGAATTGAACTGGCGACCCTTTGCTTCGCAGTCCGGGGCTTAGTCCACTGAACCACACCAGTGAGGGCTGGAATTTTTTTTTTTTTGGTGTTGTATGAATTCCTTATGTGTTTTGGATATTAACCCATTATCGGATGTATGCTGGCTAATATCTTCTTTCATTCAGTAGGTTGTCATTTCATTTTACTGATGTTTCCTTTGCTGTGCAAAACATTTTTAGTTTGATATAGTCCTATTTTTTTTATTTTTTCTTTTGCTACCCTTGCCCAAGAAGACAGATGCAAAAAAATATTACTGAGAGCATTATCAGAGGGTTTACTACATGTTTTCTTCTAGGAGTTTTGAGGCTTTGGGTCTTGCATTCAAGTCTTTAATTGATTTTCGAATATATTCTTTTATATGGTGTTAAGAAAGTGGTCTAGTCTCATTTTTTAATATATTTGTCCAGTTTTCCCAACAGCAGTTATCAAAGAAGCTGTCTTTATCCTAGTTATGTTTTTGCCTTCTTTGTCATAGATTAATTGACTGTGTAAACATGGGTTTGTTCCTGGGCGCTCTGTTCTGTTCCATTGATCTGTGTGTGTGTGTGTGTGTGTGTGTGTGTGTGTGTGTGTGTGTATGCCAGTACCAAGCTGCATTGATTACTGTGGCCTTATAGTATCATGTAGTGTGACCTCAAACTTCCTTCTTCTTTTTCGAGATTGCTGTGGCTATTCGGGGCTGTTTGGTTCCCATATAAATTTTAGGACTATTCGTTCTCCTGTGACAAAGGCCATTGGTATTTTGATGGGGAATGCACTGAGTCTGTAGGTTGCTGTGGGCAGTGCAGCCGGTTTAATCATGCCAGTTCTTCTATCTGTGTGCCTGGTGTATGCTTCCACTTACTTGTAGAATATCTTCTTCAGTGTCTTATACTTTCCCAGGTAGAGATCCTTTACCTCCTTGGTTAAAATTATCCCTAGGTATTTTATTCTTTTCGATGCAATTGTAAATGGGATTGTTTTTCTAATTTCTGTCTCTGATAGTCCATCATCGGGCTGTGAGAATGCAGCCACGTGGATGACCGTGTGCTGATTGCAGGGGGAAGGGGTGTAAGGGGGGCACATGGTAATGGGAAAAGACAGTAAAAATAACATTTAAAAATGTAATCTTTGAATATTAATTTCATATCCTGCTGTTATACTTAATTTATTTATTAGTTATAATGGGGTTTTTTGGTGGAATCTTTAGGCTTCTCTCTATATAGTATATGTCATCTGCAAATAATGACAGTTATACTACTTTTCCAGTTTGGATGCCTTTTATTTCTTTTTGCTTTCTGATTGCTGTGGCCAGGATTTCCAACACTCTGTTGGATGAAAGTGGTGAGGGGGCATCCTTATCTTGTTCCTAGTCCTAAAGAAGACACCTTCAGCTTTTCACTGTTGGCTATGATGTTGGCTGTGGGTTTGTCATAGATGGCCTATTATGTTGAAGTGTATTCCCTCTATTTCCCACTTTGCTGAGAGGTTTTTTTTTTCCTTAAAAAAATTGTAAATGGATGCTGAATTTTGTGAAATGCCTTTTCTGCATCTGTAATAGCATGTGATTTTTATTCTTCGTTTTGTTTACATGGTATATCATGTTAATGGATTTGTGGATATTGAACAAACCTTGCATTCCAGGCATAAGTCTACTTGGTCACAGTGTATGATCTCTGTAATGTAATGTATTGCTGAATTCGGTTTGCTGGTATTTTGTTGGGGATTTTTGCATTCATGCTCATCAGGGATATTGGTCTGTGATATTTTGGGGGGGGCACCATTATATTTCTTTCTTTTTTTAAAGTGACCGTGAAACTTTTTTTATTGTTTTTCAAGTATAGTTGTCTCCATTTTCCCCCCATCCCCTCCCCGCCACCCCACCTCCCATCAGACCCATTGCATTTCTTATTCAGCACCTAGACTGAGGCCTAGAGTGGTGACTCACCTCCACCCACACAAAGGCAGACGGGACTGGACTTTCTATCTGTGTCTCTCCTGGTCCTTGTTTTCCAGTTCTTGTGCCAGATAGTTTTGAGGGGAGGGGGTGTAATCGGCCTCATCTGTGGGGCTGTCAAAGACTCAGTTTCCACTCTCTTCTCCTGTGTGCTTCGGCTCCATGGACCTTTCTCTGCCTCTTTCCTACCCAAGTCCCACCTGCCTTCCCAGAGCCAGCCTGATTCCCACCTTCCCTGCTTCCCTCCGTCGAAACCACTGTCCTCTTCTGCGTTCCCGTGACCGTGTAGCACATGAGGCGATACGTGCAGTGACAAGTGTGGGCCTCAAGAATCACACAGCCCTGAATGCACGTTCCACACCCCCACGTCCTGGCTGTGTGACTGACAAGTAGATTAACCTCGCAGAGTTCTATTTTCAGATCTGTAATGAGGAAGAATAATGACAGTTTCTACTTTATACAGTTGGTGTGAGGGTTGTCAGATGCTCCCAGGTACGTAGTAAATACCCAAGTGTTACATGCTATTGGTGGTGGTGGCTCGATTACTGTTAATACATCACTAATGGCTGATTGCTGGCCTTCTCCAGCTCCAGTTCTTCTTGTGCCTGAGTGCTTATTGCTGAATCCAAGGTTACCCAGTTTCGTAAGGGGTGTATCCTAGCTTACAGGCTTCTTACCTTCACATACTTGTCAGAATAGTGGATACATTTTAGTTTTGTGGATACATTTTACTTACAGTCATTCTACCCTGGAGCCTGCCACTCTCTGCCATCTGGAGTTTGCGCATTCGTGTGGGGGATGTTTTGTGGAAACAAATTGTTGTCTGTCTGGTCTGCTGAACGAAGGAGCTGAATGTTTTCCCTCTTTACTTCGCAGCTACAGACAGCTTTGGGGTTAAGTGTTTCTACAGCTCTCAGTGTCTATTAATTTTGGAAATAGATTAGAAAGCACAGTTTAATGAGCACTCACACACTGCACGCAGTACCGTAAACTCCCTCCCTAGTACTAGGTTTGACACCCTAGTACTAGCCTAGCTCGGGCTTTAAAAGAAGCAGTCTGTGATCCTCCTGACTGTCTTCCTAGTTAATGACTTGCAGAGATTGTCCGTTCTGGGGATAAGACTGGGATAATTAGGTGGTTTGGATTTTCTCTGTCTTGTAAATGAAAAACCAGGAAAACAGTGTCTGTATTATACAAAGAACAAAGGTCCTGGAAACAGTAACTTTCAAAAAGGAAAGACCTAGCTAGGTCTGGGTGTTTGATGTGTAAAAGCCAGTGGAATAAATCCTCATTTTCTCTGTTTTTACAGGGAAACTAAAGTGAGGAAAATTTATTTGATCTTTTAAAGGGCATGATTTCTGGTTTATGAGATTGTTTATTTTAAAATCTAAATATTTCAGTGTCTCATCGTACTTTAGGTAAAAAGGAAGCTATCGTGAATATTGTGTAGCTATTAAAATTATAATTTAGATCTGTATTTCCAATAAAGTACTCAGTTTTAAGTGAAAAAAAATGGGAAAAGACTGATTTATACCCATCAGGAAATGTGCTCATATGTTAAACAGGAATTACTTTAGGTTAATGAAATTTCAGGTAATAGCATTTGACTTTTATCTTCTGCACCCTTTCTGTGCCGTCTGGATTTTGGAATTACCATGTGTTACTTTATATTCAAAGAAATTATATAGTTGTTTTCTTTTTGGAGGAAAAAGGGTAGAACTTAAGATTTGAACATGGTAAGCTCCATCCTGCCCTGGAAAATTATCCCAGGCACCTAGGAGAAAAATAAACAGAAGTGTAAACTTTATATCTGAAGAAATTAGGTATCTGAAACCCCAAACCAGAGAGTAAGTGGAAAGGGGTTTTGAAAGACTGAATTAGGAGTATGGGAGGAAGTGGACAGAAATCACTTGCAGCCACAGGTCTTGGGGAAAGAAACAAACGACCAGCAAATCACATTTTCCGAGGTGAGAGATACACCCTGGGCTTCAAATCCAAAATATCTTGTTTGAAGTAGTGGCAGTGAGTGCACGAGCTGGTGCTAGGAGCTTCGCAGGATCCAGTTTGAGACCAAGAAGCAGAGGAGGCTGGATTGAATGAGGACGCATACGAGTGACATTTGTAGGGAGCAGTTGACCTGTGGTGGCAGGAAGAAGACTCCACATTGGCACCAGCCCCACAGCTGCCTGTTGCTTGAGGCTGGGGAGAGAGAAGCTAAAGGATATCTTTGTCCCCGTGCGCATGTACACAGCCCTGCTGGAGAAAGGAAGAGCATTCCTCTTCCCTGAACATGACGGGCCTCTTCTCCCAAAAGAATCTTCAAGTAACTGGCACAGGAAAAACTGCCTTCAACAGTGAGTAGTCAAAAAATAGACCCATTCAGGATTTAGTCAAACATAATAATAAGAAAAAATGATGAAGAAACATGAAAAAACCAGAAGATGATGAACAACACTCATTAGAAAAATACTGGCACAGAACAAATGAAAATTATGACCAAACATTTCACAAATTAAAAAACATGGTCCACCCCTATAAAGAACTGGAGCACAAACCAGAAATATTGGAGGTCAGGGAAGAGATGACAAGCCGATAGGAAAGGAAGCCCGCGTTCTGGAACAAATGAAAACTGTCAAGGAAATGATGGTGAAGTTAAAAGTGAAACAAGACATGTTTCGAAAACAGGGATGAAGTGAGCCAAATGAAACAGAAATAGTTAAAAAGGGTTAGAGAGAGAATGCTAGATATAAACAAAAAGTACAAAAATTCCCTAAAGAAGGGTACAAGTAATAGAGAAAACAAACACTTTAAAGGTATAAATCAAGAAAAGTTTCCAGTAATCAGAGACCTTGAATCTACAGTTTGAAAGGACACACTGTACTCAGGGAAAACTAACATAGAACCTTGTAACATATCCCAGTAAAGCTATTGGACTTCAAATGTAAAGAATTTTTTGAAAGACAGGCTAAAAGATGAACTTACTTATAAAAGGACAAATTTTGGCTGCTTCATATCGTCAGCACAGAAGAACACTAACAAATCCTTTAGAAGAGTAAGTTTGACCCAAGGATTTTATAGGCAATGATGTTTAAAAATTTATTTTTATTGTCACCGAGAACATTTATTTTTCATTGCTTTTAGAGAGAGAGAGAGGGAGAGAGGAAGCAAGAGAGAAACACTGACTGACTGCCTCCCATCCACGCCCGGACCCGAGCATGAACCTGCGCCCTTGGTACGCGCCCTGACCAGAAATCGAACCCCAGCAAACTGAGCCACACTGGCCAGGGCAGTCAGTTAAATTTTTTTTAAAAAGACAAGTTTTTAAATGTAATAATTTGAGAGAATATTTCTCTATGACCCCTTCTTGAAGAATCTAGTCAAAGACAAACTTCAGTCCACCCAGATAAGTGGAAAAACCTACCGCAAAAGCTCTGAGTGTTGGATCTGTTTAACTGCAGGTTAAAATGAATTTGGAGATTATGCAATAGAACAGACTGGAGAGGTTATGTGACCTGACAGAGCAAAATTATCTAACTGAATTGTAGAGGAGAAGGGGAAAGGAGATGGGAGGTAAAGTAAGAATGCCCTTCCCTCGTCTTTAACAGCTAGTGTTCAAAGGGTGTCATTTAAAGCTAACAGACAAACTTAGTTGTAGATACATTTACGCATACAGAGTCAAACAGGAAGAGATAATGTGACAGACTAAAACTGGATAGTGGAGGGAAGGTGCAGGAGAAGAAAATATCTTAATTTCATCATTTCTCATAGGGGATTAAGTAAATACTATCTAAAGAAAGAAAGGTTTACAGATTACTACAGTAACTACTAGGTAAAAATATAAACCATATTAAATATCAAAATATATACAAAAAGGAAAACAAACTCCACAAAGGGTAACCAAAATAATTGGTAGAACTAAGGCCAATATCTGTCCTATCAATAAACATGAGTGGGAATTGCAGGTTGGAAAATGGCCCCCACCAGCTGGTCACCAAAAGGCCAAGCCACGCCCTCCACGGACACCGTTCCGTAAAGAGGAGCAAAGGCACCGGGCTCAGCAGGAGCGCCGCGTGCTTTCTGGGTGTTCACTCTAAACCGATTTTTTTTTTTAAACTCAGCCTACCACAGTGAGGGTACTGAGTGTCTCGTGTAGGTGATTAGCCTCATTCCTTTGAAGGAATTAAAAATCCAAAACTAAGAAATAACTAAATGAAGCCAAAAAGGGAAAGGCTAAATTATTTTTTGAGCTATTACTGGGGACCAGGAAAATATGACTTTTTTTTTTTTTTTTTTTTTTTTTTTTTGCAAGCTCCTGGAATACGTGAACGGTCCCTTAGGCTGAAGTAGCATAACAGGTGGCCCCTCACTGTGTGTGTCTAATGCTGCCGTTTCACCCTCAGGACCAAAGCCATGTGTGTTGCTTAGTGCCTGCTTGCATGGAACTGGCGGCGCGCACACACAACCCACAGCAGTGCACACGGGGGTGCTGGTTTCAGCGACATCTAGCAGTCTCTAATGCCAGCTTCCCAAATCTTGAACTCGATTATTTGAGGTTGGATGCTAACTGTACCAAAAACAGGCCTAGTAGAGCACTTTTTTTTTTTTTTTTTAAATCCTCACCCGAGGACATGCTTATTGACTTGAGAGAGATAGGGAGAGGGAGACAGAAACATCCATCAGTTGCCGCTCCTACCAGGGACTGAACCTGCAGCCTCGGCATGTGCCCTGACCAGGAATTGAACCCCGCACCCTGTGGTTTACGGACAATGCTCCAACCAACAGAGCCGCAGCAGGCCAGGGCAGGGCACTTATTAATAGAGTGTAGGATGGGTGGGACCAGATCGAAAACCCATGCCTTGCAGCAGGAATATCAACCCTGCCACTGGGAAGGAGAATTGGAGGCCATGCTGCCTTCCTCAGGGTCTCCTCCTGGTCCAGCCTGGCAGCCATCCACACTCTCTACTTCTGTGGGTGCTGCTTTGCCAGCAGTCAGCTATTGCATTCCTTTTCTCCCTCCTGCTTCCCATTGGTTCTTCATTCCGCCTCCATCCAGACTCCTGTTCTTGGTATAATACATCTGGGCAGCGAACAGAGATGCTTTCTTGGAGTTCCCTATAAGGAAAATGGGGACAAATTAAAGGACAAAATCCTCGTGTCAGGCAAGTAGAGCCACCTTACTTGAAAACCTTTTGGGCTTGAACCCGAACATGTCAACCTCCCATCCCACTAAGTGAAGTGCTAGTGCTTGGAGAGCAGAGCTGGGAGCACAGCTTGGCCTTGGGCAGGTGCTGGATCTAGGTAGCGTGCTAACCCGGGGTCCTTCTTAAAGGTTCCTGCCCTAGATGTGAGCCCGCCAGGCTGAAGGGACCCCCAATGCAAATGCTGTGGTGCCCATACCAGGGTGGAAAATGAGGGAGGATTGGGAAAAAGCTGGAAGAGAGGCACTGCTTGTCTGAAGGGAATTGTAGTGGGAGGGTCACAGCAGGAGTCTCCAGAGAAACCACAAAAGTGCTTTAAAACCCCATCAGTCCCCAAGAGTAAGGAATCGTTTAGCAGTACCAGTTAAGTGAGAACTTCTCTCTGGTCCTTTCCTCTGAGCCCTGCCTGGGACGCAGCAGAGGACAGGTGAGGGAGGAAGGGAGGGAGCGAGAAGCCACCCCCATCTCTCTCCTCAGCAGCCCCCACCCCTCTCCCCAAAGGTATGCTGCTGGGGAGAGAGGTCTTTTCTTCCAAGGAAAACTGAAGTGCTGATAAGGTGTCTTTTTAAAGCAAACTCTTTTTTACAAGTTAATGCAGTTAATGCACAAATCATTAGTGTACAACTTGATGAATTGTTGTCAGTGAACCAGCACACAGCTCAAGCAATAGAACATTCAGGGACCCTATAAGGCCTCCTTGAGTTTTCTCTCAGTCACCCCATCCCCACAAAAAATATACTCTAGATTCGTGTTGGCAGCTTTGAACTTCATGCAAATGACATGGACTGATCACTTTTAATTATCGAATTGAGGCTGTACTTGTCACTTGATGAGTGTACTGGGTCAAATGGCATCCTCCCAAACTCAATGTGCCCTGGGACCTCAGAATGTTGACCATGATGAGAGATAGTCTTTGCAGAGGTAAGTAGTTAGATAAGGTCACACTGGGTTAGGGCGGGCCCTACATCCAGTGGCTGGCGTCCTCCTGCCCTGCAGTGTCCTTCTCGGACAGGTGTTCAGCATGCAGGGTGTCTGTGGGCTTCCCCAAGTCTTTCTGCTGCAGGTTTACTGAGGACTTCAGGAAAAATTAACATGTAATAAGCGCAACCAGCCACTCTCAGAAGTGGTCTGCTTTATTAAATTTCCTGAGAGTAACTCTGACTTCATGTTTCAGATTTATTTCTTATCGCTGCCATGTATGTTTGATACCTTCTCCATTTCTAATTACTCTTTATCAGGGAAATTTTCTGTCACTATTAAATCAGCATGATAAAATTTGAGTTTCATTTCACTTGATATGTAAAGATATTTTAAGTATGGATAGATGTACGTTCAAAATCTATTACTAATGTACATGGTATTTGCTTTTATTTATTACTGGTCTTACATTTTTTATTTTTTTACAAAATTGCCTAGTCACATCTTAACATTTTTATATGAAAGTTGTGCCTTTGATTGAACTAGAACACTTCCCAATTTTTTGTGCATCACGCTTCATATCAGATTCAGCCATGTGTGCTCGAAACCAATGCTGGCTTTCGTTTATGTTACAACTTATGTGGCAAACAGTTTTTCAAAGGTGGCACATTCTGTGAAATCTAAACAAAGCATGGTTGAAATGGCAGTGGGTCTGGGGAGCCAAATGCCCAAAGTAACAACAGACAGGAACCTAATCACACAGAACTTTGTTTGAGTATTTGGTTAATTGAGGATCTACTCAACTGCAATAGCATTAGAGATTGCATTATTTCTTTGGAGACCTTTGAGAATGAGAAGGAATATCCATTTGTTGGAAAGATTTCACAGTGAAATGAGAAAAAAAACAGAATGATTTGTAATATAAACCAATCAGGAAACCCAGCCAATCTTCATTCTACTCTTAACAGTTTGGATGTGTATCCTTTTTTCTTAGCTGTTTCCTTTAGGAAGATGTATTATCAAAATATGAAGCAGTGTTGGGGATGTCAGTTATTTAGTAATGGGTTCATTCAGTCTTTACCAACACTGTACTTTCCTGGGTTCAAATTTTATGAAAGTGAGCGGAGCTCAGCAGCTACGTTCGGTGGGGGAAACAGAATATGATTCCACTGTGATGCAGAGAGGCCCCGGACCCCCTGGGAACACCTGGGTGTGTCCCCTCATCCAGATGGAGGCTGGGGCCAGAGGCTGAGGTGTGGAGGCTTGAGCATTGAAAGATGAGGAATTAGAGGAGAAGTGTGCCCTGCTGAGTGGGCGGTGGCCACAGTGCAGTAGTGAGATACTTGTGCTTCTGAGGAGTTCTGAGCGGTGGGGGCAGTTGGAGCCTTGGCTGCCTCCTCTGGGGCAACGTGGAGCCCCGAAGGGCTTTTCGTGTACCGTATTTGTGGGTCATCTGTTTGGCTCCTTTTGAAACTTGGCATTCTGGTGCTCCTGTGCTCCAGATCAATAATTTAATGCATCCCCCCCACCCAGTACCCAGCTTGTCTGTTGCATCCAGGTAGTACTAATGCAGAAGGGAGACAGAACCGCCTTTTGACTTATGGTTCAGACAAGTTAGTGCAAGAGAATGTTTAAGTGTAATAGATGCGAAATGAGCAAAAATATATTTTAAAATATTTTGCGTACAATATTTTTGTATATCCTGTAGAGAAATATGTCATTCCCTATATATTTTCAGGCACTTGTTAAATTTTGGGGGCATGAATTCCTTTTTAGGACTTGAGTGGACGTATTCTCATTAGTAATTATTACTAAAGTAAAGAGGAAATGATATCAGCAGATGTGCGGAGATTTTACTCACACTGAATACACCATTCATTTAGACAAAAAGATCATTTCTCAATTCAGATCGGAATATTCTAATTTAAGGCCTAGATCAGTTGTGTCATAATCTCTATGGAGACAAAGCTTTCCACTGTGTCGCTGTTGCATAAGTAACTCGTTTCTTCTGTGGACACACACAGGGAAGACGCAGATGCTTCTTTTTCCATTTCCCCCTCAGAACTGTCTTACAATAGAAGAGACTGTAGTTGGTGACATGTTTCTGTGTTTTATAAAATCTAAAATATCTGTTCAAATTTCCTTGTGTTTGCCGTTTAAGTGGACTGAAGGGAAAATTGGGAATAGGTGAGGGGAGAAGAAGCGGCAAGGACAGTGGGTGAGGACATACGGAGTGTGGAATGTTCCGCCTGCCCCGGGAGGGGCCGGGAGGTGGTTAGAAGCTCTGCCTCAGGGTGGGTCCTGGTGCCATCTTGTGGGTGGACCTGGGAAGGACCAAGCCGACTGACCCCAGCTTCTGTAAGGATGGCTTGCAGAACCCCAGAGTTCCACACAACACTGGTATGAAACTGCAAGTTGCACACCAGAACCCCCGGCCGGTCTGGGGAGCAGTGGATTTGGTTGTGTCCTGTCCATCAGCAAGCCCTAATCACTCTGCCTCCAAAGCACACCCCAAAGCTGCCTCCTCATCTCCATGGAAACTGCTAGGCTAAGCTGCCACCCTCTCTTCCTTGGACTTCTCTGGAAGCTTCCTTACTGGCCTCCTTGCCTCTCTTCTCTTGCTCTCACTGTCCCTTCTCCGCAAGTAGCCAAAGGGATCTTTTTAAAAAATAAAAATTACATCATATCACTTCCTTGTATAAAACTCTTTAGTGGTTCTTCCTGAAAACAGAATGAAACTCAAGTTTCTTGTCCTGGCTTAGAAAGCTCTGCACCTCATGGCCCCTGCCTCTCCACGGCCTCTTCTCCTACCCCCTTTGACTTCCTGCCCATGCTCCCTCCACTCCTGCTGTGGGTCCTATGTACCAGCCGTTCCCTCTGCCTGGCGCTCCTACCTCTGTTTCCTTGTGGCTGGCCCCCCTTCTCATTCGGACCTCGCCTTCTCCATTGCTGCTTTAGGCGGCCTTCCTCAACTCTGATTCTTGACTCTCCGTCAGGTCTCCCCCATTATGGAGGGATGTTATCTGCCTTGTTCTCTGTGGAATGCTCACTGCCTAGAAAGCCTTTTAACACAATGTGGCTGCTCAGCAAAGGTTCGTCAAATGGAGGAAGGCTGCTTTCCATGTTCTTGGGCTTATTTCAGCGAAGTACTGGTTGATCACTGGGTCGGTGATTTTAGGTCTTTTCCAACGGGGCACGAAAAGACCATGGGGATTAGATTCTCGGGAATTGTGTCCTGTCCCCACCATTGCCCCCTACCAGCTGTTTAGTCAGAGGACTGGAAGCAAAGTGTTTAGCACATACATAGTAGGCACTTTCTTTCTCTATTAAAACTGTACCTCGCTGTTGTTGTTTATGTTCCCCCCACTACTGCCCGCACCGGGGTCAGGCACGGGTTCTCTGCACTCCCATACCTGGCTCTGTGCTGGCTCGTGATGTGCTAGTGGGTGGCCCACACATGGCTGGATTAGTTTGGACTCTTCCCACCTAAGAACTTGGGGTCCCCTGATTCTTGTCCAGGCTGTGTCCCTTTGGTCAAGTGACCACTCTTTCCCCGGAGAGGGAGGGGGAGCAGGAGTAGGGGAAGGAGGGAGAGAGAAGATGGCCATTGGCCGGGGGGACAGTACCGTTCAGGACAAAATCTGATCCCAGTCTTTACTTCAGTCCCTAGGTTTGTAGACAATTAATGCAAATTGACTCCAGCATAACTCTAGCTTCTAATAACGGGGATGTAGGAAAAAGGGAGATGTTCTTTTGTGGTTCCTAGTGCATAGGCTTTTCAAAGATTCCTGATTCCTTCCTTCCTTTCTGTTCCGTATGAAATATACTCTGAATATGAAAACGCTCTGAGAACTGGGAGTTCTGTCTTATATACACATGTTCATGTAAAAGCTGGTATGAGTATAATTTTTAGGTGGAGTGATTCAAAAAGATTAGTTCTTGTGTGAACAGTCATTCAGACATATTTTTTGAGCACCTTGCTGGGTGCCAGGCACTGCTTTGGGTATTGGAAATATAGCAGTGGATAAAGCAGATAAATTTCTGTCTTCATAGAACTTACATTCTCCCACTAGATAATAAAGGAGATAAATAATAAGTAGTGTGGAAAATGGCGACAGAGCCACGGAGGAAGAAACAAGGCAGACAAAGGGACGGGGAGGGTCGGAGGGGTGGGAATTTTAGACGGTTGCGTTTATATATGTCTCCTCTTCCACCCATACGATGATCAAGATTCATAACCCAGTAACTTTGCCTTATAGAGTCACGTCTTAGTGATGTTAGGTCAGTTAGGCAAAGAAAGAAAAAAAAGAAACCTGATACATGTTTCATCAAAGCTTCTAATAATAATTTAGTTGATGTTTCTGTCAGCCATATTTACAAAAGTTACTTTAAAATATTAAGATATACACAGACATCCTAATCTGATACCCTAATGTTACAATCTTTTTATAACAATAAATTTAAATAAATACATAAATATTTAAAAATCCAAAAGACTAAACTCAACAACTTGTGTAATTACCAGTACCAGCCTATGAGCATGCTGTTTGTTTCTGTAATACCTAAAAATATCCATTGCTTTTGAAGCTAAAAGATTAAATCAGTGCTACATTATTAAAATTAATTAAAAAATGATTTTTCTCTTCCAAATATTAGTGTAAGAAGTAAATATTATTAAGAGAGCTGTGGCCTGAAGCACTAGGTCAGTTTGATACTGATTTTCATACACAAAGGACAGCCACAAGAATGCCAGTAGTTCCTATCCCCTATCCAGAGCCACCGAGAAGTTGTTTATTCTTTGAGGCCCCAGTGCTGACGTCAACTCACTGAGTAGTGTCATCAGATTTCCTGGTGGTGGTTATTTTGGGGGGTGGGGGGTGGAGAGTAGTTGCCAGACTTTCCTGGGCCGCTGCTTTGCTGAGGTCCCGGGAGCCGGATGTGCCCCGAAGACAGGATGTGAGGTTAGCGTGCAGTCTCACTGAGTAAATAAAGTGCTCAGTGGTGAAGTGGAATTGCCAGCACAGTGATGTTTAAATACGATATTGCTAAAATTGTACTGAGGCAAAATTCATAATCCTTAAAAAATTAACTCATGGCTTCTTTTGTTTCTTACAAGTGATGCGGTGGTGAGTTCTTTTTGTAAGTGGAGACATAAGGTTACGTTGTCCTTTGCCTGTAAAAGTTGCTTCGCCCCTTTCTCTCTACAGAGTCGTTCTCCCAGAGGGGGGAGGAGGCTTTGGCCTGGAACCAGCCCCACTGGTGTCTTGTCCCTCAGCTTGTGGCCTGTGCCGCATACACACGTACGTGTATTTCTTAAAAAGCACAACAGTCATTAACATTTGACATTGCTATTAACTGATGCCTTTAACTTTATTTTTCTCTTCCTGGTTTCCTTAATTTGGTACTGTGGACGTTCTCAAACATAGACTTGAAAACTTATGAATTCTTGTTTCATGACAAAAAGATTTAAGACTGTGAATTTTGCCTCTGAGTGAAATTTAGCAGTAATACTGGTAAGACAGTAATATATAATAAGACAGTAATAATCCTGTCTTATTATGTGGTATTTTCATTTTTATCATTTTCCAAGTAATCTGTAGGTATAATTTGCATTTCCCTCTCTGATCCAGCAATTATGTGCGTTAATATTTACAATTTTTCTAGGGGTGGGGATATTTGTTGTTGGTTTTGTTTAAATGTATGTTTTAATTTATGCTTTGATTGTATTATGGTTAAAGTATAAAAACTACATGTTTTAATTTTAAGAATATGTTTTCAAAAAAATATGTTTTCAGGTTTTCTTTGTGATCTCGTGTATCATTTGTTTTTACATTATTCATAAATATTTTCTTTCTTTCCCTTTAGACTTTTATCTATTTGATTCTTCTTATTATTAAAGATTTTATTTATTTATTTATTTTATTTATTTTTGCTGGCAGGAGAAGGGAGGGAGAAGGAGAGGGAGAGAAACATCAATGTGTGGTTGCCTCTTTTACACATCCTGACCAGGGGCCAAACTTGCAACCCAGGCGTGTGCTCTGACTGGGAATCGAACCGGCAGCCTTTCACTTTGCAGGACAGTGTCCAGCCCACTCAGCCACACTGGTCAGGGCTATTTGATTCTTCATAGCAAATTTCGTGAGTCTTCTGTGTTCGAGGCTGCGGACTGCCGTGCATACAGAGGACCATGAGCCGTCGACCTACTTCTGTATCTTACTCAGTAGCAGCCTCCCTCCTGCTGCTGGGTTTTTCTGCTCTCTTGTGGAACTGTCCCCTGCACCGAAGGAAATTAACAGAATGATTCTCCTTTTCTTTTCCCTGTCATTTTCCTCCTTCTCTTTCTTTTCCCTGAGTAGTGCCACTGTATTCTCCAAGCAGTAGGCCTGTATCATTCCTTGTTCTTTCATTCATTCATTGCTTTAAAATTTGCTCATTAAAAACCAAAAACCTCACCACTGAGAGTGGTCCCTCTCTGTGCCTCTGCTGTCCTCTGTGCACTGTGGGGCGTGAATGTGTAGATCAGACCTCCCTCTGAAGGCTCTTCTGTTGGACATCATCTCAGACACGCTGGCTCTGGCATCGGCCACGCCTCTCAGTGTGAGGCTGGCCCGTAGCTCACAGCTCAGGGGACTGGATGGTGCTGTGGGAGTCTGTTCTCCTCACTCTCCCACCCTGCCTGCCGCAGAGTCCTGCCTCTCAGCGTGAGGTCTGGAATAGTAGCGACCCTCATTCTCATGCCTCCCTCCTGAGAGATGACACTCCTACAAAGCGAATCAGGAACTGGGCCGGCATTCCATAGTTAGTAGACATCAGCTTCTAGCAGTTAAAAATATGCCTGGGCATCCCCGTCACGGAGCAGGTTTGTTCCACGTGTTTGTTTCCTGTGGATGGGCCACTGCCTGAGGGGAGAGGCTGGCCTCCGGGCAGCTGCAGGGCAGCATCTAGTTCTGCTGCTGCTGCTGTGTTGTGGGTATGCAGTCATCCCATCCCCCAGAGGCCCCTGGGAGGGTGCAGGTGCCTTCAACCCATGCAGTGTTTCTGGGAAATTGCAGAAAGGTGTCTCTTCCTCTGCGTAGGCACCCAGTGCCAGGGTTCGTCACTAGGGGCTGAGTTTGAAAGTGCCAACTGTTTCTCAAAGAGCTTTTTCGGGCCTGGAGGTCCCACGGCTCTGCCTGCCGGACACTATGGTTCGTGCACCTTTGCACTGTCTGTCATAGCAGAGACGTGGGCATGGAAGGCACCAGCGTCGGCCAGTGTCTACTAACGGGGCTCTTCATGTTGTGTCTCATTTAACCATTGGCTGAGCGAGGCTGAGTCTCTCACTTACAGTCACTCACAGGCAGGAAGAGAGACCCCGGGACCCCACTTGTCTCCTTCCCCCTCCTTGCTCTCCACCCATCCTGGGTTACCAGGAGATTCCCGGGATCCCTCTGTCTGATAACCACTTACTCTGTGTCATTCTTCTCTAGGGCAGAAACTTCACCTTCGCCTGTGGCTCTGACTAGAGAGAAAATTTTAAGCAAGCTTACTTTTTTCTTAATATTTAAACAAATCTTTTTCCTACAGGTAGCAGCTGAAGTGCAATTTGGCCCCATGAAATTTCATCCGGATCAACTCCAGGTAATGATATAAACCGTGCTGTGATTTTTCTCACGTCCATTTTCTTTAAAGAGGCGGGGAGGGAGAGGGTAGGCTTCTATGTCAGATACCGTGTTGGCGCTATAGTTATGCAAGGGAGTATACTTTTCTTAGAAATTCATGTTGAGGTATTTACAGGTGAAGAATGCCTGCAATCCACTTAAAAAGGTTGAGGATAAAGAAAGGAAGGGATAGAATTGTGTGTGTGTGCATGCATGTGCATGTGTGTGTGCATGTGTGTGTGTATGTGTTTGTAGGGAGAGGGTGGTGGCGGGGGAGCAAGTAAAGGTGGCAAATGTTAACAACCCCTGATGAAACCATAGGAAGGGTATCCTGGCATTCATTGTCATTCACAAACTTCTGTAGGTTTGAAATTTTCCAATATTAAAACAAAAAAGCATGTTCCTCCCTATGTTTCTGAATGAGCTCCAACAGCGAAAAATATCTATAAATTGTTTCATCCAAAATATTAAGACAAAAATAACCAATTGAAATTTAGTCCCAAAGTTATTTGATGTTTCCTGTGCACAAACACGTGTTCACTGTTACATTTTTTTTGAACATGTGGGAAAAGACTGGCAGAGGTGTGCTCTCCTAGTGCTTTGCATTTGTGCACACAAGTGAACTTAGAGGAACTAAGCATGGGTGGACAGGGTTTCAGTCAGCTCTGTAGCCTCTCCCGTGCCACCCTGGGCCCCAGGAGTCAGTCCAGGTCTAAAGGAGATGGAGCAGTGCTCCCCTGAAGCAGGCTGGGGGGCAAACAGCAGCCCCGAGCCTCACCGATGCGGGCCAGGCACAGGGACAGTGAGCACAGGCGCTGCCTCTTGTACCCGGTGCCATTCCTGTGTCACCTCACCGACAGGGCTTCGAGTGTAATGTTTTGGTCTACTTTAAATCTCTTCTTTTAAAAATTTAAAGTAACTTTTTTCAACTTGGAGGGATTACATAAAGTCTTGAGTCAAAACATTTAAATACATTATATAATGTATTAGTATTCTAGGAGTTTGACTGAAATATTAGCATTTGCCATCTAAGGACTTGCCTAGTTAACTTACTGTTAACTGAAGTAAGTATGTGTGTAGTTTAATTGATTTAGTTTCAGAATAAAGTGCTTAATCAAGCCTTTGATGGGTTCTGCCAGTGGGTTTACTAGCGAAAGACATAAGTATGTGATCCATGCACTTGGACTTGACCGAGAGCAGATAGAATAATAGCACTGCTTTCTAGGAGCTGAGTCGTAATGTCCCAGAGTTATGTGTAGGAGAAGGATTTATATCAACAGATTAAGTTTACTTCTGTGTACTTGACTTGGGAGTTTTCTGTGTCTTGTTAAGAAGTGAAATTCCAACATCTCTCTCTCTCTCTTTTTTTTTTTTTTAAGTGTTTCTGCTTTTTTGATTCAGGTACTTTTAGTGTTTACCAAAGAGGACAACCAGTGTAACGGATTCTGTAAGGCGTGTGAAAAAGCAGGGTTTAAGTGTACGGTCACCAAGGAGGCTCACACCGTCATGGCCTCTTTCCTGGCCAAACACCACGACATCATCATCATCGACCACAGAAATCCCCGGCAACTGGATGCAGAGGCGCTGTGCAGGTGAGCACGAGACTCAGCCCAAGTGGTCCCACCAGCATTCGTGATGATAAGGCAGCCCCGACATGCGTTAAGTTAAATTCAGTGCCCTTTAAGTTGCCTTCCAGGCATGTAAAATAAGCAAGGCATCGTTAGATTAGCACGCCATTATTTCTTCATCTGATCTTTATCTCTTGCTTTGTTTCACTTTGCTTAAAATGGTAAGAAAGTATGAATGAGGACCGTTAAGTGTTAAGGTGAAACCCAGTATGTAATTAACCACCACTGTCACCTGCATATTACTGCAACAAGTTGTTATAGTTTTCCAGATGTTTGAAAATTGTCTTCTACTGTTAGGTGAATGTGCCCTGTTTATAATACTCTCAGAATATCAGCATTAGGAGAGAATTCTGGGTAGCATACATAAATCTAAGAAAAGTAATTTAAAAAAAATTATTTGCTGCTGATGGAAGCAAGGCAAAGTGAGACATTCATTTTTACTTACTAGATTGGGGAAAGACAAATCATAATTTTAATATAAAATTTTATACATTAATTTTAAGGACATTTAAATGCTTGACTTTTGGGAGATAGAAGAGATTTGGTCTAAATATAACGGGGGTTGAAAACTGAAAAAACAGGAACAAGACATGCCCTTAGAAGGCTCTTTGCATTCCCTGTGTCTCTGTTGGGGATGTTCAGACCTCTTTACACTCGTTGTTGAAGGCCAGATATTCTGCGTGCTGTATTTCCAAATCTACCAGCTCAGGAGCCCTACCTTGCCCATCTTCTCAGTTCTGGGCACGGCATTTTCTATTAGAGGCATGGGGGTGAAGAAGATGGTGGTTCTTGCCTCTGAGGAACGAGGGCTGTAATTGGCAGGACGAGCAAGTGATGCCGGTACAGGCTCCCGTGTGCCCCCAGAGGACGTGCATACCCATTGCTGGAGGTGCCCGTGTCAGGGAGGACTGCACGCAGGGTGTCTGGGTTGAGTCCTGAAGGATGAGCAGGAGTTTTGAAGGGAAGAAAGGTGGAGAAAACATCCTGGATAAAGGGAGCAGCCCTTGCAGGGACAGGCAGGGTGTGTAGGGCTGCTCTGCTCCTTCCTGGTTTTTCTTTGGAGAGGCCTGCTTTCTTGCCCAGTGCAGGGTGAGTTCAAAGCGGTTGCACTGTCTAGTGGAGCAGTTTCTTTTCCTTCTTCTGCCCCTCTTTGTCACACTTATTTCTGCCCCCTCTGATCTCTTGGCCGGTTCCCATTCCCCAGGCTTCCTGGGGAGCTGCTGCTCCAGAAGGTTGAATTTACTGTCTGGTGAGCCTCTGCTCCGTGGTGTGATGTCTGTGGTACAGTGTCTCCTACTTTCTCAGCCAGCCCTCCATTCTTAACCTTTTCTGTCAGGGGTTGATCCCTCCTCTTTTAGACTGATGAGAACTTCTTGCCTTTCCTAGGTTAAATTTTCTGTTGTTACTGTTTTTGCCTACACTCTGCCTAGCAGTGTGTCTCTGTGCTGCCTAGCACACAGTGGGGAGCCGGCCCTTGCGTTCTCCATCCCACTGCACTCTGGCCCTCGCTGTGGTAATGCACATAAACTAGCACTGCCTTTGGTCGGAAGAAGCAGGAGGGAGGGAAAATGCTCCGCCCGAGACAACTAGGCCCACAAAGAACAGCACAGGTGGGAGGCACATGCTCTCAGTCAGTGGTTACAGTCGCGCTCCGTGAGTGTTAGGGTCCCGTGTCCAGTGATTAGGAGTTTACCCCCAAAGGAGACAGGTCAAGTAGCCAAGAAGGAGAATCCAGAGTGTGAAGGGAGCTTTTGTTCCTCCTTCTGCCTCTCCCCCAACTTTCATTGCTCCACCAAAATTATGTTTTTATTTTTTTAATTGTTTTAAATTTATTTTAAAATTTGTTTTTTTTAATAGGTCTATTAGATCCTCAAAAGTCTCAGAAAACACGGTTATTATTGGCGTAGTACGCAGGTAAGCTTTCACTTCTTTTCCTTTTTGACTTTGAAATTCGTGTGTCAGTGAAATGCTGGCTCTTGACAGAGGTCTGAAGAGCAGCTTGCAGTCTGTGACTGCACAGCTCTTGCTAGTTTGGCCTTTTCTTTCTTATGCTTTGCTTTCTTTGGCTTTGGCATCACCTTCATGGTGGGAGTTTCTACCCTTGTGCTTGGGTTTGTGATTTTGGACTGCCTTTTGCTTTGCCTTTAGCAGCCTTCTAAAGTCTGCTGTGACTTTAGAAATCAGCACAGCACTAGAGAATTCCACTCCCAAATGTACGAGTGTCTTCAGGACTATCTTCCTGGGGCCTGCTCACTCCAGGTATCTGTATCTGTCTGTCTGTATGGAGATTTGAGTTACACATGAACAGAGGACATCTTATATTTCACCCTTGCATTGGAAATAAGTAAGGAAAGGATAGAAATACGTGAGGAGAAGGGCAGTATTCAAATAAATGTTTTTGCCTTACATATTTTTATAGACAGAAGAAATATTTTCTTGAACTTGTTGCAGGGGGGAGAAGGGATTTATTCATTTTTATTGACGTGACATTGGCTCATGACATTATGTAAGTTTCATGGACGCAGCATTATGATTCGACACCTGCACGCACCACATCTTACTCATCGCCAGACTATAGCTTCTTCCCATCACTGTGCTGTTGACCCTGTTTGCCTGTCTCACCCTCCCTCGGGGATTTTAAAAAATAAACGGGCAGTAGAGTAAGATAGGAAATGATTTAGTTTAAATTAAAGTGTTTACATGTGATTACTCCTGTATTTTGACTGTTAATGTAACCTCTATATTTGAAGCATTACTATATGCTACCAAAAAGCTATACATGAAACTAAAACAGAAAACTATTTCTGATTTTATACTTTTGATTTGTATATTACTCTAACTCATCCAAAAGTACTCATTATAGGACAGTCGTAGTGTCATGTAAATTAGTGGATGAGGAAGTGAGACGTAATTGCTAAAAATCGTCTCCACCCGTTTGCTGTGTTCTCCTGAAGGGCGGACAGAGAAGAATCGTCTGTGATGCCCCTCATCGCTGCCGGCTTTACGAGGGTAGGTGCCCCTTCTCCATTGTGCAAGTGTGGCTCAGCACCAGAAAGAATTTACTCTCAGTTCAGAGCCAGCAAAGGTTTTGAATTAATTTGAAGAAAGAAAATTTGTTGTCTTTGTGCTGTGTTACATTTTGATTTAACTTTATAAGCTAGAAATCTAATAATCTATAACACCTCGCTTTCTCAATCTCTCAAAACTGCCTGTGAGAGTCCCCTTTCATGGTGTGCTCCTGAGCAGTTACCCCGGAGGGCATGTCATTATAGCGTGTGTTTGTGTACGTGCAACCTTGAGGTCAGTTCAGGCATTCTGGAAATAAGCTACGCAAACGTGGCTCCCTTCTCTCCACCCCTAGCTCTGGTCTGTTGGTTTCTCCTGGGCCTGAAGGCTGAAGGCATTGCCTGGCTGGTTGCGAGCGAGCCTTGGGGACTTGTGGGTCAAGGGTGAGGCTGACCCTTGGAGATATGTGGCCCAAGTTTATACCAATGAGACAGTCAAGAAACTTCAAACCATGGATTTAGTGTAGTGTTCTGGATGGTAGTTCTCCCAGATGTCTGCAGGAGCCAATACAGATCCTCCCCAGGGGAAGTCCCCTCATCTTTGGCCTCAGAGATTCTGCACAGATCATTGTGGGAGGGCAGCAGGCAGCACCCGGTCACAGCTGACCGGTGTGTAGGGGACAGGACGGCGAGCGAGAACCAGGGCGGAGGCAGCAGAAACACACCCTCGTGCTCCTGAGGCGCTAGACTCATCAGGTGTGAATTTAAAGCAGTTGAGCTTATTACGTGTAAAGAAATAAAATACTAAGCTTGGAAATATCTGCAAGGAATAGAAAGCTGTGAAAAGTGGCAAAGCCAATTTTAAACAGAACATAATGGAATTTTGAGAAATGAACACATAATAAATGAAAATCTTAAAACTTAAACAGCTCAGAAAAAAATATCCAGCATGCAGCTCAGAGGTAGAATAATAGAAAATAAGTTGGAGAGAGGCTAAGCAATGTGGAGCTAGAGAGTATGAGCCTAACGTGTACGTAACAGGAGTTCCAGAAGGACAGGAGAGAGAATGGGCAAAGGTAACGTGTGAAGCATTTTCCAGAACTGATGAGAGACTAGGCCACAGACTTAAAAATTCTAGCCAGTTACTGTTACTCACCCAACTGAAATTCTCTTCCCTGAAAGCCCTGCAAGGGAAGCATTTTGAAGCCCTATTTTTTTTAAAAAGTGAATTTGGTGCCCATCAGATTTCAGCTTTCATTTCCCATTCATCCTGTAAGATGTTTTTCAGACTCCAGTTAGCAAATTGAGAAGTCTGTTGAAAAGTGTTATTTTTGTTGATAGACACAGAGACTTAGAGGGGTGTGTGCTCTCTGTCCGCAGTGGTACGTGGAGAACCCGAGCCTCATGGCCTGCTACAACGAGCTGCTCCAGCTGGAGTTCGGAGAGGTGCGCTCCCAGCTGAAACTCAGGTAACTGTGCCTCTGCAAGGTGAAGACTTGGTTGGGACAGATGGCTGATGGGGTGGCTCCTCTCCTCACAAAAGACTTTTGGAGTCAGCCTGGGTGCTACACAAGTGGACATGTCAGTAGCTGGAGACTCACATTGAAAGGGGGACTACAAAATAATAGTGAATGAAACGCAAGATATAAAAATATGTACACTGAATTCTCTGTTTGGTTTTTAAGAAAAAATACTTTTAATATACACACACAGCCAACCTTTAAACATTGGTTATATCTCTGGTAGGTGACATGTTTTCCTTTCTACAATAATCACGTTATCATTTGCTGTTGATAAAGTTTTTTTAAAAAGTGAAATGGGTGAAAACCTACCTCCTTGTTATAAGCTTTCAAGAAAAGCAGAATAATTAGTGAAACTATATGAGGTTGACAGACGAAAAAAAGTCAGCCGCTCCCTGCTGAACTCCCACAGGGAATTAGGCCTCCACCCTCTTTCCCGAGTGGAGTGGAACTGTGGAGCCGGAGGCAATGGTAGAGCTGATTGTTGTCCAACTGAGATCCAGCAGCTGAGCCCCAGGGAGGTTAACTGACAACCAGGGTCCCGCCTTGTCCCTATATCTAACAGGGAGCCCCCACCTTTTCTCCCTGACTGCCCTAGTTCAGTGAACTGAGCATCGCCTGCCCCGAGGCCCCAGACTGAAAACCCCGCGTCTCCTTCACACTCCCCTAACTCCGGTCACACACCGGGTCCTCTTCGTTTTGCTTCCTAAGTCTCTGTGGAATTTGCCTCCTTATCTTCCTCTTCAGGCCATCGTCTTCCCTTACCTGGATCGTGAAACTGTCAGTTCCCTACACCGAGTCTTGACTCCTTGTCCGTTCTTCAAACCGCAGGAACACATCGCTGCCCTTGTGTTTCTGTTCTGCGGTACCCTCCCTCTGCCTTCAGGATAAACTTCAGACTCTAGGTGGTGGCCTACATGCCTCTCCGTGGTCTGTCCGCTGTCTACCCTCTGTCCTCACCTGCCAGTGTGCCCTGCTCTGTTTTCTGTGCGCCAGCTGACAGCCAGAGGGAGAGTCCACTGTGAGGGAGCTAGGGAAGCCTGAAGGGAGCAGGGACTGGGGGGTAGAGATTGGGAGCAAGAGAGTCCAGACTTGTTCTGCTGGATATTAAAATGCACTACACTGTAGCAAGCAACTTTGTGTCCAGCTAGACCATTGAAGTCTAGAACCAGGTGAGTGTGTGTCAGACTTCAGCGTGTGAGTAGTGTGCCAGTTTAAGTCAGTACAGACGGGGCGGGATTATGACAACTGGTTAACCCTTGGAAGGAGAATTGAGTTACAGCCCAGTCTCACACGTACCCCCAAATAAACTCTAGTGAGTTGCACTCGGCATGACAGAGGAGCCAGATTCCATGAAAGAACAGAATCAGATTAGACAACATAAAAATGTTCAGTGTGTCTACAGTTTTAAAAATAACACGCCTTAAATAATGTGAAAAATTTAGACAACTAGGGAACCCAAGTTGGGAAAAATACATTCCCACATCCATGTTTCTCTCCTGTGGCCCCCCCAACCCCCCTGCCTTCCTCTCTGTAAAATCAGTACAAGTACCCTAGGGTGAGGATTACAAATAAACGTGTCTTCAAACACCAAGGACATGGGAGCGCTCTCATGAAATGAGGCTAAGTGAACACAGCAGAAGGTAAAGCCAGTCACCCCGATGATCCCAACTTCAGAAAAGCATTCGTTTAAAACAGTGGCTCCCAATCACTGGCTGCCTCCTTTCTGCCGGGCTCTGTGTTGGGTTCTTGGCCGTTCCCGCCTGGGTCGCCTCATGAGGACTCTTCAGATGGTGGGAGGGGAGACTTGGGGAGTTTCAGTTTCGTGCCCAGGGTCCCACAGCCAGGGA
The DNA here is from genome assembly GCF_022682495.2 of Desmodus rotundus. NCBI lineage: Eukaryota > Metazoa > Chordata > Mammalia > Chiroptera > Phyllostomidae > Desmodus > Desmodus rotundus. The sequence goes on from NC_071396.1 coordinate 35,971,687, forward strand.
AGGGCTGTGATTCAAACCCTGGAGTGTGTTGCACCCCGCCCCGGGGTCCTCAGACGGGGAGGAAGGGCACCACGGTGTGCCTGGTCTTGGCCCACGTGGTGGTATTGGGGGAGGAGGTGATCTCTTCTTTATGCTTTTTAATATTTCCTCCCCTCTTTTTTGGATTAGCATTCGTTACCTTTATAAGCAGACAAAAAGCACATTTAAGCAAGTTGATGTTATACCCAGGGATTGGATTGGATTGTGTAGTACTTACATTAATCTGTCCTTTTTTTTTTTTTTTTCTCCTACCCATAAAGGGCTTGTAACTCAGTATTCACTGCATTAGAGAAAAGTCAAGAGGCAATTGAAATTATAAGTGAAGACCACCTTATACAGGTTTGTTACTTTGGAAGTTCTGTCCTTCTGTGTGTGTTGGTTCTCATTTTTGGGACTGAACCCCTGCAATATGATTTTTTTTTTCTTTTTGAAGTTCAAGAGACCAGTTTTCTCCCTAGAGGATTATCAGAACAAAGTCTTTAAAATGTGTAACTTAAAATAAGTTCCCTATGAGTAAGACAAGGTACTAATAATTACTTTTTTGTTTAAGGGGAGACTTATCCAGAACTATTCCCGGCGCGGGTGGGTAGAGGGGACCGGTGGCACAGCGGGGATGACCGCAGGTCTGCGGGTTCTCGCCTTTCTTACGGTTTTTGAAGGTAGTTTACACCTATAGAAATTTACTAGAAACTACTTAAAACTTCAAAAATAACCTGCTAATTACTGAACAAATCACCCATTATTAGCAAAGTGGGTTTAGGTCAGTGACCCCCGACAACAGGCTTGCGCTTTTAGGTAACACCAGGAGAGGGCTGTCCCGGAGAAATGTCCCTTGTGTCTGAGGACACAGCTGCACTTGGACTGAATTCTGAGCACCCGGTCCTTCCCGTCACTCTAACTTATGACTCTCTTGATGAAGAGCTGAAGTCCACACTGAGCAGCTGGGGCCCTGAGGGGCAGCGCAGTGGGTGAGGGCCCAGGCTCAGTGTCAGACAGGCCTCGGCCTGTCCTGGCAGAGTGTCTTTGGGAGGGTTACGTAATCTGTCTGCGTCTGCCTGTCATCTGTACGAATGGGAGAAGTATTAACGCCAATGACAACCTGCCTTTCCTAAGGATGTTCTGAGGACCAAATGAGTTGCTGTGTGTGAAGTGCTTACTGTAGCGCCTGCCAAGGAAAATAGACAGTTTCAAGTGTTATTTTGTCATCATTTTTGTTATTATTAGCACATGCCTAGCTTTCCCATACATTTTCCTCTGGTCTTGTAGGCCTATTTGAAATTTAACTGTAAAGCCTCATACTTGCAGACACCTCTTCGTTCACAGCCTGCTTTCCAAACACATTGTTCATTTGCCTCACACGACAGAGGCAAGATAAACGTCTCCTTCCCACCAAACAGATGCTTTATTCCACCGAGTGTGATCTGAGCAGCCCCTGGCCTGTCCCCGGGGCTCTTCCCTCTGCTGGTGTTTCAGTGGGCGGGGACAGGGACATTGCAGAGAGGCTTCTCGGGACTCCAGGGCTGTTCAGGGGTTGCGCTCTTGTGGCTTCAGAACTGTGTGGTGAGCTCCAGGCTCCCGAGCTGCAGCGGGGAAACATGGTGGCTGAGTGAATAGTCTTTATTGTCCTTTTTTCAAAATTTTTTTATTTCACCAGATGCTTTTTTTTTTTTTTTTTTTTTGCCTCCCCAGTATGCAAATCCTGCATTTGAAACAACAATGGGCTATAAATCAGGTGACTTAATAGGGAAGGAGTTAGCAGAAGTGCCTATAAATGAAAAAAAGGCAGATTTGCTCGATACTATAAATTCATGCATCAAGACCGGGAAGGTAAGTGAGAGGTTAGTACCTTTTTTACTTTAACGTAACAGAGACGGAAGGAAGGAGACTTAGCGTTCATTGCGCATTGCCTGTGCCAGGTAATCTCAGCCTCACTCTTCCCAGCAGGGCAGGAGAGGAGTGTAGAGGTGCTTTTCCCTGTTATTCCCATTTTGCAGATGAGGAAACTGAGGCCGAGAAAGTCTGTAATATGATCAACCAGTAATCAGAGTAGCTTTCATTGACACTTACAGGCATTGTTATCATCTTTGTAACGACTACATTGATCTTTCTAATAGTTGATCCTCTAAGTGGCGGGTATAGGCGGATGGTCTGGGTGAAGGATCCCCACTGAAGGGGCACATTCTTGGGGCACCTCTGAGCCCCGCGGTTCTGTGAGCCTGTTCACTCGTGCAGCGTTTTTTAGAAATGTGTCCTGTGTGCCAGGCACTCTGCTGGATTCTGGTTTGGCAGGAAGACCAAAATGCTAAGTCCTGCCTTAGAGAACTCATATTCCAGGGAGCCAGCCAGCCAGACAGCTGAGAGGGGCCACTGCTCGGGCGTGTAAGGAGGCCCGTGAGTGCGGCGCTGGAGGGCGGACAGAGGGAAGGCGGGCCGGCCTGCGAGAAACTCTCCCTCTCTGATCTGTGGCTTCCGACACTTCCTAGGTTTTAAAATATGGGCAGAAGTAAATGCTCCTGCTTTTCATAGACATTCTCAGTTTTTCCTGCTGGGCTCACCTCACCCTTTGGAAGCTGGGTGGGGACTGTTAATGTGATCACTGAAACAAACTGGAGGAACTGGTGACCTGCTTTCCTGCTCGCTGTGGAGGCCCCCGTGGAAGCGACACCCTTTCCCCTGTGGCCAGTGCTGCCCCACTACAGAAAAGGGCAGTCTGCTGTGGGGCTGGGGCGCCTTTCGAAGCTCATGACCCACGTGCTTGGGCCCCTCAAAGACACTGTGAGTGGGTGTGTGTCTCTCTGCTTTTCCGTGGCTCTGAGCACACGATGGTGATTTCTCACTAGAAAGAAATGACGTCTGAGGTGGATGGAGGGGCCCTCAGGTGTCAGGCACACCACCCAGGTTAGAGCCAGTATTCCATCCTCCCTTGAGCAGGGTGTCCCCAGAAGCAAGGTACAGGGCAGCCATTGCCTGAGACCCGGCAGCCTGGAGGGGGCTTTGCCGTGGCCTTCCAAGTCCTGGCACGTAGGCCCCGTGCTGCCCCTGGATCGGCCTGCAGTGCAGGTGTGAGCTTCATACGGGCAGGAGCCAGGGGTGCTGGCCCTGGTGTGCCTTGACCTGACGGTAGTTACGCTCGGGTGGCCGGCAGGGGTGGAGAGGGCCCTGCGGCTGGTGAGCTGTTGGCCCAGGGTCTTCCAACTCCAGGCGAGAAGCATTTCACCCTTGAGTTACGCTGCTGGGCACCAGGTACAGGTACAAAGGGCCTGGAACTGGAACAGGAGGAGACATATTCTCCAAGCTCCCTGTTGACTGTGAGTAGAGAGGTCTGGAGATGACCACATTTCTGACCTCTGGAGCACTTTATTTCGAAGAGGAGCCTGGTTAGTTTGTGTGTGCTCTGAGCGCTTGGGAAGAGAGAAAAAGTAGCCATTTGTCCTGTGTTGGTGACTCGCTTGTTGTCTGGCAGCGCCGAGGTGGCAGGACGGGGCGTGTAGCTGGGCAAGGTTTGCAGGTGACAGAATGTGCAGCCTTTCTAGTGGCTCTCCCCAGGGGAATCGGGGCCCGGGCCAGTGGTGCCCTGGTGAGCGGGGAGAGTTCACACGTGCGCTGGAAACCCAGTCGAGGCTTAGGAAGGGGTTTTAAGTGATGGGTGGGGGCTTTTGAGTGTCAGATTCTGGGGGTGCCTGTCAGTCAGATAGTCCTGGGGGCAGAGGAGAAATTCTGACGTTCAAGCAGAGAACGCTGTGAACACCATCTCTCCAGATGCCCTCTGCCCACTGTCCTCAACAGACGGCTCCTCTGTGGGGGCTGATACTGTGGGGGCCTTTGTTTCCAGGCCGCACCCCCATGCTCCCCTGGGCCCCACATGTGTGCTCTGACCTCGCCTCCCCTCCCACCTCCCCAGGGCTTCTCCATCAGGACTATAGGACCCAGCCTCTCATCTTCTCCGACACCTGGGCCTCCACTGCTCTTCTCTTTCAGAGAGTTTGAATTTTTTGCCTCAGAAATCGGGTCTTGTAGGTGCTGAGTGAACGTTGGCTGCTCCGCCCCCACCCGGGACATTGCGGATGGCTGCGGAGCCTTTATCCTTTCACAGCTGTTCACCCTGGTCCCTGTGACTCTTGTGCTTCCCTCCCCCACGGATCCCCATCTTCTCCAACTCTGCATCTGTATCCCCCGAGCTCACCAGGGCTCTTTGACCGGCCCTCTGCAGCCCTGCGGTCTCTGCTCGAACTCCGCCCTCACAGTTGCCTGCACTTGGAGCCCTGGGGTGGCTCTGGTTCCCCTGCCTCCCTTTGGTCTCTTCCATCACATCCATCATTAAGCCTGATGTCTGCTAAGCCCCTGCCTTTGAGTGTCCACTGCCTGGGCCTGACCTTGTTCGGGGCCTTTCGCACCCTGGGCTTGTGCTGGCTGAATCCAGCTGGACTCCTGCTCCCACAGCCCCAGCCTCCAGTTTGTCCACCTACAGTGCTGAGTGACGAGGCTTGCCTGCCACCTTTCTGGCCCTGTCACCCACTGCGTATGGAGCTCATATCCCTCAGCCGGGCTCCCAGGGCTCTGTTGTCTGACCTCGGCCTGCCTTTTCTCTCCATCAGTGGAAGTTCATCTGTTCTGACTGTTCACCACAGGCGGGCACTGTGCTAGCCCTGGGGTAGGGCGGCGGCGGTTTAATTAAGGTGATGAGCACCGAGAGGGACTGTCTCAACAGACACCCGGCGTGCTGCAGCGCCCGGCCCAGAGCTGGAGGGCAGTGGGGGCCCTCGTGCAGTTCAGGGGGGGGCACGGCTGGAGGGGGTAGCCTGTGTGGAGCCCTGCGTGAGAAGCAGGCCTATGCCGAGCGCCACGACCTTGCGTGGAGTTCGTGTGCATTTAAACTACCGGGTGGCATCTTCCTGACAGCATTCTATGGCAGAGCTTGGCTATTCTCAGGAACTGAAACTTATGAATTTCTGATAGGTCAATACTTTAAAGTATATTTTTGATAAGAAATAGGATCTATGACAAGTAAATAGCTTTTGTTTCCACTGGTGACCAGAAAGCTTACAGGCCACTGTTACCCCAGTGAAGTCGTTGCTGACCCGCCCTGCTCTGAGGGCTGGACCGTGCAGCTCTGGCCGGTGGCCGACCGCTGCCCGCGTCTTTCAGAAGGGACTGGAGGAAATCCTAAAAGTGCTCTTAAAGTGTGGATTGACTGGTTGAATTGGGCTCTCGTATTTCTCCCACTCTTTTTAAAATCTAACAGCTCTTTCAAGAGACAATTCACAGCCTGTACAATTTGTACATTTAAAGTACGTGGTTCAGGGGTGCTTTATGCTCAGACTTGGGCAAACACCACCACACCCAGTCTCCTGTCTTTCTCTGGATAGAGAGCTTCAGCTGTAACTCTCAGGCCTGTCTGCTGAGGTGCAAACATGGAGATGGAGAACAGGGCGTGCGTTTCTGCCTGGGATCCCTGTTTAGTCCTTGCCTGTTTCCTGTGTGCCAGCCACCACTGAGACCTTAGTAGTGCCCGCACATCCCTCCTGCCCCTGGGCAAGTGGGCACCAAGCTGGTCTCTCCAGCTCTTTTTGAGTTCATTGCTTTGTTGGTGCGTATTGTTTTCAGAAGTATGCCAGGAAGCGTCTGTGACCGTCCTCTGCTCTGTCCGTGTCCTGGTTTCTCTCGGATCCCCTCTCCCAGAGGAGTCTGAGCATGAGACTTTACCATTGGCATTTGTGTTCAGCTCGCCACGCCCCAAGCCTGGGAGACTTCAGGGCTGAGTTTCTCTAAGGGTCTGTACAGGAGATTGGAGCTGAGCCACCCAGGCTGCCGTGGGGTGCCTCAGCTCAAGTCCTGTGGGACTCGTGATGGCTGAGGTTGTTCAGCACCCTGTGAGTTGTGTCCTTCAGTGGGTTTTAGGGATTGTTACAGCTTGAGAACCCTTGGTGACTTTTGGAGGAATTCAGAATCTTTTAGGTGGTAACCAGTGCAGGCTTCTCCCAGGCCTCTCCCACCTCCTCAAGAGCAGGGGTGCCACCTGCAGCCCCATCCCGCACGCAGCTGCTCCCGAGGCTGCGGTTCTGCTTGGGAAGAATGCCTCTGTCTTGTCTGACCTGCGAGCGCGACTGGTGCGGTGGCAGCCCTGCTTTCTAAGGTCTCACCTCTCTGTTCTGCCTGAGCCCGGTCCTGGCCGTTGCCTCCTCATCCCCACCCAGATGCAGAGGGTCCGAAAGCCGCCCCCCGGTCCAGATGGTGGTAGCAGCCCAGCCTGCTAGTGGCCACAGAACGTTCCCTTCTCTTCCTAGTCCTGTTCTCCCCTCCCAAATGCGGGGCCAGGGGCCACACGCCCCTCACCCCACTGTAGCAGGTAGGAGCCATGAGGGGAGGAACCTGTGTGGTGAAGTGAGGGGGTTCGCTTCCCTCGAGGGGCAGGGACCTCTTCTGCCAGCAAATGGGATGCACGTGCCCGCTCAGTGTGGTGACCAGCTTCTGTCAGCAGCCAGGAGGAGGTGGGCTTGGGAGGGTAAAAAAGAATTGTCAGATTGCCCAAAATTGTATTTGGGGCTAAAGATACCTTTTATGCTAATTACCTGTGCAACGGGAAATGGATTGGAACCAGGAGTGGAAAATGTTCTTAGATTCATGTTTTGAACACAAAGTGTAATGATGCTTACATTCCATTTATAGGAGTGGCAAGGAGTTTACTATGCCCAAAACGGAGATAATGTGCAACAAAGTGTGAAGATAACACCTGTCATTGGACAGGGAGGGTAAGTGGAGAAAACGAGCACTCCAATCAACACACCGTGTTTGGCTTGTGGTAAAATGTGCTTTGAATACTTAAGTTAAGAACTGCATGCAGAAATTTTAAAGAAAGACTTGAAATAGGTCAGGGGTCGTCAAAGAAGGGCCTTCCGGGGTGGCTGCCTCATGCCTGCAGCCTGCCCCCCAGGCCCCAGAACCTCCAGCAGATGTGCGGGAACGAACACCCTGGACCTGGGAGGTCCCTCTGTGAGGCCCTGCGGTCGGAACACTGACTGGCGGCTCCCCACGTGTAATCGGTTTCCATCTGATCTGATAGCCTGTGTGTTACTGCCGCATAGAGTTACCAATTGAATTAACATTCTAAATACTGTCATTTATGGGAACTCCCATAAGACAGATGTGACTACAGATTGGGAAGCAGTGTATCAGGAGCCTAAAAATCTGTGGTTTTTCTCAGAATCTGTGCTAAGTCACATAGAACAACGGGAAAGTGTGACTATGTTACAGAACACCCAGCAGTAAAATGTGCAACCATTAGAAATGATAGAAAAGTAAATTACAAGGAAAAGTGCTTATGACAAATGCAGAAATCAAACTGTAAAACCACACCTAGCGTGTGGTCTCAGACCTGAAAATGGAGAAAGGGAAAGGGAAGAGGAGGCGGTGTGGCAGCGGGGGTCCTCACACCTGCGCCTCTCGTGCCTGCTAGACAGTCCTTCACGTTGTGCTCTCCACTGTCTCCCCGCTCCAGATCAGGAAACGGAGGCCTGCTGGTGCGGGTGCGGGTGCGGCTGCCAGGGCCTGACAGAGCCAGGCTGAGGCCTCCGGGCTCACGTGCTCAGTCACCAGGCTTTGCTGCCAGTTGGCGGTGGCCTTAGGCAGATGGGAGTGTGTGGGCTCTCTGTTCTGACTCTTTGCTTTTTTATGTCCTTTCCAAATTTTTTTTGTGATAAGCATACAGGTGTTTGATTATCAAGGGGAAAAACGGGGAAAAAAAATCAAAGGAACAGTAAGTGAGGAGAGTCAGCAGCTTCTGAGATAAGGCCTGGGGGCTTTGCCGTCAGCAGAGCTGACCGAGGAGGGCCTCAGTGGCCTCCGGCTGTTCCCCTGAGTGGCTGTGACCGGATGGCTCAGGGGAGCGTGAGTGACATCGATAGGAGGGCCGTGAAATGCAAACACAGTAGTGAGGGACTGCAGGCTTCTGGCTGGTTAACGTGCAGTACGTTTTTAAACACATAGGTATTTTTTATTGTACGTTATGATGACTTGGAAGGATTTTGTCGTTTTTACTGAAGAGTCAACTTCTCTTCAGCAGACACCGCAGGGTGAGTGTAGACTCTGCTACTGGTGGTCTTGGCCACAGGCCAGAGGAGCGCTTTTCTCAGAGAACTTTGTGAGAGAGCGATGCTCTTTTGATAATGAAAGAATAGCTGTGTAACCATTAGAATAGAGTCGGGAGAGCAATAACGCCTTGTTTTCTACTTGCAGAAAAATTAGACACTATGTGTCCATTATCAGAGTGTGCAGTGGCAACAATAAGGTACGTAAGGGACCCCTTGGGCCCCCCCCGGCTGCCCCCCAGCAAGATTCCTCTTAATTGCATTCTTAGGTAATCAGAACTAATGGCTTTTAAAATTTATTTTTAGGCTGAGAAAATAGCTGAATGTGTTCAGTCTGACAGTCACACAGGTATGATGCTCCATATTCATTCTTAGGGTTCACTGAGCTTTTGAAAAAAATGAAGTGAAAACAGCCCCTTACTCCGACTGTTTCCTGGGACCAGGCAGCACCTCTCTCACCAGCTCCCCGGGCTGGTCTGCGAGGTGCAGCCCTGACCATGTGAGGGCTTTCTAACAGGTGTCCCTGGGGAGGGAACTGGTCACCCCAAGTGCGTGAACTTACATGGAAACGTGTTCAGTGAGTGTGGTTTGTCGGCCTGATGGGCGCTGTGAGGGGCAGGAGTGTCAGGTGTCAGGCTATGGACGTTAGCAGGGATGTCTGCACCCGACAGTAGTCACTGCCAGCCTACAGGGAGGGGGCTGGACGCCTTCACACTTGCCCCACCTGGTACCTGTCTCCTGGGCCTCGGACCCCACCTGCTCATCCCACATCTGTGTGACTGCAGATGGTCCAGGGAGGGGACTGTCTCCCTTTCCTCTGCTGTCAGGGACTTGCTTTCCTCCGCTGCGGGCAGCTCATTCATTCCTTCCTGGAACATGGCCCTCGCCTTTTCTGAGTGTGCGCTGTGCGCAGCCTCTGTGCTGAGTGTTGAATCGAAGCCTTGTAACACCCCGATGGGTGGGCACGTTGTAGACGAAGCTGCCTTTCTCCAGAGAAGGAGATGGAAAGGCTAACCCGTTTGCCCACGGATACCCATCTAGGCAGTGGCGGGCTGGCACTCAGTCTAAGCAGCCGGCTCCAGCAGCCTGGAGCACCCAGTGGGGTGGTTCTTGTGGGGTCCCCAAGAGCATGCGGGGCTTTCATGTGAAGAGAAGAGGTATGTTGATACTGAGGGACACGTGGCAAGTGATGGGAAGAGATTGGTAGTGAGTGACAAAGGACCAGGGCTGTCATGGCACCTCAGAGGAAGAGGGGAAAGTCCCAGACGGGGACAGGTAGCTTTGAATAACAGAGAACGTGGAAGGAAAAGCATTCCAGAAATAAGAACAGGCTCAGAAGAGGGGAAGGTACAGAGTGTGTTCTAGAAAGAGCAAGGATGAAATCTCACTGGCATGCAGGATGCTGGGAGGCAGGTGATGGTTTTCATCTGCAGGCAGCGGAGCCTGAGGATGTAAGAGCCTCAGAGTAGTGTGACGCCTGAGCTCTGAGAAGCTAGAGCACGTGTGTGACAGATTATGTGGAAGGAGGGGCCAGAGGCAGGAGTGCCAGTATTGAGTCTGGAGCAGCAGCAGAATCAGGTGGAGATGGTGGGAAGAGAGGTGGGGGGTGTCGGGGAAGATGGTGAGGGACCAGAGTGACGAAAGCAAGCGAGAGCAGCCTCAAGCTGTGCAGCCTGGACAGGGAGCGTGTGGCGATCTGGCCGGGGAGGGTAACTGGAAGGCAGTACTCGAAAGGCCCCAGGCTCACGTGTTCACTTGTCTGCTCATTCATTCTGCAAAGTTCTGTCAGGTGCTGGCTGGGCACCACAGCCCCCGTTTCTGTGTGCTGCAGAGACATTAGGGCGGGGGATGTAAGATTTGCTGCCAGCAAAGCATCAGCAGGTAGTGCAGATGTGGAATTGATGAGATTGAGCAGGGGTGATGAAGGGGCATGGACATGGAGGTGACCCAGGAGGAGGTGGCAGGAAAAGGCGGGGAGAAGGCAGGTTCCTGGAGGCGTGCACTGGGGTCAGAGGGAGCGGGAACCTGCTGGGTGGCCCTGAGTCAGGGAGGGGAGAGTGTGGACATGCCGATTGTGGTCAGGGCCAAACTGCACAGAGGAACGGGGTTGGCGAGAGCAGGGCCGGACGTGGCTTTTGCACCCAAGAGCTCATCAGTAACATGGAGAAATGCAGGTTCCGGAGCCAAGTGCAGGGGCAGGGGGTCAGGAGTGGAGGCTGCCAGCATAGGTCCAGCACAGCCGTAACCCTTACACTACAAGGTCAGGGAGTGCCTTTACTTGGATTTTTAAAAAATATTTAGACTAGCCCTGTGAGGTACACATGGCCATTACTGGCATTTCTTTAGTCAGAGAAAGACCCTGAGGTTCAGAAGGGTTAAATGACAGCCTAGCGTCGGGCAGCCGATAAACGACAGAGCTGGGACTGGAAGGCAGGATCAGGGACAAGGTCACAGATGTCCACTGGGGAGGAAGCTCTCAGACCGCAGGTGTGCTGGGCCTCTCTGTCGTTTCACTGCTCACACCCACCGGGAGCCTAGCTCCTGTCACCTGGCTGAGCTGTGGGCCATCAGTCGCCGTCCCCTCAGCAACCAGCCGGCTTTATGTCCAAAAAGACTCAGCTGATCTTGCCTTGGGAGACCTTGTTTACACACCACAAAAATCAGGTCTTAAGAAGCAATGGAGTTTACTAGAAGGAAATGGGGTGGCTCACAGGTTGGACAAGAAAGCTGCATTATTCTGAAAAAAAAAGCAGGAACCAAGGGAAGCCGGGCGGCCGTCCCTGCTGCCATAGGAGCAGCGTGGTAGGTGCCGCCGCCACCGCGGGACAGACGGCTGCTTCCACAGCCTCCCTCCTTTGCCTCGCTCGCTCGGGTGCAGGCTCTTGGGTGGAAGCAAGGGGATCTCTGGCCTCCACTGGAAAGGGAGCTCAGATTTGGGGTGTCCAGAAAAGTAACAAAATCCCAGCACATGTCCCTTTTACCTGTTCTGTATGTTGTTTTCACATCATACTGTCCCACCAAAGGCACTCGTGTGACAAGTGTCTGGGCTGTAAACCCTGAGTGGGTCTGGATCGGGCCTGAGCCTGGCCTCAGGCACACGGACACGCACTGTTCGAGGGAGGCAGAAATAATCTGAACACGCTGCACTTTGTGGTGCCACATGGGGGGGGGGTTGGGGGGGTGGTGCTTGCCCGGACGGTGATGGTGGAAATGGTGTCTGGGATAGAAACAGGTCAGCCAGAAGACAGGAAGAGCGTGGTGACAGGAGGGAGAGTCACTTCACAATGTTAAGTAGAAATTGAAGCTGGCCTGGTCTCCCTCCGTTCCCGCCACAGCCTCTTCCTCAGGACACACGCTTCTTGCTTCTCTGCAGCCACACTCTGCTCCATCTGCACAGGCTGTCTCTTTGCTTCTTGGCTCATCTCCTCTCTGCCCCCTCCCCCAGACCAGAGTCTGCCACTTCCTCCTTGTGGCTCCTCTGTGCTCCAGAATAACTGCTGTAAGAGTTCCCTGCCTTCATGCCCTGGACCATGCCTTTTCCACTTCACATCCCTAATGCCTGGCGTAGGGATGTGGTGCCCATCAAATGTGTGCTGAGTGGGCAGAGGGAGATGAGTGAAGGAAGAGTGCAGTCTGAACAGGCAGCTGTGTGGATGCGAATCTCCATGCAGTTCAGGGGGAGGAGACGTACTTGGGTGGGTCCGTGAGGTAGAGAGGAGGAGTGAGCGTGTGGAGAGGCCACAGCGTTCGCTGTCAGAGGTAGAAGCGGAGGTAGAAGCGGCAGGTGTCGGGGCTGTTCCTGAGATGGAGGGGGTGGCAGCCATGCCTACACAGCCCACGTGCGGCCCGGACCACTGAGAGAGGAAGGGCAGGCTGCTGCGGGCAGACCGTTCTTGTCCTTGACTGCCAGCGAGTCAGTCTAGGTCCCGAGGTGCTGATGGGTTTGGAGTAAGGGAGCCAGGGAATCAAGTGGTCGCGTCGAGTGGTGCCTTCATTTGTGCTCAGGCAGGCGTGTGTTAGTCGAATGTCTATTCTATGCTGGGTGCTGCTGGTCACTGAGGAAGGAGAGAGGCAGACTCGTCTGTTCTCCCATCACTCGCAGCTGGCACGGAAGACAGCACGTAGCAGGGGTTGCCAGCAGTGCAGGGTGGGCTCAGGAGGCATTGGGGGGAGATCCTGAGAGGTCAGCACACAGGTACCACCTACGAGCTGCATCTTCCAAGGAGAGTGACAGCCAGGTGAAGAAGGCGGTATGGGTGAGGTGCCCTCCCAGGTGGGGGGAGTGGTCAGTGCCAGGCACCAGCTGGGGGGTGAGCTGGTTCATCGTGAATGGTTCCTGAGGGCTGCAGAGGGCCCAGAGATCACAGGGCTCTGGGAGCCACACCCAGGACCTTAACACTTACCCTGACAGCAATGATGAACCGCTGAAATGTTTTAATTGGGAAAGTAATCTGGCCAGGTTTTCATTTTAGGAGGGTCACATGGCCGCCTTTGGAGACGGGATTGATAACAGGGGCAAGATCAGGGGCTGGGGGACCAGTGAAGGGGGCTGCTGGTAAAGCCCAGGGGGGATGACGTATTTCTGAGCTAGGACAGGGACAGATAAAAGAGGTATTTAGGAGACTGAATCATAGATTTAGCTGACAAAAGGGGCGGGGTAGAGATCAGGAAGGGAGGAGTCACAGAGGACTTGTCTCCCACTGAGCTCAGTGACCTGGGACAGAGTGGGTTTGGGAGAGGGTAGTGAGTTCATCTGGAGTGCCTGGGGTGACCAAATGGAGGTGACCAGCTAAGATGAAGCTCGGAGCTCAGGATACAGCAGCAAACCCAGAGTTACTTAAAGCTGAAGGAAGGGTGGGATTGCCCAAGGAGACTGTGTTTTCCGAGAAGAGAAGGAATCAGCACAGACATCTGGGGACACGAGGGACGGGCACTGGTTAAGAAAGAGGAAACAGTGCAGGAGGAAGAGTGAGGGATGGAAGGAAAGCCAGAGGTTTCCAGAAAGAGGGATCCGTTGTGCCGGGTACTACAGGTCAGGTCAGGCAAGAATTGAATTGTGTCCTTCAGATGAAGTGGCACAGAAGTCAGCCGCGAGGGTGACAAGTTCACAGTCAGTGCCCATGGAGAGGAGAGTGTAGCAAATAGCAAGTGAAAAGGGGTCTTGATGGTGGGCTGCATCCAGGCCCCGCTTGTGAGCAGCTCCCGGGGCAGAGCCATGACAGGGCAGTGGAAGGCCTGTGCTGGTGCGGCGGCTCCCAGTTTCCTCGTCTGTGAAATGGGGACAGGTGGCAGAGGCTCAGCACCACGCATGGCACCCAGCAAGTGCCCGGGGAGGGGACGGGAGGGTCAGTGTTGCCTTGTCATTGGTCGGTGTGGGTCAGGGAAAGAGGCGAGACAACCCATTTGGAGCCCTGAAGAATGGCGGTGCCGTTCACAGAAAGCGGGGTCAGAGTAGAAAGGTAAACCGGCATTTGGCATGTACCCCAAACCGGGGTTCTTGAACTATCCTTGGAGAGAGAGGCACGTTCTTCCCTGGGGCATTTTAGATCTTGTATTATAGAAAAAATACGTAAAAGATTTTTTTCCTTTGGAGGAAGTCTGGGTGGCAATCAAAATTTTCCTACCACTTTACTCAGTCGTATAGAACTCTAGTAGAAGTTCTGCTGGTTCTTATTTCACGTCTTGGGACTCTTAATTACATAATCGCACCAGGTGGGACAGTGTGAGAAACTCAGGCCCCCAAAACCTCATTTTCATAGTCATTTCTGTGAGGCACTGTGTTGATTTTTGTGGCAACTTAAATGGTGTTCTGATTCTTAAGTTTTGTTTTAAAATTTTTACATCAGTAATTTTCTTAATGTGTTAACATCCCTTTGATCAGGTGATTGTAATTTGTTTCCACAGATAATCAGCCAGGCAAACACAAAGACAAGAGAAAAAGCTCACTTGACGTCAGAAGCCTGGCCTCTCGAGCGAGTGAAGGTAGGTGCCGAGACAACCATACAGTGTTGGCCACATGTGGCCCAGTGCCCCCCAGCTCATCTGTGGGTCGCTGCACCTCCAGGCCACACAGGGGAGGGCCCCTTCTCGCCACCTGTGTCATTTCTCCCTCTCCTCCCACTCCCGCCAGTGGGCTCCATCCTGAGCCTTTGATTGACTCAGGATGGGGATAAAGAAAAAGGAAGAGTAAATTTTACTGTCTCTTCTGTAGTTTACTTGCTGTAATAATATGAGGCAGAGGTGCCAAACTCATTTTCACCAGGGGCTACATCAGCCTTGCGGTTGCCTTCAAAGAGCCGAATGTAATTTAGGACTGTGTACATGTAACTGCTCCCTAACTAGGGGCAAGGAGCTCAGTGCTGCCACCGGGTAGAAACAAGGTGCTGGGCCGGATAAAAGAAGGTGGAGGGCCGGATTCGGCCCGCAGGCCTTGTGTTTGCCACCTGTGGAGGAATGCATTCGGAAATTCTTAACAATATACAGCAGGTCCTCGAATAACATTGTTTCATTCAATGTTGATAGAAAAAGATCAGTTCCCGGCCGGGTCGCTGTGTGTGGAGGTGCCAGGTCTCCCCCTGTCTGCATGGGTTTTCTCCTGGTCCTCTGCTTTCCTCCCACGGGTGCACGTTAGGTGGATGAGTGTGTCTAGGTGTCCCCATCTAGGGGGTGGCCCTGTGATGGAAGGGGTCCCGCCTGCACCTTAGCTGCCAGGGGAGGCTCCGGCCACCCTTGATCCTGAACTGGAATAAGCAGGTTCAAAAATAATGATCTCATGTGTACACCGTATTTCAGTGTTTAATGTTAGAAGGGTTTTTTGTTTTTATTTAGAAGTTTGGTGATGTTTCGTGACCACACACATGCTGTAGGAATCCAACTTTTATTCATATCAATTAACCTAGTGTAAAGTTGGTTTCCTCCTATGTCCTTTTGCTTAAAACAGAAGTTTCCACAAACCTATCAATGGCATTAAGTGAGGACTTAACTGTATTTCATTGTGGGTTGCAGTTTGCCGTAGAAGCTTACCTTTTGGTGAGGAGGTGAGCTGTGTTTGGTATGTGAGGGACTTCCTAAGCAGGCCTTTCTTGCTGGGCCTTAGTGTGGTGATGTGAAGTGGCCACGCCAGGCTGTGAACACTGTGTGCTCCTTTAAGGCCTTCGGTAAAGCACGTTTGGCCTGACAGTGCGCTTTCAGGAAGACACACAGAACTCTGTGTGCGTGTGTTTTCCTGCCTGTGCACCGCCCGGGCCACGCCTCCACCACCCAAAGGAACCACATCTTGTAGGAGCAACGAAAAGTTAACAAACTCTGGAGCCTTGGCGTTGCTGCTTGCCCGTTACAGGGTTCGCCTGGTTTGTCTAGAGTAAGCGTAACAGTGGAAAACACCAAAAGATGCTTTGAAAACTGTAACCAGAAATTTACGTGTTTTGGTTCATGGTGAATTGTAGTTATAGCTCCTGCCACACAGAGAGCCTGGATGGCATTGTCTTCCAGAACATTCTCACTCCTGGACAGCAGCAAGCTGGGTAGTTATAAAGCCTTATTATTATAAAGACAAAAAGAGGCTCTTTGGCTTTGGCGTGCTGGATTGTTTCCTATTTTCTCTCTGACGTCAGAAGTTCAGGCTGGGGGTGGCACGTGCTTCCTAGTGCCTAGAACCGGAGGAAGCAGAGTGGGCTTGTCAGGGTGGGAAGGAAGCTCAGCAGGCTGGGCGGCTCTGGCCCTGAGCCCTCTGCAGCTGGGCGCTCTGAGGCCTGGGGGGGGGGGGGGGGGGGGGCGGGGACCTGGGGCCCTGGCTCGAGACAGGTGCGTGAGGCTGTGCCCACCCTGACCTCTGCTCATGTGGTCTCTCCACAGTGGCCAGCCAGAGACAACATTCCTCCATGGCCCGAGTCCATTCCATGACCATCGAGGCGCCCATCACCAAGGTGAGGTGGTCGGTGGCCAGTCCCCTGCAAGAGCAGGGACATGCCTTGTTCTCCCAGTTGACGGTCCCCACAAAGAAGAAACAGGGGCCCGCAGCAGTCTCAGTGCTGTCCTTGTCTAGGGAGCCGCTTCCCCTGGGGAGACAGGACTGGAGGTGTGACCAGCAAGCCTGGCCGCAGCCAGCTTTGCGCCCCGCTGCCAGCCTGGCTCTCCGGTGGCTTTCCTGTTGTTTTATGGTTAGAGCCTCAAGTCTGCCTTTCCATGTTGCAGGTAATCAATATTATCAATGCCGCCCAGGAAAACAGTCCCATGCCTGTGACAGAAGCCTTAGACCGTGTGCTGGAAATTCTGAGAACCACCGAGTTGTATTCTCCGCAGTTCGGTGTTAAGGATGATGACCCTCATGCCAGCGACCTCGTTGGGGGCCTGATGTCTGTAAGTGCACGGACCAGGCTGCTGCCTGCAGTCACCTCTTGCTGTTTGTCCCGTGGCGATCTGTGCACGGGCTGGGCTGCACGTCAGCTCCATCCACAGCCGTCATCCACCCACTGTCTCCCACCCAGCCACCTCGGCTTGGAGCCGAGCTGGGAGGGGCATGTTCTAGGAAGTCTGCTGAGCCAGGGCTCCACCTTTGCTTGGGGGTTCTACGAGCAGTTTATTTAAATAAAACTTAATTGTTTTAAAGATTTTGAAAACAAGGGTAGGAGAAAAGAAATGTTCTGTATACTGCTGTATCACAAAACAGAGAGTGTGTGTGTGTGTGTGTGTGTGTGTGTATATCTCTTTAAAGAGGCCCCAGGGGATGGGGCATCCCCTCCACCATACATCCTACAGATTTGGTGACTTCATGGGGGAGAATGACTTGGGACCATCTGATTAGAAGGGGGCTGTGTACCATGGTCTCTGGAGGGGCCCTGGGTGCCACCTCTAGCCCGTCTAGGACAGAGGTCTCACAAGTGGAGAACCACCTGGTAGAAAACAGATCAGTCCATTGCTGTCATCTTTGTGTTGGTCAGAAATAAAATTCACCTTCCCTCCCAGTTCCTGCTTTTTGAAGTCTTGATGTCTTAATCCTAATTTCTAAGACATCCAGTGACTTCAGAAAGGGCAGCAAGGTTCCTGGTGCCAATCCTGTCTAACATAGATCTGGCCTATCATGGCTGAGGCTCCTCCGGCATGTGGGGTGGGGGGGGGCTGAGGGGAGGGGAGAGGCGAGGTAGGGGAAGTCACCGCAGGATGGAAAGGGGGCTGCTGGAGGGGCCAGGGCAGGAGTCCGGCAGCAGCTCTCACCTGAGTCTGCTGGGCACAGAGAGGGTGCTTGGAGGGCGAGGAAGCCTGGTGTCCATTAGGGTTGAGGGCACAGGGGCATTGTTGTCCCTAAGAAACCAGGCCGTCTGGAGTGGTGGTGGGAAAGCCAGGCCTGCCCTCCCTGGCCCTTGCGTGGCCCGGTGCCTTCCCGAGTTTAGTCCGTCCTTCCAGGCAGGCTGTGTGCGTGCCAGAGTGGCAGGGGCTCCTTGGGTGCACTGATGAGGCGTCTTCAAGAGGTAAACACAGCTGTGACTTGATTGTGACTTCCCTTTTTTTGTTTCCTTGATTTTTATCAGGATGGATTGCGAAGGCTATCTGGGAATGAATGTGTTCTTTCAGCAAAAGGTGAGTTTTTCCTTTTTTAATTTTTTTGGATCACTATTAACATTACAGTCAAACTTAAGTGCATTTTTCAGGTAGTTTTCCTCATCTGTTAGCAGTTTCTGGGCAGGACATAAACCCTCAGAAACAGCACTGTCCCCGCTCAGGAAGAGCTAATGCCATGAAGCCTGTTAACGCTGTTCTCCAAATTTGCCACTCCCCAGGCCTGCACCAGGTTTCGAGCAATATAGTCACTCCCATCACCCTCCATGACGTGCCACCGCGGATAGCGCGGGCCATAGAAAATGAGGACTACTGGGACTTTGATATTTTTGAACTGGAGGCCGCCACTCAGAAAAGGTGAGTCCACGTGGAGCTCACTCAGCAAGCAGAGTGCCTGATGCCAAGGGCCTGTGGGGGAAGCCACACGAGTAGTAGGCGGGTTTTGCACAGAGCTGGTCCCTGGTCCTTGGGAGGAGGCTCAGGAAGGGGAGCAGGGCAGCAGGAGCCTCTGAATTGGAGCCAGAGAGGCCTTGAGAAGCCAGGGCAAGTCTGCCTGGTCCCGGCCCCAGAGGAGACAGCAGACTCATGGAAAGCATGAAATTGAGCAAGTGGCTATGCTTCCAAATAGCACGGGTTTTTTTTTTTTCTGTACAGATACTGATTTCGCCTGTAGGTAGTGATATGTTGAAATGGCAGCAAAGAGCTCCTACTCGGAGCCTAGAACTAAACATCACACATACACCAACACACATATTTGAGAAAAGCTGTCCCCAGATCTCAGTTGCTGTGCTGGTGACAGGCACAGGGACACCTAAGACTCTAGTCACCCTGGACTGGGTGGGACCACAGACTGGGGGAGGATTGGGATTGTACCTTCAATTTTATGCCTCGTTAGAGAAGAGCTGTCAACCACAGCAGTATGGCTGGCCTGGCACCCAGGAGAGGGATGTGACAGAGCTGAGGCTGGCCCAGCTGCCCTCCAGGTGGGAGACTCTTAACGTGGTGGACTGAGGCAGTCCCAGGACAGGTGTGCTCTCGGGGCATCACTGCGGGGTAACTCCCACCTCGGAGAACTGTCCCCATGGTGGCCCTGCCCTTGCTCACACTCACCACGAGTCAGCCTCCTCATGCACTCTACCTCTGCGTCCCCAACGTGGGCAGAGACAGTGGCAAAGAGCTCCCCACACAGGTGACGGCATCACATGGACTGGGCCAAGGCAGGTGAGTTCAAGTCCTGTGAGCCTGGCCACCCTGGGCACTGCCTCAAGCAGAGCCAGATTCCTTGACCTTCTAAGCCAAAGGCCAGATCATGGACTTGGTAGTCAGTTGGTCACCTTCTAAGGGGGTACTTCCTCACATTCGTCAGCTACCTCCAGGCTGTGGAGACCAGCACATGGCACGTGACACGTCAGGCCCATGTGTGGTCATTAGAAACTGTTACTGTCTTCAGGTAGGGCATCTGGCCAATGGCATGGGGCCAGTGGTTCCAGAGGAGAAGATAGGGTTCAAAGTGGCACAAGTTGAACTTGGCCACAAACACGCTGACTTTGAGGAACCCAGTAGTGCAAGTAGGGGTCTGAGCCCTCGTGCACCAGACAAGAGTCTGAGGCCCGAATTGGAACTGGGCTCCTGCCAAGCTTGATGCTGCCTCCCCACCGAGAGGGTGACAGAGAGGCCAGCGCCCCTTTGCTGCCCTCGCCCTCTCTGAAGTCAGACTCAGGTTTGCTTATTGGATCTGACCCTGTTCAGGGCTCCAAACACTTGGCCTCTTACTCTGCATTAATGCTATGCATGTTTTTCTTTATAGGCCTTTAATTTATCTTGGTCTCAAAATCTTCGCTCGTTTTGGAATCTGTGAATTCTTAAACTGCTCCGAGACAACACTAAGATTGTGGTTACAGATTATCGAAGCCAATTACCACCCTTCCAACCCCTACCACAACTCCACACATTCCGCCGACGTGCTGCACGCCACTGCCTATTTCCTCTGCAGAGAAAGGATAAAGGTGAGTGGTGTTTGTGCTGTTTCTGCCCCCACCAAGTTACCACCCAGTGTGACTGCTCAGGAGCAATCCCACAACTGTGCGGCCTGGCCCAAGAAGGCTGTGGCCACGAGACAATCAGGTTGGAGGCCGGGCTGCAGCTCTGGGAGGGGTCCTGTGTTCGTTCAGGACGTGCACCCAGCTGGTTCGCGGGAGTGTGAGGAGCAGGGACCCAGGGAGAAAGCCAGCAAGACAGCAGAGGGCTGTTCCTCTGGGGGGCTCACCCTAAACCTAGAGACATGTCCAGCCAGCCAAGTGTTGGCTGTCACCACTTTAGAACCCCCACCCGTCCCCCCAGAGTCCGGGAAGGGACGAGGTCATGTCTAGCACATGGGTGTGTTGACCACAGGTCATTTCCTCACCCCGAAGGCGAACCCTCTCAGAGCTGGATCTTGCGGTTGCCCTGTCCTTGTTCCTGCAGGTGTTTTTGTTTTGTTTGGAAAGAAGGACCATTCCCAAGACCTAGACAGAGTCAGAGTCCAGAGAGCAGACTAGGTCATGAAGGACAAAACTCAGCGGCAGGAGAGGGGTGTCTGTGTCAGTACGGATCAGCACACACAGACGGCCGCATTTTTGATGTAATTTATTGCTTCTGAACTACTCTGTAGATAACATACAAATATATATATTCAGAAAGCTAAATTAAAACATTTAACATCATTTACTGAGATATAACTCACATCATACAATTCAGCCACTTACTCCTCTCTGTTGAGGACACCCCGTATTTTGTTACGTCCTTAACTTGTGTGAGACTGAGAATCCCGTAATGTTTCCTAAAACACATGCAAAAATATAACTTTGACAGGAGGTAGGGAAACTGGATTTGCTCAACAATATGCTTTTCTCAGAAATGTGAGATATTCTTACATTAGAATAATAAGGCAGAAAGAAAACTATACAGAAGGTGTCCTTGCTTTCAGCTCAGTGCCCCAATTTTTAAAAGATCTCTTGTTTTCAGCAAACTTTAGATCCGGTTGATGAGGCCGCAGCCCTCATTGCAGCCACCATTCATGACGTGGACCACCCCGGGAGGACGAACTCCTTCCTGTGTAACGCTGGAAGCGAGCTGGCCATCCTGTACAATGACCTCGCTGTGCTGGAGAGCCACCACGCGGCCTTGGCCTTCCAGCTGACCGCTGGCGATGACAAATGCAACATCTTCAAAAACATGGAGAGGTAAGGAGAAGGACTGCGGAAGTATGTTAGTCTCTCTCTCTCTGTTAACAGCTCTATCGAGATACATTCATGTACTTTACTGTTCACCCATGTGAAGTGTGCGGTGGTCTTCAGTCAGAGCACTGCAACCTGGCCGCCACCACTTATAGGACATTTTCATCCCCCTGCCCCCCAATCAGACGCATGAGCAGTCACTCCTCACCGCACACCCCCAGCCCCGGGCCACCACTGCGCTACTTACCATCTCCATAGACCCACCAGTTCTGGACATGTGCACTCACCGTGCCGTCTCTGTGACTGGCGTCTGCACTCAGCACAGTGGTTTCAAGGCTCAGCTCCTGTGTGTCTTGACATTTCAAGACAAGGAAGTATGACGCTGACATTGTGAGCTCTAAGGGACTCAGAACCCATCATCTGCCTGGACAGCCCACTGCCCTCCTGCGCCCAGCGAATTTCTCATTTCCTCTGTTCACATGTCACTCCCCTGACCCCTCACACTAGTTGTTCAGTCGCAAGTTCCTCGCCCTTACCACATGTTTAAATACTCATTTTTCATTACTTGTCTAACATCTGATTTGATTCTTAAGCTGCGATCATAGTGCCTTATGTCTTTGGTTCATCACTGCACCCTCCATGTCTGGTGACAGGACTGAGCGTCAGAGGGAGGAAAACGTATTCCATCAAGAGGAATACGGGGTGGGCAAAACAGGTTTGCAGTTGTGAGTACACGATATAGTTTATTCTTGTATTGTTTTTTAATTATATTATTTTCAATATGAACAACTGTACTTATAACTACGTAATTTGGATTTTTAAGGAAAGTTTTAACATGGGATTTGGTATTTTATAAAAAGGGAATTCCTGATTTTACTAAACTGTTTTGCCACCTTCTAGAATTTCAGAGGCGGAATAACGTGGGTTTATTCATGGTTACCTGTGTACGGATGTGCACACATACCTTATCTCTGCAGAGTACACAAAACCCTGATGACTGGCTATTTCCAGGGAAAGAAACGGGGTGAGGGGGTGACTGGAGAAAAGGGGCAGATTTCATTTTTTATTCTCTGTGCCTTCTGAATTCTTAATTTATGGTTTGCATCCTCAAAAAATAATAATTTGTACATGCAAGCCAGCACTGGAGGAAGAGGTGCTGAGTGCTCCCTGTGACTGGCTCAGCTGTCAGGGGGGTCTGCTGTCCGCCTTCTGGGCACTGATGTTGCTGGGGCCTCACATGGGGTGCATTCACCATAAGCACAGACCTCCGTCTTATCTCCCCTGAGACAGCGGGCTCTGCTCTCCCCTACTGCATTTCTGTTCCGAGAACCCTGTGCCTTGCACTACGGGTGACAATGACATGG
Source organism: Desmodus rotundus (assembly GCF_022682495.2). Taxonomy (NCBI): domain Eukaryota; kingdom Metazoa; phylum Chordata; class Mammalia; order Chiroptera; family Phyllostomidae; genus Desmodus; species Desmodus rotundus. Next base: position 35,993,944 of record NC_071396.1, read on the forward strand.
ACACAGCTACAAGGTCCTGCCCTTAAGCCTCTGATTTGCACTTCTCTTGTGGTTCCCCTTGCTAAACCATGGAGGCACTCACCTAGCACTTCCACGTTTGTGGACAGTGTGCCTTCCAGTGACATTAGAACTCGGGCCGCAGTGGACATGCATCCCAGGTAACAGCCAGTTTCCGGGAGTCCCTACCTGTCCGGTCTGGACCTGGGATCCGCAGCAACCTCTCCTTTGTCGTCTGAAACAGGAATGACTATCGGACCCTGCGCCAGGCTATTATTGACATGGTCTTGGCCACGGAGATGACAAAGCACTTTGAGCACGTCAACAAGTTTGTCAACAGTGTCAACAAGCCCTTGGCAGCACTAGAAGAAAACGAGGTAAGGGAGACCGCCAAGAGAAGCTGTGTTTGGGACCCGCATCCCTGTATGTCGTTGACTCATCAAATTAATTTCCACTGGTCAATTTATGGGACAGAAACTTGGCAGGAAAAAAAAAATAGAATGTCCAAAAAGTAGATGTAATAATTTTGGAGGGAGGATCAAATTTTAGATCAATGTATTTGAAGGGCAGACCACTCCCCTGTTCTTGGACATTCCGGGGTAGGTTGGAGTCCTTGGGGTCTCTCTCCAGCCACTCCCCACTGTGCACGTGCCCCGGAGGCGGCAGTTCTCACTGGGCCTTGGTTTTCCCCTGTGAAGTGAGGGGCCTCGCTCAGTGCTCAGAGTCTGTTCCGTGAGCCCTTAAATGGTAGATCCCAGACAGTGCCTCCCTGTGCTTCCAAGTGGACCGCAGCAATAGGACAGGGCATGGTGCCCGGGAACCCATTTTGATTGCCTTACATTCCACTCAATGTTTCAGAAAACTGAGGACGATCAAGAAGCCATTCACACTATTCTCAGGACCCCGGAGAACCGGACTCTAATCAAACGGATGCTGATTAAGTGCGCTGATGTGTCCAACCCCTGCCGGCCCTTGGAGCAGTGCATTGAGTGGGCTGCACGCATCTCAGAAGAGTATTTTTCTCAGGTAGGACACGGCCTTTTACGTTCCTCATTTTTTTTTTCCTCTGATGGGAATGGTATCTGTGGGGCTTGGCAGTAGACTCCCTGTCACCGCGCAGTGACATTCCACTCAGTCAGTCACCAATCTGTCTCAGCGCAGAGGGGCCCGGCCCTGGGCGCTGCGGACTCAGGTACAGCCCACCCAGACCTGGCTTGGTGGTCTTTAGGGAACACTGGACACTCCTTGTTGCAGACCCACGATCCAGGACGAGAACACAGAGCCATAGGGGCCCCTGCCGCTGCAGTGAAAGCTCCCTGTGGTCGCGTGGAGCTGGCCTGCCTCTGTACTTTGGAAATGTTCTCAGCATGTAGTGATGTAAAGCTCAGTCATCCTTTCTTCCATCAGGTCAGTGCAGGGAGAGCCCCTTGTGTGGGACACGGTCAGTGGAAAGAAAAATTTCTAGAGTCTAAATATTGAGGCCTCAGCCCTACACACTCTCCATGTTAAACCTTCTCTCTTTGTGGGTGCCACAAAATTCCTTAACCTGACCATTGTTCCAACTTGCAGCAGCTGAAGCCAAATCGCCATCACAGTCCCTATCTTTCTCTCCCTCTCTGCATCCTGATTTCCTCTCCCTACTGGCCCTTAGGCCACCGGTCACTCCCTGCTGACAGTCACTGTCATGGAGATCTCTGCCTCACACAGTGGGTTTCTCCTCGATCCTTCCCATCAGCCCGGCCCACAGCCCTGTTTGGGAGCAGCACGGCAGTTTCCTCGTTCAATTTCTGACCCTGCTGGGAGGAAGCCGGGGAAGCACTTGGGGGCCACGGTTCCTACGGTCAGATACAGTCTTGTCCTAGACCTTCACATTCACTCACAGCAACGTCTAGTCCTGGGAGCTCCAGTCATAGGAAGTGCCCTGCTCAGGTGAACCCTGTTTTTCCTGCACCTTTTCCACGTTTAGCTGCACAAATAGTTACCATTGTTTACAATTCAAGTGAGTAACATGCTGTACAGGCATGTAGCGCAGGAGGAGTGGGCTGTGATGTCTACCCAGTATCACATTCCTTAGAACGCATCCCCTTCACTAAGCGACGCATGACTATACATTTAAAAAAATGAAAAGGGCTCTGGAATGAACAAGGCTTTTATTTAGTTATTTTTAATTATTTTATTGTTCAATTACAGTTGTCTGCACTTTCTCTCCACCCCCACCCCAGGGTTTTTATTTTTTTAACTTCAAGGATCTCAAGGGTGTTTAGAAAATTTCCTAATAAGATTCTGTGGCCTGAGATGAGCAGCAGCCCCTAGTACCTCTGCTGGGAAGGGCGCTGATTCTCAGCCTCACGTCCCTGCGTTAGGCCCTGGAGATACCCCCTGGGCAGGAGCGCGGCCAGGCTGTGCCTAGGACAGTGGAGCAGTGGCAGCACTGCAGGCACCACGCAAAAGCTTAACTTAGCGGCCTTCCGGGGGGTGACAACACATTGGGGAGTCCTCTGGGCCCTCCAGGAGGGCCCAGAGGACTCCCCACTCTGGGAACAACTTAGTGTTTGGTGGCAGGTCTGGTTGTGTTGGCTGAGGCTCTGCTGGAATAGAGCAGACACTGCAGACTTGTGACTCTGGCATCTTCTGCCCTGCAGACTGATGAAGAAAAGCGGCAAGACCTACCTGTGGTGATGCCGGTTTTTGACAGAAGCACCTGCAGCATCCCCAAGGCCCAGATCTCCTTCATCGATTACTTCATCACAGGCATGTTCGATGCTTGGGACGGTAAGAACTCTGACGGGATATTTCCTACATGACTGAACAGTAAGTAGGAAGTAGCAAATACTGTATTTGACTCTAGAGCGGGGGTGTCAAACTCATTTTCACCAGGGGCCACATCAGCCTCGCAGTTGCCTTCAAAGGGTCAACTGTAATTTTAGGACTGTATACATGTAACTGCTCCTTAACAGTTAACTGAGAGCTCGGCACTGCCACCTGGTAGAAATAAGGTGCGGGACGCATACAGCCCCCAGGCCTTGCGTTTGTTGCCTGTGCTCTAGATTATGTTTGGGGACTTAGATTTTCCAGGACTGAGGAGAACAAGAAGCCATTACCCAGGGGGCTTGGGCTCTCTGTGCACACCCTCATTAACCGCCTCCAGGGCGGATGTCATTACGCCAGTTTCATAGGTGAGAGAATTGAACTTGGGGCCCCACAGCTTGTAGTGGAGGACTGAGGATTCAAAACCACAGACTCCACAACCCCACGGTGCTCCTCCAGAAGCTCTGTGCCATGTGCTTCCAGGCCTCACTTTGGAGTAGACCTGAGAGTGAGCTGGTCCCTGATAGATGCACAAGACCCTTCAACCTTCAGTGCCAGCGAGGAGCCCGTCAGATGGAGGTGTCTCAGAAGAGGCCCCATTAATACCCCCTGGGAACCTGCTCTGCCAGCCATGGGACTGCACTTGGGGAAGGGCTACAGGGCAGACAGCGTACAGATGGGGTCTACAGCTGAGGGTGAAGGGGCGAGGCACAGACAGGAGAGATGGTCACAGCCTGCTCCCTCCTGGTAATGCCATAATGTTGGGGACTCACTATATTTCGTGTCTAACACCCCAGCCCCAAAGGTGCTGTTTGTGGTAATTAAGCAGATGAGCTTCCTGTGTTTTATTTATCAGAGTTGCCAGCTGAAAAGATCATAGAGGAGCTGCTGTGTCCCCCCTCAGGCCTGTTTAGCACTGCTTAGCTTTCTGCAAATGCCTTCTCAGATCCCCTTTCTCTTCTGAACGCTTGCTCCTTAGCATGAACCTCTAAATTGAGGCTGTCGAAAGATCTCACACTCCCCTCTTTTTCTCCAGCCTTTGTAGACCTACCAGAGTTACTGCAGCACCTGGACAACAATTTCAAATACTGGAAAGGACTCGACGAAATGAAGCTGCGGAGCATCCGACCGCCTCCGGAACCAGAGCAGTATGTAACCCCGTTCCTTGGTTTTATCAGTATTACAAGAAGAAAAGTGGGCACTTGTGTAGAGCCAGTGGGAGCCACATTGTGTAGCCAGCAATGATGTCATCAGACTCAGTGTAGGGTTTTTAGTTTGCTGGGCAGAAAGTTTGTGCCTCCAACACTATCACTTTCATGACCTTCAGCAGCAAAGTGAAGGTCATACAAGGTGAACATGGTAAATCTCAAGGTGCTGACAGTTGTGATGAAGGTAAAGCAGCAAGAAGTAAAGGTTAAAGGGGAAGCAGGTAAAGGTGAAGGATGAAACAGAAGGGAATGAAAGTGAAGGTGGTTCCAGTCAAATATAAGGAGGTGAAGGTAGACTGTCACGATGGCAAAGACGAAAATCAAGGTAGCAAATGGGAAGGACGTGATGGCAGAGGTCAAGATGAAAGTGGAGAAGTTGAAAGTGGAAGGGAAGGGGAAAGTGCCGATGGAGAAAGCGGTGAAGGTCATGCGGATAGAGCATACTGACGAGAGAAAAGCGGTGCTGCCGTAGGGAACTTCTTAGTGACAGGGAAGATGACGAAAGTGACGATAGTGAAGGCTGTACCATGGGTGAAGGTGAGAGGTGACGGTACTGTGGTAATGGTAAACGTGAGCATTAAGTTGCTGAAGTCGGAACATAATAGAACTCAAGGCGAAGATGGTGAATGTGTGAGTGGTGAAAAGAGGATGGACACGGTGCAGGTAAAGGTGGTGAGGGTAAGGGAGTGAAGGTGAAGTCGGGGTGAAAAACGATAAATTAGGTAGGAGGTGATGAAAACGGGACATGGTAAAGGTCTTAAAAGGTGGTGAAGGTGAGGGTGTAAAGGCTTCGATTAAATCACAGTGACATGGTAAATGTGCTAAGGTGAGGATAACAGTGAATATAGTAGAAGTGAAGTGGCAACATTGAAGAAAGTATAAGGAGAGGACAGACATCAAGATGAAGGAGGTGAACAATTAGGATTAACGTGGATGAAGTTCAGAAGGTTGTAAAGGTGAAACAGGTCAGCAAGGAAGGAGTTAAAAAACAAAGGACATGAATTCAGTGTGGGCATTAAGGTGACCATTGCATGGGTGAAGGTTGCACTGGTGACCTAGGTGATGAACATCAAGGTGAACATGCTGAAGAGGACAGCTTGGGTGCTGCAACAGGTATGATCAAAGACAACAGAGTAAAGATGTAAAACACTAAGAAGAATATGAAAGTATAAAGATTAATGTGAACTTGGCATGGGAAAGATAAAACTGACAGAGGGAAAGGTAGTGACCTACATGAAAGGTGGTGAGTCTAAGTGTGATGATGGTCAAGGTAGCAGCTCTGCAAGAGACAGTATAGGTGATGCGTCGAGGAGGTGACAGTGTAGGTAGTGCCTGTTGGAAGAACAACGTGAACAGGGTGATCTGAGTGACGGTGAAGAAGTTGTTGAACGTAGAGAAAGCCAAGGTGACGGTGGCAAGGCCGGTGGTTAAGGGGTCAGAGGTGCAGGTCCGGGCGAGTGTGAGTGCAGCAAAGGTGCAGACGGGCACAGTGAGGGTGCGAGGGTTAGGAGTAGGGGAAGATGAAGGTGGCAAATCAACAGCTGTGAAATGCGGAAGAGGAAGGAGACTGTGAAGGTGGCCACGGTCAGTGTCAGCGATGTCAGAGTGAAAGGGCTGCAGTGGAAACTGAAGGTGGTGAAGGTGGCAGCTGTGCAGGTGACAGGTGTAGGTGGTGCCTGCAGGAAGGACATCAAGAGGAGCATGGCGGTGGAGACGGGGCGAAGTCGGCAGTGGCGATGCAGGTGGTAAAGATCAGGATGAATCTGGCGAAGGTGAAAGATTGGGTGCTGAAAGAGGTTACATGAAGGGGAACACAGAAAAGATGGGTGTGTTGGTAAGGTCGCAAAGGTTCAGAAGATGCTCAGGGTGAGGAGGAAATGTGCTGTGTCAAATGGTGGAGGTGGTGAAGTGGCAGCTGTGCAGGTGGTGCCCTGCAGGAAGGACATCAAGAGGAGGAAGGGCGAGGATGCAGGGGATGAAGTCGGCCATGGAGATGCAGGTGGTAAAGGTCAGGATGAATCTGTGGAAGGTGAAAGTGGGGGAGCTGAAAGAGGGTAGACGAAGGGGAACACAGGGAGGATGGGGATGGTGGTAAGGTGGCAGAGGTTCAGAAGGTGAACAGGCTGAGGGTGAGATGTGGTGTGTTAAAGGGTGAAGGTGTTGAAGGTGGCCGCTGTGCAGGTGACAATGTGGGTGTTGCCTGTAGGAAGGATATGGTGAAGAGAAGGTGGGAAGGTACTGCAGGAGGTGGGTGAGGAGGTCCAGGGAATGGTGACCACGGTGAATTTCACAGTGGCAGTGAAGGGCAAGATGTCGAATGTGAAGTGAGGAATGGCGAAATTCAAGTGTAGGGAAAGGGGTGAATGTGTACGTGGTGGAGGTAAGGTAGTGAGGGTGCAGGTGACAGCTGTGAGGTGGGGAGGTGTGTAGGTGCTGAAGTAGGGGGTGAAAGTCACGGTGAAGGGAGGCAGAAGTAATGGTGGCAAGATGGTAGAGATCAAGATGCAGAGGGTGGGGACAGGGAAGAGGAATGCGGTGACCGAGCAGAAGGTGGTGAAGGTGAGTGTGAAGGTGATGCAGATGGCGGGGCCAGGAGGTGAAGGCGGAGGTCAGGGACGAGATAGAGGAAAATGAAGGTTGTGGAGTTCACACTGAGGGTGCAGGTACCGAAGGTCGCACAGGTGAAGGAGCAGGAGGCAGGGAAGGGGAAGGTGAGGGTGAAAGTGAAGGTTGTGCAGCGCGAGGTGGAGACGTTCAGAGAGAGGGTAGAAATGGAGAAAGAAAGCGGGAGTGTACGAGGTGGAAGTGAAGGTGGTGAATGTCCAGGGATGAGGTGGAGGGGAAGGTCGTGGTTAAATTTTGAAGTCCATGGTAAATGTGGTGATGTGAAGGTACTGGCGGTCAAGGCCAAGGCAGTGCATATAAACTAAGGGAGTTTAAAATAAGGGTGAAGGTGAGGGAATTTTGTTTTAGATTAGGTGAACATTAAAGTGGTAAATCATAGTATGTAGAATTATGAATTTTATGAAGGTGAAAGCAGCGAAGGGAATAATGGTTTTAAGATACAATGTGTGCAGGTCAAGGTGAAGGAGGTGAAAGTAGTGAAGTCATTGATGGTACGTTGTGAAGTTGAAGGTACTGAAAGTCAAGGTGAAAGGTGGTTAAAGTGAAGTTGGTAAAGTTGGGTAACGCATAAGTGTACGTGGTGAAAACAATGGTTAGAGTGAAGGTGCGTTGAAGGTGATGAATGTCAAATTGAAAGTGATGACGGGGAAATGTAGGTGGGTAGGGGTAAGGTCAAGGGTAGTTTAGGTCCAAGTAAAAATGGTGAAATTCAAAGTGAAGGTTTGGTGAAGGTCATGGTTAAGGTCATGAATGTGTTGAATATGAATGTCAAGATGGTAATGATGGTGGTAAAGGTGAAGAAGGTAGTGAAGGAGATGGTGTATGAAGGAGTTGGGTGAAGGGGAATTTAAAGTAGGTGAAGGTGAAGATACAGAAAGTCAACATGAAGGCTGTGGTGAATTGAAGGGTGAGAAATTGGTGAAGATGAGAGGGAAGGAGGTTAAAACCTCTCAAACTTACCTTTGTACTTGATCTTCAGACTTACCTTGAAATCCGGTCTGTATCCAGGGAGTTTCTCACAGTTGTGGTTCAGCACTACCACCACCTTAGGGCAGTCTTACCTTCACTGATTTTGCCCACATCATAGAAGGTACAATCACTCACTGTGGACCACTACTGAGTGTTCCAAATTTTCAGGTTGATTGGTAATATCAATTATTAAAATGTTTTATTTCAACTTCAATATTTTCTATGAGTTTAATAATACTTCAAAGCCAGTTTTTTAAATGTTTTTTTTTTTCTTTTAGAGAGAGGGGGAGGGAAGGAGAAAGAGAGAGAAACATCAGTGTGTGGTTGCTTCTTGCACGCCCCCTCCTAGGGACCCTGCCTGCAACCCAGGCATGTGCCCTGACTGGGAATTGAACTGGCAGCCCTTTGGTTCACAGGCCAGCACTCAATCCCCTGAGCTACACCAGCCAGGGCCACAATTTTTTTTTTTTTTTGAGATTTTATTTACTTTTTAGGGAGAGAGGGAAGGAGAGAAATATTGACCGGTTGCCTCTCTGAATTGGCACCTTTCAGTTCACAGGGTGGTGCTCAACCCATTGAACCACACTGGCCAGAGCCTGGAAGCTAACTTTAAATGTCATGACCAAGTAAACATACATGGTTCACATTCATTGTATACTTGCTGTACACTTTAATGCAAATGAAGAATATAAAATGACACTTTTACTGCACTATAGAAGTACTTGTTTTTTTAATTTTTTAAAAAAGATTCTATTTATTATTAGAGAGAGAGGAAGGAGGGAGGGAGAGGGAAACATTGACTGGTTGCCTCTCGTGAGCACCCTGTTTGGGAACCAAACCTGCAACCCAGGCGTGTGCCCTGGCTGGGAATAGAACTGGCAACCTTACCCTCTGTGGGCTGATGCCCAACCAACTGAGCCATACCAGTCAGGGCTGAAGTATTTTCATATGTTACACTTTTTTTTCTGTCTTATGCTAATCAGGAAAACCTATTTTCTACAGGAGAACGGCTCCTTCACTAGAGAAACCGGACCTCTGAAACTGCTCTCCTCGCCTGATGGACTTTGCCAGTGACTCTGCAAATTAAAAGAGATTAAGACTGAACACTTTTATCATAAAATTTTATTAATGACTTTTCCAAAAGTTTGCCTTATTTTATAGAGTGTTTATACCAAATATTCTCATAGAAACAAACAGCAAACGTGGAATATTTACTAAATTGACTTTTTAAAACCAATCTGTTTTCATCTTCAGTGGTAATCTTTAATTCCAGAGATTTATAAGGGTTCTGTATTTTCACATTTTCAATAAATGTAGTATCATAAAGTGACACATGATGACACATCAAAGTACTTATTTCATTTTAAACTTGCTTTTCTGAGATAAAAATGAAATTAAACTATTTGTTTTTAAGAATTCATGTATCACCTTTTCTTTAGTGTTTTACAATACTTAAAATATTCCATCTTTTTCTCCCTAAGTGAAGAATATTTATTGACAGAAAAGATAAATGACTATTTCAATATCATAAAAGGTCAACGACCAGGTTGAAACGCTGTCAGAACCACCTCTAATTCATTGTGTGGATATCGGACACTCTGAAGGGCGAGCCCCCCAGCTGTCTCTCTAAGGAAAGAAAGGCCCCTTTTCCCTGTGTGAGGACATGTGACCTCAAGTTGGTCAGTGTAAACTGTGGGGGGAAGAAAGCCCTCTGTTCCTCCTCCTCCAGGCGCCAGGGAAGAGCAGGAATGGCTCCCACAAGCACCTCAGCCGTCATGAGGTACAGGGAGCAATTAGGCAATGTGTGGAATTTGCACCACCAAGAACCAGGAATAGCAGAACCAGCTGAAGCAGTAACATAAGTATGCTTAATATATTTGAAGAGAGAAAAGCAATAGAAACCTAAGGCAAACCAACATAACTTACAAAGCAACAGGTAGATTCAGAAAGAACCAGATAGACATTCTAGATATGAAGAATATCATCATCGAAACAAATACACCTCTACAGGTTTAACAGAAGACCAGACATTACTAAACACAGAAGTAGTGAACTAGAAGGTCTAAGGTAGTCAACAGGAAGCAGAGAGAGATTAAAAAAGGAAATTAAGAGGAACGTTAAAATAGGGATGGTAGAATGACATGTTTCCGAATGTGTCTGAACTAGGAAGTCCAGAAGGGAGCATACATGTGGACATGCACCACCCAAGGATAGCCTAAGGGGCCCCCAGGTCTCACAGAACTCCTCGGATATAAGGGGCATGCGGATCCCGAGTAGGACCAACCAAACAAATCCACATGAGACATGAACCGCAGAGCGCTGAGTTCAAAGCATAACCTGAGAGCTGAGAAAACACAGACTGCTTACACGGAACCAGTGTCTGTCTCACGCAGATGAGAAGTCTGCTGGCAGTCTGAGTAATAGCATTCCCAAAATGCTGAAGGAGACTGTCAGCTGAGAATTACATACCTGATGAAACTAGCATGCAGAGAGAAGGTGAAGTAAACCTAATTCCAGGCATGCACACACAGCTCGTTATACACAGAGCCCGTGGGAAGAAGTGCTGAAAGATGTATAAAGTGAGTCCAGAAAGAAGAGGTGGTTACAGAAACCAGCGGTAAGCGAAGAGATTGGTAAGCCTGTGGGCAAAACTAAAAGTAGATGAGTGAAGAAAAGTAACAGTGAAGCATATTCAGGAGCTGGGGGAGCAGGTATCCAAAACAAGATAAGCTAAATGTTCAGGGGGACAAAAGAGGTATCTATATTATACATTAGAATTTCAATGTAGTCGCTTACAAGTTAAGGGAAATCGTCAAAGGAACAAAAATATGGAATTTAAAGTATTGGCAAGGATGTGAAGAAAAGGGAACCTTCATGCACCATTGGTGGGATTATCTTCAGGATCAAGCTCACAGAAACCTAGCACTCATGTTTTCTTCTATGTGTTTTATTGCTTCAGGTCTTAAGAGTCAAGTCTTCAATCCATTTTGAGGGAGTTTCTGGGTGAGGTGTCAGAGGGCAGCCTAGTTTCATGCTTTTGCATGTGGCTTTCCAATTTTCCCAGCCCCATTTCTTGCAGAGGCTTCCCTTTCTCCATTGTATGTATTAGTTCCCATAAATGTGCGGGGATATTTCTGGGCTCTCACTTCTGTTGCAACCGGTTTGTCTTTCTACCAGTACAAGACTGTTTTGATGACGGTAGCTTTGTAGTATAATTTGAAGTCAGAGTGTGATACCTCTAGCTTTGTTCTTTTTTTTTTTTCTCACAGTTGCTCTGGCTCTTCAGGGTCTTTTGTGGTGCTACACAAATCTGAGTATTTTTTGTCACATTTCTTTGAAAAATGTCATTGGTATTTTCATAGGGATTGCACTGAATCTATAGATTGCTTTGGGTAATGTGGCCCTTTTAAACTACGTTGATTCTTCCCCTCCCTGAGCACAAAATCTCTTTCCAAATATTCCTGCACGTGTTGTAATTTCCATGTACAGGACACCTCATGTCCTGTGTTAAGTTTATCCCTAGGTATTTTGTCCTTTCTGTTGCAATTACAAGTGGGAGTGTTTCCTTCATTTGGTTTTCCGATGGGAGTGTTTCCTTCATTTGGTTTTCCGATACTGATGTTTTGTCGTTATTCTGTAGGAACACTATGGTTTTGTACAGTGGTTTTCTGTCCCACACCGTTGTTTGTTTCTAGGAGCCTTGTTGTGGAGTCTGTTTCTGACTCCGTCCGAAGTCAGCCTTGCGCAGCTGCACGTGACAGGTGAGTCAGAACATGATGCCTAAACCGAGGGGCGAAGCCATTTGGAGGGGAAGCCTTTGGCTTCCTAGTGGGGGGTCCACCGGGAGCTTAGCTAATCCTGCATCAGCCAATCACAGCTAGTTCCCTGAACATTTCAACACTCTCTTAATTTTTCGTAATAGAAAAAATGAATGAATGAATGAAACTATATCAAACTAAAAAACCCTTCTGCACAGCAAAAGAAACCATCAATAAATTGAAAAGACAACCAACTGAACAGAAGATATTTGCAAACAATACCTGCAATGAGGGGCTAATATCCAAATACATAGAGAACCCATACAACTCAACAACAAATTCCAATCAGAAAATGGACAGAGGACCTGAACACTGTTCCCAAGAAGACATGCGGATGGCCAACAGACACATGAGAAGATGCTCAACTCCACCAGCTACAAGGGAAATGCAGATGAAAACCACAATGACAGAGCACCTCATATGTGTTAGAATGATTGTTATAAATACGACAAGAAAGAACACGTGTTGGAGAAGATGTGGAAAAAAAGAAACCCTCATTCACTGCTGGTGGGAAATAGCCGCTATGGAAAATGGTACGGATGTGCCTCAAAAAATTAACATTAGGCCCAGCAACTCCTCTTCTGAGTATCTACCCAAAAAACTGAGAAACATCCATGAACATGTATGCGCCCCTGTATGCACTGCAGCATTATTCACAGCAGCCAAGAAATGGAAACTGTTTTAAGTGCCTCTCATCAGATGACTGGACAAGGTGATGTGAGTCACACATGCAGTGGAATACTACTCAGCCGTAAACACTGATGAAATGCTGCCATTTCCCACAGCATGCATGGATCTCAGGCACATCATGTGACGTGAAATCAGCCAGATGGAAAAGGACAAGAAGCACAGGATTTCACTCATATGTAGGATAAAAAACAAAGAAACCAACAAACTCAGACACAAACAGAATAGTGGTGACCAGGGGGGAGGGGGGAGAGGGACAAAGTGGGGAAATGGGGATATATGGTGACAGGAGGAGACTATACTTTGGGGATTGAGCACACAACACAGTATATTCTAGAATTCTATGCCTGAAAGTTGCATGATGTTACCGCAGAAGATTTACTTTTGTTTAAAAAAGAGCTGAGTCATAAATGGACATAAGCACGTAGAAGCATCCAGTCTGAGCATCAGCAATGCTTTCCTGGCAACTTTCTGTGTGTGATGGAAGTAAGGCTCTGGGGGCTTAGGGGAGCCTCGGCAGTATGGGCTTAGGAAGACTTTCCAAGAAGCTCAGTCAAGAGTCTGTCCCTCCAGCCCTTCCATTGACAAAGCCCTTCTGCTTCCACCAGTTACAGCGCCTCCTTCCATCAGAACACAGGACTCTGACCCGGACCTAAAAGACCCACTCCAGCTTCACGAAGGCAGTCATCTCGGGGTCGGGGAGGGATTGGTAGTAGGGAGACTTTCAAAGGAAACTATGTCTACATTTCATTTTTAGAGGAAAAAAACAAAGCAGACACAGAAATATTAGTATTTATTAATTCTGGTGTGGGGTATATCAGTTTTTTTAAAAATATACTACTATACTTTTCTGCACATTGAAGTATTTCATAATCATTTTTTTTAATGTGGAGATCATGCCCAGTGACAGGGCAGCTGGGAGAATATTTATCTTTAAGTAGAGAAAGTCTTTCTCAGTAGTATACAAAACAGGGGAACCATATGAAAACATAATAATGAACTCAACTATAAAAATAAAAATATTCTACATACCAACCACAGTACTAAAGAGATGAAAATGTCATTCATTTTACAAAAAGCTTACTTCCACAATACAGATTTTTGGAAACTTTTCACAAAAGAACCAATTCAGTAGAACAAAATGATATGAATGTAAGTTCATAAAAAAACTATAAAAGTTAATTAAACTAGAGTTTAATCTAAACTTCACTGATAGTAATTGTAATGTAAGTTAGAACCAATGTACGATACCATTTTTCACATTTAAGATTAATAAAGGGCAAGAAGTTTTTTTATTGAGAAATTTAATTTATTAAATTAGCGTGTTCCTTCAACAAAGCATTTTGAAAAGTGCAGTTTTTTTGTAATAACACATTCAGAAAGTTTATTGTCATGATGAAATAACATTTTTTGCCAAGGTAATTATTATAATAATAGGCTATTTCACATTTTTTTTACTTCTCTACCCAAGTCATTTTTATTGAATTTACTGATTTTATTCACTAGTTACCAAAATTATACAAATTTCAGGTGTACGATTCCACAACCCTCATCTGTACACTGTACTGTGTGTTCACCATCCCAAGTCTCCGTCCATCACCCTTTATCCCCGCTGCACTCTCCCTCCTCCACTCCCCACCCCCGCCCCCCACAATCACCACACTGCTGTCTCTGTCCGTGAGTATTTTTTCTCTTTTGCTCATGCTCTCCAGCCTGCCAACCCCTCCCCCACAACTGTCAGCCTGCTATCTTCAAGTCTGTCTCTATTTTGTTAGTTCATTTTCTTTATTAGATTCCACTTATTAGTGAAATCATATGATATTTGTCTTTCTCTGACTGGCTTATTTCACTTAGAATGATGCTCTCTATGCCCATCACACTATCATGAAGGGTAAGATTTTCTTCTTTTTTATTTTAAAGAAAGATCCTATGTATTTACTTTTAGAGAGTGGGGAAGGAAGGAGAAAGATGGAGAGAAACATCAGTGTGCGAGAGATGCATGAATCGCTTGCCTCTCACACGCCCCCTACTGGAGACCTGGTCCTCAACCCAGGCATGTGCCCTGACTGTCAATAGAACCAGCAATTTCTTGGGTTCGCAGGCCAGTGCTCAATCCACTGAGCCACAGCAGCCAGGGCAGATCTCCTTCTTTTCTATGGTCAAGTAGTATTCCGTTGTGTAAATGTACCACATCTTTTTTATCCACTCATCTACTAGGCAACAGTGTGTTTGCTGCTGTTTAAACACATGTTAAACATTTCAATGAACTCAGTGAATGAGGGAACTAATAAGATGTTAAAACTGGTAGAAGAAGGAATGTGAAGAAGAGACATACGGGCAGTGAGAAATGTTTAAAAGAATTTGCTAAGAGATATAAAACTGGCTTATAACCTATAGGGCAATAAAATCTAAAGCGGCTGTCTTTTCTACAAAGCAGAAATCAATTGTAGTTCAGGGTCCATCTGTATCACTCTCAATTTCCTAGTCTAACCTCTGACTTTACAGAGTTGTGTAACGGCCCAGCCAACAGAAAGACAATCACCCAAGCCATTGTTAAAAAATGAGCAGACATTCATCTGCTCAGAATCTGAGGCAGATGGCAATGCATGTGCCTCCCTGGTGTTTTTGGGGGGCCAGGAGGGCAAGACCGTCCTATATAGGAGATGAACCTCAGCAGGATAGCATCCTACTGACTTTACTTAACATCTTGAACTATGTAAATTATACAAGTTACTTGATTTAGCTTGGCACTCCAAGGGTAAAATTACAGAAATATTGACTTAAGTTTTTTTATTCACCTTAAGGAAGTAATGGGAAATCTAGTGAATAGAGCTGATATTATGGGTGCAGAGGGGCATAGACCACTAAGCCCTTTGTACATCAATCGTCTGGTGAGCATTTATTGGCTTAACATGAATGAACTAAGCCTTAGGGTTTGCTTTCGTCCCAAATAACTGCGGAAGAATGAAGTAAGAGTTCGGCCTCAGGTTCTTGTCTTGCCGGAACACAGCAGGCTAAGCGCAGGGGGGCACGTCAGCAAAGCCTCTCCATAAGGACGAGGAGACTGGTAGCACAGTGGATGCGGCGATGAGGGTATGTGGGGACAGGCACCCTCCTCACACGTGGCAGCTGAGTGCGAATAAGGTCCCCCTGGAGGGAGGGCAACTTTGCCAAACCGGTCTAAGTCACAGATGTGTGCACACTGTGACCCAGCAATTCTACCTCCAGAAACAGCTTCTGAAAGGTAGACTCGCACACGTGGGAAACGGTACGCACCCAGCATTATTTACGACGGCCTTGCTGGGGACAGTAAAAGACTGGAAACACCTTACATGTCTCTGGTGTCAGAAGATTTAAGTAAATCGACGATGACAAGCCCTCCAGTGGAGGTGTGAAAGGAACAAGAAGGTTCTTCCTGTGCTGATATGAAGAGATCGCTAGCACGTATTGACATGTGGAAAAAAGCTTAACACAAAACAATCTACACTGATGCTAGCACTTGTTCAAATCCTAAAGCAGCTTCAAAACCCTGGGTGTGCACACAGGAAACGAGAGACACGGGGGCCCGTGGAGAGGGACGCGCAGGGGCACAGGGCTGGAGGGGCTGTGCGTGGGAGGCCCACTCGTCCCTTCTGAAGTCTGAATAGCGCTCTTGGAGAACACCGAAAATCTGAAAAAATGAAAGCCAAGCCCTACTTTCAGGATGAGTTAGTTTAGTAAGAATGTTACTTTTTTCTCTACATTATCCTATGAATTCAACATGATTCCCAACTGGAAGAAAAATCTTTTTAATCTAGTCAACTCATGCTTATGTTCATCTAGTGTGTGAAGGAAAGTCAGGAAAACCCTGGACGTGGAGAGAAAAAGAGAGGAGAGTGGACCAAGGTGAGAAAACAGATTGTGGAACTACGTGATGAAAATGGGGGGCACAGACCCCTGTTCAGATGCATCGATGGAAGTGAACAGAGCCAGAAGCAGGTGCACACACACACACATACACACACACAGTTCAGTGTATGATAAAAGGTCCTATTTCACACATCCCAGTAAATGGTATGGGACACTGGCTGCCGTATGAGGAATAAACCCTTAATGTGCCAGTGCCTCAAAAATTAAACATAAAAGTATTAGAAGGAACCATGAAGAAAAAAGCCTTGCCACCTCACAGAGAAAAACGCCTGACCTGAACCCAGTTTCTGCACACAAAGCCCTGCTAATGGTGCCTACATTTGGGAGAAAAGCCCAGGGCCCTGGCCAGGCCTGGAGGGGCGGAGAGGGTGCCGGGGGTGGAACGGCTCTAACTCACACCACAGTCAGCAACCAGGGCCACACAGACGTGTAAGGCTGAGAAATTCTAAACAACCAAGATACCCAACACTAGGTGACTTGGAAGACAAAAAGTTCGGTATGATTCCACAATCTTTGTTCTTTGCAGCCACTAGAAATGATGGCTTAGGAACTCATTGAGTGAAATGGGGTGACCGCAAAGCTGTGTTCCTAAGTGAAAACAACTTGGACAGTGTATACGGAATAACCGTTTGTGGGGAGGGGAGGTCTGTGTGATTGGGATGCAGCCTGGAAGACCAGGCACTGAGCATTTGCCACGGTTCTCCCTGGAGGCTAGGAATACGGGGGCTTCGCAGTCTGCTTTGTACTTTCCTGGCTTTTGCTAAACTTAAAACGTTTGATTACTTTTGCAGTGAGATAGTCCTGAGGTTTTATTAAAATATGAACGTCTGAGAAGGTGGTGTAATGAGGGCATGGGGAGACGGAATGGACTGGTGCAGGCCAACACAGCTCAGATTTGGATGAATGGAGTTGGAGGCTCTGTGGACATCCAAGGACATGAGCCAGCTGGAAATGGACCCTGGGCTCTGTGCCATTTAGCTCCAAGGACCTGACACAAGCCTTGAACTCATCAAGGGCAAGGTGGGGAGGGGACAGCCTTAGGGCACTGCTGCATCCCCGGTTGCGGGGGGTCCATTTGGGAGCTGTGGATGAGGCCCCCCAAGGCTGGCCCACCTACTGCCTGAGCAGCCTCCCCAGGGACTCGGACACCCGCCGGGGATGGACAGGGGCACGGGATCTTGGCTAGTGTGTCCCTCAGGAAGCGAGGGAGGCAGAACAATGAAATTTTCAATAGAAGCAGACGCGACCACCTTGGAAGAAGACACAGGTTTGTCTGCCCATCTCGCTTGAGCTAAACCTTTCCAGAGACAGTGGGAAAAGCTCAAAGAAAAGTAGGAAGCGGTTCGGCTCCCCAGTTTTCTTCACAGACATCATTAGATGTGGGCCACGTGGCTGCTGAGTCACAAGGAAACCCTTTCCCCCAGGACTGGGGTCAGAAACAAGGGAGGAAGGAATGATTAAAACCATCAACCCAACACAAGCTCAGGAAGAAGTTGAATAAACGTTGAACAATACTGTCTCATCCTGCTTTAAAAAAAAAAAGGAAGTTTCAGAAAGTTAGGAATCGCTACACGTATTCACTCGACTCACAGCCTGCTGCAATGAAAGAAACAGGGAGCATGCTTTTGCTCCCTCCCTAAGGCCTTCTGGGTAGTGGGGTAGTGGGGCAGCCTTCCGCCCTGCTGCCCTGGAATGTGCATTTCTGCAGTCCTCCTCCCATAGCCTGTGCACTTCACAAAATGAAGGGCCCAGCCACTAACGAGGTGTTTTCACAAGTCACCCTTCCCATTTCCTGTCACCCCCATTTCACCAAAGCCTCAAGCCCCAGCTGAAAGGCCTCATTCTTGTCCGATGGACTAAGTCCAATTAAATCTAAAAAAGGAGAAAGCTACTCAGCCGTCAGGAAGCAATAGCATTAACTTAGGGGCCAAAAACAACACTGCAGACTGAGAACAATGCAGGAGGCCGCCTGGGGAAGATCAAGGCAGCTTAACCCAGTGGTTATGGTCACTGAGAGAAAGGGGGCCAAGTGCAAATCACACAGCGGGAGGGTGGATTGTGCAGTGTTTGTAAAAATAGAAGTAATGGCTTAAGAACTTATCTGAGGATTTTCAGATATTAAAAAATTAGTTTCCTGCTGGACATGGAGACTGACCCCAGATCCTGTTCACCTTGAATCACCTCCCAAATTCTTCGTGATTTGGCCACAGGCCTGATTTACACCCCACTGTCCACAGGAGGGGTAGAGGTCCCAGAAGGAAAATTATTTCGAAAGAAAAAAAAATAATTTTCCTTCCAAATGATTTTATGAAGGGTGAAGACTCAAGTCTCCTTAAAATTAACTTTTAAAATTGAAAATTAAAAATATTTTTAATATACTCCATTCCAAGAACTTATAGTTTCCAGAATTTCACACAAAAGTAAAAATGAAGAGGAAAGAAGCTGACAAGAGAATAAAAGCAGCTACGATGCCCCATAATTACTACAGGGCGCAGCAACTTTAGCTCAGAGTTTCAGCAGCTGAATTAAAACCAGAACAAGATCAGTTCAAATTAAAACCAGAATGAAGTACCATGTCACACCAGTCAGAGTGGCCAACATAAACAAATCAACAAACAAATGTTGGAGAGGATGCAGAGAAAAGGGAAGCCTAGTACATTGTTGGTGGGAATGCAGACTGCGGCCACTGTGGAACACAGTATAGAATTTCCTCAGAACACTAAAAATGGAACTGCCCTTTGACCCAGCAATTCTGCTGCTGGGATTATACCCTAAGAACCCTGAAACACCAATCCAAAAGAACCTATGCACCCCAATGTTCAAAGCAGCACAATTTACAACAGCCAAGTACTGGAAGCAACCTAAGTGCCCACCAGCAAATGAGTGGATCCAAAAACTATGGTACATTTACACAATGGAATTCTATGCAGCAGAGAGAAAGAAGGAGCTTATATCCTTTGCAACGGCATGGATGGAACTGGAGAGCATTATGCTAAGTGAAATAAGCCAGGTGGTGAGGGACAAATACCATATGATCTCACCTTTAACTGCAACATAATCAACAAAAGAAAAAAGCAAACAAAATATAACCAGAGACACTGAAATTAAGAACAATGTAATAATAGCCAGAGGGGAGTGGTTAGTGGGGAGGGGGGTCTATAGGAGCTACTATAAAGGACACAAGGACAAAATCAAGGGAGAGGGTAGAGGTGGGGGAGGGAGGTGGGTCTGGCTGGGTTGGGGTGGAGGGATGGGGAGAAAATGCAGACAATTGTAACTGAATAAAAAATAAATTTAAAAAAAGATCAGTTCAATAATGACAAGATAAGCTGGTTGTCTAGGGGGTCTTTTCTTAATAGAGCCTTGAGAAACTGTCTCCTGTGGGTTACTCTGTAAAGCAGTCCTGCTACTTCTGCTGACCTTGTGTTAATGCACTCGTGCTGTGATGTCAAGACCCCCAGAACAAAGCTCACGGGTCATGGTTAATGTTGACCTCATTGCCGACAGGAAGGGCCCCCTGCTCCACTGACACTGGACCACCAGTGACTGCTCCAGGAATGGCACATGGCCCCTATACTGACCAATAAGCCACAAAGAAACGTCTGCGGGGATGATTCTAAATGAAGTTCTCACTCCCACCAGAGAGCCATAGGAAGAGACTGTTTTCTCCCTCTACGTAATTAGTAAACAAGAGTTCTGGGGTTGATGTAGTAATATTGGACGAAATAGACTTTATGCCCAAAATTGTTACAAGAAGAAAAAGACATCGTACATTAATAAAAGGGTCAACTCACAAAGAAGATTTAATTATTATAAACGTGGGCACTAAACAATAGAACCCCAAAATGTAAGAAGGAAAAACTGACAGAATTAAAGGGAGAAATAGACAGTCCTGCACTAGTTGTAGACTTCAGAACCCCATTTTCAATAGTGGATAGAATGTGTAAACAGAAGATGAGGAAGACAGAGAACTTAAACGACAGACACATACAGAACACCCAGTAAAAGCAAAATATACAAATTTCTCAAGTGTACATGGAATATTCTGTTCTCCAGGATAGACCATATATTAGGCCACAAAACAAGTCTCAATAAACTTAAAAAGATTGAAATCATACAACGTATTTTTTTCTGACCATAACAGAATAAAGCTATAAATTAATAATAGAAAAAAAATCTGGAGAATCCAGAAATATGTGGTAACTGAACAATATAGTCTTACCCAACCAACGAGTCAAAGAAGAAATGAGAAAATACATTGAGAGGAATGAACCTTAAGGAACAACAACAACAAAAAAGAGCAAATTAAACCAAAAGCTAATAGTAAAGAAGAAAGGGTAGGATGGGAGAGAGTGGGGAAGAGAGTAGGAGGGAAGGAGGGAGGGAGAGAAAGACAGGGATGGAGGGAGAGGAAGAGAGGAAGGAAAGAAGGAAGGGACTGAGGGAGTAAATAGAGAATGGAAACAAACGCCAAGAATCAAGAAACCAAAAGTTTGTTCTTTGAAAAGATCATTTTACCAACCTTTATTTAGCTAGACTAAGAAAAAAAGAGAGAAGATGCAAATAATTAAGATCAGTAATAAAAGTGAGAGCAATACCACTGAACAGAAATAAAAAGAATTATTCAAACAATTGCATGGCAAAAATTGGGTCACCTAGGTCAAGTGGACAAATTCCTAAAATAAACGACCTAAACTGACTAAAGAAGAAACACAAGATCTCACTAGACCTTCAACAGGTAAAAATACTGCCTCAGTATCAAAAGCATCTCAATAAAGAAAATGCTAGGACCACAATGGATTCATTGGTAAATTCTACTAGACATTTAAAGAAAAATTACCAATAATCCTTCTCAAACTCTTTGAAAAAAAGGAAGAAGAGAGAACAGTTTCCAACTCATCTGATTAGGTCTGCATTTCCGATACCAAAGCCATATTAAGACGTCGCACGAAAAATTCGAAATCAAAATCCCTTATGATTAACTATGCAAACACCCTCAACAGAATACAAGCAAACCAATTCCATCAGCACATTAAAAGGAATATACAGCCAAAATGCCTAGGAATAAATTTAAACAATGAAGTAAAAGACCTATACTCAGAAAATTATGAGACACTGAAGAAAGAAACTGAAAAAGATACAAATAAGTGGAACTATATGCCATGCTCATGGCTAGAAGAATTAACATCATTAAAATGGCCATACTATGCAAAGCAATCTATATTCAATGCAATCCTTACCAAAATACCAACGGCGATTTTCACAAAACTAAAACAAGTAATCCTAAAATGTATATGGAACCACAAAAGACACCAAAATAGCCACAACAGTCTTGAGAAAGAAGAACAGAGTTGGAGGTATCATGCTGCCTGATATCAAATCATATTATAGGATTACAGGAATTAAAACAGCATGACACTGGCATAAAAACTGATACATAGATCAGTGGGCCAGAACAGAGAGTCCAGAAATAACTCCATATGGTAAATTAATCTAAGAAAAAAAGGCAAGAATATGCAATGGGGTAAAGACAGTCTATTCAATAAGTGGTGTTGGAAAAACTGGACAGACACATGCAAAAAAAAAATAAATAAAACTAGACCACTTTCTTACGCCATATATAAGAAAAAACAACTAGATTAAAGACTTAAATGTAACACTGAAACTAAAGCCTCCTAGAAGAAAACGTAGGCAGCAAACCCTTTGACATCTCTTAGTGATATTTTTTCTGATACCTATCCTCATCCAAGGGGAACAAAACCCAAAAACTAAATGGGACTACATCAATCTAAAAAATTTTACACAGCAAAGTAAAACATCAACAAAATGAAAAGTCAACCTACTTAATGAAAAAGATATTCACAAGTAATAAGGGAGTATTATAGGAGTATATGACTCCTATAAGGGAGTAATATCGAAAATACATGATGAATTCATCCAAGTTAAGACAAAAAAAACAAACAATCTGATTAAAAAACAAGCAGAGAACCTGAAGATGTTTTTCCAAAAAGGACAGAGATGGCCAATAGACGTATGAGAAAATGCTGTCACTAATCAGCGAGATGCAAATTAAATCCACAGTGGCATATCACCTCACACCTGTCAGGATGGCTATCAGCAGTACATCAACAAACAACAAGTGCTGGCGAGGATGTGGGGAAAAGGGAGCCCTCGTGCACTGTTGGTGGGAGTGCAGAGTGGTGCAGCCATGATGGAGAAGCAGTATGGTGGTTCCTCAAACTATTAAAAATAGAACTACCTTATGAACCAGCAATTCCACTTCTGGGTATTTATCTGAAGAAATCCAAAAAACTCATTTGAAAAGACTTATGTACCCCTGTGTTCACTGCAGTATTATTTACAATAACCAAAATATAGAAGCAACCCCAGGGCCTGTCAACAGACAAAGGGATAAAGAAGAGGTTGGTTCATAATACACACACAATGGAATATTACTCAGTCATAAAAGAATGAAATCATTTGCGACAACATGGATGAACTAAGAGGGTATTATCCTCAGTGAAATAAGTTACAGAAAGACAAATACCATGATTTCACTTACATATGGGATCTAAAGAACAAAATACGTGAATGAAACAGAAACAGACTCAGAGATACAGAGAACAAACTGAGGGTTGCCAGATTGTGGGGGGCGGGGGGACTGGGTGAAAAAGGTGAAGGGATTAAGAAGTACAAATGGACAGAAAATAGTCATGGGGATGTAAAGTACAGCCCTGGGAATACAGTCGATAATACTGTAATACCGATGTGTGGTGCTGGGTGGGAACTGGGAGGGGGGATCACTTCATAAATTTCATAAATGTCTAAGCACTGGGTTGTAATCTGAAACTAATATAAATATTAAACATTAACTGTAATTGCAAAAAAATTACAAATAAAAAAAGGAATACACACCACGACAAAGTGGAATTTGTAACAGGAATGCAAGGGAGGGTCAGCGTAAGAAAATAGATCGACATAATCTATCACGGTCTTGGGAGGACAAACCACGTGATCATTTCAGTCGACACAGGAAAAGGCACTTCCAAAAGCCAACCCTCTTTCATGACAGAAACCCTCAGAAAACTAGGCACAGAGGGAAGATTCCTCAACCCAATGAAGGACATTCATGAGAAACCCACACCTAACATCATGCCCCATGAGGGAGGACTGAAAGAGCTTTATCTACAATTTCACAAATGAAAGGAGAATGCCTGCTTTTACCACTGCTACTTACCATTGTCCTAGTAGTTCTCGCCAGAGCAATGAAGACAAAGAAAAGGCATCCAGATTGGAAACAAAAAAGTAAAACTATGTCTGCTTACAAGAGATATGATCCTCTACATAAAAAATCCCAAGGAACGTGCACAAGAAATGTACGTGAGCTAAAAAGCAAATTCAGCAACTGAAGAAGAATACAAGGACATCACACAAAAATCAGTTGTGACTTTATACACCAGGAATGAACAATTAGAAAAGGAAATTAAGGAAGCAATTCCATTTACAATAACACCTATATGTGGGTTTTCCACACCAAGCAATTGCCCAATTCTCTGCAGACACAAGCTGTGGGAGCTACAGTTTACTTCAATTCTGACACTAAGTACCCAGAGTTAGCACAGACCCTGCAGGGTAGGCACTCAAAGACGGGCCCCTACTTCAGATGCCAATCACAAGTACTGGGGCCCCAGGTTACCCACACTTCTGACTTGACTACAAATTGGAGGCTCCCATGACACCTCCTGAGGTTCAAGAAATTGTTATAATGGCTCACAGAACTGAAGGAAAAATATGCCACCACTGGTTTATTATAAAGGATGTGAACGAACAGCTAGACAGGTTCAGCTCTGGCCCCAAGAAACTTCGGATGTGTCACTCTGGCAGTGTGCCAACTCAGAAACTCCCCAAACCCAAATCACTTATACGGGGGCTCAACTATAGACGTCGTTGACTAAATCAGTGGTTATTGGTGATTGACTGGATCTCTAGCCCGTCCCCCCTCCACAGAGGTCAGTGAATGGGGCTGCAAGTGCCAACCCTCTAATCACGTGGTTGGTTCCCCTAGCAACCTGCCGGCTTCCTGAAGCTACCAGTGTATGAGCCCACCCAGGGTCACCTCATTAGCATAAGCTCAGGTGTGGCTAAAAGGGGCTTATTACCACTAACAAAACACGGTCCTCCCACCTCTGTCACTCAAGGAATTCCAAGGGCTTTAGAAGCTTTTGTGCCAAGAACTTAGAATGTTCTAAGACCAAATATGTATTTCTTATTGTATCATAATATTACAACCTAAAAGAATGAAATACCTGGGAATAAATTTAATCAAGGAGTGAAAAACTTCTTCATGAAAATTACGAAACATCTCTGGAAAACATTAAGGGGAAGCCAGGAGTCTGCGGCTCTCACGCTGACTCCGGGGGTGATATTTGGTATTTTTTCAATTGCTGGTTTTATTCAAGCCTCTAGAGCACGTGGTTACAATCCACAGCGGGCAGGGCAGGGATCACAGCTCACTTTTGCAAGACCAGGGAAAGAGTGACTTACTCTGTTTTTTCTGCACAGACATCTAGAAGGATCAACTTCACAACACGAAGTTTATTCCCTTTTTAGGGTGAGTAAATGGAAGATAGGATTTTGAGAGAACGCTATTTTGTTCATTGTTTCAAAAATGCTGATCATGATAATGTAGGAAGTAATGACTGTACCAGAAAGAAAATTGTGCAGACCTCTTCCTGCCTCCCAAAAGTTAACAAATCTAGGCAGCATTATACACCTTGTGCATAAATATAACATTGGACACAAAATGAAGGAAGAAGAGATGCTTACCAAAAATTTACATAAATGCTTAAATGAACAATAACCTATCGATACATTCGTTTATCGTCCCCACTCGAAGCAGAATGCAGGCTCCCTGAAGGCAGATACTTGGTAGTTTTTAATCAAGTGCTCTCTCTCAAGCACCTAGAAAAGTGCCTGGCACTGAGTATCAATAAACACTTAGTGTGTCTTAGATAATGTGAACTTCAGAACTAATCAAGGGGATACTGCACCTCTCCCTGCATACACATCTGTGTCTATGAGGAGGAAGAGTGGGGTTTCCCACCTTCCTAAGAATATCACTGCCCAGGCCACTGCCCTTCCCAGGCTAAGTAAATAAATAAATACAAAATAAAAATAAACCTCTTGTCATGGCTGGCTGGTGTGGCTCAGTGGATTGCATGCCAGCCTGAGAACCAAGGGGTCGCAGGTTTGATTTCCCGTCCGGGCACATGCCTGGGTGGCGGGCCGGTCCCTGGAAGGGGGCTCACGAGAGGCAACCACACACTGATGTTTCCCTCTCTCCCTGCCTTCCCCTCTCTAAACATAAATACAATCTTTCAAGAAAAAAAAATAAATTATTTCAGTGTAATCAACACTGTAGGTGAAAATAAAACTAAATCTTCTGTGATTTAAAGGACACTAGCAACAGAGAGAAAAGACAGCACACAGAATGGGAGGAAATATTTGCTAATTGTAGCTGATAAAAGATTAATATCCAGAATATACAAACAACTCCTATAACTCAACACCAAAAAAACCCCCAAATTCAAAATGGGCAAAGGACTTGAAAAGACATTTCAATAAACACATTAAAAGATTCTCAACATCACTAATCATTAAGGTAAAACAAATCAAAACCATGTGATACCACTCACTTTATACCCATGAAGATAGTGGTTACCAAAGAAAAAAATTCTAGAAACTAATAATTGTTGGCAATTATGTGGAGAAATTGGAACTCTTGTTGTGCATGGTGAATGGAAATGTAAAATGGTGCAGCTGCTGTGGAAAATGGTATGGCACAGCCTCAGAAAATTAAACATTTAATTACCTTTATGATCTAGCAATTCCACTTCTTGGTATATATTCAAAATGATTAAAAGCAGGTATGGAAACAGATATTTGTACATTCATATTCATAGCACCATTATTCACAATAACTGAAAGTGAAAACCAACCAAAATGTACACCAACAAATGAATGGACATATGAAATAAGTTAGCAACTCCATTTCTTGGTATATACTCAAAGTAAATAAAAGCAGGGATTGTTACAGGTATTTGTACACCCATGTTCATAGCAGCAATATTCACAATAACTGGAAGTGGGGGCATCCAACCAAAATGTACACCAACAAATGAATGCATATAAAATGTATGTGTGCATATACAGGGCAGGGCAAAAGTAGGTTCTGCAATTGTGAGTACACAAAAGTCAGAGTTTATTCTTATATTATTACTTATTTTCCATACAAACAACTGTAAACCTACTATCACCCCACCCTGTACATACTGGGTTGGCCAAAAAGTCCGTGTAGTTTTTTCAGTATGATGATGGCTCTAGTAGTGCTTAGTTGTCTTTAACTTCATTGGAAACAATCTTGTTAGATTGTATTGCATTTAGTAAAAAACATCAAAATTGGTGAATTTTTAAAGTGCAGCCATTTTAATATTGAAGGTGGAAGAAGAAACGCAACATTTTCAGCATATTATGCTTTATTATTTCAAGAAAGGTAAATATGCAACTGAAACACAAAAAAGATCCATGCAGTGTGTGGAAAAGGTACTGTGACTGATCAAACGTGTCAAAAGTGGTTTGCAAAGTTTCTTGGCACTATTCACATTTTGGCCAAATAATTCTGTGCTGTGGGGCTGTCTTATGCATTAGAAGGTGTTTATCAGCATCCCTGGCCTCTACCCATGAGAAGCCAATAGCAGGAGATAGCCCACATATCAAAATATCCAAATTAATAAAGTTCCTGGTGTGTAAAGCATAAAGTATGCTTAGCGAAAAAAGTACCAACAGTGTATGATCCCACTAAAACAAGGTATCTAGAATAGGCAAATTCAGAGACAGAGGCAGAATAGAGGTTACCCGAAGTCGGGGGAAGGGAGAGTGGGTTTATTGTTTAATGGATAGAGCTCCTGTTGGGATGGTAGAAAGCTTTGGACACAGTGAAGATGGTTACAGTAACACTGTGAATGGATTTAATGCCGCTAAATTGTACACTCAGGAATGGTTAAAATGATAAATATCAGATTGGCCAAAAAGTCCGTAACCACAATTAAAAACAAAACTTAGCCATCATCAGTTTCATGAATTCTGGTAAAATCTGTAACAGTGAGTGTAATTTATTCTCAACAACTACTGTGCAATAATTGACAGATTCAGATATTTTTGTACACATTAGCTGCTGATGAGCCACATACTAAATAGCATAGGTTTTAAAACACTTCAGACTTTTGCAAGATTTGAAAACGCACCCAAATAAGCCTTTTTCGGCTCCACACATCCTTTCACCACCATGAGCTGCCCCAGTAGCTCAGGCAATTCCCATTTAAAATGATACTGAATTAGTGACTTCTCATCTTTAAAAGTGGTCTCACCTGGGGTGGTTCTCTGCAGACGCCAATTCTTCAAACGCAGCACGGAGCGCTGAGTAAGCAGAGCCGGAGAGCTAACGTTTTTGACTCACCAAGTGCCAAGGAAAACTATACAAAATGATTTGCCTTGTTTTAAATTAACTATTGATACCGTTTCAAATGTTCTCACCTCTTCAAGCAACCGTTCCCACCTTAAATAAGTTTATTTTTTCTGGACATATTTCTTTCAAAGAAAGTAACTCAACACTGGGAAGCAGTTTTCCATGCCTAGCGAATGAAGCTACCCATACCTTAAAAAGCACAACATTCAAAGCCCAGGTTTTTTTATAACGTGAGTATGCGCCAATTTTTAAAAAAGTCACTCGAAACTCGTTTTAAATTGTTTTTATTTTTTAAGTATTTTTTAATCCTCACCCGTGTATGGCGAATTTGTAGAGACAGAAACGTGGATCGATTGATTGCACGCTCAGACCCGGCGGTCAAACCCGCGGCTTTTAGGGCTCGAGACAACGCTCCAAGCAACCGAACCGCCCGGCCAAGACTATGTTTCTTTTCTTTCTTTCTTTCTTTTTTTTTTTAACTGAACACTTAAAAATTTCAAGACGCGGGAAGACCGTTGGAAACCCCGTTCAGTTACAAACGTGTGAGTGCCGCCCGGTCGCGGCGGTGGAGTCCGACCACCGCGTTCAGCCATCTTAGCAGCAACAGCCCGGTGCAACCTGCAGACGCGCCACAGTGCCGCGTCCCCGTGCGGGTCCCGTTCGGACACCGGCGGGAGCTCCGCGGACTCCGCGGGCTGCGCCTGTCACGCGGGAAACCAGCCTCAGCGCTCGGCTCGCACGCGCGCTGGCGACGCCCGCGGCTGGATGACAAAACGCGCTTCGCTCGCGTTCCTCCCACTGAAATCGGGTCGTTCTCCCCAAAAACCTAAGGAGGAAAAGCGGCCACCTCAAGTCAACTAGAAAGGCACCTTATCAAAGTGTCCATTTGTAAACTCGACGTTCCCTCACTCCGCTTAGTCTTTGACTTCTCCTTTGAACCAACATTGTTCTCAGTTCCCTCACCGAACTTTCTAAAAATACTTCACGTGTCCATCTTACATCTAGCTGTGGCAGTCATTTCACTTTGACAATTATCCTTTCGCACACATAACCAAAGACGATAATAAAAATTTTACCTGAGGCACTTTCCAGTCCCCGAGCAGCGGAGTCTCCGGCGCAGGAGGCAGAAAACTGTCCACCCATTTCACGCCGAGAGCCCTGGGAATGAACCCCGGAGCCTCAGGACGCCCTGCGGGTCACCAACGCAGACCCGGCGACCGCGGGCGCCGCGGCGCCTCAGCCACGCGCGCGGCCCCCCAGCTGTGCGCACCGCCCCTCAGATAAGCGCGCGGCGCGCTCGGCACAAAGGCGCCGGCCCCGCCCACCCGCCGCAAGAGACCGAGTTCCAGCTCCCGGGGGCGGGGCCTGAACAGGCTCCCAGGGAAATTAACGAGCTTGGCGCGGTTGCACAGATGAGGACTGCCGCCTGCCGCCTGGAAGATGCCCAGCTCGGCGCCTACACAGCCTCCACACGCGGCGCAGGACCCGCCGGGTCTCGCTAACGCCGCAGTCCACCCTCTGCTGCCACACCTAAGGTACCCAGAGCGCCAGGCCCCACAGGTGAGCCGGCTGATTGTGACCACACTGCCTCCTAGTGGGGAGTGTGGCTAACACACCCTCGCTATTGGTTTAGCGCCAGTTTTGTTAACCTGGCTCTCACCCACAGAAAAAGCCAACCTTTTCCTCACCCGCACCAAAAACCTAACGGGGAGAAGGCAGGTTTCTTTATACACAACTGTTAACACAGCTTCCTTTCGGTAATGTTCCTACAGAAAGAGCTCCATTAAAACTAATTGTGAACATCAAACCCATATTGAAAGGCATTCTCCCAAGTCAGCCAATACTTCTCAAAAATGTGTCGAGACATAGGAACGAGGCTAAAGGGACGTGAAATCAAGATCTTAAATAGACTACATAAAACTGAATGTTAAATTTCCTGATTGATTCTTTGGTTATGTAAGACACCGAAATAAACACTTGGGCCAAAGGGCACATTTCTGTGCATCTACACACATTTCCCCATTGAGAACCAGAAAACGAAAAATGTGTGTATATAGAGAATATACTGTAAAGCAATTGGGGCGAAATGTAAACAATTGGTAGACAGAGATAGAACATCTGGAAGTTCCTTTGTACTCTCCAACTTTGAAATTACAAAGTATTTTTAAAATGTGGCATCTGACAGAACTCCTCCATCGGTGGACAGCCAGACCAGCATGGGTTCTGCCACTTCCTTGCAGAGATCAACACATAAGCATGGTGCACACACACCCAGATCAGCACCAGCAGTAAAAAGCAGACAGGTATGCAAAACACAAGTGAACAGCTCCTTCTCCCACTACTCAACAAGAGGTACCAGCCCAACCCAGCCCTCTCCCCATACTCGTGGTCAGACCCACAGCCTCAGCAGGTCCTAAGCTCAGAGCCATCCACCCAGGATCCAGCTGGTGAGCTCCCCCTTCCCTGAGAAAGAACCCCCTCCCCTTGTTCCATCGCACCCAACCCCACAGACAACACAGACAAAGTTGTCGATGGTTTATTGATAATATTACAGTAGAAAGATTCAAACAGCTCCACGTGGTGTTTTGAAATTCATCCCGACTGTAGGCTGAGTGACCTGAAGGTTGGACAGACTGCCAAAGTCCTGGAACAACAGAATGGGTTCAGTGTGGCCGCACCAGTGAGATCTGTGGTCAGAGCTCCAGGACCACCCCCAGGCCGTGCTTGTCAGTGTCCACCAGCTTGGGGTCAAGTTGCTGGAACTGGAAGAAACCCAACAAAGGGCCTTCTCCTCCCCACCTCAGAATAAAGAACTCACAGGGGATCTACTCGAGATCTCAAGGACCCTGCATTTCAACAATAAGCTGTTAGGCAACTAGCTGTCCTGTGTAGTGCAGGATGCTTAGCAGCATCCCTGGCCTCTATTTATCAGTGTACACTAGGATCCCCAAGCTGTGACAACCAAAAAATGTCCCAGAGTGGGGGTATCTCTCCCTCTGAGAATCACTGCTCTAGGGTGTACACCGTGGGGGAGGCTGCCTCACAAAGGGCAGGCCCCGGCTCAGGCAATCAGCGTGTGAGGGACCCATGTGTGAGGTCGGAGGACAGGTCGGCCCAACCTTTAAGCAAGCTCATTCTGAGTGGGACAAAGAACCCAAGGGCCCACCAAATACCAGAAACAATCTCCCATTTTATCCTCAAAAGCCAATTTTTACAGTTGAAACTAAAAGGTTGCCTTCATAGGAGGCTTTAACTGTACCGGAAATGCTTTTCTGAAGCTGGATGGTGGGTACATGGAGTTCATTCTGTTTAATATCGTTTTGAATGTCTCAAGCATTTCATGATTATAAAAAATGAAAAGTGAAGTTGCTCTAAATCATCAACTGCCTAACTGGACTCTAAAGCCCGTGCTATGTGCACCAAACTTATGAAAGTATTCAGAGAAGCCACAGAAGAGACACATATCACCCTGCTCTCTGAAGAGCAAAACCAAGTAGTGCCTGGTAATAAGCATCTGGAGATGACACCACAGCTCACTTGAGTGGTTAGCACACAAAGAAGGAATGAAGTCCC
Source organism: Desmodus rotundus (assembly GCF_022682495.2). Classification (NCBI taxonomy): domain Eukaryota; kingdom Metazoa; phylum Chordata; class Mammalia; order Chiroptera; family Phyllostomidae; genus Desmodus; species Desmodus rotundus. Next base: position 36,025,062 of record NC_071396.1, read on the forward strand.
CGAGGGAAAGCCCACGGAAATGAAAAAGAGGACCAGGGCTGCAACCACAGGGGCACATGTGAGGAGCCAGCAACAGAACTGAGGATGAGAGAAAATAATGCATGGAAAACACTAAGAAGAATACTGGGAAGTCCTACTTAGGGTTTCAGCAAACACTCACCAAGAGCTTCAGCATCTCCTTAGTATCAGGATCAACTTCAATGATCTCCTGATCCAGGGCTGACACCTAGAAGGAACCAGGAATGCCCCAAATATCAATCCATGAGTTATCTCTCACCTTCCCTGCTCCTTTCCCAAAATTCTCAAACAAAAAGAGAGGGGCGCTCGCAAAGGAGACGGCATGGATCCCATAAGGGAAGCAGTCGGCTTAAGGATCACAGGCCCCAAAGATCAGTTCTTCTCGTTTTACCTTTGTATGCCCTCGTTATCATTTTACCGGTATTCAGAAAACCTAAGGCTATGTTATAATTCAGGAACGCTTGTGGTGAGGCAAAATAATCAAACCAGAAGACATGACAAGGCAAACATCATTAAGGGGTGGCTAGTCATGTGAAAACCTAAATGGACTTAAATGGCCCCAACATGGTGGAACAGAGAGTAACAGCAGGCAGGCAGGCTGTGGGCACCTACAGCTGGATAAGGCAATAGGGATAAAGGACCTCCTTCTCCAACTCAGCTGAAGTGCCTTTGGAAACCAGGCACCTGGCAGGGTTCTGAGAGCCTGCTTTATCTTTCCCCGGAGGAGCCAGAGGCCCAGGCCAAGGCCTGGACAATTTACCTCGGGAACGTAATTATCTCTCCTCTCTCTCTCCTCCTCCTGCAGCTTGATGGAGATGCCTCTCACGGGGCCTCTCTGAATCCGCTTCATCAGATGTGTGACATAGCTGCAGGGTTCAAGAAAAACACTGAGAATAGGCGCGGGGGCACAAGACGTCCGGACAGAGAAGCAGCAGTTTTAGTTTTTTTCCACAATGAGCAGGGAGAGGATTCGCCATCCTAGGAGCCGCGACTCTGGATCACACACCGCTCTGCTGCCTAAACACGCCTGTCTATCACACCCTCTATTCCAATTCTGTCAAAGCCATCAGACCCTCCCCAGTCTTCATTTTCTCTCCTCCCAGTCCCAATTTATCGCACTTAATAGTAAGTCTGCTGGGAGAATATTGGGGGGATACATGGTAATGGAAGAATCCAATAAGAATAGTGTATATACACATACGCAAAGTCTTCCGGAGGTCTGACCGTGGCCAAGCTGTCACGGGCAGATGTGACAGTCCCAACAAGAAACCCTGCAAAAGCACTTCCCAGGGGCATTGGGGAGACTCGTGCTAGCGAAACCCCCAGGGCACAGTCCCCGCCCCGGCTCCGGCCCCACTTCGGGAACCGCAGACCCAGCGCCCACCAAAGCCCCGCAGGCCGGAGCGCACCCCACTCACCCTGCTATCTTGTTTCGGAGCTTCTTGCTGGGGATAATGGCGATCTCCTCGCACACGCGCTTGTTGGTGTGGAAGTCATTGCCCAGGCGCGTGTAGTACTTCTCGATGATGACCCGGGCCGCCTTCTTCACGGTCTTGGTACGAACGCGGCCCTGCGGGTGGAGAAGACAGGGTCATTGCCAGCCAAGACATCCCTCCTGGGGAGAGCGCGGCGTCACGTCCCGATCACATCAGGGTCTACGGGCTGGGGCCGAGCCCGGGAGAGGAGAGGCAAGGGGAAGAGCTGGTCGGGCGGTGCTGGAGCGCGGGGATCAACGCGGAAGCCAGCGGCCCGTAGAGTCTCTGGCCTGACAGGGCCCGGTGCCCCTCCTCGCGGTCTGGAGGCAGCGGAAAGAGGCAGATGGAAGTCGATTGCGAGAGACAACAGCTTCAGGCCAAGGAACCTACCATCTTGACGGGTCCCTGGTGAAAGAGAAAACAGGAGGTACAAGAGAGGCCTATAAAGCGCAGGCTAGAAAGCCGCTTCCGCCTTGGCCGGGACACGCGGAGCCTACGCGGGCGCGCGACAGCGACGCCCGGTGGGACGGGGCGGAAGTGCAGGCAGCCAGCCACCACCGTGGAGCGGGGCTCCGCTTACAGGCCCCGCCCCCCCAGTGTAGCCCCGGGCCTTCTCTAGCCCCTAGGTTGTGACCAGAGAGCCTGTTGGATGCGCCCAGCTCAGGAGGGGTTCATCACTTCCCCATATGCCAGGGCGAGGGAGGGGGACTGAGTCCTTGGGAAGGCCATTTGGTGGCATGAAAAGGTGAGGAAGTAGATGTCCCCAGCCCAGGATACCCCACCCAGTCCGTGGTCAGAGATTTGTCCTGTTAGCCAGGTGGAGACCTGGGTACAGCTGGGAGAAGCTTATCTCATTTCTTCCCAGCCTTTTCTCAAAGGTCACCTTACAAAAGGGGTTTTCCATCCCACTTATAAAGCATCACTATCCCTTTTAAGGCTGCTCTAATCTTTCTTTACCATGTTCTGCGGTGTATAATGTGCTCCCGTGTATAATGCACAACCCACGCTTTTGGGCCCAAACTTTCAGGAAAAAAAATCATTTTTATTTCTTTAACTCAGTTTTTTAAAATTTATATTTAGTGTTTTTATTATAAAGGAATTTTAGCAACTTTGAACATGGTACAAGAAATTTTAGGTAACAAATAATTACAAAATACAAGAGCAGAAACAAGGTACTTCACGTACTACCCATGTATAATTGTGCACCCTTTACCCTAAAAAATTTGGGCAAAAATGTGCACATTATACATGGCCAAATACGGCACTTGTCACAGTGACTTCGTTTTCTCATCTGGCTGAGCTCCATGGCAGCAAGGGCCACTTGGTTAAGCTACTCACCTGCACAATGCCCAGCACAAGGCACGCTCTCAAATTAAACCAAGGGCCCAGTTTACCTGCAATGCTCCCAACCATTGGGGCACCTTCTCCCTTCAGGCTGTTCTGTCATGCACCCATCCTAAAATCAGGCCCTCTGATGCCACCAGCGCGGGTCACCTTTGACAGCCTCATTAGCCTATGGGGCACCCTGCCCCCTCCCTCCAACTCTCCTAGTTCCAGGCCCTCCCATGATGCAAGGGAAGGCTGGCCTGGCCAGGTTGGGTAAGTTAAGGGGCACAGGGCTGTGCCTCGTCCCTTGATGCCCCTACTCATCACCTCAGTCAGTCCCATCACTCTGAACTGATTGGAAATGGAAGGCTGAAGGACAGGAAGCCCCTCTACAGCGTAGGGGAGCAAGAAGAGACCCAAAGGGAGGGCAGATGCTCCTCTGAGAGCATTTCAGGAATTTAACTTACCAGCAACTGTCAAACCAAGCTGCTACCAGCCAGGCCTCAAATGAAGGGTGAGGTCTCTCCTTGGCTGAGGGACTCCCGATCCCCCACCCTCCCCCAACCCTGAGTGAGTTGTTGCACCTGTCACAGAAGGACCCTTAGGTATGTAGGGTCCAGGGCACCTCAGACTAAAACGCAATCTTCAGAAGATCAGTCTGGCAGATGAGCCTGGGCACAACCTACCTGACAAAATCAGCAGCCCTCTCACAAATCCTGGGAGCCTGAGAGGACGAGGGGACGAGGGGACAGGGCTCTCCGGAGAGTAGTGAGAAGTACCACGAATGCCTCCCTCCCTCTCAGAAGAGAACTGGGTCAACCCGGTGAGTCTAAGAGGGTGGGGAGCCTCCCAACATGGAGAAAGAGAGGCCCAAGGTTTGCAGGAAAAACTGAGACAAGCAGTTCGTGCTGATGTCTGAGCGGCTGGGCCCAGTTCCTCCAAGCTGGGTCTGGGGCTAAGAAAGGAAGAGCCCCTAAGAAGCCTAAATGAGGGCCTTTTACACTTGGACTAGTGGTACCCACCTGCCAGTGAGGCATCATGGGGGTCATGACCATGGATGTGACCAAGAAGTACCTACAGCAACAAGTTTCCCACATGGTCCCGCCACCCACCTGGGCGGGAATCTCATCGCAGGAAATCCAAAGAAATGTGAGTTTTTACTCTGGAGTCTTATAACCCCACCGCTCCCAGGTCCCCACCCCTCAGACACAGAGACAAGAAGAGACTTCTGCTGCAACGTGTTTATTATGTGCCAAAAAAAAAACTACACCACAGCTTACTCCACACATCTGCAGGAGAGTGCAGTCTTGCCTGCATATACTACAATGAGGTAGAGACTTCACACACAGCTTCACAAAACCCACAGAGTAGCTGGGATATGCAACAATGCAACGTCAGCTCAGCGGGGAGGGGGGTATGACACTGGTTCTTTGGCACACAGCTTCCCAAAGAGGGGCAAGGTAGATTTAAAAAACAAAAAAGAAGAAGAAGAAAAAAAAGAAAAAGTCAAGTTTTCAAATTCCAGTAGCATTTCCGTCCACTGCAACTGTTGCTCCATACATTTCTCAAATCAAAGAAACAAGGGAAGCGTACTCGTCCCCTCTGAGAGAAAGGGCTCCTGTGAGCCTTCATCTGCCCCCACCAAAAAGCAGCCCTTTTTTAGCTCAGTTACAAAAGAAAGAAGTCCTGTGACTTTGTGATTAAAAACTTCTATCAACCCCCCCCCCCCAAGTAAGTGCAACTTAAGGTGCAATAAACCATTTAAACTTATATATAGCAGCTGCTCTAACACCGTTTACCTGGTCCAGTATGCAACTCAAAAACATTTTTTTTTTCTTCGTTGCAAATTTTTTTTCCTTCATTCGCAACTGTGAGAAACAATGACCAGCAGTCCCCCAGACACAAATTTGCTATAATGTTAAAAGCTGCCAGGAAAGGAAAAAAAAAAAAATCTCTTGTTCCAAATGACTTAAAAACCATTTTAAGGAGTGTAAAAAGGAACCGGTAAAAACCCTCGAGCATAAAATATGAAATATGATTTTGGTTTAAATGAAGAGCAAAGTCTCCTTGTTGTTTACAGTAAAAAACACCAGCTGAACACTCAGTTTATGCCGTTCAGGTGGGGGTTAAATAAATGGAAAGGCACTGTATGGCAACTGCAAGAATGAAACCAGCGAGACCTGCGCATCACCACCATCAGTATTGCAAGGAATGTAAAAAAAGCGCTTTTAATAAATAAACCTAGATGTAGGCATCGTGTCAGTATCTTCTGGACACGTAGTTCTTTTTTGCTTTTCATCGGCAAAATGAGGAACTAAAAATCTGGGAAAACTACAGAGTCGCTTGGAGGGCGAGCTAGAGGGTCCTTGCCCTGCCCCAGCCCCTGAAAACAAACCTGACAAAACTCATTGTGCATTAATTAGTGCAGAAACAAAGACAGACTCAGCAAGTGCAAAGGTGACTACAGTCTTCCCTTGTCCTCGGGAAGCCAGCTCCCTGGTCACCGGTGGCCAGGTGGTGCAGGCTGCTGCCTGACCTGCCAGCCGCGGGCACTCGGGCACCATAGGCCACCGGGCAAGGCTGGCTCCTCTAGCTGGAATCTCGGTTCTTCTGGTTCCTCATCAGGGGACTGTGGTGGCGCAGGCCCTCGGTGCTGTGCCGCCAGTGCCAGCAGCTCCGGCAAAAGTACTTGAAGCACACCTGGTGTGGGGAGGAAAAGGGAGACAGGGCTCTCCTGTATCAGCATGGCCAGCCCGGCTCATGAGGGAGTGGGGATTCCTGGTGGCCTCCGTGGGGCTAGAAGAGAGGGTCTCCCAGAACCCTCTCACCCCAGCACGGGCCTGACTGACCCACAAACCTGCTGTCTCTGTTCCTGCAGGGGCTGACTTCATCAAACACGCGGGGCTCCCACTGTGTGCAGAGCCCGTGCCACTTCCCTTGTCCCCTCTAGCCCCTGCCCTTCCCTCGCCTACAGCAGCTGCATTGTGGGCTGCTCCTGTGCAAGGACATTAGAGCCTAATGCAGACGACATGCCTTCCACTTCACCTTAAGTGAGGACAGATGACACTGTGCACCTCGGTCTCCCTCCCACTTCGTGCTCAGAGCTGTGTAACCTCTGGCAAGCTACTGACCTCTGTCTGAGCAATCACCTGAAAATGGGGCACCATCTGTGAAAGATCTGACACTCAAAGCCTGTCATGGGGGCTGATCAGAGATGCTCATCCCCAGGCCCAACCCAGCAACGCAAACGCACTGCACACCCTCCCTTTGCAGCCTCAGTTACCCACTGTCTGCCCAGAGTCTCCAAACTGAGCGACAGCTCCACTGAGAAAACCAGGCATGGATGGCCTGCTAGGCCCCACGCAGCCCCGTCACACACCAGCAACACTGGCACAACCAGGAAATTTGTCAGAAAAACGGAGTCTCGGGCCCCACTCCAAACCCACGGAAACACAAGCTGCATTTAAACAAGATCCTCAGGTGATGTGTACATACATTACAGCATGGGAAGCACTTCTGCTGACCCCCCCCTCAGATCTGTGCGCCACCACCCAGGAATATCCGACTGAAGCTGCCCATGCTGCTTTCTGCCTGTTTCCAACAACTGGGAGTCCAAACAGGTTTAGTGACCAAAACAGGCCAGAGGGTCAGAACAGGCCAGAAGTAAAGAAGTGGTCCCCAGGTGGGGGAAATCAGCCTGGCAGGTCTCAGAATTCGAACAACACTGCTTTGCTCACACGTACTGCTGACCACACCCACCCAGGTCCCTGTCATCCTCTAAAGCCACCGATGGGTCAGCAAGTCCACCGCACTGCCTGCCAACACCCTGCATGAGGAAAGTCCCAAGTATCAGGACAGCTCAGCGAGCGTTCCCGAGAGTTGGGGGTCAGGCTATTGGAGTGTGCCCCTGGCCTGACCACCAGCACTTCTTCCTCTGAGCCAAGCTGACCACAAGGGACCAGGGAAGGCCAACACTCTATGTGACAAACATGGTGTGACCATTTTCATTTAAGGTGGGGAGGAGCTCCTGGACACCTCAAATGTCCAGGGGACTCACCTGATCTCGACAGAAGAAAGGGCCAGGCTGAGAACTGCAGATATGACACAGAGAATCTTCCAGGTAGGGGTCAATCTGAACCTGCACAAAGCAAAAGAGGAGAAGTAAGTGGCTCTTCTCACCAGGAGGCCAGTGGGCTTACGAGGGAAGGTGCAGTGCTGGGCCCTCTGTGTGACGCAGGGTGCTTCCTGAGTTAAAGAGGCCTGGAGAGAATTACAGGCAGAGAGGACAGAGGGCCTAGCTGGCGGCCTCTGCACCATGGGCGATCACACGCATTCATTCCTGCCTGGACTTCCCACACGCTTCCACCCACCCAGCAACAGGTGAGTGTTCAGAGGACACAGACCAGGAGAAGGACGTCAGGCTATCTAGCAATACCTGTCCAATACCACAGCCAGGGAAGGCGGAAAAGGCTCACCAGTGCCAGCCCCGCTCTCCAGAGACACCAAGACCAGGCTCACCCCCCTCCCCAACCTGACCCTGGGGGGTCCCCTGGGTCTTAGCTCCCTGCCTTGGGCACACCTCCATCTCAGGACTGCCCAGGGTAGTAATGGGCCCAGGAGAAGCAGAGACCCGCCCCTCACCTTCTTGGTGAACTTGGTAGTTTTGATCTCCACAAAAGCAGCACTCACAGCTTTCAAGTAACTACGTTGGTTATTGAAAGTCACACGACCAGACCCTGGTGTAGGAACAATAAAACAAGTGTATTCTCCCAAAATGTCCCTGGTCAGCACTTAGGAAACCCTGTTTCCACACCAGTGAAGTCTCTTAGAAATATAATGGCAGCAACTTATGTAATTTTAAATTCTCTAGGAGCCACATTTAAGTAAACAAGAAAAGTGGTGGAATTAATTTTAGTAATTTGTTTTATTTAACCCCAAATATCCCAAATCTTACCATTTCAACATGTGGCACTGGCTACATTTCAAGTGCTCAGTAGCCACATGCGGCTGGTGGCTACCGTATTAGATGATGCGGTTACAGACCATGACGGCATGAACCCAGCAGGATGGGGGAAGGATTTGCTGACCGAAATGGGGAGGAAAGAGTCTCCTCTGGAGTAGGCAGATGCACAGGTAAGATGAAAAGGCTCAGAGTGGAAACCAAGATGCAGAGAGAACCTCTCTCTGAAGGTGGCCCAGCAGCCATACCCTCCTCTGAGGGCCTCGGAGATCTGGCAGGGAGCCTGGAGAGCCTCGGGCATCAGGGGCTGCCTCCACCCCTGTTCCCGGCCTGCAGTGCAGCGCCTGTGAGCACATGGCTCCTTCCTAACCAGAGTGGGTGGGCAAACCAAGGGTTTGGGGAGGTGGGCGCGCTGCATCGCGATCAGAAAGTTCAGGCTCCACTCTACCTCCAGAGCCTGCCCCTGAGATCATTCTGCAATGTCCAGGGAGCTGACCCAGGGGCTGGCCCTCAGATCCCTGCCCCACGCTGGAGTGGCAGCGGGACAGCTGCACCGCTGCCTGAGTCACCCAGGGCTCTCCTTCAGCCTGACCCTACACAAAGGGCACTTCTGAAGAACTCTTAATAGAAAAAACCAGGCAAATTCAGAAAAGTCCCAGCCATATATAACGAAATACGACATGTTGTCTGTCCCAGACAGTTTGGCTCTGAGCTTCCCACCCAAGTTCCTGTCTCGTTTTCAACTGCTAGGTCTCCTACCTCTGTGTGTCTTCCCCTTCAGGGAAAGTGGGGGAGGGTGGGTGCAGAGGGGTCGATACCGGTGGCTTACCTAGAAAGAGACGCTGAGCTGCTGGTGCACATCCGCCTGCAGACCTGGGTCAGCTTCCCTCTCCATCCCCGTGGGGAAGTACCACAATCCTGGGCTACCTCCCAGGGGCCACCAAGCCTCCCCACACAGAAGTGGGACACTCACCAATGGGATACTTGTGCTTATCTGTGTCAATCCCGGCGTAAACCACTCCACCAAATAGGTCGTTCAGGATGGCTGCCAGGGCCTCGGCGTTGAGCATCCCATGCAGAGCACCCACAAACACCGTCCTGCTGGGGTCGAGTCTCTGAGACGGGCTCCGGACAAAGTTGCTGTCAGCCAAGACCCAGGGGATCACTTGTACCTGTAAACCACCCAAAGGTGTGTCACCCTGGTGGGCACCCAGACAGAAGCTCCTGCAGGTGTGGAGCGGGGCTGCGGAGGCCCGGGCAGTAAGTGAGGAGGTCCTGTCGCCCCAGCACACGGGCCACCCTCACCACCACCTAGGTGGAGTGACGTTTACTGAGTTCGTGTGTCTGAGTGCGGACAGTAAGTGGTCGAACAGCAGCCCCTCCCCCTGGAGAACAGGCAGGATAGTACCAGACCATCTACCCAGGAACCCAGCACCATGTCAGACTTTCAACTGTGTGGTGCCAGCAAAGCACCCGGGACTCCAATAAACAGGGCACGGTGCAGAGTCCCTGGGATACAAAGGACTGCCAGGGAAATTTAAGGGCACGAGCTGGAAGGCAGAGGATAGACGCTGAAGGGATCTGCCTGAGATGGTCACTGTCCCCAGGCACCAGGGGGCATGGGAATGACTGGAGGGAGGCAGGTGGTCACTGAGGCTCCTGGAGCCGTGCAACCCCAGGAGGACGCGGACCAACCCTCTGCCTCTGAATCCCGAGCCTAGAACACAGTCTGGCAGAGCAGACAGACAACGCCACAGTGAAGTGCACCGACAGATAATCAGTAAGTGTTTTGGAAGATTGATGTGTAAAGATCTAAAAAAAAAGAAATGTCTCAAAGCAGGAAACGAAGTATTGTAGAAACCTGCAGGAAGGCAGAAACAATCGTTCAGAGGACACGAGAGGAAGATGGCGGAGGCCAGGGTGCTGGACACGGAGCAGCCAGGACCGAAGGCTCACCTGGGCCTTGGGGGCGGGGGGTGGGGCAGCCAGGAGGAATCAGGACTGACTGTTCTAGGCCCAGAAGACCCTGGGGTGAGACAGGCCGGCTGAAGCTATCATAAAAGCCAATTTCACCAGGAGATGAAAAGGCCCATTTTGCTCTTTCCACTCCCACAGGAAGTACCACCCCCGTGGTCCACACCCCAAGGACCACCAGGCTTTGCAGGCTTTTTCTCACAGTAAACAGGAGAGGGTGAACCTGGCCTGTTACTGCGACAAAGTGTGAACCCCAGGAAACGCCTATGTAACAAAGAATCAGCTCTGTCACGTGGATTAATTCAGGTGCAACCCTCTCAATATAATAGACATTTTACCAGTGTCTCTTACTCTACAGATTTTAATAGACTTTACTTTTTAGAGTGGTTTCAGGCTCACAGCAAAATGAAGCTCAAATGCAGTGAGTTTCCTCCCACCCCTTCTCTGTACCCGCAGCTTCCCCACCAGCTTCCCCACCATTGGCCTCCCGCACCACAGGTGGCTTTGTTGCAATCAGCGAGCCTCCACGGACACGTCACTATCCACCCAAGTTTAGTGTTGCACGTTTTACAGGTTTTGACACATGTATTATTCACTGTTGTAGTGTCACATGGAGTAGGTGCCACATCTATTCATCCGTCCCTTCCCCATGACCCCTGGAACAGCTCATCCTTTCACTAAAACGTGCATGTCAATTCCCTGTTCTACAGACAAGGAAAGGAGCTTTCAGCAACGTTAAGTATCTAGTCCGATGTCACGAAAGTGACGTGCTCTGGAACCAGAACTGTAAAGAAACGCTGGTTCCTAACTAAACTGAACCATCTCCATTAAGGGGTGTGGGTCCTCATGACCTGAAAGAGCCTGGAGCTCGGAACCCAGTGCCTTCCTTTAAAAACCTGTTTCTCCAGCACCGTCCCCGGGAGCCCCATGGGTAGTGTTGTGGAAAAGAAGGTCCTCAAGCTCCACCCAAACAGATACAGTACGTCTGAGAAGGAGCCCAAGAACATGCTGTGGGGTTCTAGGTGGGGAAGGGAGGCTGGAGACCCAAGGTGTGAAGGGCAGGCACACAGGCCACCACCAGGAGAGGCGTGAGGAGCAAGATCACACACGGAGAGAACCACAGAGCTAGCAAAGACTGGGAGGGAGGCAGCGACCACAGGTGGATGTGGGCTACAGAGTTTACCCACCACAGACGGGAAGTTGTCTGTGACACAGTGACTTCCTTGTGCAGGAGCGTGTACACACCATTAAGGCCCAAAGATTGCTTGTCTTTTTTTTTTTTTTAATGTGATCGAGAATATTTTGCTGTATTTGCTGTGAGGAAGGAGCAGCCTTCTTGCCTCAGAAGCAACACTCACCTGCAGCCTGCGAGCCCACCCACCCCGAGAAAGCCAGTGGCCTCACAGGTCAGCTGCCCCAGCCCAGAGAGGACATGGTGCTAACTCACCTCCTTGCAGCGCATCCTTCGGCTGGACATCTTGAAATAGTATTCACTCAGGCCATCTGGGCTCAGCGGGTCATGAGAGCAAGCCTGCAGCAAAGCCCGGACAGACTTCTCCTGCTCGAAGACCAGATACACATACCCTATTCCCAATGAAAGGAGAAACGGCATTAAAACCCCTCAAGTGGCTACTCCTCAGGCTTAGTTCTGCAGATGGGAGGGTCTGCCAAGAGAAATGACCTCGTGTGTAAGACACGGTCCTGTCTACTCCTGAGGAGTCTTGTTGTAAGGAGCCCCTGCTTTGCCCCAATGCCCAGGCCAGGGAAGGGAGACGCGTCCATCTCCCAGCTGAGCGGGGAAGGGATTGGCAGGACACGGACCCGTCAGAGCATACGGCTTTCCACACGGGGCACCATTTGGGTCAGGCAAGCCAAGCTTCCCCGGCCAAAGGGAGGGCAGGTCTGTGGGCCACCTGGGGGGTGGGAGGCTCTGCTCTAAAAGCCTAGTTAGACCACTGGTCCAGTTCCTCGGCACATTTCTAGTGAAGATGGTGCCGGGTGAAAATAGCACCTGCTCCTTTCTACAGGGAAGGGATCTCATTTCAGACCACTGAGGAATCAGATGCTTGGTCCTCATTCCTGCCAACTCCAAAGGGATCTCAGAATTAGGTCAGGTGACAACGCAACTGGGCAGGAAAGGCGGGCGAAGAAAAGCTTTTCAAATGCCTCGTTTCAAAAGGAAAAAAGCCACTGGGTCTGGGTTTGGGGCGGGGGAGTACACAAGGAAGTTTCACACAGGGGTGTTGAAGCAGCTCCAACTGCAGGTAAGTTTGGACAGACAGACTGTTAGATCAGAAGAAACAGAGGGACGTGCTGGTGGAGGGACAGGGCGGGGACTGAAATCTGAGTGCCTAAACCACGGTCCCAGCATGCAGCGGTGACACCTCAGTGCAATTAGGTGCTAGGGGGCAAGAAAAAAGCTCCTACCATGTCTGTATTACCTTTAGGCATATTACCTTTGGGAGGACACCGGGGGTGCTTGCCATCCTTACCAGGCCATTCCACACTCAAAGAGCCAAAAACACGGAAGGTGTTAATCAATCCAGCTGCAAAGAGATGGACAAGAATGGCGGGAGCTGCGGCACACCCTCCCCAGGACGGCCCAGTGGCCCAGATCCTAGGAGGCACACCAACACCCTGTGCTGGGGCAGAGGCGCAGCCCCAGCCTTAAGCCCACGCTCCACGCTCCTGAAAGACACGCTCCCACAATGGCTGAAGCAGGAGGGCTGAGGCAGCTCACCTTCCGTAATATCCCAAGGAACACCTCCTAGGAACACCTTGCAAGAGTAGATGGGGTTCTTGTAGTTCCGGGGAGGAAGCTGACCACTCCAGGTACAGGTAGCTTCATTCACGGCTGTGGTGAGAGAGAACAGAAGCAGAGGTCAGAAAATCAATAAAGTCACTGCCCTTGTCTGGGTGAAGTTGTCTGAGAAGAACTGGACAGGCCACGGGCATAGCTCGCTGCTGGGAGAACACCCACGACCATTCTGAAAAGCAGGGAAACTTACACCGTACCAGCCTGATAACCCTCATTCACTAATTCTTCCTCCACGAACGCTGAGAGATGTGTAGGGTACAAATGGTCCCCAAGAAAGCTGTCTTCAAGCATGTAACTGGTTCTCTAATCACAAGCAGTTATATCTATATCATTGCTTAGAATACCAATTGACTTAAATTAAACTGACTTGAACATAAACAGAACGATTTTGTATACAATATCCCAAAAGCCGACTGGTCCAAAAGGGCATTATCTCTCAATGTCCAAATAAGAAACATCCGACTCTACTTTCCCTGTCTCTGCTTTGAACTTGTCAGTCACAGAAGTAAGCATACTGCCAATAAAACCCACCAGGAGCAACCCCACAAGAGTGTCACAAATGTCCCCAAGTCAGGGCCGTGCCCCCCGTCCCAGGGCCATCCATGTGGTGTCAAGCCAGCACTGGCCCTTCCATAAGATAACGGGCTCCCCTGAACCCCTCAGCATCCTTTCACCACCAAAGACAAGTTGGCCGAGACCCGCTGTGAGGTTCTTCTGACTCTGACTCAAACATCCTGTTAAGAAACCCTTGCTGCTGTAGGGAGTGGAACTGCTCTTCTCTTTGGCCCTGACCATTTCTAGAGGCCTCTCTGTTCTTGGTGACCAATTCAGCCTCCTGTCAGTCCTTCATCCTGTCCCCGCTTGGTCTGTGCTGTTCCAGACCAGACACTGACCTCATGGGGAAGGCCAGGCCTTGCCCGCTGTGCTCCTGCCTTCAGCACCGGGGCAGGGGCCATGGAAACAACCATCCTTGTTGCTCAGGGCAACGACAGGGAAGCCACTCCCTGAATGGCCTGGGCCCAGGGTGCTGCTAGAGCGGGAGACCAGGCACCATCAGCAATATTTTGCAAACAGAAACAGAAGTCGAGGTAATGGCCTTGTCCAAAGGCGTGGTCATGTCACCACACAGGGAAACAATGGCACTGGAGAAAGTGCCAAGGCCATTAAGCAAACACGGCCACCACACTCTTGTGGGACGGTGAGATCAGGCCCAGCTCTGGAAGCACGTGGGACGGAGACACTCAGCGCTGACCTGGTCACCAACTCCAGCACCCGGAACCGCAGTCAGGGGCCCCCCCCAGAAGTCTTAGTAAACGACTACTCTATAGCTCATTGACTTCCAAGCACTGGTGTAAGATGAAAAGCAAATCTGGAGATCCTGTAAATGACAGAACCTAGGGGTCTGGGAGACCAGGACACCGGGGGACATCCCTTACCTTAGGGGTCACCCACCCCAGTGCACCCTAGGTCTACCAGACAGAAAGGCTCAGGGAGGAAAGCTCCAGCAGGTGTGTGGCTGACACGTCTCTGAGCCAGAAGGGGGAAGGCAGACAGGACTGAGCATCACGTTCAAGGTTTCTCAGGGTTTCTCTTGAAGACGCCCATCCATCCGTGAGAGAACAAAAAGGGACAGCCATGCACGGAGGAACCCAAGTGAGATGCATCCAACCCTCATGGGCTCAGCCCTGCGCCCCAGGGTATCCGCCTCTTCCCTCTCTGCTCGCCTCACAGAACCCCTGACTTTGTCCCCATTAGCACACTTGCCACAGAACAGAGCAGCTTCACAGATCCAGAGACCTCACCATGAAACCCAGTCCTCTTCACAGACAGCTCACCCGTCTGTGACCCAAGGCTGCTTTACCCTGCTCCCAGAAGGAGGCCTCGAACCCAAGCCGGTCCACTGCCCACTCACCTGCAGCCTGCCGGTGCAGCCTGGCCTCTCTCTCAATGCTGAAGGGGTCTTTGGGAGCTTCCAGGAGGTCCCAGGATGGCCACACAGAAGCTCCTGGCCATCTCTTGGATGTACTGGTTGGGGAAGGAGTGACTGCGGCGAGAGCGGCTTGCTCTTGGTCCATCCGGGACCCAACCCCCATCTTTAAAGACTCTCTGGGGCCACCCCCTGTCAGAGACAGGAAGGGCAAGGGGGGGGAGATGCGGAGGCTTGACTAGGGGAGGAAAAAGGAAGACATGGGTTTTAAAGGACAGTTTCGTCGTAACAGTGATGATCACACTATGGAAACTACAAAAAATACCCTTAAACGTTTGATACATTTTCTTTCAGACTTTCTTCCTAAGCATTTTTAAGATTAGTTGTCCTACTATAATTTAAACAGAGACTTTTCTCCCCAAGTCAACACTTTTTTTTTTTCACTTTGCCTGACAGTCTTCATAGACATTGTTAATTAATTTATGATCGTCTATTTTGGGAACAAGCTACATTTTCCCCAAACTACTCCTCTATTGCTAAACATTTAGATACTTGCTGAGTTTTCAGGATTATAAACACTTTAAAATGTAGCTTCTTCATATGTTGTGTTTCCTTTGGTCAGATTCCTAGGTCTAGAATGTCCAAATGCCTTCTATGTGTGTGTTGGGGGCAGAGCGGGGGAGGGACAGGAGGGGTTCTATCAGAACTGTGTCAGAGCGTTTCACTACAAGCTCGCACCCAGGCTTTAAATTGCACTGATTTAAGCGGGTGAAATGATAACACATTATCCAAAACAAACAAACAAACAAAACCCTAAAATAATTCAAATACTGCCTCTAGTTCCTCTTCTGTGAGCCGCCTGTCCAAATCCCTTTACCCATTCACCCTTGGGATGAGGTTGTCTGAGAAAGTGCTTTAAACAAAATCCCGAAATAGTAAAGCTTCATGAGGCACATGTCCAGGACTGAGCCCACTGCACATGACATAAGCAGGAGCAGCTCATCTCACTCCGCTCACGGGGAGAAAACTGTGGCCCTGAGAAGCAAAGTGCCTGCTCCTGGGGACCCCTGTAGAAGCAGCCTGAGCCAGGGCGATGGGGGAACTCCGGTGCCCACTCACACCTTGGGTCAGCTGACAGGGACAAGGTGGGTACTACGGGTCGTGCCAGGAACGGGACACTGCCACCACCACCAAGGCTGCCAGTCCTGGGTACGGAGGAGAAGAGAGCAGGAGAAGAAACCCTTCCTGTCATGGAACAGTCCGCTCAGGGGGCTGGGGAGAAGAAAGCACAGGACACCGCCCTCCACTGCAAGACGGTTTCTCACAGCCGTCCGTCCCCATGTGCTTTCCTCTGGGAGCCCCGTTCCTCATCTGCTCTAGCCCACTTGCCAGCTCCACTCAGCAGGGGTGTCACCGGCGCACAGGGCTGTGCATAAGGAGTGTGTATGTAGATTAACTGAGGCAGCACTTCACAGATCCACGGTGGCCTCTGGGTGAGAGCTGGTGTGGGCCAGAGAAGGGATTCAGAGTCAGAGTCAGTCGGATCTACCCTGAAATCCCAGCCCTGCGGATGACAGGCACAGCTTGAAGACCCTGCAGGTCTGGTTCCAGACCACCACGACAAAGCGAGTCTCACAAGAAAGCAAGTCAGCACTGCTTTGCTGGTGGAGGGCCTTGTCTCAGTCTGTAAGACAACGTGACACGGGAAGTGCTGACGTGTGCGCTAACGTGGGATTTTTAAAATCATCACTCGAAAATTCTGAGATCTCATACGTAAAAGTACATAAACGACACTGCTCAAAGACGAGAGAAAACCCCGTGCCAGTGAGGAAACAGGGCACCGCGTGGACTCCCATGTCTGCTTTGGGACAACGGCCAGCCAACGACAGCTCCTGGAGGGACTCGGAAAACCGTCCTCAGCCAGGCCCCAAAGCGCCCTGCCCACGGGCACACAACAGACCCTCCATTCTGTCGAGACGAAAAACTATGTCCACGCTGGCCTCCGCCCTCCCAGTCTGTATTCAAGCGGACACGTGCCCACGGCTCACCCCCGGCAAATTACATACAATCAAGTCGGAAAGATGGTCTGATCCAGAGCTGAAGCCACTGGTGTCTGAGTCAGAGGGGCTGCTGGAACGGGAGTCCAGGATGGGCCGTGTGTCCAGGCGGGAGCTTCTGACCGAGGGTGCTGGGAACTTGTCCACCACGTCAGCTCCCAGGGGGTCTAGCGGCAGGAAGCTCAAGGGGGACTTCCCCAGGACATTGCCCAGTGGGTTGTGGAGCATGCTCAGTACTAGGGAGAAAAAGAAAGTCTCATGACCGCTCTGATTTCTTCCCAGCCCACAGCCCTTCCCCCTCCTCCCATAGCCACCCAACAAGATGGGCCAAGGCACAGCCACTAAACACACCCCAGAACCACAGTGCACGAACACTGAGCAGACGCGCAACCAGTACTGACACCGGCCACCTGGGGCCCTGAGGGGCAGTTATAGGACAGCTTTCTGAAGACAGACCAGAGGTCTTGCTGTAACAGAAGCAATAAGTCTCCCGCCCTCTGCCACCTGGGCTTCAGGGTCAGTGCCAGCATGTGGGAACTTGTGCCATCAGGGACCTGGTCACAGCTGCTATTAACATCTGGAGACACACACCCACGGTGCCATTGGAGATACCTTTGGCACGAACCATACTTCCTCCCTGCCAGCCCATGTGATTATTAGAATCCCCACTGTTCTCACCCTACACGGCTAACACAGAGGACTTCATGCCACACCCCTGAGGTCTGGGACAGCATGAGCACGCCTCTCCTCTGAGAGTCCCTTTAAGCAATGTACCCCGAACCTCGATCCTTCAGGATGGAAGAAGAATGACATTCTGGTTGAGCTGCTCTGGCTTGAGACAAACCTGGGACAAAGCCTCGGCCTGACCCTCCTCAGTGGACCGTGTGCTCAGGGGAGCCCTGCATGTCTCTGCTCTGTCGTGGCATCTTGGGTGGAACACAACTATTTCACCACGCCGTCAGGAGAGCACTTGGCACACAGGCAGTATGTGCCTGTGAAACGTCAAGAAAGAGTGAAGCAGAGCACAGGACAGATAAAGGATGGGCTGTGTGTTATCAGTGAAATCAACAGACCAGAAGCAAATGGAAAACCAGCTACTTCCGGGGGCTGCTGGCTGTAAGAGGAATGCAAGGGGCAGACAGGACAGACAGGAGGAAGACCCAGGGTGTGCGACCTCAGGTGGCTGAAGGGGACTGTGTAGAGTCTGAAATACTGGATAGGTCTCCCACATGGGCATAAAGGAACCCAGAGCGATCACTGGACTTGAGGTTAAAACAAATAAATAAGAACAGATACTGAGACCTTCAGAGGAGAAGGACTGAGGGAGAACGCGTGGCTCCCACTTGACAAAGTGGCATCCTGAGAGGCCGGAGGAGCCCTCACCAGAGACAAACAAGGTAAAAGACAGCGTGTTAACTCTCCAAGAGGCGTCAGGGGAAACCCAGCACAAAGCAGCAGGCACAACCACCCTCAGCCATGGCCCAAAGGGTCTGCGGATGATCAGTATGAGCTTACACCTTTACCCAAGGTTTAAAAAAAAAAAGTGCATTTGAAAAAGTCAAAAAGCAACACGGGTGCCGCTGTGAACCACCTTTCTCAGTCACCAATTTGTGTTCATTCTGTTGGGACATCTGTTCCACCAGCCACAAATCCATCAAATCACCTGCAATTTTTATTTATTTTTGTCATGTCCACACAGAAATCTTGAGGCTTTATCAGATTCCTGTGCCAAAGCTAGGAATAACCGCTACCACATCCTCCAGTCTAATAATAGGCCTGTCCAAAAAAGAAAAAAGGCAGGATGGCCCATGCTGACCACCAATGACCTCTGCGTCCTTGCGTGCTCACAGTGCATGGTCAGTTGTGGGCTCTCCCGTGCACCACGCTCGGTCACGCTCCTGCCCTTTGCCAACAGCAGCTTCCATGTGCTGCACACCCAGAACACGTGCCAGACACTGTCAGAAGCACTTCCGGTAAATAATCTTCACGGAATCCTAACAAGGGGGTGTTATCACCCCATCTTAACAAAGGGAACCCAAGGCTCAAAGAGCAAGCATTTGTGTTTAAGTAACAGCTAGTGAGTGACAGAGTGGGACCCAATTAGCATCATTAGCATCATTAGCTTCATTAGCATCTCGTTTTTTTTAATACCCAAATTTTACATCGCTTCATCTTCACGTCCTTGACCGCCATCTATAGACAAGCTCTCTCACCTCCCAGAGGTCCATGCCTTGGGAACTTCATCGTCCGGGTCTGAACACTTCTCTGGGGCCTGGCCACTGTGGGAACTCATTAAAGATGCATCGTGGGCCCCAGTCCAGACCCACTCAATCAGAACCTGCATTTTAACAAATCCCCAGGAGACCTGTGTGCACATTAAAGTTTGAGAAGCACTGATCTAGAAAACCCAAGCCTCGCTACTTCAAGCTCCTCATCGGTCCCCTTTACCACACCCCAAAATCCTTTCACGTCCAATTATTTCCCTTGACTTAGAAACCGCAGGTTATTTAAACACAGCTCTGACAGCACAATGGCAACTACTACCCAAGAGGAGAAAAGGAACCAATGTGGGAACTCTGAAAGCACTGGGCAGGGCTGGGTGAGAGACAAGGGGGAGAGTCAGATAGCTGTTTTGCTGTGTATCAATGTTAGAATATCTTTATTAATGGTTCAGAAATTACATATATAGACACATACAGGGTGGGGAAAAGAAGGTTTACAGTTGTTCATACGGAAAATAGTACAATGATTAATAAATAATAACACAAGAATAAACTGTTTTGCGTGCTCACAACTGGAAACCTACTCTGGCCCCATCCTGTAGAGAGAACACTGAGTGATGAGGAGGGGCAAGTCAGCAATAGGAGAATTCAGATACAGGGGAATACCAGAATCCTCTGCATGATTTGTTTCATATCTGTAAATACTGTAAGTTTGAAATTATTTCCCAGAAAAAGGTTTTTTTTTAATAACAGGAAAGAAAACTAGTCAATTCCTATTTGACTCTCTCTGCCTTTTTTGAGGCAACTGATCTCAGCAGAGCATAAGTGAGAGGGGCTAGACTCCCCAGAGAAAAAATATGGTACCTGAGTAGCTGTGGAATCTCGCCTAGAAGAAGAAATCACCTCCTTCTAAACAAGCTGTTAAAATATACCCGCAAAGGCATCTGCAGGTGCGTGGGTTCTGCCTGCTTGACTAAGTGCACGATCAGCATCCATCCCTACACCCGACCCAACAGCACTTGGCTCCACACCTGCCAGAAAGTGGGGACTGTGTTCGCAGGATGTACCGAAAGGGACTGTCCCCTAGGCCTTAAAGCCAGAATGCTCACTGAGGCCACACCCTTTCCATCAGAGCTCCTCGATCAGAGGATGCCATGCTGACTTACATGCAACTCAGAACTGGGGGAAAAACCTTAGCTGACCCTTGCCCAGCCTATCACCAGCACAGAGGCTGAGAGAAGTCCAGTTCCGTGCCACAGCCACTGGTTTCAGCCACTTCCTTCCAGGAGGACTGAACGTATGCAGATGCAGGCTGCAGAGTCACCCTCCCCTGCCCAGCCCTCCCCAGAACCCGCCGGGACCCTCCCACCTCACCGACATCACCTCTCTGTTCAGGTGCAGGGAGCAGGCACAGAGCCTCACTGAGCTCTGCCAACCACACAGGGCAATGGGGTGCAGGCTGCGGGCTGGAGGTGATGACTCAGAAGGGGCAATGCCATTCAGCTAGCGTGTAAGATTAGGGTGCCCGGAATCGACACAGCTGCGTCACATCAGCACTACTGTGCATCGAGTCCTGCAAAGAGGAAACTGGAAGGGGCCAAGGCTACAGTGGGAGCGTGACTAGAAAACACAGGGAAGATGAGAAACCCCGGTTTCCAGATGCCCGGGGTTTCCCAGGTGGTTTGATAGCTCCTTCAACTGCAGAAGCAGCTGAGTTTCTGGAAACTGTCACCTGTGGTCAAGTGCCCTAGTCAAGTGACACGACTGTCCCTCTGCAGGCCGCCAGTACATAGGGCCTGGCCAGGCGGTGCTCTGAGTACCCACCGGTCAAAGGGAGGAAAAGATACAAGGACAGCGGGGTCCCAGGCAGGAACCCCATTTCAAGAGACAGAACCTGCATTGCTCCCAGCTCAGCCCATGGAGCCTCCCCAACCCCGTTGTGCGTGTGCTGAGCGAGCCACACTGACTTCCACAAGCTGTAAGTCAGGAGGGAAGACGCAAAGCAGCCGGTCCTCGGCAGGTCCCTTCTTCCTAACTGGAAGGAGGGACGACTGGACTGGAAAGGCACTCCCGATAAGCCATGGAACCTAAAATCCTCTGGAAATGACAGGTCTCTATGCTGCAGGCCAGTGACTCTCTCAGACTTCGCTCCCCAGCACGGGGCATGGAGCTCACTCGTCAAGGCCGGGGTCCCACAGTCACACCTGCTCAGCTCCTGTCCTGACCTGCACAGCTCAGGGGTCACAGACAGAAAGTCAGAGGTTCACCAAGTGCCCCCAGCCCTGCTGGCCAAGCTGACTCCAGAGCGTCCAAATGTGACCAGGAAGCACAGCAGGGTCTCCCTGGAGCGGAGGCACCCATGCCCACTCACAGGCTGGCAGAAATCAGCACTGGCCACTGTCAGCTCTCAGGAAGTCACGGGAGAGAGGGCCTGGCAGAGGGCTCCACTCATTAGTGCTCCCTTAGCGGGTGCAAGAAACCAAATCAGCAGTCATTTTTAGACCGATTGTTAACTTTCTCCACTGTCACCCTTCCATGCCAGCTCCTGTGGGTTTCACAGCTGAGTCACTGCTGGAATTTTCTGAAGCCTTGCCCAAGAGGACAAAGGCGCCTAGAGCCTGCCGGTGGCAGCAGCAGCAACGGCAGTGGGAGCCCCGTGCCAGCCAGAGGCCTGTGTGGAAGACAGTCTGAGCCTGAGCTCAGCTTGGGAGACGAGTCCCCAGACACACAGTCAGACGCCTGTTCGTAACGGGAGAAGTCACGGGAGAAACGCAGCTGGGAGCTGGTAGTCCTACCCTGAGACAGAAGGCTGAGTCCCGGGAGCCCTTCCTCCCTCCCCCAACCCTTGGTTCTAGGCTGTGTGTCCAAAATCAATCTCAAAGCACAGAGGTCAGAAGCGGTAGGGTGACACTCATTCGGGACCCCAGCCTGCAACTCAGGTGAGCTCCTCAGTCATCTCCCTGCTCTGACTACGGATCCCACAGGTCCAGGGTGGTCCCTCACACTGCCTTTCTCCTCACCCCGATCCCTGGAAGTTTTCCTGATGGAAGAAATGACATGTCCTACAGCCACCCACCTCACCTAGGAGAGACTCCACTGTCACAGGGTCCCCAGGAGCCCTGCCTCTCCCTGCTCGGAGAGCGACTCCTCGTAGACTGACTGCCTGACGCCGCCACAAGGACTTGGGCCCCGGTGCACACCAAAACTTCCTCTGAGTGCGCCACCAGGCCCTGGGAGCCATGGGGACGCAGAGCCACTGACCCTGAAGAATCTGCCCATCCAGCGGATCAACACGAGTAGGGGAAGGAGAAGGGGAGAGACCTTGTCTGAACCCTGCAGTTCACACCCACCCGGGATTAGCACGGTGGTCAGCACCCGTCACTCACTCCCTGACTATGTATCCCACAGTCACGACCAGGCTCCACGCTGTGTGCTGGGAATACGGTGGCGGAGAACTGGACAGCAGGGGTAGATGCGGGAACCTTGGGCCCTGGACATCCATGCCACACAGAGGAGGAACCCAACCCCATTTTGGATGCTGCCTCGCAAAGGTTTTTTTGGAAGCACAGCAGCTGCAGAAGCAAAATGCAGAGGATGCCTGCCCCTCTCGGCCCAGGCCATCCAGTCTGCAGCCAGTGGGGCACCACACAGGGACCCAGCACCCCCTGCTCAGCAGTCAGGGTAGAGCCCAGACACGGCGAGCAGGCTATGCCTCGGGACCTGCTCCGCGGAGTGGGGGAAATGGGACACGTCCTCTGGCATCCTGAGCCTGTGTCTGGTCTGCCCCTGGCCTTCTGTACATGGCATCCCTAGGAGTCCTTGTTCCACTTCCTGCCAAGTTTTGCCACACACCAGAGTGACCTGGGGGAGGCTGGAAGACCATCCCCCAGGTGGCACAGTGGATGAGCTGAGACCCACCTGACGCAGGCCCTGGCCTTGAGGGACCTTGGCAACCATCACCTCTGGTTCAGTAGCCCCGGAGTCATCCACGGAGGTCCCCTACCCTGTGTTCTTGCCCAACATGTTAGGGCTGTGTTCGTAGGAACACAGATGTAACAGAAAGACAAAGAGGTTCAGAACCACCAAGACCTGGGCTAGAATCTGGCAGTTGGGTGCTTTGGGAGCCTGCTTCCTCATCCTCAGGATGGGCCCAACATCAGCACCCATCGCCCTGGACTGACCGTGAAGCATTACAGTCACATGATGTACTTAGCACAAGAAGCAGTCAATACTGCTGGCATTCGGCCATGGTACCCCCAGCCCCGGATAATACGGACGGCATTCACGGGGTACGCACCATCTAGAAGGATGGGACTCCCACAAAGTGCCACATCCAAACCAGCACTGGCCCTGCAAGTACAGCCTCCAGCACAGATTCTACCCCAGGGTCTTCATGCACTGCAGCCTGTGAGGGCCATGGAATCCACGCAGCAGAAGGACCCACCCCTGGGAGAGGCCCCACGTACAGGTCTCCTGCAGAGCACCAAAAGGTCATCCCAATGCAGAACCCCGCAGCACAAACTCCCACGCTGCATTTGGTACGCTTTCTCATCATTCTCCCTCGTGGTCAGGGGGATTTTTAAGGGCAACAGTTTTATTCACTGCGACTATCTCCAGTGCCTAGCCTGGTGCCCGGCACATACCAAGTGCTCAGTGTTTGCTGAATGAATTTAGCCATGATTTCTCAGTCAAGAGCTGTGCTCTCTCCCCAACCTGCTGCCCTGCACAGTGCCGGACACTTGGAGTGGCAGCAGATGGTCAGAGGAGAAGCCACAGCTGCCTGGGCACCGCGTCACCGAGCAGAGCCCGAGGACTCAGTCCACGCAGAGGCCTCAGGCAGGGCACCAGGCTCCTGCAAGGATGACCCCAGACTGCCCAGAGCCACCCCGGAGAGACGGAGCTAGCTGGGTCTCACGCAGGAAGGCAGGGTGGGCCCTGGAGTGTGGGCTGCATGTTCCCTCACGGCTGGCAAGGTCGCCCACTGCAGCCAGTGGTGGGAGGGCTGCACCCCACTGCAGGAGGCAGAACCCACGTGGGCTTTCCAAGAAGGCCAGGATGCAGGAAACGAGGACACGGCCCTTGCCACAGCTCCGAAATCCAAGGACAACATGGGGACTGAGGACAGTGTGTCTCCACCCCTCAGAGAGAAAGACATGCCCACACTAGCCTTGCCTGCAGCGAGGTCACACCACCAGGGCCACCCCCCAGTCCCTCTGAATGCAAGGGTCATGCCGAAGTCCCTCCCTGGTCCACAGAGTCCAGCAATATTTACCACTCAAGAGCCTGAGATGGAAGATGGCAAGGAAACCCACCCCCACTTCAGACACAGCTCCAAGCACAGTCCTCTCGGGGTGGCCATGCTGGGGAAATCAAGGCTGTATCCAAGCTGTTTTTTTTTTTTTTTTATTAAAGCGTAGCTGACATACAGTATACTAGTTTCAAGTGTACAGCATAATGGTTCGACGTTTATATACCTTACAGCGTGATCGCCGTGGTAAGTCTAGGACCCGTCTGTCTCCACACCGAGTTATTACAGCAACACTGACCACGTTCCCGGCGCTGTACACTATATCCCCGTGCCTGACTGCTTTCACAGCTGAAGTCTGCGCCCCTTATTCCCTTACCTTTTTCACCCACTTCCCAACCCCCCACCCTGTAACCATCGGTTTGCTCTCTGTATCTGAGTCTGTCGCTTTGTTTTGTGTTGTGTTTCAGCGTCCACCTATAAGAGGGATCACATGGTATTTGTCTTTCTCTGCCTGACTTATTTCACTGAGCATGATACCCTCTGAGTCCATCCAAGTGCTTGCAAATGGCAGGGTTTCACTCTTTTTTTATTGCTGAGTAATATCCCAAGCTATTTTTACAGCCTAATTTCACAGCAACTTTCGGGCCAAGCTCTCCCAGCCCCCAGACAGGCCCTCCTGCACGTCTGCGTGCTGTGAGCACCTCTCAGGAAGGCCCTTGTAGCAAAGACAAACTAGAGCCAAGAGAGGGCCACACCCCAACTGGACACCCGTGAAAGACAGGGCCCCGGTCAGACACTGGCCACCACAGATAGGCCCGTTTCCCCGGGGGAGGTCCTCTTTCTGTGGCTCAGTTGCAGTGGGACAGAGCCCAGGTCAGCCTTGCAGGTCACACAAGTTGGCTTCAGAGTACCCTCAAATGAAGCCAGCACAGCCTCCAACCAAGATCTGCAAGCCCAGGACACCACACTGCCCTAGGGCCTTTACCCCCCACTCTGGGAAAGCCCGAGGCAGCCGAAGGCCAGGGCTTCTACCCAGAGGTAGTTACAGGAAAGCTCATCCCCACCTGCAACCAAATTAAAAAACCCCAAACCCTGACCCCCAATCCAATGGGATTTTACTGAAATAAATGGGCATTAAAATGCCAGCAGACACAACACTCCCAGGCTCTGCAAAGTATTCTAAAAAAAGACCTGCCCCAACGAGGGTGGAGGCCAGAGAAATCAACAAGGCAATACCTGGCTGCCTCGAGGGCCAGAGTCTGGAGCCCCGAGGGCGGCAGGAAGGGTGGCAGCAGCTTGGTGCCTCCTTCAGCAGCAACAGCAAATGGCTGCCCCCCCACCCCCCACCGATCCTCCTAAAGTAGCTGCTGCCAACATTCGTTATTAAGGCATAACTCACATAAAGCAAAATAATGCAGATTTTAAGTATACCTACAGTATTTCTTAAGTTCCCATTTCCTCCCGAATACTCCAAGATTTGCATGTGACCCCCCTCTCCTCATACCACCAGAGGGAAGGTCTGAGCAGAAGCCGATCAAGGGGGCCAAGGCCCCTTCAATTTGTCCCCACTGAATCCCTCCGGGTGACAATCACTCCTAAAGGGGAGTGGCCCTCCCTTCATCCACTGGGTCACCCTTAACACAAAGAAAGGAAAAAGGGCCTCTGTAGCCGAGAGCTACTCCACCCTGTTCGCCCTGCCCACCCCCTTCCAGGATCGATGCTCTTAACCTGTGTTAAGCCAATTCTGATCGCCCAGGATTACCCAGTTCACTTGCCACGACTCAGGGACCACCCATCCTGCACAGAGAACTCCCTAGCCTTAAGGCCACTGAGAAACAGAATCTGGACGTCCAGTAAGCAGCCCCTGAAGTCCCCTCCCCCACCCAAAAGTGTTTTGCTTCATCATCTCTAAGACAGGCCTGGGCACCAGGAGGTTTATCCGGATCTTTTCTGCCTCAGGCTGTCACCTTGGGGACCTTTCTCAGGGCCACCCAGATGCAGACTAACAACTCTGGGGAATTTGTCAGGGAAAGCGGAGAAGCCGTGCTTGCCCTTCCGAGTCACCATCTGTCCTGCACACTCACGGCCAGCATTTCCATCTCTTGCAAAACAGCTCCATGTTGTAAGTGGGGAGGGGTGGGGGATGCAGGATGCAAAGGGGAACAGAACAACTGTTGCTGTGGATGTCTCCGCTGGCCACCCGGGCGCCCCCTCCCCCAGCCAACTCGTTTTCTGGCACTTACCCGACTGCGCGCTGCTCTGGGCTGAGGAATCTGAGTCCTGGGTGCTCCAGGGTCGGTCCCAGCCCGTGAGACTGAGGGACTGCAGGCCAAGGCACAGGTCATTTGCATCTGGGAGGCCCCGGGGAGAATCTTGCGCAGAGGTGGGGAAAAGCATCCTGCTTGTGACTGTTTCTTCGGAGTCCGGGAAGTCTGTTTCGGACAGGAGGACAGCAAACCCCCAGAGTTAAGGGCTGTTCGCCCCGATGTTATCAACAATAAATATTATTAATAATAGTTTCCCCAGGCTTAGGGACCAGACATGCAAGTGGGCAGGATGCTGCAGCGGCTGCCTCTGCACTTTTGGGGGCGTTAGAGCTAGAGCAGCAGCCATGCAGCCCCCTCCCCAGGCACACACCCCATCCCGTCCGCATTACAGACTGGCCAGCATGTGATCAGGCTGCTGATGCTTCCCGCTGCCAGTGACATCAGCCGGCTGAGCCGTGCAGCAGAGCGAGCGGCATCATCCCTCACAGCACGGGGAGGAGCGGGAGGGGACGGTGGGGAGGAGACTCGCCTCCCAGGGAAAAGGCAGCACAGCAGCTACTTGGAACAGCCGGTGCGGTGGTGGTAAGTCAGGGTTGTGAGGCAGCGCCCTCCGGTCTCCAGCAATGGTGGCCTGGTGGCCCTGAGGCAGGACTGAGGTCCTCGCCGCCTGCCGACAGCAGAGCCAAAGCTGCGCCCGCTGGCTTGTGGCGCTGCCCTCCTGCCCCTCCCGTTCCCTCCCTCTGCTCTCCACCCCCAAACCCAAAAACACTCTAGTCCTGGACTCTCTCCAGCTGCTTGCTCAAGTCCTGGTTTTGCAGCCCAATGCAAAGCTCCACGGTCCTGCAAGCAAAGACCCATGGGCTCCAAGCGGCCCCTGGGCAGCACCCTGACACAGCAGTGTTTTCCACAGAGGGATGGGATAACCTTCAGAAAAACAGTGAACATGTGCACCCCGGGCAGCAACATCTGGTGCTCCGGGGGTGTCTGGAGCCGCTGATCACAGAGAAAAGGGGTCAGTGTTGGCAGTGGGAGGGAGAGTTGCGGGGCTGCTGGAGGTATGACCCACAGGCCATGCCTAGGGAGACCTGCCCTGACTAGGGCAATCTGTGAGATGCACATACATATATCAGGCCCAGCGCTTCCCTCCCTCCTGCAACTGGAGGCCTGGAGGGACCAAACGTTCCCCAGTGTCTGAACGACCAAAATACAAGCAGCAGTCTCAGACGTGGCCTTACGCCCCACAGCAGCCCCGTTCAGCAGCACCTCAGGTCACCAGCTCTGCCCATCCGGGAGCCTGAGAGCTGTCCTGCCAGCTGTGAGCATCCCTGAATGCATCAGCTGCCTGGGCCCCTCGCATCAGGGGTGCTGCCAGGATCAAGGCCCTGTTTCTGTGACCACCCACAGCTCCAGCAACAAAGGCCAGCTCTTCCATCTCATCCTCGCCAATGTCCTCTCTGCACCAGTCTTTCTCCCACACGACCCTCAAAATGGAGGGGCGGTCAAGATCCCAGCCCCAGCAGGCAGGCTGCACCCCTAGCCCAGGCTGCAGCACCCACCCTGCTGTTCCCCATGGGACAGAGGTAACCCTATGCTGGGAGCAGGCCAACCTGGGACCACACACAGTCCGTGACAGGGTCCAAGGTGGGCAGAGTGGGTCATGATGCTGTCACGCAGGAATGCTGGCCAGCACCTTCTGCGGCGCAGCCCATGTCCACAGGCACCCAGCCTCAGCCCAGTGGGCGCAGCCAGCCTGTGGGAGGGACGCCTCCCCGGGAGGGTTTTTTTTTTTTTTTTTTAAAGAGCTGTGCTGCTGTGTCATCCATCCCGCGGTCCTTGTCTGGCTCCCTGTCTGTGTCAGGGCCTCTGTTCACTTTCGCATAAGCCTGTGCTGCCCCCACCCAACCTGCCCTACACGCCCACCCTTCCCCCAAGCTAAGAGGAGACTTTTTTAAATGATCCGTATGTATTAGTTACAAAACATGATGCTTCCTTCAAAAACACCCAGACTTAAGAAGCCATTCCCCCCTAAACCAGCTGCCTGTGTGGTCCCTCCCTTCCACTTCAGCGTCCATAGGCCACCATTCCTCCCCTCCCCTCTCAAACCAGGGCATCGTGTATGTGTTGACGTCGGACACGCAGACAGAACCTAATCAGTGACTATTATCTTGCTGCCTGACATCTAGTGTGACAGACCAGGGGTACCAGCATCACTGGGAGCTTGTGACAAAGGCAGACCCCCCAGGCCCCACCTGAGACCTGTGGGATAGGCCTGTTCTCCAACAGGAGCCCGACGTCTAGTAGGCAGCACACGAAGTCTGAACAGCGCTGACCTAGACCTCAAACGCCACTCTCCCACCCCAAAGACCCCGGGCCTGAGCAGCGGGCCTGTGTCAGGACGTTTAGGAACAAGCGGAGCTTGTGATCCAAACACAGCTCCCCTCTGCATTCACTGTGCACACTGCGGCAGAAGTCACCTGTACCCAGGTCCATCCTCCCTCGCACTGTTCCTTCCACACAAAGCACGCCCTCACTGCGCAGCTGAACCCTCAGTGGGGCAGGCTGGGAGAAAGGAGCTCGCTGTGAGAGTCTCACAGACCATGCTCTGCTCTGCAGGTCTGTGCTGTGTGATCTCCGACTAGTCACTCAGCCTTTCTGGGCATCTTTTTTAGCCTGCCAAGTGGCAGCTGCAGCCACCTGTCAGGTATTTTGTCAGCACGGTACAAAGCATTTGGTGTCTGGCCCCCCAAATTTTACCAGTATTTTACTTTCCATAGGGTGCCCATATAATTTATCATCCAAACAAGACACCTTTGAGAGAGAAAGGGGGCCAATATTAATAATCATGGCAGGACAGCAGCTTAAACAGAGATTATCCTGGGCAAAAAGGCAGGCAGGGTCATTCTATCTGCAAGCACTCGTGGCCTGAAACACTTTACTCCAAAAGCCTCCTTTCTAACGGCTTCCCGATCTCGTCTTTCCCAACTTACCCATTCTGTTCTGTGGGGGGGAAGTGTGAGAAGTAAGCTGTCGACACAGGCCAACAGGCAGTGAGTTCAAAGGTCTGAAAAGGAAAAGCTGATTTTCCTTAGCAAACGCCCACGTTTGCCTCTCAAACTCACACCTGGTGCTAGACAGGAATTTGGTCCCTTTTGTTGGAGAATATTCTTTATAATCTTTTGTCAAGCACCAACTGGATCCTCAAAGAGATCTTCAGGAACCAGCACAAGGTGGAGTGATGGTTCTCATTCTGAGGCCATCTATCCGAACAACGTCTCAGCTTAAACGCTTTCTCCTCGAAGTCTCTTTTATATCAACATCTACACGAAGTTTCTGATTTAAGTTCTTTCACTTGGTTTGAAATTTAAAAATCATTTCCCTTTGAAAATATCAGTTATCTTCTTTACAAATTCCTTAAGCAACAGAACTGAGGGAAATAAGTTAATTGACCGGAGGTTGAAAGTTCACCACCTAGCCTAAGCTAAAGCATCCCTTAGTGGTCTCAAAAGACAGGTGAGCCAGGGACTCGGCTCCAGGGCTCAGAGTTCTGCATCCTCATCATAAGACCTGTCTTGTCCTCCAGTGACCCTCTTCTAGCACAGTCTGCA
The DNA here is from genome assembly GCF_022682495.2 of Desmodus rotundus. Lineage (NCBI taxonomy): Eukaryota > Metazoa > Chordata > Mammalia > Chiroptera > Phyllostomidae > Desmodus > Desmodus rotundus. The sequence continues at coordinate 36,054,959 of NC_071396.1, forward strand.
CACATTTGCTCAGGGGCCTCAGCAACCATCCTTCTCGAGCTTCGGGCAAATAGGGGAGCAAGAGAAGAAAAGAACAGTGACTAGTGAGACCATGAGGGCAGACTCCGCTGTCAAAGGCAGGTGGTGATGGCCCTGGAGGGCCCTGGGCATCCTGGGTAGATGTAGTTTTGAGGAGGTGACGGGGAGAAGGGCTAGTCAAGCCAGGAAGAGCTGAGGCTGGAATATCAGACTGACGCTCAGGCACACAGTGAGGAATCTGTAAACTCGTGAACAAAAAATAGTGAGGAAGAGGCCCAAGATGAACTGGAGATCAGAGCTAGGGACCCCAGGGATGAGAGGAAGACGAGGGGGGAGCGAAACAGTTGGAGGAGTTGGGAAGCTGAATCTGATGCCATGATTATAACTATACGAAAATTCTGTGTGTTGGTGGACAATGTTAGTTTAAAAAACACACACACAGAAAAATGCAGCTACTGTGTGAGGGTAGCAGGCTCTAATAGATTTATTTTCCTTTAGTTACTGCACAAACATTGTAACAATACAAAATAGAATCAGTCATCTGCTTGTTTTTTCTTTGTAGATTTTAAACAAGCATGCTTTACAGTGTGTACAGCAAACACATCATCCCTAAATCCCAGTCCCCACAAATGGCAGAGACAGGACCATGGGTCATCTGTCCCCACTAGGATCATTCAGATGACTGACGGACTTGATAGTCCACTGAAGATCAGTTCTACCAAGTCCATAAAGAAGCGTGTGTGGACTGCATCTCTAGAAAGACCGTTTGAAAGACTATTTTCTCCCCCCAAATCAAGAAAACCAAAATCCATGACTTCGAAAATCCATTTTGGCCATGTCACGAACAAACATGCAGGAGGTCAGACCCCTGTCAAGGCCAGTTCCACTGCTCCGAGTGCACTCTGGCCCTTTGCGCCGGCAGGTTTCCCTACGCAGTGCTGCTGCTCAGACCCTGGCGGGCACGCGGATGACACAGGGATCTTTTTAAAACAGGTTCCGATGCAGTGGATCTGGGTCAGGCCCAGAACTGGCATTTCTAACAAACTCCCAAGTGCTGCCGATGCTGTTGGTCTGCTGACCACACTTCGAGCAGCTGAAGTTTACCAGGGTTTTTCTGCCCCAGATTCTCTCTTCCAGGTAATTCACCCCATTCGCACTCAACCTCTTTCTTCATGGTGTGCACCCTCCTAAACAAGGACCCCCACGGGCTCCCTGTGGCCTCTCGGACCAAAGATCCGGGCTCCCTTGTTTACTGTTTCCGACACTACGGGCGGAGCTCTCTGGAAGTGCAGAGACTAGAGAACAACTTCTCGTTAATCTACGTGCTAAAGAGGGCAGCAGTGACGCAGAGGAGAGAGAACACGTGATGGCTCAGATACCCAAGGAGAGCTGCCTTGCAAGGTTAGCCGTATGTTAAAAATCAGATTACAGGGTAAGGTATAACAGAGAGCATTAGGTTTACATTGTACATCCCACCATAAAAATACAATCGTCAGGTTATTTCCATCTTGACTGCTTTTTATAATCTTCAAAGAAGTTCTGCAAATTCTTTCAAAGTGATTTCTATGATGTCTTACAATAAATCTTACCAATGTTTAGATTTCACAATGTTGTATGCCACGTTCACAAATCAGAAGATTCAATGTTGTTAAAGAACTAATTCCCACCAAATCAATCTGTGTGACCCCAATAGGAGACCTGCCTGAAGGAAGGCCAGTGGGGAAAGGCTTCTGAACTGATGGTGCCGGGAGAGCCAAACAGCCATATGGAGAAAAAATATGAAGCTTGACCCCCTACCTCACACCATATACAAACACTATTTCATATGGCTCAGAGAGACCTGTAAGGAAAAGTTATAACTCTAAAGCTTCTCTAGACAACAGAGTACCTTGGTGACTTGTAGTAGGGAGTGCAAAGATTTCCGACATAGGACACAGAAAGCAATGATCCCTGGGAAAGAATTTGTATGACCTGGGCTCACCGAGATAAAACACTTCTGCTCATCAAGGCACCGTTAAGAAGATAATCAGGCAAGCTGCCGAAAAGAAGGAACTATCTGGGACCATATCTGACAAATGGCTAGAGTATATAGGAAAAGTAAAAAAAAAAAAAAAAAAAAAAATTAAAGGACAGAAAATCTTGAAAAGGCCTATCACAAAGATACATAAATGGCCTTTAAGCATTTGAAACTGTGCTCAGCGTCATTAGTTATCAAAGAAACACAAACTGAACCACAGTGAGATACTACTGACCGTCCCACACGCTACAGTGAGGAGCCCTGCTCCACACGTTTGCTGTTGTGAATGAGAACTGCACGCCATGTTAGGGGAATAAGAAGTCACATCTCTCCCCGACAAAAAGCAAGCCTGTCTGAACTAATTGGTTTGACAATAAGAATGGGACTTCATTAAATTAGATTTTATGGTTGGCATTACCACAGGCAGATTAAGTTAAAAATCTATAGACCCAAGGTTTTGACAAAACATACTTAAAGCAAGTTATAGGATAAAGAGCATCTTAGAATATTGTATTGGCAAAGGTGTATTTTTATGTGTTCTTTTTTAATTTATTGATTTCTAGAGAAAGGAAAGAGGGGAGGGAAGGAAAGACGGGGTCAGGGGGAGGGAGAGAGAGAATCATTGATTTGTTGTTCCACTTATCTATGCATTCATTTGTGGCTTCTTGTATGCGCCCTAACCAGAGATCAAACCTACAACCTCAGTGGATTCGGGATGGCGCTCTAACCAACTGAGCTACCTGGTCAGGGATGCAAAGGTGTATTTTTAAATTAACAATACTTCAACTTTCTCAATTCTTCAGATAAATTGAATACCTTAAATAAGGTCTCTAAGTGAACGAATAACAAACTTATTAGTAGTCATCTGAAATCTACATAAAGCATTCTTGGTATACTTCCAGAGAACTAAGAAATTCAATGACAGCTGACTTAGGTAACAAATCTCTTCACAAATTGGATGGTTTTCTAGTTCCTTCTTCTCAACAAATATGCAAAAGTAAATGGAACTGTCAGCACACAAATGACTAAAAATAATGACAGATGACTGATTTTTTTTTTGCACAAAACTCAAGTTCAAACAACTGAATGACCCTGCTCTTACAATGCCTTCACGTCCTGCATGCTTGTTTGTGTGAACAGGTTTCTCAGAGCCCAGATCTATAAACACAAACAATTGGAATGTACGTGGTATTGAAAATTCTGAGTCACTCCAGGAATAAGTGAATCATCTAAAATTACATGAGGTTTTTAAATGCCTCATTTATCTCGTTAAGAAGCTTTTCCAATAAACAATGATTAGCTAAAGAATAAAATTGTATCAAAATCTGTCACGTTTAGGTTGTGTTAATCAGTTGCCCTAGCAATCAATGCCACAACAATTGAGACTTCAGTCACAGGAAATCATTTAAAATTTCAATTTATGTGCTATTTCCGTTGCAGAGAGGAATAGCGTGATCAACAGAAGATGCAAGTGTAAAGTATTACATGAGGATAAAATTCTGTGGGAGAAGCAGACTAGAAATACGAGTAAAAAAAAAAAAAGACAAGGAATAATGAGAATTTTCCCACTGTTAAAGAACTGGCTCACATATTTTGAAAAAGATAGTAGGTACCAATCCCTCTACTATTTTGATTCTACTGCATACATTTTTACTTACAATGAAAATCAGGTATCAGGTTAAATGTGCCAAGAGTACTGTATATTTTTTAATGTTTTTTTATTGTGATAAAATATGTGTAACAAAATTTTAGCATCTTTTTCAGTGTACAATTCATAGACATTAAGCACATGTACGCTTTTGTGCACCAATCACCTGTATTCACTGCCAAAACGTCTTCATCTCAAATTGAAACTCTGTATCTGTGAAACACTAACGTCCCACTAAGCCTCCAATAACCGCTCTGTAATTTCCATTACTCTAGGTTCCTCACAGAAGTAGAATCGTCTAGTATCTGTCCTTTCTGACTGGCTTATTTCACTTAGTACAATGTCTTCAGAGTTCAGCCATATTGTAGCAGGTGGCAGAATTTCCTTCCCTTTTATGGCTGAATAATATTCCTTTGTATGAATGGGCCACATATTATTTTTCCATTCATTTGGGTTATTTCCACCTTTTGGGTATTATGAGTAGTATTGCTATGAACATCGAGGTACACACGTATCTTCCCATCTCTGCCTTCAATTCTTTTCATATATACCAAGAGGTGGAATTGCTGGGATCATATACTAACTGTTTAATTTTCTTAGAAACCATGTTTATCACCGCGGCCGCACCACTTCCATTCCACAACACACAAATGTTCCAGTTTCTCCTCATCCTCGTCAAGACCTAATATATGTATTTATTGGTCAATGACCATCCTTATGGGTATGAACTGGTATCTCATTGCGGGGTACATTGCTTTTTACAAAAACAAGATGTATATAAACAAATGTTTGAAGATGCTGCTGTCTACTTCATGAATCCCCAAGGACATGTTTTTAAAAACGTCCCCCACAACAGGTTTTTGTTGAACTGCTTCCTCCTATGCCATCCAAGGGGTCCTGAGGGCAAATATCGTCTTACAGGTTCTGCTCATGAGCCCTGTGCGGGCCCCCAGGTCTGACCCAACCTGGGCCAAAACAGCCCACCCCTGGGACCACAGAGACCCGTCCAGCTGTGGACACAATGCACGCCGAGCTGACCGGGAGCCCTTCTGTGAGACTGTTCCAGCTGGCTCTAGTGGAGGAAGGACCGTTACCTGACTTCATGCCGCAAGAGGATGTAAGCACAGCCCCTTCCTCAGATAATAGGAAACTGTGCAACAAACATGAAACCCAGGGAGAGAGGCAGCAAAGAGACGGTCCTGACAAAATCGGAGGCCCTCAAATTCAGTGTCCTTAGTTTTTCAGAGATTTCTTCCTATCCTGTGACCTATATACAAACCAAGAGCCTTCCAACACATCCCACATTCTGCTAAAGTTAGTTCTAATGAGGTGTTTGATCATCTGCAAGTAAGAGTGTTCTGTGTAATTCAGGCCCTCTGGCAGGGACTGACCGAACGAGTGATCATACAGCAGGAGGGGACACTCTGGGACAAAGCCCCCAGTGCCCCACCAGGTGACAGAGACAGCCACAATGGAAAGCAGGGAAGGGGCTAAACACCAGCTGGTCAGACCTCTTCTTTACTGAAGAGCAGACGAGGCCAAGATGGGGCCAAACTGACAAAGCTACTAAGTGGCAGAGGTGGGACCCAAATCCAGGGACCAACCTGGTCTCCTGCCTCTCTCCTGCTCTGGGGCACTTTCTCAGCCCAGGTCTACACTCGTACCATCCCAACAGAGACTTGCTTTAATAATTTTATAAAATTAGCCCTGGCTTGTGTGGCTCAGTGGATTAAGTGTGGGCCTGTGAACCAAAGGGCCACCGGTTCGATTCCCAGTCTAGGGCACAGGCTTGGGTTGCGGGCCAGGTCCCCAGTGGGGGCACGTGAAAGACAATCACACATTGTTTCTCTCCCTCTCTTCTCCCTCCCCCCTCTAGAAATAAATAAAATCTTTTTTAAAAAGTAAATAAATCTTGTTTTTAAAAAAAATAATTTTGTAAAATTATTAATGAATCCTTTCTCTTTTCTCTATGTAGGACCCCCTGGAGCTAAATCCATCCCATCCTACCAGGAGTTCACTTCCTAATACCTGCTCCACCCAACTCCTAGTGCCCCCACCCCCGCACCCTCCTCCCTCAGCAGAATGTCCATTTCACATCCTAGTGTTTTCAAGTTTCCACTGCCATGTGCACATACCATTCTGCACTTGACACTTTAACTTACTCTCCATGGAGAGCAATAAAGAAGGCAGCTGACCCAACTCCAGCTCCATCTAATCTATGGCGTCCAGTATGGGAGTTTCTGTAGCAGAATGTCTTGAAGACCCAGGTCCAGAAATACAGCATGCTGTCCAGGTGGTATCCCCAAGTTGTATGTAAAACTAGTACAACCCAACCACAATGAAATGTTACTTTCCCTGAGGCTACAGTGTTCAAATGTCAGGTCTGCAGAAGGTCCTTGAACCTGACACCAAACTGGACCCCTGACAGGGTCAAATCACAATAGATCTACCAAATGTCACAGCTAGTGATTTTAAAAATACCAGTTGCTTCCATGCAGTACAGAAACAGAGTGTACATTAGTACATCATTCCTGGAGGGTAATCTGACATGTGCCCAAAAGGCTTTAAAAGGTACTTACTTAATGAAACAATTTACTTTAGAGATTTGTACTATGTCCACAGGCAACAGTTTTACCTTCAGGTACTTCTACTACTGTGTACTAGACACCTATCAAGGCAAACTATCTCCCATAGTGTGGAATTCTTAACATTTTGTACCAGGAACCATTTGGCAGTCTGCTAAAGCCTATGGGTACCTTCTAAGAATAATGTTACTAAATATGTAAAATCGTGATCATCATTTTGAAGTAGTGATGAGCAAAAACAACATTTCAAGATATATGTGCAATGACTATAAAGGAGTAAGACTCAAAATATCCAATCATCCTACTGATGATGGTTATTATTGCCAAAGTTTTAGGTCAGCCTAATGTCGCTGTGATATGTTGCTTACCTTTATGACAGCAAGAAATGCTGTATTTCGGTTACACATTGGTGGGGGAAAAAAAGATCTAAGCTTTTATAACTGCCCAAGTTACCTGACTCTCTAAATTCTACCCAGGGACCCAGGTTAAGAATCCCAAAATGCATCTATCTACACGATAAAATGCTACATAGCCTTGAAAAAGGCAGAAAATGAATGACAGAAAGAAAAAAAAAAAGGCAAATTACTGCAGAGTGTGTTCAAAAAGTTCTCACCTTAATAAATATATAAGAAAAATACTGAAACACTAAAATGTTATGAGTTCTTTTCTATGGGTAGTGGGGTTACATAGGGTTTTTTCCTTCTAGTTTGTCTGTTTTCTTCAGAATTTTTAAAAAAGATTTATTCATTTTTAGAGAGAAGGAAAGAGGAGGAGAGAAATTTCAATGTGTAGTTGCCTCTCGCTCACCCTGTAGTGGGGACCTGGCCTGCAACCAGGCATGTGCCCTGACTGGGAATTGAACTGGTGACCTTTTGGTTCGCAGCCTGCACTCAATCCACTGAGCTACACCAGCCAGGGCTCTTCAGAATTTTTTTTACAATGAACATGTTGTAACAAGAAAAAAAATATATAAGATTTAACATTCCCTAAATAAATTTGAAATTTTTTTTTAATTTTTGAAGATTTTTTAAAATTTATTTTCAGACAGAGGGGAAGGAAGGGAGAAAGAGAGGGTGAGAAAGATCAATGTGCGCCCCCAACTGGGGACCTGGCCTGAAACCCAGGCACGTGCCCTCACAGGGAATCAAACCCTCAATCTTTCAATGTGCAGGCCTCTGCTCAATCCACTGAGCCACACCAGCCAGAGCAAAATTTTAAATTTTTACAAAGAAAAGTCCACACTAAAAAATTTTAAGTTTAACATTAAGAGTTCAAAAACAATATCAAATTAGGTTATAATTAATATAGTACACCACAGAACATTAAAAACAGAAGGGTACCTTGGAGTCTACAAAGTCCTCACCTCTCCTTTTCACAGGAGAAATGCCCTCCTTGGTATTGACTCCAGAAACCTTAACCCTCGACCTCTGCACAGTGCCCTCTCCCCCAACAAGTGCACTCACTTCTCCTTCAGTCAGACAGACATAAAACATCTGCATTCAGAAACGGAACCTTCACACTAAAGCAGGAGTGACCCTGCCTGTGATCGAGAGAATCCAGCCTCAGTGTTTAGCAGCAAAGCCCGGACATTCCAGCAGATGGGGACGGGACCATGCAGACCGAGGCTATGGAAATCCCACATCACATCCCCTACCTCATAAAGTGAGTAAAAGGGCAGAGTCTGCAGGAGGGGTGGAGACCAATATCACAGTGCATATTTCTCTTCCTGGGTTGTCTCCCCCTCCGAATCTGCACTGCAGCACTTCCGGTCCAAGGGGACGGAAGAGTACCAGCTACTTGACCACAGCCTTTCCTACAATCCCTTGAGGTCCCCTAAAATGCAGTACTATTTCCTCACCTGAGCCCCAGGAGAACCTGTGAGGCAGGAGGCACAGGTACCACTCTACCCTACAGTTGGGAAAACGGTCTCACTGTCCAAGGTCAACCTTAGAACCCAGGTTTCCCCACTTTTTCAAGGTACTCTTCCCACTGTACCTCTCCGATGTGCCCTAAGGAGGATGAAAAGAGGCCATAAGGTATCTCTCTTTTAGTCTGACCACCCACTGGCCTGGGCAGGGTACACGGACAACCCCTTCACCAGAGCCTGGCACCTTCCCAGTGACACCATCCAACTCCCTGGCTGAGTGCAAAGGTACACTCCTCCCGGCGCCTCTCTCAATAGGCACAGGTCCCTTCTCTCACAGGGTTCAGCAACCTGGCCTTAGCTGAAAAATACTTTGCTATGAGCAAAAAAAGCTTCCAGCATGTGTGAAGTAACCCAGTGAGAATTAAGCCATTGTTGATTTAATTCTCTTACTGGAATATAATTCACACAGTTTTTCCTCAAAGGAGAAAAACAGAACATGTATGTAAGAACTAAGCAGATTCTCTGAACTTTTAACTCAGCATAAGCTAAAGGAGAATAAGGTTTAGCTTATGACTTATTCCAAGTAACAAAATATATATGTATTTTTGGGAAGTTAGAAAAGACAGAACTCCAGTCCCCCACGACCTTCTCTCAATTGCCCTCCAGTATAATTTAATAGAAACAAATTCTAAAATTACCCTAAGTCAGTCTCCTTCTCAATGAACCTCTCCCTCAAACATTTAGCTACTTTATGCTCACATGACCCTACATCTTTGTGGGAATTATTTCCAAGGCCAAGATTTTAAAAATAAAAATTTCCTAACTAAAATTGAGCAATCGCTAGCTCTTGAGAATCCCTGTTGCCGCCACATTTTTTTCAAGGTCCATTTAAAAAATTAAAAGTATGTTCGCTTTCATATAAAATAACTCAAAAACCATTCCATCAACATTCTTATAACATGTTGCAACTCCCACAGAAAAAGATTAGGAAACTATTAGGTCACCCAAGCCTCCTTGTGAAGGCAGTGTCAGGCTCAGGAGATGCTGAACTACACCGTGGAGTGATCCTAAATATCACACAAACGACAGACATGTTGCCTTCACTCACGTGTATAAGCAACTAAACTACCCAAGAGCTGCATTGACCCATACAGCAGCCCCTGGTCGCAGGTGCCCACTGACCACTTCGACCACAGGGAGCTCAAACTGAGCTGTGCTGTAAATGCACACACATACAGTGGGTTTTGAAGTCTTAGTACTAACCAAAAAAATAACATCTCATTGATAGTTTTATACTGATTATATGTTGTCACAATATTTCCTATATGTTGGGTTAGATAAAATATTAATTTCACCATTGTAACTTTTTAAAAAAAGAATTTGGGGTTGTTGTTTTTTTATTTTTGGAGAGAAGGGAAAGGAAGGAGAAAGAGGGAAAGAAACATTTATCGGTTGCCTCTCGTACGTATTCCTTCCAGGGACAACTCTGGCATGTGCCCTGACCCGGAATCAAACCAGTGACCTTCTGCTTTGTGGGACAAAATGCCCAACCAACCAAGCCACCCTGATCAGGACCACCTTTTTAACCTTTTTAATGTCACTACCAGGAACTCTATAATTACATGTGACTCACATTATAACTCTCTATAAATAATCCTGTCACCTTTGACTTGTCCTTTTTTACCCAATTTTCTTGAGTATGGTAAGATAGATTTCTGTATTATAATCAAAGGCAGTCTTCACCCAGGGGACACCCACCAGGAAACGACAGGAGGCAGGTGTTGCTGGAGACTCAAGGCCATCCATCACAGGCTTCACAAGGAGGCTGCCAGAATCATCTCTGCACACAGGCCCAGAGCACCAAGTTTTCACATCTGACTCACCTGGCAGATGATCACGAACTTCTCGACTGATGGGCGTAGTGCAGACTCTACTGAAATCCAGAGAGTTATCCAGTATGGCATTTATCCTTTGAAAGATACTGGCATTGCTACACGTGGAGAGGGCATGTGCCTCCTGGTTGTCCCAGCAATCTTTGATCCTTCCCGCTTCCTCCTCCTAGACACAGAGCAGAGACATTCAGGGTATCTACACTCCTTACCACAGATGGAGACTTCACACCCCCTTCCCCCCCATCCGACACCATGAGTTAGAGAACATCGTAAAAAGGATTTGAGTTTCCTGCCTATGTGTTAAAATACTTAGAGAGTGCTTACTGTGAGCCCTGAGCAAACTGCCTCAAGAACCTTCTCCTCTAATGGGATGTATACCGGAGTTACCTTGACAAGGTGGCAGCGGCACGAGCTTTAGACCCAGACTCCCGGTTCAGAGCCTGGGGGATGTCTATACAACAGCCTATTATTTACCAATAAAAAGGAATGAAGTATTGATGCAAGTTACTCCATGGAGAAACCTCAAAATTATTATTCTATGTCAAAGAAGCCAGTCAGTCACAAAAGACCACATATTATACATGTTCACTGACATAAAATGTCTAGAATAAACATGTCTAAAGTAGATCGGCTGCCTCACACTAAGGAGGGGAGGAGATTAGGAGGTGGTGGCTAAAAGGTACAAAGTTTCTTCGTGAGATGGTGAAAATATTCTAAAAATAGATTACTGACTGCAACTCTGTAAACACACTAATCTAAAAATCACTGACTTATATATTGAAAGGTGAACTTTATGTACATTACTTCTCAATACATGTGTTTAAAAAGTGTAGTTCAGCCATTTATTGGCCATTATTCAACCTCCGTGCCTCAGTTTCCCCATTTGTGAAATGGAAAGAGTGTATCTATCACCCTCTTGATGAAATACATTGAATACATAGTAGCTGCTATTGTTACACCTGAAGGTACAGTCACAGCCAAAGACGTGGGAAGAGTGGTCCAAACACCACACAAATGAATTGTTTAAATGAGTTGTGTAATTCTGTGTGGTCAGTAAAGGTACATACAACTCATATAAGATACTACCAAATGAAAACAGTACTCCTGATATACAACTGGGAACTGCACCCCCCAAAAAAGCGACTCTTTGGGTATCTAAAGCTCAGTAAACACTGCCACCACCCAGCAGGTGCCCTAGACTGAATCTAGGTACGTACTTCATTCTCCAATCTGCCTCACTCACCCCATCCATGGCTCAACATAGGAAGTCACAAAACATTGGCTGACAGACCCCCTTTAAGGGGAGTCATACTCATCAGCTCTTCATTCCCAGTTACCTTGGGGAAAATCAACTAAAAACAGACTGAGTAAGGAAACAAGGACCTAAGATCTCACAGACTATTCAAGTCCAGGTAAGCCTGAGAAGGACCACAGCATTTAGTTTTGTGAACCCTGCCAGATGGCCTTGAAGGGACCAACTTGAGTCCCTTATTCTCAAGCTCTTGAAAAGACCCATGTCCTCTGCGAGCAGTGAGGACCAGAAGAGCCCCCAGTCCATGACACAGGCCTTTCACAGGCCTCAGTTTCTCAGAGTCTCCACTTCACCAGGGCAGCTGCAGAGGCCAGGACATAGGCACTTAAAATCTTCCTGCAGATCTTCTCTGGCAGCCGTGTCCCTGACTCGATGCCTTATGATTAACGTGCACCAACTGCCTGCCACCTACACTGAACACCCGAGAGTAAGCAGATTAGAGAATCAACCAGAAAAAATTTTTTTCAAGTCTAGAAAGAACTCAGAGCTTATCGTGTTGTGAGCAACTACAGCACAAACTGCTACGTGCTGTACATGGTCCTCTAAGGTGAGGGGGCTCGGAGGAGAAGACTGTGCCTGGAGTGAGGGTAGGAGGAAGGGCTGAAGAGCATGGGGAACAGCAGGACAGCATCCGAAGTGGTCCAGAGTGTGGAGCATTTGGTACAGAAGAGCAGACGGGAGAGGCAGCCTTGCCCGCCAGGCTGAGGAGTTAGGGTTATGTTCTACAGCAGAGGTTCCCAAACTTTAAAATCTCCCTGTTAATATGTAAAAGTTAACCTGATTTTAATTTACTGTAAGAGAGGTGATATATATGGATTCCCAGGTCCTGGCCCCGCTTACGGGCAGGTCAATGACAACTGCATGTGAGTGTTAGACAGAGACCGCGAGCAACCACATGAAAGGTGGAGGCAGGAGAGTCAGGGAGGACCCACCCCCCTCCCCAGTTGGTTATCTGGGTAAAGATGCAGACCTGGAGGCCTCGGGGGCGGGATGGAGGGTGGGGGGAAACCTGCTTCCCCAGGAAGAAGGAAGGTCTGAGAATGTTACCATCTGAAGCACTCTTAAAAACCCTAATTGGGAGGATGCCTGGCCAACCCTGCTCACTGCCCACCCTTCTCTCCACCCTTCTCTCAAGTATACCCAGTCACAGATCCAGAGGACTCAGTGACATTCGAATAGAAGCAAATGAAGTGTTCCATTCATACCCAAACTACGTGACCACATCACTAAGTACCCCATAGTTTGCCTTGAGTAACCAATTTAGAAGGAAAACAAACAAACAAAAACCCAAGTCAGTACCATCAGATGGGAACAGTACGTGTACAAGAGGCACAGGAACGCCGTCTCATAGGATTTCTGTGAATACACCGGACATACTGGGCACGGTACCTGGGACATAATTATGTGCTGAACAGCTGGACGTGGTGATCGTAGTGTCCTTGCTATGACACCAAGGGGTCAGAGGCCACCACAGGGATCCTTGAAGAAAAGAATGTATTTGCTCATAAAGGGGAAAAAAGGTACTAAAGACCCAGGCCAACTATTCCTTTGAAGACCCCAAGTCCTTTCACGTCAAAACTTGCTAGTCAATTGATTTCTTTGGCTAATCAATTGATTTTAAAAGCTTAGTTGAAAGATTAAAACCTAAGTCAGACTGCCTAAAACCTGAACCTGCTAGAGAAGGCAGTGTGATCCTTTCAAACTCTAGTAAATGAATTCATAGTTTTCATTTTCAAAACACACACCTTCTATCCACCCCTACTCTGTATATTTTTATCTGAACTTTGATCGATTTATAGATGTGACTTCATGCCCCAATTTTACCCCAAGGAAAAAGAAGTTTTCTTTTCCTTGGTAATGCTACTATTGCCTGAAAGCTTTCACTGTGATTTTTGGCATATTTTGCCATAAAGTGAGATCATTTGAAGCTTCTTTTGACCTTTATTTTGTCTTTCATTATGGATGGGAGAGTAGGCTTTAAGGCAGACCAAAGACTTGTCAAGAGAAGGCAAACCTTAGGATCAACAGGAAAAGATAATTGGCAACGCCAGAGGAAAAAACAGTAATTCTTACTGTTACTGGCTAAAAATGGCCTCAAGATAAAACTAGTTATACCTACTTACTGTCAGAAGGAATGGTTTATGAGGAATCTCTGCTAACACAAGCTGTATTTTTTTAGTAGGTCTCAATTTCCCCCTTTTCAACAGGTAACACTTGACACTCCCATCACAAAAGAGTGGCTTCCTTCCATAATAATCGTGGAAGGAGAAGGGAGGGGAGGGGGGACTACTGTCATGAGAAAGCACCCTCCTTTGCCACAGGGGACAAATCCTCCCCAAATCTGTGATTCACTGTTCTGGAAAACAAGAAGACAGGCTTTGGAGTAGAAACACTAACTTCACCACTTGAAGTAGCTTCTCGGAGCTCCGGTTGTCTCAGGTATACCATGCGGTGCCACCTGCTCTGCAGACCTTGTGGTAATGAGAAATGTATAAAGAACCTGGATATGCTCAATAAATAACTTATTAGTGACAGATGTCCCCCAATGCCCCACAGTTAATTAAGTCACTGTTAGACAGAAGTACACTTTCAACTATTCACCCCAGTCAAGCTCACCAAGAAGCATACGTACTTATTCAGCATGTAACTGGACGGTTTGCTGGTTTTGGGGGTGGGTTTCATTGTGTTTCAATTTTTTGCATTTCTAAAACATTCAGAAGCTTTGGCGTTAAGAGACTTTCCCAAACCCGGGCACAACGAGGTGAGCAGGAAAAGCGGCAGGACAGCAGAGCTGCCACAGCCGCCTGAGCAGCAGGGCTCAACTCAGCCTCTTCAAATCCCAAACCTAAGGAAGTCTGCGTTTCATCCTAAACTCTTGAATGTAATCAAGCAACACCTCACTAGTCACTCCTGGAGTAGGGGGTAGGAAAAGGCTCCCTCACCCACAGCTCAGCACTCAGCTTGGCGTACAACTGTCCGTGATGACCCAAGGCCCCAGAGTTAATGGGACGTGTCCGGGAGCAGCAGGACCACCAGCGTGGCAGAGCCCCGCACAGAGTGGTGGGTGTGAACAGACAAGCCCAGCATCTCTGTACTGGGGCCTCTCGTGGCAAAAGATAAATAAATAAATAAATAAATAAATAAATAAATACCATTGAAACACAGTTCTTTCCCCCCAAAGAACACTGGAGTATAGGTGGGGGAAAAAATCAACCGATTGGGCGCAGGGGAGAGAATCAGATTAGCCCCAGGGGAAGAGGAAACAGGGCATAGGTTCTCCTTTTAGACCTGTCTAGGGTTAATATGCCTCAGACAGACAGGCTCACTCAGGAGGCCGATCAGAGCCAGGGGGCTCCAGAACAACCAGAGCTAAAGAGTTCAACCTAGAACTCAATCACAAAGAGAGAACTGGGGCTACAGGAACACACAGGCCCTCTGTGTAAGAGGACAAGGACGAGCCAACAGAATGAACCATAGGGAATGTGGCATTCAGGGGAGGAGGAAGCCTCAAGTGCCAAGACAAGAAGAGATCAGATAGAAACAGGGTAGAGGCTATGTGGGGGGAAGAAGCCACAGAGTCTTGTGAACCAAGTGGGAATTTTAAGTGAAATGGTCAAGATACATAACAAAATCTAGAACTAACAACACTAATCTGGAAATGAAGAGACTTGGGTTCCAAGTCTGAGTCCACTTACCGTATAAACTTAGAACAATTCACTTCTCCTTCTAAGCCTAATTCTCCTTGTCCATGAAAATAAGAGTCAGACATGACAACCTGGTCTTGGTATCACCTCCAAGTTATTATTCCTGGGAGACAGCTCTCTAACACCTTTTGAACTTACAAAATTACAGCTTTAAAAAAAAGTCTCGGGAGAAAGGGCAAACTCAGGAGACAGATGGTGTCAGAGTCAGAAGCCAGGAGTACAAAACCAGAATGCAGAGAGCACAGGTGTTTAGTAAGAGATTAAGTGTTCTGTCAAAAGGTGGGGGGGAACCCACCTTGCCTTTCCAGGTAACTGCTTTCTTCCAACAGACAGCTACTCCCCCACCTTGATCAAGGGAGACCTCAGGCCAAGGTGCTACACCTGTCGGGATGGTACCTATATCAGTGTATTATGCTGCCCAAGAGTAAAGAAACCTTAATACTAATATAGTCAAGTTACTCTCAGAAGCAACAGCGACATGTAACTGTGACCCATTTTAGCACACAAATCAATCTGTAGACCTGTGCTCTAGGGAGTCTCCAATTACCTCAAGGCAACTCATCACAAACACGGGCCTTAAAAATCAAATCAGTGTTAGCTCACTAAAACCTCAAAGTGTGCCCCTACCATGCCGGATAGCAAAACACAAAGTAGATTCAGAGGTTATGCGTGCCTGAGCATCTGTGCAATTGAAAGCAAGGCCTATGTAGTCAGGAATGCCACCCCCAGGCCTGTGTTATTTAAAAGACAGTAGATATTAAGGAAGCAAAATAATTACTAACAGAAGCCTTTCAAAATCCAAATAGCAAAACTCACTGAGGGTTATGTTTACAATGAAAATTTAACAGTGAAATTTGGATACAGGCTCGTTTTATAGGAAGTCAGATAATTCTCTTATGAACTATCACATACATTACGTACTTTTTAGTTCAATCTTTTCTGCCAGTTTGTAATTGAGAAATGCTGTATTGGGGGGTTCCTATCGAACATAAAAAACTTTTGGGATTTGGAATCTGTCTTAAAGAAAATGAAAAGCTCTCAGGAGCGGGTCTAACTAAAAACAGGCAGCAACGGCAAGAGAGAAAACCAAGAGCATTTCCAAAGCTGTGAAGTGGGGGACAAAAGCGGGGGACAAGCAAAAAGCTTGCTTAATAAACCCTGAATGGGGCCATCAGGGCTTCTTGGTTTTACCTCAAACAGAAAGAAGCAAAAATTCTTTCTGTAACCTCCTCCACGCCAACCGCAAGGTCCAACTACTTTCCCACCCCTCTCTCTCTACCTTCCCACCCCCCTACCTGGCCACTTTCTGGCAAGTTCTCCTCAGAGTCAATACAGCTTAGATACTGGCTAGGAAAAACAAATATGCAGAACAGGATGGGATTAGCACAGCTCTTCCACAGGGGAGAAAATAATTTGTTATCTGATCCCGTGTTTTACTGCCTCCACCACTAGCTACTGAAGACAATAGCCTCAACATTCATCTCCAGGTTTGGTACGCATTCCTACCCCAAACTTTCAACCAGAGCTACAAATTCACTAATTAATTTTCCTTTTAAACAAACACATGGCGATTTTGGAAACAGTGATTTCACTAGGGGACCTGGAGGCAATGAATGAGAAAATCTGCAGATATGACCTAGCATACGAACTCTAGAACACCAGCAGAGGGCTGGTTTAGCCACCCTTCCCCTTCACCCCCAAATTCCCAAACACTCAACCATGAGAACTTGGGGACTGATCTGTAAAGGCAGCTAGAGAAGCAGCTGGGGATGAGTAACATTTTAAAGTTTCCATCTCTCACAAAGCTTCCCAGACCACAGGTTTAAGAAACACAGAGAGAGAGAGAAAGAGACAGAGAGAGAGAGACAGAGAGAGAGAGACAGAGAGAGAGACAGAGAGAGAGAGACAGAGAGAGAGAGAGAGAGAGAGAGGGAGAGAGAAAGCAGCTATGTAGTTTGTATTTGAGTCTGCATTCTCACGGAGAAATCTTTTTGGCAAAGCCTGCAAGTATGCTCTTTGGGAATAAGACACAGAAGTAAAGGTAAATATCCCTTTATGTTGCTAGTGTGGCTGCGTACACTGCTGGGATTCTAAATTTTGCCCAGAATCTAAGTCCAGACCCTCTTTCTTGGCGCAAGGCTATGTGATGCCCTGAGAGCTCATACCAGAAGATTCTCCCGGGTACCACTAAAACCGTTGTTAATTCTTTCTGGAAATCTAAGAGACAGGATTATGAGTATTTTAGCTAAAGGGAAGAAATGAGATTTAATAGATCCCATTGTCCTTTTGTAAAATTTAAAACAATGATATAATTTCAAATTTGCCTTGTCTCAGAAGGAAAAAGGTACTGAAACTGCTCCGAAAATGGCAAGTGTTTGGTGCAGAGCCTGGGAGGGGCCTGCCTGCTACAGATGTCACCCGGGTCCTCCCAGGATCAGCTAACGGCTCTCACACATCCGGGAATGACAGACACAGCACATTCCTCCTGCTGTCAACACCGCCACACCAAAGCTCAGGAGACCCACACAGTGAGCCTTTCCTGCCACCGTCCCTCCAACCCAGGGAAGGTTCACTGTGAGCAGCCCCAGGACCACTGTTTCCTATGCAAGGTGCAGCACTGACAACCCCGGGCCTCTCTCACAGACCAGAATACAGTGTCCTAGGTTGAGGGATGGCACCAGAAAGACCTAGGTTTACACCACGGTTTATCACTTAGCAGCCTCGTAACATTGGTGATTTCCGAGCCTGAGTCACAATCTGCACAACCCTGGGAGGCAGGGGGGAATGAAAAAGGGATGTTTCAAAGACAGAATGGAAACTGGCCCTCAGGTGGCATCCAATTTCAGAGATATTATCTTTGGTCCACACAGTGCTTACAATGTCTTAACTGCCTCATTTAAAAGAAAAGACCAGTGGCTTAACCAGGAACAAAAGCCAAAGATCCATCAACTCTGGGCTCACACTTCTGCACCGAGACACCAGCCCCAGGCTGCTCGCTTCAGAGACACCTTCCTCTCCCTCTATTCTTTCAAATTACTCCCAACCCCTGAGGAGATTTCAGTTTGCATCCCATTTTAAGTATTAAAAACAAAATAAACAGTGTGGTGACCCATGAAGATACTAAGATGGCTATTATGTTCACTGTTGGCAAGTCTGGTGTCTTACTACTTTTCACCTTCCTCCACCTCCTGTGACAAAACTACAGTGACGAGGACCCACAGCACCGACCCCCCACGAAGCACCGAGGACCCAGCCCACCATCGCCACCTCCTGCATCAGCCCCCCAGCGTCCTGTCTGCCGCACAGACCGACACAGCTGCCCTTGCATTCCACCCGGGAGACGGGCCCCAGATGATGCATCAGAGGGATGAGGATGCACTTACAAACGGAGCTGCCAACGTCCAAATCCTAGTTCTCTCAAGCAAGGGGGCATGAGCTGCCGGGTCACCCACGTTCAAGTGGAATCACCGTGACAAAAAAAACCTCAAGGAGCTCTGGAAAGCTGAGTGAGGAATGGCTGTGAGCCCGCACACCTGTCACCTGCCCTGAGGGGCTCCTCCCGGCACAGAGCTCCCCTGAGCGCTAGACATCAAGCTTCTTTCCACCAACTACAAAAACAACCCGATCAGGCACCGGCCCCAGCACCACCACGCCATGACTTCCGAGGTGTTGTTCTGCCTGTTCGGAGCAATTTATTTTTTTTAGCCTGTCTGTGTCCCTGGGCTCAGAGAGGACCTGAGCCCACGGCTACGAGCTATCCTCAGCAGACGCGCTCGCAGCGGGCACCTGAAGAGCAGACGGCGGGGACCGGAGGCTGGCCGTCCACCTGGGCCTTCGCATGGCCAGCTCCGCCCATGCGCCCCAGCCCCGCCGCTGCCTCGCAGCAGTTCGCTCCCGTGCCGGCGGGGTGGGGGGCAGGGAAAGGAGGCACCGCCAGGAGCCCGGCCCACGGGTGGGGTGGGGGGGGTGGACCCGCCGTCTCTCCCAAGTCCCCCCACCACGGGACCCCGTGGGAAGGGGCAGCACCTGCAAGGCGCACACGCGCGCAAGGACGTGCTCCCGGGAGACCTGGCCGGACCGGACAAAACACCCACGCGCAGAAAAGCCCCGCGAGGGCCGCCAGGGCCGACGACCCAAGGTGAGTCACCTTTCCTTGGTCTGATTCGCCAGGACCCTGGCACTCAGAGCAGGCGCAGCCGCCCTCACCAGCGTGCTGGCCTAGTGGGCAACCTCGATTGTGCCCCGCCACCGTCCCGCCGCACCTGTGGCCACACCTGAGTCAGCACCGACCCGCATCCGCACTGCGGCCCCTGGTCGGGTGCCCAGCTGAGGAGAATGTGACAGAGCCGCGGCCATATGCACGGGTCTCCTGAGGCCCGGCGCTATACCCGGGGCCACCACCCCACCCTACACGTCCCCAAGCCCCCGTGTCCCCAGGAGCCACCTCAGAACGCGAAGCAGAGTCGCACGTGCTCAGCCACCCAGCTGCGCGACACCCACCTGGCCAGCCCGGCCCCTGCGTCAATAGAACGTGTGAAGCCACGTGAACTCCTGGGCTAAAGAAGCGAGTGCAGCACGAGGGACGATCCCTCCGCCTTAAAGGAGCCGCACCGCTGCCGTCGTGGCGTTCGCGCGATGCCCGCCGCCAGGGGTCCCGCCCCACCCCGGCCGCCCGCCCAGTCGCCTGCCGGGTACCAGCAAGAGTCGCGGGGGTTGGGGGTGGCGGTCGCTGCGAGTCGTGTGAGCTCCGGCGCCGCGCCGGAGGTTTCAAGGCTCATGTGCGACGGCTGTGGGAGAAAGAAGGTTTCCGGGGCGAGGTCTTCCTTCTGTGCGCTCAACTCCAGTCTGGACAGACACTCGAGGCCACTGGGAGTCTGCACCGCAGCTCAGAGGCTCTATTGGCCGCCCCCAGAAGGGCCGCGGCGCCTTTAAACCCAAAGGCCCTGAGTCACGAGGAGACGCCCTGCCCCCCCCCCCGCCAGTCACCCCCTCAGCGAGGCCCCACGCCCGCGGGCACGTGACCCGCACCCCGCCCGGGCCCTGCTCGCACCAGGGCGGGGGAGGGGGTCCCGCGGACCAGCTGAGGCTGCGCGCACCGTTAGCTACCCTGGCCCCACGGCCAGGACTGCGGCCCCGCCCTGGCGGACGGCGGCGGCTCTTACCAGCGGGAACGCCATAGGGCCGGTGCGGTCCTGCGGGACGGACGGGCCGACTGACGGGCGGCGAGCCGGCGCGGCGAGGGACGCGCACACACGTGCGCACTACTATTGCAGCAAGCCGCAAACAGCGCCACACCCGGGACCCGCTTATAAAGCCCCGCGGAGCCGCTCCCCCAGCTGGATGCGAAACACCTGTGTCGGCCCCGCCCGGGCCTCCGCCCCGCCCCTTCCAGCGCGCGAGGCCGAGGCTCAGCTGCCCCCGGGAGCCCGGCGCCAGGACGGGAGCGGTCGCAGCTGCACCCCGTTGGAGGCCAAAGGCCCACACGTGAGCGCGCCACGCACCTAGTGACCCTGGTCAAGTCACTCATCTTGCTGGGCCTCAATTTACCCCTTGTGAAATAGAGCGAGGTTTACGAGCCCTGCCATGCAGCGGCGGCGATGCTTTGGGTCAGGAGAGCCCTTTTTCCGGTGTCCACGCTCCGCTCCTTCCAAGGATCCCTCCAGGGCGACAGCCAACCCTGTGCGTCCCTGTCCGAGCGAGCCTGCGCCCCGGCTCCAGCGGGCGCGCCCACACTTAGCCGGCTGCTCCCCGCGCTGGCAGCGGGGTGCGGACGTCCGGGGATTCCGGAAACTTCCAAAGACACCAGGGGTCTTCTCTGGACCGTAGTTCCCTGGAGAAACCGCTTCCGACACCCTTGCCAGACTACGATCGGTAGGTTCACGGAGAAGGGACAGGGAAGGGGTCACGGGTGAGAGAGGCGACCGTGGGCCGGGCCGTTGTCGGGAAAGGCGTCCCGGGGTGGGGTGGCTGGGGCAGGGGCGGACCGGAAGCCCCAGGTCAGCGCAGAGGTGGAGGTGGCACTCCAGGCGGGGGACACAGGGCAAAGGCGGATAGGGGGACTGAACGAGTGGCACCATCCGACCACCACAGAGGATAAGGCGTGCTGGCACCGCAGAAAGGAGGACGGGGCCCCGTTTGAGAAGGATAGGCCTTTATTTTGTAGAGGGAATTACTAACCATTGTAAACAGAAGAATGGGAGTATCAAGTTCTTTTAAGATGATACTGGAGACTTAGTAGAGGTTGCACAGAAAAAGGGGAGAAACAAAGAACTAGAACAAGGAGGAAAGGGACCAGCGTTTGTTGATCATTTCTGAGTGGTTTGCATGTTACCTCATCATCGGAACACATTTGCAAAGGACTTACTGAGCTCCAGGCTCCTCCTGGCTATTGGAAGCAGGGGCTGCTGCCTTCCTGGCAGGCTGGTGAGGCTGGCCTGGATCTCGTGGCTAAGGGGAGGTGGCCGGTAACTGTAGTCTTCTGCCTGGGGCAGTGGAAGGAGAAGAAATCAGTGGTGTGCCTAGTGTTTTAGGAGGATTAATGGGACAAGGTGGCCAGGGTGAGAGTCGCGCTGGAGAAGTCCTCAGGAGGACTCAGAGTGACAGAGCTGGCTCTTCTCCATCCACAGAATATCGCTGTGCAGGACTTGGTTGGGTTACTGAGATCAGGGGCAGAGGGGGATGGCTGCAGGGATAGGCCAAGAGGGTCCCTGGCAACCCTAGCCATCGGGGGCTTCTCCCTGCCTTTTTCAGAGCTGCTGAGCCATCCGCCCTTCCTCAAGCTGGCTCATTCCCGCTGCTGGGGAATGCACACCTCTGGTTCAGCATTGCTGGGCCCTCCCTTCTCTAGGAGCAGCCCGTCCCCAAGTCTCCCCCTGGCCCACAAACAGTACAGGGCAGCTACTCTGAGACGGTATGTCTGGCTTGTCCTCACAGGGGTGCCACACCCAGATACCTAGAGCAGAGGAGCCACACAAGGGTGGGCAAGAGCACCTAGAAGGTGCGTTGGAAAGAGCAATGAGCTGATGGAGGACCATCAATGAGCACAGCACCATGGAGGAATGAAGTCTTCCAATGTTAAAGGCAATCACTAACTCAGATTAACAGCCGAGCCCAGCCGGGCCAGGGCTCCATGCAGCTCCCTGGCTACCGACCTGTGATCCTTTCCATCCCTTCCTGGGGATCTGAAACCTGGAACAGGTATCTGGGAGCTCTTTCATGATTTAAACTCGCAGCCATAAGAAAAAGAAGGTACCTTTCAGGTGATTTAAAACAGAAATGTCTGTTGCCTAAACCCCTCCCCTCTTCCTAAACTTAAACTTCCTGTTGATGTAACAGAATAATAGCTGGCCTTCACTGAGCTCCTACTCTGTGCTTGGCACAGTTCTAAGTGGTTTTCCTGTGTGAACCCATTTTCCAGATGAGGAAACTGAAGCCCAAAGAAGTTAAGTACCCAGCTCAGAGACTCCCCACTAGAAGTAGAAGAGCAAGGACTCTAACCCAGGCAGGCTTCCAGCTTCAGAGAGTGAAGTCTTAGCCAGATGACACCCACAGCACCCCTATGTGTCCGCTTCGTACTTCCTGAGCCCAGAGCTCCCTGTAGACCGTGCAGGAATGGGTGGCTGAGTTCAAACACAGTCATGGCCTCATGTGTGGGTGGGCCCTTGCTCTCCATCCATATTGGCCTGGCCTGCAGCATGTACAGGGACAACAGTACCTCTGACTAGGTGTCCGCAATCCACAGGGCAGGCTGTGGAAAGTGGCAGAGGTGGAGATATTAAATGACTTGGTCAAGTCCCCACAGCTGGTCACTGGCAGAAGTAGCCGGAACAAACGGGCAGCATTATCCATTCTCCCTGTCAACAAACAGCCTTTGAGCCCAGCCTTGCCTGGCACCATCCCTGCAGTCAAGCCCCAGATTCACAGTCCAGGTTTTAAATGTAACTAACTGGCTGGACTAAGTTTTAAATGCACGTGGTAGGGGGACAGGAGGGACCCTGCAGTTTTTTACACACTCGGGTGTTCCACAGAAGGCAGACAGCTGAGAGACAAGAGACTGCTGGGAGAAATCATTTTCCTGGTTGGAAATGATCAGAAAGCATATTCACTTAGGAGCTCATGACCACAAGGTGAAGTGAGCTCACCATCTCTGCTCAACTTTTGCCAAGCTCTGTGCAGAAGAAACCACATTCTTTGTTTCTTTCATGTCCCTTTAAGTGGGAGAAAAGAAGGTGGATCAGCCCTACCTTTCATCATGCATGAATATCAATTTAAAGTGAGTCCGAAATACAAATATGAAAAGCATCATTTGGACGTTTTTTAGAAGAAAATATTAGGAGAATACTTTTATTACCTCAGAGTATCAATGAATTTTATAAACATGGAACAATAAGCACAGGCTATAAATGAAAATTGAAAAATTTGACCACATGGGAATTTTAAATTTTGGCTTGTCAAAAGGTATTTAAAACTGGAAAAGACAAGCCATAGACAGGAAAACCAGTATTTGCAATACATGGTCGACAAAGGTCTAGTTGCCAGAACATATAAGAACTTCTACAGTGAGGGGAAAAAAAACCGTAGAAAAATGGGCAGAAGATGGGGACAGGCAGTTGACAGTGATGGAAGCTCAAAGAGCCAGCAAACACATTTTAGGTGCCTACCCTTCCCACTCAGCAGGAAACGCCCGTGAGGCCACAGTAGGACCCGTTTAACTGTCTCAGATTACATGAAGTCGCACCATGCACTGGCGGGGCCACTGGCAGTGAGGGTATAGACTGGTTTTTGCTTTTTGCTTTTGTTTTCTACTTTTTATTTTTTTTAAATGTGCCATTTTTTAAATGAGGAATAACACACATTCAGTAGAGTGCACAACTGTTAAGTGTGCGACTGTTTTTGCCTACCTGTACACCCAGGTAACCACCACCCGCAGCGTTCCATCATGCCTCTTCCCACTTCGTACCCGCTCCTTGAGGTCACTGCTGTTCGTCCTGCTTTCCTCACCGATTCATTCTGCCTGGCCTAGAGCTTCATAGACGCACTAGGCTTCTTTCAGTCAACATGGTATCTGTGAGATTCATCCATGTTGTCACATGTTCGGTCCTTTTTTATTGGTAAGTAGTATTCCGTTATATGGATATACCATATTTTCTTGTCTCCTGTTGACTGGCCTTTGAATTGTTTCCCACTGGGAAATGATTATTAATAAGGATGCTGTGAATGTTTTCATATTCAGCTCACAGCTTACTCTGGTGAGCAACTAGATGTTGTCAAGTTGCAGGTGTGTATACGCCATGATCCAGCAACTCCACTCCTGGTTTAACAGGTTACAGCAGCTTTCATGCATGTTAAAAGAGACATGGGTAAAAATGCCAATAGCTGTGCTATTCGTAATTGCAGAAATAAAATAAACTAACCTGAAATGCCCACCAACAAGAGAGAGGGTCAGTAAATTGTGGTATAGGCATACAACGGAATACTATATAGAAATAAAAGTAAATGACATAAAGCCAGTTGTATCAACGCGGATGGCTCAGAAATAACGTGGCATGAAAAGAAGCAGGAGCTAGGAGCAAACATACTCTGCAGTGCCATTTATATACAAGTTTCAAACACAGTACACTGCTGTCATTCCGCCCAATACTAGGTATTGGCTAGGAACACTTCTGTATGTAACAAAAGTACAAAAAATGCATGGCGTTGATAAACACAAAATTGAGAATAACGATTTCCTTCAGGCAGGGAGGGAAGAGCTTGTGAAATGAGCGATACAGGGAACGGAGCAAATTCATAAGTGCTTTACTTGTTCAACCCAGCGATCTGTACACAGGTGGTTGGCATTTTATTCTTAAACTTGACGTGTGTCGTCGTAATTTTTAAAAAGATGAAGGGATGGCGAAAACTAAGGGAAGTGGTGTTCCAGAACGTGTTTGACTGTGGGCTGTGGGGAGGGGATGGTTTGTGCTAATCCCCTATTTCTGTGGCATACATACTCCCACCGCGGCTGATGTCAGACTACTAATACGACGCCAGCTGGCTGGCTTGCAACTCTGAGGACTTCCTGAAAGCATTAACACTCCGCTGGTGAGCCAGCACTCACACACCACTCGCCTCGAAGACTTTTGCAACATCCTCAGAGATGGGTTGAGGGCTGGACCCTATTTTTATTGCTGTCCACAAGAAATATTTGTCATCTCACACAATTTCTGAGAGTCAGGAATCCAAGAATGACTTAGCTGCGTGGCTCTGGCCCACGGTCTCCTGAGGTCGCAGTCACGACAGCAGCCAGAGCGGCAGTCAATGGGAGCACTGCCTACAGCCGGAGGATTTGCGTCCCAGCTCCCTCACTGCCTCCTCCCCTGGACGCCCCATAGAGCAGCTGGCTTTCTCCCCAGCAAATGAGAGAAAAAGAGATACACGGGGATGGAGGGGCAGAGACTTTGACCTAATCTCAGAAACGACCCCTCCGCAGGATCCTGCTGTTCACACACACCACCCCCAGCACACAGGAGGGGATGACAGAACGCTGGGGTCCTGCCACAGCGAGGCCTAGGCCAAGGTCACCTTGCCCAAGCCGGGAAGAGTTCCTTCTTCCCTCACATTCTCCCTCAGTCAAAACACAAGAAGACAACCTGCTTATTTCCACACTGCGCCCCTAGGTGGTTGGGAACGAGTCCCCAGAAGCCCCACAGAGCAGCATGTGCCATTGTGTCCACAAGTCCCATGTCCATGCTGGCCTCTGGGGTCCCACAGCCTTGTGGAGTCTGGTGCTGAACTGTTTCGAGGCTCTATGACCTCTGAGCAAAATAAAACCCTGCCCCAAACTAGAAGGAGGCAAGGGACAGGCATGTGTCACACTGTGTTTCCATGGGTTATATATTCTATGAAAACACGTCAGATTGCACACTTATGATCTATACAATTTTGTACACGAATATTATACTTAAAACCTTTTCTTAGCCCTGTCTGGTATAGCTCAGTGGACTGAGCATGGGCCTGCAAACCAGAGGGTCACTGGTTCAATTCTCAGGGCACATGCCTGGGTTTCGGGCCAGGTCCCAGTAGGGGGCATAGGCACGGGAAAAGCAACCACACATTGTTTCTCTCCTCTCTCCCTCCTTTCCCATCTCTCTAAAAATAAATAAAACCTTCTTTTTAAAAAAGCTTTGATTAAATAGTTCCAAAGACAGGGACGTGTGTGTGGGAGGATCCCAGACAGGTGAGCAGCGTTCTCTGAGCTGTTGCCCACCTCTGTCTTCCAAGTACCCCAGGGACACTGATGGGCGGCTCCATTCAGGTGAAATCCTGAGGTGCAAGAGGTGAAATGAGCTAAAATAGGAAGGTCCTTGGCACCCAGTAAGAAGGGACAGTGAGACGTTCAGGGGGTGTGGGCACTCTCAGCACTGCCCCAGGCCCAGCTGCGAGGCCTCAGAGACTAAAGCGTCCTCTGCACTACAGGGGCTGTGAGGACGGGGGTTCCCAAAGGTCAGGATCAAACAGTGCAGTCCTAAGCGCTTAATCCTGGTAGACGGGCCAGCGGGGCAGGGACAGGACAGCCCAGGGGGCCAGACCAGCACCATCAGGTGGATGACCCAGGGAGGTGCGCCGGCTTCTCTGTGGACGGTCCCCCTTGACCCCGCTCTCTATGCCTCTACCTGGGCGTCACCTTCCAGGCACTATTCACCATCCTCCTCTTATCCCTGGAAGACAAGCTGACCAGGCTTTGTCACCACAATTGCTGCTCAGTAAATGCTGGACGAGGAAGGAATGACCCAAGGTAGGCCTCCCCCAGGCCCTGTCATGTGGAGCTGTAGCAGAAATGGGGTGACCGAGAGGCCATGAATGTGGCTGGGAGTCAGGGAAGAAATGGGTAGTGAGGACCCTGGCTGTGCAGGGGCCGGACCCCCTGGTCAGAATTTTTCAGTTTCCTTTCCTTGTCTAGTCAGGCTAGGCCGGGTCCCATTACACACCCAACACCCACCCCTCTGATCTGCAGGCTATGCTGCAAAGTGACCTTCAAGCTGCCCAGTACAAGGTGCTGAGTGAGCACAGTGGCTGGATGCAGTTGCAGCTGTGGGTACAGCTAACCCCGCCCCTGGGCTCCTTACAGCTTCCTGGGCATCCCTAGATGGGTCTGCTCCCCAACCATCGCATTTCGCAGGTTGCTTTGGCCTGGCCAGACACTGAAGCCATTTCTCTTACCCATTTGCTGTCCTGGACTGGGCTCCTGTTCCCAGCCCCTCACGGAGCTCATTGTCCTCTGACCTGTCAAGGCCTGTGGTTAGTCAGGCTCAGACCACCCTGTGACCTCCTGGGTCCAGTTAATGCCCTACCCCACCCTGGCTGGGGGCACTTTCTGCCTCATCCACTTCCACCCCCCTCTCCAAAACCCTGCCTGTGCAGCTGTGTTTCTTTGGAAATCGCCCCCACCTTCTTCCTCACACACAGGCAGTGCTGATCCACAACCAGAAGTGGAGTCCCCCTGTTCAGGTGCCTCGGAGGTGGATCAGTTCTACCTCAGTGACAACAGGGACCCCAGGGAGACTCTGGGGTCCCCGGGCTCTCAAAGAAGCAGTGGCTCCAGCTGCTCTGCAGTGCCACAGAGCCCAGCAAGTCCCCGGAGCCAGAGGCAGGGTGTCCCCCGGCACTGCCTTCACACCTGCTCTACCCCGAACACAGCTGCTCAGGGTGCCTCAGTGTCAGGGCTGTGGCTCAAGAGCTAGACACCTGGCCCTGGCGGATCAGAGATGGGGGCGCACACCTCTAGCTCTCCCTGGGGTTTGTTCCTCAGAACCCAGTCCCTCCGGAGGTCCTGGGGCACAGCGTTCCAAGGTCCACAATGAGTTGGGTAGTGCTGAGCTCCAGCCCCTGGGTGGGGAGAGGGGGGCACCACAATGCATGTTAGCATAGCAAAGGCTCTGAGAAGGCCTGCAGGAAATAAACTTACTTATATCCATGATTCCTAAACGTATGCGGTCACAGATTTTTTTTTTTTAAGAATGTATGCCAACGGACACCTTTTACACCTTTTGGAAACACGGCTCACTCAGCCTCTGCACTCACCAGGAAAAGTGGCACGGGGCCCTGACTCTCGCTGCCACCCGGTGAAAGCTGTCCGAGGTGTAGAAGGCTGGGTCTCCTACCTCCTCAGTGTCCACGGGGCAACAGCTGTGGTGCCTGGGACCTTGTTATAACTGCCGGACCTCGGGCCCCATCCCAGGCCTCCTGCTATGAATGCAGGTTGGCACAACCAGGGAGAGGCCTTGTCCCACACCTGCTATCCTTCCCCCTCCACGACAGCTACTTGGGTCACCTCCCCAGCCAGGTAGAGGCTCTAGGCCCCGTATCCAAATGTAGTTGGCATATTGTGAACCTCGCACCTGTTCAGGGAATTCCCCACATGACGAATCCTCCTTCCAAGGGCCCACGTGGGGACGAGGTGGGACTGCCGGCCATGGAAGAGGCTCATGGAAAAGACCAGGGCCCTTCTTCATCTCTGCTCAGATGTCTCTTCCACAGAGATGCCTGGTGACTTGGAGACAGTCATCTGGGGCAGGGGGTCCAACCAGAGTCGCCTCTGGGAGTCATACACGGCCTCCCTGGAAGGTCAGCAGTGATCATTCACAAGGGTCAAATGCGGAAGCCTTATACGCTCCCCCCAGCCCCTTAGAGCCTGGAAGAAAGGAGGGGTGAGCCAGCATCTAGGGAGAAGACGTTTATTGAGAAGGTGCTACAGAAACAGCTACAGAAAGCGGTGGGGACTAGGAAGAAGCTGTCACGTCCCTCTGCACACTGGGTCACTAAGGAGCCCACGGGGAGGGCCTGAGAGAGAATCTGTTAATGACCAGAGTGGGAGAGGGGCCCTGAACACCCTCTGGCACAAGGAATCTCACATGAGAGAGGGAGAGAGGAAGTAGGGGGCGGGTGCTGACAGCCCAGGTGTCACATGGGAAAACCAGGGGGGTCAAAGAAGCCAGAGCACCCGGAGTCACTGGGTGAGAGCCTGCACCACATCCTTCACCAGCATGGTGCCGATCACCATCTTCTCGCTGTTGACAGTCAGCTGGGCAGGTCCAGGGGACCTCGCGACCAGGGTCAGCAGGACCAGGCTCCCGCTGGTCAGCGTCCTCCCTGCAAACCTGAGGGGATGGGGATGGGCAGAGGGAGGGGCTCACTCCACACCAGGCCCAGCAGCCCGTCTCTTCCTTGGCGGTGGCCCAGTACCTGTACTCATCAGATATCCCGCAAGGGACACGACCCAGGTTGGCAGTGGCGGTCACTTTCTGCACCACAATGTGGTCACTCCGGCAGGTGTCTGGCAGCGTGAGCTTCTCTGTGATCTCATTCATGCCCGTCAGCTTTCCTGGGGGGCAGAGGTCACGATGAGGATGGAGGCTGCATTGGGCTCACCCCGGGCTGCCCGCTGAGCTTCCTCACCAGTCCTCAGGCTGGGCCGGCCTGAGTCCCACTCAGTGGTCCTGGGGAGGGGGACGTCCCTCTCAGGCCCGGACCTCCCAGCCCACCCAGAGCTCCATCCATGTTGTGGGCCACAGACTGTCTTGGCATTTCCCCACCATCAGACATCTGGGCCCCACCCCTCGGGAGTGGCCAGTCCCTTCTTAGAGGTTTCCTCCAGCCTGAACCTCACACCCTTTGGCCTTCTCTGGTCGAGTTCCAATTCCTTCAGGATCCTGAGGCTGAGTCCTCACAGAGACCGGCTGCTGCACTCCAGGCCCAGGGGGCCCGTGTGGCCCTCACACGGAGACCCCTGACTTCACATGTGGCAGCAGCACCAGACGCACAGCAACGCCTCCCTCAGCAAGCCAACCTCTCCTCTCCACTCCCATGCTCTCTCGGCCAGTGTGGGCTCCTTGTCCGCCCACCGCTTCTTCAGCCTCTCCCCATCCCCTCCTTTCCTCACTAGTGGTATTTTCTCGCCCCTGTACCTTTAGTCTCTCCATGTCCAAGGCTCTTTGTTCCTAAGAAGTCCTCCCCAGAAGCAAGATTCCTGTCGTGCCAAGGCCGTGCCTCCCTCCCATTCCACAGCCAAAGCCCTCCTGGAGGAGACTCCACTTCCTCAACAGGGCCCCTTCATCCCACGGCTGGCCGGCCTCTGCCCCCTTCTGCAACGACCTGTGCTCTCTGATGCTGGCCCTGAGGTCCTGGCCTCCTGGCCTGCTGGCCCTACACCTATTCCTTTGTTTCTTCTCTTACCCCCGCCCTTAAAAATGCAAGTTTTCCTCAGGGAAGGCCCTCTCGGCTCTCTCACTTTCCCCTGCTCCCCTCCCAGACCTCTCCCACAGTCAGCTCACTGACACAGCTTCTTTGGTGGTCACCTCGGGGCCCAGGACTTCAGCCCAGACATGTTTCCTGGGGACACACCCACCTTTTCCCGAACTTCCCAAACCACTGCAGAATCAGTTTACCCAAAGCCAGCCAGGACCTTCCCTCCTCCCTCCCCACACCCATTCTGTGTACCAGATCAGGGGTTTGGCAAATTGCAGCCTGCAGGCCAAATCCAGGCAACCCCTGGGGCGCCTGAAATAGCTTTTCTACTTTTAAATGTTTGGGGGGAAAAAATCAAAAGATTAACATTTCATGACACATGAAAACCACATGAAATTCCGATTAAAGGGTCTGTAGATAGAATTTTGCAGGAACGTGGCCACATGTTTGTTTATGTGTTAGCCGTGGCTCTGTGTGTGCCAGCGGCTGCACGGCCCACAAAGCCTGACGTACTGGCTTCACAGCACGTTACAGCAAACGTGTGCCGACCCCTGTCCAGGCGAGGGGCGCTGCCAGTCTCCTTGCCCTCCAAGCCCCAAATTCTAGAACAGCTTCCATGCCTCCCTCTCCCCCTTTTCCGGGGGAGGCCTGTGGCTTCCCTCTTCCCAGCACCGCCCCCTCTCCAGCCCCTCACTCCCTTCCTCACAGCTCTAATCCTGGTCCTCAGGTCCTCACCATCTCTCATCAGATCTGCTGCAACAGCCTATAACTGGTCACAGAATCTGGTCCAAGGTCACACACCCAGTGAGTGTAGGTTCGGAACCTAAACCAGGGCTCTGGAGCACCCCCGTTTCTCCTGCTGAGAGCATCGGCCTCCACCTGCCCCCCCCCACCCCCCACCCCAACTCAGTCACCTCCCAGGACTCCTCCATTGCTGGGAAAACGGAATCCACAGGGCTTATCTCTCTAACAAGGGAGCTGGATCCACCAACCTCTGCAACCCCTTCCAGCTCTGAAACTCTAGAACGGCAACCCATTAGCACATCATTCAAGGCACCCAGAAATTAGACCAAATCTATTTCCAGCTTTGTGCTCACCACTCCCCTGTCCTGGGGACTCCATGCCCCAAACCAAACTGCACCCCCTTTTCTTCCTGAAAACTT
Source organism: Desmodus rotundus (assembly GCF_022682495.2). Taxonomy (NCBI): domain Eukaryota; kingdom Metazoa; phylum Chordata; class Mammalia; order Chiroptera; family Phyllostomidae; genus Desmodus; species Desmodus rotundus. The sequence continues at coordinate 36,086,387 of NC_071396.1, forward strand.
TTCTCCAACACTTACTGGTGATGTATCTCCGGCTGGCCTGGCTGACACTCCCAAAGCCTCCCTGACATGTCCCGGCCTCTGAGAAGCTGTTGGCTACGAGGCCTCCCCGTGTGGAGAAGCTGAGGGTCCTCCGGCAAGGCTAGGTGCTGGAGCCCACTGGGCCCCTGTGCATGCAGCCTGTCTACTCCCAGGGAGCACTCACCCTGCTCCTTCTTGAACTCATTCTCACTCATGAACACGGGGGCCATCAGCTCCCCAACAGGCGGCTGGATGGACACGTAGAACTGTCGGGTGTGGGTGCTAGGGGAGAGGGGAGAAGATGGAGACATACAGTGGCAGAAGGCGAGGCCATCATATTGCCACCCCCCACCCCACCTCCCACTATGTCTGGGGGCAGGGCTTGCAGGCAGCAGGAGAGTGGGGCAAGACCTGAGGGCTGGGGGTGGCTTCCAGACCCTCCACAGCACAACACCCCCCCAACTCACCCCCAACTGCCGCCACCCTTCCAGTTCCAGATCACTGTGACCCCACCTCCCCCAGCCCACCCACCCACCACGAGATGGACACACACCACAGCTGGAAGTTGGCCGCCTGGGTTGAGTCGCAGAAATTAATGCCCATGACAGCAGTGGTAGACTCTCCAGGTGCCAAGGACTCTGCAGAGGGGTGAGGCGGGAGGGGGAGAGACACCATCACCTGACAGGCCTGAATCCCAGACCCAGTCTCTCCTCCACTGCCAAACCTGACCAACCACTCCTAGCTTCCTGGACCCTGGAGACTGTTTCTAGTTTTCTACTTAAATTTAAACACCATTCCCTCCACCCTCAAATGACCATTTAAGTCAGGGTTGAAACAACCAAGCCTCCAGCACCCCCTGCCCTGATTGGCACTCACTCACTCACTGTTCTGTCCTGCCCACCAGGGCAGAGACCATTCTAGATGCCCTCTCTGGGCCCCCAGAGCCTGACCCCTGGCCTGGCACAGAGGGGCCTCGGCAGCCACAGAAGGACTGGCTCTGCCCGGGAGCCGCACCAATTTCAGGAAATTCCTGGATGCCGATGCCAGCGGGAAGTTTGGGGGTGCCCATGTGCAGGCCCTTGATGGGGGTCTCAGAGCTGTTGGAGAAGTGGATGTGCAGAGACACCATGTGGGGGTCCCCAGGGAAAGGCTGGCGGCTGAAGGTGTAGTCCACTGCCAGCCCCTCGCCTGCGACGCGGTGCAGGAGCTCCTGCCTCCCAACACCGGACACGGGGCTCAGCAGCTGCGGGGGAGGAAGATGAGGGGGAGTGCAAAAATGAGCAACAGGAAGCCTTCCCCAGCCCTGTCCCCACCCATGGGGGTCATCCAGCAACAGGGGCCCCAGGCGTTCCCTTCCACCACACCCCTCCACCCAGGGCCGCACCACAGGATGCAACTCTGCCCTGCCCTGTCCCCTCACCGAGGGCACCAGTGGGGAGTCTGTGAGGGTCAGGCCCTCCAGGTCTGCAGCCAGGCTGGTGGACACAGCCGTGGGCGGAGACATAGGCTGGACGCTCGGCGGGGCAACTGTGGGGGCAGATGAGGAAGACTGCAGATGGGGAGAGGCCACATGGGACAGGCCTGAATTGGGTGGGGCTCAAGGAGCAGCCCGTTCAGCACCATGGACAGCGGGTCCTGGGCAACCTGGAGGCTCTCAGTGGCGACCCACCCTTGACCCCAGCCCCACACCTGGTGCACTCTCAGGTCGGAGGACAGGTTCCCTCTGCTCCCCGCACCCCTAAGCCCAGAGGAACACAATCCACATTGCCCACAGACCTTCCTAAGTCACTGCCCAGGCTCCCCCTACCATGACCTCTAGGGCCCAGACTCACAGTCCTCCAGGTCCAGCAGGGAGACCTCCTGGGCCGCAGCAGTGCTTTTGCTGCTGAGGGGCTGGAGAGAGAAGGAAGTGGGTGTGGGAGGAAGTGCCTGGTGCGGCCACCGCAGTGAGCTCTGGCCAGCAGGAGGGCCTTGGCCCTGCGCCCACCCCCTGTGGCCCCCAGACTCTCACCATCTTCTTCCGCCAGGACGCAGGTTCGGCCTGCTCATCCTCTGTCTCTGACGACCCCTCAGACTCGGAGGAGCTGCTGCTGGAGCCGCTGCCCTCATCTGAGGACGAGCCCTCTCCCTGTTCCTTTGTCACCTTCTTCCTCTTCTTCGTCTTGCTCTTCTCTCCTTCCTCCTCACTCTGCTCACTGGAAGGCAGGGGGCAAATGGCACTCAGGCCCAGACTGGGCTCCCCCTCCTTGCCTTATGGGACAGTGGGGACACCTCGAAAAGTGGGGGTGAAAGTGGGGAGCCCGGCCCGCGGAGTCCTGAGCCAGACTCCACCCCCAAATGCTTCTCGGTGCTGCAAACTTCAGAGCTCCGGTCAAGGGGCCCACAGGCCCCCACAGCACGGGAGGCCCAGGGGCTCTCCAGAGACTGGCCCATGCTGTGTATCAGTCCTCAGTTCCCCAGGAAACCTCCAGTCCCATCCCTCACCTCTCGCTGCTCCGCCCCTTCTCCTCATCCTCATCCCGGTCTTCCTCCTCGGACTCGCTGCTGGACTCCGAGGAGCCGCTCTGGCTGCTGCTCTTGCTGTCCGATTCGCTCTCGGATGCAGGGTCTGCAGAGGACAGGCTCAGGCTCCCCTTCCTGTCTGCGGGCCCCTGGGTCCAGAGCAGGTGCCCTGGGCTCCCAGCGTCAGACTCAGCACTGAAGCTGCAACCCTTCCCCCCAACCTGTCCCTGGTCCCAGGAGCCACTGGGCCCCCTGGGACGCAGATGAGGCCTTCTGGATAAAGGCCTGCCTGTGCGTGCACACACCTGGGACCAGAGTCCCTCAGTGAGCAAACGCACGTGCAGGTATGCAGCAGGCGCACACCCCTCGGGTACACAACCATGTCACTCACTCGCGAGTGTGCTCGCGCACATACACACACACCACACACGTGGGGAGCAGCACCGGGCCCGGCCCTCAATCTCCTCACCGCTGTCTGCGGACTCTGTGGGGCCCGACTCCCCCTCAGAGTCTGAGTAGAAGGGTTTCTCCTTCTCCTTCCTCTTCTCCCGATTGGAGCACTTGGTCCATTCAGGTACCTGGAGATGGGAGTGGGGGGAGAGTTATTAAATCGTGGTTGGGGAGGGGGCATGAAAGCACAGGGCCTTCTTCTCATTCTTCACCCCCACTCTTTCTGGGGCCCGACCTGCTCCTGCCCCAGGAGGGAACGGTGGGGGGAGGGAAGGGGCCCTGCCAAAGCAAGGGAGACACAGAGGGGAGGGGAGGCACAGGGGTACCACCCGGAGGAGGTACGGTGAGAGAAAGCACTGCCCACGAGCAGAGGGCACACGGCACACAGAGTGGGGGACCTCGGTGTATTCGCCCAACAGGCCCACGTGGGTCTCAATAAGGGAGAGGTCTTCTTCCTGCATGTGGGGGAGCATGTCAGGAGGCCAGGCCAGCACTGGAGACACTGGGGCTCCCTGCTATCTGTCCCTCCACCCACGCAGCTCAACCCTCTACCCCTGCTGACCTCCACGTTGCGCACGGATGGGTCCGGGGCTTCCTCTGGCCAGTCTGGGAGCTCCTGGTAGCCCGTGGCCTTGGCATTGAGCAGGTGGGAAAGTGAGCCCAGCTGGAAGTGGTCCCGGTCTGGGGACAAGGTGAGAGTTCAAGCAGGGTAGCAATGAGGTGTTGCCCGGGGAGTCATTTCCTAGGGGTGGGTGGTGATTCTGGTGGGGACACCCTAGCTGGGTGGACACCCTCGACGGCTCTTCCATCCCAGCTGCACCCGCAGGCCCGCCCGTATGCTGGAAGGAAAGCAGGTCCAGCCCAACCCTTACAGGGCCGAGGGGTGGGGTTGCAGGCAGGTGGGGTGGCAGAGGGCCAGAGGGGACTCTGGCCCCACAGGTGCTGCTGGCCACTCTGCCCAGGCCTGCCTGCTGGGGCGGCGGAAGTTTGGGGTGTTGTCTCTTCCAGGCAGTGGGGGCGGCGTGTGATCCTCCGACCAGGTTAAGGGCCCCAGAGGGACGAGCAGCTCCCATGGCTGTGGGAGGACAGCAGACCCAGAGGGGCAGCACACAGACTTTCGAGTAGGGTCAGTGTTGGGAGGAGAAAGGATGGTTCCCCATCTTCCCAGATTTTCAAACCCACCCCTCCCCTCATATGGGGGTGCAGGGGGGAGAAAAAGCAGAAGACACCAGAACAAGCGAGCTCCGTGAAGGGAGCCCCCTCCTGTGTAGGTTCCTGGGTCCCGAGAGCCGGGTAAGGACCCTCCCCGCCCACCTGTCTCATAGCCCTTGTCCCAGAGGAAAGGACAAGGCCAGGCCGAGGGCCTGGGCCCAGGGTGTGACCTCCAGGGGCAGCCCAGAGTGCTGGCGACTGCCTCATCAGGGCCCTCACCAACATGCACCTCTCCCTGGGTGGGGTTTACTTCCCGCCTTCCCAGGCCCTTGTACTTAGAATCCCGATACAGAGCGCACAGCAGGGGAAGGCCCACCCACTGCAGGGCAGGGACTGGGTCTTGAGGAAGCTGGTGGTGGCGGTGGGTGGGCAGAGAGCCGTGGGTGCTGCAGGGACGGGCACAGGGACTGGCGTTTCCCTAGAAGTCCTGCCCAGTGCCCCGCTTAGATGGACACCTCGGTGGAAGCTCTGGGGCCAGGGTCATGGCCAATCCATCCCAATTTCGGCCCCCACCTTTGAAGGACGACTCCAGGACGGGGGCTGGTTTGGGTGCCAGGAAGAGCTTCTTGGCGTGGCGGCTGAGGGCCCCGCCCTGCTCCGAAGGGACGATGAGCTGCCGGGTGAAGCGTGCGCGGTCGCGGATGTCGTAGTTCTGATCGTACTTGGCCAGACTCAGCACGTACTGGGTCAGCAGCTTGGTCTGGGGGACGAGAGGGCGGCAGCAGTGGTCAGGGAGGGGGGCACACGGGAGGTCTCAGAACCACACTCTGAGCCAACACCGACACCCCCACACAGAGCCACCCTCCCCTCTTAGACCACCTGCATCCACCCCTGTCCTTCCCATCCCTGACCCCAGGACCCAACTTTTGACAGCGGCCTTGGGTCCACAAAAGAGGATGTCCTTTTGGGCTCTCCTCCTCTTGGCCTTGGACTCCATCACTGTGCTGGGGCTCAGCACTCTGGCCCAGCCCCGAGTCTGTTGGACCCCCGACCTGCATGGCTCCCCACCCACACTGCTTCATCTTTCCACCTGTGTTCAGAGGGGGGCCTCTCGCCCGGCTCCTGGCTCCCCTCTGAGCACAGGAAGCACACAGATACTTGTCCAAAGACTGAATACTCCCCAGGGTGCTCGCTGGGCCTTCCCCTCTCCAATCTTCTGCTCATACAGTCCTGACACCCACAGACTGAGAGCCCTGCTGCGTCCACACGTAACTGCTGTCCTTTCCTCCTTCTGACTGCGGCCCCAGCACAGCAGGGCTCCACCTGCCCAGCCTGTCCCTGGGGCCCACTCCAGCACCGGGATCAAAGGGGCCGCCGGAGAACCACAGCGTCACCATCAGAAGACCCCCATGGGAAGCCAAGAGCACACTGTCCAGCCCATCAGGTCCCGGGGCTCCCAGAGTAACCACAGGCACTGGGGGAACACTGGCTATCTGGGCAGACCAGCCACCTGCCCTGAACTCTCTCTTCTGAAAGAGGTGCCAGAGGTCACACCACCCTAGTGAGGCCCTCGGGGTACTGCGTGGGCTGTTGCTGGGGACCAGAGCATTGGAAGGGCCTCATTCAGTCTTTACCTGCTTGGAGTTGGTCAGGTAGAGCTTGGCCGCCAGGTTGATGACCTGCAGCTTGACGATGTCTTCCTCTGTTGTGAAGGACTTGGCCATCTTTCTCAGGACATCAGGTGCGATCTTGGGGACGTGCTCACAGTACTCCCCGATGAGCCACAGGATGCTGGCGCGGGCCATGGGCACCTGTGGGTGAGGGAGAGACATGAGGACAGGGTGGCCCGTTGCCTGCCCAGGGGACAGCACTCCTGCTGTCCACGCTGGCCTCTGGGACCATGGGATCCTCCAGACGTGGGAGGGAGGGTGGTGGGAGACAGAGTAAGAGGTGGGCACTTCCTGGGCAGCAGCTCCCCTCTTCCCTGGGGTTTCACTGGCTTCTCCAAGCCCCATAGTCAGTCATGACTTAAAACACTGATTTTCTGAACCCACTGTACCCTTGATGCTTCACTGCCATCTTACTGCTCCTGAACATTCAGGAATGCCGTGTCTGAAAGTTTCAACGTAGCAGAAAAACACGGGATTTGTCCATCGTCTGCTCTTGGCCAGAGCGCCAGAGAAAACATGAGTGGGGAGATCAGGGAGGGGTCCCCAAAGGGAAGGCAAATCTTGGGCTTCAAGGTCAGGGTGACACTGTCCCACCTTTCCCCTCCTTCCACAGGAAGACTTTTCAGAGCCAGTGTGGAAAGTGAGGAGGTTGATTTTGTTAGTTACAGGGTCTTAAGTCATGGAGAGGACGCCAGGGTGGGGAGGGGACACAGGGTTACTCCCTCACCTGGATGTTGTCCGTGAGCTTTGCCAGGTGCTTGATGATCTCCCCGTGCTGAGCTGGCTGCATCTGCAGCAGCTTCTTGATGACGACCACCGACTCTGCCACCACCAGCTCTGGGGGATGGGAAAGGGCACGGGGACCCTGGGACCGTCAGGTGGCCACACCCGGGTGGACAGCAACCCTACAATGCCCCCAGACCCTTGGCTCTCTTCGTCACCCCCCTGCACTTCTCCACTGGCCCTCAGAGATGCAGGGGCGCTCGGACACTACTTGACGCAGACAGACTGATGGACATACATTATGCCTGGACAGACAGGGGGTACCCACTGGCCATGAGAGGCAGACACGCAGGCAGACACCCAGTGGTCATCAGAGCTGGACATCCAGCCACACACTGACCATCACGGTTGGACAGCAGCTGCACCAGGCCGTTGAGGCAGGTGTCTCGGACCCGGCCTATGTTGGTTGCACAGCGTCCGATGGCCTGGATGGTGGCCGCCACAAAGTCCTTGTCCATGCTACGGATGTAGGTCTGTGGGGCACAGCAGAGTGACCCTGCTGCAGTGCCTCCGTAGGCTCTCGGGTGACCTTCCGGAAAGTGGTCGCCCTCCTTCAATGACTCATCATGCCAGAGACTAAAGTCTGGGAGGGGAGTGACACCCTTGCCTGCTGCCCAGGGATCCCAGCAGAAGGCACTGGGAGAGGACCTGAGGTAACCGCATCCCCATGCTGGACCCTTTAGAGAAGGCCTGGTCCACAGGACGACGCTCCCTGTGCACAGAGCGCTGTGGGCAGCCCTCCCGGGCCCCTCCGGGTGGGAACTGCCCCTGGTCTGTACCTGGAATTCCCGCAGGACCGTGGGGATGTTGGTCTCATTGGCCAGGTTGGTCAGCACCTCCAGCTGCGGGGGGGGGGCAGAGAGTGGGCTTTCCCATCTGTGGTCGCAAACCCATGCCGCCTGGCAAACACTCCTCAGGGCAGCCCTGCAGCGCCCTCCCACTGGCGAGGAAGCTGACAGATTTCTAAACGCGTTCAAAATGCGGAGGACCATCTCACCTGTTCCATGGGATCACCAACAGCCCTCAAACCAGGCCCCCCCTGGTGGCCACCCTGGGTATCTGAGTGGGCCTGGGGGGAGGGGGGGGGTAATGGGCCAGAAAGACCGCGCCACTTGGCCCGTGTCTCACCTTCAGGATCTTGATCTGGGTGGGATCCGTGGACCTGATGTAGAAGCTCTTCAGGTAGGGCTCGAACATGCCCTGGCAAAGAGAGGCAGCCCAGGGAGTCCCACCACAGCCTCTCTCCCAGAGCGCCTCCTGCTCCTGACCTGCGCCCAGCACCTCCGCGCTAGGGTACTGCACGCCAGTCTCAAACCTTTCCCCTCCTCCCTCCTAGATCTGACGGGGTCTTTCTTCACCAGACTTTCCTCTGAGTGGCCCTCAGGATCCTGCATTTGAGGTCTCCCCTCCACCACTCCACACTGCCAAGGCACTCCCCCCAGCCCCGCCAGCCCTTCCAAGGTGCCCCTAGCACCACCGAAGCCACCCCGCAGAATGGGAGCACAGGCCTTGGGCACTTGCTCACCCGGCGCTTGATGGACATGGTGGCCACGTTCTGGAGCACCACGTACTGCACCTCACTGCAGAGAGGATGGTCCGAGGTTGTACGGCCCCGCGGGAGGGGCAAGGGGCAGCAGGTGGGCATAAGAAAAGCGATCCAAGTACAAGGAGGAGAGGACGGGTGGTGGGCGGGGCACCAGCAGGAGGAAGGCAGAGCTGGGGTCAGCGCGGTACACTGGTGGGCTAGGAAAGTGAGGAGGGGCCCTGATGGACCCAGGGTTTGGGAGCAGCGGGGCGGGGCCGGGGCTGGCACACACCTGTGGCTGCGCAGCAGGCGCACCAGCGCCTTGGCGATGACGCCCACCTCGGCTTTGGGCGCTAGGTGGAAGTAGAGCTGCGCCACCGCCATGACCACCGCCGCGCTGCGGCTCTGCAGCAGCGGCTTCGTGTTGCGCAGCAGCAGCCGGTGGTCGGGGTCCATGACGTAGGGCTTCCTGGCCGGCAGCGCAGAGGCGGCCGCCTCCTCCGACCCCGGGCCCTTGGCCTCGTCCTCCTCGGAGCCGTAGAAGGCTTTCTCGGGGTTCTCCTCCAGCAGGGACTCCTGTTGGGGAGACGGGTGGGGCAGCGGGTGCCTGCTCCCGGCGACCCTCCGGCCCACTCTGCGGGCGAGGGCAGGGCCGGGTAGGGGCACTCACGTTCTGGGTGGGGCTCAGGAACTGAGTGCGGGCGTAGCGGGTGAGCATGCTGATGATGACCACCTGGCCCCACTCCTCCACGTCAATGAGCAGGTTACAGAGTTTCCGGTAGTTCTTGTGGATAAGGTCGATGCGCTCCGGGCACACCTCCTCAAAGGCCATCACCACGCTGCCCGCCACCAGCTGGGCACCGGACAGAGGCAAGAGAGGGTCAACGGAACGGCCACCCCAGTGTCCACCCGGTGCACCCCTGTACATACCGTGGTCTTGTCGGCCAGAAGCTTCTCAATGACCTCTATGAGCTGGTCCTTCTGGTCAGGATCCAAACTGAGGGAGAAACTGTTGAGAGGGACCTGCCGCTCCCCATCTCTGGCCTCCCCAGTGTCCGCCCAAGATGTGCCCACCTCCCCGCTCTGCAACCCCATTCATAAGGAGGTGCGGGCCGCCACCTCCAGGGCCCTCCATCTCTGTCAGTTCCCAAAACCATCTTAAAGCCCCTGAAGAGCGAAAAACCAGGGCAGCCTGCCAGACCCCACAGGCCAGAGCTGGGTGGGGCCGCACATGGGCACAGCCCCCCACCCCAGGAGGGAAGGGCGGGGCTGGGGCACCTGTAGAGTTTCGGGATGGCGTGTGCAGCCGTCTTCCGCACGTAGGGTGACATGTCCGAGGCGGCTTCCTTGATGGCCAGCATCATGATGGGCACTATGATGGGCACGCGGATGCTGGAGAGGACGCGGAGGGCGCTGGCACGAATCAGCTGGTTGGGGTCCTGAGGGCAGAGGCGGCGGCAGGGCTGTGAGAGGCCACACCTGAGGGACGCGCTGTCCCCGGCCACCACCAGCTCTTGCTCCCCTGCCTCCTGTCCTGACCCTGGGCGAAGTGCCACCGTTCAGTCGCCGATGTGGTGGAGGGGCGCACGGCTTGAGGGCACTTACTCTTGACCCTGGCTGTAGAAACCTGACACCTGAACAGGCAGGCAGGCCGATAGGCTGCTTCACTTTCAGGAATAGTGGGAAGCTTTCAGAATGCCTGACATTCCTGAAATCCCCGCTTCCTGCGTTCCTTTGTGTTGATGCCGGAGGTGACTGCCAGCAAAGGCAAGCTGGTGTCCCTTCCCAGGAGTCCCTGCTTACATTCCCCTCCCCAAAGGCCCTCTCCTAAGCTGCTCTTCTTCCTCTTCCCCCACAGGGTTTCAGAGAGGATGGTGTGTGGGCCCCTCCTCTTTGGTCCTGTAGCTTCCTGTACACCTGAGAAGGACCTTAGCGCATGGCTGCCCCAGGACTGCAACTGAAGCAGCTGCAGACCTCGGAGGGTGGTGGACAGTGGTAGGGGCGCTGGACACTCGAGAGATATGCTACCCTGATTCTCTGAGACAGAGAAAGACCCCAGAATGGCAGGTGACGGTGACGGCGATCCCCGTCAACATTCTGGAACTGATTTTTAAACAGATGGCTTCAAAGCAATTATTTAAAAAGCGGGAGTCTGTATTTTCTTAAGAGTCAAATCATATCCCATTCTCCACTAAAACCTACGTAGTTTCCTTTTTTAAAAAAAACAAGACATTTTATCTGAAAATTATTATGGATTCGCAGGAAGTTACCCCCCAAAAATCTGTTTGCCTTTCCAACAGGGTAGCGAGGCTGGTAGGTATGAACACTATGTACCTTGACTTCAGCATGGCTTTCTGGGAATCACTTGTGGGGCAGGCCTTTTGTTTCACTGAACATGTAAGCATTTCAAGAGCAGACTTCATGTTTATTTCGTCACTGTGTCGCCACAGCCCTTTGCATGTGAAAGGTGTTAAGAAATGTTTTTGTTCTAGAATAAGATCCTCCCTAACATTAGATGGGAAAATGCCGGCTGCCTGCGCCGTTAGGTAGACACATAACTTTCTAAGCCTGGGGAAGGTCTGCGAACAGATTGGTGTCCACCTGGAAACATAACATCCACAGGGCTGTCTGCTGCTCTGGGGCAAAGGGCTTATCAACATCTTGGAGGCAGACACACAATCAGGAGGCCAAAAATTAAGATTTAGAACCACTACAGGGAAATGCAGGAGGTTCACAGAGGGTTCCAGGCAGACAGGGTGCAGGCAGGCCCAGCGGGCCCGCTTGTCCACTGGAGGTTTGTCTGAGGGGAGCCCCAACCACAGCAGTGGGCTGCCAAGAAAGCAAACACTGCCCCGGCTGGGCCTGATGAAAAGGGGAATCCTGGACAGAAATGACAGGTATTAATGTACAGGAGGGAGAAAGAAACAGTAACCACAACCGAAAGAAGGAGTTTCAGAGGAACACATGTATCACATGCTACCGCTTACAAGACAGTACCATACATTGTTAGGAGCAGGTAAACAAACAGCAGGAGCATAAATACAGACATAGCAGCGATACACAGGGGAAGGCACAGAGGCGGCTTTGGCTGTTGGAGGAATGTCGCGTTTCTTGTGTTGGGTATATAGCTCTTCATTATAGTAGACTTCTTGTCTTTTGTGAGTCTGAACATTTTTGAAACATTATCGCTATGGGGGCTGCAATGCAATATAATAATTAAAAAAAACTTGCAGTTGTCTGAAAATGGAGCGAGTGGCCTGGGAAGGACTGAGGTCTCAGTCACCGTGACAGGCGGTCTGGACCAAAGGCCGACATGGAAGCCCACGAGCATATCTGTCTCCTCCTTTTTTATAAGTAAAAATCTACTGGAACCAGGCCGTGCTGCTCATTTATGGCTGCTTTCGCACTGCATGGGCAAGGTTGAGCAGCTGCATGAGGGACACCGTGTGGCCGGCGGAGCCTCAGTGGCTCTCTGGCAGGAGGGGTGCTCACCCCTGTTCTAGAGAAACCACTGGAGTGAGCGGGACAAGCTCTGGTTTCTAAATGGCTGGGACAGGCCAGACTGGACAAGTGAAAGGTAAATATAAAATGTACATGTGCAAAAATTCCAGAATGGTTCTTATGAGATGATTTGACCCTGATTCAAGCTGAAAGATTACTTGCCAATCTGAGATAGATCCTTTGGTTTTGACCTTAAAAAAAATAACCCAGCGCAAGGTGCATGTGCCAGCACCTCTGCCCCCTGCCTCGTACCCCACTCCCCCCGCCCCAGAGAGGCAGATTATGTCTTGGGACGACTTGACTCCTCCCAAGGCCCTTCCCTCGGTGCGTCCAGATCCCCCACCTGCCTCAAGGGCAGTTCCCCAGGACAGAGGGGCCCAGGTCTGAGCATTGGAGACAGGGCTGAGCAGAACAAGAATTTGTTCCGCTTCTAGAGGAATCATCGACTGTGCTGAACTTACAGAAAATGGGAGGTCCTGTGCTCACCTTTGAACCCAACCTCTAGGGGGGGCTCATTTGTTTTCAGTAAACCTTTGTCCACCTTACCCAGTTCCGGGCAAAAAGCTTCCAAAGTCAGTGCTCCCTACAGATACTTGACTAGGTGAGCCCGCTGGGGCCACGGCTCTAACCGCCAGGTGGAGGAACCAGGTCAGCAGCTCCCGTCACAGAATTGTCTTATGGAGCTTGACCTCTGTCCGCCAGGCTGTGGGCCACAGCTCCTTTACCCCAGTGGAGGTGAGGGCCAGTGGGGTCCTATCTGAGGCGGCCATGAACCTGGCTTCTTGCTCAGAGGAGAAGAGACACAGTCTCCAGACACCGACCTCATCCCTCCTCGGACTCACAGGTGGGAAAGGTCTCTGAGCCCAGGCCTGTCCCTGGGCTCACACCTCCCACACGGCACCCACCAGGCCTTGGGCCCAAGGAGGCACGCTGAGACCACTGACCTTCAGGCCACGCTGGAAGGTGGAGATGGACAGCAGGGCCAGGTCTTGCTGCTCCTCAGCGTAGCGCACCAGGTACACGTAGACCAGCTTCTTCACCTGGGGGAGAGCAGGCTGCCAGCAGGAACCAGCAGTCCCACCCCGTGAGATGTCACCACCCCAGTGGCTGTGGTCCCCGGGGATGGGTCCCTCCCGTGGGGGAGAGCATCGCCAGTGGACCTGCCGTCTCTCTGCTCCACGGCTAGTTTGGGGACACATGGACAGGACCAGGGCAGGCCCCCAGGAGCTGGGTAGTTTGCTCCTCACCTCCAACCAGCTCGAGTTTCCTCCGGTGGAGGTGGGCATGCGGGGCCCTCACCGGGCAGTGCTCACCTCTATGTTCTTACAGGCCACGTTCTTCACCACTGCGGGAAACAGGTCCGAGGCGTTCTTTCCCCGGGCAATCATCTGGGGGTGGGGTCAAGGTTGGGGGAGAAGGGGAAGGGAGAGGTCCAGCACTTAATAGGGGATGGTCCCCTGGGGACAAGGAGAGCTGCTGTTTGACCCCAGGCTCCTCCGAAGGAACGTCCCCTCCTTCCCCCGCTCACCGCCACAATCCTCTTCATGGCCTCCAGCTTGAGGGAATCCTTGTTGGTGTCCAGCATCTCCTTCAGGTCATCATGCCTGGTAGGAGGCATAAGAGGTCAGCTGAGGGCACGGGGTGGGGGTGGGGCTGTCATGCAGGACCCCCCAGAGGGGAAGGGAGTCAAGTCCAGATCAGGGGACTCGGGGCCGGGAGAAACATGGCTCAGACAGCGGCTGTCCCGCTGTGTGCTTCTGGGTCCTAATCACCTCTTCTTACAAGGACCTTCCGCGTGCAGGATTAGGGCCCACCCTGATGCCCTCCCTGTAACTTAATCACCTCCATAAAGGCCCTGTCTGCTAATACAGCCACATTTTGAGTTACTAGGGGTTAGGGCTTCAACATGTGAATTTGAGGAGGACACAAAAGCACAACAGCCGCCAAAAGAAAACTATCTGAGATACGGTGAATGAAAGTGTGATGTAAATGCACGGGGGCCACGTTCAGCATTCCCCGTTGGGGCTGCTGCGGGCCCCGCCCCACCTGCTTGCCCCGGGTGGGCAGCCCTGAGCTGGAGCTCCCTGTTGGGTGGCAGGACCACGGGCTGGTGTTTCTGGGCCAGGGGCCCTTGTGCGGCCACCACGATGCCCAACCATACTCCTGGGGCTGGCGGTCAGAGAGGTGAATAAGCCCCAGGGAGAATGTGTCCACACACAGCTGACCGAGCTGTGGGACAACTGACCCACTCAACTGTGGCCAAGACAGTTCCAAAATGTGGGGAGCTGTGCAGTGGGGGGCCTGCGCACTTGCGAATCTCCCACATGGCACCCCAACAACCCACAGCATTTGACCAGGCACGAGAGCCCACCTGGCCTGGACAGCTATGAGCAACAGCAGACAGTCAAAAGCGAGTTGTGCAAAGTTAGTCACAGAAGTGGAACATTCAGAAATAACAGACAATCGGAGATCGGGGGTGGCAGTGTGAGGAAAGAGAAGCGCGTGGTGGGAGTCACAAAGGGGCCAAGGAGACTGCAGCTGAGTGAGTGACGAACGCCGCGTGGAGGAGGAGGAGGAGGACGCCCCACACACCCGGTCACAGGGCCGCGCTTTGTAGGGATGCGTGAGTGCGTAGCAGATAAAAGCAGGAACCACAGAAGGGTGCTAAGACATTCATGTTCTGAGGAGTTCTGAGGAGTGCCTCCTGGAGGGATTTCTGATGGACAGCAAAGGAGAAAGATGATGCCTCCCAGAATGCAGAGGCCTCGCTAGCTGTCGGAGGAAGGCAGAAGATACCCGGCTGCAGTCCAGTCCGCCTAAAGCTCCATGCCTTGGGAGGGATGCCCCCGAACCAGAAGATGCCTCTCCTCTCCCATGGCCAAGCCAGGTGCAGGAGACAACCACCTTGTCACTCTCCCAAACAATTATGGGGGGCTGAGATCAGGACAACGGGGATATAGACAGGGGTGCAGGCTGTTCAGCCGGGCCCAGGCAGCACTGAGCTGGGTATCACCTTCTCCAACACACACACGCACCCCACTGCAGCCCCAGGGTCTCCACAATGTCCCACAGTCAGCTAGCACCCCACAGACTCCTACGTACCCCATCCCCTCCACCAAATGCCGGAAACATCCCCTGTACCACAGACACTCCTATGTGTGTGCCTCCCAGACACACCTGCACCCTCACACACACACACAGAGTCCGTACGTAAACCCCCACACACCCATGACCCCCACAGAAGCACATATACCACACAGCCACTCTCCACACACAAAACCTCCACACCCTTTCGGAGACCCACGAGCCTACACACTCATCCCTACATACACACACCTGCCACAAGACCCCTCCTTGCTCTCCCCACACCCTCAGACAGACACACACATCCCACACACACAGGCACACACCCACTACACACACATACACTGTTTTGACAAAATTCAGTCCTTCCAGGCTCATTTGCCACAATGGCCACTGGCCTCATACTTGAGATTCTTGGTGACATATTTAGGCTTCTAAGATCAAAGACATCCAGGCTCCGAGGTCCTGTGCCCTCCTCTGAAGGGTCAGGCCGGTGTCCTGGCCTGTCACCCGAGGGTGCCTTGCCCAGGAGCAGTGAAGTTAGTGGCCTGCTTTAACTCTGGGTGCTCTCCAAAGCAAAGCTCCTCCCCCCAGGGTGTCCTGGCCACACCCAGATGCCACAGGCCCTTGTCAAATGCGCACACCCAGGGGCCTGCTCAGGGTACCCGCACCTCTCCGGCCCACCCGGCCTGGGGCACACATTCCTGCCAGGAAGGCTCCAGGCCCAGGGCCAAGGACAAGGGTGGGAGGGGGACAGGAACCACTGGGTGTACCGCACAGGCACACAGGCAGGACTGTCAGAAGCCCACTAACAGGCAGCAGCTCCCTCCTGGGGTGAGACCACCGGAAGCCCTCCTCCACTCCCACCAGCTCATTCCCCAGAGGAAGAGGAAGCAAGAGAGGCCCAGCAACGCTCTGAGGTCAGGAAACCTAACTCCAGTAGTCAGATCCCCTTACACCTACTCGCTGACCTGACCCTGTGCCTGGCCTCAGGGATGCCTGGGGGGCTGGCTGGGGCCAGCCAGGGGGTAACACATGGCATTTGAGGCTGGTCCTGCTCACCTCCCCTCACCGCACACATTCAAATTCACACGCAGGGAGAGGCTGGCCAAACCCTATCTGAGCTTTACCCTGTCCCCAAACCTCACCTAGCGCCCATTCTGGCCACAGCCTGGGGGAGGGAAAGGATCAGGGTGGGACCACAACCCTCAGACACTTTCCGAGGCTCCTCCCCTCAGAGTTCTGGAGAGTTATCCCTCATCACGCCCACTTCTATTCCGTTCCCATACTGTGCCCCCACCCGGCCCCCAAATGCCAGCCCAGTCCTCCGAGGAGGAGGTGGGACTGAAGGGGTCTGGCCTGAGTGGCAACCGCCCATCCCTGCTGGCCTTCCCGTCCGTCTGGGTGGGGGCCCCTGGGGTTCCTTTGTACCGTAGTGGCTGGCTGGGACTCTGGCCTTGGCCAGGCTCTGAGCAAGGTTCTTCCAGGGACGCTTCAGGGGCTGTGCCTTCCTCTGGGGCCTGCAGCCACCGCAGCTCCTCAGGCTGCAGGGCCTGGTACCAGGGTGGGGGCCCGCCTTCAGGGGCCAACACTGGGCTGGCAGCCTCCGGATCAGCCATGCAGGCCCCTCGGGACCCTTGTCTCGCCACCACCCCCGGGAGCTGCAGGAATCGATGCATCGCGCACCAGGTCCCACTTGGGGATGGGACTGGGCTGACCAGCGCCGGGAGGCCTGGCACTGTCACCAGATGGCCCGTCCCCGAAACTCAGAAACCAGACCCTAGCAGGGAGGGAGGCTCTGGTTTCCTCTTTGTCGCCCAGAGACAAGGACTCAGGAGGGAGGAGACTGGGCACTCAGCCAACTCTCAATTTCTAAGCTGAAGACTAGGGGGTCAGGGGAGCTGATCCAGATAGAGGTGAGGGGTGCCCCCCTCGCCACCACTCACACTGCAGCTGGGTCTCTGCCTCCCTGAGCTGCTCTTCAGAAATGCTGCACACTCCTGACTCCGACCCCGCCCTCCTGCCTCCTCTTAGCTCTCCTTCCTCCCTGCCTGGCCTAGGCCCCCAGATGGTCCCTCCACCTGCTCTCGCACATCCTGGGCCCTCTGGGCCTTACCCTGCCGGCAGTGGTTGGCTTTACTCACTGTATTTCAAATCCAGCCTTGCCTTAGATGAAACCCCCTGCAGCTCCCAAAATCTGTGCTCTCCTAAGCCTCCTGCCCTCCTACCTCTGGGCAGGGCTGGTGCTCCCCCTCAGCTCTGCGAGGCCCCCTCCCCCATCGCTCAGGGATCTGTGCCTCCTTCCATTCCCTTCAGCCTCTCCCATTCTATTGGCTCCTTCCCATCCACAGTTAAACTTGCTCTAGGCACTCCCATCCTAATAAACAAACAAAAATAACAAGAAAAATGAGACTGATAAACCTCCTTGGACCTGTGTTCTCCCCCAGCAACTCTTTCCCTCTCTTCCCTTTCAGTCCAACTTCCTGAAAGCGAAATGCCCATTCACCATGTTTTATTTACTCAGCTCCTCCTCACATGTCTATTCGCTTTAGGCTGGCTGTAGATGCTGACTAGAATTTAAGGCCGAGGGGTCATGATGTGTGCACCTTACATACTTCGGCCCAAAATGCATGTGACTAGACGGGTCGACGAAGCAGCTGTGGCACAACGTCAGCAGTGGTTGAATCCAGGTGAGAGGTGTACGCGTTACTGTATTACTCATCCAGCTTCTCTGTAAGTGTAAAATGTCCATAATGGGACACTGGAGGACAATAATCTATCTCTTCCCCTGACTTCACCAGCGCTGGTCTCCCGGGGCAGGAGGTGGGAAGTGGGGCCAGGAGGGGTTGATCTGCTCTTTGTCAAACCGATGGCCACATGTTTCTTTCCTGGTTTGACTTGACCTCAATGGGCACTGACACTGCTAATCACTTCCTTCTGGAACCCACGTTTCATTTTTCTCCTGCTTTTTGGGTTGCTTTCTGTGGCCTTGAGACACTTTGCCCCTGCTCTCTGATCGCCCCTAATAGCGGTGTCTTCACAGTTCCCTGCCTGAACTCATGGTCCCTCCCCAGGTTCGTCTTCACAGCCTCTGTCGCCTTCACACACCCACATCTCCTGGAACGCAAATCCTAATGTCCAGCCACCAGCTAGACTAGTCCTGAGTATGTAATCTCACCATGGCCAAAACTGGGCTCCACACTGTTTTCCACAGGTTTGCTTCTAACAGCTTTATTTCCAGTCCCACTGAGTATCTCCACCACCTGTCCAGCTGCAATGACTAGTAACCTGTGCGTTGTCCTTGTCCTCCCCCAACCCCTTCCCCTCACCTCTTTCCCAATTAATCACCAGGCCTGCAGCTTCTATCCCCTTCGAGAGCTCTCCAACCCTCGGCCCTGCCCCTGTTCTAGGCCATCACCATGTCCTCCCCCCAACTTCAGTCTCCCCACTGGTCTCTCGCTCAGTCCAACACACCTTCCAATCTCTTCTCCACAGTCCAGCCTGGACCCTTCCCAACACAAACCTGGCATCGGTCGTCCCCCACAGCCTTGGCATCGCCCCACCCTCATCCCCGGGCACCGCAGCGCTGTGTACTGTGGTTTTGGCCACACTGCACCTGCACCTACGAAGCCTGTGACCCGGCTCTTCTCGTCTCCCTGGAGCACCCCTCACTGCCCCTCTCCGGGGCCAGAGGCCAACTCCTCTCACCCTCCCTGCCATCCCCACCATACTGGATTGTCACCAACACATCCTTCCTCTGGGCTCCTCTCTGGAGCAACTTGAGGACAAGGAATGTCTCCTGTCCCTGGCTCTATTCACAGCGCCTAGGACAAGACTCCACACAGTAGGCCCTTAAATGTGCTTGTTTCAGAACTTACCAATACCTTAGAACGAAGGAATAGGGCAGAGGAGGGAGGGGTAGAGGGAGGCTAAGGAGGGGTTGGACTACGGCAGCAATGAACCAGATGGAATGAGGACAGGGGGACCAGAAGGAAGGAAAACGGATTCGTAGGAGGAGTCAGGCCTGGAGGCTCGGGGCCTGTACCCCTGGGCGATTTCCTTGCCAACTCTGACCCCTCCCCTTGTTATTTTGGAATCAGTTCTCCAGGTGGAAAAAAGATGGGGATCTGGTCACCCAAACAACAGAGAAAACCCCTAGGGCAGGAGGGCCCACCCTCCTGGAACACAAGGGGCTGGCCCATCCCCCACAACCTCCACCCTTTTCCAGGGCCCCAGGTCTGCCCCTGGGTGGGGAGCTGGTAGGGGGACCCAGCCATGCAGACAGGGGCTGCTGGTTGGTGGCTGGGGCGGGGCCAGGCGGTAGGGCTGGGTGCTGTCCATGGTGCCGGTGCGCGCCTGCGAGGCAGGGCGCAGGCGCAGGACTCGGAGGCCCCAGCCCCCGGCCCACCCTTCGGTCTGCTGCCTCACCGCTTGTAGTCGGAGGAGAAGATGCCGCCGCTGGCCGGGTCGTGGCCATACTCGGGCTCCCCGGGGCCCGTGGAGCCACCCTTGTCCTCACTGTAGGCGGGGGCGGCCGACATAGGGCGGCGGAGGAAGGGAGCGCGGGTGGGCAGGCGAGGTCCGCGGCGCTGCGCGTTGCAGAGGCCGCTGTGTGGAGGTATCAATCCGGGCTGCGCCGAGAGCCGAGGTTCTTAAAGGCACCGCGGCCCAGTTGCGGGGGGCGTGTCCACTGAAGCTCTGCCCCGCCCTAACCTCTTGCAAATCCCTCCCTCCCATCGGGACAGTACCTGCCCGAGGGGATGCACCTCCAGACCTCCAGGTCCGCGGGTGCGTGCAGGCTGCTGAATTGATGGGACAGGTGCAGGAGGTGCAGGACACCTCTCCCGCCCTCTCGCCCACCCCACCGGGCCCGGGGGACGGCCTCCAGGGGCGCGCTGATCCCTGGAGACTCAGTGGAAGGAAAGAGGGGGACTGGAGACAAGACTGCGCCCGAAGGCTGAGGGTCCTAGACTGACCCCAGAGACCAAAGACGCTTCCTCTCCCCGCTCTATAAAATCTGGGTTCCTCGGACTAGTCCTGGTTTCTCACCAGCAAGCCAGGGGACCTCGTAAAAGTTAGAAAATTTAAGGAAGGCCTGGGCAAGAGCGACGAAGAGCCCATTGCAGGCCACGAGCAGAGAGGGGGCAGAATGCAGGGGCGGCGAACCCCAACTTCACCTTTGGAAAAGAGTTTCATGACCATTTCTGAAGCCTCCATGCGTACCCTGCAGAGCCTGAGGTCAGCTTCGTCCATGGTCAGCTCCATGTCCACTGACACCTGGGAGGGAAGAGGAGAGGCTGGGGTAGCTTTGGGCGCAGCCATCTGAAGTCTCCAGCCCCGATCCCAAGGTCCAAGGAACGCCAAGGGAAGATGACCTGGATCTAGAAGGAAAGGAGTGAGCAGGCTGGGGAAAGGGGTGGCATCAGCTTGGATGGTGGGGGTCTCTCATCAGGTCAGGAGTGTTGAGCTTGGAAAGTGGAAGTGTGTGTGGGGCTGAGCCTTGGTCTACAGACGGGAATCCCCAAGTCTCCAGGGCCAGGACCAGCGGGCCTGGATGGTGGTGTCCACAGGTGGGCTCCCTTTGGGAACAGCACTGGGGTTGGCCGGGACTGCAGCACCGCCTGGAGCGAGAGGCGGGCGGGCTGCTGCAGAGACCTGGACAGACGTGAGCAGGGGCTCTCCTGGAGCAGGCACAACGGGTTTCCGAGGAGGGCAACCACGGTGAGTGGGCAGACCAGGTTTGCTTCTGGGGGCTTTGGCTCCGCCAGAGTAAAGCTGGTATTGAGTTTGACACAAGTGGGCCAGTGGGTACGAGGGCGTGACTTTGGCAGAACCTCATGGGTGGGCTGCAGCCGTTAACAGGCCCAGCAGTGGATGAAGGCCTGCGTGGGCACCTTAGTGGGGATCTATTTGCAGGGGATCCGGCTGGACCCCAGGCCGAGCAGGTACAGCTCAAAGTGCACACAGTTGCTGCTAGTAGCGTTTTAGGGGGGCGGGTCCTCGTCTGTGGCTCCACCCACAGAGTGCCCTGGTGCGATTGGTCCACACTGCTGCAGCTACGCAGCAGGGACCACAGCGAGCGAGGGGTGGGCACAGCAGGGGGTGCCCCCCACCCCCGTTTGGATACAATGCCTTGGCAGGATCCAGAAACATGTATGGCCGGTAGCCATCGCGGCGTTTGTCTGCAGGGATCACCAGATGGGTACACATCACAGCCTGGCCTAGGTCCTGTGACCCCAGTCTTGTGATCTTGCACTGCCACGTCCTAGGACCCAGAGGTCCTGCACTCCAGACCCTGGTGACTCAGCGCCCAACCTCAGAGACCTGCAGCCCCAGCTTGGGTCCAGTCTCCCTCCCCTTGTGGCCCACCAACAGGAGAAGGGGGCTTGGATGGGCAGCCTTCTGCCCACACTAGGGCCTCTGTGTCAGCCAGAGACACTTACCCTGGAAGGGGACAGTCTCTCCGTGGTCACGGCACACACCCATGTGGGCCCCGCACCAGCACCCCAGGGGGACATCAGCCAGAGCAGGAAAACGTCTCCAGGCTCAGGCTCGCTGCCCTCCAATTCCACAGCCTCGAAGGACTGACCTGGGAAAGCCTCAGAGAGGAAGAGCTCAATGGTGCTGACTGCCCCCGTCAGGGCCTGCAAGGGGAAGGGGCCTGATGAAGGGGCCAGCTCCTTCCACTGGGCACCAGGATAGATGGTCTGCCCCTGGCCCAAGGTCAATGTCTTCACTACCCCACACCTGCCTCCCTGTGCTGAGGAAGTCCACAGGCCTGAACATCACAGATAAACCCTGCCAAGCCACCCTGATAACCCCTCAGTTTCCAGCAAGTGGAACCTCCTCCTCCTCCAAGTTTTCTTCTCCTCTCAAATTCCAGCTACTCCATTCTCTTCCCCTCCCCTTCTCTAGGATCCTCTTCCCCAGCCACCTCCCTAAGCCCTGGAGGCAACATTGTAGACAGGCAGCTGGTACCTGGATTGAGCAAAAGTCTGAGGAAATAGGAACCGAGGTGAGGCCTGGAGCCAGGACAGGCACCTCTCCCACGTGGGAGTCGGGGAGACGCTCTGACAGTCCCAGCAGCACATGTCCATTGAGCAGCTGCTCTCTTGATCCTTAATATAATCCATTTGCTGGGGACAGCAGCCCCATTTTCAGGACAAGGAAACTGAGGCTCAGAGGTTGCCAGAGGGCGCAGGGCAGGACTCTGTGTCTTGGGCTCTTTACACTAAACATCAGTCGCCCCTCTCACCTCTTCCTCCTCCATAAGGAAGAGAGAACGCCTTTGGTTCATGTTTCTCTGTCTTCACTGGGAACAGAGGCTCTGGGATTGGGGAGGACATCCTCACTCCCTGGGGTACACCAGAGGTTTGGCCTCAGCCAGGAGAGGGTGAAAGAAGGGCCTGCTGCGCATGGGCTCCGCGGGCTGGCAGAAGCACGGAGAGAAGGGGCCCACCACCCCGAGGTCTCTGGTTTCTGTTGGGAGGCAGTGGGTTGACTCCAGCCTGCCACGTCCAGTTCCAGTACGGTCAACCATGTTGTTTGACAAAGTCCAAACATGGGGGATATGTCTTCAAGGAAGCGTATCCTGGCCTGGAGGACGTGGCATTATGTGGGATCTGTGTGTGATTTTGTTTTTTCTCGTTAATGGAATCTGCATTTTTACTGCCTTAATCACCTGGAACCTCCTGGAAATGATCACCACTCTTAGAATTGACCAGCAGCTGACACAAACAGGATATAATCAGACCAATGCGTCTCTGGTCAACAAGTCCCTGAATGTCTAAAAGTTGTTAGGGTAACAGCCCCTCCTTTACCTTGAATAGGAATATATATCAATTAGACAGCCATAGAAATAAGAAAAGCTGGTTAGCTATTAAGCATGTAGAAACAGTTACTATGAAGTTAAAGTTTATAGTACACAGAGAAACATTTTAGACAGAAAAGATAGATAGCTAAGTTAGATATCACAAAGGCCTTATTGCCTCTGCTCAATCTACCATATACTTTTGCCCAATGAACAATTTATAAAAATGTCTAATCGTCTGATTCATGACTCTCCTGGTTAAAATAATCTTTGTTCACTATAACTGAATCTATGAAAACTTTAGTCGAAACAATCTTTGTTTAATATAACTAAATCCACGGAAATTTACGTACTTTTCCTGGTTACCTTTGTATTAATTTTTCTGCTTAACTGATCATGCTATGCACCTACAAATACTAATCTATGCCAAAAAAGAAAATATAAAAATCCACTTGTACTTGCAATAAACGAATCAGTGCTTCACCTGCCTCTGAGCTGTGTAGTTGCCTGATCTCCACGCGCTGACGCCTCATAGCACCTTCGGGACCCCCTGGACTCTGCTGCGGCTGGACCGCGGCACCAGCTGACTGGACTTGGGTGGGAAGGGCCCATCGAGAAAAGAGGAGCAGGGCTGCCCATGCCTGCACTGCAGAGCGCCAACCACGTTTCTCCCATCCTGACCCTCGCCTTCCCTCTGGCCCCAGGCCAGAGCATCCTCCACTCACTGCTGGGTGCGTCTCATTGTCCCAGACTGAGGGCTGTGGGAGATTCAAGTGACCAACTCACCCCAGTGACTGGGACTTTTCAGGTTTCAAAATAGAAAGTCCCACACCCTGGGAACCCAGGGAAACCTGGATGGTAGGTCATCCTGGGCTCAGGCTGTCGGCTTCCACCTCCTGAAACCTGACCTCAGGGAGGACCCTCTCGTGTGTGGTCCTTCGGCTGTGCCCTTCTGCAATCCACCAGGTAGGGAAGGACCTTGGTTCCTGCCTCCCTTTCTCCTGGTCCCCACTGAGCCAAGCAGCAGTCAGAGCTGTGGAAGAGAGTGAGCTGTCCTGGCCCCCATGGGGGGCAGCAGGCACCCTACCTGGGGAGAAGACAAGCTGAGTGCTCTGCTCCAGTTACCTGGGATGCAAGGCTCATCTAGGGGGAAAAAACAGCCGTCATCACCTGGCTGCTGAGGAGTGAGGGTCCAGGCCGCCTCTCCCCTCCAGCTGTGTCCTTTGTTAGTGGGACTGAGTGATGTGCTCGCTGTGCACATGGCATACCATGAGTCAGTGCTGGACCGGACACAGGACCAGCAGACCTAGTCCCGGCTGTGCCACTTTTCTGTATTGGACATCAAATATGCCACTTGTTCCCTCTGGGCCTCAACGTCCTCATCTGTGAACTGGGGATGACACACTTGAAAGGCTGGGCACCACAGGGCCACTGGGAGGCACCGAGAGTTCTCTGTGAGCGGGACAAGGGGAAACGGGAAAGGTTTGTTTAGCTTTGGTTCACTCCTCAGCGTGCAGAGCTGGGCACCAGGGGAGGGCCGGCTGGTGGAGAGAAGGCCTCTCTCAGCTCAGAGTAGGAGAACAATGGGCCCTCAGAGCAGGCTGCCGCCCTGTGACCCCTGCCCCAGAGCTCGCAGGGAATCACCCAGCTGGAAAGGCCCCGGTCCTCCCTTGGAAAGTTCCCCAGCGGGGCGGAGGTGATGAAGCACTCTGGCCTCCATCAGGGGGCCCTTGGACTTTGACTCAGGGTCTGGGTGACAAGATGCCCTTCCAGGTAGGGACCTAGGTCCCCGTGTGCTGCTCCATCCATAATGATGACATTTGTTGCCAGAAACTGTGCTACAACTCCACCTAACCCTAACAACCAACAATGCCATGAAGATACTGTTGTTGTCGTTCCCATTCTACAAACAGGGAAACTGAGGCCAGGAGAGGTTGCCAACGTTACAAACTGGTAAGTGGAGGAACCAGGGTGCAAGCCCAGGCAGTCTGGCTTCAGTGACTGTGACCTTAACCACCGTACAGTACTGCCTCTTCCTGCTGCCAGTAAAGAGCACCCCCTTCCCTAGACCCAACCAACGGGAGGCACCGACCCCCAGTATCCTTCCTCACCTGGAGGGACCCTTCCCCTTGGCTTTCCAAGAGCCAAGACAGGAAAAGGAGCAAGGCCCTGGAGCAGTGAGCAGGAGTCCAGAGGAGAGATGTCCCAGTCTCTGGGCACCGGCCTGACGACGCTGCCCATCCTGCTGGAGGCCTGTGCTGTCTGCTCTCACCCCGACTGACGCTTTCAGAACAGAGTGGTCAGGGTGGCCCTGAGCCTGGGTGTGAGGGTGGCAGGTAGTCCCTCTGGGGTCCCGGGCCCTGTCCTTCCCCCAGAGGCCCCTGCAGGATCTCATCCTGGTGGGGTCCTGTCACTGAGCACAGGCCTCACGGGGCTAACCTGGCTGCCCTTGGCTCTGTGGCTGTGGTCTGACCTGCATTTCCAGCCCCGCCTGTCCCCTTTCAGTCTGGTCCTGGACAAAGGGTTCCTCTGTGAGAGGCAAGGTTTTGGGGTCAGTGCTCCCTGCTGGCCACCTTCAGCTAGGACAAGGGCCGGGGCTCCCTGCTGGGCAGAACAGGCCCTTCCCTTGAGCCCCCAGCACACCCTGTAGGCCCTCCCTTCCCTTACAAAGCCTCGATCAGCTCCTCTCTCTTGGCACAGAATGCTCCTGCCAGAATCCCAGTCCCACAAGCTCACCTTACAGGAACCACGCTCCACACCTTGCTACATGCTCTCCTTCGGTGGCCACAGCAGGGAGGACAAGCGGCTTGCCCCTCAGTTAGGTGAAGGAGCCCAGCAGGAAGCCCTGGGGCCCTGTCCTGACCATCAGTGTCTAGGCCAGGTGGAGGGCAGCACTTCCTGCTCCTGGCAGCTTTGGGGGCAGGTTGGCAACCAGAGACTGGGAGGCTGGGGTTTGGAGTAGGTAACTGGTACCTTCACCCACCCTCTCTTTGCTCCTCCTGGTGCTCAGCCCCTACCCTATACCTGCTTGTGCTGGCTCTCTGAACAGGTCTTCTCCCCTCACTAGCCCCCCCAGGGTACCCAGGTGCCCCATCACCCTATAATACCACCTCACATAGTACAGTGCCACAAATGAGTGCTCTATTCAGCCTTAAAAGAGCAAATAGTTCTATATTTAAATTATTTCAGACTATAGAAAAATAGGAAATACTCTCTAACGTAAGGGATCTACTATAATTTTAAATGCCCAAATCTGATTAACACAGTACCAAAAACCCCCTACATACCAATCCTACGCATAATGAGATACACACATTCTAAATAAAGTATCGGTGAATGGCACCCAAGAGTGTATCAGAAGAATAATACTTTGACCAAATGGAGTTATGTGGAGATGCTATTGCTATTTCAATACGCACCATGTCAAAGCTTTTTTATTAACCTGGGATAAAGTACTATCTCTAAAACACTGGATTTTCCATCCTGGAACAGAAGTCAATATTTACTTGTTTTAATGCCTTTCTTCAATATTTCCTATTTCCCATAAAAGCACTGTACATCTTTTGTTCAGTATATTTATTTCTGCCTTTCATCAAGTTGCTGTTTAACTATTCCCATTTTGATGTTTCCTTTTAAATGAAAATAGATACTGAATTTTTTCCAGAAAACATTTTTTCAGTTGAGATGATCGTGCAGGTTAAAATCTCTGAACTACTAATACAATGATTTATGGCAACAGGTTTTCTAATGTTAAATCATCGTTGGGACCAACGGTTTCTTGTTCCAGATGAAACACAGGGCTGAATGTAATTATTTCATCTTAGAGCTTTGTATCTATGTAAGTTTTTGTGTCTAGTTTTTTTCTTGTGCTATTTTTGTTAGATTTTGGTACTAAGGGGAAGTTAACATTATAAAATAAGTTGGCCAACTTGCTCCTCCACCCCATGCTACATATAGTACAATTTCCAGGTCAAGAAAACTGACAAGTCAAAATTATGTGGCTTGATTGGCAGCGTTCTAGGAAAAAGAAACAGCATGAGCAGAGGCACCACAGGATCTAACATTTCTTATAAACTGAAATAAGTAACACTAGGTAGGTTTGGCTTAAGCTGTTAGTAAATCTTCAAAGCACAACTCCACAGCCAAACATGGATTTACTCCTCATTTTACATAAAGAATAGACTCCAAGCTTTTCAGCCTGCATTCAAGGTCTTTCCTGCTTTAACGTATTTTACCTTTCAACTTGTGTTTCCTTCCTTGTCTGTGATATGTGTTTGCCTGGAATGCCAGGATGGCACGTCCAAATCCTACCTACCTGTCAAGAGAATAGTCCAAATGTCCACAAAAACTTCTCAGATCCAATTGAACTACATTTGAATTCACTTGTATTACAACTATTTATTGTCAGCTGTTGTCTTGCCTACTTAAAAAAAATTATAGGTTTTAGAGGGAGGGAGAGAAACATCGGTTTGTTGCTCCACTTATTGATGCATTCACGGGTTGATTTTTATGTCTGGCCTGGCGGGGGAACCTGCAACCTTGGCATAGGGGAGGATGTTCTAACCAACTGAGCTGCCTGGCCAGGGCTTGTCTTGCCTACTTCTTAAGCTCTTGACAGCTGTACTGGGCTGGACAGTATCACCCCCGTAATTCATGTCCTTCTCAGAACCTCAGAATGTGACTTTATCTGGAAAGAGGGTCACTGCAGATGTAATCAGTTAGGGCCAGATCACATACTGAAGTCAAGTGGGCCCTTGAGCCAGGAGGGCTGGTGTCTTTATGAGAAGAGACTGAGACAGAGACGGAGACACACAGAGTGTGGGAACACGGCTGAGACCTGAGTGAAGCAGCTGCAAGCCAAAAAACGGCAACGGGCTGCTGGACACCACCGGAAGCCAGAACGAAGCAAGGAAGGGATGTACCCAGTTTCAGAGGAAGCCTGATCCTGCTGCCACCTTCTTTCCGGATTTCTAGCCTGCAGACCTGTGAGAGAACATACACTGTTGTTTAGGCCACCTGGCTTGTGGTACTTCGCCACGGCAGCCTTAGGGAACTAGAACAAGGACTATTACAATTTCTAATTTGTCTTCCTGGCCCCACAGTGGAGTGGAGGGCCATGCAGGCGCCCCGTCCGTTCCAGAATAGCCGGGCTTATGAGCGCCTGCTAGGGCAGGATGCACAGCCAATGCTCATATGTGGTAGCCCTTCTTACAGCAAGATGTGGGGCTGCACAGACACGCAAAAGACGGGGAGAAACTAAATGCAACAAGTCACAGGCTGGGCAAAGCCAGAAACCAGAGCAGCTGACGGGAGGTCGCCCAGACTGAAGGGAGTTTTTTGAGGAGATGGAGCCTCCAGGCCGCTCTGCCAGGCTCCGCTGAAGGACTCCCGGCCCTGTCCCCGCTCCTCACACCTAGCAATAATGACCTCCACTCCGCCTGCCCCTGCATTCAACCCCAGCGAGTCTACTGGCACATCTCAACCAGAGTGCCTTTCGCGTCATCATTTCCAAGCCGGCGCTCGGCGCATCAACACGTCTCCTACGTCACTCCGTTGCGAAGGGCGGGACTTCCTCCTCACGCCCCGGAAACCGGAAAGGGTTCTCTTGCTCCGGAAAGAGACGGGACTTGACACGAAGATGAGACATCGGAGGAATGGCTGCGTCTGTCCAGTGGAGTAAGGCCGTTTTCTGGCCACTCGGCAGGGCAGGTGAGAGCAGCTCCTAGTAGACAGGCATGCTGGCGGGCCAGGTTTCCGGGGATGCGGCGGGGAACCGGAGTTTAAGTGATGCGGCGTGTCCGTCGGAGAGTCGGCGCCACCAGGGACCTAGGCCCCATCCTAACTCCTTGTGCTCAGCTTACTCAGTCTCGTTTGAAAAACGAGTACGGAGCAGTGGTGGGGATAGATGTGGAAGGGGGAAATACACGGAGCAAAGTTTAGTTTTTAAAATTCATAGGTGATAGCTTCTCGGCCTTTTGGCCAAGATCAAGTGTAGTATCTGTTCTTACCAGTTTAATATCTGATAGGTCCTCTGTCAGAGGACATTATATTAAATGGGTTTTTGGAGCTGGGAGATGGAATAGGAACTTGCTCCATCCACTCCGCGCATCGACCCGGTACAGCAGTACTTCCCGGAACGGTGCACCACCCCCCCCCCCCCAAAAAAAAAATTCAGTAAGTGAGCTTTACACAGGTAATATTCTATGTCGAGGAAGGGATATAACGTGAGGGCCCTTACGAACCCAGATATTCTGAGTCGGCCACTCCTGCTAGAGGAGCCATCAGCATCTGTTGCTTTAATTTGGAAACACAGTGTTGGTATACATGCATTAGGTGGGTGAGGAAGAGGAGGTCCGCTGTAGGTGCTTAGGGATCTGTGGCTGGTTTCTAAAGTGTAAATTGTACCTAAGACAGTGTCAGGTAACATACTTTTCTGCAGAGCTGTCCTTACTTTTGGACAGTGCTCTTGTTTTCCTTCTCTTTCCATCCCTGTCCTTGGCTTCCTGAACTGGATGGGATATGAAGGGAAGCCCAAGGGTAGGAATCTTTCTTGGTGGTAGAATGGTAGCTAGGATTTACCAAAAAGTAATGTATATACTTAGGTAATCTGTCTCTAAAAACTAAGTTCCTACTTTGTTAAAAAGCACACTGGAGAAACCTCAGTTTTGTTCAGTGGGTACTTTCCTGGAGAATGGATTATCTTCTTGCCTCTAATCCAGTCTATTATGCTTAGGCGTCTCCTTAGCTCCTTTCAAAGGACAGACCCACATAGGCTTTGGAATGAGCAAGGGCGACAGCAAGATTAGAATCCAAGCTCATAGTACAAAGAGAAGATACTGACTGGCTGGAGTCTTCTTTCCAAATCCTAAACTCTATCTTGCATTTCGATTCATTAACCATTTACTGCAGTGAAACAAGCATACATAAGAGTTCAGGTCTTTTAAAGCTTAAGAATAATACCATCCCCTTAACATTTTAAACATGCTAGGGCAGTGTTTTAAAAGCTGGACTTGCTTGTGTTCTGGAGACTAAGAAAATAAGAGTCCTTGAAGTCAAGCTGACTCGGCTTTTAGCCTCCTAAATGAAAGGTAGAGAGAACAGGTCTTGTTTGCAAAGTAAACTCAAGATCTACGTATCTACCAACAGCAATTGTGCACTTTCTATTGTCTTACTATAGAGAAGAGCATTGGTAAATTTATAGATTAGGGAGGGTGGAGGAGGACAGGATGAACCCATGAAAATCTTAACTACTCACAGACAGGAAGGTGACCACAAATTGGAGACCTTGTTTAGGAAAGAGGAGAGGGCCTTCCCGGCAGCACAATCTTCAGTGGGTCCAGGAAGTTATTTGGTAGCTAAACTTCCCTGGATGCAGACCCCTGTAGTCTTCATTTACGGAAGTGGGTCCCAGCACATTGTGGTGAATTGTGCTGGGACCACCTGCCAGTGTGCAAGGCTTGTAAAGCTAGGATTTTAACAAATTTTGGAGGATGCGAAGTATTAAGAAAAAGGCATCATTGCCCATGCAGTTGCTCTGTAAGCAGAGCGTGACCAAGCATGTGCTTCAGAGACATTTTACTGTCTGTGTACAAGTGACTGCATACCATTGTTTCAGCCAGCAGGAAGTCATTATTAAATTTACTTTTCGAAATAAAAGGCAATCTAGTTATTACCAGAATCCAACGTCATTTTATACGCCAAGTCTAACCAACTTTTCAATCCCATCTAACGAGGGTACCTTAAATTCTGAGTACTCTGAATTACTGAACCCATGTGGGGTTTTTTTTCCACACACTCCCCTTTGTTGATGGAAGCCAAAGCTTATGTTAATAACTGCTCGTGAGTTACAAAGTGATAGAGGTAAAGCCAAGAAAAGAACAGATTTTGATGTCTTTTAAGTGTCTTGTGTCAGGGATTGTGGCTACAATGGTCTGGCGCTTTAAAAATGTTTTTGTTTTGTTTTTTAACAGATTGCAGGTTGGAGGTAAACATGGTCTTGAGGTAAATCCTGCCCCTTGTTGAAGTTTAGTTTCAGCAGATTATTTGTGGTAAGAAATCACAATATTTAAAGAAAACGAAAGTTTTGTTTGCTTCTGTTCTCGAACTTTATAGAATATGAGAAACAGTTTAAACAAACGTTCTTTATGGTCAATGACGGTGATGCCTGAAATTGGTCATCAGCTTTGCTCAAATTAAGTGGATTTTAAATGTCAAATCCACTTCTAGATGTTTTCCTTGATCAAATAAAATTTTACCAAAATCTCCTCGTTGTCAAGTTTTTATCCATTTTAGCCACATGCATCCTGTCTGTGAAGTACTCTGTAAAGCCTGAGAGGACCCTGGATGTGAACCTGCCTCATCTGTGATGCTCTGCTTCCCACTCCATGGTTTCTGCTGAGAACAGTTTTCAGTGTACACGTATGTATATTGTGTTGTTTATAACGTGCAGCATCTCTGTGTTTACGTGGGCTGTACCTTCCATGTTTAGGGCAGTGATGCAGCTTGGCAGGGCAGGCGTGCATGTGTGTGTGTAATGAGTTGTGAGATTGTCCAGGCGAGTTGTTAATTCAGGAATCTGAGCTGCTGTTTATATCAAGAGAAGGAGTTTTGAGATAGGAAGTGACAGGTATTCACTGTCAGACTCTGAGTGCATAGAAACAAGGCACTTTTAAAGTGGAAGGTTTTTCAGTTAACACAGAACCGTAAGTGATGAGGGTCTGTGGTCCAGAGAGGCGTCCACGGGACACCACACTGAACTGCCTCTGGGAATTGCCTCACAAATGGAACCAGTTACTCTGCACCTTGACTCATAAGCTTGAAAACGCTGTGTGTGTAGGGTGCTCAGTGGTGACGGGAAACCTGAACAGAAGCAGGAATGCAGCCAGTGGGGCCGAGCACTGAGGTCCCAGAATGGTCTAAGGGCAGTGAGACAGGCTGCCCCAGAGCCTCGGGCTGGGACCATTTCTGCCTCCAGGCTCAGCTTTGCACTTTGGGGGGCGGATGTTCTCTTTCACGAAATTGTTGTGCATTCGCTGTGCCCACTCACATCTGTCATGAAAACTCCCAATGCTGTGAGACAAGAACAAACTCTTCCTTTTGTTTAAAGGAAAATGGAAGCTCTGGAAGATAGTGACTTCTCCAGGGCAAGTAACGGCAAAGTAGCAATCAAACCTAGGTCTTGATTTCAAATCTGGTTCTCTTTACATTCCTAGAATCAGTTACAACTTGCGTTTCCTGTTTCCCCCGCCTATCTCCCCACCAAATATACACTGTGAAAGCACCACACATGTGTGGGAGACTGAGAGGAGGAAGTACAGTGCCGGTAATGTCCCATCGTCCCCATGCTGCCGTCAAGCTGCAGGGGCCCTCCCACACCCTCACACTGCCTGCCTGCCAGGTCTTCCACCTGCGGAGCTGCCCTCCCGTTGAGAGCAGAGAGGCCAGAGAGCAGTGGCTGGATGAACGAAATACTCGTTTATTCAACAGATACTCGGTGCACCCTCCTGTGTTAGCCCTTGGGCACTGAGCGCGGAACAGGACACCCTGTCCCTGCCTTCATGGAATTAGGTGTAGAGGTTGTTTCAAAACTAAGACAAGGAAAGTACCCTGAAGGAGGAACAGGGTGTTACAAAACATGTACGGTGGGGGGACCACATCACAGTGCTGTTGACTGCTGGGAAGACGGGAGGGCAAGGACACAGGCCTTCTGGTTCTCTGGACAACCTGCCCTCTCAGGTCTGCTCTCAGCTGGCTAATGAAACGTCACGAGCATGCAGGGGCTGCTGCAGCCACTGACACGCATCTCCTCCTGTCCCCTGCCCCAAGCTCTGTCGGCCTTGGAGACTGAGATACACTGCACGTACACAAACAGACCGGCACCATCTGACGAGCTGCAGAACCTCTGAGCTCATTTAGTCTGGGCCCTCACGTCACAGCCATGCGTGGTCATGAGTCACAGCATCACACAGGTGGCATGCACAGGACGAAACCCAGGCCAGGTGCAGCGAGGGCCAGCGCACAGTCTGCCAGGCAATGACAGGAGCCGCAGTGCTTGCACGCGGAGGCGTGAGTGGCTGAGGTATAGGCACAGAAGACAGGGAGCTGGGCAACACTCGTCTAGTAGAAGGTGACGTGCTTTGGCATTGAAATGCCGTTGTGTATCTTTAGACACCCGGGCTTTTCCAAAGAAAAACAGGGGTGCACAAATTGGTGGAGCTGGCAACTAAATGTGTACAGGTGCTGAGAAATGTCCACATTGAAAAATGACAATTTTGACTTTTCGTAGTCTAACAGAATGCCAATCTTCCTTGGGGAAACTGTTATTCTTATATCTGGAGTCATCTTGTTGTGTAGAAATTCATACTTATGCCTGAAAATTAAATGTTGACATAACAAATCTTCAGAAATTCTACAGATGGGCTGTTTACAGAATATTTTATATAGTTGTATTCAAATACTTCTGTGTCATTGTATTAATGACTACCAAAGTAACAGGCTATTTCTGTAACTGTTGTCCACAGCTCTTTTCTAAAATTGTGCTAAGAAACATGTACTTTTAAGCTTTGTTTCTGAGCAACCTCTTAACCTAAGAAACTTACATACAGTATTATAAGCTCATTGCATCCAAATTTGTATAGATAGAGTACCTGTCTTAACATTTTGGATTCCGAAGTTGAAAACGCTTTGTAACAAAGGGATTTGAAATGGGGGTGTCCTTATCTTTCCTGTGATGGGCCTCTTGGTGTCATCTGCCCACAAGGGCTCTGAGGCACCCAGTGCTCAAACAGCAGGGCACCCTGGGGGCCCATTGCTGGACAGGGTCCTGTGGCTCCAGCACCTTTCCCCGTGGTCTGTCCTGTGTGCTCTGAGAAAGCAAACCAACCACGGGAACTCCCCAACCTGCCACCTGCAGACACCGGAAGAGCTGTGTGCGCCAACACGCTGCTCCACCCAGCTGGGACAGACGCTCGAAGTGCAATCCAGCCGAGCGTCCAGCCATCCCAGCCCTCCCATCTCCCTCAGCTTCTTTACTTTACTGAGCAGCCCCCAGAAGCCACGTGAGCCCCTCCCTCTACCTTCCTCCCACCACCAATGAAGTGTAAGACTGCGAACCGACAAAACCAACAAACACGTCAGCTAGGACACCTTACCCTCGTCCTCCAACTGTCTCGTGCGTCTCTACAAGCTGGGACTGTTAAGAGTTTCTGCTCCAGCCGTGGTGCTCAGCTCTTGGCCCTTCTTTCTCATTCTGTGTCACACTCCTACCCCCTCTGTCCTCTCCTCACTTACTACACACAGACTCCTACTCCTTACACTCTCCCAGTTTTTCTCTGCCTATAGCCTAACTATCTTGGGGGAAAGCTGGCCTTCCCACTCACCGGGGAGCAGGACCAACAACATTTAACCACAAGGGAGGCTCACTGGCACAGAGCGTCGGATGAAAAGTTAATAGGGTCCAGCAGGCCAGCGAGGGTCAGAGGGCCTGTAGGACCAGGGTGCTGGGAGAGTGGTGTGGTGAATTTTTTTGGCCATCTGTGAGATAAAGGGAGGTTGCAACCATGGCCTTCCAAGTCTGAAAATGTCCCTTGTCCCTTGCTTTGTGGGACTACCCTGTGTAGAGGGCAGTGCTGAGCAGCAGAAACTACCCATGAAGCCTCTGCCCACATTTCCTCACAAAGATGGAACTGGGGCTTCAGGTCACACTGCATTCATTTCCTAACACTGAAGCTGAGCACCAGTGAAAACCAGTTGCTAGGTGGTGGCAATGCTGTCTCTGGGGCCAGGCTGCCTGGGTTAGAGTCGCAGCCCTGAATGCATGTGGGATGGGTCCTCTAACTGCTCTGAGGCTCAGCTTTCTTACAAAAGGGGATGACTTGCTTGTGAGAAGTAAACGAGAGCGCTTCTGTAAGAGTGTACAACAGTGCTCAGCACAAAACGCCCTCCAGGAGCCTGAGCTGTTTTTATCTGGAAGAAAAGCACCCAAAGCTGCTCTTGCCCTTCTGGGCTGGACCTCCAGGGGAGGGGCGGGAAACGAGCCCTGAAATATCTCAGAGAACACTTTATAACACACCCTGTCGGCCCTGACCGCTGCTGGTGAGAACCTCTCCCTCTGCTTTCGGACGTGACTGTGGGCCTGGCTGCACGTTACCTTGGTGGTGCCCAGGAGTGCCGCATGCACCAGGACCGGCAGTTGGCTCCCAGGTCGTCCTGTTTAGGGACGTCTTCAAAGGCCACACCTACCGTGTAGTCCAAATGCTCGTCCACCTCCACCTCCCAGTAGTGGCGCCCTCGGACTGGAACTAGGTTCCCCACGGCAGCAACACACCTGGTTTGGAGAAGGGGAAGCACACGTGACTGGAGGTGACCCTCGCCCGGCTGTGCCGCCAGTCAGCAGGTGGTCTGTAGAGTGGCGGGAGGTGTGAGCGCCTCACCTGCACAGAGATGCACCTTGAGCTCTTGCCTGACCAGCACAGGAGATGAGATTATTATACTGCTGATTATTATACTCGTTGAAGAGGAGACAAGCCCACAGAGAAAAGGCTCTGTTTGTTTTTTAAAATTGATTGGGCTTTTCAGTAACAAAACCAAAGGTTTGGTTCACTTGTTCATAAGAAGAAAAGGGGACTGAAACCTCACAGAACTCAAGAGTCAAGTGAACTCCAAAGTCTTTCATTTTGTGCACCTCCATGTAGCTCCTCTCTGTTAGATGGGATGCTGCCCAACTCACAAATCGTTGAATAAAGCCAGTAAAGTCTTCAAAATTTACTCAGTTGAATTCTATGTTTTCCACACAGGAAAGACCTTTATTGCTTCTCATTCCCCCGCTCAGCCCGGTGCCCCCACTCCTGGGCAGAATGGGCAGGGGCGGGAAAGGATGAGGGTGCTTTCTACTGCGCCGTGTGCGGTTCTATTGCCCACTGACACACAGTAGGTGCTTAACACGTGCGCAATAGAAAGGCCGGAGGAAGAGCCAGCTGCCGGCACAGTCTAGGACCCAGGAGGGAGGCAGCAGTTCTCCATCCAGGGCCCTTCCGGCCCCCAGAGGGGATCCACTTTTCTTCCTTAGAAGACCCTCCCGGCTCTAAAGGCGACCCTCCCGGCTCTAAAGGCAACCCACCGAGGCCTCTTCTTGCCATGAGCACGGGAAGCTCAGAGCCACTCATGTCCAATCAGGGAAACGAGACCAGCCCTGAAGTTAACCTGTGCCCCTGACTTTCTCCCATGCTTCGTGTTTCCTGCTTCACTAGTCGGTACCGCGCCCTACCCTAAGTCTTCTTTAAGTCTTTGGCAAGAAGTAAGGTACAAATCAATCACTGTTTCAACATCAACTGAGTGCAAGCTCCAGAAACGGCTCTGCCAGGGGTGTCCAACCTTCTGGGGTCTCTGGGCCGCACATTAAATACACTGTGACACATAATCACACCCAAAAAAATCTCGTGTTTTAAGTAAAGTTATGATTTTGTGTTGGGCTGCATTCACAGCCATCCTGCGCGGTATGCGGCCTGCGGGCCGCAGGTTGGACACCCCTGGTTCCAGCAGAGCCACCTCTGGTGGCCGCCCTGCCTTACGCCATGTGGAGCACCATCACCGTCCCCCCAGCAACCCTGCCTGGGCCTACTGCACGCCAGTTCTCCCCCAGGAGCACTGAACAAGGTTTCACTGTGTGTGGGAGGAGCCCTGGCCTTCGCATCGGGAGACCGTAGTCCTGCCCCTTGCTCCAACCTCGGCCCGATGGGTGACCCTCAGGCCACGGCCGGACCTCAGTGGCCACAACAGGTCTCTTCTGCCCACACCAGCCTCTCCTCACCACCGGGCCCCTATCCCCTCATTGATTTCTGGGATTTCTTTCCCCCTTCAGGGCTGCAGCTGTCATAATCCAATTCCACCTGAATAATAGCATGTTTGAGAGAGGCTCACTGAGTGTTCCCATGAACAGCAGGGACAGCGCCTACCTGGTAAAACGGGTGTTGCTGGGGGGCAGCTCCCTTGCAGGGGCTTTCCTTTCACTGCGCATCGCAGTCAGCCCGTCTTCAGAAACGGTCAGCCAGGGATGGCAGGTGTGCTCGTTCAGGCGGAAGTAGCTGCCTGTCAGGGTACAAACCCAGGAGGCAGTCGGCGGCCCATCACGCCTCCCTCGGCATCACCGCCACACGGCACGGGAAGCGCTGCAGGTCATGGCTGAGCTTCCTGAACGCAACACCTCAGGCTGCACCTCACCTCCCAACCTTCAGGCTGATGGGACAGCAGCGCGCAGGCGCTGAGCCCTGACTGAACTCAGCAGTTTGCACGTCTCATCTCATTCAACCCTCACAATCACCCTTGGAAACACATGTTGTTATTTCCATTTGTGGATAAGGAAACAGAAGCGAGGGCAGTAGAGCAATCAGCTGGCGAAAGCCCAGAACCCAGAGCCGCAGCCACGCTGTGACAGCAGGGGACAGACAAGATGTTTCCAGTGACGTCTCAGCTGACACCAGACTTGGATGTGAAATGTGACAATTTGATGATATAAGTGAGAAGGGGGGAGCTGGACTTCAGGATGTGGGCACCCACAGGGCCAGGGAGGGCCTGGGAGGATGAGGGCGGCAGGTCTAAGGGCCTGTGCGTGGCTAGGCGCCGGGCCGACGGCAGGAATGGGGACACGAGCCCCAGCAATGGCCCTCCCTGGAATTTCATAAGGACGCTGCTGGGGGTGGTGTCCAGGCTGTGTGGGATATGAGGTGACTGGGCCCCCAGGTGCAGTGGGGCCAGCCCAAGGGGTGTGGAGAAGGACCTTGCGTTGTAACATTTGCCCAGGCAAACTGCTGTGTGACTCAGGCCCCAGTTCCCACTCTGTGAACGGAGGCCGCAGGGCTCCAACCACCTCTGAGCCCCTTCCCGGCCTGGCTCACCAGGTCTTCCTGTCTGTGACTATTTGTTTATTTTCCAATGATATTGTAGCTGTGCTGGGTCTGCCACAGAGTGGCCTCCGTGGGTCCCAGAGAGTGTGTGGCAGGGGGCACAGACCTGTGGTGTGGACCGTGACGGGCTCGCTTCTGGCGCTGGGGCCCCCCATGTTGAGGGCGCGCACGTAGATCGTGTAGCTCTGCCGGGGCTGCAGCTGTACCAGCGACTCGCAGGTGGGGATGCCCACGACAGACCTGGGCAAAGAAGCAGAGCCACAGTCACTGCGGGCCCCTGCAGTGGGCTGCCCTTCCCAACCGGGGTGGGGGACATCGTGTTTCCTACCACTGTCTACCACGGACACCATGGCCTCTGTACACTGACCGCCACTGTTCCTGCCTCAGGCCGTTCCCCCCCCACCCTTCACTCCAGCAGGGGGAGTTTCCATCCCCCCCGCCCCCGCACATCCATCCGGCTGCCTTGCCCAGGAGCATCCCTGCATCCACTGTTCCCGGGCCTCCGTCCTTCCCGTCCGTTCTGTCTCAGGTGACTCCCGCTCTGCCCTGACCAGTTTCCCACCTCCATCACCATT
This sequence comes from Desmodus rotundus, assembly GCF_022682495.2. NCBI lineage: Eukaryota > Metazoa > Chordata > Mammalia > Chiroptera > Phyllostomidae > Desmodus > Desmodus rotundus. The sequence continues at coordinate 36,124,357 of NC_071396.1, forward strand.
CCTGTTCCACTGCACTTATTTCTCCTTCAGAGAACATCTTATACATTTGTTTGTTTTCTCATTTCTTGTCTGTTTCCCCCACCCGACCGTCACCTCCATGAGGGCAGGGAATTTGCTGTCTCGTCCCCAAGCCCAGCATAGGCCTGGCGCCACCTGGCCCTCAGTGCTTGCTGCGTGAGTGAGTGCTAGACCTTCAGGATGAGGAAGCAAACCTGAGGACTCACCATTTATTCACTCATCATTCACGCTCAGTGATCGCATTCCTGCTCCTTCTCACGAAAACTAAGCAGCCTAAAATTTAGGTGCCTGTGGGTCACAAGTTCCTACCTCCACTGCAGGCTCCACCCATTCCCTGAGCTGTGTCACAAGTCAGGGGCAGGGCCTCTCAAGCCCTGCAGATGGTCCCAGTGACTCACTCAGTCACACCCGAGGCTCCTGGCGTCTCTGCCTGGGTCAGCTCCACTGTGTACGAGTCCACGGGATCCCGGTTCCCAGACTCCCAGCAAATCAGTGCAGCCTCCTCGCAGCTCAGCACCTCTCTGCTCTTTATAACGGGGGGAGAAGGCGCTAAAGGCAGCAGAGAGGGAGAGGAGCCACCGTTGCTCACACCCAGCTGTCTCGGCTGGAGCTCAGACATCACAACCCCTCTTCCCGCACGAGACATTCAGGACACAAAAAGCAAACCACGTGCCACAGACGGAATGTGTCTACCCCCAAATTCCCATGTTGAAACCTTGTCCCCAACCAATGGAATCTGGAGTCTTTGGGGGTGACTGGGCCATGGAGTGGAGGGGGTTTAGTACAGCAGAGAACCAAAAGTGCTTTGTCCCTGTCCTCCAGGGAGGACACAGCGGGAAGACAGCTGCCCGTGGACTGGGCCGGCCTCCTCCAGACTCACGACGTGCGGGCCGCTTGGACTCCTACCCTGCAGACCTGAGAGACACAGGCCTGCCCGCGGTCCGTGCGCCGGCCCATCTATACTGTCCTGCTGCAGCAGCTGGACGGACCGGGGCGCCAGGGGATGGACGCCTGTCAGGGGTGCCCGGAGTGGAGTGGGGCTGCCAGGTACAAACGGTCCTGTGACCGAGGGTGGTAGTCTTTGACATTTTGACACCAACTATGAGAGGATGTCCCTGCCACGTCAGGCATGCAGATTTGGTGTATGGAATAGAAGAAACAAATACACGGCTACCTCTGTCCATTGAAACGAAACCCAGACCCCTGCCCCACGAAGAGAGCCATGACCCCGGGCGCCCTGGCAGGAAGGCCCTGCTGGGGACACGTGGCTGCCTTACCCGTCATGTATGCCACACGCTCGCTGGCGGGGCTGACACCGGCCCTGTTCTGAGCTGTGACCCAAAATTCATACTGGGTATTTGGCACAAGATTCCTCACTGAGCAGTACGTTTCTTTGACGGTCACTGTAAACTCTGAGGAAAAAAGAAGAAGAAAAAGAATTCAACCCCAAAGCTGGCCAAGTGGTTCCTCACTCACCGAGCTGAATCCCCGTTGTAGATCCCAAGACAGGCCACGGACTCCCCCCATCCCTGTACACACGCCTCTGCCATGTGACTGGCTTTGCCAATGGGGCAGTAGCAAACAGGATGCCTGGGAAGGGCAGGTGCACAGCTGTTCCATGTGAGCTGCCTCCTGGAGGAGGAGACCCTGTGGACAGAGGCCCCAGCCACCCGCCATCCCAGCCAGGCCCCAACTTGCCTTTCTAGCCCCTTCTGCCTTGCTCACCTGCCAGCGTCACATCCTCTGGGTAGCTCCCAGATGAGGGAACTATCCTCCAAGGCGCTGGGGAGCAGATGTGCCCCACCCCCACTTTTCCCCTGCCAGGGCCTCTGAGGGGCCCGAGCCATTCTGGAGCGTGACCGTGTTCCCAGCAGAGCCTCACCTGCTTGGTCCTTCCCCAGTGAGCCGTCCTGCAGTGGCTGGCAGCGCAGCTGGTAGCTCTCCACCGTGTCATCGGAGCACAAGCTCCAGCACACGCGGACCGAGGAGCCCGTGGCGGAGTTGGGGGCCTGCGGGTTTATCACTGGTGCAGAAGGAGCTAGGAAAGGAGAAGGGAGGAAGACCAACACCCACCCTGAATTCTGGCCCTGATGGGTGTGGCTCAGTGGATTGGGCATTGTCCCACAAACCGAGAGGTCACGGCTTAGAGACACGGTCGGGGCATGTGCCTGGGTTGTGGGCCAGGCCCCTGGGTGGGAGCGTGTGATCAGTGCTTGTCTCCTTCTTTCTCCCCCACTTCCCCTCTCTCTGAAAATAAATAAAATCCTGTTTTAAAAAATAGCTGAATTCCAGTATCATTCTCTGGAGTACGTAATCACAGTAATACTTCTGAGCATTACCTGGCACCATGTGAGATGCTGTACACAGAGTACCTTGTTTAATTTTCACCCTCTCCCCACGGGAATCGCAGTGCTCATTTTATAGACCAGGAAACCAAGGCTCAGAGAGGTTAAGTAAGTTGTCTAGCACCACACAGCTAGGAAGTGGCAAACTTGGGACTCTCACCAACTCCATAGGATGCCCAAGTTCATCTCTTAACCACTGTGTGGGTTAAGGAAATAAAATTCAGGCTCCTTGTTTGGTGTAAACCAGACAGGAAGGCAGGTGTCTATGAGGAGAGGCGAACTGCAAACCCTGAGCCAGGCGTCGCCACCCTGGAGTGAGAATGGGCACTCACCCAGGGGGTCGGCCTGTCCCCACCCGTACCGGCCATAAAGACAGGACATGAAGCTGGGGGGGAAATACGCATTCCTAGGTCTTCATGACTTTTCCAGCCATCCAGGTGTCTCCCTCAAAGCCCAGGGATATCGGACGTGCTGGGGCGTCTGCATGCGGGACAGAGGCATACCTGGGGTGGCGTTGATGGAGCCCAGCAGCTGCTCCACGTCGGAGAAGTCCAAGGTCTGGTCTTCCAAGGCAGGTTGCGTGGAGATGTCCACGTCTGTTTCTGTTTCCAGGAATTCTCTGAGTCTGTTGGTGTAAAAGGACACACCAATGAGAATGGAGAGCATCCTCGGGGCCCGTGCTGGGCCGGGCCACCAGCAGTACACGAAGAGGGCTCTGCTGCTCCCATGACTGGCACAGGAGGTCACCAGTGGGGACGGGTGGGGTTCACTGGTGCACTAGAGGGGAGGGGCGGGAGTGGGCAGATGTGCACCGCCAAGCTCCAGGTCCACAGCCTCTGGAAGACCCTTCCTGGACACAACCCTGGGCCCAAGATGTACAGACTCCCTGGGGACTCGGCTTGCTGACCGTGAGTGGGGCTCTGGGTGTCTGTGTACCTGCTTCCTGGCAGTCACAGAACCTGAAACCAGCTCTGTCTTTTCCTAGCACCCATGTCTGAACTGTCATATCCTGAAGCTTCAGTGTTCACGTTGCTTTTCAGACACTGTGTTATTTAACTCCCACAAAACCGTCCCTGTTTGTAGACATGAAGGCGGGTCGCAGACTGGCTGGACAGCCCAGGCCACGGGGGGTGGGGGGTGGGGGGGTGGGGGGCGGGGCAAGACTCGGACTCCTGTCTGACTGCATGGTACGCGTGCTTCTGCAGCGCTCCGTCTGGGTCCGGGCCCAGTTGGGGGATGCTGGGGATACTCTCCGGGTCTCGGCTCCTCCTGGAGTGATGCGGGGCTCGTGGAGGAGATCTGCCCATGGGCCTGCTGGCTGGGCCTCACCACACGCTCCCTTCCAGCCTGAGATTCTGAGATTCAGTCCCAGAGGGTCCTGTGACCCCACACCACTGTCCGGCAGCCGGGGCTATTTAATCTTAGGGTCACACACAAAGGCCGACACTGGGAGTACACAACCAAGTGGAACTGCATCTCCCTGGACTTCCAGAGGTGAAGGAATGGAGGAAAACACACGTGAGAACAAATTATTACCTGTCAGCCATAGCCACGGCATCCTGAAGAGGAGGAGGAAAGTAGACAATGTTAAGTTGATTTTGGAAATAATTTTTAGAAACTATATAACAACCTAAACATATTCAAAAACTGGGGAACTGGTTAAAAGAAAAAACATCAGCTATACCCCACACTCTTCACAAAACCACTCTAACGAAGCCTGTGCGGTTTTGTCCACATGACTTTTCCTCACTCACGCCACACGAGCACGTTCCACGTTGCGGATGGTCTTTGCAGCATCAATTCTGAGAGAGGCGTCATAGTTCACTGCATGGGAACCGCACTGTCTGCCTAACCGACCGTTCTTCCCCTGCGGGACATTCTGGTGGTCTCCAACCTCTCACCGCCGTACGTAACAGCGAGAAGGACAGCTTCACACAGATCACTCTCCCCACCTACTGGATTCTGTCTCGAGATACAGTGGGATCGTGGGACGAGGGACCCCTGGTTTACAAGATCTGAGCACTGAGGGCTCAGGAGGGTCCTGCTTTCAGCCTCGGGCCCAGGTCCCTTGCCCCCAGCACAGCTGGAGGGAGGCGGTGGGGCTCTGAGGGAGCACGATGGGCTGGGTCCACCTGGAGGCCGCAGGGACACACAGGAAGCTCCAGAGGCTAAGGCCCCCTCCACCCACACACATCCTGGACACCACAGCTGGCCCTCTTCCTGTGCCGCCTCGTGAAGGGAGGGGACCAGGCTGGGAGACAAGTTCCACAGCCTAGCTGCAGGAGGGCTTGGTACCAGATTTCATTAGAATTCAAGGAAATTAAGAAAATAATTTTTTTTGCATGTTTAAGTGTATGAAGTAAGATTTAAAGTGTTACTGGCAGCAGGAGATTGGAGCTGACTTGTTACCCTGCACAGCCTTCTCCCGGGGCCGCGAGAGGCCATCGCAGGCGCCAGAAAGCTCGGAGCACTGTTTTTGCTCAGCTCCAGGAAGAGGAGACGGGACCCAGATGCCTGGCGACCAGGACAGAGGAACCGACCTGATGTCACCTGAGCAACGGTGGAGGGAAAGGGTCAGCTGTGTGTGAGCCTGCATGGCCGCTGGGGGGGGGTGACAATCCCACCATCACTATCACCAGTGGAATCAAACGGATGCTGACCGTAGAGGCCGACTCCAGCGCTGCCAGGCACAGAGGGGACAGTCTAACCGGCCGCAGCCCTGTCACCCTAGTGCATTCCTGCACATCACGCCCTGACTGACCTTGATGAAGTCCACCTTTTCTTCGTGACAAATCTCCTCCACTGTCTCCATTAGCTCTTTGCAGGTGTCCAGGTTTTCGCCACAGCTGACCAGCTGCTCATACAAGGCTTCCAGCTTCTCTTTCTTCCTCTCCCCTAGAGCTTGTACTTTTTCTTCGTATTTTTGAGCGAGTGTTTCCAAGATCTCGTTGTAATGGGACTCGAAGTTTTGTTCCTGTCTTCCAAAATTCTCCTGCAAGACAGGAGACCTCAGCCATCCTTTCAGAGCCTGCAGTGTGTGAGCCACAGAGTCATCGGGCACAAAAACGTATCTTCTCAGAGATGCTTCAGTCCCTCCCTGTCACCTGTTGCCTGGACACTGGGGTAGGAGCAGGGGGCCCTGGAACAGGGGTCTCCAGCTAGAACCCCAGGGATAATCCTAACAAAAAGCACTGCTCTCTGTCTTCCTCCTCACCCTCCATTCTCCACCCTGCTCCTCGCCCTCAAACCACCTCCGTTTTTGCCATCCTCCCATTGCCGTGACAACCAACCAAGTCGATCATCGGTGATGAGTCAGCCTGCACTGGGACCTGGGACCTTAACACGGAGACGTTTGCCCTGGGACAGGCCCACCTGAGCTCTCAGTGTCTCACGACCCCCCCCCAACTCCCTGGTGCTTGGACAACGTTGTGCAAATACCAGGAGCACACAGATTCTCACAGCAACTAAGGGAAAGGTGAAGGAAAGGGAAATGAGGGCTGTGGTCCGACGGTGCCAACAGGCAAGAAAAGGCAGGAAACAGGGAGGGTTAGGACAGCTCTTATCCTGGGGCCAAATGGGTGAGACACACTGATGAGAGCATCTCAGCTCCTGGTCCCAGGACGGCTCGCAGTTCGGGTAGCTGTCATCCTCACCAGACAACAGGGACATTTCCAAAGGAGAGGATCCATTCCTTGGGGGGTGTTTGTTGAGCGCCTACTATGTGTGTAAGACTTGCTCCGAAGGGCAGGAGCTGACTCCCCCGTGCTGACTGTACAGGGAAGAGCTCTCTGGTCTGAGAGGTGAAGATACTTTGATATCTGACAGTGAGCAGGCCACGCAGAGTGTAGGGCACTGTCTCCCTCCTGCTGGGCTCTTCCCCCTCCGACCCCCATCCTGTGCTCCGAGGGGCGGGCTTGTCCCTGCTCTCTGCCCCCAGAGGGGATCAGTGCAATAGCCCTCCACCCTGTTCAGGTTAGGGGTGAAGAAGGTCCAGCTTCAAGGAAAAGGACCTGGGGCTTAGCTAATTCACACAAGGTGCTCCTGTTGGTCAGTCGAAGGCAGCAATAATAGAACTAGAGCGTCCGAATGGAGGGGAGAAGGGAAGTCCCCAGGTCCTCTGGCCTGGTCTACTCATCTGGATGGCACCTCAGTGGTGCACTGCAGACCTACTGGGCACACCAGGGGTCTGTGACGTGTTTGGGGACAGACTCGGAAACTTACTAATCTTATCAGAAACAGATAGCAGCTGGGGAAAGGAGCACTAATCGAGGACAGGTTGGGGGTCTTACAAAGCCTCATCAAGGGTGGCCCAGGGAAGAGTCCTGCCTTGTAGTGGGACTGGGGATGGAAAGATGCAGAAGATGCAGCCTCTGCCCTGAGAGCTTATGGCTCTGCAGACGATGCTGCCAGTGGTCAGTGTCATGAGGTACATGCCCAGCAGGCTGTGGGCGGGTAGGGGCAGGGACAGCAGCGACCCCAGTGGGAGAAGCAGCACGTGTCTCACGGGCTCACCTACGTGCTCTCACCTCCACAGTGATGAAAACCTCCTCTAAGTGACTGGCAAAGTTTTCCATCTCGATGATCTGCTTTTCCAATCTGTACATGTTCCTGTGAATTTCATCCTGCCAAACAGAACATCACCAGGCGTCAGCCTACACCCCTTCTCTCCCATGTGCACAAGGCGTTTGAGATTTAGTCCCTGCCTGACTCCTTGAGACGTGGACACGACCTCAGGAGGAAGGAGAAGTGAGACCTACTTACCTTGGCGCTTTCCAGTGCCTTACTGAGTGGGGTCACCTCATGCTCTCTGTGTTCATCCAGAACCTTCTCCAACGCTCTCAGTGGAGTTTTGCAGGTGGCACAGAAGACGTCAGCAGCCTCTTCCTCGTCCTCCTCCTCTGGGATGACGTAGCACTCGTACTCCTCGCTGGCGCGGCCATGCGCGTACCGGTAGGCCTCCCGCAGGTCCTGGCACTGGCCCTCCGAGCCCCACCCTCCGAATCCCAGGTCCTCCGCCTCTGCTGCCTCTCCGCTAAGTCTCCAGTCTCTCTGCTGCATGGCTGCTCCTCCCCTCGTCATCACGTGAGGAGAATACTCCGAAACCTCTATTTTGGGTGTGTTTTCATTAATGAACTCGTCTGCTAATTCATCATCATCCTCAAGTCCATACAAATGGACGAGTTCATCCACTTCCTCTTCAAGGTCCCTTTCGGGCTTACCTTTTGCTGCCCCTCTCGGCTCACTGGTCATCTCGGCTGGGACAACTTCCCTTCTCACACGACCGCTTTCTGCCGGGAAGGCCTGCAGTCTGTCTCCAGAGTCATACAGATCCATGGGGTCAAAGTGGCAGTCATGGGGGGGCCTGTCCAGCTCCGGCCCCTCCCCAGTTTCCTCCTGCACAGTGGCTCGGGAAGCCCCAGGCAGCACCTCTGCACCAGAAGGATCCCTCCTGGACGGCTAACAGTGGATATCCTGGGACCTAGAATACAGAAGGGGGGAAAAACTCCGTTTCTGAGAAGGTCACTGCTGGACTGGGCTCAACTCATTCACAATTTTTAAAGCGATCATCTGAGCAGCTCAGTTGTGGTTACACTTTGAACGACCTGTAAAGAAAAGTTTGCTTCCTACTGGAGGATTTATTAGACAGTGTAAATGTTCTAAGGGTGCTGTTCACAAGCAAAGAAAAGTCTGAAGACCACTAATCCATGTGCAAAAAAAAGGATGGCCCTTTTCATCTAGAGAAGCAGGTTTTTTTCCCATTTAACTGCACAAGTACTTCACCAACAACACATGCCCACATAAAACTAGGGAGTGTGTGAGCTGCTCATCTTATCCCCTAATAGCTTTCAAAAATAGCTTTACTGAAATATAATTTACATGCCATAAAAGTCACATGTTTTAAGTGCACGATTCTGTAATTTTTAGTAAATACCCCAAGTTACGCAACCATATCACAATCCAGTTACTAACACCCCTTTCTAAAAACTGTGGTAACCTAGTGCTTTGAAAACGAACAAACAAATATAACAAAACTATTCCAACGAGACACATAAGAAATAGGTTTTGAGGAAAATAAAAAAAGCAAGACTAACTTTTAAGATATAGGTTAGCACCTTTTCCCTTAGCCACGACTTTTATATCCAAATAGCTTCTTAACAAAATATTCGAGATGAAGGAAAAAGGAACACTAATAATAAATTGTCATTTTAGACACGATGGAACTGAGGCTTAGGGAGATGAAGTAATAAATCACAGTCTATGATGAATGCATTAGCTAGATAGCCTCTCCTCTGTGCCGTAAGCTACAGATAAAAATAAAAACAACTTTGCAAGTGCTGTATGGGAGGTGTGTCCCTGTGCTTTAATTAGAAAAGTCCCCTCCAAAACGTCTCTTCCCTTTTATGGGTCATAGATGCCTCTGAGAATCCACTGAAAGCTGTGAGTTCTTTCCCCAAAAGTGAGTCCAGAGGGGCACAATTTTGCCTACCATTTTAGGAGCCCAGCCATGCACCCCCGAGCAATTGCCCAGCTGCAGCCGCAGAACCCTGCGTGAAAACGTGAGCTGTGCTGTCACGCAACATGGTTCAGCAACATGGTTCAGCCTCATGGGCACACCCAGAGCGGACAACTTTCTATGGGAGGACAGAGCATGCACCGATGAGTGAAAAATGACGACGGCGCTGTTTCCAGTATTGGAACCAGAGCACAGAACTACGCTTTGTCAGCATGTATGTTTAGGGTTCCAGACTGCTCTAGCAAATGGGCCCCTGCACTAAAAATACTCTCGACACGGGGCAAGAATCACCAGCACCCGGGGCTTTCACAGCCTGTACCGACACCACACACACACTCGGTAAACTGAATCCCCGCTACAGGAAGGCACAGAAAACACTCTATTTATTGTAACTTACACCCCTGCAATTTACCATGCTCTCTCTTCATCTCTAAGGGAAAGATATTGCATTAACAGTGTGGCATTAAGTTAGCGGGGCTCTGTGAAACAATGAGCATTACAATATTACTAACCAAAAACTTGCCTGCCAATTTAAGGGTCCACCAACTCTTCATTTACCGCCGAGCCCGTGGGTGACTGCTAGAAACCTGCGCCCCAGCTCGGCAGGCTTTCCCTCCCGGTGACCTCTGTGTGCCCGTGGGCCGCCCCTGCCTGTGTTACAACAGGACTCTGTGATGGGGCAGCGAAGGCGATGGAAACTCGAGCTGGCTCTGGCTGCAAATAGCAACAGGCTTGCTGTGAGTGAAAGCCCAAATATAGACCTGCCCAGGCCATCCTGCCACTTCTGCTCAAGTTTCACCCAGAGAGGTCAGATGACGTCCCCTGGGTTGATTCTTACCATGGGAACTTGAGTCCCAGGTTTCCACTGAGGGTCTCAGATACATGGGTATGCACGTATAGAGGGCTGGGGCGGGGAGGGGGCAGCCACAGCTCCCCAGAGAAGGGGGGCTTTTGTGAGGCCACTTGCTGTACACCTTCCGCCTGGGCTGAGGGTCTTTTTCCAAAGCGTTTTTGAATAAGCACAGCTCTAAAGGCAATCAAATGCAACTTAATTCCCCCCCTACACACACAATTCCTTTAATGTCTACTCAGGGTGGGACTTGTTCCCCACTCTGGATACAGATCCAGCAGACCCGTGATTTTCTGCTCCCTCTTAGGTCACACAGTCCTAGGGGCTGTTGAAGACCTAGACTCCATTCAGTAATTAAATGTACGGTTCATACGATAATCAGAAAGTCACACTGAGTATGGCCAGCATCATGATCTTCTCCTCTCCCCGGCAAGGTCACTCTAGCTGGAAGCCTGCCCCAGGGAAGGAGGAATGAGGTGGCCTCTTTCCCCACACCTCTGCCCTGAGCTGCTGGCTTGGGGGCAGACAGAGGTGCTAAGGTGATAAGACAGCTCCCGTTTGAGTTAGTGTCAGCTGGTGTAGCTGCAGGCTCTCTGGGGCTAGGAGATGCTTATTGCTCTCAATGTCTCTCCACCTCTCCCTCTCCCTAGCAGCCTCTGACCTTCTCTGAGTTTCCCATTATGGAGAGCTTTCCCCTAAAGTTCCCAAGACTGGGCTGAGAAACCTGCTATTCCAGGCCTAAGCCCAGTGGGCCCTGTCCAGGGTCCTCCTCACCCATGCAGCTGGCTCTCTTAGGCAGGATGGAGGTGACTCCTTGCTGGCTCTGGGCTTCCTGCTGGCCCACATCTGGATCTTGGGAAGCAGGCCCCATCCTTGGTCCCAGTAAACTTTGGGATGCAGACGTCCCAATGCAGCCGCCTCCCCTGGCTCTACCAGCGAAACAGCCAATCCTCTAGCCTCAGGCCACCACTGGCCCACCTGCAGGAAAGACAGCAAGCTCTCTGAGGGGTCCCTTTGAAGACCCCTCACAGAGCTTGGAGGTAGAGGGGGGCTTCCAACCCTTCCCCCAGCCTGACAACAGCTCTCTCCAGAGAAATCGCTCCCACTAGTCTCTTGACTCTGACCCTTTTGTATTTTCTTTAATTAGCTGAGAGCATTAACTATGAACTAGGTCCTGGACCATTTCCTTTAAAAGTCTGCATGTGGCGATTTGATCTCAGCATTTTACATCTATTGCTTTTTGGGGGCCCCAATCAAAATGTCATTTTTAAAATACCATTACTGCAGGGCATCTATGAGGTAAAAATGATTTTATCTCATAGATGCCCTGCAGTAATGTAAAATAAAATGTCAAACGCAAAAAAAAATATTTCAAAACTATTCAAAGATGACTGTATGAGAATGTTCATCACAGCATTGTCTGTACTAGCAGAAAATGGAAATAAACCTATGACTGTCATGGGAATTCATTACATAAATACAACAGTCAATCCACTATTGGCAAGTGTGAAGAATAATAATATAGATGACAATTTTTTTTAATGTGGAAAATGGCCACAATACATTTGTAATTATAAGAAGTTATATAAAATATCATTACAGCATAACTGAATATATATGTATGTATATGTTTATACACACACAGGAAATGAGAACAGGGTTTATTTCTTTTGAATTATTTTGTTTCTTTACAGCTTTGACAGTGTCTATTTTCATAATAACTTTATATACCTTTTATTAAGTTTTAAAAATCTTTCTTTTTTATTGTAAAGTAATATATGCTATTTGGCTTAGAAATAAACAAATAATACAAAAGAGTCACAAAGTGAGTGTAAACTAGTTGTGTGTCTTGGTAACACAATTAAGTTTGGTGTGTATTTGCCCATATTTTTTTCCTAAGAATATACAAACTTAGCTCCCTGTCACACACACAAAACAGAAATTTTATAATTAGAAAGTCTGTTAGTTTGATTTTGAAAAAGCAAATCAATTAGAAAAACTACTAGAAAGGATAAAATAATATGAAACAAATACAGTAAAAAGGCATACTATATAAATATTTTAAAAGATATTTAAACAGACTATTAAAGAATTCTACATAATAAAGAATTATACATAAATCACATTAGCTAAAGTAATATATTAAAAAATAGTCTCAGCCCTGGCTGGTGTTGGCTCAGTTGGTTGAGCATCATCCCGCAAAGCGAAGGGTCACCAGTTTGCGTCCCAGTCAAGGCACATGCCTGGTTTGCCATCAAAGTTCGTCTCCCTCTCTTTTTCCCTCTCTCTAAAAAATATAAATAAATAAATAAATAAATAAATAAATAAATAGTTTAAAAAATCGTTTGAGGAAGAAGAAATCACTTCAGCTAAAAGGTCCTCTCCCCACGAGGACTGGGCGGCAATGGGAGCAGCAGTTCCAAGTCCAAGGACAACAGTTCCCCACAGGCATTGAAAGGGGGCGGGGGTAGACCTAGATGCCTCCAGTTCATCTTCAGGGGGAGACCTGTCCTAACCATGGCTTCAGCCTGGTCCCCTTTTGCTTTTGCTGTTTTTACTTTGGGCATAACAGGAAGTACAAATCTGATTCCAGGCTGTGTTAGTTTAAAACCTTCAAAAGCTGCTTCACTGGTTCCTGCCCTCAAAAGCCTTGTTTTGGTGAAGGGTTCCAGTAGTGGCTCCCTGGGCACCTCCCCACCTCCCCACTCTCTTATCCCTCTCACAGTGCACTTACAGGGTGGTGGCTGCCGGGTACACACGTGGGCAGAGGCCAGGGCTGATTTGGTCCGTGTTGCATGAATAGGTCCAGCTCCACCCCACACTCCATCCTCACACGCAAACCACATTTCCCGATTTCTGAAACAGGTCTTCAGGAGTCAGGTGGTCTTCCTTGGCCGGAGTGTACCTCTGCTGGGTACTCAGTTTCCTTATTTCTAAAGTGAAGAGGCAGGATATAGGTTTACTAAGCGTGCTTTGAAGACAGAGGTATCTTTTTTGGACGCCTCCTCTGCCCCACCCTCAAACAGGCAAACAGCAGACCCACCCTAAAAGTCTGTTGAATTGATAACAAATGTGTGGCTACTACCCAGAGCTTGGCGCTCGAAAAATAACCCTTACGTTTAATTTACTGTTTGGTCTCTCCAGGAAGTCTGTACCTTCCTTGAGAGCGGGAACCATGACTTCACTGGAGCCCTGACCCAAACGACGGAATCAGCTGGGGTCCGGTTCCCAAGGGTTCACAGTATCTCGTTCATCCGACAAATACCTTTCCCACGTCAGGAAGTACAAAGGTAGCAAAGGTGAGGACAAGACTGGGATTCCCGGACTCCTGGGGACGTTGTGTCACTGACCAACTTCGAGAACTAGGTTCCAGGGAGTCCCCTGTCCTTTTCATTGGTCATCGTGACCCGCACCCGGCCAATCCCGGACGCCGCTGGAAGCCTCCCAGCTGCACACAGCCAATCAGAAGTGCAGGAGGGGCGGTGACAGGGCGCAGACGCAATGATAGTCCAGAGAAAAATGTCGCGGCTCGGACCTGACGGTCCTGCGGCTGGGGCTGCGAGGAGGCCGGGACACTGACAGCTGGCGCCATGGAGGACGAGCAGCCCGACAGCCTGGAGGGCTGGGTGCCGGTCCGCGAGGACCTGTTCGCTGAGCCTGAGCGGCACCAGCTGCGCTTTCTCGTGGCCTGGAACAACGCGGAGGGCAAGTTCGCGGTGACCTGTCACGACCGCACGGCGCAGCGGCAGCGGCGGCGCGAGGGGAACCGGCCGGGGTCTCCGCCCAGCTGGGCCGGCCTGCTCTCGGCCGCCGGGTTGCGCGGCGCGCACCGGCAGTTGGCGGCGCTGTGGCCGCCCCTGGAGCACTGCTTTCCCCCGCTGCCACCGGAGCTGGAGGCAGGCGGCGGCGCCTGGGGCCTGTGGGAGCTCGTGTGGCCGGCACGCGCGGGCCTTGGCGAGGCAGAACTGCAGGAACTGTGCTTGCGGCTGGAGCGCTACCTGGGACTGGCTGCCGACGGCTGCGGCGGCGCGGCCGTGCGAGACGCGCTGCTTCCGGTCGACGGCGGCGCACCGGACTGCGAGAGTCCGCGCGCCTTCCGGGAGCGCGCCCTGCGCGCGCGGTTGTCCGAAGCGGACGCGCGCCTGCGCCAGGTACGCCGGCGAGACCCGCGTTAGTGTTCCTGGGGCATCAGAAGGGGACCAGGGTAAGGGTGGGAGTCTTCCCCGAGATACAGGCTCCACGAGGAGCAAGTTCACGGTCTGACGTGGAGAAGGGGGCGCAGGGTCACAGGTGTCCTTCCCCTGCCGGGAGCAGCCAGGGGGCTGCTGCTGGGGCGCGCGGGAGTCCCAGAGTGAGGAAGTGTTAATTTAGAGCGTAGTTTTGCGCTCTGCAGAGACTAGAGCCACCGTTTTGACTCTAAAAGAGTCTCTCTGCTGGGAGCTTGGTAGCTCTGTGAACCTGGGGAGCTGAGAGAGCCTACACACTGAAGTATTTGGAGGCACCTCTCTAACGCCCTTATGAGATTCTAAAAAGCGCAGCATCTCAAAACCTTAACCATCATAAAAGTGAAGAAGAAACGTCATCTACAAACAACCCAGAGATAACCACTGTTAATATTTTGAGTCTTTCAGGTCCTTTTCTCTGAGCAGTTTGTACACAGTTGAGATACAATTTTGAACTCTACTTTCCCCCGACGAACTGAAGTGTAGAATACTAAGATTTCCTTAGTTTTGTTTGTGTGGTGTGCTCTTATAAATACTGTCCATACCTGAGCTTTATGTACCTTTTCCCTTCCAGATTCTTCAAGGGCGTGAAAGAGCCAACACTATGGTAGCATTAATGGAAATTTATCGAGAAGAAGATGAAGCATACCAGGAATTTGTTACCTTGGCAACCATGTTCTTCCAGTATTTACTGAAGCCATTTAGAGATATGCGAGAATTTGCAACTTCATGTAAGCTTGATATTTTGGTATGTTTTCTTTATGTTTTTACTTAATCTGATTTACTATATGTCACATATTATTTCTTTAGTCACATTTAAGATTCTGTGTTGGACTGTTAGGTTCACCCTTATGTTTAGATGAGATATATGTGTATATATATATATACACACACACACACACACACACACACACACACATATATATATATTTTAAAGTGTTATAAAAAATGAAGACATTTTACATGGATCATCTTCTTAATACATTCAGATTTCTAGAGGTTTTCAAGGATTAAACACATTCTTCGCTGATGACTTGTTTTTGATGTGATGCTTATTTTGCTTATTTTCTCCCTCTAAGAACACACACAGCTATATCAGAAATAAGATGAAACTTTAGGTAGCAAGGTCCTGGACTGTGAGTCAGTAATTTAAACTTTAGTAGGTGCTGTCATCACTCGTATTTCGTTGAGCCCTGTGACAGCAGTTAGAGTGAGCATATTTTCTCCTCCATTATGCCCCAGAGTATCCCTTCGTCTTCCAGGTGGTCCCCAACTTAGAGCCTTATTCATTCTCCATAAGGAATTGCTGAATTCATGAAACTTGACTAAGTAGTAGCAATAAAAGTCATTGAAATAGTTCATGCCAGCAGTTTGCTTTCAGTTTTCTAATGGCTGTACATTACTGTTCTTTCTTACTTGTGCAATTTCCCGTTCTTACTAAAGAAATCCTTGGATGAGGATGATCTGGGTCCCAAAAGGATAGTGGCCCTGCGGAAGGAAGCCCAAGAATGGACCAGACAGGCGGAAGCAGCTATAGTCTCTATTCAAGACATCACTGTGAATTATTTTAAAGAAACAGTAAAAGCATTGGCAGGTAATCATTTACAGTGCTACACTAAGACAAATGTAATTTTCATTTTATTCAGAACACATTTGAGTGTCTCTTTAGTATCAGGCCGCAGGTCCTGGGGATTCAGCGTAAACCGAAACTGTCCAGCCTGCTGAGAGGAGAGAGACATCTTAGCTACACATTCATCCAAATGCATGGGGAAGCGGCAGCGGCCGCAAGCCGCATGAGGAAAATCAACATGGGGCTCTGAGAGCCTGAGAGAAAAATTAGGCTCCATCGAAGTGGTCAGCAAGAGCCTCAGAGAAGGGGCAGTTGCCCTGATATCTGAAGGGTAAATGGAATTTAAGAGAGCAAAAAAGCAGTGTTGCTAGCAGAAGGAACAGCATGGACAAAGGCCCTGTGGCTTGAGGGAGCTTGGCTAGTGTGAGGAACTTTGAGAATGCCCCGGGGCTGGAACAGAGTGCAGCCCGCAGGTGTCAGGGTGTGTGGGCAAGACTGCAAGCTGAGACCATGCAGGGCCTTTTGAGCTGGGTAAAGGATGTTTGTTTTGTCTAAATCATTGTCGTGGCAGTTCCAAAGAGGGAAAAACTTACTGTCTGTCAGCCAGTCTGATAAATCATAGTACATGCATAGGACAGAGCAGCACACAGCTACTAAGCATGATTCTCTATCTCTATGAACCGCAGGCGTTCCGTGATACAGGAAGTGAAATAAACAGGACACACGGGGGTGGGGGAAAAGTAGCTTTACAGTTGTCAGTACACGAAACAGACTATTCTTGTATTGTTATTTATTAATTATGGTATTATTTTCCATATGAACAGTTGTAATTCTACATTGTCCCACCCTGTGAAAAAGACTGATGATCTTGTGGATTTTTTTTTTTTTTTTTTTGTCAAACTATCTAACCTGTCTGTCTAGCTAGACATAGAGTCTAGAAGTGTATGTAGTAACATGTAAGAAGGAATTGCTAGTAGGTGAGATTCATGACTATTTTCCTCTTTTTAAAAACATCACACATCTAAAATGTTATATCAAGGACCATGTGTTATTTGTGTGATAACAGAAAAGTCATTAAAATTAATACTCTTTTAAAAAGGATGTTTTGCCAGTAATGTGGGAGGCAAGAAAGGATTAGCCCAGGATAAATTTTTCAGTTTTTAATGAGCTGTAATTAAGCTATTTGTTACTCCTTATGATCCAACAGGGATGCAGAAACAAATGGAACAGGATAAGAAGAGATTTGGTCAGGCTGCCTGGGCCACAGCAGCTCCCAGGCTGGAAAGACTCAAGCTGATGTTAGCTCGAGAGACACTGCAGCTCATGAGAGCCAAAGAGCTGTGTTTAAATCACAAAAGAGCTGAGATCCAGGGAAAGGTAAGCCAAGATACAGGTGACTTTATATTAGAAACAGACTTCGATTTGAGATGTCATCTTTCCTTCCAGCCATTGTTGAAGAGCTTCCTTTCCTATTCCAACACCATCTTCTAGTAGATGAGAATTTCCAGACCAGGGACGATTGGCTATAAAGTTTCCATTTCCTCAAGATGGTTTTGCAATACTATATTGTAGGATTCAGTCGATAATAGCATTGAGCTCAGTACTGAGGAAGGTAATATACTTTAAAAGTCAACCCAGTGCTATCATCAGCAGAACTCGAGAATAACCAGAGGTTCTTCCTTCTGGGATCACAGTCAATTACAGGCCTTCCTGCACTGCTAAGACTTTACAGCAGAAAATGCTGTA
This sequence comes from Desmodus rotundus, assembly GCF_022682495.2. NCBI lineage: Eukaryota > Metazoa > Chordata > Mammalia > Chiroptera > Phyllostomidae > Desmodus > Desmodus rotundus. The sequence goes on from NC_071396.1 coordinate 36,141,623, forward strand.
AAGTCCTCAGTGTCATTTACTGTCCTCAAAACCTTAGTGTTTTCGTGTGTTTCAAGGAGGAGATAAAGTATTTGTAAAAATGTTGAATGGGGCATTTTTGTTTCATTAAATGAAATAGTGTTTCTTCTTGCTTTTTTATATTTGGTACTGAGCAAAGAATAGAAAACAGATCAAATGCTTTGAAAGTTTCCTTTCAGTACATTAAATATTTTAACTTGCTCTTTTTTTTTTTTCCATGAAAACAAGATGGAATATCTTCCAGAACAAGAAAAAAATATAGATGTTGTAGATGAACTAGAAATAGAGTATTATGAAGTTCAATTAGAACTGTATGATGTTAAATTTGAGATATTAAAATATGAAGAAATCCTACTTACCACAAAGTTGGACTCCATTAAAAGACTTATAAAAGGTACAACTTATATTTAAAATATATATTAAAATGTTTTAAGTTATACATTCAAGGAAGTACAGACTTTATCAGTTATTTCTTGTAAATTGTATAAGATATCTACTGAAATTTCTAGTTTCCCTTCAGCATCTTTATTATTCAAAAATATAGTCCTTGTTAAACATACAGCAAAATAAAGAAAAGGAAAACCTTTAATAACTCAGTTCCATCGGGTGGACGTACTTAGTGATAACAATTTGCTGATTAGCTTTGTAGCCTGATGTATATAAATATCAATTTTCAAATTAAAACTGTATATCCTGTTCAGTACTCTCTTTTTCCTTTAATACTTAATAACCATCATCCCATCTCAGTAAGTAACAAAATCTTCCGAAAATTTTAATGGCTGCATAGTATTCCAGTGTACGGCTGCACCGACCGACTTTCAGCCTCTCGCTGTTGTGAACAGCAGTGTAGTGCAGAAGCACCCTTTAAACGTGTTGGTGTACAGGGCAGGTCATTCCCTTGGAATGAATTTCTCAAGGCGAGATCAGTGAAGTGGGTCAAGGACCACGCAAAATTTACACTTGACAAACGTGTCAAAACAACACAACAGCAATCATTTGATACACATTTTCCCTCACCTCTGATATTTTCTAATTTCTAAATTTCATACAGTCATACATCACAGCCCTCTAGGGAGGCTGTGCAAAGTGACAGCCCATCAGCAGATTATGCAAATACCTGTTTCCCCATACTTTGCCCATTCTTTTAAATTCATGCCTAATTAATAGGGAAAAAAAAGGCATCTTTTAATTTTCATTTCCTCCAGTTACAAGTGATGTTGAATGCAATGTTGTAGGTTTACTGGCCATTTTTTTAAATTCAGTTCCTATGGTCTTTGCATGTTTCCTTTACATATTAAGGATACTATTCTATTATTTGTCATATGTTGCAAACAAATTCTCCCTGTTGTTTGCTTTCTCTTGCCCTGCAGAAATGTTTAATTTTCATGAAGTCACATCTCTCCACCTTTTTGTTTCTGTGTTACACCTGGCAAAGGGATCTATGGGTTTTGCTTTTGGTAGCATGCCTGGCAAACTCCTCCTCATCCCAAAATTGTGTCAATAGTTTATTTATTTTTTTCATTTACTATTTTTCTGATTTTTAAAGGAACATTTAGCTCTTTAATCCAGGTGAAATTTATTTTGATGTGGGGTAGGAATCTAATGTTTCCGCCCACGTCATTGGGAGTCCCCATCACTGCTGCTTTGCCTCGCTACCTGTCTCGCAGCATTACTATATTTATTTTGACCGATTTTCAATTGTTACTTTCCTTCATTGACTTGTGAGTGGCTTCTGGTACTGGTACCACACTCTGCCCATTGTACCTCGGAGCTACATTTCAGTATCCCGTAAAGCGTGCACCTGCCTTACTACTCTCCTGCTCCACAAGCTTTCTGACTGTTCTCCTTTATTCTTCCAGATGAACTTTAGAATCATTTTGACAAGTTCAAAACAATCTAACAAATAAACAAAAACAAAACTCGGAATTTTTATTGGGATTGTGCTTAAAGTTAGAGATAACTGGGGGAGAATTGTCGTCTTTGCAATTTTGAATCTTCCCAGCCAAGAACATGGTATGTCTCTCCATTTACTTGTGTCTTTTTTCCCTAAAGGTTTTCCAAGATTAGCAATTTTTTTGGTATATATCTGCACATTGAATTTAATCCTAGGAATTCAAGAAACTTTATAACAGTTTCAGGTTATAAGCATTTTACATATTTAGGAAAAATTTTATTTCAAAAAGTTAATCTGGAAGGATGCATGCCAAATTGTTAATGTTTTTCTCTGGGTTGGGATTCCAAAGGTTTGGGAAAGGAAGAAGAAAAATTTCACTTTTCATTTACTGTGCTTCTGTAGGGCTTGAATTTGTTAACAATTAGCATGCATGTATTTTTAAAAAATCAGTATATAATCAAGATAATATACTATTAAAGCACTTTAACAGTGTACTGCTGGTGACTGTAAGTTGCCTTTCTGGAGGGCAGTTTGACTGTAGTTACCGAGAGTCTTAACTATCCATCCATTTCAGGAAGTAATAAAAATGGACACAAAGCCCTACATTCAGAGGTGCTCACAGTGCAACTGATAACGGGACATTATGACAACAGAGATTGTTTATATTAGAGAATACTGTGTTGCCATTAAAATTTTTATTTTCATTATGTGGAAAATGTTCTCTTAGAACTGTTTATTGACATGAGTAGCTGTGTGTGTGCACACGCGTGATGTACACACACACACGTAAATGTTAACAGTGGTTCTGCCTAGGTGGCGGGATTACACATGATCTGTACTTTCCTTACATTTGAATTTTGTGCATTATCTTTATAATAAAACATGCCTTTAAAAATCATTGACTATTTTTCAGATAAACAGGATGAAGTTGTCTATTATGACCCATGCGAAAGTCCAGAGGAACTGAAAGCCATTGACCAAATCCTGGGGCTGCAGGGTGGTGAGAATGCGGAGACGAGGGGGCTCCGCCGGCAGTGCCGGCAGCTGGAGCGGAAACGGGGCAGGATCTGCGCCAGGAGGGCCTACCTCAGGAGCAGGAAGGTGGGCGCCGGCAGCTTTCTGTATTTCCCTTCCAGGCCTTTCTTCATTCATGAAAGATAAAGAGGTTTCGAAGATAAGGCTTTGACCTTATTTTCTGTGCATTGATACGGATGCCAGTAGCTGCAATTACAATATATTAACAATTTTTTGTCTTAAAATGATCCTTTGTTTCTTGCGGTATTTAAGCATTTATCATAATCTGTAGATTTTAATTTGTTCAACAGCTATTTGTTGAATGCCTGTTCCATACGACAGGTATTTTAAAATCACAATAAGTAAAAAATTCTAATCATCAGGAATAGTGAATTCTAAAATTTAGTGTAAATTGTTGATTATAAAATCAGAGATAATATTTAGCTCATTTCAATCTTTATATTTGATTATTTTTTTCTTAATTACTCCATGATTATATAAAAAAGTAACATGCTAAGACTGGTTAAGCGTCATTGAAATACTGGTCTTAATGTAATTTTTCAGGAATGTGTTGGTTGGATATGTTTATATAGGTAAGTTTGGAAGTGTAATGACTATTTGTAACATTGTGAGGAAATGTGTATCCTCCTCTCACTTGCCCTTGGTCAGAGAATTCACTTTTTCCTCACTCAAAGCACTAAATCTGTGGCCCTTCTGATGGGCCAACTGATTCCTGGAAGTGCCTGCCAGCCCCTCATCACACGGCTGAGCAGGCAGCAGGCCCACGGAGCCCCTCCAGAAACTCCAGTTCATGAATGCCCTGCACAGCAGCCCAAATGCAGTGCTTTCTCCTTTTAACCTTCTATGCTGTAGCCTATGGTAAGAGTAAAAACCCTGGAGGTAATTTGTATTATTCCACCAGGATCAATGCAAAGAAAACCATCAACTCCGACTGCAGCAGGCTGAAGAAAGTGTGAGATATTTTCACCAGCACCATAGTGTTCAGATGGTGAGTCATTAAAGAAAACTATTTTTGATTTGCATAACGTGGCACACTGGCTTAACTGCGCAGATGCCACAGCCCAGGCCTGAAGGCACGGTGGGGAGGGGCGGGGGGAGGAGGCCATCCTGTCGGTTCCGGACCCTTTCTCTCTTGAGACTTTTACTTTAAGGAATTCACAAGTGTGTATTTGTTTAAATATAGAAAAGAGACAAGTTAAAAGAAGAGGAGCAAAAGAAAAAAGAATGGATAAATCAAGAACGCCAGAAGACCCTGCAGCGGTTAAGAGCATTTAAGGAGGTAAGTCCCGTCACTAATTGCCTTGCTTACGTTTTCTGAAGCAATAAATCAAGATCACCCATCCTCGGAGAAAAGGATGAAGCATTAGGAACAGATCGTTTGGAACACAAAACGTTCCCCAAATGCCATTATTTTTCATATATAAATGAAAGCCAAACAACAGTAGAACACGGAGATGTTTTGACCTTGCCGCACGCCCTCCCCGCCCGAGTGTGCCAGCTCTGCCCACCACGGTGCCCACCACGGTGCCCACCAGCAGGGAAGGCGGAAACTAGTTACATTACCATTAACTTGAGCTGGCTTCCTCCTCATCTGCAATAAAGAATTTTTTAAAATGCAGTCAAGGAAACCTTGTGACATAGGTATAGTTAAGTGCTCCATTAAAAATGAATACTTCTGCCTGACAGGGACAGGCCACGGAGTGAACAACCATGACACTCCAAGGTCAGCTTTTTTTCTGGGACACTTAACTCCTCTGACCATTACCAGGCGCCTGCCACATCCCAGGCACGGAGCCAGGCACTGGCGTTCTCCTTCAATTTTTAAAACGACCCTGTAAGATACCCTCCTCACCACTTTACAGATGACCAGCCAAGGCTCAGAGTGGTCACACAGGTTGTACAGAGCCAGGTCTTTCTAACCCCAGAGCCACAGCAGGGATTCTGCAACCCGGCAGCACATCAGGAGCAGCTGGGGAGCTAATGCCCAGACCCACCCCCAGAGATTTTGGCCAGGGCCTGGGCATGAATGGAGGTGGGGAGAGTGCACACAGGGGAGCTCCCCGAAGGCCAGCAGAACGTAGAGCAAACGAGCTGGCGAGTACCTGGCTGCCTCCAGAAGGGGATCAGTGAACGGAATGGGCACGGAGGAAGGGATTCGAGGAACGCAAGTACAGCTCCTGAGCCTGGAACTGGTCAGACAGATCAGTGATCACCTTCCACATAGAGCTGCTGTGAAGGGGACAGGTTAGACAGACTCTAACCTAAGGAGACAGAATCAGGCCACCTAAGCTCCCAGCAAACTGCAACAAGGAGTTTTAATTCTAACAAGTTAACCTCAAATTGGTTTACGTTGCAAGGTTTGGGGGATCTAACACTTGTACGGGGGTGGTGGGAAGGAGTGTGTGTGATTTAAATGTAGGGACAGGAACCTTCCTTCCGTTGTGTGTGGATCACTTGATGAAGCTGCAGAAAAACGCATGAGGTTGTAGAAAGAACAGCAGCATCCTTTGTAGAGTGAGGGAATTCTGTGTACCAAGAAGTGCCACAATTGAAGGGGACAAAGGCAATTTGAGCACATTGGGAACGAAGGACAAGCAGACCGGAAATGAAATCACATGATATGTGGTACCTGTGGAGCCTAGACAAGTTGTTTTTAAATTCACATTTTTTTCAATTATAAAGTTTATTCTAAGCCTAAATTAGAGAAAAGAAACCCATAATTCCTGTTACAACTATCATTTTGAGGTCCATTCTGCCGGTATTTGTCACAGATCTTTGTTTCACAGGGTTGTAAAGCATCATCTAAATTTTTTCAGAATGTTTCACTGACTTTGCACTGTTCATGTTTTTTGTGGCTGCCTAATATTTTAAATTAATTCACCATAATTTTTTCAGCTAACTTCCTATTGTTCACATTTAGTTTGATTTTTCATACTAAAAATATTACGTTTTTTTTTTAAAGATCTTATTTATTTTTAGAGAGAGGGGAAGGGAGGGAGAAAGAAAGGGACAGAAACATCGATGTGTGGTTGCCTCTTGCTCGTCCCCCACTGCCCACAACCCAGGCATGTGCCCTGACTGGGAATGGAACCAGCGGCCCTTTGGTTCATAGGCCGGCGCTCAATCCATTGAGCCACACCGGCCAGGGCTGATATTTTTATACGTATCCTTTCATATCTATTTTATTATGGAGAAAGTATTATATGAAAGGATATAAATGCTTATTCTTTCATAGATTTAACAACAGGAATGGCTGAACAAAGTGGAAAGGAGCCAGTTTGTGAACTAGAACAATCAATGCATAGAAACTCTTCGGTGTCATTGTTTATAGAAACTTCCAGCATTTGTGGCAAGTTTCTCACACAACAGTTTTCTGTTTTCAGAGACGTCCAGGTCCCTCTGTACTAAAGGTCCCTTACTCAGAACCTGAGGCTCCAAACCTGCGGGGTGAACTGCCCCAGCAGACCTCCTCGCCGACTCCTCAGACGAAGGTGGTGATCCCTCCGTCCTTCAAGAAAACCAGAAGTGCTCCCTTATCTGAAGCTAGTAACGTGAAAACCCCCAAGTCTCAAGACTGCTCTGGAAACATCCCTGCCCAGATTTCTGTTCAAGGAGGTGACCAGACACACTCCAAACCCAGTGAGGAATTGTCACTTCCACCGCCACCTCCTCCCCTTCCCCCTCCTCCCCCTCCTCCACCGCCTCCACTGCCTCCACCAGCACCTCCGCTCTTCCCTGTTCCGCCCTCTTCTCTATCTGCAAACCATCGGAATCTGAATGTACACATCAGGACTTCAGGAAAAGATGATCAGCCACTTCCTCTAGTGTGTGAATCACCTGCTGAAAGACCACATGACTCCTCAGACAGTTTTAAATGCCCAGGTAATCTGCCAGAATTCTGTACCTGCTCCCCTCAAATCAAAATCTTTTTCAAAATTCTCTGCAGTCTTAAAATATTCCAGTATTTGCTTCTTTAAATGGTACTTTTTTTTTTCTTGGCAAAGTTAGTATAGCCTGAATCAGATTGATAAATGCTACCTTACCTTGAACAAACCATCTCTACACATTTAATGGTCACATGACTCGTGATCACTGAGGCTGTTAAAGAATCAACTTATTTCGTGTTTCTTAGGTCTTCAGTATGTGTTTGATTTCTGCCATTTGCATGTTACTCAAGGTTGCTTTGAGTTACTGTTGCATCTCAGAGTCCTTCATAGAATTAACTTGTTGCATCGTAAGCAGAAGATTAGCTAGAAATTATTATAGAGGAATATTAGTCACAATACAGAAGGCTCTTGTTGCAGACTGACAGGTAGACTGAGAAACCTTCCCAGGGGAAATCTTTCTAAAATAAAGTGATTAAAAAAAAATAGTGGACCACCTTCTACCTTGCAAATACAGTACACTGAACAACTCGAGGGCCATAGTTCTAACTTGTAATTCTAACTGAAGTTCAGACTCTCACTACTGAGGACACTGGCTTACACCTGCCCAGACTCATAGCCTACTGCTGCTCGGGGCGCGGGTTGTTAGGTAGTCCTAGGTAAATGCTGTGTACTCTTGTTTTCAAGACTATGCTGGAACGCCCCCACCTAGAGCATGCACCCATGCTGTGAGAGGGGGTGTAAATGATTGAAATAGAAGAGTTCCCAACTGTGGTTCTGGATCCTTGAGTATTCTGGTTATTCTGAGTTCAAGGTGTCACTGTACCTAAAACCAGGTACAAATGAAAAGGTCTACACTATCAGTGGAGGCCAGACGGCCCCACCATGGGGTTTGCAACAACACTATTTACTTGGGGGAGACAGCGTGGAGCCCCGCCTGGAGCTCAGATGTAGGTGAGTCTCCGTGGGCCGCCTCATTCAGGCCTGGGCCTCATGCACACTGTGTGGGCAAGCCCCATCCAACTCCTACACACTGCCTCCTTCCACTGACAAGAGTAAGAAAGTGTGAACGGCCATCAAAAAATGCCCTTTACTGTAAAACTGCCCTCACTCCTAGAAGAGCATCGTAGTAAAGAGCGACAGGTTTCAGTCCAAAGTGAAACAGTGTTTTGTTAGCCATCACATGACCTTAAATCCTGAGCTGGAAATGACTATTTATCTCGACTATTTCCCCGGATGATCGCTACGTTAGTGGCCACAGTCAACGCCCCTGTCTCCCGCAAGGGGTAAAAGATTTCCCTGCTCAGGGGGTCTCAAGGTGCCGGAGTGAAAAATAGCTTCTACTCTCCAAGGCTTTGAAACTCTGATCTAATTTGTGTTTTGACAGCATTTCACGCCCTCGAGAACAGAGCATGTAAATTACCTCGGGGTACCGTAGGTGGAATTAAAGACATTACATACAGAGAGACGCCAGTGCTGCCCCCGCAGGTCCATTGAGCTGCTGATTCAAGTTTCCCTTTAAAGTCTTTTCTTGTGGGGAAACCTACTTGCCTCATTGTCACACTGACTCCTTAGTCATCACTGACTAAGACTGCAGTGAGAGACATGCAGCAGGGAACATATTCCAGGCAGATATTTTTTAAAGTGTGGAGGGACATGGGGGAGGTGCAACATCAGAGGTACCTAAGTCCTGCACGTGGGGTCAGGCTGTTCCCACCCGGGCACGTAACTCTTGAGGATCACACGAGAGTGTTCCCGCATCCATTATAACACAGGTGTCACGGCTGTGCCTCCGAGATGCTGTGGGTTTGAGCAACTGAGGTGCTTATGATAAAATAGTAGCGATGGAACTATGCTGGACTCACACGGGGAGCTTATTTATGGTTGACCTTCCTAGCGGATAATGAAAACATGCGTTTAATGGAACGATGATCATTTGTTTAAACCATGGTGTTAGCTGATGTGACTTTAACGCCTTTGACTAATACAAAAACAGCCTGGCGTCTTGGGGAGAAAGAGTGTAAGTTCCTGACAGTACTTGCTCTGTTTACTCCATTGCAGGGTCTATGGATGAAGTGTTGGCCTCCTTAAGGCATGGCAGAGCCCCGGTCCAGAAGGTGGAAGCTCCTGCTGTGGCCCCTCCTCATGCCTCAGTCAACGAGCACATTCTGGCTGCCATCAGGCAGGGTGTCAAACTGCGGAAGGTTCACCCTGACCTTGGCCTGAGCCCCAGCAGTAAGCCCACCAGCGACCTGGAGAGAAGCATCAAGGCTGCACTCCAGAGAATCAAGAGAGTGTCTGCTGACTCGGAAGAGGAGGAGGAGGAGGAGAGTGGCCCCAGCGAGTGGGACCACTAAGCTCTTCAGCAAGGCCAAGGGCACTGCACTGTGGGCTGGAGAGAAGCCACCAGGGCCCAAGGCCTATTTGTGAAAAGCACGTGAACAGGGCAGACTGGCCCCACGACACCCAGATGGGCAGCAGGGCTGTGTGTGATGTTGCAGCTGTGATTTAATGCTGTGGCACCATGGAAGTAGCCATGGCTGGAGTGACTCAGTGGACTGAGTGCTGGCCTATGAACCAAAAGGTTCGATTCCCAATCAGGGCACCTCCCTGGGTTGCAGGCCAGGTCCCTAGTTGGGGGCACGCCAGAGGCAACTGATGAATGTTTCTGTCTCACATTGATGTTTCTCTCCCTCTCTTTCTCCCTCCCTTCTCCTCTCTCTAAAAATAATTGATTAATTAATTTGAAAAGCAAGCCCACAGAAGTAGAGAACTGGTGACCTGCACACACCAAACCGCAGCTGGGATTTGAGCACCCACAGTCAGTGTTGCTGGCCTGCCAGGATGGTGTGTATTTCTCCCCGGGATGCTCTGCAGTCATTCCTTCCTTCTGACAGTCGTTTACGCGATGGTGCACGTGGTGAACAGCACGGTCAGACGGCTGGCCGTGTCCCGTGTGTGCTGTCGTGGCTTCCTCCGACTGTAAGGTTCAGATGTGAACATCGCTTTAGCAATAATTGGAATGCATTGCTTATGTTCAGGAATTATTTTAAATGAAATGTATTTTATGTATCAAGCACTCTATAAATTCATAATAAAGAGCTATTTATAATATATCAGTGTCGCTCATGAGGAAATGAAAACATGAAATATTAACTATGAAATGCACAGCCCTCCCTGTCTGTGGGGGTGGGGGCGGTAAAGTGTTCAGTGAGATTTCAGCTAAACATCTGTTTAAGCAAATACTAAGGGGGAGTGTTCCCACCAAAACTGAAGTCTCAGGCTGGGATCCTTTTTCCTCCTCATTCTGTGTTAAAATTGGAAAAAGGGGAAGGGACCAATACAAGGCAGAACACACACTTCTCAACTGCCTAAAGTGTCCCCACTAACGGCAGTGCCCTCACGTTGCCATGGCGATCCTGGGTTTCCATAAGGCTTAGGGTGCAAACCCCAAGGGCGGGTTGGGTGGCTGTACCCAAGGCCACCTTCCCCACCACACACAGGCCAAGCTTAACCCCGAAATATTTCCTGGGAAAGGGGGATATTTTTTACAAATGGCAAAATCAGAACTCTGTTGGGCTTTTATTTTAAGTATTGCAAATTCAGTATTTAGAGACACCCGTGAGCTCATTCAGGCATGGCAAATTCTCAGATTTTGCTTTCTAAGCTCTGCCAAAGACGAGAAGCCTTCAAAAAGAAAAAAGGCCCTTTTCAGAAGTGAGTCTCCCAACTACACCTCCTGGCTCAACTGTGTTTTATGCATCAAAACTTCTCCCTCTCTGGAACACTCTGTTCCTCATTCTTCCTGTTCCCCACTTTTTCTAGCCAAGCTTTGAAGTCAGTCCAGACTCTGGTCTCACAGAATTCAGAGTCAGGGAGAGGGGAGAGTCTCCTATTGTGTACCTTCCACCCCCTCAGACCCACCCCCCATGGTGCTGCCCAGAGACCTTCACTCTCCCAACTAGCCCCCCCACACTCCAGCCTGTGGCGCCTCAGTACGGTGCACCAACCTGAGACCTGGGCTGCCCCAGTGGCCCCTTCCCCTACCCCAGGGTTTCCACTCCAGCAACACCAAGCCGGTTGCCACCTGCCCCAAAGGGCCCTGATGACTGAACCTAAGTGCCTGGGATACCCTCAGCCCTCTGCCTCCAGGTCCCAGCAAATCCGCACCATCCTTCAGTCTCATCCCCCAGCTTCCCCCTCTCCCACGTCTGCCCTGACCCCACTCCCCGACACCACCACCTTGTCCTGGTCTCCAGCCATGCTGCCTCCCTGCCCACAGCCCTGGGACTGGCCCTGTGGACAAAGCTGACCCTAGGAGAGCCAGACGGTAACCAGCAGCATCCTATCCACAGTCCTGGAGGCAGAACGAGGAGCTGGGCCATCAGACTCCTTTGTTCACCCGCTCCCTCTCCAGGAGGTGAGCTGGGGAAGGAGGCAGGTGGCAGCAGGAGCTAGCGCCAACAGGTGTCTGATCAATGACCTCCCGTCACATAAACTGTGTGGCTGAGTGAATTTACACAGCAGAGGTTCTCACATCTTAGGTGTGTAAACTCATGAAGCGTGTATTGGTTTTCTATCGCTACCATAACAAGCTTAGAGGCTCAAAACACCACCAATTTACTCTCTTACCTTTGTGTAGGTCCAAAGTCCGACACACGTCTCACTGGGCTAATACCAAGGAGTGGGCAGGGCTGCGTTCCTTTCTGTAGGCTCTATGGGAGAAGCTGTTTTCTTGCCTTTTCCTGTTTGTAGAGGTTGCCTGCATTCCTTGGCTCTGGCCCCTTCCTCTATTTTTACAGCCAGCAACATCGCATCTCTCTGACTCTTCTTCCATCGCATCTCTTCCTGACCCCAGCCCGGAAAGGTTCTCTGCTTTGAAGAACTCATGTTGTTAGATTGGGCCCGCCCAGATAAACTGGGATAATCTCCCTCTCTGACAGTCTTAACCACGCAGGCAAGGGCCCTTCTGCCAGGTAAGGCAGCAGAGTCACAGGTTTCGGGGATGAGCATGTAGGCATCTTTGAGGGCCCACCGTCCTGTCTGGCACGAGGGGCTTGTTCGACTGCACACTGCCAGGCTCAGACTGCAAGTCCTAATCCAGGAGGGTCTTCTGACGTTGGCTGACAACCCCCGAGACCTCTGAAACCGCTGGCCTGCAGACCACCCTTAGAATAGCATGATTATACACAAGCCAGACTGGACAAAAAGGGGCTGGGGTGAGGGAAGAGTGAGGCAGGGGTACTCAGAGTCACTGCGGGCTCCCCCCCAAGCTATGGGCCCTGGAGCCGATGTCTCACAAGGCCTTCAGAGTGCCCTGAGGTCACCCCAGCTCTGGGGAGGTGGGCTGTGCTCTGGCCCCTGTTGTTGGCTGCCTGTGAGAGCCCTGCTTGAGGGCCAGAAACCAACCCCATTGAGTGAGTCACATAACCACCTGCAACACAGCATGTCTCCTCTCCACTGGGATGTCATAGATCTGGGAAAATGTCTCTCTTTGGGCTTTTGTGTTCCCAGGGCCTGCGCATAAATGTGCTCCAGAAATATTTATGTAATGTACAACAAATTAAACCTTCAGGAGCTGTGAGTGTGAAAAGAGCTATGTAAGAAGCATGCGAGAAGAAGGCCTTTGGGCATTGCTGATCTTACCCCTAAGGGTGAAGGCCGTTGGGGCAGGGAAAGGCTCACAGACCTGGGAAAGGCAGGGGCAGGATGAGCACAGGGAAATGAGTTGGCTGGGCAAGGGTGGTCTGGGGAGGTGCCTGGTATGGCCTCACGGGGGAGGTGAGGGTGAAAGATGGGAGAGATCCGGCTACAGACTGATCTGTCCCAAGCTTTAGGTAGAGGCCTCCGGCACTTTACACAAGAAGAGCCAGAAGACGGAGGAGGTCCTGGAGTGAGAAGACCAGGAAGAGGGTGGGGACGGTGCTGGCGGGAAGAGAACATGGTAACCAGAGAGAGGAACAAGGCTGTGTGACTCACTGTGCACCCTCCACCCAAAGCCGTGCTGTTAAACGGAGCGGCTGCAGACAGGGCCTAGGGCAGCTCCCCAGGGAATTCTGCAGCACGGGAGCATCTGAGTGGTTCCTGTGCTCCCGAGCACGCTGGTGGAGAGGACTAGCCCAGCTAGGGCGAGGGCAGGAAGAGGAGACATCTCAGCAGACACGAAGCCCCTTCCCCTTAATACCTTGGGAATATGTAAGCTCCCCAGAACCTTTGAAGACTCACATCTGGAGAAAAGAGGGCCCCAGAATTGACTGAGACCAACTTGCATGAGCCTGGGCGTTGGGGCTCAGTAGATGTGAACTTGAAGGAAGGGAAAATAGAGAAGACCATATTTCTTTCACTCTTGAGCAGTGGGTTGAAATTCACACCTCCTATGCGTGTTTGGGAAAAGTTGATTCTCTGCCTAGTACAGACTCTGCCACGTGAATAATCTGTTCAAAAACTCTGGAAAACTCTTTTCTGGTAGGAGTCTCTGAGATTAGCTTTTCCATCAAGAGCCAGGAACACAGGCACACACTCTTCCTGCCTTCTGTGTGGAAGATGAGCCCACAAAAGAAAAATGTCTCTTGAGAGGAGAAAAGTTTTCGTACTGGGCCCCACGGAGACAGAATGGGACCAGCTGAAGGGCAGATGTCCCCTAAGCTTACCTGAGCACGGGGCTGCCCCCAAGCAGGAGTCGGGAATGTTACGTACTCAAAACCCCGCATCCTGTTCCTAAGGCACAGCGCCTGCATCCGCACCACCAGCCTGAAGAGCATCAGCCTACCCTTGGGGAGGCCAAGAGCTTTCACAACGTCTTCTTAACACACAAAGGCTTCTGAAAGATTTTTGTGGACTTAAAAAGGACACAAACATGTTACTGAACTATGTATTTCAACATAAACAACTGTTACAACAAAATCAGGTAAAATTCACAAAGGTATACAAGGCTTTCAAGGGAAAAAAAATTTCCCTTAAATATAAAAAGAGAATCTGCCAAATAACATCATACTGAAACACACAAAGCAAAAAGTGTAGAAACACAAGAGAAACAGAAAGACAACAGTAGTGGGAGATTAACATACTTTCTTTAGTTTTTACTGACTCAAGTGAGTAAAAAATCAAAGGTCCATAATATTATAATTAATAAGGTCAAATAAATACATATAGATTGAATTTTGTTCCCTTCAGAGAATATAGCTTCTTTTGCAGTTTCCTGGGAATTCTTACTAAAATTAACATTGTATTAGGTCCTAAGAAGACATAAATAAACTCCAAAGTGCAGAAATTGTACAGGCCATACCCTCTTTGACAGCAAGGCAGTAAAACTAGGAATTTATGGCAAATGTTAAAAACGACAATAACAAGTATCGAACTGTCTGGAGATGAAGAAGTATAATTTCAAATAACTCTTCAGTAAAAAATAAAGTCAAATTTGAAATTATTGATAATACCATACCTAAAAATTTAAGGGATATGTATAAAGAAGTATTCAGAAAAAAAGTCATAGCCTTACAATTTCTAGTAAAACAGACTAATTCTGGAAAAACTCATCGGAAGAAAGGAAAGCGTGACACCCAACATAAGAAATAAGAATAGGAAATACCGCAACTTCATGCGAGCAAATCTGAAAATCATAACAGAATCACTATCTGGGAAATGTAAATGGCCAAAACTAGCAGAACAGGAAGAAAGTGTGAAGGGACCAATGAGCATGGAAAACATTGGAAAAAATTGTCAAAGGTTATTTCCTAAAAAGGCACTGGACTTGGACAATTTAAAATATGTTATAAAAACTTCAAGGAGCAAAAATTCTAAATATTATTTAAACCATTCCCCATTCCAGAGCATAGAAAAAAGGGTTTCCCAAGTTGTTGTTTTTTTTAAAGATGTTAATGTAAACCAAAGGACAGAGACAGAAAAAAATATATGTATATGCAAGTATCTATTAATATACGAAAATTCCAAAATAATATGGGCAAACCAAATCCAGAATATTTTCTTATTGTAAAGCTCTTATTTCTATTACATAAGTAATATACGAACCTTGTAGAAAAATCATAAAACACAGATAAGAACACAAAAATCTGCCCTAATCAACCGATCATGAATAACCACTGTTAACACTGATGGGGATGCACAGGGAACAGACAGCATTCCATGACTAAAGCAGGGTTTCCTAAAAATGCAGACAGGGCTTACCATTAGCGAGTCTATTGAAATGAAATGATTTTCTTCATCGTTGAAATGATTCAGCTTAAGTCATGATAAAGAAAAATCACTCGATGGTCTTGACAAATGTGGAAAAAGGCATTAATAAAATTCTAACACCATTACTGATAATACTTTCAGCAAACTAGAAAGAGAGGAGTAAAACCTTAATACATAAATTTAAATATTAAGAATATCTACATTAAGAGTCAAATTTATACTTTTGGAGAGACACTGGAGGTAATCTCGCTAAATAACCCCCCCCCCCACATATATATAAAGAAGAATGTACAATACCAGCACAACTATATATACGTGCTATTTAATATTCCAAAAGTGCTCGTCAAGGACATAAGTGAAATAAGATTATTAGAAGTGTGGAAGTAAAATTATCCTTCCTAGCCAGAACTATTAATGTACCTTAAAAAAGGCAAAAGGATGAACAATTATAACAGAACTAATAGCACAAAAGAGAAGCCAGTAATTGGCTAGTTACAAAATAAACATATAACCAGTTACCAAGTTAAACAGACTGGTGAACAGCCACACACTCTCTGTGCAGAGTGAAGAGCGATGAGGTAGATCGATTACGTGCTGACACAGAAAGAGGCCCCAGATCCACGGCCAGTGGAAGCACGCACGTAGCGGAAGGGGCGTAGCACATGGTCAAATGATAAAACGTGTTTTAGAAAGAAATGTGAACAATATGCATCAATTGTTGATTGTTTATCTTGGGGCAGAGGGATTTTAACCATGAAGGACTTCCAATGCCTGCACTATGCTTTTTCATAATGTTTACATTTATATAACTTGTTAAAAATCTTTCAAGTCAGAAAATCAATGGCTTTCCTTTTCATTAAAAAAAAAAATAGTGGTGTGTTCCCCATATACAAATAATCAGCATTTGCAGAGCTCATTTACAATACAGTATCCACAACTACAAATTACCTATACCTGTCCTGGCTGGGGTGGCTCAGTTGGTTGGAGCGTTGTCCTCTAACCAAAAGGTTGCAGGTTTGATTCCCAGTCAGGGCATATGGCTAGGCTGTGGGTTCAATCCCCAGTCTGGGTGTGTAGGAAGGCAACTAATCGAAGCTTCTCCCTCACATCGATGTTTTTCTCTATCCCTTCCTCTCTCTCTAAATGCAGTGAAAAAATGTCCTTGGGTGAGGATAAAATTTTTTTTTTAATTTTTAAGAATTAGTTATACTAGAAAATATACATTGAAGAATATACTTTATACATTTACTGAAATAAAAGGTTAAATATTATAAAGATGTTAATATTCTCTGTAGTAACCTATATATTTTAAACAATCCAATTTCCAATTCTAAACATTATTAAAGTGATGTTTAGAACATAGAATTAAAAAAATACCAAATTTCCTTCAGAAATATTAATATACAAAAACTGAAGAAAATTTTTGAGAAAGTGTAGGTAATCGGGACATGCAGTCTGAGTGTGCGCAGCAGACACAGCAGAAGCGTGTGTAGGCCACACAGAAACCAGTATCGAGTAAAAATGGGATTTCACATCAGTGGAGAAAGACTAGATTTCTGGGGGGGAAATATGACATTGGGGCAATTTAGAAAATAAATTTCAGATGAATCAAAGATTTAGCTGCTTAAAAAAAAACCCAGTAAAAGTGCAAGAATAAAATCCTGGTGAATATTTATACAATCTTGGAGTGAGAATCAGAAAGATCTTCATAGGCGTGACAGCAAAGGGAAAAACCATAAAAGAAAAGACAGATTTGACTAAAAAGTGTTTTTCAATGTCTGAACATTTTTCTAAAGCCATACGTACAACTTATTTTTATTTTTACAATATTCATGGTGGAAAAAAAAACCTCATAGAAATCAATGAGATAGTTAAACACCTCACGAGGAAATTGGCCAGAGGAAATGAATAGGTAAACTACACAACAATATCATCCATTTGCTAGTGAGGGTCTCATTTTAATTAAAAAATGCATGTGAAAACTAGCCCCCAGCCCCACAGTAACACCAGTGTTAAAGAGGGAGCAAGACATTTTCACACACTGCTGGTGGGAGTATAATTTGGTATCATCTTCCTGGAAGGCAATTTGAGGCAATGTTATGTAGTAAAAGTTGTAAAAATGTGCATGTCTTTGTGTTGTTAGTCAGGACAGGTTATGTTATGCTGCAGGGACAAAGTAACCCTGGAATCCCAGTGGTGTCACACTTAAGGCTATTCTGTCTTCATACCACATGTCCCTGCTGGTGGGCAGGTCGGGGGTTGTGGGGGTCGAGGGGACTGCTCCACAGAGTCCCTCAGGCACCCAGGCTGACAGAGGCTCTACCCTGGGGACACCAGCATTTGCAGAGGGAACGGGGACTGGAGAACTGCATGTGGGCATGTTGCAGTCACAGCCTGCAAGTTCCACATGTCACTCTGCTCACATTTCGTTGGCCGTAATTAGTCACGAGACCCTGCATGACTGTAAGGGGCTGAGGGAGTGCAGTCGCCTGTGTGCACAGGAAGGAAAGGAGGAGACAGGGTACTGTACTGCCCACCACACCTTTGAGGCAGCAAGTCCAATGGTAGAAAAATTTCCCAAGTAAATATTCTGAAAAGTTCACACAGATGCTAGAAGAAAGGACTTTATCGCATCCTTGACTACAAAAGAACTGGAAATGACTAAACATCCAAGGTACAACATACAGAGCTGTTAAAAATGGTGAAATTACATATTTACTGACATAGAAATATATTCACGATATAGTGCTAAAAAGAAAAAAGGAAGTTATGAAACAGTATGTATGACTGTATTTTGTGAAGAAAGTAATAACACAAATACAGAGGCACAGAAAAAGAGTCTGAAAAGATAGACGCCAAAATGTTAACAGTGGTTATAATCAGATGGCGTAAAATGGCGATTTTTTCTTTTCACTCATCTGTAGTTTCTTTAAAAAAAATGTATGTTATCATTTTTGTACCAAAATGTCATTTAAAAAAGGAAAAGAAAACCCCAAACCCGGTACTCTTGGGAAAGTCCACTTGTCCACCTCCTACTAATCATTAAATTCTTACATCTGATGCAAGTAATGCCTAAGTGCCTGTCCCATCATAAGACATTGCTGCAACAATTTATTTACTCAGCACTTTATATTCAGACAGTAACACATTCCCCACAGCTGCAAACATCAGACCTGTCAATCATCTGCCAACACATCCCACAGTCTGGGCTCCGACCAGGTGCACCAGGCCTGGGTGGCCCGGGGGACCACTCTTCACAGGGCTCTGCATCGCCAAAGAGAGTAGGGCTCTGTACAATTCCACTCGAAACAAAAGACCCATAGACTCTTCTTGTCAACAGATTCCACAACAAATAACATCACCATCAGTGTTATTAAAGACGGCTCTTAGCCATACATATTTTTAAATAAAAATATCGTTTCTTCTACTTGTCCTGCTACTTCCTCCCCAACACACACACACACACACACACACACACACACACACACACACACACACACAGAGTCCTAAATTTACTAGACCATTTCATCCAGATATCCAGTTCTTGCCAAAGTCACCTTGCCTGGCTGGCCTTTAAGGAGGAACTAGAAAACCCGTGTTCTTGAGACAGGTGTATGGAAAGGATGTGTAAGTAGCACACATTTCTACACAGGATTCCCTCTGCACGCCATCGCCCCTACCATCCCCAGAATATATACTCTTTCTTTGGGGGAAACCATGGAATCAGAAATTACAATCCTTTCACACCTTTTACATGTGTATCATTTAAAAATAGATATGGACATTAATTTGCAAGCTTCCAGTTGAAACCATCCACGCTTCAAAATCCAGTGGCATTTCAAGTGGACAAAAGAATCAACTTTTAGAAGGACAGGTGGTACAAACAACCGGCTTCCAGCGATTCGTAAACCGCGGTTCACGTCACGGCTACCTTTCTTCTGAGAGTGCACCAGCCACATGGAGGGTTGCACTGAGGTCCCAGTGGTTGGCTTTAGAGAAGAGCAGACTTCTCTATGAAAAGGACTCTTTTTATTGCAAAGGGGCTGATGGTGATGCTTCTGGGGGGCACATTAACTATATTCTCTTCCACCCTTGACTTGATGTCCCATCAAATGACTCCACATCAGTCATGGGGCGGCAAACCACCCACCCATGGCCTGCCTGAGCCTAGAGAAGTCCACGAGGAGGCTGCAGGTTGGAGGCCAGCCACTCGCTGTGGACAGTCCTGGGGTTGGGCAGGTCCCCTGCACCCTGCTCTGACCACTCAGCAGCCAGCTGCTCCCTGCACAGAGCTGGCTCCTGTCTGGGAGGGGGTGGGCAGTTGACAGCGACCCTCCCGCCAGAATTCAGTTTACTGCTCTGTGGTCTCAGGGCCTCCCACAAGCCAACCAAAGCTCAGCCTCCACTAAGACCACCCACAAAGAACGCAAAATGAGTCTGTCCCACATCCGGCCTCTGAGATCACAGACATCATGCCAAACAATGCTCTCCTAGAGAATTCTCCACAAAACCAGATCCTTCAGCTCTGATCCACTCATTTGTAAATTGTCACTGGCTTGGACATATGCTGAAACAGTATAGCTGCAGCGTGTGCTCTTATCAGCACAGAGGAGAATTTTTTTTTCTTGGCACCCAAGAGCAACCAAAGAAAGAACAGCAGCAGGGCTCAGAGAAGGGCATGGGACCGAGGTCCAGGAGACCTGGGTGAGCAGCCTGGTGGGCTGCTCACCCCCTGGTGACCCTGGGCCTGTGGCTTTCTGTCTCTGCCTCCTGTCTACGACATAGGGGTAATGATCTCTGGGCAGCCCTCTCACCAGCCGAGGTCTGACGTGCCAGCATGCAGGCGAGTATGGAAGGGGTATTAATACCACACACGTTTCAGGTCTTGTGTGGACGCTGGTTCTCTTTCCCTTAAGTCCTGATCACCTGTCCCTACCTGTCTCTCGGGTATTTTCCACTCCCTGGACACTAGGAAGAGTCTGTCTCCACACACCACTCCCAGCTTTGCAATGCATCCAGCTGGGTCTTCACTGGAACAGAAGCTATTTTTAAGGACCATTATGAATAAAGGGCTTCAAATTTTACTTTGCCTCTTTTGGGCCCCAGCTTTCGTGGGTGCAGAAAGAAAGCTAATCCAGGGTCAGGCAGCCGGTGTTGAAGACATCAAAGTCAGGAGACTTTGCTAATAAAAACGCAGTCCTGGTCCTACATCTTCCAGCCGCACAGCACAGCTGGGTGTTCATGAGTAAACGGTTCCTGTCCTGCCTGCACCAGCCTAAGACAGTGGCAAGCAAATGACATTGGTGCTGAGACTGGAAATGGCTGTCCTAGGAAACGAGGGCACGTGAAGCTGGCTCAGGTGAAAACCAGGACGAGTTCCGCAGGTCTTTTTCATCACACTGGGCCCACCCTCACCAAACCAGGGGCTGGCAGACAGGGTCAGTCTCTCGACTGACTGTCCAGGTCATTTTTCTCAACAGAAAGTAAATGAAGAAACATCAGGAAGAAAGACCTTTAGAGAAAAGCGGAGGAACACCAAGTCTAGTGCTTCATAAAGCCGTGCCGTGCAGAACCCACTACCCTGCCCGCCAGAGGAGCCCTGCTGCTCCCAGCCCCAGGGCTGTGACTCAGTCAGAGCGGGGGAGCTGCACTGCAGGGGACCTAAGCTCGTCACCTACTGCCTACACTGTGCTCACCAAATGCTTCAGGGCTCAGGGACACACAGGGACTGGTAACAGCTCTATCACTTCTGGTGTTTTCTACAGTCACTGCTAGGGGCATGAGTGGCTCTAGCCACTCTACCTTCCGAGGAATATGCAGCCTGAGCATGCTCCTGTCAGTTGAGTTGACTCCTTCGGGATGAACAAGCCACCTGACAGGGGTCGGGGGCATCAGGAGACCCATGCTGAGGTTTTGGGCTCCAAATCTGCGCAGCCGTGTGCCCAGTCTGCGGACAGATGGACTGGCCTGCCCTGAAAAGAAGCCCTTTTATCTCACTGCCAGGCGGCAGGCCCAGGGCAGTCCCAGCCAGCAGGGGGCTGCCCCCAACTGCCCTGAGCGCCATGGGAGCTCTGGGGGGAAGGGCGGGGCCAGCAGCTCCACCTCAATCACCAGGGCCTAACATACTCTGTGCCTCCTGGGCGCCATGTGCTCAGCCAAGACACCCACTCCACCTGTGGGGTCTCCCCTGAGGGGCCTCAGTGCTCCTGCTGTCCTTCCTCCCCCAACCCAAACAAGACCCCCCTGCTCAGAGGGTGTCAGCTACAGGAAGCAGAGCAGCAGGACTTGTAAACTTCCCTCGGGGCCCAGTTCACTCTGTGGGTACCCTGTCCTCCCTCAGGCTGTTTATCCTTTATCCCAATTCAGCAGGGAGAAATTCTACCCACTTGAGAACATCCTCCCAGAAGGAGAGGTTCTCATAAAGGGTTAGGAGGCACCAGGCCCCCCTCTCCTGAAGGTGTGTAGAAAGCCCTATAGCCAGAGATGCCAACCACTGTGCCAGGCCCAGGGCAGTCCCTCCCCAAGGAGGATGCCAATGGCACCCAACACCCACGGAGAAACTCTGTGAGGGGAGAGGTGTGTGGCTCCCGTCCCTTCCTCAGCACGAACCGACCGAGATGAGGCAGCCCTGGGCAAAACTCCCCTGTCGCCGAGGTCAAGCCTCACTCACTGGGCTGATGCTCCCTCATGAGCTGGTGTGACTTCTCTCAACTGTCCAGACCCAACAGCGGATCCCACCCTAGGCCACGGCCTTCCACAGCCCCTACAACAGGGACAACCTGTCATCCTGGAATCCCCAGGCTACACCTTCCCAGGACTGGAGAGTAAGGGCGATGCCAGTGTCACCACCCCAGTGTGCGTGTGGGGCGGGGGGTGGGTCAGACCAGCTCCTGCTGTCTCTCCTGCCACCCTCCCTGCCACAGGGCCATTGAGCCAAATCATGGGTCTGACCACATAAGTACATTCATGTCTCGTAATGACCCAGAACACCAAGATGCTGGTCTGTTCAACAGGGACTCTGCTGGGGTTTGATTGACACACTAAATTCTGTTCATATGTTTAATTGAACAAATATTTATTAAGCACCTACTTTGTGCCAGGCACTGTGCTAGGCATCCTCACTGTGTGCTGTTCTCACAGCACAGCAGTCTGCTCAGACATTAAAACCAAGAAAAGGCCCACTGTTGCAGCCTTACAAACTGGGGGCAGGACGAGAGGGGCGGAGTGGTTGCAGGCAGACCCCTGGGCCAGGAAACGCACCCACCAGAAACTTGTCTTCTTTTTCTGGCCAAGTCTGCTGAGTAGCTGCTTTAAAGCATCTGGATACTTACTGAGAAGGAGTTTTCTATCTCCACACCCCACAAGGGCACCTAGTGGACATTCAAATACTTTGAATATTACTCAAAAATAGGAGGTGTAAAGGATATTCATATTTGTCTTAGAAAACTAATTTCAGTTCATACGGTTGCAACACCTTTAGGAAAGATAGAAACATCCCTGCCTGACTGCGCGAACGTTTAAGGTAGACCTAGTTCTGGGTTCCTGAGTCGGCGTCTTCCTGCGTCCACACAATCTCAAAAGGCCAGAGAAGCGAGAGATTTCTACTCTGGAGACGAGCGAGAAACACGACCAACTGCGCCTGCACTCACGGGAGCAGCAAGAGCGGGAGGACGCCCTTGCTGCAGCTGCCTCACACACACACCTGGGACTCTGCCTCGCCCTAGTTGTCGGTGCCCAGCTTGGAGAGGCCTCTGCGGAAGTCGTGCAGGTCGTCGATCTTCCCGTCCAGCACCTCCAAGAAGTTCTTCAATTCCACCTTCAGGTGGCGCTGTCGATACTTACTCTCCTCAATGTCTGTCTTCAGCGAACGCACTTTGTCCTCCAGGTTTTGGTTGTCTCTCTCTGCTGCCTGAAGCAACACAAAAGGGAGAAGAGCCTGGAGAACAGTGATGGGAGTCCTCCGCTGAGACCTGTTGCAGCCATTCTCCCATGGGGCGCCCTCCCCAGACAAGGTAGCCAGCCAGCACACAAGGCAAGGGACATTTCAGCGTGCCCTTCTTTCCAGTCTGTTCTCTGGCAGAAGTGCCAACAGATGCAGTGTACTATGGCCAACATCTGGCCTGAAAGACAACATTCTTACATGGAACACAGAACTCGGGGGCCTGCTGGGGAGCCCAGTGCTAACTGACCTTCTCACAAGTGCCCAGCAGAGAAAATCTGACATCCCAGCACAAGGCATTTTCCGCGCCAGTCCCAGCATGGCCAGCAGAGGCCACCCAGTCCCGTCCTGAAACCCTAGCCAGTTACTAACCCTGGGGTTGTGAGCTTGGATGAAGGGCTCCTGAAGGGAGGGGAGCCTGGGAGGTAAAGGAGGAGATTAAAACCCTCCTTTTGTGGGTCAGAATCTGAGGCCAGTTGGGGGGAGGTCTGCCCCCAGGTCACATGCAAGGTCACTGGCTGAGGAGTGGCAAGGTCAAACAGCACCCAGGTATCATGCCCTCAGCCCTTCCTTCTACCCCCACGCCTCACCGCCCCTGGGGTTCTGTAGGGGCTTCTGTGGACTGGAAACAGTCGCCTGCACTATGCTTAAGGCACAGGGCACCTTCGTGTAAGTGGGAAAAAAGAACAATGCTGAGCCTTCACTAGCGGGCAGAGGTGGCGTCTGGAGTGTAGCCACTGCCCGGTATGGGGGGAGAGGCCTTGGAGGAGAGAATACCAGAACAAACACCTTCCCGTCTGAGCTCCCGCTCATACCTCTAACTTCTCAGAGACGTATTCACACTCGGACATGAGCTGAGGTATGATTTCACTTTGTTTTCGAAGATCTTTCAACTCCTACAGGAGACAGAAATTTGAAGAAGAATGTAAAAACAAGTCAGATAAAATGTATTCTTGAAAATCCTTCAACTGGCGCATACAGCACTGGAAACAGCTTTTGGAACCTCTACTGTCTGCATAAATAACAACGGTGGCAACGTTAACACTTAACACGCATCAGACACTCTGAGGGCTGAGCGCACTGCACGCGTTACCACACGACGCCTGCACACCACCACGACAGACGGCTGTTCCTGTGGTTCCTGCTGTGAAGCTGAGCTGAGCAAGGCTTGGAAACTTGCCCATGGTCTCTAGTGTCTGTGTACTCAGCTGTCCTGCTCCCTAGCAAATAAATGACTGGATGATTGCTGCCTCTAGCTATATTAATTTGACAGCAGAATCCAACTTCTGATGATGGATCATTTAAAAAAAGTTTCCAAGTGTTTGGTACAATGTTCAACTTCCTCTTAGATCTGAGTGTCTGACCACACAATAAACACAGTGAGGAGGCTGCCGACTCGGGAGTATTTGCGCCTGATGTGACTCTTGGCTCTGTCTCTGTGCTGATGTCCAGGCAGCTGCCAGGGCCGGTCACACGCCCACAGTCACCTGCTGTGTCCTTGGGGAGAGATCACCCCATGGGCCCAGAGGACACCGAGGGGCACTGCCAGAATTCAGTCACTCACCGTCTCCTTCTCTCGGAGTTCCGATTCTAGCTCCTCAATTCGAATCTTCAGCTGGGTGTTCTTCTCCTTCTCTCTGTTTATCTCACTGCACTGCTCCTCCAGCTCGTCAATCTGAGTAAACATCGCACATCAGGCAGGGATTCTAGTCTATTCTTGTCAATGAACAAAAGATCACCACAGCTCTGTTTATGCTTCCTTTTAAATAAACCATAAACTAGCCCACGTATGTTTCTTCATGCGGCTGCCCCAGGGGCTTCTGGCCCTTCCAGCAGGAGACGCCATACTCACGTCCAGCAGAGCCAAGCCAGTCTCAAAGCCTGGCCTTGGGATGCTCTGGGCCTCTGGCTTCTCTCACGGCCATAGGACAGATGACCCGAGAATCTATCAGCTTCTCCCCAGAATGATTTTACATCATTTTAATCACACCCTAAATTATTCTGTTTCAAGGGTTTAAGCCAGCAGGGTAGTCAATGGAGCACTGCAGGACAGTGGCCACCACATGGGACATGATGACATTTCAAACGTTTTAAATCGAGATGACCTTTCCCTGCTGATGCACTGGAGCCTGGCCTGCAGGTCACTCTTCCTGGGGGGCGGCAGACTTGCCAGCTGAGTCAGCAAATCCCCGGAGAGCACTTTTTTCTCCCTCCCCAGCCTGACCCCTCAAAAGAAAGGCCAGGGCCGAGACCCCTGGCCCTGCCATCTGATGGTGAGTGTTTTGGGGGACAAAGTGTGTGTGCAGAGTAGACAGTAGGAGTGGAGCCCATGTGTGACACAGAAGTGCCACATTGGTGGGGTCCCCACAGCGACAGCAGTACTCAAGGTGACTGCAGGGGTGAGGGTGGTGAGGCCACTCGCCAGAGGGGGCCTGCACCAGCCCCCGGGATGTGAACCCCACAGGAGCTGCTGGCGATCCCTCAGCTCCGGAAACCAGTGGCCAGGGCTTCCCCTCAGGGAAGCTGATGCTCTTTTGGGGGGCACTTCCTTCACTCCGTGGCCCTGCTCTTTGGTTCTCATCCTTAAGTGCCAATCGGCTGTTCTTGGGGAAAGAAAGGGCAATAGATCCCTCCAGCAGGCAGATCAGCTGGCCCGGAAGGGAACCTGCAGAGTCAGCACTTGGCCGTGTGCCCCTCGCTGTCAGCACTCTGGGCCCTGAGATGAAAAAATGACACCAGGCAGTTTTCTGTGCCATCTGCGCCAAGCAGGATGGTGAAACAGAGTGGTGGTCTCCAGTGGCTCCACCCAGGTCAGGTGGGCCGGTCACAGGCTGGGGGTGGGAGTGATACCAGTGTCAATGTGGCGTGTGTCCCTGATATTCCACCCTTACCAGCCAGGCTGTGTTTATAGCTGTGGGGTAAACATGCCAACCACTGAAACACGGTCAGCACAGCGACCTCAGGGGATTCTCAGGCCTCCCTGAATTACCTCATCGACTCAGCCCACCCATAAAGAGTGTGCGTGACTACAGGGAAGGCTGCAGGGAACTCCAGCTGAAACGCTCGTATGTCAGGAGAGGAGAGCAGTGGGCACAGGACAGTGGTCAGCACTCGCCCGCCTCCCCCTTCAAGGGTGGGGAGAAAAGATTCCCTTCTCCCCTCCACAGTCACATCTTCAGAAACAGAGATTGGCGTGAAAGGGTTTCTGGGCAAACGTGCCTCACATTTCCTGAATGTATTTTCTTCACTCACCCCCTGGATCCCCTTCCTCCACCTCAGATCACTGGACCACAGAAAATGCCCAGGAAGGGGTACCCACCAGAAATGGCCAACCCACAGCGGGCAGCAGAGGGTGCTGTCTGCAAGGGGCAATGCTGACGTCTCCCACTTATCTCTCCTTTGCAATAGGAATTATAAAAGTTGGTTCAATAAAAGTAATAAATCAGTTATTGAGACGGAGGGAGGTTCAAAGGGGGGCGGTGGCAAGTCTTCCTCCTGCTGGTGGGGATGAAGGCAAAGTAGGGGTGGGGAGAAGGGGCATGGACACCCCTCCCCCCCCCTTGCTGGCCGTCCCCCGCAGCTCCCCCAGAGCCCACCTTGTGCCGCAGCCGGTCGTTCTCATCGCGGCAGATGGAGAACTGCCTCTTCCATTGCTCCACGCTGGTGGCGGACTCCTGCAGCGCCGTCGTCAGCCGGGCATTGCTCTCCCGCAGGGTCTGTAGCTCGATCTCCCATTTCTTCACGTTGGCAGCACTGCAAGGCAGAGGCCCGACAGTGACTGGGATAGCGTGGGCTGTCCGTCCCTCTGCCACCCCCTCTCCCACCCATGGGCTGGCTGGACAACTAGTGCCGAGAGGGGCTGGCCTCTCTCTTTAGTGCAAACCTGTCACCTAGCCAGTCTATTTTCTTAAAGAAATCACTTTAGAAAAGAACAGAATTCTTAGAGAAGGAAGAGACCAAGCTCAGAATAAGGCCACAGAGTAAAGACGCCTCCTGCCCACTCCCAGCCGGGCCCTGACGCTGCATGTGACCCCTTCCTTCCTGAAACAAGCCTCACGGGCAGAGCCCCTGAGGTGCCGGCCGACCGTGGGGCCCACCAACAACCTCACAGAAGCTCCTGCACCCTCTGGACAAGTTCCTGCCACCGACCGTGGAGCCCAAGGACCCCGGGTTTTACACACAGGTGACTGAGGATGGTCCCACTGTCACTGGCACCTCCACAGAGCCTTTGAAGGAATCCGGGTTTGAGAGTCGAGGAGACCGCAACAGGGGCCCCGAGGGCGGTACCAGGGCTCTCCCCACCGGCCTGAGGGGCCCTCCACAGTGCCACGAAACACCCGTGGTTCTCTTTGATCTTATGTGTTCAGTGCAGACGTTTTTTAAAAACAAACAAACTGGAATCAGGTGCCCCTCAGACGCTGTTTGCTCTGGAGACGGAGACTCCGGGTGTTTCCGTGTGCCAGCCGTGACTGGAGGGGACGGCTGAGCCTGCACTGGGGGCCGTCCCTTAACACGGCCTGGCTGAGGACAGCTCTGCTTCTGAAGGATTTTTACAAAGGTAAATACAGCTGTATCGGAATAATCTGTGATACCCTTCATCCCATAGCCTCAAGGACTTGGGAATGTGACAGGCAAATATATACTTTCAGCTTCAAACAATACAGACTGAAAAAACCAGAAACTATTATTATCTGATTAATTTCAGGACTGATGACTGAGAATTTAAACCGATTTTGGGAAATGGCTTCACCCCATTCCTATAATTCATTTCTCCATTAAATTCGGATTTCAAAACATTTATTTTTAGGTCTGAAACGTTTTCATTCAGGCAGCTCGCTATGACTTAAACAACCAAAAATAGTTCTTATAATTGCCTGATGAGTAAGAAAAGAGACTGGTCACAGTTCTGTCCTTTGAAATACCTGACAAAACCCACAATCCAAATATGGTGGCTGGATCTAAGGGTCATGGAACCTTCTGGAATCCTAGGTCAGGTCACAGGAATTACGGTGCAGAGACAGCCAGGCCGGCTGAGTTGAGAGGTGGGCCCCACCACACTGTGCACGCCGGGCAGCCAGATTTGAGCGCAGCACCCCCTCCTGCCGTGAGACAGGTTGGTCCCTCCCAGTTCCCTGAGACGCTGCCCAGCAGGAACGTGGCCTGCAGGGACGTGCTGGGCGTGGGGAAACTGCATCTGGATTTTAAGCCCCCTTACCTCTGTGTCAAGGCGATCTTCAGCTTGTTGTTCTCAGACTTTAGGTGGGTGTCCGCAGGGCTGGCGTGAGAGGCCTTTTCGTCATCCGTCCCGTTGACACTGGATGCCTGAGGGGGAGGCAGGGTTTCATAGCCAGGCTCCTGGCCGGAGTAAACTACCGCATGCGTTACTGCAGGTCCTTACAGGGGCAGCCAGTCAGGCATACGGAGAAACTGTTTCTGAGTGTGGGAGAGTAGCTCCTCTGACCAGTACACAGCAACGACCAACACATCGAAGACATCACGAACAAAGGAATGGGCCCAGGAGGGACCGTGTGAGTTCAGAAGTCTGCATTTCAGGGGCAAGAGAGCACCTGGGGCCATTACTCAGGCCGCTGCACTCACACTTCCCAGATAAACCTAATACACTTGGATATTTGGTCTCCTTAAATAATACAGAACCACAAACTGAAAGAAGAGGAAAGATTTATAATAAGGAACAAGAAACAGTGAATGAGGAAAGAGAAAAACTATTACAAGCTGACACAACTTAAAAACCCTGGGGCCATAGAGAGAAGATCCACACACTCATTAAAAGAAAGGTAACAGGTATGGACACGTCTGCTGTCTCCACTACTATTCAGCATTGTTATGAAAATTCTGAGATCCTTCTCTAATAAGTCATCCCACATGATGGGGAAACCTCATCTGGTCTTGGATGAGATCTCAGCAAGACCTTACTTAGCCTCCAAATAAGCATAAAGGGAAAGGAAGGGACGATGAAGGGAAGGATGTATATAAATTTGACTAAATGCCCATTGCTGCATTGCAAAATAATGCCATATACAAAATTAAAATGCTAACAAAAACCTGGGGAAATATCTGCTGCTAAATATTTGCAGATACTAAAGGCAAAATGATAATACCGTTCCTATATTGAAAAACTCTCAGGAGAGAGTACGCATCTGTGAGAGCTACGCGCTGAGGTACTGGTGGATGACATGGCAGGATGTCTGCGACTCATTTTAAAACTTAGGGGGAGGTGGAGGGAGGCACAGATAAAACAACTGGTCATAAATTCCTAATTGTTAAAGCTGACCTGTGGGTTCATGAGGGCTCACGATAGAATTCTGCCTAGCTTCGTATACGTTCATAAGTATCCATGCTGAAAAATAAAGTTCTTGGCCCTGACCGGTGTGGCTCATTTGGTGGGGAGCTGTCCCGCAAAGCAAAAGGTCACTGGTTCGATTCACGATCCGGGGCACATGCCTGGGTTTTGGGTTCCGTCCTGGTCAGGGTGTGTACGAGAAACAACCAGGTGGTGTTTCTCTCTCACATCGATGATTCTCTCCCTCTCTTTCTCCCTCCCTTCCCCTCTCTCTAAAAACAAATAAACAAAATCTTGTAAAACAATTAAAAATGAAGGTCTTGGAAACCAACACAAAAAATTTAACACTTTAATTTTTAAAAAGGGAATGATATGCAATTGACATTTACAGAAAACAATGCATAAATCAGTTAAGAAATACAAAATGAAAAGGGCCAATAAAACACATTTTTCTTCTGTCAAATCAACAAAATTGTGTTGGTGAGGGTGTGGCAGGAGAAATCACTCTCCTCCATGCTGGTGGGAGTCAGAACTACACATTTCTGCAGGTTAAGTTTGCAGTGTCCATCAAAGGCCTTTAAAATATCCCTACTCTTAACCAAAAACTTCCACTTCGAGAACTGACCTGCACAAAGATGTGCGAGAACGCTCACCACAGTGTTATTCACAGAACTAAAACAGTAGAAACCACCTAGATGGCCCAAATTACAGGATGCGAATGGCCTAAGTTCTGACACACAAACAGCTGGCATACTGTCTAGCCATTAAGCTAGTTTTACAAAGCGATGTTTGAAGACCTGAGGGAATGATCGTGGCATAAAGTGAAAGCAGTTACCAGGAAAGTTCCTGTCCACTTGAAGTCTAACGTGCATTCTCTTCCACCAATCCACATGGGGCATCTTCTACACCAGGCGCCCAGGACAAGGCGCTGGGGCTGTAACTCAAGACAGATCAAGCTTTGCCTGCATGGAACACCTGAGCCACCCAATCTCCTGTCCTAAGAGTCAGTAACCGTGGCTGGCAGACCCAGGGCTCCCCCGGCATTCTCTCCCCTCTTCTCTGCAGCACTGACATGCTGAGTGGGCTCCTACCTGGGGTTCAGTGATGGTGGGACTTCTTTTCTGCCTTTTTTGCCGGCTTCCTGCCCATAACTGGGTTCACTTCCCAAGGCTCTAGCTCTAGCCCCTCTCTCCCTACTGCTTCTTGGTAAATCTGAGGCTTCAGCTATTTATTCTGCGAGACCAACCATCGTAACTGATCGTAACTGCTCACAGAGCCCAGGCTTCTCGTTCTCTTTCTAACAGCTGTCTCCCACATCCACCCCTTCCTCTTTAGTCCTGTGGCTGCCCTGGCCGGACACTCTCCACCCCACAGCCTCCTCACTGGTCCTCTGCTGCACACCTGCATGTAACCCTCATGTCAATTCCAGATCAACAGTCATAAAACACCTCCAATGTCTACCAACCGCTAAGTAATAAATAATCAAATCAAAAACTAATGAATAATAAACTATCTACCACTGAAGAATTCCAGGGCTTTCACAGAAGTATCTCCAAGTGCACCTCTGTCCCTCCCTCAACACACCCCATTCCCAGCCCCACAGTCTTCTGACCATTCTGCTATCACACATGCTTCATCCCAAACCTAAATCGTTGCTCCTGCTGTCTGCCTCTCCCTGTCTCTGCTTATAACCTTGGCACTAGGTCAAGCCTTCTGCCCACCACTACATACACCAGTTGAGACATCAGGAATGCGGGGGTTTTTATTTTAGGTTAAAATAGGTCCATCTTAGTCAATCATCACTCTTGGGAAAGCCACATCTCCTTCGGCTAAACTAGAGCTGTTGGAATCCCATCTGCCACCTGACTTCTGTTAAAATAGGGAGACAGGGACGAGGACTCACTGGCCCAGCACAGGTACCTGCCCCTGTCAATGAGCACCCTTCATGCAGACTCCACCGCCCACCAGGGGAGGGAAACGTGCTGCCCTGTCACTGGGATGGAAAGGGGCCAGAGAGTGCCTCCTAGGGGCCAGGGACATGCATTACCCTAATCTCAACAACCATTTCCATTCAAAAATACATCAACACAGCCCAAAAAAGGCAGAAGTCTCGTAAACACGTCCTGTGCACCTCAGTGTGAGCAGGCTAACAGTGACAAAGCCTTCAGAATGCCCTGCTGCTAAATTCCCTCTTCCCTTTCAAAGCAACAGGGAACAGTGTGTCTATCACGAATTGCCTGCGGGTTTATTTGAGGGACAAATCACTCACTTGAGAATGATTACTCGAGGTCTCGATCTTCTCATGTGACTTGTCTCTGGCCAGTTTGGCAGCTTCTTTCACCTCCTGGAATTTCTCTGCAAACTGAACATGAAGGACAGTTATTAGGGTTCTTCTCACCCTTATCTGTGGCTGATAGTCAGAACCCACCTTTATTATTCTGCATTCATTTTAGGCCAATAAATTCTGTATAAACACAGAAGAAGAATTTTACTTGAGATCAAAAAAGAAGTGAATATAAGGAACGCTTCTTCCAGTAAACACTATTGGCCAAGGTCCAATCCAAATCGACTCCTGAGCCACTGCAGCTGGTCTGATGAAGAAGGACTGAAACAATCACCTCTGGCCACCAGTAACTAACACAGATACAAGAAAAGAAATTTAGCTGTACCACAAAAGGAGTCTGAAAAACTGCGTAATTTCTCTACAAAGATCCAAGAACTCTTACAAGTCAATATAATGAAAAACAAAAATATCCAAAACATTGGGAAGAAGGAACTGTTCTAGATTTTAAATGATTAAGATATAAAATACCAAAATGCAAAATAGCAAAATGAGACAGGTAGTCTATGATCGAACCCCGTTTTGAATGGGCCAACTATAAAAACTTCTGGGGAACAACTGGGGAAATGTGACCAGCAACTGGAGTAGACAACATCAAGGAATTACCATTAACGTTATTAAAAGTGCTAACAAGGGGAGGACCACGCGGTTCTGAGAGGAAAAGAGAGGACCATGTGGTTCCGGAGTGAATAGGAGAGGACCATGTGGTTTTGGGGTGCTTCTTTTTGCCACGCGGCTTAGGCAGCAGGAGAGACTTTGCATCCATAGAAAAGGGGAGGAAGGACTCTTGCTGGTGGGCCATGAGAAGGTGCCACATGGCTTTGGATTAACTGGAGATTGCAGCAGCCTCAAAGCTGATGGTGCCGGGAGCCTGAATCATGGACTTCTACTTCTTTTCCTGAGACATGGTACCCCCAACTGGGCACAGGGAGAGGGAAGGACTGTGCATCTGTGGGTATTCTAAAGGACTTTAGTATCTTATTGAAGACATTAAGCCATTAATCTAAGTCTGTGTAACTTTTAAATAAATAATTCCTTTCCTTTTCAAAAAAAAAAGTGCTAACAATGTTATGGTTATGCTGAAAAACATCATGCTTTTAGAAATAAATTCTGAAGTACTTAGGCGTGAAATGCTTTGATGTCTGTAACTTAAAGTACTTCAACAGCAATACAACAGATAAAGAAATGTAGCGAATATTAACAATTAGGTGATATGGACATGGGTGTTTATTATACTGTGCTCTCTAATTTTAAAAAAATGTTTAAATATTTTCATAATAAAAAAGTTCTTAAAAATCTCAGGACAATCACACCAATCACAGGCTCACAGTCACTGAGAAGGCAACCAGTTTTAATTAGCACGTACATTGTTCAAACAGAGTACGTTCTGTGATAGACGGTGCTGGCATTACCAAGCGGGAGAGCTGCGTGTGGTTGCTGAGAGACGAAGAAGCTAGCAAGCTGTAAGGCTGCCGACGACCCTGGGGCTTTTGCTAAGAACGTACTCATTTCTGGGCACAGGCTTCCCTCTGAGCATGCTCACGGGCCAACAACAGTGGTCTGCTTCGCAAGCCCATGACGAACGCTGGTGGACCACGCACCCTGGTCAGAGGCCAGGAGGTGAGCATCAGGCAAACAAGTCAGTAAACACAGCCCTGCCAGACAAGTGGCCTGTGGGCAGAGCTTGGGGCCTCCAATCTCTCTGTCCCCCACCCCCTTACCCTGAAGAGCCCCAAATGGTGCAGACAGCAGCTCAGCTCTCAGAGACTCAGGGCACCCATCCTCAGTTGCAGTGGACTCTTCTTCCCTTGTCCCCCACACCCAGCAGTGGGCCCTGCAAGCACCCACGGTTCTTGCTGTGGATGAATATACTCGCCACGCTCTTCCTGCAGATCTTCAGCACAACCACATCTGCATGGTAAGGAGTTTAATGGCTTAACACACGTTTATTCTTTTGCCTCTCACCGCTAGTCTGTAGAACAGGAATTCTCATGTACAGTTTTAAAATAAGAAAATGGACCTTAGAGAGGTTAAGACTTGTCCATGGTCAAAGAAGTGGGAAACCTGACCTTGGGCCCAGGTCTGACTTCTGCATCATTCTACACATTGAGGGACCTTGTGGTGCCAACAAGAATGCCAAGAGTCTTGCCCACAGCAGTTGCTAAATGTTTATTAATTGGCTTTTCCATTTGCAAAAAGAAGCCCCATTACCTTACAGTGAAAAATATAATTGTATTCACTTCCTCTTCAAAAAGAAATTTACTTATACAAGCTTTAACTCCAAAACGGCCACAGGAACCTTTAAGGCACAGACAAGGTCCGAGGAACAGAATACCAGATACGGAGCAAGGGGCCCAGATGAGGAGTTCTGACTTTACAGCTCTCCTCAGCTACAGCATTTAACTGTTCTCCTTCTCAGTTACAAAAGCAAGACAACAAAGCACTCTCACACATACATCAAAACACATATCCTACAGGACTTCAAGGTCATAGTGCTATTATAAATAATGACAGCCTACAACATCTCAAAAAAGTGGGAAAAGGACAGGGATTCCTGGCTCTGCAGGATGAGACAGAACAAGCAGTCAGAATGGAGAGAGCCTTGCTGCACACACAGCGATCCTTCGGCACTGTCACGACTATCCCCATACACGCGGGCACAGCGGGCTTCACCCTGGGATTGAGCACAGGCAGAGTGATGCCAGCACTGGGCGCTCCAGTGTCCCGTGGTTTACCTGCTTAACTGCTACCTGAGCTAAGATGTCCAAGCTGACTTCAGCTGGTCTTTCAAATGTAGGCAGATGAACCAGTCTGAACTTGGTTCCTTCGTCTGCGAAATGTGAGTGATAGCACTGCCCCCCTGGACCACTGGACGATGAGAGAGGGGGCTTTGCCAGGGATGTGGCCAGGGTTCAACAAAGGGAAGCGAGACTGCGCTGGCCTTGATCCGATCTCTTCCTACAAGTGCAATGACGGCCCGGGCCTTAGAACCATGAACGGTGGTAAAAGAGCTCCACAAGAGGGCAAGTTCATTCATCCGGGAATGTCTACTAGTTTCTTTATGTGCTGGGGATGCTGAAAGATTTAGTTCCTGTCCTCAAAGGGACTTCAAGCCTGTAGAAGATTCTGCTTTGCATTCAAGTGGGTGATAATTTTTAAAAAGTCATAAAATAAGCTTAAAATGTCATGAAGCGGGATAAACCCAATCAGACAAATTTTAAAAAAAATAATCACTTAAAAAGATGTTGTATTAGCAGATGTATGATGGAAACAGGCCATACCATTTATATAAAATTTAGTGTATGACAAAGGAAGAATAATAAGTTAATGGGTAAAATTATTCAACATATAATTGAAATAACTTTAGTAAACTGGGGCAAAATGAATTTAAGTCCTTACCAATGGGTTAAAGGGATGAGTGTTTTTTACAAAGATCAAACCTTAAAAAATCTGCATGAAAACAGAATTGAACATTTATCACAATTCTGCTTAAGGAATGAAAGGGTAATTTTCTAAACGTGGAAAAAAGTTTAAAAAACTCAACAAAGGTGACAGATTTGACGCCATGATAATTGAAAGCTGTTGACTGTGCAAGGAGAGAGACTAACTCAGAAGGGAAACAGCCGGGGAGACAGTGCAGCGAGGGTAGGCAACAGCAGAGGGGCCGCTATCCCCAGCGCAGAATGAGTTGGTGCATGTTTCTGTTTTCAGTATAAGAGAAGCCTTATTTCGAAAGTCACAGAGGTAGTAGCAGTGAGCTAGCTGGGCTGCGTAGACTTAGGAAACAAGTCACAGAAGCAAAAGAAAGGCCCCTGGAGCATAGGAGAGGGAAAGGCAAAGGTAAGGCGCTTGGGGGGAAGAAGAGGGCAACGGGAAAGGCGACCACACGCTCCCAAGAGAGAGGGAGAGCACTGAGTGTGTGAACCTTGAAAAGGAAAATAGGAAAACCCCAATAGAGAAATGGCAAAACTCATGACTAAAAAAATACAAAGTAAGCAACTTACAGAAAAGAGTGCTCAGCTTTGCTGAAAATGCAAATCAAAACAACGAGGCCCCGTCTATGTCTGCTCAACTAGCAAACGCTGAGCACAGTGGTGACAACGGGCACTGGCAAGACACTGCCGCCAGCACTGCGCAGTCCACAGTCCCTCGAGCAGCACTTTGGAAAACTGTATCATGAGTGAAAAAAATACTCATGTCCACTGACCTAGTGATGTCACTTCTGGGAAACCATTCTGTGAAAATAACTGAGAATATGAAAAAAGGCCTTCAGTATAATGACAACCTGGAGGCAATCCAGACACCCGGAGAGACATTCCCCTCACAGCCCTCAACTGCTTGAAGAGAAGCGCTTGTCACCGAGAGAGGTGCCAGATGGCTGTCCTTTGCCAAAGCATCCCCTCCCTCCAAGTCTTACGGTTTATAATATTCCCCCCTGATTAATAAAAAAGCACCTGTGCTTATAAATTTAGAAGGTACAGTTTAGAAAAAAGTGTTTTAAACCTATAGTCCCATCACCCAGATATAAACAGTAAACCACATAAACTTCTTGTATTTTTTTATCTGGATCTATACATCTGTTAGACATATTTCTTTTAAAAATGAAATTATATTGTATCTTATTTTATAGCTACTTTCAAAATTACCAAGATGGCATTCATACTCCCATGCAACCATGTGACCTTCCATTAGCTCATTCGGACTGCTGCACAGTCTTATCCTGAAGGACACGCTGGACTTTATTTAACTGATTTCCTACTGCTGGACGTTTAGTATCATTTGGGTTTTTGTCTGTTATAAATGATGCTGCAAGGAAAATCCTCATGGCTAAATCTCTGTACTCGGTTACAATTATTCCCTTAAAATAGATGCCTATAAATAAAGCCCATGGATCAGGGGATATTCAAACCACAACAGTTTCTGAAATGCAGGCCAAAATCTCATTTTTTACTTATTAGGATCATTTTCTGCAGTGGCAATGTAATAATTTTAGTCAAAATAAAAATCATCATTACCATCATCGAAAATGAAAGACGATTATTTTATTTACTTGTGGTTTTTTTGGCCTTGGCCAATGAAGACATTATGGCAGACATTTCCTAGCTGCTTAGTCAAAGTCCATTTCTTTTTTTTTCCCCTTAGCTTAACAGAATCTCAAACATCTCTGGAGCAGGAAATTTCCTAGGTGATAAAGAATGAGAACTGGTCTAAGGCAACCATGGCAACCCAATGGCCTGCCCTCTTTTTTTCCTGGGGGAGTGGGAGGATGGCCTAGGGGCTTAAGACTGACCACAGCACCCACGAAGACGTCTGTCTGTTAAGGGAGTTTATAGGGAAGCTGGTGTGTTACCACCCTCCTTCCTCTTGCCCTGAATGCAGGCTCAATGGGCAGAGTCTGAGTCATCGTCTTATCACCAGGAGGGAAAGGCCAATAAAGAAAAACACAAACAAACACCCAGGTCCCCCAAACCAACATCATGGAGCCAGTGTGCAAATGCCGGCAACTGCGTGCTTCCACGTGTCTCTTCTGTCCCTTCTGTGTGTCTCTTCTGTATGAAAAGAGTAACTCTGTCTGCTTAGGCACTGTGAATAGTTTCAGTCACTTGTAGCCAAAGCATGATAACTAAAACATCAAGGATTAATGCCTCCCATTTAAAAAATGGCCCTTAAATTAGGAGGCAGAAAGGTATGAGACAGGGCAATGTTCTTACGATGACACTGATTTAAAGTGAACATGAGGGGCCCTGTCTGGTGTGGGTCGGGGGTTGGGTGTTGTTCCGCAAAGCGAAAGGTCACCAGTTTGATTCCTGGTCAGGGCACATGCCAGGTCCCTGGTTGGGAGGGCTTGGGAGAGGCAACAGGTCGATGTTTCTCTCACACATCAATGTTTTCTTCCCTCTCTCTCTCCTTCCTTCCCCCGTCTCTACAAAAACCCAAAATCTTTAAAGAATAAATAAAAAATAGAGTGAACATGAGGGTACAAATCTGAATTACAGATAAATAACTGGAATGGGTCAAAAGCAAATGCCAGGGTGTCAGGCTCTGAAGGTCCCACCCCGGAGCACAAGCACCCCCTTGCAACTCCCCCCTTAGCGGCAGAAGGGTTTCCTGCTGTCTTTCATGAATGAGATGGAACCAAACGTGGATGGTGACATCTCAAGGTCAGATGCCAGAAACAACCTCACCTTTAACAACTGGCTCGTTCTCACATTGGGTTCTCCTTCCGTAAGCTCCTCCTTTTATCGGAACACTCACGCGCCCCTTGTTCTTCAGTAGGCTGAGCTATCATGTCCTCCCAAGTGGGTGGACAGAGGAGTCTCGGTTTACCTCTGGGAATTCGAGGCTTGCATTATTTTTGGAAAGCCCATCTAAAGAGCAGAGTGTCCCTGTAATGCTTGCTGGCTTGCGGTGCAAAGTGGTCCTTATAATGGAAGCAGTAAATATCAAGGTACTTATTTTCTTTCCGGGGGGTGGAGAGAGGAGTGTGAATAAATGTTCTTAAATGAGAATATCCACACCAGTGTTCCCTTTCTAGTGTAGTTATAGTGTTTGATTACCAAGTCCCCTTTCGGGGCTGTGGGCGGCTACTCTGTGGAGTCGGGAATATCCTGCCACAGCTGTCCCCTCAGCAACCTGCCTTGGGAACCAATGAAGCCCATGTTCCCCTTTGCTGGTTAATTGCCACTTGCCTTCACTGCCAGCTTCACTTCATGGTAATTTATCAGTGTGTGGCTAATCGCTTCCTTCAAAGAGAAGGGAAGGGTTGATTTGAAATATTATGAACAAAGGAGACATCTGGGTGCGTATCTGATAAGTCTTTGTGACAACGGCAGGCCACCATCACCGAGCAGGGACTCCAGCGTCCGTGCCTGGGAGGCAGGTGGAGTAACTCAAGAGGACAGGCACTCATCCTTAATGACAGGACATTTTCTTCTGTTGGGGAGAAATTACAAGTGGACACACTTGGAAGCAGGCACAGCTGAAGGTCTCTCCAGGGCTTGGAGGCACAAAAAACTGAGCTTTAACAACTTGTTCTGATTTCTGTTTGGCGTTCTTGCTTCACTCCACTGTTTGCATTGAAATTTTCCCCTTTCCCCCTCCTACACTGATTCCTTCAAAGACTGAAGGAATTGTTTTAGGCAGCCAGGACTGATTTTCTCAGACCACCCTGGGTGTCTGTGAACTCAGGCCCTGGGCGGGCAGTCCTGGGGTGTGTGACCTGAGGACTTTGTTTCTGACAGGAGCACCCCTCTCGCCCTTCCCCAGCGGTCTGAGGCTTCCACCCAGTCAGGCTGGACATGAGGTATGAGAAGGGGCCACTTGGCAGGGGAGGGATTGTCCCATTCCCACTGTCCTCCAACCAGGCACTAATTTGGGTGGAAGGGAAGGTAGGCAACCCTTACAGCCCACTTTAGACTGACATTCTGGTGTCATTCTTTGAAGAAATCACCATCATACTTATTTCCACTTCAAGTGTATTTTCTCTGATTCTCTTTATTTCAAAAAACAGCATCACTATCTTCCCTGAGACCTGGATTTTAAACTTCCCCTTGGATTTCTTAAGCTACTCTAACATTCTTCCAATAAGTTCCCATGTCACATACATTAGCCAGACTTGCTTTCAATGAATACATTCTTAACAGCTACAGAGCATTCTCCAGCCACCTTAAAAGGAAACCTACTTTCCTAAAACGAGCTTTCAGCTCCTCCCAGGAACCAGGGGAGGCCTCTCAGTCAGATTGTTCCCTTGGCCCCTGTGGCCCCCAAGTCGGTGATCAGTCCTCAGATCTGGGCATCCGCACAGCGGTCCTAGACCCCTCGGAGACGCTGTGAACCCTCTCCCTGGGGAAAAGCGACACACGCACAAAACCCCGTGTGACATGGAAATGGTGTGCGGACTCCAGGGTGAAGCTGCTATTAGATGTCACCTTACTCTCTGTCTCCAGGGCTCCAGATAGAGTCAGCGCCTCACACCGCTGACACAGGCCCAGGGAGCAGGCTGACACGTGGGGCAGGAGCACAGGCAGAGCTGCCTCCTGATGCTGCCACCGCAGGCTGTGAAGCAGCATTTGTCAGATATGCTTTCCTTCCCCAAATGGCATGTCCATTTCAAGGAGCCTGATATTTCCTAAAGGTCACCAGGTTCGACAGCCCAGAAGGGGCGGAACTGCAAGCAGAGAGGAAACCAGCTCACCGGAGCACCACCCAGCCAGCCCCTCAGCAGCACAAGGACCACATTACCTTTGTCAGCTGCTGCTCCGACGAAAACCCCAAACCAAATACCGTGTTGGCTCTGCTGTCGGCCCACTGCCCAAACTTCTGCGATGTTTTAGTGAAAGTCATATTGGGTGTGATTGTGCTGTTTATGATCACCTGCAGGAGAACAGACCAGAGAGCAGAAATGTAAACACCGAGTTGGACACCACAGGGCCGCTTACAGAGTCTGGGGCTGGTGAGGCCAGGGCCTAACGCTTAGAGCAGGCACCACTGCCCTCCCGACTGGGTTCACCCCCTGACTTCTTCCTCTGCTGGCACCTCCCATGACAGGGTCCAGTGTCAGAGACTCGAAAACAGACTGCCAGACTACAGTAAGGCCGTACAAGTGATCATTGGGAGAAAGTCTCCCCGAAGTGGAGTTTCCAAAACTGCTTTTCATTTTCCCAAAGCTGCCATGTAACGCATTGCCCGAAGAACTTCACGTACATTTTTAAGCACCTGGTGCCCCAGTGACCAGCTCAAACAACTTGAAAGTCTCCATAAGCAATTGGGGCTTGCTGCCTCCCAACAGACCAGAAAGGATTCACCCCAAATGGGACAATTTTTGGAGGGCTGACTTGCAGAGAGACTAATCACACAGGCATGAGCTGGGTGTACGGAGCTATGAAGGACTGTGCAGGGACCTCATGCTGGCCACCATCCCTCCTTGGCCTAAAGGGAGCATGTAGTGACCTCACAGGAGGGGAGCCAGCAAAATAAATACCTTGCCTCCCTCGCTTTGATTTCCTGCCATTGGCCAAACCCAATAAGAAGCCAGAGGCCCTGGGAGCCCAGTGAAGTAGACTGTAGGTCAGCCTCTCAGGGACCAGGGCAGAGTGAAGAAGGGCAGAGGATGAACCTGGAGGGGGAAGACGACGACCTCCAGCACGCGGTGCATGCACTTGTTCAACGCACATTTCCTGAGTATTTACTGAATGCCAGGCGTTCTGCCAACCAAAGGCACAAAGAGTCCAGATTCCTGCTCTTCCAGTTGCAGGTAGTCAGGAAGAAGGTAGAGACAGGTAAATAGTCACTGAACAATGTATGTGTTGTCAAGTACCAACAATAAGCTTACTCTGGCAGGAATCCTTGAAAGCCCTAAGACTATTAAGAAACACTCAAGAAAAATGCCCTTGGACTTAAGGGATTCTTGGGGGTTTGCGAACCAGCAGAGCTCAGTGGTCACTTCACCATGTGGTTTCTCACGGTCTGGGCAGGGGGCAGTAGCAACTGAGTAAATTCTCTTAGGAGCAAACTTACTAAGAATTTTATTTTTAAGGCTACATTTATTCTTAATAGTAAGCTCTGAACACTTTTTTTCAATGGATAAAATGAGGAAGAGAAAACGTTTTTGAACGGCAGAGCCTTGCTCTCCTCGGTAGGAACTTCGTCAGTCAATTTGCTCAGGGACAGACCTTGTGGACAGATTCTTACCTTAATTAATAAACACATCAGGGCAAGAAGTTACAGTTGTCACTAGTGAAAGTGTCACTACAATGTATATACGCAAGAGCCTACTGAATTTGCTGATGAGGCATGAGCTCAAGAATAAACCCTACTTCATCTAGTAAAACCATTTTTAGGAGTTAATATTAATTGCAGCAAATACTATTTATTGAGCATGCACTGAGTGCTTTGCTTATGTCAGCTCGGTTAAACCTCACAACAAGGCTAAGAGGTCCATTTCCTCCCCCCACACACCTGAACGGGGCAGTTACCACTGCAGACCCGAGCAGACCAAGGTCTCCTGTTCCCAGAACACAGATTGCTCGCCTTGCAGGAGGAACTCTTTGTCAGAATTTTGCAGTGGGAGTGTCTTTGTTCCCC
Organism: Desmodus rotundus; assembly: GCF_022682495.2. Classification (NCBI taxonomy): domain Eukaryota; kingdom Metazoa; phylum Chordata; class Mammalia; order Chiroptera; family Phyllostomidae; genus Desmodus; species Desmodus rotundus. The sequence goes on from NC_071396.1 coordinate 36,183,311, forward strand.
GCATTCCCTCCTGACAGGCCCTCTCTGAGAGGGAGGGAAGATTGCTTTGATCCTGGTTCAGCACAGCTACCTCTCACTCTGTCACCCACGCTAGGATGTCCAAGCATGCGCCAAACACAGCCTACAGGATCCCACAGGCTAGAGGGCAGCCGAGAAGGTAAAGGAAGCCTGCTCCTTACACCATGCTGCTCTTGCAGCCCTTCATGCAGGTTGCTGCAGGCTTTGCAATGCCCTGTGTGTCTCCTGACTGCTCACCAAAGGCTCTGGGCCTTCTGCAACTTCCTAGATCCAGGGAGCAAGAAGAAGGGGAGGAGGCGGAAGCAAGGGGGAGAAAAGCCATCATCTGCTTCTAGAGGATCCTTTACGTTCCCACGACTCAGTAGGAGCAGCGCGTCTGAACAGTCTCAAGGCTCTGACAGTCAGCCGGTCACTACAAGTAGCGAGACAACTGCTGGTTGCTCTCCCGGGAGACCCAGCGCGCTGACCTTCTCAAAGCACCAGACCAACAGTGGGAGCAATCACGCCATCAAAAATGCCCAACCCCAGAGCCTCCTTCCTTCGTTTCTTACCAATATGGGAACTCCATCCTGTGCTACCCTGGGCCCTGACACCAAGCCTAAGTCTTCCTGAAAAGCTGGACAGAAGAAGCTCCTAAGAATGTGCTCCTTCTGTGTCCCCGGGTCACTTCCGGCCGACTGCTCTTGCACCTGGAATCCACCTAATGATTCTGCTTCTCTTTGAGGCTCTGATTCATTTCTGACTTTCACTCTCCCCAATGTGAATGAAGAGGTGAAAGGAATTGGGCATGTATTAAAAGACCTTTTGTCTGTCCTGGGTCTGCGGTGGTGAGTGCCCCATTCAGGTATGTGTCGGGGAGGGACGTCCTGGGGGCGGAGGTGAGGACATGGGACCCGGGGACTGAGAGAGGCTTAGTTCTGGGAAGGTGAAGGGAACCATCTCTTGTGAGACTGGAGAGAACAAGGACATAAAGTTATAAGCTCAATTTCACTAGTAACGTGGAAACGACGCTACCATTATTACATACTCACCAAATTCAGCGTGTGTCTGAGGATACTGAGGGTGGGGCGAGAATGGGGGGTGATGGGAGCTCACAGAACAGCAAAACCACTGTGAAAAAGAAGGTGGCTTTCTCTGATGGCGTTAAAAATGCACATTCCTTGTTGCCCAGCAATCCCAGCCCTCAGTGTATCCCCAGGAGAAAGCTTTGCGTAGGTAAACGAGGGGGAATGGACAAGAATGTTCACAGTAGCAGTGTTTGCAAAACAGTAAATAAAAAATACAGTCCACCACCGGCTGAATGGACCAACAGAGGTACGTGTAAGCAGTGAAATACTACCCAACAGTGAGAATGAACCTGGGCTGTAGGCATCAACTTGGATGAATCACAAAAATTTAACATGAGGCAAAAAAGTAAAAAGGAAGCCATAAAAGACAACATACAGTGTGGGTCTCCAGTATGATTCTATTTACATAAAAGCCGAAAACACGCAAAGCTAAGTAATATATTACTTAGCACAAGGATCAACCCACTAGTAGCACTCTGGCCAAGTCCATGGGCAGTCTGTGTTTATAAATAAAGTTTTATTGGCACACGGCCACAGCCATTTGTTCACACACTGATTCATGGCTGTCTTCCTGCTGCAAGGGAAAAGCTAAATTGCTGCCACAGACCACATGGCCCATTAAAAAATTACTACCAGCTAAATGGTAATGGAAAAAATACAATAAAAATAAATTTAAAATAATTACTATCAGCCCCTTCAGAGGAAAAGTTTGCTGACCTGTGGTTTAGGGATACATACACAGACGGCAAACTAGAGAGAAAAGTAAGAGAATGCTTATAATACAAGTTCCAAGCGAGTGGCAACCTCATGAGGGGTGGCTGGTAGGAGCATATACTTGGGAAGAGCCCCAGAAAGGGACTCTGAGGCCTAGTAAAGGATGGGTTTCCTCAGCTGGGTGGTGGGCACACAAGTGTTTACTCTTTTTTATCATGCATTAAATGGTACACATAAACAGTGACAGTAAAGTACATAGAACTATAACAAAGTTGTCGGAGAAGCTGGTGGCCGCAGTGAGCAGAGGCTGGGAAAAGAGGAGGTGGTTCCCTGCTTCACACTGGGCCTGGGAAACTGTGCTGGGGGCAGACTGAGTGGCTGAAACTGCGGGTTCCAGCCTCAGGCAGGGAAGAGGAGGGGGGCTCAGCAGTCTATGAGGTCAGAGGAGTGGAGGATGTCACCCAGTGGGAGGGGACAGAAGGACATGGGAAGAGACCTTGCTGTCTCCTATGCACAGCCCTTCCTCTTTCGTGAGTTATCTCTGAAAGCTCCTAGGAAAAGGCTTCCTCCCTGCAGATCTGCGACCACGTTTGCAGAAAATGCACAAAACACCTGCATTGTGTTTGTACTTTGAAGAACTACTTTGAAGAAGCAAAAAGCTAAGCTCCTCCAGTCTCTAGTCCTCCTCTGGACTTGGAGGAAGCTGCTTGTCACAAAATGGGAAAAAGGTCCCCAAAATTCCTTTGCATGACAAATCTAGGGAGATGAAGTTAGAAGAACTTGGATATTTTCTACAAGAGGCTGGGACTGAGTTACGGCAATTAAAAGACATGTTGCCTGTTTCCAAAGCAGGCATTAATAGATGTTTTTTTCCCTTTGTTTTCACCACAGTCCGGGAAAGAAAGAAACCAATGTTCACTGAAAACCTACTGTGTGCTGAGACCCTTCCAAATGCTTGCTCCCTGAACAGAAGGTGCCTGTATTTATCCAAAAGAGGAAGCTGTAGCAATGGCGGAAGAGGGGACCCTGGCTGTGTTCTTGAATGCAATTTCATATTTCCAGAAGAAGATACCAAGCAAGTCAGATTTCAGAGGCTTACAGCCTCAGAACAGTCACAATTAGGCAGCACTGGGTACCCAGCAGATGCTGCTAAATACTTGTAGATGGATGACCGGTCAGGTCTCTTTCAATATAGGTGCCTGTGATCCTGTAAGTAACTGAGAACCAAGGGCAGCAGAGTCACCCAGAGCACCCGGGAGAAACACCTGCCCCGGGCAAGTCTTGTCCACGGGCGCAGGCAGGTTCTCCCAAGTATGGCAACCACTGGCTCATCAGTGAGCGTGCCGACAGCACAGTGAGACCCAGCACTGCGACGGCTCAATTAACAACTGCTCTGCAAACGGAGTCCTTTAATGTGGACCTGGTGGTTCTGCCCAAAACTCGCCATAGATCACATGGCTGTTGGTGCTGCAACGGCAACGGCTCACATCAGTGCTCCGGGAAGCTGGGTTTGTGCAATGCCCTCGAGCGGCCCCCAGCTGTCCATGTACAGGGCCGACCCCGGGTGACATTCTGAGGCTCTGATCCTGATTCTGGTGTGGGCTAGGGATCCAAAGACAAGCCAGACCTGGTCCCCAGTCCTCAGAGAGTGCCGCCATTAGGCGACCTCATGCACAGAAATGGATCCACATAACCCCCTACAGTCAGGCAGTGCTGGGCAAAGCATCACAACATTCCTGCCTACGCACGCCTGTAGCAGCAGCTGGGACTGACACGTGAAGAATTTGCTCTGAGAAGGAAGAACATCTTAGTGTTTCAGGGAGAGTGAACCGCAGGCCTGAGCACAGCCTCGTCCCATGATGAGCAGCACCAAGTGCTCTCAGGGGAAGGACAGACCTTCCACGCATCCAAGCAAACATGACAAAGGGCTGGACCGAGCAGAGGAGCCAACTGTCCCCTGTGTGGAGTAACAGCTGCTGACGCTGCTGGCTGCACCTCCTCTCTTCCTGGGGCCTGTGCCCTGCAGGCCGCTTGAGGCCTGCTCCACAGCTGAGTATGCTGTGGCCTCTGCTCACAATGACCTCCAAGTCCCTTCCACACCAGCAACCTATTACTGAAGCACGCCCTCCTTCACCTGGCAGGGTGGAGCAGGCTTCCCTTCCAGCCTCCTGCCTTGGGAGGGGCAGCTGGCCCAGACACACCAAACAGAGGCTCCAGGTCATGGACTTGATATGGTCAGGCCAACAGAGAGAGGCAGGACCTGGGCCCTAGACTTGCCCAAGGGCAGAGGTGCAGCCCATGGGTGAGGACATAGTCCCAAAGGCTAAAAGCATCTGACCCTCTGTCATCTCATTTCAGATCAACATGTGGGATCAAAGGCCTAAAACAAAGTGGGCTGTCGCCATGTGGCAGTGGGGTGGGGTGGTGGCCAAGGGCAGCAAAGAGCCCCATCAGTGCATCAGCTCAGGATACTGCACCCTATTCCAGTCCCTAGAAGGGAGGAACGCCATCTGGATTATGTAGGGCAGGGGGGTTTAGGCACTTGGCCATGGGTGCAGAAGCGGAGACCACAGATACCAGGCGGCAATAGCTGCTGCCACCCTGGGAGATCACCGTCCTGGGTTCCTTCTCTGCTTCTCCATACCCTGCCTTCCTTCTGCCCGCCCTGTGGGACAGCTGGAGGCACAGGGTCTGATCTAGACCCAGGCTGCTGGCTTTCCTTGTTTTTACATGTTGCTGAGGTAGAGTTGGGACCTCCATTGGTGCTCTGTGCTCCCCATCTCTGGTCCCAAGTGGCAGTCACGGTAATTAAATGACTGGGGTCTGTCCATCTCTACTTTCCCACACTCCCTCCAGCCTTTTGCAGAATGGGGCCCCATCACGGGTCTTGTGCCCCGGTGGTAAGGCAGAACTCTGGGTGGGCTCCAGGAAGAGCAGGTGGCCAGGTGCCACAGGACGGGTGGCCTGAGACCCTCAGGCTCCATCTGAATTCCAGGGGTGCCCCATGACATGGGTTTACAATTCCCACATTTTAGGTTATTCTGTGACTTGATGGATCCCCCAAAATGAGCCTAAATTAGCCCTACTCTGCAGCGAAGGGTCAGCTCACACTCCTACACCCCTCTAACTTCTCACGGCTGGCTCTTTGGCCCGTCTCCAGCACGCTTTCACAGCCTTCGGAACCTGCAGAGCCACACGATGCAGTGGCTGACACTTTGACAAATGACTAAAAGCCCAGTTAATGGGACTGAAGCACTTTCTCTAAGAAAGTCGTTTTACTTGCATTTAAGCTCCATATATCCTCCGATAACTCAGCTGACAGCAGTGCCTACCCATCTGAAGGACATGGTAATAAAATACATCTGCTATACCACCATGTCTCCCAGAAGACAAAATAAATAAAGGTACCTTCGAGATATTCAATTCTTAAACACAAGTGCTACCTCTACCACGTGCCAGGCACTTTCACACACCCCGAATGCTCACCAGAACCCTGCCACCTCTTACCATCCTGCTTGCTTGGATGAGAACACCACTTCCTATGTCTCTGTGGACACACCGGCCAAACCAGCTGTTCTACCTGACGTGCTGCCTGCGTGACATGGTGTCAGAAAGTTCCCCTGCCATCCAGGAGGACACCTGCTGAGGCCTCAAGGACTTCGGCACAAGCAACCACCTGCCAGGCCCAGTCACTGCCTCCCTTGACCTCAGCTGTGAAATGCGGACTCTGGGCTCCCTTCCTGACCAGGAGGGAGGGCTGTGGTAACTGGAAGGATGAGAAAGAGGATCATGGGGCCAAGCTGCCTTTATCTGTGGTCTCTAGGACGCTGAGAGCACAGAGGCTGAGGAGAGAGTTTTGCCTTAAAACAGGGAGCCTCGTCAACAGATCAGGAGGTGCCAGCAGGCTCCCACACCTTTGCTGGGGGTGGCCATGGAGGGGGAGGTCTCCTAATGGAAGCTTCCTGAGCCTTCTGACCGTGGTTGTGAGGTTGGAGAGGGACGAGCCTACAGGCAGTGCCCAGCTCCCCAGCTCTGGACGTTCTAGGAGGGCTGACCTAGAGGCAGCAGGCAGAATAGACTGCAGGAGGGGGAGGAGGGTCGGAAGGCTACTGCGAGGTCTGGACGACAGTTAAGACCTTGAAACAAAATGTTAGGCATAGATGTGAGACACAAAAGCCAGTTTCCTTTGACCAATCCCAAAAGGATCGACTTTATGATCTTTCTTTTCTTTTCTTTCTTCCAACCTTCCTTCTTTTCTTTTTTTTTAGCCCCAGTGATTGAGAAATGAACATGAAGAGGTGGTTTACAGGGGAAATAGAGGAACTTAGCTTCAGGTACATTTAATTTCAGGCAACAGCAGATAATCCATGTAAAAAAAATGTCCAGCAGGACGAAAACAGATTAAAGACAGAAAAAAAATCATGAAGTACCATCTAATTTTATTCTTTTTTTTGCAAATTTGGCGATACTTTTACTGATATCCCTATTGTATTCTGCTTCCATATAATATGGCTAACATACCAAGCAAGACAGCAGAATAATGAAAGTACCAGGAAAAAATTATTTTAAGAAATATTGCAAAACCATTTATTAAAATCAACTCCCATGCCTAAGAACACCAAAGCCAGATGAGCTAGACTACCCAGTGCTGGCAAGGGTGCAACCACCCTGGCATTCTCAGACAGGCTGGAAGGAAGAACTCTTTGGAAAGCAGGTGGCAACGTCCATCGAGAGCCATAAGGCATTAATACGACCTCCAGGAAGCTTCCTGAGGAAATGTGCACAAGAGAAGGGCAACTGGGTGTGTGAACACTCTCATTATCTGTAGTAGCAAAAAACTGGCAGTCACTTAAACATCTAACCATAAAGGGAGAGATTAAGAATATTATAGGACCTTGGTGGAATTATTACACAGGCATTGAAATGCTAGTTATGTAGACAATGGGGTAACAGGGAAATCTTTTTTCTTCATTTGCCGTAATTTTAAATGGAAAAATAAAAACCAACCAGGCTCTGTGCTTGTAAGACATTATCACAATAACATCTGTGTGAAGGTGGCATGATTTGGGTGCATCTTTTTCCCTCCACTTTTCGAATCCATCATCTTGCTTTAGATACAACCTGAGTGACTGTGAACATTGAAACCAGCTGGTGGGCGGTACCTTGGCTCCATCCACGCTGATAATCCGATAGCTGTTCCTTACGACATCGTAGAAGTAGGAAACGGTGACGGCCTGCTTGCTGGCAGGCACCCAGTTCTTCTTGGTGTTGGGGTCAATCTGGAAGACGTGTGCTCGGGTGGTGAAAATGGGCTGTTCTCTGCAAGACGAGAGATGGGCACATGAATTGATGGAATGCAACTTTATGTATAATTTATGATTTATAAGCCATCTACTACCCCCAAAGATTTTAATAGCTGAGAGGGAAAGATACATATGCATGAGGACAATTAAAATTAAAAAAGGGAAGGGAGGAGAAAGAGAAACACCAGAGAGGCAGTTACTGAAACCTAACACCCTGAGGTTGTGGGGCTACTGGCCTAACAACCACTTTGCTTAAAATGTACCTTCTTGCCCCATGAGCGTTTCTGTATCCTGTCAGGTGTCCTATTCTTCTTCCAACATCCTGCTGGCACTTTTAGGAATTTGCAACAAATTTATTTTACGAGATTCTGCAACAATTTTAGGATTTTGCAAGCCATTTGCAACTTCATTTATTTCTATTAAATACTTCTTAAATTCATAGCATTTTACAAATGATGCATTCATTCATAATTAACTAAGCCTTAAAGTTTCATGTTTCCTGCATATGAACTTACTGAGTTTTATGTGAAATTCATCAAAGCTATCTCTTTTACCATTCTTGCTTCTATATTGCTGCTTTTTCACTCCACATACCTGTAAATTTTTCATAAGATTATTAACCAAGTTACCACATTGCCTATTTTTCTGTTGAGTGGGAAATTAGTTAGATCTTGATAAGAAGCATTAACAGATAAGGCAGATGTATAAAAATTGTAATGGACTTCACTGCGTTTCATGTTTTAAGGTATCTAGTTTCACAAAACAGTCAAAAGAAATAGACTCATTATAAAATATTTAATTTTGAAAAAATGATCTTCAGGCAAACTGGCTCAGAAATCCTTGTAAGTGTTCAAAATAAGGTAAAATGGAGGGAAAAATGACACCAGAATGTAAAAGTCATCCCATCACTCATTACAACACTACAGATTTAGTAAGTACTTATTAGAGATAAAAATTAAATCAAAAGGTAATGTAGACAAATTAATTTTTAAAGTCATTACAATGTCAAAAGACATGACATAAAAGAATAAAATACCCAAACAGAGACAAAAGTCAAAAGGGAAAAGTGAATTTTAAGTGTTCTGGTCTCTAATGGAGCGGTTTTATGCAAAAGCAGTTTTTGAACTCATCTTGACTATGGGAGACTCGTTACAGGAAAGAAAGCTCTTTCTAAGGAGAGGAACTTTCTCCCAGAAAAACAATGTACCATTTGAACATCCTGCAAGGGGGCCTGAACAACACCATGAAGACTGGAATCAAATGTCAACTGCGGTTGCAGAGAAATGCAGAAACTGTTTGCACGACCGGTTCTCTGAAAGAATAAAAGCCAAGAGCATGCTATTCATGCCACCTCGGTACAGCCACTTTGAGAGGCCAGCTTCCAGAAGAACACACAGAGACCAGCATTCCCTGCCCCTGGACCTTTCCTTCCAGATCCCGGGAGCCTCTAGAAATGTGGATTACTGGGACGTTTTTCCTCCCTCAACAGTAACCAACTTCACGCACCCACTCAATCCTATACTGACACCCTTCTGGCAGCAGGGTGATAGCCATAGAAGCAAAAGGAATATTCTCTCTGTAACTGCCCGCATCTGCTGTCGAGGGCAGCCTGAGGGGAGAGTGTGCACGTGAACACAAGGCTTCCTGATCGAGCCATGTGGGCAATGTAACATCTGGAGGCCCAGCTGTGCTGCTGCCCGCCCAGGAGCTGTATTTTGCTAATCGTCTACGTACACCACCACAGAGGAGAACTCTTGCTCACATGGTATTCTCTGGCATTTGTGAGAGGAGGGAGCGATTGAAAGGGCAACAATACAGAAGAGGTTTTTAAAGAATCAAATTATGCTAAAATCTCTGCCTCCCTGTACAGAGCACTAGCAAGCTAGGCAGGGGTCTTCCCTGTGAAGGATCAGGCTTTCAGACCTTCCACTTCGTGTCTTCCACACCGAGGAAGAAGGATCAGGTCTAGTTTTAGCGCCCTGAGACCTGTGACAGCAATTAGCTGGGGCACTTCATCTCAAAACACAAGTTCCCCAGCCCCAGCCTGGCCCCCAGGAACCTGGATCTCCAGGGCAGGGGCCCGAGTAGCTCTGTTCTTCACAAGAGCTCCCAGCGATTTTTATCCTCAAAGAAGCTGGGGAAATACTCATATTAGACATTATCAGATAATCTAGAATAAAAATGGAAGCAGTGACAGATATAGCCAGCACCTCTTCTCCACAAAGACACAGCTGACTGTGAATGACACAGAATATCTCCAGAATGTCCCCCCACAGCCCAAGGGGGACAACAGTGAGGCCAAGAACAGGATCTTTGAGTGCAAAGGATGGGGGAGGGGCAAGGGAAGGCAGAGGTGCTCTGGTCAGGAAAGAGGGCAGCTTGTGGTGGCCAAGCAGTGACCTTTAAACACTCCATGTCCCTGCAGCCCAGGGCAGTGAGGAAGTGAAGAAAGCAAAGCAGAGAGAGACAGAGGAGAAGGGACAGGGAGATAAGAAAAGGTAGCAGAGCTTTCTGATCAGGGACAAGCAAATGCAGCAAGTCATCTGCTTGGCATGGTTCTGGTCAAGGTGCGCGTGCAGACAAGAAGGACCCATCTCCAAACCTGCCTGCTCAGCTATGGGAATGGACTGAAGCCAAAATAGGTTGCCCTCAGGACCCCAATCAGAAATGCAATTTCTTGGGAGAGCACAGCTGGCCACATCCTCGGTGGCTGCAGGGGAAGTGGCTGCTAAAGCATGGGGAAAGGCCCTGAGACCTGACGGGAAGCTTCAGGGGCGTCCACCAGCCCCATGCAGAGAGGAACACCATGGCCACTGGTCCTCAGTCCCAAGGACCCGCACGGCCAGTCTGGCAGCAGCTGTGTGCCCAGGAAACTACCCAATGGACTGGGATTTCCACATGAATAACCAAGCCTGAGGCCCCTGGGATATTCTATTTTATTCTTCGAAAAGTCAAAAATCTAATGGTATTTAAAGAAAAGGCCAAAAACACACAATGGTAAAAAGGAAAGCCAGTAGCTAACATTGATTGGCTACTTGCCATTCTGCCAGGCTTTACCTGTGACCCCTCATTTAGGATCACAATGACCCTACAGGGAAGGTGCCGCACAGGTGGGGAAATGGGGGCTCAGAAAGGCCAAGACCAGCTTTGGGTTCCACAGGTAGTGAGTGGCAGCTTCGCAGCTTGGCAGATTGGAGGTCTGCCATGTCAGTGCAAGTGACATGGGCACTCTCCCTCTTAAACATGAGTCTGCGCTTGCTCCCTAAAACAGCAGTGCCTGTACCTGGCAGCTTCTGATGTGTTCCCAATGATCCGCCTCCTGGTGCTCACACCCTGGTGTCATGCCCTTCCTCTAAGCAGGGGTGCGACCTGCAACTTGCTCTTAACCAAAAGAATACGGTCAAGGTGATGGGTGGTCACGTGTGTGAGCAGGCTACATAGGACTGTGGCTTCTGCTGTGCTAGCACACTCTCTCAGCCGAGTCTCTCCTGCTGGCTTTGATGAAGCAAGCCAACACAGTGGGGAGGCCCACGCAGCAGGAACGGAGGGTGGCTTCCAGCCAATGGCCAGAGCAGAACTGAGGCCCGTAGTCCAAAGCCACTCAAGGAACTAGAATTCTGCCAACAACTGTTTGGAAGCTTAGAAGTGGATCTTTCCACAGATGAGCCTTCAGGTGAGACTCCATCCCTGGATAACAACTTGATGACGCCTTCTAAGACAGGGGTCCCCAACCTCCAGGCCACAGATGGTATCTGTCTGGGCCTGTTAAGAACCAGGCCACAGCAGGAGGTGAGGTTGAATGTAATGCACTTGAATCATCCCAAAACCAACACCTAACCCCCATCTGTGGGAAAACTGTCTTCCCTGAAACTGGTCCCCGGTGCCACAAAGGCTGGGGACCACTGGTCTAAGAGACCCTGAAGCTGAGGACCCAGCTAAGCCATGCCTGGCTCCTGACCCATGGAAATGTGTTTCATCTGAAGCTGCCAAGTTTGAGGCAGCTTATTACACAGCAATAGATGACTAAGACAGTGATTTTCATAGAAGTTAACTACACGCCATGCAAATTACATATATTCTCACTGAATCTTCCAACAGGGTGGCACCATCCACACAGAAAATTGAGGGTCACAATGATTACAGGCAATCTGAGCAACAAATCTTTACATCTGTATGGGCAAAATCAGAGCACTCAATAAACCTCACCAGAAAATTCAGAAAAGCAGACCCCAGCTCTGTCAGAGCATCTTGCCTCACCTGAGAAAGTAAATGAGATGGAACTGGGACACAAAAGTCAGTTCCCATAAGTGTGCAAATCTGTATAAATAGAAAATCCAAGAGAAGTAGAACTTTCAAACTCAGGAGGTCGCCTTTCCCGCGCAGCAGGAAAAAGCTGAAGAGAGTGCGCGTCCAAGAACAGAAGCCACCTTCATACCCAATTTACCACCCTCTCTTTGGTGTTCGAGGCTTAGGGAGTCTGTTTCAAAGACTCCCACTCCCTCTTCCATGCTTTAAATAGAAAGCAGATGTTTCTGGATGGCAAAGTGTTTCTTTAGGCAGACAATATAACCTACTGTTCCTAGTCTTTTTAGAGCTGAATAAACACCAATTACTGCTCACTGAACACAGTTTGGAACCTGACAGTAATTGTCCCCAAGAATAATTAGACACCCTGTGCAACAGATGTATGTTTGCAGTATGAAAACCACTCGGCAGAGAGACCACCACTCTGGCTTGGAATGAATTCTGGCTCTGTGTAAAATGATTCTGTAAAGAACTGGCAAGACTACCTTTTGAAGGAAAAAAAGAAAAATGTTTTAATTTCTAATAATCCCTCATTTGCAATGCTCAGCTCTGGGCTTTTTCTGATATGAACTAGTGAAATCTCACGATTCTTATTGTTCCTATTTCTACTTGATGTGAATGAAAATAAGCCATTGGGACATTATTTTACAGCCCTTTACACAGTGTTTCCAAGACTCATAAGGACCCTATGAGGTTTAGTTTATCTGCCTTGAGTCTTGAACACCACCAACTCCAACCATCACTCACACAGCACCAGGAGGAAGGCTTTCCCCAGGCTCGATGGGCAAGGCGCTGCCCATCCAGCTTCCAAGGCCTATACCCCCAGCTCCAGGTGCATTAGAATGACCCACAGGCCCCTGTCTACCTGGTCCTGCCCCCTCACCAGACAGGCTCTACTGCTTTGCTGCCAGCATTTCCAAATCGCCTGCATGTTCATGTCACCATGCACATGCCCTTCACTGGGCCTAGAATGTCCTTCCCCCTTGGTTGGTCAGAAGAGTTGCTATCAGACCTTCAAGTCTGGCCATAGCATCTTGACACACCTCATTTGTGGTCTTAGGACGCAGGCCCCGAACTGAGCACCTGTCACAAGGCACCAGAAGCATGGGCTCACCTGGCTCCTTGAGCCCTCTCTCTAGATTGTCAACAGGTCCCTATGCTGGCAGGGTCACCTCCCTGGGACAGACACCTGGAGAAAAAAGAGGTATGGACACATGCTTCTTTCACCACATTCTTCCATGCAAAGAATCTCACTCATGAGCGTACTGTGATTTTACATTTGTGCAAAATCCCTATGACATGGTTACCATTGTTTGTAGACAATATCACACATCTAGAACAGACAAGAAAATCAATAGAAAAAAATGAATATGAAAAAACTCAGTAACATTGCTAGCTATAGAATTACTAATAAAAAATAAAGTTGATAGTCTTCCTGTATATACAAACAACCAGGCAGATAGTATAATGGATTTTTAATGATCCCGCTTACAGTAGGAACTAAAAGATAAAATTTCTAGGAATCTGTTTAAGAATTATGCAAGATCTATATTAAAAAATATAACTTCTATGGGACACAAAAGAAAACTTTAGTAAGTAAGACATATCCTATTTTTAATGGGAAAAGTCAATATAAAGATGTCAATTATTCCTAAGTTAAACATGTCAATTATACATTTAACACAATACAAGTATCCACAGGATTAGAACTAGACAGGATTATTCATGGGGAACACTTGCTATGTGAGGATAGCCAAGAAAATTCTGAAAATGAAGAGCAATAAGGGGTTTAGCCACATCAGATACTGAAATATATTATTATGAAGCTACAGCAAATGAAGCAAGGAGGTATTAACAAATAAACAGATTAATATTACAGAACAGAGTCCAAAAATTGAAGTTCGAGGAATGAGGCATGTGATACAGGCAGTACTGCCCACAGGTGGGGACAAGGGGTCATTTCACAAACCATGTTACAGCCATGGGTGGGCCACTCCCTGGGGAAAACCTGCCCCTGCGGGACCTGTGCCAGAAGTCCGTCACTGTGCCAGGTCTGAACACCTCCAAGGGGGTCACAGCAGGTCCACTCTATTAAAGTTATTTTCACCTGCCCCCAAACTGCCCAGATGAGCAGAACTGATAAATGAGAGGTCTCATATAAGTCACATTTGTCACAAATCCTCCTACTCCACTGACTGGGATTCCCTTTTCGGGTCACATTTCCATCAGGGAATGGAATGAGGCAAGTGCCCCTGATGAATGTTGATGGGCTTTCTCAATGACACTATTTATATCCTAGAAAGCTGGACAGTTTTTCAGGAGCCTTCAGACCCATTCTCCCACAAGTCTCCCGTAATGTGGGTTTAACTAGGTTCCGGGACTGGTTCACAGGCTGCAGGCTGCCCTAGAGGTCATCAGAGCCATTCCCGTGGGCTGTGGGAAAGTGTGCGGACTTCCCCAAAGGGGTGGTGGGTCCAGGGCAGTGGGTAAAGACCCTGACAGGCAGGAGGGGGAGAGGCAGTTTCAGAAAAGCACAGCCAGAACAAAAGACAAACATCTGCATGGGGTGAGGCGGGAAGAGCTTCTCTGAAGACGAAGGGTAGGTAAACAGGTTACGGGAGGATGAGACCAAGGGTGGGATCAGGGGAGAAAATCAAACAAAACCTATCAGCAACACTGCAATGCCATCTCGTGTTCAAATGGCACCCCCTCTACCTCTGCACAGAAACCCCTCTCCCTCCTCCTCAACAACCCCCCCCCCCCCCCCCCCCCCCCCCGCCAGCTCAGGAGGGCCCAGCAAATGCGTAGGGTTTGGCAGATGAGGCGGAAATGGCTCTCCAGGTGCAAGAGGTGTACTCGGGGACCAGTGAGAGCACTATGCGGCTACAGGAGGGTGCTGGCAAGAGAGGAGGCCCAGGGGTGGACCAAACTGAATAGCCATGAACTCTGGATGCCATGCTAAGGAAATCAGTCTTCGTCTTTGGGACACCATCTCCCAACTGTGTGCCATTAAAAAGTAATGTCTAAGCTATTTTCTCTTTCATATACATTCCAAGATGTGTGTGTGTGTGTGTATGAAAAATGTTAAATACACTTGGATAGCTCTTCTCATAATTATGTACTATCACCTTTAAGAAATTGTGTTCTCTACCCAAGACTGTGGGAAGATCACGTGGGAGCTGTGTGATGCACCAACATCTGTCATTTGAGCTGCACATGGGCTTGTGACCTGCCCTTGCAAACTAGCCATGGCAGCAATGGTCACCTTCAATTCCAGTCACAATGTTTCATCTGTGGAAGATGTCTTGGGATTTCAACATACATCCATGGTTTTATTTCACCTATGGCATACTGAACGTGTATATGATAAAAAATAATTCTATCTGAATCTAAGGCGAAAAAAGGAAGCTTTAAACAAAAAAAGCAGTTTTATGACTTGCACACTGCAAACCCCACAAGCCAAGAATCAGAATACATCCAAGTGATGTTTTCTAAAAACCAGGTGGCAAGCTGCCCGAGTCTTAATGATTAATGATTCCTGGAAGAGCCTGGTTCCAGAGAGCATAGAATACCGCCGAAGGAGCAGCTTCCATTCCTCCTTTCGCTGTAACACATCTGTACGGACAGATTTTCCTATTGCACGGTAATGAAACAAAACAGGGAAGACTTTACACCACACCTGATGTGAGGATATGACTCAGCAGCATTATCCTAATATTGAGTGATAGGATTTTCTTAAAGACCTAGAACAATAATGGTCTTGATTTTAAATGTTGAGGGCTTCTGTATTTATCCATAGTAAAAATAACATTAGATGTCTAGATGCTTATGTATTTTGTTCTTAATAAACTAAAAATAAATTTCTCTGACATTTTATCCTGCCACAATGAAAAAGCATTCAAATATACATGTGAACAATCTCGCAGCAACTAATTCACCTGGGAGACCACATCTTACTATCCGCCTTAACTAAGAATGTGTTATATCTTATAATCTGCTCATCTCCCAACAAATGTTTCAAAATGGGTCAACTGGGTCATGGTAATAAATTCAGGAAATGCCGATTTTTGAGCAAAGGAAGCAGCACAACCAAAACTACAACTTAGAGGAACGACTGGCATTGGTACTGAGCATGGACTGAAATGGGAAGAGACTGGAGGTGAATGAAAAAGCCGCCGCACAGACATCCAGGCACAGGCAGGTGAGAGCCTGGCCAGGAGCAGCAAGGGACAGGTGCAAGGAACTGGGTTTGCAAGATTTCAAACATGCCACCAGAGAACTTGTCAACACATCAGATGTGGCATAAACACCAAAATGAAAAAATATAAAACTGCTCTATGTCAAAATAAAAAACTTCTGTGTTGCAATTGATACCGTCAAATAAATTGAAAAGATAACCCACAGAATTGGAGAAAACGTTTGCAAATCATACATCCGATAAGGAACTAGTATCCAGAACATATAAAGAACTCTTAGAACTCATTTAAAAAAAGGACAACTAACCCAATTAAAAAACAGGCAAATAATATGAATAGATTATCTCCAAAGAAGGGCTACAAATGGTCCATAAGCTCATGGAAAGATGCTCAACATCTTTAACTATCAGGGAAATGCAAACCAACACCACAATGAGAACTACTCCACACCTCCCGGCAGGGCCATAATCAAACAGATAACAAGCGTTGTAGAGAATGTAGACAAGCTGGAACCTCACGCACTGCTGGTGGGAATGCGAAATGGGCTGCTGCTTTGGAGAACAGCTGGCAGGTCTTCAAATGTGGTTTGGGCCCTGGTCTCCTCTGCTGTATTTCCCACTATGCCATTGCCCCCTTCCTTCGTATCACCCACTAATGTGTTGCAATCTTTCAGCTGTTGGTACTTCCCTCCCATTCACTTTGCTGTCATAGGATTATACTTCTAATAATCTCTCTATTGTCATTCTAATGGGTTCTTGGAGGAAAGGTATAAATAAGTACTTGTGCTGAATCCCACACTTTAAACTCTATATTAATCTCATTAGTTTTTCAGGTGTAATTTGCATATGCTTAAAGGATAACAGACATTCTATCCTAAGCCCCTCATCCATACTGGCAGAAGGTGGAAGGTGGGTGGCAGGATTCCATCCAGCTTGTCATCACCTGCCACCTCCGACACACAGACCTCCGCTGCCTGAGCACCACTGGTCATGACACAGATCTACTGGGACAAATCAGGGAACTGGCGAACTGCAGGTGGGTTTCCTCTTTCCAGGACTTTTAAAAAAGCAAATTACTGTGTGGCCTTCCCTATAATGTCAAAATAGATAAATTGGGGTATTAAATAAAGAGATCGTTCAACTTTAAACCAAGAACATCCTTTGCAGGTTCCATCAGCCCAAGAGAACCTTTTTACTCAAAAGCAAAGCCTGCGTGACACATCCCCGCTTTACAAAGGCTCAAGGTTAAAAATAAACACGGGCATTTGCAGGAGGACAAAAATAGTGCCACCGCTCCACGGAGCCCCAGGCACTCTGAGGGAGCCGAGCGAGGCCACATTAGTCCACAGTCAGCCCTTGTGGACCTCAAACAAGTTACACAGAGGATAGGGCACCTTTTTTGGCTTTATTCCCTTGTACTACACCCTGTCGACCTTGCCTGATTCAAACCAAGCATGGGTGCCCATCTTGTCCAGCTATGCACATAAATGGGCTGTGCTGGCAGTCCTCATAGACGAAATCCACATCCTCACCCAGCTGGCCTCCCCTCCATCAGTCCCTTACCCAGCCAACAGGTTTAACCCAACCTGCCTTCAGTGAAGCTGCGCCTCTCCCTGGAATGCCTGTTGCTCATCTCCACCCCCCAACTTAGCCCACCCCCACTGGTCAGAATCCTACATCCAAGGCAAATGCAAACTGGTCACCTTTTCCATCAGAGGGACCAGTTCCAGCATGAAGCTGGGTTCCCTCATGGAGCCCAGCTCCACTGTGGCCCTCACATAATCTGCCTTGTCTTTGGGTAGCTTTAGGTGTTTCGCAGCCCCCAAATTGGGCCACAGCCCTCAGGCACAGATCAGATCCTCAATTCTGGAGCCCCATAGCACCTTGATAGAGGAAGCACTTGAAGTTGTGGCCAGCAGCTTTGTGGGAACCCAAGCCGCAGAGGGCCCTGAGTGACCAGCTGCTGGTGAGTGGGACCCTGCACAATCCCACCAGGCAAACAAGCAGACCCTCCTTGGAGAGCAGGGGAAGGCCTCGCTCCAGCAGGACTGCTAGGTAATGGGTTACGTGCATGCTGAGGCACTGACCCACTCAGCTGCAGGCTGAGCACACGCTGCTTGGAGGCCCAGCTTACCGCCCCCACCAGCAACCTCCGCCCCCGTGTGCTGCACAAATGACCTTTCCTATGTGCCCTGCCTGGCCTGAAAGAAGGTGGAAAGCACCAACCAGAATGACCTTAAGGGCCACGACTACATCACGTGCCATGTAGAGCTGGTGTCCAGAAAACACGTCTCAACAGAGGGCTGAGAGAAGGGGTATGAGCACACTGAGAGAGAGGACAACACGGGGTATGAGCGCACACCCCGTAAAGGCCCTTCAGTGCTGGATCCTCTACAGTTTCTTCTCCCTTTTGCAAAAGATCCAATGCTTGACTTTTAGCGAAGGAGGCAGCCAGCAGGTGTCAGACGGCCAACCCAGGCACAGCCAGTGCCGTTGCCACGCTCCAAGGACACATCGCCCGGCCCCTCAAAGGGCCAGATGGCTGTGTGCAGACTTCTCCCCACTTCACGTTTGTTTCTCCCAGTGCTGTGCTTCAGTGTCCCGCCTCAGATTCACAGGTTTCCGTGCACATTTACATCTTCAGAGTAATTTGTGTTCCTCTAGTAAGAGATCTGGTTTTTAAACCAGAAATGCCTTTCCACGGTCATCCAGGAAGGCCGAGTGCCTCAGCACCCAGGTCTCAGGTGCCTGGGATGAGGTGTCTCCTGAAGGTCCCCACACACACTAGTTGTGTGCTCCCATCATGCAGGGCACTGACCCGTGTCTCACCTACCTGTCCCAGCAGCCTTGAGAAGAATCCAGGCACCTGAAAATTCATTTTACAGAGAAGACAGACACAGAGGCCACACAGAGCTATTAGGTGAGAGTCACCTCAGCTGTCCAGCCCAATGCACACTCAGGCTCCTTCCCACCCATCCCACCGTGCCTGCCGCCAGCGGTGCCCCACACCTGCCCTGCTGACCTTGCTTCCCAGCCACCTCAGCTGCCCTCCCGCCATCACCTTCGGGCTGCAGCACCCTTGAGCTGCTCAGCAGGACTGTGGATGAAGAGGTTCATCCTTATCCATCCCTTACCAATGCTATTATTACCCCAGGCCTTAAGGAACAATCCAGGAATCCAAATCCTGCTCACCAACAGCATCCTCACAGCCTCTCCCCAAGTCCCAACAGTCAGCACAGAGCCCAGAAAATACCTGACGAGTTCCCCAAACCTTTGGGTTCCTGCCCAAGGGCTCACAGCCCTAATGCCTCTTGGGTGTGTTTGAACCATGTTGGTCAACCAACCCCTCGATCAGCAGACAGGGCAGCAGGCAGCAGCCAGCCTCCCAAGCGGTCACCGAGAACCTCCATCCGAGCCCTGGAGTCCAAGGTCTCTTCCTAGCACAGCAATGAACAAACACCTTGGGAAACACTGACCCGGGAGCCCTAGAGGGTTCTTGCTCCCTTGTGACCTCCTCTGGACCACATCCGGGCCTGTCACCCTCCCAAACAGCACTGCCTCAGGGAAGCCAAGATTTTGCATTCGATTTTAACTCTCCAAGACACCAGCTAGGTGTCCTACAATGCAATGCGATTCTGACACCGTCTACCTGGAGGCAGTGTCCGAACCGGCAAGTTTAAGGCTCAGTCCCTCGAGACTGTCTCCATTTCAGACAAATCGCAAGTCCAAGTTGTCACCCGTGTTTTTGACCAGCGGGCTGTAGAGAGGAGATTCCAATGGCCCCCTCCTCGGGGGCCATTAATTTACTAGAAATATTTTACTTACTAGGTCACCAACGTATTATAAAGGGTATAACTCAAGAACATCCAGATGAGGGAGATGCATAGGGCAGGGTGGGGGGCAGCTGTGCGGAGCTTCCCTGCTCTCTGGCACATCACTCTCCCCCAGTGTCCACGTGGCACCAACCCAGAAGCTCTCCAAATCCTGTCCCTTTGCGTTTTCGTGGAGGCTTTGTTTTGTAGGTGTCACTGGCCACAGATTCAACCTCCAGCCCCTCCAGGGAGGGGTGGGTAGGGGGCAGTGAAAGCCCCAGCCCTCTAATTGCCTCGTTGGTTCCCTTGGCAACCAGCGCCCCCCACACCCCATGACTCCAAAAAGTCACCACATTAAAATAACAAAAGACCCCTTTAACACTCTCCTTCTAGGAGATTCCAAGGGTTTTAGGAGCTCAGTGCCAGAAACAGGATTTATAATATTCTTTTCATAAATCACAGTCTCAGAAAAGTCTCTCCATCCGAGGCCAGACACCCCCGCCGTCCGCCCTCGGAGCACCTGGATTCTCCCGCGGAGCACTCCTCACACCTGGGCCTCTAGGCTTCTCCCTGCCCCTCCTGACAAATCTCTTCCCGCCTCTCCAAAATGCCCACCTTTGAATCTCGTCACCACACTCGGCCATCCCCTACCCCTCAATGCTGCTGTCCCCACAGTCCCCGTGTACCCCCTCATTTCTCCATGAGTTTAGCCCCTGGGTCACCACCCTCTCTCCCACCTGAGGCCTGTCTTCATTCTCAGTTGTTTCAGTACACACAGAGCATCCTGCCAACTGGCCTTCAGTCACTGAAACTCTCCTTGTTCCCCTCTCCCTCGGCCTCCCCAAATCCCCCTCATGACTTGTCATTTATCCTTAACTCCAGACCATCTATAATCTTCATTTCATGCATCCCACTCCCTGCAACTGACACAGCCACTCCCCCGCCCAGCCCATACTCCCAATCACCTGTACCTGCCCCGGCTTCCCACGGCACTTTTTGTCTTCTAACCTGCCAGAAAATGCATTGTTTGTTATATTTTTATTCATTGTGTATCTCATTAGAAAGTAAGCCCCGCTAAGGCAGGGACTCATTTGTCTGGTTCCCAACACCATGGACAGTGCCTAGTACGCACCACTCAACAAGTACTTGAGTGGATTATAACTGTAATTAATCAATATCCCTTTTGCCTGCTGTACTGTAAACGCCACCAGGACAGGGGCCAAATCCATCCTAGATACCCTGGAAGTACTCAGTAAATATTACCTAATCGACTGAACGAAGGACCAAAGTTAGGAGGTAAGAAGGACACACTGCTGGGCGCAGGCAGCCTCCACGTGGACTGGCTGGATGCAGTTCTATTGCCACTGGCTGCCACCTGAACACAGGGACCTCAGTACAGCCGGAGATTCGGACAAGCCCAAGCAGTAAACACCCAGCCCTCGGACAGAGAGGTTTGAGCGCACACGGTGGTTCCTGCCTCCACCACGCAAGTCTTTGATCCCATGAATGTGGGGGAAACTGCTCATACCTGCTGCACTGGTGACCTGAAAATGCTCCTTCTAGAAACAGATCGCCTGGAAGACCATCAGCTATGACCTTCTTCCTGCAAAAAAAACACTTAAGGAGATCCTATCTGGGTTTCGGATCACATTTTCAATCTGACTTCCTCTTCAAGCTGCACTCAAGACGCACTCGGTTACTTTAGGTACTAGTGGGTAAGAGATTTGCTCTAGGAAAAAAGATGTAAGTAAACTGAACAAATTCTGTAAGATGCATGGAATCAAATTTCACAATGTCAGACTCAGTCTGACCTCCCACCTAGGATGGAGGGGCTTGAAACCCAACTTTTATTGAAATAAAGTGCTGTTTGATTGGGGGACCAGTCCTGAAACCACTTCTCTAAAGCACCTTCTTGCTCATGTTGCCAACAGGTGGGTCCTTCCGTGGCAGCCAGGAGGGCCCCAACTACAGCAAAGCAGCTGTAGCACTTGGCAAAATCCCCCAAAACAGAAAAACCCCACATCAGTCTGTGTTCCTTTGAGCCAGACAACACAGGCGACCGCAACCACTGACGAGTATGGGGAACTGTGGGAAACGAGGTCATAAAGAGGGTGAGCGATGTGGGCTCCGGAGAGCTTACAACCTTCTGTGTCAACATCAATATCAACACGACTGATCTGACATAGACCCAGGCAAACAGGTTTATTTATTTGAGATTTAGATTCCTATTAGGTAATCTGAATAATGTCTTAACAGATGTCATCACAACCTGCAATTCAACAAGACTGAAGACTGAAGTCACTCTGAGAACCTCTACTGAAATCTGAAAAACAGGACCAGGGAGAAACCAGGAGACAGAAGGCTGAGGATGGGAAGACAAAGGAATAGCTCAGTGGATTCTGGGTACGAGAAGTCTGTAGAAAACTGAGACAGCTGTGTGAATGACCAGGCAATCATAAGAGCAAATCCCTGCTTTTAGCCCTGCCCTCTGAAAGGTGGGCTAGCAGAACTTTCTTGAGGCTCCTCTCTACTTTCTTTTCTAATCTCGAGTTGTACTTTTGAAACAAAGGTTGTTTTTGTTCCAGAATCATAAAAGTCTTGCAGAGTGTGTGAACCTCAGAGCCAAACAACATATATAAACACCAACCCCTCTCTGGGTCCTGGCTGTGTAACCTTAATCAAGTAACTTAACCTCTCTGAACTTGTTCTTCATTCATAAAACATGAAGCTTAAATGACATAATGCATATCAACAATCAATAAATATTAGTTCCCTTAGCCCTGGCGGAACTCTCTCTTCTACAGGAGCCAAGTAGACTCCACAGTGACCATGTGGCTGGACTCTCTGTGTCCAGCATCCCGTCCCGTGGCCTCTGAGAGAAAGGGCCTGTGCACCCGCAGACCAGCAGACAACCGGAAATGATCGCTGATCTGAGGTGCCACCACTGCTCCCGAAGGAAGGGCCTTCTGCCAGAAGATAAAGTGGGCTTCTCTTCCCTGCACAGATTCTCCAGAAGTCCCACTAAGTACATGCAGACACCAGTGCCAGTGCTACAGTGGCTGGGAGGACACAGACTTGGTCTGAGGCCAGTCATCTCATGTGGCAGTCAGATGGCAGTGAAGGGACAAGTAAGACCAACTAAGAATTTACGGGAGACACAAACATGATGAATGCAGCCTCTTCAGGGGAACCCCGCAGGCCCGCTCCATCCTCTCTGTGACATCTGCAGGACTGCGCCAAGTGCACCAAGTGCTTGAAAGACAGATGTTTGAAGCTGCATCAATTTTTCTACCCAGACAACTTCTTCAGGCCCCTGTCCAAGCTCACCCCTTGAGAGAGGCCATGGGGGCTCCAGTGTGACCAGGCCTGGGCAACACTCCATTCTTAGTGAACTCCACTTAATTATTTAAGGAATGAGGCATTGTATCCTTTGCAGAACATTTAAAATGCATGGGAGAAGCCAAGGACTGGCTTTTTTTTAGCTTCCTCCCTTGAAGCAAGTGATATAGCTTTCAATAGGGCTGTGGGATTCCAATTCCAGTTTTCCAGAATATTCCATCCTTGGCGAGGCATGCCTGCCTGCTCTTAAAAAACAAAACTGAAAGAAGAAAAAAAAAGCAGGAAGCCCTGACAAAGCCACACTTGACGAAGTACTGGTGGTGTCCCATGGGAGTCACTTTTAACTTGAGCAGATCTCTGTGACCCTGTTGGTGCCCAAGTGAGCTGGGAGCGCAAACGTCACTTGGGAACACGCTGGGCGAGGGCCGATCCCCCACCTGGAGACACAGCTGTGCTCAAGCCGGCCTGCAAGCCCACTTCAGTGCTCATCCCATCCCACCTGGCCGCTCGTCACGAATGGGAGCCCACAAAGACCACCTAGCGGGGAGCCGAGGGCATGAGATGTGGGGAGGAGCTGGGCATACCCAAGGCAATGCCGTAAGGAACAATGTTCCCATACCACGGCATGAAGGGTCAGCTGAGGCCCCCAGAAGGGGAGGGTCCAGTTCCTGAGATGATATTTAATGTGCTGCCTCCAGAAAGCAGGGTGGGCTTCCAGGGCCTCTGCACCTCAGAAATGTGCACCTGAGAAACTGCTGGGGTTTTATTGCTCCCAGCAAAGCTCAGGCCAAACCTGTTTACTCCTGAAGACAAGAAGGGTTGGACAAAGCTTTTGCATCACAAGCATCACAGGCCACCTCCTCCTGTCACCTGCCCTGTGCATACCCCACCTGTGCAGCTGCTCTCATCCCTCCCCTGATCTGAGTTCCACCAGTTGAGTTCACACAGAGCAAGACCCCCCGCCCCCAAATGGCAGGTATCACACATATGGGAACAGCTCTCTCCTCCCCTTACCCTCACCTTGTGGCCAACTTCTCCCTTCTCTAAGGTAAAATGCCCAAATCCATTAAACAAGGGTTTTTAATGTGTTTTGGGTCAAGGACCCTCTGAACGTCTGATAAAAACTATGGACACCTTCCCAGAACTGCGCATACGTACGTACAATTCTCTGGACGGCTGGGGGGAAGGGGTGTTCACAGACCCCTGCACTGGACCTAGAGACCCCACTTTAAGAAAACTTCCTTCAAATCATCCTCATGGAAGGTGTGTCCAGATCCCTCCCTCTCTGCTCTGCCTCCTCCACATATCCCTCCACTCATCGAACTCTGGATCAGCTCTGGCGCCAGAACCAAAGACAATATTCTAGATGCATAGGGAAGCAAGCCCATCACCTCCTTTATTATATTACTGCAGCTATTTCATACTTCGGCCAAGATCTTCAAAGTTACAGTCAGGGTTTGGGACAACCACACCACCAGGCTGACTCACACAGAGCTCACCATCGCTCAAAATCCCCAAGTGCTTCCCATGCTCAGAAAGATATGCCCCACTCCCCACCCCAAGACATGAGCTCGTCCCACCCCCTTATCTCAGGGAGAGACCACACCTTCCTAGTCACTGGGCAGCACTCAGGCTCTTGGGACCTCCCTGCTCTGTTCATTCACAAACTTGAGAGGGGCCTTCCCTCCTCCTTGCACTGGGCAACCCTCCATGGACTCAATGAACTCCTGGAATCGGCAACACCAACCAAGCACAGAACCTTCCCTTCACTACCCTCATGCCTCAACTGAACTCCTCTGCTGCACACACAGCTGACTTGCTCCTCGCCCACAGAAGCAGAACACAAGGGGTCAGGGCAATTAGTGTCCCTGTACCCTCCCCACTCCCAGGTGGCTCTCTTTGTTCCAGTCACCTGCTCCCACCCAGCCTCTGAGTCGTTTCCTGTCATTTTCAGGGGCTTCAGCTCTGAGCCCAGCTTCTTCCTCGGCCCACCTCCCGTCACTGTCACCATCCATGCAGATGACCTCCAACACCCTGGACAAAGTTCCTTGATCTCCTCCAGAAAAAGCCTTTGTCTCAATGCCCCTTCAGTGACACTCTCCCCTAGCCTTACCAGGAACCCTAGTTTCCAAAAATGCACCAACTCAGAGTGTGACTTCCCAACCCCCTGCTTCCTGCCCACAGCTCCTATGCCTCCAGCTCACCCGCTCAGGTATCCCCACCTCAGAGGCCTCCATCCACTGACAGGCCCACTGTCCACCCCCCCCCCGGCTCCTCTCTTCCCTGAATGGCCCAGACCTGCCCCATGGTCTATAGCAGCTGTTGCTGGTACCGGTCCCACGTGAACACCTGCCACCCAGCCTGATGTGCCTGCCACCTGCCTCCTCAGGCTCACACCCAAGCAACTGGGCAACGTCACCAAACTAGGTGGCCAAGTTTCACTTAAATTCATGTTCTCTGACCTCAAACTGTCACTCTGCCACAGCCCACAAGCCTGGCTCCCTCTAGCAGGCTTGCCACCCACTCCCAGACAACTTCACACCTTCTTCTCCTCCTCAGACTTCCCGCCCACGCTCGCAGGGGATGGCCTGCCTCGGACTTCGTGGTACAAACAGGGGCCATGGGCTGGCTCCTCCCATGCACCTTCCACCACACCCAAGCCAAGGGACACTCCTTCCCCTGGTGCCACAACAATCACTGTCATCTTCTCAAGGCCTCAGCTCCTCTGTCATCTCCCTTCTCCGGGGCAGCAGGCCCCTCAGCAGCCACATATGCAGGAATTCTATCTTCAATACACTCTCCCTCTGCCTACAGTCTCCCATATTAGTGCCCTGTTTCTCTGCTCCCTGAACGGTCATCTTGGTGAGGAAGTGGCCCCCACATCCCCACACAACCCCTTTCCCAGCCTTCCATTCATTTTCTGACTCACCTGGCTCCTGGCTGCACCTTGCCATTGAGCCGGCTCTGGTCAGAGCCACCAGCAGCTGCCATGCTGCCCAGTCCCAGGCTGCATCTCAGCAGTGCTCAACACCAATGCCCAACCCCCCCCCCCCCACCTTGAGACACTGCTCCATCAGCCACTCTCACACCACCTCCCGCTTTCCTCCTCCCTCAGCAGCCACACCTCCTCCAACTTCTCTGCTGGCCACTCTTGCTCCATGCCACCTCAGTGGTGGGTGCTCCAGGCTCCTGAGTCCTCTCCTCCTCCACCTGCCCCTCCCAATCAGAGCCTCACCCAGTCTACCTGCAGTCCGACTCTGCTGAGCCCCAGATGCATATAATTCACTGCCTGCTCCCCAGCTCCACTCATCTCCTCAAGCTTACTGCATGGATGCCTGAACTTGACTCCCCATTCCCCACTCCAAACCTTCCCCTCTAGGCTTCCCCACATCTACTAGATGCTTAAACTGAAAACTAAAGGAGTCCTCTTTATGTCCTCCCTCTCCCTCATCCTTCACCCCACATGTAATCCCTCTAAAAGTTCCAGCAAACCCATCTCCAACCATTTGTGGAGCCTGTCCACTTCTCTCCCTGTCCTCTTCAAACTTCTCAGCCTCCGCCAGCATCCTCTGTGCCTAAAACCCAGGAACTCTGTCACTGGTCTCCTGGCCTCACTTCCGGTCCCCTTCCACTCCATCTCCACAGAGCACCGGAGTCATCTTCTTAACACAGATGAAGGGTTGTGCTACAACCCTATTAAAATCCTTCCATCTCACTGAACCTCACTGTATCTCAAATAGAAGCCATGCCACAGCTGACCTCACGTCCTCCACTTCTCTCCAGCCCCACACCGGGCTCTCTCCCTTCACCTCTGGCCATCCAGCCAGGCAGGTCTGATTTCAATTTCTCGAACATTCTGGGTAGCTCCTCCCCACTCTAGGTCATTGCACCTGCTGCATTCTCCACCTAGAAGGCTCTGTTCCTGTTCTCCACTTGAGACAGCAGCTTCAATGTCACCTTTTCTGAGAGGCATCTCAACTACACATTTTAACACTGGTCTCAGCCTTTGCTTCTTTCCCTCACAGCCCTGAACACAACTTGCAGATATTTTATTTGTGGATCCATTTACAGGTGTCTTTTTTGGGGGTGGCAGCAGAGATGGGCGGTGTCTGTTTCCCTCACTGGAATGTAAATTCCATGGGAACAGGGACCATATCTGATTTACTCACCATCAAATACATGTTGAAATGGTAATACTTTGGATATGCTGGGTTAAAATATGTTAAAATTCATTTCACCTGTTTCTTTCACTTTTTTAATGTGGACACTAGAGCATGTAAAATTACGTAAGGTGTGCTCATATTTCCATTGGGCTGCACTGGCCTGGTGAGCAAAGGTTGGGGAGATGCAGATTATGATAATATGTTATATAACATTGATTGTAATTAAATGTTTTATGTGATACACAAGATAGAGCAGCCTGGGCCAAGTATTCAGGGTACACAGAAGACAGGTAGGTCAGGCCAGGTGACAGCAGGGCTGAAATGCCAAACTGAGGAGGACGAAGTCATGAAACCTCCCCACCTAGTCGGATCCTAGCAAGTGGCTTACGTCACACACCCAGTACATGTACAGATCTGGGACAATGGAGTATGTGTCCCAACCTGGTCTCATAGCAAATACCCTAATCCGCTCCCAGCTGCATGGAGTCCCAGGCCTGTGCCAATGGACACGCAATCCAGATATTCTTGTCTGCGCAGGACGCAATACTCACATCTCCTCCTTTCCTCGCCTCGTATTTAAAGAACTAGACTCACTGAAATAAATGAGGGTTTGTGGTATGGTTTATTTTCTCTGAACGTCTCAACTTTGGACCAGTGCTAGACTCACTGAGTGGGGGGAGGGGAGAGGGATGTGCAGAAGCCATCAGCCCATCTTCCCTGGGACACACACTAAGTCAGATGTATTTGGGGAAGAGGGCGTGGATAAGCCTCCCCCACTCTGCCTCTGCCCTCAGGCATTGAGCTCACCCCCCAAGCCACCACATTAATGGTCATTCCCTCTAGTAGATGATATGCTCCCATGGAGCAAAGAAACCCACTTCTCACAGAGGTTAATGAACTTACAAATCTCATTACTCAAGGAGGTCATGCAAGCAAGAATTTCAATGTGTTTTTTAGAAAGGGTCTGGAAGAATTATTAACAGAACAATGACTGGCTACTCAGAGAAGCGAGGATAGAAAGGTAACCGATGGAGATGGAGCGGGCGTTCCACCCCCGCCAGGCAGCGTCCCCCAGGGCTGGGGATGGCCGTGTACTTGGGAGTCTAACCAGGGTGAGCCGCAGATGCATGCCCACCACCTGGTCTGGGACCACTTGCCTCTTCCCCGGCTCCCAGCTCTAGCTTGAGTCTCCAACTGGCCCCCCGAAGCCATTCACAAAGCTGTATTTACTCCAGGCAACTCTCTGCCCACCCCCACAATCTCCCACCCAAAGCAGAAATGACAATGATAATGGTGATGATAAACTTGGCTACCACTCACTGAGTCCTTATGTGTCAGGCGTTGTGCTAAATGTTTACATACATTTTCTCATTCAGTCATCTCAATCACCGAACAGATAAAGCTTAGAGAGATGACTTGTCCAAGCGCACACAGCCAGCCAAGGGGCTGGGGTTTGACCTGCCTGTACTTCACCACCCTCCCCCATCCCCCAAACAAGTGGTCCTCCATGGCAATGGACTCACGACTTGGTGAGACAGCCAGTCCCACCTTCAGTCTGCATGGAGGGTGAGACAGCTCTGCCTCATACCCACTGAGCTGAGATCTGCCATGTTGCCCCACCCCCATGAGGCCTCCCACAACAGGCTCCATTCCTTTTCCCCAGGAGAACCTTCTCCGTCACCCCCCTTCCCCAAGACAACAGAAGTCAAAGCAACTTTGCTCTTCTCAATTTATCTGAACAACTCCAATTAAAATCTTTTCCAATTAAAGATCCCAAAAGGGATCCAATGCCCAGGCAGCAGGGTCTATAATATTCCTCCTCACTAATTGGCTCCCTGTGGACACCCCGCACCCCATAACCCAGAGACGAAACTACCCCCAGAGCTGAAGGAGGACAAAGGGCCACTGGGCCCGGCCAGCTCCTCAGTGGTGATCTGGACCAAGAACTAACTCCCCACTCAAGGCCAAGGGAAAGGGACCTGCTCGAGCCCCTCCTGTGGCTGGGGCCCAGCCTCAATTTGGTTGGGAGGACCCTGTATACTTCAGGGTTTCTTAAAGCATGGCTCTCAGGTGAACTGCCCTGGCTGGTGGCAATGCCTTATCCTAAGCTTTTCTGCACAGAGGAGGGGACACCATGGTCCCCAGTTTCTCAGAGGAATAATAATAAGACTATCGACAAGACTTATGAATAAAAATGCTTTTTAAAAAAATCTCTCTGGTTGTTGACAAATGTCTAAAAGTGTTCCCCACAAGCATATTTTCATTCTAACAAGCTAATTTGAAATATAATTTAAATAAATTGTATCAGAACGATGCCATATGACTAACAGCACCAGTGGCAGAACTACTGGAGACTTCTTCGTGCGGCCGTTTAGCAGAGGCTTCCAGCCTGATGCTCTTCCCACACACAGTGCTCTCCTCTAGCAAACTGGCTCCTGATGCCAGCGCTCACCTCCTGACCTATAAATACAGCTCGGCGGCAGCCTGCGTGCGCAACACCTAGATGTGCAGACACAGCGAGCCATACTCAGGGACCAATGTATCAAAACCAACGCAGATTAGAAGCTTTGGCCTGAATTCCTTACCATACTTTGTTTTGCTCAATTTATTTTTACTGGAAAAAACCAAAATCTAACTCTCAATATTTATTAGGTCAGGACTTGCTACACCTGAGATTTCTAATATTCTGGAAAATGCTTTTTCGCTATTGTTAATTTGGTTTTGGACTGCTGTTCACTTCCCCTGTGACAAAAGTGAAGGAAGTTTTTCCTTTCAAATGGAAAAGGAGATCCTATCCCCACCCCATGTACCCCAGGGTAGTCTTTTCCCAAAGGTTTTAAGTGTCAGTGCTGGCCGGGGTGATAGATCACAGGATTTATCCAGGTTTGGGGCTTTTAAAAAAAAAAAAAAAAATTGCCTTACAACTGAAGCAGGGGCTATAACGTCCTTCCTGTCCATACCTCCCTGCTGATCCTCTTCCCAAGGGAACTCTGTAGAGGAGGAGGTGTGATGCCCACCAGACGAAGGGCTTCTGAAGCTCAAGGGGCAGCTCAGGTCAGGCCCTGGTGCTTTCTGCTGGCAGAGGACCTTCTCACCCAGTTCTCAAAGCCGAATCTCTAGGCCCTGGTATTTCCAAACAAGCAGAAACAATCCGAGCAGCTGGGCCCTGGTTTGCCAACCACCCCTAGCAACCATGATGAATCCGTGCGTTCCCACCAAGACGCACTGAGGAATGGTGACTCACCCCAAATTACAGTGCCACCGCAAATCACCCGGTGTTCACTGTGATCCTGGTCTCTGCCACAGTTTTTCTCTTTCAGTAATTCATTTACAGGCAACAACTGCTTTAAGGGATTGTCAAAATGTCTTTTAAATTTTTTTAGAATATGCACTGCCTTTTTCTACAAAGGATTTAAGCAGGCTTATAAAGATGTATAAAATCCCGCAAAATGACAAATTAGAAGTGGATTTAAATGATGATGTAGATTTATAGTTATTGGCATGGAAAAATGTCCACTCAAGGTATTTTAAGTTAAAAACTTATGTTGCACAACAGGCACATAAAATGATGCCATCTCGTTAAAAATACACTTGCTCTCTGTAGACATATGCATCTCTCAACACAAACACATACGTACACAGGAAAAGTCTGCAAAGACAGACATCTGGTTGATGATGGAGGTTATGCCTCCAACATGGGTTGACAAGTAATTTTCACTTCCTTCTTTATGCTGTCATGTTTTAGTATGAACATGTAATATTTTTATAATTAGAAAAGAAAGCAAAGCTATTTTCATTTTGTTAAAAAAAAAAAGTGGGAGATGAGAAAGGGTGAAGGTAATCAGAGAGAGCAGGTCATAAAACTGAGCAAGGAATAAAGGGAATGGGTGGATCTGCTAAGGGTGACCACACATCTGACTCTAAGATCCTTGGAAGTCATCATGGAAAAAAAAAACCCTAGTAATTTACACAAAATCACTGAGTGCATTAGCCAAAAACAATCCATCCCTCTGCTCTGGGTCCTCCTTCAGGGGACTGGGTACAAGCATTGAATGTGCCCTGGGCTCCATCCTAAATGCTCAAAGCCAGGAGATGCAGCACTGTTTCTAACAAGAGTGCTGAGACTATCCGTGCACTCCTCTCACTCACGCATTCAATACACACCTATTAGGCGCCCACCCCACTCCCAGTACTATGCATTTTTCCAACTCTGACATACGGAGATGGCTGTCTAAATAATGGGAATCATGCTAACTGCCAGCAGCCTGCCTAGCAACTCCTCATAGTACACTGATCCCAAAGATCCAGGCATCGCCTCGGACATGCTATGGATTATAACATCTGTTTCAATGCACAAATAGAGCTGGACTTGTATGTGGGGCTTATCTCCCCTTATAAACTATAAACTCCACAAAGGCAGGAACTAACTAGCAGGTCTGCTCATCCTGGATCTCCAACAGACCCTCTAACAGCATTACAGATGAAGAGATTAAATGAACCTTAGAAAGTGAAGTCTAAAAACGCCAAAACAGGACCAAGAGAAGACAAGTTCCCTCCATATACCTGGGAAACTGTGTCTGTTTCAGTCAACACAAACCCCAAATAAAAGGCCATGATTCATAGGAACTGCATAGTTCGGTGTGATTCAGGAGGAATGGAAAGTTAACGGAGAGGGAATGAACATCAAAAGAAAGTTCATCGGTATTGATTACTGAAAGAAGGCCCAAGGTGTTAGATAACCAAGATTGTGGCCTCCGTACATTGCAATGTAATCTTGGCTGAAGAAAATAAATGAGTGTAAACTGAAGCGAGACAGAAATACAGTAGATCTTGTTTGTAAACACTGACAAAATCAGCTAAAAGTCACAACAGCAGACAAGCTGGCTTTTCTGCTATCCTTTCGCAAGCAGGTAAAAGACAATTTATAACCCCAATACTTGGATGACAGCCGATGGCCCGAAAACTAACCCTGCCACAATAAAAGCTAAATGGCTTGCTTTAGCATTAAAAGAAAACTGTACCCAAATGTGATTTCTTTCTCTCCTGGCCCTTGCAACTCTCAATTAAGCAAGCTATATAAAAGGTAATCCAAAAATTATCACAACTTCCAGGCCAGCATCCAAGTAAGGCTATCCAGCATATGCAAGCATTACCTCAATCAAAAAATATTTATTGGGGGCCTCTTAGGTGACAGATGCTGGGCTGGGCATTGGGACACACTGGTAAAAAAGGTAAGACTTCTCCTTGCCGGATGCTGTCCGGGAAGAGATTATAAATAAGCAAACAAGCCCAGATGATGCGATGCGCTGTGGAAACAAAGGTGCGCCTATGTGAGGGAGGAGGCGGGGGTGTGGGGGGTGTGGGAGGGGTTGGTCAGGAACAACCGAGCAGGACAGTGTGTTGCAGCGATTGGAGAGTCTGGTCAAGATCCAGGATTTCGACCCTGATGTTGAAATCTGAAGGAACAGAAGAAGGTATTTGCAGAGCCAGGGCAAGGGCACCCAGGCAGGAGGAAGGGCAAGTTCAACCATCACAAGGCAGGGCAGGAAAAGCCAAGGAGGCCGAGCGAGCAGAGGGTGGTGAGGGTTGAGCAGAGTGGCTGGCAAAGGTGGAGATGCGGCACAGGCCAGCCTCTTGATGACTGAAGGGTATATAAGGAAAAGAGTGATGTGATCTGCAATTTTAAAAGCTAGTCGCTGGGGGGTGCAGTGTGGAAATAGACGACAGACACCCCAGAGTGGAAGCTGGAGGGCCTGTTAGAAGTCAGTCCAGGAAGGAAGCAGCAGTGGGCAAGAATAGAGTGGGAACTCTGATTATGGAGGGAGGGGAATGCACTCCAATATGTCTTGGAGGTTGATCCTGGGACCCAGTGACAGCCTGAATGGGGCAGGGGAGGGGATAGGGAAGACAAGAATCCAGGGTAACTCTTACCAAGTGGGGGGATGGTGGGGCCACTGACAGCAAGGGGGAAGACAGAGGGAGTGAGAGAACTGATAGGAATATCAAGAGCTCCGTGCATGGTCAAGAGTCAGAAGCCTGAAGGGAACATGGGACTCATCCGCAAGTAGTTGATATATAAAGCCATGGCTGGGGGCGGGTAACATGACCTAGAAAGAGAGTAATGACAGCGGAAGGGGACCGGGAGCAACCCCATCATTCAGAGGTCAGGCAAAGGAGCAAAAGGAACCATCAGGTGGCAAGCAGCTAGGAGAGGAGGTGTTTCAAGGAGGAGGGAGCAGCCGCCAGTGAGGAACGCTGTGGAGAGGCAGAGAGAGAAGGGCAGAGTCTGGCACCTTGCAGACCATCAGCGACCCTGGCAGTTTCAGTGGAGAGGTGGGAGCAGAAGCCAGACTGCAGGGTATGAGGGGCAAAGAAAAGGAATGGAGACAGAGGGTTTGGACACACCTTTAGAGATGTTTTCAGGTGAAGGGGAGCAAGGAAGTGGGACAGAAGCAGGAGAGAGGTGTTGGATAAGAGAAGCCACCCTGCACCCCCTATGGCAGCCACTAGCACATGGTTTTTTAAATGTGAATGAAATGAAAAATTCAGGCCCTCAGCCACTCCAGCCGCATCTCCCGTGCCCAGCAGCCACGTGTGGCAGCCATACGGGACTGTGCAGACGTAGAACATTTCCAGCAGCACAGCGAGTCCTACTGGGCAGCATTGAACTGAGGCACGTTGTATACTGATGGGAAAGAGCCTGGAGAGAAGGCAGTGAAAGATGGAGAAATGTTTCCTGAGGAGGTGAGAGGGGATGGGATGGATGGTTTCCTGGGAGGAGTGGGGGTCTGGTCGGACGAGAGGAGGGACTGGCCATCCATTCAGCAAAGCAGGTGGGAAGGAAAACAGCAGGGCCGCCTCACAGGGCCCTGCAGGTGTGGTGGGAGGTGAGGCTGTCCTTGGTCTTGGCTCCTCTTTTGTCACTGAAAAGAGAGGCCAGGTGTGTGGGGGGCAGGGAGGGGAGAAAAGAGGGGTCTGAGGAGGGAAGAAGGTATGGAGAAGCTGCCTTGGGGAGTGAGAACACACTTACTGGGGACACCACACATGATGTGAAACACTTCACAGACGAGGAGCAGCACATAGGGACAGCTGAAGGAGGAAAAGCACCTTAAGTGGGCAGAGATACAGTCAGATTTTTTCCTTAAATGGGGCTTGTATCTACAAGCACAGCCGTGGCAAGGCTGTAGGACCACAAAGAAGTAACCTACTGGCTACCCTTTCCAGGTTCTTCCTCCTCCATCCCAGTCAACTCTCAGAGAGAGGATGACATTGGTTCTATTTTCAGTTAAAATGGCTCCCTCCACCTGCCTCTGTCTAAACTGCTTATCCAGCCCTAGCTCCATCTCATTTTACAACCACGGCTTGTGCATTCCCATAAATTATAGAAGAAGTGGATATATTAAAAATGGCAGAAGTAGGTAGGAGTTACACACCAGCCATTACCTACCTATAAGAAGTGAGTAACAGATATTATGGATGATGTTAAAATTATATGAAAGACACATTTCCATGGTGAAACAAAATCCCCAAGCTACTCCTCCCTGCTTCTCCACAAACAAATATTACTTTCTGACATTATCTTTAAGTTTTTATGAGTAAAAATTTTCATTTCCACAGAACTATTTGATCTCAGCCAGTCAGTCTCAGTGTTTGGTTTTGATCACACAAGTGTATTGGCTTGGTTTTGTGTTGGCTGGCGGGGGGAGGAGCGGGGGTCCAGGAAGTTAAAATTACCAGATCCCTTTATCTTCCATCTTGAGATCTAAATTTGCCAACTCCTTCTTCGCATACACTTTTTTAGGTATGAAATGTGGGAGCCGCGAAGATTCCCAAAGAGCAGCCCTGTCCTGGGCTACCAAGGGGTCGCTGGAAATGCTACAGTAAGTCTGCTTCCCAGCCAGGGTGCCCCTGGTAAAACCTCCCTGTTTCTGTACATGTGAAACCTCTTCAATCTTCATGAGTGTCTTCGGCACATCTCCTGGCCCCTCTCTGTCCGCCTGTCCTGTTCATGTTGGTCCAGAGCCCTCATACTTCCCTTCCTCAAAACTCCACTTGGCCTGCCTCTGATTCTTTGAAGCACTTTGCAGACCCCACAGATAAAGTTCACCAGGTAAAATGACTCCAGAAACTTTTCTAGAGCAAGATACAATAAAGCCACTGACCCCTGGGAGCTGGATCCAGCCCCCAGGACAACCTTGCTCCTTTCCACTGCTCACCCGTCCCAGACAGGAAAGCAAGATCTCCAGACCCACGGAGCACAAGTCTTTGAGTCAAGACAAGGGCTGCAAGGACACTAAGCTCAGCAGCAGAGGACACAGAGGTTCAGAAACGCTAGTTCACTTGCAAACCCACCCCCCACTATCAGCCATGACTTCCCCTCTACCCATACACAGTGTCCCTCTACAAGTGCTCACCAGCTGCCCAACAACCCAGGGCAATTCCCCAACCGCGCCAGGCCTCTGTCTACTCTTCTGTGAAGTGGGCATAACTGTTCCCTGCATACCGACGACGGCACATCCTCGAAGTGCACTACCCTCGGGTGAGCAACTGTTAGGAGGTAACTGCCATTAGCACAGTGGCTCCCTGACTCACAGCGCCTACCCCTCCGAGAGCAGCCAGGAGAAATCAACCCTGCTTTTTAAATTACCTTCTAGCTCTCAAGCATTAGTCACATCAACAGAGTATTTCAAGTTTGCTCCCAGCATCTCCTCCCTTGCTTCAAAGACTGAAGCCTCACCTAGCTGCTCCGACGGCCATCATCCCAGTCATCTCAAAGTCCGCCCTCCCTGTGCTGGGGGGTCATTATCATTTCCTTTCCAGGAAAACTTGGATTTCCATTTTGTTTGTAATGAACCCAATCGTGGAGGAGGACAGACTGCTCCCAACACTCACAGACACAGGCCCTGGAGTTGACCGCGCCGGGGAGCGAGGGGACCACCGCATGGCCGAGGCTGCGAAGTCGGCCAGGCGCCTGTCCCTGCCGCGGCCCGGCGTCTTGCAGAGAAGGGCCGCGGGCTGGGGTGGTGGGCGCGGGGTCTGCGGTGCACTAGCTCCAGGCTCGGGGGCTCTGAGACGACGTGGGGGACGACCCGCAGCCCTATGGCGCGGGGGCTCACTCACCCCATCTCGGGCGCTCTCCTGCGGCTGCTCCGAGGCGGCCTCTCGCACTCGCTGTCCGCCCGCTCGGCAGCTGCTCCCCGTGAAGCACATGCGGCGGCCCATGCGCGCCCGGCTCAGCCCCGGCGCTGCTCCATTCTGTGGGCTGTGCTGCTACTGCCACTGCCACTGCCACTGCCGCCGCCGCTGCCGCGCGGGCAGGCAGGTGGGGGGGCTGGGCCACCAGGGGCAGGGCAGCCGTGCGCTGGGGCGGTGCCCGCCCCGCCCCACTCCTTACGTAACCTTGTGGCCCCCAGGCCGTGCGCCCAGCCCAGGGGCGGGGGCTGCCAGTGCGACGTGGCCACTGGCCTCCCAGGCAGATGTCTTCGCTTTGCGATGCATTGAGGGTGCGCCCCCGCCGCATGCCCACTGTGGGCTCCGCACAGTGCTGCCGGTGAACGTCCTGTCTGCCTGCCTTGCGGGAGTCTCACTTGCAGCTGGAGGGGGCTTTGGGGCTTTGGGGCTCCCCTTAGTTTGCAGGTGAGGGCACAGAGAAGCCCCAGGAGGGGGAGTGATTTGTCCAAGGTCACACATTCAAATAAGAGCTAGGATCTTCAGAATCGAGATGGGCTGCGCCGTGGCCTTTGAAGCCCCCTCATCTTCCTTTCCCTGGCCAGGCTGGGTGGCTCTGGGGACCAGCAGAAGCCCATGTGGCAGGGAGGGCCCTAACCAGCAGCAGGTGTACTGGGGTTTTCCTAGAGAGAAGATGGGATGAGGGCTCTCAACTGGAGAGTAATTAATTGCTTTTCAGGAGGTTTGATCAAGCTTGTCCTTGTTCCTAGAGCAAGGGAAACCGAGATGACAAAAGTGGAATGATCAGTAGAACTTCCAGTCTCCTGATCTCCTCCATGTATCAGGTCCTTGCTCCCTGTTAAAGGCTGGCACCGGGCCGACCTAACCTTCGTCCCCCTCGGGGCCTTCCACAGGATCATCTCCTGCTGAGAGCACACTACCCACAGGAGCCTGGCGTCTCAGGACAGTGAGAAGTCAAGGAGCAAGCATATGGAGCAGGGCCACACCTACCCCAGCCTCATCTCTCC
Source organism: Desmodus rotundus (assembly GCF_022682495.2). Lineage (NCBI taxonomy): Eukaryota > Metazoa > Chordata > Mammalia > Chiroptera > Phyllostomidae > Desmodus > Desmodus rotundus. The sequence goes on from NC_071396.1 coordinate 36,220,423, forward strand.
TGGGACGGACCACAACTTAACTGCTGCCCGCTAAAGTTTTGTGGGGCAGGCACCAAAAACTGGTCAGTAATTTTCACAATTACAAATCTGATCACGTCACTCCTCTAAAAACCCTTCAGTGTCTTCTTCCCCACTGTCCTTGGGGTGAAGACCAAGATACTGAACATGTACACAAGGCCCTGCCCCACTGCATCGCCATTGTCCTCTTCAGCCTTTTTTGCCCTCTCAATTTCCCCCTTGCTTTCTGCACTCTAGCCCACCTTGAGCCCTAGGACCTTTGCACATGCTATTCTAGAGAAATGAATTAGTGAATAGGCCAGGCCACAGACACACAAAATCAGCCAGGGACTGTAAGCTCAAGTTTAGAGCCAGAGAAGGATAAGCAGTTGCTCCTGGAGGAAACCTGTGTATCACAAGCTGAATTCCAAAGACCAAGGAGAGCTCCTGGCAGTGACAATGGGGAATAAATGGCAGGAGCCAGCTCAGCTGGTGTAGGGGTATCAGAGGGCAGATTCGCAGTACATGGGGCCAAGGAGTGTCCAAAATCTGAACAGGAGTTTCCTTTGCACCACGGTTGGAAAGGGCACACCCACATTACCCTGGGAAGATGCAGTGATGCCAAGCAGGTGGGGCTGGTGATTCACTGGGTTGCTCCACACAGTCAGCAGAAAGCAGGGCAATGCTGGAGGTGTGAGCCCACGTGAGGTGAAATACTCCGTGATAAAGTGGCTGTCACTTTGGGTAAATAAAGGCTTTTGCAGTGAAGTGAGGAAAGGAAAGGGTTGATCAGACAAGGTTTGGAAATGGGTGTCCCTCCTGTCCCTTGTGAGGAGCGGCCTCCATTTCTCTCCTTCAACCCCAACCCCAGACCTAGGAGCTTCCCCAGACACCCAGAGCCTGTCTAAGCTCCAGAGTTAGCCTTTACCAGTACTATTTCATCAAATGGGAATCATCCCTAGAGAGGGGCCACTTAATTTCCCGATCAGTGCTTTCCCCTCCACTGAAGCCAACACAGTCACCCTTTTTCTATGGAAAATTTCCCATCAACGCGGTCTCCATTGCCCCAGTTGTCAAGGGAGATGATGGTGCAGTATCTTCTTTCAAGAGGCCTGAAGTGAAGGAGGAGGAGGAGAGAGAGATTCCTTATTGGCTGGGGGTTCAGGCAAAGGAGAGTGTGGGCCGAGACTTGAGTGTCCTTTAAGGCGGAACAAGAGAAGCCAGTGAGGGGGGACAAGAATGAAGATGTGGGAAAGAAGGGCAGGTCCTCAGGAAAGGGAGGAGTGAGCCTTGGGGAGAGGAGAGGGCACAGTGGGGGAGGTGAGTGAGGTTGAGGGAACTTGCCTGGTAGGCTACTTTTTCTAAAGGAGGCAGGGCCACCTACTGAACATGCATGGGAGAGAGGAGGTGGGGTGGAAGCCCAGTTTGAAATAGCAGCCTTGGGACAGTAAACACTGCTGTCTGGATGGATCCAGAGTTCTGAATGAGCAGGGCAGAGATGCTCCCAAAAGTCTGGGCAGCCAGACCTTGACCAGCACCAGCTCAGGGACTCGGGATTCCTGTTGTTCTCTGTGGGCAGCAGAGGCTTCCAGAATCCAGGCATGGCCAATCATTCTGAAGGACTGCACTCTGCGTTCTGCAGTCTGACGGGGAGATCAGATAACTGTGGGTACTCACCAGGGCACTATGTGAGCCTGGGAAGCAAGGAGAACAGGAGGCAGCTCCACATGTGCCCTTCCCCTGTGCTGCCAACTAACCCTCCCAGGCATCCTAGGCAGAAAAGCACTGTGCACCCTCTGTGTCAAACAGGGTGACCTCCGCATCGCTGCCTCTCGGCTCTCAAAAGCTAGGGTCTAGAGAAAGGACTGATGTTAGTCTGGGGCAGGGGAAATACAAAAGGAGCCTGGAGCATGTTGTGATACCAGAAAGTAAGGCAGTGCTCAAAAAATCAAAGGATGGGGCATGCCTGAGGGACACAGGAGCCAACTGCAAGAGCACCTGGTGGCCTAAGGTGGAGCACGTGCCCAACACCACACATACCACCGTTCAGGATCATAACTCAGAATGTAAAATAAATACACCTAAGTCCATACTGATATAAATTTTAAATAAGTAGAGAAGAGCCAAATCTTCCCTACAGAGGAATTCCAAACAATATGTGTAGATTTTCCACCTCCCGGTGGAATTTAACACCCTCACTCCTCACACCTTGAGAGTAGGTTGGTCTGAGTGTCTTAGTGATTTGTTTCTAAAGAACAGAGTATGGGATGGGAAAAATTTTAGGTTTACAGTGGAAAAACCTGGCAGACACCCCCTGACCAAGGGATCAAGGTTAACATCAGCAGGGATAAGCCGTGTTGATATCACACACCGTCTGATAGGATGTGATGAGATGTATACCTCATCTATGTGATATTTTTTCCCTAATTCCGTAATCCAAGTCTCATCATGAGAAACACACCAGACAAATCTATGCTGCGGAACACCCTGCCAAATTCCTGACCAGTACTCCTCCACACCGTCCAAGTCATGGGATGCAAGGAAAGACCGAGGACCTGCCACAGACCAGAGGAGACTGAGATGTGAGACGAAATGAAGTAGGATCGTGGATTAGATCACAGAAGAGAAAGAGGAAAAACTGGTACACTTCCACTAACGTCTGGAGTTCAGTTCATAGTGATGTGCCACGTGGGTATGGAAGATGCCAGCCATGCGAGGAGTATATGAGAACTCTGTGTTATCTTTGCAACTTTCCTGTAAATTAAAATTCATTCAAAATAAAAAGTTTATTAAAAAAGAAAGTAGCCCTTGGAGTCTCCTGTCTACCCAATCTTCCAAGCAATCGAGTCAGTCACTGGCCACATCAGAAAGGTAAGCAAGTGAAAGCCTGAACAATGGACTCATCAGGTGACAACTGGGACTCAAAACTGCTTTCCTAACTCAAAGCAAGCCACTGAAATCTGTGCCTCTCCATTTTTTAACTGCAGCCCACAGTAGGAAATATATTTTCCACTGCAACCCGGCACATACGTCAACTTTATCTATAGTTATATTTTTATAAAATGGAAACAAAGTTATATATATACACTAAGTGAAAGTTTTACAAGATAATTCTTATCCTCTCACCTACAAAACATTCTAACATTTTCATTCTGTTCTATTTTTAAAAGCTGTGCTGCTCACAATCCACTAAATTGATTTCAAAACCTATAATCTATATATTTTTTCTTTCAACAGCAAAATGAGGCTCACCATGTCCACATACAACGTTATTATTAGTGTGTCCAGATTTCTGATACTGCTGTTCCGAGACTTTGAACATTTTTTCTTTTGACCATACGAGTTCAGTTCCTTCAAGTGCATATGAAACAAATGTCTTACTAAAGCCGTTAATTAAGTGAATAACTATCAGGTATTATGTAGCTATTAGACTATATAGTAATAGAAAAACATTTATTCTTTCAACAAATACTGATCACCTACTATGTATATGGCTGGTATTGTGCTGGGCACTAGGGATAAAGTGCTCAGCAAAAGAAACAGTTTTTCTATCATGGAACTATGAAATTGGGTGTAATATATTAATCAAAGAATCACACAAATATACAAACTATGATCTGTGTGAATAAGAGTCTAATTTAGGCCGAGGCGGTGGTGAGTAATGGCCTCTTTGAAGAGACATCTAAGAGGCCTGAAGAACAGAGGCAGTAGCCAGACACAGTGTGGAGGGAAAAGGTCCCAGGCAGAAGAAACTGTGCAAAACCCTACATAGCTGAGAACTGCGCAGTTGTGAGGAACTGGGAGAGGATCCTGTGGCTAGAATGCTGTGAGCCTAGCAAGGCAGGGGATTAGGTGGGACAGGTATATGGGACCCTGAGGCCAGGTTGGGGATTTGGGATTTATCCAAATGCACTGACAAGCAGATTGGGGAATACTAGGATCTGGCTTACATTTTTTTAAGATCACTGTGGCTCCTAGAAGCAGAAGAGATAAGGAGACAAAAGTATGCAGACCAGTTAAGAGGCTTTAGCTGGAGCCCAAAAGATAAGGCTAGCAGGTGGAAAGAAGTGGATTGCAGATTAGAGATACATACTGGAGGCAGACTCCGCAGGTCTTGGTGATGGATTCGACATGGACTAGGATATAGAGAGTTATATCATGATATAAAGAAAATATATTATGTATGATGACATAAAGAAAATAATCTATATGATAGCTGTGCTGTGAATATAATTATGTGAAACTACTAGCATGTATGGACAAGGCCTGGAAGTATAGAAAATTAAAAGTTTTACTTGTTGGAATAGCAGAAGGAATATAGGATAAAAAACAAAATACAGGGTCCGTCCGAAATAACGCCTGCTTGAATGTGGTCGGTAGGGCAATAATATGGATGTAATAATTTATAGTTTTAATTTGAACATTTCACCTAAAAATCTCTTATGATGTACTTGAGTGTGATATCATTATATTGTTATGATATCATTAAGGAATCCTCCCCAGGGGATTCCAACATGCGGCCCAGGTTGGGAATCACTGCATGAAGCCTCCCAGCACCCAAAGAGAAGTAAATGTGAGCCCCAGAACTTGGGAACTGGTCAGAACAAAAAAGCACACACCCAGCTCATTGGCTGGACTTTCTTGAGACTTTGGGCCCCAGGTGAGAACTAAGAAACCCCAGGAATTTGTGGGGCTAAGGAGGAGCAGTATCTCCACTGGGTGCAGGGAAAGAGGAGTTAATTCTAAGGCCCGCCTGCTCTTTCTGAGTGGGACTAGAGTTACATGGATTCCCTGCCCCTGATTGGCGGCAGCAGCAGAATGGATAGGTGCCTGTTTGTATTTTTGGAGTAGCTAGGATGGGGTAGGTCAGCCAGGTGAGGAGGGATTCCACAGCCACATCTGAGGCACACTCATCAAGACTGAGGATGAGTTAAACAGGGGGTGAAGTCACACACGGCACTGTTTCCAACTGGAGATGCTGAACAGACAATGATGCCTCTTTTTTTTTAATAATTTAAATTTTTTATTGTTATTCAATACAATGATGCCTCTTAAGGATGTATGGAATCTCAGAGGGAGCGGAACAGAAGCAAATCAGAGAGGAGAGAAGACGAATGCCAATTTTGGACATGCTGAGATGTAGGAATCTGAGGAACAAACAAGAGGAGATGTCCAGCAGGTATTTGGCTATGGCAGGAACAGAGCATGGAAGGGACACCTGGGAGCCATTGGCAAGACAGTGTCCAACCCAGGAAGGGCCTGTTGAAGGAGCAGAGGTCGGGCTGAGGAAGGCGTAGATGCCTGACTCAGCAGGGGAGGAAAGGGACCCTGTGAGGGTGAAAGAGTGGGCACTAGCACCCAGGGGGGCCATCCTGCTCTAGATGTGATCAACCAACCCCCTTTCAGCTTATTTAGCTGAATCAAACAAGTTCTTTTTAAAAAAGGACATACTCTTTGCCAAAAAACTAAGAGCAAAACAAAAACAAACAAACAAAAAGCAAATCACACAAAATAGAAACAAGTAGGTTTCCAATTCACTTCAATGTAGCAAATATTTACTGAACGCCTACTATGTGCCAGCCTGGCCCCAGATGACTCAGCTGGCGCAGTTAGCTGATCAGACACACAGCCCACTCCTGCTCTCTCCCTGAGCCCCATCTGGGAGGTCACAGTGTCTCCGGTTCCCTGATCTTTGCCTCCAATAAAGCTTAGCTCATCCACCAGTTGTTCTAAGTGAGGTCCCCCCGCAAATCTGGGGTCCTCGTGGCAGGTAACAGCCTTCCTGACCACCACCTGTCTCCCATCGGTCGCCCGGCGGGTTTCGGTTTCTGGCTGGCTGTCCCACGGCGCCCCTCCAGCTCTTTCCCAGCTCCCGTACAGGGTTGAGATGAGTTACCTGGCAGCTGGCCCACCCCTTCTGGCCATTTCTAACCATCTCCAACAGCTCGCTGCTCAGGGGTCTCTAGGACTTTCCTTCTGAAACTACAGTTGTAACACCAGGACAGTTAGCACAAAATCACTTTGAATCAAGACCAGACCTGTCTACTCACTCAAAGCAAGAGGCCTCCCCAAGACCCACGCCCCAGCCCCCCCCCCCCCCGGGGGGGACTGCCCCTGTCACCATTTTCTTTGCGATTCCTGATCCTCACTCCTCCAGTAAACACTCCCACCATGCTGGTTCGCAGGGAGAGGGCTGACCCTTCAGCAGGCTCTTCCCCTTGGAAATTTGCTTTTTATTACACACAGTCAATGGTTCTCTTTGCACATGCATCTCTTTCATTTGCATAGTTCTCCAAACTGGCAGTTCTTTCCCTGCAGCACAGAAGTTGTACAGGGGTTTGGTTTACTTCACTCAAGCATCCCTTTACGTTCACATGCTTCTTTACATTTGCTGGTTTAACACTTCACAAATATCTTCTTCAGTTGGTTTTTGGGTGCATTGTCTCCTGAAAAAGTTGGGTTTTTCCCTCATTGTGGCAATGCATACATAACACAAAATTTACCATTTTACTCATTTTTAAGTGTACAGTTTAATGGAATTAAGTACGTCCACAGCGCTGTGCTACTATCTCCAGAACTTTTTTATTATCCCAAATCTGAACTAGTTACTCAATGCCAAGAAAGTAGGGACATGCTCGATTTACTTTTCATTCCTTATTCTGCACCTAGTATGTGCTTGATAAATATCCTTGACTAACTAGAGCAGATAAGAGGTTTAACATAAAAGACACCAAACCAGCACCCACAGCCCACCAAACTGCCTCTTCAAAAATCACTTATTACAAGATGGGGAAGGCTGATCCCAGAAAGGGAGAAAACATACACACCCTTACTCTAGCTGGGTCCAGCCTCTGGCTATGTATGGCCTGCCCTTGGCTGGAGGGCCTAGGAACGCAGAGCCCTGAAGAAGATGGGGATGAGGAGCGTGAGACCCTTGTCGTCCCATCTGAGACAACAGGAGACTCTTACAGAGCCCAAGTTGGGCCCCAAAACTAAAGTGACAGGAAACAAAAGCACCTGGAGGAATGGACCGAGCCCATTAGTGCTGCGTAAGACCCCTGAACAGCTAGAGCAGTGTCCCCCAAACTGGCCTCCTCGTGTAGCTCACACAGGGCACCTATTACACAGACCGATTACACAGCCCTTCTGGGGCTGCTATGGGAATCTGTATGTGTAGTAAGAGCCTGAAGTGATTCTTGCCCATGAAAGGCAAATTTGGGAGAAAAAACAGAGTGTTCCACCAGCAAGGTGGGGCCAAGCCAGCTGCCTGGGGCTGTGCAGGTAAAGGCTCCCAGCCAGACTATGTCATGCTCCCAGGAGCTAGTCAGACCACTGGGCTGCTTTCCCAAACACAAGCCTCCCGTGGGCCTGCTGCCTCTAAACATGTCCTCCTCCAGTATCTCCACACAGGGCTATATACAGCCTCTTACCTCTACCTCCACTGCCGAAGGCCTCGGTTGATCCCAAGTTCTGGCAGCCCTGTCCCCTGGCTTGGTTCCCCAAAGTTGAGGGATGACAATGAGATCTAGTCCTAATTTAGAACAAATGAGCCAGGTATTCCTTGGCCAGGTGTTCATTAGGGAGTGACTATAGATAGCTGGTGACATCGCATTCTGCCTTTAGGTCCAGCTGGGTCACTGTATGGAAATAAATCGGGAAGCTTCTATCTCCCCAATCCGAGGTCAGTGTTTACTGAGGGAGACACTGGATACCAACTCTTCCCTGGGAGCTGAAGTTTCACCCTGGGGCCCTTCCGACACAAGCCGGCTGAATGGAGCCCGGGAGCCTTTTTCAACTGCGACACAACTGCCCCCTCCCCACCGTACCTAGGGTACGGCGGATCAGAGAGGGCTATGGCCAAACAGGCTGGACATTCAGTGCCTTCCTTTTAATAAAGCCAGTACATTTTTAACTAAAATGCAATTTCTAAAACAGCTCTTTATTTATCTTTACTCCAGAAAGTTTACATAAAGCAGTGTTTCCATGGGATGTCAACAGGTGGTACGCAGCAGGGAAAGGTTCCATACTCCATAGATTAGGAAGTACTGGGCTAAACAAAATGAAATACATTTCTTTACTATTTTTTTAAAGCACCTCTAATATTTCTCAAGTAGACTTAAGAAACTCCAGTAAGTGAACACGATTTACTCTATTTTCTAAATTAAATGAATTTAGTAGCAGTGAAACCTGAAGTACTTTGCCAGAGGACACATTTTGGGAAATGATGAAATAAAGGGTCCTATTACCCAGAGTCAGTCTGACATATAAGAAATAAGCACCTGCTACTTTGCTGGCTCTCAGGTGAATATTGCCTCCCTACTGTTCTTCGTAGGACAAAACTCACTTCTGAGGGTTAAACAGTAGAACACAGCAGGGAGCAGGCTGTCTGGATTCTTCCCTGGGCTCCCCCACTTATGAACCTTAGGTGTATTACATAACTTCCCTGTACCCCAAGTTCCCCACGGGAACATGGGCAGCACTGGTACCTCTTCTTGAAGGCTGCAGTGAGGATTAGATAAAGGTCCACACTGAGCCATTACGTATTGTTAAGCAAGACAGGCTTTGTCCTCCAGTCCACTTCTGGGCTTGTCTTCCCAACAGATAAAGTAGTGGTCACTTTGGAGGGTGCAGCACACTTGGCATTGGGAATACAGTAGAACTGGGGGACAAAAAACGGGGAACAGTAATCTGATGAGAGCCATTTGCTAAAGCTCCAAGCATCTGGGAGACCATATGGAGGAACAGGCCAGGGCAATGGGCCCAGGATGAAGGGGACGGTTCCCTGAAGCACAGTGAGGAAGAACACGGGGAACTGACTTTTGTGAATCCTTATAATCATAATCTGGGAGGTAGAAAACAATAATCATTATAATCTCATTTTAGAAGTAAGAAAAACGAGCCCCTAACTTGGCTGAAGTCACTCAGGTTAGTCTGCATCTAAAGCCAAGGCCCTTCCCAGATAAAAACACTGAAGATCTCTGCAGAGCAAAGCTCCCCAGCTGGGGGAGGAAGCAGACGCTAACTTGCCACGGAGGAAAACAGGCCAACCCTTCCCAATGTCTGACTGGATATGGTGAAATCCAAAGAGAAACGCATTTCCCCCAGTGAGCTGGTACCACACCTCACCCCAAATGTGACAGAGACGACCTTACACAGGGGTCCCTGAGAGGCTTGGGAGAGAAGAGGAGCAAAGAGCCCTGTGAGTTGGCCTAAGGGAAATGGAGCAGCCAAGGCGTCTCTGAAGAGTGTGCACCCTCCACACCCACAATCCAGATGACTCACAGGGTTTTACTTCCGGCTGTGTGCGCACAAGATGCCTGTGGGAGCCTTGCCACCTTCAGTATGTTTCTCCGGGTTACTGTCACTGCGCTGCTTCCCCCTCACTCTGAAGTCTCTCGGTACTCAGACTGGAACTGGCTTTTCCTGCACTGCATTAGTCTACCACGTTCTATTTTATATCATGCACATGCTACATCACTTCTGTTCGGCTCTTCAAGCAGATCTTAAATCTTGTATTCCACATTTTTTAAATTCTTTCCACTCCCCCAACATGAAGCCTAGATATACACTGGATATTGATAGATACTTGTGAAGTGAAAAAAATAAGTAAGGTCACAAATCTTGGGAGAATCTTTAGATTAGGGTTTTCTCTAGAATTTTATGTAAATAGAAATAAAATGCAAAATAAATGACTAAGCTTTGTGTTTAGTTGATGAAAATGAGCAAATTAAAGTGAATTGCTAATGGGAAAAAAGCAATTTTTGCTGCAGAGATATAATGTGCTTTCAGCTTATTTCTAGCCAGTTTAGTCACAGGGAGGCTGTCAAACACCCTTCTGAGAAGCTCTCCGGCACTTGTGTCATGGGAGGGAACATATGGGAGCCACCATCGGGTGCAAAGGGGGTGCCTGAGACAACTTGGACACACTCACTGCCAATGTTCCCGATCCTTTTGGAGGATTCACCTTCATCTGACTCACTGTCTTAAATGTTTACCGTTATATTTGCCAACTGTTTGAACTGCTGTTGCAACTGTTCTGATCATCTGCTGGAGAGAACTTCTAGATTATGTCACAGTTTTTGGAACCTGAAGTTGGAGAACTTAAAGTCAGCAAGTCTAACTCCTTCTTTCATATGTTCCCTGATGCTTTTTCCCTGCCTGGGGTGCGCCAGCCCTAGTACCAGGCACTGGACACGCAGAGACATCACACGAGGTCCCTGGCCTCCTGGCACTTACATTCCAGTAGGAGAGATGGACATCAAAACAGACAGGTTCGATACAGTGGTGCCATGGTAAGGGGGTGCCCAGGGAACACAGATGCTATGCACAGGAGGGGAGCTGAGTAAATATGGTTGAGTGTTCCCTCAGTGGAAAAGGTTAGTCAAATGTAAAACTGGGGAGGAAGGTAGGGGCCAGATAAATAAACATTTACTGAGCACCAACTATGCATTATGTTGCCAGACTCTATGCTAATTGCCAAAGACATGAAAGACAGCCTTACTCTCAAGGGGTTTATAATTTAGGTGGATGTAAACAAATTACAATACACTTTGATAAATATATGAATACATATGCTAAAGATATAAAGAAAAAAATATTCAGTTTTAATTGGAGTTGGGGACAAAGAGGGGGGTGTATTGTGGAAGGCCACCAGAAGATGACACGATAGGCCAAGAGTCACCAAGTGGACCAACGTGGGGAGGACACTGCACACAGAAGGAAGAGCGTGTGCACAGCACAATGCGATCTCTTCCGGGAACTTGATGCACGGTCACTGGGACAAGGCTGAGCATCTAGTTAGGGAGGGAGGCAAATGAGGCTGAACAGACAGGGCAGAACTAAATCTTAACAGGCTGTAATTCTACACTGAGGAGTGTAGAGGGTATCCTAGAAGCAATTAGGACCCACTGAAAGGTGGATACATCATGGGATAGATGCAATCAAGTTTGTTGTCTAGAAAGAATTGACTTTGAGCTGGCTAGTAGATACACAAGAAGTGGTGATATTATTACCTATTTTCTTGTTCTGTATGTTTCATAAGAGTTAAAGACGAGTGCTCTACTAGCAGGATGGAGAAGGGTCTGCAGGGAAGCAAAGCTGGCTACAGGGACCAGCTGAAGTCTATCACTGTGGTCCGTATGAGAAGGGGTGAGAGTCAGAAGTAAGAGTGGCGTAAGGAGAGGAGTGGACACAGAAGAAATGGTCAGGAGCTCAAGTCCATAGGCCTTGGGGAGGGACTGGGTGTGTGGGAGGAGTCCAGGATTGCTGCCAAGTTTCTGGTGTGGGTAACAAGGAGGAAGCATTCTTCAAGAATGGAGATAGAGGTGGATGAACAGGCTCAGGAAGGAAGATGAACGCACATTACATTTAGACAGGTGCTGGAGATGCCTGTCGGACATCCAGACAGAAGTTCCTAGTTGGCAGGAATATTTATGAGTCGAAAGCTCAGATAGCATGGATGGCTGGAGTCATCAGCACAGAGCTGGAAGCCAAAAAAGAGATTGGGTCTGCATAGGTCACACAAGGAGAGTATAGACAAGGCTAGGGGATACTGACATTTAGGGATAAGCAGGAGAGGAAACAGTGTCCCAGGGCAGAGGAGAATCATGTAAAACTTGGAAATAAAGTGAGAAGAAGGTTTAAGGGAGGAAGGAGATAAATGTCAAATGCTGCACAGATACTAAATAAACCGAAGATTTTAGACAAGGAGTCATTGAATTTGGCCCTCGGTCAGCGGCCCTAGTGAATGTTGCTGGGCGGTTTCAGTGGCCTGTCTGGGGGCAGAAACAAGGCTGCAGTGAAGAGGAGGGGGAGGGGACACTATAATACTGCAGGTGTAGAGTGCTCTTTGTAAGAGACTCCCCATGTGGAGAAAGGAGATCCTAGATATTTAGAGGAGGACAGGGGATTGAGGGCAGGGTATCGGTTTTGTTTTGAGACTGGAGAAACTTGAGCAAGCTTACATGGTGGGTGTGGGGGTGGGAGGGGCCAGGAGCTGGGAGAGGGAAACAGCAGGGAGAAGGCGTAACTGCAAGAGCGATGCCCAGAAGAGCAGTGACTGCACAGACCACAGTCTCGCAGCAGCAAGACTGAAAGACAAGAGGTAAAAGGGGGCAGAAAGAGGTCCAACTGCAGGTATGGGGTTGGGGAACCCAGGGAATTAATGCTGAAGCCTTAATTTTATCTGTGAAATAGGAAACTAAGTGAAAAAAACAAAAGCCCAGAGAGGTGGTGACTTGCATGACTGTTGGTTTGCAAAGTGGCTCCTGTACAGTGCGAGCAAGGACGGAAGAAAGAGGCAGAGCACACCACATTGGTGGTGGTTCTAATAAGCAAGGTAACTTACTTAAGAGGCTTGTCTTAGGTGAGTGCAAGATGAGTAGATCTCTGCACCCCCCACCAGAATCTTAAAAGTTCATACAGAGACATTAACTGGGTTCAGTCCAGATGGTCTCAACACCTCACTCTCTCATGGCTGCACCCTTGAAAATGGACGGTGGTGATAGTGGTCAGAACATATGTTCCAAGGACAGGGGAAGGGGTGAAGAGCCTCAGATTACTCAGGTCCAGCTCTTGTGTCAACTGTTGGCCACATCCTCTCAAAGATCACCTCCAACCATAACCCACAGGGAGTGACTCAAGTGTCTTGACTCCTGGTCTGGTGCTCTTTCCATTCCCTACGTTATTTATATTCACTTATGTTGAAGATACTTGCATCACCTGAACATCTGCTTTAAAATCGGGCTTTCTATACTTTTCTTTTAAAAGATTATTAGGCAAGGCTGGCTTCTCACAAATGTGGAACAGGCCACCTGTCACCAAGGACAATAAACTTGCCAAAATCCTGGATTGAAACCCAGAAGACTGACCCTCTGATAATGGGGAAAATGTCAGAAGCTCATCCTAAGATAAGGATCCTGACTTACTCGGCCATTTTCAAGGGCTTAGAAAATGCTTTTAACACTCACACTGTGATGATCACTTCAACGAAAAAGATTTTGGAAAATTACGTGAAGGAAAGATGATGGTAGTATGGGGTTAGGAGTGATTGAGAGTAAATTCTGGACAGATCTCTTGGCCTCTCTATGCATTTCCAAGGTCCCGTCTAAGTGTAACATGCATATTTGATGAAGAGCTGGGTAGGACCAGGCGCTGAAGTAGATTACTAGAGCTAGCCAATGGAGCACACAAAGCAGCCACAAAGTGTGAAGGAAGGATACTAAAGGTTAGCACCGTCATTTGGCTTTGGATGAGCCCTGTCAAACAAAATAGAAAGAGGCAGATATTGTACAATGCAAGCTGAAATCACTACTTAGAAAACATAGTTTGTGCCATTATTTATGTAATGAAGAGTAGGAAAAAGGAGAGAAAAATGCCTTCATACCACAATCACAAATTTTAGAATTGGAGAAGACTTTGACTCCAACCCATTTAGCCCAATTCACAGCTTTTTCTTCCCCAAGATTGCTCATCTTTCCTTCTTCTATGATTTCTTCTATGATATCAACTGGCTTCTATGGTAATACTCAGGTAGCAAAGAAACTTGTAACTAGCATTGGCTTGCTTTCCCCACTCTCCTGAAAAAAACTCCCTTACACAAAGAACTCCTTATGTGGGAGGATGACACTGAGGCAAAGAACTGAATTAAAATCTTGTAATCTCTGATCAAAACAACTGCATGTAATTACAGCCACAGGAGTACAGATGTGATTCTAAACCAATGTCTCATATAACTTGAAATATTTTCGTAGAGACTAAACATTTATGTAACATATAATAACTCTAATTATCATTAGCATTCACAAAGCATCTTTCTTCACTTGATCCTAACGTACTTTATCTGTGCAATAATTACTTCTTATAATAACCTTATGAAGCAGAGAAGTAGCAAGGATTATTACTCCCATTTTGCAGAAGACAAAATCAGGGAGACAGGTACCTTGTGGAGTTCCCTCTCTGGTGGCGAAGCTGCAGGGGCAGAGCTCCTGCCTCCCGGGGCCACATCTACCGTGCAGAAGAGCCCTGGCTGTGCAGCAGCCGCCAAGTTGTGTAACACGGCTAAAGACTCATGGAGTCAGAAATGAAAAGGAGAAAACAGTGTTTCACTGAGGAAAAAGCAAGGCATTTTGAAGTATCACAGACTTGGTCAAAATCCTGCTGCCACTTACCAGCTGTGCCCTTGAATGAATTATAATTCCCTTTGCACCTCAGTTTCACCATCTTCAGAACGGTCATTGTCTGGGGTCACTCATGGCCTCTGAAAGCAACACTCTCTCAATGTCAGGATTCCCCAGGGTCTTCTGCTGGTGTGTTTTGCTTCCAGATCACCGGGTCAAAGTGAGGCTTGAAATTATGGGTAAAATCAGGTTAATTTATAAAGCAGACAGAAGATAAAATACTGAGATATAACACTAATAACAGACAGCAAAGTCAACTAACAACAGCCAGTCTTTTCCATATGTTATCCACAGGACCAAGGACATTTACCATGCAGCACAATATCATAATTGATGATCACAATGACCTTTAGTTGCCAAGCAAAGATTAAATTATGGCACAAATACTCTGATTATTACATAAAAGTAAGTACTATATTTTATGCACATTTCCATCAAAAGAGGTTCCAATGGAAACGTTTTGGTATTTAAAGGCTGTCGGTTACCTGGAAAATTTCTTTTCATGGAACAGATTATTGCCTGATGATGTCAGAAAATGAGATATAATAACTGATAAAATATAAAAATATGAGAAAACATTATGGGCAACAATAGTTCCATCTGAAAATTGGCTGTAATACCTAGAACTTTTCACAGAAACTCTCAGAAGCTTATGAGCTCCCAAGTGCCATTTATGAATTTAAAGAAAAGAAATATACTCATTTCTGTGTAAGTCCTGATTACCTAGGAATAATGCCATCATAACATCACAAGGAAACCAGCAAGCTGGCCTTCAATAGCTCTCCTTTTTCCAAACATCCTGTCTCCTGATACCAGGTGGGGAAGCACTTTCCTGAGTTTTTCAATTGCTACATCGTTACCCACATATAATATTTATTCTTATCTTCTTTTCAAGTTTATATTTCCCATTCCTGCCTCCTAAATCTGGGCATTTCCTGAGGTGTAGGCCTTGGCCTTCTGCTTTTCTCTATAAATACTTTCTCCTGTGGAAAAGATCATATACACTGATGATTTCAACCATTGTTTCTTTGTGGATGACTCACATATGCACATATGTGGGCACAGCCTCTTTTTCTTCAGCTTCAGTCCTGTATTTCCAACAACCCCCTAAAAATTTTCTTTTAGATAGTTCACGACCATCTCAAATATTACAAATCTTTTTGAGCTCTGGGCTCATTTCTACATTAAAACCAGCTCATCCTATGGCTATCCCTTTTCAGTCCCAGTTCCCCAGGCTTAAGGAATTGGAGTCCTCCCTGATTCTTCCTAGTCCTTTTCTCCCATCATCTGCTCAGTGACTATTCAATGATCGTAATCTTGGTCTTTCCCCTTCCCCTTTCCTACCCAGCACCAAACTTATCCTATCTGCTGCCCATACTATTCTGTACATTTTTTGCTCTGTTCATGGTTCTAAAACATGGCTTGGAACATTTGTAGCTCCATCATTCATTCCAGAAACAGGTACTGAGCACTCTCTTTATACAAAGCACAACGTCACACATGCCAAGATGAAGGAATGAATTGGGTAGAGGTCTCTGTATGGTCTAGTAGGGGGAACAACTTGTACATAATTTCAGCTCTGAGTTAGAAAGTGGTAAGAACTGAATGAATACATGAAGTTTCAGTGTTAGGGGCAAAGGGAGGATGAAACGGGAACAGCAAGAAATAAAGTTAGAGTTTTGAATCCACGTTAATGAATTGGGGGCATGCGGGAGGGTGGAAGGATTGAGCAAAAAAAACCCCAGAAAGATGAATGAATGAATGACTAAATTTGGCCTTTAATCTACAGGCAACAGGGAGCTGGTAAAGATTTTGGATCAGAGCCATGCTACAAAATGCCAAGGCTGTGGGTTTGATACCAGGTCAGGGCACATACAAGAAATCAACCAATGAGTGCATAGATAAATGGAACAACAAATCAATGTTTTTCTTTCTCTCAAGTCAATAAATAAAAGAAAAAAGGAAAAAAATGATTAAACCTATGGCAGCTGAATGTAACACGGGCTGATTGGGGGACGTGTTGGAGGAACGGCGCCACCAGGAAAGGTACTGCATTCCCACCGCCCTGGGGATGACACGGGAACTTCAATTGGGTGGAAGCAGCAGGGCACCCTGGTGAGCGTCAGAATGCCTGCAGGGGCACAGTCGGCAGAACTTAGTAACTGCTGGGCGCCAGAAAGGCAATAAATGGCACCCCATTCAGACATCCAGGTATCCACGCTGGAAACTGGTGGTAGTATGCACAAAAGGGGTGCAGGGTTTGAAAGTAATCGGGAGGTAAGAGGCCAAGCTATGTTTGGGACACTCAGCTTGTATATGTTGAGCTAGGAAAGAGGGCTAGGCAATTATAAGCATTGCTAAGCAGAAAACCTCTTGAAGGTCACCAGAATAGATAGGGGAGAGAAACAACATTGTCGGCCAAAGTAAGGGTAAACAATACGTGATTTGCAGAGGGCTTATTCTGAGTTACAGCCAATTAGCTAGAGGACCATAAAACTTTAGGTGCCAGACTCATCTCAGGTCTGGACCCTTATCTTTAAACTGAGGGTACAAATTAAGTGGGACAGACAGATAGTTCCTCCTGACCCCAGAGCTAGGCAGAGATAACCGCAACTCCCGCTTTTGTAACTTGCTTGCTTGCTTCTCACCGTATAAAAGAGCTAGCCTGTGAGCGTTAGGCGCGACTCCCCTTTGCAGTCTTAACGGGCACCCTGGGAGTTCGCCCCTGCGCAGGTAAAACTAAAGTACCATCTAAGTGCACTCCACATGTCTCCATTTGATTTTCTGCTCGCGTTCGGGATACAACAGTATACACCTGCGGAAGGTGTGAGACGATGTGGCCAAGACACTTGGAAGCTGCTGGGCCCTGACACATGAAACTGGAGGGGAGAGGGGGTGTGTTTGCGGAAAACACGTACGAAACGCAGTGTGTAACTCTTACTGCGGAGGCCTGCCCTGCAGGAGATCAAGGTGCCGCTCTGCTGAGGTTATCCGTTCGCGCTACTCTTCGCGGCCTCTCTCGCCTCGCGTTCTCCACACACCGCGAGAGCAGGCGGCCGGAAGCGGCCTTTCCCTCCCTTCTCTGCATATTTCCAGAACTTCCGCCCCTACCCATCACCGGTTCCCACTCAAGGGGAATTAATATACGGCGACGGCTTCTCCTGCACAGGTACCAGCTAGGCGTCAAGCGCACTGGAGGTGGTCACGTCAAGGGCGCTCCGACCTTCACACCACCGTCTGAAGAACTGGGAAAACTCCCCACGCCACACCCTAGATATCGCGAGATTTGACAGGCCCGCTTCTGCGTATCTTGCCGGAAGCGGAAGTCAGGGGGTTGTCGGCTTCTGACAGTAGTGGCTCCGTTACCTTGGAGAGGTGGGGTGGTGGAGAGTTGGACGCGTTGTGAGTCAGAGGTGGGTTTTCTGCGTGTTTCGGCGGCAGAGCTCGGCCCAAGCTGAGTGGACACAGCGTTTGGAGGGTGATTTGCCCGGTTGGATGCCGAGGAGGAGGGAGGCGGGCGGGCCGAGCCGAGTGGCGAGCTGTCCTCGGTCTGCGGCTCCAGGTCTGTGGGCTTCCGCGAGGTCGGAAGCCCCTTGCCCTTCACGGCCTCTGGTTTCCTTAGCACCCGGACATCTAAGGTGCCTCGGAAGGGGGCGAACCTGCCAAAGCCTTGGCAGACCAGCTCTGATTTACTTTGGGAGCGGACTGAAAAATCGCGGTGGTTTCCAGTCCTTACCTCCCTCCGTGCTCTGGGTTCACCCCCTGGGGCAGAGAAACCTCATTTTGGTTAGTCCTTTCCAAGGTTAGTCGCCTGCAGCCGGAGTTCTGTGTGGTTTTATTTGTGGTAAATAAACTAATGTTCGAGTGCAAATCTGATAGGCTGTGCCCCTTTATTTCAGCGGAAAAGAACCCTGTGAAGTTATTCACGCTGGAACTAGTTTATTGGTTCTGAAGGCTCAGAGGACAAGTCTTTGTATCATTTTCTAGCTCTTTGCTGGCACTTTTGTGCACTCTTCCAAATTAGCGTTGGAAGGCTTTAGAGCACTTTTAATCCAACCCCTGCATTAATTTAAAGCCCTTATGGTCTCTACCCTCTCCCCTGCGTCTTTTGAGGGTTTTCTTGAAGGTTTTTTTTTCCCTCCCACAGATCTAGACAACCTAAACATTATTAAACTGTACAACTTCAAATCCCTGTGGTAAGTAAAGCTTGAATCAATAAAAGTTATATTTGTTATTTTAATTAAATTTATTGCGGTAACATTGGTTAATAGCATTCTATTTAAAGTGTATTCTCATGAGTAATGATAAATATATTTACTTGTGGGATGGTGATGTGGGAGAACATAAAAATAGAACAGCACATCTGCCTTGCCTTGTGATTTTTACTGCCGATCTGGCTAGGTATGAGCCATCTTTCCAGTGATTTCTGTGATCCCTATAGAAACTCAAGCATGAATTTTAATTAGCAGAATTTATTTTAAACTGTACCTTGCATTTGAGAATTTGACAGCGGTTTGCCAATCCCAAACACTTGGCAAGTCTGCCATTTTTACTAAGGCATAGTCTGAGAGTGCAGTGGTCTCAAAGGTAAAACATCTAGACGTTGTTCCTTGCATCCAAACAATAATCTCAGCTTAATTTTGTTGAGATGAAGGTAGTATTACAAATATTTGCATGTTTTGAGGGATTTGGGGAAGGACAAACTAGTGCAGCAGCTATCTTCCAATATCACATCTCTGTCAAAAACTCTTTACTGTAAGTTAAATACAGGAAGAAAAATAATGTCGGATAGGGAGGAGATTTGGCTTTAAAATTTTAGCATGGTGTCACAGGTGCCCCAAATCAGAAAACAGGTTTTAGGAGTCTTGAGGCAAAGAGCAAAAAGATGGGTTTGGGCCAGGAAAGGCAGGGGAAGGGAATATGGAGCAGTATCGGATCGAGGAAGACTAGAGCAGGGTCTCCTGCAGAACAGTGCTACAGCTGCCTTCCAGGATCTGGGTGAAGATTGAAAGAAGTGAACTCCTTGTCCCCTGGCTTCTCAAGAATTATGTCCCTGTGGCCTAAGCCACATCTTTTCTCAGATGTAGAGGGCTCTCTGAAATTGTCAGTGAAGGAATACTACTTGTTAAGTGAATTCATAATGGTCCTGGAGGACCCAGCTGATACAGATTTCAGTTTTTACAGCCATTACAATATCCAGAGTAATTTTTCATTCTTTACAGAATCTAGAGGAAGCATACATTGGATCCCATTATAAAATACTCTAGACTGCATTTTTTTTTTTAATTGGCTTTTTTCTTTTAAGCCATGTCACGTATTTTATCCTGGGCATACCTAAAATTGTTTACTTCTTGGTTTTTCACTGGTAAAATACTGTTCATTTTTTAAATTCTAATAGAAACAAATTAAAAAGTACAGAATTCCAGAATGACTGATACTTCGGAAGCTGTTCCAAATTTTGAAGAGATGTTTGCCAGTAGATTCACAGAAGATGACAAAGAGTACCAGGAATACCTGAAACGCCCTCCTGAGTCCCCTCCAATTGTCGAGGAATGGAATAGCAGAGCTGGTGGGAACCAGAGACACAGAGGCAATTGGTATGTATTGCTGGAGAAGAATGACTTGCAGATGGCTGATCTGGGAGAGAACAGATTCAGTCTGCTCACCCAGGAGACCGCTGAGGGCAGGGACCAAGGTGGTTGTTCCCTGGCACAAAATAACTGCCTGGTAAATATTTGTCTTACCATTTTGTCAGCGCACATATTTTTCCCCCTTATTGTTAATTGTGTGTTAATGTTTTTTTTTTAATGTTCTTTTTGTGGAAGAATATTTTATTTGCAAATATACTTTAAAAGCCTCGAGTCTTGTACAAAACTTTGTATAAAATTCCATAAAGAAGGTAATGTTTTTGGTTTTACTTTAGAAAGTACATATAGTGGAAGTTAATTCTATTTAATAATTCAGAATAGATCAGGGGTGTCAAACTCATTTTCTTCAGGGGCCACATCAGCCTCGCAGTTGCCTTCAAAGGGCTGAATGTAATTTCAACTCCTTAACAGTTAAGGAGTAGTTACATTTATACAGTCCTAAAATTATTTTGGCCCTTTGAAGGCAACCACAAGGTTAATGTGGCCCCTGGTGAAAATGAGATTGACACCCCTGGATATGCTCTCTTGTTTACTAAGTACTCAATTGAGAAACCGAATGCAACAGGACAGATTTGTCATATGTTGTCTTAAAAGGGAAGTATAAAAATATTCTTTTTTTGTTGTTATTGTAGGTTGCAAGACAACAGACAGTTCAGAGGTAGGGACAGCAGACAGGGGTGGGCAAGTGACAATCGATCCAGTCAATGGCACGGACGACCCTGGGGGAACAGCTACCAGCAGCACAGACAAGAAGCCTACCACCCTCACCAGTATGGACACTATGGTTACAACCAGCGGCCGCCCTATGGTTACTACTGACAGATACCCAGCAGCTTCTAGTAAAACTGTGTGCTTTGTCAACAAGACAAACATCTGTGTGTATCTTCTGTGGGTCATAGTTTTACATCTAATTTTAGAAAACAGGTTAATTTTTTGGAACTTGAGGCATTTAAGATGTTACTGGAGAGACGTGGTGGTGGCTGGGTTACGTTGCTTAACTTCTACCTCAGACTCTTCTGTGTTACATGACTTCAGTGCTTTGAACTTCCTTCAAAGCACTGAATGTATGTTTTCCTTGTTTGACCTTCAAGTCTGTCTTTGTTATACACAGAAGTTAGAAATTTTAAAGTAGGAAATGTTCGCTTTTTCTTTTTAATATGAGGAAATACCCACATAGTTGGATATGCTCATTCCTACAATTTCAGAGGTTGGTTAAGTCAACTCATGAATGCACAGCTATGTTTAGTTGTGATGTGTTGTACATTAACATCCGCAGTTGGAGGGTAAAGAAATTGTAGATTTCATTTTTGGCTCTTGTTGTTACATGACTACGGTACTTTGTAATTACTCTGTAGGTATGAGTCAGCTCCACAATCATTTTGGTCTCTTTTAGAGGGGTCTCAAGAATAAAACTGTAAAATGAGGAAGGAATCATTCTCAGTTTTAGTCCCTTGATCTAATGGTGGGTGGGCTTAGGGCTTGCAATCATTTTACACAGACTAAGGCCTTTTGCTAACTTACGCATAGTAGGTCAAATTCGTATTACACAAAAGTACGAGGAAAATGCTGTAATGTTCCCCTTTCCTTTTCAATCATGTATAATGGACTCTACTGCAATTATATGACTCTATTTTCTTTTCTGGTACTTCATGCTTGTTGGTTTTACAATGTTATATTCACTTCCAAATGTGTGCTTTTGCCGCTTTCTAGTCTATAAATACCGTGATGCTCTAACTTCCTTTCAGAGTGATCATTATATTTCAAGTAATTTTAATGGCCATTACAATGGCTTTATTTAAATAAAATACTTAAAATATTAATCAATTTCTCAAGTTTTGGTGGTTAGCCTATTCTTTACTATGGTAACATGAGTTTTATGCTTTTTTATTACTGTCTCCTTCATATCCACTGAAAAAGGTTTATTTGATTTAAAAATATTAAGAGTATATGTTTCATCATAGGCCACAGGGATTAAAAACCAACTTCCACAATCTGCCTTCTCTTAGCACTCCATGCTAGGCCCTCGACTTCAGGGGCCGTGTCTCCATGCTCCACACCCAGCTCTCCTCTCCTCTCCCCATTTCCTGAAGAGCCATCGTTCAGGTAACTTTTGTTTTTGGAAAGGACCTAATAAAACAACTATTCACATTCAGATGTAAATAAAAATAAGGGGTTTCCTCCACCCCTCTAATTACATTAAAAGACAACTGTGAAGATGGGCCACAACACTACCGACGTTCAGCCCAGAGAGGTAACACTGGCCTGTCGCCCAGAATCTTCTCTAAAAGCAGGTGGGTTATTAAAAATACTTATCAACTGAAGAAGCCCAGGCACTGCCAAGCGGGACAGCAGCTGACCACAGCTTTAGAGCAGGACCCTGGAGGTCCTCTGCTGTGTCCACTTTTGACACTAACTAGGGAGGTCCAGAGGTCCAGGGGCAGAGCTGGAGTGAGAGTGCCTCTCAGAAAGCTCAGAAGAAAGGTAATTTTCCAACAATATTTAAATATTTTAACACTGATAGAGTAGGGTCCATATGGTTGACTACCAGCCCTGCTTGAAAATATGGTAGAACCCTCCCTTAACCTATCTCTGCGTTCCGCGTGAGTTACCTATGTGCTGGTGGGTTCTTCTTTCTTTTCGTTTTTTAAACAGCACTCATGTGCCCCAAACCAGGAAGAAATAAAAGACATCGTTACTGCTTCATGCAGAGACAGAAAATAACATCAAACAAAGTAATAATTTAAGACTTAAAATAGTGCCAAATGGAATTAATCTCAGACAGATGGTCTGTTGTAATAGAATACAGCATTAAGTATAAGGAGTCCTGGCTCCTAGTTCTGTCCCTGCAGGGTATGTGGCCTTGAGAAAATCTCTTAGACTCTGAGTTTATCTGCTCACCTGCAAAAACGGGGATACACCTACCCTGCCACTCCCCTCTCCCAGTGCTACCATAAAAATAAATACAAGAGCAACACGAAAAACTGGAACTTGTGACCATTAAACCCCCAGCGGCAGATAGCTGATGCTGCATAAACATCTGTTTATGAAGCAAAGGGAGGAAAGTAGTTGGTAGAATGTAAAGCAGAGTGTCATATACAGGATGCAGAGTAACTGACAGAAGGTGAGCTAGGGAGGAGACTTACTGAGGAGTTGTGATTGTGCCCTTATATGAATTAGCATATGAATTAAAATATGAATGAGGAGTTACCAATGCTATCAGACTAGAAAAGTGGAGGAGTTTTTAAAAGACCCCTTGGATCTCAAGATTTACAGGATGGTATGGGAGGAGCAGGTTAACAAATCTTCCACCAAACTCGTATGTTACATGTGACCACCTGCCCGCTTGCAGGATGAAGTGAAAGCGTTTATACACAGTACCTGTCACTGAGCTGGGCTGCCTATGCCAGCTCTGTGGCCCCAGAAGGAGTGTGGGTGTCTCTGGGCTGACCTGGGTACGAGTGCAGCACACAGATCTTCCACCAACGTCTCCATGGGCTGACGGGCTAATTCAGTTGGTGTTTCGTCCCTGTCCCACAGGGGCACACAGAGCCCAAATGTATTAATTACCGGTTAGATTTTCTCTGGGTTTCAGTGACTTCTCCAGCTTCAGGGGATGATGTGATGATGATCTCATGGTTTTTTTCCACTGCCAGTGCCATTAACTCCATCCAGGAGCTCCAGCCTCTTCATCTGTATTAGGTAAATAAAGCTGCTCAAATTGCTAAAGGCCAGAGCTTTTCCTTTTTGTGTGTTTTTCCCATTTTAAAATGTCCTTCACTATATACGTTTTGTATATATATAAGTACTATAAAAAAAGGAAATAGAAACACGAATAATCTGCACCCAGCTGGTGATTATGGTCTGTCGTGTCTCCCCATGCTCACACAAATATACATAAATTTGATATACATGAACATTTTCCCTTTTTTTTATTAAGGTATGGTTATTTTATATATAAAAATACATATGTATACACGCATATATGTATATTCTTTGTTTATGCAACAAAATATAATAGACTCCAGGTCAGCAGTTATAGATCAAAATCTAATGACTTAATTTTAATAACATACCATAGTATGGATTTACCAGTGACAGTATGCTCATCCTCCCATAGGTAGACACTTAGGTTGTTTCCCCCTTCTTGCCACTACTGACAATGCCGCATTGCTTCTCCGCACATCCTTTGGTGCTTTTACGTGTTCTGTGGGGTAGTCTTCAAAAGTAGAATTGTTGGGTTAAAAGGACTGGTACTTTTCATTTTCATAAATGCTACCACATTTTCTAAAACGCTGTAGCAATTCAGTCCCACCGCAACACAGGAGTATGCAGGTGTGCGTCTCCCCCGTGACTTCAGTTTTTCGCCCAGGCGGCCATGAGCTTTTATTTCTCAGATCGGAGAACCTCACTAGGTTGTGTCTCGTCGGTCACTCTGTTAGTGTGTCGCCGGGGACACTGTGCCTTGTATCTGTACATTTATCTTGTTTCTCCAGTATTTTCTTCATTATACCTTTACATTTTTTTCAGCTCCATTTCTTGGATTCTCTTCTTCAGGACTCCAATAAGGTATGTGCTGATACTCTTCTGACTTCTATTCCTGCCATTTTCCTTTCCTTGCTCACCTTTCTCTGTCCTGCCCTCTGAATCACCTGCCGTGCTCAGCATCTTCTTGGTAGGTGTTGTTTCCAACAGGGCCTTTATTTTTATGACACTTTATTCTTTTATTTTTAACTCTGACTAGCCACACTTCAAGTGCTCAGCAGCCACACGCGGCTGCCAGCCACGGCATCAGAAGCACAGCTGGAGGAGGACAAGAGGCTTGGCGTTCTGCTGACTTGACTTGCTTGCTTACTCTCCACAGTGCTCCCACCCCCAAGGTGCCACTGGGGACACCTAAGGCTCTGACCAGTTTGAAAGCCACTGCAAAAGTAGAACCATGTTGTGGGTGAGAGGAGTTTCATGCAGAAATGACTAAAGTCTATGACTGGTGCTGCAAAGTGTCGGGATACACCCCACTGCCCAAACTCTAATAGCAAGGACACTAGACAGACAGCTGGACACACAGCTGGAATAGGATGATGAAATGCTGAAAATCTTTACTGAATTATAAGGACTGTCTGAAGAAGGCCTATGTGGAGAGAAGTAGGTGGTCTCCCTGGAGCTTAGAAAAAGGCAGCTGCTGTGCCATCAATCATCAGTGTCCAGTACTGTCCCAGGAGAGGGGCTGATAAGACATACTGGGCCTCTCGCTGCAGCAGAAATTCGAGCTCCAGATGGTCAGAACTGACCCAGGCCCATACTTTCCCTGGCCCCGATCCCAAGCTCTCCAGGCAGCCTCCAAACAACTGGCTTAAGAGATTTCCCAAAGGGACAGAACGCGCTCACGAGAGGATGCCACTATTCAGTCTAATTGGCACGTGTGTTCTTGATTCAAATGAATAAGTTTGGCATCTCATTTAGAATTTAGTCCCTGTCAATCGTCCAGCCCAACTCCATTTTCAAAACACCAACTAAAGGGGATTTCTGAAAGCTGTGAGTTAAGGGCAGCATTTGGGATCACACTGACTCCTCCCGGGCAGTGACCCTGAACTTCTGGGTACCCAGTCGGCCTGGGTTAACACCACACTCTAGCCTGAGCTAAACTCAAGATATGAGAAGATAGCCTCAGAGTGCCTCTCAGAAAATGAGACAAGAAGGATCACTGGTATCAGGCACTGCAGAAGGGACTTCCAAATAGTGCAGTTTAGTTCTTCACATTAGGTGGCTCTCTGCTTTTGCATTATAGTGCCACCTCTTGGATCAAAATTGAAAATCTACGTTCTTAAGTTTTCAGTCTCCAGGCACATGTATTACAAAAATATCTGAAGTGGGGACCATGCGGGGTTCCAAAATTGATATTCTGCATTATAGTTAAAGGAACTACTTAACCAAATCCCTAGAATTTTTGTAAGGGGGAGGGGGATGCTGGGAACCCACAGCCCAGGAAAGAACTGCCTCCTTAAGTGTGTGAGATTTTAGCCATCTGGAATTTTAAACGCTGCAAAGGCACCACCGACATGCTCTGGTTCTCTCTCTAGAGCCCCAGCCCCGGCAAAGGAGTGGGGGGAGGCCCAGAGCAGCCAGGTTTTCTGTTCCTGCCTCCAGGGGCAGGACGAGACGGGTTCTGCTTTCTTAGGTTCTGTCATTGTAAGGTGTAGACAAAACAATGTACATACCTTACAAAGTATTTTATTGCTAAAAAGTGCTAACCATCATCTGAGCCTTCAGGGAGTCGCAATCTCTTTGCTGGCGGAGGATCTGGCCTCGGTGTTAGTAGCTGCTGACTGATTGGGGTGGTGGCTGCTGAAGGCTGGGGTGGCTGTGGCAACTTCTTAAAATAAGACAACAAGGAAGTCTGCCTCATTGACTGATTCTTCCTTGCATGAATAATTTTTCTGTAGCATGCAATGCTATTTGATAGCATTTTACCCACAGCAGAACTTCTGTCAAAATTGGGGTCCATCCTCTCAAACCCCGATGCCGCTTCATCAACTAAGTTTATGTAGTGTTCTAAATCTCTTGTTGTCATTTCCATAATCCTCCCCTCATCATCACCAGGAGATTCCATCCCAAGAAACCACTTTCTTCGCTCATCCATAAGAAGCAAATCCTCATCTGTTGGAGATTTATCATGAGGCTGCAGCCATTCCGTCACGTCTTCAGGCTCCACGTCTAGTTCTAGTTCTCTTGCTATGTCCACCACATCTGCAGCGACCTCCTCCACGGGAGACTTGAACTCCTCAAAGTCCTCCATGAGGGTTGGAATCAACTTCTTCCAAACTCCTGTTAATGTTGATATTTTGACCTCAGCCCACGAATCATGTATGTTCTTAATGGCTTCTAGAATGGTGAATCCTTTCCAGAAGGTTCTTAGTTTACTTTGCCCAGACCCATTAGAGGAGCCACTATCTACAGCAGCTATAGCCTTACGAAACGTATTTCTTAAATAGTAAGACTTGAAAATTGACATTACTCCTTGACCCATGGGCTGCAGAATGGATGCTGCGTTAGCAGGCATGAAAATAACATTAATCTCATTGTACATCTCCTTCAGGGCTCTTGGGTGAACAGGTGCATTGTCAATGAGCAGTAATATTTTGAAAGGAATCATTTTTTCTGAGCAGTAGGTCTCAACAGTGGGCTTAAAGTATTCGGTAAACCATGTTGTAAACATATGAGCTGTCATCCAGGCCTTGTTGTTCCATTTATAGAGCACAGGCAGAGTAGACTTAGCGTAATTCTTAAGGACCGTAGGATTTTCAGAATAATAAATAAGCATTGGCTTCAACTTACAGTCACAAGCTGCATTAGCCCCTAACAGGAGGGTCAGCTTATCCTTTGAATATCTAAACCCAGGCACTGACTTCTCCTCTCTAGCTATGAAAGTTCTAGATGGCATCTTCTTCCAGTACAAGGCGGTTTCATCCACGTTGAAAATCTGTTTAGTGTAGCCACCTTCGTGAATCATCTTAGCTAGACCTTCCTGGTAACTTGCTGCAGCTTCTGCCTTGGCACTTGCTGCCTCACCTTGCACTTTGAAGTTACAGAGACAGCACCTTTCCTTAAATCTCACAAACCAACCTCTACTAGCTTCGAACTTTTCTTCCGCAGCTTCCTCCCCTCTCTCAGCCTTCATAGAGTTGAAGAGAGTTAGGGCCTTGCTCTGGATTAAGCTTCGGCTTACGGAAATGTTGTGGCTGGTCTGATTTTCTATCCAGACCACTAACACTTTCTCCATGTCAGCAATCAGGCTGTTTTGCTTTCTTATCACTCGTGTATTCACTGGGGTAGCATTTTTAATTTCCTTCAAGAACTTTTCCTTTGCATTCACCACTTGGCTCACTGTTTGGCGCAAGAGGCCGAGCTTTCGGCCTATCTCTGCTTTGGACATGCCTTCCTCACTGAGCTTAATCATTTCTAGTTTTTGACTTAAAGTGAGAGATGTGCGACTCTTCCTTTCACTTGAACACCTAGAGGCCATTGCAGGGTTATTCATTGGCCTGATTTCACTACTGTTGCGTCTCAGGGAGTAGAGAGGCCCGAGGAAAGGGAGAGAGACGGGCGAACAGCTGGTAGGTGGCGCAGTCAGAATACACACATTTATCCATCGAGGTCACTGTCTTACGTGGGTGTGGTTCACGGTGCATTGAAACAATTACAACAGTAACATCAGGGGTCACTGTTCACAGACCACCATGACAAATACAATAATAATGACAAAGTTTGAAATGTTACAAGAATTACCAAAATATGACAGAAAGTCACAGAGTGAGCAAGTGCTGCCGGAAAAATGGCAGTGACAAAATCACTCGACACAGAGTGGCCACAAACCTCCAATGTGTGAAAACACCAGTATCTGTGAAGTGCAGTAAAACGAGGTGTGCCTGTGCATGTCCTCATTCTTCTTACATCTTCATACAATGCTCAAGGGTTTTAAAAAATATGCAGAAAACATTTTTGCATATAGATAAGCATTTTAAAATGTAAAGACTACAAAGCAGTGACAGGTTTTCCCGTCACGTGTAAGCTGGATCAGAAGGCAACCCCCGGAATTCCAGCAGCAGTGTGGGAATAGTGTCCTTTCAGTTTACAGTCGGGATGCACACACTCAACTAGCAGCCAAGGGACCTGCGTTCTGCTTGTCACCTTCCACAGCGTGATCCTGAGTGTCTCTCAGCTTCTGGATATCAGAAGCCCCGTCACAAAAGAAAAGGGGCTGAATCAGGTCATCCTAAATATCCTTTCCAGCTACTCTGCAATGCCACAAAATCTGGGTGATATTTTCCAAGCCATTCGGGGCCAGGGATTTTTTAGAACCTATATCCAAGGTACAAGATTAAAACTGCTACTTCTTTTTTGAGACCTGTTCTCATTTAAATATAAATGGATTTTTTTTACATGTTCTTCCGTGCATTTAAATATATTTCCCTATTTATCAGTCTCTTCATCATTAGCAATAAAAAAGTTTCTCAAGGATGTATTTTTTAATTTCTTACTTTTATTTTTTTTCAACTTGCTTTTCCAATTTCTCCAAGACCTCTCCTGGACTTGTGGAGGCCAAAAGCTTCACCACTTTTTCACGAGATTTACCACCCTGGAACAAAGGGAAAGACAGTGTCAGGATAACTCACCAACTTTCTGACACTATTAGAGACAGACCTCAGTGGTACGCAGTGCAGCCGTGGCCCTGCGGGACTCTTACAGGGTGGCCTGCAAGTCTCCTGACGGCTCAGCCTCCCTTTCTCCTGGCCACCGTGATCCGCCCACAGGCCACCTCTGAGATTCCACCTTACTACAGACTTCACAACTCTCCAGGGTCTTGGCATTCAGACATCAATTTCTTTAATAATAAAAGCTGGGCATTAAAATTTGTAAATGAATTCTGGTCATGTAGTCAATAGTAAACATTATTTTTTAAGTTGCCAAAGCAAATATCGCAATTTCATATAAAGTTTGTATTAAACAATTCCAAAATACAAAACAAATTGTTATCCTCCATACTGTTATACATTTCTGAAAAATTTTAAAAAACTGCCCACATTTCCAAGTGCTGTGATTCTGTAGCCACTTAAGACAACTATCAGTAAGAAGATCTGTTCTGAAACACAGCCCTTAAAGAAGGCAGAATCCAAGCAGGGCTTTATCGAGTTGGGTAGAAGCTGCCCAGGTAGAAGAGTGGGGATGCCTTTCGGGCAAATGTCAGAGCCTGCATGCCGCAGAAACCAGAAACCACCTGCACAGCTAGGGGATGTTGAGGGACCTGGTGTGATCAGATGGGTTTTTAGGTACAGCTGATTAATCAGTGACTCTGAATGCCGGCTGGAACCTGGATGGGAGCTGCAGAGGATAGCCCTGGAGAACAAGTAGAATTTTAAGAGATACAGACAGGGCGGGATCTCACTACTGCAGATTCTATTCCAGTAGGTCTAGGGCAACAGCGAAGAACCTGAGTTTTAGAATACATCCCCAGGAGTATGCTAACTCCACCCTACTGCAAACCTGTGGTATGAATGACTTCATACGAGCTTCTCCCGCTGAGCAAGGGTAACATGCAGGGCCAGAAATACCTGACGGACTCACTACTGGCGATGATCGACAGTATGAACCATTTTAGATTGTTCAGTATGGTATGACTCGGCGGAGAAGAGGAGCAAAATTAATCTGACAGAAAAGGTACAGGAGTCAATTTGGAAGGGAGAAAACACTGGAAATGGTGTCGACTAAGGGATGGCAGAGCACGTGGACAGTGTGAATAAGGACTGACGCAGTAGAAATGAAGACAAAATAGGAAGAATTCACGGATTTTAGTAGTAAAATGAATGACAGTTAAAAAAACAACTAGTTTTTCAATTATGTGGGAAAGGAAAAAATCAGTATTTTAAAAATAATAACTAAGGTGTGCTAATCAAAGATATTTAAAAAGAAAAAGAGATACCTACCTTATCTAAAATCACATCACTCTTCCTGAGCTCTAAGACCTTGGAGAGATACCGACAGAGCTCAGCGTTTGCCTCTCCTTCCGACGGAGGCGCTGCAACAGCCACACTTACAGCCTCAGCTGTCAAACCTAGAATGAAAACAGTGCGGACTTCATACTTAAGTTCTTCTTCGGGAACTGAGGATATTTTGCATTTGTCTGGCACACAGGTTTTCAATTAATAACTGCTGGATGCAGAAACGAGGGATTAAACTAATCAGGCTTGAGGGAATGTGATAAACATGATAAATATGCCTCCACCATTACAGAAAACAAATCCAGACAAGAAAATCAGCATTTACCCCCACCCTGCTGACCAAGATGGGGCGAGAGAATCCTGGCCAATATCCTGGGATTTAGGCAACTGGAAGCTATGCTTGTCTGACAGGAAGCGCTCCAGGCACGGAGTCAGGAGTGGGGTGTACCCCAGCAACCTCACGGAAGAAGCATGAACAGGGCAGCCCACTGGACCGCACAGGGTTGCTCAGGGCTTCCTCCTCAGGCAAACAAGAGCCCTGAGCTGGATTTGTCTATTATGTGATATCCTTCTTTAATGTTTTCAATATTTTGTTTTTTTAAAAGAGTTTACTTGTTTATTTTTAGAGAGAGGGGAAGGGAAGGAGAGAGAGGGAGAGAAACATCAGTGTGTGGTTGCCTCTCGCGCACCCCCTACTGAGGACCTGGCCTGCAACCCAGGCATGTGCCCTGACTGGGAATCAAACCGATGACCCTTTGTTTCACAGGCCCTTTCTCAATCCACTGAGCCACACCAGCCCGGGCTCAAAATTCAATCTTTAATGAACATTTTCATAACATGCTAATTTTAAGGGCATACAAACATGTTTAAGGACTTTGCAAAAATTACCATATTTTTCAGACTATAAGATGCACCCCCCAATTTGGGAGGAAAATGGGGGTGCATCTTAGTCCGAATGTAGCTTATCTGGCTTGCTGGCGGGGGTCGGGGGGGGGACACACGGGGGAGGGGTGGCAGTGGAGTGGGGTTTTTTTTTTCCTATTTTCTTCCTCTAAAACCTAGGTACGTCTTATGGTCTGGTGCATCTTATAGTCTGAAAAATACAGTAACTTGTGTAATCCCCATATCTTTATGAAGATATTAATACCAATATAGTTTCCATTTTACAAATGACATAGGAATCAAGATGGGCCCAAGGTCACATGGCTAGAAAGTGATGTTGTGAATCAAAAATAAACTCATGCTTTGAAATCCAGGGACAAAGAACATTGCTTCTGAATAGTGGTCCTGATTTGCCCATCAATACGGCCTTTACAAAGAGCAGCCTGCCTGTAGTCTTCCCCTGTTATTTCTGAGAGAGAGAAGTATTTGCTCAAAGCAGTTTGCAGGTGAGCTTGAGCTGGTCCTGCATCTGGGGTCACTCGGCGGGCATTTCCCATGCTCACACTCCCTGTGTGAGCATCCTGGCCACAGACCCCAAAAGAATGAGGTAGAACAACCGTCCTCTCATCCTGTCACCAATTCTAAGGTGTATTTTCTCAAATTTTAATTGCCTTGAAATCCAGATGTTAGAATAGATGGAAACAAAGTGTTCAATTGCTATAGATTTTGTCTTTCTAATTGGTACCTGAACTATTTGTGTTCCTCATAGTTGATGGCATCTTAGATGTGATGGAACATGGCATTCAAAGAGTAGCCAGTGTCTGCAGCAACGACTCAGGAAATGCAGGCCGCGGAGAGCATTGCCAACAAATACCCAAGTTGACACGGCCATTCACGCAACCAGGCCTTGCACTCCAATTCTGAGGTCTTGTTTTAAAAAATATTTTAAAAAATTGGCAGACTTTTAGAGGTAAAAAAAAAAAAGACCTTCAACATAATTCAGATCAATGGTTTTTAAACTTCTTTCCCACTCAGAATTCCTTGCCACACACACACCAATTTCCCCTGAAATCCCAACATTTAAAACAAACGTAAACACAGCCACTCAGAAACCCCGTCTGCTGGCCTCCCCGTTGCCCACTGCACAGATTCCTGAGGCAATAGCTTGCAAGATTTTAACTTAGTCCAACTTTCCCATCTGACAGATGAAGACACTGAACCCAGAAATGTTTTGTATCATTTTGATTTAAAACAAGTTCACACAAGAGTTGATGGTCAAGTGTCTCAGATCTCAGGTTTTCTCTTCCTCCTTGGACAGATAATTAAACTTCACCAAAACGTCTTCTTTCTTTCTCTAGCCAATGTCTGCAGTTCTGGAATAGGACAACTAATAATCCAAGCCACCCACGTTTTTTATGTGCCCTTTCTAAAACACCGTATTTTTTAAAAAGAAAATATATCAGGGTGTTTCATCTAATCTGACATGCTTTAAACTCGGTGTACTCTTAAACGCTGGTTTTACAACTTTACATTAGAATCTAGAGTTTAAGAAGGAAAAAACCTGTAACTGCAGATGTGAAAAACACACTTGACTGTGTAGGATAAACTTTCAACGACGACAAAGGGCAGAGGGAGGGGCCGCCTGATTCATACCGACCCCCATCCCAGCGTCCAGATATACCTGTTATAGCATTTTGTTTAGAACCAGGTTTGGCATGGATGGCTATGGTGACACAACCTTTAGGATCAACTGCCACAGGACCTAAGGGAGGAAGTGGTCTCTCTGGCTCCTTGCTCTGGCTTTTACCCTAAAACGACAACAACAACCACACTACAACTTAACAAGTTACAAAATATGTTCCCACACATTTGATCCTTCCCCTACTCCCTTTCACCTTTAACCAAGACAAGCTAGGCTAATCGTCCGTGTGCAGGGAATTCTGGCCACCTGGAATGGTTTTCCAACATCTGTCATGGCTCAAATCAATTCTTCCACGAAGCCTTCCCATCAACCCCATTGAGCATCTTCTTCCTGCCTTGGAGACCTGACTCTGACCTGAACCTTAGCGGTGGTTCGTTTCTGTGGTCGGCTCTGTATTCCCATCCCGCAGGGGCAGAGACCACTTATTCATGTTTTGTATCTCAGGCAGCACGAGCTGATGTCTGTGAACAACTAAGCCTGGAAGCGCGCGCGCGCGCGCGCGTGTGTGAATCTAGGGGAGAGACAGGAACACCGGTGATGTTTAAAGGCCTACTAGGTGAGTTAGCTGCACCAGAACTTCCCGTTCGGCACACAAGCACCCGGCAGCCCCACAGGCAGAGGCTATGGAAGCATGCATGAGGACACCTAGTCCACCCACCCTCTTTCCTCCCCACCCCCGAACTAAGGCTGCAGCAGAGGAGAAAGAACTGCTGTTACCAGCTGGAGCTCGCCCTGCAGAGTGGGCGAGGCGCATTTTTTGACAGAAGAGGTGGGGCAGGAGGGCGCAGAACAGTCTCCCGGAAGGCGCAGGCCGAAGGCGCCGCAGAACAAACGCCCACCAGGAGAGCAGAGACGTGGCCCTGGGAGCACCCACCCCCAGGGGTGGGCGGCTGGAGCTCCCACCCTCGCCGTGCCACTTCTGTCCCGCCGCCCACCCCTCCGTTGCTACAGGACTTGCTACTGGCCTTGTTCGTCGCACCAGCTTTCTTCGGCATCTCGGCGTCCGCAAGGAGCCGAGCAGAGGCCCGAGCACCAAGTCCCGCTCCGATCTGCCTCAGCCCACAGCCCAGCCGGAGCATCCTCTCCAAGGAGGCGGTGGCATGGGAGGCCGGCGCCGGAAACACCTTCTGCGCCTGCGCACACCGGGACCAGAGGCCGCTCTGGCACAAGGACACCTGCCGGCCGGCGGCAGTAATACTCTCTTCTCCATGGCCGCGCTGGACCTCGCCCTGGAAAGTGGCCCAGGAGTCCCAGAGGTGGGGGACACCCACCTTGGGCCAGGCGCTCAGAACCCCACAGTGTACGGAGAGGAGGCTAACTGGTGCAGGGAATCATTTGAACTCAATGCGAAGGAGTTAACTAGAGGGGCACATGACCTTAATACTTACAAAAAATGGATGGCAGCTAATAGGATAATACAGTATTAACTCTGATAGGAGTGAAACCAGAAGGGGGCTAACAGCCGAGGGCAGAGGGTGGGATTCGGCGCATAAGAGAGACTGGCCCATCTACCGGAAGCCTGGCAGACACCCTTTCCTTCCTAAATGGGCAGCCAGGGTGCACACGTAGGTGTGTTTACAAGTATAGTGGGAGGAGCTGGATCTTCTTTCATTAGCTAGAGGAGGGAAGGTGTTGAAGGTGTGAGGCCATGGCACAGGTTTAAATGCTCAGAATGGCACAGAGCTGTACCAGGGGTCTAAGTAGACATGGCTTCCATCTGTGCACTTTTGAACACGTTGGACCTGGCAGCCAGAAAGTCGAGGACCACTGGATTCATCCAATGGGTAGAAGGATCTTCCAGAGTTACTGATTAAGTGGTTAAAGTGATCCAAGATCACTAGTGGAGAAGGAATACAAATGATCGACAGTGGGGTCTAACTGGGTAGGGAATGAAGAGGGCTGGCAGAAGTTCAAAAACATGGAACTGAAGTGCAAGCGGGAGCTGAGAGAGCACCAGAGGGTGCAAGCAGAGTGGATGTCTGTACGACTTTAGAGGCAGTGCAGTTCCACACGGTGAGGCACAGGGAGAGGCCGAGTGGCGTATGTGCTCCAGGTACTGCAGGGAAGTAAACGGGAAGCTGGGTTTGATGGGTCGTCCACCCCTGGTGGACCGTGAGGCCACTCAGTAAGAAGGCTTTGGTAGAACAAAGTGAACCAGGTGTTAACCCAAAGCCGTATTTTCTTTGTTTGAAATCAGTCAAGAAATGAGGCACTAAAGCTGAGTCAGCATCATATAGCACTGGTTACGGGGGCAGCCTCAGCTGGCGTTTGGACAGTTCCCGTGGAAACAAAGAGGACCCCTGTGCTGGTGAGGCTTCAATGGTGTCTGGTAGCTGAGGGGAGGGGTGAAGGGGGGCCCTGCAAAGAACCACTCAGCCTTTCCCATAGGTGACTGCAGGGGAGAGGGTAAGCCATAGGCCCCGTTTGCTACAAACTGTGCCCTGGACTTGTTACTTCCACCCAAAATCTCTGTCTCTGGAGAGGAAGAGTGAGGTAGTGCCCTGTGGTGTGGGGAAGGACAGGGGCTATGATCAAATGGCAGAAAACCTTTTATACATGTCTGTACTGGCTCCTATTTTATCTTCTTTCAGTTCCTAGTAAAGTTCCCTGCGAAAACTCCATTTGTCTTGGCTTTGCCAATGGAGAAAATGGACTTTTAAAATATACAAACTAGACAAGAGAATAAATGAGCCGAGCAGCTCTGGGGCTGGGATCGCTATGGCTGCACCCCCTCTTATAAAGGACACACGTGGTCTAATGCAAGCAACAATTCCCAGGTTTTAAATCTGAAAGGCCAGACCAGGGAGCAGAGAAAAGAAAGTGGTTTGAAGCAGATTGGAGTAGAGAGGGAAGTGGAACAGCAGTTTCAGACAAACTGCGTGCAGCACTCTGCACTGGAAGCCGCGGCTCTCCCTAAGGTCCTCAAGCTTGTCCATTCCCAGGTAAACCTTTTCTTTGAAACTCTAGCTACTACTTATGTAGACCTAAAACAAAGGGTACTTTGATAATGCAAATAAATAATCTCAATTTGTGGGGTATATACTGGAATAATCCTACTTTCTAAAAAAATAGAATATGCTTATATTCTATAGTAAATACAGGTTAGCCGGGTCCTACTGTAAAGCTGGAGAAAATGGTGACGTGTTACTTTGGGACCCAGAAAAATAACATTTTCCCAACTCTGTAGCTTACAAGATAGACCTGGGTTTCAATTCCGCCTCCCACCACTAACGAGGCTTGTAAACATGCGCATCTTTGCCCGAGAAGAGCATACTGTAGTGGTTCTTACTTGCCTCATAGCGATGCTGTGAGACAGACGAGAATGCGTGTGGCATACTTGGTGCAGGATCGGGTTCGGAGTAATTGCTCCGGCAGCTGTTACTGATACTAAACAACAGTGAAGGTCATCACACTGCAACAGAGTAAATAGCAAGCAGTACTCATTTTCCTGCCTCCTAAAATTACAACAGGGGAGAAAAACCCGAGACCACAAAAACCAGATGGAGAACAGATGACAGCAGATGCTATTGCTGCAGTTCCTATGACTTCCTTCACAGCAGCGGTGAGACATTGTTATTTTGTGTTGCATTACTTCTGTAAATTGAAGATAAAAGTTAAACCTCAATTAACTAGAACGCTCGTTCCAAACGGCATCTTATACTTGGCTTTTAGAAGAAAAAGACAAATAACCCGAACAATAATAAATGGATATTTATTTTTTAAAAATTCCAGGGATGTCCCGTATCAGTAAACAGTTCTGTTTCTGGTGCCTCCTACAGCTACCTTCAGGCGCAATCGCTGTTCAGTGCCGCACGCTGGAAGCACCTGTAACGCCTCAAACGTCAAAACCATTACCTCATCTCTAGCACACCATCCTTTTTAAGGCAGAAGCATTGTCTGTAACGGTTAGTTCAAGTGTTTGCCGGTTAACCGCACCACACACCCCACAGACACTCCAGTGAGCTGAGGGTTAGATCCAAAACAAGGTCACGGTACCAGGGTTAGAAAAAGAGTCCCTTTCCTTCAGTTAGAGGCCTCTGCCACGAGCCTATCACACTGCCTCCTTCAATATACAATGAAATGCTACTGTAAATGAAAAAAATTGATATCCTAAGTTACTTTTAGAAAAAATTCTATTTAAGTTGATACTTAAAAGAATTGTGATTTTTAACCGTCTTCCACAACTATTTGATACACCTTAATTACACATACGTTTTTATATCGCTTTGAAAAGAAACAATTTTATATAAAAATTTTGCTTTATAAAAAGCGTATAAATGTCATTCTGCCACATATACTTCCTATCCCTTCCTAACACAGCTGTACCTGTGACATTTGTGAGGCCATAAATATTAAACACATTTTACTTCTGGGATAGAACTGTATAGGTGACAAAGTATGGTGTCACTTCAGCAGGAGCGATTCTGTTGGATATCTTTAAAATTTCAAATAGTTGTTGGAAATGTATTTTATTCTGCTTCTGGGTTATATGTTCATCCAATCTCCACCAGCACCACCACACCCCCCCTGGACCCCAGGGAAGCTCGGCAGCAGCCCCACAGACAGAGAGGGTAACAGAGCGCTTTGGTGACAAAGAATCCAGTCTTAGACGATACCTTCAGATCCTTTGTTTCTATCACATTATTGCGAATTCGTACAAACTCCATTTGTAGTTTAAAGCCGCACTATGTAACACGTTACTATACTATTACAAAATACCCTTTTCTGTAGATGCATTTAAAATTTTCCTGGGCATTCTATTAGGCCTATTTCTAGCGATACTCCTGATGCTAACAACCAGGTATTTCAAAACTCCAAATTTAAGTCAGTTTTCTGAACTGTGTGAAATCAGTTATTTGCGTTCATAGGAATTCTGTAGGAATACTGACCCTGTGTGCCCATCGTATGTCCATCTCACAGAGCCTTCAAAACAGTTCAAATGAAACAAACCAGCCAAGTAACACAACAATCGTTCCATTATAAAACTGCTAAAAGATCACAAGTCGGATGATCTACAAAATAATACAAGAGAAAGCCGAAATAGCTGTTTTTTTTTTTCAAACAATTGAACCCAGTTTTCCTTTCCCCTAAGGTTATAAGAAAATGGAAAATCTGCCTTTAAATTATGCAGAAATTTAAATAAGCATTTATCTATCTCCTCTAAGAAACTAAAATGTTTCTTTTCTTAGAATTATAAATATTCGTAACACTCAACTTTTTTCCTGTGGCCGGTATTTGCATGCCTATGCGACTAGACTGTATGACACCATTTAGCCAAGGTGGAGCATGATGCTAAATTATGTGTAAAATATTATTTCTGGTATCTGTCCATCTTCTATTGAAGTGCCGTTATTGTTGCCAGGGGAGCTGAAAAAGAAGAAAACAGTCTTGCCAGCAGGTGTCTCGTGCACTACTTTCTTCAATCCTTTTGTGCCATAGTGAGAATCTGGGCCCTAAATGAGAATAAAAGTTCATTAGTCATTTTCCTTTAATAAACACTCAATTTCAGGTGGTGTCTTAATTTGATTAACGATCTAGTATGTTGCCTTATAGCTCCTGTATAAAATTTTATGCCAAGTCATTTAATGAAAAATGATATTTTTGCTACTAAGCTAATTAGTGATTAAAATTACTGACTAGAGAGCTCAGTTACTAGAGAATAGTGATGGTTTTAAGAAAATGGTTGTGCCCTGGCTGGGTAGCTCAGCTGGTAGAGCATCATCCGGGTACTCCAGGGTTGTGGGTTCAATCTCTGGTTTGGGGACATACAAGAATCAAACAATGAATGCATAAATAAGTCGATGTTTCTCTCTTTCTCTCTCTCTCTCAAAAATCAATTAAATAAAATAAAATACTTTATAAACAATTATCTTATCTCTGTCAATCACTCAATCTCCTACTCAAACAAAGAGCTACTTCTTAATGAAGAACCACTGTCTTCAGAGCAGAGCTGTGCCGACGTACGTCTTTCCCCAGGCCATCTCTCCCCTCTTCCTAAAAGGCTCACTGTCGCTGACTCAGCTTCTGCTGAAGACACGCTCTCTGCGGCATGCCGGGGGAGGCCATGGGCCCTGAGGTCCAACGTCTGGAGCACTCAGGACAACTCACTTTGAGGGTCGCGCACGCTGTGTAGCACACGTTGGGCAGGATCTCTATGGGTTCCTTGAACATGACCCTGAATGTGCCAGCACTCCCATCACAACTAAAGCCAGTATCATTCTGTCCCAGGGTTTGTTTTTTTTCATATTCAATGATCTGTAATTTTTAAAAGAGAATTATGTTTAAGTTAAATCAACTGAAACAAAGTTTCATAGAAAATATAAAGCCCTTAGGAATGGCAGAATAGACTACTGCATCTCTGTGTGATAATTTTTCTCCATTTATCCCTAACCACCAGCAAGGTGGCTGTAATCGTGCTGCCAGCAGCGGCTGTCCCCCATCGCAGCGAGGGTGGGAGGTGTGGGCCAGGCTGCGGGAGAAGGCAGTGTCAGTCACAGACACGTGGCTCAGGACGGGTGTTTGGAGTGCTTGGATGTTAGACACCTGAGGGAAGTGAGCCTGTGTTCCTTGCTAGTGTATGTCTCATTACCGGACGTTCCAAATGCTATTTTACTGAAATTAAAATGATCTTAAGTGTAGTATTCAGACATGTGGATATTAAAATGTGAAAATTCTGACTGTTCACTTGAGTTCCAAACCTGTGCCAGGCTCTGGGGGAGGAGACCCAGCTCCTTGTATCTCAATGCTTCCACAAAGGATTCCAAGACTCCAATTTTCTGAACCTGATTTTTTATCAATTGTAAAATAGAACTCTCTAGGCTTAAAATGCTACTAAGAGGCTTTCTGATTCCTTTGATAATTATACTGAAATTTGGATTTTGTCAAGACAACATCTTATGCTAAAATTACAGGTTTGTTATATTTCAAAATGATATACAGTGGGGGAGGGGGGGTACCTGTATATTGACTTGGTAATCCATGGGACCGTGAATAGATCCGTATAAACCAAATCCGACTATAGAGATTCTTCTGTTAACTGTGAACCTGAGAGAATGAATCAAATATAAAACAACATACATAATTTAGTAAGCATTCATATTCTAAAGGCTTATAAAGTTTTTGAAGTATTACCCAGAATGTCTAATTTTGCTCATAAAAAGGGAAACTATCACAAGTTAGACATCCGTGGAAATACCATCTGCTTATCAAAAAACACAACTCTTTCCAGTAAATTTTAGCCTAATGGTTAAAACCACAAGTAGAACCTGTTTTCTGTACTATATTTTCGAGTCAAAGGAATTTATTTATGCTAAATACTGACTCCTGCTGTAACGATGACTTTTGTCCAACTTGTTTGTACATTTCCTTCGTGCACACAGACCTGTCAACCGCCAGGCCTGCAGCGCAGCACTCCAAACTGGGACAGCCCTTCAGCAGGCCGAGCACTCACTGCGGGCCTGGGCGTGGGCCTGGCACTGGGGAAAGGAGGGCCCACAAGGCCGGCTCCACCCCTCCTGCACTGACAGCCTACAGGAGGAGGTCCCTGATGATAGACAGATAAAGGAACCCATCAATGTAAATCCTGGTAAGAGCTGTGAGGGAAGCAGGCTGTGGTGAGGGACACTGGTGGTGGAGGGCTGGCGACAGGACCTAATGAACAGGTGGGATTTCCCATTAGATCAACTGGCAGGTCCAGTTTGGTCAGCATAGTTACAACCCCCCACCGCAAGTGCTTCCTGTGCCAGGCACGGAGCTTCAGTTCTTTCCATGAGTTACTTCCTTCGATCATCAAAACAGCTCTATAGTTAAGTAACACAGTATTATGTTTATTATCCACAGTTTATAGTTGTGGATAATAACTATAGTTTATAGTTTATAGTTGAAGAAACTGAGGTTTAGAGACACCAACTGGTCCAATCAAAGACGGTGGCAGAGCTGAGACACGATTCCGGCCGCCCCTGGGTCAGAAGTGCATGCCCTCGGCACTGTGTTAAACTCCCGGACAGCATGAGGACTCCCTCGAACAATTTTTAATGGAGAATTTATGTATTTTTCTTACTATAAAAAAACAAGGTAGTGTCTGCCAAAAAAAAAACCACAGAAAGTTCAACTACACGAATAACAAATGTAAAGGGTATCTGAGTGCACCATCCAGAGTGACCCCCATGTACCCTTTGGTGCATTTCCCTTACAGATGTTTCATTCCAGTTTTTAATAACAGGAAAACAGACTTTTTTCCTAGGAACATATATTATTTTTAAAATCATGTCAGAAAAATTCTTGTCTTCTTTTTCATGTAAAAAAGGTAAAAGGTTAGTGCCGATGTACTATATTTAAATAACCCCCTAGTGTTGGACAATCCAGCTTATCTGCAGTTTTTGTTATTACATAATAGTATCACGAGGAACAATCTTACAATGAATTCATTTTGGAGTCTTAATTATTTCCTGAGAATAAATTTCTGGAAGTAGAATTGCTGGGGAAGATGAAAGTATATTCTTAAGGCTTTAGCTAAACATCAAATTGATCACGACACTCCACATCCACAAGAAATGAAAATCACTTCCATCTCACTCAACAACCATGAGTATTTTCATTTTTTGCTGTTGAGAAACAGATGATTAACAAATCTTATTTATAGCCCTTTGCTTATTAATGAGTGGATGCATTTGTTCATATGCTTCCTGTCTACTGGATTTTCTCCTCAATGAAATACCCACTCATGATTTCCTACTTTTTCTCTGAAAGACGGTGTTACATAGTTATTTATGCTTTCTCAGTAATATCCATTACAAAGAGCTCCCTGTTTCCCACTTATCTTTTAACTTTATGGTGGTTTGGGACATAAAATTTTGAATTTGTTATAGTCAAATTATGATCTATGCCAAGCTTAAAGAGGCCTATCTCACCCTCACAGTAAACTCTCCTATACCAGCGCTTTCATGGCTTTGTATTTTTATGTTAAGATTTTAATTTGTACAATTATTGGTAGATGGAATCAGGACGGATCTTTTATGTCCCCAGTGATTAATCTCTCCCTCACAATCTAAAAGCTCGTTTGCATGAGGTTAGTTTCTGAACTCCGCAGTATCTTCCATACGATACTAACATATCAAAGCTTTGCAATACTTATGTTTGATCCACACCACTCTTTTAAAATATTTACTCTCCCAGACCTTTAGAATAATTATGCCAAGCCACGCCCCCCAGCAAAACACGTGACTTCCCAGAGGAACTGCTAGCACCGACTGGCGGGTTTGGAAAGACACACGCGACCCAGTCCCATTCTCCAGTTCTTCATAAAGGTACCACACTGTGCACTTCTAACAAGATTTAATCCCACTACTTCATGTTACTTGTTACTATTCTAAGTGGAATCTGCTTTTACTTAATATTGTCACTGAAAATGTAAACTTTTTTATTTTTGTATTGCAGCAAAACATAACAAAATGCACCATCTTAACCGTTTTAAGTGTCGGCCTCAGTGGCATTAAGTACACTCACACTGCTGTGAACCATCACGACCACTCATGTCTGAAATCAGTTTTGATGCCACACAGCAGGGGTGTCAAACTCATTTTCCCCGGGGGCCACATCAGCCTCCCGGTTGCCTTCAAA
Source organism: Desmodus rotundus (assembly GCF_022682495.2). Taxonomy (NCBI): domain Eukaryota; kingdom Metazoa; phylum Chordata; class Mammalia; order Chiroptera; family Phyllostomidae; genus Desmodus; species Desmodus rotundus. Next base: position 36,262,940 of record NC_071396.1, read on the forward strand.
GGGCTGAATGTAATTTTAGGACTGTGTATAAGTAACTGCTCCCTAACTAGGGGCAAGGAGCTCAGCACTGCCACTGGGTAGAAACAAGGTGCCAGGCCAGATAAAACAGGGTGGAGGGCCGGATTCGGCCCACAGGTCCTGTGTTTGCCGCCTGTGCCCTACAGGAACGTCACTGGCTTCTGCATTATGTATTTTGTAAGTGGTCACTTTTCTCTTATTGGTCCTAATACATTTCTACTGATGCTGAGGTTGTTCTCAGAAGCCACAGGAGGCTTTTGTCTTTACGAAGGTTCTGGGGTACTACGGGCAGGGACGGGGGGCACCAGATCCACTGCAGTGCTTAGGACAGTCCCCCAAACAAAGAGTCCCAGCTTTCAGGTGTCCTGTCAGAATCCACCTGGAAAAACACTGGCTTCTGCTTGTAATGATGAGCCTGGGGCACTGTGGAGAACAGCAAGCTGGCAGGTGCCCCTTCCCGGGGTCACACCGGCCCCTCATCTCACAGCGCTACGCCAGCCCTAGTCTGTTAATGACTGTACGTGGAACGCAGGTGGGATTTTATCACAAGTCTTTTTGACAACTACTAAAATAATCAAATTGTTTTTCTTCTTTGATCTGCTACTGTGGTGAATTATATTAATGTACTTCCTAATACTGAGCCATTCTTTCAATCTACAAATAAATTCTATTTGCTCATATGGTATTATTTTTCCACAGTACTGCCAAGAGTCAATATGCTAATATTTTACATAGAATTTCTTCCTCTGTGTAAGTGCAGCTGAGCTATGAACTTTTTGTCTGGTCAGATTCCTGTGTTAAGGGTTACAGTTCTCTCAATAAATAACCGATAAGCATTTTCTTCTTTTAATGCTCAAGGAAATGATCTGTTCCCTGAAGTTGTGATAAAACTCACCTGTAAAACCACCTTGTGAAGGGACAGTTTTTTGATAACTTTTAGTTCCTTCCATGGTAATGGGAGCTATTCAGGCTTTCTTCTTCAGTCAATTTTGATAATTTATATTTGCCTATAAAATGATCCATTCCATCAAATGTTCAATTTATTAACACAGAGTAAACCCAGAATTAAAATAAAAATCTCATTATATGGTTATACTCCCATTATTTCTAAATTTGAGTTTGTTTTCTTCATTACCTTTCCCAAAGGTTTATTTATTTTATTGGCCTGTTTAAGGATCCAGCTTATGGATTTATAAATTCTATTATTTTTAATTCATTAATTTCTACATTTACCTATTTCCTTTTTTTTTTTGCTGTTCACTTTCTAGCTACTTGGGTTGAATGCTTTATTTCTACTCTAATTTATTTAGTAAAAGTAGTCTATTAGGATCTTTTGTGTGATACTTTGTCCACTTTGTGCTTTATGAGTTTTCAGATACAGCATTCTTATTGTGAATGATTACTGAATAATCCACAAATGCATTTTTAATTTCCATTTTATTCCAATATTTATAAGGTTCCTCATCCCCTAGGAGTCCCATTTTTGACAAACTTATTATTAGTTTCTAGTTTTATACAAAAGTGCTGTTAAATAAGTGAAAACTGATTTTATGAAAACTGGTTTTTATTCTATTTTGACACTTAACCTAAAGAAATACAACAGGACAAAGATAAATTCCTAACAAGATCGCACACATGCATCTTTCTAGACGTTTTTTCTTTTGAAGCTTTTATAAGTGTACATACTGAGATATTTCCCATGCAATGTCTGCGTAAAGAAACAGCTCACACTGAACAGAGCAAGATTAAATGCATTAAATAAATTATAGCCTTAAGAGTGTAAAAACAGTGTTTGATCAATTCAGGTCTCAACCTCAGCTCACCCACAGCAGCAATCCAAACAGAATTCACGTAACAGAAGGCCCCATCTAATCCCTTCTTCCTTCACTTGTTTCCTCGTAATTCAGTGAGGAGACCACTGTGCCTCACTGACTTTTTGATTCTTGTGTTAAGTGATAAATGCATTATACAGGGTATAAAATAAAATGTGGGTCAATTACCTCCCACAACATGAGGATGGAAGCCGCCCCAGCCCACTGCTGAGCCACACTCCGCCAGGTACCTGATGCGATCGCTCGTTCCGCTGTAGCCCCAGCGGCTCTCCACTTGCTGGAACCTGTTGATGCAGCACTCCTTCCCTCGGAGGCAGCACCTCGGCCGGTCAATGTAGTCCACTCGGGGCTTAGGGTTGACAGTGAAATGAAGGAAGAGATTCACCACTTCACGGTCTGACAAAATCCCAGACTGAGCAGGACCTGCAGAAATAAAAGCGTAAACTTCAATAAAAGCACCTTGATTCCAATTACTAACTTTATAATACTCCATGTAATAATGTGAATTCAAATCTGGAAGAGGTAAAGCACCAATGAGGTGGACAAATCTTAGCCTGTACAATTTCAGCATATACAGGGTCCGGCCGAAGAAATGCCCACTTGAGTGTGGCTGGCAGGATAATAATATGGTGTCATAATTTACAGTTTTAATCTGAACATTCCACATAAAATGTCATGTGGTATGCTTGAGTGTGATACTGTTATGTTGTACAATTACATGCTGATGATTTTGCAATAAAAGAGGGACGTCATTTGTGCCAAACTCAGTATTTCAAGTTTTTCTAAATCCATTTGAGGTTCACCTAATAAAATCTAAGTGTTAAAATCATTAATAAAAAAATAAAATAAATAAAGTCATTAATGAATCAAAGCTTAGATGAAAGCCTGGATTTTTCTATCCACTAACCTACTCTGAGGACCACAGACTTGTCACCAGAAAGAGGGAAGTCCCTTCCTTTGGTGGGACAAGGCTTATAACGGCAGCCAGAGCTACTCTTACCTCTCTCCCCCACCTAACACCTGTCTGAGGCTATAATGTGAACACTGGAATGTGTTTAGAGGTGGAAATGGAAAGGATAGAGCTTTCCTCCTGGGGTTTAGAAATCAGCAGAGGGCAGGAGCTAACACGGGGAGAGCTGTGAAAGCCACATATATATTTTATAGTCCCCCCATTCACTGTTTCTGAGGACAGAAAAATTCCAACCCGCTTTAACTTATCCAGGATCAAAAGCTCTTCCTCATAGAAGAGGCTGGGAGAACCGTCCCAAGGCTGGTTAAAAACAATCCAAATAAGAGACTGCAAAACTAAATTAAAATTTTTTTTTAAAGCTGCAAAAAAACCCCCCAGCTGATAAGGTAGAAATTTGGGTTAGGAAGACATAAAGGTAGATTTTAATGAAAAACCCTGATTTTTAAACATTACTAGTGTTCCTAAAGAACAAACTATAAGAAATAAGATAATGCCATAATTTAAGTCTATAATAAAATATCCCTTGTTGAAAAAAAATAGTCTTCAGATCATGGAAAACATTCTGAGATACATACCAGATACCTACGTAAAGAAAGCAACCAGAGACACATTCCAGGTAACAGAGGGGTGAATCAAAATAAAGAATTCAAGGTCTGTCACACAAGAACTGGCAGCGAGCACCGAAAGCAACACAGCCTAGAACCACACTAGGTGGGGCTGTACCACTGTGGGGTGCGGCCTGCGTGCAATCGGCGCCATCAAGCGGTCCGCAGAGCGGAGAGAAAGAACACATCATCCTACCATTCCTGTCTTCAATGGGGAAGGACAGTAAGTATTATTTTAGTGGGAAATGGAGAATTAAGAAAATGGAGGGGGGAAAAGTAAACGCAAAATTTATTATTCCCAAATCTCTGGATAGAAAATAAAGCAAAGAAAACACACGCAATACCAAAATAAAATAAAGGGAACTCTCCATTAGAACACTTTTAGAAATACAGAGGTAATTTGGCGGAAAGGATTATTTGACTATAAAAATATTACGTCTGTAGGATGGAGCAGCCCATGTCACAGAAGAGCTCCGGATGGAATGCATAACACAGCTCTTCCGAGCGCACAGAGGAAGGAAGTGCATGGAGGCGAAGCCCTGTGCCCGCAGTCTCCTTCCACCTTGGGGTAGGTGCGGCTTTGCTTCCCCGCACGGCTGCCAAACAGGAACTGGCAACCTAGAAACTGGGGCGGTCCTCGCTTGACTGAGGAGACCCGAACTGGAGCTCCAAGCCTCCACGGCCGCCAGACAGTGACCCCCAGAAGGGTGTAGAGGAAAGACAAGGCCAGCATGTCAGGCACACTTTCCATGTTCACTGATTCCTACGTTATGCGAGGAGACTGACACCAGGGAACCAAGCAGAAAGGAGCTGCTAAGAGAGGAAAGAGTTAAACAGAAATTCCGGGTGTTTTGTAAGGATTATTACCCTGGGCAAGGCACTTAACCGCTCTCCGTGCAGTTCTCTAACCCATAAAATACCTGCTTTCTATATATTTAAATTTTAAAATATATTACATAACCTATAATATTATCTTGAAGGACTGTTAGAATTAAATACAATCACACTCACAAACGCACATACATACATCATGTAACTAGAAGAGTGACCAGTCCTTGATAAACAACAGTTTCTTTTCTTCTCTTGGGCAGAGGAAACAGTTGCCTGGCCAGTGAAACAGTTGCAAACAGGTTCCGGTCCAGTTAGGGACTTACCCGCTGCAAACTCCTCAATGGTCATCAGTGGGAACCGGATCAAGGACAGTGCTTTTCCTAGCACTTTCTGTTTGTTTCCGAAAGTCACAGGCAATTGCTGTCTTTGACATTCTGCTTCTGCCCATCGTACAATAGCTCCAAAAAGTCGGCTCTCTCGAATGCTAAGTGTGTCTCTTTCTAGAACTGCGCAGAGTGTGTCTACAGGTCAAATACAATAAATTAGAAACATCTTGCTCTTTCATAAAACAATACTGACAAACTTGCTTATATTAAGTTTTCAAATCTCAAAAATAGGTTAGATACTTAAAGCTACAGACTATACTTTATTTTTTAAAAATTCTGTTCAGCAATGGTCCACACGTTCACAGTAAAACCATACACTTCTGTCCCTTGCCCCGCCCTTCCCTTCCTCTACGCGCACACGTCTTCACGTGGCTCCCTCGCCTCTAATGCCATCCCCTCTGCCTTATCCCAACACTCACTATCAGAGCCTCCTCCGTGAAGACTTTCCCGACACTACTCCAACCAGAGGTGACCTCTTCATGTTTTGGATTTGCATAGTAATCATTTTCTATTTATCTAATTCAGAAAAGGCAAAGATCACATTTTATCTTTGCCATCTCTTCTGTTATGTCTTAAATGTTAACGCCCCCAAATTTGTCCCTTAATTCTCCAAGTAGGCGATAGTGTCCTTAAGAAAAATTGTATCTTACCTTTCTTTGTATTTCTTTTTTTGTTTGTTTTTTTTTTTAATGGGACCCTTGTATATATAATGCTGTGAATATGTGAGCAGTCAATGAATATTTTTAAGACTGACATCTTTTAAAAGGCAATGAGATAGTTAAGACTTTTAGGAATATGTCTCCAAAATAAAGCAAGCAAAAATCTTAAAGGGGCAAACTTAGATCACTGGGAAGAAAACCCCTAACGTAAAAGCAGCTGGCACCCCCAGGCTGACTGACCGGGCCCCCCTACACTGAACGGTCGGGCACGGCCTGCACTTGTAGGGCACTCACCTATGTCGATGTCGGTGAAGCCCTCGGCGCCAATCGCGTCCGCCGTGCTTTTGTCTATCGTGTCCAGGCAGAGACTAGCAAGCTGAGGCTCGTCAAACAGCCGAGCCTGAACACAGGAAAAGACCATGATTATGTTTCCACAGCTACTTTATCTGCAGGCTGTGTGTATTCAAAGTTAACACTGTAAACAGTAATAATGGCTAATTATGTAAAAACACCTACTTAAAATAGTCATAACATCTAGATATCCTTGTAACTTTTCATCCCACAATCAGAAATAAAAAGCTGAAAGTCCTGCTGAGCCACCAAACTCACATCACCATACCCACCATTACCTGCATCTTCATATGCACATGTACACACTGCCCACTTTCTTGTGCGTTACTTATTTTAATCACAAACGAACAGCCTATGTTAGATAACGGAGACAGCAGTATCCAATTTTCCAGACGAGGACAGAGAGGGTCAGAGGTGTTCTGATCTGCCCAATATCAAGCTAGTTATGTTGCAAAGCCAGTACGTAAAGCCAAGTCTCACGAACTTTTCACTAAACACTATCAATTGTCCAGTGTACTGGGACCAACACCTCAGATTTTCTTTTCCCATTTCCTGCTTTGATTGGTGGGAGAAAATAAAGTACAAGACTTTTAGAGTATGAAGCCTCTGGGAACCTAATCAAAAACTAGGTCTAATTAAACAAGAGCAAATAAATAAATGCATGTGATTCCATGATGGAATATTATACAACAATGAGAATGAAAATCTACAACTATTCACAGCAGTATGAATGAATCCCACGAACTTAATGCCAAGCCAAAGAAACCACAATATATATTGATCAAAACAGTACAGGCAATATGATTCCAGCAAAGCTAATCCAGGCTTTAGGAAGTCAGAAGTCAAGGTTATATGTGCTTTATCAGAATGCATATTATAATTTTTTTTTTTTAAGTTAAAAAGCCGAAGGGACTGGGAGTGGAATCTAAACTCAAATGAGATGTTAAAAAACCGTAACACTGAAAAGGGAGGTGTGATGACAGGTGTGCTGATCTTTCCCGCGGATGGAGCGCCAGCTGTTCAGGTCAACAGCAGGGACAAACACCAGCGGCTCAGCGGGAGCCAGGAGGGATGGTGCACACACCTGCCAAGAATATGGCCACTTAGTGGACCAACACCACAGACGACACCACTATTTGGTGTGGCTGATGACTTCACTTAACTTTAAAGTAAAACTCATTTTCAACGGATTCGATATTACTCAGATGCTACTGAACAAGGGATAAACATACCTAAATTAAAAAGTTACCCATGTTTTATAGGGGAGAAACGAATACACGCTGGCTTATATTTTACATGTACAGATCTAATATATGATTCATAATTATATTCACACACATATAAACGCATATATTTCAATGAGAACACCTCTTAAAATTACAGAATACTCAAAAGTGCTTATAAATGCTCTTCTCAGATTATATAGCAAGCTTGTTTGTATTAATTTGCTTAGTCGAGTTTTTAATAAATTTTAGCCCTAAATAGAACACGAAATCTGTATCATAGAATGAATGATGTGTACAGGTCTATATAAGTGGGATAATAACGTTTGCCTTATATATCCTAGAGGGTTCGTTAGTGATCAAAGTAAGTCACGCACTGGAAAAATAGGCCATGTGTGTTTTATGTTGTGTGTGTGTGTGTGTGTGTACATGGAGGGGGCCTGAACCATCTGACAATAATAACTCTTACCCTTAAATATTTCGATATGTATTCGCTGAGAGGAAGGATATTCTCGCATTAGCGTTAACCGTGCTGAGTGGCTGACCCATGGATGGGTTTCCAACACTCCTCCTCCTAACACAGGATCCCGTCTAGGATCAAAGCTCATATATTTTTAAAATGTGAAAAATAGTACATTTTTAACAAGTGAAATTCTAATATGAGCAAACATTTTAAACAGCCAGCTCAACTACATTTTTAGTTAGTGTTCATGCAAACATTCACCTTTCCCTCTATGAAAACCAATTTCTGTAAGAACTACTTTATTCAGGGCATAAATGTCAAACTTCAGGCACCCAGGTTACGCAGGCAGTATCGAGTTTCCCGTGGGACCCCTTGCTACTCCTCGGGAGTCTGGCATCAGCTCTGATCGAGCAGCACCCGGACTGTATCACTTCATACTGAGCGCTTTTCCCTGTGCAAATCGTCTGGCGTGGTGCACCGGCCCTTTGTGTTGGAGCGGAGCTGGGTCTTCTCCAATGAATGAACAGGCCCATTCCAAGTGACTCCCTTGGCAGGATCAGGAAGTTCACATGACAGTCTGTTAACTAATTCACATGACCCCACCAATGAAAACCGCGGAGTAATATCGGGCTCTCAGACCAACTAGGCACCGAGGAGGTCCCTTTCTGTCCCGCAGCGATCTTTGTTAGCCCTGGCTACGCACAGGGTGGTCCGGAAATACCAGCGCCATCCGGAAGCCTGTTAGAAATGCAGGCTCTCGGGCCCCACCTCTGAGCTCCTGCACTAGCAAGTGTATTTTAATTGTCAAAGTTTAACTTATTGGTTTCTGAATTTTAAGACTGAACTTTTAAAATACAGTAGTTAAGTGATGGTCTCTATACATAATAAAACCCCTTGGACAATAAAGAATTTTGTGAATATCAACTTCTTTATTCGATTTTCATCACAAATTCAAAAAAGGAAAAAATACAGGAGGATCAGTTATTAGTTCTATGACCTCAGTCAAGTTAGGGCACCTCTCTGTGCCCCAACTGCCTCACCTACACAACAGGAGCGACATGAAAACCTTTACTAGAACACTGACATTTCCGGAAGTTCTGGTGACGACTGAAGGAATCACTGCAAGGGAACTGCTGAGAATGGCGCACGGCACGCGCGGAGGTCGTTCTGGGCAATACCACCGCCCCTCCAAACTACTGGGGTAAGGCTGAGACTTGATTTTCACCACTTGTTGCCTAATCTTATGCAGATATTTACCTCTCTAAGCTTCCATTTTTTCATCTTTAAAATGGGGGTGATAGGCAGCAAAGTAACAGCGCTGTAAGTAGGAGTAAAGGTGAGAATAGGCACAAAGGGACTAGCTCAGTGTCCGGCACACCCTATACACAGATGCAGAGTTCAGTGAGTTCGCCCAGGAAGAGGTGACATCAGCTCGTTCTTTATTCTGTAACTACAAATTCTTCTGGACAATTAGGTTCTTTAAAAAGGGGCCCTCACACATTTTCTACAAGCAGGCTGGACGAGGATCAGGGAAACACGAGCTCTGGGCTCCGGCCCCACCAAGCCTGTGGTGAGTTTTTTGGCAGGTAATTTATTAGGCCAGGTTTTAGTTTTTCCATTTGGAAAAGGAAAGGGTTGAGCTAGGGGACATTGTGATTATTGCCAGTAATACATTTGAAAGGATTATGTCACTGGCTTAGTTTCCCCCCCTCATTTTAACTTGCTGACCTCTGTAAATAAGGTCACATTTGAGGTGCTTGGGAACAGGATGTCATCCCATCAATTCCGGGGGACACAACTGAACCTGTAACACATGGTTAGAGGCTAGCTTCGAATTAAAAAAAAAAAAATCATACAAGGGTATTATTATAACATAGCTTAAAAAGAAAAACAGCAATTTATTTATTTTTAACGTGTGAAGCTCAGCTTACAGGCATTCAACAAATGCTAAATAGTGTATGTTAAGGACTGGTTAATGGTTCCACAGATGTGTTCAGTTTGTAAAATTCACCAGACTGTATGTACACTTACAATATGTGTACTCAGTGAGAACTTTTTTAAATGTCAGAGAAAGCATATTTCATATAAGCCTTAAATTTTAACTCCCCCAAGAAGGGGTCAGCAAGCTTACAGATACAAGTCCAAAGTTGGTAAATTTTGGAACTGCTCAAAACTTGAAATAGTGATTATTTCAGACCCAACAAAAACTGAGAACAGAAATGTTCAGAAAACTTCACGCTACCATTCTCTTAATCAGAGCTGGTACCTCGCTGCACCCTAACCCCACCTCCAACCCTGAACAGCTACATAACTTTTGAGTCAGAGCACCCTACTCATTATATTTTCCACCTATATGACAATGCGTTAACTCTAGTTCCTTTCCATTCTAAAGTCATTTAAATCTGATATATTTCCCTGAACGGAACTGTAAGAACAACTACTTTTACTTTAAAATAACGATCCAGAACTAATTCAACAGGAAGTACATACCCATACAGTTACAGTCAACTTTTCAAGCTACAATGGTACATTCCTTAGGCACACTGACTTACCTGGGTAAGTAACATAAAGGCATTATCTGCCCTGAGGTGTTTGGTGAGAAATTCCACACAGTGTGCTTCCAAGGCTGGGACTGCATATTTCTTAGCAGTATAAAGAGTGGTCATTACTGTCTCCGGGCCAATTTGAACCTCATCTGAATATAGAAATCTGGAAAGCAATTGGAAATTGCAGAGATGGTCAGTAACGTTTCAGATAAGCAATCCATCCATCAACGTTCAACCTCTGAGGAATAGTTTTAAGAGACAATGAGCAACCTGAAAACCTGAAATGTGCACCAGGACTATGGGGCGCCTGCCCACACATCATCTCATTTTATTCTCACTCGATGCTGGCTCCCAGCTCCCCGAGAGGCAGGTAGTCTCCCCATTTGACAGAGGAAACTGAGGTGAAGAGGAAAAGGACTTCCCTTCCAATTTGCACTTTTTAAATTACTAACGAGGTTAAACATTCTTTGTTAATTAGCTGTAAATGTTTTCCTTCCCCTAAACCATCTTTCCTGCTTGTGTGAATTTGTACTCAATTTCCTGTCGATCTCCCTGATTGAGCTATGGGCTGTCCGGACTAGCGACCTGTTCTACTGACCAACCAGTCTCGGCCTGGGTACCACTCAGGGCGCCGCTGCTGTCGTAACAACGCAATGGGCTCCTGCAGCAAAAACCAGCTGGTCCGGGATGGGAGTCGGCTCCGCTACCTCCGGCCAGTTATTTGCCTTTTCTGGGCCTCAGCGCCCTTTGCAAAAACGTGGAAAACGATCCCTATACCTCCCTACGTGGACTTTTGTTAATAAAAGATAATAATGCCAGGCTGGTAGCTCCCTTCCGTTAAATTAAATTAATCAGGAGTCAGTCTAACCCCAACAATCCCGAAGCAACACTAGCACGGACAGCAGCGTTCCTTTCCAAGACGACGGGACCTCGTCTGCAGAAACGCAAGGCAGGTGACCCCTCGTTTACTGTGTCGGCACTAACTCTCCCGGGCCCTGACGAACACTTAACGCCGAGAAAAAAGGGGCCCCCTCCCCGCAATCAAAACACAGAACTTGGCAAACGGGCCACCGGGACGACTCGCCGTTGGAACGCGACGTGAGGGCGCCTTTCAACGGCAGGACCCCGCTGACGGGACGGGACCGGGACGTGGGCACCCGGGGCCCTGATGCCACCGCCCGGTCAGACGTCGCCCTTCCCGAGCGACTCGGAGGCTGGCGGGCCGGAGCCCCGGCCAAGGTCACCTCCAGGCCGCGGGCCGCTCACCTCAGCAGCGCCAGGAAGGCGGCAGGCTCCACGTCCGGCAGCTCGATCTCGGCGGACGTGGTGGCCATGCCGCCGTTGAACATGGCGTCGAAGACGGCGCTGCCGGCCGCCAGCACGAAGCGGTGCGCGGGGATGCGCTGCGGGCCGCCAGCGGCGGCGGAGGCGGCGCGACCCTTCCCCAGTACGAAGCGCACATCGCTCAGCAGCTCCGAGTTGAAGAGGAAGGCGAAGCGTTCCTTCAGCGACGCCTTGGTCGCCTGCCAGTTGTACAGCGGCTCCCGCTGCAGGGGGAGCAGCGGCCCCAGAGGGGACGGCGGCGGTGGCGGCCCCGCGGCGCCCGCCTCCGCCTCAGACCCCGGGGTCTGCTCGCCCGAATCCGCCGGCCCTAGCGAGGCCATCCTCCCGCGGCGCGGCTGCTGGGGCTACAGAGAGCCCGCCCGCCTCCCGGCCGCCATCGCCGCACCGCCCCCCCGCCTTCCGGGAAATGCGTTTCCGGAAGCCGCGCGCCCCCGCCAGTCGGGCGCGCGGCCGCGCGCGCGGCCAGGCCCCGCCCCGGCGCCGGCGCCGCCGCCGCGGGTCTGGGATGCTCGCCGCTCCCTCCTCTTCCGTTCCTCCCCGTCCTCATTGACAGCTTCAGCGCCCCGGGTACCTGGGACAGGTCCCGGGGCTGTCCCTGAAGGAGTTTCTCACCTCGAAGGTGAGAGGGCTGAGGGCAAGGCTAAGGGAGCCGGAGGGAGGGAGGGAGGGAGGGAGACGCGAGCTGACCCTCTGTAATCTAGCGCCTTTTCCTCTTTCTTGCTCTCTTCTGCTGTCTTTTTGAGTATCCGTGTGGACGCACGGACTCTTTTATTCCTTTTGTTTAATGTTATAATCCATTACCCAAAGCTAACCACATTTTAAATATCAAAGAAACCATAAATGTACCAAAACAAAAAATAGTACAGGGCCCTATGTACCTGGTTTAACCACCCAGCTCTAGCAGACCTGGACGGTTCACTCCGCAACAGCAGCTGCCTGCGGGGTCTACAAGGGCGGATGGGGGGCATCCTCCAGGGTGGACCCTATGTTAGGGCACAGACTGAAGATTCCACAGATTTTAAAAGATAGGTATTATGCAAAGTGTCTTCTCTGACCACAAAGGGTTGGAGTTAGAAATCAATTAAAAAAAAAAAAAAGGAAAACTGGAAAATTCACAAAATTGTGGAAGTGGAACAACAACCAAAGGATCGAAGAAGAAATCACAAGGGAAATTAGAAAACACTTAGAGACACACAAAACCAAAATAACAACAGACCCAACGCAATGAAAGTGGTGCTGAGGTGTCGTTTACAGCTGCAGAGGCTCCCATTAAAAATGTGATCTCAAATCAACAACCCAACTTTACAGTTTAAGGCCCTAGAAAAAAGAACAAACCGAACCCAAAGCTAGCAGAAGGAAGGAAGTAATAAATATTAGCACGCTGATAAACTAGAGAACAGAAAAACAGTACATAAAATTTATGCAGCCGAAAGGTGGTTCCTCCAAAAGTTCAACAAAATGGATAAACCTTTAGCTACATAGACTAAGAAAAAAAGAGAGAGAAGACTCGAGGTACTAAAATCAGAAAGGAGAGTGGGGATGTTACTGCCTCTGCAACAGAATAAAAGGGTTATAAGAGACTACGAACAACGCTATGCCAAAAACCTGAATAACCTGGATCAAATGGACACATTCCTAGAAACACAACTCAGTATGACTAAAAGACATGTCAGTAGGCCATGAAACACAGAGAGGAACAAAGGGCAGAAAATAAGGAAAAGAATGTATGTCTGTTAATCATAGGAGGCAAAATTAAAAGAACTAGCATATGTACGATGGACTACTAGATAGTGAGGAAGAGAAGTATGTAAGGAAACACTGGCTGGAAATTTCCCAGAGCAAGCATCCCATGAAAACTAAGGGGAGTCGCATAATTGTTTTGGACCTAGCCTTGGAAGTCCTGTAAGGTCAAAGCCACTGAACCCTATTGGTTATGAATGAGTCACTAAGACCAGGCCAGATTTAAAGTGGGGGTGTGGGGGGTATATAGACCCCGCCTCTTAATGGAGGAATATCAAAGAATTTGTGAACATGTTTTAAAACCGCCACACTACTAAAGCAAAATACACCCATATCCTATGGCCCAGACACTCCACTCCCGGGTACGGAACCAACAGAAACTAGCACTTTATGCCCACACCAAAGGGAAGTGCATGCATGTGCAGAGCAGCTTTATCCATAACAAACAGCCAAATGATTATCAGTAGTAGTACAGTGGATAAGTGTGGTGTGCATCCATGCAATGGGTGGAAAAGAACAAACCCTAGTAATGCAACAACATGAATTTCATACGTTTGTGGAGCAGAAGCAGCCAGCCACAAAGAAGACATCGTGACTTCTGTGAAACCTCACAGTAGGCAACACTGATGTGTGGTGCTAGAGGTCAGAAGAGCAGCTGCGTTCTGGGAGGTTGTCAGGAGGTTGTCTCCTGGGAGGGTCCCTAAGGGAAACATCTAGGGTAACAGAAATGTTCTATATCTAGAACTAGTGGGTGTAGTTCTGGTTATTTATTACTGTGTAACAAGCCAGCCCAAAACTCAGTGACTTAAAACAACAATGATTTGTTTTCCTCATGCCTCTGCAACATGATGGGGAAGGCTCTGTTCCACCCAGAGCCATCTGGGGTGGCTGCACTGAGGGCTAGACAATCCACTTCCAAGAGGGCTCACTCACGTGGCGGGCAAGTTAGTGCTGGGAGCCCAGCTGGTGTTGAGGGCCCAGGACCTTGGTCTCTCTCCACATGAGCCTGTCTACATAATGGGGTTCCTCACAGCATGGTGGCTGCAAGGGCAAGTGACAGGAGAGACAGAGAGTCAGGAAGAGGCTTTTATCCCCTTTTATGATCTAGCCTTGACAGTCACACAGCCTGTTGCCTCCACACTGTATGTGGTGAGGTGCTCACAAAGGCCTGCCGGATTTCTGGGGAAGGGACATAGACTCTATGTCATTGTGAGGAAGCCACATGACATTAGACATATTGTTAAGTCATCTTTGACTCTGGAAAATGCAGTTGGCTGGAGTTGTTAACATACGTACAAATGTTTTAGCTTTATACTTGAGACACATGTCCTTTACTACACATAAGTTATACCTCAGAAGAAACGTACATGAACTGTGGAAAGCTTGTCGAGGAACATGTAGGGATGAATGTAAGAAGTAGACTGATAATTCTGGCCCTTCTTTCTGGTTACAGCCACTCCACAGGGGTCACCGTGCTTATCTGTTTGATGATCTTTTCACCTTTTTCCTGTGCACTGAAGAACCTTATCTATCTAAACAAATATACCCCTAAACACAATTAAAAAAAAAATGGTGCCCTACTACACAAATTTTTCTGGAAATTTTTTTTTTCCTTCCCTTATTACATTGTGGAAATCCTTCCTTGCCAAGTGTTGGGGAGTGGAATGCCTTTAAATGTTCCGAGAATCGACGCTAAATAAACTATTGAGAGCTTAGATGACGAGCTTCCACATTCACATTACGCTGCTGGCTTAACTCCGAGAGCAAAACCTGGCCAAGAGAGCTCACAGAAAGGAAACCCTCAGCCAATCCATCACAAGATGGAACAATAAAGATCTTTGGAGGAACATTTATTGATATGAGAAGGGATCGATACCGCTGAGTGAAAGAGCAGGACACGGAACAAGATGTAAAGCTTACCCTTCTGACTTACGAGCTCAGAGGTCCCGTTTTGTTTAAATGTCTGTGTTATACCTGTGAAACACTGAGCATTTATAACCACTGTTATCAATTTGTTATATTGCAAGGTGATGGGATTGTGAGTGGTTCCTCCCACTTTTTATTACTTTTCTTATTCGAGGATAGAAAAAAGGTTTTTCAGGGTTCTTTTGAAATGAAAATATTGGGAGTGGTTCTTCAGAGGTTTTTTTTTTTTTCCAAGTAAAAATACTGTGAGATTTGCCTGTATATGAATTTTGAATGGACTAATGGTAAACTCCAGCAAGGACACTAGCATGCCTATACCCTAAGACGCAGTTTATTTCTTCGGCTCCCTCTGAAATGCTGCTAGGTAGCGCCTCTCCTTTGACCCCGCGCAGTCGGACTCAGTGCGCGCTGATGCACGCTATGTGCAGGGCACAAGGGGTGACGTTACAAGGGTGACCGGAACACACTTCTTGCACCCAAGAAACTAATAAGGTGGGGGACACCCACTTATGACCTGTGTGGCTAGAAATAAAACTTCTTTTTAGATTTAAAAAAAATATGCAGCAGGCAAGGCAATTTGCAATGCCCTAGACTACAATTCAGCTCACAGAGCTCCCCTTTTTGTGCTTGTCATTGCTTTTTGGAATTCGGCCTGGGGAAGTCGTACCTGTCACCATGTCTGCTAGTTTATAATTAGAACAAGTGTGAGGACTTATAAGAAACAGACCTATTGGGCAACACCCCCCCAAAAAAAACCATTTAGTAAAACTCTTGAAAAGGCAGTCAGGAGAAAGAAGGAGGAAGGGCTGTACTTGGGAAATTATTTTAATGCCAAATAAAGAGAGGACATTTAAAACAGATAAAGGCTATTATTATGTCCTTCGGATTTTTATATTTCAGCAGTGCATGAAAATGTAGCTGCTATTGAGTTACCCTCTGTTTGAAAGGATGAGGATTGCGGATATAAATAGAAGCCAAAGGCAGAAAAAGACTCACGTGTCCAGCAGAGACTGGTAAGTATGTGGAATAATACCCTCCCCTCCTGAGACTGCAACGATGCCCGCGTGCCAAGTTGAAGCTCCAGGGAGTGAGGGAAGGAACAGTCAGGGGAAACCAAGATTTCCCTTCTTACAAATCTTAAACCAGTCCACACCCTCACCAAACTTCACTTCGATAATACTAGCACCCAGCAGTCTTCCCTCGAAGATGTCTGAGCCCCCACACTTGACCTATTTCCAGCTGAGCATTAACGACTCTTCAGAGAGGTGTGATTCACCGAAGCCCTAAAAAACAATATCCCCTTCCCTCTTTAGGGTCCAGTTTCTAAGGAGCCTTTCCTAGGGGCATGGCTCCAGAAATTAAAAAGCAACCCGGCAGAGGGCCGCCCCTCGTCGGAGGAAGTTGGAAAACTGCTGGGCGGGGAATTAGTTAAGAGCAGGGCGTTGCAGTTGGTTATCTGGTTTTGAATCACAGCTTGGCCACTTACTTTCTTCATGACCTTGGGCAATTTTCTTAACCACACTGCACCCCAGTTTCCTCATCTGGAAAACGGGGATGATAATGGTGACTCCTTCTGCCTCGGAGGGTTAAGTGAAGATTGGATGCATGCACAGTAAGACAGTGTTTGTTCTGGAGTAAATGCTCCATGAGTGTTCGCAGTTCCCCAAAGATCTGACCCTAGTTAAATAGTCGCTGGCCATTCTGTATTGCCATTTCCCCACCGTCTGCCCTGCACGGGCTTCATAACTTGACTGTACTTTGGATTATTTCATAGATGGCGCCTCATTTTTCAAATTTACATTTCTGAAGTTACTATGGAGGCCAAATAGTTTTTGAACTTTTGTCTCAGTTGCAATTTTTCTTTTTTAGTCTATTTTAACCATCCAGTTGTACTTTTATTGTTAGCCACCTCACCTGCTATCTCGATGCAATCAAGCTTAAGATAAATAACTATAATTAGTCCAGTTTCCAACACATTAATTATCAAGGCTGTTGTCATGTTCATAAAAATCTTACTAGGGTTCCAAGGACATTGAGCTGGAATTATCTGTCCCATGTGTCCTAAATGTTTGAAATAAGCCACGGAGGCCGAGCACAGTTGCTGTGATACAAATGTGACCTTCCACGAAAAAGCATGTCATGGCCAGAAAGACATTCAAAGCAGCAGGCCGGGTTTCATAGCCCACGAGAATATGCTGCCTCTCCGGTTACAGGGAAGTAAATATAGACCAGGCTGGTTATGAACTCGTTTCACTCCATTTTGTCCGTCTCCGCTCATTTCCCAGCACCAGAAACTGGACCAACCCTGTTATAAGTAGGTCAGCTTGCTCTTCTCCCATCCGCCTCAGAAATTTCCCTTCTTTTCAAGGCAAAATTTTTCCACGTTTGGTCTTGAGTTCATCCCCTTCCTGTCTTACTGGACTCTTTTTTTTGGGGGGGGGTGACTTCCACCTCTCCATTTCTACTGGCAACTTTCCCTAGTGCCCACACGTATATAACTATTTCCCCCAACCGAGAAAACATTCTCATCCCAACAGGCTGACTTCGGCCACCACTCCACTGGCACCGCGAAGGCCGGTGGTCTCCTCACTGCCCCTGTCTGTCATTCTGCTTGACCTCGTTGGCTGTGATGGTTGACTGCTCACTGGCGGTGACAGTGTGCGTGCCAGGAAGGTATTTTCCATCCCTGCCTCCAGATACTGCTCACATTCATCCAGCTTCAGAAAGATGCTCATCTGTATGAACTTCTTTTGACTTCCTGAGTATACTGAGGGGCCCCTGGCACTGAGCCAGGCACTTGCATGGAAGCTGTGCCAGGAGACACCTGTCCAGAATCAGGTTCTGTATTTATTGTAGGAAACGTCGCAGAGGACAAACTGTATGACGCGTGCTCCCTTTGAGAGGGCCCCTGGGAGAATTCTTTGGAGCGCCTGATCTGTTCTTATCTTAGGGGCACTGTGTATGTGATGTGATCACTGATTGTGTTTCCCTTCTTGCTTTGGTTGCTAGGAAACCCAGGACAATGGTGCAGGCCTCACGCAGCAACTGCACAAGACCTTTTGACAAATGTTTTATGTTCTAACTTTACCTCCCTTCATTTTCTTATCACTTTCTTGCAGACTTCCTGCTTTTCCCTCTTTCTACTTTTCTCCTTTTTTATTTTTTTAACCCCACCTTCTTTGCTTCCTCTCTTTTGTTTTTTCCTCTTCAGTTAACATCCATGTGCTCCGTGCTAAGTGCGGGGCCTACAGCCATCGCCACCCAAAAACACCCATGTGAGTAACTGCAGCCCCAGTCGGAGCGCTCGCAGCTATGGAAGTGAAACCTGGTGCTTTGCGTAACTTAGTGTTTCGCGTCGCTTAGTGTTTCTCTGAGTGTGCTGGTCACTCTGTAGTTCCTTCTCTGGACAGGATCCTAGTGATCTACCCACAAGGCACACCACCCTCGTCCTGGTCATCCTCAGGTCATGTGTTGCGTCCCTGTACACCCCACAGATCCATCAGTTTGCTTGCCCCTTGCGCTTCTTCTGCAGCAGCAATTTTCAACCTTGGTAATTTAATGGCGCACATAAACTAATGACTGCCATTCAGTGGTACACCAGAAAATACATTTTTTTGCCAATCTGACAAAAAAAATATAGGTATGATTTTGACGCATTCACACTGGACAGCTAGCTATTGTTGTGTTGGCTCTTGTCTTTTTTTTAAATTTGACAATGTAAGGGAAAAGAGGTCACTACCCCTGACGAAATAATCAGGTATTGCATGCTTTGAACATTCTTGCAGCACACCGGGTGAAAATTGCTGATCTACAGTGCCTTTCACAAGAGCACAAACACAACTTTTGTCGGAAGGATTAAAACACAGGAAGAGGGAGAGAGAGAGCCGGCCTTGGGACTGGGGGCTAAGCAGTGAAGCAGGTGCTGACTTCCCTGTGCGGTGGCCCAGCCCAGCCGCATTCCTAAGTTCCTACTTCCTGCGGACAGTTCCCTCAAGTTTTGCTTTCACTTCCTCTCCATGGCAGACACAGGCTTGGTGATGGGCCCTTCTGTTTAATTCCTGAGCAAGTCAATTATTTTTGGATTGAGATGACAAAGAACTGTGTCTTTCTATTCCGGGAATGGGCAGCAGGGAAACTGTCCATGGTTCTATTTTTGCTCCCAGGAAGCTTGGAGTCAAATGTCACAGCTGTACTAGCCTTCATGGCTTGCAAAAGTGCTGCTCTTGAAAAATCAGACAACGTTATTGTCTGAATGGCTCCAATTTTAAGTCATAGCCAACCCTTTTGCAAGCAAGTGGGAGCTTAATAATTACTGATATGCTTGGAGCAGACACCAGAGAGACCACAGCCTCCTGGGCATTGAATGAGTCAAATGGCCAAATCTACAGTGTGTCCATTCACCACTTCTAGGTGCCCAACATGGAGCCTTGCTGCTGGTTGGCTGTGGTGTCAGGGGAACAGTGGCATATCAGAAGTCCTGCATTTTCACCTTGAGCGAGTCCGTCTCCAGTCCAGTAGGCACCGGGACTTAGGATGAGAGAGCTGGCTTCTGAGAGGCTGGGTGACGCTGGAGCAGGTCACGGCCTCTTTTCCACGCCTTTTGCTCACGGTCTCTTCAGCTCAGGGCAGTTGTGAGGACGCTAAGGACCTGTCACGTCTCCCTCAGTTGTTGGAGCTGTTTGTTCTCTGTCTGAAACTCACGCTCCTTCTCTTTCCCAAGGGGGAGGCCAATTCCAGACTCAGTCCCAGGGGGCTTTCTGAGACCTCCTCCCCAGCATGCTCAAGCAGCCAGGGGAATACTTGCACCGATTCTTTATAACCAGTAGGCATCTGTCTGACCATGTTGTGTGTGCAGAGCCTTGTCTTCCGGTCCTTGTACCCTGTAGGGCCTGGTGGGAAGGCTAGTAGGATAGACAGGAATGGGGCTGGAGCGTCGTAAGTCACAGCGTTCCTCCCAGTGCCAGTTTCAATCCAAAAAATGGGAATTGCAGGGGACAGTACAGTGCAGGGTAAGCACTTTGACCCAGTGGATCCCAAATCGCACCGACCTGGGTCATCCCCATTTCAGAGAGAAACGAAAACACAGCAGCTGGTGACCTAGGGTTTAAAACGGGATTTGGACTCCACGCAGGAGCTGTGCTTGCTGCCCGCTGACGGCTGCCCCGTGGAGTGTGGTTCCTAGGTTTCGGGGTCATGGGTCTGCTCCCGACTCGGGGGTGGCGGAGGGGGGGTGGGGGGGGGGCGCGGGGGGGGGGCCTTTCCCCACGTGGATGCTCTCCAGGGCCCTTCTGGCCACACCCCCCAGGGTCTGGCTCCACCCCCCCCACCCCCAGCGCGGGCCAGCACCTGAACCCGGAGCCTCCCTAGGTTGTCCAACACAGGCTACGGGCCGTGACGCAGCCTTCCCGCAGAGAACGCACGCGTGCGGCTGGGGCACTTGTCCCCAAGCAAGGGGCTGTCGCTGCCGCTGTCGCCGCCCCTCGGCACGCCCGGAGCTTGCATCTGAGCCCTGGCGCCCCTAGGCTGGAGAACGGCGAGGGCGCCACCCCAGTCTGCAGGGCGGCCCTGCGCGGTGGGCGGCTGCGGGTACTGTGACCACGCGTGGGGCTCGCTGGCCGGTTGCTGAGAAGATTTGGTTGCGGGGCACGGGCGCTGCCGGAAGCAGGGGCGGGGTGCGCCCGCACGGGATGCTGTGAAGGGCGAGCGGGTCGGCAGCAATGAGTGCCTCTGCGGCCACCGGGGTCTTCATGCTGTCCCTCTCGGCCATCCCGGTCACCTATATCTTCAACCACCTGGCGGCCCAGCAGCGGTGAGTGGGCGCACGGGGCGGCCGTGGGACAGCAGGGGGTGGGGGGCAGCGCCGAGGAACAGCAGGAGCCCCGGCAACTTTTCAGGTGGGGCTGAGGTGTCTTTGCAGAGCCACGGGTCGCTGGTGTACGGGGAGCGTCTGGCCAGGGTCAGGAGGGGAGGCACCCATGGGGGTGGGGGGGAGGGGTGTCGCACCCGCCGGGGGTCTTTGCTCAGGCTGGCTTTCTTGCCATTCAGCTCAATTCTGGGCCAAGCGCTGGGTACCCGTTTGGTGCCAGCACTGTGCCAGGTACCAGGGTTGGAGGTCTGTGAAGCAATGCCCCTGCCCTTGAGGCGCTCAGGGGCAAGGCTGGGGACGGTAGGACACCCGCAGCTACAGTGTGGGCATGTTGGTTGTGCTCCTGCCTTGTTCGGAGTTTCGCAGGAATGTCTCCATGTATGGACACACACATACTTATCATTTCTTAGTAATTTTAGAAACTGTTCAGAATGGCCAGCAGAAACAGCCCTGAACCAGGGGCAAAGCCCTGGGGTCTAGCCTGGCTTTGGCCCCGGTGTGAGGCCTGGCCTCAGTGTTCTGGTCTGTCCAATGGCCCGCTCTTGCATCCTGTGTCAGGACTGGGGGGGACTGGGTGGGATGGGGCTCGAGGAGGGAGGCTGCGCTGCTGGGGAAGTGAGTGAGGCTGAAGTGCCCCGCTCAGAGCCCTGCCCCTCAGTTCTCAGTGAGGGGTCCCTTAGGCAGGGACCCATACCAGCAGTGGCAGGCCTGCCTGGCCTGTGGGAAGGGTGCCAGGCTTCGTGCCTGCCGACGTACCTCGCTGTCTGCAGCAGGAGGAAGTAACCTGCTAAGTTACCCACAGCAGCTGGTGCTAAGGAAATTGCGTCAGACTGGAGGCAGCAACCCCCGCCAGCCTTCAAGGCTGCGGGGAAGTGTCTGCCCACAAGGCTGGGACTTCCTCCTCCATGCTGCTGGGGCCTCCGCTTGCTGCCTCCCTTACCCAGATGGCAGCCACCAGTCCTGGGTGACCACTGGGCTCGGGCAGTGACTGTCCTTGGTGTGACCCAGTCTCGGGCACGTCTCCGGGAACACACAGCTCTGGGCCGTGAGTGTCACAGGTCTGTGACTGTCGTGCAGTGGGGGACCCTGCCCTCCTCAAATGGCATTTTGGGCCATTCAACAAGTATTTATTGAGTACCTACAGTATACTTGGCCCCGTTCTACGAGTTGGGGATATAGCTATGAACAAATCAGAGAAGACTGGGGAGGCATGTGTTGAGACAGAGATCGACAAATAACACGGGGGGACATGGGAGAGTGACTGGGAAGGGAAATGGTAGTCAGGAAAGGCTTCTTGGAGGAGGTGACCCTTGAGCTGCAGGAGGTAGCCACAGGACCATCTGCAGACAGAGCCTTCCAGGTAGGGAACGGGGGCAGGACAGGGAGGGGGGCATGGCTGGCGGCGGCGATGTTTGGAGGGAGATCTGGAGAGCTTGCTGGAGAGCTGTGCCACGAGGGATTTCAGGATGACACTGAGGTTTGGACCTTAGCCACGAGGTGGAGAGGGGCAGCCATTCACTGAGTTCGCTGCTGAGCCCTGCGGTTATGAATGGGTTCCCTCCATTCTTCCCATCTTCCTGCAGCTGGCTCCCTGTTGCCTTGGACCTCTCTCTCTTCTTCCTCTACTCAATCCCTTCCACTGTCCCTTCCCCACAGTGCCCTCCATCCAGTCTCCCCTGGCTCTGGCCCTCGCTGAATGGGACCACGGCAGAGCCTCCCTCGGGGACTCTCCTGCCCCAGGGCGCTGCCCCTCATGCTAGAGCTTCGGCCGCACCAGACCATTCTGTGCCCCTTGGACACTCTGTTATCACCCTGCCCCCTCTCCGCTGTGCACGCTGGTCTCCCTTCTTCTTTGTCCCCGACTGTTGGAGCCACACTTGGACTTTATGACCCGGAGTGAAATGCCACCTCTTCCTTTTCCAGACCCTCCCTCCAAGCAGATGTGGTCTCTGCCTCCTTCACCAGCCTCCTTCCCGCCCCCCACCCCCACCCCCGCATTGTTCGTCTCCCACAAGTGTTTCTTTCCTTGATCAGAACTTTCCTTCCCAGCCATAGCTCACCTTTGCATTATCCTGCCTGGCACAGGGCCTCGTGCATAGTAGGCCTTCAGTTAAGTTGAAATTAGTTGATGCTAATTCCTTCCCGTCACACCTTTCATGAAAGCCTGAGGAACAGAAAAAGCGGATTAGGCTGATGAACCAGGAAAGGGTTGGGATCTGTTTGCCTTTCTCTCTGACACACACACACACACACACACACACACACACACACGGCTCATTCTCACCCATACACGTCCCCTCTCAGGTGTCTCTTTGCAGAAGGGCATCAGTAACCTCTGCTCACCCTGCCCCCCATTTCAAGACGAAGAACTTTTCCACCCTTGGAAAAGTTCTACATCAGCTTCCCCCTGCCCCCCATCCTCTAGTCCCTGCTGGACCCCTCTGTCCCTGTTCTGAGCGGGTCCTGCCCATGGTGGCTGTCGCCAGGAGACATGGACGGACTGTTGCCCCAGTTTCTCTTCCATCTCTGCGCCTCCTCCAGAGGTGAGAGCATGAGAGGACGCTGTGACCCAGTGACCCTGCTCTCGGGGCTCTAGGTGGGACCACTCTGTGCTGCCGCCGCTGTCAGCTGACATCCCCCGAGGAGCAGGGATGGGGGTTGTCTCGGCCACTGCCTGCCTCCGGTGGTGACGAATATGTCTGTCAGCTTCTATAGCACACCTGACCATTGTCCTCTTCGTGGGACGCTTCAGCTCAGCGTCATGTGCTCAACCTGCATCAGCTTCCAGTGCCGTCCTCCCCTCGGCCAGCCCACTCCCACAGGAGGAGCGTGGAGCACCCACTGATGTGCACCACTGGGAACTTCCTGTCTCACTCTTACCTGGACACCATGGTCACACTCGTTCTTATCATTAAACTGTGTCGTCCTTGCATCCATCCATCCACCACCCACTGTCCATTCATCCACCATCCATCCATCTGCTCACCTGCCACCCATCTCTCCACATCTCCTTCCTCATTTCCTGCCCCCTCCTTCCTCACTCATCCATCAATGTCTTACACCGTAACACAGGCCCCAGGCAGACCTTCAGCATCACTCATCCTGGCATCTTGAAAAAGTTGGCACACCCCACGCCCCACTCCTGCGAGTCCAGGGTCCAGCTCATACCTAGGCCCACGCCCCTGCTGTGTGCATGCTGGGGAGACGACGTTCCTGCAGCTGGGGCCAGTCTCCTTGGGGCCCACTAGCTGCAGGCTGGCTGGGTCACTTCCCAGCTGTGACTTTGGGGGCAGATGTCAGACTGGTGCCTGGTGCACATCCCAGCTGGAGGTGCGTGGAATGAACTTCAGCATGCGTCGGTCCCTCAGTTAGGAGTAGGTGTGAGTGGGCTGTGGAACCTGTGACTGAGAAGGGTACTTTCCAGAAGCCCAGGGACATAGGGTGAAGCTTATCCCAAGTGCTCGTGTCGAGCTGTGGTGATGAGGCGGCATCTCAGCTGAGAGGCGGTGCTTTCGGCGGCTCTCAAGGGCTGTTGAGGAGGCCCTGGTGTGTGCTATAGGCTGTAGGAGGGGCCAGGCTGTGCTTCACCTCGAACCGACAGCCCTGCTGGTGTTAGAGGTGGCGGGGGGAGTGCCTCTGCGGGACCAGAGGCGACCCCCAGGGCGGGCGAGCTCCGAGTCCACTGAGATAGGTCGCCCATGCAAACAGGGACCGCCCCTGCTCATCCGAAGTGCCTGGCACGCAGGGATGCAGAATATATTTCTTCTCCAATATGTTTTTAAATGAGCTAATAAACAGATTAAAATAAATGCCATGGTATTCCTAAGGTCACACAGTCAGGCCACCAGAATCCAGGCCTCATGGCTGCCTGCTGCCCGCAGAGGAGGGGCCGTGGCTCCTGGTTTGCTTGGCGCCCTACCTTCCCCCAGGAGAAGGCTGAGGGGCTGTGCCCAGCCTTGCCTCGCCTTGGCTTTCTGGGTGTGGGGTCGGGTGCTGGCCTGCTGGCCCTGGGGGTGGGATGGCTGGCTTCATTCCAGCCTCAGGAGTGGCCCAGACTCTTCCCTCGTTGGGCTGGCCTTGGCCACTGGTCCGTTGGATGGCACACATGGCCTGTGGCTCTTCTTTCTCATCCCCCTGGGATGTGTGTGTGACTGTGACTCCGGCCTGTGTTGTGGAGCTCCGGCTGAGGGTTCCTGGCTGGTACTGAGGGAGGTGGCCTGTCAGGCACAGGGGAGCAACGGCTGGAGGAGCACAAGCAGCAGCCACTCCGACACGTCACCCGTGCACAGGGGCTGGCCGACAAGAGCATGAGGACCTGGTGCCTCTGGCCCCTCAAAGTCACAGCGGGCAGCCCGGAGGGGCCCGGGTGCTGTAAGTAAATGTCACCGACTCCACAGTGCTTGGGCTGCAGGCAGAGCGGGCAATGACTATATTCAACTGCCAGGAAGTTCCCAGCACCAGCGTGTTTATTTGGATAAGTGACCACCTCCCTGTTCTGGTCCTTGCAGCGTCTGGACAAGTGTAGCGGTTGCTGCCCTCATCCTGCTCCTGGTAGCCTTGTTGGCTCGAATCCTCGTGAAAAGAAAAGCACCCCGGGACCCGCTGTTCTATGGTAGGTCCGTCCCCATGGCAGGAAGCTGCCGTGCCCACTGAATAGCTCGGCGAGGCAGCCTCTGTCCCTTTGCCTCTGTGGCTGTGCGTGCGAGCCCAAGAGTAAAGTGGCAGGAGGTGGAGGAGTATTCCAGGGTGACACAGCCCTCTCCTCCAAGTCAATCCTGCTCCCAGGCTGTGGGCCCCACCCTCTTCCAGCTCGAAGCCCAAGGAGCTGGTGCAGAGTGCAGGTCGGAGGTCAGAGGGTGCTGGGGACAGTGGGTGAGGCGCAGTGTGGTGCAGGGCACACACGCCAGACACACGGTGAGGGTGAGCTGGCCTGTTTGGGAATCACGGAGGTGAACGATCTCTTCTGTGTCATCATTTTAAACCCACCTGGGGGTCGCCTCTATGCTTTAGCCACTGGTTACAGGTTTTGTTCAGGTGGGGTACAGGTGTGGCCCTGGGTAGCCACTCAGGAAGTGGGGGATGGGAGTTAGAGGGTGAGTTTGTCCCTCTTACCACACCTGGGTGAACCCTTGCTGAGCGCCCCAGGCAGTGTGAGGTTGGAGCCACGACAAGGACAGAGATCCCATGGCGGGTGCCGGAGATGTGTCCTGTTAGTTCTTGTTGGCAGCATCCACAGGGCCTGCTGGACACATTTAAAACAATCCACCATTGGTGGCAGTGTCAGCACTTGGCTGCCATCTCCCAGCTGCTCGCTGTGAACTGCTGCCCTCTGCCCTCTGCCCCCAGTGTACGCAGTGTTTGGCTTTACCAGCGTGGTGAACCTTATCACAGGACTGGAGCAGGATGGCGTCATCGACGGCTTCATGGCACACTTCCTGAGAGAGGTAGGCGCCACTCTACTGGCTGGGCCTCACGCCCCAGGGCTGGCCACTTGAGACGCTCTGCTTGAGGCGAACCCCTCTCCCTCTGTGTGAGCAGGCATGATACACGGCGTGTCACCGACTGCCGTGGACAGAGGCTGTTTCTTCAGACAGAAAGCCGGGATTAGGTCACAGCCCACGACTCTCTGCCCTCTCACCCCTGACCCACTAAACCCTCCTTGTGTTTAGTATAAATGAGGTCCTTTAAATGAACGGAGGGTTTGTATAATATTATTAAAACATCACCGCATCTGAAAGCCCGGGCGAGTCTCACATGCGTGCAGTACCAGATGCAAAGCGTTTAATGAAGCCGTTTGACTGGGACAACCCCCACTCTCCCCCGCAGCGTTACCGAGCCTCCTGAGACCTGAGAGTTAGTCCTATTTTCTCATTTTACGAGGTGATGAAGCCAGCCCCAGAGAGGTGAAGCAGCCTACTCAAGGTCACACAGGAAATAAGGAGCAGAGCTGAGAGTCTTCGTATGTTTCTAATAATGCGGAGCTTTGTATGCGAGCTAAGGGAGTTTGCATTTTATCCTGCGTGTGAAGGAAGGTTTGAAGTCAGGGGACAAGCAGTCAGTCTGGGAAGGGAGGACTTGAAGGGAAGGGTTAGAGCTGTGAGCTGGGACAGCCAGGAGGCTTCAAGTGGCTGGGAGGGGGACTCGGGGATGAGCCAGGGGTGACAGGGAGTAAGGTCCTGCTTTGGGAAGAGCGCTGGCTGGCTGCTCAGGCCCACAGGAGTGCGAGGGAGCCGCAGTTCCACAGAGGTCGGCTGGAGGGGAGTCTGGGTCCCGAGCCCAGTCCCAGTGCAGAGACGGAGCCCACGGAGTGGCAGTAGGCCGGGGAGGTCTCACAGTGTGGGTGACACTGCTGCTGCGTTACAAAAACGGCGATGGCAGTGGATAGTGAACCTTCCCTAGGAAGGTGCAGGGCCTTTGAAGGGGAAGTTCCAGTTGGGGCAAAAGCTTGGAGACGAGAAAGAGACTGTGTCTCCCCTCTGCCACCTGGGTCTGCAGTGCTGGTGCAGAGTTCCTTTGGGGAGACGTGGGGTTTCAGGTGGTGGAAGCACACCCTGGCAGGCGTCCCAGCTGGCAGGGCTTTTCGACAGTGAGGAACGGGCCCAGCGGAGAGGCAGGGACCACCAGAGCACAGCTGGTACCTCGAAGCCTGGGAGGGGAGGAGCTCACCCAGGACAAGGCGGGGAAGAGCAAAGGTCCCAGGGTGTTGGCAGCTGCAGAGTCAAGTTCTATTTTTGCCTTTCTACCAACTTTGTCATTTTGTGAGATGAAGAGCACTTTCATTGTAGCAGGCTAACGCCTATGAGCTCTGTTTTATTTTACCTGTGATACAGGTCTGGTCTTCCACACTGGTGTTTGAGTCATGAGTAAAGCGGACTTCCTTTCGTGCCTCCCTTAGGGTGAACCCTATCTGAACACTGCCCACGGGCACATGGTCTGCTACTGGGATGGCTTCGTTCATTACCTCATGTATCTGGTGATGGTGGCGGCCATAGCCTGGGAGTAAGTCACTGCGCCTGGTGTGTGTGTACCTTTGCCACCTTAGCAACCGAGACACGGGGAGGTGAGGAAAACGTATGTCAAGGCAAACACGCCGACAGGCACCCCCAGCTTTACGTGGTCCCCTGCCTTCTGAACGTGTCCCTCTGGATGTCCTCCTCCTCATGGCAACGGCTTGGAGAGACCCCTTAGCTTTCCGATGACATTCCCTCATGAGCACAGTCGTTCCAGGAATTTCAGCCCAGCCCATTTTTACCCTAAGCTGCTCGTCCCCCTATTCAGGTGCAGCCCTGACGCGCAGAGGCCTGTCCTTCTATTCCCTCTCAAGCCAGTCAGCGCCGGCTTCTCTGGGGATGTGTGTGGGTGGGGTTAGAAGGGAGGGGGGCACATGCTGTGCTAGTCTGTGTCATGGGGCACATGCATGGGCTCTCTGGAGACCCCGCACGACAGCAGGCTCTGCACAGCGCCTGTCCTGCCAGTGCGCAGTGCTCTCTGGCCACATTGGTGACTTGCCTGCCCATGCTGGTCCACCCACAGCTGCTTCCTGCTGGGGCCTGGCCGGCTACCTTCCCAGAACACTCCTTGGTTCCCCGTTAGGGAAAGCCACACCTTTTTGTCTTGCCCCACACAAGGCTGACATTCCACTCAACCACATGCATGCCTTCCCTGTGCCTCCTCCCACTCCAATCGTGAACTCAAGGACAGCGCCAGCCAATTTTTGGACTTTTCTCAGGACCTTTCCGAGCCCCTCTGTTTATGAATGTTCCCAGGCTGTAGGCAACCCAGCAGGTACTTCTGCGAATGCCTGGGCTCTGCTTGGGTGCTATCAGGAGTGGGCCAAGGTTTCCGCAGGCCGGGCAACACCCGCCGGGAAAGGAGGCCCTTGCCTGGCCTCCTGTGGACCGTCCACCACCATGAATGGGCCTCTGGGGACCTCTGGGTTTGGCGTGGGGAGGGGGCAGGGCGGGATGCACACATTATGCTCCACTCTGTTCCCTGCTGAGACTCTCCTTCGGAACATCTCAGAGCCTGTACAGAGGTGGGTTATGGGGATATCTGTTGATAGATCTTTTTGTCAACATTGCCTATTAAGGAGATCAGGGGTATATGTCACTCAGTACCTTCATCTTTGGGGCTTTGGCCAAAATTCTGCGACACCAGGGAAAGTCCACTTACCATCCCATCGCATACTTACCATGGTTTAAGATATGGGCCCAATTTCCATTATTTGGGTGAGCCTTCTTTTTCGTTCCACATGTAACACGCAGGGCCCCCCTACAACACACAGTGATGAGCGGGTTGTAGTTAACGAGCAGGATTCCTAGTCAAAAGGACACAAAAAGAGTTTATAGTATATCACACATGGAAATCATGTCTGCTCCCCGGGGTTCCTTGTGTTTGATTTATGACTCTGCAGTAAGCTTCAGTTCATGTGCTTTATTGGTCAGAACACAGATACTGTTGTGGGCCATCTCTTGAAAAGAGTGTTATTCTAAGCCAAGACTTTTCCGTTACAGGGAAAGTTACAGAACCATCGGCCTGTACTGGGTTGGATCTATTATGATGAGCATGGTTGTTTTTGTGCCAGGAAACGTTGTAGGTAAGAAACTTGATCTTCCAACTCACTTTCCTTTTCTGAAACAATGGGGATTGTTTTTAAGTATAGATGCTATTTTGGTTGTAATAGAACCAAGAAGCTGTTTTGCAGAATTATTTCTTTCTTCCTCCTCGAACTGCTTGTGGCCCATTTTCAGAAGTGCGCCCTCAGCAGCTAGGCAGTTTAATATCTGGTCCCGACTCGCAGAGGGGCAGAGGGGATCGGGAGTGTCTGTGGCTGCATTCAGTGCGCAAACACTTCCTACCATTTACTTACTTTTAGAGAGAGGGGGAGGGAGGGAGAAGGAGAGGGAAAGAAACATCAGCGTGTGGTTGCCTCTCACCTGGCCTGCGACCCAAGCATGTACCCTGACTGGGAATTGAACTAGCGACCCTTTGGTTCGCAGCCCAGGCTCAATCTACTGAGCTATACCAGCCAGCGCTGATCCTCTTTGTTGTTGTCAAAAATATTGCCTTGTCTGTAGCGACATTTCAGATGAGATGGGGAGGAATCCTAGATGTTACTTGTGTTCCTGTCTGCTTAAACGTTCATGTTCTCCTTCTCTCTTTGAAACAGGGAAGTACGGAACACGCCTCTGCCCTGCCTTTTTCTCGAGCCTACTGTATATTTGCCTTCCCGTCTGGGCCGGATTCAGAATCTATCGTCAGCCAGCAGAAAATTACCATTATCCCGCCAAGGTGACTTTCTTTAAGTTCACTGTAACCTGTCTTCTCACTCGCGGGGCTCGCTCTCAGCCACTGGCTCCTGAATCGCGTGCCTCCGTGGACTAGGGCGCTCGGGGCACCAATGGGAAGGGGGGCTGTGTCATTTCCGCAGTGTTGGTTCTGGGGCCCAAGGCCGTCTGTCTGAATACACCTGCTGCCTGTGCCAGGGGCCACCTTGGCGCTTCCCCTCACATTCTGCACATGTGCCCATGTGCTCATGTGCAGTTTGTCAGGGGCCTGGGGCTGAGCACCTTTCAGAGGTGCCTGTGCATTTACTGCCACAAGGGGAGGCGGGAGGCATACGGCGTTCAAGGCGGCACGCACAGCCACAGGGCCTGACTACCCAGAGATCCCAGCCCGTGGGAACCAGCGGCAGGATGCCTCTGACACGGCTCCCTTCCATTCACAGAGACGTGGTCAAGGTGAAACACCACGGTCTTCTTTTCTAAGCTAGTGACATCTTCCTAAGTTTCTTTTCCTTTTATAGGTCGTAGACCCTTAAGCAAAACTGATACATGAAAATATGCGTTACTAGAGATAATCAGAACGTGGTTATTCACTTTACAGAAAGATCGACGATAGGGCCCTGGTCGGGTAGCTCGGCTGCTTAGAACATCACCCCGATGTGCCGAGGTTGCGGGTTTGATCCCCGGTCACGGTGCACACAAGTATCAACCAGATGCGTGCACCGGCAGGTGCATCAGTGTTTCTGTTTCTCCTCTGGCTCTCTCCAACCTGCCCTTGCTCCCTCTAAAAAAATAAATTAATTAAAAGATTTACAATAGAATTCATTAACATACATTTTTGACTTACAAACCTCTTATTTGTGAACGGGCAGGTGGCTGCCATGGAAACTGAGGTTGGCACGCTAAACTGGTGGTACCCCTGACATCCTCCTGAGGAAGGAGGTGCTTGTTAGAAACAGCAAACAGTGACCATCGCCCTGGTCCTCGCTCCACACTTGTAAGGCCTCCATGCCCAAGGGCCAACAGCGTTCATGTTGTAAGACACAGAACTGCTTGTTACTATGTTTTAAAGATGTTCAGATGCAGAAACGGTCAGGGAGAAATGGACGCTGTCATGCAGTGCTGACAGAAACCTAAATTCGGAATCACTGTGCAAAGCAATGTGGCTACAGTCTCAACCTTAACAAATGGAAGGGCCCCGGCCCCAGGAAATCATGAGGGATGCCGTCCGAGATTTAGGTGCAAAGTGGCTCGTCACCATCGTAACTGTAACAGTGAAAACACCTAAATGTTCAGCAATGGGTGGGCAGCTAAAATGTGGTGCTTCTATGTGATATTAAGTTTTAGAAGAGTTTTTTACTAATGTGGGAAAGTAGGTTGAGGTTAAGTGTCAAAAGAATATACAGTTGTTTATACATTCAGTCCCAATTTTGTGAAAAATAAAACTAATGGTAGTAGGGTGGCGGGTTTATGGTTTATTTTTAAAATGAGTGTGCCTTACATTTATAATAACAAAAGTGCTATGTGAAGAAAAATTACGGACTCAGAGCCGGAAGGGCCCTTCAGGACCACATGGCCCATTGCTCATGTCAGAGATGAGGAAGCGGAGACTGGAAGGGGAAAATGATTTTGCTAAAGTTACCTGGCTGGTGGTTCACGATACCAATGGTGGGCCTTCAGAATTCCCTCACGCATCGCCACGGTGCTCATATTTCAGATGGACCACTGACTCTCTGGCACGGTGGGCCTGCTCATTAGTTACAGACTCTGTTTCAGGTTGTTCAAGAAGTCCAAGCGAAGGACCTGCTGAGAAGACCATTTGATCTCGTGTTGGTCGTGTGCCTCGTCCTGGCGATGGGATTCAGCCTGTTTAGGGGCTTGGTAAGCACAACAGATCACCGGAGCACACATAGCAGACTAACAGATATTCCTCCCACTGGATCCTGGGCCTGCTTCCGGCTGCTCTCCTACCTGGATCAACGCCAGGCCTCTCCTCCCACGGGGGTGGGTGGGGCTGCTTCTCGCTACTTCCTTCAAGTCCTTAGATCAGATTCTACCCAGAACCATCTCCCCTCCCGTGTTTTCGGGCACCTGAAGATTAGCCATTAGACACGCATTCTTTTGGTTCTTTGATGTGTCTGATTTAAATATCCAGGGAAAGGGTGATAACTCAAGACGGCAGTACAGCTGTGGCCCCGGGCATTCTTGTGTTCTCGGGGGCAGGGCGGTGTGGTTGAGGAAGGGCTACCAGGGCAAGGAGGTAGAATCCTGGCCACCTAAGTAGCTGCGTAGCCTTGGAAAAACTACCTAACCTCCTTGACCCTCCGTTTCTTCCTCTATAAAAAGCTAGCTGAGAGTATTATTTTGAAGATTAAATACTGAACATGAGACACATAGAGGGCCTAATACACAGTAGGTGCTTGGTAAATGACTGGTATTATTTTCATCAATCAATGATCCTTCACAATGCCCCAGTTTCACCAATGATTCTTGGTGGGGACAAATTCGAGCAGCCAGAACTGTACCGGTACAGCGTGTTCAGCTTTAGTGGCCGTTACTAACAGTTCTCAGGCTGCTGGCGTTGCCCAGCAGGTGGCTGCAGAGTGGCGAGTGTAAGCTGATGCGGTGGATTCGTTGTTTTGGGGTCAGCTGGCTGGGTTCAGGGTGAGAAGCTGTCTTAAGACGTGTGGTCGGAAACTTCCTGGAGGAGAGTCGGCTAATAGGAGAGGCTCAGGGAAGGGAAGTACAAGAGTAAGCTGGGCCATGGCCTTTACTCAGACCACAGGGCAGGGAAACCCTTCTTTGGCCAGTATGCTGTAGCGCTCACTCAAAAGAACAGCAACAAAAGTGAGCCCCACCTAGACAGTCTTGCACGGCTGCATCCGCTGCCCTGTGCACGTGAGAATGTGTGTGTGGGTGTGTGCGCGCCAGGAGGGTGGGGCTCTTGGGGCGGGACCCCTTTTACCAGCTCAGCCACTGGCCATGTCATCTAGGTGGGACACCTATGTCCAAGGACAGGAAGGACGATGCCCAAGGGAGGTGACCCAGACGTGCCAAAGGGACACTTTGTCGCCTCTGTGGCCGTGAGTCTACTATGCTGTGACCAAACCCGTGCTGCTCTCAAAGTGGACACAGGAGGTGGCTTCCCATGAGAGGGCCCTGCTTTCAAATCCTTGTCCTTCACTGCCCCCTAAGGCCACCCACTCTGTGAGGCACCCGACAGAGGATACTACCTTTCGATCTTGCAGAAGCACAGTAAGCTGAACGTGGTACAGAAATGTGCTCTTCTCCCTGCAGGGAGTGGCTGCATAGCTCCTCCCCCTGGAGCAAGGAAGCTGGAGACTGGAGCCAGGCTGTGCTCTGCTACCCAAACTGAGGCAGGTGCCTGAGAGCACAGGGGCGGTCCTGTTCCCGCCCCAGCTACCCTGCGCTCCGTCTCCTCACAGTGAATCTGCAGAGCGTTTCCCTTCTCCTTTTACTGAGGAGCTTCTAGGGTACAATGGCTTTTGTCACATGGCAAAGCAGCCTGGGGCTAACCCTGGCACACAGAGCCTCATCCACAAACAGCGGTACCAGATGTGACTGCGCCTCGGTAATGGCATCGTTTTCATTTCCAGATTGCGCTGGATTGCCCGGCTGAGCTCTGCCGTCTGTATACGCAGTTTCAGGAGCCCTACCTGAAGGATCCTGCTGCTTACCCTAAAATCCAGGTCAAGTAGTTACAAAGTCGATTTTCCTAAAATTTCCTCTCTTTAAGAACGGGAAATGTGGCCCTGGCCAGGGTGGCTCAGTTGGGTGGAGCGTCGTATCATAAACTGAAAGGTCCTGGGTTTGATTCCTGGTCAGGGTACATGCCTGGGTTGCAGGTTCCATCCCTGGTCAAGGTGTGTGTGAGGGGCAGTTTCTGTCCCCCTCTCCCTTCCTTCCCCTCTAAAACTCAATAACCATGTCCTTGGCTGAGGGTTAAGATAAAGGAATGGGGAAATGTGGTTCCACATAGGAAATAATAGTTAACATTTCCTTCACTGAAAATGTCTTTTGCTTCACTGCAGATGCTGGTGTACCTGTTCTACTCCATCCCATACTTCGTGGTGGCGCTGTACGGCCTGGTGGTGCCGGGGTGCTCCTGGATGGCAGACGTCACGCTGGTCCACGCTGGAGGCCTGGCTCAGGTACCGAGATGCTCCACTGAACTCTCAGGCAGAGGTGCTGTCGGGGCTGCCTATCTGAAAAGCACCTCTGCTCGGTGTCTCAGGGCAGGAAATACTGACCGGACAGGCCCCCTTTTGTTGGGTGCTTCTTGAGGAGCCACTTTTGCATCCCTATTGTGTTTAACTCTCACTGTAACTACCCAGGAAGCGCTCCACCAGTTACCCAGAAGGCACCCGTGAGGTCACGTGCCCTGCCCACTGTGCAGCAGGTCAGGGGACAGAGTTAGCCTCGACGTCTGCTCCCTTGCCCTGGCTCCCCTGGCTGCTTCTCCCGTGTCCACCAGGACAAAGGGCCTCCCACTCTTCCCAGGTCCTTTCCTGAGAGGATTAGGTTGCTCAGACTCCCACATCTACCTGGTACACTGTCCAGGGAGCACTCACAGCCACGGAGGCAGGAACAGACCCCCTCGGTTAGGCAACGAGGCCTCGGGCTCACGTCCCCTGGCTGCACAGCTGTCTGAGGCCAGCCTGTGGGCGATTTGATTGTAAAGAGTTGACTCTGCTGGAGGTGAATTTTATAAGCTTCTTCCTTCATGGAAACCTTTAAGAAATACCGGGTGGCGAGGGTTCAGGAAGAACAGAGATAATGGGGGCACGAATGCAAATCCCATTCTAATCAGGTGCTTAGGGTGTGATGCGCTGAGCACCTTTTATTATTAAAAGTAGACTTTGGGTTTAATGTCTCTCCTCTACACACACATTATTCTTTCATGGAGAAGGACACAGTCTTGATATTGTCAAAAGGTCAGCAAGGGGAACGAAAAGCAAAGCCCGGGTTTTTTTTTTTTTTTAACAAAATCAGAGTACAGGATCCCGAGCAAGTACTCAAATTTTGTGTATCTGTCTGGGGAAGAGCATCGTGGGCTTAGCACCGCCCCACGCTCCTCAGAAAAATCACCTCATCGAACCCGGCTCTGTTATTAGCTTTTACGGGCGAGGAAGCAAAGGGGTTATCACGTGCCTAACACAAGGTCGGGCTGCTGGTGTGTGGAGGAGCCGGGCTGGCCGCTCCGTCTGCCTCCAGGTTCAGGTTCTTACCCACTAGCTGGTGCCACTCAGAAAACCCTATGGAACAGTAACCCGGTTCTGCGCCCGCCGCTTATTCTGTCTTGCCCAAATAGCTTGGCCACTGTCCCAATGTTGCATCAGGTTTTGCCTGTATTCATGCAGACACGTGAAACTGTCAGTTCTCCTTTCTGGAACCAGGAACGTGACTTTCAGGCACCCCTTCCGAGTCGTCGCTCTGGGAAAACAGAGCTATTAAGACATAACCTTTCTTTGCCTTTATTACCTCACTTTCTATCCCAACCATGCATTCTTTTTATATGTAATTGAAGCTGAAAAATGATTTTGAATGAAGTAGAAGACAGATTATTAGGCACTCAACCTCACATCACTGAATTCTATAGAAGTGTCTGGGATCCAGAACTTGGACCTGCAGCCCCAGGCCACGTGCCCATTTACAACACAGACTTCCCCGCGCCGCCCGACCCCAGGCTGGCCTCAGGTGAAGCTCCACAGGCCCTGGCAGGGAGGGGGACACCGAGCAGGCCCTTGTGCTCTGTGCTTGGGAAGGAACCCCTCCCCTCCTCAGGTGAGGCTGGGGTTTCTCTGGAGCTTCAGGATGCTGTGCGCTGGATTCTGCAGGCGCTGGGAGAAAGCTCTGGTTGGGTGCCCACCACAAACGCACCATCGAAACCGTGCAGAGCTGGAAACTGCAGAACACTGGCCTCGGGCCTCTTCTCTCACAGACAGACACCTCTTGATGAGAATATCATTGGATTTGCCCCTGGTTAAATCATTCTGAAGGAAAGGGCCTACTAAGATAGGTGTAACAACAAGAGAAATGCTCTGTGGAGGCTTTAGGTGTGCTGACAATCACGAGGCCATGACTGAGCTGTATTTTGAGCGTGTTTTGAGCTGTAACAACACGACAGGCGCCACAGAAAACACTAGACATGGTGCCTGCCTGGCAGGCTCACAATCTAATCTGAGGACACGGTCTGGCGCGTCCCCACGTTTGGTGATCTGTGATGCATACAGAACAAGTGTCTATAGAGAGACAGACACCAAACCCACCTGAGATCAGGCTTCAAATCTGGCCTCTTGTACCGAAGATAGTTGGCTCTACATTCAGACAAGCACTGTTATTCAGAACAGGCTTGGGGAAACCGGTGCCCGGGGCCCAGTGCCTGCCCGGTAGGCCTGGACCGCGCACTGGGCCGCCTCGTGAAGGCCCCTACCCCCAGGGTCTTTGGTCTTCGCGGCCCAGAGGGGAAATGGCTCCCATCGCCCAGGGTTCTGTTTGGGCGTCTGCCCCGGGGAGGTGTCTGAGGGCAGAGCCCTTGTGGGTGGCAATGCCGAGATATCCCTGGCAACACATCAGCTGATCTAGTTTGTCTCCAGAGAGGAGCAAGGCTGTACCAGAGGTCCCCAGAAGGTATCAGTAACTTGTAAAAATGCAGCCTGGTGAAGCATGTCACCGACACACAAACCCGAACACATGCTGCTTATGGGAGCTTGTCCTTCCATTGTAAGTACAGTCCAGTGTTCAGTGACACCGACATGTTAGCCACTCTGCAGAATAAACCGATGTCATGTGAGGAAAATGGGGGATGGCT
The DNA here is from genome assembly GCF_022682495.2 of Desmodus rotundus. Taxonomy (NCBI): domain Eukaryota; kingdom Metazoa; phylum Chordata; class Mammalia; order Chiroptera; family Phyllostomidae; genus Desmodus; species Desmodus rotundus. The sequence continues at coordinate 36,299,816 of NC_071396.1, forward strand.
TATGTGTATTTACAGAAAACTAGTTTTTCGTGGCTACACCTGTGACTTCTGTAGATGGTCACCATCTTTTGTTGTCTTCACTTTCATCCTGATGAATAACTCACCACTAACTGCGTTTAAATTCCCAATTCTTTATTCATGTATATCTTGAATTGCAGTGAGATATGAAAATGCAGATTCCAGGGTTGCTTTTTGTAACGATACAAGGATCCTGAGGAAATCTTCTCATGGAAGGAAGCCTTTTCTAATACGATTTTCCCCTGTTCTTATGACAAGTATCAAATCAAGAAAGACCGGCCAGCACATTGTGATGTGCGCTCTGAACAAGTGCAGAGGCGCCCACGGGAGGCGCTGGCCGTGCCGCCCCCAGGCGGACCCGCTGCGCTGCTACAATCGGGCGCAAGGAGGGGCTGCGTGTGCAGGAGCCACTTCACAGCAAGCAGCCCCACACCCCCACCCACGCTGGAGCCACCTGATCTCACAAAACCCCCCTTAGCATTGTTTAAGTTGTATGAGAGAAAATACACAAACGAACAAATGAAAACATATAGCCAAGGGCTTTGACTTTCTGCTCCAGGGAGTAGGTGTAAAGACATAAAACGGAGGCCCGTGGTACTTCTTTTTAAATAGTTAAGCCAAAAATATTTCAGCTTTCTCAATTCCCACCCTTGGTTCATTTCTACGGGAACACAGTTTGTGAGCCACAATTGAGTCTCTTTACAGGACCCCCATATTTTTCGGTTCAGTTGCACTGCTAATGTTTGGTAGGGGGCGCTGGAGGGGTTATCAGACAGCTGGCATCCACTCTAGAGAAAGTATAGTCATTCGCACAGTATGTCAAGGCCAGCCTTAAACTCAACAAAATATTCGAGACTAGGGATTGTCTGAAAGTACTAGTTTTTCAGGGGACAGGGACATGGTCTGAATGAATCATTCGGAACTCGTTATGCATCCAACTGAACACAAAACTCTTGCTTACCCTTTTGTTTTTTTTTTAATGCAACAGGCTCAGTTTTCTCACATCGGTGCTTCTCTTCATGCCAGAACTGCTTACGTCTACAGAGTCCCCGAAGATGCGAGAATCCTTTTTCTAGCCTTAAACATAGCGTATGGTGCTCTTCCTCAGCTCCTGGCCTATCGTTGTATCTACAAGCCAGAATTCTTCATAAAAACAAAGGCAGATGAAAAGGCTGAATAAAAACGTGATTTCACGTCGCTCTTCTCTAGGTTACTGACTGTGGTTTTCCTGGTACTGATACCTTGTCCCATTCCACCCCCTTCCCTACCGGGACACTTGAGAATCCGTGAACTCTCGTTCTGCACTGAGTATGTGAGCTATATATGGGACTGTGTGGCTGAACTGTCTTTTTTAAAAAAACTTTTTTTGAAGGAAACCTGAAGTTGTTGAGAAACTGTTTAAAGAAATATATTTGAAATTATCTGTGAATAAACTTGGCCATCTATCTCAATATTCTGCTTGCACATACTAAACGTAAGTGGGAAAAATTACACTTTGGCTCCTACCGCAGCGAGCAGACACGAACCCTTTCGAAGTGAATACGCTTCACGTGTATTAAAAATTCCGAAAAGCAAGTAGAGTGGGGAAATAGGTTCACGTATAAGACGCAGATACTCATGTTCAACATCGATAGAAAAGAAATTATTAGAGTATTTTAAAATGTTATTTGAAAAATATTTTCCCAAGGAAAGTATATTATTTACCACTGTTTTAAAAACTGCTTTTACTAAAACTTTTTGAGTTTAAATAGCTAAGGAGGGATCTATAACTTTATCTTTATCCTTAGTGGAATACTTGTTTTACTGGTGACTGGAGATATTTCTACTGTATTTCTGTGTATATTTTTAATAAAATTGTTTGTCTTTTTATGACAACAAATCTTATTAAATTTGAATTTTTTTTCAGAGAGTTTGGGCGTTTGTTTTGAAAGGCTATTGTTTTTATGTTCCAATTCCAAACACCACCTGCATTCTCCTCCTGTGTCAGCACTAAGAGGTCTTTTGAGAACTTAAATTTCACTAATTTTAAATTAAAATACTCAAAATTAAAAAAGACCTTTCAAGGATAAGAACTGGATTGTCATTCCTACTACCTTTTAATGCACTTTGCACATTTGGAATCGTGGGCGAATAGAGTGTAACACAGGGAAGTCAGTACATGCCAAGCGAGAGAAACCAAGGGCACAGCCGCCTCTGTGGTGCCCTGCAGGGGGCGGGGCCGCTGGCACGCAGGTGCCCTCCACTGTGTCCCTACTGCCGCCACTACCACCGTGCCATCCACCAGTTCTTAAAGGAAATGGGAAAAAAATGGGGTCCAGATCAACACACGGACAACATTGGTGTCTGAACTGAGGGTCCCGTGAGCCGGGAAATAGCTTAGCTATATGAGCAACCACAGGACTGCTCCGTCCCCTCCCCCAAGAGTTCACACAGCGACCCTGAGACCCAGAGTGTTTAAAAAGGAAAAGAAAACCCTCGCCTGCACTGGACTCTATTGTTAACTTGCTGTTAACAAATTTTGCTTTAATATATGAATTACAGTAATACCTCACATTACATATATGAAGCCAAATTACACTAACTTAGCTGTTTACAACCTCAAATCTTACTCCCAGTACACATTCCAATAAATTTATTCTGTAAAAACAATACATTTTTTTTGTTTTTGATTTTTTTTACAGTAAACTTTTCAACTACAAACCTCGAGTACGCGAAATATGTTCCAAGGACAAGCATAACAGGATTGAGGAAAAAACCCAAACTGACTAAATGTGTTCTCACAATATAAGCTGGCATAAAAATAAATAAAATTCTCTATTATCACAATAGCAACAATAATGTACACATAATAATGGTTTGTGGATGGATAGTAACTATTCTAATTCTAATTCCAAAAGAAAACAAGGCTGTTTGAAAAGTCTGTCTTTAAAAGCCGATGCTCGCTCTGGTTTCCCATAGGGCTGCTGCTGAACTCCAGCTTCAGAAGGTCCAGTACCCACCGTGAGTGATTTGCTCAAACTGTGTTGGCAGTGGGACTGAAAAAAGTGTTGCCTTTTGTTGGAGTGACACAAAAGGACTCACTGACTTCACGTAGAGAAACTGAGTGTGTGTGCAGAACAACATGAGCTCTGAGAAGTATAAGCTGTCAGCTGGCTATTTCTAATACGGAATAGGTATTTTACAGTATGATTAAACTTTACACATGGCCTCAAAAATGAAGAGCAATTTTAATTCCATCTTCAATATGCCAACATTATCTGTCTAGGAATCGGCTCCCGGATTCTGTCACAGAGAGGCAATATACACCATGTTCAGTGGTCACTTTTTTAAATGTAAATTTATATTTGTCTGCGTATTTGGTGCTGGCGGAGTAAAGGCAGGAGAATTAAGAACATAACTGCCTTGATAAAAGGATCCTAGACACTTTTAAGTTTGTGCAAAAATCTCGATAATCCTTAGTGGTTAAGGGCAACTTCATGCAACCAAATAACATGAAATTAAATCAACAACCTTAAAAAAGGCTAAAATGTCTTTTTTTTTTTTTTTTCCCTTTCTCTAAACACAGACAGAGAGGACTGTGAGTGATGTGCATACACACGGGGGTTCTGTCGGGGGTGACGAGGACCGTGTTGGTTCATATCAAATCCAAGAGTAGTAGACAAGCAAACGCACAACCTTTTTGCGGTTTCTCTCAATGTGCAGCACTCATTACGGTAGTTAGGTCTGTAAAAGAAGAAAGAAAACGGACCTTTAGGGGACTAGGACATTAAAGCCAAAGCTGTCCACACCGACAGTGTACGACTGGGCCTTCTGCGATTTTCACCTGCACAGCAGCATGGAGAACACTCAGCAAGGACAGCCTGAGGCTCCGCTTTGTACCTGCTGGTGCAAAAGGCCAAAGGAACTACTAGGGTGTCTTCAGTGTTCCATTAGAATAAAAGGAAAGAAAAGTAAAACCAATGAATGCGGTGGGCTGTCTGGCAGGGCACGGAGCTCGGGGTGCTGCTGGGACAGTGTCAGTGGAGAAACCCAGGTAATCCGTGCTTTTGAGGACTGTGGTGCCAGACAGAAAGGTAAGATGCTGAAAATTTAAAACACATTTGGAGTGGCCCTGGTCGGGCAACTCGGTTGGTCGGAGCATTTGTCCCCATACACCAAAAAGGTCGCAGGTTCGATCCCCAGTTGGGGCACAGGCTGGAGGCAACCAATCGATGTGTCTCTCTCACATCAATGTCTGTTTCTCTCTCAAATCACTAAAAGCATGTCCTTGGGTGAGGACTTTTTTAAAAAGCATATGAAATGTATGCAAATTATTCTGTGTAATATTTACAACTTAATTATTGTAACACATGGCTTATAGAAATACTAGAGTTGACAAAATCAAAATGGACTAAAAGAAAGGCAGGCTACCTTCCTTCAGGAATTTAGATGGCATCTGTGTGAAACAAAGATAAACTGTTTCCATTTCCTAAAAGAATGATATTTTGCTCCGGCTGGTGTGGCTCAATGGATTCAGTGCTGGCCTGTGAACCAAAGGGTTCCCGGTTCTATTCCCAGTCAGGGCACATGCCTGGGTTGCAGGCCAGGTGCCAAGTAGGGGGAACACCAGTACAACCACACATTGATGTTTCTCTCCCTCTTTTTCCCCTCTTCCCCTGTGCCTAAAAATAAATAAATAAATAAATAAAATCCTAAAAAATAAAAATAAAAATAAGAATGATGTTCCCACGTGGGTCCCACTTTAAACTGTGTCAGGCTACATTTCCTCACAGGGGTCCTATTTTTGTTTTCTTCACCACTGACCCAAATACATTACGGCGCCCAGCAACGCTGTCTTGGGACGAATGAAAAAGGGAACTCAGGCCCCGACTATTCCGACTATTCCTTCTCGGACAGCCTGCTCACTCTTTCTTTCACTGAGTAGATGGCTGCGCCCGTGAGCACTGAGCACGAGTGGTCCACCTGTGGGCGTGTTCTCGCCGCAGAGCAGCACCGGCACTGAACACCAGGGCCTCCACGGAGGAAAAGCTGCTCAACCCGCCATCCCCTCAAGTGGCAGAAGCACATTTCTCAGCCTCTGGTCCTACCAAACTCAGAAAATCAGTCTTAAAAAGAAACAAAAAAACCCCCACATTTAAAACCTGTGAACTTGCAAAATGCAGTACCTAGTGACCTCTAACTGTTAAATAAGAGCACTGGACAAAGGATGATACTCACAGACTCTGAAGGATTTTCCTCCCTTGTGAAGGAGGAAGATACCCTTTTAAACAATCAAAAACTGTTCATCAACCAAAGAAACTTCTTGAACAATGTGTTTTTATTAAAATGAATGCTACAGGCAGCAAATTCTATGTCCACACTAGTAGAAAATTCATAGTAACAATTTGATCCAAAAGATGATTTTTGAAACAGGTAGTCCCACAGCAGCCTCAGAAAATTATTACTGCCCCAAAGAATGTGAAGGTGGCACCAGGATGTGACCACAACTTCAAGGACATGCTTTTTTGTTGTTGTTTTGAGTTATTTGTGTCTTCCAAATATTTCATTATAAACATACTCATTTCATTATAAAATAATTTTAACTACATTTTTAATATCACTACCAATCTTCTCAGAAAAATCTTTTGGGAAGCTGTTGGTCATGGAGGATTTAAGTTTTTCAGAGTTCTAATTTTCACTTAAAAGCTAAAATTGTATCACTGGCAACAAATACTGCCACTTGCTTTCCTTGAAGTAATAGGCTCAGTTCATTTACCTAAAAATTTATTTATTTATTTATTTTTTTACAAGATTTTATTTTTTTTTAGAGAGAGGGGTAGGGAGGCAGAGAGACAGAGAGGGAGGGAAGGACAGAAACATTGATGCGTGAGAAACATCAATTGGTTGCCTCTCCCACACCCCCGACCGGGGACCTGGCCTACAACCCAGGAATGTGCCCTGGCTGGGAATTGAACTGGTGACCTTTCGTTCTGCTGGACAACGCCCAAGCCACCGTGCCACACCAGTCAGGGCTCATTGCATTTATTTCTGACAAAGTGCCACACAGGCTGACTAACCGTATTTTTTGTCATCCTTGTTTTCAAGTCAAAATGGTGCTCTTACCCCTTCGCTGGTTTTTTGCGAGTCTGAACTTGTGTTTCTGGTGTCATTGCCGGCATCCCCACCCTCCGAGCCACTTTTGTTTTCCTCTTCTTTGCAGTCCTTGTCATCTTCATCTCCTGGAGATTTCCGGGACTGTTTAGAGGATTTCTAAATGTTCAGACAAGTTAAAAACTATAGTCAATAGTGGAAACCCAAGTGCACGAGTGTAAGAAATGCAGTAGGAGTGACCTACACCCAGTCCTGCTGGCCTCGCTCAGGGTCTGAGGCCACCAGCTGCAGGGTTCCAGGCCCGGGCCAGCTGCCCTTGGACCAGTCATTTCACCCCACTGGGCCTCCCTCAGTTTAACCAGCTGGAAGCAAGAAGACGTGGACTAGATGACCTTTCCTTTTAGTTCCGTCCAGCAGTGAGATGTTAAAAGCAGGAACCAGAGACTCATGAGCCCAGAAAACTCAATGAACAAACAGAGCTGTATGGACACCTTAGGGAGGCTCCAGGGCTAGAAGGCACCATAAAGGTCATCCCGTCCTTCCCCATCTCTTCCCAGCAGACGCCAAGGTCCAGAGACACGAGACGAAACCACCTGAGACAACGGACAGATATCGGCATTGGGACGCCTGCTGGAGCTGTCTGGGTGGTGGCAGGTGTACACGGGATGATGTTGGCAAACCTTTTACAGCACCAGATGTAAAATAATCAATCTTTTAAATTACGGGTAGTTATTTAGAACCCAAGGCCATGCTGGTGAGCCAGCCCCTTCCCCCTACCATCATCCTGCACCTGAAATCAAGATGAACTCTAGGGGAAGAAGAAAGTACGGTTACAGTTTGCAGCCAGAATTACTCTGCAGAACAGCATTCATGTGACCAAAGGCTGGACACCTTTAAGAGAGTAAAATGTAGCGTTTGCCAGCACTTCCTCTTTGGTGAATTTTAGGAATCTTTGAAGCACTTGGTAAACAAGGGCTAAGGCACAAGTGATTTAATCATCTCACTTTGGTCTTCCAGAAACGAATTAGCCAATGGGAACTTCCTCGGACAATCAGAATTTTAAAATGCAACTTCCAGAGAGAAACATCTTCTGGCTGTGTGATGGATATACTGACTGCACTGCTTCTCCTTTCCGTAACTGCAACTACCAACCCAGCCCAAAATGTCAGCTTAAAATGAGGCCATTTTTACTTTTACACGAAGGGGCAGCGGGATTAACAATCCCACGGTGGAAGGTCCGGAGTGAAGGTTAAGATCGAGCACGACCACCCGAAAGTGCACACCTCCCGTCCCCGAGGAAACGGGGTGCGCCTGTTCAACTGCAGCGACCGCGTTCCCAGCAATTCTCCAGCAACAGCCCCTGGCCTGCAGTGCTTCCGGACGACAGCGCATGACTCTCTAGAACTTACAGCACTCGCAAAGCCTGCAAGCAGCCCTAGGAGTGGTTTATAGGTGTTACAATGGGGCTGGGCGTGCACAGACCCGAATCAGGGTGTCGCCAAAGTCTGCTGAAGAGTCAGCTGAGATTGTTCTAAGACATATGGCTGCCAAGCCGTATTTGGTGATCTTGCAGCGCTCTTCCTGGGCATGCTCTCTGCAGTCCCTGAACTGTGGGGAAGGACCCCTGTCTGTTTCATCGGCGTGGTCTTGAACTGGCTGTGTGTCTAGTTGTTGCCATCTTTTTTCCTTAACTAAACTACTAGTGGTTTGCAGGCAAGATAGTTTTGCCCTATAACTTCCCAGTGTCTCTTATGGCTCCAATGTGTATCGTCCACACGCTTGCTGCCAGAAGACACATTTATAACCTCCCTCAAACCTGTTTGGTGGCACAGCTTTTCATCCTGATTACTGACTGAGCTTTGTTTTTTCACAGAAAAAAATGGAATCAGGTAGAGGGTGTGCGGGATCTTTGCCCTCTAACTGAGATGCAGTCAAAAAGCCCGTGACTCACTGATTTTTAGTAGCAAAGGCACACCATTCCACTTTAAGACAAAGATGTAAACATACACGAGTCCTACTACTCCTGGTCTTCCCAACCAGGAAGGAACTAACGCTGTTTAAAAGCCACACGACCACACTGCTAAGTCCCTAGGCTGCCTCGGACGATGTAGGGACACACAACAAAGACGCAGAAGCTCTGCGGGTAATCATAAGTTAAATAAAATAAATTCAATTGCATATTTAAGTGAAGTCCAAAAAGCTGAAAGATATTCAGCTTAAAAAATCACTGCAATGGAAAATACAGTCTGATGGGGAAAATTCTAATTATTTTGTTAGTTATAAACTTTATCCCCATCCAAAGCAAATACCATGGTTTTCGTTAGGTGCACAGGAGGTAGTACGTATTTATACAATTGTACCCGTATGCAAGCTTGGGAGACTTTACTGACCATCAAATAAAGTGTTTGTCGTCTGATAAATTCTTGGCACTTGATTTGAAGGAGTTTCCTTATGTGTATCCAGCCACTAAACTTGGGAATCTAAATGGAAGTACTTTATTCACGTATTCAGGTGCGTGACAGACCAGTTGTGGTAAAACCTGGATCAACCTCTGGTCTTCAAAGGTCCGTTTATCTTGCTTTCAGTTTCCAAAAGGTGAATAGTTTTTACAATCTCATGGTTTTTCAATTATATTTCTGAATTGCTATATGAAAAACCTACATTTTCAATTTGTAAACGTACAGTCACATCACTCCTCTGTTAAAACCTTCAATAAACTACGGTTACATCTGGAATAAAATCCAAAGTTGTTAATGGGACATATAACTCTTTACGACTTAGCCTCTGCCTGCCTCTCTCCCTCCCTCAGAACGCCCCAGCCACAGCTGCCCGCCCCCCAGCCCACTCTGGGCTCCGGGCTCTCCTCTTGTCCGCCCCCATTCTCACCTTTTCACAAAGGCCTGGCTACTTCATCTAAAGTAGGTTCTCTGTCACTTCCTGCTCCCATTCCTTCCCTTCACGGTTTATATTTATTACTTGTGGTTTACCCCGTCCCCCCTTCAACCCACTGAACTCCAAGGCACACGAGGGCAGGGACGGACACCGGCTCTGTGACCAGGAAACGGGACAGCTCACTGAGATGGCCCTGCGTCGCACCGAGTCTCCCGTGTTCCTAACTCTTCAGCACACTCCTCGGGAGGTTACTGCAGGACGCACACCTGCCTCACACCCTCACTAAAGAGCCGCCCCCTCCTCGCTGACACGGCAGTATTGTGGGGGCCGAATCAGGCCCAGAGTCAGTAACCCTGACCCTCACCGGAAGTTACCTGTCTGATTCCCCCTGGCTACACTGTCTCCAAGGCAGAGGCTCCACAGAGCCAGTATACTTCTGTGTGCCCACGAATGAATTAAAAATAACTTAAAACTTTCAATGAACGTGCACACAGCATAATGAGAACAGGCACAGGGTCTCAGTAACCTTTGAAGTGTAGGACTTTTTCCTCTTCGAGCCAGCTTTTTCGTTCTTCCTTTTGCCTTTTCCATCCTCCTCCACTCTGTCACCCTCTTCCTCACTGCTCGCGTCTGCAGTGTTGCCGCCTTCTCCCTCCGTTTCTGAGGAGCTCTGTTGCTGAATTGCCTAAGAAAGAACATATCAGCTAATTACACTTCTGAAAAACAGCAAAGAACATAGACTGTGAAAAGAAGCTTTCTACTGTAATTTGAAAGGGTTCAGCTTACTCTGAAGATTTTCAAAATAAAGGGCCGTCACCTTCAATTTTCCCATGACCACTCCACTTCAACCCTCCTGGGTAACAGAATTATACTTCATCCAAAATGCTACCAAAGCCAAGGAGAATGCTGGCTTCAAACGAAGGGAGGGTAACTGCTGGTGCAAAGGAATCATCGGAAAGATCCAAAAAGGAGTTAAAAGCAAGAAACGAGCTACGGCAAGTGACGATGACGTAAACCCTCACCTGGTATCCAGTGAACTTTACTCCTGGGTTATTTTCTATTTCCCACAATCCTTCATTAAATCCTTTCCGTTTGTTGGACTTCCCAAACTTGTCTTTGTATTCCTTGTATGGGAAAAGGTCTTTGGGACCGAGAAATGCGCTGCAGAGATACATTAGAAACAGAATGGGTACTCTGACCTTCAAACATGAGGTATTTTTAATAGCAGTATCTTCTAAGGCGCCAGAGAGTGTTTTGGCACACAAATTGGAAACATAGAGAAACCCGGAGTTAGGCACGCATCGCAGGAGGTCTCACACACAGGCTTCCAGGCAGAATGCGTGGGGACCCGGGAACACGGGCAGCGACCCTGTGCTACTTTCCAGCAAATTCTCTAGGAAAGAAAACCCCAGCTGCACAGTCCCCAGTGTCTACTGGGAAAAGCAGAACAAAAGGAAAGAAAACCAACTTCCAGAAGGAAACACAGCTCTCTCCTGTGAAGATCAGAAAGACGTCCTCAGGGCCCTTTCTTGAAGAACTCCCCTTCCAGGTGAGAGCGGGGAAGACGCCGGGGCAGAGGCAGCCAGTGGAGACCCGGGAGTGCGCACCGGGCCCCACTGACACTCGAGGGCACACTGGGATGGCCCTGCATTTGGGGACACATAGGGGCTCCTGGTAGTTTTGCCTTTCCCTGACAACGTTTGCAATTCCTATTTTCCATTTGTGTGCTGGTACTTAACCAGACATTCTTAGTGTGTTCCCTGGTATCCATTCGCTGGCCAGGCCCAGCTTCCCCACAGCGGGGTGCAGCCCCTCGCCCAGGTCCCTGCCCTGTCACGTGCTTACAAGAAGTTATATGTCCTTCACCTCTTCTCTTTCCCCCTTCCCTCTCCCTGCAAAATGCAGAAGTGCTGCTTAGCCAATTTGGTTTTTTCTTTTAATGAAAACTTTTTTTTAAAGGAAATAAGCAGACAAGGGTAACACCCCAGAGAACAGCAGGGCAAATGACAGAGGAAGCTGGACCCCAGAACAAGCACTCTACACCTTGTTCTAGCTGCCCACCTCTGGGTTGTTTCAAAAGACAGAAATACCTGTCTTTTCAGATTCCTTTATTCAACACTTAGCCTGTACTAAACCAATACAATTAGAACACCTTAAAAAATTTGTGGTGTGTTTGCTTGTGGATACAACAAATTGGGAAAGCCTGAGAAGATAGGCACAATGTGCTCTGGGAAGTATGAACGGAAAAAACCTTTCCCGGAAGGGAAACGTGTGAGAGCCACAGAGGAAATCACCGGGAGCGGAGGGGGGGTTACCCTGGGACTTCAGTGGCCTACGGGGAACTCCGGGTGATGCCCCGCACTGAAGCAGAAACAAGGGTGGTGCGCAAAAGCTAAATAATGCGAAATCTTTCCCTTAAGATACACGATCAAGGGTGGTAGTTTTGTATTAGTTGCCTGCAGGGATTCTCACAACATAGGAAACGTTATAGAGCGTCTGCGGCAATGGAGTCTAGCGGAGTCCAATCAGAGCTTTTGAAAGTCAGGTGGTTTTGCTGACTTACGTTTCATGGGTGCCAAAAAAGAAGATAGGGTACTTGTTTGCAGGAGGCTTCACTGCTCCCTCGGGGAGTTCATCAATCTGTCAGAGACAAAGCTAAGTTAGTAAACATACAGTTAGATCGTGTAAAATGCCATAAATACAATGCAAACATTGCTTTGAGAATATACTGCTAATTTCAAAATAAAATTAATCAAAACCCCAACAGTTTTTCTTTTCTCGAACGTCAGAAAATGATTTGGAATGCCACGTGCGGCCCAAGGCATGGAGAGTAGCCATGCAAACTGCTGACAGCGCATCGGGGGCAGCCACAACCACGAATTTCCTTCCACTCCACAGAGCCAGCCACTCCTGGGAATCTCTCCTAGTGAAGTAACTAAAGCCACCACCACCCCCGAAATCCCCCAAACAGGAATTTTGGGGGGATAATAGCAAATTTACACACACCCCTAGAAATGTAAACGGCACAAGACAGAAGAATTATAGAAAATTAACTTGATGAAATATTACGCAGTCATTTCTTGCCTCTACAAGTCTCTCCCCCAGCACAGAATTTCACCTAGAATTACCTTTGAAAACGCACATTTGATTACATGCCACTTCCTTACTTCAAATCCTCTACAACTTCTCACTGAGGACAGCATTCCCATCTGGGCATTTAAAACCTGTGGAACTTTGAAAGACTAAAAATACTCCAGCCTTTCCCAAGACCTAGCAACTCTTACGTACAGCCGAGGCTGAGAACCTCGATGAGATTAAGTCCAAATTCCTTAGAGTGTTTCAAGAAATGGTCCTGGACTCCCAAACCTCCATCTGTGGCCCTCACCTTTCCTCTGGGTTCCAGGCACAAACTCAGAAATCTCTACAAACCACGCCCACCTGCACGCCCTACCAGCAGCTGGCACTGGAGGAGGTGCACATGCGCGGCGTGGACAGCAGGAGTCACCCCCTGAAGACCCCTGCTCACTCACACGCAGCACCGCCTGAGGTCTGCTCACCCTTCCAGTGCGTCTCTGAACCGCGGGGACCATGGGTCACAGAGCAGATGCCTGGCTGTACGGAGTGCACGTGGACTCCGAGTCCAGAAACTAGTAGTTACGTCCTGCTTCTGATCCGAATCCAGATGTCGAAGGTATCACTTAATCACTCAATCGCTCGGGCTCTTGACTTTTATATCAGTAAAACGAGCTAGCTACATGAGGCAACCTCTAGGTTTCCTTCACGTCCTGGAGTTAGTTCCATGGCTCGTCTAAAACTGAGCTAATTTCCTTTGATTCTTTTGTTTCCTATTTAATTATGGGGAAGATTTCACTGCTTTACTCAGATCTTTCAAGCTCTGCCTCCCACACCAAAAAAAAAAAATTAAAGAAAGATAATCACGTACAACTAAATTCAGACATTTGTGAAACCAATTAATTCATAAGACTGGTGCCAATTCAGGCATCTCTCTTAATTTTTAATGTCAACTTCATTGGGTTTTATGTTGGCAACAGACAATGATATGCAATAGCTGCTTTCCCCTTAAATGCTATTTTGTCTGATATAAATCATTGCCATCTCTCTGTTTGTTTTACTCAAGTGGGATAAAGTGGTATTTCCAACTCAGGAGTAATGTTTGCCTCTGCGTTCTGTCAGGTCGGTCTGTTATAAACAGTACACTGTTCGATCTTATCAGTCCACATGGAGATCATTGATGCTGGCAATGCCAGGCCTGGCTTTTTATGCCTGCTTTTTTCCTCTTCATGCTTACCTTTACTCTATGAATTATAACTCAAATACCTCATTTTTAGTTCTACAAGTACTTCAAATATTTCAAGAACACCACTCAAACAGTGTTTACATGGTAACACTGAGACCACATTTATCCATTCTAATCTGAAACAAAGGGTGTTCAGCGCTTCCCTGTCCTCTTTTCCCCATCCTCCCTCCTGCTGCTCACTGTCCGGTTCCACACGACCCAGGGCAGATGCCTTCAAAGGGGCAGGAAGAAGGCGAAAAACAGATGGACCAGGATGTCAGTGTGGAACTTCTCGCGTGTCGGTTCAGCTGAAGACCCACAGCTGGAGAAGAGGCAACATCCCAAAGGGAGGCAAGTGACCATCATGTCAGACTTGCCCAGAACGTGGTCGAAACCCCTGGAAAACGCTAGCTCTCCCACAGCGACAACAGCGGCGACGACAACAGAGGGGTGGAGAGCTTAAGATGTCTTCTAGCACTTGGGAGTCATGGAAGGCGAGTCTGACTCCAGCCTGAGAAGTCCCGGGAGAGGATGGGACTTTCTGCTTAGCTGCTCTGACGGCAGGGAAGGCGGGGGCTGCTGGCTCGCACTCCCAGAGCTTCTGTGCTAAAGATGCAAGCCTTCCATGAACCACAGCTAGAGGTAACAGGGGGCTGTCTTAAAACCTGTCAGAAGCCTGCCTGGAGGAAAGGGGACCACAGCAGAAAAGAGGGCGGAGATACACCCTGAGATGCTCAGGGAGTGTGGTGTTTTATGTGACTATTCGACAGAGGTTCACTGGCCTTGATCAAGACAAAGATGAGATCAACCCAGGAATGCTGGGGAGGGGCACCCAACGACCCCCAGTTCCTGGCTCCTGCCACCTTGTATGATCCCCTCTTCCTGACTGGGGGCAAACGGGAGGGGCGCCACACCCACCTTCTGGCTCTCACCATGCTGCCTGCCTGCCCTGGGGACGCCAACCGCCGCGTGTGAACTGCTCCATGGAGCAGACAGGGTGGCCAGGAGCCCAGGAGGGCTGTGACCAACAGCAGCTTGTGACCAAGTAAGGCCTTCGCACTAGTAGCCTGCCAGCAACAGCTGGAGTGGGCCTGGAAGCACATCTGCCCCCTTAAGATGATCTTGGGAGAGACAGAGGCAGAAGGTCCAGGTAAGCCATACCTGGGCTCCTAGCCCTCAGAAACCGTGAGATAACAAATGTGTGACGCGAACACCCCAGATTTAGCTTTTTATTTTTAAAAACAAATTACACACACATTTTCCATACATTGGATAAGTCACAGACACTGTTTTATCACGGAGACCATTCTTCTTTTGGGGGATGGTATGTGTTCATCGAGGGAGTGGGTGAGCGGAGACTTACCTCCGCAACCTCCCTCGGAGTTCCCTTCCTCCGGGCCATCACTACCATAACAAAGTGCGCGTTCCTCCAGGTTCAAGTACATAGTCCCACAGATGCAAATGTTCCGTATGCAGGCAGAAGTGCTTTGGGGAGGGCTACAATGTTTTATATACACACACAAAATAAATCATGTTTTATCAAATTCTCTGCACTATGAAGAATCCTTAAAGTCCAATGGCATAGATCTAACTCATTTATTTGTAATGGATGCAAATAATCCAGTGATTGGATAACCTATACTTTATTTCCCCGAGGGATGGATATTTACCTTACTTTCAGTGTTTTTGCCCTTTAGAAAGGCTATAGTAAAGTTATTTATTTTTTATATATTGGAGCTTCTATTTCCACAAGATAGATTTCCAGGAGTGAGATTGTTGGATCACAGATTAAAAGTGTTTTTCATTTTAATAGGTATTGCCAGACTGCTTTCAAAAAGGCTGTGATAATTTACATTTCTACCACGGTATGAAAATGACCTCCGTTCCGATATTTGACATCATTCAGTGATATTGCTCTTTCAGATTTGCATCTCCCTGATTAATGATGAGACTAAACATCTTTTCATAGGTTTATTGGCCATTAGGATTTGCCCTTTAGGGAACTGCCTATTCATGTCATCTTTACATTTCTCTACAGGGTTCTCTGTTTTTACTATTCATTTGTAATACATCAAGCGGGTGCCTGTGATTTCCATTGCACTCTCTCCATTACACGGTATGTCCACCAAAACATTCTCCTCTGGAGTCCCAGGACGCGGCACTTCCCTGACACTTTTTACCTTCCTTGCCGTCCACTTCTTCTCAGGCTCCTCTCAGAGCTGCTCTTCCTCCTCTTCCTCCGCGCCCTCCACGCCCTCCCTCGGAGATCATCCAGTTCCAAGGCTCTGAATGCCGCCTGTGTGTCTTGTACTTCTATCCCCAGACTCCAGAGCTGCTCTTCTGAGCCTCGGTCTGGCGTATGTGGGGCCCAAAGACACTTCACATTTAAGGGGTCTGCAAACAGGCTCTCAGTCTCATGGCCTGACCGCTCCATTACTTTATACTCCTGGTGGGAGTAGACGGCATGAGTCCAAGCAGATGCTCCTACGAGAAATCTGGATGTTTGTGCGGATTTCTCTCCATAAAGACGTATCCATCACTAAGTCTTTTCAACTACACCCCCAAATACCAGCTAACCAGTTCTTTCTACACCCTCTGCCTCCTCCTCTGGTCTGCTCTACCATCATCTCATGCGTCAACTTCTACAAAAGCCTCCTAACTGGCATCCACCTCCCTCCCTCCCACCCCCCAAGACCGGTTCTGCAGGCCCTGAACACAACAGATCAGGTCATGCCTTCCCCATCAAAACGCCCCAATGACTGTCCATAGCTTTAAAAATCTTGACCTCATATTAATGTAAGACCCTGAATGATAAGAACTTCATCTCCCTTCTTGAACTCATCACCTGCCTGTTCCCACAGTCCTAGCTCGTTCTGGATTAGCCTGTGGGAGCAGAGAAACAGCAGGAAGGCAGGAGGGAGCAAATACTCTGTTCGTTCAAACCGAGGACAGCAGCGCTGACCCAGAAGGCCTCTGATGGGGGGGACTCAGGCCCAGACCCCTGCGAACAACACAGGCAAAAATCACCGAGTTCAAGGGCAAGCGTGCCAGTGTGTCAGATGCACTGTCGAAATTTTCCTCGCAGCAGAACCAGTAACCATGTGCTAACCACTTCCTATTGTATTCATCTCTTTTTAAGGACAAAGATGTGATGATAGCTTTGTCTTTCTGCCAAAAGCAACAATTTGAAAATAAAAAAGAAAAGCAAAGAACAAAACCAAAAAAGTTGTGTTCCTGACAGGATGGCTAAACAAACATTTAAAAATAGAAAGTAGACAGTGGAAGAAAACACCAGTGTGTGCCACAGTTAAGAGAGCAGACAATGGCGATTATTCTGATTAGGGAACCAATGTTAACTCTCACTGTTTCAATGTCATTGTCAATGAAATGAGAAACAAACCACAATGAGCTAGTTGCAACAGTCCCACGAATAGAGCACAAGACTTGGGTTCTGGCATAAGGAATAGCACGTGGAAAACACAGCACTGTCTGGGTAATTTTCTCAGGGATCGCTTTCTTCAGTTTATGTCTCAAGGTTGAAATACATCACATGAACATTTGAATAATTCCAGGCATAAAACAAAATTAAACCATATTTAGTCTTCAACTATGCCTGTTTTTGACAAATAAAGCCGGCAGCTTAGCCAAACCACACTGGCTGCCTGGTCCCTGCGGCACTCTCTGAGCACCGCCCTGCTGCTGCCCCGGGGAAGGCCCGGCCCGCTCACTAGGCCTATCCTCAGTCTCGCCTTTTCGTCGTTCAGCAACTTCTGGAGCTATTGCAGGGATCTGATAACAAGGCAAAGACCCCTGGGACCCCTTCTTCACCCACGTGTGCTGCGTATCAGCAGGGTGAAGAGGCCCCCCGACAGGAGGAAGTATTGGCAGATCGTGTGTCTGATAGTGAGTTAATATCCAGAATGTGTCAAGAAGTCTTACAACTCAGTAACAAAACACCAGCAATCCAATTTGAAAATGGACAAAGACCTTGAACAGACATTTCTCCAAAGAAGATATACAAATGGCCAATAAGCACAGAAAAGATGCTCAATCATTAGGGAAATGCAGATCAAAACCACTAGATATCACCTCACACCCATTAGGATATATATATATATACACACACATATGTATATATATGTGTGCGTAAATATATATGTATGTATATATATATCTCTCTCCCAGAAAATCATAACTACTGACAACGATGCAGAGAAACTGGAACTCCTGTGCACAGCGGGTGGGCATGTAAAACAGTGCAGTCCCTATTAAAAACAGTATGGCATTTCTGCAGAAAATCAGAAGCAGAATTGCGTGGTCCAGCAGTTCCACTTCAGGGCACGTACCTAGTCCCTCCCCACCCACGGACTCCTGATCTGCAGGGAACCTCAGCCCACACAGTCAGTGTGAGATCGCAGAGCAGGCGGCTCAGAACTTCGCACCACGAGCCATCCTAAGCAGCGCACCACCGTTTCTTCCCTCCCTGCAGACAGCTGTGACGTCTTCGGTGAGAAGTTAAATGAGTGCCTCCTGAGACATGAGATTTAAGATAAAGTCCAGTGCCAACATTGCTTTGGGCGTTCGGAGGAGAAAACTAAAATGCATCGATTCTTTGACCACGTGACCTGCTCCGCGTTGGACAGCAAGTCAGAAAGAGCTGCACTGAAGTCCCTGCCCTGCTCGCTCGCCCCCACGGGACGAGGGGGACGGGAGAGGAGACAGAGAACCCCCACCAACCACTCTGACAGGCGGGCAGGCATCCTGCTTTAGCTTAGAGGATGTGAAGCTCAGGTAAGGAGTTTTATAATAATAAACCCCGCTCAGGATGAGCTATTCACGTGCTCGTTGTAATTCCTGTCCCTTTTTACTTGCAGGAAAACACACACGACGAAACACTGCCTGTCCTAACCCTGTCGAAGGGCCCAGGTCAGGAGGATCAAGAACATTCCCGTCCTCGTGCGGCCATCGTGTCCCCCCTGGGCTGGTCACTGCAGTTACTTCTGGTTCAGCCATCGAGCTGCCCGGCTGACAGGACAATCCCGGCGTTACGTGCCACACATACCTCACTCTTCCCCCGTTTCCTCTGGGCCGTGCTGCCACCCCTCAGCGTGGCGCCCGGCCTGTGCAGGCGAGGCCATTGTGTGCCTGTGCTGGCGAAGGAGCAGGCTCTAGGTAGACGCGGCCTGCTCTGCCCACAAAGCTCTTGCTCTTCCACTGCATCGTCAAACTGAATAAATGAAATGTGAAGGCAAAATACTTTGCTTAGAATGACGGAAAAGAAGGTGAGCAGGAAGGGAGTCATGAAAGTATCTGTTAATGCCAGAGGAGGACAGACAAGGGCTGACCCCGGGAGGAGAAGGCCCAGGAGCGGCGTGAGGACCTGCGTGCAGTCAGCCCCGCGGCTCTGTGATTCTGTCCAGCGGGTCTCAGCAGGCCAGTTGCTGGGGCAGAGAAGACAGATTATAAGGATGACCCAGGCAGAGGTTAGTGGGATGGATGTATCAAAAAGAAAAGGAGACTAGGGGGAGAGCATTTCGAGCGAGCACATGGGTCTAATGGGATCGGGAGGGAGTTGACCAAGCAGGGGCCGGTGTGCCAAGGGAAACTCGGGGGCCACGGGCTTGCCCAGGGTCTGCCACGGCTGCGAAGGAGAAGCAGTCTCATCTCCACCTCACTTCAACAAACTTCGCCGACAGTCTGCTCTGGTGGAACCGCTCCATTTCTGTAATTTGCTTTTACAGCAATACATAAACAAGGGACACGTTCGGTCTTGCTTTGCCCCAAACAAGGAGCTTATTAAAAATGAGCAATGGAGAGCATTGCGTTTCATAACCCTACCAAACGCCTTGTCCTGCCTCCGCCCCCTGCAAACACAGGCCAGGGCTGGTGAGCCGAAGCCCAGGCTGCACGCCGGCTGGAGGACTCGAACACCTGCACTGCAGTGCAGTCAGTCTAACATTATCCCCTTGTCCCCAGAGAGTTCAGGTCAGGACAGTGGGGCCATCTTCTCACAGAAGTGTTCTTACTCTGTGAGTCAGCCAGCCAGATGTGTGATACAAAACTGTGCTTACTCTAACTTTTTAGAAACATATCTTTTCAGAAACTGAAGAATCCCTTGCTATCATCAGTATTAGGTTCTCTCTACTGAGATCGCTATGTCTAATAATGGCAAGGAAATCTCTTTAAAATTTTTTCCCCCTTTTCTTTTGGATTTAATCTTTATTGTACTTTTTCCTGGAAATTTCTTCTTGTTTGGACAAAAAGTGATTTAAAAGGAAATGCACAACCACTAGAAATATGTTAGCCCCATGACCTGACATCCCCCTCTCGGGGCACCACCAACCTGCCCCACCAGGAAGTCCTCCGGTTTAGAAGCCCCTCGTCCTCCCGTCACAGAGCCTGCCGCCTCCGCAGCCCAGTCTCACACACCTGCGCAAACCCCAGAGCCTCGGCAGCACCCGCCAGGGAACGCTGGGTAGTTACCGAACGCATGGAGCTCACCACCCTTCAAAAGGCATACACATGAAACTGCAATTTCAACCAAGCTGGAGACGCATCTGCAGTTCAAAGAAGAAAAGGAAGACGAGAGTGCGAAGACTTGCTCTGTACACTGAGCCTGTTGAGATCTAGAAAAATTCCGGCCTGGGTGGTTAAATGATCTAACGTAATACAAGTTTCATTTTTTCAAGGTCACAGGATCTTGTGTAAGATTGTGACGACAGCGGATTAAGCGCAGGACTGTCAATTCATTCCCCAGACCCAACTCCTGTTCTGTGTTAACAGACAGAACTCACTCATACATCACTCCCCTTTGGCCTAACAGACCAGCCAGTGCTTTTCAACCTCAGGTAGTCAAACTAACGCAACAGGTTGAAACCTGATTTTATGCAAAATGCAATATAAACATATAAGAAGGAATCATGTATGATTTGTTGAAAAGACTTTTCTGGTGTGTGTATATGACATTAATATTTATTTCCTACTGTGGATTTAAGTCAAAAAAAAAAAAAAAAAAAAGCCCGAAAGCCACTAACCCAGACTGTATTGGAACCCATCAGCAATGACGACTCATTTCCAAGGGGTAACAACGGGAAGCCCCCACAACTCCCAGAGTCCAAAGCCAACTCATCACCATAAAGCCACAAGGAAGCAGCTGAAAGGCACACCAGCCAAACCACAAATGCATTTACTGGGACTTTACATGCTTCTTAGCATTTTATAATGAGGAGTCTGGTGTTCCTGGGAGGTGATTATTGGTACTCAATTAGCAAACACTTCTTTTCATGTACTTCTTAGGAAAAAAGAAAAAATAAGAATGATCATCCTCCGTATTTTACGGAGGCTGTAACAGAGACAGAAGCTTCGCTAACAAGCCAAGGCAGCAGCGGAATGAGATGTCGGTCTTCAGCTCCTGGTCCAGCCAGCTGCCTTTCCCTGTGGCGCAGGACACCTCGGCAGAAACCTGGACAATGTCTCTCTAAAGGCTTGGGCTCCTGGTCATCAGGTCACTTCATTCTCCTGACCTCACTGTGGCTCTGGGATCACAGGATGGTCACCCACCTGACTAACAGCAGCAAATCGTTATCTAGGTAAGAGTAAGACAGAGCAAAAATTCAGTCACCTCTTCTACCTATTTCACTCGGCTAGGAGATTATGTACATGAACAGCAGTGAAATAACACAGGGAAATGCCGTTCCAGGAGCTGGGAATGCAGTGCACTGGCGAACAGCTAAACTTCTACGCTGTGCTGGACTAGCACACCTCACCCCTGCCTGACCACCATTCGGTTTGCGCGCTCTCCCACCTTGACGGCGCGCCGTTCACTCAGACTGACCGCTGCTCTTGCAGCACGCGTCACTTGTTTTTAAACTGCCTCGGTGAAAGAGCTTTCAAAGAGATAGAGACTAGAGAAATAAAATTAATGTCGCAATTAAGATGGCTGGATTCACAGCAACTTGTAAAACAAGTGTATGCATATGTGGAGGAAGATATTACTCGCGCACCACCGCCAACGCTTTTTCAGCCCTTTCACTTAACCCAATACCACGTTTCCTGTGTCCCCATGGCTCTCTTAATAGTCAGGGATTAGGACACTGATTAAGCATGACCTTAGCTGAATTTCTTAAACTACATCTTGGTTTTCTTATGGGGGCATACCTACATATATTCAAGTCTGTAATCAAGACATATAGTAATTTGATTCAATATATACCCTACATGATATATATTCAGCCTAACTTGTAAATAAAACGTTTAGTCAAAAAAAATTTGTTTATTAAAATGACAAAGATTTTTAAAAATTTGGATCACCTACTTTTAGTAAATATGTAAGAAAACAGACATTTTCTCATTCTGCTAGAGGGTAAAGCTACTCAGAATTTTCCTTGGCCAGGTAGCTCAGGTGATTCGAGCGCTGTCCTGATGTGCCAAGGTTGCGGGTTCGATCTCTGGTCAGGGCACGTACAGGAAGCAACCACTGAATGCACAAGTTAGTAGAACAACAAAATCAATGTTTCTTTCTATAAAAAAAAATCAATCAATAATTTTTTTTTTAAAGTCAAAACTTTTCTGGAGGACTTTGGTAACAACATAAACCCAAAGCCTCAAAATGCACGCACACCTCCTGACTCAAACATTAATTTCCAGAGATTTGTGCTAAGGAAATAATGGATTAATGATCTGGCCCAGCACTTCTCACCCTTGTGCATCCCACGGCACATAAACTAGTAACTGCAATTCTGCAGCACACCGAAAAATATGCATTTTTACGGACCTGACAAAAAAAATAGGTGTAATTTTGATTCATTCACACTGGACAGCTATTGCTGTGTTGGTTGTTGTTGGGTTTTTTTGACACTCTGAGGGAAAGCAGGTCAGTGCCCCTGACTAAACAGGCACGTATTACATGTCTTAACCATTCTTGTAGCACGACAGTTGAAAATCACTGATTTAGCTAAAAGAATCCTTTTTCAGAGTACTACTTTATAGTAAAAAAAAAAAGGAAATAACCTAAATGTCCTATAACAGGAAGTGGTTACTATTTGCAATAGGTCCATATCATAAATTACCAGGAGGCTATTACAAATACTGTCATAGAAATACATTCATTGGCAGTGAATCACATCTAAGATACAGTGTTTAACTGGGGGGAAATGATGCAAAATTGTATATAGTGCAAAAGTCACGCACCTACACATACAGGTGCACACCCATGATGCTAAGAACAAGGGTTAGGGGTACTGATCTTTCAACAAAGAACATCATTATCTGTGTAATAAATTTTTTAACACAGGCGAAACTTAGTATTTACAACATGAAGGTCATTCCTTTCTCTCTTCAATAAGACAGTTTCAGTGCGTCACAGCACGAGCAAATTATTTTAGGTGCAAGGACCACTACTGACCTTTAAGGGTCCTTTATAGTCAGCACTTCTCTGTGGCAAAGGACTGGTTTTTATTTATAAATTTCTAATTTGTCCTAGACTGCCATTTTTATAGAATATATTAAAGATGAGTTATTAGAAAACTAAAATTAAAAGACACAAAATGCAAGCCTCATTTTTTAAAATTATTAGACTCACAAAGGTAATCTACCAAATCCCTAAACAAAGTCTCATCTCTTCTTCTCAACTTCTGCGCCTCCCCCGGCACTGCAGGCGACAGCCGCCCACACACCTGGCTGGGAAAGGCTTAAAGAGCCTTTCTGCCTCCAACTAGTCCCGCTGCACCAAGTGGGCCACATTCTGACCTAACATCTGGAGACTCTTCCACAACAGAAGACGTCCTTCTCCAACAAACAGTAGTATTTGGGTTCTTCCCTTACTAAACTTACTACTTTATGATGGTTTTCTAGTGCTTGTAAGACATTTTCAATAAACTCATATATAATTTTAAACCAGCAGTCATTTTTTTCAAAAGAATCAAACACAATCTCCGATGGTGGAAAGGTGACTTCAGAGAACTAACATTTTCCAAAGCACAGGGAAACAGCAGCCATTAGCGCCTTCCCAAAGGGAGATGCCAGGAACGCAGATTCGTCCGGTGGACGTGGGAGCAATGCAGGAAGTACATATTGGCACGAACAGTCCGTGTTGCCTGTGTGCTCCCAGGATTAAGCAGAAGAAAATGAGACACACTGCCAGTTCCTTGGCAATGTGAATGAACGAACGCGCAGCCCCTGGGGCAAAGGCTGAGTGCGCCTGTCACTCTGCCTGAGGAGCGAGCCACTGATGGACTTCTCTGGACTCAGGCCACAGTGGTGAAGATGATCAACATCTTACTTTATGTTAAGACGATAAAGAACGTAAGTGCCGAGCGGTTTCCTGAGAATATGTAGCCTGATCCCCAGGAATACAGTCTCACAGTCTAGTAGTTTATTATCAAAGGCAAATAAATAAATAAATAAATAAATAATAAAATCAAAGTGCTATGGATCATAAATTGAGGATTCCCAACTAGTATTTATATTAATAAAGGAAATGAAAATACTTTACATCATGCTATTTAAAATCGCTGCAATTTAATGTTGGTAGAAAATGAAAAAACCATCCCTAGCACAGTGCCTAACACACAGTAGGTGCTCAATAAAAGTTCAGTAAGAGTTCAGCCCTTCAAGTTCTTATCACAGAATGGTAAGTTTAATGCTTTCTTCTTGTATCCAGTGAGAGGTTGAGCT
Source organism: Desmodus rotundus (assembly GCF_022682495.2). NCBI lineage: Eukaryota > Metazoa > Chordata > Mammalia > Chiroptera > Phyllostomidae > Desmodus > Desmodus rotundus. The sequence goes on from NC_071396.1 coordinate 36,323,787, forward strand.
GGACTGAAAACGTCAGGAGCCCTGGCCGGGTGGCTAGGTCGAGCATCACCTAGCACACCGCAAGGCTGAAGGTTCGATTTCCGGTCAGGGCACAAAACCCAGGTTGTAGGTTCGATCCCCAGTTGCAGCGCCTATGGGAGGCCACCTACTGATGTTTCTCTCTCATCCCCCACCCTCATTCTCTCTATAAAATAAACATATTAAAAAATATATGATGAGCAGCAACCTGGCAGGACTAAGGCCTTAAAAAAAAAATTCTCATCCAAAGCTAAGAATGGTGAAAGTCAATACACGAAGAAGCTTGGAGTATTAGATTCTCCTTTCCCCCACCTCACACAGAGTGTGTGTTTTGTAAACTGAGGCACAAAGTTACATACAGTACAGCACATAAGTCTTCAATGTGCAGCTTGATAAACGTTCACATACTCACACACCCGAGTAATCACCACCCAGAGCAAGGCACAGACACTTCCAGTGCCCCTCCCAGGCGGTGCGCTTTCCCCGCCTGCCACACCCTCATCACCGCTGAGCTGCCTCGCCCATCTGTGACTGTCAGGGAATCATACCCTACTGTTTTGTGTCTGGCTTTTTTCACTCCACCCGGCATTGTTGATCCTCACTGGTACTGAGTCAGAGCCCACCCCATGAATGGACTGCAGATGTGCGCATCCGCTCTCCTGTTGACAGACCTCTGGGCCACTCTGGGACGTCTGTGATCGTGATGCTGCTCTGCAGAAGCATTCTTGTACACTCCTGCCTTCGCGTGGAGAGCAACACTCACTTCCCGGGGTACAGGCCTCCGACAGCCTTCTGAGCCACAAGGTAGCCCTGGGTTTAACTACAGTAGATCCGGCCAGGTTTCTGAAGTGACGGTATCGTCTGAGAGTTTTCATACACAGTTTTACATTTAAAAAAGCTCTTCAGTAGAAGCACAAGAGTTCTGGAACTTTTGGTTTTTCCACCTTTTAAAGCAGGGGAAATACAAGCAGAATGCTCCCACCTCAGGGATACACAAGCCAGTGTGGGGGTTGAGAGAAAAAAATAGTACAGCTTCTATTTCAGTTTCTTATTCTTTTACCTAAACAGTAAAACTTAGTGATATTTACTACATAAAGTGACACTCGTCTCCTTATTCAGATGGTTGTATTCACTCACTTTGGGAGTACTGGTGATTCACTGCCATCCTGCGTGTGGCTGTGGAGCGGAATTAGGGAATCTTGCTTCTACTGAACTCTGACCAGGTAAACACATGGCTAAAAGGAGTCCTACAAATATAATTCTCACAATGCCTGTACCAGCAAACAACAGCCACGCTGACAGCCCTACAGCAGAAAATCCCTTTGGAAAAGGAAAACTGGGACCGTGTAGCCAGATCTCACAAGAAGCAGGCAAAAAATATTCCAAAAATTAACACTTCAAGAAATATGGACTTCATCTATTATATTAACGATATTCTGCCAATAAGAATTTTAAAACAAAATAAATAAAACAAATAAAAACAAATAAAATATTATTTGTATCATGTTTTCCTTCCAGTGTTTTATAGTGTACATAATAGTACCAAATACAACTATGTGTAATTGTAAAGGAAATTCACACCTACTTGGGATGCATGCTCAGATTTTTTTTTTTTTTTTTTTTTTTTTTACTAACAGGATCTACAATTAAGAGGGTTCGGACTCTCATTTTAGCATAAGTATTTCGCCAGGCAACCCTTATGCATAAGTGAACTTCTAATTCTTGAAGTCATCTACAATCAATTATACTCTGTTCAGAATAGCCAGCTGCTACTTCATGTTAGAATAAGGACTCGTGGACAGAGAAGGGCACAAGGACCCACTGGGAAGAGGCATGGGGCGTTTCCAGGGGCACTGGTGCTGTTCTGTACTTTGCCAGGGGTTTGTCACACCAGCCTACACATTTGTCAAGCTCAGTGAATGCCACATTTCAGGTGTGTTTCAGTCTAGGTAAATCTTACCTCAAAAGGAAAAAAAAAGGATCTACAAAAAATATTGACCACTAACTAATGATATGCATTCTGAAGCGTCTAGGAGGAAATTACAGTGATGTCTGCAACTTACTCTGAAATACATTAAAATAAGATGAACTGCTACATGCACAGAGGGACGAAGGTGACAGCAAGCATAACACAGCGTTAATTACAGAATCCAGGTGGTAGATACATGGGTGTTCACTATACAGGTAACTTTTTCTATATATTTGAGATTTTTTCGTGATAAAATGTTAGAAAAAAATAAACCCACTCAAGAGTTGAAAACTGTATGAGTGGAGGTGGTAGAGGGTATAAGAGGGGTAAATGGTAATGAGAAACAAATACAATAAAAGATAAGCTATTAAAAAAAGAGTTGACAATTAAAAAAAGTGTGGTGATACTTGGAGAAAAGTTAGAAACTCAAAAGGAAAGAAGGTAGGAGCATTCAGGTACCACTGCTTGCTGTGTTTGAGAGTGAACTGAAACTGGACAGGATTGCAGACCATGCCTGAGGTCACAGAGCCTGAAGTCCAGCTGAGAGCTGAATCCAAGCAAAGTTTAGCACACACATTGCTCCCCAGGGGCTGTCCAGGAGCAAATGTTTTCCCGACAGCAGGGAAGTCACCTCTCCATTCCGGCTCTGTTAGAAAGCTGCAATGTCTGGCCCTGGCTAGTGTGGCTCAGTGGACTGAGCACTGGCCTAAGAACCAAAGGGCTGCTGGTTCGATTCCCAGTCAGGGCACATGCCTGGGTTGGGGGCCAGGTCCCCAGGGGAGGATGCATGAGAGATAACAACACACTGATGTTTTTCTCTTTTCCTTCCCCTCTCTAAAAAATGAATAAATAAAATCTTTAAAAAAAATTAAAGAAAAGAAAGCTGCAATGTCTGGCCTTCCTAACCAGTGACAGCATTTGAAATTTGAATGAACAGGATCTTCCCCCCACTAATTAGTATTTTATAACATCATCTACAAAGCTATAGCCAGGTGTGAAATAGGGAAATAACTCATAGGGTTGGGATGAAAAGAAACTGAGAGCATGTATAAAAAGCACATGGCACTGGAGCTACCCAAGAGTTGGGACCACTCCAGCGTCATTTTCTCTTTCCAACCTTGACCTTTCCTTGGAGATTGCAACATGACACTCACTATAAAATAACACACTTAAGGCAAACCTACGTCTTTTCCTTGAGGGCCTCTTGTTAGATGTGAACAGATATGGATTTTTTTCTTTCCTGTATTTATTGTATCTTATCTAACAACCTAGTTGATGTCACTTCCTCATCTTCTGTTCCAGTTTGTCTCGGTTCGGAATGATAACTTCTGGCAACTTCATGTTCAATTAGCTCTACAACGAGGACCACTTCTGTAGTACTTTTTTTGTTTCACGATTACTACAGGTGGTCAAGCTATGCAAGCAGCCCTAATGAAATTTTTAAGACTATTTTATTTTTTGACTCTTGGGAATATTCCTCTAAGATTAAAGAAAAGACATCGTGTTACAAGGAAATGACTGACTACTAATAACCTTTACTGCAGTTTTGACTATTTATGAATACAGGCACCCTATCAGCTCTTTATTTCTTACTTGACAAAAATATTCGGGGATTCCCTAGAAGACTCCTAAAGTCACACATCTTGCCCTTCAAGCAGTATGGCTATACAGCATGAACATAATGAGTTATTCCACCCTAAAAAGTGTGCCTTCTTTAAGGACAACCTACAGTTCAGATGTGGAGAAAAGTTACTGGCACAGCCTAATGGAAGGTGGAAAAGACTCTTCTGCACTTGGCATCTGAGGCTGTCAGGAGATGCAGGGAATCCTAGAGGTGAGCATTTCTACGTGCAGGAAAGGGACATTCAGACAGCTCAGATGATGAGCCCAGATCAGATGCCAGGCCTCCCAATCCCTGCCCCAGGGTCCTTTCCATTTCACAACCACACCAAACTAAGTACCAAAAAAAAAAAAAAAAAGAAAAGAAAAGAAAGAAAGAAAGAAAAAAGAAAGACCAACCAACCAAACAAAACACAAACACACCCCCACACACAAATGTAATTACGTTCATCCATTACTTCAACTTCACTAAACTGCAGTTTGGTCACCCATGATGTCACTTCCTTTTTTGAATGGGTGTATTTTGGGGTTTTTTTTTGTTGTTGTTTTGCTCTCATCGTTTGACTACCAGACAACGTTTTACGGCTCACCCTCACATGCATACCAATATTCCCCATGCCCAGTTCGGTTCCTCAAGGGCACCGACAGAGCCTCCAAGATGCCTGGACCCTGCTTTCCACGCTGTGTCTTATTTCAAGCAACGAACTGCCAACTATTACAAAATTAAAAGGGATGTAGTTTAAAACACAAAGCACACACGGTAGTGTTGCGGCTCCTCCTCACTCAAAGGGCCTCCCAAAAAGATGTCAATGCCGTGTCTGTGTGACAGGCAGATGTTCCCAAGGACGGGAGAGCCCGTGCGGGCTGGAGCGGAGACCAAGGATCAGGTAGGTCTGGGATCGACCTAAAACAAACATGGAGGTGAAGAGGCGCGAGGGGCGTCCCGGGGCCACCAGCCCGCTCTCCCGGGCGTCGGTTCACGGGAACGAGGCGAACCGGGAGGCACGTACCCGGGACAAGGAGAGGCTGGCGGGGGCCCCGGAATCGCGCTCGGGGAAGACTCAACAAGTCTGGATGGCGGAGGATGCTCCGCTCGATGGATGAACGGGTGCCAGCGGGCTCCCGCTGGCCTCTCAGTGACACCGCCCGGCCTCGCCAGGATGCGCCGCCGCCGCCGCCCGCCCGCGGACGGCCATTTGCAGCGCGCGCCCCGACGACCCTACCGGGCCGCCGCTGCCGCCCCAGGCCGCGGGTTCCACCCGCGCCAGGCTCCCGGGGCGGCGGCGGCGGCGGCCTGCAGGGCCGGGGAGGCAAGGGGAAGGGGGCGGGCGCGCCATCATGGAGGGAAAATGGTGGGCGGGCGGGCCCGCGCGCGGCCGCCGTACTCACCCGGGCCGGCCAGTGCGGGTAGCCCTTCATCTTGGCGAACACCAGGTCGCCCGCCTTGTACTCGCGGGGCCGCGGGCGCGCCATCCCGGCCGCTCCCCTTCCCGGTCGTCCTCGGTCGCCGCGAAGACGCCGGCAGGCCGCCCCCCCCCCGCGGCCTCGGACGGGCGGACGGGCGGCCGCTCCGACGAGGGGAAGCGGCGAACGGCGGCGGAGGCGCGGGCTGGGCTGGGGGCGCAGCGGGCCTGCAAATCACGGCCCGGCGTTGGGGAGGGGCGCCCGGCCTCGGCTCGGCCCGCCGCGCGCTCACGGACGCCGCGCAGCCTGTCGCATGCCGCCGCCGGCCTCTCTCCCGGCTCCGGGCGCGGCGGGCCGGGCCTCGCGCCGCCTCCGGACCCCTCCTCGGGCAGCAGCCGCGGCCGCGATCCGATTATTGTTCTCGCGCGCGCAGCCCCCGCCCCCTTCCCGCGCCGGCCGCTCGATTCCGAGGGACTCGGCCGGCTTCCGCCCAGAAACGGAGCGCGCCGGCCGCTGCGCGGAGAACGGGCGGGCGGTGGGCGCGTCCTCCCCAGCACCGAGCCCGCGCCGGGCGGGCGGGAGCGCCGACTCCGGGGCCGCCCGCCGCCGCTCTCTTTTGTTCTCGGCCCGGAGCTGCCCGCACGGCCCAGCCAATCACTACCGGGCCACCCCTCCCCGCGTCCGCGCCACGCGGGGCGCCCCCAGCCCCCCGACCCCCGCCCGGCTCCCCGTGGACGGGCACGGCGGCCCCGCAGGCCCGGGAATCGTGAGGCCGCCGTAGAGGCCGCCGCTCAGGACTCGGCGGCGACCTTGGGTTCTCGCCCCAGGTCTGCCCTTGAAAAGCCAGTGTGACCCACCCAGGGGGGCACTGTCGGGATTTGAACTTGGATCTCGGGGGCTCCAAAGCCCGTGAGTGCTTGTGCGTCCTTATTTCTGTGGCTTACGGGCCGGTCGTTCTGCGAAAGGGACTTACTCTGGCAGGTCACTCGTTTCCCATCCTGGCAACCTTTTGGACAAGATGTGTTTGAATCTGCCCAATGAATGCATGCTGCCTCTCTCATCATCCCGAGGCCCACCTTGAGGAGGGCCGCTGGCGCAGCTCCTCAGTGTAACTGACTGTGGGCCTCACCTTGCCACTGGCCAGTGCTCCTGTGTGTGTCCCCTCTTCTAGGCTTGCCTGTGCTCTCTCCCTTTGTACAAGTTTCTCCCAGCATCTGCCTTCTTCACTTGCCCTGCATTGTCGTGTGTGTGCGTGCGTGTACCCCCCTCCCCTGCCTTGATGCAGGACTCCCAATAATGGGACTTTAAAGTCCCTGGACTTCCCGTGGACTGTTTGTTTTGTGAACAGTGCATGAAGTGGCCTACTGATGCATTTCCTTAGTACTTGATCTGGTGATTTTCCTTTGTACACATTTACCCTTCTCACCAATCCCACAGGTTCCCCTTTCCCTCTTTTCTCGTTGTTGAAGAGCCGTGTCAGGTCCTTCTGCCTCGATTGGAATAGGTCGTGCTTTAGTCTCATTAGACAACAAAATTCAACTGAGTAAATCTTAAAGATCTTATTGGCTTTTTTCATCGATTGGTGAATGGGCAGCATCCCATCGGAGAGAAAGGAACTGTACTCAATGAGACTCAGGAGTAGAAGGGAGCAGGACAGGAAGTTACCAGACTAGAGTATATTGTTTCAGGCAAGGTCAGGTTTCTTTGGGCAACTTCAGGGGTCTGTCAGGCAGCTGACCTCCCTAGTGCTGACCAGGTCATTCTAGGTCAACTGGCATAGGATTTCACTCCTGGGAGCAGTTGTAACTGTAATTAAGTTAGGTATTCTAAGCCTCAGTTTGGTGATGTGGCTTAGCACAAGTGACTACATTTTGGGCCTGTTTTCTCTTTTGTAATAGTCCCTTTGGGTTGCTACAATGAAACACCATGGACTGGGTGATGTGTAAACAATGGAGATTGATTTCTTACAGTTCTGGAGGTTTGGAGGTCCAAGAACAAGCCAGGGGCCATTCTGTTACCTGGAGTGGGCCGGCTTCCTTGTTCATAGATGACGGTCTTTTCAGCAGTAGTTCCAACAGCAGGTGGGAGGGGGAGGAGGGCCTGGAAACTCTGGGGTCTGTCTTACCAGGGCATTAATCCCACTCCTGAGGGCCCAGTCCTCATGCATCAACTCCCAAAGGCCCCATTTCCAAATACACTGGGCATTCGCATTTAACGTGAAATTTGGAAGTACACATTCAGTCTGTAGCAATCCGCTAGTGTGTCTCCTACTTGTAGGACCTGCCCTGTGTACCTGTCATCATGCCACCGTGCCCTGCTCAGGAACCTGTGAATGGTTCCTACATCCTCTTATGTCAAACCCAATGCCTCTCTGAGTAGCTGCCAAAGTCCTGGCTGTTGGCTGCTTGTCCCCTATGGTCTGGCCTCCTGGTTGGAAGCCATAGGAGGAGTTTAAGCAGGGAAGGGTCACAATCATCTGTTTTAGACAGATTACTGTGGATTTCAGGGAGAGAGGCCAGGGCTCACGTGGGGGGCTCTCACCAGAAGAAAGAAGGATGATGAGAAAGAAGGGCTTAGATGGGGCTTGCCCTCTCCCTCGGTGGCTCATGGGTAGGAAAAAGGAAGAGTCAGAAACCATCCCCTGTTTTCTGGCTCATGCAACAGGACGATTGCTTTTGACCCTCACCACGGTGAGGAAGCCACAAAGAATGGGCAATTTGGGCGTGAGATCATGCGTGGTTTTGTGTGTTGAGATTTCCATGGGGCTCCCAGAGAGAGATGTCGTGGGCAGTTGAATACACAGCTTGGAGAAAGTGGTCAAGACAGAACGAAGAGATGTGAGTGACATCCATATGCAGGTGGTGGCTGAACAGGAGGGAGGTGTCCGGGAGACTGTGTAGAGTGAGAAAAGGAGTGGCCGAGGATGGAGCCAGGGAACACCGACATTTACCAGTCAGGCAGAAAAAGAAGGAGTGTGGTCCTCTTTCTGTAGGAACCAAGGACTAAAGAATTTCCAGAAGGAGGGATATGGGCAGATAGATGCCACGGAGAGGTCAAGTAAGAGGAGGGAGAAGACAGTCCACTGAAGCTGGTGGTAGAGAAGTCACTGGGGACGTTGTCGGAACCAGTTTACCGACATGGTGTTGGGCAGAACCAGAGATGCGAGCGAGAGGTGAAAATGTGGAGGCAGGAAGGGCAGACAACTCATTCCCAGCAGGGGAGAAGGAACAGCACGAAAGCACAACGAAGAGTTGTTCCGATTGTTTAGGTGGTTTTTAAAGACCAGAGACAGGAGCTTGTAATGAGGAGAAAGGAGCCAGGAGAGTGGTTGAAGATAGAGGCCAAAGGGGATCATTGGTGGGGTTATTTGAGAACGTGGAGATTTCTCGCACCCTAGGCTGTGGTGTGAGGTTTTGGGTTGATCCTGGTCTGACTGCTCAGCACACGTCACTTGCGTGCCGCTTCTGCCCTATGCCAAGTCAGACTTAAGAACACACGCACAGAGGATCCCCTTACTGGGCTCCCTCTGACCGGTCATCAGGCATCTCCCGTCTCCTAATCTGCGTGGCTATGAGACCATCTGTCCCTGCAGTGCCAGGCTGGATGCCGGCCGCCCTGTCGGCACAGTTTCACCAAGGGCTAAGCATCGCCCTGGGGCCTTCAGGGCAGACAGAGCTTCCAGACTGGATCCTCTGCTTTTATGCAGAGGACTGTTCCTGCGGCTGTTCCACAAGAATGCTCTACTCAAACAGGTAACAAATAACAAGTAACCCTTCAGAGATACCACTAAGACCATTGAAAGAGTCTGACATGTTTCATTTTAGGCAACATGCCCCCAAGAGCTGGTGTACTCGCTGTGTCAAAAGAGAACACGTTAATTTTCCTCCTGAAACTTGGAAAGAATGCCATTCACAAATGGTGATAATTTCAACTTCCTTTGATCACTTTTGATTTCCACATCCTCGAATCCCTATAGGCTATTACTTCTCTTACCCTTGGCTCTTTGATCTATTTTTTTTTGCCAGCCTTCTTCCCATTCACCTACACCCACACATTTTGTTGACCCTGTTCTGTTCTCACCTTCCCCTTTCATTTCATCCTGACTCAGCTTCTTAGTAAAACTCTGACCAGTCCCTTCAAAGCTCTCCCCTCTCCCCCACCCAATTCACCCATTCCATGATGCTTCGAGTGCCTGACATCTATTCCTCCACCCCAAATTATGTAGGACACATAAAATACACCAAGAACAGTGCCTGGCACATAGTAAGTACTCACTAAATGTCAGTTGGTATGTTCCCTTTGCTGGTGTTCACATGGTGTAATGAAGAGTGTTATGGAAAGGCAGTCATGGAAACTTGGTGTTAATCACACACACACAGCATGTCAGGTGGAGCTCATTGGCTCTGCCTTTGCTGCAAGAGGTAAAGAGGTATCTCTCAGATATCCTTTGTCCCAGTCCCAGGGGACGTGGACTCACATTCCTTGAAAGAGAAAGGGCTACAAGCTATGGGCACCCTCTTGAAAGTCAAATCAAAAAACTCTAATATACGACTTGTGATGAGAGAGAGGACTCTCACTTCCCTGTGAGCTTCAGGACAGCTCTTGGTTGGCAGAAGGCACCGCACCACGATGGGACAGGGCAGGGACCAAAGGGCGGGGGGGCGGGGTCAGCGATGCTGGAGTGAGTGCGGGTGGGGAACAGCAGCACCGGCACTCAGGCCACCACCTAGAGAGGCAGAGGGCGCCCACCAGTGACCTCAGAAGCATGTTGATGGTCTCTGAAGGCGTCTCTTGAGCCTCCTGGGATCTTGTTTGGGAGGAAAAGGGGGATTATTCCAGGTCCTGAGAACTCTCCTCCCTGACAGTCAGAGCCCAAAGGCCGATTGCATCGAGATTGTTCATGCTCCCGCCCCTTCCCTGTCCTGTCCCAGGCCGAGGAGCAAACTGGAGATCTGTCCTGAGTCCCCAGCTGTCTAGGGGGAGGGGATCCGAGACGTAGAAGATGTTAAAGGCTTGAGGAACTTGCACATTTGGCTACCCTTTCTGCCAGTACCATTCCAGTGTTACTGCATACGCTGCCGAAGGGAGCACCCGGTCACACAGCTCGCATTGCTCCCTTCCTTCCTTCATTGTCAACAAAAATGCGCTGAGTACCTTTAGGCACCTGTTACTGTTCCAGGAGCCATGGAGATGCAGAGGGGATCAGAACCATGCTGAGTGAAGTCGTGCTGCCAGAGTCCCAGGAGACGGGAGGATGGAAGTCCAGCCCGCTGCAGCGCCACTGCATGAAGGAGGTTGGAGAAACTGTGCTTTGCTCGTTCTAGGCCTAGGCATTAAGAGGCATAGCAGCTTCTGTTTTTACCTTTTTTTAAAAAAAATAAAGATTTTATTTATTTATCTTTAGAGAGAGGGGAAGGGAGGGAGAAACAGGGAGAAAAACATCAATGCGTGGTTGCCTCTCTTGTGCATCCCCCACTGGGGACCTGGCCTACAACCTAGGCATGTGTCCTGACTGGGAATCAAACCAGCGACCCTTTGGTTCACAGGCCCATGCCCAATCCACTGAGCCACATCAGCATGGGCTGTTTTCACCTTCATTGAGTCCTGACCCACCATGTCAATAATGTGAAATGTCCTGCTGCTATTGAGGGGGAACTGGCACATGGGGAGAGGCAGGTCCTAGAGAATGAAAGACTGAGAGAGAGAGAGAGAGAGAGAGAGAAAGAAACCCACCCAGACCCCAACACTTCTGATCCCCCTAGTCAAGGTGCTAGACGTGCGAGTGAAGTCACGTTGGGTCCCCCAGCCCCAACGAAGCCAACACGCCATGACACGTCGCCCCCACTGAGACTCGCCAGAATTGCAGATTCATGTGCAAGTTAAATGGTGGCAGTGGCTTGAAGCCACAGAAGGATGGGGCGGGTTGTTCTGCAGCCACAGATAGCGGAGGCCGGGTTCACAGCAGGTTAGACACAGCTAAACAGAGCTACTGATACGGAAGACGGGTCCAATGGAGAAATGTGCAGACTGACGCCCAGAGACAGAAACGGAAGGCAAGACCAGGAAGGAACCTGGTGTAAACACATCGGCTTTCTGTTAGTATTTGTAAGGTATTTTCTGTCTATCAGATATGGTAAACAGGCTAATATGGAGTCTCAGATGATGACTAAAACTGATGAAAGCTACCAAGCCATGCATTAAAAAGTATGTTTGAATACCAATCATGATTTAAAAAAAAAAAAAAAAGCCAGTCCTGGCTGGGGGCTCAGTTGGTCATAATATCATCCTACTAAGATTGTGGGTTCGATCCCCAGTTAGGGCACATACAAGAATCAACCAATGAATACATGAAAAAGTGGAAGAGCAAATCGATGTTTCTCTTTCTCCCCCCTTCCTCTCTCTAAAAAAATCAATTAAAAAGAAAAAAAGAAAAACACAGACAACAAAAAAAGTAGGTAAGTTGGAGTGCATTGAAATTAAAAACTTAAAAAAGAGAAACACGAAGACAATTTTGAGATTAAACATAAGCCTGTATGTGGAATTCATCTACTGTGGCCTGCGCTATGTGAGATACCACAGACACGCGATTGCAGACGGGAGCGGGGGGCTGCAGGGGAAAATGAAGAGCAATGGGAAAAAAGTGTTTGAGTAAACTAACAAAACATTGGCTGTTTGTTTATTTCTATTACTATCATTTTTATCCTCACCCGAAGACATGCTTATTGATTTTAGACAGAGGGGGAGGGAGAGAGGGGTGGCGGGGAGAGAAACATGGATTGGTTGGCTTGCCTTTCGTAGGCGCTGGGACTGGGACCAAACCCACAAGCTAGGCACGTGTCCCAACCTGAGAACGAACCGGTGACTTTTCAGTTTGCGAGACGACGCACAATCACCTGAGCCACACCAGCCAGGGCAAAAACGTCACCGTTTAAAATTAAGTAGTGATAAATTACTTGGGTTATATAATGGAGAACTAAAAACTCACAAAAAGGGAGATTGAGGTAAATGGAGAAAGAAGATCTCAGGTCCTAAGATCATGAAGAAAGTGGCGAAAGTACTGACATTACATTTTAATAAGTTAAACATTCTTATGGTCTCTAAAATAACTAAATAATGAAAGGCTGCTCACGTAATGGGAATGACAAAATAGTAACATAGTACATAACCCCGAATCAGACAAAACAGAGATTAAGGCACACAGCATTATTTATGAATCAGTGGCCCTCAACCAGGACCACATTTGCCCCCCAGTGGGCATTTGGCAACATCTGGATGTATTTTTGATTGTCAGGGCTGGGGGTGGGGATGGCACTGCCTCTAGTGGGCAGAGAAGAAGGAAATGGGTAAGCATCTCGCAGAGCACAGGACCGCACCCCCACGCCCAGCAAAGAATGATCCCTCCCAGCATGCCAGCGGCGCTGTAGTTGAGAAATTCTGCTGTGAAGAGGCAGGACATAAAAATAAAAGAGTCCATTTACCAAAAAAAAAAAAAAAAATGCTTAATTTCTAGACCCTAATTACATGGCCTCAAGAATGTATAAAGCAAAGAAATTGACAAAACTGAAAGAGAAGAGACAAATTCACAATTACAGCAGGAGATTTCAACACCGGTCTCTTTGGGGCTGATAGAACAAGTAGACAAACAATCAGTACGGATATAGAGGATTTGAATAACGCAGGTAATAAATATAATCTTGTTGATATCTCTAGAACGCGACACCATCTTTCTGTAGACCAGACATCACATTATTTTCTAACGTACACGGAATGTTCGCCAAAATTGACCACATGCTGGCTGTAGACTTAGTCCCTGCAGCTTCCAAAGGCCTTGCCCATTCTCTGCCCACACTGCAATTAGGCTCTGAAATCAACAACAAAAGAAAACTAGGAAATTCCCAAATATTTGGGAATGTTTTTATGGTCTAATTTTAAATAACCCAGGAGGCAAGGAAGAAACCACAATGGAAATCAAATTATATTTTGAACAGAATAATATTGGAAACACAACAGACCTAAACTTGCAAGGCAAAGCTAAAGCCGTTTAATGAGTCGTGAGTACACACACTAAGAGGAGAAGGATGGAAAGCAATGACCTATGCATCCCGCCTCAAGAACGTGGAAAAAGAACAGAAAGGTGAAATCCGGAAAAGGAGAAGGAAGGCAATAGCAAAGAGTAGAAATTAATAAACCATAGAATTATGTCACAGAGAGGATCGACAAAGCCAAAACCTAGTTTTCTAAAAGGACTCATGAAGTGAATACGCCTATGTCAAGACCGTATAAACAGAAAAGCACAGGTCACAAATACGGGGATGATAAGGGGGAGTTTGAAAGAGGCATCTCACGTTCTACAGACGCTGAGAGTAATAAAAACACCGTGTACAAGTTTAGGCCATTATATTTGAAAATTCCCATGAAACTGACAAGGCAGTAGGAAAACCATCTTCCCCAAAGTGGCGCAGGGAGAAATGGGACTAGCCCTCAATCTACTAAAGAAGGAAACTTCATCTGTAATGAAAATCTCCCCCGAAGGATGCCCAGACGCCTCACTGGCGCATCAGACCGAATATTTCAGGGAGAAACCGTGCCAAGATCACGCCAGCTCCTTCAGAGAACGGGACAAGAGAAGCACAATCTTCATACCAAAACCTGACCAGTGAAACACAAGAAAGGAAAGCCACACACCGATCTCTCTATAACAGAGATTTCAAAAAATCAACCAAAATGTCACTAAAGCAAAACCTGGTGTACATAAAAAGAATACCATAGCACAAGAAATTTGAACCTAATCCAGAGTGCATGTTGATTAACATGAAAATCGACCAATGTCATCACAACATTAATATATTAAAGGGGAAAAATCACATGATCATTTTAAAAAATGCAGAAAAACTGATATAATCCTGTACACATTAAAAAACAGTAAACTAGGAATAGATATTTTCTTAATAGAATAAATGGTATCTATAAAAAAAATCCACCAGCAAACATAGTTAGTGGTGAAACGGTGAAATTTTTTTCTAGGATTATGAAGAATGCAAGGATGTGTATGTACCATTACTTTCTCTGTTCAAGGCTGTATTAGATTGTTCGCCTGTGAAAAAAGAAAAAAACAGTATTAAGGTTGGCAACACTTTTGTCGGGTGTGTCCCCGTTCGCTAGCTTCTCTAACACGTTCGGGGCTCTAAGAATCCCCCTGTTAAGATGGCTTCACTGTGCTTCAACTGAGCACCTGCCCAGCTTACGTGACTCTGAAATGGTTTAGTGCTGCACTTCTGACTGAACTGGTCACAGTGCAGGCCAGAGGCATCCTGGCCCGGGCCCTGCATATCGGTCGAAAACACTGCTGGGAACCCCAGAACCAAATGTGACTGTGTCAAAACACCGTGACGGTTTGGGGGTAGCCTGGTTGCCGGCACCACGGTCAGCGGGGGCTGGGGGCCTGGAGATCCGAGCGAAGACTACTCAGGGAAGAGTAGAGAACAATTACCTCGATCTTCCTCTGATGGCTTGAATACAACACATTTTTGCATAACAAAATATTGTTTTTCCAGGTAAGGCTAATTTTTTGTATTCCAATTCATCATTCTGGCATGAATTAAGGCGCCGGCCAACAGTAGCACAGGGTGGCAGAAGAACATTTTGCAATACTAAACAATTAAAACTAATCTTATCGTGTATATGTCTACATTTGTCTAGATGTACCAATTCTTTCCCTTGGGGGAAAAAACGGACATTTTATGTTTGAATGGAAAATACGTTTTTCATGGAACTGTTTTATAAAGTTTAAAGTTAAAATAAAAACCTTTGGTTTTATATAATATATGTACAATCAAAAATTGTCAAGGGCTACTTTTCCTGAGAGGATATACAAATGGTCAGCAGCTGTATGAAAAGGTGCGCAATATCCCTAATTATCAGGGAAAGGCAAGTAAAAATCACAATGAGATATCATACCTCCAGGGGGCGGGCTTAAGAACACTCCAGAAACATGTTCTTTTTTCAGCTGGCCTTGGGTGGCCAGGGGAATTTCCAAACACATTTCTTAGGTCTGACATAAGAGAAATGCACAACATCAATCGCAATAACCAAGACCTTCCAGCAGAGGGCACCATTCACCAACAATCCGAAGTGCGAATCCACAAACATGTTTTAAGAATCAGCGATCTCAGAAAAAGAGACTGGCGCTTCCTCAAAAAGTCAAACATAGTTACGGGATCACCCAGCACTTGCACTCCTAGGTGTGTACCCAAGGGAAGTGAAAACATTTGTCCACACAAAAACTCGTACACAAATGTTCATAGGAACGTTATTATTAACAGTCAAAAAGTGGAAACCAACTGACGAGTGGAAAACCAACATAAAATGGGCGTCGTACATCCACACAATGGACTATTATTTAGCCATAAGAAATAATGTATGTTACATGCGGATGATCCTTGAAAACAGTATGTTAATAAAGGAAGCCCCATGCGGAAGGCCACACATTGTACAATTCCACGTAAGTGACACATGCAAACCCATGGAGGCAGGAAGTCGGTGAGTGCCTGTGAGTGCAGAGTGGGGAGTCACTGCCTCCCAGGGACAGAGTTTCATCAGGGGGAGATGAAACTGTTTCGGAACTACACAGAGGTTGCGCAACCTTGTGAATATACGGAATTATGCACTGGGTTATAGACTTTGAAATGGTTAAAATGGTAAACTTTGTTATGTGAATTTTATTTCAATAAAGAAAAAAAAAACCCTATAAATCTTCCTAGAGGTAGATTTTAAGTAATCAGGCAAAATCTAGGCGCTAGGGTAGGAGGTAAACAGTTTGTGAGTGCTTCATCGCAGAAGTAGGTACTGTCAGATCCCCACGCGGTTGCAGGTCTGCTAGTTTGATGCTCACTCTCAGGGTCTGGGAGGTTCCTGCTTTTCTTCTGTTCAAAGGCTGAACGTCCCTGCTGACATCAGTTTTCTTAAAGTGCAGAGTGGAGGCTCAGGTTAATCTGAATGAAAACAGGCCATGACCCCTCAAGGCTGAAGGTTTAGGGATGGGTCGGCCATTGACAGTTAAGTTCTATTTTGTAGCCACACGCCTGGGAGGGGAGGCTGAGCACCTGGGGAACCTTGAGGGGGGAGAGGTCATGACCCCATGCCTTCAGGCCCATGGGCTTAGCCAGAAGAAACCCTAGCAAGTTGAAGTTAGAGACCCCTGTTCTGGAAATTTCAGCAGGCGTAATTTATTTTTATGTTTCAGTTTCCTATCCATCTCCCTGGAGGGTCTCTCAGGCCCTGAGAGCAGGGACCGTGTGTATTGAACTCACGGTCTATGCAGCAGTGCTTGGTACATGGCAGGTGGGTTTTCAATACGTGTCTGTGGACTGACAGCTGAGGCCACCGGCCAAGTCCCTAGATGAGGGGTGAGCGCTGACAGAGGAACTGCCCAATCCGGTGTGGGGGTGGGGTCAGATGAATCTGTGAGCAAACTTCGTTAGCACCCGCTTACCAACATCTTCCCTGCACTCACCGCAGAGAGGGAAGGAAAGCGTCGTTACCAGGGGTGTCTGGAAGTGATACCTGAGTTGCATCTCAAAAGAAGGCCAAGGGTTCCTGTATCAGAGGCTGGAAAGGCAGAACTTACGGAGAAAGTAACATGTGGGGCCACAGGGGCTGACCAGCCCTGGGACTGTGGGGCACTCGCAGGGGGTCAGCCCCCCTTGTTGTGGGGATTCTACCCCAAGGACAGCGGGAAGCACCTGCAGGCAGGGGCCACCTACAGGCCACTGGGAGCCACTGCAGGTTGGGTTCCAAACGACCACAGTGCAGCCAGTCACACGCATTTTTCAGGTTCTCGGCGCATGTAACACTTGCATTCACACTATCCTGTAATCTATTAAGTGTGCAATAATAACGACTAAACAACAATGTACATACCTTAATTAAAAAATTCTTTATTGCTGAGAAAGTGCCAACCATCCCCTGCGTCTTTGGTGAATCCTCCTCTTTTTGCTGAGGGAGGTTCCTGCCTCCATGCGGATGGAAGCGTGGACTCGGTGAAGTGAGGTCTGCCTGAGGTCCCACCCGGGTTACACCCGCACTCCTTCAGGCTGTTACACGGGGGGTAGATGTGAGCCAGCAGTGAGGGGAGGTGGCTGCTGAAACAATCTCAGAGGAGCAGGAAAGGGACGCAGAGGACTCCTGGTCGCACTGACAGTGATGATGAGCGTGGAAAAGAGGGGAAGGATCGGGAGCGGCATTTTGGTGGGTAATGTGTCGGGGTCGGTGACTGAGTGCCCTGGCTTGGGGGGAGGTGGAAGGAGAAGTCTGGAGTACAGACAGCCATTACTGTCGGGGGTTGGGGGGGAATGAGACAACCTCGAAAGACACCAAAGAACTGAAAGGCATTGGGATACGGCCGTCTGGGAGTCACAGGGAACCATGGGGAGAGTGGGGCTGTCCACAGGGCGAAGGAAGGAACAAGAGTGCTGTGATTTGGGGACATCAGGCAAACCTGCTATTCTAAGCACCTCAGCTGGACGGGGAGAAAGAAAGAAGTCACTTACAAGGGCTCAAGGGGCCCAGAAAGCTATTTTTTGTTACTGTTTTAATCATGAAGATGAGAAAGATTCCCAAGTATAGTAGGCCTGAGAGGTGGAACCAGTAGAAAGGATGCATTTGATAATGAATGGGAGAGGGGAGAAGGGATACAGTGACCCATTAGGCTGCTGGAGGGGTGAGGCGAGACCACCAGCCTAAAAAAAGAATAGGAATACTTCAGAGTCCAGTGAAGACACAGGTTTAAGTTCGCCCTGAAGAGGACACAGGGGCTTCAGAAAGGTAAGGTTTAGCCACGGACTCTGCCCCGGATTGGATCCGCAACTGTATGCACTCACTCACAGGCCACACTTCCCGTGGGCTGTTCGCAGCCGAGGACCGAGGGGCAGGGAGACGGTCCCCAGGGAACCCTTCCCGGAGAGGCAGGGCTGCTCTGAGGGCTGCCCTGGGCCTGGGGACTCCCCAGCGGCCTGGCGGAACCTCCTTAGACGACAAGGCAGCTTTGGATAGTGTCACCCAATCGTCCCTCCTGTCCCTCCTTCCTGCCTTTGCGTGGGGTCAGACCCAGTCTGCGTCCACTGGCTCCCCCAGCTCCATCCCCATCTTTTCTCCATCAAATATTTGCTCGTTCAGTCCTTTGGGCATCTGCTTCTTGGAGGACCCAGACTCACACGGCCACCCACACGGGTGCCAGGGGACAGAATCAGAAAGGCTGAGCTAGGAAAACTCAGGCCCCTCCTTGAGAGGCATTGAGACTGAGGAGATTGTGATGGGTCTCAGAGTGATAGAAAATGGATGGGGGACCCTGGTTACCTTCTCACGGTGACTGCCCACCTGGCACGAGACAGGTCCAGGCAGATGTGAGCACATGGGGACGGGTGTGAATATGCAGATGTGGGGGTGGGGGTGGGCCATGGGGGAGTGGCTGAAGGGGTTCCCCCCAAGTTCTCTGAGAGCGGGAAGTGAGGCCCCCTCCTGGGGGGATCCTGCACAGAGGGGCGGAAGAACTACTGTGGGCGACAGGAGACAAAGCTGACGAAGGCTGTAACGGAGGGTGAGTGGGGAAAGAGGGTGGAGAAGCAGCGGGGGCGGGAGATGGCTGAGGGCCTTGCAGGCCACCGGAGGCTCCCTGGATGTTACATGGAGAAGGGGCGGCACGTAAGTCATCACCTCAGAGGGACCTGGGTGGGTAGATGGGATCAGGCCTTTACTGAAAGTCTGGAAGGGCACAAAAAACAGGGGAGAAGAAGTAAAAAGAGGTAAAAGATGTTATCAGGACTTCCTTTTAAAACCTGTACATTTCAGAGTGAAAAAAGAGGCTTCGGTCTTGCGTGGCTGTGCGAGCACTGGTTATCAGACTTACCCGTAAAAGCACAGTCTTTTTGGAAAGTCACTTAATTTTGACAACAAATCAACACTTAGGCCTCCTCCCAGGGAAGTGGGCCCTTCATGTCTGTGGGCCTCAAGGACTGCGTGCAGCAGACCTGTCTCGCTGTGACTGATCCGAGCAACTGATCCGAGTCCCAGCCTCCTGGCCTCCCCGGGGGTTTTTAGCTCTGCACCATCCACTCTGTGTGTGTGTGTGTGTGCATGCACGCGCATGAGCACAAGCACTCGTACAACCAGCAGCCCACGTGACAAAAACCAATGTTGCAAAATGCGGGCCTCTGCAAATAAGACATATGCCATACGCTTTTATTAAATCATAGAAAACTCATACACATTCTTTCACGTTGGGGAAACTGGTCTACGGAACAGCGGGGTAACGAGAGAGGTGAGCAGCGCAGCTCCCTGTAAGCAGAGACAAGTGTTCCATGGCCACATTTTTTTTTTTTTAAGGTGAAATAATCAGTAACAGGTTCTTGGGTTCTTTCACCTTTCAGCCATAGGAATCTATCTCCTACACCCCCCCAATTCTCTTTAAGGATGTTTTTCATTACTTAAACCAACCATAACTTTAAAAGATGGTTCACTTGACGTCTTAATATGAAATCAATGTCTTCCTCCCTAGCACAGACCGGTAGAGCGCTGTAAATGCCAGATTTCAGGGGACGGCCGCATCCCACAGGGCTGGGTGGGCTTCCCTTCCACCACAGCAAACGTGTGCAACGATGTGGAATATATTTCAGAATAAGTTAAATATTAAGACACAGAGCGTGTCAAGAACATCCTAGTTTTCTACCAGGTAAATCCGGCGGTTCACCCACATCTCTCACGGTTATAAAGGGTGAACACTGAGGGGCCCAGCGACGCTGAGAGTGGCCGACAGCCATCAGAACCACGCCACCGCCTCAACGCATGGGCCAGATACACACAGACAGTCCTCTCCCGAGCCGTGCCCACGTTCGTTCCCCTCTGCGAGGTCCATGGGGGACGCACTCTGACCTTCCCCAGATGCAAAACGGGCAGCAGTTTTACAGTTTAGGTCGTCACTCGTTCTGCTTTCGAACAAGGCCCAGAAGGTCACATGGTGACCTGTCTGCAGTCACCCCAAATATTCACGTACTATAAACACAAATTAAATATTATCTACGTTATTTTAAATTAAACTGAAAACCACTCTTCTTAAGTGCACGGTTCCCCCCCCCGCCCCCTGCTTCGGGAATGCGTGGCACAGGGCGAGCACTAACACCCTTGGCGACACTCGCATTTCTGTGGTGTGGGAAGCCAACCTGCTTCCTCTGAGGGCCCCCCGGAGTACCGCATGAGACCTCCGTGGGGGGAGGGGAAGCGATTTTCCACCCCAAATGGGGGATTGTCTCCAATAGCCACGCTCCCACACTGAAGTCCGCATTTCAGAGACATTGAAGCAGGAACAAAACAATGGGTTCTTCAGGGTGGCTCCTCGCCCTCGGCGACAGCCTGCTTGCACCCAGGACGCTCAGCGGACCCTTACTCCTGCAAGCCTCACTCCAAGCCAAACGGCCCCCGGGGCCCCTGCCCTCCAGCTGCAGGCCTGGCCATCGCCCAGAGGATGTGCTGCGTTTCCGCAAGTTTCCGTCACGTCACTGAAAAATACCTTCGGGTTAAGAAACACAATATGAAAGGCTGCCCCCCGGTCAGTGTCCCACAAGGCTTGTCTTTTGCCCATCTTGCCGTGGAAGACTAGAGAGTCCACTCAGATACCTTTGGCGTGGCTCGTCCCACAGGGCATCGAACAAAGCTAGAACCGTGACCTGTGGACTTCCTTCCTCCTGAAACCTTACACGTGCTGCTCCGATCTTGTCACTGCAGGTGACTTGGAGAGGACACCAAGCTCTTGTGCAGGTTGGGGTTCTGGCTGTGCCTGTTGCGGCTGCGCACGGATGAGAACATGGTGTCACAGCCCGGAACTTTGCACTTGTGCAGCTGGCGGAGGTGCGCGGTTTTGTAGTGGGCCCTGAAGGTCCCTCTGTTACTGTACGTCTTTTGGCAGAGGTGGCACGTTATGGGCAACCCAGAGGGTGGGCTGGCGAGGCTCTGGTTGGCCTTGTCCATCAGCACACAGATGGGGTACTCATCGTCCCCGGGGATGAGGCTCGGACCATCGCAGTTCCCGTCGCTGTCCTCCATGAGCACGGGGCCTTCCTCACTGGCCCCTTCAGAGTCCCAGGAGGAGTGGCTGCTGCTCTCCGACCTCATACTCGAGGCCGTGCTCAAATCCAGCACGGTGCCCTCGCTGGGCGGCCCCGAGTGGTAGCTCTCCAAGCCGGCGCTGTGCACTTGGGCCATCGGGTAAACCAGGCTGCCCATTCGACTGGTTCCCTTGAAGATGACAGACGTCTGGGAGGCCTGCTGTGTGAAAGCCACGTCCTGGTAAGCGTCTTTTGCCACGTCTTTTAGGAGGCACGCGGCCCGGAAATGCTCTTCGCGGCTCTCCACGGTCTCTTGGGTCAGTACTTTCTGGTGGAGGTTTAGGTTCGAACTGTGTCTACGAGAGTGAAAAGATGGTTAGTAACGGGTCGGGCTGTTGTTTCAAATACAGAATCATTCTGAGCAGAGACACGAGGCAGATGCCAGACAAAACATGTGGGGTGTGTGACATCCTTCTCTTCCACGTCCTCCATCTGATCGATGCGTAACTTCCTCATCTAAAGAGAATGGCTAGACGATGTCAATCAGGCCGATTCCCCTGGGACACTGGAACCAGGGGGGCCTGGGACACACCTGCTCACCAATGATAAGGAACTAAACAGAGGACTTTCATGTCACCGGAACCAGGAAATGCTGCCTTCTAGAGCGGCACTGTCCCATCGGTGGCCACCCATAGGTGGCTGCTGAGTGCCTGAGATGTGGTCGTGTCATATATTGAAAGGGTACCATTTTGGATTGACTGAAATAAAGTGTTACTAAAACATACTTCACCTCTTTTTACCTTTTCTCATGTGGCTACTAGAAAATGTAAAATTTCCTACATGGCTCGCATCAGGGACTAGGACATTTGCACACCTATCGCCCCAGAAGTTCTACAGGTATGAACACCTGATTGGCTGGAAACAGCAGTATATGTGTGTGTGTGTGTGTGTGTGTGTGTGTGTGTGAGAGAGAGAGAGAGAGAGAGAGAGAGAGCACACACACACTAAGTTCAGTTCCTATTTGCAATGTCTCCCTGGTCTCCCTGGATACCAGACAGGGCTTCTGCACACCACCCAGCACCAACCTTGCACCCGGTGATTATCCCTGCAGGGCAGCAATGAGCGTCCATTATGACACACGCCTCAGACTCACCGATACCATTTGGATGTAACCTGTCAATCCATATGGGCCTTGCTCCGAGGTCCCCTGCCACCCTGACTAGCACACACCGCCCCTACCCAGGGCTACAACCTTCAAGTGGGACAAGGGGCAGACTCCCAACGGCTCAGAATGCATGCCCAGGTCAGACTGGGAAAAAAACCCTCACCAAAATGAATAGAGATTGAATTTTCTCTTCTAAATCGCCAAGGACGTATGAGGAGAGGTGGGGGCAGTGTGATCCTATTTCAAGTTTTCTATTCAAGTTCTCTCCCCTCACGCATTCTTTTTCCTGGATGTCATCAGAATTGTGCTCCCAGATCACCCACCTCGCAGCAGCTCCTCTTAACTGCAGCTCTGACCTGTGATTATGTCAGCGTGCTGGGTTGGAGGGGCAGGAATGTGTCAGCAGAAAACCAGACACGAGGTTGACATACAGGTTCCAGTACACAGAAGTGGTTTAAAAAAAAAAAAAAGAAAAAGACAAACACAGTCCCTGGAACTTCGTGCAGAAAGGTCCCGCAGCAACAAGGCAAAGCGCTGGGCTGCATGCTCAGGTCCCAAGTGTCCCGTCCATCCCAAGAGCTGCAGTGATTGTTTTACAAGCACCTTCCTCCTTCTTCTACTGTGAGAACGAGGTCACGACCCCTTAGGCCACACCCTCGGGGCCTGCTGTGTGTCTGAATTCAGAATCTCTCAGACATTAGAAAAAGCAGGATGTTTCATATACTGTCACATCATGTTAAAGCCCCCGTGACAAATCCATGCATATTCCTGCCCCGAATAGCTACAAAAAATCCCCACAGACGGTGGTTTTCAAAACGATGACAAACAGCCTCACATCATTTCAGGTCGTGTCTTGTGGCCCAATGAGTTTAGATTTCGGAACCGAACACCCAGGAGGGCAGAGCTATGGGACAGCGGATCTCAAAGTGTGTGCCTGGTGCAGTGACATTGTAGCGCCGGGGCACTTAGAAATGCAAGCTCTCGGCCTGTCCTGCCCTCCGGAGGCAGCAAGGGCGGGCAGGGCTCAGAAGCACAATTCCACAACCCTCCAGGTGATGCAGAAGCACCACCTTCTGACACACGATGGCCTTACCTGTCCCTGCTCCTACGGGAGGGGAAGGTGGCCGCACAGCCCTCCACGGTGCACACATGTGTCTCCTTGGCGTGCATGTTCTTGTGGTGCATTTTCACGCCACAAGCGTTCTTGAAGGTCTTCTGACAGATGTCACACTGGTGGCGACTTTCTTCTTTCTGCCTCGTGGACGCGTGCGGGCCCGGGTGCTCCAGCTCTTTAGCATCTTCGAAGCAGGGAAAGGCCACTCCGCGGGTGGACAAAGCACTGAAGAGCCCCCCGGCCAGCAGGCGCTGCTGCAGGCTGACGTAGTCTGGGAAAGGGACGCAGGGCTCCATCCCAGGTGGGAGGTGGAAGTCCTGGCCACTGCCCTCCGCCTCCCTTGGCACCATGCTCAGCTCCGGCTTCTGCTCCATCTCCCTCTCTGAGTCCTGTGTGGCCCGCTCAGGGGTTCGGCTGATGGCGCCCCTGGGCTCGATCACCGATGGGAGGTGGCAGGCCCTTTGCCCTTCAGGGAGAGGCTTCCCTAAGCATCCCGACGGTGTGTGCTGCTCCTCCAGCGCCCTGTCTGACTGAGGACTGTAGGCCTCCGGCTCATCCTCACTGACCACCTGCAGGGGCATGTCTTCGTCCGAGCTGAGTGCATGCCTCTTCTCATTAGCTATTTCCACAGTCTCCTTCTCTATTTTGATAGGCATGCTGGACTTCCGGGATTTCTTCTTGGGAAGGGCATCAAATGGCATTTCGCTGGAAACCAGCTGTTCAGAGATCGAGGAAGACAGCAGGGGGAGAGAAGGCAGCAGCCCGGGCGTGTTGGCCAGCTCTGCCGGAGTGGCCGGACTGCGGTAGAAGGAAAGGACTGGCTGGACTGTCTTCAGGTTGGGGAAGAGCACACCATTGTGTCCAACACCCGGGAAGGCTGCTTGGCCTCTGGCATCCTCACCTGAACCGGGGCAGCTAGGGAGAGGCCTGCAGCCTGGAGATGTCGCTGTGAACCCTGCGCGCTTGCAGTTCTCAGAGGTAGCCAGGCTCAGGCTGTTCCTTAGGTCCTTGTCCCTGTTGTTCCTGTTCATCGGCATGTGCAGCCGGGGGTTGGGGTTGGCGCTGTGGCGGTTCCGGCTCCTCAGGGAGCTGAACACCATGTTACACCCCTCAATGGTGCACTTGTGCTTGATCTTCAGGTGGACGGCGTTGTAGTGGATCTTGAGGGTGCCTTTGTCGTAGAAGGTCTTCTCACAGGCCGTGCAGAACACCCGGCCCTTCTTTGCTCCGAGGCTGTTCCTCTCGGGCTTCACTTTGGCCTCGGGGGACAACTGTGGCCTCTCCAGCTTGGTGACAATGTTGTAGGAGCTGGAGTCACTTAAATGGGTGTTGTCTTCCTTGCTAGTAACAGCCTCGGGACAGCTCAGACACTGCTCCTTCTCGACCTGCAAGGGAGTGGAGCTGGAAGTCAGGAAGCTGCTGTCGGGGAAGGCTCCGTGGATTTCCGGTCTGGGGTCCTGACTCGGGTCCTGACCCCGCTCTAGCACATACTGCTCGGGCAGCGACCCCAGCAGTGCGGGCGGCACGGGGTTGAAGAACTGGAACGGCAGCATGAAAGTCATGTTGTTGACGAGGCTCTCAAAGGGGTGCATGCCGCTGGGGCTGCCTTTGTCCCCGGCGGCAGCGGGGAGGCCGGCGCTCCTGTGGCCGCAGCTCTCAATGAAAGCCCTGATGTCCACGTTGGCGGGGGGTGGGATGAGCACGGACGGCTCCTCCTTCTCCTGCACCGCCATGAGCTCCACGATGGACTTGGTCTCCCCGAAACGCAGGAACTGCTGCAGGGTGGCCACCTCCTCCTCGCCGGTCATGATGCTCCAGTGATCAAGCGCCTTTCCCGACGCGTCCTAAACCCAAACCAGGGTGTAAATGTACAATTAATTCCCTGCTGTTTACCCTCTCCTCTAAGAGAGGGCCCCGTGGTCAGGGCCCCCCCCCCACAGTAGCACCACAAGGCACCTCTGTGTATGTTCGAAAACGACACCCCCTCTGGATGAGCATGGAGCTGCCCAGCTCAGCCCCCACCCATGCTGCCCTCCAAGGCCAGAAGCTTTGTGCGGAAAACAGACTGCGGGAACATAAGCGGTGGTCCGGAAGGGAGATGTGAAATGTACGTTACTCACGCCTGAGGGAAGTTTGGTGATCATTTCCATCGAGTTTCAAACCAACTGGTCATCCTGCATGAGGCATGGTAATCGTCCCCACAAAAATTAAAATGCGTATTTTCTGAAAACAGTCACTTCTTTATCTACAGACTCTAGATGGAGCCGTCAGACCTAGATATGGCCCGAGTATGCACTCACTGCCCTTTAATAACCTGCCCAAGCGGCTGCCGTTGGGAAACAAATGAGCCTGTATCGATCCGCAGCCCGGGTTTGCGAGGCAGAGCTGTAATTACACAGACGCGTTGCAGGTCTTTCAAACTCTAGCAAGGCCTAACTTTCCCCAAAACTACAATAAATATTTTATCACAGAACATGTATTTGATGGCCTACTGAGATTTTTCACAGGGCACGTAAGAGTTCTGAAGATGAGGAAGAATGTAACATCATAAATTTTTCATGCACTAGAGGTTCAAGGTAATTGATTCCATATTTTTAATCCCAACGCTAGAAAGCAAGATTATTAGGATCATTAAATATTGATCTATGTCATAATGTAAGATCATAATGCCGGTCTACATGAAAGGTTGTTTGTAGCCCGCTAGGGGGTCCTGCTCTTGAGGTGAGTGAACCTGTTACCAGAGGAAGAACATGACCTTTAGACTCAGAAAGACTCAGGTTCAAGTTCTGGTCTGCTACAGGGGTGTTGAGTGACTTCAGCAAGATTTAGAAGCACTCTGATTTTTCAACTGGAAAATGGAGATAATCTACCTACTGCGTAGATTTCGTGTGGGTCTAGGCGCACACATGGTCATGAGTGTTTGTTTCCGCGATACAGCCCGTTGGAGAAAAGCCAGTGTGCGTATGTTAGTCTTGGAAATACAGTCACACCCCCTTTTCACTGAAGTTTTTATGTAAGTTGGGTGATATTTTCTAGTGCAGTGGCAAGAAAAAAAATGCTTTAAGCTGGTTCATATGTCAGAGACATGATGTATTCATATCAGGAAATAAGTTGTTTGCTTGTGAAAACACCTTGATGGCCTAGCTCATTATGGAAAGCCAGGTGCAACTACGCTGCAAAGTAAAGAGGGGAGAGAAGGCAAGAAACGCAGAGAGAGACATGCTTTCCGTGGCTCCCGCACGGACAGGTGAAGGCAAAGTGTGGGCAGGCCGCAAGAGCAGTGGAGGGAGAGAGAAACACGAAAATATCGCAAGGCAACGGGTTCTAGGAAGGACAATCAGCAGATGGGCGGCAGATGGCTTTAGAGAACAGAGGCTCTGTTGTGGCTCTGCAAGCAAAGTTCCCTTAGTAACAAAGTTCCGAGGTACAGTTCGCACGTGATCAAAGAGAGGGAGGCGGCCGCCAGGAAGGGGCAAAGTGTTTATGAGGAAAGAGCTGCTCAGCGAAACCCAAGCCAGAGAATTAGGTGATGCTCCGACATCCTGACTTTCACAGAAATCTTGAGGAAAGCCCTGGAGTCCTCCCAGAACATGAGGGAGGGCTTCAGGCATTAGAAAGAGTGTTGAAGGGCAGGGTGACGGCACTGGCTGTCACACTGGTAGACAAGCGGGTTACATCTGTCACACGGACGGGGGTGTAAGAAGACGTTCGAGGAGGAGAAGGGTGGCTGCGGTGGCCTTACCTGCAGCACGTAGCCACGGATGTAATCCTGAAGGGTCCAGTCCAAGGCATGGAGGATCTGCAGGACCTCGTCTTGCTTCAGCACGCTGAAGAGCCGGTCCAGGAGGATTTTCAGGCGAACGGGAATGGCCTGCGTCCCGTAGAGCATGAGGCTGCTTATATCAAACACCACGTTGGACTGGACAATCTCCACCTGGCTTGTTGGATACATAGGGGGGATCCTCAGCTTACTTAGAGCTGAAAAACCAAAGGGAAGAAACAATGTTTTTTAAAGATTCTACTTTCAAGAGAAACAGCACACAAGAAGTGGGCTAAAGCTAACTCTTAGCGATCTGTTCCAACGGAGAAAAGACAACTGTACAAATGATTAATTACCCCAACAGCGATCCCGGGAACTTATAAAGTGGATTGGCCCAAGACTTCTGTTTTTCTCCCTTTCCTGTGGCATCCCTGAGGCACAAAATGGCCACAAGCTGGGGAAGTCCAGAAAACATGGGGGTAAAAACAAAGGTGGCAGGTTCCTAATGAAGAGGATGGAAAATTGGGAAGCACCAGGTGAAGACCCTGGACTCTGGAGCCGGGCGGGCCCGGGTTCAGCCTGGTCTCTGGCACCACCGAGGGGTCAGGCTTGGCAAACTAAACCGCAATCTATGCCATCCGATGCAACAGACATCAGCCGCATGTGGCTACTTCAATTCAGATTTAAATTCATTAACATTTAAGAAAATTAGAAATTCAATTCTGCACTCATCCTAGTCATCCTTCCAGCACTTGGTGGCTGCGTGTGTCCAGCACAGGGTCAGCCTCAGCAGATAAACATATGGGATTCCCAGTTAAATCGGAATATAAAGCTCAGACAAACAACAACTACGTGGGCTATACTTAGGCTAAAACATTATCTATTGTTTACATGAAGTTCCACTTGAACGGAGCATTCCGAGTGCTGTCTGCGCTGCAGCTGCTGTGCTAGGCCACGCAGGACATTCCGTCATCACAAAGCAATGGTGCTGCACATCGGGGCTAACGAAACACCTAGCGTATGGGGTTGTTAAGATTCAAAGCGATAACATGCATAAAGCTTGTAGCCGGTTACCTGGCACGCAGCAGCCACTTACAAATGTTAGCTGTCATTCTCAGGCATGGCATCCATTCCTGAAAAACTATAAGTTATTTAGAGGGGAGCACTACCAGCCAAGAGAGGAGGGGAAATAGTTACCGTGGGCCACCCAGCCATGTCTGCACTGCTCGCACTGCCGGTGGTTTATTTTCCCTGGTTTGAAACTTTGGCAACTGCAGTTCAGAGTGCAGCCAATAGCCTGCCAGAGAGAACACAGGTATGCTTAGCCTGTTAGCGGAGTGTGGGACACAGACCGCATTTACAAAACAAAACCTCCATTCAGCAATGCTCGCTGAGCAACGCGTGCCCACTCCGTGCCGGGCCCAGACATGCACACCGGACCCCGGAAAGCGGAGCAGCTGGCCCAGGACCTGGAGACGGAGAACACGTAACAGGTATTCTTCTGCATGGCAGAACAGGCTACAGACATCAGAACTTTTTATAAGATTATGGACTGGAAATAAATACCGTGCTTATTGTTAGTAAGAAGAGTAAGGACTCACATTTTCACCAAATGTCTACGTTGACCAGAACAGCAAGGCTGACACGTACACAGAGGCCGCCTTGGAACAAGTCAAAGGGAACCAATCGGAACGGAGAGCCGTTCCCACGCGGAACCTGCTGCCCATCGAGATGTGGCAGAAGCTGAATACCAGAATGGATTTGAGGACACCGAGGATGGTCCCTGACTCCACTCACTGGGCCGTATGCCTGATGGAGCCAGACACAGGCTGGACCAGCCCCGCGTGGGGGTGCCCGGCCGCATGTTAAAGTGCTGTGCATGGTATGTGGGTGTGGAGTGTGCTGACATACGGCTAAAATTAAAAAAAAAAAAAGAGATGTACGTGCCAACAAAAGTCTAGTACTAGCAACAAATCTTCACGGATATTTTTAAGATGAATTCCTCCAACGGGGATAGAGGTCTATAGAATGTGATCTATTATTAAAGAGAAGCAGCTCTTACAGAGCTCTGGCAGGGGGGCTCCTGGGGAGAGCCGCTGGTAGAATCCATATGATTCAAGAGAGCCTTGAACCTGGGGAGTGTGTGTGTTTGACGGGGAATGCAAAAGCCCCATGATTACGGGTTTCAACCTCCATGTGCCAATGAAGGGACTATGTGGCCTTGAGTGGGGACAGGAAGGGGAGAATCTGGCCTAGGACTCAGGAAGCTCGCTTGAAGGGAGTCTGGAGTGAGTCTTCACTTACGTATCAGTTGGTGGTGGGATTGTAAATGGTGCAGGCAGTTTGGAAAACTGTGTGGCTGAGTCACCATACGGTCCAGCGATTTCACCCCTCGGTACGTGCCCGAGACAGTGGAAAACACCTGTCCACACACAAACTTGTCCCCCGAGGTGGAAACAACCCCAGCGCCCTTCGATTGATAGACAGGTGCACAAAGCATGGTGCAGCCGTGCAGTGGGTGCTGCTAGGCAGTGACAAAGAGTGAGGTCCTCATACACGCCGTCACGCGGATGAATCCCCAAAGCATTTGGCTACAGAAAGACGTACACAAAAACGAAAAGTCAGAGGTTGTACGACTTCCTTTACATGAAATGTGAAAAACAGGTCCACCTATAGATTCAGAAAGCAGACCAGTGACTCCCAGAGGTTGTGGGCAGTGGGTAGGGACGACTAATGTGTGGTAATGAGGGGCGAGTGGTATTCTTTTTTTGTTTGTTTCTATATTTACAAAAACGGCTTTAAATTGAGATATAATTCACATACTCAATTCACCCCCTCAAAGGTTACAATGGAATGATTTTTAGTGTATTCACAGAGAGGTGCATCCTCACCTGTGTAATTTTCATCATCCCCAAGAGGAACCCTGGTCCAAGTTTATGGTGGACACGTGCCTTCCCTTCTTTTGAGCATATTCTTAGGAGTGGGACTGCAGGATCATAGAGTAACTCCATGTCTCGCTCTCTGAGAAAACTGCCAAACTGCTGTCCGAAGGGGCCGCACCATTTTGCACGCCCACCAGCCACGTATGAGGTTCCGGTCTCCTCGCATCCTCGCCGCCACTTCACCAACGGGCGGACCGCAGATGACTTTGCAGCAGTGGAAACACTCCCAGCGATGCTACGGTGATGGCGCCATGTCATTATGCATTTGTCATACCCACAGGATGTTCGAACACCAAGCGCCACCTCTAAGGTAAACACTACAGACTGTGGGTGATTGATTACCAGGAGTCAGCGCAGGTTCGTCAGGGTAACAAACGTTCCCCCTGCTGGGGGTGCTGGCTATGGGGGAGGCTGTGTAGGGGGTGACTGGGAGGTCTTTACACATTCAATTTTGCTAGGAATCTAAAAAGTCATGAAAACAAATCAGTGACCTTGCTTAAATACAGCTTAAAATTCACACGATTTAACTGTCATCTGCCACTCTTTTTGGATTGCAATGGGCCTGACCAGGGCGACCCTCTAGACAAGAGATGTTCAGGTGACGGAATAGGGCCGTTCATAAGGGAGGTGTGTGGCAGATGGCAACAGTGTTACCGAATTACCAAAAAACAGGAACCACAGGAGAAAAGATTTTACTCTCTGGAAAGTCTTATGATGATATAATACAAAGAACTCCAGATAACCCCAACACTGTCTTCCTCTTAATAATGCACGCTTTCCCACAGGGGGCGGTATCATCCCAGGGGGGTGCACTTCGTTAAGGGGGTGAAAGTCATCACTCTATTAATGTATAAAGTACAGATGCACATACATCAACAGATACACAGCGTGTGGTATCATACAATACCACCGGGGGAAGCACAAGGAGGAAAACATTTCTAAAGTCTCTTTAGACGTGGGGGTGTGGGAAGGAATGAAAAAAAGATTGAGAAACACTGGTCTAATGCCAGATTTTTTTTTTTACTTTGTAGTTATAGTTTCTACTTATATATACATTTTACTAATGTGTTAAACACAGGAACACATATCTCTATACAGCTATATGCATAATTACATAGTTATTGTGAGTGGAAGTTAAAGGATAAAAATGAGTAATAATTTAATTTTTATTACACATTGTCAAACCAAACATTGTAGGGGGCACCGTTATTAGTCGGTGGCACACCTGAGATGTCGTCCAGCTTCTCAAACTTCTCTGCGACGCCGAGTGTTGGCTCACAGACGAACTCATCTGCATTCTCAATAGCTACCAGCACACTCAGTATGAACTTTCGGAAATATTTCATTACCTATGCTCTATGACTGTTTTAAACAATACTTTTCTTAAAAACTTTTATTTATTTATTTTTAGACAGAGGGGAAGGGAAGGAGAAAGAGAGGGAGAGAAATATCAGTGTGTGGTTGCCTTTCGTGTGTCCCCTGCTGGGGACCTGGGCAGCAAAGCAGGCATGTGCCCTCAGTGGGAATTGAACCAGCGACCCTCTGGTTCACAGGCGGGTGCCCAATCCACTGAGCCACACCAGCCAGGGCTTAAACAAAATTTTAAAAAGGAGAAAAGTCCCTCACTGCCTAGGTGGGGGAGGGAGGTGGGTTCAGTTGGGGTGGGGTGGAGGGATGGGGAGAAAAGGCATACAACTGTACTTGAACAACAATAAAAATTTTTTAAAAAAAGGAGAAAAGTACTTATTTTGGATGATGTCCTCGAAAATGCCACTCCCTCTTTAAAAACAAGGAGAGTCTCCCTGGATTCACGCTGAGCCCAGCAGTTGCTGGGTGGCTGCCCAGGGCCCCACACAGCAGACACGCACGGGGAACCATTCCCAGCACAACTCGCAGCCTCAGGCTGAAATTCATTTTTTGCTGCATTTGTTGATACCTAACTCAAGGTTTCTCAACTTCAGCCTTATAATCATTTTGACTTGGATAGTTCTTGGTGGGGACGGGGGGTGGGGAGGGGGCTGTCCTGGGCATTGCAGGAGGTCTCATAGCCTCTCCAGCTTCTCTCCACCAGATGCCCCCCCCCCAGGTGCGAAAACGAAAAATGTCTTCAGACACCGCAATGTGCCCCTGGCAGCAAAACTGCCCCGAGCTGAGACCCACCGACCTAACCCAATTATTTAGTTTTAGCAGTGTCTAGTTTGGGGACAGAATTTTGAGCAATTCAAGCTACCATTTCAATGCATGAACGCTGCTTTAGAAGAACCATTGACCTGGTTCTATATGAACCTATTTGAATAAGGCTTAAGCTCATTAGACGTCTATTGAACTAAATCTCAGGAGAATTATTTACGAACTAAAAAAGCTAATGACGGTGTCATAGAGAACTTCTAATATAAGGCCCTTGAGTTGTTCCACCCACCTCAGAATTCTACAACGTAGTCAAATTACAGCACCATTATCTAAAGACAAATTAAAACTTCTAAAATGAAACCAAATGACAAAAAAATTGTCCTTCCAGGACACAAAGTACTCATGCAAATCAACATGGAAAACTCTTAAAACTTACACCCTTCCCTCTGGACTCCTGACAGACGCTCCCGTCCTCGGGAACGTGAAGCAGACATTTCCAACATTCCGAGCCCATCCAGACGTGGCTAGTGCGTTTTGCACACTCATTTGAATCAGACTATTTCTGAATTTTTAAAAAGACTTTATTTATTTTTTTTTTAGAGAGGGGAAGGGCGGGAGAAAGAAAGGCAGAGAAACATCAATGTGTGGTTGCCCCTCACACGCCCCCTACTGGGGACCTGGCCCACAGGCCAGGCATGTGCCCTGACTGGGAATTGAACTGGCGACCCTTTGGTTTGCAGGCCAGCGCTCAATCCACTGAGCCACACCAGCCAGGGCCTGAGTTGTTGTTAGTCACTTTGATGTGCTACAAATCAACAATCAAAATTCTGGTTTGCTCTTGCAGTAACTACCCTTTGCTCATTTGTTCCTCCAGGCGTTACTGACACCCCCAGCGTGCGATGGATGATGCGGTTATTTGCAGTCTCGCGAAGGGAAGTTATGACCGGGTGTTGAGGTGTGTTGGAGGGTCCCACTTCCTCTCCTGGACACCTCTGAGCTACCTCCAGCTTGGAGAGACGCTGACTTGAATTCCAGACACACAGCGGGGCAGACACACAGACATTCACTGCGGGACACAGCATGTCTTTCGTGGGGCATGTGTTATTGAGCCTGAGAATGAAAACTCTCTACTTCAAAGCTGTTTTCATCTTTAGTTCATGCAAATATATTCCTATCACAGAAGATAAATCCAGGGAGGTGTTCTTGGGGGACTCTATGGGAGAGAGGGGCAGAAAAATTACAGAAGACCTTGGGGTCTCCAGATTCCCGGCACGGCCCCCTTGAGGGGAGTCGTCTGTGGTCTGGCGGAGCAACAGCATCCAACCGTGTTCCAGCCAGGCCGCCCTGGGGCTGAGGTTGCTTCATCTGCCCTATTCAAGACAGCGACCGCTTACTCACATGTGGCGATTTAAATTATAAGTCGCTCAAATCAAGTAAAATTAAAAATTCAGTTCTTTGGTCGCATTAGCCACATTTCAAGTGTGCAGTGGCCACACGTGGCCAGTGGTGACTATCCTGGACTGAGGTGAGGAGAACACTTGTGTCATCACAGAAAGTTCCACTGGTGAGCTCTGAGTCCGATGGAGAGACTCGCTGCCCTCCCAGCACCTGCCCTTCCACACGGTGGCGAGCTCGCTTAATCCCCCCTGCATCGCTGTCAGCAGCGAAGCGTCCTCAGGAAAGGTAAATGGACGGATGATGTGTACCGTGCCCAAGGTCATATAGCTGGCGAGCTTTACTGAGCGTGTATTATGCGTGCAGCAGGGCAGTAAATAGAACCCGTGTGTTATCCCCTTTCTCACACCCACCCAGGAGGTAGGTGTTACTACCCCCATTTATAGGCAAGGGAACTGAGGAATTTACAGTCTACCAGGGTGGTCTCAAATTTGGACGCTGGGAGTAGATTATATATTGAAATAGTAATATTTGGTGCCAACCACACTTACATTTATGGGTTTATTTAATCCTTACAGCAACTTTGGGAGTTAGGTATTATCATCCACGTATTTACTGAGCCGTTCTAAGGCAGACATTCTAACTCTGAGGGTTAAAGTGCTGAACAAGACTGATGAGGTTTCTGCCTTCAAGGAGCTTATATTCTGGAGGAGAGAGAAAATAAACGGGTAAACAAACAATACCTTTCCAGAACGAGGTAAATGCTATGGAGGAACTAAGCAGAAATCTCTGCTAGCCATTTTACTAGCTGGCAAGGAGGAAGGGAGGTAGGAGTAAGTGCCCCGTAGAGAGGGTCACCATCAAAGGCTTTTGAGGAGGTGACATTTGAGCGGAGTCCCAAAGGATGGCAAGGAGCCAGTGAAGAACTGGAGGCAGAGTGAATGTTTTAGGTTACGGGTATAGCAAGTGCAAAGGCCCTGAGGCACCAAACAGGCAGGAATTTTCATGGCACCAAAAAGGGGCCAGTGTAGCCGGGGTGGACTAGGTAAGGTGAATGCTAGGAAATGGGGGTCACTCACAGAGGTGACAGAGACCACTCTACATACGGGGGTGGGGGCAAGCCAAGGAATACGGATTTTATTCTCCATCTAACAGTGAGCCTTGGAAAAAGGTATAAAATTAATATGATTTGCTTATTACAAGGACACCTCTGGATGTGGAGCTGGGGAGCCTGAGTTCCTTCCCCTCCAGCACACTGAGCACGGTTCCTGGGGAGGTAGTAAAACCTACGGCTGGCCTCAGGCAACGTACGCCTTACTTCCTGCCATGTAAGCATTAGCTCCGGTACCTGGAGCCTCGGACTATAAAACGGGATGCATACTTGCCCTTGCCTACCTCAGCGGCTTATTAGCCCCATTAATGAGAAAATACAGATGGAGAGTTGAAAAGACCAATTAGCACAGCACGACTGCTGTTCCTGCCAGACCGGCAGCAAGTAGCTTCTTAGCTCCTCTGGGCTCAGGTGGTCTGACTCTGCACGGACAGAGCTACCGAAAACACTTATCATAAAAACCTCCATACAAGTTGCCCCACAATGAACCATTCCCGAAACGGGCAACAAAATAGAAAGTCAAAACCAGCACCTAACGGCTGCCCCTGGGCCTGATGACTTGGGTTGCCTTTCACTGGTATTATGTAAGAGAATAATAATGAATGGATGCACGAGAGAGCCATGCCATGCTTACTAATTATAGATGCCCACCCAACAACCTTTTGCCCAATCTGCCTTGGTAAAGGAATCTTAATTTTCCTATCTCCTTTAGTGGCTAGGGAACTAAGTACTGGCTAGTGGTATAGAGGTAGAAGTTGTTGGGTGGAACTTTACAGAAATCTCCTTATAAATGGGAGGTGGCTCAGCTGAGGGACTTCTTCGCCTTTCCTCCTTCCTGGAACAAGAACGTGATGGCTAGACTTCAGAGGCCATTCTGCAACCATGAGGCAACCTTGACGTTATATCCTAAGAATTGCTGAGCAGACAGGATGGTGTCTTATTTAGGAGCATTTTTCACTAGCAGCCACATGTAGTTCCTAAGATACACACTGTTCTTATGGACCATGGAGAGGGCCACATAAAAACTACATGAAAAATGGCTAACTAGTATAGATTACTAAGGCCACATTTAGCGTGTGGTCCTCTCTTAAGTGTGAGATTCTAAGGCTGTGCCAGATACTCCCCAGTAAGAATCATAATTTCCCAACTTGAAATCCAAGGACCAGTCTGCTAAGTCACAGATCACTTTTTAAAAAGTCACCCAGCTTTCGAATAAAAATGCTCCAAGTTTTCCCAAGTTGTATTTTTAAATATTAAATATAGACAATTGCTGTTAATATGTTTTGAGTCTTGGGGAAAAGAAACTGCCAATGTATAAGGCAAGGTATCTTCCAAAGCGGCTGGACCACCTTAGCTTGCGGGGAGGGGGCTTGGTTTCTCTTCACCAACCAGTGAAATGGTCATGCCCGCTCTCTCCCTCTGGCTGCAGAGCTGGCCTCTCTGGTTCAGGAAACCGTACCATTCGAGGGCAGGAGGTCTCCACCCAACTGCTCTCCATGGCTGCTTTGCCCGTCTGCCTCTCCCACACACTGTGCACTCACGTCTCTTTTGAGAACCAGATTTTTTTTTTACTCCCTACCTTCCTTCCTTTCATTTTCCTCTTACCTTCTTTCATGTTTTATTTTTTAAGGTTTCTACTGTTTTTCTTACAAAGGCAAACCCACAGAGGTACAACTAGGAACCTAAAAACAGCAACGCCATTCGCTAGATGTCTTGGGACAACTGGGACGAGGAGAGAAGAACACCCACGAGGTCCCTTGGTATGAGGTGGCTTACCTGCCACCACCGTCTTCCCTCGGTAGTTTAACAAAACGATACCAACTTATTTAACACGCTGGGCATTTTTGGTTGTTGTTTGCTTGTTTATAAGGCATCTACCGTGCACTGGTAATCCTGATGGGGACCCAAAGCGGAGGAGCTCCCAGTGTCTGCTGCAGGGGCGCTGAGGGGGGGAGGAAGTCATACAGCCCAACTGGGTGATAGCTGAACGGACAATGCGATCCATCCGACATCGGTGCGAGCCCTTCCCTGCATCAAAAATCCAGCAATTCAAAAGACACTGAAAACAAAAGCAAAACTTATCGGCCACCTTTAGAGATGCCAGGGAACCAACAAATTGTTCCCCAAATTCTCTTTACATATGAATTCCAGGGGAAGAATTAGAATATCAGTATTTCTTACCTCCTCATTAAAAAGATGACAACCAGGTCACTGGCCCCTGGATGGAAGGACATATACTATGACATATGGGGTGTTCTTGCCAAAAAAAGTTCAAACCCGAATTAGATTAAGCCTCCTGGTCAACTCCCGCTTGCAGAAAATACGGGGGATAGAGGAATGATTAAACACCGCCGTGAAGTAAGATGCAGACTGGGGGGCATTCCATAGGACAAGCCACCCGACTTTTTCAACAGATAAATTGCAAGGAAAAAAAAGTAAAGTGTAAACTTAAAGATTAAGACAGACAACGTATGGACTTTATTTGGATTTTGATTTGAACAAACCAGAGGCCATGTGAAGTTTTCAAGGCAATCAAGGAAATCTGAATACTGAAATGTAATGTCATGAAAGAGCTGTTAATTTTTTTAGGTGTTATATGGTATATTGCTTTTGTCTTTTTTATAACAGGCTTTTCTTTTAGAGCTATTATTATTTATGAATGAAAATATATGATGTCCAGGCTGGGCTGCCCAGATGCCAGTGTTGGTAGTGGTGAGGGAATGAATGGGCAGGGGACATAGATGGGACGGGACGGGCCCAAAGTCGATCACCGTCGAATTCCCAAGCGCACATCACGAAGCTACGTTAAACTATTGTAATGTTGTATGAAATGCTCTGTAGTAAACAGTGAAAAAAATAAGTTAAATCAACATTCCCCATCTGACCAACATTTTCTTTTTTTTTTTTTTTACATGGGACAGCAAACACAGAGGGAGAAAGGGATGCTACATAGAGAGGCCGAGGAGGCTTCCTGCAGGAGGCGGCAGGCACCAGCACAGGCCTGGGCCTAGGGAAGGCTCACCCTGGACCTCTGTGTCAAGCCCAGGAGGCTGGGCCCCGGGGGCACAGACTGGTCATGGGCAGCAGGGGTGACGTAGACAGGCTACCCCGGGTGGGGCTGTCCCGACGGGCAGCCAGGAGTCTCCCTGGGGGGTTCACGATGCCGTCAGCGTTCCGAACGGTGTGGGGACACACTGGTGGCCATGAGCGTGGTTGAGAGATTGGACTGGGAAGCCTCGGAAACCAGGCAGGCAGCATTTGCAGCCTGACAATGACAGGGAAGGGGAACTGACAGGTTTTGGGGTCTCACTGCAAGTACGGGGATGAAAAAAACAGGCCAGTCACGAGCCACTGCAAGCAGGGGGAAGGTTCTGGTGGAGTAAGGGCAGGTGGGAGGCAGAGCCCAAGGGACAGATGTCGGGCCAAGTCCACCTGTGGGGAGAAGCATGCATGACACGCTCCTTGTGTTCTCTTGCTGTTTAGTTCAAAGAAGGTGATGGGGGGAAATACTCGTTCTTTGATCTCTATAAATCAAAGTCTGAACTGTGTGCCAAAATAATTTAACAGCTGTGCCTTTTTTTCTTGAAGTCATTAGGTCTAAAAACAGAAAAATACAAAAAGTAGAAAAAGATGCAAATATTATCTTAGAAACCAAACCAAATATTTTTTTTTAAATGAACAACAACAACAAAACTGTAGAGAAATGTAAGTGACACAAATATATTGTTTTTGTTTATAACTGTAGTTTGGGAGGACTTCAGTGGTGGTCTTCAGAAACACGTGATAACAAAAAACAGAAGGAGGTTAAATGCACACGCGGGGTATTTCTGCACACATCAGCCAGCACGGGGTGAGGGGGAACAAAAATAGAAACAAAAAAAGACATTTACACCTCAGGATAATTTTAAGTCAGGTGGCCAGTCAGGTCCCCAAGCAATGCTGCTGCTACAAAATAATGAAGAAATTGTGAACATTCTAAGTACGCTTTTGCAAACATTTCTTTTAGGGATTTAATGAGAGCTGGATTTTAAAAACAAAATATATATATATAAAAAAAAAACCCCAAACCCTAGATTTTCAAAATGGAAAAAATTAGACTGTTAATTATACCATTCTGACCACTGTCTTAAAATTCAGCCTGGTGTATCGTGAAACATTAGCATTGCTGGTATAAAAATGCTGCCTTCGTGATGAGTAATGCAAGAAATAATCAGAGGGCTTCAGAAGAAGCCGGTGCTTCCAGAAGCTGGGGTAGAGCTGGAAAATAACTTGGAGATTTGCTAAGAGTGCAGCACAGAAACCCTCTGTAAGAGGAGACAAACTAGCATCGCTGTGTGGAAGAAAGGAGTTTGCCGCCCGATGGAGAGTTTACCTGAGACGGAGATCTCCCCTCGCCTGGGCTGCCTGGACCAGGCCTTCCCACTGTATTTCCCCATCTCCCTTTTCTCTCACATTAGCTGAGTGAGATTATCGTCCCCCCAAGGCAGAGGCCTCCTGTGACACATTAGGCAGGTCTGTTAATGACTCCATGTGTGCACGGCAGCAGCAAGAGCCCGTTTGCTTCCCACTCTGCGACCTTTGGGGAGGCAGCAGATTGGATCCCGGGGAGGCAGGTCCTGTCTCGGTTTAGACCCACCTTTGTCACACTTCATTCACCATGATACCAAACTGCCCCTCAGACCCACCCTTTCTGGATAAAACAGGCATGTGTGTGAGCAGAGATAGGGGGCCACACTGGAAATCTGGGGATTTCCAGAATTAGGAAAAAGGGCTTCAAAGAATGACAAGATAAGAGGAAATAAGGTTTTCAGGTGGAAACTGATTTGCAAAGGAAAAAAAACTAAAACCTTTCCAGATGCCTGTTCTTGTAAAGAACCCAGTTTATCTTTAATATCTCTTAGATAAACCATGAAAAATAGAATATCTCAATAAGTAAAATTAAAAACCTGTAGCAGCATACTTGGGATAAGGTAATTTAAAAAAATGTAATGACTCCCTACACATTGATCTTATGAAGCTAAAGAAGAATGGCTTAACATTTGGTTTTCACCTCTGGGGTATTTCTAATTCTTTTCAAGCAGAGCTGTTTCTGAGGAAAGTTCCTCACTCTCAGTCACATCTGTAGAGGTGAAAATTCACCTCGGGGTAAAACATGCTCCTCCTGCAAGTAATTTACCTCGTGGAACCTTCGGGGCACCTCTTTAACGGCCACTGTCAAAATAACTTCCAACGCCATGTACAAAAGCTACAAGACACTCCGGCCCCTCACCCCCTACACTGCCGTTTAATTTCACTGACAAACTGAACTTTTAAATTGTTTTCCCATGTAGAGTTCTCCCTGCACATTTGTAAACGCTAAGTGCGTGCTTAAAGGACACACATTATTAATCCCCCAGGAGAATCTGTACGGCTTTTCTCACCCGTTAGGTTGGATGACCCGTCTCTCCAAGCTGGTGATTCTCAGGTACGGAATGTCGGCAGGGGCCTGGGGTGTGGGGCTAACTGCTGCCTGGGAGCAACGTAAAATAAAACTAAAAATAAGAGTAATCCTCTCTGCAAACCTGACGCTTTCGTGGCAATTACTCCATGTCGGCTAATATTCCTTACGTGAATTCTCACCCAAGCAAACAGGTCACTTTTTCACACCCTAGTAGCTAGCAGTGGTCAGACACGCACTTCACTCCAACCACTTTCTGACCGAAGGAGGAGCATGTGGCTAAACCTTTTCTGCTCTGAAGAATCTACAGGTCCAGAGGACATTCTACATTTCGTTACTCAGGTGTCTGAACATCATCATGAGTTCCCAAAGCATGAGCAGCACTTGGGCGCCGCGAAGATTCCACCACCTCTTTCTAGCATTTACCTCCAACAGGGCCATGTCCAACCAAGACAGGAGTGGAACGAGTAATACTTTTCTTGGTGAAATGAAAGTTGGCAAACTTATTGGGTGAGAAATCAAACGATGACTCACGTTCGTAATCTTTTAGGTATGCCAAAAAGGATAAAATTATTTACCAAAGTGCATCCTCACAAACGTGGT
Organism: Desmodus rotundus; assembly: GCF_022682495.2. Lineage (NCBI taxonomy): Eukaryota > Metazoa > Chordata > Mammalia > Chiroptera > Phyllostomidae > Desmodus > Desmodus rotundus. The sequence continues at coordinate 36,364,549 of NC_071396.1, forward strand.
GGCCATCTTCCCACCCTTATTGAAAGAAGAAACCAAATCCTAGGCAATGTATAACATTGCAAATAATTTGCTTTTACATCCTGTACAAAAATTTCATTTTGACCTATGCGATTTCAACAATGTTTTAATAACATATAGCAGCCAAAACGGGAACAGACCCTGCAGAAGCCAGTATATTTATCACCGCACCGGAATTTTAGCAGGTACAAACAGAATGTGCCTGCAAACGAAGACTCCAAGATGCCTCATGAAAAGATCCCATGAAATTCATCTGTGATTTAAAACAATAACCAAGGAATAAAAGGGCACCAGGAAAAACAAACAAACAAACAAACAAAAAAAAACCCCATGGCCTGCCAAAGGCTGTTTTCCAATTCACTTATGGTCAAGCCAAAATCTTTGTCGCTTTGATGAGAAGAAATCCATATTAAAAAAAAAATTGTGGCTAGATGTGCTCCGTGGACCCAGAGCTGCAGGAACACATGTTTCCCCCTCACACACACGCGCGCGCACACACACACTCACACCCTCTGACAGGGATTCCCAGGACACCAGCGGGGCCTCTTTCAGGCCCCTTAAGTGTTAACAGCAGAGGCCTGGCTGCGACCGGGCGTCTGGCCCGAGTTAAAGGCCCCGTCTTCAGAGGAGCGCGGGGAGAGCGGCCATAAAACCAGGGGACATTACGGAACCTTCGAGTGTCTGATCCTCCCCCCTGGTCCCCCCCAGCACACACAATTTCACTCCCACAATTAAGGCTGCTCGCTGGCATTCCATTGAACTGTCAAAGTCGGGCCGGTGGCAGCCGCACCGCCACAAAGAGATGCCTTAAATGAGAAGAACATGTTCCTACACCGCGTTTGAGAAAGTTTGGCTCCGAGCTATGCACTGATTAATATCAGATCTCCTCCTTCCCTCGCCTCTCCGTGATCTTGTCACATCTGGCTGACAAATCCCGAGCCTCCCGGGGCACAGCCGGGGGGCGGGGGGGGCGCGGGGACAGGCGGCCGCAGGGAACCGACGCGGCGCTCTGGAGGCGAGTCCGCACGCAGACGCGGCGCTGGCGGCCCCTGTAGTTCAGGCACCGCCCAGTCCCCTCGGTCACTGCAGGTGCCCCGTCGCAAATCGGCGGGAGACGCGCGCCCGGCTTCCCCGCGGCGCCCCCCGGCGCCCGCGGCGTCGGGGTCTCTGTTCCCGGCGACGCCGTGCGCCGCGCCGTTCCCGCCCGGGCGCGCGGGTCCTGCGCCGTCGGCGCCGCTCCGGACGCCCCCGCCCCGCCCGCCCGCCGGCACCTCGCTCCGGGGCTCCACACAAAAGATGCGCCCCCGGCCGCGGCCCGGAGCGCGGGCGCCGCCGCCCGCCTGTGCCCGCCGTTCCCGGAGGGGCCGACGGCCGCCGCGCGCCGAACTCCCCGCAGAAAGCAAACCCAGGTAGCGCGAGCTGCTGGCCGAGGGCGTCCCGGGGGGGAAAGCGGCGGGACGGGAGGCGGGCGCGCTCGGACGCAGCTGCTGCGCTGAGGGCGGCAGGCGGCCTGACGCGCGCCGCCCGCCCCGGGGACCCGCTCGGCCCGCGCTGCCGCACAGGTGGCCTGGGGAGGCGGCCAAGGCGCGTCCCCCGCGCGGACGGGACCGGCCCGAGCGTCGTCCCGGCCGCCTCTCGCGCGGAGCGCCCCGCTTACCTCTGCCATCCTGCGGCCGCCGCGGAGCCCGGCTCCCCGCGCGTGTCCCCGGCCCGCGTCCGCCCCGGCTTGGCGGGCGCCGCCGCATCTAAACTCCGGCCGTCGGGGCGACGCGGCGAAGTGGGCGGCTCCCCGCACGCCCGCCCCCTGCGCCCGGGTGGGGGCCTCCTCCCGCGCTGTCCCCTCCCCGCCCCTCCCCCTCCGCCGGCCGCCAGTCCCCCGCCCGGGAAGCCCGCCGCCCTCCGGGGCCGCCCGCGGACGCCCGGAGCCCGCGGAGACCTCGCCGGCGGCCGGCGCGGAGGTGTCTGCCCCGCCGGGCTTGAAGGCACTTGTCGGGAGACACAGACGTGTCCGCGTCTGCCTCCCCGGGAGGCCAGACGCTCTGAAGTTCGCTGGCTCCCGTCTCTCTCGGCGATGCCGCCGCCCGCCTTCCCCCGGGCGCCCTCGGGGTCCCGCGGCGCGCGCCACCCGGCGCTTATTTCCAGAGGCCGCGTGGGGACCGCTCCTGACGTGGGCACGGGGTCGCCCTCTTTGCTAAGAACCCAAACAGCCCCTTTCCTGCTGCGGCTGCGGGAGGCACAGCCCCAGCTGTCCCGCGTTCCCGGGACAAGGGGCTGGCTGTCTTTCTCAACCTCCCTTGCTTCGGTTGTAAATGGGATCCGATTTGCACCTCTCTTATGGGGTGCCAAAGATAAAGTAAAATTTAATGTCCTAACCATTCAGCCAGAGCCGAGCCCCGTGAGCACAGCGGGGAGGACCTGAGGGAGATGCGGCTTCCCTGACCCCTGGGAGCCGACAGAGATGGGCCGCAGCTGCCAGCAGGACCCTGGCGAGCAGGCAGACCTGCAGGAGCAGGCAGCTCCCTACAGGGGTTCTCTCTGGAGAGGCTGGACTGCTGGGGTTCCTGCTGCCTCCTCCCCAGTTTAGTCCACCCGCCCACCTAATGCTGGTGGAGGTCCTCGAGTGAGGAACCAGAGCCTTCTACCATCTGAGACTGTGGGAGATGGAAGAAAACAACGTGAATTGCACTCAGAGACCGAGGGTGCCTGGTTCTCACTCTGGGAGGTGCAGGCCTCGGAGAGGAAGAGGAGGGGAAGGAGAGAAGAGGGTGCCTGTGGTTGAGAGCGGGTATTAAGGGGGGCCTCATGGGGTCCAGAGGGACCCCGCTGCCTGCCCCCCAGGTGGGACACACAGGGGGCATGCTGGCCAGGTGACTATGGGGTCTGCAGCAGGGGGGCGACTGCACCCTTTCCAACAGGCCTCATGGGATGGACTCGGCCCTGCCTTCCAGGTGTTGGTAAGAGTTATTTTTTTCACATGGCTGAAGTAGGGCTGAAGCTTTGTTTTGTGAATTCCAAACCCCAACTGCTTCTCCTGCATTTAGCTGGTGCCAGCCCCCTTAGCTCCTCCTCCTTTCTCTGCCTGTTGTAGTGCCTTGCATGCTTCAAGGTCTTTCTCAAACCTGAGGCCTTCCCTGACCCCCTACCAACGCTCCCCTCCATGTGCTTTTAAAAAGAATGTTTATCGATTTTTTTCTCTTTTTTTAGAGAGAGAGAAAGGGATACATTGATTTGTATTTCTACCCACTCATGCATTCACTGGTTGATCCCCGAATGTGCCCTGACCAGGATGGAACCTGCAACCTTGGCGCATCCGGATGATGCTCTAACCACCTGAGCCTCCGTGTGAGGGTCACTCCATGGGCTTTGGCCCTCTTCTGGTGCCCTAAGCACTTGTGCCTGCCTCCCTGGTTGTGCTAATTGCATTCTCTGGCCTGGTTCTCATGTGTCCTTGCCCTGACTTCTTCGGTCACCACTCATCTTAGTGGCTTCTATGCTGTGGGTTGTAGCCAGCAACGCTCAGGTTTTGGAGTTGGAATGACCGGGGTACAACTGGTTCCTGCTGAGGAAGTCAGCTTTCTTGACCATACTGTCCTGTCTTTAAGAGTAGGCATGAAACTGTCCCTGCATAGTTTGGTAGGGTTAAACCAGAATGTCCATTCTGCTGACATCGCCATCCTCCCTTCCTTCCTGCTGCACGGAAAGCTGATGTTTGGATTAATTTAAATTTGTTACAGAGGAGTTTTTGGTCACAGTGTTATTGAATGGCCACAATATGCTTATTATAAATACACCAAAAATGTCTGAGTTCTCATAAATACCTTAAATCTGTCCTAAGGGAGGTTTTGGTCAGTATCTTTGTGTTTGTTGCAAGTGAATTATATTTGCTCTGGTAAAGCTTCCCACTAGCAACAAATTTCAGGACCAACCTTTTGAACTCTGTTGCTGGTTACAAATAGGTGGAAGATTCTGGCAATGCAGGATTTGAAAACTTGAAAACGGGCTGTTTCTCCTCACACACTCTGTTGGGATGACATTTCTTCGAATGTGACAATTTTGACCCACAGAGTGGGCATCAGTGGGTTTAGATGAAAATTAATTGATCTTCTGTAGGTTCATTTCGAATTAGGTTCTTGATTTCACTGAAGTCAGTCCTTGCGTTTATTCCCAGATCTGAGGGCCTTCTCTGTCCCTCCTTGGACACGTGGAAGCAGAACACGGGCCGGAGAGACCACTGAGCATGGAAGAAGACGTGCTGCCGGCTGTGTGAAGACCACCAGGAACACCCTTCTGCTCTCCTCGTGGTCAGTGATGGGACGGGGCATGGCTTTCCCCTTCTCTGGGCCTCGGCGTCTCCAGGTCTGACCAATGGGGGCGTCCCCGGGTGCCACCCCACCCTCCTAGTCCTCCGTTTTTGCTTCTGTGCTTCAGCCTTGCTGCGTTCTGTTTCCTGGTGTTAGGGTTTCCTCGTTTTCATGAGCACTAACATCTTCTCTAACTTTACAATAGCAAGGATTAAAAAAAATCTTTATTAAAAAGGGGAAGAGTTGAGAAGACACAGAATCAGAAAATCCCTGTGAGCTGTTCTTACAGGGGCAAGAAGCAGCTCTTCTGAGATGAGAGGCTTGGCTAGACGGCCACCTCCCCAAGCAAGACTCTTCCCGGGGCGGGTGTGCCGGCACTGCCCATCCCCGGAACCCGGCACCTGCCGAGGGGCTGGGCAGGTGGGGGCTGTGTGAGCCGAGAGCCTGTCTGAAGTGGGCAGTCGTTACCCTGCCTATCATCAGCCGGGAATGTGGGCTCAGTTTTACCAGGTTTCCTGAGTTTTCAAGAGAAGCTAGAAATATTCAGATACTTACAAGTTGGCAATTCAAATTTTTGATAAATATGGTGTGAGTCAAACAAAATAGTTTTGCGAGCTAAATCTGGCCACCATGCTGTTCATTTGTGCCCCATGCCGTATACAGTGATGTCTTCTTGAGGCCTGGGCTCGTGGGCCACGGAAGGTGTGCAATAAATATTTGTAGAGTGAGTATCACTCTTGGTGGAGAATGCTTCATAGCCTGCCTGAGCTCTCACGTGGACTCATAGAATAGTCACAGAAATATAAACTGCAGCACAGGGAATATAGTCAATAACACCATAATAACTATATATGGGGCCAGGTGGGTCCTTGAAATATCGGGGTGGGGGGGACACTTGGTTAAGTACATGCTTATCCAGCAGCTATGGTGTACATCTGAAACTAATCAAAATAATATTGACTGTAAACTGGAATTGAAAAATAAAAAAATATTAAACAATAAATAAAATGAATTCTCAAAAAGCCACGCAGAGATTAGTAACACACTTTTCGTGTTGGATTCAGAGTCCACTAATGGGCTGGAGAACTGTCCCAGTATTTGCACCCCGATGAGGCTCCCTGGAGTTGTTAATAATTCTTTTAACTACCAAAAAGTCTCTCCTTGGGAAGCTAACTCTCAAGAAAGGGGGGCCAATGAGCTTGAAAAAAAATTTTAATTTAAAACAAAAAGTATTTTAAAACATGGGATCATTGTATTAAAAAGAAAAAGATACCTTTAGCTGGAGAGGTTTGGGCACTAGTGATGGGAGCAGCATTTTACAGCAGGGCAGGTGGGTAGTTGCGGCTCATCTGACCCCATCCGTGGCCTGGGGGAGGAGCCTGCCCCGGGGCAGTTGGCAGGAAGACTGTGTGAGAGCCAGCGGGGCGGGGAAGGGCTTTTTGACGGAACAGGGTGGGTAGAGAGCTTCTGAGGTGGCCTCGCCTGAGTCCTCCACATTCCTCTGAGGACAATGTCGGGAAACACCAGGAGACAAGAGTCACATTTGCTCCGTCACCTCCCAGCCCAGACACAGACACCTGGTGGTGGCAGGTCCGGGCACATCTGCAGCTCAGCTAGGCATTGGGGCCTGACTAAGCAGCATTTGAGCCAAGCTGCATCCCCTCCCACCCCCCACACACAGCTGCCTGCTGGGGGCCAGCCGGCCTGCCACAGGCCTGGCCCAGGTGTCCCAGCTTCCTCCCGGCGGCCCCAGGGCTGCTCCCTATTGAGAGAGAGGAGATGAGGCCATTGCAAAGGTAGCATAGGGTTTTGGTGTCAGAAAACTGTTCCTATTCTTCTACCTCTGACACAAAGCCAGGGGTTGAAGAGACAAGAATGCCTGCAGATCCTGCCACTCGCGGGGAATGCACTGTGCCTGGCACTTTGGGCCTTGACAGCCAGGATTGCCAAAGTCAAGGGGTGGCCGTCTCAGGAAGAGTGGGTGCTGCAATTGGAAATTCCAAACCGAAAACAAACCCAGGCCTGATTCTGAACTCCTTCCCTGGGTACGTCTGCCAGCGAAGCGACGCGTGAGCATCAGTAGCAGGTACCCTCTGTCGTCAGAAGAGAATACCGGCTTTTGACATGGGCAGGTTGAAAGCTTAGGATGGTTCTTTCACATGTAATGCTGGGAGAACACGTGGCAAGTTTGGCTACCATTGTTCTGATATGTCTGCGGTGTGTGAAGTTAGCTTCTCCTGTACCCTGTTCTCCGCGGCCTGTGCACAGTCAACGGCAGTGATTGTTTGAAAAGGGCTGTAGCCTGCCTTCCTCACAGCCCATTCTCTCGTCGCTAAGGCGGTGGGAGGAAACTATTACAGGTGGACGCCTCCCTGGACACCTTTCAGTACAATTACATCTCTGAACCCAAGGAGCTGAATTTCTAATTAAAGAATGGAAGAAATGCTTAGTGGTTGAAAATCTCTCGGGCTGGCACTGTGCGTCTTGAGTTGAGTTTTATGAGGACAGGCTCTGCTTTGACAAATTATGGGAGGCTGGGGAACACACATCTGAAGGAAACTTTTAAGGCTCATACTTTGGAACATGGAGTCTTCTGCAAATTTAGTGACCCATTATCCAAGTTGATGGGGAAACTATTTGGGTTACTATAATTTCGAATTAGATCATGTGGTTTTTGGAAATTGGGAAGAAAGGGTTAGGGAACATGAGATATAGGATGAATTTTAAATCATTCTCAATAACTGAGATCAAACCTTCAAAACATTTCTTGGGGGGGAGGGTTCACTGTATTCTTAGGAGAAAAGAGGACTATGAAAAAAACCAAAGTTATCCATTTTACATTTTTTTTATTTTTTAAAGATTTTATTTATTTTCAGAGAGAGGGGAAGGGAAGGAGATACAGAGAGAAACATCAGTGTGTGGTTGCCTCTCACATGCCCCCTATTGAGGAGGGGGCCGGCAACCCAGGCCTGTGCTCTGACTGGGAATTGAACTGGCGACCCTTTGGTTCACAGGCCCACGCTCAGTCCACTGAGCTACACAAGACAGGGCCCATTTTACATTTTTGAATAAGTAAAACCATCTTTACATGTCTGACTAAGCAAATTTAGAGGAATAGAGGAAATAGATTCCTCTTTCAAAGCTTATCTCTGACAAGTTGGTCAGAAGGTTGTGGGTTATTGTTAAGCTGATTAACAAAGCTTATCTCTGACATTGAATAAAAATTACTCAGTAATCCAGAGTTTATGAATGGAGAAGGGTTATAGCAGACACTGTGCTGTGACCGCCTCCTCACTTCCCTTTCAGTCATTCCCCAGCATGTAGCAGCCACCTCTTCCAGGTAGGTGACCAACCCCAATCCCTCAAGTGATTGGTTCAGGTAACCTGCACTCAAACCAATCAACACCAAGGTGTTTTCATGGCCATAGGGATTGGTTCCAGGATGCTCCTATCAGCTCAAAGCTCGGGGTTTTTGTTTGATTGTTTGACTTCTCAAAACAATGGTTATGAACAGTTAAGTTCTTCTCCCATAGTTGTGAAGAAGGAGTATAATCGCTGGCAGCCATTTGTGAATAATAAAGGAAAATGGGCAGGGGAACTGAACTGGTACGTCAGGATGAATCGAGTTGCGAGGATTGTAGGGGAAATTCAGCTGAAGCTCTGCAAACCATGCCTGCAACCTTTGGCCTTTTTAGATTTGTAAACGATTCAATCACTTTTTATCATTTATACCAACTTGAGATTTTTTTTTCCCCTATTTTCAATAGAAAGTGTCTCCACAGATATAGAAACTTACATTCGGTTTTACTGGAGGATTGTTCTGGGTTGAGGGATAAATGAAAGAAATACCATGTGGCCACAGTGGTAAGAGTCTTGGTGCATCCATTCATTTTTAGATGACATTGGTGACAGGAGATTAGGAGAGAACCTGACCGGCCCTCAGTCCACAAACTTTGGGCCGGGTGAGGAGATTCTTCCAACCAAAGCATGTTGATGCTTTAGTCATGGTTTTCTTCTTGATCTGAAGTAAAATAATGTCCACAAGTGTACTGACCACATACTTGAATTTCTGAAGAAATAGTCTTCATTGGCTTTTGAGATTTTGGAGGGAAGGGAATGTTGATTTTGACTGAATCAGGCACAGAGCTCTTCTCTGCACATAGTAGGTACTTCATAAATACGGGCATTACCCATAAACGAAGAGATTTAAAAACACGTTTTTGACTTGTAGCTTCTTAAAAGTAACTTCTTATAAATGGCATAATTGAAGACTTCAAAAAAAAATGTAATTGCTAACTGCGCTTGGAAATCCACTTTGTCAAATGGTGACTTCTAACACCTTCTCTCCAACACCAATTCGGTTTTGATACCAGCGTTTCCAGAGGTGTGGCTTTTCATCTTCAAATTACAGCACAAGTTTTAACAGGCCAGTTTTGTCTGTCACCAGGAGTTTAGCAATTAACAAAATGCCCAGCACTAATGGTTTAAAGCAAGTGAGAGGCCTTGTACAGGGAACAGCCCTGAAGGAACTCAGTTAAAGAGCCCCGTGGCTCCCCGTTACGCTCCGTTGGAGCCCGGTCGCTGAAGTTCAACCCAGGATGCCAATGTGAGGCCAAAACAGCAAGCCCTGGGCACAGATCCTATATGTTAACAAAATCCGGTGACCTTCCTGATATCCATTCTGGGGTCACACACCTCCAAATTACTTTCCCAGCTGTGAGTATTTTGCAGCAACACGCTTTCATAAAAGCTAGTGGGTATCCTTGGGAGTCCGACGCGGGACGTAGCACAGCCAGTGAGTAACCTGCAAGCCAGGCAGGCCCGTGGTGACAACTTCGCTTCGTTCTGAGGGAGAGGGGGAAGCTGAGTCGGGACACGGACCGCTGTCCGTGAGTGTTGGGAGAGGAAGGTCTGCACATTCAAAGAGGAGAATGTTCTCTTTATCTGCGGTGGCTGCCAAGTCTTAAATAGTAAAACATGTAGGTGTACTTGAGCAAAGAGAAGGCACTGACATTTCAAAGATAACGTGACCGAAGGGAAGAAAAAAGAGGACCCGGGTCGTTGGGCAGAGACGTACGTGTACCCCGGGAAAGGTTGCCTTTCTCAGAGCCTCGGCGTCCTCAGATCCTGACAGAAGGGTCCACACACTTGCGTTTCTGCGGGGCAGGCTTTCTGCCCGAACCTCCTCTCTCACTTTCTCTCCTCAGGACACCCCTAATGGATTGCAGATGTCCCATTTGGTTCGAGGCACGTTTCAGATACATCTGCCCTTCTGGCTTTTATGCAAAAAACACCTGCAAATCTTTATCTTTGGTCAGATTTACCACACATTTGAGGCTTTGAAATTTTGGTCTGGTGGGAAAGAGGAGCATGTCAGCACCCTCCTTTTTCAGTTGGATTCCACCGCGGACAATAACCTTTGGGGGAGACGGTTTCATTTTTCTTCCAGCGTAATAGGAAGGCTCAGACCTGCTCAGCTGAAGGCTAATTAATTTCTTTAATCCTATGGAGTCTGTGGAAAAAACCTGTGGTGACTGTGGGTGGACAGCTATGGTGTCTGTGCGTGTGTATGTGTTTTTCTTCCTGCTTTTCTGAGTTTTAACAAAGAAGATGAGACCACAGCACCAGGAGACAGAGAACAATGAAATGCTGGCAGGCTAGCAAGGGTATAGTTTCCGGACCAGCTTCCTTGGATATACCTTGAAAATACATCTGATGTATTTCCAATAAATGAGTAAACCCCTCTAGGCTAAAAAGATTTTTTTCTTAACCACTCCCTTTATTCATTCAACTTTGGGATATTCCTCCCCAGCACAATGGAATGACAAATGCCATTTCAATAGTTTTGAGATGATAAAATAATGAAATCATCCATCACCTCCAGGAGGGCTGGGGAGGAAACTCACATTCAGTGTGGTTTTGTACGGAGGTGGGAAGCTCTGGCTACCTGAATCCAGCAATATGGTTTGAGCTGTCACCTTGGACAATACATTTCATGTTTTGGAGCCTCAAGTTTTCTCATCCGTAAAGTGAGGGAGATGGATTAAAGTCATTTGTTTAGTCCACGAATAATTGTTAATACTGAGTGCTTTCTGTGAGTCAGGCATTGTACAGAGGCCAAGGAGTCACCCATAATTCCCTGGTGACCCTATCCTTCTGTAGCATTCAATGACCAATTCTTAACCTGGACCAACACTATCACCAGCCTCCTTAGCTTCAACATGCAGGCTGAGTGTTGACAGAGAAGCAGAGTGATGATGGAGTTGGTGTGACCACTAATTCCAAGTGTCTCCCTGAGTGCCACATTTCCAGGGACATCTCCTCCTTTTATGTCCCTCAGTGATTTAACCAAAATATATGCAACCCCAGTTCTCATCTTTTTCCCTCCAGTCTCAGAGGAGGGTGCTTCCCCTCCCCCCCCCATCACACCCTCTGGGACCCTATTACTAATTAATAATCTCCCTTTATGTATTTTCCAAGTCTCTTTCATCGAGTTCTTTGGGGCTCAGCCTATAATCATTTTTAACTCTCTCCTATATTGAGGTGGGGGGACACCCTTATAGTGGACTGTTATGTTACATTTTTTAATTTATTGATTTTGGAGAGAGAGGAAGGGAGAGAGAGAGAAACATTGATTAGTCGTTCCACTAATTTATGCATTCATTAGTTGCTTCTTATATGTACCCTGACTGGGGATTGAACCTGCAACCTTGACATATTGGGATGATGCTCTCACCAACTGAGCTACCTGGCAGCGCCATAATAGGTTTTTCTAAGCCCGCCGGCTTCCGCTTACCCAGTCCCTTCTCTGTCCAATTAGCCTCTCCCTTGGAGGTGGAACACTGCTGCCCACACCTCCCTTTGGCTAATTCCTACTCTTTTTAGATCTGATTGAAGCACACCATCCACCAAGAAGTCTTTGCTGGGAGCCCCGTGTTTTCCCTTTCCGTGCTGGGCTAGATGTCCCCAGTCCTTGCCATACCCTGAGAGTAAGTGTCATTGTCATATAACTTTTTCTGTCCCCTCCCCATTAGACTCTGAGCTCCGTGGTGGCAAGGACCATATCTGCTAATTTAGTATCTCCCAGCGTTTTCACAGGGCTCGGGGTGATGTCCTCTGTGCCCAGTACTAGGTGTCCAACAAAGGGTCGTTGAAGGGCGGAGTGGTAGAGTCCGTGTCCTGTGGAACTCGCCTGTCTGTCAGGGGCATCGGCCTGTAACTGGGTGCATGTAAGGCAAAGGAGTTTGGGGTCCGTGGGCACGTTGATTTTGTGCAGTCAGGTGGTAGCTCCCTATTTTCCCCAATGCTGTGGAGAAGTTTTTCTGACATGGGAACTATCTGTTTCTCTAAGATTTGACAGCATTCACCTAGCAGTCACTTTCTCCCAACGCCTGGTAGGGGCAGAGCTTTTACTTCTATGATTTTTCTGTGTTCATTTTCTTCTATTACTCTCTTCAAGTTTTCTGTTTCTTCTACTTTTAATTTTTCAATTTATTTTTAGAGAGAAATATCCATCTAATTACTCTTTTAAAATTCAATAACATAATTGTGCTATTCCTAGGCCAGTTTTTTCAATTCTGATTTCTCTTAACTAGAGTTGCTACTATATAGTTTATTTTATTTGTTCCTTCAGTGAGCCAACTTCTTTTACCTTTATTATTTTCTTACTCTTATTTTCCTTAGGATTTCTTTTGTGGTCTATTTCTAGAAATTTAAGTTGAATGCTAAATTATTTTCGAAAAATTATTTGAGGCTATAAATCCAACTCTGAGCGTATCACTAACCACATTTTCTATGATTTCTTATGTAATATTTCTGTAACCATTTTTCTAAACCATCTCTTATTATATTACTATTTTTCTTTGAGCCAGATGTTGTATAAGGCTTTCCAACTCATTAATGACTTTTTTTGTCTTAAACTAGATGATTTCTCACTTTACTTCACTATGAACAAAAATTATAGCTAACATAATTTCTACTCGTTTGAATTTATTGAATAGGTCTTATAGTAAAATGATTTGTGTTTCTCCTTATGAAGTCTAATCTACTAATTCCACCTTAAAATTGTAGTGTTCATATTCTCTAAGTATGTTTTGGGGTGCATACTCTATTTAATTGGTCACAAGCTAATAAGAGTGAATTAAACATCTTCTCTGCAGTCCTGTGTATGTGTGTGGCGGGGGAGGGGGTTAGGGCTTGAGGATCTTGGAAGGCTGCTTGGAGGCTGGTGCTGATATGCGGGTAGCCCCAAAACAGAAGAGTTTAAACATAGGAAGGTAGAAAAAGGGACATCGGTCAACTTTTCTTCTGCCCTGTACTTTCCTCCTTGTTGCACTTCCTGTCCCGTGTTATAATTGCTTGTTATTCAACATCAGATTGAGTCAGTCTTAGGTGTTCAATACGTATTTGTTTACCAAATAAGTAAATACTGTTGGCTTCTCTTTTTAAAGTCACCCTGATCGCCCGTGTTCTCTGAAATGGTCCCTGAGCTAATTCTGCACTTGCTGTGACTTCAGAGATTTTGTGACACGCTTTCTGTCTTTCTTTTCTCTTTTCGTGCTTACACGTGGCATATGTTCTGTTGACTTGTGGCTATTTGGAAGCCAATCAACATACTGTTAATCCTAGTAATAATGTCTTAAAACACTTTATAATTTTTCTGTTCTGTACTTAATTAATCAAAGGTGGTATTTTTCAACTCCCTTTCATGGAAAAAAAGAAATATTATCTCCCTCTTTCTCTTCCTTTTCCCACTCTTCTGAAACCTAAACTACAAGCAGACAATGGGCATATTAGTTATGTATCGCCATGTAACGAAGTACCCTAAAATGCAGTGGCTTCGAGCAACAACCGTTCCTGCCTCACAGGACGTGACCTCGCTGGGCCCTGCTGCTCAGGGTCTCTAGTAAGACTGCTTCAAGGTGTCGGCTGGGGCTGCAGTCATCTCAAGGCTTTGCTGAGGGGGAATTTGCTTCCAAGCTCGCCATGTGGCTGTTGGCAGGTGTCGGATCCTGGCTGGCTGTTTGCCAGAGCTGTCAGTTTCTTGCCACGTGGGTCTACCCATAAGGCCGTTCACAACAGGCCAGTGCTTCGCTCAGAGCAAGCAAGGGAGAAAGTGAGAGAGAACAGGAGGTAATGAGCAAGACGGAAGCCAGAATCTTTTGGTTACCTGATGTCAAAGGTGACATCCCATCACCTCTGCTGTGCTTCGTTGGAAGAGTGTCCCTGGGCGCAGCTTGCACTGCAGGGACCCGAAGCCTGATACTTCTTTCACGGAGTCCGACCCCAGTGGTGCTAAGCAACACTGAGCTGCTTCAAGCTGTTCAGTCTCTCCAACTCTTAGAACATCTTCCTGTTTCTTTACGGTGAACCACCGGTGGCTGGGATTGAACTTCTCGTGTGGCACACCTGCACTGCAGTGGCACACAGAGGGTCTCCTTTCTCTTTTAACATGCGCTATTTTAATTTCTTTTTTTTTTAATCCTCACCTGAGGACATTCTTTCACTGCTTTTAGAGAGGAGGGAAGGGGGGAAGGGGTGGAGGAGAGAGAGGGAGAGGGGGAAATATCAATGTGAGAGAGAAACATCGATCCGTTGCCGTCTTGTACGCTCTCCAACTAGGGATCGAAATCTCAAGCCGAGTATGTGCCCTGACTGGGAGTAGAACTTACGACCTTTTGGTCTATGGGATGATGCACCAGCCAGCTGACCCACGCCGGCCAGGGCTAACACTGACTATTTTAGAAGAGATGTATGAAGCAAGCTTGATTTTAACTCCTTTAGGATGATCTTTCCCCTGTCCCCAACCGATTATCATATTGTAATTTTATTCTTCCCTTGGGGTTTAAGAATACATCAGGGTATTGTTTCCTTTTTACTGATGTTTTCTGGGATAAGGTAGGTCTTCCTGATTTACAATTTCAGTTCCCTCCTCCTCAAATGCTGGGAACGTTAGTAATTAAGTCTTAACCCGCTCTTCCTCCTTTATCAGGTTAGCACCCCGTTCTTCCTGTCTGTTGTCTTCTTTTGCTTCATCTAAAATATTTTATATGGACTTATTTGGCATTTGGTATACCATTCTCCACATTGTCATCTATTTGGATAAACACATTCTCTGTAGTTTTCATTCTGCTTTTACTGCTTTTGATGAAGACCTGATTTCCACTATTATGGGTATAGTTTTGTTGCATTCTCTTTTTACGCTGACCTATTCATTGATTGACAAATGAATTCCTTTATCTCGGTGCAAATAGAAAGCAGCTTTATCTTCTGGTTAACCTCCTTGAGGAGGAAGCTGTTCCTGTAGGATCTTACATAGTCTTGAGTGCTGTGGAATTTTTTTCATAGGCCCCATGTTCCTTTCTCCTTTAAGTTTTACTTTTCTGAAAGTCTTTACCGTGTTTGCCTGGGAGACTTGAGGGACTGGATTGCTTAAAAAAAACACATCCCATGATTCATTCGAACATGGAGAGCTCTCCCTGGGACTAGTGCCAAAGGTTCAATCAAAAGCTTGCCAATGACTCCCTTAGGAAGTTTCTGGATCTGAAAATGAAGATGAGACCAGGAATAGCTGCAGGTTAGCTAACCCAAATCCTTCTTGGAGTATCCTATTGAGCATAAATCAATCAGTAGATGCGAGTCACTCATCCCTCCTCTGCTGAATGGCCAAACAAACACAGTCTCCAGTGGATCGAGTTCTTCCTTGTTAAAGTTGGTGAATTATTTCTTTGTTTTGCCCATGTTTCAACATTTCCTTTTTTCTTTATGCATCTTCAGGGAACTTCTGGCTCAAATTTATACACCACAGGTATACCTTTCCCTGTGTTGGGTAGTCTTTGCACACATTTCATCCCTTTGGGTTCACTTTTCTTTCTGCTGAAGTAAATCCTGTGGTAGTCTTTTCAGGGAGGATCTGTGAATAGAAAATGCCCACACAGTTTGTAAATGTGAAAAGGTTCTGCACTCTCACTCATGAACGACAGTATAGCTGTGTGAGGATTCTCAGCTGGTGATTTTTTCCTTTAGCACATTGAGGATGCTGTTCCATCAGAACCCTTGTACTGTTGATGGTATTGATGCGTGATGTGATTACCAGTTTATAACGGGTAATCTGTCTTTAGCTGTAATTTTTTTCTCTTTATCCTTGATTTTTCTGCAGTTTCGTAATGATGTGTCTAAGAAGAATTTATTTTCAGTTATCCTGTTCAGTATTTGGTACATTCTTTCAGTGTGAACAAAAATCCTTGCCAACATTTCTGCCACCATTGCTCTCCCTCGTTTTCTCTATCCTCCGACTCCAAACTCTGACTAGACCCAGGTTGGAAACCCTCTATCCGTCACCTGGAGTCTAACCTGCTCTTTCGTACTCATTTTCATCTGTCTGTGCTCCGTTCTGTGTGTATTCCTGCTACTGTTTTCTGCTTTTTCTACTTTTCTTTGTGTGCAATGTAGAGGAGTCTTACTTACATTAACAAATATGTTTTTCAATTCTAAGTTTTATGGTAAGTTCTTTTTGATATTCCCATCCTTATTTCATTCCTGCCTATTTTGTTCCATAACCTTATATTCTTTTATAAATGTTACTCATTCATTTATTCCTCAAAGATCCCAAAGTCATCATTTTAAAGTCATTCTTGGACAGCTCTGTTGGAGAGGGGCTGAAAGTGTGAACTGCACTTAATTTCAATTAAGACCTTTCTTTTTTTTTTTTAATTTTCAATTGATTTTAGAGCAAGAGAGACAGATTTGTTGTTTCACTTCTCTATGCATTTGTTGGCTGAATCGTGTGTGTGCCCTGATGTCATTGAACCCGCAAGTGTGGCGTATCGGGAAAACACTCTAACCCACTGAGCTACCTGACCAGGGTACTGAGACCTCCCAAATGTATACACTTGGCCCTTGAATGACCTGGGGTACTGGGTACCAGCCCCATCAAAAATCTGCATATAACTTCGACTCCCCCATAACTTAATTGTCCCTCAGTATCCATGGATACCAAAACCCACAGGTGCTCAAGTCCCTTGTATGAAGTGGTGTAGAATGTAGAGTGTGAGCAGTCCACCCTCTGCATCTGCGGAACTCCAACCAGATTGAAAACAGGACAGGTATTTATTGAAAAGAAAATAGACATGTAAGCGGGCCCGTACAGTTTCAACCCGTGGTGTTCAAGGGTCCGCAGTAACTTATATGGGAAGTTCTGTATCAGTTTTATATCTTCACTGTCTCTACATTGCCATAACGTGATCCAATTTCCAAGAACAATTTTAAAGTTCACTCACAACAAGCAAGTGTTAGAGATGATTCTTTAATTTTGAATTTCTATCTTATAACCTGTATTGAAAGTTAGCATCATCCCATTACACATGGTCCTCCCAACCACAGCTTCTCTCTAAATGTAAGAATGAATCTGCGAGATGTGGATGTACGTCAAGACACGCGGCCCTTACACTGAGCGCTGACCAGCGTCATGTAGTTCCAGCCCATGGTTTTTGTCTATAGAGACCGGGTAGGTTGTCCCAGGCAGACATGCTCACGGTGACTCTGCTCCGCCCAGGGGAGCACCTCGGCCTGGGAACACTCCAGTGCACGAGACGTAGGTCAGCGGAGGCCCCTGCACACCCAGGGGCTCTGGACCTCAGTGCACACTGACCGTTACACAGACATCTGCGTGACAGCCCGGACAAAGTGATAACATGGGCAGAGGGGAGCTGAAGTCCCCCGAAGGGGAAGGATCTGAGGTGATGGTCACTCAGAACCTCTCCGTTCCACCCCTCAGTCCCCAACGATAATTGCAACCCCTCTTCTCTCCTTCCTCGGCCCCAGGGAAGTCTGTGTGTGCCCTCCCACACACCTCGGCACCTGTAGCTGCAAGGCAGTAACTTTTCTGAGAACTGTCTTAGGCCTATTGTCCTGCTCTCAAGGAAGGACTCCTGTCCGGCGTGTGTACCATGAGGTGCTGGGAGTCCAGAACTGAACACGGCATCAAGAGAGAAAGGGCTCCATGGCTCCTGTCAGGAGCTAAATGAGGACTCCAGTGGCCAGTGGGGCTGAGTGACAGAGAATTGCATCCGGGTTTTGTGAGAGCCTCTGGGGTCGTGCAGCCAAGGCGATTGGTCCCACGCAGCCAGCCTATGCAGATTCTGAGACAGATGATGCCACAGAAGGGAGCACACTGGGAAAAAGGAGAAAGAGCACTCCATCACTCCTCATCCACTCACTCGGGGATTTAAAGGGAGAAGAGTCAGATAGATAAAGTCTTCAATACCCAGCCTAGCGCTTCCACCCCATGCAGGGCAGAGCAGGGGTTGACTGGCTCATGTTCCTAGATTCTAGAGACGTGATGGAAGTGTTGTTTCCTATTTTGCTAATCTTCCTATGCTGGGGTTCTGACCAGTGATTCTCCCTCTCAGTTCTTACCCCCATGACAAGAATGCACTCTGATATTTTTATTGTGTCTGTTCTATCAGATCCCTTTTATTTATTTTTTCTAAGTCTGCAAGTGGCCGTCAACAGATGAATGGATAAATACAATGTGACCTTACATCTATGCTCTATATACATAAAAATGGCGAATTACCTCACCTTAAAAAGGACGGACGTGTTGTCGCATGCTCCCACATGGATGACCCTTGAGGTCATTATGCTGACGTGAATAGTCACAAAAAGACAAACACTGATGATTCCATTTATTACACGAAGTCCCTAAGAGTGGTTAAGTTTATAGGGACAGGAAGTAGAATGGTCGTTGCCAGGGGTGGGGGTGGGGGATGGAGTTATCGTTTTGTGGGGAGAAAGCTTCAGTTTTGCACGATGAAAGAATTCTGCAGATGGACGGTGATGATGTTTGCACAAAAGTGTCAATATACCTAACGCTACTGAACTGTATACTTAGAAATGGTTAAGATGCTAAATTTTATATTATTTTTGCCCCCCCCCCCACCAACCACAATGAGGTAATCACGACAAAGCAAGTGGGAACATGTAGCAGGGGGATCCTGCCTAATCTGGGGTTGGTCCCTGGAGGAGGAAGCATTGACTCTGGGACCTCAGAGATGAGTGAAGGTAGCCAGGAAGGAGTGTGGGGGGAAGGGGCTGAAGAGGGCTCTAGACTCTGAATAGGTGAAGCAGCCACCGCCCAGTCCTCATCACATCCTGTGGGGGTCACTGCAGTCAGGGGGCTTCCTGCTTTCCGTCTCTTTCCACCTACACACTGATGCCAGGGTAATTTTTCCTGAGCACCTCCTGGGTCATGTCGCCCTCCCACCTCCTTAGTTCTCCTTCCAGAACTCTTCATTTTGCTGTCTGAATAAGCCCTCTGCCTTGCACTCAAGGCCCTCTTTGCCCGGCCCCACCTGGCTCCACCCGGCCCTCCAGCCTCACTCTTCCCTTCTGCTGCCTGGGAACTCAGGCACCAGGCCGGCCCCTCTGTCGTTGTTAGTGGGCTTATTAGTTCCCTCCTCAGAATCTTTGCTTATGTCACTTCTGTTTTCTCCCTCTGGGCCTGGCCCCTTCTGTTCCTTCTATTACCACCTCTTTCAGCTCCTCAGAGATCATCCCCTTTTTGGATTCTGAACTGTGTAGTTTTGCATTCGCTGCCCTGTCCTTTAACTTCACTCTCCCTCCCCCTACTCAGCACACATTACCCAGGAATGGAGTCTTACTCATGTCCCTGGTGCTCACTGCCGCGTCCAAGGAGCCAACAACACTCCCTGGTGCGCAAACAGTCATCCTAATAATTAGTCCTTGTGGTCAGCAGTTTATCACCAGGCGGCGGGAGCCAGCTGCCCCAAGGCTGATGCCGCCCAGGGCAGCAGCCTGTTTTCCCTCAGCACCGAGCCAGGAGCCCACCTCCAGCACTGTTCCATCCACTCCTGACATTCTTGAGCTGCACATCTCCTGACCAGGCCCTCCAGATGCCTAACAGGATTATATGCCCAGCAGCACAGCCCTCCCAGGTGAGTGACTTCACTCAGGGGTGCAGGGCCAGTAATAGGGCAAAGGCACATTTCTGGGAGAGGCCAGGGGACACGCTGGCAGGGGCGATGGTGTGGAGGGCGGAAGAATCAGGTGTGGCCCTGCACTCACTAGAAGCGAAACGAGTGTTTGAACCCGGGAGCAAAGCCTCTTTCGCAGAGTGGAGTTTTTGCACAGCAACTCACTGCCTAACTATTCAATTGGCAGATGCAACCACCACTGTCATGGGCTGGGGAGAAGTGGGGGCGGAGAGTGAGGAGGCACAGGGGTTGGGAAATCCACCTGGATGCCATCACTCTTGCCAGAGTAAACAGAGCTGACAGGAGTGCTTGCCTGCAGCCTGGTACAGGTTAGGGGGGGTCACAGGAACGGCCTGGTGACCCGCCCGCCTTAAGGTAGAGACGCTCTGGAATCTGTCACAAAGGACAGAGCTGAAAGCTCACTCCTTGCAGAATGAACTCGGCTCCTGGCATTCCACACCGCGGGGAGTGCACGCACTCTTCACATGGTTTAAATGTAAATCTGAGCTGGGATCAAATACACACGTTTAAAGCAAAACAAACTGCAGAGATTCCCCTCCACCCGCCCCCCATGTAGGGACCCGTTGTTAGAGATACCACTAGCAATAAAAAAAAATAATTGTTCAGAGCTCTTTCTCAGTTTTCTTGAGGGTTTGGAAAGAATAGCCAGATTTATAAGGAGAACCTGCCACGTAATTATTAGAATCCTCCCGACGCAACAGCAGACCCTACCTTGAGCAGAGGCCCTTTAGTAAAATCCTGTGTAACAGAAGATGCAACTCTCGCTTCTGAGAACAAAATCCAGCCCGGTCAGGTGGTTCCGTTGGAGTGTTGTGTCGTGGACTGAAAGGTTGCAGGTTCGATCCCTGGTCGGGGTGCGTACGAGAGGCGATTAATTGATGTTTTTCTTTCTCGTCCATGTTTCTCTGTCTGTCTGTCTGTCTGTCTCTCTCAAATCAGTAAATATATCCTTGGGTGAGGATTACAAATAGTAGTAATATTTAAAAAGGAACAAAACCCCCCAAGCCCTCAGGTCTGTTCAGGGAGCACACGGGTAACGGCACAGCAGCAGCCATCAGCAGCGCACTTCATAAGACTCTCTCCCATGCCATCCGAAGTGGTAGAGGAATTGTGAATAGAAAGAGTTGGAGTAACTAATAAGGAATTTTCGGATTGGAAGTTTACTCTTCCCTCCAGCAGGCCCTGAGGGGCTGGTATGTGCCCAGAACGCGCCCGAGTAGATCGGGGCCACCCAACCATTCAGAGTCACGGCCGGGGCTCAGAAGACACACAAATGGTTCCTTGTGAGGCTGAAGAAAAACAGTCACCGGCCTGAACCTGCCTGTGCCCTCCCAGATGTCCCGCTGATTTGTCCTGTGACCTTGGGCAAGTCACTTCACCGGCCCCTGTCTTATTTCTTCACCCATAAAACAAAGACAGTAAAACCCTGCTGCCTTCGGGGTATTCCTGGCCCTAATGAAGGCTCATAAAGCGCTTTGAGATCCTTAGGATGAAAGTGTCTTCAGAAGAGCGCAGCCTGGTTATTATGCTTTGGCCATGACATTCCCATGAAAACCGTGGTCAGACTCTTATCCCACCTCTCAGCGAAGATTTAATAGCAGAGGGTTGTAATAAGTTCTAAAAGGACAGAGACCTCCATTACTGATACAAAATATGTTGCAGCGAACTAGTATATTAAGGGCTATTATCATGAATAATTAAGGCCAGGTTCTACTTACAGATTAATGAACCAAGTGTCTGTTGTGATGTAGTGAACTCTCACTGTGGCTTCCCCGACCGGTGAACGTCATGCAATGCATTGATTCTCGGGGGATCCTCCGGTTTGCATGGACTGAGTTCACGCAAGGGGCGGGTGACATGAACTTCTGAGGGATCCTTCTCTACCTACGGTAAGAGATAAACCCGGCTAGAGGTCTCTTCTTAGGAGCAAAAGAAGACAGTTCATCGATGACAAGGAAGGGCTGAGCTACACGAGGGCCCTAGGTTTGTGATCCATCTTGACCTCATCTCCAGCTTAAAAATACTGAGGCACGTCAAAGTCACATCCACAGCCCCAGGCTCCCACACGTGCCCGTGGACAGGGGCAGGCAGGCTCCCGCAGACGTTGTGGCTGATCTCGGGCCATGCTGCTGCTCCTGGTGGTGCATCTACTTTGGAAGGTGGGACCATAATGACGTCACATAAAAGCCTTTGTATAACTCACTATGTTTGAATATTAAAAATTCATCATTTCTAAAGTCAGCAGCATTAAAAAAGATGTCCAGAGTGAGGGGCAAAGTGTGGGTTTTAAAAAGACATGGCACCATGGTGGGGTGGCTTGCTTGCTTGGAGCATCATCCAATGCACCAAAAAGTGGGTTTGATCCCCAGTCAGGGTGCCTTTGGGAGGCAACCTATTGATGTTTCGCTCCTTCCCCTCCCTCTAAAAACCAATGAACATGTCCTTGGGTGAGGATTAAAAAATAAATAAATAAATAAAGCACATGGCTAAGAGGAAGTACAGACACTAATGTGTCTATATTAATTGGTGGGATGACTTAGGTTATAACTGTCCCAAGATGATTTTAAGCCAATATCCAAAGTACTTGTGTTTACATTGTGTGGGACAGTAGTCCCTTCTTCATGATTTCTAAAATATTTTTAGAGTAACGCTGCCATTGGGATTAGCCAACGGGAGGTAGGTAGCAACACCGGTGTGCCTATGGCTGTATGTGGTGGGAGAGAAGAGCAGGTTCCTTTCTAACAGAGATAAGGGTCACGTTCAGATTTCTAGAACACTCTTTGAAAAGGAGAAGGCACTGGAGGATGTTGCTACTCCAGTGAGCTCTGTCTGTGCAGCCGGTGAACCCATCTGCAGCTCACTTTCAAGGTAACCTGCAGCTCCTTTGCTGATTCGAGCCAAGTTTTCCGCACACGCTGTGCCGTGCTGCCGTGTGCCCATGCCTTTGCTCAGCAGGTGCCTCCGCCCGCCCGCCCCTGCTCTGCCTGGCAAACTCCTGCTCTCCCTTCAAGGTGCAGGTCTAAACATCTCGGGCTCTGTGGGGCCTTCCAGGTGTTTCCAAGCAGAGATGGTGGCTCCCCTCTGATGGCCCTCACACACTCAGCTTACACCCCTTTCTGTTGTGTGACCAACACACCCCAGTGCAAGTATTTTCGTGTTTACTTACTCTCCAGCCATGAGCTTTCAGGCACGGGGACAGTATCTTCTTCACATCCGTTGTGGCTCTAGCAGCAGGGGTGATAGGACCAATCAGAGCAGAGGCCGGCTGTAAATAATCATTAGGACCCTGCCCGGGTAACTCAGTTGGTTAGAGCATCATCTCGATACACCAAAGTTGTGGGTTCAATCCCCAGTCAGGGCACATACAAGAATCAACCAATGAGTGCATGAATAAGTGGAACAACAAATCAATGTTTCTCTCTCTCCCTAAAAATCAATTAAAAAAAACAGACACACACTTATTGAGGCTGTTCTGGGATATAGCCCTCCATAAGCTGCATAACAGGTGCTGAATGGTCATTGAAATAAATTCAACTCTATCCTGAGTTACGACATGGGGCTCGTACCTGCAGCCAGGTATCGCCATTCTCCCACCTGTGGAAGGGGAGAGGAGCACCTCCTTCATGGCGCTGCTGTAAATGTGAGGTGAGGAATCGAATGAGAAGGCGCTTCAGGCCCAGTATAAGTCGACTGAGTCTGAATGTGTCTGTGGCTAAATCACCAGCTACCAGAAGCTCTAGAAAAGTGGCCCTAACTCATCATTTCTAAAGGGATTATCATGTCCCACATCATCAGGGATCCTTTGGGCAGTTTGGCCTGGAGCCCCTTCAGAGGAGATCAGATTCAAAGGTCTGTGTGAGGTGATACTTCACCTGAGTAGGTGGCCCAGCCTCTGTTAAAACCGCAGCAGAACTCTGGGGACAGGACCCAGACATGGGTATTTTTGAAAACTCCCTTGAATCACTCCAGTGGGCAGCCACGTTTGAGAACCAGAGACTAGGGTGTAGGGCTCACAGACCGAGATAGCCACAGAGGCCTAGCAGGTCACAAGGGACAAGCCAGAGGAAGACAGTTGGGAGTAGTGAGGACTGTGGAAAACTGGAAGGCACGTGTTGTATTTACAGATTTCCAGCTTTTCAAAAACGAACACACCGCTCCAGCCAAATGAAACACAGCTGTGAGCTGGACCTGGCCCATGGGACACAGCTTGCAAACCCCGCCTGCCCCTCCGACTGCCTGCTCAAGAGGCCACCGAGGGTTCTTGGAACAGGTCACAGCCAGGCCTCAGGAAGTGCCGCTGCAGCGAGCGGCCGAGCGCTTCCCAGGGATTTCCCCTGCATTCCACTCCCTTCTCCCCAGGCAGCGTCTCCCCAGATGCGATGGTTAATTGGCTTTTATTTATTTTACATGCGTTTACATCTCAGGTGCCTAGAAAATATATTTTAAAATGGCGCCACAGCACATGCCTGTGAGGGCTGAATTTTATCCTGGCAGAAAGGGTTTCACAGTCATTCCTGCTGGCACGGCTCTTACCGAAGCTATTATACGAGTTCTTCTGTGCAGAGGGGAGGAAGTAGATCAGGTCGGCTGCGTGGGTTTTTTTTAATTTTTTAAAATTTTTTTCCAGCACAAAGGTTGGATGTTCTTCCAGGCCGTCCTTGCCATGGGACCCGCATCTTTCCCGGTAGAGGACTGGGTTGGGTGTCCCGGGGGCAGTGGGGTGACATTCTTATTTTGAAGCCTCAGGTACAACCTCCACTGTGTTCCTTTAACGTTCTTCGGGTTCACAAGTGGATGACTAAACTGGGTGTGGCCTGGACAAGGCTGAACAAGTCCCGTAACATTTTCCTCCCAGCTCATCCCCACCTGTTATTAGTAAGTAATTCCCTTACCGCTGCAAAGTCGGGACACAGAAGGGGCAGCCTGGGGTGGGTTGGCTAGGGCACAGTGCTGAGCAGAATTTGCCCCCCCCCCCCCGGGGAGGACGCCCCCACTCTGGTTCCTTCTGCCATTCCTTCTGCAGGTCTCTGCAGTCGCCACAGAGGGAACTAACAGCAGTGTCTGTTATTTCTAATCTGTAGTGTCTGCAGTCTTTCCAGAAACTTACCTGTTTTGTGTTGACTAGCTATTCCTCTATCGTCTGTGCCCTGGAATATCTTCCACAAATGGAATCGGTCAGATCAGTGATGGGGAAGAAAATCAATCATGGCCACGATGGTAATGACGAGAGAACAAAGGAGCATGTCTGGAGTGAATGACTGACGGATGAATGCATGAATGGGCGGATGGACTGCAGTCACCCGGGGCCGTGTTTCTCGTGGACTCATAGTGGACACGTTTCATGGGGAAATGTGGAGACCGTTTGTAACTCCGTTTCCGGTTTCTCTGCTCTGTGTCACTTGCTGTGTCAGAACCAGGGAACAAAGATGAACGAGTTAAGTTCCTGTCCTCAGGGAGCTCCCCAGGGAGGGTGATGGATATGCCCGGTGCTCTGACAGAGGGGGGCACAAGTGCTGTGGGAGCTGAGGAGGAAGTGACTAACTCTGCCTTGGGGCTCAGGGAACGTCTTAGAGGAGCCGGGACATCAGGGCTGGGTCTCAGACACTCCCTTTCCCAGCAGGAGCCTGACTCCAAGTTGGGGACTAGGGCTGGCCTCGGGAAAAGCCCGAGTTGGCCCCACGCCTGGTTTCCCATCTGCTCTTCTCCAGTCTCCTCCGTAGGGTGAGGGGAGGGCAAACATAGCCTGTAAAGGCCACTTCTCTCCCTCCTCCTAAATGAGCCTCTCACCCCCTCATCCATCACCTGGAGTACCAAGAACCCCGGCGACGAGAGAGGGCGTTGGGGCTTGATGATCAGACTCACACATAAGACGGTGGGCCGTGAGAAAAGGCAGGAATGGAAGCTCGGGTGTAGCAGGGTTTGCCGTCAGGGTGAGTGGGAGTGGTCCAGGGCGTGGTCCTGCTTACCAGGCGGGGGTCTTTCATCACTGGCATCGTTCAGAATTGTTGGCACATGGAGATAATAAAAAGCAGATAGACTTTTAGTTCGTTCGTTCTGGTACTGTTTTAACATCCTCCGCAGAAAATGTGCCCCCTTATCCTGTGCACCCCAGGTGGACTCTTCCTTCCCACATTCCCCGCCCCATTTGTCATGGAATCAAACACCTTCCTGAAAATTCAAGACCATTCCCCACATCTTGGGATTTCAACCGGGGTGTGGCTCTCCCTGTGCCCAGCGCGAGGCCCCTGGTGGGAGACACTGGGGACTTGGTCAGCAAGCTCTGAACCCCCTGAGGACGCAGAGCCAGGAGGAGCCATCACATCCTGTTCTCACCCAGGGCCTCCGGTGGTGGGGGGAGGGCATGGCTTTCCGGACCTTTTGTATGTCATACACACCTTAAATTTTTTATTTACTGATTTTAGTGGGAGGAGGAGAAAAAAACACATTGATTTGTTGTTTCATTTGTCTATGCGTTCATTGGTTGCTGCTTTTGTGTGCCCAACAAAGGATCAAACCTGCAACCTTGGTGTATTGGCACGAGGCTCTAACCCACTGAGCTACTTGGCCAGGGCGCTCATACACAGCCTCTAAAACAAAAGTGGGCTTGTGCTGCAGATTCTAATTTGGAAACTGTATGTTCCACTTCATCTATCACGAGCATCTCTCCATGTCAGTATTAGTTCTACGGTGTCATTTTTAAGGGCTGAATAGTTTCATCTGATAGACGGACCATCTACCAACACAACCCTTGATTCTTGCTCAGCTGCTTCCTGAGTTTCAAAATCTTACACAGGGCTGCCGGTCAGCCACCGGGGGGTAGTTGTTTGACTCTTCACAGAGTCAAAGGCCACCTGTACTTGAAAGGTTTGAGCTGCATGTTGCCAGGTTGTGCCTCAGCCCCAGAGGTCTGGATTCTCATCTATGAAAGGTTACTGTTGCCCTGGCTGGTGTGGCTTAGTGGATTGAGTGCTGGCCTGAGAACCAAAGGGTCGCTGGTTTGATTCCCAGTTAGGACACACGCCTGGGTTGTGGGCCAGGTCCCCAGCTGGGGGTGCGTGACAGGCAACCACATATTGATGTTTCTCTCCTTCTCCTTCCCCCTCCTTTCCCCTCCCTCTAAAGATAAATCAAATCTTTTAAAAAAGATTGTTGTTAAAACTCTTTGTCCATTGATTAGGCCAAAATGTATCTTAGTTGAACTTACATTTTTGATAGCTAGTTAGGTAGCATGTTTTCAGCATGGTTCCCGGCCAGGCATAGCTCACCTTTTATGTCTTCAGTCTGTTTTTCTGTGGAGGTGTCAGTCTTTTTCTTCTTCAGTAACGTGTAAAGTCCGAAGCAGTAAGGTTATCGACACCGCCATATTTGGGGCAAATCATGCTTTGCGGTTGACTACTTCCTTTTGATTTTAAGTTTATTTTTTTAAACACACAAGTCAAATCTGCAGTCTTTTCCTTTTTAGTTTTGATCTTTCTGAGCCACTTATATTTTCTTTTGGGAATCCTTATGGTTGTGTTTTTCAGTTGACATCTAATCCATATGCCATAGAATTTACCATTTTTAAGCGTAGAATTGATTGGTTTTTCATATATTCACAAGGTTCTACAACTCTCACCACTAATTCCTAAACGTTTTCATCAGACCCCCTCAAAAAAAAAACCCCACATCCAGTAGCATCCCTCCTCATCCCCCTTATCACGGCCCTTGAAGACCACCAGTCTGCTTTCTGTCTCTGTGGACCTGCCTGTTCGGGACATGTCATGGAAATGGAATGACTCACTATGTGGCCTTTGCGTCGGGCTTCCCTCACAGAGTACCTGCTTTCAGGGTTCATCACAGTGTGAATGAACATTTTATTCCTTTTTGTGGCATTCCCTGCACAGGTATACATCTTCTTTATCTACTCGTCACTTGCGATTTCATATGACGTTTTCTGTGAAGGAACAGTGTACTCCAGTAGTTCTCGACATGTGGTCCTCAGATGGCCAGCGTTACCTAGGAACTGGTCACAAATGGCAATTCTCAGGTGTCGCCGAGACCAGCGGAGTCACAACCCGTGGGGTGGGCAGTGGTGACAGACCATCAGAGGCTCAAAGTTGGGGACGGGGTAGAAAAAAGAACATTTCAGGAGGAAGAACCAGGAGGGGGAAAGTCACAGAAGTTGGCATTACTTAGAGATAACCTACTGCACTAGAAATGATCGGAAGAATCTCAGAGGTGGGAAAAATAAGTCTTCATTCCAAGGCCCAGTCCTCCCCACACCTCTCGTCCGTATCGTTAAAAAGGCCTGCGTGTCATCCTGGCTGGTGTCTCACTTGCTTGGAGTGTCATAAACTGAGAAGTCCTGGGTTTGATTTTTGGTCAGGGCACATGCCTAGGTTGCTGGTTCTGTCCCCAGTCAGGGTACGTATGAGAGGCAACGGATTGATGTTTCCTTCATATCAATGTTTCTCTCCCTCTCTCTGTCCCTCTGTCCCTTTCTCTCTAAAATCAATGAGCATATACTTGGGTGAGGATTAAAAAAACAGAAGGAGGCATGCATGTAAAGAAAACCCACAAAGACTAGTATGTCTGAAAAGGAGACTTGACTTAACTTCAAAGGGGCTAAGTCATTCACTCATCATGGAGCACCTGTGTCTGTGTAGGTCACCGCCCCTCACCACCGAGGATACACACCAGTGAGGGGTGGCCTGAGACCACCCCATCCCCGAGGATCTGAAATAACCCTGCAGCCCACCTAGAGTGGTTGTGAAATGGTTAAGCAGCAAATTCCTGGGACGGCTGCCACAGGAAGCTCGGTAGAGCTGATGATATCTGCACGGTGGGGGAGACATTTCCAAGTTGTTCTCAGCCTGGAAATAGTTCCCTTCAAAAAAAAAACAAAACCCACCAAGACCCCAGATGCTGTAAAATCTCCCTCATGCAGGCTGCTGGATGGGGAAAGAGTCTGTAGTGCCCAGTGCAAAGACAGAGCCCTGCCAGAGCCACGCCAGGCGCTCTGCACCGCGTGGGCACACGTCCGCAGTCCCCGATGCAAACAGGTCCACCTGGAGCTCCGCAAACCATGTTGGGAAAGAGGTGCTTACAGTGTGAACTCTGGACCGCCGCGGGTAAGAGCCAGGGCCCGTGGCTACTGATAGAACAATGAGCACCAAGGAGTGGGGTGTCCCCATACAGCGCATGTTGAATGCGGTGTGGCCGGGGACCCTGGAAAGGACGTGCAGGTGATGTAAAGCTGATACAGTGACAGGAGATGCAAACAGCCTATCTGAGGCCGTTCCCTTCACCCTGTGCCCAAGAGCCTCGGTGGTGCCGAAGTGGACGTGACCTCCAGAACCTCCTTGTCACAGAGATTTTGGATTATCGCCAACACACACACGATTAGTTATTCTGGAAGCTGTGTATGGCACATCGTAGGAGAGGAATTCAAGTGTTAGTAATATAAGGGGCCTGGATGAGACCAGATACAAGGTCCAAACACAGGCATTCTTCATACCGCCTCTATCGTCCTGAGAAAGAAGCTTTACACCGGGTTTTGGACAACGTGGCCTCCGCCCCGAGACCAGGGCCACTGTGTGGCCAGGGGCGGCCGCAAAAGCCTGCTCTGCTCTGACAGGGAGAGCCCCACGAGCCAGCAATAGAGAAAACCCTCAAGTGTCCTTGCCCAGGGGTGGGCTCCAGTCCTGCCAAAGAACCAGCTCTCAAAACACCCTGACATGGTGCAGAGTCACTGCGCTGGCTCTCGGCATATGTGGACGGTGGAGTTGGCCACCAAGAAGGAAAAGCGTACCCTCCCTATGTGGTTGGTAGAAATAAGGCTCTTCCAGGGGATCCCAGGGAAAGCAGGCACTCACACATGGAGGCCACATTCTCTCCCTCCTGTCTGGGGTTGTCACAGTTGCCTGCCAAGTCCCGCCTCACCCAGGTCCTCCTGTGAGTGAAGGACTGCTGACCGTCAGGCGAGCCCTTCGCTCGGAGCTGGAGTGGGAGGGACCTTGGATCTAGGGCAGCCAAAAACCTCCTTGTCAGCGGCCCGTGTCCTTGGGGGATCAGGACGGCCTTCAACCCCTAGTTTTCCAGTTAGAGAAGCTGAAGGATTGCAAAGACTTATCCTGAAACCCACACTCCCAGTGGGTTGCCCCAACCCCCGACCCTAAGCAAAACAGGGCTGCATCAAGTACAGGTGGAGGCCTGGGGGCAGGATGCTGTGGCCTGTCCAGGTCCCATGGGGGGTGGGGCATGTCGAACGTGGGCAGAAGCAGCCTGGCTCTGGACTCCTGTTACAGGCTTCCTCCTTTGGCACTGCCCCCTTCCTCTAGCTAGTGCCCCGTCCCTGCACCCCCACACGTAACCAGAAAGCCTCCTAAGTGGCTGCCTTCAAATCTAAACCTAAAAGTAGAGTGGCAGAGGTGTGTTTGGGAAAGGTGTGTCCGTGTGGCGGGGGCCGGCTGGCCCCCCGGGTCAGTGTGGGCAGCTGTGGCTGTTTCAGACAGAGAGCACCTAGGCGGGCAGCGTGGGCAGGCATGTCCCCTCGGCCGAATGGCAATGGCTGCAGAGTGCAGATGTGGGCTGCTGTGGGACTGCTCGGGACGCTTTAATCCTCTCCTGCAGCCTTTTCTCTTGGTATTTCCTGAGGACAGTGTGGGGCCTGCAACGACTAGCTCTGGGTCTGACTAAGCGTTTTCTCTGACTAAGCGTTTTCTCTGGAGAGGAGCAAGCTGCAACGAGGCCTCATTCCTGGACGGGTGTACGGCCAGGGGAGAGGCAGAGTGAGGACGCAGCGGGCTCTCAGCCTGGGCCCAGGAGTCCTTCAGAGAAGGGAGGGCCTGAAGGCTGCACACTTACAAGTGTGTGAACTTGGCCTCAAGATACTGAAAGGCTTCAGAAACCAGAACAAATGCAGAATTCTCCGCGCCCCCCCCCCCCCCAGCTCCAGAGTTTTCCTCTGGGAATATGTTCTTTCCTAATTGTGGAATCTCGGGTCTGGGAGAACCCCACATGCTGTAAGCTGTGGGTTATAAAGTCATTTCATCAGAACCTTGACTTTGGGGCTTCTATGGGAGTTCATGGCAATTTATAAAATTGCTGTTGTTTGTGTATGGTGAGATATGTGTTTTATCACC
Organism: Desmodus rotundus; assembly: GCF_022682495.2. Classification (NCBI taxonomy): domain Eukaryota; kingdom Metazoa; phylum Chordata; class Mammalia; order Chiroptera; family Phyllostomidae; genus Desmodus; species Desmodus rotundus. Next base: position 36,395,005 of record NC_071396.1, read on the forward strand.
AAGAGCCCAAAATAAAAATGCCTTTTTAAATAAAATTAAAATGGGGACCTTCCTGGGTCAGCTGTTGGCAGGGATGGGTCCAAGGGGGCCTTCTGGAGAGTTGGGAATGTTCTAGACCTTTATCTGGACGGTGGCTCCATGGGTGAGTGCTTGTGTAAAAATTAAAAAGTCATCAGGTGTACACTGAAGGTCCGTGACTTTTATTCTGTGTAGTAATGCCTCAGTAAAAAAAAAAAAAATAAAATTCTAAACGCTGTTTCCATTACTTTGATAAACTAGTCGCTTGGGAAGGGTGCCTTCATTTCCAAACGCTAAAACATACGTAACGTGTACACTTCCAGCCATCTCTGGGCTCTCTCTCTACCGCACCTTCTGTGCCCAAGCCCTGACCTCATAAAACACGACCGACTTTTCAGGGTCAAAGATGATTTTTCTCCGTCTGTCATTCTCGTCCGTGGCAAATGTGGACATGTCATTCGGAATGTAGCGCGGAGGCCCTGATGAAATTGGAAAAGCATGTGGAGATAAAAATCATCCTGGGACGAATCCAGGCACTTCCTGCCACTCTCCAGATGTCACAGAGCTGGAAGACACCCTCCCGGGGGAAGTGATTCAGCCGGCTCCGCCAGATGTGTAGGATGCCGCCGCAGACGCACAAGCTCACACTGTCCCGACCGTGTGCAGCAGACGCTCTCAGTCCGGAGTGAATAATGCTGGCAGGGGCGCATGCCACGAGTCTCTCAAGCATGGCCCAGCGATGGCTGACGGCACTGCGCACTGATCTGTCCCGTCAGCAGATGTGTCACCGAGGCGCAGGCTGAGGCTGGTTAAGCAGTAACTGAGCTCGGTGACCTCCGGCACACACTGGGCCCTTCCCGGGAGACTCACGCCGTGGTGGTTCCGAGGCCACCCCGACATCTGCACTTGAATGGCGCAGAGTGGCAGAAACACCCCGTCCTGCACCCAGCTGTGTGTCAGAGACCTGGACCAGCAGACCAGCAGCCCTCTGGTGCCCGAGTGCAAAGGTTTAGTTCCATGTCATTCAGAGTAATTTTTTCCTTTTAAACTGTTTTTTAGAGAAAGAGAGAGAGAGACAGAAACATCAATTTGTTGTTCCACTTACGGATGCATTCATTGGTTGATTTGTATGTGTGCCCTGACCGGGGCAGGGCGGGGAGGTAAAATCTGCAACTCTGGCGTATTGGGACGGTGCACTAACCGACTGAGAGACCCGGCCCGGGCCTCCCTGGAGTACTATTGAATCCAACCACATGGCAGGCTGCTTTGGGAGAACTGCCTGAGTCACTGAGATTCCCTCCCGCTCTGGCTGTCCAGGGGTCCAGGCTGCCTGCAGGGACCCCCCAGGGCCTCCCTGCAGGAAGCCTTCAAAGCTTGTACTCGCCCCTCCTCCCCTTTGTAGAATGCCCCGAGTGGGAATTGGTCCAACTGTTCTAAGCTCACAGACACAGACTCTGCAAGAGTCCTGCCTGCTCTGAGTTCAGAGGGTTAAGTGTGCGTGCACACACCTGCACACGCACATCCGTGGGAGAGGAGACAGGCAACCACATACAGTGTCATTCAGAGAGAGCCAGACACGAGTCGGGGACAGAGATGCCGTCATAAAGCCAGAGGCCTCGTCGGGAAAGCCTCTTCTGTGCACACAAGCCCTCGGCTGCCCACAGCAGTGTAAATGCCGTGAGACACAAGTCGTGGTGTGTGGTTGGCTCTCGTGGGCGGATGCAGGATTATTGCTCAACAGCCATTCCCACCACTTGCTGAGAAAGCAGGCTTCGCAGAGCTCTGCCCCCAGCGCTTCATCCGCAGGCCTCCCAGCCTCGGTGAAATTCACCGATGCTGCACAAGCACTCTGCTCCCCAGGCGCCGATGGAGCTCGAAGTCCTTCGTTTATGGCAAAGGCACATACCTGTTCTCTTTTCACCCAGCCACCAGGAAAGCCAAAACAACTTCAATCATCACTTCAACTCATCACAAAATTATTGCCTCTTGTCCACCTGAAGATCTTCCTTTATAATCATGGCTCTGGTTGCTGATCCTCCGCACGGCCAGGCCAGAGGAAGGCCCCACCCTAACGTCTCCGGCACACCCTCGGACTATGCGTAGTGACCCGCCTGCCAGTCACCACGTCCGTACCAAGCCTTCAAAGCTGTTGCTGAAATGTTGGCTGCACCTCACTTTTGTGGGGTGGATCCCCTCCTCTTGCAGAGAGAATTCTCAGGGGAAAGCAGTGGTCGTGAGTGATGATACTACATACCTGTGGCTCATCACCCGTCGTTTCCTTGGCCTTGGAGTTTGTTGTTGTATTCACCTTGGAAGACGGGTCTGCCTCAGGCGGCGGGAATGCACAGCCCTTAGAGAAACTCAGCGTTCTTCCCCTGCATGACCTGACTCAGGCGGGGCTGCAGGTGATTTCATCTCCTGTTCTGTCTGCCCCTCAGGACCAGGCACCAGGCAGCCTCTTGAGTTTTTCCCTGGGTGGCGGGGGTGGGGAGGCAAGCGGCTCTGGCTGCCGTTATAACGAAGGAGGCGACAGGCTTTGTCCTGTATTCCCAGGTTGCTGCCTCCCCCTGACACCTGGTGTCCTAAGAGCTTCTTATCTAATAGCATGGATTTCGGGGCCACTGAAAGGGCAAAGGGGGCACTTGTCACTTGACATGAGCGTTTGTTTCGTGGTTGTCCCCTGGGTATTTCCGCGTGCTTGGTGGAAATGATTTAGATGGTCCATTGCCTGCGGGGGGAAGGACCGGAGGGGAGAGCAGAAGGTAGGAAATGATGGCGGAGAGACAGCGCCTGAGAAAGACGACCTTCGCTGGAAAGCAGGCATCTCCAGGGCAGGTTTTGGTTTGTTTTATTTCTTCAGAGCCCAAAACAGCCCTTCGTACATGTCACGTCATCAACAAATATTTGTTGAATGAATGAGGTGAATCAACCACCCCCCCACCCCATCTCTGGAAATTCTGGGATTTTTTTTTTTCTCTAAGAAAAGCAAACAAATAAGCAGAGAGAGAGAAAGAGAGAGAACCCCCAAATAAAAACTCTCAAACCATTAACTCCTGATTTTCTGAGCAAATGGTAAAGAAGGGCCTACTTGGGTTTGTTATTTACTTAGCATCTGTTTCTGACACCCCAGTCATGTGCCAAGTGCTGGGCCCCACAAACGGGGGGACCTGAGCCGATGGAAGAATGCAGCCCCACCCTCAAGGGCTCCCTGTCCACTGGCGGACAGACAAGGGCCCCGATAATTACCTCACAATGTGGGGAGTGTTCTCCAGTCCTGCAGAGGGGCTCTGGGAGCCAGGGAGGGAGTGACTAACTTCTGACTTTGCCCCGGGGGCCTCGGAGAAGGCTGGGATTTGAAGCCTTAACAGGAGTTCACATGCCTGACACGGGGCAGAGAGAGGGAAAGAGTCCAAATTCTCCTCTTGGACCACGGTTCCATCAGATTACACACTTACCAGACCTGCTGACAGGGAGCCAAACGGACAGGCAAGTGTTGGCTCTTCTTTGCTTTCCTCCCAGGAGAGATGCTAATGAACAAGAGTGGCCAAAAGGCAGGTGAAAATCAGGAAGAAACAGGATAATGGGCCAGAGGGACAGACAGCCCCTTCCGAGTCATGGGGCCTTGGTCATATTCGATGTCAGCGATGGGATGGTGGCCTGATCACCACGCAGCTACTCCATGAGGCTGGGCCCTTGGACAACAGGGGTCCCCACTGTGACATCCACTCGGCTTACCGCCTGGCAGCGTGCCAGCCGCTGCGGCTGCCTAATCAACGTGACTTGATAACGTGATAGACAGGGATTCTCGAGACAAAGAGTAACTGCTCTGAACAGAGGGGGTGCTGCTAAAAACCTGTTGGCCGTTAATTGCTGTGGAGCGTGGAATATGCCAAGGTATCTTAATTCAAATCTTACCTCACCGGCCTGGGGACCTTTGGTTGCTGTTAGTAAGGATGGTCCTTGGTTCCAAGAAGAAAATTAAAGACTGCTCCCGAGATGAGCACAGTCATTTGGATGAAAGAAAACACATGGTTGCGTTTCGAGATCAGATCTCAACAAGACGGGGCACCACCTCCTGCCCAGAGAGTAGCCGGCTGCAGGAAGCAGACCCGGAGTGTGTGTGTGAGTGCCCTGCACTGGTCACAGCTGCTCCCGAAGAGGGTCTGCACTTGCTCGTCAGGCGCTAATTAGCTCGAGGGTCTGCGGCCCAGGGGGCCTCTTGTGCGCGCCCAAGGTGCTGACGGGAAGACTGAGGAGGAGGAGGACGTGGGCGGAAAAGGCATTCCTGGAGGGAAGCGACGCCTGCTGCCCCTGAATCTGTCCTGAGTGTGAAATAAAAAACGGCAGGGACCTCTGTCGGAAGCTTCAGGCTCATCAGACCTGCTGCTTCTGAGGGGTAGTGCTGCGGGAAAGGGTGTGAGCCCTGGGGCTGGCCTCCTGGGGTTAAACTCGGGCCTTCCTGGCTGTGGGGCCTTGGCAGCTTTCTCGTGTGAGACATTGTGCCCTGGTTTCCTCGGCTGTATCAGCCTCGGTAATAACAGCTCTTTTCTCATAGAATCACCCCGAGGATTAACTGGGTATTTGTAAAGCTTTTGAAACAATACCTGAGCTGCTACGACAATTAAGCATTAGGTTAGGCCCATGCGAAATTACTAACCCGTGACTGTTTTGGACCTACGAACGTGGTGATTTCATATGGCTCACTCTAATTTGCCTAATAATAAAGAAAAGAGTGTTATGTATAGGCTACTTATAAAAGGATCATATTTATCATATTTTATTGTTATTACATTAGTTATTGCTGCTTAGTTTATTACTTCATTATCATTATATAGAATACGAATCTGTTATATGCCTGCTTTTCATTCCCTCACTCATTCGACTATACTTTGGAAGCAACATGCAGTTCCCTTAAAAAAAAATTATGTATCACAGGTGGTGTGGGATGTCTTGTGCCTGAATTTGTAACCAAAGCCTGTGGCTACGAAGCAAGGGGTCGGGAACATGCGTTCTAGGGTCAGGGAACTGCTGTCCTGGGCTGCTGGGCGAAGCCACTTCTGCAGAAAGTGTGGGTGTCACCCCTAGCCCCTCACTGCCCAGCCAAGGAGGCCTGGAGGGGGAGCAGAAGGGGCTGCTTCCCTCTTTGAGGCCAAGGGAGGGAGGCTTCAGGGCAAACCCTTGTCAAGTTGATGGGTTCTATGCGCTGATGAAGCCCCTGACCCGGCCTGAGGCAGCAGCGCCCAGGGTGTGGGGCAAGGGTCTGGGCCGAGCCGCGTGTGGGGGCTGTACTAGACGGAGGGCAGGACCACCTCCCCAAGCCCTGGCCCCTGGCCTGGAGTTTCGGTCCCAGCTGCAACATAAAACTGATTCTGCACTTGCCCATGGTTTAGTGGCTGGCTGCTTCGGGGAGGTGAGTTTGGGAGCCAGTGACCACCACTGCGCAGGGCATCAGACGTAGCAGCAGGGGCAGGAAGACACAGGCCAGGGGGCCTGAGAGGACCATTCCTGGCCATGGGAGGGACTGCCTGCCAGCATCAAGTCCATGGATAGTGTGTGACTGCAGGGAGGAGAGAGTGTCCCGCTGGCTGGGGCGAGTGGAACAATAGCTACCTTCTACTACTTCCTGCAGGCTTCCTACTCTCAGCACTGGCCTCGTTCTGCACGGATGGAGGGAGAGGGAAGGGCGAGAGAGAGGGAGACCACCAGAACTGCACGTAGGCAAGGCCACAGGTCTAGCCTTGCCTGGAGAGGCAAAGGAGCTTTGAGTTGCTTATAATAACAGCAAAGTTCACATCAGTGTTTTTTTTGTGTGTGACTGGCGCCCTTCGAGCGCTTTAATCTCATTTAACGCTGGCAGCGATCCTACGGAGTGGGTACTATCATTATCCCCACTTTACAGGGGAGGAAAACGGGGCACAGAGGGGTCAAGAAGCTCGCCCAAGGCTCCTAGCTGGTAAGTGCAGAGCTGGGATTCAAACCCAGGCTGCTGGCTGCAGAGTCTGTAGCTTTCACAGAAGAAAACGAAATCTGAAGAATTGAAATAATTCGATGGTCGTTCCAAGCAACACTCACAGAAAAATGGATGAACAAAAAAGTAGCTGAGAAGTTACAGACCCGGGATGAAACATCATCAAGGGTGCTGCTCCACCCAAGGAAAGGAGGTGCCTGGCCAGGTGGTTCAGTTGGTTGGAGCATCGTCCCAATACCCCAGGGTTGCCAGTGTGATCCCCAGGCAGGGCACCTACAAGAGTCCACCAGTGAGTGCATCAATAAGTGGGACAACAAATCCATGTTTCTCTCTCTCTCTCTCTCTCTCTCTCCCTCTCCCCCCCTTCCTCTGTCTCTCTAAAATCAAATATATATATATATATATATATATATGTATATATATAAAAGGAGGGTTTGCTGACAAGTACCAAGGGCATGTTTTAGGCAAGTAAGACAAGTCCTTATTATCCACCCCAGTGAGTTGAGTCTCCCTAATAAATGGCTTCCCATGGCCACCTTCGTTCCTCCCAGCCTGTGAGGCAGGCATCGTGAGTGGCCTCATTTTGTGGATAATGAGGTGCCCGAGCTTACCCAGCCCCAAGGGCAGGGTGGGTGTTTGAGACTAGTTCTTATTGGTTTTCGAGCCTGAGCTTTGAACTCCACAGTTGCTGTGGAGGACGCCCCCAGGAAGGCCACGTGGATTTGTAGCGTGTGTTAGAGGTGCCGAGGGAGGGAGAAAGGTGGGGAGACCCGTGAGACGCAGGTGCGCCTGTGACCTTCGAGTGAAGCAGAGAGGGAATCAAAGCTGCACCTCCTCGAGGTAATTAGAAGTGACAGGGACTGAGGACGTGACTCACACACTTCAAGGCAGTAACAGTGGTGGCTGTCGTTCTGAGCCCTTTGGCCACACCAGACGCAAAGGGAGTTCCTGGACGTGGGTTGAGCTGAGCTGCACGGCACCCCGAGGACAGAGGCGGCATCAAAGCCAAGGCTCAGAGATGTCAGGTGACTTGGCCAAGGGCACGGAGCTGGTAAAGAGACAAGTAGGGATTAAAACCAGCTGCATTAGGCATTTTCTCCCCAATCCCGGCGCCCTCCGCATCCCCGGCCACCCTGGCCATCACTCGCTGATGCGTTCGCTGATTTAACACGTCTCCTCCGCAAACACCATGTTTTTCTGCCCACTGGTGGATGCCTAACAAACGTCTGAACTAATGTGTCAGGGAAGGGACTGCTGGAGGCTCACAGTTTTTAAAGATCATGGCTGGAAAAGAAGAAGGGTCCCTGGGATCTCCATGGGGAGTTTTGGGGGACAGTGAGGCTGGAGAAGTAAGTAGGGTCTGGAACAGTCGGGCCTTGGCCGCCCGTCAGGGGTTTGGACTTGGTCTTGGAGGCGGTGGCATTTGTTTCTATTGGACTAGACGTGGCACAGGTTTGCCTTCCCTGCACCCAACGCTTCTGACAAAAGTACCACCCCGGGACCCGCAGGGGCCTTCTCCATCTGCACGACATTCCACACAAGACTGTTTCTTTTCAAAATTTTGTTTTTCTTGATTTTTAGAGAGAGAGAGAAACATCGATGTGATAGAGAAACACTGATTTGTTGTTCTGCTTATTGATGCATTCATTGGTTGATTCTTGTATGTGCCCTGACTGGGATAGAACCCACAACCTCGGTGTATCGGGTGGATGCTCTAACCCACTGAGCTACCCAGCCAGGGCCCACACAATATTGTTTCTGACCAAGGAACTGATTGAAACCATAGTTGGCCCGTTGCATCTTTTGAGGAATATTTAGAGTTGCTACGTATCCAGCAAGTCCGCGGCTAGTGCGCTGATGAAGCCCCGCCTGGTCAGGTAAGGAAGAGGCAGGTGCAGGGAGGGTACTAGGATGGGCACCCGTTCTTGCCATTGAGCCAGGCCAGCCCCTCCAGGGGGTGATGAGTGTTTGCTCGTGTTCTTCTCACGGCCGTGAGGGAGGTAGCAGAGCCCTGAAGAAAGGATCTGGGGACCAGAGTGGGGAGAGTCGTCAGGGGAAAACAAGGTGGGTGTCCTCCGTCCTGACAGCTCCTCCCCGCTTGGGGGAGTCAGGGGAGACTTTGCTGAGAAGTTCAGTGGGTGGCAATCGTCAGTAGAGAAAGACTAGAAGGACTTTTAGGCAGAGGGACAAGCACATGCCTGCGAGTGAACCAAGGAACATGCGCCAAGGTCAAGGGCGGAGGAGTGGCGACCAAGGAGGGAAGTGACAGGGTGCAGCCTTTCCTACCACGCTGCCCCATCAGTTCCTCCTTTCCAGCTACTCACATCAGCAAAGGATTGAAATGAACTGTAATTCTCTCTAAGCGCTGTTGCATTTTCATCCAGATTGGTCTCTTTGTTGTAGAACATATGGAAACCGTTTTTGGAGCAGGGAACTTTCTGTACCAATTCCAGACCCTCATCTCTCTCTAGGGAAACTATCTCTATCCTTTCCTTTCATTTGCCACTTGGACTCAGCAACAATAAACATTTATTGCTCACATTGGCACCAAGAGCCACGAACGTTTTCATCAGCCAGTTAATGAGGACCTCAGAGTGACAGAGCCGAAATTATGTATTCACACCAGATCGGCGCTCTCGAGTTGCATGTGGCTGCTGTAAGAACGCAAATCGTGGAGAAGTTGTTTATTATTGTTGATGGTGCTTATGAAGTCTAAGGTAGAAATATGATGGCAGAGTATAACTTACTCATTTGATCATCATAGAGCAAAAGTTAAAAGAAACCAACACTGCAGGTTTCACCCCAGTCCTAGTTCACTCTCGCTTGTTTCCTGTTAGTATCACGTGATGTGTCTCCATTCCCCCTTCCTGGGTCCTTGGCGGACGTTGCCAGTGATCTTGAGGACTTTCCAGTTGAAGCACATTTTGGCCTCAGAGGCTTTGCAACCTGACTCCCAAATGTCACGCCTGTTCCCACCAGCCTGGCCTCATCCCAGTATTCTCTTCCTCTTTTCTGACACTGGGACCCTGAGGCCTTGCACACAAACCTGCAGCCCTGTGACGGTCATCTGTTCCTTCCCAGTTGCTGGCCGCATCTGCAGGCCCACCTTCCACCCCAGTCTTTAACAGCGGAGCCACTCGTCACATCCACGTGACAGAAACGTCGATGGCAGACTGGTCAGGGTAGGGATGGCTGGGCCCGCCACGGATCACCTGCACGGCAGTCCTTCCCGAATCTCAGGAGACCAATTCCAAAAAGAAGCTTGGAGAAACCAGCCCCTATCCCCAAACATCCCTAGCTGTTAGAGTCCCTAACAGATTCCTAAGTGCACAAAGTGGTGAAGAGATGCACCTTGAGTGGCCCCAGCCTTCGGGCACAGAAGGCTTTTCTTTATGAAGCTTCGGTTTGAACTCACACCAGACTGTTTACGTTGCAGAAATAGTGCATATGTGTTTATTGTAAAAACAGCCACAGAATATAGGGTAAAAGGCAAAAATCCCAACTCTCCTTTCCAATCCCCTAAGGGTAATTCCTGTCGGGTCTTTAAGACGGTCTTCTATGTGCGTGTCAATACGTCTGTCTGTCTGTAGTGAGAACACCTTTTTATTTTTTTAACAAAAATGAGTTTATATCATACATATGATTCTGAAATTTGCTTTATTTCTCTATATAATCGATATATGGAGGCATGCATACATACATATGCTTCCCGTCAATACTTATAATTATTTTCTTTAACTTTTAGAAAATTCAGTGATGAGAGAGAGAGGGAGGGACATCAATTTGTTGTTCCACTTATCGATGTATTCATGGGTTGCTTCTTGTACGTGCCCTGACCAGGAATCGAACCCACAACCCTGGTGTATCAGGACAGTGCTCTAACCAGCTAAGCTACCCAGCTAGGGACTATGGGGTTGTCTTTTTTATTGATATGAATGTACTTGAATGTGTTTAGTCCAGGGATTCTTGACTGTGCTCACTCTGTTGTACATGGCAATGGTAAAACTGGAACACTGAGAATTCCGAAGCCATGCTGGACAGACTGGGGAGTTGAGGGCACACACCGAGACGGCCAGACCCCATGTATTTAAACTCCACAAGTCTTTGGGATGCCGTTAATGACTCTCAGCCAACTGGAATTCATTCTTCCATCTTTTCCCTCAGCCAACAGTTCCATAACAATACACTTGGAAATGTCTGTACTAAGTGTTAATTTATAAAGAACTTTTACTGGCCTGGCCAGGTGGCCCCGCTGGTTGGGGCATCATCCCATCCACCAAAAACGTTGTGGGTTCAATCCCTGGTCAGGGCACATATGGGAGGCAACCAACTGATGTTTCTCTCTCCCGTCTCTCTCCCCCCCCTCCCCCATCTCCCTCCCTCCCTTCCTCTGTCTTCAGTGAACAGATCCTCAGGTGAGGGTTAAAAAAACAACTTTTACTGAACGGTGACAGAGAGCTTGGTGGCTTTCACACAGTGGACACACTGGAGCCACCGCGTCACAGGACTTGCACCTCTGTCATCCCATCTAATGACCAGAGCCCCCCTGGCTGTAGGCGGGACGGGTACCTCTAGTTCACGGCTGAGCAAACTGCAGCTCAGCCGATTAAACGTCTTGTGTGGGATCCCTCAGCTAGGGAGAGGCAGGGACTTGAACCCTGGTCTCCTGGTTCTCACTGCCAACCCCTGGTCTCTATTTCTTGGCTGCAGTAAAACAAACACCAGGAAGAAAGAGGCAAAGGGAAGAGATGAAAAGACCTTCTTCACTCACGGTTCTGTAAGATGGGGCACCAAGGAGAGTCATTCCGCTTATTTGTTTTTAGTACAGAAAAAAAATGGGATATTCAGCACCATTGGACTTAACATTAAGACCTCTTTCGTTAAATCCCACCATTGTCTATAAACAGTAATTTGTCCTCAAATGTTCCCAGAGGGAAATAGATACAGGACAAACACGTACTGAGTCCTTCTTCAGTGGGGAGACTGCAGGGGACCAAAAAAAAAAAAAAAAGAATGCATGGCTTTTCCTGAGGACTTTGAAATGTGTAGGTGAGATAGTATAGAAATGGCTGCATTTCCAGAGCAGTGCGGGGCCCAGGAAGAGGGAGACGGTACTTCCAGAGAACTCTGCCAGGGCTTCAGCGGTGATGGGGCGGCCTGGGCGCTGGGCCCGAGAAGCTGGGGATAGTGGTGCAGGAGACAGGAGGTGGGCTGAGTCACGGGGACACTTGATACGGGCAGCCTTTCGGCAGTGCAGCCACACCTTTGTGTACACACTGTGCCTTCTCCCAAGAGGCTACCCGAGGGAGGAGTCACACAGCTGGCAGCAAAGGTAAACACAGGGCGGCCGCAGCCTGAGGTCCCAGAGCAGGCCGGTGATCACATCACCCATTCCTGAAGGGAGGGGTGGTCTGCTTGTGGCTGCCACCACCCACAGGGAGGGGGGAGACACCTGCCCGGGTTCCAAATTTCTGACCCCAGTGGCAGACCTGGCTGCACAGGTGGGTCCTTCCCTGTATCTTGTGGGGACCTGAGGACACCTCCCAATGGCCAATGTCTTGGGCAAACATGCTTAATATGTCCCCAAAGGGTCGCCAATTCTGGCTCCTTTTAGAGGATTGCAATCTCTTTGGATGACGTTTGGGAGCATCTGTACAGATAGGAGTTTGAACAGCCACGCGTGTGAGGGAGATGACATCGTGCCTGTGTCCTCGGCCATGTGCATTGTGTTTTAGAACAGAAACCAATACAGAGCCGAGAGTGGAGTAATGCGCCCACAATAAAATGTTAACAAGTCTGTTTTAACAGAATCAGAAACCAGATGCGGAGCACTTACGTCTCTGTTCCTAATAGGAAGCCAGCATCCCGGGAACCCGGCCTGCGTTACCTGGTTCCCGGCTGTCTCTCCAGTGCCTGGGATAGTTCTGCGTGGTTTTTGCTAGAAATCCTGAAAACTTCTATGTAGTGAAAGTGACCACGGGGGCTCCTCGGATGCTTTCCTGACTGCTGAGGCCGGTCAGCAGTTTCCATTTTGATTGGAACGAACCCCCTTGTCCCCTTCGCTCACGTGTGAACTCGGTGATTCCCAGGCCTTTCCGCGAGAAAACTGGTATCTTAGGGACCTACAGCGTGGACACACATATGCATTCAGTCACTGTCACCGAGAGGTGTTTCAGAGACGAGCGTCCTAGCCACTCTGCTGAGAGGTTTACAGCGGCTTCGCAGCTGCTCAGCAACCCAGGAGCCTGACATGGAGAAGCTGAATGCTCCACAGCCCGCAGGTCCTCTGGGCTCCGTGCTGGGGCGCGCAGGACCGAAATGCTGCGTGCTGCCTCACGACAGCCTGGTCCTCCAATTGGCCTCTCCGGGCCCAAGCAGTCCCTGCTTTTTATTTAAAAATACTTCAAAAACATACAGGGTCCGGCAGAAGTAAGGCTTGCCTGAGTGCGGCTGGTAGGGGATGTGAATGTCTCGCATGAGATGGACAGCAATTTGAACATTTCACCTAAAATGTCCTGTGGCGTGCTTGAGTGGGATACCGTTATGTTACACAACGGCATGCTTGTGATTTTGTAATAAAAGAGGGGCGTTATTTGTGCCAGGCCCCATACCTACTTTGCATTAGATTTATTTTATTTTTCCACATCTCCTGTGATTTGAGTGAGTGCTCCTACCACAGAATCATCAAACGCCAAGCCAGGCCCATCCCTCTGAGTCATTACCCCTCAACTCAGCCTGCAGGCCTTCCTCAGGTGAGGGTCCCCCCGGGGAGGGCTGCGGCAGGGGGGCGGGGAGGCGCGGGTCTGCCGGGAGCCCGCACCTTCCGCCCGGGTTGGGACTCCCTTGAAGCGATCACATCTTCCATGAAAGGCCAGGCCTGTCTGGACTCGGAGCAGCTGCGGAAGGTCCTCGGGGCAAGGCTTCCCATAGACAATTCGGCCAAATTCATAAATTAAGTTGGAAATTTGATCCTGCTTGCTGCCAAGTGGGGCTAATTAATTTCTGTAGAGACTGATGCCCAGGAAGCACACTATTCACATTATTTCATCAACAATTAATTCACTAAGCTCAGATTCATTAGTGTCCTGGCATTCGCCGTCCTAAACAGTGTTGGAAGGCGTTGGCGCAGGGAGCCCGGCTATTTTAAGGCTGCTGGAGCACACCTGAGGCTCGGCGGCCTCCACGCAGGTGACTCCACCCTGCCCCCGGAGAGGACTCATTAGGGAGTGTTTTGCAGTCCCGGGAGGCAGGCCAGGCCAGTGCTCTGTTCCTCCCCGGGACGTTCTGGAACTTTGTGGCCTCCCTGGCAGGGCAAAGCTGTGTTCTGGGCCTCATATTAATCGCTGCTTCACTAATGAGCTTCACAAATGCTCCCAAAGACAGGAAGTTGGCAGAGATGAAGCTCCAGCTCTGGGCTTCAGGTTGGTCTCCTCCTGCCCTCCTCAGATTCCCTTTAGACCAGAGGCCCCATGTTCTGGAGTCAAAGGTCCCCAAGTCAGAGCCATTCATCTGTCAATCAGGAGGCATTGGATGCAATCTGGGAAGGCTTCCTGGAGGAAGAACAATATAAATACTCCACATTTACGAACATAGAGCTCCATAAAGAATGTTAGCCCCACAAGGGTAGGGACCCTATCTGTTTTACAATGCCCAGCTCCCAGCACAGGTCCTGATGTAGAATAGATGCTCAATAAATGGGAGACAGGAAGAAAGGCAAGGAGGAAAAAAAGGAAGGACAGAAAGAAAGGACAGCCAAAAACTGAGGTGACCATGAGCCACGCCCAGAGAGGAGAAATGGGGTGAAGGCGGGAGTCGCAGCCGTGCTGTGCGGCGGTGCGGGTGTGCATTGCCCGTTTCCGAGGGCGCCATTCACATCGATGTCAACAGATCTAGCATCACGCCGTCCACAACCCACACAACTGTGCACAGCGCTCCTAGCAACACAGGGTAAAGATAGAGGATTTCAGCCTGGAAGTAAAAAAAGAAAAAGGTGTGTCGAGTAACTGAGAGAAGCTCAGAGTACCTCCAGTCTCCTCGAGGGTGGAGACTGTCTCTTCCACTTCTCTGAATCTCCCACGCGGTAACTCACACGGAGAGGCAGGTGAGGGATGGTCCCTGAATTTAGGAAAACTTCAGGTTTCCTGCCAGAACACAGGGACCCCAGGCCTCCATGTTGGGGTCAGGACCTTGCCCAGCCACATGTGAATTTCAGGCCAGCCTGAAGGTGGGCAAGTACGGTCAGCGGTCCTAATTGGCTCCAAGTGCAAGCCAAGAGGTGCTGTCTGTTCTCGAGCCCCAAATGATAGTGTGTGGCTCAGTCCTGGTCATGCGACCCCTAGAACTTTCTCCTGCAAGCCTCGACCTCAAGGAGCAGATGCAATGCATTGTAGGGGAAAATCAGGTGAAACGGTTTGGAGAGAGCCACGCGCATCCCCCACCCCCATGCCCTTGGCCTGCACACCTGGCTTGGTGACAAAGGGCATCTCACTCAAACGGAGGAGGCACCAGAAGGAGCGCTGCAGAGACTCGCTTCCCAAAGCCACGGCCGTGGGCTCACGCACAGAGAGGCAGTCAGGTTGGTTCACCTGGCCGGGCTCCACCCTGGTGAATGAGTGAAGGCTGAGGAGAGGCCCGGCCAGGAGATTCTGGCTCTCCTTCTTGGCAGCAGCCACACACTTGACATTCTCGCTGTCCGTGAATTTCCTTTTTTGTCTATGCATAGTAAACCGTGTGGCCAATGCTGGCTGCGGCCCAGGGGTCAGGCTGCCTCAGCAGCCCGGGGCTTGCTGGGCCGGCGTCCCCGAGGAGAGACCATTCGTGGTTCGTCCTTCCGTGCTCCGCTCCCAGGAGGCGATTGCTCATTGCTGCTTCCCCATGCCCCCTGGGAATTCCCAGAGCAGGATTTTACTGAAGCTCCAATATATGAAACAGTTTGCAAAAAAGGTTAAATATTGCCCTCTCTTACCACTGCGAACAGGAAGAAAGGTATCAACGTTGAAATAGTTAATTGAAGATAGTTTCCAGGTTGAAGGAGCCAAACAAAAAAACAGTACACTCAGCTCTTAGGGCAACACGGCCCTTCTTCACAACTGTAAATTAAATTCTGGAGGACCCATAAAAGTGGGGGAAGTCTGCATTCACGTTAGAAGCCGGGTAAGGGCGCCAAGCAAATGTCAGAAAACTTCAAGAGATTTGAGGACTGCTGTGTTGGAAGGTCTGGTACCGAGGCAGCTTCCTCCAGCCTCAGAGCCCTGGCGTCACACGGGTGTCATGGGAGCTGCTGGCTGAGGCCCACGTTTGGCGGGGGTCCAAGGAGAGGCTCACGGTGAGGGCAGGAGGGGACACCAGCGCCTTAGGTGGAGAATCTAGGGACAGAAACATCGACAGGCAAGGATTATTGCTCTTCCTCCATATACTTGGGTGCCTGGGCCACTGAACTGCTCTCTGTTTCCAGATCAAACAGAAAATCAAATGAGATGTGGCAACATGAAGGCCAAGCCCAGCAGGAGGGAGGATGCAAAAAGTATTGAACATCCACTTTTGATTTTTGTTCCGTAGGGACTAGGGAAAACGGCCTAAAGAAAACTCTCATTGTACAAGAATGAGAACTTAATATTAATTAAGCCAAAGAGCAGAGCCTCCGAAAAGACTAAAATAATGACGGCGACAATAGCAACAGTAGCGAACATTTGTTAGATAGTTACTAAGTCCCGGATACAAAGTTCTGAGTGCTTCTACGCTCATGGTCAACGCAAAGACGCAACAGGGTGGCTATTACCCCATTTTACAGACAGGGACACAGAGGTCCGGCAAGGCCGAGGCACTGTTTAAGGTAGAAGAGCAAGAGAGCATTTCTGAGAAGTGTTTACTGCAAAAAAAAAAAAAAAGTATACGTTTTACATGGCATCCGCTTTATTCTCTCTATAAAATTCAGGAATGCTTTCAAGATATAAAACCTGAATTAAGATGAAAGAAAAAATAGGAAGGAAGCCGGATGACTAATGATAAAATGATGTGAATCGAAAATGTTATGGTGGAATTTGAAGCCTTCGAGGAGGTAAGGGGCAGAATTTATACCAGGGAAAATGAAAATGGAGCCCAATTCTTCATCTGCTGAAGGCATGGAGTGGGGGCGGGGGGCGATGCTAAAGGTCTAGAATTGTTAGATGCCCAGGCTGTAGGCTCGATTCTTTCATTGGAAACATCTACACATTTCCACTCGCCTGGAAAGATCTGGATTTGATCCCGACCAGAGAAAAGGATCAGACCAGATGGCCCCCCCGGCCGGCTCCCTCAGCCCTTCCACTCTGCGGGTTTCTCTTCTAGCGAGTCACATCCGTGGGTCCTATCAAAAGGGAGATTTGGGGTGCAGCGATTTGAGGAGAACGAGACTCTTAGATCTGTCTACCTTTCTTTTATTAAGAATTCCTTCCCGTGTCTTGCTTTGTCTGTGGGGCCCATGCCATCCGCATTCTCAGCTTTTGTACTTCTTAAAAAAATTTTTTTTTTGTATTTATTGATTTTGAGAGATAGATAGAGAGAGAGAGAACATCAGTTTGTTGTTCCACTTACTGATTCATTCACTGGTTGCCTCTTGTATGTGAAGGCTGCTGACGGGGGACCAAACCCGCAACCTTGGCGAACGGGGACAGCTCTCACCCATGGAGCTACTTGGCCTGGATCAGCTTTGGTGCTTTGGAACAGGTTTCCTCTGCCTCCCAGCTCCCGGGGTGGGCACTGGTGGTCTTCACTCCTTGTTCACTGTGGGATTTGCAGCTGAGCTGCCCCAGAGGCGGGGTAGTGTCTGACCACAAAATCAAAGCACAGGAAGAACGGAGTGGGGTGCGGAACCAGTAACACCGTCGGTTCCCTGCGTCACCTGACACCAGGATGGGCTGGTAACAGAAGCCAATACGTTCCCTTTCTGCTTAAGACAACTTGAGTTGGGCTTTCTAGCACTTGTAACCAAGAGCATTCCAACAGCTTTGGTGGGGCCAAGAAGGTCAATGCCACGGGGCCTACAGGCACCTCACTCCTCGGAGAGCTGGCGGGTCTTGGACACGGCATTAATATTAACATCTGTGCTCCTGAGAACATTCTGTCTTAAGATACTTTTGAAGATCCATCCACAGAAGGAAAATCAATGAGCGGTACATGAAAGGCATGTATATAAACAGACCTTCTTCACTCCTGTGTGCTTTTAGTACTTCACTTGTCCTGCGGGCCTCCCAGCCAGGCGACAGACCCTCCGGGCCTCTGAGACCAAAGGAAATCAGAAGCTGACCGAACTGAAGGGACAGGACTTGTTTTCCTCCCCTGTCGCCAGGCCCTCCCTGTCTAAGGACGAACCCGTGGCTTCCAAACGGGCAGAAACACTCTCTCCTAAGATGTGCGAGAGTCTGTTACTAGGGAGAGGAGAACAGGAGAAACTCTCTTTTGTTCCTCAAAGAGCATTCCCCTCGCCGTCACTGTGCCCTGGCCACACTGCCTCCTGTCGACTCCTTAAATTTGCCACGCCGCTTCCTGCTTTTCCTCCATATGTGCTTTCTGTCAGTGCACGTAAGATGCTCATTGATGTTTATTTGCTGAACGTCGCTCCCCCTCAGCTGTAAGGTCTGCAAGGCAGGGGCCCCCCAGCAAAGTATTTGTTGGACAATGAATGAATGAATCAATGCATGAACGCATGCATGAATGAATGCATCAATGAATGAATGGATGCATCAATGAATGAATGGATGCATGCCTGAGGGCTCGTTGCTTCTTTGAAGTTAAGAGCAATGAAGGAGTGAGTTTCTTCATACCTTACTTCTGACTGAGGTTTTTTTTTTCTTCTAAAGCTTTTCCTTTAATAAAAAGTGGCTGTATTGGCAATTGGTTTTGATCTTAGATTTCTTCAGAGGAGGGGAGGGAAGGTGGGAGGCTCAGAAGCAGTGGAGGAAGGAAGTAGGGGTGTGGTGCTGCCGTAACACTGCTTGGCTCTGTGGGTTTGTCTTCCTCTGGATGCGGGCTGCGTAGGGGGGGGAGCGCAAGCAACAACGCTGGATCAGCTTCTGGGAAGGAACGTAACAGAGATGCAGGCGGTGTGTTCTGGTGAATGGTCCAATTCTGATTTAGTGTAAAAGAACATTACTACATCCACGCGACCCAGAATTTTCCAGTTTGCCATTTTCTGGAGACTTTGGAGAACCATGAGGGGAGTGGGATAGGAAGAAAAACAAGCTCGCTCTCCCTCTCGCTCTCAAGTAATGGATGCCTCACCATTGGGGAAATACCATGTCTCCAGGAAGACAGCTCACCGTAACGTGAAGCGTGGAGTGCGGAGTCCAGAACAAACACCTGAAAAGCAGGACCCAGTGTTGGACCCTGCAGCTCCTGCCCTGTGCCTGGCAGCCACCCTTCACCCACCTCTCACTCAGCCCCTGCCCCGACTGCACCCCCCTCCTGGACAGCTCCCCTCTGTCCTGCAGGTTTCCATTTAAACATCTCTTCCTTCAAAACCCTGTCCTAACCCCGCAGTCTGTGGAAGCGCCCCAAGGTCAAGTACATCCATGTGTACTTCCCGGTCATCACACTCAACACATGGTCCGTCTCTCTGTGAGGGTGGACGCGTCACTCCTGCCTTGTCCCCAGCGCCCAGCACAGTGCCTGGCACAGGGTCTCAGTAAGCACGGGCTGACCACAGACCTGACGGAGACAGGTTAGTCGTCTCTAAAGTGGGGTAACTAATGCTGATTTGTTTCCTACCTGTTTGAATTTTCTACAGTAAGCACGGATTACGTCTATGACAGAGAACAGCAGCCACACTTGGATGGTAACAGATCCGGAGAGGGCAGGATAGGGGTGCTGCCCCCCATTTCTTGTTGTTGCCCAGAACGGTGGGATTTCACCTGCATTTTTAGGTCTTTATCTAGGACAAACACACGAGTCCGTGAGCACCTATAAGGAGGCCAGCCGGCTGTACCGGGCTCCGTTAGGGGCCCTTCCCAAGGGTTTGCTGAATCCCCCGATACTGGTCTTAGCAGTGACATGAATGTGCATTGATGCCAAGCAGCGTCTGGGGCCATTGTTCCAAAATCTGGGGACATTTCACCCAGAATCAGTGGCACAATCGGTAGTTATGCAAAGGCACAGTGAACTCCATTCATCTGGAGGTAAGACTGAAGGAAAAGCTCCATATTCCAGATGATGACCAAAACCAAAAATAAGCCAAAAAAAAAAAAAGAAAGAAAGAAAGAAAGAAAGAAAGAAAGGAAAAAAGAGGAAGAAAAAGCGAGCACTCCTTTGCACACCCTAACAGGCCCGCGAAGGCTATGCCGTCTGTCCGGCTCACGGCCTGCAGGTCTCTAAGACCTTCGCAGCCCCCCCCACCCCAGTGCTGCAGTGGGTGCTGTGGGCCTCAGCAAGTGCGATCACAATTGGGGAGGCTAGCAGGCCTGCCCCCCTGGGATATGACATAAATAAATAAGCGAAAACTCCCCGCCTCCCGGCTCCCTGGGCCCAGGTAACTGTAATTGAGGGTCGGCATGAGCGAGCGGGATCGAGGAAGACAGGGGAATAACCCCTATATTGTTGGGGGATTCCCAGAAAAAAATGCTTTTTGTAATTTTTTAATTGGATCTGAAGAGTTACTATCCTCAGTTATCAGAAGTGCTGGTTTCCAGGTAAAGTTCCAATGCCCAATATTGACGGACAGAAAGAGAACTCCTTGATAATTATTTATTTGTTCCATCTGTTATTGCAGAATGGATTTAGCACCCCCTTCCACTCCTCCCCCCGTCCCACACAGTTTTTTATGGCATTTCATCAGGCAGACGGGGTGCTGGGTAAAGGCAGGGTCCAGCGTGCCTGTTTCTGTACAGAGCTGGGGGCCAGTGCTGTTTCTGAGTGAGGGAATGAACGAATGAGCAAATGAACGAACACTCGAGATGTACTAGCCAAGCTGTCGGCTGTCGCTTTCCCTGCCACACGTTCATGTCTGGAGGCCAGGGCTTGAAATGCACGTCGTAGATGCATTTTGGCGTGACAGGAAGCGATGAAACACGCCCTCAGTGTGGAGGCAGCAGCTGTCAGCGCTCACTTCCACACAACCAACCAACAATAATGTGGAAACGGCATTTCTCCCTGCAGATGGGGCCACGCTGACCACGCAGAAACGCAAATGCTCCAACACAAGACATCATAACCTCTACTTGGGAAGAAGGAAACCGTGCAAAGTAGCGATCCTCAGATTCTGACACCAGATCGACACAATGTAGTTTCGTGTTTTGTTTGCTAACTCACCTTTCCCCCTGTGAAGGACTGTGAAAGTCATTCTCTCACTCAGTCCCTTTATTCAACACCCCCTCAAAATTCAAGGTATTCTTTCTTTTAATGAGCGCAGCTGGGGGGAGGGCACCCTCCTCTGCGCATCCCCCGCGAGACTACAAATTAGCAGGGTGCACCTCATGTCTAGACACCAGCAGGTGCCATTGGAATCTCTGATTTAAGCTGTTTACACCCCACATCATTTTATTTATCCTTCAACATCAGGCCTCTGTTTAATTAAAATTTGCTTTGGTCCTCCTGGCGCACACAGACACTCTCTCCGTCGTAGCCCAGAAGTGGTTTTGCTCTTATTAATTCTGTCTTTGCCCCAGTCTGCGCCGACGCTCCCAGCACCGCGGCCGCCCTGGTCCCGGGCTTGCTCTCCTCGGGCCTTTGAAAACCACAGGCGATTGCCAAGGATGCCTCCCGTTTACAAGCTGTTCTCCAGGCGAACGCTGATCTTCCCCAGACGCTAAATCATAATCTTCGTGTTTTTCGTATTTCACATTCTAGCCGCAATTTCAACATCCCAGCCCCGTGACATGAGGGAGTGATAAATCAGCAGGCGGGACAGCTCCCCTGTACAGGCTGGTACGGGCGGGCGGGCGGACCCGGCTCTGCCAACGCCCTGCCTCCTGCCAGATGTCTGCGCCCGCCGGGTTAACCCTTTACCGCAGCTCCGCCTCCCTACCGGCCAGAAGCTTCCCCAGGCAGCTCTTCGTAACAACTTACAATAGCTTTCATTTCTTTTTCTGTCTCAACTTTCCTCTCCCCCCCCCCACCGCTTTTCCTTGCCTTGCGAAACCTAACAATGCTTTAAGGCAAGTAGAAATGGTATCAAACCATAAGTGATGTAAATATATTCTCTTCTTAAATAAGTTAGCCTGCATTCAAACTTTTTGCTCCCTCCTGTTCACCGCATACCCTTAGAGAAGGGTGAGGGTGAGCTTGTTCGAAGGTGGACGAGGACGTCTTCCTAATTTTTTTTTTTTTTGCTCTTGTTGTGTTTTAAGTAGCTTTATTGAAGTATAACTTACACACCATGCAACCCATCCATTTCACCAGTACAGTTCAAAGGTCTGGGGTGTAGTTATAGAATTGTGCATGCGCACCGGTGATCTAACTTTAGAATGTTGCCATCACTCCCTGCCCTCCCCAAACCCCTCAGTGCCCGTCAGCACGCACTTCCCTCCTCAGCCCCAGGTAACTGCTAATTTCACTTCTGTCTCTAGATTTGCCTTCTCTGGGCGTTGCACACAAATGGCATCCTCCCATAGGTGGTCTTCTGTGTCTGGCTTCTTTCACTTGGCCTAATGCTTTTGAAGTTCAGGGCTAATGGCTTTTATTCCATGGCGAAGCCATTGGACTGACCAGACTGTCCCAGAGGACCACATGCCCGAATGTGCACGTGCTTCAGGCGCTCTTGGAACACAGGCTGCAGGGACGCGTCCGGTCCAGGCGGTAGGGTGAGAACCTCCCTCCTCCATTTAGGGTCAAGTTCAAGGTTGTGTGTGTTTGGGGTTGGGGGGGAGGCGGGTCAGTCAAAAGCCACGTGCGAATAGAAAGCATTGTAATTAGCAGTCGATATTGGTTTTGTTTGAGAGAAAACTCTAAACCATTCAATTCACCTGTTAATTTCAATGACAGACTGAGACCATTTACCTTCACTGGATAAATACCAGGGCTTTTAAACTCTCTCCTTTTCATGTCACCTAATGAGATGCGTATGCTCAAGTACTTTCCGCACTACAATGATATGCTCGTGGGGAACGTATTTTTTTTTTAAGGTAACTAATGTGATACATCATTGAGGGAGGGAGAGAGAGAGAGAGAGAGAAAGTAAAAGGCAGAAGAGGAGGTCAAAGGCAAGCCAACGGAAGGAGAGGAAAAGGGCCTGAGCATTGTGGGGTGGCAGGGAGGGGCGCAGGGAGGGGGGTCCTGTCTGTCCCGGCCCCAGGGACACTCTCGGAGGTTAGTGCCACCTCTGCAGCTTTTTGGCTTCTGTTTCAGACTCTCTAGGAGTCACGGGAACGGCCCGCAGAAGGAATCCTCCGTCCACCTGAGGGTCGTGGCTAGAGCATCATTCCATATTTAATATTCAGGAGGATATTTACAGAATTTGGACATGGGACTAAAAGTTTTTATTTACCTGGAAAAAGAACATAAGGAAATTGTGCGAAGACCAAATGATCATCTGCCTGGGACTAGAGTAGCATTGCTTTGTTTTTTCCAATTGCAGTTGACTTGCAATATTATTTTGTATGGGTTTCAGGTGCACGGCACAGCGGCCAGACAATCGCACACTTTACACAGTACCCCCCCGCACTGTTTCCAGTACCCGCCGGCACCGCACATATTATTACAATATTATTGACTCTACTCCCTGTGCTGCACTTTGCATCCCTGGGACTCTTCTGTAGCTACCCATTTGTACTTCTCAATCCCTTCCCCTTTTCCACCCCGCCCCCCCAGCCCCCCTCCTGTCTGGCAACCACCAGTCCAAAGGGCCCATTTCATGCTAACAAGCGTGCATCTCTCCCCAACTCTGATTTCTGACCCTGGTAGACTGAAATGAACAAATGCAAGACAATCGGGACTCTGGAGGGCCCATTGTTAAACACTTACCAGTAGGACACTGTGCAGAAGATATCACAGAAGAGATGGGTTTTGAAGGATGAATAGGAGTTTGATGGAGGTCCTTGGGTGGAGGGGGTCAGGGAGAAGAGTATTCTAGCCAGGAGGAATACATGCTTAGGGGTATCATGTGTTTCGGAAACAGGAGTGGATTAGAGGCTCTCAAACTTTAATGGGCATCAAGTGCTGCACCTGAAGCACTTGTTAAAATGTTTTGTCACCTTGGCCGGAAATCTCAGTTGGTTACGGCACCATCCTGATATGCCAAGGTTGTGGGTGTGATCTCTAGTCAGGGTGCATACAAAAAGCAACCAATAAATGCATAAATAAATGGAACAACAAATTGATATTTCTCTCTCTCTCTCAAATCAATAAGTAACAAAAATTTAAAAATTTGTCACTGGACCCTAAGCCCAAAGTTTCTGACAATAAATCTGGGGTAAGGCCCAAGACATTGAGCGTCTAGCAAGTTCTCTGGTTTGGAACAGAAGTCGAATACCCCATGCAACTTTGTGCATGGCAAAAAAAAGAAGAAAAGGATTTTCTCAAGTTCTTACTTTGCAAAGTGTGGTCTGGGGCCAGCAGCACCTGCGTACCCTGGGAGGTTGTTCTAGGAGCTGCCTGTCAGGGCACCGTGTAAGTGTGGTGAGTACGGCTCTATTCAGCCCACTGGTTCCCATTCCTGGCCCTGATTTGAGAATAACTGGGCGGGGGTGGGGGGGCGGGGTCCTTCAAAAATGCTCATGCCCAGGCCCTCCCTTCACAGACCCTGATCTAACTGACTTGGGACCCAGCCTGGGCATGGGTTTGGTTTCATAGCTCTCCAGGGGACTGGAATGCGTGGTCGTGGCCACAGACCGAGGCTCTAGTCACGACCCTCAGGTGGACGGAGGGTTCCTTCTGCGGCCGCTCCCGTGACTCCTAGAGAGCCAAAAAGCTGCAGAGGCGGCACTAACCTCTGAGAATATCCCTGGGGCCGGGACAGACAGGACCCCCCTCCCTGCGCCCCTCCCTGCCACCCCACAACGCTCAGGCCCTTTTCACACAGAAGGTCCTTCTCATTCACACCTTTGTTACGCTGAACCTGACCGACATCCCACACCCACCGCCTCATACACAACTGACATCTCCACACCAAAACTTGTTCCGTAGTGAGATCGCTGTTGTCACTTAAAAACATTTATTTTAGGCCGAGCATGACAAAATGTGCCATCTATATTTTATTCCAGGATTCCGGGACACAGCCCAGTGAACTGTGGTGGGGCCCGTTAGCAGCCTCGTGAATCAGAAGCACCGTTCTGTGTAGTTTAAAAGTGTGCACAGAAGTGGAAGGTTCCAGATGGTGGCTTCACACAAAGGGAGGGGCCTGGGAGTCCGGGGAGGCACTCCCAGCTCTGTAACCAGCCTGGTCGTGGGACCAACCGCCCCCAACCCCACACCCCACACTCTCTGTGTCAGAAGAACATGCTCCGTCGGCCCACTAGCTCTCTAGTGGCTTTTTTTTTTTTTTTTTTAAAGAGAGAGGGAAACATGGATTTGTTCGTCCCCCTACTTATGCATTCATTGCTTGCTACTTCTAAGTGCTCTGACTGGGGATTGAACCTGCAACCTTGGTGTATCAGGACGATGCCCTAACCAACTGAGCCACCCGGCCAGGGTCTGTCTACCTCTAGTTGTTACGTTATGGTATAGACTCCAAATGCTCTTTACCCTGAGAAGAAACCATGTCATTCAGAAATAATTTTTTTTTCATATTAAACGTAATCCTTTTTATTTTACGGAAAGGGTTAAGTACCTAACGTGCCCTAAAGACTCCAGGGCTTGTCTGGCGTCTGGTCCTCCTCCCTCCTGATGAATTGCCTGACGCGTCCCCGCTCCTGCAGCCCTTCTCCTAGGAAAATAACATTTGGATCCAGTCATGGCAGAAGCCCAGGCTTTGCTGATTTAAGGCCATGCAGGAATGTGACAGCAAATTTAAATAGTTTCATATCTGTGAACACACAGGGCCCTGAAATACAAGTGTTAACCCAGAACACTCGATGCTGGCTGTGCCCGGCAGCGGCTCAGTTACTATTTGATTATCTCTCACGCTCTTTAGGACAGGAGAGCTCGGGTCCAGGTACAATTTCCTATGTTGCTAGACGGTGTGAAGACTGAACTCTAATTTCTGGGTTCAGATTTCAATGGGTTAACTTCATCGGGGGAACAACTTGGAAACACTTTTTCTCTTACTAATTGGATCTTGCCTTTCAGTGATCAATTCCACAGAGAAGGGGTTTGTGGATACATTGTATCGTGTGATTTTAAGATACCAATAAACAACCTGCCGATTAGAGACCCTTTTCCAATGATTCTCCCAGAAGGATTAAATATTTTTGGCAAGTAGGAGGTGGGAGTTCAGAGGGAACAGTTCCTTTTGCAATTCAAAAACATAAATTAGGATAATTGTTTTAGAAAACAGAGGCAATGTGCTGATAAATTTGGGCTCTAATTAGTAGCTTCTTTTTCAGCTTATGCTATCATTCAGCTCCAGATCCTTCTCCCTTTTGCTAATCAGCCCTCCTGGCGCAGGCCCGTCCACTTCGAGACCGTGTGTATCATCCTGCCATTGGGGCTGCAACTTGGGGTTCAACAGTAGGCAGGGGAGGAGAATAAAAGATTGCTTTACATTTAAACAAATCATGAATTTCAGGAAAGACCTTGGCAGTGTTTTTATTCATTTCCTCCTGGGGCTTCCTTAGCATGTCCACCTGAAGGTAGAAAAATGGAATTAATTCCCTTACCCACAGAAATCAGTTCTGGCTCCAGGAGTTCACACACCGGTCCCTCATTCTCACGGGCTCAGCTTCCGGAGGGGCCTTTTCTCCCTGCCTTCTCCCTCACATTTCAAGCCCAGACAGTCATCAGCTCCTGCCAACTGTTGCTGTAATGCGTCTAGAATATATCCTCTCCTTTCTCAACTTGAGAGGGCATCGTAGCCACCGGGCGAGCTTCATAAAAAGGTACGGTTCCAGGACTCCCGCCCCCCCAAGGTTCTGATTCAGGTGTGTGAGGTGGGTCCCAAGAAATCTGCATTTCTGAAATGGCAAGCAGCTGATGTGAGGGCCTGAGAAGATGAGCAGCAGGAACCAGATTGAGAGGGAAAAGAAGGTTCCAGGCAGCAAGGCCAGGAGGTGACAACCCAGGATGAGAGGGAGCTGATCAGAAGGACAAGGTGGGGCCTCCCAGGCTCTTGGAAATAGGTTGGCTTTGGGGCCTGAGCTGCAACTGAGTCTCAGTTGAAAGTGCCCGTTGGAAGCAAGAAATGAGGATCAATAGCTGCGGAGAAAAATCTGGGCTCGATTTGATCATTAGCTCGTGGGGAAAGAGTCCGTCAGTGAGGATGAGAAGGAAGTCAAAACGAAACCTCATTTAAAGTGATTGGGGAAGATGAGCCAGCAAACAATATAGGAGGAAGAAAGAAAAGTAATGTAAAAACCAAGAAAAAAAAAGAATTTTAAGAAAAGAGGAAGTAGTTGACTATTTCATAGTCACTCTAGTTTTTTTGTGCCCCCAACAGAGCAGGTACATAATTAATATTTTTTAATTTTTATTTATTGATTTGAGAGGAGAAAGGAAGGGAAGGGGGGAGAGAGAGATTCGTTGTTCCACTTACTGATGCATTCATTGTTTGAGTCTCGTATGTGCCCTGACCAGGGATCGAACCCTCGATCTTGGTGTATCAGGACGACGTTCTCACCTGAGCTACCGGCCAGGGGCCAGTGTTTTCTGAACTCAATAGAAATGCTGCCTGGGAAGGTGGGAACTATGGGGAGGTTGCTAAATGAAGCCACTGGAGGGTCCCTGTTTGAGTTGGGCAAGGGAAGCCTCCATGCAGGGGGTGGGCGGATGGTGGGTGGGGGAGGAAGGACCGAGTGTGCAGAGGCCATGGAGACCTCCCTGCACCAGGGACAGAGGGAGGGGGCGGCAGTTGGATGGGGCGGCATTGCACGGGGAGGCACGCTGGCTTTGCAGACGAGGCAGAAGTAAACACGTGCAAATGAACGCTAGTCAATTTTTCCCTGGTGAGGTGACCTTCCTTCCGTGGTTAAAACTATGTCTTCGCCAAAGTGTGGGGCATTGGCTTTCCTGACCCAGCAATTCCTGACCTCCTGTTGCCTGGTGTGATGTTACCGCGTGGCCGCCTCGTCCGCATGCCCCCGTGCTAATCCTGTCGGGTGGGTGTTGCTCTGCACACCCCTCCCTTGATGAGGCCGACCTCAGTGTCCCTGGGCTGATGAGGGGTCAGGCTGGGAGTTTGCCTCCTTCTGTCCAACGTGGAAGCCTCGCTTCCCGACCCAGGCTGCCCTTGCTTCACTGTACAAATTCCAAAACAACACGGTTGCTTTCTCCCCAAAGTTACTGACCTTTGTCCATTCCGGACTGTTCTTTCTCATCGAGGTGTAGTTTCTTTAGTCACTAAAGGCAAAACCCTTCCCGCTCTGTGTCCCCGTACCCCAGGCCTCCCTGTCTGCCTCACTCTCCCCTTCGAAAACCACACAGACAGTCAGCAGAAGGGGCTGCCACTACTCCCCTCACGTCTGCCCAGCTCTGTGCCTCTCGCCCGAGCAGGAGCACGCCCGGGCCAGCCTCGTGTGTGGTCCGCAGCTCCGAGGGAGCCCCTTCTGTCCCAGGGAGAAATCACTTCCACACGGCGGGCAGCGAGCGCCCTTGTGGAAAGGCCAGGCGCTGTGGTAGGTGCCTGCTGGAGGGTGTCTCTTTACTCCACCTGGAGCTGCGGGCTCGATGCTATCACATCTCTGTTGCAGTAACTGTGCCTCAGGGACGGAAGTGGCTTTAAGGACATGTCCTTGGGCGTGTCAGAGCTGGCACGCAGCCCCGATCCACCTGCATGGGAGGACCACCTTCTGGTGCCGTCTCTCTGCACGAGGCAGAAATCAGAGTCCAGAGCTCCTCTGGCTCAGAGGGGGCTGCTCCGGGAAGGAAGCAGAAAGGAAGAACTGGGAACAGCAACTGCTGAAAACAGCAGTCTGTCGCTACTTGACGCGTGAGGGTGAGAAGTGAACCGTGTAAGTGATGGATCCTATTAGATCCCACCCACCCCGGAGTCAGGGCCCCGCTTAGTGGCGTGTCTCTTTCACATGTGTGTGCAACGCCGTCGCTCACATTTATCACGTTTCTGGACCTGGGCCGGGCGTCTGGCGTGAGTCCTCTCCGTCGCCTCTGCGGAGCCAGGGCAGCGCTGGGATTCAAGCCCGGATCTGCCTGGGCCTTGCCAAGCCCTGCTCCTGAGCAGCCTGTACTGTCCCTGGGCTCACCCAGCCCCTGTCACCCTGTGCTCCTGTGCCTGTGTACACTGCTTTCCCCACACGTGATGACATCAGCCCCTGTTGTCTGTTTTCCCCGCTGGACTGGGAGTGCCTGGAGGGCAGAGATTCTGTCTGATTCACAGCATCCTCTCCCACCCTGGCCCCTCCTGCTATGCGGTCGCCACCAGCCGGGTGTTATAATGGCAGCAAGCTGGGCTGAATCGGGGGACTGTTCCCAGCCAAGGGAGGGTTACCTCTCTGCATCATGCACTCATTCATTTATTCATTCATGCATCATTCATTCATGCATGCACGCATGCATTCACCCATATGTTCATTCAGCAAGTAGCTAGTCAGTGTCTTCACTGTTTTCGCTGCATGAGACACAGCAGTGAGCAGAGCAAGGCAGAAGCGGGCCTCCTAGGGAGAGCAGGTGAATGCGTCCTCCAGGCCCTGTGCTCAGTTTTGCTATTTTTCCCTCAAGGCTGGGGCCCTTACAGGTGTGTGTTGCCAGACTTTCTTGTATCTCCTAGGGCTTCGCACGTCTTCTATGTGCATTGCTCAGGCCAAACACCTACAGAACCTAACAAAGATTGAATAGCCCTGGCCGGTGTGGCTCAGCTGGTTGGAGCATTGTCCCATACACCAGAGCTCACAGGTTCGAGTACCAGTCGGGGCACATGCCCGGGGTGCGGACTTGATCCCCGCTTGGGGTGTGTACGGGAGGGTGACTAGTTGCTGTTTCTCTCTCTCTCTCAAAGCAATGAAAAAATGTCCTCGGGTGAGGATAAAAAAATATTAAAAAAATAATAACCTGAACAGACAAGTACTGAACTGACAAACTCTGAAGGCTCACAAGCCACCTAAAGCCTCTGGTGAGTGTCATCCTCCCCTCGGCTCCGTCTCTAATCTCCGTGTCTTGGGTGCTAATCCCAGAGTTATGGGAAACAGCAAGGGCTGCGAGTGGGCTGCGGGTGCCCACACGGCCCTCAGTGTCACCACACCCGCCCTGCCCTGTGATGAATGATGGCTACCTGGGGCCAAATCTCCTCTTCCTCCCCCGTGTCCACACCCCCAGCCCCGGAAGCCCACCTTTGCCTCCACCCCGTTCAGGGCACTGTCAGGGGCCGGGCCGTGCAGGTGTGCGGAACTGCTGTTGGGGAAGGGGCTGGTCGGCAGGCATGTGGGGATGTGGAGTCTGCGTCTCCCTGGGCACCCACAGGAGGGTCCGAAGGACCTAACAAGGGGGTGTGGGGAGGGGTTGGATGCCAGGCGGCTCTGCTGTGCGGGGTGCAAGCTCCAGAGTCTGCAAACAGCCTCGGACCTGCTGCGTGCTCCTGGCGTGTGGGGGGAGGTGCAGGGGGAGACCCGCAGCAGTGGCCACTCACACCCTGGGACAGGACTCTCTGCCACTCCCGGCACTGTCAGCATGAGATCATCCTGCCGATTGGAACTTCCTGTCCCTCAAACTCTGACTGGAGACAGTCCCCACCCTCCGCCCGTCTGTGGGCTCCCAGACTCACCTAATACCTGTGACGTTCAGTGCCAGGCAGTGCCAGGCCCTGCCCCGCAGGCCTCCTCCGCGCCGGGATGGGTTTCTCCACCCCCAGCAGAGCAGGAGCCACGAGGAGGGGTGGGGGTGCATGTCGGGTGGCAGGCGTTCTCCACACCACATGCGCCAGCTTTCCCGGGCCTCGGCCCCACCATGTGCCTCCTCAGCTTGGCAGGGGTGGTGCAGGAAGTAGGATCGCTGGGGAAACTGAGACCTGTTGAGGACAAGGGCCCCTGGGGGCACCCTAAGGCGTGCACAGCTTCACGTAGCAATTAGGAAGTGAATCTTAGCCTAAGAATGTGGGTTTGCACCACAGAGTCTGTCTCTTCCTAGTCACGCGATAGCGACAGGAACCTCCTGCTGGGAAGTGAACGGGGCAGGGGGTGTCCCCGGTGTCACGTCCGTGTCAGACACACTGCACATGATGGGAACGTGGCAGACCTGTGTCTGCTGTTGCAGCCGGGAGACACTAGTTGCGTGGTTTTCCCTAGGGCTTGAGCCCTTTGCATCTGGCTAAGGGAACTGGGAAGGGTCTTGAGCTAATATGTGTGCACGCATGTGTGTGTGCGTGTGTGTGCATGCATGTGCATGTTGGGGTAGAGGGCTAGAGAGGATAAATCGGTCTCAGAAACAGCAGGCTCTGGCGGGATGGGGTCAGGACTCCTGTGTGAGGTTCATTAACAGCTGAAGGCAAGAGTGGAGAGAATGGGGTTGGGTTTTGTTTTTTTGTGTTTTTTTTGCTGCAGCGGGGAACATAGGGATTCTGGGGATAATGGGGCCAAAGTGTCACGGCATGACCGAGTGGGAGAGGGGCCCTTCTCCGCACTCCCTGAGCGCCGTGGGGCAGGACCCCAGGCAGCTGGGCCTCACAGAGAACTTGCTGCTTGCCGTTCTATGCAGCCCTGGGCAGGTCCCTGTGGTCACGGCAGCGCAGGCGCCCCCAAGTGGCTTCTCAGAAGGAGACCAGAAGGAGGAGGATGGTGCCCAAGAAGGGGAACCCCCTGGACACTCCCCTAACCCCCAAAGATTCCAGCAAAGCGGTCAGAGATCCAGGAAGACTGTTAACAGGCCCGCATTCATGCCTGCTGTACACGCAGCAGAGATCTGAGCAAACTGAAATACTTAAGACTATGACATTTTATTTCTCACTTATCACCTAATAAAATGACATGTACCACGTGCCTTCTGATTACAAATCAGTATGTGTTTAGGGAGGAAATTTGGGCAAAAGAGAGAAACCACTAAAGCCGATCAGGAGGACTCACTAGCCCATCAACAGAAGTCACTCCTATTTCCCTTATAATATATTACACATGGAGTTTTGTAATTTACTTGATCCACTTAAAAGTCTACCATGGATCTTTTCACATGTCAATAAACGTTCTTTCGCATTATTTTTTTAATGGTTGTTGAGCACTCCTTTCTGTAGGTCTGCCAAAAAGGATTTAATCACTCCTTCCCTCGGACATTAAGGTGGCTTACAACAGTTAGCCGTAAAACGAAG
The DNA here is from genome assembly GCF_022682495.2 of Desmodus rotundus. NCBI lineage: Eukaryota > Metazoa > Chordata > Mammalia > Chiroptera > Phyllostomidae > Desmodus > Desmodus rotundus. The sequence goes on from NC_071396.1 coordinate 36,426,294, forward strand.
CTGTGAGGGGAAGCCCCCTGAATTAATGTGTGCGCACACCCCTAGTGAGCCTCTCCGAATGAATTCCTGGGGAGATAATTGCGGGCTGAACGGTGGGCGCATTTTTAAGCTTCGATGCACGTTGGCAAACTGCCTGCCAAGGGCAGGGAGGCTGGCGGCCCCACCACCTCGGCCGGGTTTGGTCTTTCAGAGTCTGCGTCAGCTTGGAAGTAGAACGTGATCGTGTCCGATGGTTTCTGTTCCCGTGTCTTTGATTTGTCATGATGGTCAGCAGAACATCTTCTCACTGTTTTCATTTCTTCTTCTGCCAGTTGTCTGTTCACAACTTCTCTTTGTTTTACTGAAAACTTATTACGGGCACCAGACATTTCTATGGGGTATCTTCAGCTTCCCATCATTAATTTTCAGGAGCTCTTTATACAATATTATTAGCCCCTTGTTTCCACGTTACAAAGACTTCACTCCTGTTTGTCTCTAAGAATTTTTTTTTTTTGCCTTACAGAGGTTTTAAATGTTTATGTAGTCACAAGTGTCAACCTTGCTGTTATGTCAAGAAAGGCTGGTGTGGCTCAGTGGATTGAGCACTGGCCTGCGAACCAAAGGGTCACCAGTTCCATTCCCAGTCAGGGCACATGCCCGGGTTGTGGGCCAGGTCCCCAGTAGGGGCCGCACAAAAGGCAACCACATGCTGATGTTTCTTTCCCTCTCTTCCTCCCTTCCCCTCTATAAAATAAATAAATAAAATCTTTAAATAAAGAATATAGAAACATAATTTTCTATTTCCTCTAATGATTTATAATGTTCTCATTTACATTTAAATTTTTACATTGATTTTAGAGAGAGAGGGAGGGAGAGAAACGTTGATTTGTCGTTCTACTTACTGATGCATTCATGGGTTGATTCTTGTATGTGCCCTGACCAGGGACCGAACCCATAGCCTTGGCGTATCAGGATGTCGTTCTAACCAACTGAGCTACCCAGCCAGGGCCTACATTTAAACATATAATCCTCTTGTATGTCTGCTGTAAGTAAGGACTTAATTTAATTTTTTCCAGAAGTTGGGCCATTTCCCCCAGCATTATTGATTGAGCTCTCTATCATTTCTCCAAGAGTTGAACTGTGGTTGTTTTGATTAATTGATTTTCATGTGTTTATTAACCATTTGCATTTCCTCTCTGGTGAGTGCCTGTGTCTGTCCCCTCGTTGGTCCCTTCGTCCTCTCCCAGGGACTGAAAAGATCACTTCATGTACGGAAGCCACAAACCCTTCCTTGCTCATTAACATGGCGAGTATTTCCTCCAGCTTTAGCCCATGTACTGATTTTCATGCAGTTTTCGGCATATGGAGGCTTTACATTGTCTCTAGTAATATTAATATTAATCTTTTTTATTCACGGGTCTGATTTGCTGGTTGTGTTTGGAAAAGCCGTCTCCACGCCAGGGTCATATAAAGTGTCGCTTACTGTTCATGTAGTTTCCTTCCTTCCTTCCTTCCACCTTCGATTCTAATTTATACCTTGTTTTGATATGGAATAGTAGGCAAAAACGTACGTTTCTATTTTCCCTAGAGAGTTCCGCAGTGGTCTCACTCTTGTTTACTGGACGTTTTACTTTCTGATTTGAGATGCTGCTGGTACCGCACACTGAACGCTTACACGTCCCAGGTCCTGTTCCTCGCTGATATCTTGCCTCTGCCCTGTTTAAAAAAAAAATGTTTCCCAGTCACAGTAGACGTACCACATTATATTAGTTTTGGGCATACAACAGAGTGATTGGACATTTTTATACCTCACGGAGGATGACCCCGATACGTCTCGTGCGTCTGCCAGCACACAGAGTTACTGCCGCGGCCGCCCGCACTCCCCGTGCCGCGCTGCACAGCCCCGGGGCTATTTTGATAACTGCCAATTTGTACTTCTTAATCCCTTTCACCTTTTTTTTTTGCCCAAATCCCCTCCCATCTGGCAACCATCAGTTTGGTCTCTGTCTCTATCAGTTTGATTCTGTTTTGTTTATTTTGTTTTTCAGATTCCACGTATAAGTGAAATCATATGGTGTTTGTCTTCCTCTGTCTGACTTCTCTCTCTCAGCAGAGACCCTCTGGGGCCGTTCGTGTCGTCCCACATGGCACGGCTGTGGTTTCAATTCTGAGGTTGCCTCGCTACAAAACCCCAGCCCTGGTCCACCCTAGCGCTCCCTGCGCTTCCTCTCTGGCGCTGAGCGCTGCTGTGGGAATTACTCAGTCCTGCTTCAAATTCACCGTCTTCGGCCTCCCTGCAGTCAGGTCAGCTCCCTTTCTTAATCTCTGTTCGAACCTTCTCCCTCTCCTTCATTCTCTTCCCCACCACCTGCAGATAACCTCACTTCTACGGGGGGGGGGGGGGGGGGAGTAAGTTCTATAGGATCTTTCTCCACCTCCACCCACCTACAACCCCCCGTCCTCGGGGAACGGGAGTCACTGAAGTCTGCTCTGTGCCAGAACACGCATGGTTCCTCCTCAAAGTGGCCCCATCATTGTCCCCAGTGTCAGGAAAAGAAACCGAGGCCCCGGGCTGCCCTTTGCTGCCAGTCCCACTACCGCCAAGAAGGGGGATTCGCCTCCCGAAGGCGCCGTGAGAGTTCCAGTGCTTGACCGCTCCTCCGTGTGATTCCTTTCAGCCTTGCTGTGTCTTAACAGATGGGGAGTGTGGATGACCTTGGAGTTCACCTTCATTCTCTGGCATGGCACTAAAATCACTTACCTCTTCATTTGTCCAGCTGTCTCACAAATCTTTGTGTGCGTGGCCCCTGTGCCGGGGAGACAGCTGGAGACAAAATCAGGCCCACTCCCCAGCCTGCTGAAGCTGACGGCCCAGCAGACCCACGGATCCACACCGACAAACACCAGACTGCACCCAAATAAACGCCCCCAAGGAAAGGAGTGTGGTTCTGTGGGAGTGGGCAGTCCAGGCTTAGGGAGGGGCGGGTACTAGGAGAGGGCATTTCCATCTGTTTCACATGCCTTATACTTACCAGTTGGTTCCATATTTGGGAGAGAAGAGAAGAGCATTATTTATTGATGGCCTTCCCCTCCCACCCCACCTGTAGGGCACATCTTGAGAATATTTTCCCCATTTAGGGCTTCGAGGCACTAAACCAACTCCTCCAGCTGAACGTGGGTGGAGACACCTTGCATACAAGGCCCCACGCCCACTCCCATCCTCCAATCCCGCGCAGGAGGTGATGGGAGCCTGACGAAGCTGGGTGCCCTCCGTTGGAAGCTCCAGCTGGATGCCTGAGGCTAATCCCCAGGGCACGCACGATTTCCAACACAGCGACAGCCGGAGTGGACACCATGCAGCTGTCCTACCCTTCCCCCACGGTCCTGCATGGCCCACAACTCGGCAGCCCCTCAGTGCAGGTAGTTGGCATGTGATACATCCAGCGAATGTTCCAGAGTTCACACTTGTTACAAAGAGTCCACACCTACACTGGCTGGGGTCACGTCCTCTCTGCTCCACAGCACGTCCTCCCTACCCAGTGGCCAAAGGCACTGTGTGGTCACTCAAGGGCACTGAAGGTACAAAAGGCCCCTTCCCTTGCCACTTGGTCCTGCCGCAGAAGGTGTCGGCAGAGCAGGGGGCTGGGCGCAACGGCTTGGAGGTGGGGGGACAATGAGGTACGGCCCAGGAGGAGACTCTGGTGGGCAGGGACAGAACACGGCTCTCCTTCCTCAGAGTCACCAGGTGGAGACGGGGCAGGAACAGCACCCAAACCTTCAGGGGGGCTGGTTCACACCAGTGTCTTTGGGCCCCTTTGCAAATGCGTGTTTTGGTGACTTACAGTCTTTGGGGCAGATGGTGGGGAGCTGGGGTGACGGCGGGGCGTGAGGGCTGCCTCTGTGCTGAGGGGGTTCTGGGTGACCTGGAGAAAGGCCAGGAGAGGTGGCAACGGCAGACACAGGACAGCAGCGGGGGCTCAGAAACGCCTTCACGGTATGCTAAGCGTCGTGCTCAGCCATAAATGCCGGAGGGAGCAGGGGAGGAAGGTGCGGGCTGAAGCCGGTCAGCTCTGCTCCTCTGCTTGCTGCAGAAGCACCCCCATCTCGGACGAATCTGGAGGCTCCCGAGCTCCCGAGCTCCCCCCGGCCCCTCTTTGCCAGTGTGGACTCGGGCAGTACAAGGTTCCTGAAGTTATCTGGACACCTCTCCTACCGTAACCGAGATGACTGAGTGCCCTGGATTCCCCCAGTACACACACCCCCACCATCCCTTCTTAGGGGAGAAACCACCCCTCTCCCTGTCCACCCCTGGAGGAAATATGGCCTGGTGTTTCTGGAACCTTCACAAGCACACCTCAGCTCAAGTCCAGGTTCAGGGTTTGCCTCAGCCTCTCAGCCGGAGAAGGTGCAAGGACCAAGCTGGCAGGGAGGTGCCCCTGTGGGCAGGCCTGTCTTTGCTCATCTTTATTTATTTTACAGTTATGTGGGACCTCAGAGCTTCTATTTTGGAATCTGTTGCGGGGCACTGGCATGCACAGGGCACAGGGGGAAGGTTGCCTAGAGAAGGGGGAATTCAGTTTAAGGGATTGGAGGCCAAGGGAGTCCATAGGCCTTCTGAGAGCTAGTGAAGCCCATCATTTATGGCTGGGATGCTGCAAAAACAAACAACCCCCCCCCCAAAAAAAAAGAATTTATAAGCAAACAGGGCATTACTATGACCCTGCAAATACGGGGCAGATCCAGCGCATTGTGAAGTGTTGATTATCATAGGCCTGTCCACACCTCATCCCTCTGTGTTCTGTCCCCACGCCCCATTCAGTCCGTTACGTGATGTATTATTTATTTGAGGAGGAAACACATCTAATACCCACAGAGTCCAAGTGTCTTGAGTGACGTGTTAGCTTCCTGAATTTAGAGTGAAATACTAAGATGTGTGCTGAGCACTGGTATGTGTGATGGGGATGTTTCTCTTGCCTGTGAAATGTGTGGAGATGTGAAATGTTCTCAGAGGTCAGTGGGGACCGTTTCTCTTCCAGGAAAGCAGCCTGCTCGGTGTAAGTGCTGTTCAAGGTCAAGCAATAGAAAACCCAACTCGAAATAGTTCAGACAACAAAGGGATTTCTTGGCTCTTGTAACTTGAAGGCCAGAAGAAATGGGGTGGGATTCAGGGCTGGTTTGATCCAGTGTCAGTAAGAAAGTTAAGGATTGTGTTTCTTGCTGTCTCTATGCTCTGAATGTATCCTCTCTGGAAGGTTCATCCTCAAGCAGGTCTCCCTCACAGTGACAAAACGGCTGCAGCAGCTTCTGATCTCACAGATAAACACCATGCCTTCCGGAAGATGTGAGAGTGGCCTTTCCTAAAGTGCTCACAGGAAAGGTGAGCAAGCATTTTTTTTTATTTCTCAGAAGTGCTTCCCCTTAGGGTCCAGAGACCTGAATGGGGTCACATGCTGATTGGAGAATGTCCCTGGCTGACCGGCTCGGGCACCCGTGGGAGTAAAGGGTTCATGGGCGTCCTGGTTGGCTTATACCAGGAAGAAGTCACCCTTGCAGCAGCGTCCATCCCAGGGATGGAAAGCACATCACTCTCGGGGAAGCCCCTGCTGTCATAGGTCAACAAGGTCTCTTCCTGTGTGAGACACAAGCTGCCTCCAAATCGGCTCTCAGCTGATGCCTCACACAAAAGTGTCAGTTCCTCTCTTTTTAAACATTTTTAGTTATTGACTGATTTTTAGAGAGAGAGGAAGAAAGAGAGAGAGAGAGAGCACACTTGTGAGAGAGAAACATCGACATGTTGTTCCATTTATCTAGGCAATCATTGGTTGATTCCTGTAGGTGCCCTGACAGGGGATCGAACACACAACCTGTGTGCATTGAGATGATGCTCTAACCAACTGAGCTACCTGTCCAGGGCGCCAGTTCTTCTCCTAAGAGATGACTGTTCTTTCTTCTCAGCAGAGGAGGGGGCGAGATAGTACTTTGGGGACAGGAGGAAAATGAGATCTGTCCCTGCGTCCCCTGCCCACCCCAACCGCCTGGCTTTCCTCAGGGCTCGGCCACAAAAGGCCCCTCTGGGAGCTGTGTCAGGCCAGCGGCTGGGGCAGAGAGAGGCACATCAATGCTATCCCAACAGAGAGGGTGGAGAGTATCTTTAAGACGTTTGTCTCCAGTGGTTCCTGGTTCCAGTGCCGGCTGTCCTTTCGCATGTGACATGTCTTGCTTGGGCCCATGTTTGAGGTGAAGGTTCTCTCCCAGGCCATGTGTGTGTGGAGATTGTGACCCCCCCCACCCCCGAGAATCAGGTCCCACCTGGCCTCGTGTGGGCCACCTGAGGGGGATGTTTTATTGTGGGACAATAACTTCAGCAACAAAATAAGCTACTTCTGCTGCAGATATCAACCCACTAGTTAGCTCCCCACCGCGTGCTAAAGCTGCAGAATGTGGTCAAGCTGCCTGGACAGAGTGATAGAGCTCAACTCTCCTTCCAATCTTTACTCCTCATTTTCTTTTCTTGTCTTACTGCGTTAGAAGAAACTTTCTAAACTAAAAATAGCGGTACCTCCTAGACAGCCGACTCTTTCAGAGCACCCTTTTTATGCACTCGTATCCCATCGCCTGGCATCCGAAGCGTAGCCGAGAGACTGTATTCATACCTACGAATGGACAATGATGAGGCTGCATACACGCGAAAGTTGGACCAACAGTCCGCAGCCGCTAGCCCAGGAAACGCACCCTTTTATCTACAACACTTCTCGGAGGAAGCCGGCCTGCCTGGCCGCCTGCGGTAAGTCCCGCTGGCTGGAAGCCAGGTTGCTATCTCCAGCAACAATGGGGGGGGGGGGGATAAACAACAACTATGTAACAATCAGCCCCACATGCCCAAGACTTTTCTTGTAACTCACTACTGCCCTGATTTTGGTCCCTGCTTTCCACTTCGGGACCACAGTATCAGAGAAAGCAGATACATGCCCCTAACCTTCCACACAGATGCCCGCTGGCAGGGAGGCCAATTCCCGCTCCCCAGGCCCCGCCCCCTGACGTCAGGCCTCACACCTGAGCCTGGCTTTGTCCAATGGAAGCGTCCCTGGGTCCCGCCCACCCTGGAGTCTCTGTCAAATGCAGCGGACTCCCCGATTATACAAGTTCAGAAGAAGGAGCCTTTGCTGGTTTCATTTGGTGACACTTCGTTAATTCCTGCATAATAAATGTTCAAAAAGTATTGGAGGAAGAAAGAAAAGAATGAAATACACTTAGAAACCCAAATCTATACAATTGTTTCCAGCTTCGTGGAGATGCAGTGGACGGACAGCCCTGCGTAAGCCTCAAGTGGACAAAACGATTCGACCCACGATCCACGTAACAGCTTCTGTGTCTGCCGGACCTCGACAAAGCCGAGAAAACACCAAGTTGGGAGAAGAGAAGGAAGAAGGGAAATAGGGCGTCTCTGTTCTGCTCCTTCTCTCGCAAGGACTACTTGTATCTTTTTGCCATTGAACACAATGTTGGCGTCTGTTTGAAAGTAGGCGCTCTTTAAAGTGTTCAGAAGTTCTTTCCACCCGATATTTTGCTACCATTTTCTTTAAGGGGAGCCCCTTGACTTAGGTAGAAATTGGTAAAGTAAAAGTACCTGGGTTTCCTTTCTCCCGTGTGTATTCAATATGCATGAGGATATGCAAATAGAACACATGTACCCCAGCCTCAGGAGCCCGGGGTGACGTCAGGCACCTGTCAGAGCCTGGGAGGAGCTGGCAGTGCAGACGACCCCAGTGGCCGGCTCACCGCTGCTCCCTCTGGGCCTTTGAGTGTGGAACAGCACTAAGTGAGGCCCAGGCTGGGCTGGCCTCCCACCTACAGCCCCCAATGCATCGCTTTGCCCACAGGACTAACCAGCCTCTCCTGGGAGCCTCTTGCCCTCCTGCTCCCCAGCAGCTCATGAAAGGCTCCCCCCACCTCAGGGCCAGGAAGGCAGGTGGAGAAGACTCATCTCTTCTGCAGAAGGCACCTTGGTTCAGATGGGGGAAACAGCTGAGCTCTCTCCTTGAAGCTTCCTCCTGGCTCCATGCGCAGGAGGGACCGTGTCCTCTGAAACCCCAGCATCGCTGCCTGCCAGGCCGAGCAGGGGCTCCTTGGAACCACCTGGGGGACCAGAATGGGTCCCACAGTACACAGGCCCTCTGCCTCAGGTGTGAAAGGGAGTCGAAGCCAAACACACTGCTACTCTCCGTCCGTGACGCCGTTTGTCGAAGGACGGCACCCCTGAAAAACGGGGTGGCCGTGGACTTGTCTGGGAAAAAGACCTGCAGTGTTAGAAGACACACGTGACCCTGAACCGAGAGGAAAGGCTTTCTCGGAAATACCGCTATTGCCATAAATTTAGATTCCAAGGGGACACACCCTTTCCCATTCACTGTTGTTTCCTAGCTCCCAGACCGGTGCGTGTGACACATACTTGTCACTTAATAGTTTGAAAGATGAGTAAAAACATAAACAGTTTAGGCAAACAAGTTGGAACAAGCAATGGATGTTTCTCTCTCCCTCTCTCTCTTTCTCCCTCCCTTTCCTCTCTCCTCTAATATATATATCAACAACATTGTTTGTTTTTAAAGCAACAAAAAGAGTTTACAATTTTTTTTCTGTTAAAATTGATCAGGCTGTGAAAAGGCGGGAAGGTGAATGTCTGGTCCCGCCTGAACCACGATGGTAAAACAAGAGCTCTGATTCCGTGGAGCCCAGGCTGGGCTCCACCCAACTCTCTGTAAGTTCAAGACCTGAGCTGTCGGGGAAGTAGCTCTGGGCAGGAGGCGACCTTTCTGTCCCCATGTCTCAGCACCGAGTCGGACAGCTGGCATCTCATGAGATCCAGCAATGGTCCCCTGTGAAAGCCAGATACTCCAGAAGTTTCAAAAAAAACCCCAGAAAACAGTGCATATTTTGACTTTTTAAAAAGAGAAAGGATGTTCTTGGCAGCCTTGTTACAATTCAGAAACCAAGGCTTTTCATCACGCTTTGATTAAAGGTAGGGCGTGTTCTTAATCTAGACACATGGCCTGCGCCGCCGGCACGCCCCCGTTGGGAAAATGATTGCCAAATGCTGTGGGATCCCCCAGCCACGCTGGTTCTGCTGCCGCTGGAGTTCGGTGCTCGGGACAGATGGAGGTTTGGGAAATCACTCTGCTCCGCTGACTGTTGCCGACCCTGTGTGATTATTACCGAAGCCACTGCTAACACACACTTCCAAATCGTGACTCATTTCCCTGATCTGACTCTTCACAACGTCTGCTCTGCCACAGCTGTCCTGACCGCTCCTTTTGTCCTTGAACTTGAAGACGGGTGCCTGATGTCCTTTGATATACCGTACATGACGTCCTAACAAACCCTTCCCTTTAATCAGAGGAACCAGACGGATGCCACCGTCAGGAGCCGGGTAGGGCGCGTAGGCAGCAGATGTGTTCCTGTAGGTCAGATGGAGTGAGTGGATTTGGAACATACATTTGGCGTAATCTTTAAATTAACCCCGGGATCCAATTTTGAAATAAAACCCCACATTTTTCACAGGGCAGAGATGTTGTAGCCAGTGGCTCTTCACAGCAGTGAGAAGGCAGAAGTCCTGAGATCACTTTTCATAAGTCTGTTTGGAAGGACAGAGTTACGTGGGGAAGGTCTTGGGCCGCAGGGTCTCACGTTTTTCAGTATCTAAAGAGAAAACCCCATCTCCACATTCCAACACCGAAAGGGACCTGTATCTATGGATTTCAAAGCAATCTTTCAATATAGGTAAATATGCTACTTGGCACACGTATTAATTTTTAAAAATCATGTCACCAGATGCAAGTCCACAGTCAGATAAAAATAGTGGTTTTCTGACAATTCTGCAGAGCTGTTTTCTTTCTAAAGTGGGAGGAGGTGTTTGACAAAGGGTCTGTTTTGGGAGGCGCTTTCCAAGCACTGGGAGACGGTGCAGCGGTGGGCCGAGCGGACTGGTTGTCTCGGAGAGGCCCCCAAAGTCCGAGGTTGGACACAGCCTCCCATTCCCTCCACCCCCGGTCCAGGCTGCTGTGTGGGGCTGAGGAAGGGCCGGGCATGGTGTGGCTCTCTGGGTGCGTGACCTGCTTGCTCTGCACCCCCAGTGCCGCCTGCCACATTTCAGCACGGCCTGGGCTTCTCCCCAGCCCACCTTTCCCAGCAAATGGCACTGCCTTCTCCCAGCCCTTCCCTTTTGGCCCTCAGTGTCGTTTCTGAAACGGGAAAGACCAAATGAACTGCTCTCTCTAGAATTTCTCTCTTACCCACGCACGGGCTCCGTATTCTCTCGGTGTTCACTCTGGGGAGGCAGGGTGAGAAAGACTGTACTCTTTGCTTGTGTAGATTGGAATCCTAGCTCTGCCACCCACTGACCAGGGCCGCTGAGGAAGGTGGTGGGTTTTTGCTGGGGACAGGCTTGGGGTTTGAAGGGCACACTCTTTGCTCCCGTGTGGGGCCTGGCTTAGGGGTGGAGGGCCAGGCGAAGGGGCTGCAGGGAGGAGGCTGTGGATGTAGCTCAGGGGAAGAAGCCCCAGGTGTGGAAAAGAAACGTAATGGTGAGTTGGAGAAAGCAGATGTATCTGAGAGAAACCTAGGTAAGGCCAACAGAACACGTCCTGGAGTTTCGGTGGAAGAAGCAGGAAGAGACACACTGGACCGCAGGGGCGGGCTCTGCCCCATTCTCTCAGGGTTTTAGGCACAGCAGCTGCTGAGCGTAGGTTCTGCTTTCCTCCCTAAAGTGAAATGGAGGGAACCAGCTTCTCCCACATGGAAGCACTTCCCGATTAGAAAATGATTCCAAGAAGTGGAGACAAGATTTGCTAATACAGCGCGACCCCAGTGGAGGTTTCCAAACACAGCCAGAACCGCAAACACCGTCTGAACGGAAGCCTCCCGCGATGGAAGAAAAGGAAAGCGGGAAGGGGGGACCCAGGGCCTCCCCACAGGATTGGAATTGCAAACAAGTGAGCACAAACCCTCACCGCTCCATTACTTTGTGGACGAGATGCCACCTGAAATGGAGGGGGAGACCCCACCACACTCCTGCAGAAGTAACCTACTTTTTCTAGAAGGCCACGGTCAATACTGGGAAAAGCCTCCCGGCAGGAAGCTTGTAATCCCCTGGGACCATTAGACTCAGCCGACCGATCGAGCAACCATCTCAGCATCGGACTGTGAATGGGTAATGGAACCTACGGGGGGATCAATGAGCCGTGGCCATCTGCAGGCGCAGACACGGACAGGTGCCTGGGGAGATGGTTCGTGCATGAGGGTTGACTCGGGAGCACACGCTGGCTGTCACGTGCAGCAGCTGTAACGTCTCTGAAATCTTTGGGAAGGTGTCCATCGAGGGCGGTGGTTCTCAGCCAGGGGCCAGTCAGCGCCTGAGACATTTTGGTCGTCACAGCTGGGGGGGGTGGGGTTGAGGGCTTCCAGTAAAAAACTGGAGATGCTGCTAAATGTCCCACCCTGAACACAGTGGCCTCCAGTCTCCGCCACAGGGAAGAACCACCGAGCCCGACTGTCAGCCGTGTCTGCGCTGAGAAATGCCGGCATCGGAGAACAACGTCAAAAGGTGAAAAAGGGGCAAAGGTCAGCAACCCCTGGAAACAGCCCGTGGGCTCTGCAGCGTGAAGTTGGACCCTCCCTGCCGGCGGCTCCTTTTCCTTTCTGAGCGGAGTCTCTCGATAAGCAGAATCCTTTGGTGTCCGGGCCATACAGTTTATCAGAAATGTCTTTGTGTGTGTGTGCGCTCCAATAAGACATCTTTGCCTAGTCTCCTGTTTTCATCCTAGAAGCTTCACCCTCTCGGCTTCTACATTTAAATCAGTAATCCATCTCAAATTAATTTATGGATATTTACGCAATTGTTTTTGCTCCGTTTATTGAAAAACTTTCTTTTCCTCCATGGAATTGTCTTGGGGCCTTGGCTGAAAATCAGCCGTCCTTATATACGCGGGCCTATTTCCGGACTCCAGGCCCGTCCGCTCACCCGGGTGTTCATCCCTGGGCTGACGCCGCGCTTTCTCGGTTCCGGTATTTCTCCGGGAAAACTTGAAATGCAGCGGTGTGTATCCTTAAGCTCAGGTCTTCTTTTTCAAGATTGCTTCGACTCCTCTAGGTCCTTTGCCTTTCCACATAAAATTTGTAGTTAACTCATCTATTTCAACAAAAAGATTGTCCCTTGGGATTTTGATTGGATTCACCTACAGATGAATTTTGGGGAGAATTGAAACCTTGACAAAAGCGTGCCTTGCATGGTGTGAACATGGTGTAGGCGTGAGTCAGGCTCTGAACCTTTGACTTTCTCCCTCATCACGTATGTGCACATACATGTAGGTGCGTGTCTCTACATTGGACAGTTCCGGGCAATAGATGTTTCTGCACTCTTCTTCCATTGAGGTGAAAACGGTACCTCCCACTGCTCGAACCTGCCTTCTTGGCGCAGAGCAGGGGTATTGGGTGTGGAAGCCGATTCTGGGAAGACTTAGCCATGGAGATGATTAGGAGACAGGCGTGGCTTCCCCTGTCCGGCAGCTCAGGCTACAGCTGAAGTGGTTAGAAGTGCGGGGTCGCGTCCGGGTGAGCATTACAAAATGCTGGCGGAGGGAGAAACTGCGTAACTTCTGGCTGAGGGGGCTGGTGAGTGGATGGAAAAGTGTCCCCCTACCCCCAGGCAGATACACCCGTGGACACTACACCCTCCCCAGGGAAGCACGAGGTCCACTCGGGCTATAGGCTGCGTCGCTGGCTCTGAAACATAAGCGGACTGTACTTCTTTGTGCCGGTCACTTGTGTGGCTGTTTCACTGCAGAAAAAATACCCGCCCCTCTAGCAACAGAGCCACGGCTACAGGTGGTGGGCGCCCATTCTGCGTCAAGCAAGACAATCTTTTGGACCCTTGGGAATAGGTACTTTTAACTCTGTTTTACAGACGAAGAAATTCAGAACTTGCACGGGGAAGGACACCAGGGCCCCCCGACCCCTTAGCAAGGCTCCCAGCCCCCCGCACCTCCCGGTCTCTCCGCAGGACGCCAATCTACAGTCACTTGAAACCTCACCGTCTTCAAGGCCCCGCAGGCCTCATCCTGCTGGGGAAGCCCTGCTGATGTTGCATTTACCTTCTCGGCATCTTCTCTTCCCTGTGCATCTAACCCGAGGCCAGGGTGAGTGGCTCTGTCAGATTCTGTCTCCGCCATCCCTTAATTAGTCCAATGAAGATGGAGCACCATGGCTGCCGGGCCCAGAAATTAGACCTGGGGAGTCCCTGGTGGCCTTCGGGCCATTATCCCTCAGCCCGGGCTCGCTCCTGGGCTTTTAAGCACATTAGCACACTTGGCCCAGACCTGCCGGGCTGCTGCGTGCCGGCTGCCTTGTCAAACCCCCTCGCCCTTGTACAGCTCACCTGCTGTCATGGAAGCACTTTCCTGGCCATGGTGGTCCCCCCCCCACCCCGTGGCTGGATCTCAAGGTCCCACCTGTCAGTTGAATGAGCCTCTGAGGGAGGGAGGCTCCATTTGGGGCAGCAAAGTGATGCGGAGACGGGCCGATCCATTCACCCCTGAGCGCGGGCCCTGCAGAGTACCCTGGGCCTGGGGGCTGATGGGCAGTGTCTCCGCTGCCTGGATTCATGGGCTGCAGGTCGAAAGTGACACAAATGTCTGTGCACACTCCTAGAAGTGGGACCAAAGGCCCCCCCAATAGTCCCCCCACTATTAGCAAGAGGAGGACTCCTTGCTCCAGCCCCCATACCTCCTGGGCTCTCTTCAGGACACCAATTTAGGGTCACTCAAAACCTCACAGTCTTCAAGGCCCCGAGGCCTCATCCTGCTGGGGGAAGCCCAGCACAGACCTCGCCCTTGAGACGTCACCTCCCATCAACAGTCAAGCCATCTACCCATCAGCCCACCCATCCACCCTCATCGCACCTACTATGTGCCAGTTGGGGCTCTGGACGGACACAGGGCTGGTGCTGGTTGGAAGGTCCTGAAGGCGATGGGCAACCCGGCAAAGCAGAGTCTCCGGAAATGGTTCCACACAAAGAACCCTAACAGCCAGCCACTGGGGCGGGACCTCGGTCCCCCTCAGCACTGGCGGGGACGCACCACAGCGCGGGTGACGGCAGCTGCCCTGTCAGCTTACACTGGACCTTACACTGGAGATAGAGCCACGGTTGGCAAGAATTGCCTCGTCCAGGGCTGGTCGGCCAGGCACCCGAGGACTTCCTACCGCAAGCCTGTCCTTCTGGGGTGCGGACGTCAGGCTGAGCTCTGGGGTAGCAACACCAGGAGGCCAGGAACAGGGGACTTGGAAGGGCCAGGGTTAGTGGGCAAAACTGTCCGGATCTACTCAGTTGGAAAAATACTGCTTTTGACTCCTATCTGATATCAAACAACACCGCTCCAGCTGGCTGCCTCCACCCGCCTCTCTGTAAAGGTGCAGACCTCTCCTTTAGCAAAGTTTTACAAATGTAGGTGCGCCAAATGCACGGGGGGTGGGGGACTGTGGAAACGCTCATTCCGGAAACCGGCCACCGGGAGTTAGATTCTGTGGGTCTGGTGGGGGGGGGGCGTGGCTCTGGATGAGGGGTAGCTTAGGAATCTGTGTTTTTTTAATTATTTACTGATTTTAGAGGAGAGAGAGAGAGAAACACTGATCTGTTGTTCTACTTATGTACGCGCTGGTTGATTCTTGTTCGTGCCCTGACTGGGGGTTGAACCCACAACCTTGGCGTATCAGGATGATGCTCTGACCCACTGAGCTACCCGGCCAGGGCCTGTCAGATTGGATTTGAAAAATGATACATTCTCTACAGGAGACACACGTGGGTCACAACTAAAGCCTGAAAAGACACACCACAGGCACACCAGCGAAGCCCGCCCCACCCTGGCCAGCAGGACGGGCGCCCCGCCCCCTGCTCTGTCTTCGCGCAGACTCACCCTGCCTCTGCGTGCGCGGCACCGTCACGGTGCGGCCCCTGGTTTCTGTGGGGTGTCTCGCCTGGGAGGCCTGTGTGGGAGGCAACCTCCATGTTGCAAAATGAGCTATGACCCCAGCCCTCTGAGGTCCCACGCATTCCCAAACGGGGTGCCTTCCCGTAGCTCTAGCCCCGAGAGCGTTGCTGCTGGTACACAGGTGCTTCTCCCTCTAAGCAACACCTCCTGCTTTGGCCCCTGAAAACTGTTCTGTGCGGCGGTCGCCTCAGTGCTCAGTTTCACGGAATTCAGACGGGCGGAGCGAGGCGCTACTCCGGCCCAGGCAGCCACGGCCTGTTGTCGGAGGGAAGGGTGGACCCAGGGCCTGCCGGGTCAGCTGCTGGGCGGGCTCCATGTTGAGGATCCCTTCCAATCCCCCGTTACCCGCTGGAGAATCTGCACATCTGCTGGCCATTAAGGGCAGCTGGGGGTGGTCTAATCCCCTCTCAGCCAAGAGCCTGCACACACCCAATACTAAAGAAGGTCCGACAAATTCCCTTTAAAAACGCAACATACTCCTTACTAAAGCAACGCGTGTCTGTGATTTTCAAAGTCAAGTGATGCGGGGAGGTGAGCCGTCTTCCACCCGTGCCTCCCCGAGCCTCCGTTTCTGCTCCCCTCGTCTCCCCGCACAGAACAGGTGCTGTGACCCTGGGCATTTCCACACAGCGAGCTCGTGTTGCTAGTTCTCATTATTAAACTTTTAGAAGCCATGTACTGACTTGCCGTTACTGAAATCCGAGACAGCCATCCATCCACTCTCCCCGTCTTCTGCGTTCAGCGATGTCACGGTTCCTTGTCACATTGTATTTGCATTGTCCTTATGATTGTTATACAAATACTGCTCACGGTGACACACACAATATATTACGATTTTATTTCCATTATTGTACCATTTTTAATTATTTTGTTTTTGTTCACTTAGGTTTTGTTTCTAAATCCTCACCTGAGGGTATGTGAACTGGTTTGAGAGACAGAGGGAGGGAGGGAGGGTTTTGATAAACATCGATCAGTTGCCTCCCATGCACCCTGACCGGGGATCGAACCCACAAGCCAGGCGTGTGTCCTGACTGGGAATCAAACCTGTAACCTTTTGGTGAGCTGGACAACGCTTCAACCAACTGAACCACCCAGCAGGGGCTGTTCACTTAATTTTATATTTTAGCAATTAATTATCACAGATTTGGCCCCCAACATTCTAAAACGCTCCTTTATGCAAACACGTCAGCTCAGCTGTCCGTCCCGTGGTGTCCCCTTGGGGGGACTGCTGGGGAGTGGAGGTGGGGAAGGCGGGCCTCCATGCTGACTTCCACTTCTGCACTCTCAGCCCTGAGCCTCCCTGGCCTAGGCCCCCGAGAGCCATCTCCCATCTCCTGCAAGGACGGGGCTCAGAGTCTGGGGTCCCCGCTACTCCTCATCCAGACTGGAAACCGCTCCTGCTTCCTGTGGCCGCCCCCCCCACTCCTTGTAGTTTTCTCTCTCATCAGGTGCCTGTGCTGTGGTCCCTGAGACTCCCCAGCTTCTTCTCCCTGACTCGGTGGTGACATGTCACGTCCGTCCCCTGCAGGCCAGCGGAGTTCTGCCCACACAGCGAAGTTAGCTCCGTTTCCTCGACTGTTTCCCATTTTCCCCAACCTGGGGGACATCTGTGCTCTGCCACCTGCTCTCTCATCGCCTTCCTTGTGTGGTCGGCGTCCGATGCCATCTGGGGACGAGCCGAAGACAAATGTGCGTGTCTGCCTCGTGTAGCTGAAGCCTCCGTTACTCGAGTCTTACCTTTACGTCCAAGCCACAGCACCAATCTGCTTGGAGTACACAGGGGTGGCAGGAATTGGTCTTCCTGCTTGGTCCCCACGGGGCCGCTCAGGAGGGGCAGGCCTCGCTCCTGGAGTTTCAGGTGCCCTTTCCGGGCGATTGTGTTTCTGTGTCTTCTCAGGATCCCTTCCGTGCTTGTCCTCAGTCGGTAATCACCCTGCTCGGTGCCCCGTCCTTTCATTCCTCACCTTGTCCTGGACAGGGCCACCCTTGGCCCTGACCTTGGGTGTGCACCTCAGTCGTGGGCGGAGCCTTTGGAGTGGGCGTCTCCGTTTTGCCCTGAGTCGGGTGGAGGTGTGACTGGGTGGAAAAGGGCCGTGGTGCCCATCTGGCCTCCAGGTGGGTTACCTGGCGCATGTCAGACGGCCGGTGCTGTGGGCCCGTCTCCTGTATTTTATTATCCTGCGCAGGGTCCGCCTTCCTCCCAGATGTGGGCTCTAGGGAAGCTGTCGTTCCAGTCGCCTTAGCTGTGGAAAGCCCAGGCTCCAGCAGGAGAATGGAGGTGAGAAACCACAACACTCCTTAAACTCAAACAAATAATGTGGGATGTGTGAAGCAGCATCTTGTGATCCCTGATCCTTTATGTACTTTTATCGCTTTGAAAACAGAGCGCAGTGCAGCCGAACACACGGAGGCTGCGGCGCTGCCTCTTCCCGGCCTCCTGCGGACGAGCTCTCCAACTTCTGTGAGCCCTCCGTGCGCCCGGCTTTGCTCACTAATTCCCTGTGGCGTGTCCAGTTCTGTAAAACCCAGTTTTAAATAGTAAAGTGACATTAAGACACTTCAAAGAGAGAAATTTGATATCTTGGCTATAAGTTCCGGGAATTTGTCAAATATGTCCTAGAAACAGGAAAATAAAGTTGTGTCTTAGAAGGAGTGGCTAAATAGCTGTGTCTGTCCCACGCTCTTTGGCGATATCAGAAGTACCTCCAGCCCTGGCCGGGAGCGTGCTCGGTTGGTTGGAGCGTCCTCCTGTGCCACCAAAAAGGTCGCGGGTTTGATTGTTGGCCAGAGTGTGTAGGAGGCAATTGATAGATATTTCCCCCCTCTCTCTCTCCTCTCCTCTTACTCTAAAATCAATAAAACATATCCGTGGGTGAGGATTTTAAAAACAAGGCCCCCTTTTGTCTAGAAATTCAGGAAATGCCAGCCAGCGAGCAGAAGGTGGAGACTGTGTGAAAGGTGAACTCAGCCGAGATCTCGGGGGAGAACCCCAGCGCCATCCTCCAGGGGAAGGGAAGAGGCTTGAGTTCTTTTCCTGAAATGGAAGACCTTGGATGGGGGGCAGGGGGGGCCACATCCGGCACTGGCTTCCTGTGGGGAGGTGATGCCCCCCCCCTCCCGGAGGCCCCATCAGGGTCAAAGTGGCGGAGAGTGAGCTGCAGAGAGGCCAAGAGGAGATGGGGCTCTCTTTCCCCACAGTCAGGGGAGGTGTGGGAGGAAAATGTGGGTTCCCAGAAGTTAGTCAAGTGGAGATGGGGGAGCTGAGGGGAGCTCTCGCCACATGGACTCAATTTTCTGTGTAAAAATCAGGTGAGATCATCGAGCAGCATCAGCATTGGGAGGAAGGCGGGGCAGAATGGGGGACAGGGAGGAGACCCTCATTTCTGAAGTTTTTGGCCTTAACTGCATTGCCCCGGGGTTGGCCAGGACCAGGTCATCCAGGATTAATTTTTTTTAAGCAGCAGGTGATGGATCTGTAAAGGACAAGAGTCAGGGCATTTGTCCACGGTCACTGACCTGTGTGATGGTTTAATTCCCGATTGGACACTTGCTGCTCCACGTGGTCCGGCTCTTGCACAGTTACGAACCTCCCGTAATTTCTTTGTGCACCTACAAAAGCGCACATGTTCTGAGGGTGCAGTTTAGGGTATTTTTCACAATGCAGACCTTCTCGCGTGCCCTGCACCCGGACTGACAAACACCGGCAGCCCCCCCACAAGGCTGGCTGTGTCCCTTTCCAGTCCTGACCGCCCCCCAGCCCCTCCACGGGGACCTGGCATCCTCATTTCTAACAGCCCGGGTCAGGTTTGCCTGGAACTTCAAAGTCACCCATTCCTGCTCTGTCAGCCCCTGGGAAGATCTCAAGTCAACCATCCATGTCTGTCTCGGACGTTGTGGGCAACAAGTCCTTGGTTCTGTACATGGCGGGGTGTGTGCACGCATACACAGAGGTGGGCCAGCCGAGCCGCACTGTCCAGAAGCCTGCTGGGGGTGAGCTTGCTCTCAGGCGGGGACCAAGTGTGCTCCTGCCGCCGTCTGCCCCGGGCCTCCCCCATCACTTCAGCTGCATCTGCTCTTGTCCCCAGCATGGCTGTAAGGGTCAGGAGTCAGGAAAAGTCACAGAATGGGACAACGCTGCCCAAACTGGCACGGGGCCTACGAAGCTATTTTTCTGGCTCCGAGTCTGGCAGGGAGAAGGAAGGCACAGCTCACTACAAGGAAGTGAGGGTCACATTTGGGCACAAAGTAACTCAGTCTCCAAATTCACACCAGACAACCCCCTGTTACCTGGCTCAGGGGCCAGCACTTTGAGGGGTCTGCTCTCTAGACTCCGGGTTTTTCCTGAGACCCCGGGGGCTCTGTGTGCAGACCTGCCCACATGCCTCAAATGTCAGCTCCACAGGACAAGCTCCGATTCATCTCTGCTGGCCCAGCCTCCAGCCCAAGGCCAGGGACACAGTAGGTTCTCAATAAACGTGTCAAATGAATGAACCCAGTGCATGTCAGAGCAAGGGATGTTCAAATACTCAAAGTCCTGATTCTCTGCCGGCTGACAGGTAGACTTCTGAGGCCAGAGCTTGGGAGGTGGGTCGGTCACCTGTTATAGGAGACATGTCCTCTGTCTGCGCTGGGTTTCCTTGCCCCTGGATTGGAGATCACACCTCACAGCACTGCTGTGACAATGCCCATGGGCCTGGCATGTCACGGGCACACTGACAACTTTCCTGCCTTGCGTACCCAGGGCTTCCACCAAGTTCTCTGCTTCAGGGCGCGGGCACGGTCTACTCTTGGTGCAAAATCTGCCCAAACCAGGCTCAGAATCCCACACCCACCTTAGCCAAGGCCATGACAAATCAGATTAACTTCTAAAGGTTACCAGCAAAGAAAAAATGACGTCCCAGTGGCCGAGGGAAACACGTGTCTGGAACTCTGTCTGTTTGCATCCAGCCAGTTCAGCAACCACCGAGAGCTTTGGGCTGTGCTTGTCCATTGTTCATTTAAATGAAACAGCTCCATCCTGGGTGCCTGGGAGACTGTCAAGGACCCTGTAGCTCCCTGGACCTGGGTGTTTGTGAGACATGCAGAACCTCAGGCGCTGGGCATCTACAGTGGACTCAGAGAGTCAGACCTTGCATTCTAACCAGATGTCTAGGGAGTATGCGTGCACTTTTAAGGCTAAGAAATGCTGCTTTAGAGAGTTTGGGGCTTCTACAGTTGACTGTGTATTTTAGAGGTCTACTGTTTTATTTTACGGTCTTTTCTGCCATCTTGTGGTCATAGTTGTGAATTGCAACGACTTATAAAATACAAGTTAGTGGCTTGTCTTTCATTTTTGCGGTCTTTGCTGCCATCTCGTGGTAATAGTTGTAAATTGCAACGACCTATTAAATACAAGTCAATCCATGGAGAGATGCTGTTTAAAACTTGACTAGAGGCACATACAGGGCAAATGGGAGATTCTTGAAATACCAGATGCTAAGTACATTGATGCTGCATCTACAAACATGACAAAATTCTACACTTAAAGGGAACTAACCAGAAAGGGCAGTAAAAAGAGAAATGGGAAGCCCATGGGGGATTGTTTTTTCCGCCCCTGGAAAAATTGGGGTTCCATAGAAAATGGATGGAGACAAGCAAAGTTTGATTTAGTAGACTATCAAATATTTTCCCTTTAAAATAGGAAGTCTGTGTTTTATTTCTGAGGTTTTATTAGAATGATTCAGTGATCTATAATTCCACAGCAATTACCTCTATGTCCTAGAATTGTTATCTTTCATATATTCATTTAGCTCATTTCATAAAGGGGATTGACACTCCCCCCCCACAAAGAGAGTGAGGACAATGGGCACAGTTAGAACATCAGCCCCAGTTGCACCTGAAGATGAAGGAGGTAGAGGAATACGTTCAACTCTGGCCGATGGGGCCTAGAGCCAGAATCTCCAGCTGAGGAGGGGCACAGACTTTGATACAACCCCGAGCAGGGAGCACAGGGGGAATCGAGGATGTGTAACTATGCTACTAAAGAAAATATCTCGCGTAGGGTATTTAACAAAGCTTCGCTGCATCCTGCGAGGTCAGGGACAAGACCATGCCAGCAGAGAATTCTCTGTCCACTGTGACGGAACTCTGTGGACATCCATACAAGTGTGCCCGGGGCAGAGGGGTGGGGAGGGGGAAATCCCTGTTTCTTGTGCTCCTGCCTTTGCTGGCTGCCCAGGCAGGGTCCCCCAGCCTTCGGTCCAACCTGTGGCTGCTGACTCATACCATTCCAGGGAAGTCAGTTACTAGAGGACCATAGCTCCCATCACCTGGAATCTGCAGTATGACCAACGATACCTCATATTTCTTGGGCCCTTTACCTCTGTCTTCTCGTAACACAACTCTTCCCTCATCATCACCCCCACTTCTTGCTGATCTAGGTCTTCATATGCCCTTTGTAGGCATCGATTCGTTCACTAAAGGACTATGTTTATTGAGGAACTTGGAGACTCTGGGTTCTCTTCTGGTCAAGGGAGAGTGACAGTCAACAGAGCAGGGTAATCTCTCGCCTGTCCAGAGCTCGTAGCCCCCAGCCACATGTGGCTCTTGACTTTTGAAAATGAAATAAAATTAAAAATTGAGAGCTGGAGTTGACAGCTTTTAAGTGATTAAGTGATCGACAGCTACGGTTGGCTGGCATTGGACGGCACACAGGCCATTCCCATCATCACAGAAAGTCCTGCCGGACAATGCTGCCTTATTCATTGTGCTAGCAGGTAGGGGTGGATGGTAACAATTAAAAACAGATATTACTATAGGATAGGTAGACAAAGAGCTATGAAGGAAAATAAAGTGGCTGTAAAAGGAATACCTAGTGCGTTGGCATGCAGGGGCTGTGATTGCAGTCGCTGGCTCTAACAGCGACTCTTTCTTGAAATTCCTCCTTTGGTGCCATAACACCGAACACTGTCTGTTCTTCTTCTACGTCTCTGGCCGATGCCATAGTGACTGAGAGTCCTTCCTGACATTCTTCCATTAAGAATGCAAGAGGCCCAGGTGTTATCCAGGATCTCAAGGTATCCACACTGTAGCAACATTTGTACACTCAACACCATTCAAAAGAACATCTCTAACTAAAGATGGTAGCTAAAGGCTAAAGGTGATAGCTTGTTTTTTAAAAAAATTGAGCTATAAGTAAATGGGTTGAAAATAACCCATGTCTGATACGCTTACGGTTCCTAAAAATTTACTTCTAGTTTTCATTACCTCTAGTTGCTATTACTCAGTTTCACCATACGGTGGCAGCATTAACTTACGTTGCTCATTAGCTTATTACTTTTTGTGTGTGCAGAAACCACAGTGCACACTCAGCCCAGCTTGGTGGCCAGTTCCTTAGCCTTGGCCTTCTCTAGCTTGACGATGCGAACCACCGACTTGGGATCCAGCATGTTGCCTCCCCAGTGGGGGTGGATCTCATCGTATCTGTCGCTGTGATTGGTCTGGATAACTTCCACCAGCTTGGCCAGAGCTCCTTTGTCTTCCGAATTAACCTGTGTGAAGGCGACGTTGGTGCAGGTCTTCCCACGGACCAGGCGCCCCAGCCTGGCCTGACCTTGATGATGCAGTAGGGAACCCCCATCATCCGGCACAGGGCAGGCAGGAACGCCACCAGCTCCATGGGATCCAAGTTGCCATGACAACCAGCTGGGCCTTCTGGTTCTCCACCAGGGTGGTGATGGTGTTAACCTCTGCTTGGAGGACAGGTGGCTTCTTGGTGGGGACATCCCCTTTGCCAGCAGCTTTTTTTCTCAGCCAGGGCCAGCAACCTCTGCTTCTTCTTCTGCTGTGTCTCTGGTTGGTAATTGTGCGCCAGCTTGGGCAACTGTGTAGCTGTTTGACAGCGCAAGGCCTGGGCGAACTGGTTGATGGCAGGAGGCACTTTCAGGCGCTTATAGTTTGTAGCCATCTTAATATTGAAAATGGAAGAAAATACACACTTTTGGCATAGTATGCTTTATTATTTCAAGAAAGGTAAAAACGCAATTGAAACACACAAAAAAGATTTGTGCAGTGTATAGAGAAGGTGCTATGACTGATCAAATGTGTCAAAAGTGGCTTGCAAAGTTTCTTGGGACTATTGATATTTTGGCCAAATAATTCTTTGCTGTGGGCTGTCTTATGCATTGGAAGATGTTTAGCAGCACCCCTGGCCTCTACCCACTAGAAGCCAATATCAGGAGAGAGCTGACATACTCAAAATATCCAAGTCAATAAAGTTATTGGTGAAAATGAAAAATGTGTCTTTTAGTTGATGGAAAAAAACTGAACAGACTTTTTTGGCCGACCCATATTTCCTAAAGGTTTACCTGTGCCATTCCTCCGTATCACCACAAGGCAGCATCATTAGCTTACAAAAATATATATCGTGAGCCCTGGCTGGGGTGGATGGGTTGGAGTGTTGTCCTGTAAACTGAAAGGTCGTGGGTTTGACTCTGATCAGAGCACATGTCTAGGTTGTGGGTTCGGTCCCGGGTTGGGGGTGTGTACAAGGGGCAACTGATGGATGTTTCTTATGTCTATGTTTCTCTCCCACCCTTCCCATCTCTCTAATATCAATAAGCATGTCGTTGGTTGAGGTTAAAAAATATATGGCATGAAAATAACCACTAGATGACATATTATGTTTTCTATTTACCTCTGCAATATCTCATGGGCCCGACAAGGTAGCAGCATTAACCTACAAAACGAAATGATATGAAACTAAGCACGGACATATATATACTCTGGTTCCTAAGTGTTTACCGGTATCATTTCTCAATATAACCACAAGGTGGCAGCATTAGCTTACAAATGAGCATGGCACACAACCAACAGGCTTACAGTTCCTAAAGATTTACTTGCGTTATATCTCAATATCACCACGAGGTGGCAGCATTAGCTTACAAAAGCCGCCTCACTGCACACTAATTCCCATCTCCACCAGAAACCTCCATCATCACTTTATTAAAAGTGAAAAAGAGATCTTGGGGGTAAATGTGAAAAATAAAAATGGCATATCTGTAATAAACAAAGGCCAAATAGAATTACGGCATTACCCAGGATTCTAACGGAATATAGAGTCCAGAAAAGTAAAGTCATCATATATTGTAGCTAGTGAATTAATGCATATTAATTTATGAGTGAATTATTTCTGTTTTTACTGTTGAGACGGTACTCCTTCACCTAATCTTGTGTTAAAATACAAATATTTCTGGGGTTTTTCTGTATATTTTCAAATGAAAAGATTTCTCTGGCCTTTTCTTGAACTGATCCATTGATTTTCCATCAGCCTCACATAAAACAATAAGTGAAGAAAACCTATACATTTGTCCCCAGTGGGTATCTTTCAAGTTCAAGGCAAACTGCCATGGTCAGCATCTGGGATTCATCATGTCTGCGGTGTTACCTCATCGATGGGCACACATCTTTCCCAGATGTACAAATTATAAAAGGCCGATGACGTGACAAGGAAAGCAATTCAGTCTTCGGGCTCTCAGCGGCCTGCTGCGGCCAGGTATGTGCGGATATTAAACTGAGGGAGAGAATGCTTGTAGGTCTGGTTTAAGTGAACACTTGGCACAGCGCACAGAGGCTGCACAGTGGGCCAAGCCCCGCTCTTTCACCCAGGAGCACGCGGTGCCTCCCCAGGAGGGGGTTGGGGATAATGTTTACGGCAACAGTGGAGGCAGAGCTGGGAGCAGAGAGCTCCTGGTTAAGTGCGCACTCTAGGATTACTGAAGTCATCAGCATTTGAACTCAGGCCTCCAAAGGCTGCCAAGAACGACGATCTGGAGCTTGTCTCAGGCTTCAGGTTTAGTGACAGAGACAACCACAGCGTCCCTCTTGTCACTGATTTGCGCAAACCCCCAAATGCCCAAAGATCCTTCAGTTTAGAGTGTGACGCTGGCCTGGGCTCCAGGCCCCCCTCACAGGCTTCACACTGTGTAGATGGCCGTGTCGAATAGCCCAGGCCCTTAGTGTACTCCTGCCCTAAACAGATTGAGGAGCTGTGGGTCCATGGGACCTTGGAGGGGCGACAGAGATGTGAACAAGCTGACCTGGCTCCTGCCAGCACGAGTCTGAACTCTCCCTCCGCACTATAGGCTGCGGCAGAACACGCGCTCCGGTTGCAGACGCCCTGCAAACTGTCTCCCGGACACAGGGAATGCACACGGCCACAGGTGCATTCACACATGGTCAAAGAATAGGCCGGGTGAAACGGAAATCTCAACAAGCAAGAGAGAAGCAGACTCACAGAGAGCACGCTGGTGGTCGCCAGAGGGGAGGGGCCTGGGGGCTGGGTGAGAAAGGGGCAGGGATCAGCCGTGCAGACCGGCAGCTACAGAACAGTCAGGGGCTGTGAGCACAGTGCAGGACACAGTCAGTAACATGCAGTCAGTCAGTAATAGCCGTGCGTGGCGCCTGGTGGGTGCTGGAACTGTCCGGGGGTCACTCTGTCTGACCGCTGTCTGCACACCTGAAACTAATACAAAATAATATTGAATATAAATTGTAATACTAAAGACTTAAGAA
Organism: Desmodus rotundus; assembly: GCF_022682495.2. NCBI lineage: Eukaryota > Metazoa > Chordata > Mammalia > Chiroptera > Phyllostomidae > Desmodus > Desmodus rotundus. Next base: position 36,451,859 of record NC_071396.1, read on the forward strand.
TGAAAAAGAATTCACTAGAAATATGCTGACCTTATTTTGCATGAAAAACCAACTCGGAGAACAGCGTTACGAAAAGCTGGAAGCGGCATGTTGCTAAAAGGGCCAGTATGAAATGTGTCTGAGCATTAAAAAATAGTTGTTTCAAGAGTTAAAAACTGCCAACACATCCAAGCTAAATTGAGGGCACTCTTGGGGGTGGTGCGTGCAGGGTGGGGACAGTCGGGGAGCGGGGTGAGGGAGGGAACGGCGGACTCGGTTCATGTGCTGGCTTTTCTCCAAGTTAACAAAGGTGATCTTCCTATTTAAAAAAAAAAGGAATTTCAAGATATGTTATTTAATAATAGTATTGCAAGTCTAGAATTTAATATACAATGAATAAAAGAAATTGAAACACTGAGAAAAGATTTTTTATTTAGTTATTGATTTTAGAGAGAGAACATCATTTTGTGGCTCCACGGACTGATGTGCTCATTGGTGGCTTCTTGTACGTGCCCTGCTGGGGAGGGGACCTGCAACCTTGGCGTGTCGGGACGACACTAATCAACTGCGCTACTCGGCCAGGGCCTGAGAAAATTGTCCCAAATAACATTTGGATCAAAGAGGAAATTAAAACTGAACGACAAGATTATTAAGAAAATAATCAGAACTACATTACACAATGAAAACAAGGTGCACAATCAAAACCGCACGCAGGAGGTAAATTTACAGTTTCACACGGGTGGGTGGTAAGACAAAGAAGAATAAAAATAAGCCACGTGGGAAAGTGAAGAGGTGAAGGAGCAACCGGATAAGCATCACTGAACATTTGGGTTGCTGCTGTTTTTTAAAAAATTTTAAGAATCACAACTACTTTGACAAAGGACAAAACGTCTGTGAAATATTCCGAGGTTTGGAAACTGAGAATAGGATGTACAAATTCACACTTGAGTAAATGAAGCGAGAAATCACCAAGATTAACAAAGAGGGAAACTTGAAGATACTGTCAACCGTGAAGAATGCCAAAAGGTTGAAAAAATCACCCCCTAAGCGAAAGGCACGGAGTTGCACTGGTTTACCGGGAAGCGTCTTCAAACCTAGAGCTGCTATTAAAAGAACTCTAGGACACGGAGGGGGGAGAAGGCAGATGAGCCTGTTCCAAGCAGTCCTGGACCCAGCTGCCCCTGCCTCTTGGGGAGGGATGGGGTGGTGGAGCCTCCTAACCGAGTCAAGGCCACAGCCCTCTGGTACTGATTAGCCCTCCCGGTGGTCGGCTTTATCCCCCCCACTAGATTCACTAATTTTCTCCCATATCAGAGGAAGGATGTTCCTGTCCACACCCTCTCAGGAAAGAGAGGAAACTGAGGCACAGGGAGGTGGCGTTACCAGCGCGATCCTCACTACGTCGAAGTCAGGGATAGGAGAATTGGGAGCTAATGGCAAAGCAGAGGCTGGTGCTTTTTGTCCTGGAAAAATGCACGCAGCCAGGAGCGGGCGGGGGGGGGGGGGGGGGGGGGGGGAAGAGGCGGTAAACGCGGCGAACGGGGGCTCCTGGTCTTCCTGGGTGGATAGGCCAGGGGCCCACAAAGAGGAGCGTCTTTTTGCAGGAGGAGCGTGGAGGAGGAAGGTGGTTCAGTGTCAAGCGTTGCTGAGCGGGTTGTCGGTCTAGGGAGCCCTCCGGGCCTTTGAGGTCAGATGGAGCGCAGATGCTGACCTGTAGGGAGCCGCTTGGACACGGGGACAAGGACGAACCAGGAGGCTCAGGCCTGTGGCTGGGCCTTGGCCGTGGGCCAGCAGACTTCTGGCCGTTGTGCAAAATGACACTGTAAGCGACGCACGAGGGACCTGGGCCAGTCGCCTGTGAATTCCCTGGGGGACTGAGCGCGCTGTTTATGGCTCCTTGAAGATACTTGCTCTTAATGGAGGTGATGGTGGCTCAGCCCTCTAGGGAGGCGAGCAACGCGTTTATCACTCAGTTCCCCAGTAACTCGGGCTCCCGGGAAGGACCGGCATCGTTTGGGAAGACTGCACCCAGGGCACCGAGTGGGGAGAGAGGAAACAGCCCAGCCCTCCACAGGCCTCTTCTTCCTACGGCAGGTCCCTTGTTCTGTGGCCTTTCTCTTCCAGGCGCATTTTGGGGAGTCCCTGCCTTAGAACATAAACCTACCCAGTTGCGCCGGAGGGAGGCGATGTTGCCTGTGAGAGATGGCAGGTTACGCACCAGTCCCAGAAACCTAGAGAGGTGGTGCCTGCCTCCCTCCTCACGCACAGCCATCCAAAAGCCAGGTGCCTCTCCTTCCGCGCGCAGCCAGAATCCGCTCCCTGCACCCAGACCTCGCCACGCTCAGGTTCCCAGGCCGGTCTTCCCAGCCACGGGGGTCCTCCCGGTCTCCACGCAACAATATGCTTGGGCGGCCCCAGCAGCTTCATTTGCATACGCCCCGTCTCCGCCAATGAGCTGCGCGGGGGCTTTGATACGCGATGTTGCCAGCTGCGTGCGCGCGTGTGTGCGTGTGTGACAGCGGCTGAGGCCGTGGCTGTGGCCGTGGCCGTGGGAGGCGGGCCCGGCGGACCCCAGCGCGTGGGGACCGGCCCGGGCGCCCGCTTCCCCAGCGCGTGGCGGCCGCGCGGCCCGGCCGAGCCCAGAGACCACCCAGCCCCTGCCGGGCGCAGCCGCGATGTCGGTGGCGGGCCTGAAAAAGCAGTTCCACAAAGCCAGCCAGGTAGGGGGCACCGTGCAGGGAGCAGACTGAGGAGCCCGGTCGCTGAGGCCCCGGGGCCTTTGGGAATCTGACGCCCCTAGCTCCTCTTAGGCTCCACATCTTCCCGCCTAAGCGCGCGGGGGTGGAGTGGGGGTCGCCGGCTCGCTCCTCCCCAGCCCCCGCCTGTGCTCCGGTCGGAGCCACTGGAATTCCGAGGGTCTGTGGGGGCAGAGGAGGTGGCGGGCTGCAGGGTCTCCGCGCGGGAGAGGGTGGGCGTCAGGAGATCTCGCTCTTGCCTCTTTCTCGCGGCGCTGGGAGGAGGACTCAGGCAGTGCGGTCCCCACGCAGGCATCGGCTGGCTGGGGACGCCGTGTGCTGGGTCCCCAGGGCTCGCCGCGCTTGCGCGCGCCTCACGATGGACCTGCTGGACTGCGCCCAGCTCCGGGCGGGGGCTCCCCACTGCCATCCTTCCTCCCCCACCATCTCCCCGGGGCGCCCCGGGATGGGCGCCAGGTTCCCGCTCTCAAAGGGCTGCTGGTCAGGTGTGGGGAGACACCGAGACAGACACGTAAACAAACAGTGTTAGACACACCTCCGCACGCAGGATGGCAGGCCACCCCGCGGGGGTGGGTGGGGGAGCTTTCGGGGGGGGGGGGGGGGGAGGGATGGGGGGAGACGTCATTGGAGAATTAAGTGTGAGGAGCAATTTGAAATGGGGGGTGGGGGGGGATGAGGGAGGGCGTTCTGAGCCAGGAAGAAGGCAAACCCGGCTGGGGGTTCGAAGTTGGGTTGTGTTGACATCCAGTTTGTATTCCCACACTGCAGCCACGGCAGAGCGGGCATTGTACCTCTGTCTACACCTGCACCTTGGATCTGTGGCTCCGCCCCTTCCTCCCCCACGCCCCTGCCCCCCAATTGGTAAAACCAGGTGGACAGACTTCACTAGGAATCCACATTTCTGAGGTCTCATCCTGTGTCTCCCACAAACTGGCCCCTGCAAAGCAGCTGGAACGAACGAGAGGGTTCAGTTCTTGTTTCAGCCCCAGGCTGGAAGGCACTGCCCTTCCCTCCCTCACCCCCCTTCCATGAAGACACCTGGTTTCCAGCTAGGGGCCCTGGGTGGGCTGAGCACTCTTTGGGGTGATTAGAAGCCTTGCAGGACCAGCCAGTTGGAGAGGGGAGTCGGTGGGCTCCCTGCTGGCCCCGGGCCCTTGGAGGGGTCTGGGGGACATTCAGATATCACTGGCCCGTGGGCAGGGGCATGAGGCCAGGACTAGGCTGCAGATGGTTTGGCATTTCCAGCCTAAATGGAGACTTAAAAATATAGGTGCAAGTAGAAGTGAGAAAATGCACAGGGAGCTGCATGTGTACCCGGGGAGCCCCCACATGTAGGGGCCTGTGTAGCCCGGGGCTTGGTGAGCGTGGCCACTCGGTAGAGGTGTATGCACACGGCATGAATGACACTTTTGGGGTGAGGGGCCCCGGAAGGAAGAGCTGGGCGAATGCAGTGGGGAGAAGTGCCATGGAACCCGCAGAGGGGGAGACCAAAAGTGGGCAGGGTGGTGACGGGGTCCCACCGGCCCCCTTCACCCGGGCAGGGAACTAACCTCCTCCTTTGAAAAATGTTCGTTTACTGTGCATGGACATCACAGGAGCAGTAAACCTGAGCGATGACCGAGACATGAGGCCTTGGATGAATCAGGTTGGTTTCTGACCGCAAAGCAGCAGGGCGAAGGGAGAACATCTGCGGAAGCTACTGGCCTCGGGTGTTGAGGCTTCACCGCCCCTCCACCCCGTAATCAGTCCGTGAGAAACGCAAGGAGCAGGGGGTCTAATTTAGCCTTTTTTGCAGGAGCTGAACTCTTCTGCAACTTTATCCGTAAAGGAAGATGTCCCGGATCCTCTCTGGCCTTGACAATGCTTGTTTTGTGGCCAGAGTCTAGACCTTTCTAAGAACTCTTGCCACGGGGCACATTTGGTGGAGAAGTTAGACTGGGTTCAGGCAATAAGAGGGAGCAGGGCACGTTAATGGCAGGTGTTAACTTGTTTTTCACTTTCCCAGGGCCGGGAACGGGGGACGGGGGCGGGGGGGGGGGGCGGTCCTGGACAATGGCAGGGGCGTAGAAATTCCCAGGTGTCCAGCCGGGCTCTGCCACCTGCCAGCTCTGCGACCTTGGGGTGTGACCTCGGTGTCTCTGTCTGTGGTGGATTAGAGAACTTAGAAGCGGTGTGTCCGTTCCCAAGTTGATGGCGGTGATGGTTTGCCCGACGCTGTGAATATACTGAATGAACTGCACCCTTAATGGGTGGATTGTGTGGTCTGGTGTGATTTGTATCTCAGTCCAGCGTCTGTGTGTGTAGTTCCCAGCTCTGAAAATGTTTAAGGAACCCACTTAACGTATTTCAGACGAAAAGTTGATACGGTCGGTCTTTTGCAAATAAGGGACCAGGACTGTGGCAAATGGATGGTCTCCCTCTCTCAGTGACAGGCGAGTTAAAAGGACTGATAACCTCCCACTTCACTGGTCCTTCTTTGCCGCTACCTCATGACCTCCGAGGGAACAGTCCCTCCCTTTCCAGAGTGTGGAGAACCAGCCCAGGATTCTGCTCAGGCTGGGCGCACGAGGAGCCAGCAGGAAGGAGGGAGAACAAACCAGAATGCGAGAACGTGTTACTAAACGGAGCTCTTGCCTGCAGCACTAGGGACCGGCACCCGAGTGCATATTCAATACATTTTTACATCTTCTGTTGGGGCACGGCTTGCGTTATTAGAGATATATACATAAATACTTTTTAAAATATGTTTATGGATTTTAGGTGGGAAGGGGAGAGAGAAACATCTACTGGTTGCCTCTCATATGCACCCTGACTGGGAATCGAACCTCCAACCTTTCTGTGTATGGCTGACGCTCCAACCAGCTGAGCCATATTGGCCAGGGCTGCATACACATATCTTACAGACCGCGTAGTGGTTTCCCGGGAAATGTGGTGCCTGACCAATAAAAATACTACGTAAAGGAACTCCGCCAGCATTACCACTCAGCTATCCGCGTTCATTATTGTCGGGTGGGACCTTCGGCCACACCTGTCTGGCTTGACTGGACCCTGAGCTAATGGCCAGATTCTTCCTCCCTCTGGACGTCCGGGAGCCTGTTCTCCGTCCTGTGGGAGTCCAGGGAACAGCTCTGTCTTCCCTCTTTTTCCGCTTCTCTCCCCAGGCTCAACGTGTAGTGAGGATGCCGTGGGCTTGTGTTAAATTGACTTTTTTTTTTATCCTTCCCCTAGCTGTGCCCTTCAACCTCTGTCAGGGGCCCAGCAACAATAAGGAAAGTGGGAATGTAACAGGTTTTTTTTTTGGGGGGGTCACTTTTCCCCTTTCTCTTTCAACGCATTAACCAGAAAAATGAGCGGCCACAAGGGGCTCAGCCACTTATGGGTAAACACTTCTGAGAAGCAGACTCTCTGCCAATTAGGGGTCTCTCCAGGGAGGCAACAAATGTCTCTTGTTTCATTTTCTCACTAGAGACTCAGATAAAAATGCACTTTGCAAAATCCATAATGATTTATTTTTTCTCTTGGATGCATTAGAAGATAGGTCAAACTCCGGTGTGTGGGCCCCTTTCCCCCTAGACTGCCCGACACAGGACTTCCTGAGGGCGCGGTGTCACTTTGCAAGGTGGGGGCCGGCGCAGATGTTCAAGCCAAACTGATGGTGATTTTTGTCGTAGCTGCAGGACATGATCCGATCCAAGCATTTCTTACGTCTGCTGACTTTTTGCCCCAGTAAAGTGAACGTCACTTCGGGCATCACTTGGAGTTGGATGTAAAAATGCACCTTGGAGCAGGGATCTGGGGTGGAAGTGATTTTTTTTTCAGATTCCTGTTGCAGTTTTATTAGCAGATTGAATGTCAGTTGCATTTCCCGCAGTGATGTGGTGCAGGGGGGAGGCTTATGTATTTGGGGAGCTATGGTTGGTCTGTTTACCCAGAAAATCAAACTGCCAGCAAACAGAACGGATATCCTATTTTATTTGCGGCATAATAGGTATTCTATGGCGTGTCCATCAACGACACGTGAAGAATCGGGTTTTGTCTTCAGCAGAAACCCGGGAAGGGTGTGGAGTTAGGGGGAGGGTCTGGGGAAGCAGTAGCCTTGCTGCACTTCTGAGTATTCCCTGCTGTTCCCAGGGCCATCTCCGGGAGATTAGATTTTATTTTATTTTATTTTATTTTATTTTATTTTATTTTATTTTTAATCTTCACCTGATGATATGTTCTTTTTGTTGATTGTAGAGCGAAAGGAAAGAGGTGGGGGAGAGAGACATCAATGTGAGAGAGAAACATCGATTGGCTGCCTCTCACATGCACCCCAACTAGGGATCGCACCCCAAACCGTTCTGTGTCTGGAACGACGCTCCCACCCCCAGAGCCACCCAGCCAGGGCCTACCATTTTTTAATGGATGAAAAAAATATATCAAAAGAATAGTATTTCGTGACACAGGACCATCACACGCAGTCAGATTGCCTGTAGTCATCAGGTGTCCCTGGGACACCGCCTTGCTCATTTATTTGCACGTGGGTTGTCTCCGGCCACGTTCTCCCTGACACACCATGGAGTTGGACAGCGTCTGGCGCCACGCCTGAAACCTCAGCATCTGGCCCTTCACAGAGAAGTTTGCCGACCGTGGCTCCGAGCCGACGGTCAGGGGATCTGTGGGTGCCGGGATGCGCGTCTCTGAAGCCCTGGACAGGACTCTGAAAACGGTTGGTCTGCATCTGCACTTGAGTTGTGTGGGGTTTTTTTGGAGAATCTCCAGTCACTTCACAAATCTGACCCAGCCTGGTGACCTGGGAAGAGCCTCGCGCTGGAAGACAGCCTTACTTGGTAATTCGGTAATCCAGGAGACTCCGGGGCCTCTGTCCAGAGGTGGCGGTGCTGGAGAGAGGGGCCAGGTCTCTGCAGGAACTCAATCAAGCACCTGCAGGGTACAGGTGGCTTGGCCTGCAGTGAGCCTTGCCCATAACTCCTCACCAGGGAAACAGTCCCCTCCCGCCCCACCCCGCCGGGTTCAGGCCACTTCCATCATCCGTCTCTTCTTGTTTTAATTATTCCGACTTCAGTTTGCCTTCTGGCCTCATTTTGAAAGAGTCCCAACAGCTTTTCCTCCCCATTCAGTACGTACTTTTCCCAGGGCTCAGCAGGATTCCTGCGGGCGATGTCGTTTTGGGGGTTAGCTTCCCTCTCTAACATCACTCTGGTGAAACGTGTGTTTTTATTTGTGAGCCATGTTCTAAGGGACGCGGCCAGATTCAGCCTCAGCTCCCCGAGCCCATTTTGCAAGTCGGGGGCGGGATGTTCTGCAGCCGGAGAGACCCGTCCACGCTCCGTAGGCTTCTCGGAAACTTCATGCAGAAATTATGTGAAGCAGATGGTATCCTTTTGAGTTGCCAGACATGCATATTTTAAAGAAATACGGTGTATTTGTCTCCTCAGGAGACGTGGGGGGGTTCTTTGGGAATGCGAAGCAGCTGGAATGGCCATCCTCGACAAACCCTTTGGAGCCCGGCCTCAGAATAAGGAGTGGAACATCAGAAGACCAGCGTGGAGTGTGAGGGATAAAGTTTACTGGATTTATGTACTTTCCTTCTCAGAGACCAGCAAGCCACAGAGACATAGGATGAAGAAGGTATGATCCATGAATGTTTTCCCTTTGATTTGCCCCTTAGACCTCGTAGGGGGCATTTGGGGCAGGGAGGGGCAGGCAGGTACAGGGCGGGGAGATCGTTGGGGGCCCGGAGGAGGAGCGGACAGTGAGGGGCCAAGCCGTTTCACCGAAAGCTGAGGGGCCGGGGTCAGGTCACTCAGAGAAGGCGAGACTTGGGAGAGCCAGGGAAGAACCTACGGCAGGAGCCTCGTTACTGCTAAGCGTCGATGCCAAGCAGGGACTGCAGAGGAGGGCGCTGGGCTCTGCAGATGATAGGAAGAGTGGAACGGAACCCAGGAGCCCCAGCCAGGCGGAGGCACCTGGTTGAGGGGATCTCAGCTCAGCCACTTAGCAGTCAGGTGACCTTGGACATGTCACTTACCTTCTGTATGCCTCAGCACCACCCCCCTCCATTATGTACAGAGGGGGGTCCAGAGCTCCAACACAACAGACCCCGTGGATTCAATCGGCCAATGAACGCACGTGGCACCCTCAGCACAGGGCTGGTCGCGTAGTAAATGTGCAAGAAACGCTAGCTGGCACCTCGCCCCGCCAGCCTCCTGCTTGGGACAGAAAGTCAAACTCAGCTCCTCGTGGCACAGTCTGGCCATGCTTCGCCCCCACAACCTCTCTATGCACCGCACCGCAAGAGCCCTCTGCCAGGCCCCGGGGGAGCAGGAGCCCCACCTTGCTGACGACTGAGTGCTCTCAAACCCCCTCTCAAGCTCCCAGACACCGCATTTCCCTGCCACACAAAGCCAGGTCAGCACCTGGCTGTTTGTGATTGAAGGGCTCGGTGCCTGTGTCCGGGACCCTCCAAAGGGGAGCGGCTGGGATCGGCGCTAAAGGACCAGTGCCGTGGTTTCATTTATGCTGAGGCCCGGTGGGTAGTGTGTTTGGGGGTCCGCACGGAAGCGCTCGGCTGTGCATTGTTTTTTGGGGGATTCAGGGCTCCATAAGCAAAGAACGCATGGAGAGGTTGTTGTCTTGGTCGGTGTGGGTTTTGAGGTGGTCCCCGGACAAACACGGGGAGTGGCGAACAGACGCAGGAAATGCTAACACGTCAGCTACCTCAGAGGGCACCTGGGTCTCAGTCCTGCAGGGAGCTCTCTGGGACACCTGAGAGCTATATCCCAACCAGAGGCAGGTGCTGGGGCACTTATCTGCCAATTGCCTTGGCTGCCCTTGGCTGAGGGCTGCCTTCGGGAGCAGTAACTATTTGGTGCTTCCCAGTTTGCCCGCCCTGGAGCCGATGCGGTCCTTGTAGTTGGGGTGGGGTAGAGGTGGTGGGGGGGGGGCGGGGAACACAACAGCAGCAATGAATCCAGCCTGAAAGTCTTCAGCCTGTAGAGGTGAGTCCTGGGCGGGGCTCTCGCAGCATCTACCTCTGCTCTGTGTGGAACGTGGCCTCTGCCACCTGCCAGTGCTATGGTCGTGGGAACCCTGCTGACCGTGCCTCGGTTTCCTCGTCTATAAAATGGGCACCGCAACAGCACCTTCCTCTCTAGATGCGTGATGCACCCAGAGAGGGCGCGGAGAGTCTGCATACCGGCTTCTCTTGCCTTTGGCTCTTCCTGAGGGTGTCTTTGTAATCAACCTGAACAGTTGGGTGCTTTCCTGAGCTCTGTACACTGATCCAGCCCGAGGAGGAGACTGCAGGAACCCCTGACTTTGTAGCCAAGCACAGGGAACTCTGGCAACCCAATACCTGTGAGTGGCATCTGAAGTAGGGCCGTCTGGTGGACGGAGCCGTCCCACCTGTGGAGCCGGACTCCATATGCAGGCAGTTGGAGTCGGCGTGGGATCCATCGTGGGCGGCCCAGTTGGTGTTGGGGACCGGAGGTCGCTCGGAGGGGAAGCCCCACACAGTGGGTGTCAGAGTGTTTTGAGCAAAAGCAGGTTGCGGTGTCGGATGCCTTTACGATGAGCGGTCTGTACCCCACTGTTAGTTTGGGGTGACGGGGGAGGAGCTGGCCTCACAGAGGCCGTCGGGAGAGACTCCTCCCATCAGGCACTGGTCCTGGAGCTCACACCGCCTGTCTGTCTGTCTGTCTCGATGAGGGAATTGGACAGCACGGACTTGTCGGGAGAAAGTGTGATTCGGGCAGTTAGAGGCGACCTTGGAGGATCGAGGGAGGCTGTTTCCCAAACAACAGAGGCTGGAGTCTCCCACGGCTCAGTGTTGTAGGAAAGACTGCTTTTGTCCCGCCTGCAGCCCCACACACGACCATAAATTTACGTAAAATATGCTGAGATTGTTTTATGGTGACATGTCGTAGTGTATTTAACGTGTGGCCCAGGACAAGTGTTCTTCTTCCAGTGCGGCCCAGAGACGCCAGAAGGTTGGACACCCCTGGACGAGCCTGTGCAGGGCCAGGCAACAGGGAGGACCTCTCTCGAGAAAGGGTGTCAATACGCGTCACAGCAGACGCTTGAAATCTGCCAGTGAGGCCTGGGGACAGTGCAGCCCATGTGTTCCCCCAGGGCTGGTCTTCCATCTCCCACCTCACACGGAAGAGGCCTGTGAAGCGGTTGGGAAGTTGGAAAGAGGCTGAATCAAGGAACATAACCAACCTGTGAAAGGTGAAACAGGCTTGTTTCAACGCGAGACAAACCCTTACATTTTTAAAAATTGATTTGAGAGAGAGAGGGGATCATTGATTTGCTGTCCACCTACTTCTGTGTTCGTTGGTTGATTCCCGCCTGTGCCCCGACGGGGGATCGAACCCACAACCCTGGTGCACCAGACCTTCAGTTGGGAGAGGCCCTCACTTCCCGATGCAATGCCATCAGAAGGACTTGCGTCACCTCTGGGTGTTCCTGTCAAAAACCAGAATGGGGATCTGACCAGTCTCCCACCAAGTTAGTGCCGGCACGTAGGAAGACATGAGACCCCTCCACGAGGCCTCGACCCGCCAACTCTTGTGGAAATTCTCTAGGCCTGACCACACACTTCTCCAATAAATAGACCGCAAAGAACAAGATAGAGAAATGCAGAGGGAAGGAATTTTTAGGAGACTGGGGGAGATACCATTGATACTGCATTTATTCCATTTTTATTTCTGCTACCTGCCGGAGGCTGTTTGCTGGGGACGCTGGTGCCCCTTTGCCTGCGGGCTTTGGACTTCTATTCTGTCTGCAGGGTAACCCACAGCTCTGCCCACTGCACAGAGTGCCAGGGAATTAGTGGCCTGGCAAATAGATGTCTCTGGAACAGGTCCTCAGGCAGTGACGGATGGAGGGGGTTCCATACCCAGCTCCCTCCCCATCCTGGGGGCCAGGAAAATGCTCAGAGGAACTGGCTTTGTTGGTCCCTCCCTGGTGGGATCCCCCTTTGTGGGCTTCCCTTCCTGGGCTCATCTCCCTGTTCCCCCGCCCGCTTGGCTGGTCCCTCCTCCCAGTAAGCTGTTTGCACTTGGGCCCTGTTTCTGGGGGAGGCCACACTAAGATAGGGCCAAATCAACCCAGCGCACCCTGCGGGCTTCATCTGCACTCACTTCAAACACACCATCTGCAGAAAGGTGCGGGTCTGCTGGGGAAATATGACCGCCACGTGGACGGCAGAAGATTTTAAGGAATGTTCTCCAGTTTTTTTAGGTGTGAACGTTGTTTCTGGGTTACACTGAACCAGTGCTTATCTGTCAGAGATGTATGCGGAGGGTTTTGCGGATGAAATCATGTGATGTTTGGGATTTGCTTTAAAATAATCAACGGGGGTGGGTGGCGAGGGCCCGGGAGGGGGACACTGGTGATGTCACATGATGGAATTTCGAGACTGGGTGATGGCTGCATCGTGCTTCATCACACTGTTCTGCCCACGTTTGTGATATGTTCAAAAAATTTCCAAAATTAAATGTTCAGAGACAATGTAACGAAGCCCATGATGAGCAGCGTCCCAGTCCTTCTCTGAGTCAAGATTGCGTTATCCTTTTCCCAGCCTTGGCTCCGGGACACGCCAGCTTCCATCCAGGAGGGTCGCCCGAAAAAACATGGATTTTTTCCATGTTTTTCCATGTTTTCTCAGTTGTTCCACTTACTGAGGCATTCATTGGTTGATTCTTGTATGTGCCCTGACCAGGGATCAAACCTGCAACCTTGGTGTATCAGGATGATGCTCTGACCCACTGAGCTACCCAGCCAGGGCCGCAACTGTTACATGCCTGGGAGCTGGAGGGGAGGCTGGGGGGCTAAGCCAGGTTGTGAGGCTTCTCCCACAGAGCGGTGGCCAGTAGCTCTAGCAGGCTGCCCACCGGGTTGTGGTGCCCGGGGGTTGTTAGGTGTTGGGGCAAGAGGCGAGAAAGTGCCCCTCAGCCCTAAGGAGTGGCGTGGAGAGGTCTCAGTCTGTTGTGTCCTTCTAAACGTCCCTCAGTGGCCCCGCAGGACGAACTGCCATTGCGTCCCAGCCCTCCTTCGAGTGTGTCTGCCCACCCGGCCTGCCATCCAGAACCCCTGCAGGGAGCACCCTGCCCCGTTGGGCTGCGCAGCGGGCCAGCCTGCGGTCCTGTCCACCCTGCCCTGTAGCGCGCGGGCAGCAGTTTGTACCCACCTGGCCAGGCCAGCTGGGCCGGAAGGAGCTCCGCCTTTCCCCTCCCCTTTGCTTTTAGTGGCGGAGGGCTCAGGAAGAGGGATTTATGGTCACCGGATGTTATCCTCCATAGAGTTCGTTAAAGTGAGAGATGTGAAAACCACCTCCGCCTTAGCCTTCAAAAAACAGCTTACACATCTGGTAAGTTTATCTGTGACTCCAGTCGTAGTTGTATTAGAATGAAAACTTCTCATTGCCCTCACTCTGTAAAAAAGCCTCAGTGTATAAATTTCACCAAATTTCCCAAACAATTCACTCCGTTTATATAGTCTGTCGATTTCTCTGAAACATTTTTAGGGTTAGTCGTAAGTTCAGTGTGAGTGGTTCTCATCAGGCTGTGGATTCCAGCTTTAAATTCATTTATTTATATTTTCTGCTCTTTTACTTCTTACTAGCTTTTCATCCAGGAAACCAGACCTTCTCGGTAATTTGCTGCTCAATAGTGGGAGTAATGAATCACTTTGTTTTTAAGTTAAGACTTGATATTTCAGAGAGAACCAAGATGGCGGCGTAGGTAGACACACTGCGCCTCCTCGCACAACCAGAACTGACAGAAAATCGAACGGCAGGGGGGTCCGACACCAAGTAGATAAAAAAGAAACATACATCCAGACCGGTAGGAGGGGCGGAGAAGGGCACCAGGGCGGAGAGGACTCGTGTGGCTGTGGCGGGACCGAGACTGGCGGAGTGTGGGACGAACGGGGCAGGCAGTCTGAGCACTAGCACACCCTGCGGCCCCACATTCGCACACAGATAAACCGAGAGGGCCGGACTCAGAGTGGCGGAGAACGGGGCAGGCAGAGCGGCAGGTAGCACCCTGTGGCCCCACACTGGTGCACAGATAAACCGGGACGAATGGCAGGGAGCGAAGCAGACCACACAACCCAGGGCTCCAGCGTGGGGAAATGAAGCCTCAAACCTCTGAGTGAAAACGCCCGTGGGGGTTGGGACGGCAGCAGGAGAGACTCCCAGCCTCACAGGAGTGGTTGTTGGAGAGACCCACAGGGGCCTGGAGTGTGCACAAGCCCACCCACTCGGGAACCAGCACCAGAGGGGCCCAGTTTGATTGTGGGTAGCGGAGTGAAAGATTGGAGTCCGGTGGAGAGTGGAGCGGGCGCCATTGCTCCCTCTCGGCCCCTCCCCCACGTACAGCATCACAGCACAGCGACCAGCGTTACCCCGCCCCGGGAACACCTAAGGCTCCGCCCCTTAAAGTAACAGACACCCCAAGACAACAACAACAAAAATGGCCCAAATGACAGAACACTTCAAAGCTCCAGAAAAAATACAACTAAGCGAGGAAGAGATAGCCAACCTATTGGATGCACAGTTCAAAACACTGGTTATTAAGATGCTCACAGAATTGGTTGAATTTGTTCGAAAACTAGATGAAAAAATGAAACCTATGCTAAGAAAAACAAAGGAAAATATACAGGGAACCAATAGTGTTGCGAAGGAAACTGGGACTCAAATCAATGGTGTGGACCAGAAGGAAGAAAGAAACATCCAACCAAAAAAGAATGAAGAAACAAGAATTCGGAAAAATGAGGAGAGGCTTAGGAACCTCCAGGACATCTTGAAACGTTCCAACATCCGAATTATAGGGGTGCCAGAAGGAGAAGAGGAAGAACAAAAAATTGAAAACTTATTTGAACAAATAATGAAGGAGAACTTCCCTCATCTGGCAAAGGAAATAGACTTCCAGGAAGTCCAGGAAGCTCAGAGAGTCCCAAAGAAGCTGGACCCAAGGAGGAACACACCAAGGCACTTCATAATTACATTCCCCAAGATGAAACAGAAGGAGAGAATCTTAGAAGCAGCAAGAGAGAAGGAGACAGTTACCTACAAAGGGGTTCCCATAAGACTGTCAGCTGATTTCTCCAAAGAGACTTTACAGGCAAGAAGGGACTGGCAAGAAGTATTCCAAGTCGTGAAAGGCAAGGGCCTACATCCAAGATTACTGTATCCAGCAAAGCTATCATTTAGAATGAAAGGGCAGATAAAGTGCTTCTCAGATAAGGTCAAGTTAAAGGAGTTCATCATCACCAAGCCCTTATTATATGAAATGTTAAAGAGACTTATCTAAGAAAAAGAAGATAAAAACTATGAACAGTAAAAATGACAGCAAACTCACAGTTACTAACAACCACACCTAAAACCAAAACAAAAGAAAACTAAGCAAACAACTAGAACAGAAACAGAACCACAGAAATGGAGATCACATGGAGGGTTGTTAATAGGGGATTGGGAGGGGGAGAGAGGGGGGAAAGGTACAGAGAATAAATAGCGTAAATGATAGGTGGAAAATAGACAGGGGGAGGTTAAGAATAGTGTAGGAAATGTAGAAGCCAAAGGACTTATAAGTATGACCCATGGACATGAACTATAGGGGGGGAATGTGGGAGGGAGGGTGTGGGCAGGATGGAGTTGAGTGAAGGAGGGAAATGGGACAACTGTAATAGCATAATCAATAAATATATCAAAAAGAAAAGACTTGATATTTCAAAGTCACTTGTAGAACTGTTGGCTCCTGTTGGACGTAAGAACTATACTAAGAACACTTTAAAAAAAGATTTTATTTATTTATTTTTAGAGAGAGGGGAAGGGAAGGACAGAGGGAGAAGAACATCAATGTGTGGTTGCCTCTTGTGCGCCCCCTACTGGGGACTGTGCCTGCAACCCAGGCCTGTGCCCTGACTGGGAATCGAACTAGCAACCACTTGCTTCGCAGTCCAGTGCTCAATCCACTGAGTCACACCAGCCAGGATAAGAACACTTTAAAGAAGATGATTTAAACTTTTGGAATAGGAAAGAGGACCACATCCTTTAAACAATATGATCTTTAAAAAAGGCCTCCCTAATTAGCTAGAAAATAGGAATAATTCATGGATTTCACCCTAGAATAAGTAGACACTAGCCTGTCATTTCTTGAAGGAGTTTGTAATTCCTTTCGGAGAGATTTCTCCCCACCCCAGCCTCTTCCATCCAATTTATTTGAAATCACACTCTTGGAAAAAAAGTCAGCCAGAAACAGGGCCCAAAATGTTTGGGGCAGTTTCATGCTTCTGGTCCTTGGTCCGCACACGGTCTCTGTCTCGGTGGCCACGCCTGGTGCTGGGTTCCAGCGAGTGCAGTAATGTATGGGGTCGGTGACCACCGGGGCCTTGCGACGGGGGAGAAACAGAAGGGGGTGTCATGGCAAGGCGTAAGGACTTCTTCTTTCTCACTCGTGCACACAGAGCGCTTTTTGTTACAATGCATGTGCGGTCATCGGGCAGCCCCTTCCCCGACGCACAGCCGTGCCTGGTGCCAAACACCTCGTTCTGCATAGAAAGGCAGAACTGCTTCGAGGAGACAGAAGGGGGGGGCGGTCTTTGCTTCATTCACATGTGAATAAAACGCCTTTGTTCATGAGAAAGAAAAGTGCCTCTTATTGTTTGGAAGCTGTGTGAATTTTAAATGAAGCTGATGGCCACTGTATAATATCTTTCAGGGGGAGAAGAATTAGCTTTGCCGATGCAGTGACCTAGTGTTAATAAGCACGAATCATAATCAGGAAAAACACAAATGCATTGTGGTTAAGTCAGGGTGACTTAGGGGCACCGTGGGGGTTTGTTTATGCGTAAAAGTGCTTGTAACAAGGCCCGCTATTTCGGTGTTGAGCTTCCTGGCAGCCAGAGTGAAAGTCAGAAGCAATCAGATGATCTTTGTTCTGGGGCTCTGCAAGAGTGACACAGAGCAAGTCCACCCCAGGCAGGGGTGTGGCCTTGGGGCTGTCCCAGAAAAGACCAGCCAATCAGAAGAGCAGGTTGAGTACCGGAGGCTGGGGGGCGGGCACCCCAGTGTGGGAGGTGCCTCCTCTGGAGGGCCAGTGGCCTGCAGGCCTGGCCCAGGGCCCCCAGCTCTCCAGCTCCTCCTGGGAACTTTGAAGTGTGCCCTGGGCCTGAGCAAAATGAGAAAAGATAAGGACAGATAAGGGGGGAAATGAGCTTTTAGCAAATCCGAACTTACTTGATTTCAGAGATTGTTCGCCTTTTATAATTGTGGTAGTTAAAAGAACTTTTTATTAAAAAAAGTACTTCTTTCCTAGGAAAAGGAAAAGTCGGAAACACTTTGTTATAGAGTATTAAGAATAGTTATTATTATTAAGTTTTATATTTATTGTTTTACAACAATAACTATTTCATCATATAATTAGAAAATAGTTATGGAATTGATTTATAATAATAAATGTAATTTATATGACAAATCAATATACGGTGATTTTTACCTCATTTGATTCTTGGATGATACCTTTAAATAAGCCAGCTTCTAAAGTGCATTTAAAATGGGTTTCGAATTATGAAAACCAGATTTATACATACATTTTCAGGGACACACCCCGGAGAGCGAAAAGAACATTAACACTCATTTCTACCTTTTCTTTTTTCAACCTCTCAAAATAGACCCGGCGTGCACTTCTTTGCTATTATTTATTTGCTGCAATAGCAGAGCGCCCCCGCGACTTCAGTCCTCTCGCCTTCAGCTGAAGTGCCAGGGTGGAGACACCTGGGTGTGTTAAGCAGAGTTTTGGGGGCGGGTGCCAGGAGTGGAGCGAGACCCTTCGGACAGGAGACAGAGAGGAATCCGCCTGAGACCTGCTTTTTTCTCTCTGAGGGTGCTGGGGATCCGGGGCGGGGGGGGGGGGCGGGGGGCGGGGGGCGCGGGGGGCTGGGACCCCAGTCGTTCCGACCAGCCCTGAGGCTTCCTCACTGTGACTTTTTTTTTAAAGAAATTTTTTATTTTATTTTTCAGTGACACTTAACACTCAATACTATTCTGTGTTAGTTTCAAGGGTATGACAAAGTGGTCAACAGTCTCGTGCTACTTCCTCTTCAGACATCGCTGCTCCCTCATTCCTCTGCCCTCCTGCTCTGGGGTGGTAAAAACCCGTGCGTGGCAGGCGTCTCCCCGAGTCTGCGCTCTCTGTCGGGCGCACCTGAACTCAGTGCGGTCTGGTCGTTGCTGGGCTGCTGCAGAAATTGGGGCTGCGATCTTCGGCCTTAAAGACTCTTCTTTGTCCTGGCCCCTGAGCATCTCAGGAATTGTCAAATGCCTCAAGAGGAAATTTCGGATAAGCTGTCAGGTTTACTTCTTTGTTTCCCCTTTTTCCTGGACGTTTGGCCTCCTGGCCTCGTTTACTAGGTGACAGGGCCCTCGGTTCTCCCGAATCCAACCCACACTAATGCCAACTCCAGGCCAGGGCTTTCCGCTTGGCCTTCACATCCCTCCTTACTCCTGAGTCTCCAGGGGACAGTTTCTGCAAAGAAAAGGCCGCCTCCCTTCTTGGTGGCTCCCTGACGCCTTCAGAGGTTGTACACCGTTTCGAATGTTGCAGTGATTTCAGACTTACAGAGAGCTCCCCTCACCTCCCGCTAATGCTGACAATTCAACACCAGGAGCCCTGAGGCTTTGTGTTTGCAACTGAGCGCTGCCGCTGCTGGGTTCCCAGGCTGATAAGCGCAGAGCAGGAGGACTCTCTGGGCTGGAAGGACGCCCCGAGGGGCCAGGAGAGAGGGGGGCGTTTTGTCACAGTCTCCCGAGTGGGAGCCCTGCTCAGTCCGCCCCTCCTCTGTGACTCCTGCGGGTGGGGGGTGATCTCTCTGGAAAGTATTCCAGTAAAGAAATCTGCCCAGTTTTCTTTGTCAAATTCAAATGGCCCAGGAGCTGTCCTCGGCTCACATCCCCAGCGGCGGGTGTTCTGTGGCTCACAGCACTGTAAAATCCGGATCTGCAGAACTCTCACCTCCGGGGTTACACAGTTTGCTTTTTCACATTTTCTCCAGGACCTGGCTTTCTTGCTGTTTAAGTTGTTGCTTCATAAAAGGGAAGATGACGGAGAAGCCAGGGTGTCTTTGAAAAGAGATACTTGTACCAGGAGAAGGCCGAGGCTGGGGTGACACTTACCTGGGAAACGCCAGCAGTTCTCAATGAAAAGCCACACTCACAAGCTTTGCGTTTCCCAAATAAAATCCTTTCCGTTGCTGCTCGGTTGTAGGCCTGGAAAAACGGCTTTTATTTTTCTGTTATTGAAGACAGGGAGCCTGCTGGGAACTCTAATAGATGGAGAGAGAGAGGATCTTACATCCAACCAGCTCCCGGGCATCCTGAGACAGGTCTCCCAGCCTCGGGTCTGACGGACCCTGCTCTCAGCCTGGGCGTTTGGGAGTCTGCGTCGTCTGGCCCTAACTGCCTTTCTGCTCTCCCTTCCCTGCACTCTCCCTGGAGCGCTGCCCCTTACAGTTCCTCCAAATTTCAGGCCATTTCTTGAGCCCCTGTCCTGCCCAGCAGCAGCGGGGCTCAGTGTCGGGAGACCTTTCTGACTGTCTGTAGGGCGAGCGCGATGCCTGCTGCCGACATGTAGCGGGCAGAGGCCAGGGATGCTGTGAAATGTCCCGCCACGCTCGGGACAGTCCCCTCGCCCCCGACAGAGGAGTCTTGGCCCCCGGTAGCCAGGGGCCGCTATGTAGAAACTCTGTCTTACCCGAGTCCCTTCTCATCCTGCCTGGTGCCGGGAGGCCTCCCGCCTGCAGCCCCTCAGAATCCTTTCTGGGAGTTGCTGGCCTGCCCGTCACTTAGTATGTTTGCCATAATTTGTATCCAGGCCTCTTCTATTTTATTGTTTCCATGGTTCCTCGTGTTTCAGTTGAGAGTTTATCTGTTAACTCTTTGGCTGAAGTTTAGGCTCCTGGGGGAGAAGGATCCTACCTTATTTAGCTTAGTTTCTACACGAGCACCTACTACGCGCCTACCTACAGCAGAAGCATAACAAATATCTGTCTGAGATTGTGTATCTTCCCGTGGCCTTAGGTACTTACTCCTTCCAGTGATTTTCTTGAAGGACTTAGACCAAAAAAAAAAAAAAAAAAAAATCCAGCGAGCTGAATCGGAGGGTTTCCTTCCTGTGGGTTCATGTAATTTGGGTCAGAAACTGTGGTCACAAATCATGGTCCACTGTGATTATTTGCCTTTATTTCTTCAGCTCTTCAGTGAAAAAATCAGTGGCATTGAAGGAACGAAGCTAGATGACGAGTTTCTTGACATGGAAAGGGTAAGAGGGCGTTTTTGCGTCCGTTGTGGCCCAAGCCTGACCTTCACCCTGAGAGGGGACAGGCGGATGCCGTGCAGGCAGTTAGGGCGGGGGTCCAGGGTGCCCGCACTCAGGTGCGGGTGCTGGAGTCCAAGAGCCAGGTCTTTCGCACATCTAAGACCGGCCTTGGCTATGAAGATGGGGTACAATCACCCCTTTCCTTCTAATGGACAAAACTCAGAACACTCCAGAGATAGTCAGTCTTGGCCAACAGCTAAAACGGCCACAGTCGTCGCAACTCTCCACCTCGGGTGGTCAGAGCGTGTCTGTGGGATGAGACCCTTCGCCTGGGTCAGTATTGGGGTTCCCCGTGTGGCAGCCCTGAGTTGGATCCCCGGGTCACGGCAGCTGAGTAACAAACCGCGTATTCTGGTGCTGCCCCAGAACCAGGTCTGTGACACGGGGTGACGCCGGGGGCCCTGCTCGCCTCCCCCAGCCCTGCTGACCACGAGGCAGGACATGCACATGTGTGACAGCATGGGGGGACTGTGTCATGTTCCGAAGGAAGACGGTGAATCTCTGTCCCTGAACAGGTTTCCCATGTGGGGCATCCCCAGGAATCGCCAGCCCCCTCAGCTTCCTCCCCTTTGTCTTAGGTGAAAATTTCTCCTTTACTTGTTTTTCTGGGAATTCGTTGTTTGTCATTTACCAACATTTTATGTGTGTTTGTTTGTTTTTAAAGAAAATAGATGTCACCAATAAAGCTGTTGCAGAAATTCTTTCAAAAGCCACCGAATATCTTCAGCCAAATCCAGGTAAAGTCGGAAAATGCCTTGAACCGTTCCAATCCTTATTCCCTGGGGCAGACACTGGTAGACTTGGCACTTACGTGACATGATCTAGAAACAACGCCCCGTGTCCCCATAATGAGAGTCAGCGTTTTCAAGTCCAGTCACCAGCCACGCCGGACACGCCGGAGCAGACGAGACACGGAGCCGGGCTCCCTCACCTGGAAGGGGTCTGGGTGGAGCATCCGGCACTGCTCAGCGGAGGCTTGTTCGGAGATGCTTCCAAAACCCGCTACGTGTTTTATGAATGTTTGCCTGCTTAGTTGTTTCCTCCTTTAAAAAAAAAAAATAATGTACACCACCTTGTTCTAAGGGCGTATGTTAACTGGAAAATGGCTTTCGCTTTGTGGCTCTGATGGTCAAGTGATGAGCCCCGGAGTTAACAGCAGCTTCTCCGCAGGAGGTTTGTGATGCCTCCGTCACCAAGCAGCATTCTCTAACAAGTTTTTTTTTAATTTAAAAAATATGTTTATTGACTTGATAGAGAGGAGGGCAGAGAAAGAGAGAGAGAGAAACATCAATGTGAGTGAGAAACATCGATTGGCTGCCTCCCACACGCGCTCTGACCGGGAATCGAACCCACAGCTTTTTGGTGCAAAGGACGACGCTCCAATGACTGAGCCACCAGCCAGGGCCAGGGCACAGCGTTGTCAATGGGCCACAAATTATAGAAACCGATAGAGGCGTCCAAGCCTTGAATCCTGGGGATTTTTGAAACTGCCTTTACTTTTTAGAAATTGATTATTTATTTACAGTTACTGGAACATCTCTCCCTTCTCCCTGCCTTGGTGGTAGGAATCAGCACAGACCAAACCCTCTGAAAATCTAGAAAGTAACACATTTAAAAACATCAGTTGTATAAAAATCATGGCCCCGGGCAGTTGGTTGGCGGGAATAGCATTCTTTAGGCCTGTGTAGATGGCTGTGGTTTTCAAACCCATAGTAACACCTCTTTTCCCAGCCTTGTGAGCGGTGGGGGTGAAGCAAGTTCCTTTTGCTGATAAGTCGGCCAGCGCTTCCCGGATTCTGAGACCTGTGGTGAAGCCGCCCCAAGGTCCCCACCTCCCAGGACTGACCTTGGGATGGGACGGGGAGATGCTGGCTGACAGTGAATGTGTCCACGTGGCCAGAGGCCCTGGCTGTTCCCAGGGAAAAATACCTTAGCACCCCCTCTTCTACATCTTCTATTTCTGCACGTTCTAGAGGCATCTTTCCACCGTTTTTCAGCATAGTGCGAAGTTTTCCTCTCCACATGCCACCCCAAATGTCGCAGTTGCATCTTATGTCATCTGCCTCCCAGTAACTAGACCGAGCTCCTGAGGGTGGAGGCTGTCTTAGGTCCTGAAAGGCCTCACAGCCAAGCGCCGAGCCCCCCACCTCAGCAAGGAATGGGGAAACCTGCAGGAGAGACTCCAGAGGTCGCAGGTGGCCCTCTCTTGCCTCGGGTCCCTGGCATTTGGGTAGGGCAACCTGGATTTCACGTGTCCCGCTTGTTAAATGCTCTGTGTCTGCCCTCTGCCTCGTCACTCTTAAGAAATCACAAATGACGGTGTTTTTAAGCATACAGAGCTAAGCTGGGAATGCTGAACACAGTGTCAAAGATCCGAGGGCAGGTGAAGACCACCGGGTACCCGCAGACGGAGGGCTTGCTGGGCGACTGCATGCTGAAGTTCGGCCGGGAGCTTGGGGACGGCTCCGCCTTCGGTGAGTGCACCTGGAGAGCGGGGCGTGCCCCTCCTGGCTTGTAGGTTATCCACTAAGCCTTTCAGGGGTGTCCAACCCACGGCGGGATGGCTGTGAACAGGGTGTGAATGGGGTGTGAACTGAATTTCATTTTTAAGTCTTCCAGGAGGTTTTGGTACTTTTGCTAATCATGTTGTACGTACAAGGAAGGGTGTGGAGGTTGAGAATTCAGATATTTGGCCATAGTAATTCATCTTTGAAATTGGGGGAAAGATATTTTGAAAACTTTTTTAAAAACCCCACATGGTTAGTCACAGAGGGCAACAACATTCATCAGAGAAGCATAGCGTGGATTTTATTGTGTTTCCTGTGAATGGGGACGACATGGGCTTTTTCTTCTTTATTTTTTAATCCTGAAGGCAGACCCGCTGGGGAACAGTGAGGCTGCCAGGCGGGCCGATACCCAGGGGCATCCCTGCCGGGCGGCTGGTTGCAAGGACAGGGTAAGGGGCGTGGGTGGGCAGACAATCCGGGGGCCTCCCAGGTGCCCCTCGACTTACAGGAACTTGGAGTGAGGAAGAGAGCTGAGGACAGGTGGGGTAGGTGGTCAGGCGTGGGTGGGTCCTTGCTGCTCGGAGGAGGGGATGTGCTGAGGGACACTTTCTTGGGGCCACACCGTAGGACCTTCTCTGGGACCTCCCTGATGTGAAGAAGCCGCAGGGGACGGAGACAGAGCCTCAGGTCCTGCTGGAGTTGGCAGCACTAAGCTTGGGGCAGGGAGAGAGAGTGTCCAATCCATATGGAATGCCATCTTTGGGGTCTGCGATGAAAGATACTTGGAAATGTTTCTGTCGAAGCTAAAGTACTTGAGGTCCTGGGGCATGGGTTGCCGGAGGGCGGGCAGAAGCAGAACCCTGTTTCTGATTTGTCCGGCAGGGAAGAGTCTCCAGGCTGGAAAAGGATGTCCCATCTCCATCAGAGTGACCTAGAACTAGGTGCCTGAGAGTTCGTTAAGGAAACTGAGCCTCTCAGGAAGTAGGAAGCTGCCGGTGGGCCAGAGGGAGTCCCAGTTACCTGTCGGTTAGAGTAACATTTCCACTGAGATTTTGCAGGGTCCTGTAATGTACATTATCTAGTTTACTTCTTAAAAAAAAAAATTAAGATGATGATGCTGTCCTGCTTTTACAGGTGAATAAACTGTGTCCCCCCTCAACCAATAGGTGAGACTGTTGAAGGTCAGAATTTGTTAGAAATACAAATTTGGGGGCTAGACTTCAAGGTCTTTCAGCCTGGGGGTTGAGAGACCACAAGCCCTGCCTTTTCACAAACTCAATTTGGAAATGCCCTCCCCCAACAGGAAAACTAGTTCGGTCTAGGGCAGCCTGTCCCCAGAAATGTTTGTAAGAGAAGCTGCACCCTCACTGTGTGCAGCTGCAAGGGTGACAGCTTGCAAAAGAACGCGGGTTCACTGGTGCCCAGGTACTGGGGCGTCATCCCGCCAAAGCTGCCCATCACCGCCCAGGCAGACCCCGCCCACCACGCTGGGAGCTCCCGGTGCGACACCGCTGCCAGGCTTTCTCCCAGGTCAGGGTGGGATGGGAGCCTTAGAACCCTCTGAAGGACAGGGGGCAGCCTCAGGCAGCAAACGCCGAGATGCGATTGTGTTCCTTTATTTCTGTTGTAATCTTTCTTGGTCGATGCTCAGCCCCGAGGACGACTCCATCCTTTTATTGTTTACAAAGCGGGGCTCTGTTCTGAAGCCTCTAAGAAACCCTTGGTGCGAACTCACAAAGTACGTTTTTTTCCAAAAATGGAGCTTTACCGCCACCTAGTGGACATAATGGCAAGTGCCTCGGCCTGTCTGCCTCCAGGTGAGCTTTCTGAAGACGGTGTGGAACTTAGAGAAGAAATGTAGTTTAAAAAATTTTTTTTTCTGCATCAGTCCCAGAGCAGAGACCTTGTTAAACCATCATCTGCAAACTTTGGGAAAGAGATAAATATCACTGCCAACCCTAGCACCCTCCGCTAACGGGTCCTTTTTATTGGTATTTTTCATTCCAGGCAGCGCGCTGATAGAAGTTGGCGAATCCATGAAGCTCATGGCCGAGGTGAAAGATGCCCTTGATATTAACGTAAAGCAGACATTTATTGATCCACTTCAGTTACTACAAGACAAAGACTTAAAAGAGATTGGGGTGAGTTTTCTCGTCTGGAAACCCACCTGCTGCCGCTTAAAATGATGTTTATACTTAAAGCCATTAGAACGATTCTGTAGGGACCCAGTGAAAGCATCAGAATATTGTGAGTGGTGAGAAAAAAATTGCCCAGTGTTGCCCACCTGGCTGCCTGGGCAGGAGCCCCGGGGCCAGTGAACCCTTTGCCCAGTAGCTCGTCGAAGCCAGGGGGAAACCAAGCTACACGCAGCTGTTCCGACAGCCGTCTCTCCCGTGCGAGGGTTCCAAGGCTGTGCAGTGGGATCTTGGTCATGGAAACCATGCCGCAGTCATTCGATACATTTGGTACTTTGCACGCGCGGTCGTTCCTGCCCCCTGACGTCATTTTAGTTTTGGAGGACTATTGCAGACGGCCACCCAGAGCCCACACACGGGTGTATGTATTGCATTGCTTGTAGCTCACGCTCAGCTTGCTCTGTCATTGTCAGGGGGCTTTGTGGAAGACGCACAAATATTCTAGACTCAGCAGGGGTGTCCAACCTGCGGCCCAATGCAACATCGTAAACTTACTTAAAACATTAATGAGATGCTTTTTGTGATTACATGTCGCCGTGTATTTAATGTGTGGCCCAAAACAACTCTTCTTCTTCCTGTGTGGCTCAGAGACGCTGAAAGCTCGGACACCCCTGTGAGAGGGTACCAGAAACTTATGTTTTTATCATCTACTTCTTAGTGAGGAGTTGGCAATAGTGCCAAAAGGTGTAGCCCTGTTTTTGGTATAGTTCGTGTGGTTGGAAGTTCTTCGGACACAAAGAGAGACGAAGTGAGGGGTTCTCTAACGGACTTCGGGAAATGGGATCTGAGTGTCGATACTGTGTCCTTCGGCTCCAGATCGACCCTCCTTCATTCTGTCATCCATTCACTCTCCCATCCATCCGTCCATCCGTCTGTCCACTCACCATCCATCCATTCATTTCATAAATATTCCTTGCGACTTTGCAGGGAAAGGGGCCTCTCATCGATGCTGAGGTGCTACCACAACAGTGTGAGGTGGGCGCCTGCCGCCTACAATTGAGGCTGAGGAGAAATAACAGGTCTTCTCAGAGAAGGAAGGAGTGTCTCTCTGTGCTGTGTTTCGAGCAGAGCCATTGCTAAAGGGCTGTCTCTTCCATCTCTCAGCACCACCTGAAAAAGCTGGAGGGCCGCCGCCTGGATTACGATTATAAGAAGAAGCGAGTAGGTAAGATACCAGACGAAGAAGTCAGACAAGCGGTAGAAAAATTTGAAGAGTCAAAGGAGCTGGCTGAAAGAAGCATGTTTAATTTTTTAGAAAATGATGTAAGTATTTACCGCCAAACAGGAGGCTTTCATGTGAATGAACCACGTTGACTCGATGTTCATGGAGAAGCTCTGATGCCTTTGTGGTTAGAAAAGTTTCTAGAACTTTCTGTCCCCCTTCTCTCCTGCC
The DNA here is from genome assembly GCF_022682495.2 of Desmodus rotundus. Lineage (NCBI taxonomy): Eukaryota > Metazoa > Chordata > Mammalia > Chiroptera > Phyllostomidae > Desmodus > Desmodus rotundus. The sequence goes on from NC_071396.1 coordinate 36,478,070, forward strand.
TCAGAGATAGCTTTAGACATTCAGCAGGTCCCAGCTGGAGTCTCAGATCTTGGGGCGTCCAGTGTATCCCAGGATTGCTTCCCAGCTGTGCTGGCATTGGCCCCGGGGAGGTGGGGTGTCATGGGAATTAGCTGGTTGCCGGCCTCTGTACTTGAGGCCGTAGTGTCACTGGTTTTGCGGAACGGAAAGACCACATCATGCGCGATTTTTGGTCGCGCGGAGGCAGTGAAAACCTCTCTGGGTGGCAGATTGCCAGAGGGTGAGCCTCGCCCACCACCCAGCGCTCCCACGCCTTCAGTTGTTAGAGCGAGTGTTCGGGACCGAGATTTTGCAGCGGTCATGTGGTGGCGGTGCTGCATTCAGGGACTGCGGAGGTCTCCGGCCATAGCCCTTGGAAGTGCAGATGTTCTATGTGCTGTGAGGCTGGCCACCAGCTTTATGTGTCCAAGAGGAGTTAGATTGAATGGAATTACGGCGGATGGTAGGATGAAGGTTCTTAGGGTTGGTGATGAGTCGTTCAGTTTTTTCAGTGACCGAATGGAGGAGCCTGTGGTCACCTCCTATCACAGGTGGCTGTGGTACCGTGGGCTATGAAAGCTCAGCACTCGCTTTGGACCCATCTGGGGAACTTTTATTTACTTTAATTTGTTTTATTTATTGAGAGAGAAACATCAACTCATCCCACTTATGGATGCATTCATTGGTTGATTCTTGTATGTGCCCTGACCGGGGATCAAACCTGCAACTTTGGCATAGCAGAGATGATGCTCTAACCCACTGAGCCACCGGGCCAGGGCACTCTTCGTTGAACTTTTAAAGTCCATGGGCACACACCAGAGGATTTCTTTATCTGCAAAACTACATTCTCCTTCTAATAGTTCATTAAAAGGTGCGTTGAGGTCTTGTGTCGTTGAGTCAAGTCTAAGGAAGCAGACTGAGCCCCGTGTGAGCTGTGGCACTGTGACGGGAGGGGCCGTGCCCAGTATAGATGATGTTAACCCGGGAGGGGAGGGTTTGCAACCCCCGCGTCCATTAAACCGGAGCACTCAGAAGCACACTCTGCTTTGTGTCCCCTCTTCCGTGTTGCGTCAGGCTTTTTACGTTTCATGCGAAACGGGACCGTGTTCTGTTGTGTTTGTGGGTTTTTCCATAAGTCTATCAAGTTCCTCTCGAGAGCGTCCCCAAGCCTTAGGCAATTTTCGTTTGGTTTTATCGCAGGTTGCCTGCCATCTGCGATTTTTAGGTGTCTTTGGAAAGGTGTGGTTTGGCGTCTTACGTATCAGATGCCTGGGTTCCTTCCAGCCCCGCACCCGTGGGTGGCGGTTCAACCCCTTTGGTTGATTCCCATGTGAGACTTGCGGTCTCATCCATGTGCCCTATGGCGGGGGGCTGTCTCCGTTGCTTGGCCTTTGGTGGTTGACCCAAGAGACCGCAGGCTTCCCTTCAGGATCAGTCCAAGGTCAGAAGTGATCCTTCCTCATAGAAACTCAGTCCTTTGTCCACGTGTGACAGAGACTTGTCTCCTGCTTGTTACATGGCAGTTAAGTCCTTCCCACCCTGCCTTGGCAAGAGAAAGAGCTAGTTAACTCAAGCCCAGGCCTCCGCCAGTTGGGGAAGTCGCCCAACTTCTCATCCCAGGGAACCTTTCCTGAGCTGCTGGGTGAATTTGCCAAACTGAGTGGTGCAGCCAGTGACAGAAATGTCCCACCTCCTGACCGGTTCTGGCGATCGCCAGACCCGGATCTGCTGCTCCCTTGGTCCTGCCTGTCCGGGCGTTTAATTCCAAATGTGGTTGGGAAGCGGGGGCCACCTGCTCACAGCTCGATGCTCCTGGCCCGGGGACAGCTGGGAGAGCCCGCTGTTCAGCAGGGAGATGCAGACAGGCCACCGTGGCACCTCGGGTCTTTGTTGTCAACAAGAAACCCAGAGTGAGTGGCCAGCTGAGTGGCCTTAGTTGCACTGAGTCCTCCTACGTATGTGCCCACATTTTATTTTTAATCCTCACCTGAGGACATATTTTTCATTGCTTTTAGAGAGAGAGAAAGGGGGAGAGTGGGAGGCAAAGAGAAAGAGAAACATCGATGTGAAAGAGAAACTTTGATTGGTTGCCTTCTTGTATGTGCCCCAACCGGGGATTGAACCCACAACCTGGGTATGTGCCCTCACCAGGAATTGAACCTGCAACCCTTCGGTCCACGGAAGGAAGCTCCAAACAACTGAGTCACAGTGGCCAGGGCCAGCCCAAGCCCATGTTCTAAGAGGCTCGGGACCCATTTCCTTCCCAAAGTCAGCCGTGAAATGGCTAGTTACAATGCATCTCCCGATTACAAAATCTTGCATTTTAGCCACATCAGAGAGGAGAGCTGGTGGGCACCCTTCCCAACCCCACATGTGTTTGAAAGAGTGTTCATCGAGCTCTCTCACATGGTCCCTTTACCCCGGACACAATGCCAAGCAGGTTTCAAAGCGGGCACTAAAGTGGAAATTCGCTTTCCTGAAGACAGGGCAGTAGGGTGTGGGTTCACCCAGCACGCAGCTCTGGCTCTGTAAGAAGAAATTTCTTTCTCTCTGTAGAAGATTCTGCTCTGATCCTGTGAGGACGAGGTGCTGGACTTGTTTAAAAAGTACGAGTCAGAGCCAAAGAGGTGAAATGTAAGAAATCCGTGGGATTTTGTAGGGGCCAAGCTGTCGTCGTTTTGTATATTCGGTTTTGGAAATTTGGGCTGGGCTTGTGTTTTTCCAGCCACAGAGCGCAACAAACTTCGGCGGCGGGGTTTCCTCGTTCCCATGCTGGTCCCGGTGCGGCCCGGGCGGAAGACCACGTCGGTCTGAAATGCATGCTGAGCCCGCGTTTGAAATGATATTGAAGTGGGTAGGGAGAGTGGAGTGCAGGCAGAGAAAGCAGTTTGACTCTTCAGGCAGGTGCATATCTGTGGCGGGTTTTCCCGGGTGAGTCCCGGCTGGAGAGTGAGCAGGGCTGACATTGCCCCCAGCCAAGGAGCAGACAGCTGAGGAAGTGATGTGGAGGCTTCGGGGAGCTTGGGCAGGGGGTGCAGATCTTGTTTTGTGCCTGTGTCTGGATGTGGAGTGAGTGGGGTTCGTGCTGGGGGTCCCCTCCCCTCCACCCAGCAGGCCTGCCTCGGGGGCTTCCAGAAATGAGCTTATGACCAGGGCTTCAGGGCTTCCTTAGGGGACACGGCTTTTTTATTTTATTTTTTTTATGTCCACTCTAATTTGGCCCAGCGTTCCTGAAGGTCTGGCTTCATGGGAAAGAGCGGTACCCCATTCCGTACAGTTTATTCCTTTCAGCCGTGTGTCTCAGGGGAGGGATTTGGTACCTGCATGGGGGTGCCAAGCAATCTGCCCTGGCTTCCCTCTTACCTGAGAAGAGCTTAATTTGCTCCATCTCCTGATTGGACCTAACTAGTTAGAAAGGACCCAAAGAGACACCGCAGTCAGGAAGCAGGTCATTTGCTCAGTGACGGTTTCCCTCGGAACAGCAAAAGCTTGATCCCCGCTACCAGATCACTGGAACTTTATAGCATACAAACCTCTTGAGGATATCATCTCGTTGGAATAACAGATGTTTTGTGGCATTCAATGAAATTTAGAATCAGAACTATGTTTGAACGTGTTTTGCTAGCATCTCTAGCTCCGCACCAGGGCCTGCGGGCTAGGACCAGGTGGGATGCTCTGAGAGGGGCCAGAGCCCAGGGGGACGCAGGCTTCCCTGCAAAGTTGCCCTTGGTCCTGCCTCTGAACAGCGCAGGCTCTGGCCCCCACGGAGTAATTTTCTACTTCTGCTACAGGTAGAACAAGTCAGCCAGCTGGCCGTGTTTGTAGAGGCTGCTTTAGATTATCACAGGCAGTCCACCGAGATTCTGCAGGAGCTCCAGAGCAAGCTGCAGACTCGGTAAGAGCCTCCTGTGCGAACCCCAGGGCTGCGAGTTTGAACTGATGGGCATCACTCTGCCTTCCCATCTCTCTGTCTCCCCTTCCCACCATCTGGCTCTGTTTTGACGTGTCTTCCATGGGTGGGTGTGGGATCGGGCTGATAATAAATACGTGGTGGCTTCAGCCAAAAGAACAGAACTGGGAAAAGGGAGCTGTCAGTTCCCTCTTTCTTTCTCTAAGCCCCTTTTCCGTGACCTGTGTTTAGGGCAGCCAGGCAAAGCTGCTCACTGGCCTTGAGTTCAGCCCCCACAGAGCTGTGCTGCACTCACTACTGCCTGAGGGTGTGGCTCCACATTAACAAGCTCGGGGCGGCAATGGCGTGTACCCACTCCCCAGCCTCCAGGGATGTGGCAAAGAGGGAGATGAAAGTGAGTTCATATCTGGAAAAAGACGTGATTTATGCCAACAACTCAACTCTCAGGCCATGTTCGTTGCCTTGTCTCTGAGAGGAGTTGAGACTGAGAAATTCCTTTTGGATGATCACAGAGAGATTGCTGTGTTCCTCATGCCTTCAAGGATCAGCGTGTCCTATACTGCCTTGAAAACTAGTGATGTCATGTACAATATACATATACACATTGCATATGACATTACTATGATGTCTTATGCAGTATGACATCACAATGATGTCATATGCACAGTAACCCTGTTCATTAAAATAAAGGGCTTAAAAGAAGGACCCTATTTTTTGATGACAGAACATTGGCTTACACGGAGTTAAGATCATGAATACATTTGGAGGGACTTCCCGGCCGAGGAGAGATGACAGGTGTGGTCAGTCAGCGAGGCATCCTCTCTGTGGACAGGTGGTCCCCTGAGCTCACACGAGCAAGTTTGCATTCTTTGGCTCCTTTCAGGGAGAAGGAGAAAGAAGGCAGTGCCAATTGTCAACTGCTCAGAGAGACTTTACGAGAGGCCCATTTCAAATCTGCGGTTGGACTGTGACATTTGGGATATTTCCCTTGGGACTGCTCGAGAACCAGAGTGTAAAAGTCGCCCCTACGTCCGTGGGCTCCGCAGGGCAGAGTAAACGTGTGCCAGCGTCTCTGTGTCGCTTCAGCAGCTCGTGACTCATCTTCCACTGTGTGTTACAGGATATCAGTTGCATCCACCCTGCCCAAGCGAGAATACAAGCCACGGCCCCTGAAACAGAGTCCTAGTGAGCTCAACGGGGTGCCCACTGCCTCCACGGCAAAGTCAACAGGTGAGATGCCTGTTCCGTGGGCCCTGCACTCAGGCTCTGGGGGTGGGGGGTGTTTGCTCACCGTGAAGCGTTTGCTTACCGAGTGTGCTCCTCTATTCTGTGGAATACCCTGAGACCCTGAATTTTATTTTATTTTTTTTTGGTTGTTTGGTGACTCCTCCCCCTGCCCAAATACAAGATCGTACTAGGCTCCTGTGCTGCAGCTTGCTTTTGTAAATGGGTCACTATTGCTTGGAGTATTCCCATGTCATGCATATAGATCCCTATTTTTTTTTTAACAGCTTCCTACTTTTCTGTTACACATGTATTTCCCTGTTCACGGCCATGAAGGTTGCTGCCAGTTAAAGCCAATAGCTGTAGAATGTTTTGCAGGCACCGATGGGCTAGTCTTCCTTGGAAATGACGTTGCTTTGTTGCATGATTGCGAGTTTTAAGGGATAGAAGATATTGTATAACCAAGCTACCCTCCCTCATGGGCATGTTGCTACTAATTCTGTGATACCTGCTTTCCCAAACCCATGTCATTTGACTTCCGTTTTTGCCGAGCATTCGTGGGTAAGAAAGTGGTAGTCCCTCTTAATTTGTCTTTCTGTGATTAACTGGTGATGTTAAATGTTTTTTCTGTATTTTAATTTGCCATTTGTATTTTCTTATGTCTGAATTGTGTGTTCCTGTAATTTATGTTTCCCTCTGGGTAGGTTACTCTGTCTTATTGAGTCATAAGAATTCCTTACCTATGGGGGGGTTAAGGGTTTTTTTTCCCTCAATTTGTAAGTAAGTTGTCAGTGTTCTTCATATATTCTAAATACAAGTCCTTGCACATATTTGTGGTTTACAAATAATTTCTTTCACTCTGTAACTTCTTTTTGCACTTTTTTTACACTTCAGCCCATGATCCACTTTGAGTTAGTTTTCGTGTCCGTGTGAGACTTTGGACAAAGTTCCTGGATTTCTAATTTCTCCTCCATAACACCTTCCCCTACGAGCTCTGCAGGCTTTTCTTCCAAAGTATATTGCTACGCTATAAGGCTTTTTTTTCTTTTTCAATTACAGTTGGCATCCATTATTATAGGAAGTGATAACATAACATGAAACAATAATGACCAGTAGAACAATACAGCAGCCAGACTCACTGAGTACTTACTGTGGGCCAGGGGATAGACCAGACCCTTCTCAGGTGTTTCTCGTACTGCTGTCCTTCCCACTTTACAGATGAGTAAGTGCGATTTTCCCAAAGGGGCCCAGAGCCTGTAAGCAGCAGAGCTGGGCACGTGCGCCCATATTTCACTTTACGTCATGCAGAAGGAGTACTGGGGGAGTGTAAAGTGTTCAAGAGCCTCAGGAAAGGATTTATTTTCAAGTATTCCCCATCCCAGGGAACCCTCGGTCAGCCAGGGGCCTGCTGTTAGTATCCGACTTGGAAGAGGGAACCCCGGCGAGGACAGAGGGCTTGGCTTCCCAGGGCAGACTGAGCCTGTCAGTTCTTGGATTTTTCCTTCTTGGCCAGTAGCTCAGTCCCTGGGCAGATGACGCTGTTAAGCCAGAGTTCACAGATGTGCAAAAGGTGGCTTTTAGGAGGCTCCACGCTGTTTGACACGGGCCTGTCCCTCCTCCGTGTCCTCACTGCCTGTCTGAAATGGCCCTGGGTGGTAGCGCTGGTCCCCAGTTCCAGCTCCCCACCAACCCCAGCCCCGGCCTCCTTGATTTGTGGGTGGAATTTGCGAGTGTAGAGAGGGCCGGCGCAGTTTCTTTCTAAGGCACGGTTTCAAAAGAACACGGCATTTTATGGTCTGCATTAATGGGAAATTACTTTCCATTAGGATTCTGAATGATTTGCACATAATGTTTATAAAGTGAAGGAAAAATGTCAAGCATTTCACTAACGATTTAAAGCAAAGCTCCCAGGACTCTGCCAGAAATGAAATCCAAGAACATTTTCTTCATTATTTCTTCTTCCTACAGAAAAAAAAAAGAAATCAAATAAAAAAGGGGGAGATGAAAGAACATAGGTCAATTAGGCAGAACCTGTCGTGGGGCCGAGATGGAATCTTTGATAATATCATTTCTAGGTAGTTACGAGAAGGGATAGAACGAGCCAAAACTGGAGAAGCGGGGGTGGGAGTGGAAATCACATCTTGAAATGATGGATTGCAGACCAAATCCAAGTGCAGGCCCTGGCTAGGAGAAAGCACCTCCATTCCAGGCCCGTGAGTATGGAGTCGTGACGCTTCATCAGCCTGTACTGTCCCCAAACAGACAAGGAGGCCAAGAAAAGCCCTTGAACTCTAACAGTGTGGCCGGGTAGTTCCCAGAAAACCACTGGGTTTGAGGAAAATAGGGTAAGAACTGGTTATCTATGCTGACGCATCTTCCCAGCCAGGTCATTTGCATCAGGCCTGGGTTGTCGCTTAGTGAAATTATAAATGGAAAGACTAGAGGACAAAGTATACTTTATATATATTTTTTATCAATGCATTTATTTATGAAGGCTTTTTTTTTTCCACTGAAGTTCTTAAAGAGGGTGCAGGTAGGCGTAATCCCAGCTGAGGGGTAATACACTCCAAACTGGAATCAGCTTCAGCAACAAGAAAGGCTGAGGTTAGCGACCAACCCTGGGTTCCCAAGGTGGGCCAGGGGCATGTCCGCACGATGTCACATAAATCCTTCCTGTGGCTCACATGAGGACATTCTAGCCTCCTCTTGGTATGAAAGAGACTTTTATACACTTCTGGATACATCTAAGGGGGCTCGGAAATAATGTCTCGAGCCGGTCCTTCCCCTTGCTGGAACAAACTCTCTAGGATTACATGAAAAAAGAAACACGGATTCAAAAGTGAAGTGTGAAGTCTGAAAATTAAAAAAGACATGCATTTTGCAGAGAGACATATGCCTCTTTTTTTTTAACTGAAATTTCCAAAGAGGAAATGAAATTTTCACACGGCAGTGGGGATTGCTCAGTCAGGAGGTGATTTCTTACTTTTCTTTCTTGCCCATTCTTGTGTTTCTGGTTTTCTTTTCCCTTGCTTCCCCACCCCCTGCCCCGTGCTCCTGTGTACAGTCAGCTCTAAATTCTGTGGCCATCATATTTCTCTTTTATAAGCACTGAGCATTCCTCAAAATTGGAAAAGTATGCAGGTTGAACATTTTCAAATTTCTATATTTCAAAAATGTTTATTTTAATTTTATTTATTTATTTTTAGAGAGAGGGGAAGGGAAGGAGGAAGAGAGGGAGAGAAAGATCAATGTGTGGTTGCCTCCCATGCGACCCCTACTGGGGACCTGGCCCACAGCCCAGGCATGTGCCCTGACTGGGAATCGAACTGATGGCCCTTTGGTTCACAGTCCGGCGCTCCATCCACTGAGCTACACCAGCCAGGGCTATGTTTTTAAAATATTTTAAAAAATGAATATGTGAGCTGTGATGATTATTGTTCATCAGTAGCCGTTGATTTGGGAAAGGGGAAGAGACCTTTTCTTATTTTTCAATCCAAAGGAAGCTTTAGAGCAACAGGTTCTCTCCTGGCCAGGAGTGGTTTCCTGTATGGCTTTCAGTCTGCTGGGAGGGTGTTTGGAAAGCCTGCGAGGTGTAACTTATAACTTAGTTGTGGTGGTTTTACCACCACTTGGCTAAAAGGCTGATAGAGTTATATTATCTCAAATGCTACATATTGAAGAGTCTTAATATATATATCCTAGAATGATATGTTCGGCTTTCAAGCTAAACTTTAAAATACCATCATCTAAATGCTAAATTTAGTACCATTATAGAATGACTGAGGTCTGAAAAAATATCATAGAAACCAGCTGTTGCCAGGGACTGGACACAGGGCAGCTGGGCCCAGGCCGCCGAGGCCTGTGTATAGACTTCGCACGAATGATACCCACCGTGGGGCCCAGTGGATGTGCCTCAGGTGCCAACCCTAACGCCAGATTTTTGGGCATGAGAGACATTGGAAAGGGCAAGAGAACAGCCCGCGGCCAGTGACAGATGGCTGACACCAGGCCTCCAAGCCGGGAGTGCGCCCTGGAGAGATGGCCAATCCCCCCACTAGAGATCATAGGTGCAACCTCCTGATTTTTAAACATTGGCAACTAACACACACAGCACGAAGCAAAGCAGGCCACGCCAAACACCCCCCCACAAGCTGGTCCCTCTGCCAGTGGCTAAGAGGCCACCCGGGCCAAGTCCATTCCTTGTCTTCCCCGGTTCCCTAACTCTGAGTGGCAGAGGCAGCCACAGGTGCTGCGCCGGGGTGTGGTAGGCCGGCCTTCTGGGCCGTTTCTATGAATAGGTGGAGCTGGCTTCTGAAATGTCTGCAAGAATCACCTCAGGACAGCAGGTCTTCTGGTCGCACTTTATTCAACGTCATTTCACGATAACGTTGGTGAGATGCGGTAGGAACTCAGCTTCTGTCGGTGGCAATTAGCCCAGGGTCACATGGGCGTCATTATACGTCATTCTGCTTCACGTCGCAGAACCTGCCAACAATGTGGAGACCTCACTCAACCCAGCTTTGCAACACAAAGGGCGCTGGCTTGGCTCGTGGAAGTGGTGGAGGATGGGTGTGAAGGTTAAAACCAACCCCATGCTAAGTTTGGTAGGTTTCCCTGGTCAAGCTTGAGTTCCATTGACAGGTCATTTCCATGAACCACATCTCCTGGGGATAAATAGGGGGTTCTTACCTCTAGAAAGACAGTTCCTAGAGCTTTACTAGATGTCACTTGGAAGTTCACTGCTGAACTGTCTCAGTCAGCTAGCACTGTTATCTCAGACTACCATGGAATCAGTGGCTTAAACAACAGACATTTATTTCTCACAGTTCTGGAGGCTGGGAAGTCCAAGGTCAAGGTGGGATCCAGCAGATTCAGGGCTTAGTGAGGGCTCCCTGGTGCAAGCTTGCAGGTGGCTGCCTTCCCGGTACCCTCACATGATGTCACGGTCCCACTTCTGCAGATGAATTTGGGGGTGACCCACACATTCTGTGGCTTGCATTAACCATGGATTAATACTTAAAAGTTTGCCGATAAGGAAATCAGGGCCCAGGGCTGACCCAGAACTAGAACCCAAGGACCGGAAGTTTCTCTCCAGGATGTTCTCACCAACAGCCGAAAGTACGATATTAGGGGTGTTGGACAGCATGGGTTCCGTGATGTTTATGAGAATCATACACCCACGCCGTGTCTGTGTCAGCGAGAGGGAATGTGTCCACTTTGCAAAACACTTTGCTACAAACAGCTTGAGATTTTAAATTAGGGGGAAAAAAACTTTTGAAGGGTACTTGACCCAATGATGCTTGTTCTAATTTAAGAGGCAGTACCTTGTCGGCTGAGCATGGTGCCTGGCCCAGAGTCTGGACCAGAGATGAACGTGAGAGTTTCTGTTAGAGTTTTGGCCCAACATGTCAAGAGAGAAACTCTAGCCAGACAGTTGAATCTCAGGGTGGCCTTGGTGGTCAAACCAAAGCCTCCAGAAGGAGATTAGGCCCCGTTCCTGATGGGACCGCCAGCTCTCCCATTATCGGGCACCTTCCTCTCTGCTCCCCGGCAGCCCCGCGGGTGCATAGTCATAAGGAAACACTCAGGACTTCCGGGCTTCAGACCAGGAAGTGAGCCCACCAACTGAGATGGGGGGGGTCACCTGTGGGCCTCCCTGTTGAGAGGGCTTTGGAGTCAGAGGGAGGCCCTGGCCCTGGCTCTGCACTGCTGGGTCTTGATGTCGTCATCCAAGGAACGGGAATTATCCCCCCGACCACGCAGGGTTATTCTAAGGATCCAATCTGCTCGTGTAAATCGGAGGTGCCAGGCACGCACAGGACTTGGTGCCGAGAAAGAGCCCACAGTTCAGCAGCTGCCACACTAGCTAATTAGTTGTCTGATTTCCCAGCCTACAGCCGACTGGAGGCAGCAGAGTAGAAAGGCCTGGTCGCAGCCGAATCCAAGGGAGGCAAGAGAAAAGCTATAAAAAGCGGGAACAGACTCTCAAAAGGCTCAGCAGTCTTGGGCATTTGCTAAGAGACAGAGAGCCCTCCGCAGGTCAGTGGCTTCCCGGGGACGCCGCCCCCTGTACCCTGGGAGGAACTCACAATGACATGCGCGTTGTGTGGATGACTTCTCTCTCCGTCCCCTCTCCCCCGGCAAGAAGGAGGCATGAGGGGTCTACCTGGCCTTTCTGTGGGGGTGCTCTGACCAAATGCCTCCAGGTGATGAGATCCCCAAAGTCAGGGCCCACCGAGGCGAAGGGAAATGTACTGGGCTCCTCGGGTGGTCTGAAAGTAACCCAAGTCCAAGTGCCACAGGAAAGCAGTGGTTTTTAGTGGCCCCCTGCCCTACTGGCCACCCCACCTGCACATCCAAGGGTGAGAAAGATGGCCCTCAAGATCAGATTCCCAGGTCTTGGCCTGTGGTGGAGAGAGAGGGAGGAAGACGGGGAGGACCTGTGAGAAGGGCCTGCTGCAGAGACGCCAGCCCCATTGGATGCTATCTCTCTGGTGTCTGATCCACCATCTGGAGTGGCCACAGCTTTTTCTTTTAAAATTCTTACCCCAGGATATGCTTATTGATTTTAAACAGATTGGGGAGAGGGGGAGAGAGAGAAAGAGAGAGAGAGAGAAACGTTGATTGGTTGCCTCCCGTTCTTGCCCTGACCCGGAATCAAATCTGTAACCTTTCTGATGCACGGGACTATGCTCCAACCAACCGAGCCCCGCCACCCCCCACCCTGGCCAGGGCTTGTTTGTTTTTAACTGAAGCCTGGAGCTGCTCACTTTGAAGCAGCAGCTCAGGCCGAGGAAGGCAGGACTGAGCGTAAGTACCGGAAGGACATCTGCCAAGCGAGGACAGGCCTGGCAAGGGGAGGCGGGACCCTGGGCAGACCTTCCTGGGCCTCGGGAGGGTTTAGGTGGAGAACGCTCCGAGGCAGGGACCCACAGCTCCTTTCCAGCCCAGCTGATGGGCTGGGGCTGGCTCAGAAACCGGGCATAAACTCGTAAGCAGGGGCCTGTGACATAGTGACTAAGCACACAGAGTATGCATGTGGAGGGAGGCCCTTGCCACTTCACTCCCCTTCCCTGACACCAGGTACCTACCGGAGGGCTTCCCTGAGACTCAGACCCGCTTAGCATATCTTCCCAGCAGGTGACCAACCCTACAAACCGAGGGTCATTGTTCTGTCCCTGTAACTGACTGGGGCTGAAGAATGGTGGGGGCCCGGCCAGAATGGAATGTGCCCAGCATTTCTGGATGTAGGAGAGGCCCCCAGGATCAGGGGCTTGGGGATGAAAAGGTGGGGTGGGGGGGAGGGGCACTTTCCTGCTGTTAAAAAACGAGGGGGCCCAATAGTGTTAGAAACTGGACCATGCAATGGCCAAGAGGGAAGGGACGCTTATTTTAGGGAGCACACGGATCCCCTACCTGCAGTGACTGACAGCCGCATCAATGCCCTGTGTGCGGTTTCCCTCCTCTTCTCTCCCTGACGGTTGGGCCAGAGCGCGAACTCTCAGCATTTCAGAGACACGCTCCCTCTTCTCTGTTACAATCTCCTTTTGTCTCAGTACTGCACCGAGGAGGGCTGCATGTTGCCCACCTCTGCTCTCCTGGGACGCTCGGCTTAAAGCCCAGGGCAGCTTGGGGCTGGGGTTTTAGCCGCCTGTTGCTCGGGCGGCTCTCACACCCACGTCCGCCCGCCGGAGCGCTCCTGGGCGCTGCCTCTCAGAGGTGTTAGCTGCCAACTCCTGAGCCCGAGTGGCCGCTGTGGCAGAGGGTCCCCTGGGTGGGCCCCCGTCTTCTCCTCCAGGACGGTTTCAGCAGGGTGAAGCCAGGTGTTCTGGCACCCTGCCGGTGCTGTGTCGAGTCTGGTTTGGAAGACCCCACTGAGGAATGTGGCTGAGTCTACGGGGCCTTTTGGTCCCATCCCCGGGGACCATGACTTACCTGTTGTTGGAGGGAAAATCCATACCGCCACTCAGGTGGGCGCACACTTTATTTCTGTTTAGCTGACCTGAGCTTGCTGAGGAGCCTCTGTTTCGACCAAGGGTGGAAACAACTTAATCTTTTTTCCATTTCTACAGCTGGCAAAAAAAAAAAAAAAAAATCTTTATTCCATTTCTTCTAATGGCTCAAAAAAAATGTAATCTTGCCATTTCCAGGTAACACAGTGTCTTCCCATAGAAAGGGTAGGCTATCTGCTTAGTACTTTGTCGAGTCAGGACTTAAACCCAACCCAGTTCAAATCCCTTGATCAGGGTCGTGGGTCTTTTTCCTCAAAGGTTCTCTCCTTCCTCCCTCTGTACCCCAAGATGTTGCCTGGGTGCAATGGGGTGTTTACAAGTCATCCCAGGGGCAGGGGAGGAGGCTTGTCCTCCTGGGTCTTAACCTTGTCCACCTCAGGCCTGGGTCCCTGCGTTTCCAGCTCTCTGCCTCCGAGCCTACCCCCTGCCCCTCGCCCCCCGACCATTCTGTGCCAGCCGCCTCCTCAGCAGAGATGTGCTCTCCATTCACGGGGGGCCGGGGGGCTCACTGAGACCCTCTCTCTCCATCCTTACTGTGCTCAGCCGCCCCAGAGCTCCCGGGGGAAGTGGGGCCACAGACTCTGTACCCCAGGGTGGAATTCAGGGAGCTTTTCATCCTGCTTGCCCGCCCTCTTCCCTCTCTGCACCCCTTCCCCGCCTTCAGCAAGAGCTTGTGTCTCTTCTCTGGAAGGAGCTCTTCCCACTCCGCCACCCATAGTAAACTCTCCACACTCTGAGTTCTTCAAGCTCCAGTTCCTTGGAACCCAAAGTCTCCATGACTCTCTCTCTCTCTCTCTCTCTCTCTCTCTCAAATCTCATAAAAGCCTCTCTGGCTCGGGCACAAAAGCCAGAAATCCTTGGCTTTCACGGCACTTCCCAACCAAAATGGTATTAGTTTGGAACCGAAAAGCTAAACATGGACCGCTTTATTTATCTGCTGGTTCCAACCTCTCCCTGCGTGAGGCGGGCTGCAGAGCCCTGGGTCGAGGGCCCCAGACCGCCACAGCCATCTGGGATAGCAAATGCCCTGGATGATATCTCAGAATATCGTCCTGCTGGGTGTGTCCCCGCGGAGAGCAGCCCAAGCACTGGTGGGGATGGATGTACCCGGTGTCCACGCCGGTGAGAGTCGCCCTCAGGCCTCAGGCTGCAGAGATGCGGCCGGGAAGCTGGGTGCCCGGCCCCACAGAGTCAGGGAACTCTCCCCCAGGGCTCTTGCCACGCCATGTTCTTGGGGGAGATGCTGGGTTTCCGGGTCACTTGCTGATGGAGCGTGATAGGCCTGCTGTTCTCTTAGAAAATCTGAGCAGGCAGTGTGGCCAGGGTCCCTGCCTTAGAATACGTGAAGGGAGACGTGAGTGATGTGCCGTTACTCCGATTTGGTGGGTGTGCGTGTGCAGGGCGAGCCCGTACCTGCACCCAGAGGTGCTGGCTTGGATAAGGGCAGGTCCCCTGAGTGGTGTTTGTTTCCATCGGCGCAGGCAGTTTACAGAACAGGCGCGACGGATGGATCACCTGCCCTGGGGTCCGTGTGATAGTGGCTTTGGCAACGCTCAGCAGTGCCGTGGACCCTGTAGGTGGTGACGTTGGAGGGCAGATCACAGACTGGGGGGTGGAGCTCTGGTGTTGCATTCTGGCTCCTTTTCAGAAAGAGGAGGGTTCATGGGAGACCCCCTGGCGCCCTTCGAGGGTTACTGACCTTTTGTGTAGAAGGCAGTGGGTCCCCACGCTTCTAAACCCCAAGGCTGCCCTGAGGTTTGGAAGCATGGGGACCCACCCCTGAGGCCATGTGTCCCCTTTGGGGGCCTTAGCAAACGGGTGGGGAGACTGCATCTTCCGAGACACACTCGGTCACACCCACAGCCTCCCCTAGAGACCACGCTGGGTTTGGAAATCCACAGGCCTGGAGCGCCGGGGGAGCTTTATTTTCCCTTCAAAGCCTCAAGTTTGAGTATTTTAGAAAAGAGAAGAGTTTAATTCACAAAGTTAACATGATACCAAAACCTGACCAGAATATAAAAAAGAAGTAATTTCACTTTTAAATACAGATGTGAAACTCTTTAAGTAGTAACAAAGTCAGCCTCTCCATACGGTAAAAGTAGATAATTCATACATGTGTGCTGTTGGCACGGCGTGCCATAGTCTTTAATTTTTTAAAGAATCTTTTAAAATTAATCTTATGATTACTCCAAAATAAGACCCAGTTAAAATCAAAATGAGATTTGTGTCAGGGGGAAGCTTGATATGTTGCCACTGAAGCTTACCTGGTCGAATGATTTTGTGAAAATAGGAAATTTTGAAACAGGAGCATAAGGAAGAGGAACATGCTTTACTATTGTTAACATTTGTTTTAAAGCCACAGTATTGTAAATAATATGGTTGTTACTGGAATGGATCAGAGAAACAAAATAGGAAAACCTTAAAATAGGTCCCAGTACTCACGATAATCAAATATGTAAAAAAGATAAAAGTATTTGAAGTCAGTGGAGAAAGGATGCGCTGTTTAATAAAATGTGCGGGGATACCTGCTGAAACATTATTAAAATAAATAATACCTTTATCTGCCAAATTCCACATAGATGAAAAGAAAAGGTAACGTGAAAAATTAAATTAAAAAACTGGGATAAATTTAGAGGAACGTTTATGTATCAGTGTGGAAGAGAAACCATGAATGAAACATTTGATCCACTGGGCTGTAAAAATTTCCGTGTGTGCCAGAAACCAGAACCCCCTTCCTGAAAACAAAATGACAAAACCAGATGATGAGTGAGTAATCATGCTTGGGAAGATAGAGGCTCAATATTTACAGTATAACAGGGACTCCTAAAGCTTTCGATGCAAAGAATGATCGATATATAAAGTGATCATGTTAAGATTCCTGGAAAAATGTATGTCCTAGGAATAGAGCACAGTCCTTTCCAGAAGTTCACCCTCAGGAATTAATTGTGCACATTTGTAAATACACGTATATTAGGGTATTTTTCACAGTTATCTACGAAAGCAAGAGAAAACAAGAAAAAAATAGGAAGGAAGGAAGAAAGAGAAAGAGGAAGGAAGAGAAGTAGGAAGGGCTCTCAAATATCCAATAATATATTGATAAAGACATGTTCTAGTAATGTATTTGACAACTGGTCCATGATGAAAAGTAATCTGGAAAGAAGCCCTGGCTGGTATGACTCAGTGGATTGAGTGCTGACCTACGAACGAACCAAAGGGTCGCAGGTTCAATTCCCAGTCAGGGCACATGCCTAGGTTGTGGGCCAGGTCCCCAGTAGGGGGCAACCACATGTTGATGTTTCTCTCGCTCTCTTACTCCCTCCCTTCCTCTCTCTACAAAAATAAACAAATACATTTTAAAAAAGTAATCTGGAAAGATGCTCCCTGTAACGTGTAGGAAGATTCTTTTACAAAAACGACTGTGTGAGAACACACACGAATGCATCCATACAGCTGCCTGGGTGCTTTTATGCCAACGTGTGAGGTTAACATTGGGTACGTCTGCGTTAGTGGGTTATAGCTGACTTAATTTTGACACGTCTTTGCTCTTTTCTTTCCTCTTTCTCACCATGACCTCGTTTTAGTTTTGAAAATGTAAAATGCAGTTATTTTTAAACTCTGAGATCTGAGGACTTCTGGGTTCGTACAATAACCCCAAGAGGTCAGGGTGGTATGTGAACGCTCGGGCTCCTGGTCACCAGCTCTGGGAGGACGTCCTCGCACACCCAGGCCTTTCCTGCTTCCTTCCCCATGCTCAGAGCCTCTGAGCGATGAGCGATTCCACCTCGTCGTGGCTCTTTCAGTGTTTTACGTGCAGTGTCCAATCTCCGCAGAGAAGCTCAAAGCCCCTGAGGGCCGGGGCTGGGCCTTGCAGTCCTGGAGGTCCCGGGAGGCCAGCCAGAGCTGTGTGGCCGCTTCACGGAGGCGGGCTAGGCTGGCATTCCTGGCTGGGAGAACTGACCAGAGAAGCCCTGGGCCTCAGAGATCAGGAGGGGACAACTGGGATAGCTGAGGAGGACAGAGGCCACACGCCAGCCCCAGGGAAGCTGGGCAGAGAAAGGCGAGTGCCAGCCCCCACCTCACCGGTTCCCCGCAGACAACCTGTCCCCTTAACTTGTGCTTTTTTTGTCTCCCTGTGGTGTGCACAGGCTCCCACGCTCCCCTGGACCAGCCCTGCTGCCGCGGCCTCTATGACTTTGAGCCAGAAAACCAAGGAGAATTAGGATTTAAAGAAGGGGACATCATTACATTAACGAATCAGATAGATGAAAACTGGTATGAAGGGACACTTCGCGGGGAGTCCGGGTTCTTCCCCATTAATTACGTGGACGTGATTGTGCCTTTACCTCAGTAAACGTGTGACTCGGATGCTGGACCAGCTCTCGTCACTGAGATGAAGTCCCACCCTTGTTCTCCCCGTGTGGCGGTCTGTGACATCCTTGCTCTGTGACCAGCGTAACCACTTTTGTACGTGTGTTCCCTTTATAATGTATTTTATATCGATTGCATTTGTATAAATGACCTTCTTGTTGTAGCTACATGAGGATAGAGCTTTTCTTTCTTTGCTTGTTGCCCTATAAAAGCCGTTAGTCCAACCACCGAATGTGCTTTCGGTTGCTAAAAATAAGTCGCACCCGTGGCAGTCATGTCGGTGAATTGCCAGACGCAAAATTCAAGACAAAGAAGCGCCGAGGGCTCTCTTTCTTACCGTGACTGATGGCGGCTGGTCCTTTCCCTGCGTCTTGTGTTTGCTGACCTTGAATAGCCCAATAAATGCGACAGTGTGTTGGCAAACAGCCTTGGTAATTCTTAACGTGAAGTTGATTTCTAAGCGCAGTGGTCCAGCTGCCAATTCCTGTGCCCCTGGCTGACAGGGGCCACAGCAGGAATGCTCAGCTGTTTGCTCTTGACCTCGTCAGCAGCCCCCCACCCCTAGCACTGGGCTTTCACTTTGCCCCCAACTCAAACACAGCACACTCCTTCCAGTTCGGGATAAAGACCGTGCCGTGCTGTGTCGAGTTTATCTGTCACCCAGCTTCCCTCCAGCTGCACCCAGAGCAGACACGGCGACCGGATTCCTGAATTTAGAGAGAGGTGAGCTTGCCCGGATTCCTGAATTTAGAGAGAGGTGAGCTTGCTGATGTGGAGCTCCCTCTCCTCTTCCCCTTAGGACTTCGCCTGTTTGCAGAGAGCTGAGTTCTGAATCCCTCCTGGCCATGCTGTGGCTTAGAAATAAGGACCCCGCCCTGAGGGTGGGGCCCCAGGGTGCTCCTGGCGGTTTGTGGCTGAGTGGGTCTGCGGTTGGTTGTGGGATTCAGGATGACATGGCCCAGAGATCTGAGCCACACATTCCAATATAGCCTTCCCCAGGAATAATATGGATTCGGTTTCCCTGTTTCTCATCTTTGGTCTTCTTGCTTGGTTCTTAATTGGCCCTCTTTAAAGGCCAAGGTCTGGCCTAGGTGTGCAGGAACGTGGAGGCTGACGCAGGGTGGGGGTATTTGGGGATTACAGTAGCCCGTGGAGAGGCTGGGAGTGGGGCCAGGGCAGGTGCCCTTGGACATTGGCACACAGGCATGGGTGTCTGTCTCCGTGACGACGTTCTCGAGTTTCTGTTCAGCTGTCCAGACATTGGCACGTTGAATAGTTTCTACTCCCTCGGTCGTGTTCCGTCTGGTGGGACTGTCAACCAGGAGTCCCTTCCCCCCACTGTGCTGATGCGCATTGATTTTCCACGTGGGTCCAAGGCAGGTGGACCCAGAGGGATCATGAACATGCCCTTGGTGGCCGTCCAACCCCACGCCCCCACCCCCCACTTGCTGCATTCGTCAGTCTTGGAGATTCTGATGGCAGCTTTACCTGTAGACATGTCATGGGCTTTAGTATTAGACAAAAAAAAAAAAAAGACAAGAAGGCTTCTGTTTGGTTGGGAAAAAGGCTGCCTCTCATCTCTCCGAGTCTCAGGGACTAGCTCGTGCGTGCGCCTGCTGCAGGAGAGTTTAGAGGTTTAGATGAGAGCCTCTCAGCTCTTCCTATGCGTGCAACTCTGGGCCCCTTCCGAACGCCTGGCTCTCACCCCTGCCTTTTGGTTTAAGTGACTGGGGTAGGCCTGGGCCTTGGTCATTTTTTAAAGCCCCTCAGATGATCCTACAGTGCAGTCGGGATTGAGGACAGTGCTTTAGATGAGCGGAGGGCGGTGCCTGGAACAACATCGGGGGATTAACTGGGCTAGTAGCTGCCGTGCTTCCAGTAAATGGCAGCCCTGTCCCTCTGGAGATAAACCGAGGCATCATACAAGCATTAGAACAGACGGGAGCTGTCGTGTAACCCGTCACGTTAAGACTCGGTGTGACAGCCGAGGGGTCTGTGAACGCGGCCCACGGCGAGCAGATAGCAACAGCACCCTTCACACTGAGTTTGCTGCGTGGCTGCCGGCAGAGTCAAGAACACGAATTTCCTGCCCCACCTTTGAGGGCAGAGAGGGACGGTGATATTGCAAACCTGCATTCGTTACTCTCTTTTATACCTGTCACATGATTTATTTCCAGATTGGTCGTCTTCTTGACAAGGTCAAAGGAGGTTGTTCACAGGGCGCAACTCTCTTCCCACATCCTCGGGGGAGGGTGCATTGTTGCCACAGTTACAGCTACATCTCGACCCTCTGAGTCTCAGTTGTGGGGCAACCCCCTTCCCCCATTTCCAGCATTAATCTAGAAATTTCTTTCATCTCCACTTACTGATTTCAGTGGGGGACTGGGTGGCTTGAGGAAACCATTTGAGCTCGAACTGTCTTCTGGGATCAGAAGTCTCACCTGACATGAAATTTCATGTCCATAACAGTTTTTAAAAATGTCTTCTCCCTTGGCCTCATTTATGTGTGGCTGCACATGGGACATTTTGTTCTCAGTTTGCCTGCACCCACACAGGAATTTGGGGACATTTGTTTCATGACGTCTTTTGGTTTCTTTCTTAGTTTTTGAAAACAACAATAAAAATACACTGCTCTGGCCCATATTTCAGGAAGTAGCATTTAGCAATTTCATGGGAAATGCAGAGTAAGTCCTACTCTCGCTTTGATGGTAAACCAGAGGCCGCGGCTGGGGTTGTGTCAGCCTGGCCTTGGAGGATTCAAGGGCGTTCTGGGTGTGCCTTCCAGGCTGAAGTTCATAATGGCGGAGCAAGGACCCGAGCCGAGGAATCATCGTGTGGCCAGAGCCACGGAGCCCTAGGAGCAAATGGTGCGGACAGTTAGATCTCAGAAGTGGTTCCCAGTCGTGGCTTCTTGGTTTTGCTTTTGTAAGAAAAAGACCTTTGATATTTGAACCATTTAGAGGGAATTATAACATAATGCATGCGTGTTACAGAACATTTAGAAATTCCTTTCCTGATAAACAGGTAGAAGGTGGATGGACGGGTGGCCAGTTTTTATCCACGCTCTCAGTTTCCACGGCTTCTGGTGTGCACCGTATGCTGGCGAGTCACAGAACTACATCTCCAGCCTGGGTGGTCGTCCTGATTTTAGACCCACAGGCATTTCCAACTCAAAATGTTCCAGTGAAGCCATTGACTCAGCCCTGCCCCCTCCCACCCACCAAGCTCCCCCTCCTCTTGTGTTTCCCACATGGGTGAATGACACTGACGGCCACCACGCCTGGCCCGGGTCAGAAATCGGGCCACCAGGTTTCACTCGCATCTCTCCCTCCTTTACGTCATTCCCAAAGTCACATCAATTCTGCCTCTGACAACTCTCAAATCTGTCTTCTCCTCTTATGCCCATTACCACTGATGTGGGACTGGGCCATCATTTATCACATTGCATCTCATTTGCTCCTTATGCCATTGTGCTTCCAAGACTTAGCACACGCCTGGTGCAGAGCAGGCTGTCAGTCAATACGTATCACATTGCACTGCATGCAGCCAACCTGTTCGTTAGGCCTAAAGCTGACCCCATGTGGATGGTCTGAGATAATTGGTTCTTCACGCTCACCAGTAGAGAACGTTTCTTGCTGGCATCTCGGGAAGCCAGGGATAAAAATGCCTAATTGGCTATCGAAACCCTCCCCACGTTAAGTGCGTTTTGCAAACCTTAATACATAGAAGTGTTTTTATTGAACTTATAGTTGGGAAAAGGCTTCTCAAGTATTCCTTTGTGGTGTGTCCAACCCAAATATTGCCAAGCGGAGATTGTCGGGAACGCGCGGGGAAGCAGACTAAACAGGCGGGTCTCGTTCTGGGAGGGCGGGGTGAATGACCCGCAGTCAGCTCCGGAGACAACCAGAGTCCGGAGAGTGAGTGCTGTGCTCTCCACCAGGAAGCTGCTGCAAAGTGCAAAAATGACCTCAGAAGCCACGCTGGAAGAACTTCCTCATTTCATATGTTCATAATAGAATGGAGAACGATGATAGCCAGGGAAGTGAATGGACTTGCCCAGAACCTGTAGTGTGTGGCCCGGCCCAGACCAGCGGCGGATTTCCTGACTCTCCTCTTCCCAGGGTGTGGCTCGAGCACCATGGTGGCATCTGTGTGGACGTGTGTGTGTGTGTGTGTGTGTGTTGGGGTGCGAGATGCACACAGAACTGGGTCGGAGAACACCTTCCTAGCCCTGGAGGCCAGATGGGAATTGGCCTTGGGTTTGGGGCATGGAGAGTTTGCTGGCTCTGGGAAGGGCCACCAAATCCAAACTCTGTTCCTCCGAGCATGTCAGGGGACTCCAGCCCTCCTTTGCTCCACCCTCAACAACTTGGAACTTTCTAGAAAGAGTTTAACACTGCCCTTACCCTCCTGGCAGAGATTGATTGGTTCAGATCTGTGGTGAGCTCCTCAGTGCACACGACGGGTCTGGCACCCCGAGGTGCTCCTCAGGGTGTCAGTGCAGGACGAGAGGAAAAACCAAGAACAGGGGTACGTGTGCCGAAGCCCACAGCGTCCCTCCTCCTGTCACACCTCCTTCCAAGAGGCCGAGGAGCAGCCAGATGGAGACGCACATACAGTTCATAACGCAAACATTTCTGTTCTAAGGAAGGACCCCACCCTGGACAGGTAGAACATCGTCACCCCTAGCTGAGCCTGTTTGCTGCGTAAGATCTGCCTCTTGCTTACGTGAGTGTCAGAGATTCCCCCCTCTCCCCCAGCATTGCCAAGTGTCCCCAACCAGAGCCTGGAGAGTTCTAATGGGGTAGTTAGGTGGTTAATGTGGGACAGGAACTGTGAGGTCCCGCCAGCTGTCCCCGAGTGCCCTCAGCTCTCCATGGCTCCCTGTTCTCCTAACCCGCGGAGCTTCAGCACATGTAGGACTGCTGGACCTGCCGGGTGAACAGGAAGGCGGAACTTCCATCAGGGTATTGGTGATGTCTCCTGCTTTCTCTCCTGACCAACTCTTTCTTGAGTGGGTTTGCTTGATACTCGACAGAGAGAGGCTCAGTCCTGGCCTCCAGACTTCATGTGGGGCACCCCCAGGAGGGAGCCTGGCTGCGGAATGGAAGCTGCAGAAGCTGCTGGAGGGAAAAAGAGACAGGAAGTCCCGCTGAGCCGTTCATACCTTAGGGCCCAGGGGCTCCAATATTCCCCACTAGCTCCCCCAGTTCCAAAGGCCTCCTCAGTGTGTCTTCCTGAATTTCAGGCACTGGGACCTCAGCTCAACACAGCTGCCACTGCAAAGCATAATATCTCTTTGAATTCTCCATTTCATCTTGAATATTCATGTGATTTTTGCTCCAGGCCCCATGATATGCCAGGGCTGGTTTTCGAATGTGAATGATGTGAGCAGGGCTCGACTCTACTTGCTGGGAACACGCGGTGTGCAGCCTTTGTACATCAGCCTCCTTGCTGGTGAGATGGAGTGAAAAATCACACCTGCCCCCAGGCCTGTGTGACGACTGAGTTAATACAAGTCAGGTGCCTGGTGCTTCGTGTTCTGAAAGTTTCTCGTTATTCTTCTCCGACACCCTGGTATGAGAAGCACACCCAGTCAGACCTCGGTACTTGAAGACTCTGTATCTGGGATTCACACACTGGGTAAATTTTATTTGCAATCCCCAAATCAATAACTACATGCACCCTTTTCACATCAGTTGAGGAGAGGTGGGAATTTTGAGTTGCCTGCTAGGTGTGTTCCCAGCAGAGACAGAATGAGGCCACATCTGGGCTTCTTGTCAGCAGTTGTACTTTGATTTAACATTAAAAAAGTTATTTATTGATTTGAGAGAGAGAGAGAGAGAGGAACATTGATTTGTTGCCCTGCTTACTGATGCATTCACTGGTTGATTCTTGTACGTGCCCCGAATGGGGATCGAACCCACAACCTTGGCCCTTGGCGTATCTGTAAGACACTCTAACCCACTCAGCTACCTGGCCAGGGCCTCAACTAGTGTCCTTTTATGGCCTATGTCATGGCACTTTTCACATTTTTGTCTTTTATTGGTGACTTCACTGCTTAAAACTGCCCCCAAGAGCCGGGCTGAGGGGCTGCCTGGTCCTAAGCAGAGACGGCTGGCACGTGCCCAACAGAGAAAAATCCTGCATTAGGTAAGGTACCTGTGTCAGACAAGCTTCCTTCACGCCTGAGGCCTCGTGAGGGTCACTGTGAGTTCCACGTGAGTCAACAATGTAGGTTAAGTAACACGTTTGGAAAGAGAAACACATCCAGTAATATTGAGTGTGGGTCTGTTGGCAAAATGGTATGGCCGGTGGCTGGCAGGAACCTGGCCCTGCATTTCCCCCAGGAGCAGAGTTCCTGTGCTCCCAAATTCAGTGACTTTATGGAACGTAACCACAGTGACCAAGGAGCCTCCACGTGCACAGGCCCATAGCCCAGGTTTAGCCCAACGGATGGGTCTCCCCACCTCCAGCGGCTCTGGCCCCTTCCCACCAGATGCCAGCCGTGTGGCACAGAGTGGGGAGGTGGTCTTGAGATCCTCCTCTTGGCCACAGGAAATCACCAGAGTGAGGAAAGGACCATAAGGACGCAGGCAGGCAGGGCCAGCTCCTCTTGGTAAAGCTGTCACATCACCTGGGATGTGCCAACCACAGAAAAGCTTCAGGCTCCAGTCCCCGGCTTTGCAAACCACTACGTGCGGGTTATTGCGCCCCTGAGTCTGCGTCCTCATGGGTGAGACGGGAATGATGCCCCTACCCCACGCAGCTGAGCAGCCCGTGAGGGCGTCAGCACAGTGGCCGGCGCACCCAAGACAACGCTGACCGTGGTCCGTGGCTGGGGGCCTACAGCGGACTTGCAGAGCAATCCCCTGTCGCTTGGCTTTCTACAGCTGAGACTGGGCCATGGCCAGCGACACACATTTTGCCCCAGTTCCCTTCACCTCTAAAAGTCCACAGGAGATTCACCCTGGTCCCCGACGCCACCATTCCCACCCCAAATCACAGGCCTGGGCGCCCCACGGTTGGGGCAGCCAAACTCGGCTCCTGTGAGGTGGCTCCGGGTTCCTGGCAGCCAGGTGTGGAGCCGCGCGGCCCCTGCGCCGGGCGCCGGGAGGGGCACTGGTCTCCGGCTCCAGTCAGGCCTCGCCGGGAGCGCCTGAGCGCAGGCACGAGCCAGCGGTTCCGGGCAAACGTCCGTGTGGCCGCCGGGCCGACCGAGCAGAGCCGGCGCCCGGACCCGAGCCGGGTGGGGTGGGGGCGGCACCCTCACTCGGGCTCCGGCGGGGGCGGGGCGCCCCGGCTGGCTCGCGCGCGGCCTCCTTTCCCCAGCGCGGCCGGCGGCGGCGGCGGCGGCGTCGGCGGCGTCGGCAGCCCCGGCTCTGGCACCACGCCTGGCGGCCAGCCCGGGCGAGGAGTGGCTTCCAGGAAGCGCGCGCAGGAGCGTTCCAGCCGCGTCTCGCCGTCGCCGCGGCCCCGCGCGCTCCGAGAGCCCGGCCGGGCCCCTCACCCTCCCTGCGCGCTGACGACCCCGCGCGGACGGAGGGCGCGGGGAGCACGGTGCACTTGCCAGGCGGTGCAGGTGGCGGCGCGCGCCCTGCGCTCTGGGCCGGGGCCAGCGCCGCGCGCCCGGGGGTGGGGCCGGGGGAGGCGGGGCGGCCCGGCCCCATTTAACTTCGCGGCGGCGGCGCGGCGGGCTGGAGGCCGGCGTCGGGGAAGGTCGGGGCCCGCTGTACGCATCAGGGATCGACGGCGCCGTCCCGCCGCCTCTCCTCTGCGCGTGCCCAGCCCGGGCTGTCCGTCCCAGACAGGTCCGCGGTGCCAGGTGGGTGCTCGGCGCGGGAGCGAGGGCGGCTCTCCCCGCCGGTGAGACCCGGGCTGGGGACGCTGTACACAGATTTGACCATTCAAACTTTAAGGACAAGGACATCAGTGGCTTGGCAATACTAATACAAACTGGGAAAAAAAAACCCAAAACGCAAAAACGACCCTCACCGCGGGGTCTGAACGCTTCGGAGACGGACGTGCGCGGCCCTGTGCGGGCGGAGGGGCGCTCTGCGGTGTTTTTTGAGGGGAGTGTTTCAGGTTTGGGGGCGTCTAGGTGGAAGAGGGGCGGCAGCCAGAAGCCTCCGGCGTCGGAAGGTCCCGCAGGTTGGCCGCGCGCGGGTCTCCAGCTCCTACAGGGCTGAGGGCGGAGGGAGGCGCCTGGCGCGGGGTGACAGGACACTGCAGCTGCGGGAGGACCGACAGCGTGGCCGCGGGGAGCCGCCGGGTCGGCTGTGCCCGGGAGCGAGTGAGGGGCTCGGGGTCCCCGGCCCCGCCGCCTCTCTGCAGCCGCGAGGAGCCGCCCCGGGTCGGAAGCAGCAGCACATTTGCGGATCCCATTAGGCCGGGCCCTTAATGCTTTCTCCAGATGGAGAGGAGCCACCGACCCGCCCCCGGACACCGGCTACGCCAAGGCGCCCGCGAGGCGAGGGTGACTTCGGCTTTTCCAGTCTCGGCTCGCACTGATTTCTCCGGGAACTCCCAGGAGGACCCTGGAGCACTCCCCGCGGCCCTCCTGCTGTCACAGGGTCCCTGCCGGTGCCCCCTCCCTGCTTCGGGAGGCTGTTGGCTGCCTCGCAGGCCTCGCTGGTTGCGGCTTGGGGCCCTGAGGGTGCTCCGTGTCCTCGGCGGCGGGAGAAGCCCTGAACTTTCAGGAGACTGGCGCTGCACCCGGGGAGTGGTCACCAACTTTCTGTGCGACCCTAGGCAGGTCCCGTCCCCTCTGTGGGATGGCTTTGTGGGCCCCGGACTCATTTTTGCCTGAAGTAGCCGAAGCTGGCAGGTGCCCTAACCCTTGGCTCGGGGTTGGCTTCCTGGGTTGTTTGCCAGTTGCCACACCCTGGAGCCGACAAATGAGCTGGGAAGTGGCTGGTGTGGCCATGCCTCAGCCCCTGGAGGCCTGGCAGCGCGGGCCGCACGCTGGAGGCAGGTCCAGCTGCCCTCCTGACCCTGAAGTGGACTCGTCCTACTGGAGAGCCCCAGGCAGCCCCATCCCGAACCAACGCAAACCTTCCTAATTGCCCCCTGATTTGGGAGCTGCACCTGGGGCCGGAGCTGGTAGGAAAGCAACTATTTCCTCTTTTATAGGCTTCAGGTGAGATCCATCCAGGATAACAGGCCCCATGGCTTCCTGCAAGAGCCACCGTTGGCTGCTGATATGTTTGGTCTTCCAGCACTCTGCTCTCCTGCAGGTAACAGGGAGGGGGAGGGGCATGGAACGGGTCCTCTGTTTACTTAGGACCTTTATTTTAGGTCCCCTAAGCCGTCCTGTGATTCATGTTTCCGCTGTACCAGAGAACATATAATTTTCTCTCTTACCTGCAACGCATTCCCATAGGTTGACTTACCTATAAGAATAACCCTAATCCCTTGGGTCCTGTCTGAGTCTTGAGCGAGGGCCTTAATGCCACTGTGGGTACCAGAGGTGACTTGGGACAGTCTAGAGTGGCCACCTACATGTGCCTGGTAGGGGCTGGGCTGCTAGAAGCCAGACCAAGGCCTGGGCAGAGTTCAGCGTCCGGCTTTAGCTCAGCCACTAAGTAAGTATTCTAAGTTTACTTCTGTCAACGCATACCACACTGTCTTGCAGGCTTTTTTTTTTTTTTTTTTTTTGGACTCCTGTCTTTCCCACTAGTCTGGGAGGACCTGGCTCCTCTATTGCATCCTCACTGGCCAACAGCAGTGACACTAGCCTTGCTGAGAGACAGTAGGGAGGGGTGGAGACAGTAGCAAAGCGGATGGCACATGCTTCATTTATTCAGAGCCACTTCTACCCAGCCCAGCTGCTCACCGCCAACTGGGGACACAAGCCACACTCTCCAGATCTCCCAATTTTCCAAGAGAGCTGCATCATCTGGCGTTCCTATGAAATCTCCTAGTTTTTAAGTCCTCGAAAGTCAGATGACTGTGTTTGTAGCCTGGATATGGTCAAGCAGTTTGTAGCCCCAGATCTAAGGGTGTGGGACACATCTTAGCACTGTGTCCTGAGGGCTGCTGCTGACTACCCTGTGTGAGTTAGAACAGACGAGCCCATTCGCTACCCTGTGCACCCCCAACTGGGGACCAAGCCTGCAACCCAGTCATGTACCCTGACTGGGAATCGAACCAGTGACCCTTCGGTTCACAAGCCAGTGCTCAATCCACTGAGCCACACCAGCCAGGGCCATAATCATATGTTAATAGACGTCTTTTGTTAGAACAAAAGTATTTGAGGTGGTTTCGTGGTTTCCTGGTCAGGGAGGAGCAGTATGTGGTTGAAAAGTGGACACTTGCTTTTCCGACCCATCTGCTGGTCTGAAACTGGCTGGGAGAGCTTCGGAGGTCTGTGCTTGGTCACCTGGGGCTGAGCTTTCAAGGCACGGAGTTTCATGCTGTCTTCTCTCACCCTATAAAATCTGAGCGTGCGTGTTGAGGCTGTCTGTTGACCTTGGGCCAAGGGCAGTGTGTTTCCATGTGTGGGGCAATGTGCACAGAAGGTTGTAAAAGGAGATTCTGGGCCAGCGGTCCTCATCACCACGGTGTCCACAGTTCGAATCCCAGCCCCGTCACTTCGCGACCTGTCACGCAAACATCTCTGCATCTCAGTTTCCGCATCTGTGCGGGGGTGGGGGTGGGGCGGAATCTACCTCGCTGAGAGCGGTTAAATCATTGTGAAGTGGAAGAAAATCACAGGCAAAGCCAAACAGAGTGTCTGGCACGCAATGAGTGAACAGTCAATGCTAGCACTCTGAACAGTTATTTAGAAACACGCTCAGGGCCTGTAATTTCTCTGTGAAGCTGTAGGGGGCCCTCGCGAGGCACAAGCTGAGGAGAGAAGATGCTGCTGAGGCTGGAAGGGGGCGGGGCCTGCAGGTGTGAGCGCCCTTGGCCAGGATGGTCCTGTCTCGGGCCCTGGGAGAATTCTGGTGAAGGGTAGGTCA
The DNA here is from genome assembly GCF_022682495.2 of Desmodus rotundus. Taxonomy (NCBI): domain Eukaryota; kingdom Metazoa; phylum Chordata; class Mammalia; order Chiroptera; family Phyllostomidae; genus Desmodus; species Desmodus rotundus. The sequence continues at coordinate 36,506,566 of NC_071396.1, forward strand.
GTCCTGGGGTTGGGCACTTGGTTATTGCCCTGCCCCACCCCCACCCCCGGACAGCCTGGGTATGAGTCACAGCTGGCCTCTGAGGTTCCTGGGGATTTGGGTGTTTGGGGGTCTTTAAAGCTGTTCTTTAGTATGTCCCCTTGCCTTGTTGACGCTGCTACCAGGTGGCTGGGGGCGTGTGAGGCTGAATGTCAAGGAGTGTCGGATGTGCCAACTAATTGAGTAAAAACTGGATTTTCTTTATTAAATCAGCTAAAATGTAAACTCTTGTGTTCACTGAGCCCAAGTAATCATGATACATGGTACAGCCAGCTATGAGGTCAGCAGTCTCGTTCTCTTCTAGCTGCTCCCCAGCCCTTTCTGGAGGCACTCGCTGTTTCCCTCACCCAGACAGCTGGGAAGGCCTTCCCCTTCCTGTCTCAGGGACTCTGGGAGTGTCCTGTGGCTCCAGGTCCTCCCTCCAGAGACCCTGATCTCCCCTGAGCAGACAGCTTCTGCTGTTCCAGCTGTCCCTTCCAGCCTTCTTCCTCGAGAAGTCCCGACTCACAGGGACCTAAATATGGAGCCAGCCACAAGCTACAGGTATGCTTGGTCAAATCCAGTCCCGTGAAGTCTTGGGATTCCATTTATTGAAAGTCCAGTCCAGTTTAAAATTTTGATCCCACACTTGATTTAAGCCTCATCTCCCTTCTATCTAGCTGAGGCATGACATGTGGCTTTGAGTCCCCAACGTGGGTGCATGCTCTGGTCAGTTTCCTCATCACCACTGGGGGTGGGGACCAGCTCTGGGTTGGTTCCTTCCTCACTTCCTTCCTTCTTTCCTCCCTCCCTCCCTCCCTCCCTCACCTGAGAATATGTTTATTGATTTGAGAGAGAGAGAGAGAGAGAGAGAGAGAGAGAGAGAGAAATCAATGTAAGAGAGAAACATTGATCAATTGCCTCCCTCACACACCCTGACTGGGGATCGAACCCATAACCTTTTGATGTACAGGACGGCATTCCAACCAACTGAGTCACCCAGTCAGGCCACACCTTGGTCTTCATTCTTCTGGCTCCAGTATTTTGGGGGTTAGAAACAAGGGGAAGAGTCTGAGAGAAAGCCAAACAGCTCTTTGCTTAACGGGATGCCTCTTTCTGCTAGCCGCCGCTACCTCTGTGGCTCTTGTGGACCCTCTGCCCTCTGGGCAGCGCATGTGAATCCTGCAGAATTCTGCAATACCTCCCTTTCCTGAGGCAGAAGGTGCAGCTCAGGCTGCTGGGGTCCTCAGGTAGCCCTGCTGGGTGGGGTGCTGGCAGACTGGTTTAAACCCAGCCCCCCCTTGGCATTGGGCACTGATCTGCTGATCCAGTGCATGCATCCCCGGTGTGCAGACGCTGCGGGACAGGATTCTGCCTCCTCTTTCTGTCCTGCCAGCCCCTTCAGTTCCCCGTTTCTTCCTCGGTAGGTTCAGGGACAGACCAGATCCAGTCTGAGCAGATGTTCATCTGGGGGGAGGGGGGTAGATGCCAGTCTCTCTTTGCAGGTACCCCCAATTTCTACGAGTGATTCTCTTTCCCTTCAGTGTGTCTCAGCCCTTCTTAGAGATTAGCGAGGGAGGACGGTGGAGGCTGGTGATAATGGGACTTCCCTGCCTCTGCTTAGCGGGCTCTAAGGGAGCTGTCTGTTTCATGTTGGTACCTCACTTACGTACGTGGGGTACTCGTTGTCATCAGCTTCGGGTCCTAAAGTCCCATGTTTTGGGCATTGGGAAAGGTCTCCTTGAATGTGTCAATGCTAAAATTAGACATTTGGCTCTAGACTCAGGGCCAGGACTAGCTGTTCTGTTCTTATGGTTGAAGTGCTGTTTTAGGTGGTTCCTGGTGCTGGTGGTCTTAGGGGTCTTCTCTGGTGTTTTTTGGGTAATGGTGTTGTTTCTGGTCTTCATGCAACATTCTGGTTTCATGGATTCTGCTATTGGCAATGCTTCTGGCCTCAGAGATCCGGGACATTCCGGTCCTGATGGCATTTTTGTCTGCAGACTCTCAGTGTTGGTGGTCTTGAGGTACAGAGACTCCCCCACCTCCTGCCTCCTCCCGACCCCTCTTATGACCCAGCAGAAGGCGGGTGGCTGACTCAGTCTGAGAGGGTAGCCTGGGTCAGTCTCCTTGTGAGTGAATGGGGGCCCAGGGGGCGATGGTTAGCGACCCACGAACACTTACATCGACCTTTCACAAGAGCTTCTTATGCTCCCACTTAGTTCATGGTAGAATCTCTTTTTTGTTTTTCTTTGCACCCTTTTCATCTGTTTCTCTTCTCGCTGTCATCTGCATGATCCCCGTATCTTCTGGTCCTCTTTCCTTACAACTCCCGAGCCAAGTTCTGGGGCACTCTGCCTGCTGCTCTCTGTCCGGGGGAACAGGTTCAAGTGGATGGGAGCCCGTTGCCGCAGCTTGACATTCTGGTCCAGAGGCACTGACCGTGAGCGGGTAAATTATGCACGTGAATCATTTAAATTGTAGAAAAGTAGAAGATAGAGATACAGGAAGGGAAAGTCAAAATAAAAATTTTACCTTAATACTACTGCCCAGATAATAACCATTATCACTTTATATGTAATCTTCCAGACTTTTTCCATGCATGACTGTGGTGTAAATGTGTGTGTATGTTGTATGGTAAGCGGGATCGTGCTGAACATACTGGGGTTTTTTTTACGTCATTTCTTTTCAGTCAGTATCTCGTCAACATCTTAGTGTCAGTACGGGCACCACACCATTGGCATTTGGGATGAATGAATTCATTGCACTTCGGGATCTACCACAATACTGGAATTTGTTAAAATGAAGTTTTTTTTTTCTAAAAGAGTTTATTTATTTTTAGAGAAAGGAGAAAGGAGGGAGAAAGAGAGGGAAACATCCATGGGTGGTTGCCTCTTGCATGCCCCCTACTGGGGACCTGGCCTGCCACCCAGGCATGTGCCCTTGCTGGGAATTGAACAGGCGACCCTTTGGTTCTCAGGCCGGCACTCAATCCACTGAGCCACACCAGCCAGGGCTAAATGAAGTAGTTCTTTATTGGACGTCTGAGTCCTTTCCAGGATGGTGTGTACCCTTGAGTTTGCTCAGCCACACGCAACGAACAAACACCTCTTGCTGACTCTTTGCTCACGTATCTGAATATGTCCTTAGTATAATTTTTCTTCATGGAACGTGCCCTGCTCTGCATTTGGGACACGTTTTGTCCTTCCCCCCTTCGCCATATTTTGTCTCAGGTGTGGGTTTCCCGGCACACGAGGGTTTGTATGGGAAAGGGGCTTCCTGCGTGGCCACACCCTCCACGGTGATCTTGGGTGCGTGTCCACACTGTGTTAACACTGACGATGGGGTCTGAGCAGAAAGGCGTCCACCTGCCCTGGACGCAGCCTCCACCTTGTGAACAAGCAGTCCCCATGGCCTGCCACTGTGGGGTGGGGTCATCGGACGCTTCCGGAGGGAAGGTCGTGGGAGATCGAAGGGGAGCTCCCTCCTTGTGTGACACCTGTGACACCCTCACTCCTTGTTCTCTTGCTGCCTCTCCGACCTCCACCTCCACCTACTTCTTCGGCCTGTCTCTGGCTCTTTTTCTCCCTCCCCCCTCCCTTCCTCCCTCCCCGAGTTGTCCCCGAACACCTGAGTCACTCTCTCAGAGGCATCTGCCGGGGTCCCTCTGGCCGTGGAGGGACCCAGGTCTCAGAATGATTCAGACTCCAATTTAGGCTTTTGACGTTGTCTTCGATTAGGATTATAGATGTGCCAAAAGGTGACACATTGTCCATTATTTTACATGAACTGTTCAAAGTGAGCACCAGATACAAAGCACAATTTTGACAACTCTGTTCTGTTTTTTGTTTGTTTCTTTTCTTTCTTTTTTTAAACTCGAGGACCCCTCCAAAATGAGACGCCTGTGTCTGCCTCTTTCATGAATGAGGTTGAGTCAGTGTATCCACGAGGGGCTGGCCACCTCCGCCTGGAAGTCTCCCCCCGTAAAGGGGGGCCGCTCGAGAACAGCGGCCTCGAGCACTGCCCCCCCACCCCCCTGCTCTGACTCAGGGCCTGGCTGCTCTGTCACCAGACATCGCAGCCAGGGTTCTGGACCCACTCCAGATGCATCCTTTTCTGTCTCCCTGACTGTACCCATTTATTCCATCTCAGAAATGTCTCTTAAATCTGTTTTTTCTTCTCTGTTTCCATTGCGACCGTATGTGTGAAGAGGAGGGTGCATGGCAGCAAGGGGTGTGAGATAAGGAAGCTAAGACAGTTTGTGGCCACACTGGGGAGGGCCCTGAGGAGCATAATACCCACGTAATTAAGAGGACTTCACTCAGCGGGCAGCACACAGTCCTGGGGGCATTGCCCAGGAGATGATGGGAGGCACCATGAAGACTCCATTGCACCACCAGGGGCGCACTTGAGCAAAGGACCCTAGGGAAGCCACTGGCACTGGTCAGTCACCATGAGACCGTCTGATCCATTTGCTCCATTTGCTGGAGTGAATGGGTCAGGACTGGGGGATGTGCACGTGGGAGCCATCTAAGAACCTGAAGTGATGGAACTGGAGACAAGTGATTACATGGCATCGGCAGAGAGAGAGAATGAGAAATTGAAAATTCCTTGAGATTTTGAGCAAGTGTTGCTAGAGGGCCCATGAGGGTGAAAATTCACCCTGGTCTTGTGATTTGGTCGATTAGTTTGATGGAGCAGTGTCAGGGGAAGGTGTGCATTGTGGACAGCGAAGCCCCAAAGGCGGGAAGTGAACAATCCTGTTTGAGGGAGGAACAGGATCACTGGAAAGGATTTTTTTTTTTTAAGCAAAGTGAACATTCAGTATATGGTCTCCAAGGGGAAGCAGCCAAGGAGAAAGGGAGGGATTAAAGATACAGGAGGAAAAAACCAATTATAGGTAATTGTTTCATAATAGAAAGGAAGGAGGCCGCGTGGCCCCTTCGTGGCACCAGAGCTAACACATCTCATGGAGACCACATTTCAAGGCTTATGACGGTCATTGCTCTCAGTTTATTTTTACAAAGATGCTAATTTCCATAAATAGCATGGCAGCATAAAGCGATTTCCTCTCCAAGTATTTTGTGCAGTTACTCTCTGGGATTTGTCAGCACCAAACGGCTCCTGCCGGGGCGTGCTGTGCGGGACCATGGTGCCGTCCTCCACGCCGCCAGTTAGAAATGAGTTAGCATTTTATTTTGAGAATAATTTACACACAGGGAAGAACTCTTTCATTCAGAAAAAACCCATTATAAGGTGAAAGGACTCTTAAGTTCTCCTCACTCTGTCTTTTGAAATTTCCATTGTGTTTCCCCCTTTATTTAAAAATGTAAAACATTCTTGTTTTAAAAATGTAGGAAACACAGGAAAGGACAAAAAGGGAAAAAAATCACATTGAATTTTATCAGTTGTTAGGATTTTGTGGTGTTTAGTTTTAATATTCTTTTTAGAAGGTTAACATATATATATGTATCTTATAAAAAGTGATTACACTATATTTTGCTTATAACTTTTTAATTAACAACAGGAGGAACATTTCTACATGCCATTAAATCTTTTTCTATACTGATATTTAATGTCTTCATAGTATTGTACCATTAGTTAGTGTTTTATTAACTAATTCTTTGCTGCTTATCATGTAGGCTGATCAGTGTTTTGCTGTTGTGAATAATACTGTAACAAACACACTTCATTGCACACTCTCTGCCATTTCTGCTGAGATCCCGTTGGCCGAAGCCACTCACACAGCTGAAGCCATAGGTGGGGGGGTAGAGAAACACTCTCACCTACTGTGAGACTAGAGCAGGTTATGTGGCCAAGCCCTGAATCCCTGGGGATTCCATCCCTCGGATGGGCAAGTACGTTGCTCTCATAGAGATAGAGTGTGTGTGAGCATGAGCACAGGGTGAGGGGTGGGAATATTGTTTTAAAATATTTTATTTATTTTTTTAGAGAGCGGGGAAGGGAGGGAGACAGAGAGGGAGTGAAACAACAATGTGAGAGAGAAAAATTGGTCGATTGCCTCTCATTTTCTTGTATCCTCTCCAACCGGGGACTGAACCCGCAACCCTGGCATGTACCCTGACCGGGAATCGAACTGGCGGCCTTTCACTTTGCTGTGCAACCAACTGAGCCACACTGGTCAGGGTGGGTGGGAATATTTTTGAGGAATAATCTAATCTAATCTGGCCAAAGCAGGCTTTGCACCGAGGCTGTGTGACTCTGGAAAGCATGCTGGAATCGCTGCACTCACCGGTCACTGTAAACTAGTACCGCTGAGCTGGGACGAGTGAACGTGAAAGAGGAGTGGGAGGCGAGTGTCCGTGCACTGTGGGAAGTCCGCTTCCCTCCGTGAGGTAGATGCTCGTGTAAGACAGGGAGGCCGTCCGCACCACCTGGCTCGCCACGTCAGCCCTCATCCTGAGTCTGTAGCAAGCAGAAGTCTAGAAATGGCTCCCTCTCCACCTCCGGCTCAGGGTCGCTCCAGCCCTTCGACCGTGACCCGCAGGCAGAATTGAACTCATCAACGTCATCCCTCAAGCATGTCTGTATTCTTGTTACTGGAACCGAAGTTTCAAGAAACCACACTTACCCTTCCTATGAGTGACTCACAGTCCCAGTGGCTTTGTTACCCATTTAATTCCGAGTGGTTCCATGAGGAAAACGTCTGGCTAAGATCTAATAAGTTAATTTCATGCCACATTAGGGGGCTGTATGTACACTTTGAGAAAAACACTCTAGCAGACACGGCGCTCTGTCTGCTGGGTGTGTTGACTGATTCTCCGTCTCTCATATTGGGCTGAGGGAAGGGTTGATCAATGAGCCTCCCAGTACAGATACGGGTGGGCCACCCCCTGGTGTAGCTCTGCTCCCCTGCGGGGTGGGGTGGGGGTCCCCCCCGGCCCAGCTGTTGTGTATGCGTGAAGCTGGAATTCCCAGTGTGCTGGCCAGCAGGGTTCTGCAGAGCTGTCTGCGTGGTTGGTCATCTCCTCTTTCTCCTCTGACTTACTGACATGATGAATCACATTCATAGGTTCTCTAGGATTGAATCATCCGTGTCTTTTTGGCATTAACTGTACTTTGCCATGATATATTGTCTTATTAGCATTCAGCTGGATTTGGTTTGCAAACATTTCATTGAAAGGCAGCATACCTGTATTCATAAGTAATATCGGTTAGTACGACTCAGGTTTTTATTCCAAGATTATTGTTCTCTTCATAAAATGGAAGCGTTTCTCGTCATTTTCTTTTCTCCTCCATTTTCTTCCAAACGTTTTATAGCTTTACATGCGTATGTTTAAATTCACGATCCATTGCGAGTTGATTTGTATAAGGTGTGAGGTCAAGACTAACTTTTGCCCACGGATGTCCGGCTGCTGTTGTTGGGTCTTTAAATGCCGATTACATTTTGTCGGCTGACGATGTGGTTTAGTTAGTTCTTCTCTGTGCTTGGTGACTCTTCTATCTCGTTATCGAGTCAGTAGCTGAGAGAGGGGTGTTGAAACCCCTAACCCAAACTGTGCACGTGGCTCTTTTTCCTTTCAGTTTTCTGTGTTCGCGCCAGGCATTCTGACGCTCTGGGGTTGGCTGCACACACCTTCAAGATTCCTCTGTCTCTTGGTGGCACGTTCCTCCGTGTCCCTCTTTGACCTGCGGCTCCGGGGGTGGGCTCATGGGGTAGACCAGTGGTGTGGGAAATCTCAGGGTAAAGAGAACCTCAGAGATCACAGAGCACAAAACAGACCTGGACAGGCGTGGACTCAGGACACGCGGGGGTCAGAGCTAAGCCTAGCGACGCTCCTCTTGTCCATTAGGTGTCTTGCTCTGGACAGCTAGTGGCATCAATGCCAGTGGCTAATGGCTGAGTCACCTTACCTGTCACGACCTTAGGCACATCTATTTTTACTTCGTTTCTTTCTTTTCTCCCTCTTTCTTCTAATCCCGTCCCTTTTTACCTTTCTTCCCCAATATGTTAGGGCTGCCTAGGGAGCCCCCAACAGTGTCCATCAGTGCTGTGGGTGCCCAATGTGGGGAGGGGGCCAAGCGGGGTGTTGGAAGAAGGAAGCATCGGGTGTGTGGGGGGAGAACGGTGGTGTCAAAGGGGGGAGCGAGTCAGGGTCTGTTTATCGTTCAGGGAAGTGTGGGAACGCTGTAGTCTAAACAATCTAATTGGCCTTCCCTGCGGCCTGGCCTGAATCCTGCGGATTCCCTTCAGTGTTCCCCCAGGGAGCAGGTGGCATCTTACAACTCTCCTGAAGTGTTGGCTTTTTGAGAAGTGAGCTGTGTTTATTTCTTCAGTTACAAAAATGTGTTGTTTATAACTCGTAAAGAAACGTGAATCTATTCTCATTTGCTTCCCATCCACTCCTGTCCGTGGGCCGTTCCCCAGCCGGCAGTCAGGTGGGACCGGTCTGCCTTCGCCCTGCAGAGGATGAGGAAGGTGCTGCAGGCGGGGCTTCGGCGTTGGCCTGAGCTGGTCAGAGGGTTTGGAGTACAGGGAAGTGCACTTGGAGATATTCGGACTGTGGCCACAGTTTCGGTGGAAGGTATTGATTAGCTCAATAAAACCCGGTCATTCCATTGAGCCAAGATGAAGCCAGCGTTGGTGGGGAGTATGGGAGAGAGCAGAGACTTGATCAGACCCTCTGTCTGTGGTCAGCAAGATGGGCACCACTGGGCCTCGCTCTGCCCTCATCCGCGGCCGACTGTTTCCTCCACGGGGCGCAGTGGGTCGTCCAGACTGGCCCTGGGACTCCCACTTCCGCAAATCGCTTGTTTCCTTACCTTTCCCCATGAGTGTTTTTTCTCCTTGTCCTCTCACTTCTTTGTAGGCATCATTTAGATACGCTAGATTCTAACCCTTCATCGGTTCTCTATCTTTTCTCTATATTATTACCTCTAATGGTGAACGAAAATGTTCATTTGAATTTTAATGTCGTTTCTCCCTAGCACAGACGTTCCTGGAGAGCAGGGGTTTGGGTCTCTGTTGGACCGTGTGTCCCGCGTCCCTGGAGCAGGGGACCGCACGTGGCAGATGTTCAGAAATATTTACCTACTGGATGGATGGCTGGCTGTGTGTTCACCTTACCGTTTCCAGTTTGCTGTTTTGGGCATCCCTTCGGACCTCGATGCCACGCAGTTGTCCTGTTACATTTTCTTCTAAATGTTTGGCTTTATATATATATATATATATATATATATATATATATATATATATATATGTATATATATATGAATATATGTGTGTATGTGTGTGTATACACACACAGACACATTTTTCACATATATATATATTTTACCCAAGAAAACTATGTCATACCCTGTAAGGTTCTGTGAAGAGGAAATGAGAGTTTTCCAACACATTGCCACTTACTAACCACGGCACCAGACAGCTCTCTTCACCTCCAGAACTTCCATTTCCCCATGTATTTGAAGAAGGAGGCTGATGTTAACTGCCTTGCGGGGTGAGATTAATGTAGGTGAGCTACGCCGAGCATCTAGTACATTCCTGGCACATTATGGGTGCTGAATGACGAGGCTCTTTCTTCCTGCTCTTGTGTCCTCACTGACTGAGGGCGGCGAAGTGAGAGCAGGGCCCCAGCGATAGGGGACCGGTTCTCCCTGTGGCTTCCCAGTGGGCGTGTGGGAACCCCACGGTGGCTCTTCCCAGCCTCTCCCTGGCCCTGGCTCATCCTGCCTCCTCCTTCCTCCTGCTCTGGCCTCATCGCTCCTGCTTGGGTTTCTGCCAGAAGCCAAGCAGCATGCCTCTCTTTTACAACCTGTCACAGACCCCTGAGGGGATACATTCCTTCTGCAGATTTAAAGACGCATTTCATCAGAACTGTTGTTGTTGTTTTTTAAGAGTTTTCTTTTCTTTTTTTATTTGATTATTTATTTTTAGAGAGAAGGGAAGGGAAGGAGAAAGAGAGGGAAAGAAACATCAATGTGTGGTTGTGGTTGCCTCTCGCATGCCCGCTACTGGGGACCAGGCCCGCAACCCAAGCATATGCCCTGACTGGGAATCGAACCTGCGACCCTTTGGTTCACAGGCCTGCGCTCAATCCACTGAGCCACACCAGCCAGGGCCGGAACAGAACTGTTTTAAACAAGGATGTAGACTGTGTTTCTCGCAAGGAAGGTTTGTGACTCACTTGTGTTTCAGTTACTCCTAAGCACAGCCGACAAAATCGGACAGTTCTTTCCTGTAGGTGTGGACTTGGATGAAAGGGGGCGCAGAGATTTGCAGGGACAGTCCTGCATCAACCAAGTGTACGCAAGAGCTGTAGTCATCGTTTGGATTTGGTTTGCATTGCAGTTGCAGCTGTGGAGGGTGTGGAAGACGTTTCGGGTTTTCCGTTGCACCCAATGTGGTTAGAACGTATGAGCTCTTTCATGGTTTCTAGTTGCAAGAGTCAAGTTGAACTTGGTTGTTCAGCCTCACTGTGGCATTCGCTGCACGTGCGTCCTCCACGCTGGTTTGACGCTGATGCTGGCCTCTGCGGAGCCAGTAATAGCTGTAGGGGTGGACTCCGTCTTAGGCAGGGAGCCCGAAGTACCACGAGGTCTTGATTAGTTCTTCGTGAAGCCCCTTTGGTACCGTCTGCGTGGTCTTGAATCCAAGACTGCATCCAGGAGAGTGTGGAGTATGGGAAATACCCAGCTATTCCTTGTCGGAGTGTCCAGGGAAGTGAGAACTAACTACCCCAGAGCCCTGCAGAGCATCCTTGTTCAACAGAAACATAACTCAAGCCACATTTGTAACTTTACATTTCTAGTGGCCACATGAAAGTAGGTTAAATCATACAGGCAGAAATTAATTGTAGTGCTGTATTTCATATTACTCAAAATATCCAAATACTACCATTTTCAACATTCAATCAATATAAAAATTCTTCATGAAATACTTTGCTTTCTTTCATATGAAGTCTGTGAAGTCAAGTGTTTGTTTTACACCTACAGCCTGCTTCTGTTCAGACAGGTCCCACTTCACATGCTCGCTAGCCCTGTTTTCCTGAGGGAAGAGAGACTCGAGTCTGAAAAGGCCTGTCACTGGGTTCGAGTCAGGACAGACGAAAAAGACACAGATGGAGACATACGCACCGTCCGGTGTGATGTCAGACTTCTACCGCTGGAAGTCAGAAGATTTCCAGAGTGGCCACACTATGTTACTGAAGATGTCCAGTTTTCCACACAAATCTGAGACACAAAGCAGCAGGAAAGTACGGCTCCTGCATGTGAAAAGAAAGCAGCAGTGGACACTTCTTGGGAGCCGGATGGGAGGCTTCTTGAAGCAGACGATTTGAACTGGCTCTTGTGCGCACGTGTTCCAGAGTCCCAGTCAGGAGAAATGGCAGTTTACGATGGAGAATCAACCAGATTGATATCAGACTTTTCTTTCACAATTCTCGATTCTAGAAAGTGGTGGAATTTTCTATGTATTTATTCATGTCTATATGCACGTGCATACACACACACATATGCTGTATGTTTCAACATTTCTTTATCCACATGGAATTGATTTGCATATGTTGATTGAGGAGAACTCTGAGTTTGTCCTTTTTCCTCCCAGGCTTCCAGAGAGAGAGAGAGAGAGAGAGAGAGAGAGAGAGAGAGAGAGAGAGAGAGAGAGAGAAGCATCAGTTTGTTGTTGCACTTACTTGTGCACTCATTGGTTGCTTCTTGGTGTATCAGGCCCATGTTCCAATCCACTGAGCTACCCAGCCAGGGCCTATCTATTTCATTATTTTGAATATATACGTATACACCCATACATAAAAATATATATGTATAGAAATGTTACAAATAGATACATAAGATCTATACACATGCACAAGTATGTTTTACTACATATATAAACATACACAGAGTCATTTATGTAGCATGAGGTTTAAAGGCCAGGAGGTGGCCCAAGAGCCGTGACATAAGGAACACCTGTGTACCCACCTTGGAGCATACGACTCAGCCTCATCCATACCCCTACAGCCTCTTGGGTGACCCTTTCTTACTGCATCCTCCTGTCTGCTCAGAAGTCACCACAGCTGAAGGCGAATTTCGTGCCAGTCCTTTCTCTAGCCACTCGGGTATGTGACCCAAACTAATAGATGGCGTGGTGTCAGCCTTTGCTAAATTTTATCTGAATGGAATTGCTCTGTGTCTCCCGCTCCGGTTCCTTCTCTGTTGACGTGTGAGGCTGAGATCATTCGCTTTCACTGCTCTGCTGCACTCTGGGGCGTGAACAGACTGCAGTTCACCAATTTGCTCTCCTGTTGCTGGCCCGTGTTCGTGCGGTGTTAGATTGATGGTGGTGGTACTTTATTTAGGAACTTTGCATTCATTTCAGGGGTGAGATTGATATGTGATTTCTTGCTTGTCGTCTTGTCTGGTTTTGTTATCAAGGTTATGATCTCATAGGATGAATTATTGGGTGTTCCTTTTTTTTTCTATGTGTTGAAAGAGTTTTTTAAAGACTGGAACTATTTATACTTTGAATGTTTTTTGTGCACACCTCTAATATCTTCTGGATCTCTTGTCTTCACAGGAAGAAAGGTAAATACTGAATCTGTTTTCTTTTTTTCAAGAACCACCGAGATTTTTCTTTTTTTAAGGGAAGGTTTTGATGATTTTGAATTTTTTCTAAAACTTTTTTGTTTCTCCCAGTATTTCAACTATATTGGCATCATTTTTTCCTCAACTTGAGTTCTGACATATGTTGCTTTGTTGTGGCTCATCTTCTTTCCTCCGTGTCCACTGTGGTCATTTCTCTCTCCTGGAATGTTAGAACCGCTAAACTGGTCTCCTGCCCTCTGTCTCACACCCCCTCTCGCCTCTTCTCTACAGTAACAGCTTCACTTCTCCATTTAATAGGGATAAGCACCGACTTCGTATCTGCCCACCAGACCCCCTCAGGGTCCAGCCCACCCACATCAGCCCCTCCAACTTCCCTATATTCTCTGCAGGCTGTGCTTTCTACATTTGCCCCAACGGTATTACTTTGATAATTAAAAAAAAAAACCAGTAAAGAAAGAAAATCACTGCGCCTTCATCTTCATGCCCGAGTTGTGAGGAATTTTGGAGCTCACCTAGCCCGGTCCCCTCCATTTAACCACATGGGGAGCAGGGCAGGGGACGTGAAGGGACGTGCTGAGGGCCACACGGCTCCTCGTGCAGTTGGGCTGGACCTCCAGGCCCTCAGCTGAAAACCTGGGTCCTTAGAATTGACCCCTTTCTAACCCTGAGCACCCGTCACCAATTAGAACAGGTGCACAGTGTCTCCAGCTTCGTCTAGTGTGTGAGTGGCGTTTTCCACATATGCGGTACCGCTGGTGAATCTAATCCAGGTGTCAGACAAAGATGGAATGATGTGATGTGATGATTTTTTTAAATCCTCGTCTGAGGACATGTTTGTTGATTTTAGAGAGAGAGGAAGGGAAAGAGAGAGTGCGAACGAAACATCCATCAGTTGCCTCCTGTATGTGCCCCAGCCAGGGATCGAACCTGCAATGTAGGTATGTGCCGTGACTAGGGATTGAACCCGCAACCTTTTGTCACATGGGGTGATGATCCGACCAACTGAGCCACCCAGCAAGGGCACTATGATGAAATCAAGTGCTCAGAAGATTAGTTATCATTCTGTATAGCATTACGGAACTAAAATTTTACCTTAAAAAGCTATCAACTTTAATCTGTAATCCTGTGCCATGCCCAACACCCTGTTGGCACTGAACACTATTGTTTGCCTTCCTCTTCTTTTTTTAAAACCAAAAATTGTGCGTCTGCAGTAATTTCTTCTGCTAATTGATGGTTCCAGTGTGAGTTTGTTACCATTGAGTTGCAGGGATTGATGTAAGCATCTTCATTGTACGAATCTATCACCTTTTGTTTTCAAGAAGTCCTTAGCATTTTAGCCTGAACCCCCAGTTTTTTGTCATTTATGGGACTCCACATGATGCCATTTTGTGCCCATGGAGCAAAGATGCCCTGACTCTGACACGACCTTCCCGTCGCCTCGCTGGCTGAAGAATTCCGGGAGGCGCAAGCATCCAGTGAACTAGGCAGCTCTGCCTGTGCTTTCGCACTGAAGACTTCCTGTCCTCGGCTTAGAAAAACAAACCAGCTCACGATGGATATAAACGTGTTTGGGAGTATGTGCAAACAGCATATTTCTCTGTCTTTCTCGTCTCTTGGAAGGCTGCGTTTAGAAAGCCTGCACGATCTCAACCACACACATGAGCTGTTTCCTGAGAGAAAGCTGTAGGGTGAGAAAGACCTTGAGTAAACAGGAATACGTTCCTGACGAGTTTCTGGACTTTGTCAGGTGGGGTGGTGTCTTATGGCCAAATTGGGAAGAGCTGGTAGTGCTGCTCTCTCTCTCTTTTTCTTTTTTTGCTACTGAGTTGATACACATATAGGCATGAGCGATATACACAGATTTGCCAGGAACTCAGCTCTGGTCTCCCAGGGGGTAACAAAGACCCCCTGCCCACCTAATTTGTCAGCCGTCAGGCAGCGGTGTTCCGTGCGTGCTTCCTGGGGGCTGGGTTCTTAGGGCCTGGGTGGGCCGGGCTGTGGCTCGGGGACCACAGGAGGCACTGGAACAGCCAGGGCGTGGCCTGGCTGCGGGCAGAGGTCTGTGGAGGCAGAGAGGGACTTGGGGGCCAAGGAGCAAAGGGTCAGAGCACTGCTGTAGGTACAGGCAGACACCAGCCAGGTGCCTGGAGAGTGTAGACACTTGGCAGCCGCCAAGGAACACAGCAGGCTCCCAGCTCATCAATTTAGAAAAACAGAAAAATAAAAACAGGGACTCCTGAAGGAACCCTGACCTGCCCTGATCACTCTGTTTAAAATTGTAATTTGGCCCTTTGCTGCTGTGGCTCAGTGGGTTGGGCAGCGTCCCACAAAGCGAAAGGTCACTGGTTCGATTCCTGGTCAGGGCACGTGACTTGAGGTACGGGTTCGGTCCCTGGAGAAGGCACGTATGAGAGGCAATCGATGTGTGTTTCTCTCTCACATTGATATTTCTCTCCTTCTCTTCTCCTTCTCTCCCTCCCTTTATCTCTCTCTAAAAAGAAAAAAAAACCCAGGTAAAATCTTTTTTAAAAAACTGCAATTTGTACCCCATCCCCAACACTTCCCAGCTCCTTCTCCTGTATGATGCAGTTTACTTTTTTACATACATTTACTCATATGTTGTGTTCATTTTCTGCTTCCCTAATCAGACTATAGATTCTTTAGGAGAAATGATTCCTGCCTGCCAAATTCTCCATGTCACAACCAGCCTCGGTGCATAGTAGGTGCTTAACTAACAGAGGCTGACTGAGTGACTAAATAGACTCTATGAACCCCAAGAAGGACTTTGGATATTCCCCTATGCCACTTTGGTCAAACAAAATACCTATTTGTCTGTTTGAAAGGCAGAGATGCTTTTTCTCTGCCAGAAAGACGCCGTGAGTGTTGGCGGCGAAGATGCTGGGTGAAGGGATGTCTTTCATGTTGGGGCCACAGTGCAGACTCCAGGGCCCGCCCTGGGGCCTGAGAGTGCGTCCTTCCTAAACCCCGAATTCCCATCAGGGAGCGGCAGCCACCCTGGGAGGGAATCCCAGAGGTTCTCCCAGAAAGCACCCCACTCCTGCATGTTTTTTAATTCTCACCCAAGGGTACGTCCATTGATTTTAGAGAGAGAGAGAGAAAGGAAGGGAGAGGGGAAGAGAGAAAAAGAGAGAGAGAGAGATCAATCACTTGCCTCCCACACGCATCCTGACCAGGGTTGAACCCTCAACGTAGGTTTGTGCCCTAACCGGAAATCAAACCCACACACAACCTTTGGGTGCACGGAAAATGCTCCAACCAGCTGAGCCCCCCGGCACCCTGCCCAGCCAGGGCCCCCTCCTCCACTTTCCCCTGGTAGTTCTCACGCACAGCACTTCCTCTCACCAGCGGGAGCGTTCCCGTGCCTCATTTAAACCCTCATTTCCTTCTTCACTGCCCGTTTTGGTCATCATGGCCTGAGCCCTGACCGGCGTGACCAGGCCAGGAGGGGTGGAGGGGACAGGCAAAACAGTGTGGGGCACGTACAGCCTGGGGCCATCGGAGATGAGCGCCCGCAATGTGTTCTCTTTACCCAAAGAGCCCTGTTCATGGAACACGACTGCCGTGTTTTCGCCTGAGAAATAAGGTGGAGTTACTTCCATGTGACGTTTTACTGAGTCTGTGTCCGAGGGGCCAGCTTTAATCAAGGTCTTGAAAAACGGACTCATATAGAACATTTTGGGGTGGGGGTGGGCTCCAGAGAAGGAGGCTCTACACTGTGTGTATTGGCAGGGGCAGCTGCCGTTCCTTGGCCTGTTGAGTAAGAGTCACGTTTTTAAATAACCCCCACTGGAAATGATAGCACGGTGCTCGGCCTGAGCACTTTGGCCTTTCTGGGCTGGGGAGAGCATGCAGACACCCGCCCGGCAGGGCTCAGCGGGAGTGGAGAGGGCCACCTCTGCTGATGTTTCTGGGAGAGAAAATCCACCGTTGAACGTGTCCTGTGCAAGGCAGGGGCTCATTGGTGGAGAGAAGCGTTAGGACTCACTTTGTAGGTGTTCTTCTTTCTGGGAGCGGAAGGGACAAATATCCGTTCCAGAGAGATCTTGTCACCGATGGCTCTCAGTGCTGCCTGCCGGTGCTAATTAAAGATGCGTGAGTGTGTGTAGCAGGAGGGAAGGAGAACAAGGGAGAAGACCCAAGAGAGAAGGCGTGGTTAGTGGCAGACAGAGGGATAGTGCTATGAGTGACGTGTGTTAGATCCAAATTCCAGTTTGCCAAGGCCTGGATTTGATGAGTTCAAGGCAAGACCATCTCTGTGTGGCACGTAGCCCCTCATTCTGGACATGTGTACCCCCAAGACACCCCGGCTTCTTAGCTCTAGGACGGATTCATAAGGGTCGCTGCTCATGTCTCCTTTGGGGTCTGGGACTCAGGGTAGGGCTGCGGTTGGAAACCACGTGGTATTTTGGCTGAGGTGTCCTCACACATTTATTCAAATGTTAGGCCTTTGCAGCCACCTGTGCCAAGACAACGTTTTCATTAGCTGACGGAGCCAGAGAAGACACATCTGAAACCTGAGCGCTCACGTGTAAAAACTCAGAAAGGAAATGTGAAAACGAATTTTCTTTCAGCCCACCCTTCCAACCTCGCCAAAGGAAATGAATTTTATATTTAATCAGGAAGTTTTGGGGGTACTTAAGACTTTGAAAAGTCTTGGAATGATGACATCCTATTTGAAAAACCAAAGTGATCTGGAATTATTATTATTATTACTTTTTTACCTTCATTTACCTTCATTACCTTCATTACCTTCATTTGAGGTTCAGGAAACAAAATCCGCATTGTGCTCTGGGAACAAAAGCGTGTTTGCTGTGCTGAGTTCCCACAGCACGGGTTAACTCGGTTTCCCGCCTGGGCCCTGGCCCTGGACAGCACACACCGTAACGTCCTGTGTGCCATCCAGGCCCGGTGGAGCACCTCCCCGAGGCCCCCCAGAGCATGTCTTCCTTGCAGACTGCACCCAGAGCAGGACGGTTGTGCCTGCTCCACCCAGGAGACTCACTTCCAGTTATCGAGTACTGTCATGCAGCAGGACCTTGCCCGGTAGGAGTGGCCCCCTTGTCCCCTGCAGATCTGAGCGGCCGTCAGGGGAGATTGTGTGATGCTTCCTGCCGGGCCTCACATGCCTTCTGCTCAGCCCTGGTGTCGGGAGGGAGGCTTCTGAGCCGGTGCTTGGGGCTTGGCCTTCGAGGCGCTTGGCGTCTGTCCTGTCCTGTCCTGTGAAGATCTGTGGGAATCCGCCCCATAGCATCTCACATCGGCACCCCACCTGTGTCACTGCAGAAGCTTCTGACGCAGTGTTCCTTGGATTCCTGGTGGCCCATGAGGAGACGTCTGAAGTGAGGGGGCTGTGATCGGGGAAAGCCCCTGCCCCAGTGTCTCGGTTGGTTAGAACGTCGTCCCGATGTGCCAGGGTTGTGGGTTCGATCTCTGCTCAGAGCACCTACGAGCATCAACTGATGAATGAATACATAAGTGGAACAACAAATTGATGTTTCTTTCTCCCTTTCTCTTCCTCTCCCTTTCTACAAAAAAAAATATATATATCAATCGATCAAAACAATTTATAATAGGGGAAAGCCACCCTCAGCTTGGGGGCAGGCTTTTCTTGGTGGCAAAGGACCCAGGTCTCAGCTCTGTTCCACTTGGTGTTTGTGGCTGAAATTGAGATGATATGAGGTGGGGAGAGAGTGATGCCTTTGTTGGTCAAGGGGGTGGGGACCCATAAACAGCCTCGATGGGCTGGCATGACGGGCCAGATCTGCAGGGAGTGGGGGTGGCGCGGGCGGTGAGGTTGGCTCTCCATGGATTGCAGAGACACGGCCTAGCAGTGGCACGTAGGGAAAAGACTGAGTGGCCGCTGATGTGGTGGTGAATGGCGTGGTGTTTGGCTCCATTCTCACCATGGAGAGACATGAATGTCTTACGTGTAGAGCTCAGACCAAGTTGGGACCAGCGTTTAAACTGGCTTACCGAATTTCAGGGAGAACCACATTGTATTTTTTTTAAATGGCTGACACGTCACTTTTGAGGCCCACAGGGCCCTGTTCTGTCCTGCATGCGTCTCTCCCCGTTATACCAGCCTCGGTCACAAGACAGTCTCTGTTCTTCCTGTGCTGTAGCTCGAGCCCTGGGACAAATCCCGAAATCGTGTCCTTGAATTGCCTTCTCAAATTTACTTCCTCCTGCCAAAGTCAAAGCCTTCCTTCCGCTGGAGGGGGCGGGGGGAGAGATAGCTGCATCCCGGATTCTCGGTCCCTGGGGAGGCCATCTGGATTCTGCCTGATGCGTCCCCCAAGATGCAGCGGCTGTGGACCCTGGCTGATAGGATGATGGACGCTGGCAACTTCTCCCTGGGGCCCTGGGTCTGTGCCCTGGGCAAGTCACTTCCCAGTCTGGCCTCCCCACCCCGTCCCTTCCCTTCATCTCCTGCTTCTCACGGGCCCTGACTTCTCTGGTCACCCCATCCCGGGAAGAGTCACGTGACACCACATCTCCTGGCATTCAAGAAGTCACCTCCCATCTGGGTGACAGTGTCAATGCGTGTTCTCAGTGGCCTGTCACAGGTGTAACACTTGCTTTCGGAAGCCGGGAGCGAGCTCAGCCGTGGCCTCCAGGAGGGCCTGGTTTTCTGGGACTGTTTTCCACGGAGAGGGTGAGGGGATGAAACAGAGTGAGCTGACCTTGTCCTCAGCAGTGGATGTCTGTGTGTCCCCTGTAAAACACCTGACCACCTGTGTCTAGGTTTCTTCAGGTGGGAAATGGCACCCGCCTCATGGGCGAGGGGTGGGGGCGTGAGGACAGATGCATGAGGACAGTTGTCCCAATTCCTTGCTCACAGTGAACTTGAGTCTCCTTCGTTCGCAGCTTTCTGTGCTCAGGGCCACCACTGAACCTGTCGTGTGGGCTACTGGAGAGGCGGCAGGAGAAGGGCAGGCACTAGGTGGGCTCTCCGACGCCCCCTCATTCTCTAATGCTGTGACTCAGATGTTCACACTGTTCAGACTCCTGGATTCAGTGTAGACTCTGTGTGTGTTCACAGCGGGGTGGGTGGGGAAGAGGAGGAAAGGGAGAGGATGGTGGGATGGGTGTCGTGGACCAGGGCACCTCATCCTTGTGTGTGGAGCAACGTGCCACTTCAGACTAGTGTGGTCTCTCTGAACATGCCAGATTCTGACAGACCTCTGCTGCCTTGGGAGAGAGTGAGCTCCCCATCACTGAAGGCATTCAAGTGGAGGCTGCAGGGCATCATGGCAGGATTGCTGCAGTAGCCACCCCACCCCCACCTCACAGGAAGGCGGCGTCGCAGAGGAAGCCTCCACAGAACTAAGCAAATTGACTACACGGTGGCTGAATCACTGACAGGTGTTGGGGGCCAGGCAGGTGTCAGGGAATAAATACTGTGCGTGCCTGTTAGAGGAGGACCAGGGTGATACCCTCCCTTACCTGAGCCTCAACCCAGATACCTGGTGTGTCTCACCTGGGCCTTCCCTTCTGGGACAGCCCTGCGTGGGCTGTTTCTTCTGGAATGAGCCTCACCAGAGATGGCCGGTCAGGGGTCCACACTGGGACCTTGTTTGTAACCAAGCAACCTTGCCTTTCAGGCTGCAGCAGAGACATCTCCGGGAGCCTACTTCCTGCCTGAGTTCGCACTCTCGCCCCAGGGAAGTTTTCTGGAAGATACCACAGGGGAGCGGTTTCTCACCTATCGCTACGACGACCAGGTAAGAGCCTCCTAAGAGAGCCTCCCTTTGCCTTTGCAGCTTGCCGATGGGTTGGAAACGATACCTTCAAAAGGATTCTATTTTCCTGTCGCCACAACCAGTACTGTAGCCCCTCGACGCCCAGGTTGGCTCCCGAGAGGCTTGCGTGCAGTTTCGCACACCGTGTTAGGGCGTGGACTTGAGAGTCACTGTTTCTTGTTTTTTGCCAGAGATACGTGATGGGTTCGTTCATTTTAGCAATCACCCAATTGATTACTCAGCGCTGAAATTATCCAGACTCACTGCTTTCCGATTTAAGCATTCCCTTCTTTGTCCTCTCGGCTTTGATCAGCACTCAAGTTGGTTTTCTGGCCAGGCCATTTTCCATAAAGGAGCAAGGTGGGCGTGCCTGTGTGTGCACATGTGTGTGTGTGTTTACACACTTCATGAAGTCGACCACATGCATAGTTCACAGCGGCGCCTTCGACAGGCACCGGGCGGGCTGCTGGTGGGGTCTGCTCCGTGGGTAAGTTGTCTCCTTCCCGTCTCCGCAACAGATGCTGAGACGACCTCTAGTTTACGGCCCCTTCACATCGAGAAACCAAGGATCCCGTGGGCTTTCCTTTGTGAACTTCAGGGAAACAAATTGAGAAAAGAGGGTGTCTGGGACACCGTGAACCGTGTCTTTTTTAATTCAAGAGTGGTTGGTTAATGCCTTCGCCAGGTCCTGTGCATACGCTGTGTTTAATATCATAACAATACACAAGCTAGGAAAAGAGCCGGGGGAAGAGAAGCCCCGCTGGTCTTTTCAAAAGGCCTAGCGCAGATCTGAAAGGTGTTGGGGGGGTGGCTCCGACATTGTGCCCTAGGGCCTGGTGCTCCTGAAAACCGGGTGTGTAGTACGTGAGACGGCGTTTCTCTGACGGCGTACAGGCCAAACAGTAACACGCCAATAATAGCCCCCACTCTGTGTGCTGCTATAGGGGATGGGAACGGGCTTGCGTACCAAAATTAGGTGCATCTCCGGGACAAACCTCAGAATAATCAGCCCGACGGTTGACCCATCTCCCCTGGTCTTGATGCTCTTTCCTCTTAATTCTGAGCAAGCAGACTGCACTAGCAGTCAATAGCGTCTCAGGCGCTGGGGGAGGGACACAAACCCCCTTGTCCTGCTTCGGCGCATGATACAATGTTCAGACTGATTAGGAACCTGGGCTCTGGAGTCACCACGCTGGGCTTGAACCCCAATGCTGACAGTTTACTTGCTGTGTGATTTTGGATGAGTGACTTCTCTTCCCCATGCCTCAGTTGCCTCATCTGTGGGACGGAGATATGGACGGTTATCTACTCCGTGGGAATGTTTTAAGGACGAAAGGAGGTAATTCACATAGTTCATGTCTCCCTGCTGGAAGCCTGGGGCATATAAACACTCAGTGTAGTTACTGTTACTTCTAATCCTATCTCGGCCAAGACCCCATTCAGAGAACCTCAGATGTGCTTCGGCGAAAGCCAGTCAAGGATCACATTCTCCGTGGACATCACACAATGGTTTAAATTAATTTTTTATTCAGGTATCCCATGCATACAGTAAAGGACACACGCTTCTGAAGCGTAGAACTTGCTGAATTTTAAAGTCTTTGTATACCTGCACAACCACCACCCAGATCAAGCAGTGGCACAGGGCTAGCGCCCGGGAAGCTCCCTGTGCCCCTCCAGACCTCACCCCGCACTTACGATGCACCCGCCATCCCGATGTCTATGACCGTTGCAGACGAGTTTGCTGTTTCTATTTTCCATTCTGCAGAAATGGAGTCACGCAGCACCTGCTCGTTGGTGTCTGGCTTCTTTCACACGTCAGCCATGTTGTTGGATCCAGCATCGGTCAGGGTTTAATGTCTGTCAGTTGTCTTCTTAGGAGCAGGTTGTCTCATATTGGAACAAATCACCACATACTAGGTGGCATGCATTGCCCCTGCCCGGGACTTGCCAGCCGCTCCCTGCAAGGTTTGCAGGACAGTAGTCCCTCTGAAGCTGCCCTCCCGGGGGAGGTGTGCGTGGGGCTCTGCCTGAGCAGCCTTCTTCAGTCCCCGGCAGGTGCTGTGCCGTGGCCAGAAATAGGGGCAGATGTGTGTGGGTTACCACCCAGGGGCGTGCCTGTGCTGTCAGAGTGACCTGAAGCCAGAGAGACAAGACGCATCCGCTCTTGAGGCTGCCTTATGGTCCCTGGAGTTGCTGAGCCGGGACTGGGCGCCCTAGGATGTTCCTGTCTGCGAAATAGTCATCCGATCACCGGGGAAGCGAGGGCTGGAGTGTAGATACTTGCTCTCTTGGACAAGCCTCGGAGGACTCCTACAAGCATTTCATCCTGGCCAATTTTCACAAAGACCTCTAGGTCACTCTTCAAATGTCTCCCGGATTAGGTGTCTGGAAAACGAAGAGCCCAGAGGCCCGTAAAGCCCAGCTGTGATGTGGGCTGTGTTTAATGAGCTGAGGCAAAGCCACACCATGGGTTATACAGGGGCCGGAGCCGCTTCCAGGGAGGAAGCTGGGGAACAGGGCGGGTCAGTGCACACAGCCCAGTCGGCTTGTCATTTAAACGGCATATCCAGCATCTCTGACCTCAGGTTCTTCGTCTGTTTGGAAAATACACAGTGGCTGGATTTCATGCTCCGAACCTCTTGCACTCCGCAATAGCCTCTTTTTGGAGACCGCCGATAGAATATTCAACATTACAGAGTGTTAATTGGGTCATTCTGGTTACCAGGGTGGGCTTGTCAGCTGCACGCTGAGCTGTTACTTAGAGAATCATAGAATTTTACGGCTGCTGGAGGCTGGGGCTCCACTGCCTCCTTTCCCACATCGAGAAGGCAGAGGCTCTGAATGTGCAAATCACTTGCTCAAGGACACCTAGGTGGTTATGTGAAAAAAACGAAGACCGTTGCCCTCCAAACCTCAGGCTCTCCAACTGTCCTGCCACCTGACTCTGAAGAAAATGACCTCGTTTCCTAAAGATTCAGATTCCACTGTGCTGGTCAATAGAACTTTGGAGAGCTTAGTCAACCCAAAGAGAAGGGGGGGGGATTTAATATTGATGGGCTGTTTTATCAGCACATTCTTAACTCCTTCGGGAATTTGGAATTAGCTATGCTGATAGCATTTATAGGCATGATTATTATCGCAATCTAAGTGACGATTTTTCCAACATCTGGGCAGAACATGGTAGCTGAAATTCAAGTGGCACGTGGGGGCATCCGTAGTCCAAGACAGGTAAAATGCGTTAGTTTGGGACAACGCCCAAGGCATGTGTGGTCAGAGTCTGGTCTGTCGGCCAGGCACAGGGCACACTCTTTCGCCCCTCCCCCCCGGGGGGCTCGGAGATCTGCCCCACACAGGCCGTGTTCACTGGCGTACATCTGAGTGTCGGCTGGACCTCAGCAGCAGAGCCTTGAATTCTCCAGCTTGTTCTCTCGCTCAGCACCCACCAAGTCCCTCCTGAGAGCTGCTGAGCCTCTGCCTTTCTGGGAAAAAGGGTGGTGATTCTTCGCATCCTCACTTTCAACTCCCTGCAGCTTTCAATGAGGGACCTTGTCAGTTCTTATGGGGCCTGATTTAAAAGTCTGTTCCAGGCTTGTGTTTCACAGTTGGAAGTCATTAGAAAAACAGATAAGCTCTTTGTTTTGCACAAACACTCTTTTATTTTTGTCTTTTAGCTTTTAGAGTCCGTGAGGCGCAGGGAAACGTGGAAGGTGTGTTGCGTCTTCCCAGACTGTGTGGGCTGGCTGGGACAGGCTTCTTCCTCACGGGCAGGCATGGTGGGCACACATGGTGGGCACACACTCCAAATTCCAGGACCACGTACACTTTTTAATGATCGTGGATTGTCTTTAGGTGTGTGCTTACGTTGCCGCCTCCAGGGTATGAAGCACCAAAAGGCAGAGAAAACGTTAATAGCTTGGATTCCAAGCTTGAAGGTCAAGACTGGGTGTTTACCTAAGTGGTGGGCTCTGGCCTTCTAAAATTAATCTGGGTCGATTCTCATGTCAGCTTGAAGCCCCTTAGAAGAGAACCGCCTCGATTTCAGGTCACTGAAGTCCTTTCTACACCTGTTCGTACCCTTCATCCTCTCCCCGCTGTAGACTCCGGATGAGGAGCCCCTGAGTAATACGATGTTTGCCTTGTATCTTGTGAGAGCGTTCAAGAGATTTCCAAGCTCAGAGTGCTCTCACCTGTACTCTGATCTACCATTGCTTTTATACTTTCTCCTAGTCGTTTTAGCTCTTAAAGTCTGACTTCTGGTATCTCCTCCCACCGCCTCCCCTTTACCTTCAATGGGCAGGCTATATAAGCATTTCAGTTACTTCCTCAAATCCAGAATCTGGTGTGAATCACCCCATGTCTGTAAAAATCCTAAGGCATTGTGACAACATCAGCAGAATCATGGTGGACCCTTCTCTTCCTTGGAGGCTCGTCGACGGACTGACCGTGTGAATTCTCCGTTCAAAATTCCTCCCTCCTGTTTGTATTTTCGTTCCTATTTCCACTGCCAGGAAGCAAAGGACTGGGTGTGTGGCCGTGACAGGCCCATGGCATCGCAGCAGGGCCGAGTTAGAAGGCAGCGCGGGCATTCTGACTTTTCAGGAGAGAGGAGCAGCGTCTCACCCGAGGTCACACGGCCCATGCTCCGCCAGTCAGCTCGGTCAGGACATTTTCACATCTGATCTGCGGGAAGCAGAAGTATGAGAGAAATGTTTGAATGAATGTTTTAACACCAGCAGTAACAAAAAGATAATAAAGAAGTCTTTGTTTCCGTGTCCTTTCTCAACTTCTTTTAAATGCCTTTTTTTCCTTAGGCTATTCTGACAGACTTAATTTTCCTTGTCCCTGCTTCAACTGTTGATTTATTCTTTCTGAGGAGAACAAATCCGTTTGCTGGGAGGAGGTCTTTCTCAAAGTAACTTCTTCCGAACTTTTTATGAACGTCTTGGCCAAGGGTTTTGTGGTTAACCTCTCGGTGGGCCTCAGAAACATCACTGCACGTTTCCAAGTTATTTATGCAATAGTTTTGAACGTGGGAAGTATATACAACTTCGGAGACTTCTAGACTAGAAGTGTGGACACAGATCTTGGATCTGTAGGGCCCTGTGCTCTTCTTCACGGACCCCAGCGAGCTGCTCCTGTGGCCTCCGCCCAGGAGCCTTTCCTGTTGTTTCTGGCCACGCGGAGGATGTTTTCCAGCAGCAGGCCATTTGGATTTGAATCGTTCATTCCTTTGTTAGTGACTCATCTTGGTCAAATGGAGGGATGTTCCTTACATATTCCAAAGATTTCATGATCGAATGAGCAAGCGGGCTGATGGTCAGTTAGGAGACAAGACCACATTCATTGGAATACCTTCTCACCCAGCCCTCCTCCAGGCACACAGACGTCGCTCGAGGGACAGTTGGCAAATGTCGTGATCAGTGAGCCGTGTGCAAAGTCAGTGACTTCCCGAGTGCGGGGGAGTTAGGTGGCTACGTGGAGAGGCAGGGTCCAGCTCTTGCACTCTGCACATCTTCTTGCTCTGAGGCGTCTTCCCAGACGCATCGTTCGGGCGCTATGTGATTAAAAAAAAATTTTTTTTTTGAAAAATCACTTTCACCAGATAGGTTGAAAGGTGGATGCAGGGTGGGAAAGTTCAAGGCACTCGCTCAGTGTGGTCAGGGATGCGGAGCGACAGGCCCCTGGATGCCTGTGCCCAGACCTCTCTTCTCTCTGGCACTGGCCAGCT
Organism: Desmodus rotundus; assembly: GCF_022682495.2. Classification (NCBI taxonomy): domain Eukaryota; kingdom Metazoa; phylum Chordata; class Mammalia; order Chiroptera; family Phyllostomidae; genus Desmodus; species Desmodus rotundus. The sequence goes on from NC_071396.1 coordinate 36,532,639, forward strand.
CTTGCTTGAAGACTTTGAGACTCGAGGACCTGTGAGCAACAGGACCGTCATCCTCCCTCCTTGGAAGACAGGAAGCAAGTGGGCTCCCCTGTCTTCCATGCCCCTGGGTGTTTCTCTTTGATTAATGCTGGGCTCAAATTCTCCCCTCTCCGGGCAGAGCACAGGGCACGCACGGCATCTGGGACAGAGGAGTCCGTGGGCTCTCCAGGAGGGTTGGGAGTAGTACCAGGTGTGCCCTGGGTGGGAGCGTCTTATTTCTCTCTGCCAAGGGGGCAAAAAACAGAGACCAAGAGAGCGACAAGAAACGAAAGTGAGTTGGCTTGCTGGCCAGGCATGCGAGAGGGAGCCGGGTCAGACAGGAAAAGACTTGGCTGGTTCTCTCCGAGCTGAAATTGGAAGGACTTGATGGAGAGGCCATGGTGGAATTTATTCTCTAGCCCGAGGGATTTCAAGCACTCTGTTTTGATTGGCTCACTTGGCGTTGGGAAGTGTTTTCTCCTGTTGGGCCTGTTCTGGTCTGCATCACAGAGGAGTAGGCTTGGTTTGCAAAGAGGTTTCCTGACGGGCTAAGGCTCTGTGAGGCCCTGGCTCTTCTGTGGACATGTTTGTCTGCTTGTGCTCGGGGCTTAGTCACTCTGGACCGAGTTTTCTTGGGTCTGGACTTTGGGAGCTGAGGCATTTGTGAAGGTTCTTCCAGACGGGGGGCAGACGGCTCTACCACTGGGAGGCATGCATGGGGCCCACTGGAGAAGGACATCGCAAATGCCTATTGTGTTACTCTCTACATTTACTTACTGTTTATGATGCTCTTTTTTTTAAAGTCCTCACCTGAGGATATGTTTTACTGATTTTAGAGAGAGAGGAAGAAACATCAACCCGACCAGGGATTGAACCTGCAACCTTTTGCTGTGCGGGATGATGCTCCAACCAACTGAGCCACCTGGCCAGGGCCCTTTGATAACACCCTTAGTAAGAGTCTTACGTGAATGGTTGTAGGGTGGCTAACTGCCCCTGTTTCCGTGGGACTGAGACAGCCCAGGCAAACTGGGACGCTTGGTCACCCGACCTTCCAGCCTGAACCCAACAGTCCACTCATGGGCTGCGGTTACCACACCAGATCTGTAGCCCTGTGGTTGGGGTGCTGTGGCTACTGTGCTGGACAGGATGTCCCAAGATCAAGTCAGGGACGAGTGTGTGGCTGTCAGGGGTGACCAACTTGGACTCTGTGTCAGTGTTGCTGTCCAGTGAATTTCCAGGCCTGGTTCGATGACCAGACTTTTCACGTGTCCTTCCACAAGGCTGTTTCTGGAACGTTCCCCTTTCCTGCCTTTCCCCTCAGCCCATCCCCTGCCGTCTCTGATACTTTGATCATTAAAACATGATACATATTCTTCCTAAATAATTATGAAGGAGGACCCCGGGAGAGTGACTAATAATATTGGGATACTTTGACAGTTTGGGGTTAATTTTAATGAAAGAAAGAATTGGGGAACAGATAAGAAAGACTCCACGCTTACATAACAGTGCCGACATTTTTCTTTGTCTGCCTGTGATTTCCACTCTTGTTTTTTTTTTTTTTTTTTTTTTTTAAGAACTTCACTAAGAGATGGAAGACGTTACCTTTCCATTTGTCTTCTATAGGGAAATTCTGTTTTCTTGGTGAAAGGTTTTCTTTCTTTCGTTTTTCAGATCAAACAAGTCTACAGGCCTCTGCCTTGGGAGATGCGCGTGTTCACCGCACAAACCCTCTCACACACCCCGTCCCCCATCCTACATCTGGGCAAAAGCGTACTGTTAGGTGACTATGAATAAATATCCATCTATCAATACAAACACTAATCAATAAAGAGTTGGCTTGAAACCGTAATTGGCTTAACTTGTTAAAATGCCTCATGCCAAGTCATTTAATAGAATATTTTTTTGTGATGAAAAAGGTACTAAAAAATCAAGGTTTGATTTGGGCAGAGAACGCTCTAGAAATGTTCCTTGCCGTCACTCTCAAATCTGAGAACTTGAACCCTAGTTTGCAAAAGATTGCCTTGAATGTGAGACCCAAGCACTTGGGTGATCGACCAACCTGAAGACACTCATCAGCGCCAACACAAAAGGGAACGGGACTTCACTTGGGTATAAGGTGTCCCCACCCTCAGATACGCCACAGTATGCTTAGATGAACTTCTCGGGCTATTTCTGGGATGGAAAGTCCACATTAAATATTTCTCTGGGAGTCAATTCTGTACATCTCAATTTGATCAAAGATCACCTGGGACCGTCGTTTTTGTTTTATCTTCTCAGGAACAGAACTGTCCGCAGGTAACCGAGTGCAGTGGTTTCTGACTGGCAGGTCCTTTTTTTTTTTTTCTTTAAGAGATGGATAACATCTGAAACCAAATTAAACATGTTGTGTTTAAAAAGACATGGAACATAGTGGAAGATGCCGAGTTGCCGACGAGGACTGACTGCCTAGAGAAGATGCCAGTTGCTAAGACCAAGAGCGCTGGTCACCTAGGATGCGTCCAGCCCGTGGATTTGACGGGAGAAACTCCAGGAATAAAGCCAGCAGGGTTGAGTCTGACCTGCCCTCCAACACCTGGGCTGGGGAAAGAAGGGAGAATAGGGGGGCAGAACCTGGGTGGAGATGCGGGGAAGAGAAACCACAGCACAGCTGCACAGCAGAGCAGAAAGTGGCCAATGCGCCCCAACGCCCAGTGGTGGCAGCACCTAGGGTCTCGGCGACCTGACTCGTGGCCTCTACGGTGCTGGGAGTTTCCAGAAATGGAGCTGAGCGTGAAGAAGGTGCTAAGTTGTTTTCCAGGCCCCTTCTTTTAAAGGCTGCCATGGAGTCTTTCCATTTAAAAAGAATTAAACTAAAAATGACATTCCAAAGGGGCACCCCTTCATTTCCTGGAAAATAACTCATTTTCCTTCTGGTGTCGGATAAATGGGCCATCGCTGTATATTTTATCCACCCACTGGATGCTTCCTTGGTCAGATCGAAACATACATGGGATTTGAAGGAACAGCTTGGGATTGGTGTTATTTCTTAAACATGGATTTTCCTAGAAAGTTCTGTTTGAATCATGGACAATAATGTATACTAGGGCTATTGCTTTTACATTTATTGATGAGTCTGGATCAGAACCATATTAGAATCTGTAAAAACAATATTCAGCTCTGTTTTAACCAGTTGATTGTATTCCACAAAACCATTATTTTTATTCCATTGACATTGCATGGCATGGATTGAATTTTCCTTATTTGCGCTAGATTATTTTTCTACTCCTTAGGTGGAGTTGGATTTTCAACAGCACCTCACACATGCCTGTTTGTCTTGGTTTGTGTGAAAGGGAATTGTTTCTCTAGAAACCGCCAGCTAGGGATACGGTCTCTCTCTGAATATGAGCCCGGTCAGACTGCGGTGAGCGCAGGTCATGCAAATGGTCCTAAGTGACATTTGGTTCATTAGAAGCTGTCACAACGGGCCGATGATGGGGGCAGAGGCCCTTGGAAAGAGCACAATGCGGCATTGTATCAGGGACACACACTGTGAAGGGATTCCTGAGTGGGCTGGCATTCATTCCAGCCCACCACATCCTTGCTGTTTTCTGCGTTTCATTAAATGTACCATCACGGTGGAATCGCAGGCGTGAAGTGAGAAGTGTGATGTCAAATGCCTCGTTAACCTCTCCTGAGCAAAAATGAGCCCAATCTTTCCTTCCCTCGAGCTACGCTCAAGGATACAGGGCGTAACAAGGACAGCTTTTGTTTTCAGTGAGCTGGTGGCCCAGCAGGGGAGACAAAGGGACCAAAGTGATCACAGGGGACGCTGGGGCAGAGGTGTTGAAAGAGAGGATGGCTTTCTCCGTGGGGTGGGGGAGGCCGGCAGGCGTCTTTAACTTAGGAGAGACTGAGTCACAGCTTCTAGGTGTGAAGTTCAGCCCTCTGATGTTTTGGGGGGCTGCACGCATTATGTGGGTGGAGTACAATGGCAGCTTGACTCACTGGAGACAGTTTGTGGGTCTAGAGATTCGGAGAACAGCTCACTGGGCTGAGCACTCCATCTGAGTTAGCACGCAGCAGCCTGATGCTTGTCGGCTTTGCCTGGTGGACGAAGCTCTCTCACCGTGTGGACAAAAGGGAGCTCCTTAAATTTACAGGGGGTGGCTTCCCGGAAAGTGACTCGAACAACCACAGAATGGTCCAGGGACCCCTTTGTGAGGGGAGAGACCTGGAATGAGGCACGAGGAGCAGACACTTAATGAAGGGCTGGTCTTCAGACTGGATGTCGAGCTTCTCGGTATAAAGGGAATAGTCTCTGAAACATGAATTTTTTTATAATGATTTTTTTTTACAGTGTGAAACACTTTATAAAATAGAGGCTGTGAATGCATAATGACATTAAGTCCAGATAGTAATTTTTATGGTGACAATTTATGACGCATCTGTGTGGGTTTGTTAAAGGTGAAAAAGTCTTGGCATGTATTTTGCAGTTTTCAAAAAAATATTTAATAATAAACTGTCTAGAGTGTGGAAAGAGACAGCCTTCTAAAAGGCTGGTGTAATGTGGATACCAGAACATCAAAGTAACAGAGTAGAGGAAAACATAGCAGCATGGACCAAATGCTGAAATTCTAAATAAAATATTAATACATGAAACTCAGCAGATGCTTTTCTTTGTAGGTGACCAACGGTGGCTTTCCCTAGGGATGAAGAAACAGTTTAAACTTCGGTCATGATTAGGTTCACATCCGATCTTTAACAGTTTGTAGAATTGTCTCAATAGTTGTCAGGAGGGCGTGTGATAAAATTAACAGAAAATAGTCATAAATAACTTTTTTAGCATACCAGGACTATCAGGAAAAAAATGTCCTAATGAATATTATCAACCAGCATCATACTTCTTATTAAAACATCCTATTGAAATGAGGAAGGGAAAAGAGAATCGTACAATAAATTTAAGTTTTAAACTGGAATACCTAGCCAATGCAATAGGAAAAGATAAAGCAATAGGTTGTGTAAAGGGTATAAAGGAAGAGACAAAACTATAATTATTTGAAGAAACTCCGACGAATCTAAAAACTTTAAAAAATGAAAATGATATGTAATAATAATTGTCTTCTATACTGTAATCTTTCTAATATATGCTGTAATGTTATATATAATAATAAAATAATGAAAAAATGAAATAATTAAAACAGTATGTAGTAATAGTTAAGTTTTTATATATTATCATGTTATATGTAATATTACTATTACATATAATAATAATAATAATAATAATACTAATAACCTAGAGGGGCCCACTTTCTTTATGCGTTCAGTTCATTTGTGAAGCACAGTGCACTCTGACCCCTAGGAAAGCAGAACATCCCTGCATAGCGAGAGAGAGGAAACCACCCCTGCCGAGGACATGCAGCGGTCGTTTTGTTCCCGCTCACATGCTTCCAGTTTCCAGGCTTTGTTTACGCTGATTCATGTCTTCTTATGCGCCATTGGCCAGACCTGGGTCCCATGGCCGCCCAAGAATGCAAGGGAGGCTGGGAAAGTGGCAGCAAGATTGTCACGTTGAGTTATAAGTCACTGCCTGGCATTCTGTTGGCAAAAGAGAGACAGGGCGGGGGTATTGGGGTCAGCTGTTTGTGTCTGGCCCACATCCTGTACTTTTTTATGCCCACGGGAAGGTGCACGTCGAGACAGGCCAAGCGATCAGACCAGACCACCAGCTCTGGGGCGACAGCCTTTCAGTGGCGTCCACTTCATGTCTAAGCCCATGCTCCTGACTGTTACGCAGGGCTTTTGAGGAAGGACATTTGGACCCTGAATGCTGTGTACAGTGATAATTACGTGATGAAGCTACTAGCCTCAGGGGCAGACAGGACACTTCGGGTACTTCCTCATTTTTGACCAAGTGAAGTAAAATAGGAAGTTTCCTCACTTACCATGCCTGATGGAAGAAATCGTTTCCTTTAGTGGAAGGCAGAGCTTTGTCCTAGGCGTTTGGGGGTGGGTGCGGAAATAAAAGGGCTGGAGCTTTCTCAGAATTTACCTCTGTTTGCACACCAAGCCCAAGGCTAACAGAGGTGACAGCCTGGACTGGGTGTCAGAGGACACTGCCCGGATGTGTGGTTGAGGTGTCACTCGGAAATTATCGAAGGAAATGTCGGGCGGCCCTCCTGCCGCAGGGCCCCCGAAACCCCGGCCGTGGAGAGCCAGCGGTTGCGAACATTCCTGAGGTTTCCTGCCTCCCCATCCTCCCCTTCCACTGGGTTCCTGTTTTGCTTTTCTCTCCTGTTCATCTTTCACTTGCTCTCTCCTCACTTGGAACACTTGGGTGTTGAAACACGTCTCATTATCTGGCACCTGCAAGGCCGCAGCGGTGTGCGGACGTTCTGCCCTGGCAGGAGAGTCCGCTTCCTGCTCCTTGGATTTCCTGCCAGGTCCGCAGCCAGATCTGTCCACACGAGTCAGAGTAGTGCCGTGCGGTGCCTGTCACCATTCGGAGCAGGGCTAGGACCCTTGCTGGAGGATGCACGGTGCAAGGTCAGCGTTTATGTTTCCCTGGGGTGGGCACAGGGGGTGGTGAGGAGATTCCTCATTGCTTCTCAGAACATGGTCTCATGTCACAAAATTCAGACCTTGGCTGGAACTTATCCTAGTGGATTTTTGTTTATTTTTTGTCTACTATTCTGATCCAATTCGTTTTAGTTAAGGCAAACCCACGTCTCCCAAACATCCATTGATCTCCGTGAGTAGGAGACCAAAAGAATAGTTTTGTTGGGCCGTGTAAAGATGGAGAAGCGGCTCCCACTCTGGGGCCAGCCTGTGGGGGCAGCTTCGCATCTGGCAGGCCCAGACTCCCTGGCACCGGCGTGGCAACCCGCCACAAGTGTCTGCTCAGTGTCTTCGGGTGTCCTCAGGCATGGGAGACAGGCCCTGTGCAGCATTCCCATCTGTCATTCCCCTGAAACAAAGCTTTTCTTCTATTCACCTTCCCTGACCCGCCTCTGCACCCAGGAGACTACAAGAGTGATCTTGCTTGCCTTCATCTGAAGGGAGCCGCGCCTGGGGGAGCGCTGGCCCTCCCTTCACTGCCCAGCACGGGCTGGCTCTGCTCTCAGGGAGCTGCGGTCTCCATGGGTGGAAATGGCTTGTTGGCTCGTTGTCAACATTGTTGCCCTCAATGGGTCACTCACTGGGCTCCTTGTTGGGGATACGGATGGGTATAAACCCCAACGGGCTGCACTTGACTTTGTGCGACTGGGAAATGATTGATGGGCTGGGGTGGTTCACAGGAAGGAAAAGGTGAGAAACGGTCTGTGTGTCCTGCAGAACTTCCGGAAGGGAGGAGCCTGGGGGTTGGGGAGTGTCGTGTGTTGGGTTTTCTGGGAGGCAGAGGCAGGGAGGAGGTTAGCGTACAGCATGTTTATTTGGGAGCTCCTTTGGGACGATGCCCCCAGGAAGGAGGGACAAATGTAGGATGGGCAGAGGGCGAGCACGAGCTGTAAATGCAAACCCGAACACAGCCCGCACCCACAGCACCAAGACCTTGGGAGCATGTGGCTGGGGTTGGACTGAGATGGCCATGTCCTGGGCTGGGGGCTGCCTTGGGCATGGCCCAGGGCCGGGGGGCCGGGTGAGAACACTCCCACAGTGGGGGTCTCCGAGCTTCATTGACAGGGATTCTTGGCAGTCACCTATCACCACAGGGAGGCTGGCATAAGCCAGCGTGTGCACAGCCAGCACTGTGACCCATGGGGACACATTAGAGGCTTTGGCAAGAGGCAAAAGGTAGAAGGTCTTGCCTGCCAAGCTAAAGACATGGGACTTTGTGGGTATTAAGTATACACAAACTCTTTTGGGCAGTGAGTGGGTGAGACAGATGTGAAATGATGTTTTACGGGGACGTGTCTGACTTGGACACCTCGGATGAGCTGCAGCCAAAGGGGAAAGGCAGGAAGGTGGCTGTGGGCACGTCATTCGTGAAAGTGAATCCTGTGGGTAGTGGCAAGAATGAGCTCGCATTCAAGCCTTCTGTCTCCAGATTGACTGTGTAGCTTTTCCTCCTGGTCCTTTTTTTTTTCCCCCTAACCATCTGCAAAAATGATAAACCTGAAATTCCTTTCCCATCTCTGACAACGTGTGTGTCTATGTTAAAGTTCTCTTAAGTGTATCCTTGGGAAAGATGGTAAAGGCCAGTTTAGTGTAAAAGCAGACTTGTGGATGCTGGGCTTTGGATATTTGTGTGATGATTATTTCCGCCACTCTCAAGGTTTTCCAAATCCCCCTATTTCCACACAGATTTTGAAGCCAATGGATTATGGATTCAAGCTGAACCAGAGTCATGTATCAGCTAGTACGAGCCGGAGGGTTTTGTGTTTTAATCAATTACAACATATCCAGTAACTCAACCCAGCCCCACTCGAGGCAGAATTAGCTTTCCTTACAGCACGGATGGAGTGCACGCCTTTACCTAAGCTTCTGCTGGAATCCCGGTGAAGACAGGGTTGACGCCGGCCGCGAGGAAGGCGGCCAGTGCGTGACCAGACTCATCGAGGACTCGGTGTTGCCACCAGAATCTGACAGCTCACTTACGGAAATAAGGCAGGAAACGGGGGGAAGAAAGCTCACTCCTCAGGGGGAAATTTACCCCTTCTTTCAAACTCGTTCACAGAGAAATTTTCCCATACTGGAGAAATTCTAATTCCTTGCTTCATGGGCTGAGGATACGACTTCTTCTCTAGAGCCACTTCTTGTTGAAAGTCTGAGCTCTACGTTGTGTTTATTAACTGAATTATTAATTCACGCATTTATTTAATAACTGTTTTTGTGAGGTGCCCGTGTCAGTCAGGCACCATGCTAAGTGCTGGAGATCCACGGGCAGGTAAACCCACGCAGATCCCAGAGTTTGCAGAGCTCGCGGTCTAGGCGAAGACACAGCCCTGAGTCTAATGGTCGCGTGGTTTGCTCTCCAGTCACAAAGTCCGGTTGGGTTCCTCTGAGGAAGTGACAAGCACAAGACGAAAACTCGGTGGACTAAGTGAACTAGGGGAGGTTGGTGTGCAGCCCTGAGTCACTGATGAATGCAGCTTCCAGGTCATTATAATTTTGGCATTTTATATTCTTACGGGCAAAGGAAAAAAGCTAATCGACTGACTTAACCCAGCGTTGGAGGTCATCCAGTGAGTTGGACGCAGAGCCAGGTTTCTACTGGCTTTGAAGCTGCGTCTCAGATGACAGGGAGAGGGACGGGGTTGGGCTCGGAGCCTGGCTGGCTGCCGAGGGTCAGCAGTCCCGGGAGCTCCTGGTGCAGATAAATCAAGCACAGGAGGGACCACACCAAACAGAAACCCAAAGGTGTCCCTGATGTTCTTGGATGGAGGCTTCTTTCCCGATGTGTTCAGGTCCTTTCCAAAAAGGTGAGCAGCTGCCCCAGGGAATTTGCTGGGCATGGTGTGGAGACAGTCAGCGGCAGGGGAGCGCATATGGAAACCTTGCGCTTCGGTGCAGCATCTAGAGATGCCAGGCTGTCGCTGGGATTGTCTTCCGTCTTGACTCCTTACCTCCTCCGCCTCCCTCACCGAGCCCCGGGGGTGAGGCATGCCCCTGTGGGGTCCAGTTGAGGAGGGAGCATCGACCCACTTCCGCCCACAGCATTTGGGTCAAGCACCAGCCTTGAATGGATCACTCCTTCTATAAGGAGTGAAGATCCACAATAATCACACAACAAATGTGAAAAGATTCCACGTCATAACACCAGAGTTTACCCTAAAGTGGTCAAGAAGGACTATTTAGAAGGAAATTTATTGCAGGAAACACATACATATTAAATAACTTATGCTTTGGCTCTGGATGAAATTAAAGAAGATGAACATGTGAACAAAAAAACGAGATGAACGGAGGGCTTAAAAGTTCATTAAATGCATGATTAAATTAAAGTATTGATTAACACGAGGTTATATTCTACATCTTTATGCATGTTTGTGCACACGCACGCACACACTTACTTTTCCAAGAAAACATTGGGTTTGACTTTCAGCTTTGTGACCATATTTCCAGCAGTTACTCACACCGTCACTGTCTAACAGAACTTCTGCGATTGGGGACATTTTCTGCATTTGCACTAACACCGTGGCCACTGCCACCTGGGTGCGTAGCAAGCGCTTCAATGTTGTCAGTGTGCACTGAAGGTCACCTTATGGTGACAGATAAAAATCTGACTTCGATGACACGCTCTTCAGAAGGTGCCATAGTCCTCTGGTAACTCGTACAACCCACTTGAGTTTATACGAGTATTTCGCCTCCATCCCTGTAATTACAGAGACTTTCTGCTCACATGCTCATCCAACAGGACGCAGCTCCAGGGACACGTTCCCAGCACACAGGGTGACCGCTGAGGCTCCTTGTGCCCTGAGTGCTTCGGGCCTGCTTGCCAGCCTGTGGTTTTCCTTATCTCCCAAATAGATTAACCTTCTGCAGGGCTGAGTGCGTGGGGCTCAGTGAATGTTGCTGAAGGAGGAAGCGAACTGTAGCTCTGCTAAACCCTGACGGACTCTGGAGAACTTCACAGACCCACACAAGGCCATTGCTTTCCCACCCAGGAGGCCATCCGACCGTGTTTGGGTCAAGACGTGGAGATTTTGTTGTCAGCTCTTCCAGACTTAGTGCCATCGGGCTCAGATGGGCAGGATGTCCCCGCGTTTTCTCTTCACCTGGGGTGACATGCCACCCCTGGGTGGGCGGCCCAGAGCATGCCGACCACCAGTCAGTCTCAGAGGGGCAGGCGCGAGGGAGAAACAGCATGCTAGCTTTGCCCACTACATACTGTCATGGCTGTCAGATAATATTTCTCATGGGAGTTTGTTTCAAGGCTCTGCCCCTAAAGTGTGGGCTGGGTAATATTCTTGATGAGTTGTTGGCACAAAACCCATGTTTTTCTGTGTGAAATGGCTAACCATGGGTGGAAGCAAATCACTAAGAAAAGTCAAAGAAGGATTAAAAAAAAAAACTTGATATGGTTCGACTTGAAAATCCGTGCTTCTTATTTTCTTGGAGAGTCCACTGTGGATTGTTAGCTACAAATGCTTTGAACATGGTCTGAGGTACATGGAAGGTAAGAGCTTCTTAAGGCTGTTTTGTGGTTCTTGATGTTGGGCAAGGAAGGATATAAAGTAGGATTTTGTAGGAATTGCCTGTCTGTGACTGTCATTGAATGTGGCTGTGGAGAAGGCAGACTCTGTCCCTTGCAGGTGACTGCCTGTCCACAGAAATTCTCCCTATCTGCCTCCTCCAAGGAGTCCTTACTTTTTTCACTTTAATTAGAAAAATCTAAAGAAAAAGAAATATGGAGGCTGGGGTAACAGCTTCACGTGGTCATGTTGGGGTCACCATATTTATCACTGTTTTTCACGTCTGTAGTTTAAGACGTGTCTTGGGTTGGGGTCTGAGCAGCAGAGCTGAGGTGAGGATTTGTGGTCAGGTGATTTACTCGGAAAGTATTTCCAGGGGAACCTGATCAGGGCGTGGGAGAAGCGGGGTGGGGGAGGGGCGGGGGAGGGGCGCAGCTCAGGTGGGATTTTGGGGGAGTCCCAGCCTTGGCCTCACTCCTCAGAAGCTCTGGAGGGCCAATTACTCTGCAGTTTGACTTGGCTCAATTTTGAAATATATGAGCATAAAGGTATCTTCCATCCTCTCTCCGTGGTGCCTGCAGAATCCAAAGTACTGTCCCACATTTCATTCCTGGGATTGATTCACAGTGACTTGTCATCTCTCTGCTCTTTTCAATAACCTTGCCAAAGAATTTATCAACTTCGTTATTCCTCATAACGGACTCAGTTTTAGATTTGCTCATGCCCTTTCTCTTACGTTTGTTTTGTGTTTTGTAATTGTTGTTGCTTATTTGGTGTTCATTCCTCTTGACTTGGAGAAGCCTTGGCTGCCATCATTTGAAAACTCTTCATAGCATTTGTGGGAGATTAAAAAAAAAAAGAACAAGAGGTCCAACCAACTTCCGATCTAGGAGTTTGCAAGTGAGGGTGACTGGTGGGTGTGGATGAGGGGGCCCCAAATGGGCTCAGCACCCAGGTAGGGGGATGGGCAAGACAAACCCCAGGGGAAGGTGCTTTCTCAGAAGACCTCCTGGACCCTCCTGACCTCAGGCTCGGGGCAGCCAGCTGGCTTCCGGTCTCCGCACTCCCCTCCCCTCCGCACAGGGCTGTCAGACCCTGAGGGTTCTGAGCGCTGCTTTGGCGGTTGCCGTGGGGAGTGGCACTTGGCAGACGCGTTTGCATCCGGAAATAGTGAGAAGGAAGGTGTGCTTGGATGAGATGGATGGGGTGTGGTGTGAGCCCTCGGAAAATGGGGCCAGAGATTGAGGCAGACCAGGTCCTGGGCTAGCCTGGAGGTGTCCAGGGAATCAGCAAAGGGCTTTAGGACGGTGGCAAAATAACCAGGACCCCGTTGGCCAGGAAGGGTAGATGGAACCCGAGAGGTCTCTGACCCTCGGGGTAATAATGGCTGGGACGGTCGCACTTTTCTGGAGAGGAGAGAAGGGACTGAAGAAGGGGAGGTGGGGATAGGACGCGTTTGTCCAAGTGCCTGGCCCACAGCTTCAGAAATGTCGATGTTTGATAGACCTGGTTGACCCGAATTCGTGAACCCATGTGATAGCTTGAGTGACATTGTTACATCATTTACCCAGTTCATTAAAAATTTTTTGTGTGTTGTGAAAGGTAGTATTAACCTGAAAGAAAGTATTTACTGTTAGCGAAATCTGGGGCATTGTGATCTCCGTAGGTAGCCTTTGTGAACGTTTGTTTGACATCTGGGAAGTAAGATCCCAGAAGAACTTATTTTCTTTTGGGTGGTTTTTAACATGGAGCGGTTAACAACAGCGTTTCCAACAAGTGACCTCCTACGTGAAGTCTGGGTTTAATTACTGATGTTTCTGCAAGGCTGGTAGAACTGTACAGCTTGTTATAAGTCATGGATTTAGGAACTTGTCAGGAAAATATTTTATGATTTGATTTATGCGCAGGGATCGAAGAAAGACAAGAAGTCCTCGAGTCTGTATGGGCAGGTGTACACACTTATTCCAATGGTAGTCCTAGTGTTTACCAGCCCTATGGTATAATGAGTAAACAATATCTTTTTTTGCATTTTTTTCATCCAAAACATTCTGTCGCTAGAACTTTACTTAGGAAAACAAGGTTTCCTAAGAGATTGTTAAGGCTGACAATTTTAACCAAACACTAGAGAAACATGGTGCTTCTCTGGATGTGTTTTTATAGGTTTCCCTTTAGTGTTTTTATTTTTTTTCTGCTTTAAAAACAAAAAAACCACCAGAACTTTAATGGGGCATTTTATTGCATGAAGAATGCATGTTTGTTGTATAAAATTGGGAAATGTCATTGAGCAAAACAAAGGTAATTGAAAAATATTGCAATTCTGTCCCAGTTAGGAAACGGAGAGGAGCCCGGCATCAGAGCTCATCACGGGCTGTGATACGGGAGACGTTGGCAGGGATGTGGGAGGCGCTGCCCGAGCTTCCAGCCGAATCCCTGCGTTTCCGGCACAGTCACGGTCTCCTAAGCGATGTGCCTCCTTCCCTTGGGTCCCTCGTATCTGCTCCTCTCACTGACTGAGGGCTGACTCAGCCTCACCTCTGTCACCTGCTGCTCATCACCTCCAGGGCCCATGCTCCACCTCCCAGGGCACCAGGCCTTGACCCTCACCAGCCCTTGGTATAATTTTGGGTGAGAAAACCAACAAATGCACCCGGGGCTGGGAATGTTGGTCAAGAATGCCAATTCTTCATGAAATAATCTCTATAAAATGAAATCCTTTTGAAAAACAGACGTGTAGCTCTGCGTGCAATATGGTCAGAAAATAAAAAGTGAAAGAGTTTGTCGGTGTACCAAAGGAATGCTGTGGTCACCTGTCACAGCAGGGGGGCTGTTCGAGCCATGGGCTGACGCCACGGGGGAGCCGAGGGGACTCATTCGGTGACTGCCTGTGGCTGGGGGGCGTGTCCCTGAGGCGCATCGGGAGGAGATGCAGGCTTTGCCTGGGATTTGGCAGAAAGGGGTTCTGCCCAGACCCCCTCCCCCACACCTTGGACAGGATTTTGGTTGACTTAGCCTGGGGGGAATAGGTATACGTAGGCTTCTGATAACCTCTTACCGTATCCAGTTGTGATAACATGGAATTTAAATAATGACTTAGGACAGCTTATGGAGATGTTGGCCAGGGGACAGTTGGGGACAGTGAACTGACAGATGTACATGTTGCCCCCTCAGGGTTATCATCAGGCTGCACAGGGAGCTGATACTTGTCATCCTATCTTACTGTCGCTAGATTTCAGAGCTGGAGCTGGCTAAAGTGGGGGGGCTTCCCATAGGACATTCACCACTGGAGAGCATAGTCCCTGCACCCTCCCCACAGCCCCTTCTCCCTCCTGACATTGGGTGACAGGGATTGGCATTATTTCATATTTTTATTGTAAAATTAAACTATGTTCCCCGATTCCAAGTCTGAGGAGTCGGCTGCTTCCTTGACTGAGGGTCTGCTTCCAAGTTTGAAAGAGCAGAAACGCGCATTCATGGGACTCTGTCAGATTAGGGAGGTCTGTCTGGCCCATTTATCAGGGGTCTGGGCGGAGCATAGAAGCTGCAGGGCTCAGCAGAGCCACTCACAGACAGGGTGACGGGAGCTGGGTGCACACCGCGCTCAGCAGGCTGCTGGTCTGGGCCAAAACCAACAAGAGGAGATTCAGTGGCAATGCATGTTGATCTCACATAAGTGGGAGGGAGCTGACTCCACTGTCTTTTTGGAAAAGGCATTTATTGTGAAGAGCAATAATAATAGCTTCCACTTATTAAAACACTCACTCATTCCATTGATTGAGATGCTGTGTGAGTTGATCTAGGCTTATGTGCTGTTTTACTTTGGGGTAAAGGCTGCCAGTTCCATTTTATCGTGGAGTGTCAGAAAGTTTAAGAAACCTACCTGGAGTCCCACAGCCTTTGAGTGCTATGTGACGTGGCTTCCATAGTGAGGTACAGTACAGGGCGCAACTGCGGGAGGGAGGAGGAAGGAGACAAGGAAGGAAAGAAAGAAAGTGTAAGGACAGAAGGAAAGGGCAGAGATTTCATGAAAAGAAACTTGGACCCTAGGGGCAATGTATGGTCTGTTATTCTCAGACACAGAACTGTGTTCTTGCCGCTACATTTTAAGATGAAAAATGCAAACTCATGTGTGTGCAGAGAGGGAAAATATTCATGAAATATCTGGGCAGTTGAAGGCAGCAGATGGTCTGAGGAAGCCTGAGAAGGTTCTTCTGCCGAAGAGGACAGAGTCTCGCTGTCCCCTGCTCTAGAAGATGTAACTTGGGGAGCAGGCTGTGTGTGCTGCTGGGAAGAACCCACAAGCGTGACTGCTCAGAAACGACTCGGTGACACATTATTCTGCTCCCAGGGAGTCTTTTTTTCCTTATTGTTTGTGTTACTATGAAGCGGTTGCAAAAAGGGAAGGGAGGAGAACCGGGTAGGAGTCCAGCATGTTATTTGCCAGTCACTGGAGAGAGAAGAAGGTGTGAGAGTGGCAGGCGGGAGGACGGGGCTGGGGAGGTTCCCAAGCGAAGTGCACCATCTTCAAGGCCAAGGACAGGAGGGAAACAGGAGGCCTCCTCTGAGATGTCATTTCCTCTCGGATTTTTAGGGGGGAAAATATCTCACCGATCCAACCAGAAATACCAAACATCTGCATTTACAACATGCCTATTTTAGTTATTTAGAATAAAGATCTTTTTTTCTTTTTTTGTAAGTAAAGGTGGAGAAGTTATGGAAAGAAACCTGACTCGCACCATAAACTGAACAGATGGGAGAGTAAAAATAAATTAAAACAACATTGCAAAGGACTCTCCACTTTCACTTTAAAATATATATGATGATGTTTTTCAACTTTTCACATTCAACCTATCAGCGTATCGAGTGACAAAATGAAAAATCAATTGCAGCTGTGTGTATTTTAAACGTTTACCTCCATGATTTGGACTTGCCCACCTAAAAAGTCCAGATGAATGTATTGAACTGCTTATTGTGTTCGTTATGAATTCAAACTTTATGTCACATTACAGGCAGGACGTGGGTGTATCTGGAGACGTTCGCTGCAGAAAAATCGAACTGAATGGTGGTCTAATTGGAAGAGCAAATAGTATGGGTTTAATTAGCCCTTACTCCCAATGACAGATTTGATAAGTTGCCAGGTCCTCATCCTCGTCTTTTGCTCGACTGTTCCCGAAATATTGCCTCTCCCCGGGGCTGCTCACGGGGCTATAAATAGGGAGCTTGGCAAGAACCCACAAGACCCACTGTCTGCTGTGACTGGGGTGAAAATTATTGGAAAGGCCCCTCCTTGCCTCTCGTCATTATTCCATCTCACATTTGAAGGTCCTTTTTTACAGAGCCGTCTCTTAATTTAATTTTTTTTTTTTTTTTTTGGTTGGATGAGGTAAGTTGGCCTAAGGAAGCCCGTGCAGTATGGAGTTCAATCACGGGCTGTGTGCTGGAGTTTCCTTCTGAAACGGTCCAGTTCCCCAGCGTGGAACTTACCTACTAACTTCGGCCTGACCTGGGCTTTGCTGTCCTTCCCCATAGAGGCTACCCCTGCTAACAATTTAATCCACCATTCACCGCTCGCTTCTTTCTCTATGCACGTACCTGTATTAGAAACAACACAGGCCCTGGCCGGGTGGTTAGAATGTCCTCCCGATACACCAAGGTTGCAGGTTCAATCCCTGGTCAGGACACACATGAGAATCAGCCAATGAAGGCATCAGTAAATGGAACAGCAAATCAATGTTTCTCTCTGTCAAATCAATAAATTAAAAAAAATTTAATCAGCAACCTAGGCTTCTGTGGTTCTCCAATGATTGCCTTTACCCACACCCCCCCCCCCCACAAAGAAATCTCAAAACCCATAAAAGTTCAGATTCAACGAACATCCATTGTAGTATCACCTGCCTTCATCGATTTAACAATTTTGTCCTAATTGCTTCAGATGTTTTAAGGGGATGAAGGAAGGAAAACATTCCGTCGGCATCCCTTTGTGTCTTTCCTAACAACTTCCACTGCTAGTCCCGCATCCTCCCTCCTCAGAGGCAGTTTGGTGTGATTCCTTCCAGCCGGTGGGCTTGCGTTTTTGCTCTGCGTTTCTGACTGTCTGGTCCCCTGCCGACACCCTCTCGGCAGGCGAAGACACGGAAAACACCCGGCGTGTTTTTACATGACCGTGACTCACTGCATCAGTCTCTTCCTTCATAGTTTCTGGGTCTGTTGACCTATGTCGGACAGCCTTTCCTGTGTCTAATCTATCATTCTTCTAGTGTTTTATGGTTTTGGCATTTTAATATCAAATACCTGATATATCTGGAATTCATTTTAATGCATTTTGTGAAGATGTTATCTGTTACTTAAAAAAAAATCATCCATCACCCTGAGTGAGGCCCCACACTGCATCCTGACACTTGGGTCTGCGCTTTTAAACTCAGTACCTCGGGACACCGTCACTGTGCCAACCCCAGACTCATTTAATTGAGGCAATTTCCCTCTCATTTCCGTTTTCTGCAGTTTTTCTTCTTGGCTCTTGGAGGCATTTACTCCACCAGATGAACTTTACAATTGCACTGTTAGGTTCCAGAAAAATTCCCTTTGGGGTTTTGATTGGAGCTGCTATAAATCTACAGATTAATTTGGAGGGAATTAACATTTTACGGGATCGGTCTACCCTCTTAGGACAAAAGCACCTTGCCGCCTACTTCCCCCGGTTACCGACGCCTTTGTGACTTTGAGTAATAAACATCACTTTGTGATGTGTATGTATATCTATATCTGCATCTGCCTACGCATATTTTTACCTTGGAACTCCCCTGCCGTCCTTCTCCCTGGAGCATGCTGCTGGGCATCAGTGCCGGCAAGTCCAGGAAGCACGTTAAATCAGACCCCGCTCGCAAACGGCCCTTCCCTGTTTCCTTGGACCCCTGGTGTTTTATTGACTTTGCATCCTTGGAAGGGAGGCTCTTGAGAGGTCCCACAGACCCTTGTGCAAAAGGGTTTGCTTGGAGCTGGACCCCCACTTGGCGGCTGGCACAACAGAATTTCAGGGCTGAGAACTTGCAAGGTACAAGCTGGGACCTCACTGTGTACGTTATAAATTAATAATAATAATAATAATAGATATTGCTGATATGTAGCCAGTGTATTTAACTTTCGGGATGCTGAAATTTCAGATTTAAAATTGCACTTAGAAGCTATCTGGACAAAACCTTTGTAAGGTGGGAAGGCCTTATACACCCCAGTTTTCCCTGTAAACTGACCTTGGACCATCTTCATGAATGTAGTCAGTTCCCAAAAGCAAAGTGTTTTGTAGGCAACTTTGGTCTCTGTGAACAGCTTCGCGTAAGACTCTGGAAAAGCCAGGGGAGGTCTGGGGTATTTCCACACCAGTTGTACTCTGTCTGTACTCTGTCGTGGGTTTTCTGTGTCCTAGACTTCCAGAAACACCCGTGCGGATGAAGAGAAAGACGGCAACTGGGACGCCTGGGGTGACTGGAGCGACTGCTCTCGGACCTGCGGCGGGGGCGCCTCCTACTCCCTGCGGAGATGCCTGACTGGGCGGTAAGCTGCGGATTCGCCTGCTCCTCTGGTGGGATGGCAGCACCTCGGGGTGGGCTGGGACGAGGGGAGACAACCGGCTGGCAAGAACCCACGATGCGTGTGCCATCTGCTGCCTGAATATTAGCCAAATAGCAGTGACCCCTTTGCACAGGTGTGGCTGTACTGGTCACCAGCAGCTCCCCGCCCACGGGAGCCAGGGGCCTGAAGGGAGGGAAGGCCTGGCATGTTCGGTCACTGGTCCAAAGTCGTCCCGACTTGGGTCACTCGAAGGAGAGGTTTCCGGTGTGGAGACTGGAGTGGGGGAGGCCACACTTGGGCATCTCTCCTTGGCCTCCAAAGCTGGGGCATCTGAATAACTTGCCATTAATGGTAAGACTCAGGTGGGGGAGGTGTGTCATTTATTTATTGGTTGTTTAAAAAATAGTATGCCCTTGTTTTTGTTTGAAGGAGTTAGAGGAATAGATTAATAATTAAGAAATATATGAATGACCGCGTTTATCCTATGGTCCTACAACCAAAATGCTTACCCATCCATCGATTCTTTTATTAACTTTTATAATCACTTGACTTTTGCCCGGTGATCTTTCTCACTTGAGTGAGATTGCTGTCATTTTGCTGAGTGATGGGCCTCAGCGTGTGTGTGAACTTACGCCTTCTCTTCCTGGCAGGGACCGGCTGCTCCGCTGGTCCCACCTTCTCTACACAAGTGCGCTTGGGGCATCGGGCAAACGGTGAGGAAAAGCGGGAGGAGAGTGAGTTCTGACTTGGCTGCCCTGAGCAGGATCCGCTGCTCTCTGGTGTGGCAAGCGTTTACAGCTGGCTCCTTCCAGTGTGACCACTTCGAGAGACTTTTCTGAGACACCACCTCCCCTCCCCTGCACAATCGCAGCCCCCTCCCTGGGGGATATGTCTCTTTGCTCAGTTCTCGGACAGCTAGGCAGACTCCCAGCTTCTCCCTTCTTGCGTCTGCTCACCCCTGGAAGCCATCTTGCTGTGTTCCCCAGACAAGCCCCTGTGGCTCTCTTGCATGTGGCCCGTGTCCGTCAGGTTCTCCTGGCTTGTGAAACAATCTCTGAGTCCTGGGACCCACAGCGCCTCCTCGTCCATGGCCCCTGTGGCTCATGGGTCAGCTCTCCCCTTCCTCTGGGGTGAGCTAGATACCAGCCTCTGCAGGAGACACACCCTCATCTTCCTCTTGGTGTGGGGTTAGTAGATGGAGGTCCCCCTCCCTTCCCTTTCTTGTGGGGTGGAGTCAGAGGTGGGATCCCAGCATCACTGTCTCAAAGGAGTCTTCCGAAGTCCTTCTGCTGTCCGAGACTCCAGTTCCAGACTCTCTTTACACCCGAATGTGAGGAAGGAGTCTGATGGCCGGGAATTAAACTAACAGGGAGCTGGTCCTGCTGATTCGTCTAGTCCAGGGGACAAACTATAAACAAGTGTGTAACCAGATTAAGTCATTAAAAATGGTGTCCAGGACTCGGCAGCCCTGACCCAGAAGTCTTCTGGGCGGCGGGCCTGAGTGTGGGTTGGAGCCGGTTGTGAAGGGAGTGGTAGCAGGACGGGCGCTGAAAGGAAGTTTTCATGCTGGAGGAGGAGATGGGGGAGAAAGCGGAGCTGCCGGAGCTGGTGGAGAAGGCAGGGCCCAGAGTCTCATTCTCAGACTTCGGCACTTCAGATACAGGAGAAATATCCAGAAAGCATGTTCGGAAATGACAAAATGTTGTCCAATTTTTATCCAGGTAAGAAAGGACAAAAAGAAAAACACAAACAAAACCCAACTGTGTTTTGAGTCTGCATTCCTGAAGTAGCACTCACTGAACTTTGTCATTTTTTTTAGGACTTACGTACTATTCTTTAGTCTCTTTATATACAAATCTTAACCTATATTCTGAAACTGGCTTTGAGGTCCTAGAATCCCCCAATTTGCCCGTTCCCACATGTCATTTAATTTGGACAATATCCGAGACTAGAAAACATCCTAAACCAAATGTTTGTTTTTTTTTTAATATTGAGAGTGTAAATAGTATGTTCTGTGGTAATATTTACAGTAAGAAAAGTGTGGGATGATCACAGACCTGCAGACACTCCCTCCTTCTCTGTCTCCGGGGAGAAACGGGGACAGTCCCATTATTTTTCTGCATTAAACGTTAAATTAGATGGTTTCAAAATAAGGGCAGCAGGTGTGTTCATAATTCACTCATTCCTGCCTCCCACCTTCGAGGCAACCCCCGACCTTGGACACCCAGTCTCCTGCTAAGAACTTTCCACATCATTTAGGATGTACTTCGAGGTAACTAGGAAAGAAACCCACTTTCCTTCGAAAGCTTATCGGGTCTTTAATCCTCGAACAGCCTAGAGACGTATTAAATCTTCGTAAATATTGAGTCCTTGTGGTTGATTTCTCTTGGCAGAGGAACACGGAGGTGTGTCCATGTAAAGCCAAGAGAAAGCCGTCCCAGAGCTTTCAGAAGCACTTCGCTGCCTTGCGGGGCTTTCTCTTTCTACCAGTGTGCTCCTTGGCCTTTGCGGTTCAGGGAGGCGGATGAATGCAGCTATTTTGCTCACTTATTGCTCTGTGGACAATGTTATTTCAGAGTCTGATCACGTTTAAATGCAGTCAGTTCTTTTGCGTGGCAGGTTGTATGCCTGCCAACCTGTCTCTTTCTCTTGCAGAAACTTTGTAAGTTGATAGAGCCTCGCCAGGCGCCAACCATGGGAAACACAGGTTTAAGTTAACTACTATTTTTTAAAAATTAATACATTTTTATTCTTCAACAGACATGCTTCTAAGTTTTTAAGACACTAGTTTTTGAGTCAGCATATTGTTGGATGCATGTAATAAATTATAGTGCTATATAAACTCCAGGGGAATTTTATTCATGTTTTTAATGTACCTTCATGTGGTATCAACATGTGTTTTTTATACAGCCTTAAATTTACAGCTCCAAAAATCTTCAGTTCCAGGGTGTGATGAGTATTGTACTGCACAGAGAATACATAATTGCGATGCGATGTTCTTGTGTTTTCATATGCTCTTGATGACCATTAGCTCTTGCGGGTCATTATTAGAGTGAAATTAAAAACTTGGAAATAATATTTCTGCAGCTCCGTTGCTGGGAGACAAAGGAATTACTTCCAGAATAAGCTGGCAGGGTCCTGCTCAGGGAATTAGGACTCTAGTGTCCTTACCTTTCAAATAGCCTGCGTTTCATTTTGTGCCAGTTTCAAAAAGGGGCCATTTGTTTTCACACAAAGCTGGAACCCGGGCGTGGAGCCATTCGGTGGGCTCTGTGTGTGCTGGCGTGGACGAGGCAAGGTGGAGCGCTTGGAGCGCCAGCCAGGTCATTGGGTTAAAAAACTGTACCACTTAAGGGAATCAAGGGAGAGTGCACCTTTCTTTTTTTAAATCCATATCCGAGCATGTGTTCACTGATTTCAGAGAGAGAGAGAGAGAGAGAGAGAGAGAGAGACACATCGATGCACCCTGACTAGGGATTGAACCCACAGCACCCTGACTGGGAATCAAATTCACAACCTTCTGGCGTGCAGGACAATGCTCCAAGCACCTGAGCCCCCTGGCCAGGGCTCCGTGAATCTTCACGTCCATGCCCTGGTCCGTAGTAGGTTCACCATGAGAAGCAGTTGTAGAAGGAGTGCCTCTAAATCGGTGCTTTGTATTTGGAGGATTCAGCAAATAAAAGGATCTCTTTCAGTATCACCCTGCCGCAGCTGCAGTGACGTTTATGCTGGAGATACACATACGTGTTAGGGTTAGACTTTCAGGCTCCCCCCTCAAGAGGCAAGTCACCACCACACAATTCGGACACAGTGGACGGTGGTGGGTACAGCCCACGGCCCCGTGGCCCACACGGCAGGGCGGAAATGCACCCGCAAGATGGCTTTGGTGGATGTGTTCTTTTCTTTTGAGTTTCAAATTTCTTTTTACAAAAGCAGTTTTGTTTTTCACGTAAATAGCTCAGATGAAGCAATTACTAAAAGTGCATCTGAAAAAAATCATTTCTGAAGTTCTCCGACACTGTTGAAGAAAAGGCCACTCTTTGTAAGGTCCAACAGCGTCCCCTTGCACGGTGCCTCTGTAATGGGCCTGCCCCCTTGAAATTAGAATCAAAAGTTTTTTCGGGTTATAAGTCATCATGATACAAAAAGCTTTTGGCTATCACTTCCTGAATCTATTAGCTGCTTTCCCTGGTTGGGGCTTGTCCAGCGTGAGCAGAGCACTTAAAATTGCCCTTTCACTGTTCCTGTCATTTATTTTCTGCTTTTGTCCACACAGAAAAAGCACAGTGAAGTAAGTCATGTAAGTAAAGGACCTCGTGTTGTTTCCCAGGGCAGGGCAGCTGCTTGCCTTTGACCCAGAGAAAGGCTTCTCTGCCCTCACACAGTTGTCCCGCTGGCCTCCCCATGTGGTGCTTTTTGAATGTTTAAAATTGGACGTAGCCTCATAGAGAGTTTAATACGTTTCAAAATTGTGTACCTGTGACAAGTCACAGAGACGGGAATACACACCACTGGAGAATGCTAACACTGGGCCAGGTGATTGCGATCATCTAGGAAACTGTTCTTTTTTTCTTTTAAAGATTTAATTTATTCATTTTTAGAGAGGGGGAAGGGAGGCAGAGAGAGAGGGAGAGAAACATCAAGGTTTGGTTGCCTCTTATATGCCCCCAACTGGGGACCTGGCCCACAACCCAGGCATGTGCCCTGACTGGGAATCGAACCAGCAACTTTTTGGTTCACAGGCTGGCGCTCAATCCACTGAGCCATACCAGCCAGGGCTAGGAAGATGTTCTGAATGGTGAGTGAGGAGAATGCGCTGAGAGGGAGCACATGATTGGGCACTTTGTCTGTGTCCCAGTTCAGAACTGGCCCTGTCATTGGGGTCACACTTTTGGAGGGAGCTGTCATGTGATTGTTCCCACTCTGAAACGTCTTTCTCCCGTGTGTCTTCTAAACAGAAGATGGGAGGAGGCTGTGGACATGCTGCGACAGGGACAGAAAGTAAGATGGGGACGGCATGAGACGTAAAGGGAGAAGGGTGAGGTTGAGGAAGGCGAAATGTGTCCCAGACAGTAGAACACAAGACAACCCCTATGGGAGAGGAACATCGGTCACGGGGAGGGTTCTGTGGGTAGGAGGTTTCCTGGGAGCACAAGAGAAGGTCCGGACAACGAGACGTATGTAGGGGAAGAGCAGAGATCCAGGGGCCGAGGGAGGGAACTCTCACTCAGACACCACGGGCGTTTATAGAACAAGAGCTGTCGTCAGAATCATCCATGGCACCGCAAGTGAAAACCCTGAGTATCGCAGTCAAAAGGGCTCACCATTTTCAGTCAAAACTGATGGAAAGAAACACAACTGGATACACCACACTTTTTACTTCAAATGCTAAAGCATGTATACAACAACAACGACAACAACAACAGAAACCCCCCATAAGCACTCAAACATAAAAAGGAAACACATGTACAAAACAATGAAAATCAGATGCCCTCGTCGGTCTTCATGTCAAAGGCCAGCGGAGCCTGTCTACAGTGTTTAAGGAATACGAAGGTTCGGTGATGTGCCAGCCATGCACCCTGCTTAAAAGCGTGCAGCCAACCAAGAATCAGAGGCTCACACGTGGAAAAGCCCTATTATAAAACGACCAGCACTCGCACGGATGAGGAAAGTCCCCAGGAGTCCCCAGCCAACTTGGGTTAGTTTCTGCAGTGAGGGAGGAAGAGAAATTGTCCCCTGCTGGTAGCTTTTCCTTCTTTTTCATAGAAAAAAAATCCATACACACGTTGCACACACATACCACACATTAGTGGCAGTGGTTGTGTGACCCCGAGAAGGAACTGCCTGTAGGTCATAGCAGGACATTAATGGGGGCCCCGGATGAGAGAAAGAACACGGAGTTGCCGAAGAGCATGGGCATAGATCTCGTTGTGTGGATCGCCCAAGGGAAAGGGGGCGCTGGGTGGAGGGGGGCCAAGGGGGGGGAACATTGGGACAACTGTAATAGTGTCAACAATAAAATATAATTTAAAAAAAGAATTCACTTTCTGTTTAAAGTTGTTCTGCTCTGCGGCTTTGTAGCCTCCTGATGCATAAAAGTTATTTCTTAGAATTTAAACTTTGAATTTCTCAGGGGTAACGTGCGCCAATAAAAGTTTTACCAGTGCCCTTTTTTCCCTTCTGCTTGCCACTTGAATGAAATCATTGTTTTCTTTATTTTTTCCTGTAGGAATTGTGAAGGGCAGAATATTCGATACAGGACATGCAGCAATCACGTAAGTTATGCAATAAAAATATATAATCTAATATATTCGTGTTGTGAAGTTACAATATTGTAATGTGTACTGTAAAGCTAATGGTCTCTTGGTACCCTTTGCGGAAATTTTGAATATTTGTTTAATCAACAACAGGTTTGGTATATTTCCTACCTTCCATTTTATACTACTTTTTTAGGCCATTTCACATTCATGATCTAATTTGGTAAGTATTTAATAATTTCCAGCCTTGGTTGGTGTGGCTCAGTGGACTGAGCACTGGACTGTGAAGCAAAGGATCGCTGGTTTGATTCCCAGTCAGGGCACATGCTTGGGTTGCAGGCCAGGTCCCCAGTAGGGGACGCACAAGAGGCAACCACACCTTGATGTTTCTCTCCCTCTCTTTCTCCCTCCCTCCCCCCTCTCTAAAATTAAATAAATAAAATATTTTAAAAAAAAGAAATCTGTAGTTAAAAAAAATTTCTGAATTCATAGAAATAATACATAGTGCCTGTAAATGCTTTCAGAGTTCAGAATGTTTTATGTACAGCATCTCACCCGACCCCGGGAGGCACACGAGGTGTGGTTATTTCTCTTTTGCAAATGAGGGGCCTGGGGCTGAGGGAGGTGAAATTAATTTCCAAAGGCTGCAGAGGAAGAATACAGACTTGAACTGGCCTCTCCTGCTCCCAAACAGCTGTCCTGCCCACCACAAACTGTACCCAGGGGAAGGATGATGGGCGACTGAAGAAAATCACGCATGAGGAAGGGTTTATAGGCTCTACTCTTTTTTTATTTTTAAATTTTTTATTTATTGATTTTAGACAGACAAAAGAGGGACAGAAAGAGAGAAAAACATTGATCCGTTGTTCTACTTACTGATGCATTCATTGGTTGATTCTTATATGTGCCCTGACTGGGGATCGAACCTGCAACCTTGGCATATCAAGACGATGTTCTCATCCACGGAGCCACCCGGCCAGGGCTAGACTTTACTCTGTATTTTCTAATTGAGGTGACATTAGATTATAACATTATACAAGTTCCAAGTTTACTGCATTACAATTTGGTGTCCGTACATGCTACAGAGTGCTCGCCACCAAAAGTCCAGCGTCCCTTTGGCACCAAGCTGAAGGTGTGGCCCTGCTGTAACAAGAACGACAGAGGATTTCGGAATGATTCACGGCAAACTCATGTAATTAATCCCACAGGAAAGTTTATTTGTTATGTTTTATGGAGTCCCTGCAGACTGCCAAAGAGGATTTGAGTCCGTTTGTAAAGGTATAAACACAATAAAATGCAAAAGTCAAGTCGTGAAAAAAGGAGAAATAGAAGAAATTAAACTTTAAAATTCTGGCTGATAATTTTTTAATAATTATTTGTGGGGGAAAATTAAATTAAATTTCTAACTTACGCTATACATCAGAATAAACTGCAGACGTAACAGAGTTAAATATAATTGCTGTCGGGGAATATGGTCGATAATATTGCAGTAACTACTGCCATGCCAGACGGGCGCGAGCCTTGCGGCGACCCCTTCATAAGGCACACAAGTGTCCGGTTGCTGTGCTGCACACTCCCGAAGCTCACAGAACGTTGTACGTCAGGTGTAATTGAAACATGAATTAAAATAGAAACAAGAAAAATACATTTAAATATTTAGCCATTCTTAGGGTGGTGGGAAAGCATTTCTGAGCTCATTAATTAGGAAAGAATTCTTAAGAGGAAATATTAATAAAGCTGACTACATAAAAATGTAAAACGTCTTGACTTCACAAAGCACCACAAACAAAATTAAATGGGGAAAATATTTCCAGTACAAGTGACAAGAGCTGATGACTTTACTGTGAAGTTTAATAGTTTTATCTGTTAAAAATAATAAGAAGACAAATATCCCAATAAATTAAAGACAGAAAAGAAGACAATTTTGAAGAATTAATACAATAAGCAAATATACATGAAAACATATTGAACCTAAATAATTAAAAGAAAATGCAAATTAAAGCTATACAGTTCTATTCCCCTTATTTTCCGGACTATAAGATGCACCAGACCATAAAACACACGTAGGTTTTGGAGGAGAAAAATAGGGAAAAGCCCCGCTCCACTGCCCACCATCCCCCGCCCCAGCGAGCCAGGTAAGCTACATTCAGACTATAAGACGCACCCCCGTTTTCCTTCTAAATTTGGGGGGGGTGCATCTTATAGTCCAAAAAATATGGTAATACTTAATCATTGGAAAAATTTTTAGAAAATTATGATACCCAAACTAAGAGGAGGTATTGAAAAAGGGAACTTACATAGCCTGACAATTGATAATACCTCTCTGGAGGGCTATTTCACAATATTTCTTAAAAGACTGTGAAACACACCCTTTTTCTCAGAAATTTTATTTGCAGAGATTTGTCCTTGGAAAATAACCAGAGATTTTTGTAAAGATTTAGACACGAGAATCTTTGTTATTTATTCTTTTTCTGACTAGATGCTGCTTTTCAAAGTTTGTACAGTGAACATTTATGACTTTGTAATAACAAAAAGTATAAAATAACATATTGCCTTTCTGTATGTTGTCTTCAATTGGGGAATTTCTATATGATTAATTAGTTCCCGTTAACTGGGAAGTTTGCGCGCAGTATTGAAGAGTAACATAACATTTGCCATCAGCCTCTTGCTTTGGATATTCTGGGTGGGTGGGATCACTAGTTAAGTTAAAATATCCTTGAGTCATGAAGACTTGTACTGTTATTATAGACAGGGAGAAAAGCTACAGTGTCTTTCCACCGTCCTGCCAGTGGGAGGCAGGCACTAGGTTCCCAGGAAGAGAGAGCTGGGGGCCCCAGGAACCAGGCAGGAAAGTCAGGTGAATTAAACAACAATAACAAACAAAAACAAAGGAACACCAGGTGTCAGAAGGCACTGCAGGTTCAGGTCAAAGTAGAGCCACGTCATCCGTCGCAGGGACATGGCTCCTGAAGGTGCGAGTGATAACTCGCATTCCCCCAGAAGACCTTGAATCACCCAGAAAAATGGAAGGCATTTCATTCCCCTTGTTTCAGACAGAAAGGGCTGTGTCAGGCATACGAAAATGCATATGCAAGATGGATAAAATAGAGCCAAATGTGGCATCTACATAACGTACACTTTCATTACCGTATTTTGCTGTGTACAATGCGCTCCTACGTTTTTGGCCCAAACTTTCAGGGAAAAAAAAATCTTTCATTTTAATTATGTAATTCAATTTTTTATTTATTTATATTTAGAAACAAAACCAGTTATCCTATTCCAGGTTATTATTTTGCATACAGATATCATTATTGCTTTGCAGAGCATAAGCAATAAGCATAAGCATAAATAAAAGGGTTAAAAACATTTCTATAGCTACAGAAGTAGTACTACTGATGTGAAATGCTCATCCTTATTTTTCCCTCAAAAATTTGGGCAAACAAAGTGTGCATTATACATGGCAAAATACAGTACTTGGGGAAACCCACCTGGGTTGGAGGGTGATGGGGATGCACGAGGTGGTCCCCCGCATAGGCCATGACTGTGGAGGTTCCAGGAGCACCCCACAGCTGTGAGTTCAGTTTTGAATGTGTAGACGGAATGAGGTGGCTCCCAGGATAGAGGTTGGTGGAGGGGGTGGGGGCGTCTGGTCTCATGGGACCCCCGCGTGCTCATCAGCCCATGTGACAAGCTCGTGGCCTCTGTCTCTATCTCCAGGACTGTCCCCCCAATGCCGAAGACTTCCGGGCTCAGCAGTGCTCTGCCTACAACGACGTCCAGTATCAGGGGCACTACTACGAGTGGCTCCCACGGTACAACGACCCCACTGCACCCTGCGCGCTCAAGTGTCATGCACGGGGGCAGAACGTGGTCGTGGAGCTGGCTCCCAAGGTGCTGGATGGAACACGCTGCCACACAGACTCTCTGGACATGTGCATCAGTGGCATCTGTCAGGTGAGCCACACCTGCTCCCCGCCCCCGTTCACTCTCTCAATAAAGAGAATCTTTTCTTTCTTTACTTTTGTTTGCACACAAAATGCTGTACTGTTCTTCAGCATTTTAATGTAAAAAGCTTGGAGAGTGTTCCTCACTGTTTAAGTTGTGTCGCTTATTTAAAACAGTTTAATTGTTGTCCATGTAGGATCGAAAAGATTGCAATATGAAGCCTCTTGGGATTCCTCCAGGCCAGTGGTTCTCTGTCTTGAAAGCTCAGCAGCATCTCCAGAAGGACTTTTTAAAATATAGGGAGTGGGGCCCCACCCAGCGCCAGAGTCTCTGATCCAGCGGGTGTGGGGTGGGGCCTGAGGACTCGAATATTTAACAAGTGCCTGGGAGATGCGGATGCTGGGTCCAGGGACCCCCTCAGAGAACCACTGCTTTGGAATGTGAACATTACTGAGTTCTCTGAGCCTGGTGACTCATGGTTTCACTGAAATGAATTCATTGGCTTGGGTCTTGAGGAGCAGTGACTTTGCTGAACAAGGCGCATGAATGCATTCTTAGCAGATTTTCAGAGAGGGCTTGGCAGAGTGGTGATGAGTGTGGACAAAGCAGAACCCCACACAGCGGTCATGGGTGTGAGGATACGGGGTATTCAGATACTATGGGGATGGCCGGGAAAGGAGAGGATTCCACCTCCATTGTTTTAATTTCTGGGGGAGGAAATTTAAAATAATGAATGGCTAGGATTCCACCTACCCTGTTCATATCAAAAACAGTAGCAACCACAGCAAGCGAGCAACCTCACCACCCACTAAAGTGTCAGGCTTGGAGAGAAACCATAATCTTGCTCCTCAAACTAGCTTTTCTCTTTCCTTCATCCAGAAAATGAACTCCAGTTGCTCACCGCAGAGTTCTGGAGTCATTCTGGATTCTTCCCTTTCAACACACATGCCTAATCCCCTGCTAAGTCCTGTCAAGTCTAGTTTCAAAGTCTGGTTTGAACCCACCGTGGACTTCCTAGTCTGAGCCTTCACCAGCTGCTCTGGCCTAGACTCCATCAGCACCCTCCTGTCCCGATGCCTCAGCTTCCTCATCCTCCCCTGAGATCCACTCCCCACACTGCAGCCAAAGCGATTGCTGTTTTTGGCTGAGAAATATGCTCTTTATTTTTATTCATTTATTGTGAACTGTAGTTGACATATGATACCGTAGGAGTTCCAGGCGTACAATGTGGCGATTCGACATCTCTGTGCCTCACAAAGCCATCGCCACAGTAAATCTTGTGACCACCTGTCACCGCCCGCAGTTACAGTGACAGTGTTGACCCTGTCATCTCCGTGGCTCCATCAACACTGTGTTGAAACGCACATCAGTGTGTCCCTCCTCCCACCCACACCCCTCAAGTGCTTGCCATGGCCCTGATGGCAAAACCAGGACCCTGGCTGCCTTTCCAGGCTGTTCTGGAACTCTTCTCTCCCCTTCCTTGCCTTTTCTTAAAATAGACTTGATTTTTTGAATTCGCAGTAAAATCGACTGGAAGCTACAGGGAGTCCCCGCTCCCCTGCCCCCACATAGGCATGGCCACCCCTCTCTGTCAGCCCCCACGTGGCAGGGTCCACGTGTTCAGCCCATGAACTGCCATCGACCTCTGGTTATCACCCAAACTACCCATAAACACGTCAGAGTCTGTATTTGTCCGCAGAAGCCAGGAATCTGTGTCCTGATGTGAAACATCCAAGTTAAAGCAACACCCTGCCGTTAACGCGACCCTGCTTTATCTGTTAAGGATTGAATTGCGCTCCTGCCTAATGAAGGCTGGGTTTTCCCGCAGCGACCAGCAGCCCCAACCGCTCCGTGGTTTGAACCAGGGAATGACGACTTCCAGCAAAGCTGCTCCGCCCACGTAGGCCAGTAGGGGTCTCTGCCCTTTGAACATCTGAGACCCACTTGTTTTACCGATGTGAGAGTGGGGTCATGTGACTCCTGCAGGGACACCCCCCCCCATTCTTACAGAAGTGCAGATGCGCAGACTCCTATCTCATTGGCCAGTGATAGTCGATGGCCACGCCCACCTTCTCGGGGGGGGGGGGCGGGGGGGGGCTGTCCTACCAGGGGCTGGAAACCCCAGCTCCTGTATACGCCGCTAGTGAAAGCGTTTTTCCTAACGTGGAAGACCGTTTTCAGAGATCTCAAGCAGACTTTGACTCAAAAAACTGTTTGCTTTTTGGAGGATTAAAGTGGACTTGTTTAGGAATATCATGCATTGCTGAATTTGGAGTAATGTCACCTCTTTTAACACTATCTTTTAGCTGATTAGGACATTGTAGGCGGGAACTGTGAAGCAATCCTCAGCTGAAGAGGTTATTTCTATATGAGTGTGTATTCTGAAAAGCGCTGCTTGTACATTTTAAATGTTTGTTGATGTTATCTCCAATCTTGTGGAGCTGGTCTCGTTAGCTACACTGTAGGATACAAATCTTGTCTTATTAATTTAAACTGTGCAGTGCCTGGCTGTACAGAAATTCTTGTTTAATAGATGTGAATACATTTTATTGATAAAGTTATCCATTAGTAGTTTTTAAATCATTATAATTAGAGATCTTGACTTGGGAAGGTGCCACAAGAGTTGAGTTTAAAACACTTCGGGGAGTTGTTTTTTTTAACTTTTTTTTTTTTTTTTTTTTTTTTTTTTTTACTTCAGGCAGTTTTTAAAAGTTGCTCATTGTTGACGAGGAGGGGATCCGAGAGCCAGAATCCAGTAGTTTCTCAGCTTCAAGGCCGTTCTGGCTCATGCACTATGAATCAGAGGGCAGCCAGACCTCCTTTTCAGCTCTTATTTTTCTGTGATGTTTTCACATGCTTTTTTTGGCTGTAAGAGTTGGATGAACTGTAACTTCAAAAAAAGTATGAAACAAACATACGAGCTCAGGGAGGTGTTCGATTGTCCAAGATCTTGCAAGGCCCTAAAATACCCTTCAGAACAAGCCCTTCCTAACTCCCAGGCCCACGCCTTCCCGGGCTGCTGGAGAGAGGGCGGTGCTCACTCTCGTGAAATGCAAAGCACTCAGGGTCCCTGGTGTGTGAGAACAGAGCTTGGCCCGGGGACCGTGTATCTGTCCTTGAATCGGGGAATGTTACTCCCCCTGGAGAGAGCACATGGACACAAGTTACTCACTGATTGAACCCCAGCCTTCCAAGCATCTTTCCAAAATCAATCACATCTAAGTTGTTCCACATGCACTTGTAGGTAGTAATGTAATGGCCCCTGTTGCTGGGTTCTCTGTGGTCCATGGGCTGAGAGGAAACGTGGGGAAGGGGTGGCACAGTGTTAAGATTTGGGTGTCAGATGCCCTGGGTTTTAAAACCATTAGTGGTCCTGGCCGGGTAGCTCAGTTGGTTAGAACGTCATCCTGATATGCTAAGGTTGCGGGTTTGATCCCCAGTCAAGGCATCTACGACAATCAACCAATGAATGTGTAGATAAGTGGAACAACAAGTCCCTCTCTCTCTCTCTTTCTCTCTCACATCAATAAATAAAAAATAAAAACCACTACTGACATAATATATTGGCTGTGTAACATCAAAAAGTCACTTAACCTCATCCACACTCGGAAGCCTTATTTGTAAAACAGATAAAAGGTGTCACGTATAGTACAAGGTTGCTGTGAAGAGTCCACGAAACAGTGTCTGTGATGTGCCTGGCACAAGGCCAGGCATGTGGCAAGCATTCCATACAAATCGGCTACTTCTCTTAATATTTTATTACTCTTTATAAAACTATATATAATCAGGATGAAAGTATAAAAGTCGTTGGATTCAACTGCTCATCGAATAATTTGGTCTCTTCTCCAATTTTTTCTCCTGGCCCAGGGTGGGCACTCATTTTTGGACACCTTTGACTTCTCAAGTGTTTTCCCAGGGAGCTCCGAGAGCTTCCACCTGTAGCTTTCACCACGCACAAGAGCCCAGAGCAGACACAAACCCTTCCCTCCTGATAGCGCTGTGTGAACTGGAACATGCCTCTCATCATAGGCTTTTGCTTAAACTTCCTTGGAACTTTTCCCCAACTCTCTCTGCAGCAAGCATTTGATTTCTCT
Source organism: Desmodus rotundus (assembly GCF_022682495.2). NCBI lineage: Eukaryota > Metazoa > Chordata > Mammalia > Chiroptera > Phyllostomidae > Desmodus > Desmodus rotundus. Next base: position 36,565,624 of record NC_071396.1, read on the forward strand.
CCTTCCCTTCAGCACCAGAACTGGGGCGGGGGGGTGGGACAGTCGACAGGCAGGTGGTTTCAGCTTCCTCCAGTTTTGTACTCTCTTCAACACCTCGGATGTAGTGTCTGCTTCTGCACCTCCCCACACCGAGCATGAGCACAGGGCTCTGCAGCCCAAAGACTGGTGTGAGCCCTTCCTGATGTCCCAGTCGCTATCCCGAGGGTTCCACATGTATTTTCTCATGTAGCCCTTACGAGACGCTACATGGAATACGTGTTATTACCCCTATTTTCCTCGTGAGGAAAATGTGTCTGAAAGATCAAATTGTTCCACACCCCGCAGCCGGAAGGGGGTGGCAGGAGGGGTGGGGTTTTGTCTGTGGAGCCGTCTGCCTCTGAAGTCCCTTATATACCTTTCAACACCAGATAAATAAATGCAAATGAAGATGAGTGAGTGCGGGCAGTACACGATCATATTAGTTAATGGTGCATAAGTGCCGCATTTGTGAAATAAAGAGAAATGTGGGCCACAGCCCCTTTGCTCATTTAAGGAAGCACACAGTCAACTAATACATGTGCACGGTCATGAATAGCTCACTAAAATGACACTTCTCAGGAGCCTGAAAGATAGCAGGATAAGCATATTCTGTGTCAGACATTTCTCTTAGTCCCTTCTTTCTTATATTTTAAAAATTGTTTATAAAGCCCTTGCCAGGTAGCTCAGTTTGTTGGAGCATCATCCTGGACACCAAAAGGTTGTGGGTTCAATCCCCAGTCAGGGTGCGTATGGGAGGCCACCGATAGGTGTTGCTTGTCATATCCATCTCTCTCTCTCTCCCTCTCTCTCAAATCAATAAAAAATGTACCCTCGGGCAAGGATTAAAAATGTTCTTTATAAGGACAAATGTATAGACATAATAACATAGAGGTGGAGATCCGCAGGATTAGGTATCCACAGTGATAAAGAGGAGGTAGTTAGACGTGAATCTAGAACATAGAGAGACGTGGATGTAGATGCTGAGGTGCAGGTTCAGACAAAGAAGTACTGAAAACTATGGACCAAAGGTGCATTCGTTGAGTTCAGGGTAGTGCTCCTTGGGGAGGAAATGAGAGAATGGGACTGGGTGACAGGGAGGGAGAGAGGGGAGAGGCGGAGAGAGGAAACATTCGTTATCTGTAAAGTTCCACTCATTTTATGTGCACTACCATATCTGAGTAGAGCTGTGACTAGGAGAATAAGGGTGGACATGTTAGGGGTCAGCATCCGTCCTTCCCTTTAATGATCTGGTCCTGGCGTAGAATCGAGTGATACTCCAGACTAGCTTCCTATGATGCATATTTTTAAAAGCTGTGTTCTCATAAATGAGAGCCAACTTGTAAATTGAAGGATAACGCTGTAAGTGTGAGAGAAATCGCTTTCTGCCTCCCATGTTCTCACCGGGTCCTGCCCCTGCTCTGTCGCAGGCGGTGGGCTGCGACCGGCACCTGGGGAGTCACGCCAAGGAAGACAACTGCGGCGTCTGCGCTGGCGACGGCTCCACCTGCAGGCTGGTGCGGGGACAGTCCAAGGTGCACGTGTCTCCCGAAAAAAGTAGGTTTCCCACCCCATGACACGTTACCATCTGTTGCTCCAGTCACATCGTCCTAATGCCAACCCTTTCAGTTGGAAAAAACTTGTGACCAGTTTCCTGAAAGTCAAGTATCTTCTGAAAACAGTGTATCAAATTTTTGTTCCCGCTGCCTCTTCTAACAGTGCCTGTTCTCTGAACCTGTGCCAGCACAGAGCGTGACTACTTTTAAATATTTGCTGATTATTTGGGGGTAAACCATGAAGCAATAATTTATTTTATTTGCCTCCCTTTGATTGCCATCGAGCTGGAAAATATGGCCATCGTTGCTCATTTCTCCTTTTTAACCTCTCCCTTGGCTACTGAGGGTGGGGACCTGCTTTCCCGTCTGGCTGTTTCCCTCACTGCCCTGTAACTCACAGTATTTCCGGGATGCCAACCTTCTGCCTGTCACACCTATTTCAGATGTCACTTTCAGTTTTGTGTGTTTAGAATCAACAGTTTCTAAATTGTATATATATCTAGAAAATTCCACCTTTTCATTTCCGTGATGTCTGCCTTTTTTAATCCTTTAATTTGGGGGTCAGCACAGTTTTCTGTGAAGGACCAGTAGTAAATGTGTCAGGGTTTCGCGGGGCACGTGGTCTCTCTCACGTATTGAGCGCTGACACAGAAGCTCCCACAGACAATCTGTGAACAATCGGGCACAACTGTGTTCCAATAAAACTTTATTTACAAGATAGGCTGCGGGCTGAATCTGACCCTCGGGTGCCAGTTTGCTGACCTCTGCCTCCCAGCAGCCAACAGATTGAAGAGCATTGTCACTGAAGCCAAAGGAGGCAATGCAAAGCCATGTTTGCGGCCCAAACTTTCAGGAAAAAAACCCAAAACAACCTTTGCTCTAATTTCTTAATTCGATTATTTATTTATATTTAGAAACCAAACCAATGATCCTATTCCAGGGTATTATTTTCATACGGATATCATTATTGCTCTCTACAGTTACACTTTTAACATGTCAAGCATAAATAAAAGAATTAAAAACATTTATATAGCTACAGAATTAGTACGACCCATTTAAATGCACATCCTTATTTTTTTCTGCCCACAAGAATTTGGGCGCCAGTGGGTGCCTTATACACAGAAAAATGCGGAAACTCCAGAAAGGAGGTCGTGGGCAGCCGCGTCAAACCCGGTTCTAAGCTCCAGTGAGTTAAGGCCCCACATTCTCTTTGGCAGTTGGAAGATCATTTCTGATGTTGGCGAGAGAGAGAGGTTTCGGTGAGTTTCAGGCTGACACCGAAGCCTGATGGCGTTGGGTTGATGAGCCACAGGAAGGGGGGAACAGAGAGGGGAGGGCTCTCCCAGGTTGCAGGGACAGGGCAGGTCAAGGGCTGTTGGTGCGGGCCAGAAGAAGTGTGGGAATCTCATGAGGAAGGACGTCGTCTTGCCGAGGTTGAAAAGAGATTAGGAGTGGAGATAATTCTACCTGCACCAGGGTAGAAGCGGAGTGAAATTGGGTCAAGAAAGGCGTGTTTTTGGGGATGTGTGCAGAGAGGCCCTGAAATGGGAGAGGATGGGGTGGAGTGAGGTGTTGGGAGGAAGGGGTCTCTACCTGTTTGTACCTCTTGGAAAGGTAGTTCTCTGTCTCTCTCACTCACTGATTTTCAGTTTTTAAATTATAGATCCTTCCAAAATTTGAGTGAAAGTTAGGCATTTTTCTCTCCATGAAAATGCACAGGTTTCCATAAGCTCCAGATTTACCATGCTGATTTTTGGGAAGGAATCTCAGACCCTTGACGCCAGTTCAGAACATTCCAGCTGAAGAGTCCCTAAACACCCAAGATCTTTGATTAATTTCTGCAAAGAAAGTGCGACTGGATTGTACAGACTGATCCTTGACTGCAGCAGGGGAAGTGAGTGACCCAGTCCCAGCCGGGGGCACTGTGGGCAGGTTGTCCGATTCAGCACGTGGATGTCCCTGGCTAAGGCCAAAGTCAGCGAAGGTTCGCGCCTATGTGAAAGCTTGGTGCTGCTCACCCTTGCTTTTCACGACAGCCTCTTCACGTCTGTTACTGCTCTGAAGCTGGCCTGTGAGGCCGGTTTTGGCTGGGATTTTCCACGGGCCATATGGAAGCACTTTCCTAGAATCATGCCTTGTGTGAAAGCAATGTGGGAAGGGAAGCCATGTCTCTCCCTGAGGGTGCATCCTCAGGCCAGCGGTGTCCACAGAGCCCTTACGTCCGCACCTTGCCAGGCCATCCTACCTAAACAACCTCCCGGGGCCACATGCTGAGTGAGGACACGCAGGGGGACACGCTCGGTGCAGCTCTGCTCTGGAGACAGTGCGCTTGGGTGCTCTCAAGCTATCCCCCCACCACGCAGCGAGGAGATCCAAGGTGTAGGAGCCCAGAGCCAAAACCTTTGCTATGAGAAAAATCAGAAACCCATCCAGATACAACACATAAATTTCCTGCGCAGAAGGAGGAGGAGGACGAGGAGGAGAGAGACTGAGCTAACCACTGGCACAAACAGCTTTGGATGTTGGAACAGGGGACGAGAGGCCACTCAGTATTTAAACAGAGGAAACGCGAAAAACAGCCCCAAGGAAGGAAACACATTGATTTGGGGAGTCCTGGCTCAGGACTTAGGGACTCAGTTGTATTTCCAGGTTTGTCCCTGGAAATATTTTTGCCTCGTCCACATATGGGCGTGCATGCATGAGGCAAATAAGTACGTCCGCTCAGTTTGTCGGCTCTGGGATATTGCACATTTTTACCTGGCAGCAACTAAGTGCCCATGGTGTATGCTGGTACAGGAGTGCTGAAGACCGGCCTGGAACACCAGCGCTTGACTCAGCGATGGACATCATGAAGGAACTGTCCCTTCTTACAAAGCGTCCCTGGGTCCTCCCGACAGAAACAGAGTCCTGCACTAGGTGACCGTGCGGCTGCCTCACAGGGTGATTTTAAGGACTCTTCCTCATCATTCCCGGTTCCCTGAAATAAATGTAACTTAGTCCCTGGCAAGGAGGACTGCATCAGCTGGACCCTCCTGTCTTCTCGGAACATCTCTTGCTGCTTCCCCATCATCTTTCTGGAGCAAGATCCTGAGTGATGGTCCTGGCCCGGTAGCTCAGTAGGTTAGAGCATCGTCCCTATGCACCATGGTTGCAGGTTCAATCTCCAGTCAGGGAATCAGTGAATCAGTGAATGAGTGCATCAGTGAGTGGAACAACAAATTGACATCTCTGTCTCTTCCCCTTCTTTCTCTCTCTCTCTAAAGTCAATTTAAAAAAAAAAAGATCCTGAATAGTAAAAGGATATTTAAACCAAAGACGCTTAGTGGGACATTTCCTCCCAGTTTAACTCAACCAGAGAGATCACGGCCGGAAGAAGACCCTGGACCAAATGTCGAGAGCCCTGGGCTCCCGCCCTCAGCCTGCTGTTTCTTACGGTTGTGTGCGTCTTCTGTGCCCTCTGTGTGAAGAGGAATAAGATGAGAGTGACACGCAGACCCTGCTGAGAAGGGATGTCAGGGATTCTGTTCATCTCAGAGTGGCCAGACTGACCATGAAGTCCCTGGCTTACAGCCTGTCCGGGAGCTGCCTTGCATTGAGGATAAAACCCACACCCCTGTCCGTGACCTTCAAAGTCTCGCATCATCTGGCCCCGCTGTTACCTCCCGTGGTGCCATTCTGTCCCTTGGAAACTAGGCTTCAGGCACATATTACCTTCTGGAAGATTCTAGAATGCCAGGCGCCCTCCCCCTCCCACTTCATGGGCCTTGGCCATGACCAGTCCCTGGACCTGCAGCTGCTTCTCCCAGCGCTTCAGGTGGCTGCCCTTTCTCGTCCTTGACCTCCAGTCTCACCTGCTCAGTGAGGCTCTCTTAGACCAATTGACCCGAAGTCCGCCTTCTCTTTTCTGTTTATTTCCTGCTTACTCCCTCCCCCTCTTTTTTTTTTTTTCAAGAAGTGATTATTTCGTGTATTTATTGGCCTGATTGGTTGCTCCTGCTAGTCAGACATTATAAGAGGAGGCACGGTGTCTATTTGGCAATTCTGTGTTGCCGACTTTCCCAGACACCTGTGACAGGTGCCTCTGGTTCACCTCTCTGCTTTTCAGCCCCTGACGTCCCTCCCTATAGAGAAGAAAAAATGATTTCCCCCTACCCTTCTAGGTTCTTGACTGAGACTGCCTGCCCCTCCACCCCAGATTATAAAGACAGATTAACAGGAGAAAAATGAATTTAATCATGTAGGTGTGTATGTACCAGAGCCCCACAAAGGTAAACAATTCAAGGAAGTGGCCAAACACAAGAAGCTTTTAGATAAAAAGCCAGTAAAATCGATGAAGAATTGATAAGCGTCCTGGGCTGGTGGTGGTAGTAAGATGGTGAAGAAGGAACTCAGCTTGTTTTTACAGCCTTCTGGGCCCTCAACCCCTTGTCTGATGACAGGGCACCTCCTGCCCTCCTGGTGCAAGAAGGGTCCCCTCCCCACGGAGATGCCCCTCCTTTCAGAGGGACGAGGGAGGGTCGGAGGGCCCTCCTTTCACTGGCTCTTTCTCAAGTTCCCAAAATTCAAAATAATCACTGTGCCACAGTGTCATCTTTGGGGGTGATGTATTCTGAACCCACCCACCCCACTACAGACCCCGAAGGCAAATGATCATTTAATCCTCACCAGGCTCTCGATTGATTGGATGAGGCACAAAGAGCTGAGAAGACGGGGTGCACAGTGATGCTGTGGGACGCCTGGACGGGAAGTGGTCGTGTGAGGCTGCATGGAACACAGCCCCACCCTGCGTGCTGTGCAGAGGCTAGTCCTGCAAGTGGGCACGAGTGGGCGCCCTGTCCCTGTGAGGTGGAGGACATTCAGGCTGTAAATGAACAGGCGCCCTGGCTGGGGGCAGGCGTTTCTGCTCAGACGGGAGGGCTGAGGCTGCGGCCCCGCGAGGTGGTAATGTCCTGCTGCAGCTCGGGGTTGGGTGAAGGGATGTCACTGCCGTGCAGGTCTGAGGGGACGTCCCCTCGCAGCTGGCTCCAATCCTGCCGCATTCCTTCCCTACCTTTAAAAAAAATGGTTAGTTTGTGGTGTTTACTTCCCTCATCTCTGTGCATTGGGACGTCCCACGTCTTCTCCCTCAATTTGCAAAAGGGAGCTTGTAGACAGTCCTGCAGGTGTGTGGTTCATGTGAAAAATACTCGAGAGAAGGTTTGAAATAAAACCGATGTTACCCCAATAAGTTTACTTTTAAAAAGAAGTGGGAATGAGGTTGTCAAGGTGTAACTAGAAATTCTCTGTTTTTGCGTTACCAGGGCGTGTGTGTATTGAGGTCGGTAGAGTTCTCATTGGACTTAGTAGTGAAAACAATGACTTGATATAAACTCCAGTTCTTTCTGGGCGGAAACGAATGTTTACTGATGAGTTCACACTGTGTGGACAATTTATTTCCTCTGCATCTTGCTACTTAGCAAAGTTGTGATCTGCGGCAGGAAATGAGACACAGAGAAAAATACTATTGACCAGCTGGACTGGAGCGTTTCTGCGTGGGAGGGAACGAGTGGAAGCAACTGCAGTGGCCCTTCAGCCAGCCCGGTGGTTGCAAAATCAAACAAGGGAGACCCAGGCGGTAAACGCCTGGAATGAACGCTCAAGTGTGAGTTAATACAAGTCAAACTTGGTCTCACAGTACCAGGGTGTCGTGAAGTGTCGTTCTGGGTTTTGACCTCAGCTCTACTGATTGGGAACTCTCTGATTCTAAGCAAGTCACTTAAACTTGCAAAATTTCCATTTTCTTAAGTGTAGAAATGGGTTTTTGTTCGGCTGAATGAGGTCATGCATCTCAAGCACTTAGCAGCATGCCTGGGGGGGTAATACACGCTCAGCGTAGTTTTAATGCCTGACACTTCTCAAGACCTCATTGGACCCTCTCAACAACCCCTTGAAACAAATGTTTTTGTTTTAGCTATCTCATCTTATTACTGTACCAGGCACAGAGAAGGCAAGAAACATTCCCAAGGTCACACAGCCATTCTAGCCCAGGTTTCCTGGCTCTAGAGTCTGATCTTTGCCGCTATTCCATGTTGCCGGTCACTAGTGGTTTTGTAAATTAATGCAAATGGCTTTAATGTGTGATGAGGTGAGGCCCTCGATGATGGCACAGTGGTTAACAGGATCAAGGATATCTTACCCCAAATTTCGATTAAGACGTTTTGGAATAGTTCCAAATAATGAAAGTGTTCAGCAGGAACTAGTTACCACCATCACCTGCACCATCACCATCATTACCACCATCACCACCACCACCACCACCACTACCACTGTCACCACCACCACCATCGTCACCACCACCATCATCACATTCACCACCATCGCCACCATCATCGCCATCACCACCACCATCACCACCATCACCACCACCATCACCATCACCACTAAATCTGGGGGTTCCCAGATGGGATAGAGAAGAAACCTTTTCTTCACTTTATATGTTAGCAACCACTGATTTCTATACCATGAGAAACCATAGTGTTTTTAAAGCAGCCTCAGAATGAGGCTTGCTTGGCCATTCCGTCTACAGATTTGTGACGTGGAGCCAGTCCTGAAGTGCAGACAGACGCAGCCCGCTCCTGCTGTGTTCGCAGCTCATTCCTCTCCCTCCGTCCTGGTCTCCCGCTCTGGGCCCAGCTCCGGACTGAAGGGGGACTTACCAGGAGGCTGTTTGTAACAGACAAGGCAGAGCACTCTAGCAATATTTGCAACAGAACTAACCGACTTTCAGACAAAAAATAACAAAGATGAGTATCTTCATATCTGTTGATAATTTAAAAATCTTAAAAATTTGTGAACAACTACATCAAAATATATAAAGAAAAAATACCCTTTAGGTATATAAGAAGAAATTGAAAGAATTAAAACTGCTATGAGAGATTATAATACACGTAAGTCAGTAAAAGTTGCATGTAGGCTCTCTACAAAATAATTACTAATGTTACACAAATGGATACGTGTGGAGCCTTGCATGTTGAGGGTGCAGACTGTCCTTCCAAGCGTTTATGGACCATTGAAAAAAACGGTTCTATACTAGACTCCAAAGACGATTGCAAAAAAAATCCTCACTAAAACAGAAACTGCCAGAAGGGGCCTTGCCCCACAGCTTTGCACACGCCCCTGGTTTTGATTGACTTGCGTAGGTTATGGGCCTCGGTGCACAGGCTTGATGACGTCTGCCCTGCGCTCTCTCCTAGGGGAAGAAAACGTGATCGCCGTTCCCTTGGGAAGTCGGAGTGTGAGAATCACAGTGAAAGGACCTGCCCGTCTCTGTAAGCAGCACCTAGTCTTACCACCATTTTGTGTCCTGAAAGTTTATTTAGCCAATCAAATAAAGTCTTTGTGTTAAAGGGTGTGTGCACAAACACCTCAAGGATTTGGACTCTGGAATAGTCTATATCAGTAGGGAACTTTTTTCTTCTCATACCCCAGTAGGAAATATACCAGTTTGGGATTAGTCCCTCAGGGGATAGGAGATTGTTATATGTGAAATAAACTTTAAAAAAAAGATTTATTTATTTTTAGAGAGGGCAAGGGAGGAAGAAATAGAGGGAGAGAAACATCAATGTGTGGTTGCCTCTTGTGCGCCCCCTACTGGGGACCTGGCCCACAACCCAGGCATGTGCCCTGACTAGGAATCGAACTGGCAACCCTTTGGTTCACAAGCTGGTGCTCAATCCACTGAGCCACACCAGCCATCACCACACACTTTTTAACCTTTTTCCAATGGGTCAAAGCCCACACAGCTCTGGGTTGATAGCAAACCTTCAGCCATGTAAATGCCAATTTGATGTTTTGAGAACAGGCCAGAATCGTTCGGAACCCAGGGCTGTGAATCACTTGGGTGATCACGTTATAAAATAACCACGTTGGATTAAAAAGTTATGCAGGGCCGAACACTGTTCCTAGCAGCATTCAGCGCCACACATAGCCGCTGTTCAGGAAAGCAACTACAGCCCATCACCAGGTGAGTGGAGAAGAAGTACCATGTGGCATGTGCAGAGTAGGGTGTGGCTGTAACAAAGAATTAAGTGTGACCTGTACTACAATACAGAGTGTGTTGGAGAACATTACACGGTATGAGGGAAGCCAGGCGGGAAGGGCTTATGGGATGCCATTTACAGAATAGGTCCAGAATCGGCTCATCCATGGGGCTGGAAAGTAGATGGGGCTGCCCTGGGCTGACGTCAGCTGGTTTTGTGGGGGTAGGGGGAGATGAGAGAAGAGGCTGCTCATGGGTATGGATGTCTTTGCGGGATGACAAAAACCTTCTAAATGTGGATGGTGCTGATGGGTTCACAGTCCTGGGAATATACCAGGGCCATTAAACCACATTTAAAATGGGTGGGGTGGATTTTATGGCACAAACAGAAAAATAGGCTGTGATGGGGCCTGATTTCTGAAAGGTGGTTCCCCAAAACTCAGCTCCAAAAATAGTTTTAAAAGTCCTAAAAACAGAGTAAGTAGACTGTGAAGGGAAGAAGTAAAAGTAAAACAAAATAAGTAACGGTGACAGTTTTGAGGCAAAACGCTCGTTCATGTGCATATGTGTTCTGGCACATTCCGCATAAGTTGACACTCAAAATTGGCACAGCCCCAAGAACGGGGCTCAGAAAAGTTCCCATTTCTGCCACGGTGACAGATCTGTAGCTTGGAACCCTTCTGCTTCTGAACAGTCTTGCATTTGACTCTATAAATGTGCCTGAAGTCTCCTCTGCTGATGCAGCATTCGCTTTGTTTGTAAAGGGTTTAGTTAGCATTTCTGGACTTCTAAATATAGATGTCTCTTTATTTTCTGGATTTATACCACTGTTTTCTTGTTGTTTATTGTTAACCACGGTGTAGTCCTGACATTCGTCTTATTTGGCAGTAATAAGTCACTCTCTTTAAAGCTCTGTATTAACTACAGCCCTCCAAAAGGTGGCATTAACATTAGGAGCAGAGAACACCCAGGAACGTCAACGTCGGTTTCTTCGCTGCCAGGTGGAATTTAATCCATCTTAGGCCTTCGTGCAAGGGTTCAGACCCTAAACGCCCAGTCCTGTTCCAAGTGTGACCCTCGCTTTAGAGAAACACACAGCTCCAAATTCCCCAGCCCTCCGAAAGGGAAGTAATAACAGATTCCTGCAAAAGGCACTTTATCGTCGCGAAACTCCAGCCTTGAATGTGTTTAACTAGCAGTTCCACTTGCGAAGCCAAGATGCCAGAAGATTGAAAACTTCCGTGGTCACCATTGGAAGAATTTTTTTTTAATCATCTAAGTCTTGTCTGATGACCACGTATGTAGAGATGTAGAAATATAAATGTGGACGTTGTTTTGTGACCTAAGGAAATGGGTGCCTCATAAGTGTGCATATCCCACCTCACACAACTGCACTCAAAGCAAGACTTAGATGTATTTATAACTAAGCCGTGCCGAACTCTCATTCCACGTTTGCTCAGCAATACTTTCGTGGCCTTCTCAGAACTTAAGGAGACCCCCTGGGGATGGATGGCCAGACCCTGCATCTTGAAAGAAGCCTAGACGGATACTTCTCAGGGCAAGCCCTTCGCGCAAAGAAGATAAAAGCTCTCATCCTCTTCCTGGTCATCATTTCTTTTCAGGATCACTGGTCAGGATTCCAGTATTTGAAGGCATCCGTATAGACTTGAGTTGGGAAGAGTTGGGGATTGAAGAGCGTATTGATTTCTGATTCTGTTTTTAGCTGTTTGAGGCTCTATACTGTGTCCTCCCCAACTCTCCTCTGCATGGCCATCCCCACCATGCTAAGCATAAGGAAGGGAAGGAAGTCTGAGTGGGCAGTGGGAGGGAGGCTCACACCCCCTGCCCTTCACAGAGGGAGGGTGTGTGCAGGTTTCCCACCGCCCCCACCAAACCACAGGCACTGCTCAGTGGGGAAGCTGGGAGAGCTGAAGGGTTTATGCAGGCAGCTCTCACCTCATGGGGCTGTGGTAAATACACAGGAATGCTACAAAGTAATGAACACTCGAACAGATTCGTGAGTCAACCTGTCATCTGCATTATCGATATTTGCAAACTTCTGTCACAGAAGAAGCACTCAGGAGGAGCCAGTTTGGCACCTTCGGGAGAGCCAGTGGCTTTGTTAATCCTCCTCCTCAGAAACTTTTGCATCCATAACCTACATCAGAGCACCTCACCTGTCTGTGTTCTCCCACTCCTGACCCCTTTCCACAGTTGGTGCCAGAGCACCTGCTTCTACCCCCTGTGTGTGCCCCAGGGTGGGGGACCCAGAGAGCTGGAGCCTTGTGAAATAATTGGCGTAAAGATCTTTTATGATAAGCCTATGGCTCAGGGAAGAAAGGAGTGGTCTGAGTAGTTCATATGCATAAAACTGGCTCTGGCCCTTGTGGTCTCACGTGCTTGTCCCCAGAGATCTGGGCCACTGGGAGAAGTAACGGAATAGACTCGACGTTAAAAAGCAAAACACCAGACACAACTAATGGCAGAGCCATCCTTTGCTTTAGGGGAGGGATGTCACCTGATCATCCCTTCCTCCCGGGTGTTGCCTTCCCAGATTCTGACACCTCCCCACCCCCACCTGAACTCCACATGGATGAAATTTGGAGAGCCGTGACCCCGTGGGTCAGCGCCGTGGGAAAGCCCTCACCCAGCGGCGGCACCCACTGTAGGCTCTCTGAATTCAGTCAGGCCATTTGGGGCCAAGCCCGTCTAGAAACTTGGTGTTTTGCCTGTCTTCTGGGAGGATGGATTTTGCCCCATTTCACTCTGTGTTTTGCTATTGCCCGAATGCTCACCGTTTCTCCTCCTTTTTGTCAGAGGGCTCATGCATCCAGTCCGGGGCCCTCTGACTGTCTCCAGTCTCCCGTCTTTGTTTTTACTGACAACTCACTTTGTAACACTCGGCTTTATATCTTCATTGGAACTAGGAAATGAATGTAATCTCACACTTTCCAAACACCCACTGCGGTGGTGGAGACCAGGGCCAGCGTGGTTGGGGTTTTGTGAGTCTGAGAAGAGCCAGCATCATTCCCCGACCACTAATGACTCCTGCAGATCAAGGCGCTCGGGTCCAGCCTTTGAGTCGTCCCAGCGAAGCTCCCCGCCTGCCTGTCAGGGATAATCGGCGATGTCTCCCGGTGCTGGTCACGCTGTCGGTCCAGGGCTTGCATTCCTGCAGCTGCTGCCGTGGCAGGGAGAACTCCTGTGAGGCAAAACCACCAAAGCGTGTGGATTGCAGCCCCTCATGCCGGGATGTTTGCCTGGGTTTTATCAGCTTCCTGTTTCCTTTTCTAAGATCTCATTTCTTTACTTTTAGACAGAGGGGAAGGGAGGGAGAAAGAAAGGGAGAGAAACATCAATGCGTGGGTGCCTCTCGCACGCCCCCTAGTGGGGACCTGGCCAGCAACCCAACCTTGTGCCCTGACCGGTAATCAAACTGGTGACCCTTTGGTCTGCAGGCTGGTGCTCAGTCCACTGAGCCACACCAGCCAGGGCTATTGCGTCCTTTGTTTGAAATGGTTAAAGAACCTTTGAACACCAGTAATCACATGGAGATTTCAGAGCAGAAGAGGGCCTGGAGGTTGTCTGACCTGACTCCTCTGTGTGTGTGTGTATGTGTGTGTGTTGTCCTCACCTGTGTGTATGTTTTCAATGATTTTAGGGGGAAAGGAGGAGAGAGAGAGAAAGAGAAGGAGGAGGGAGAAACATTGATGAGAGAGAGAAACATTGACCGGTCGGTTGCCTCCCCAACATGCCCTGACTGGGGATCAAACCCACAACCTTTATTTTTGTGTACGAGACGATGCCCTGACCAACTGAGCCACCCCGCCAGGGCTGACTCCTCATTGTGTTTCCAGCAACAAAACCCCAGGGCAGAGACTTCGGGAGAGCGCTGGGGCCAGGAACCCAGCTGCCCTGCCATTGCCTTTCTTCACTGTGTCTCTCAGCCTCAGAGCAGGCCCCTCAGTATGGTGGCACAGACAGTGTGAGTGAAACCAAGAAGCGGGGAGGACAGGCATCACTGAAATGGAGCACAAATGCTATTTTGGTGAGATCGTTGGCGATTGTTTTTCTGCAGGACATCTAGGAAGCACTCCTGGCCCTGGCCGGGTGGCTCAATTGGCTGGAGAGTTGTTCCGTGCAGCAGAAGGTTGTGGGTTCAATCCCTGGTTGGGGCGCGTACGGGAGGCCACCGATCGATGCTTCTCTCTCTCTCTCTCTCCACTTCCTCCTCTCTCTCTAAAAATCAAGAAACGTACCCGTGGGTGAAGATTAACAAATCAATAAATGAAAAGCATTTCTGTTCACATACAAGAAAATGTGACGGAAGGGGCGGCATGCACAAGGGCAATGTTTGCCGTGATGGGACGGGCCTGGGATGAAGTGGCGCGGGCTGTGCTGAGGTCGACTCCCCAGTGTCCATACTGAACTACAGTGACGTGTGCGTGGTGCCTGGGCAGGGACAGCTGTGTCCTTTTCAGTGATGGATGAAAGATACACAGGGCCTCTCTACAGTTTTTGCAACTTCCTGCGACTCTCATGATTTCAACATAAAGTTGTTTTTTTTTAAAAAAAGAGCAAATTTAAGATTCATGGTGGTTTTGCCTAAAAGACTAGACTTAAATGGTCTGAACAGGGGATAAAATGAGTAACATAGCTTTACGCTGAGAAATGGCTACATATTCTTCCCCTTATGGCAGAAAAGGCGTCGAGGAGTTGGCTAGACCTCACGGGGCCCAGCACCCTGTCAGCACCTTGCTAACGGCCATAGAAAGCTCAGTGTCTGCAGACTGAGTCAATGTGCTGATGCTGTGTTGGTACCACATGTGATCCTACGGAATAAAACATCCTTCTGAAATAAGAATGCTTTTAAGGTAGTTCTCTCATTTAGAACAGATTTTTGGTTGCTAGATGCAGAGGTGGGGGTGGGAGAAATGGCTGAAAGTGGTCAAAATGTACAAACCCCCAGTGATAACATACGCCGGTCCCGGGGATGTCACGTACAGCGTGGTGACCACGGTTAGCAATACTGTATCGCACGTCTGAAAGTAGCTCAGAGAGAGACTGTTAAAACTTCTCACCACAAGAAACAAATTATGAGGATACCAGGTGGAAGATGTTAACTAGACTTTCTGTGGCGATCATTTCGCAACAGATACAAGGTTCGAATCTTGACGTTGCCCACTGGAGACTAATGTGATGTGATATGCCAATTATATCTCCTGTTCAAATTTTGTTTCCCAATTGTAGTTATTGAATCAAAGACGCTCCAGGGACACAAAGGGGAACACAGCTTTAGCAGTCCTGGAGTCTTTGTGATAGAGAACACCACAGTCGAGTTCCAGAGAAGCTCCGAGAGGCAAACCTTTAAGATTCCTGGGCCTCTGACGGCGGACTTCATCTTCAAGGTAGGCAGACCCTCCTCGTAGACTTCAGGCATCCAAAGCTCAGCACCTCTTGGATTTTAAAAACAATCGTGTGTTCAGTAGGAAGTCACTGATGATTGCTTTGCCACGGAGTACATCCTTAATATTTCCTTCCTGGCCTCGATTCCAGAAAATGGTGCCTCGCTTTCAAGTTCTGTCCCTAAACCTCCCTAGTTAAGAAACAAACGTCCCTTTTATGGGGAGAGATTGTTTGGGTATTTATAACCTCTAGTTACTCTGCTAGTTTCAGAGCTTCAGTTTTAAAGCTTGAGGTGGGGCGGGTAGCCATCGGTCACATAGGTATCGGTTGCCTTGAGGTAGACACTTTGGTTGACATGCTCAGACGTCATGTGCCATTCGTGGACATTGAAGCAACGTTTTGCAGAGCCCTGAAGCTTTGGCACGACGTTCTTTGACAGCAGCACTGTGCACAGAGCTGGGGCGGTGGTGACCGTCATCCGTCCTTCTGTTTGTTCTCTCGGTCCATCATCATGCATGAATCCTGTGCTCAGTGCACCTCGGGGTTTTCCTTTCGATTCCCAAGTAGTGAACACACACACACACACACACACACACAACTGCTTTTGTAAAACATGCTCTTATTTATTCTTGCACTAAGTAGGAGACATTAGTACCATGACAGAGTGGGAGAGATCACCAAAAGTGAACATTTCCAAATAATTGTTTGTTTGCAGTATACACACACACACATACGTGTGTGTGTGTATTGTGTATGGATACAATGCATATAAACACACATACCCATGAGCTATATACTTGTATTTCTACACATGCATGAGGATTCACACACATGTGGATCCACACACATGTGCACATATGCACACACATAAATGTGTGTGTGTATCCTAGATTGGCTATAGATTTATGAATTGATCATTGATTCATGGCTAATAACTTGGTTTTAGAATCTAGGTAGAAAATTACTGAAGATAATGATTTTATTTCTTTGCATCCAAAGTTGCCTATGAGAAATCTGATGCTGGTTTGATTTTTAGGTCATCATTTTATTTCTTTCTGATAATGTTTAGGATTTTCCTTTATCCTTGTTGTTGTGATTTTTAAGGGACTCAGTTCAGTCTGTAGGGAGAGGCCTTCTGCTCAGGCGCCGCCACCCGGCAGTACACTTGCCCCCAGCTGTAATTTCTGGCTCACTCGCATTCCCTTCATGTGTGTCCTGGAACGCTCACGTGCAACGCCGACCACGTGCGTGCATGCACCGGAGTGACTGTAGTTGTGCTTCGAAGGATTTTTCAGAATCATCTGCTTAAAGACGTTATTATTAAAAATGTAAGAACCTCATTTATATGCCATGCTGCAGGCAAACCCAGATTAAGTCTCCATCCCTGTTCTTGGAGGCATTCAAATGAAATGTATCCAGGAGAAAAAAAAGGGAAACAAATACACACACAAAAAAGGCCACCTGCCTTTCTGTGAACTCATTCACAGGCGTGCGGTTATCTGGAGAAAACACTCCAAGGAGACTGAAGGTATTCTGAGCCCCCTGTGTGACAAATTCAAGGGGCTGACGTGTTGGTCTGCCTGGGTGAAGTTCATGCGCCTCGTTTCGGAAGGCGTGCAAGGCATGAGCTGGTTGCACACAGAGGTATTTTCACAGCTCTCTCTGTCCAGACCAGGTACACGGTGGCCAAGGACAGCGTGGTCCAGTTCTTTTTCTACCAGCCCATCAGTCACCAGTGGAGACAGACCGACTTTTTCCCCTGCACTGTGACCTGCGGAGGAGGTGAGGGCTCAGGCTTCACCCACAAATATTCAGCGTCCTGTGTTAGAAACCGCAGGAAGTGGACTTTAAAAGGGGTGTGGTCCTGGAGAGGCCGGCCCAGCTGAAACCGGGTGTGGAAGCCAAGATCAGCGGTGGCTGGAGGAAATGAAGGGGCACCTTTGTCTGGCTGTGTGTGTGTGTGGGGGGGGTGCCTGCTATAGCCTGTCCGTTTCTGTGCACTGGCAGAACCTCAGCGCATTCGTTCCTAGCAGAGAAAGGCCACCTGCCTTCTTTCTTTCCCTCTGAGTTACTTAGCACTGCCGTGAAATTAAGGAGGAGGATTAATGGTCTCTCCTCAAATTATAAACACGTGGATGCTTCTTGTCTCCCCCTAGAAGTATGTTTCCATTTAGCACGAAGATCTTTCTTTGATTCAAGGAAGCTATAATCCCATTTCTGTTTTTGTTTGTTGAGGAAATAAAGACACACACATAAAACCCACGAGGAAAGCATTATGAAAATTTAATTATATTGGGAATCGCAGCTGCATGACTGTGGGAATGCCATTTTGGAGTTTTTGTGGGTAATCAGGAAAATTAGCTCGCTTGTCTCCAAAGAACGTGGGTGGACTTTCCTGGTCTGGCCTGTAATCATCTGGGTGGGACACCTGAGATCCGTCAGGGGGACGTGCCGCCTGACACCACGGACTTTCTGGCTGGTGTTGGCACCTTAGCGACATTTTATTGACTCTGGATTTTCGTTCTTGTGGTTTTGATTTTGCCTTTTCTAACGTACACCGGTCTGGCCTGCGCTCAGCTTCCATCCCAAGCCGTGATGTGTAGAAAGCTGTCTAGCGGTTTATAAAATCCGATTCCTCTCAACCATCAGGCCTGTGAGTGTATTTTTAGATCTTTAGACCAATTGGCTGAGGCTGAGAACTGTTTTTTTTTTCCCTCTGAAGAGCTCATTCTGGTTTTTAAAAATGACGTTAAAACCATCCTGAAAACTTAACATGATACTGATGTGGTGACAGGAAACCTGGAATCAGGTATTTCAGGAGACAGAAGCGTCACTTTGCGAGTTGTTTTTTATATGCACAGCCCTTGTCCATTTGGGATGCTCCATTTCTGCAGAGACAGTGCAGAATGAAGGTCACAGAATCAGGAGTAGGTCTTCATCCCTTTGCCCTTTGAAGTCCTGTGAGGCAGAGGGAGAGACCTGGGGGAGGAGGGATTTTGTTCTTCCCCGTAGTGCAGACGATGCGTAATCCCCAGCTAGAGATGGTGAGGGGCATTGGAAGTGCCTGGGACAGCAAGAGAATGACAGGTTTCCGCAGGTAATGGAATCTTGTGCGGCAGGCAGAAATAGCCACCCTCAACAGTGGAAGGCTGAGGGAGGGAAGGAGCCAATAGACCAAGCTGGAAAACACAGTATCGAAAATGTGTAACATGAAGGGAACAAAGTAGCAAATAGAACAAGACTAAAAAGGGGCCCTACAGGCCCCTTTTTAGCACAGTAGCAGAAATGTAACCGTTGAGTGAGAAAAGTAGCAAACACAACAAGATTGAAAACAGTATTACTTATCTAGTTGAAACAGATGCACACACTACAACATTGTGGGCGGTATGGGGAAGAGGGACGTGTAAGGAAGTGGGAGGGGCTTGGGCAGTTCTGTGAGGGTGGTGAGACATGGCAGGGCACTCAGGGAAACAAATAACTAACCTCCTGCCCCCAGGTCTGATAATTTTTAAAAAGGATTTAGTTGTAATAGCTTAGACTGTTAGAATCCGTCGTTCTCACTCTGAGTTGTCTTAGAAGAACCTGAGCATCTTTGTAACAAAACAAGCAAACTGATTCCTGGACCCAGACACGGTGTGTCTGAGTTAATGGGACCGTGGAGGGACCTGGGTGTCTGTGTCCACTTGGTTACATTTCTGCTACTGTGTTTCCAAGGGTGTTCTGCTTGCTCCTTTTCTCCCTCAGCCTTACGTTTTTGAGGGCTGCCCTGGCGGCGCTGCTGTCCCCACGTGGTTCAGTGACACAGCCAGGGCTGAGCATCCGTGAGTTGAGTTCCTTAAAGAGGGAAAACAATGTGCGGGGAGCGATAACTTTGCTGAGGAAAGCGGATGCACTCCTCAGACTCTCCTTTTCTCCCGTGGCAGGTTATCAGCTTAATTCGGCCGAGTGTGTGGATACCCGCCTGAAGAGGGTGGTTCCTGACCACTACTGCCACTACTACCCCGAGAATGTGAAGCCCAAGCCCAAACTGAAGGAATGCAGCATGGACCCTTGTCCATCCAGGTTTGCGCCATTGCCCACTCTTCTACTTCCAAAAGCCACGAATCAGCTACAGCCCAGGAGGCTCCCTCCTGGGAGCAGAGCGAGCCCTTTGCCTTGTCCAACTGAGAGCCCACGCTGGGGCAGGTGCCTGTGTTCGCACGGGCCGCTGCCGTGGTCCCCAGGAGTTGGCTCCCCGGTCCCCTCAGCCTGAGCTCTGTCTCTCGCTGCGGACGGTGTCCCTGAGCCGTGATATTTCATCCTTTCTAAGGGACCTCTGTGGGCATCAGCTCCATCTGCACTGTCTAGGATCTCTTCACCCACGTGCCATGTCTGGTCCATCTGCCGGTCAGCAGGGTCTGTAACCTGCCCTTTAAGCTTTTACATGTGTCACCTGTGCCTATGCGTGTACTTCAGAGACGTTCCCCTTACATTCAGGGTGAATGATGCTGTGCAAGGGGGTCACCTGTGTTCATGCCGAAGCAGGAAAGCTGTGCGGAAACTCTCCTCTTGCCTAACTGAGTACCTGCTGACTTGGATTGCCTGGGGAAGCTTCCTGGCTTTGCTGCAGTATCTTAAAATAACGGCACGGTATCGAGGCCCAGACACCTCCCCCCCCCCCCCCCCCACCCAGTGTCTGCCAGCTGGCCGAGGCGGAGGTGTGCGAGTGGAACAGGAAGCGTGCTCGGAGGATTTCATTTCCTATCACTAACCTGCCTGTTTCCTGTAACCTCGCAATTATTAATAGAGACCTTCACCAGGGATACGTTCTGTGAAATGAAATGGTTTTCTGAAGACCTACATCTATGACAGTGTGGTAATATCATCAACGTATTTTATCAGCATAACCTTGTTGAATGATAAACAAGGAATAGATACATTGATCCAAATAAGGAGAAACTTTCTCTTTTGATTAATACATGTCACTAGTTCCCTTTTCTTTACTTTCATATGGACCTGGGGGTGGTGTATGTCAGAGATGTTTCTGTAAATGAAGAAGATGGTGGCTGAATTTGGGAAAACAGTGCACAGCACTTTGCATGCTTAGCTTTCAATTTGGAAGAGCTTCATCTCATGGGATGTTGAATTGCTGTTGGTCAATTTAACCAGTGTGTTCATGGCTTTAGAAATGACGGTGTCACAACGGTTTCATTTGCAGTGATGGATTTAAAGAGATCATGCCCTATGATCACTTCCAGCCTCTCCCTCGGTGAGTGACATCATTCCTTTTTGTATTTTGCTCCAAGTTGTTTGCAAGGAATGGCTGTATCTGTAGCGAGAGTCTGGAATGCCAGAGGGATAGACGGCAGACCCCGTGCCGGGAGCACAGGGAACACCGACTTCAGTGCAGTAACAAGAAGGGCCTTTCCGCGAACTCGATGGAATAGGCTGCCTCCGGCGTTGGTGTCCCTGCAGGTGTGGGGCAGGTCCTACCTGCCTGGGGTTTCAGAGGGACCCCCGCGTTGCCGGTGATCAGAATTTGAATCCCTGTTTCCACCTAGGCGAGTAGCATGGTCCTTTGTGACTTGGACTTTCTGTGACTCTCTAGTCATAGTGCCCCGCAGTATTTTATAGTTGAGAGACAGCGGGCGGATGCTTGCACACTCTGTGTTTAGTTAACTTGACCCTCGCCAAGGTCCCACGAAGGGTAACAAGGACAGGTGGGTTGTTCCCACTCTACAGCAGCCTTGGGGTCAGAGGAGTGAGGTACCTGTGACTGTGGGCCGTGTGTGACCATGAAGACTCATGTTGTAACCCTGCAGGCCCCGTGCCCTCTGAGCTGAACAACAAGTGTTGCTATCCTTTGTGCGGACTTGAAACAGGCGTACCAACTACCAATAAATAATGTGCCGTCATTTGTTTGCTTTTGAGCTGGGAACATAACCCCTGGACGGCGTGCTCGGTATCCTGTGGCGGTGGGACTCAGCGGCGGAGCTTCGTCTGCGTGGAGGAGTCCCTGCACGGGGAGGTGCTACAGGTGGAGGAGTGGAAGTGCATGTATGCCCCCAAGCCCAAGGTCATGCAGACCTGCAACCTCTTCGATTGCCCCAAGTGGGTCGCCATGGACTGGTCTCAGGTGAGCCGGGGCCACAGGTGGGCCGCTGCCCTGACATCCAGCTCGTCGTGAATATTGGCTGCGGGGTCATTGGCTCTTTTTGTTAAGTAAGAACTTTTTTTTAAATGATTTTGTTTTTTTATTTATTTTTCGAGGGAGGGGAAGGGAAGGAGAAAGAGAGGGAGAGAAACATCAATGTGTGGTTGCCTCTTAGGCACCCCCTACTGGGGACGTGGCCCACAACCCAGGCATTTGCCCTGACTAGGAATCGAACTGGCGAACCTTTGGTTTGCAGCCTGAGCTCAACCCACTGAGCCACACCAGCCAGGGCTTCATTGGTTCTTTTTGGTTCACATTTCCCCTTAAAAAAAAAAAAAGGTTTAAAAAATTACATGTACCTTCACATATATTTAGATTGAGACCTAAACTTAATTTTATCACAAGTTTAAATTAAGAAAACATCAAAAAAGGTCATTGCTAACATGCTGATGTTTTAAAATCATGTGTTAAAGCATTTTTTAAAAAAGTGTGTCCACTGGAATGTCAGTGATTTCTAGTCTTTCTGTCTTTCACTTAAAAAACATGTGAACAAGTTCTTGAAGAATTGGTGTTTTTTGCATTTTTCCCTCTTGAACTCACATTTTCAATCCACTCTTTTCACAGTTATTCTAATTAATATGCTTTTATGCTTTGAAGTCTTATTGATTGTTCCCCAAGAAAATGTATAGCAATGAAAATTAATTTATTTTAATTTCCCATAGCTGAAAAGCTTCAAGTATTAAAAAATGTGCCTGTGGGTTAAGTTACTATTATAATATTTAACTTTAATACATAATCAAAAGAAATGAATATATTTTAAGTTTTATTAAATCATTATTACACATAAAAAGTAAATTTTCGTCTGAAATCAGTCTTTCCAGAAAATGAGTGAGCTTTAACAATTAGTCTGTTTTCAGACCTGGGATCACAATGATCGTGTTCTTAGTTTTACTGTTGATTTCTCCTTTCATTTTGTTTTGCATTTATTCACTTCTGAGGATAAGGTGCTCCCGTAGATACACAGGCTGAGCCAAGGGGATTGGATCAGAGCAAGGTCCTTCTCTGAGCTCCTGAGTTACGTGCGGAAAATCACGCTGTGATCTAGCGTCGAAAATCCATGTCACCTCTGCAAGCTGCAGAGCTCGTGTCCCGCTCTCAGAAGCCATGTCCATGTGGTTTGTGTGGGCTTTAGCGCCGTGATGGCAGCACCCACAACCCCAGGATGCCATCACCGCATCGCCAAAACTCCCATACATTCTCAGTGGTGGGAAGTGGCTGGCACTGCGGAAATGTTTGGCTCCAAGGAGGAGTTTTGAAATGTCAGCTCTGACAGCATCGTCGGGGCTGCGCAGGAGACACAGGCCTTTGGATCGGCCACTTCTGGTCGCATTACACCTCATAACCATATTTTCTTTCTCTCTGGGCAGACTTTTCCCTTTCTTGGCCGGTGTAAACCCCCCTGTCCAGATCATATAGATTTCAAATTGATAAATGTGGGGTAGGTGAGTCAGTGTCCCAGAAGTGTGGTCTAACCTCACACCTCCCTCCATCCTTACAATATTTGTTATAAGAGTGGCCGGAGGAAATGACAGAGGTTTCCTGGGGTCCTGCCCTCCGTGGGGATGTGCATGCCCTAGGAAAGACCTCTGTCGCCTCTGAAACTCACCTGTAACCCTACAGATGGCAGGAGGGCCACAGGAAGAACCCCTGAGCTTTATGAAGCCATGGCAGAGTCGTGGTTTTGGCAACAGGAGTCTCTGGGGTGGAATTCCACTCTGTATCTCAGGGACCATTTGAAGAAGGCCCTTGGGTGGTGGGATGTGTCCATCTGTTCAGTGCGAGGTGTGTGGGGAGGGTGGGTGAGGCCGCACCTGCAGGACTCTTCCTCTCCCATGGGTGGATCCAGAATTAGGGAGTCCTGAGCTTAGGCAGTTTGGAGGTGACTCCTTAAGAAAAAAGAACAGCCCTGGCTGGTGTGGCCCAGTGGATTGAGTGCTGGCCTGCAAACCAAAGGTCGCCGGTTCAATTCCCCATCAGGGCACCTGCCTGGGTTGTGGGCCAGGTCCCCAGTTGGGGGCGCATGAGAGGCAACCACACATTGATGTTTCTCTCCCTCTCTTTCTCCCTCCCTTCCCCGCTCTGTAAAAATAAATAAACAAAAACCTTTCTTAAGAAAAAAAGAATAGAAAACACAAATATTGGGTATGTAAGTAAATTGTATTTAGAATAAGAAAAGAAATTTAAAAATGTTTTAAAGCTGGCAACAACCCTAATGTAAACTCTGGACTTCAGTTAATAAGAATGCATCAGTAATTTTGGTTCGTTGGTGATGACACCCAACCCCCCTAAAGCAAGGTGTTAGTAACAGGGGCGATGTATGCGGGGTGAGGAGGCCTAGGGGATCTTTGAACTGGCTGCTCAATTTGTCTGTAAGCCTAAGATGCTCCTAAAAATTAAGTCTATTAATTTTTAAAAGAACATACACCCGCTAACATATCCTCACTAACATGCAGATAAATTGAAAAGACATGTTAGGTTTTCACAACATGAAAATACTCCTTTCAGGACCAAGAGTACCTTCTACATGAAAAACAAATCACTCAAGAAAAAAACTGGCAGCATAATCTTCACATGTGTTCAGAAAAAATAGCATAATGTTTTTATTAATTTTAACTGCCTGAGAGGCACATAGTATTTTTTCCTAAACTTTTTGACAACAGCTTTGGAAGACCAACGGCTGTAGCTGGAAGAGAAAGACAACCCCCAGGCGTGTCTGATCGCAATTTGATATTTTAAAGTGATAGTTGAGAAAATGCTCTTTCCTCTTCACAAACGGTTTTGGATAATGTCCTGTAAATTTTTAATCAGATTTGAGGAAACCGAAGTTTCCTTCCTGTTGGAGCGGGAAGAGTTCAGGGAACTCCAGCTTTTCTTGCACTGTGACCCCACCTTCTGTGATTAACATGCACGCACACCGGCAGTTTTCACCCTTTTCCATCTCGTGGCATGCACGTCAACTCATTGTAAAACCCTGTGGCACACCAAAACCACATTTTTTGCCAATCTGACAAAAAAAAAATGTTTTTTGCTGATCTGATTGATTTACAAAAGATAATGAATAGTAATTACCTACCCTTTTTGCTCCAAAGTGTCTTTTTTTAAAAATTGGGTGCCTGTACTTGTTCATAAGGCTTTTTGGTACCAAGAATTAACCAACCAGATGCAACTTGGTCACATGATGTGCCCAATAAGACGCAAGTCTGTTGTATGACCTGTATGTTTACGGTTCAATGCCAGGCATCCTCACCGACGGCTGTTGCTGTGTTGGCTGCTGCCATTTTCCTCTTTGACAATGTAAGGGAAAAGAGCTCAGGGCCCCTGGCTGAACAGGCAGGTACGGCATGTTTTAAACATTCTTGCGCCGCACCGGTTAACGATCGCTGACGTAGGCAGTGGCTTCTCCTCCTTTGCACGAGACACGAAGCCTTTGTGGATCTCCTCGTGAGCAAGAATGACATCAGCTTCTCTTCTCCCCTTTGAAGTGCACGGTGACCTGCGGCCGAGGCCTGCGGTACCGGGTGGTGCTATGCATCAGCCACCACGGCCAGCACGTGGGCGGCTGCAACCCGCAGCTGAAGCTGCACATCAAAGAAGAGTGCGTCATTCCCGTCCCGTGCTACAAACCCAAAGGTAGGTCGGCGGTGCGTCTCGTTCTGATGCACTTCAGCTTACTAGCTTCCTTGTAAAGTTGTTGGACTCACAGATGTCAAGAGGCCTAGAGAGGGAAGCTGCACCTCAGGCTTTAATGGGTCCAGGGGGAGTACAGAGCTCTGGTCGATTCAGCCCGTATTCTCAGGGCACATACAATAATTTGATGCAGTCTCTGCCTTGAAGAAAAAATGGGAAAGAGGGTGAAGGGGAAGAAGAGCAGGAAGTTCTTACTGTTGTCTGTTCCCTGGTGTTTCATACTTGCCTCCCACTGAGAGGTGCATTTCCCGAGGGAGGGATGACGTGGTATTTGTCGGGTCCTGCTGCCTGCCCCGGAGTGAATGAAGACTTTCCGTTCCCGGTCTAGACCTACAGATCCATTTAGAATTTCTTTTTTGGTCCCATTGGTCCCGCATGTGTTGGCCGAAATGGGTAGCATCCACGGGTAAGATGCCTTAGCATCATCCCTTGGACATACGTCCCTCTCTGTATGTGACTACACAGTTCCCTCGATGCCAGCCAGGTACTACCAACCCTTACAACACGCAGTTTCTTTCTGGGAGTGGAAAAAGGGTTATTCGCACCTGTTAGAGCTGAGGGTTTCTCCTTCGTGCATTCGGAGAGGATGGTACAATTCCCCTTTGTTATTTCTCTGTTTGTGATGCACACCCGTCATCTCGTTATCAGCTGGTCAGCGACTATTTATGTGAGGATGTGTGTCTCCCAGAAAAGTCACAGGTTGCCATGCAAGGGACAGAGACTGATTCTGTGCCTTCCTCACTGACGCCTCTTCTCCTTCCTTCTTCACTCTGGGGTGTCTCCACGGCCACTTGGCTGGTGTCCTGTGGTTTCCCTGCAGCAGCCCCAAATTATTTCCTTTCTCACTTTATCACTAGACTGTTTCTTCCTTTGCATCTTGGGGGGGTTCAGAGGATAGCAGGGGCCCCAGCTCGCCCTGCGTGGGAGCTGTCACTGGCAATGGCCTCCCCAGCACCGACAGCAGCAATAAAGTTTTGAGTAAACCACAGCACAGACGCTCCGCCTCCCAACCGTTGTGTTATTTGTGTTTCTCTCTTCAATTCGCCACTCGACGGGCAGAAGGAGTCTGTGGCAGGAGAAAGTCAGCTGATGCGGGGGAAGTGAGACCTTTAATGTGCCAACAGCACGTTGGTATGAATTTATCAGAGGCATTTTTGTGTTAACTTGGAGAGTATATGCGACTGGGCCATGGAGCCGTTTGGTGCCTTTAGATTATGTGTTAATGTAAAAAATTCTATGACGGTCATTTTTGGTTCAGTCCAGAAGCCCCCTCTTGTCCTGTGGCAAAGGACTCGGTTGCGTTGGAGAAGCGTGACCTCTGTATGGATGACGTTTTCAACCAGTCAGGGCCACGTATCCAGCTCCCTGGGTGATTCACGGTCATTACGCTTGTTGTTTATGTCCTTTTTTTTCCTTTTTCTTAGAAAAAAGCCCCGTGGAAGCTAAACTGCCTTGGCTGAAACAAGCGCGGGAGCTGGAAGAGATGAGAATAGCAACAGAAGAACCAGCGTGAGTCCAAGGGGCTTTTATGGGAGCGACCCCGGCACCACCAGTGAACACGATATGTGTAATTTTTGTCCTCACTGCAGTTCAGGGAAGCATTTCAAATCCACGCAGCGTGGCTGTGCAGACTCCAGAGAGCCGGGGCTGGCAGGAAGTCTTCTGTTTCACAATTCAGCAGCCCTGATCTGGCAGGATCTGGGAGAAGCACACAAAAAAACAGTCTTAACTCCGGGCAGACCCAGGGGTCTGTTACAACGGAGAAACGGGTGATCGTTCCTGGATCTCAATTAACACGCAGGATTTCACCAAGCAATAAACACGTGGTTAGGTCATGGCCGGTCTCTGTAAAAACAGTTGCGTTGAAATGTATCAGGGCAACCCGAGCAGTTACCAGGTGATACCCCAAGCTGTGATGCCCGGGGGCAGCGGAGAGAACAGGGGGCTCCCAAGCATGCAGCCTGGAACCACGGCGTTAGACTATGTGACCTTAGACAAGTCTTGAATAGCTGTGTGGCTCATTCTTCGGGTTGGGTTTAATCTCTTCAGGGCCCATTCCCACTCAAAAATCCAGTGGCTTCCATCTGCATGTGACTTGGGACATCTGGATAAGTGGAAATTGAGAATTAAGAGTCAATTGAAGAACCACCCCTGGAGGCAGAGGTAGAGGAGCCGAAAGAGAGCAAGAAATCCAAGGCGCTTGGAGGTCCGGCCAGGCAGCTGGGTTGACTAGAGCGTCATTGCCAGATGCCAGGGTTGTAGGTTCCATCCCCGGTCAGGACACACACAGGAGTCGACCAATGAATGGATAAAAACGTGGAACAATAGTGTACGTCTTTCTCCCTCTTCATTCTCTCCCCCCCTCTAAAATCCATTAAAAAATAAGTGGCAACGAAACAAAGCTGCTCCAAGACCCCTAGGAGTCTAGGGGAATGCCAGCACCGTTGACGGACTTGTGTGATGGGACCGGGGCCCCGTGTCAGACACGCGAGGCTTTGCTACCCTCCGCAATGGGCAGAGTCACCCGCAGACAGGTCGCTGTGTGTGATTGGCGAGATGTCTCTTCCATCGAACCAAAATGGGCCTCCTTCAGTTTTCTGCTTTCTGAAACAGGAAAAAACAAAACCCCAAAACAGACCTATGCCTCATCCCGGGTGGCACGTTTTCACAGAATTGGAGAAAGCCGGGTCCCAAGAGCGTGGTCTTTCCCAAGCTCATCGTTCGTAGCCCTGTCAGAGAGCCAGTGGTTTTCATGGGGGTTGGTTTTTAGATCCCTTACCCACCTCAGCGCTCTTCTCAGATCACAGCCTCCTTTGTCAGCATCCCTTTTACCTGTGGTCCCGTGAGCCCCTGGGGACTGCAGGTCCCTGCTCCTTGAAGGGAAGTCATGCCTCTAGAGGTGCAGGCCTGGGGCCTTGGCCCGCCATGCCCATGACATGGGCTTCTGCGCCTGGACCGCAGAAGATGTTGTGGATGCCGTAAGGTGAGTGTCCCTGGAGTAGCTGATGGAAGAGAGAAGAGTGTTGGGCCCACCAGGGATGCTTGGATATCCAGAGGCAGCCTGGGAACTGGAAGGAGCAGACGTCTTGAACTGAGGAAGACGTGGCCCTGGGAAGGCTGCTTGTTGGGAAGACCACGGAGGGGCACATCCACGAGCACTGCGACCTCACAGAGAGCCATGGGACGATGGTGAGGGCTGAGGAAGGGCCGTTCGGTTTGTCCGTGGAGAGCCACTCGCAGTGAATTCCTGAGCATCACTCAGAGGGCAGAGAAGTAATGTGGAAGAGACTGGAGACGTAGATTCCCAATCCGCAGGACATGGGGCAACGGGTGTTTGACTATGACCAGTGAGCACTGTTAGTCCAGTTGACAGGAAGCAGTGGTGGGTGGCATGTGTTTGGCTGCTTTCCACTTGACGCGAGGGCAGTCTTAAACGTATGAAAAGGATGATAAGGATTTTAGACACATCAGTCAGTTAACGTCTCCACACCGCCCAGCAGTACAAGGCAGGTGTTAGGCTCATGGCTCCATGAACTCTTGTCCAGCCCTGAGCTTGGGTGATTCTGTGGGAGAAGGAACCTACGGACAAAAAGGGGTGTGCCTGGAAGGGAGTGTGCAGGGGTCCTCACGGAGGGTCCTAGGGTTCCCAGTCTAGAGCGATGTGTCCCACCGGGGTCTCTTGTTCTCAAACAACACTGTGTCCCCCGTGCACCACTGACTTTGCCTTCTCCCAGCCCCTGGGGATCCCCGCTCTACCTTTGGTCCCTACACAGGTGTCACCAGCATTTTTAGCAAAGCATCCCAGGAAACTTTGGGGGGTGCATCCAAGCTTGGGGACCACTGGGTCAGATAGGGTCCCTTTCAGGGTCTGAAAGACTGTTCAATTTATTGACTTGGAAAAGGGTGATGTTGTGTAGCTGCCGTGGGTTTGGGCCCCCTTCTCATTCCCGGCCTGCATTTTCCATCAGCCCCACCTGACCTCGCTGGGGGTGCCTTCCCCTGCGCATTCCCCGGGCAGAGCTCTGTGTCCTTTGCTCCTGCACGACCCCACTCCCTTGTCCCCGGCAGGTAGGCGGAGCCCACAGCACCTGTGCCCGGCTGAGCGGCTGCCCCCCCCACCTTCGCCCTTTTCCTCTGTCACTCTCCCCAGGCTGGCAGTTCCAGGCCTGTTCCTGGCTGTCTGGTGTGAAGTTTACAGTTCCCTCCCTCCCCTTCTGATGGCTCATTCCCTCAATTTCCGAGCAAAACCGCAACATAGCTCAGCTTCCAGTTCATCCTTTTATTAGCACTGTCTTTTGTGGTTTGGGGATGCTTCCTTGTTGACAACGAAGGAAAAGATGAACAGAGCCGTATTTCCAACCCCCCGAGGACAGCCGGCCAAACCTGCCCGGGGGAAGATAAATATTTCTGCTTCTGTGGTTTACCGTGGCCGGGCTCTGAATTTACGTAGGGAGTGCATGCTCAAAAGGCACTTTTTTCCCCCTTTTTTAAATTAGGAAAATAAAAATGATAGCTTATAAAGCTAAGCCAAGGAAACAGCAGTTCTGACCTTCTTAGCTTTCAGCTGTGGAATGTGTTGAGAGTTGGTATGGCTCCTCATTGTTTTAAAAGTTCTTCCCTGGAGCCTTTGTCGTTTTGGTGGGGTTCAGAGGGGAGGCCCCCTCTCCCGCCTCCCACGCATGAAAATTGAGGACATAGGACAGATGGAGAATGAATGCTTCCTGTACTTCCTTCTCTGGTCTGTTAGTGTCTCCATTTGTGGAACTCGCAATTGCTGAAATCCACTTAGGTTGCATTTTGGGAATCTGTTTTACGAACAGACACGGGAATAACCACTCACAGTGTGGACTTCTTGGGTGTCAGGCCTTGTGCTGGGTGTTCCCCGTGGGTTAATCCGTTTCGTGCTTACAAGGACCCCATGAGGGGGCGTTGTTAGTGTCCTCACTGTAGGGAGGAGGAGACCCGGGGTCACAGAGGTGAAGACATGGTCCCACATCTCAGAGCTGGTAAGTGGCAGCCAGTGACTCTGGCGGGGGACACTGGAGAGAACCCCACTTTGATGTCAGGTGACCCAATTCAGGTCTCGCCCATCCTGGGGTTCATGTGATGGGGACACAGAGAAGGCAGCGATTACCTGATGGTACTGTGAGGTGTACAGGTCAGGGACGGCTTCCCGGGAGAGAGGGGCCTTGACCTGCAGTTTTGAGGTGCACACGGTGTCAGAAGAACTGCGTGTCGGGGACTGGGGGCTGCATGCAGGGCAGCTGGTCCCTGTGGCCGTACCTGGGTGCTGAGGCACCGAGTGTGGAAGAGAGGGGGTGACAGTGGCCACCAGGACTCAGCTGGGAAAGTAAGCAGGTCTTGGAGGCAAACCTCTGGTGACGCATCTCAGATTTACACTTTTTAAAAAATTCTATACATCATCCACGATGCTTGTCCACTGACGTCTCTGTTTTTAAAACGAGTGCATTGAAAAAGCTTTCTTTATTCCCAACTTACTTCCTGAGAGCTCCTGCCTTCAGTTATTAAACAGTGGGATTGGGAGCCAGGAAGCCTGGTGTTTCTCTGTGGGGCTCACGTATGGTGGTGGTGTTTCCTGTTTGCTGGTGGGGACGTGCCGCTGTGGGCGACTGTGGTGGAGCTTTGTCTGGGGCAGGTGGTTGGTGACTCCAGGAGACCCTTACAGCCCCATCTTTCGAGATTTTTTTTAAATCCCCACCTGAAGGTGTTTATTGATTTGAGGCGGGGGGTGGACATCCATGCGAGAGAGAAACGTCGAGCAGTTGCCTCCCACATGTGCCTGACCGGGGATCAAACCAGCAGCCTTTTGGTGAATGAGACAGATGATGCCTCAACCAACTGAGCCACCATCCAAGGCCCACCGACTGATGATTTTAAACATCAGGCCTTGTAATTGGGTCATACACCAACATCCCAGCAGCATTTTCTGGAATTATTTATGCCACATTACCCCTTGAATACAGGGCTACCATCACTTATATTTCAACAATGCACCCCATAGCTCCCCCCTAGGAATTCACAGTAGGCTTTCATACATCATGCTCTTTGGGAAAGTGTTACAGGAAATAAACCTTTTGAACATTATTGGGCCCAAACTTTCCTAAACTGACTCTGTCCCTGAACACCTCTTTCCCTGCTGATTGTTAATACCCCGAGCTGTAAGTGTTGCCTCAAGGTCTCTAACATATACACGGTCCCTACCGAATCCGTTTCTCTTTCAACTCAGGGCGGGAATCAGTGCGCGTCTTCTGTAAAGGGCCAGACGGTGAAGATTTTGGGCTCCGCCCGCCAGTCAGCGTCCGTTGCAAAGACTCAACTCGGCCGTGGAGCACAGGGGCAGCCAGGCTCTGCTCCAATAAACTCTTGATCATGGACCCTGAAACTGGAATTTTATGTACTCTTCACATGATACAAAATATTATCCTTTCTTCTCCCAGCCATTTAAAACTGTAAAATTCCATCTTAGCCTGCAGGCTGTACAGATACCGGTGGGCTGGATTTGGACTTGTGGCTGTAGGTTGACGACCTTGATTCAGTGGGTAATAATTCAGGATGAGGCATAAATGCTTCATTCAGCTGGGTTGTGCTGTTCCTTTCCTGTTTTCTAAGAGCCTCAGATGCTTAGTGTATATTTATATGTTACAGGGAAGAGAATTTAAAGCTTCATCTGCTCTGCAGAAAGCATTGCTCAGCCTACACTGTGGTTTCTAAATATGTATTTGAGACAGTTGAATAATCCCTGCATATTAACAAAGGAGAAACTGGATAAAGATTTGTTGACTAAATATTGGTGAAAATACGCTTGTTATAAAAGAAATCAGATTAGAAGTTATTGCTACAGAACTGTTTCTTTATTACCAAATCTTTACTGATTTTAATTTTTTTAATTGTTTCCATTAAACAATTAAATGAAGTGAAAGTGAAACATTCAAAGTGAAACAATTTTTAATTGTTTCCATTAAACAATTAAATGAAGTGAAAGTGAAATGAAGGGGAAGTGAAACATTTCGTAACTTTTTTTATTTCAAAGATTTTAATTTATTTATTTTTAGAGAGAGGGGAAGGGAAGGAAACATCAATGTGTGGTTGCCTTTCCTGCGCCCTCTACTGGGGACCTGGCCCACAACCCAGGCATGTGCCCTGACTGGGAATCGAACTGGTGACACTTTGGGTCGCAGTCCAGCACCCAATCCACTGAGCCACACCAGTCAGGGCTTTGTTACCACATTTTAACGGTGTTATGCGAATACCAGAGCACAGGATTTGAATTATAGAATGGATGCAAAACTGTAGTTTCTCTGTGGTGAGATGTTCTCTGTGTTGCTAATAAGATTTGAAAATTTCTGAAGTACATCATCGAACATCCACAAATGCCTCGCATTCCTAGTGGATTGGATTCCGTCTGAACGATGCTGTTGTTCCCATCGCACAATGCTTGTCACGCTTCCTTCAGTGGCCGGCACCTCACGATTACCTCCCTGGTTCTCCGCAGGTTCATCCCGGAGCCCTGGTCAGCCTGCAGTACCACCTGTGGGCCAGGTGTTCAGGTCCGAGAGGTCAAGTGCCGTGTGCTCCTCACGTTCACGCAGGTGGAGACGGAGCTGCCCGAGGAGGAGTGTGAGGGCCCCAAGCCACCCACCGAGCAGCCATGCCTCCTCCAGGCCTGCGAGGACAGCCCCACCGCCCTCAGGCTGGATGTGTCCCTCCGTGAGACAGACAGCGAGACGACTTACCACTGGGAGTACACGGGGTTTACCCCTTGCACAGTGACGTGTTTGGGAGGTACTGGACCCTTTGCTTCAGGGGCAGGGATGTGTGTGCTTTGAGATCTTCCTAAATGGGGTTAAGCAAATATGCAAACGAGCAAAAGTGTACAGGAGGTTAAGTCATTCGAATAACTGGAAACGGTGCCTTTCCTTCTGCTTATTTTTTTGTGATTATTCTAGAAAGAGAAAGGATAGTGGGACTGTATCCTGACCCCATAAAAAGTTATATTCTTTGGCCTAAACAGCTGCATAACAGAGACAGGGAACGAAGTCACTGATACCGTGGAGGATTCAGGGAGGACGGCAGAGCTGGTAGGCTGAGGCAGTCTTGTGCTGGAGGCAGCCCTTGGTCAGACACCAGCCTCAGGAAGCGTTTAGGTTCATGGCCACTTTGAAAGGCTGCCGTTGATAGAATCACTGTTTCATCTAGGACTGTCATTTCAGTTCCGCTCCTGAAGGGAGGCCCACTCCAGCCGGGCACGCTGGGTCCTTGGACCTCAGCACCCCCCTTGGAGTTGCCCAAGGAGAATGACCAGCAAGTTCCGACCCCACTGGGCAAGTCTTGAGCCTTTGTCTTTGGAGCTCAGTGCAGCTGGTGTGATGGGAGCCGCTTCTGTGCCCACGGAGCTGGCCCCAGCCAGGATGGCTCACCCTCTGGGATGACTTTTCTTCCCCCATAAACAGCTTTATGATCATATAATAATTTATGATTATTTATGAGTAGATATTTCACATACCAT
Source organism: Desmodus rotundus (assembly GCF_022682495.2). NCBI lineage: Eukaryota > Metazoa > Chordata > Mammalia > Chiroptera > Phyllostomidae > Desmodus > Desmodus rotundus. Next base: position 36,599,025 of record NC_071396.1, read on the forward strand.
CACAATCCATTTCAGAACACTTTGCCCCGAAGGAACCCTGTACCGGTAAGCAGTCACTACCCATTTTCCTGGCCCGTGTCAGCCTCTGGCAACCACTAATCTACTTTCTGTCCATCTGAGGCGTTTTTGTACAAATGGAACCACAACACGTGGTCCTGGGCGATTGGTGTCTTTCATTTCCTTACAGTGGATTCGGGGTGGATCCGTGATGTAGCGTGACTTGGTCCTCCGTTTGTTGTAACGACCGAATACTCTTCCGTGGTACAGAGAGACTGCACTGTACTTACATTCAGACTCCAGAAGTTTGGGCTGCTCACGTGTCTTTGGTATCGTGAGTAATAGCTCTGAGCATTCGTGTCCGCATTTTTGTGTGGGCGCATCTTTTCCTTTCTCTTTGTATACCCTGGGGGGGTAGTAGAATGGCCTTTGTCTGGTCCTAGGACAATATCATTAAAAATGAGCCCTGGATGGTGTAGCTCAGTGGATGGAGCACCTGCCTGCAAACGGAAAGGTCGCCAGTTCAATTCCCAGTCAGGGCACATGCCTTGGTTGCAGGCTAGGTCCCTAGTTGGGGGCGTGTGAGAGGCAACCAGTCGATGTTTCTCTCCTTCCCTTTGTCCCTCCCTTCCCCTTTCTCTAAAGTAACTGAATAAAATCTTTTTTAAAAAATGAGCCTTGGGTACCTACTAATCCAAATTTTATAGTGGGGGAAGCTGAGGCTCAGAGGCCATCACACAGTCCAAAGCAGAAAATGGACAACTTCCTTGTCACCCCTTAGAGATAGCGGGTAGCATTACCACGGGGATGTGAGGTACAGCCCAGGGAATGTCGTCAGTGACGCTGTAACGGCTGTGTGCGGTGCCGGGTGGGCACTGGGAGTGTCCGGGGTCCACGTTGTTCAGGGTCCAACCACTCTGCTGGACACCTGAGGCCAATACACGACAATTCTGTGTGCCAATTGTAATTGAAAAACAAAAACTAAAAAAAAAAAAAAAAAGGTGGTGAAAGGCAAAGGAATCAACAGATTATCCTGGGAGGATGGGAGGCGATGGACTGGAAAGCACTGGTGTGAGACTGGCCTTAGATGGTTGGAGTGGCAGCTCCTCCAATGGGGGAGAGGCCGGGGTGGACCCGAGGGTCCATGGGTTTACATGCTTGGGAGGAGGGAGCTCCCGTTTGGTTGTTTCGAGTCACATGTGTGTGAATATCTGTGTGAATGATTTGCTCAGCGAATGGACAGATGTTGTATTATCCTGCTGACTACAAGCACTGGTATCTAATTCCAGGTTTTGCACATGTGTGCCTGTGTGTGTGTGTGTGTGTGTGTGTGTACTGGAATGACATCAACTGATGCAGGTGTACTCCAACAGCGGGGTGGAGCACTAGCAGCCTTCCTGCACATGGGGGGAGGGGAAGGAAAACCAAGTCGGCCCGCTGCCTGTGGAGATGTGCTCAGGACTTGGTACATTAGCAGTCAATGTTCTGTTGGCCTCACATCGCTTCCCGTCGTGACCGGCCTGTAGCTGTGTTTCCTTCCAGTTACTCTCGACATAATCGGTCACTTCCTCTCAGGCTCCATTGATGTTTATGGTGCCATTCGTGGGGCGAAATGGCTTTCAACAATCTTTAATCTTTACCAGCTGTCTCCGCCACTGGTTCCCAAGAGGAACTCACCTATCTGGAGCACTCTGGAGCTCTCGTTTGGACATCAGGAGTGATACTGTCCTGAGCACTTCCCTGGGGCCACAGCATACCCGTTGTGCTTCCTCCTTTTTCATTAGCTGGGAGTTCACACGCCAGCATACTGGCCCATCAGCAGAGAGAAAGCTCTGGGCTAACCCTTCTGTCCACTCTGGCCCTGCGCACGTATCTGTACAATCTGTACCTATTTATGTGTGTGTTTCTTGTCTGATTCTGAAACTGCATCACGATACGTTAACAGCATTGTAGGAGGCGACGCGGCATGAGATAGATCTGTTTTTTCTGTAACAGATGTGTAGCAGTATGTGAGATGCATTGGAGTTCTTCCCCGCCTTTCAATAATCTTAAATCATGTATATCATTGAACTTCTCTGTTTAAAAAGATTGGAAGGGCTGTCTCCTACCCCTGTCTAAATCCAGTTCTTCTTTTCCCCTCTTGGGGGCGGCATTGAGGGGAAGGGTCATGCCCCAGGTTGATCATCATTTTGAAATCCACCCCCACCCCGCTTATTGTTATAGTCAATCCCAGTTCTTAGTTATTAAGTAAATGCCATGATTTAGATTTTCTTGAGAAAATAGTCATCCACTTCGTGAAGATATTGCGATTATTATCAAGAGTTGTTCATCCAGTCTCAAGGTGCTTTAAGCTTCCCCCCCCTTTTTTTTCCTTGCCACAACGAATGTCTCATCTATTTACTCTTTTTGATCTAAGAGTTTTATAGGGAACAACTCTCTAGAAATTCCAATGGCAGGATTTGGAGGGTTTAATAGTTTGTTATTCACTTAGAGTTGAACACTCTTATGGTCCAAGAATGTTACAATTTCTGGCCTTTGGGATTTATTGCAGTTTCTTTATAGACTGATGTAGGATCGGTTTTTATTATTGTTCCATTAAGTGCTGAAAGAGGGCATGTTACATCTATTTCTAGGGCCCAAGGCTAGTTGGTGATTAAATCAATGTAACTTTTTTCTTCAGATTACTTTTCCATATTTATTTCACCACTTGATGTACGAAATACCGGGTAGCATCTTAGTCCCCGGCAACAGGCTTTTTTCGTTGCTCTGGGTGCCTCCTACTGTGAGTGTGGCCTGTTGCTTGGCGTGTTGAATTAGTCAAGACTGGTTTGCAAGACGCTCCACTCACACTGACCTCCAATCAACAAAAGGGAGTCTATTAGCTCATTTATTGGCTCAGCTTATCCTCCTGGAGTCTGCATTTTCACCCTTTCATCATCAATTTCTTGATGAAATCTTTGAATATTTTTTTGCCAGAAATATACTAACCCGATTGTGACGTTCCAGAAGTCAGACGCCACGTGTGAGGAGTGTCGCCTCATCTACCGAAGGAGCTCCTCGGAAGGTGTCACTGAAATTCCCGCCCGACTTAGGTTACGTTATCTGACGTGCACTTGTTTTACTGCCCACATTTTGTTAAGTACAAAATGAAGGAAACCGATTTTTATCATTTTTGCTTCTACTTTTGAAGACAAAGTTTTGATCGAACCTCTTGAAGTACGAAGGGTTAAAATCCCAGGGTTGGTCCAGCGTTTGGGATGGGAGATGCTCTCATGGCCGCCTTTGGAGAACCCATCCTACCCTGCCCTGGCCAGCTGGTTTGGTTGGAACATCGTCCCGTATACTAAAACGTGGCAGGTTCAACCCCTGGCCGCAGTGCGCACGGGAGGCAACCAGTCAATCGATAGTTCCCTCTCACACTGATGCATTTATCTGTCTCTCCCCCTTCCTTTCTCTCTAAAATCAATAAATATATTTTCAAGCAAGGATTTTTTTTAAAAAAACAAGTTTATGAAAGATGCCTAGAGATATGAAATGGTACCCTGCCATGGTCAAGAACCCAAGATGACACCTGAAAAAAGCAGGAGAAAATTTAGTCAAAAGAACTCAACATCACAAATATATATTTCATATGTACTTTGGCCCATCCTGCATCGTATAAAATATTGTAAAACGGTTGGATCAAGACATGGCATTTGGAAAAAGAACCACAATATTGTAACATGATGGAACACACATTCTCGCATGAAACTGAATACACTTGCATATTTCCACTAGCGTAGTCAGTTGCTGTTACAATTTTTATTTGATTTTCTTCCTCAGAAGTTAGATTTATGTTTTGTTCAGTTCTGATTTCCCAAGAGTCCCTTATATCGCAATGGACAAAGAACAGAGGTGGAGACAGGGGCTTTGGGGTCAGGCAGACTGGTGTGGCCTCAGAGGACACAGAAACCTCGGTGACAATTTATAGCCGAACAGGGCATGCTCACGGCTTTGGGAAGCTGGCTGGCGGCACTGCATTGTGCAATCCTTAGAGACCAAAAGAAAGACTGCTGAATTGGGAGGCAGGAAACTTAATTTTTAGTTTCGAATCTACCACTTTTTTTTTTTTTTTGGCTTTTCTAAACGTCAGTTTCCTTACTATTAAATAAACAACATGGCGAAACCGACACTGTTGCTTTGGCCTCACGAGGTTACAGCGAGCTCAGACAACACGCTTGAGAGTGCCTTGAGCGCTCCTGAGCACTTCCCCGCCGGCAGGCAGAGCACAGACCTGTGGCGAATTACAGTAACGGCAGTGCCCAGGAGCTCGGACCATAATGGAAATTTTCCCAGAGGTTATACGTCAAATTGAGCACCTGTGCAACAACACAGAGAGAATGTTACTCTTTAGCAGCTGATCTGAAAGCTCCTCTTGGGAAACTATCGTGTAATTTTTCAAGGAACACCTTTGAGGGACCTGCTGGCTTTCAGCACATGTGGAATGTACAAAAGTTTAAAGGTCGGATAGGGAGTCAGGGGTGCTCCTTAATGTTTCAAGGGGAGTGTCTTGGGGAGAGGAAGTTGAGGGGCTGAGTTCGAAGGGAGATCGAGAGAATGTCAAAGATAGGGGGACTTCAGAAAGTGCAAAATGATTTGCTCCCACGAGTCCCCTGAAACACAGCCCTCACCCACGCGATAGAGTCTAAACGGTCGTGGCTGAAGAGCCAGACATCCTAAGACTCAGTTTTCTTTCTTTCTTTTTTTTTTCCCATCAAAGTCATTTGCATTTTTTTCTCTTTCCGACCTCCAGGCCATCAAGAAGCCATCGCCGTGTGCTTACACATCCAGACCCAGCAGACAGTCAACGACTCCCTGTGTGACACGGTGCACCGTCCTCCAGCCATGAGCCAGGCTTGCAACATGGAGCCCTGCCCGCCCAGGTAGGTGTGGTCTTGTGCGCCCGGGACTCGCCATGTCTGGAAGGTAACGCATCTGTGCGTGGAGACTGGGTTCCCCTGGGCTGGTCAGCCCAGCCTCCGTCAGGCTGCTCCCCTCTCTGCTCACATTAGGCTGCAGCCAGGTTCTTGCTTCGCTGTGCAGATGCTGCTGAGCTGTTAGCAGGAAGCCCCGTTAGCCTCACTTCTGCCTGCACTAAACACGCATGAACAAAACCTGGCCTGCTGCTGGCAAAACCAAGAGGCCAGCAGGCTTGTTCTTTTCCCCCGCCTGTCTCCTTGAGGGCACTTCTCGGGCTAAGGCCACACGGCAGAGCGCGGGGTTGAGCAGAGCTGGCACTGGCACTCGCGGGGGCCCAGACCATGTGTGTTCAGTGGCCGAGTGACCCCCTGTCTGTTCCCGAGAACACGACGTGGGTTACTGCGCTGTGTCTGAGAGGGTGGGGTAGTGAGGTACGGACCTCAAGGAATAGGTGAGGAAGACTTGTTTGGGTCTCCTTGGTAGGAAAGGTTGACCTTAAAAGTTCATCAGCTTCCCTGCTTGAGTCCTGAGATCCTGGGGAATTTCATCAGAAGGGAGTTTCATCAGAAAGTTCCCCCCAGTTTCTCTGTCCCTGGGTGTTGCTGGCTATGGGGGTCATAGCCCAAGGCTTCTCTTCTCACACAAGACCTTCTGGAATCCAGCCCCAGGCTTCCCTTCCTTTGTCTCCTTTACCTTGATGGTCTTGGTGGATCCTCTGCAATCATCATGGCTTCCCGTGAAGGGGCTTTTTCTGGGTCAGCTCTCCTCTGATGACACAGACACGGTGTCCCCAATGGTTTATAACCCAATATATTTTTAAAGATTTTATTTATTGATTTTTACAGAGAGGGGAAGGGAGGGAGAGAAATATCAGTGTGTGGTTGCCTCTTGCACACCCCCTACTGGGGATCTGGCCTGCAACCCAGGCATGTGCCCACTGGGAATTGAACTGGCTATGCTTTGGTTTGCAAGCCAGCGCTCAACCCACCGAGCCACACCAGCCAGGGCAGGACCCAATATTTTATAAATCTGTCCTGCACATTCTGAGTGGCCACGGCCTTCATTCACACCCATGTGGCCTGAACTGTGGGCAGCTCAGATGGCCCTGGACACTTGTGCAGAGTGACTGTGTGAACCTCCCACACGAAACTCTTCCATCGTGGATTAAAATCCACATTCATGACTTTGGCCTATTCTTGGTTTCCCGAGGCTGCTGTAACGAAGGATCACAGGCTGAGCGGCTCAAAGAACACAAACAGATGGTCGCAGAGTTCTGGAGACTAGCAGGGCGAAAACCCAGGCATTGTTTTCAGGGTTGGTTCCTTCAACCCTGCAGACAATGGGCTGTGAGGGAACACCTTGCCTCTGTGAGCCTCTGGCATTCCTCGGTGCTCCTGAGGGTGGTGGTCTCTGCGTTTCCCCATTGTCTTCCTTCTGTCTGTCTCAGCGCCCGAATTTCCCTTTAATGAGGCTGCCACTAGTGATGGGTGAGAGCCCACCCTACTGACTCATCCTAACTTGATTATGTGCAAAGACCCTCTTTCCAAATAAGGTCACATCTGCAGGTACTGGGGTCAGCTCTTCGACATCCTTGGGGGCGGATAGTTCAACCCCACACAGCATATAAAGTCCTTTTCGACCCCGGTTTTGGGTTCTTGAACCACATCTCCTGACACTGCCTCTTTCACCACCCACGGTCACTTACCCGAAGGAACTTGCTCAGCGGCCATAGTAATTTTCACTGTGCCAGCTCTCACACTCAGTCATGCCTCCTGGGCGTGGCGCAGCCTCTGCCGGGAACCCTTCTCTGCCATGGAATATGCTAATTCTCTCCCATAAAAGTAACTATTGGCTCCCCTCTCACTGTGTAGAGAAGTCAAGCAGGATGGGAAATGGGATCCTCACCCAGGACACTCGACGCAGGGGAACTCCTCCAGTCCCAAGAGAAGCTGAGATGCCTCGGGGACATGGGGTGGAACCTAGTCAGGTCTTCTTCTGTCACATCCTTCGCCTAGTTCCTTCATCTGAGTAATGATGGAAAATGAGAGACTTCAGGGTCCCCCAGGTCCCCCTCGGCGCCGATCTTTCCTCATGGAGGAGTGCTTCCGTTTGCGTCTCCAGAACTATGCCTGATCTCAATGCTCTCAGCCTCCTGTCTACTCGTGAGCAGCTCCAAAGGCTCAGGGCTGGCTTTAGTTCTACAAACAGCAGCCTTTGCTTGGCCTGCCCAGGAGGTCAAGGCAAGGGGGCATTTGGTCTGCACCGCTGTCCTGCCTTTGCTCAGCAGATCAGAAGATTTCACAAGTCTGGGAACCCTGTCGGCAGGCCACCGCAGGGTGTGTGCTGGTTCCCCCCCCCCCCCCCCCCATGCGCCAGCCAGCCATGGGCAGGCAGGATGCTCTGTCCCTTGCCCCCTGGGGCCTGGGCCGGAGCCGACTCTCCTTATCTTCCTCATCAGCGTCTTCCCCACAGAGCCTCCAGGCTCCAAAGAGCAGAGCACCCAGTATGTTTTGGCCACTTTGCAAAATTCAGAGTCTGTTTTTCTGTGAAGGGAAATACTATTCCTCATTTCAAAGTCACAGCTTTAATAAACGTTTTTGAAGGTTGAGAGTTATGTTGGGGGGGGAAAAATACCACCACCAGCAGAGACAAAGGGTTGCTGCCAAAATAAAGGTAAGTTTACAGAAATGTTTTAGGTTCTAAAAAGCAGCGGTGTAGGAATAATAGGAACAGGGTGTTGCATAATATTTTCCCTACAAATATTTACTGGCCCCAGGGTGAAACTTACTGCGAGGTTGGGTTGGACACTTGGCGCATCTTTATTTACCCAAAGGCAGATGGACTTGATGTTTGAGCCGGCCTCTCCCAGGTGGGGTGTTGCATGGTTATTTGCTCTGTGGGGCTGCTCTCCCCAGTCTGCCCTCTAACTGCTGAGCGTCTGTGATGTGTGGGGTGTGCCTTCTCCAGGGGGAGCCAGCAGCCTGTAGAAACCTGCAGGCTTACTTAGTGGGCCCACTACTCTAAGGGGGGCCTTCTACCTCTAGGGAGCAAAGTGGGAAAGTGAGAGGGAAGGTGGGTGTGTTTTGTGTACCAATTTATCACCCAGTTCTTGAATTAAAAAAAAAAAAAGTTCTGTATTGGGTAGCTCATTGTTAATAAGAAGATACTGTTACCCATTTCTTGGTTAAAATGTTTCCTTTCCAGTCCCTGGTGCCTCTAACTGATTGTTCTATGCTTTTTTCCCAGATTATTTTGGAACCTTTTAAATAACATGGGAATTCACCTGCTTCTGGAAAATTTATAGGAGTTCAGGCAGCACATTAGCAGGATCTAGTCCCTTTCTTGAAAGGAGCTTTTCATAGTTTCCTAAAAACTTCTCTATTTTGTCTAGGTTTTCAAATATATTATTAAATTCCCTGTATCTTAATTAGAGGTTGCATCCTTGATATTCCAGGGGATTACAGAAGTGTTTTACATCTTAAATTTTTTTTGTTTTATATTCTTCTATTTTTCTTACAGCTCTTAGCTCCCACTTCATACATATTTTTACTTATTTTCTCCACACTTGTGTAATTATGTCTTCATTGAGAACTTTTGCCTTCATATATTAACATTTTAGCTCCTGTCCTATTGTATTTGTCTTGAATTTTTCTTCTAATTTAAACAATAAAACATTTATTATAGAAACTTAGAAATGAGAAAAACTGAAAACCACTTTTAATATGATTTTCTTTTACAAGAAAACTAAGTTATTTTTTTGATAATGAGTGTTTATTATATGAAAAATCACAAGCAAGAATAGAGAAAATAAAAATCCTATAAATTAGAGACCATCACTGTTAACGTTTAAGTGTAGAAGCATCCAGGCCTTGTACTACGTGCGTTCATAAAGGCATAAAACAATAGCACTGTACTTGCTATTTTATGGCCTGCTTTTTTCCTGATAAAAGTATATTATGAATGTATTGCATGTGAATAACTATACATCTACTTTATTATTTTAATGGACACTAGCATTGTGCTGTATCAATTAGCAATTATTTCCTAAGATGGTCTCCCTTCCACTTTGTAAAAGTTACTTTAATATTTATTTATTTAGTTATTGCTAACACAAATGATGCTGGAACAAACTTTTTTTTAATGTACATTATAAACATTTTACAACTGTATCCTCATGGTATCTCTACAGTAACAAGTTAGAAATTTATATTGGCTAATAATGAAACATCCACAAGGTAAAATAACCACAGTGTACAACTTTCCGTCCCGTAGACGGACAGAGACTCTTCAATGGTTTCACCCGGTGCTGGTGTGGGGTGGGGGGGGCGCAGGCACGCACCCTTCTGGAGGCGGTGTGAACGGGGACTCTCTCCCTTGAAGGCAATTTGGAAATATGTACCAAAAGCAGCTGCCTTGGTTTTTCATTTTTACAGATGTTTCATGAGGAAACCTGATTTTTCCAAGATCTTACTGGAAGGGAATCACAGTGTGTGTGTGTATGTATATGTATGTATATATATAGTAAATCCAATGCTAACATAAAAGAATTTTTCATAGGGATATTCCAAATAATGAATCCAGGAGCCCTGAAATGTTCCTGAAGTGTATTTCTCAGCATTTAAAATTTCTTCTGACACCTACATAAATCATCCTTGCTTTGAGCGCTATTCAAAACCAAACCTAGGTTTCGTTATTAATACCTGGTGGTAGGTGAGCATGAGGAGAAATTGGCTTCCTTTCAACCTGGACTCTCCCCAGTGGGTAAAATCTTTAACCGCGCCCCTGACATTTCCTGCCCCTCAACATCGTCTTTCTGTATTTGACCTGCAAATAATGCTGGAGCTGCTGGGGCTGCAGGCTCTGCACGCGGTGGGTGAAGCCTGGGGCTCTGGAGAACCTGGGGTTGTCGTGTTTAGGCTGTTGACCACGGTCTCATCGCACAGTCCCACTTCCCCCCCTTGCTCTTTGGTGCAGGTGGCACACGGGCGCTTGGGGACCCTGCTCAGCCACCTGCGGTGTTGGGATCCAGACCCGAGATGTGCACTGCCTGCACTCCGGGGAGCCCCCCGCCCCCTCTGAGGAGTGCAGAGACGAGAAGCCCCACGCCTTGCAAGCCTGCAATCAGTTTGACTGCCCGCCTGGCTGGCACATTGAAGAATGGCAGCAGGTATGGCTGCCCGCGGCCGCCCCCGCCCTCCAGGCCCACAGTACAAGAGCCCGGCATTGACCGGCCCCTACTTGTGTCCCCAGTGCTCCCGGACGTGCGGTGGTGGGACTCAGAACCGGCGAGTCACCTGCCGGCAGCTGTTAACGGATGGCAGCTTTCTGAGCCTCCCAGACGAGCTATGCCAGGGACCCAGGGCAGCGTCCCGTAAGTCCTGCGCCAGGACTGACTGCCCTCCGCACTTAACCGTGGGAGACTGGTCCGAGGTAAGGGCCCTTCCCAGCCTTACGCTCCCTGCGTTCTCACCCCTCCGCTGTCCCAGCAGCCAAGTCTTTCCTCCCCAAGACGAGGGCTGGGACCAGTGTGTGGTGCAGTCTGCACTCCCTAAAATCACGGTGATCCGCACTGTGATTGCCTGTTAGTGGGGAGTCGCTTCCTGAGCGACGCGGTGGGGTTCCTGTCTAGCTTACTGTGTCCTTAAGCCATAAGATTGCTGATTGGTCCCTCCGAGCTCTGAGCAGATAAATGCTCTTCTTCTCCAGAGTCTTTGCAGAGCCAGGGGAGATGCAAAATGGTGTTGCCATAGCGGTCCTTACAAAAGCACAGGCCTGCTCACCCAGGACAGGAAAATCACTCAGGGGCTGAGGTTTTGCTGGGAGAAGTAAGAGTAGGTAAAAGAGGTTACCCACCTGAGCCAGGGTGGACCTGAGGCCCGTCAGTTCCCTAGGCAACCATTCTTCGGGGCGAGAGCAAGCTGGTCACACTCCAAGAGGTCAGGCCAAGCACAGTCAAGAACCCTCCCCGTCCCAGCTGGGCCACCTGTCTGGGAAGCCTCCACCTGGGAAGAGGAGCAGGTGCACACGCATGCAGGAGGGTTGAGCCCTTGTCAGCTTCGGACACCAGAAGCCAGCCTTCAGTTCCGCAGGCACACAGGGCGCCAGCAGCCTGGGTTCCCCCCTGGGTTCAGTTGTTTTCCTGTTAGTTGAAATTTCCTCTTGTTTTTAAGTTGCTCTTTTTTTTTTTTTTTTTTTTTTTTAAGAGAAAGGGGAAGGGAGGGAGCAAGAGAGGGAGAGAAACATCAATGTGTGGTTGCCTCTTGTGCACCCCCTACTGGGGACCTGGCCCACAACCCAGGTATGTGCCCTGACTGGGAATCAAACTGGTGACCCTTTGATTCTCAAGCTGGCACTCAATCCACTGAGCCACACCAGCCAGGGCCAGAGTTGCTCTGTTTTGGCAGAGACTCGGACAGCAAATTGCCAACCTCTCTGCAGCTTTCGGCCAGACGAGTCCCTCTGCCGCAGGATGGCTCACTTAGGGGCAGCCGGTCCCCCATTCCACACTGAAACGGGCTGCTCACCCTGGCCCCAGCCAGGCTCAGTAGCCATGCCAAAATTCCCATTTTCCACGGAGCCGGGCCTCTGGCCGGCAGCTGCAGGAATCCCCTCTCCCCAACACTAGCTCCGCTCATGGCTTGTCTGGGCTTTGCTCATTCAATGCTACATTAGTTTTCCTTGATTTCCTTAGGTCAAAGTTTTGGGCACAAAGGAGCTTTCCATTCTTGTGCTGCTTTCCAAGTTCTAAGAAAGGAGCATTGTTCCCAAATGGGGGTCTTCTGTGATCCATGAGCTCTCGCAGGCTGTCTGTACTCCCCGTGCTTTGTCGGAGCCTGTGACTGTTTTGTTGGACCTTCATGGTGTTCCTTGGTGTTTTTTAATTTTTCTACTTACATGGCTGTTGTGGGTTCGATTCCTGGTCAGGGTGCAAACAGGAGGCAAGTGACCTATGTTTCTCTCTCACGTTGATATCCCTATCTCTCTCTCTCTCTTTTTCCCTCTCACTGCCCACCCACGTCCCCTCTCTTCTCTCTAAAATCAATATATCCTCAGGTGAGGATTTAAAAAAAAGTAGCAGAAAGAGCCATAGGCCTCTGAGCAGAAAAGGCAGACAGAGAACAAAAATTCCCTCTTTGGCCTCGTGTTCCCGTGACGTTCAGTGCAAGGGGGCAGAGGGCTCACACACTTCGGTGGCAGAGAAAGCACGACCCAGGCCTGCTCCCTCATCTTGGTGGTTCTTCCAGTGGCACTGGTGCAGAAGAGGTAGTCACTTTGTCAGGCCTCCTTGAAAATTGTCCAGGGCCAGATGACACCCAGACGGTCCAGAGGGCTGGGGCCGCGCAGACTCGGACCGCAGGGTGGAAAGGGGATGACACAGTCAGACGCGGGATGCACGGCACTCAGCCAGCAACTGCGCTGTAGGGCAGACCCAGAATACCAGAAATCTCGACACTCTCTACACACAGTGTAATGAAAACTGGGAGGTCGGGAGAAGAGAGGTAGGAGGGAATGGAAACCTGCTTATTTCCTCTTCCTTCTTAACAGCGGGTCAATAGCTATTCTTGGAAGGTAAAATATGTCATTAAAAATAACGACCTGAACGAGTCTCTTGTTAGTTTCTTTCACTTTTCTTTCTTCATTTTAGAGGATTCTTTGAGAATGAATCACTTATGGTGGGAAAAAAAATAAGACATTCAACCACACTTTGAATTTTACATTCGTTTTTTCCTAATATACCTAATAAAATTGCCAATATACCTAATATAAAATTTCTAATTACTTAATTAAAATTTTAAATTGCATGTCCATACAATGATGATCAAATATCAATGTTTTGAACATAATGAGCATGAAATATTAATGTTACTTTATGTATAGTAGTCTGGGTAGTTTTTAAAAAAATGTCCCTTTTATACATTTCTGTTTCTTGAATTCTTGGTCTTGGGTACATATCTTTGTTTAAAAAAAGCAAAGTCATCTTACTACATAATAAATAGTTAAAAAATAAACTAGACATCAAGTGTAAGGCCAAAAATCCCCGGCGACAGCAGGTTCCTGGGAATTAATTCCTCTCTCGGAAAGAGAGACGGGAAGGGATGGAGCAACGGAGGGGAGGAGAGGAGAGATGGGAGCTCTCCTCGTCTTAACCAACAACAGAGCCCAGGAAGTGGCTTGCGTTTTGGCACACTGTCCCGCAAGCTCCTCCTTGCTGCTGGCCACGTTTGTGTGGCCATGCTGCACTTCATCCCGCTGTGCAATTCTCGTTACAGTGCTCTGTCAGCTGTGGCGTGGGCACCCAGCGAAGAAAACCGGTGTGTCAGAGGCTGACCGCCAAGGGCCGGCGCGTCCCCCTCAGCGAGTCCTCGTGCCGAGATCTCCCGGGGCCCCCTCTCGTGAGAGCGTGCCACATGCCTGAGTGCAGCAGTAAGTGTGCGAACGTCCTGTGCATCTTTGTTCCGAGTACCAACTGGATATTTCTAATCTGTAGGTCAAGCAAGCCACGCAGAAGGCAGAAGCATTGTAAGCAGCAAACAGGATAATGCTGAAGGCCAAGATGAAGTGTTAGGGAAAGTCAGTTTGAAGGACTGTCCGCCCATAGAACAATTGTGTCTTTTAGGTTTCCTCACCTGCATCGCTACTTCCTTACGCCCTGCACTTGACCATGGTTTTTTCCACGTAGAATTCATGAGTGTTCCTTGTAGAAGTTAAGCCACAATACTTTCTGGGTCTCGTTTTTTTTTTTCTTTTTCTTTTTCCCTAACGATATATTCGTACTCCTTCTATAAAAGTAGAAGAGATAAGCATTTTTCATTTTCCAAGTATCTCATCCTGTGTTTAATCTAAAACCAGAGATACCTTTGGTTTTTTACAAATGGCAGTTTGGATACCTCTTCAATTCTTTACATTATAATTAATTATAATTACTAAGTTATGACTTATATCAGCTTGACATAGAGAGTTCATAGTATGGCTTAAAACTATCCCAAAGCTGATATATATGTAGTGTGTGTCTGTATTTCCAGTGTGTGTGAGAGAGGACACATGTTTACATGTGCATATGTGTGTTTTATGCAGGAGGGTGACAAGAAAGGGGTTGCGTACTGTCCCTACAGCAATTGAAAATGAGGCAGCAAAGTGGGGTGGGAGGTGGGATGGGAGATGGGGACCAGGCACACCGGACATGCACTGCTTCTGGGTGTATTTCTAGCTTTATTTTTCACCCCGTTTAATTATTCACCTGTAAGATAACATTAATGACCTCAGGCAGGGACCCCCCTGAGCTGACAGTAAGGAAAAAAGCTCAGAAAATATTGTTTTTATGCTGCTTAGGAAAACATACGTGTATATGCGAAATCTAAGTTTACCAACAGCATTCCTGGAGAAACTCACACAACAAAGTCAGAACCACAATAACAACGTTTCTAAAAGCAGTAGCACTTGTGGAGCGCTTACTAGGGAGAGTTCCTTCCGCGCATCGACTCCTTTGGTCTCCGTACCACTTTGAGACACATACAGCCCCTGCTCAGAGACAAGGAGCCCGACAGGTAGAAAAGGTGTGAGACCTGAGTGAGGACCTGCAGCTGCCAGTGGCCCTGGAGCCGCTGACCACGAGGCCGTCTGGTGCCTGAGCCCAGGCTCTTAGCCACCTCTCCCTGCTGATTCATGCACAATGTGAACGTTTGTTTTTTCCCCCGGGAAGTCTTTGAGAACAAATGTTTAAAATCTGCAGCGCCCAAGCCCTCGAGGGGCTGGGCTTGATGGGGTCCCGGACTTGAGGACTGTCTGTGGTGTGTGGCGCACTATCATGCTTCGAGCGGCTTATCGATCTCATTTTTATTAATTGTGGATGGTTTTATAGCAGTGTGGCTGGACCGTAAACTGCCTGAGAGGAGAGTGAAATTAAAGTAATGCTGGCAGCCTTCTCTAAAATAACAGAATAACATGTGGGACCGCATCGTGGTTCTGAGGGCATGCACTGTGGTACCAGATGAGATTGTAAATTATCCTGGCATGCAGCGGGGAGCTAAGGAAAACGATAAGTCTTACGGAGGTGGGGGGGGGGGAGAAAAAGACAGTAATATTTCTTTTCTGCCCCACCCCACTCCCTAGCTTGCCAACACGTAGGTCATGGAAGCTGACGGGAGACAGGAATGCACACTCCCAGTACAGCCAGCACGCCCTGAGCTGGGCCTCCCCTCCAGCTGCAGCCTGGCCTCATGCCACCGCTGTGCTCAGGGCCCCTCGCTGGCTGCAATGTGGCTTCTCCCTACCATATCGAACTTCCATTCTCCCATCCTCCCGACCCCTGCGGCGTCTCCACCACCTTCCCACTGTCCTCCCGCACTTGGCCCTGGCTCCACCCTTGTCACACCGCCCGGTGCCCTGTGCGCAGACCTACAGCACCCTTTCTGCCTTTCTCTGGGACACTCTGGCTTGTATCAGCCTTGGCAGGTCACTGTCAAAAAACTTTTCTTACTGAGATATTTGTTGGTGTCTTCTTCTTTTTCTTTTTTCTCCCTCCGCCCCCCTACAGAAATGAAAGCAGAGATAAAGACAAAACCTGGTGAGCCGGGTCCTCAGATCCTGGGTGTCCAGAGAGTCTACATTCAGACGAGGGAAGAGAAGCGTATTAACCTGATAGTGGGTAGCAGGGCCTACTTGCTGCCCAACACCTCTGTGATCATTAAGTGCCCGGTGCGGCGGTTCCAGAAATCGCTGATCCAGTGGGAGAAGGATGGCCACTGTCTGCAGAACTCCAAACGCCTGGGTATCACCAAGTCGGGCTCCCTGAAAATCCACAGCCTCTCGGCCCCTGACAGCGGCCTATACCGCTGCATTGCGGGCTCTGCCCAGGAGACTGTCGTCCTCAAGCTCATTGGAACAGATAACCGGCTCATCGCACCCCCGGCCCTCGGAGAGCGCACCCAGGAGCTCCCGGAAATGGACCACAGCAAAGCCGACGGTTTGGCAGCCACGTGGCATCAGATGAGGCAGATGTGGAATAACAAAAATGAGCTTTACCGGGACAATGGCCAAATGAGTAACCAGCCTTTCCTCAGGGCTCTGTTGGGGCACTGCCCCAATTCTGCAGGCAACGCCAACTCCTGGGAGTTGAAGACTAAGCAGTTTGAAGCAGCCATTAAACAGGGAGCATATAGCGTGGACACAGCCCAGTTTGACGAGCTGATAAGAAACATGAGTCTGCTCATGGAGACGGGGGAGATAAGCGACGACGTTGCCTCGCAGGTGATATATCAGCTGGTGGTCGAGTTAGCAAAGGCCCAGCCGGTCCACCTGCTGTGGAGGGCCACTCAGGAGGAGGTGCCTCCCGCGGCTCAGCTCAGAGGGGACACGGGACGTGAACCCCAAAGCCTGAATGTGAAAAACTCAGGCAAGCTGACGTTCAAGCCAAAGGGACCAGTTCTCATGAGGCAAAGCCAACCCGCCTCGATTTCGTTTAATGAAACCGTGACTTCGACGATTGGAAATACAGTGTACATCACAAAGAAGACGGTGGTCATCAATATCCTGTGTGAGCTTGTCACCCCCAGTGAGGTCACCTACGCATGGACCAAAGACGGAGCTTCGCTACAGCCCTCAGAAAAGTAAGTGGGAGGAGGGTCCACTGTTCCTTTTTGCAAGACCTTGTGAATGGTTATTCCAGTTTTCTCGAAAATATTTTCAAATTCCTTCTCTTAAGAATGTGTTTCCAGCCCTGGCTGGCGTGGCTCAGTGGATTGAGCACCGGCCTGCGAAGCAAAGCATCACCGGTTTGATTCCCAGTCAGGGCACATGCCTGGGTTGAGGGCTAGTTCCCCAGTAGGGGGCATGTGAGAGGCAACCACACAATGATATTTCTCTCCCTCTCTTTCCCCTTTCTCTAAAAATAAATAAATAAAATCTTTAAAAAAAGAATCCAGTTTAGGAAAGAATCCCCCAAAATGTAACGATGTGTTTTTCAAATACGGTTTCGAATTCGTGACATTCAACGGCGTTATTCCCCATCATTCATGTGTAGGAGCGACAAGCAGTGGGACGTGTGACTGAACACCTCTCAGCCTCTCTCTTCGCAGAGCACTTACCATTCAAAATGAAAGCAGTCTAAGGCCAATTTAAAAGTAGGCATGCGTGCAGTTGTCCTATATTGCAAATCCCCGTCCAGTGCTCTGACATATCTTGGAACTGTGGGATCTTATCTGAGCCGGCGTCAGCCCTGTGGGGTTGGCAGGGCCGGGGCCCACAGTCTCCTGTGATGTCACTGAGAAGCAGGAGCCCGTGACTAACTCATGGCCAATCAGAACGAAGGGCCCTATCTCTAAACGCTGCCCGCGGTGTCTGGATACCGCACAAACACTCACCTTGGCAGAGAGATTGGGCATCTGGAGTAATTTCCTATGTCGTGCAGTTTTTAATGTCATAAAATCCAAAAACTAGAAGATAACATGGTTCAAAGTGTTTTGAGCTGTTCACAACAAAATAACAAAGTCATATGTTATTTTATCATGATCTGTCAGTGCCAATATATCACAATTCATTGATTTTATATAAAATAACAGGGATTAACAGGAATATTAATTCCTTTTGCATTCCTTACTGTCTCTAAATCTTGCTACATAAGGCTGTAGACATTTTGCTTTTTTAAATTTGCATTTAAGAGTTCAGGCTGCACCTTATCTGCCTCTGGAGACTATTCAGAAACACAAACAAAATAGCAGATGTTAAATTGTTTTGTGGACCACGAGGCACATTAAAAATGCAAGTTTTACTTTGTATCATGTCTTTTGGGCATTGAGCCTAATATGTGGTCCACCAGGAGAAAGCTAGGTATAATTCAATGTTTTATAATAACTTACTATAGGCCTTGACTTAGAATGAAAAGATAGAACAGATTTAATTTTTTAAATTGTTTGCCCTCGTGCGAAATGAAATTTCAGAAGTGGAGTGAACCTCCCAGATCAATACCCTTGGCAGTTCTCAAATCTGTTCTGTCTTAGGACCCCTTTAATTGATTGAGGAGCCCAAGGAGCTTCTGGGCATGTGAGTTACAGCTATTGCTGTTTACCACATTGGAAATTAAAGCCAAGAAACACTTAAAACATTTGTTTATTCATCCATTTAGAAACAACCATAATCAGCCGATGACTTGTTCATATAACATAATTTTTGAAAAGCAATATTCTCAAAAAATTTACGGGTAACAATGGCATCATTTTCTATCTTTGCAAATCAATGTCCAGATTAATAAAATACATCTGGATGCTCATACTTCTGCATTCAATCTGTTGGGATATGTTTTTTTGCACCAAAGCTTCTAGAGGAAGTTTGGCCTCACCCAGAGATGTTAGTTGGAAAAAGAAGGAATAATTTAACAGCCTTTTCAGATGATTGTGGATGTTCTTCTGTGATACCACACGAAAACTAGGCAAGAGGCATTTCACCCTGAAAGGCTGGTGGGAATGTGAGATCTAAAATCATATTAATGAAATTTCGGTAATTTGGTTATAATGAAATCTATTCGTTTGTCTTGCACTCCGAATGGCTCTTTTACCTACACAGATTTTAGAACCTCACACATTGGACGTTTGCAAACTACTGGACCTTCCAAACATGGACAAGCCCCATGAAACAATTGTAAAAGTACGCATATTCTTTAATATCACTACGCCTCTCATCAGAAAAGTCTGTGAGCTTTGGGAACGTCTTTGAGCTAACAAGGGGGAATAGGAATGTTCTGAAATTCTAATCCTCACTTGAAAAGTTCCAATTTTATCATTGGCCACAAATTCTGTCAGTTGCGTTCCTTGAGTTGGCCAGCTCATTTCTGTTCATTTCAAGAAATGCTTGCCAAACAGCCCAGTCCAAGTAACCGTAGTTTGTCTGTTAGTCATTTCCTCAAGAAAGAACAGTATTCCAGGACAAAAGCAGCTCAAAACCTCGCACCGACATCCATGCACGGTGTGGACTTCCCATTTTGACATACAGAATATCAAAAACATATGTAGTCAAGGGTCGTAAAATTAGTGAGTTTTACTGCTTCATTAAGAACATCCTTATGGGAAACGGGCTTTTTTTTTTTCCCCCCTGCAAGGGTGCGGGAAGTCAAGAACACAGGGACTGCTGCTACTGCCCACACCGCTGCGTGGTTCCTGCTGAGACGTGGCAGTTTTACCCCCCTCTGCTGTTGCTCTCAGCGCAGATGTCAACACAGGGATGTGATAAATGGTGCTTACTGTGGCCGGGAAAATAGATTTGGCCTCACAGGCCCCGGGGGTCCATGGACCTCCCTTTGGGGACTGCTGGTCTAGCTCAATCGCTCCCTCACAGGCACTGTGAGAAAGTTGAATCGATAGTGGACCGATGGCCGTAGGCATCCTACAGGGATAGGAGGGCAGGCTCAGATTGCATACGTGTTTGTTGAGTGGATTTGAAATAGTTTGACTTGATCAACTGGAGTTAACATTAGTTTCAGAGGCCAAGACTCCTGGAGGTCAAGTAAAGAAGAGGTTTTAGCAAAGTACTTCCTACGCATATGTGTTTCTGTGTACTTGAAGGGTCGGCCGTTTGATATTGAAACAATTCCACGTGGGTAGTAAAAGTTTTGTTTTATCTTACCTGGCTGGGTAGCTCACTTGGGTAGAGTTTCATCTGGATATGCCAAGGTTGCAGGTTCGATCCCCAGTCAGGGCACATACAAGGAGCAACCAAACCATGCATCAATAAGTGGAACAACAAATTGATGTCGCTTTCTCTCTGAAATCAATTAATAAAATATTTTTTAAGTTTTTATTTTAATTTTTAGGAGACTAAAAGAATAAGATCCATTTTTATTTTCCTTGTTTCTGAATTTACCTCACTAATTTGTCCAACTTGTGTCGAATTCCTTTACATAACGGAGGGTCTCACCTTTAGATATATTTTCCTGCGTGTGCTGGGATACCTGCCAAGCAAGAAATCTCAGCTAGGAAGGGAAGACTGTGGGCAGATTCACTGAGGCTTGTGCCTGTGGAAAGATCATTTTGTCATTATTTTAAAATGAAAAAGAAGGTCGTGTGGCAGAGGCCAAGGTCAGGTCCCTAAGGAACTCCATTTGCTCGTTCTGCGGCCCAGGGCTGGCCCAGGCTGGCCGTGTGGGTGACTCCATCTCTCAGTTGTACAACTGTGCCCAGCTGTACAACTCGGTGACCTTCACTGCACTGTCAAAGTGAGACCTCCAGACCGAAGGAATGATTTGAGAATTGCTAAGTCACACAAACATATAGATGAAATAACTTAAGAAAACCCTGTAGTGTACTTATTTTTCAAGTATAGTTAACTATTGTAATTAAACGTTTTTAAAATTTTTACATTTTATTTATTTTTAGAGAGAGTGGAGGGAGGGAGAAAGAGAGAGAGACATCCATATATGAAACATCCATTGGTTGCCTCTTGCACGCCCCCTACTGGGGACCTGGCCCACATCCTAGGCATGTGCTCTGACTGGGAATCGAACCAGTGACCTTTCAGTTCGTAGGCTGCTACTCAATCCACTGAGCCACACCCACCAGGGCTAAACTTTTGTTCTCAATCAACTGCTCTTTCATAGGGATTTGGCAGTGAACTAGAGTGTAGCCCTATCACAGCTGGGCCTGCCACACTCCTGTTTTTATTCTGGGAAAGTCAGCTGTTTTGATTTCTGCCTGCTTGTGTGTCTTTTTCTGTGTGTGCTGCCGGGGAGCTGACTCTTCCTACTACATGGACTCTGTGCCATTATTTTTATCTGTTCTGATCATTCACGTGTTTTTTCATCCAAGGCTCTTGACAACTTGCTACATAAAAGTCAGTGAGAAGGCACAGCTGTGAATAAACTTTGGTCCCTGCTCTGGAAAAGATCACAATCTAGTGGGAAGAAATTGATTTTTTATCAAATAAGTATATGAACCAGAGCAGAAGGCGCCCAGAGGGAGCCGAAGATAACTCTGGGAGTGTTGGGGAAAGCTTTAGGGGAAATTGCATTTGGTCTGGGGCACAGTGGGTGGGTCGGAGTTTGCCAGAGGGAGGAAGGACATTCCAAATACAGTGAACACCATATGCAACAGCTCAGGGCGATGAAAGGTTATGGAATGTTCTGGAAACCGTTAGACATTTATGCTGGCAGGAGCATGGGGCAAGCAACATAAAGTGACAGGAAATGACGAAGTGGCCCACTTCACGAAGTGACATACGGTCTTTAGTGGTCACAACAGTCCCCGTCTGCCCAGATCTGTAAAGTGGATGGGCCAGCCGAGACAGGAGAATGTGGGCAAGTGACCTAGAAGCCACTCCCAATCATTAAGAAAGAAAGAGAGAAAGAAAATTAAAGCAGAACAAACACTCCTTCTGGTTCCCTGAGAAATCATCTCACTTGTTGGGGTGCTCCCGACCAACTCTGGTTCTCCGAGTGGTATCCCCAGGTTTACGGCCCTCCCTAACTGGGAAGCCGAGAGGAACTCCCACACCGCGGCAGCCCTGGTCCTGAGCAGGTGAACTCCAGCCCAGCACGGCCTCAGCGTGGTTGCCTGCGCAGTGACAGGGAGACAGTAGCCATCGCCCGTCCTGTGTGAAAATCCGAAGGGGAAAATTCACACCTGCAGCTGGTTAGGGAGGATGTGGGTGGCTGGTGTGTCTTTTTAGAAACAGTGGTAGAAGGGGCATTAAGTCCATGCTGGAAAGCCTCCTCTCGTGCGGAGTGAGAGAAGACTGGATCTGCCAGCTCCATCCAGCTGCGTCTACCATGTCTGTGTGTTTAAACCGAGAGGAAAGACTTTTCCATCCTCTGGTCCATGTAATTTTCTGCCTGTGGGTCACCTTCTGGGGTCCGTGGCAGCCTGAAGTCTGTGATTTGGCCGTCGTCTTTCTGTGTGACTTGCTGTGGTCCTAGAGCCGTTAAACGTATTACGTGACTGTGTCCTCTTTCTAAATGTCCCACAGAATAATCTTGTCCGGACCGGGGAATCTGCAGATACGGAACCCCACGAAGAAGGAAGGAGGCCTGTATGGGTGCTCAGTGGCTAATCGTCTGGGTTCCGACGCCGAGAGTTCTTCAGTGCTGTACGCAGGTATGGCCCACCTGTGCTTTAACAAACTCTGGAGCAGAAGTTCCCAAACTTCAGTGAGCGCCCCCTGTTGGGGGTGGTTTAAAACACAGATGTCTAGCCCCCACTCCCAGAGGTTCTGGCCCAGGAGGTTTGGGAGGGAGTCTGAGAATTTACATTTTTAACATGGTCCAGGTTACACCAGTGCTGCTGGCCTGGTGGCCACACTTAGAACGTGGCTCTTCTAGAACTTCCTAAGAGTTGGGAATGAACAAGACGTTTAATTGGTGGTGCTTTTCTTTTTAAAGAGCCACCCGTCAAGGAAAGATAATTCTCTTTCTGAGATTGCTGTAAGCCTCCCAGTGGCACACCCGCCAACCCCTACACACACGTGTGAAGCGCGTCATACCTGTAGGTCAGTGTGTGTCTTCCCAGCGATGCCGTTTGAATATTCAAGTGTGCTTTCAGTATGAAGGAACATTTTTTTTAGGTGGCAGGGTTGTAAGCAGCGCCTCCTTGTGGCCAGCTCATGTTCTGCAAATAAAGCAAGAACACCCTCCTCCCACTCCCAGCTCTGTGGCTTCTGGTGACTTTGGCTCCGATGGGCTGGAATGAGCAGAGGGACAAGGCCGGGGATTAGAACCCAGCACTCGGACATGTCCATGTTGGGCTCTGGAGCAGGCACCTTGCGCCTATACGTTGAGGAGGTGGGACCCGTTGAATCTGTGTGGACTCAGCCCCGCCCTTGTGGTTCAGAGGTGGGGCCCTCAGGCCTAGATCCTCCTGGGTAGTTCCCTTTTCTGAGCTTCACCTCCTCTCCAGGAAACATGGATCCCAAGGCTCTAAAAGCCCTGCGAGGAATAGAAGTCCCCCATGCGACTCAGAAATCTCCCCTGAAGTCAGTCCTAGAACAACCCAGATTCCCGGGCGAGCTGGTGCAGGGTCCCACGGGGGCCAGAGGACTTGCTGCCATGGCTGCAGCCCTCTCCCGGCCCCGAGAGCTGCTCCCAGCTTTTCAAATTTCACGGTAGTTTTCCACCACCCCTGGCCCTCCAGTGGAGAGCAGAACATTCGGTCATCCAACCATGATTGTTCTGGAATTCTCTTCCCCTGAATACACGGGAACCAACCAGTGAGCTAACGGTCTTTATTCGCCCATGTTCTGTGCGTAGGTGTGAAAACAAGTTAAGGAGACATGGCCCCTCCTTCCTGGCGCTGATGGTGGCGTGGGGGAGGGGTGCTCTGCCAACTTCCTTCCCCGACACCCACAGGCTTCTGAGCGGCTGTGGATAACCAGACCCTTCTCTGCCTGCCAGCGGGCTGAGTGGTTTGAGGGTGTTTTCCAACTCTTTCCCCCACTGCCAGCTCAGGCACCCCGTGTCTTTCCAGAGTGAGTTCATAAATCAGTCTGGGAAAAGTATGTAGTTCTCAAAAACCTGGGGACATAAAAGTCCTTGACTGAGTCCCCGATTCTTTGTGGCCTTGTGCATTTTGTTTTTGCCACACAAGTTTTATGCGGGGTTTCCTTCTCCAGTTGCCTTTCTGGGAAAAGAGCCAGATGCCCTGGTGTGTTAGGTCCTCCTGGAGCTCCTCCGACGCCGCACTGCATACCTGTCCCTCGGCCTTCCTTCCTTCTGAATCCCTCCTGTATCACGTGTATCGAAAAGGGATGTTGTCGTAAAACCAAATACCCTCATGGCCCATGTATGGTTGTTGCAATCAATGCACCTTTGTAGGTATCTCTTTGACTATATCCATCCATCTGTCCACTGAGTGTCCCCAGGCTGTGCGTATCCCTCCCATCAGGGTCCAGAGAGAGAGCCAGGACCGTCCACTGCTCTCAGAGAGCTGGTCGCCATTTGCCAAGTGCAGCTCGGTTTACCAAAGAGCCAACACCATGTGAGCCTAACGTAGTTTTCTGTTCCCTTCCAATGAAGAGGCGCCTGTCATCTTGTTCCTGGAAAGAAATGTCACCAGCACGGAGCACGGCCCTCTGTCCGTCGTGGTTGGGGGCACTGTGAAGGCAGACCTGGGAGCAAACGTGACCGTCCACTGTCCTGTGAGAGGTGAGTGTGGTCACTTCCAGCCCGAGAGCACGTGGCCCACTGCAAGGAAACACCGAGACCCCCGTGTGGCCGTCTTAACCCTCTGATCTGCCCGTGAAATGACAGTGGATTTCTCTCTCAGGGGTGAGCTCACGCCAGCTCACAAGACCAGTGTATAAAACAAATTTGTTTTTTTAATTTTAGAGAGAGAGAGAGGAAGGGACATAGAAAGAGAGAGGAAAATGAATGGGTTGCCTCCCGTATGCGCTCCGATTGGGGATCAAACCCACAACCTTTTGGTGAACAGGGCGAAGGTCCAACCTACTGAGCCCCTCCTGGGCAGGGCGGACAGAGTGTGTCTTCACTCCTTCCCAGCGAGGACTGCAACTGCTTCGCACGCTGTTGTGTTCCCACTTCCCACGGGGTGCCTGACACTGCAGCCCCTTCAGACGCGTCTCCCAGGCAGGTGGTTGCGGGTGAGGGTGCAGCCTGAGCAGCGAGAGTCATCTGTTGGACATCGGTAGGTGCGTCTGCCGGCCAGACAAAGTCTGTGCTAGGCCGGGCCAGGTCGGGCAGTGGGCAATGTCCGGGCCCCTGGGCCCAGACGCTCTGTCCTGGACCGATCTCGTGTGAGCCTCACCTGTCTGCGCCTTTCTGCTCTGTTCACAACAGCAGGTAAACCTCCTTTCTAACAGACTCACTCTTTCCTCGATTGAAGCGCCACCTTCAGTCTTGAAGCTCCACCTTCAGTCTGACCTTGCCTCCATCTTGGGCCTTTCTGGCCCTTGAAGCCATAGATTCCTAAATCTTCACCTGGACCCACGCCTGCCCCAGACTGAGGTCAGTGTGCCACACACGTATCCCCTAGGTGGGCACTGGCAGGGCTTTGGTCTTTTTCTCAGACACTGCGAAGTCCTTGCTAGGAGGATCCACTTTTAAGATTTTATTTATATTTAGAGAGGGGACGGGAGAGAGAAAGAGAAGGAGAGAAACATCAATGTGTAGTTGCCTCTCGCGCGCCCCCTACTAGGGACCTGGCCTGCAACCCAGGCATGTGTTTTAACTGGGAATTGAACCTGCAACCCTTCAGTTCACAGGCCGGTGCTTAATCCACTGAGCCACACCAGCCAGCCAGGGCAGAAGATCCACGCTTTAAAGGTGACCTTGCATATGCCTTTGAGTTAACTCTCTGCACAATTCTTATTTTCCTGGTCCCCATGTACTAATGGGGTAGCTGTAGTGGTAGCCACTTGGGCGAGTCTTGCCGGGTCCGTGACCCAGAGAGCCCTGAACTGGGAGAACCTCTGCTGCTGTTGTCCCGCCATGAAGGTCCACTAGGTAAAGGCTCCAAGGACACATCCGTCCAGGCTTCAGGCTCTGCCCCCACCCCCGAGGGCCAGTGGCTCCCCCTGCTTCCAGAACAGCTCCTTGGGCTCCACAAGCAGTGGAAATTTGCTAACCCCTGAGGTATTATTTTTCACCCCTTGGAAGTCCCTGCTGTGTTTGGACTACACAGACGCTCGAAAAAAATTCCCTCCTGCCTCCCAACTGACTCCACCCACAAATATGTGCGTTTTCTGGCAGAAGGCACCCACCGGTCACCGAAGGGGCCAGCATTCCCTGGCCGTAGCGCGGAGGGAGGCAGAACGGAACTGTCTGTTGCCAAAGCCACAAATGGCTGGAGCTCCCTCAGCCCTCCACCTGCACAGGGTTCTGCAAAATAGATCTGACTTCTATTAAGAGAAACCTCAACATTATTTCTGAATTTCTTACTTTCATGATCGTTTAAAATCGCGCTTTCAGGGGGATGAGCCGCGCAGGAAGGGCTGCGTGGTGTAGTATTTGCTGTCAGGAGTCAGGGGTGGGTTGAGTGGAAATTGGTTTTGGGAGTGAAGCTTCCAGCATCAGCGTGGGGCCCATCTCTGTCCCTGCCCCCCGAGTCCCACCGCCTTCTGCCCTGTGCTGGAGCCCTGCCTCCCTCCCTCCTCCACACTCAGCTCTGATTGGAAATGGTCCTGTTTGGTCTTTTTCTCTTTTCCCCCACCTGGCAGACATCCCCGACGCACCGGACCTCAGACACACATCGGGAGTCCTTTCCTTTTACAAATAAACCTGCCTTGTTTTGAGTTCTGTGCCATTTTAAATAAGCCTGTAGTGAACACACTGTGTTTTCTTACGGGCAGAAGCTGGAGCTAAGTTGGCTTTTTACAGAGAGTCATCTTCTTAAAGACAGGTGAGGAAGTTGATGAAGGGACAGAAAATGTGCGTTTTCCAGACAATTCTGTCACTAGCTTGCATTGGACGCGCCCCCCCCCCCCCCCGAAGTAGGAAGTGAGCTAAGTTAGTAGAAGAAAGAACTTTTCACTCCACAGATGAGAGCTGTATCCTATCCACAGACTTGAATGCTGCTTTATGGAATTTTATTTTCGTGTTGCAAATTGAGATGATGTCAGTAAATCAGTAGCTTGTGTACATTTTTCTGTTATTTTTCAGTTGCCCTTCAGACATTTTCCACTGCTACTTGTGATGAGTTCCTCTGGTTGTACCTTTCAGAGTCACAGTTCTCTGCCATAGTCACCTATGTTTGATTTCACCTGTGCGGTACTGACGTGCAGAGTGATGGTGTCGACTCACTCGGAAATGGTGTCTGTTTTTCTCTTTTTAAGATTTTTATTTATTTATGTTTAGAGACAGGGGAAGGGAAGGAGAAAGAGAGGGAGAGAAACATCGATGTGCAAGAAGTACATCGATCAGTTGCCTCTCACACACCCCCAGCCAGGGACCTGGCCCCCAACCCAAGCATGTGCCCTGACTGGGGATTGAACTGGCGACCTTTCGGATTGCAGGCTGGCACTCAGTCCACTGACCCACAGCAGCCCAGGGCTCAGCGATGGCATTTCTACTAACTGTGTTCAATAATAAGGCCCACAAACTGTATTTCTGAAGCGTAACAGTTCTACGTCACAAGAGTTACAGTATTTGTCTTGCTCTTTAAAAAAAAAGTTTCTTCTAAAGACGGGAGGGAAAGAAGTTTTAACTGTACCCTCTCTGCCACCTTCTGGTGAGAAAGGGAAATTCCCTCTGAGGAAAAGGACCAGTAAATAGCAACAGCTGCGTTGTGTTGCCTCAATGCTCAGGAAGAGCACTGTGTGTGTGCCCGTGTGTGTGTGTGTGTGTGTGTGTGTGTGTGTTTTCTGCGTTGCTGATGTTTCTTGTTCTTAAGCTCATTGGAGGTGCGGCTGATCTCTGTCTTTGCTATAAAGTGTTCTTGTGTCAGACTGAATTATTACCTTTCTTTACTGCGTTAAATAATTTCCCTACGGGAGAGGATATGGAGAACATTTTTGTGGTGCAGCAAGAGAATGTGGTTAAATTCCTAAACCTAGCCTCATCTCTCTGACAATTATTTTCCCCTGTCCAATGAATAGTGGTTTATATTATATAGTGTGGAATTTAGTGGTTAGTGATTTAACATCTTTGTCACAAATCCCTTTGGTCACCCTGCCAAAAAACAAAAAAAAGAACTATCTCTCCAGAAAAACACATTTATCCACAACATTCTGCATATAATTTTCAGAATACTTAAAAAGAAAACCTCTCCTGGCTCAGGTGGTTGGGGTGTTGTCCCATACACCAAAAGGTTGCAGGTTTGATTCACGGTTGGGATGTAAAAGGCAACTGATCGATGTTTCTCTCTCATCATGGATGTTTCTCTTTCTCTAATCATTGGGTGATGATTTTTTTAAAAAGAAGGAAAGAAGATGTGAGAATACTTTGCTTACTACTGTTTTATGAGGTGAACATGTTGGTCCTTCTGCCATGTTCTCAGTGAAAGCTCACTGATGTTCTCGATCTGTGGTTTTTGACATTTATCCCCTTTACTACATTTATCTCCTTTTGTAAACCATATACAGTTCTTGAAACAGCTACAATTATTTCCTAAGTACATTGAACACCTCTTCTCCCACTCAAAAAAGCTACCCCTCCCCTGCCCTTCCCCACCCCCACCCCCCGCCACCCTTCTTTCCTCTTGTTTCTGCATACAGTGCGGAAGCCTTCTCAACAACCGCCTGTCCTGGTCCTGTGTTCAGGCACAGGGGCCATCACGGGTGCTTGGAAATGACGTCCATCCATTCAGCATGCGTTCGCTAAGCCCAGGCTGGTGCAGGATTGAGTGAAATCTGGTTTCTGTAACTATGTAACCAGGAAACTAGGATACGACCAATGCAAAAGCGTACGCGTTCACATCACCTACACAGAGGAGAGAAGAGCTCAGGCGGCTAAGGGATCGAAGAGGATTACAGAACAGATGACACTGAGGTCAGGCCACTTGGAAGGACAAGAAAGGCCATTCACAGCCAGAGAAACATCATTGAGGCGAAGGCGTCAGCGCAGGAGACTCCTGGCTTGTTTACACAACTGCAGGCGGGTCTGGGTGCCTGAGAACAGAGGGTGTGAGGCAGGGCGCAAAGGGGTGGGTTTGGAGCTTCAGACTGTGGAGAGCTGTGAAATCCTGCTGAAAATGCTCAAACCCTGGGCTGCTTTTTCCCGGCAGTGGAGACACAAGCAGAGTCGGCAGCAGGGTAATGGTGTGACCCAAGCGGTGTTTTGGAAGACACTCTGCCTACCAGATGGATAAAACGTTAGAGGGGAAAGAAACTGCAGAAAGGCCCTGGCTGGGTAGCGCAGTGGCTTACAGCATCATCCCAATTTGCCAAGGTTGTAGGTTCGATTCCCGGGCAGGGCACATAGAAGAAACAACCAGTGAATACTTAAATAAGTGGAACAAATCAATGTTTCTCTCTCTTTCTCTCTCTCGCCTTCTCTCCCTGCCTTCTTTTCTCTCTCTAAAATCAATCAATAAATTTTTTTCAAAAGAAAGAGTGAAATTGCAGAAAGTTTTAAACTGAATTCAGTGAAATTGTATCAAGGATCATTGATTGCATTATTAGGCCAGTTACTCAGGATATTAAAATCAAATTCCATGCCTATGACTTATCCGAGAGAGAGCAGGCATTTCTGGCCTTTAGCCATGGATGTGTCATCAATCGAAGATCTGGGGCACACATGTCCCCAGGTTAGGGCTGGGTGTTGGCCCACACAGGTCGAATTAAACATGGAAAGGAACTACATTACTGAGCGCTAAGCTTAACATTTATGCTGACAGGCAGCATCTCACTCAGTAAGGAACCTATTGAAACTCCATCAGAATTTATGAATAATAGCAATAATTTGCCCTGGCCAGGTGGCTCAGTTGGTTGGAGCATCATCCCATAATCAAAAAGGTTGTAGGTTCGATCCCAGTCCAGGCAGGTGTGGGAGGCAGCTGATAGATATTTCTGCCTCTTTCCCCACCCCTCTCTCTCCCACTCTCTCCCCCTCCCTCCTTGTCTCCCTTCCTTTCTCTAAAATTCATAAACATACTCAAGGGAGAATTTAAAAAATGTATTAAGACATCTTTGTGTCATGGTCCTTTAAAAAAATAGCAATGATTTGAGTCCCTGATTTGTGCCTGTTTGAACAGCCTGGGTGGAGGGTGTTTTTGGAGAAAATGGGTTCAGATACATTCAGCTCCTCACCCAAGTCTGTACACGGTGGGGCAAAAGCAGGCTTCCCGTTGTGAGTCCTCGGAACACAGGGTTCACCCTTGTGTTATTATATATCAGTGATTGTGTGATTTCCCAGATGAACCACACTGTAAGCCTGCGTTTGCCCCACCCTGTACACTTGAGTGTATGATCGAGGACTTAATTCCACATCTGCCAGACCTCACCCTCCCTGGGGGAGTGGCCCTGTGGGGTGTGAGGCCTGGGACGCAGCCCGCAGGGCGCTGCCCCTGTTAGGTCTGCCTGCTGCTGCTCATTCAGTCCCCAGGCTGACGGGGGGCCTTACTGTTTTTTCTTTTCCTTTGTTTATTCTGCCTAGTTAGGCACTTGATCCCTCAACACCCCACATATTCCTCTTCACGACTGATACATCACACACTGAAGTTGTTTTGTTACCACGGACAGTGTCTGTTCAGGCCCGAGATCCCCTCCCACCCCGCACCCCAGCCCACCCCGAGAGAGGCGGCTCTAATCTGTCTGCACTGTGGCCTGAGAACCGGGGGCTTTTAAAGCTCCCAGGACGGTTCTGATGTGCAGCCAAGAACCACTGCCTCCTCTGGTCAGTGGGGCTGCAGAGTCTCCCGGGAAAGATCTCCAATGATATCCCAAAAGGAAGGAGAGACTCTTCCTGGGGACACAGTGGGGCATGAGCAGCGAACGAGAGGAGGCCGGGGCCATGGCCCTGGGCTCTTTCCGAAGGTGCACAAGGCGCGTCAGTAACTGACAACTTGGTGTCCTGAGGTCTATAGAGGAGAATCCGCTTCAGTGTCCAAGACTGTCATGGACACGAGGCCGTAAGATGGACTTTGCCCTGCCTGGGTAGCTCAGTGGTTGGAGCATCGTCCTATACACCAAGAGGTTGTGGGTTCAGTCCCTGGTTGCGGTGCGTATGGGAGGCAACCAATTGATGTTTCTCTCTCTCTCTCTTTCTCTCCCTCCCTTCTCTGCCCCCCTACTTTCCTTCTCACTCTCTCTCTCCCCCTTCCTCTTGCTCTAAAATCAATAAACATATCCTTGGGTGAGGATTAATAAAAATAAAAAAGAAAGAAAGAAAAAAGAGATGGCCCTTTAAGGATGAGTGGAGATTTTCCAAGTGGTAAAAGAGGCCACAAAATACCCCCAAGCGGCGGGAACAGAACATAGAGGATCCCAGCGCTATGCACAGTGAGGTTCCTGGGCTGGTGAAGGAGCCCCTGAGAGCGGCGTTGCCCACAAGTTAGAAGGGCTGCGTGCTTTTCTCCGCCAGGAAGGGTGAGAGCTGGGCCCGGAGAGCCCCAGCTCTCCCTCCGCACCTTTCCTCCAGAGAAAGGAACCACTTAGTACAGTAAGTGCAGGGGTAGCTTGGGAAACAAGAGCAGGATCAATTCCTTGAGGGAGGAAGAAAGGGGGCCTCAGGAGGCAGCCCCGCCTGCAGGTGTCACCACGGGAGGTCACGAGTCAGTCGGCGGGGCATGGTGGTGCCAGGGAGCAACAGCAGACGGAAGACCATGGTGTGTGGCTTCTACTGTAGCTGGTAAGGAACATGATACAGCTGTTCGCTCATCCACGTCCCGATGTCACTTAGACACAGGGCGAGAATTGCTGTGGAGCTGGAAGGGCCTCCAGAAGGTCCAGGGTTGTCCCCATTCAGGCTGTTGCCCAGGAATTCTCTGCACTGGACTCCGCCGTTCATGCCACACGTGTCTCTGCGTGATCTGCGCCAGCTCTGACTTTCAGTCTCATTCTCCCTGGGAGACTGGGGGTTTGGGGCTCGTTAATAAAATGTGCAATCATTTTCATGGCCCCTTTCTGGCCTGTGGATGAGACCCTGGAGGGCAGTCCAGCGGTGAGTCATGCAGGACTCGTGAAATGGGGCTGACGGAGCTACAGAGAACCGCCCCATTCCAAGCAGAGCAGGAGTCCAGGGTTCCTGAGAAGCCAGGGGTGGCCACGCCAGGAAGAGGACTTGTCAGCAAGAGAAAACTTATTTGGAAAACCTTTGAGGGAAGACTCTTGGTTGTAATAGAGTTGGGGATAGAGACGATGACCTAGATTGTTTCTAAGTCCTCAGATCACACTGCCGAGGCCGGGCTGGTAACATCGTTTTGCTGGGGAACAGAAAGAATGTGAACAGATAAATAACGTTAACAACTCTTCAAGAGGAGTTTGTGAACAACAGTAAAAGCCACAGCCTTACATTTTGGAGGGACTTCTGGATATGGCCCCTGGATGGGTAGTGTTTGCTATCCAAAGAGAACAAAAGCGTATGCGGTTCACTCAGCCGAGCCGAATCCCTCACAGAATGTCCTGCTTTGGGCAGGTGGAGCCCGCAGTGGGGAAGAGGAGGTGCGTTCTTCATGCCGGGCACGTGGAGATGTTTTCCACGGCACCGAGACTGTGAACTCTGGTTTTTTCGTGTCTCATCTATTCATAGCGACTCCTTTTTTTGTGGTTTGCCTGCTCTGTATGGCTTGCCTCTTCCTTTATCGATGGGCAGCATCATTTCCTCATACACCCTGGGGGGAGCTGATGGTGACTTACACTTGAAGTTGTCCTATGGGAAGAAATGCAGACTGTCATAGGACTCTCGTGGCCGGAGCAGACGGACTGACCATCAGAAGCACGCAGGAGCAATCCGTGTGGCACGTGGCTGAGGAAATCCAGCATTGTAGAGCAGTCTGAACATGCCAAGGGTTTGACAGCAAGGAATATTTCACAGGCCTTTCGGAAATGGAGGAAATGTGTTTTTAAACAGTGACTATTTTAAAGACACCCCGGAGGTGCAGACTTTTTGCAACACCCGTTTCCTACTACTTCCCGATCTGAACTTTTTTTCCACAGTGGTTGCCTTCCAAGAATCATCTCAGCATTGTGGAAAGAGAATGTATTGAATATTTCAGCGCTGTGTGTCTTGGGGGAAATAGCCTATCTTTGAGGTTAGATAAATAAGTTGAAATGCTTTCTGACATTTTATAGCTGTTTCAGCAGAGCAAACATTTGCAGTTTTGAAAGACCGTGGAGAGCAGCGGTTTGAAGGGTCCCATCTGAACCTCCCCTGGGCCCTTCAATGCTTTGGGAATGTTCACCCGGGTCACGGCGCTTCTAGATGCTTCTTTCCTCGGCCCTGAAGACCTTTGCATCTCTGTGTGCGTCTGAAAACTCGCCAGGTTTTGTTTTGTGTGCTGCCGTTCCTTCTACGGGAGGACCCTCGCTGTCTGTTTAAACCTAGTAGCCGAGCCTCACCATTCTCAGGGTCAGGCCCGAGTGTGATTGTCCCTGACCCTGTCAGCTCCCAAGTCTGGAACCTGCAAAGCCTCCAGGTGCCCACTTCTGCCCACCCTCGAGGGCTGACCCCACCGGGGCCCTCCGCCTCTGGCTCCGTCTCTCTTTTGCCTTCCATCAACCAAGAGGCAAAACTCACTTTCTGTACTAGTTTCTACTCCTAGCAAGACATCCATTATTACCAAGCATTTGGCATTTTTTTATAAATTAAAAAAAATTATTGATTTTTACAGAGAGGAAAGGAGAGAGAGAGAAACATCCATGTGTCATTCCACTCACTGATGCATTCATTGGTTGATTCTTGTATGTGCCCTGACCAGGGATTGAACCTGCAGCCTTGGTGTATTGAGATGATGCTCCACCCAGCTGAGCGACCTGGCTAGGGCCACGGCAGATTTTTAAAGCAAGACCATAGACGCAGGGGTCATGGCAAAGGCATCCAGTGGACCTTCTTTTCTTGCATCGCCTGCTCCCTGCTCCCCTTGTGCCTCATCCTTCCTCCCTTTCCTTTCCTCGCGTCTTGGGTGAAGAAATTCGTTTAGTTCCTCAAGCTCCCCTCTGCATCCAGAGATGTTACTTACAGTCTCCACCCCCACAACATCGACCCAGCATACGTTTTGTTGTTGTTGTTCTCTGAAAGGATCCTCTTCTACAAAAGTGTTAATGAACAGAATCTATTTCCCTGAGTGGTTCATACTCCTCCCGAAGGGGGAACACCCTGGCTTCACCAGCTCCTCTTTCCCAAACCCTCTCACAACGTCAACTTCAAATGCTTCTTCCTTCTGTGCTACCTGCTTTGGCTCCGCCTCCTTGACTTGAACCCGTAAACCAATCAGGGCTCAGTGGACTGGAGCCCTTTTCTGCAACAGCATCCCTCACCTGCCTTAGTGAAGCTACAGAAACAGAAATAGCCATTTTTCCCCGTTACAGGTGACTAAACCCCTTGGCTGAGCCTTGTTCAGGGTACTCGCTCAGTGGTTTTGGTCATTCGGTCTGTGGACCTGTTCTTAAAGGACTCTGCCTTTGCCATATTTGTTTTTCTCCCTAAGGTGTCCCGCAGCCCACGCTTAGGTGGGTGAAGAGAGGGGGACCTCTGGGTGACTCTGTCTCCGTGCTCGTCAATGGCTCCCTATGGCTGCAGAACGTGTCCCTGGAAAACAAAGGAAGCTACGTCTGCAGGGCCACCAACGCACTCGGGAAGGCGATGGCGACATCTGTCCTGCAGCTGCTGGGTAAGCGTCTACTTCGGGCAGTTCTTCAAGTGCTTCCCGGCCCACCAGGGTGTTTGCTCCCAAGTTGAGGAAGCACAACGGACCAGAAATGGTTTTAACTATGAACTAAGTGCCCTTCTCTTACAAAGCCGGAACTTTCTGCCTAATGCCTGCTCTGGGAGACACACGTTCCTGCCCAGATTCAGGACCCCTCACCTTCTGCGTCTACACCGGCCTTGCTCCGGGCCCCAACTCCAGTCTAACTGAGCATGCCTTTCTCCTGCCTGCTCGCTGGGAGGTCCCAGCCTTATTCCTTGCGTCTCCCCTCTGCCCTCATCGGTCCCTTGCCCCTCCGTCTTCTGCGATTGCACTTGTTCCTTTTATGTGGACACGTTTTTGACAGAAAATTCAGTCCTTAGGAAGCCCACAGAGCTCATGTCCCGAATGGGCATTGTTATGTGTGACAACACAGGCGTGAGAATTCCAGCTTCAAAATTCCTGCCAATATCAGGAGAGGGAAGATTGGCTATGGATTCTGGAATCAGTTCTTTCCTATTTCTTTTTCTTCTCACAAATTTTATTTTCGGTGCACACTAACTTAGGTATAGGTCAGTGCTTGGTATGGAGAACCTAAGCTAAGGACTTCAAGCTTGCAGAACTCTTCAGGAGGCCAAGTGAGAGAGGCAGCGTTAAGAAAATCAGCAATTCTGCAATCACAGGTAGTCAGCACTGAGGGTCTCAGCTCCTTGTAGCTCAAAAGCCGGTAAATCCAAGACGCACAGACATGCTTTGGGAGTCCATGCGGGAACAATAGTGGCTACATCATTTCAACCTTTGAACTCTTGCGCAAGTGCCCCTCATTTGCAGAATACATCCCACAGAACATAACTCTGCGGACTGGGATCTAGAAGCAGAGTTTCTAGGCTTCCAGCTCCCAGGATACTGGAAGAGCAGTGTTGGGCTGTCAATCAACACCCCACCTCCTATTATTTATGGCATCATTATCTGGGGGTATTTATGTAACATACAGGGTCTGGTACAAAAAAGAGCTGCTTTGTAACTACAAAATCTTTCATTACAAAGTCACTAGCCATTAGTCATTCTGTAGCATAATAAAATCACACTCAAGCACACCCTGTGACATGTTAGGCGACATGTTCAAATTAAAACTATAAATCATTACACCCGTATGATTACCCTGCCAACCACACTCACGCAGGCGTTACTTCTGCGGGACCCTGAATTTCTTCTCTTAGACATAATGCGACCATTGTTACACACACTATTATCTGTTCATTCCTCGTTTGTCTTAGTCCATTCCGGCTGCTGTAACAAAATACCGTAGATCCGGCGGCTTATAAACACCAGACATTTATTTCTCACGGTTCTGGAGGCAGAAAGTCCAAGATCAAGGCACCCACAGATCCGTGTCTGGTGTGAGCTGGCTTCCCACTTCTGAGTCCGCGTCTCTTGGCTGAGTCCTCAGGTGGCAGAAGGAGTGAGGGAGCGCCCTGGGGCCTAATCCCCCTCATCAGGGCTCCAGCTTCGGAGCCTGGTCATCTCCCAACAGCCCACCTCCTGAGACTAACACTCTGGGTGTAAATACAAATCATCTGATTCACGAGATGAACACAAAGATTAAATGAGAAATTGAGGTTACAGTGCCTAATTCACTACCTATCACCGGGAAAGCTCTCCTTAAACTTGGATATTTATAAAAATTGTTTGAAATAAACAGTAACACTAGGCCCCACTAAAAAATACACACCGCCCTGCTTTGCAAATGATGCCACATGCAACTTAGGATGGAAATGCAAAAATCGGGAGAAACAGCTGGAGAACACATTGGCTCGCTTGGCGGTGGGAGGGAGCGGGCGGACACAGCTGGTAGCCATCAATTGCGGTGATGATTACAGGAGAATCCGGCGCCTTCTGTGATCACACACAAATCTGCCCTCCTCACATCCCAGCTCATCCTTTTACTGTGTGTCGAAGGGGTGGGAAAGGCTGTGGGCAGTGGGCCGAGAATGACAGAGCAGTAACTGAGGAGGGGGTAGTGATCGGCTTCCGCTTTCCTGAAGGACACTCCCATTTTTACCTTTCCAGATGTCTTCAGGGAGAATCATTTGTGCCTCGGCAGGGCTAACCTGAAGTTTAGAGTCAGCGTCCGTGGAAAAGGAAGAAGGGGTGGGAATGCCTCTTTGACCTTTCTACTCAAGCCCTGGTCCTTGCTGAGGCATCTTTCATTTTTCCACCTGACCCACTTTTTTTTTAATCCTCACCTGAGGTTATGTTTATTGATTTTACAGAGAGAGGAAGTGGCGGGGAGAGAGAGATGGGGGAAAGAGAGAAACATCAATCGGTTGCTTGCCTACTGTAAATACGCTGATCGGGGACCCAACCCACAACCTTTTGGTGCGTGGGATGATGCTCCGACCAACTGAGCCACCCGGCTGGGCCACCTGATCCACTTTTGAGAACTTGAACCCTGCTTGAACACCCTAGAGAGACCGTCCTCCCCTGGCCTCCTGGCTCTGCTGGAGAAAGCTGAGGAGGTTCCCACGCACTTCCTCCCTCTCCCTGGGATTTTTCTGGCAGATCCAGCTGACCTACCATAGCCCCGTTCCAGGCTGTGGTCCAAGGGTCCCCTCCTGGCCGCCCCCCTCACCAGTTATTACACTAAGTTCGTTGAGGGAAAATGAGATTTGAAGGACCCCCTTCTGCTCCATGATGCCTGGCTCTCTGGGTGCTACTCACAGAGACAGACAGGCAGCTCGGCAGAAAACAGTCCTTGGTGGCCCTTGGCCATGTCCTGTCCAGCCCAATGTCACGTCTCATTTGGGGCTGTCGTGACATTGCACTTCCTTCCTGCAGAGCCTTTTTGGAAGCTTGGTAACTGGTCACCATGTTCTGTCACCTGTGGCCGTGCTGGAGGCCAAGTTCAGAGACCCCAGTGTGTGACGGCCAGTGGGCAGGAAGTGAGCGAGGCCCTCTGCAGCCACCTCCAGAAGCCCCAGGCTGGGTTTCAGCCCTGCCACATCCGGGACTGCCCTTCCAGGTACGTGGAGCCCCTCTTCTGGTCTCATCAATACTGGGGTTTTGCTTGTTTTTTTTTTTAAATATATGTATTTAGATTTTATTTATTTTACAGAGAGGAAGGGAGGGAGAAAGAGAGGAAGAGAAACATCAGTGTGTGGTTGCCTCTTGCACACCCCCTAATGGGAACCTGGCCCACAACCCAGGCGTGTGCCCTGACTGGGAATCAAACCAGTGACCCTTTGGTTTGCAGGCCGGTGCTCAGTCCAGTGAGCCACACTAGCCAGGGCTGGGTTTTTGCTTATTTTAAAAAGCACCGTAATTTGGACTCTGTGCCAGGCATTCTGTGGATCATGTCACAAGTGCCTGGGAGGTTGAAGTAGCCAGTTCCCCGTGTGACAGATGGGAAGCTCCCTGCAGCCACGCAGTCTGGTTTCAGAGCCTCTGCTCGAAGTCCGCCCCAGAACCGGCATCCTGCCGCCCGGGGGTGCAGTCTGTTCCTCACGACCATCGTCCTAAAGCTGAGCTGGGGGCTCCCTAGTGGGCTCTGTAGTTCCCCAGACCCTGGTCCTGCAGGTAAAGCCACAGACAACCTTTCTCTGTCATAGGTGACACAAATCAATAATTTTTTAAAATGTCCAAAATCAAACTCATGCTCAACCCACCCCCAGCCTGGTGGGTCCCCAGTGCCTTCCAGATGCCCTTTGTTCCCCCATGCCTGTCCATTCTCGTCCCTTTCCACCATCACCCTGGGGTCATCATTCTAGGGGCCTCTGAATCTCTTCTCCCTCCCTGGAGAGCATTTTCCACTGTGTAAGCAGAGTTGTCCTTTAAAGCACAGTTTCACCATGATTTTACCCCCTTGTGTCTAAGAGGAATGCCGGGCACACAAGTGCTCAGCGAATATTTGCTGCCAGATGAAAGAAATGCGTGAGAGATGCAAGATCCCTCCATACTTGGGCCTCAGGCTTCTCATTGCCTCTCTCTTCCAGCCTGGCTATCTGATCTGTACCTGCACTGTTGTTTTGTTTAGTTTAGTTTAGTTTTGTTTTGTTTTTGTCCCTTAGATGTGCCATTCTCCCTCCTGACTCACAGCCTTTGCACATTATGTTCCCTCTACCTAGAACACTGTTCTCTCTCTTTTCCCATAGTTATTTCTATGCACCTATTTTTCTGGGAAACCTTCTCTGACTTCCACCCTCCAGCCTAAATCAGGACTCTGTGCTCTATGTGTTTTATATTTCCTCGTCATTCTTCAAAGCTCTTCCTGCACTCGGTCTGTCTTGGGCTCCGACTGGGCTGTCCTTTCTGTGACAGCAAATCCATGGCTGTGTGGGTCCGCGCTCTATCCCGAGCCCTTGGCACAATGCTGACCCCAGTCTGCACTCTCCAAAAATGTGTGTGTGGAGGGAATGAATGAATGATTCCATAGCCTGGTCCCTAGCAGATAACTGACCGAATATCTGGCACCCAAATCTACAAAATAGTAATTACAACAAGAATAATAGTTGCATTTACTGAGCATGAACCTATGAGGCAGGTACTG
The DNA here is from genome assembly GCF_022682495.2 of Desmodus rotundus. Lineage (NCBI taxonomy): Eukaryota > Metazoa > Chordata > Mammalia > Chiroptera > Phyllostomidae > Desmodus > Desmodus rotundus. The sequence continues at coordinate 36,637,737 of NC_071396.1, forward strand.
TCGCCCCTGTTTTACGGAGGAGAAAACAGAGGCGTGCTTAATGCTAAACAACCCCTGCCCTGTCATACCCAGAAGAGATGACAGAGGTCGTTGACCCCTGGGTCCCTCTACATGGAGGGGGAGGGGCCTTCACAAGCCTGTGGACCCCTTCTCAGAACACGGGTTTTTGAATCTGTAAAGGAAAATGTGTTTCATTCCAAAGAAAACCAGTGATACTGAATCCAGTTTTAGAACTATTAAAAAAACGTATGGTGTCGCACTGGATTTGCTTCTCTAGTGACACCCTAAAGATGGAGGTTTAGTGGCACGTTACTTTTGAATTGGTGATGAACGTAAAGGGTATGTGGAGGCACCTGCCTCGATTGCGATGTCCCGTGAAAATATCTGCTGGCAACAAAGTCACAGGGTTTGCTAATACCACTGTGTTTTGTGGCCTCCATTTTTATAATTGAGGGAAACAGGCCATTGTTGTTAGCGCTGCATGACAAAACTGTCATTCCTCCCCCACCACATCCGTGGTCCCCTTGGTGAAGCTCAGGTTAGAGGCCTCAGGTTAGGGTCCCCTGCCCTGAGATCCCAGGTGCAGCTCGGATGCCTTCCCAGACAGGGTGCCCAGTGCCTCATGTGTGTCCCCTTCCGAGTTGGTCTCCTGCAACCACTCAGGTGTGACCTGAGGGTCAAACAGACCCCAGGTCTGTTGGCCTGTGACTGATACAACCACAGCTGAGCTGTTTGACCCCGGGGACACTGGTTTCTCCCCGGTAAGAAATGGGAAGAATGTGACGATTACATAAGGTGATGTGTGACTCTCTCTCTGAGCTAACAGCACGTGGCGGCTTTAAAAACCCTATTTCCCCCCCTTTGGTTTCAGTGCGTCAAAGTCTCTACCTTTTTGACATTCCCACCTGATGTTGCCCCCGCTCCACCTCTGGGGCCACACAGGTCTCCTGTACTTGCTGACGGCACGACCCCAGCCCTGCGTTGGCCATCTCTCCTTGGTGACTCTGTTGCCCCCCTGAGTGAGTGAGAGGAAGCCTGAGACTAAGGCCCAGCATCACCTGTGCTCCGGGCCCTCCCCACAGAGGCCGGACACTTGCTCCCTGTGACGAGGCACAGCCCGCCATCCCAGTCCTCACTAAGCTCCTATAGTTCTCATCCCCAGGTGGTTCGCCAGCTCATGGTCCCAGTGCTCTGTGTCCTGCGGCAAAGGATTCCGCGTCCGGCGCGTGGCGTGTAAACGCACAAAAGCCAGCGGCTCCGCATGGGCGCTGCCCGCGGCGGCGTGTGACCCCAAAAGCAGGCCTCTGGGGAGAAGACCATGTGCCAGCCACCCGTGCGTCATGGAACCGGGGGGCCAGGTAAAGCTCCCGGGGCTTGTGTTTGACAGCGCTGCTGTTGTCATCATCACCCTGTTTCTGACAGACTTTCAAACGTGTTACCTTTCAGTGACACTTGACCATCAGGGTCCTTCTGTGCTAGTTTCAGGCGTGCGGCACAGCAGTTACACAGTCTTGTACTTTACAAAGTGACCCCTGCATTCCCGGGCCCACCTGGCCCCCCACACAGGGGTTACATATTATTGATCGTATCCCCTGTGCTGTAATCTTCATCCCGGGGACTCTTTGTAGCCACCAATTGCACCTCTCAATCCCCCCCCTTTTTTTTTTTTTACCAACCACCCCCAGCAACCACCAGTCTGTTCTCTGTATCTACACGTCTGTTTCTATTTTGTTCGTTCGTTTATTTTGTTCTTTAGATTCCACATGTAAGGGAAATCATCTAATACATTTTTTTTTTTAATTTGGGAGGGGGGAATCTGATCCGTCTGTAAAATGAATGTGTGTGTCTGATGTCGGGGGTCACATTTGGAAATCGCAGGGTCTCTGGCTTTCAGTACGAAGGTAACAGGCCATTGTTGTTAGCGCTGCATGACAAAGCTGTCATTCCTCCCCCACCACATCCGTGGTCCCCTTGGCTGGGGCCTCTGACCTGCAGGAGCTGCAAGGCAGCCTGGTCTGGGGCAGCAGAGCCGCGCAGACTTCGCGGAAAGGAGCAAAGAGCCTTAGGGCTGTGGGTGCCGAAGCACAGACCCATGTCCGAAAGGCCGCCTTAACTAACGTTACCAGAAAAGTATTTGGAAACAATTTTAAAGCACTGTGTAGGGAGCTAGATTAGTCTTCTAGGATGGCCTTAGCAACATACCGCAGACCAGGCACCTTCAACAACAGGAATTTATCTTCCCATGGTTCTGGAGGCTGCAAGTCCCAGGTCACAGTGCTGTCAGGCGGTTTGGGTGTGACCTCTCTCCCTCTCTCTGGCCTGTAGGTGGCAGGCATGAGCTCACGGGGTTGTGTCCCTGTGCTGTGCTTCCCTTCCAGTGTCCTGGACGTTGTATGGGCCACGCCTCGAGGATACAGCAGCATCCTGTGGTCTGTCAGCTCAACAGCTCCGACTCCGGCTGTGACGAGGGAAGAAGCAGGTACTGCCCCGCCCTAGGGTACTGCACAGCCCCTCCCGCTGCCTCAGTTAGGGCCTGGGATGGCCTGTCTTCCACCTCCCCTCACAGCCAATTCCTAGTAAATCGCAGCTTCTCACGGCCATCCTCAACAGTATGCATTACACTGGAAGGAATTAACGTGTGCTACCAATAATTACATATTATGTGGATGTTGAATGTACAGAGGCACGCCAAAGAGAAAAAAGAGGAGCTTTGAGAATAGACAGATATTTTCTTGCTCGATACACAAGGTCGGTCAAGTCTAGTAATTTTTCATTTCGGTTTACAGATTCACCCTTCTAGTGTTGTCAGTGAGCTGCGGTATTCCTCTGTTTGCTTAGGGCATGGGTGCAGGGGTTAAGCACAGAATAAAATACACTTACCTTGTTCAGGGGCTTTACACAAGATAGGAGTCTGCTTTCCTCTTGTGTGAAAGTCTGAGCTGGTCGATGATTCAGGGTGAAGAGCTTTGCTCCTTGGAGTCGCCCCGAGACCCAGGCCCCTTCTGTCTGGTGTCACTGTTGTCCCAGAAGCGTCTGCCCCAGCCAGCGGACCGTGAGGGGAGAGCCTCAAGGGCACCCCAAGGAGCCAAGTGAGACTTCTTTCTCTAACCGGGTGACCTTTGACGCTCTGCTCCTGTCCTGCGAAGCGGGGAATCATGTGCACGTGTGGTTGGGAAGTTCTGAGCAGTTAACGTAAGCAGCCAGGGTCATAGGAGACGCCCAGCACATTGCTCGAAGCTCCTCAGTCACATCCCAAGTCTTGCTGGAGAACATGAGGCGACCTTGACCTTTGGCTCCGTTACCATCTTGAGCCTTCAGTCAGGTTTGGCAACGTCACGTCAGCTGTGTTTCCTGTCCCCCACAACACCGGTCAAGCCAGAGCCTTCCTCCTCAGATGGGAAATGCTTGCAACCGCTGCCCGCCCTCTCAGCAGACAGGCTCCTTCCCTGTCCTGCTGCGAAGATGGAGACGCACACAGACTGCTGTGCCATCCAGATGCTTCCATTGCCTTCTCGAACATGTGTTTACAACACAAAGCCCTACGTGGGGGGAGCTCACTTTTTAACCTACCAGACACGTGATTCGGAAACTTGCTTTTTCTACTGATCAATATATGATAGACGTTTCCCCCATCTTAATATGTAAGATTCAGTTTGTTTATTTATTTATTTTTTATTTTTACAGAGAGGGGAAGGGAGGGAGAAAGAGAGGGAGAAAAGCATCACTGCGTGGTTGCCTCTTGTGCGCCCCCTACTGGGGACCTGGCCTGCAACCCAGGCATGTGCCCTGACTGGGAATCAAACCAGTGACCCTTTTGTTCACAGGCTGGGGCTCAATCCACTGAGCCGCACCAGCCAGGGCAGTTTATTCTTTTTAATTGCACTTAATGTTACCTCCTTCCATTGCTATGGCCATCTGATTATTTGAGATTTGTTTGCTACTACAAACAAATGCTTCAGGAAACATCTGGAACATATATCTTTATGCATAAAGAGCAATATTCTTACAGGGTAGACTTTAGGTATGAAAATTAATGGCCAGGCATGTTCATTTTGATACGATGTCCATCAGAATGTCTATACCAACAGGATATAAGGTCCTCTACCTCTGCTGTCCATGTAACACAGGTTTTTCAGCCTTTTAAACATTTTTTAAATCCTCAGTGGAGGATATGTTTATTGATTTTAGAGAGAGAGGAAGGGAGCGGGGAGAGAGAGAAACACTGAAGTGAGAGAGAAGCTTTGATTGATGGCCACCCATACACATCCAGTGGGAATCGAACCCACAACCCAGAAGTGTGCCCTGACCAGGGATCAAACCCACAACCTTTCACTGCACTGGACGAAGCTCCAACCAGCCACGCCACCCAGCCAGGGCAGGCCTAGCTGTCTTTTCCTCAACGACTGGCCTCTTGGGCTTCAGCTTCTGGTTCCTCTCAAGCTCCCTGTGCCCCTCTTGACTTTTATCTGTGGGAAGCTCAGTGGCTCCTCCTGACTTCCCTCTGGCCCTGCCTCCCATCAGATCTGAAGAGATGTGTGTATGAGTTCAGGTTCGGGGCTAGAAACCATAAAACTCAACTCAGAGTGATGTACGCGGAGAGGGCGGGAGATTTCGTATGAAGATGGGACCAGCCAACACGTGGGCATGACAGTTTGGTGTCCTTGTAAACATCTATTTTGAGCATCCTTTGAATATTTGTTTAACCTTTTGAGTAGAAATGCTGGTCTCTGTGCAGGGGGACAGCTGAGGAGCACTCAGTGTCTGCCTCGTTGTCCAAAGAAACGCACGTTTGGCCCCTTAGATTCCTACTCGCTGCGGAAAACAAAGGCCCTGCAGTTACCAGGCCCCCTCCACGCTCTGCCCCTGCATAAATCCCATGACCAGTTGGCCGTGACAGTATCGTGTACAGGCTTGGATGGAGTCTCCCCCTCCTGGCTGATCTGGGCACTGCTTCCCTTAGAGAATTTCAGATTCTCATGATTTTATTTTACTACATCCCAGTGTAGTTCCATCACTCCTTGTAGACTCCAAAGGGGAAATGCTGTCGGACCTCAGGAAGGACGGTAACCAAGTCAGGAGCAGGCAGTGCGGGGGGGGGGGGGGGTTCACCCCTCATTTCTGTGGCTCTGTTTCTGCTTCATTCTTTGTTCTTTCTGAATACTGTTTCTTCTTTTCCCTCACCTCTCTGACCCGTGTGGCCAAACATGGCCCCTACCACCCCAGATTCCAGCAACTTCCAGATTCGCGGAAGAAAGACAGTTTCTGAACGGGCTCGAGTTAGCACGCTGTGACGGCCAGCTTTGGGAGGGGGACGTTCTCAGGTATATGATCCAGGAGCCCTGACCTGTGGAACAAGGGCAGCTGCTCCACAGTGGCCCCCCTGAGGTGGCTCCAGGGTAAAAATACCTCTTTAAAGAATCAGAACTTCCTGTTCTGTTGTAAAGGGGAAGGAACCAGAGGTAGCTTCCTCCTCTCCAGTGGTCTCCGTCGGGACTGACTGGGCCCCCCCCCCCCCCCCCCCCCCCCCCCCCCCCCCCGCTGCGGCCTGAACGTACTCGGAACAGCATTGCTCGAGCAGACAAGATGGTGTGCGTGCCAGTTCACATTTACCCCAGAACATAAGCGTGTGTGCTCCAGGTGCTTGTTCAAACAAAACCTAAAGTGTGCTAGCAGACTTGGGGTGTTTTTTGAGTCATTCTTCGCTTCCTTGCCCAAATGCGTCTTTCGAGGTGCGTGCCGTGACTTGGCGTTGGAAGTTAGCACAAACACGCTGCCCACTGCTTGCATTACCGTCACGAACTGCCTATTAGTCAGTCACGAACACCGCAAATCCGCTTCCTGATACATTGGGCGCTAATCATCAACCCTGTAATATGCTGAAAATGTGGTCCAGTGAAAGGCTTGACTCCCAGTAAGAAGTGACACCCACTTGTCCCATTTTCTATCTTTTTGTTATTTCCACATCAGACCCACGTCTGGGAGGAACTGCTCATCAGGGACCTGTGACGCGTGCTGGCACGCTGGCCCGTGGAGGCCCTGCACGGTGGCCTGCGGCCGGGGCTTCCAGTCCCGGAGAGTGGGCTGCGTGCACACCAGGAGCTGCAAACCCGTGGCCGAGAGGCACTGTCTGCCGAGGAAGAAGCCGGCATCCTGGCAGCACTGTGGGGGGCCTTCCTGTGACAGTATGTACCCCTCCCAGGTATCACGACTGCTCCCCCCAAACCCTGCTTGAACCCTGCTTCCCCCAGATCCTCTTGGTGGTACCTCATCAGTGTCGTGTCTGAGGGCTCGCTCAGCGTGCATGTGGCGTATGGGACAGAGGAGGTGAGCGGCTTTGATGCGCGTACAACACCCTGCTCTTCAGGGACGCAGCAGCTGAGTCAGTAGGGTGCTGGGGGCACGGGTCACTGCCTTCTAACAAGCATGGGCTGCCACTCCCTGCACCTGGTAGTCTCACACCTTCTACAGGGATCTGTGGGTAGGACTGAGCAGGTGGCATATGCCCTGACGTTATACAGGAAATTTAATCATATATGGATTCATTTGGGGGGAGGTTCACAGCTTTCAACAGTTTTACAAGGGGTTTGGGACCCTGCAAAAGCTGAGCGGTGAGTGCCATGCGCTTCCGACCAGTGCAAAGCAGCGGCACTGGCACGAGCCCACTTTCCTCCCTGTGCTCGTGGTCTCAATGTATGCTTTTCATAAAAGCCAGCGATTTTTAGTGAGGTCCTCATCAGCTGTGTGTTAAATGCACATGGGTTTGTTTTTGTTCTGTTGTCTTTTGTTTGCAGGAAGCTGCACAGACACAACTTACTACTGTTCATTTGTGAAGCGTCTTAGTCTGTGTTCGCTGGACCTGTACAGACAGAGGTGCTGCGGGTCGTGCCGTGAAGGATGAACCTTGGGAGGGGTCGGGATGCTCGCTGTGAAGACAAAACAAAAACGCCCAAGCTCTTTCTGCCACGCAGGTGGTTCGCAAACGCATATTTCTTCAAAAACTCTAGACCCCGCCATCCCACCCAGGCGCAGGCCCAGTCCCCCCGTTAAAGTTTTGTCCTCTCATTTTCCCACAGGCAGTTTTTCATTCCGGTTCTGTCACATGACTAGTGTGTTCAGACTAGCCTGAACACACCAGCAGGCATGCCGTGGCACGTGGGACCGCATCAGGTCCTTCGCAGCAGGCGACCACCAAAGGCCACACATGTGAGCTCACATCCTGCTGCTTCCTGGGACGCATAGACTAGTGTAGCGTGGGGCATCCAGAGCCTTGGGAAACACCACACGCGATGGCTTCCTCTTCTCTCAAGTCTTAGGGTTTCTGAATGTTCATAAGGCATTTACATTTTCAGAAGCTCTGGCCGGTAGTTCCTCACATGTTGGCACTCATGGGTTTTTTATGGATCCTTAAGTTTAGTCTGTGAGAAAAGAGACGGTCACTCTGGACAGGCTTGTAACACCGACTGGTCCCAGGATCGTGGGGGGAGGCCACCCCATCCTCGCTCTTAAAGAACCCACGGGCGAAAGTGAGAATGTCGCTGCCGTTTCCACAACTGCGCAGACCTATCTGAGATCCAGCAAGGCACTTGGACACCAAAGGAGAGGGAACATTAACGTTTTCTACTGATTTTGAAGTGTATTCGACGCTGTAAGAGCTGTGAATGAAACTTTTTCTGAGCGCTATTTTCTTGCACACCAACAGAAAATCAAAGCCTTATCAATAAGACCTAATTTATGCATGAAGTGGTATTCCTAAGGATTTTTACTCCGGAAAAATTATAAGAAAGTATCTAAATATGAAATATGGTAGTTGAAAAAAAAAACTGTTGACGGTACATAATTGTTTTTTAATTAGAACTCTTTTTTTTCCCAGCAAATCCAAAGCGAGATTAGGACTAGGCTGGAAGTTACAGTTAGGACGAGGGTTCGAGGCAGGGTTTGGTGACAGTGTTTGGGGTGCATTTTCGTTTCAGGATTGAGTTCGGTTGGATTGGAAGTTAAGTTAGGGCTGAGGCTAGAATTGGCTAAGGGCCTTAGGGCGGGGGCCAGGTCGGCTCAGACTTGGGTTGGGGCCACACGGGCCAGCGCTGGTGTGGGTGATGATGTCCGGGTTTGGAGTCAGCGGTGCTGCTGAAGAGTTTGGGTCTAGCAGTGAACTGTAAGTTCTGAAGCTGGTTTTGTTACGGGGCTCTTTCCGGTACGCCCCACCAGGTAATGGCTTTCGCTGTCCCACAACCCGAAATAAGTGTCCCTGCTTCTTCAATTCATTGTCCCAGTGGCCAGTGCCCATGACAGCAAAGTGACGTGAGGCAGCAAAGTGATGTGAAGCGGGTCGCGTGGGACCTCATCCCTGGTCGCTCATAAGCGGGCAGCGTGTTTGGCTTGTCTGTGGTCTCTCTGCCGGATCCCAAGCGCCGGGTCTCCCCGTCGCCCCTCAGCCTCACTGACACTGTGACAAGTGCTACCGTAAGTGGATGGGTGGCGGCTGGGATCGGACGGGGACCCGGATTGGACACTCCAGCCCGCAAGTCACTGATCATCAATCCGCACTTGACTGTTGAAAGTTTTTAAATTAAAAGAGAGATCATTTTGTAAGATACTCTTTGTATATATTTATAGGCCTTAAAGGTGCAATATTTTATTTTGTACAGTGTGTAAGAAAGACATGGGACATATATTTTTCTTATCAACAGAATTTCTTATCAAATGGATTCACCTTTGTATTTAAAGTCGCTATTTTTCGTTTGCTAGTGTACTTTTTTTGTCTGCATCGTGCAAAGGACATTCCTGTGTACTGTACTGTACTACTGTTCCTACAACAGAAGAGTCATGTTTCTTCTTCATGATCCTTAAGAAAATCAGAAATAAATTTACTTTGATTATTCCATGGCATCCTCATAACTGCAGGTGGCTTATTTGCGTTGTGTGTTTTGGTGGCCGTGAGTCTTGTCACCTTGGCTGCTTCCTTGTGACTCCAGGACCAACCTTGATGGGTCCGACGCCCCAGACTGTCCTTGGCCCTTTGGAGTGTGGCCCACGAGATCCAGGGCAGGTCGCCCAGAGATTCTACTCACTCCCTTAATGCCATCATTTATGTGCTGTGAACCAGAGTGAAAAGGCAGTTGAGGGAGGACAGGGGAAAGAAGATCCAAAGGGATGGCCTGGACTGGGACTAGCAGCGGGTGGTAGCACAGAGAGGGGCAGGGCTGACACCCTTGTGTTTTGTCTGTTGTGAGGAGTTTAGGGACTAAGGTGACAGGTCCACACCTGGAGTCGCGTCTCTACCTCGCAGTCCTGGGTGATGTGCTTTGGGAGTAGCAGTGAGTCTGACAGACCACAGTCTTGGTCTTGAAATTCAGACTCCCCTGCATTTGCCAAAGGCCTTGGAGTGGCTGTGGTCACCCTTTATGGAGAACAAAAATCAATCTTTTTGCAGTAACTTTGAGACCGTGTTACCATGATGTGGTTGAGCCATGTGGGAGATAAGCAGTTTCACAACCTCAACTGTCTCCATTGCAATCATTCGTCATTCTTCTTCTCCTCCTCCTCCTTCCCTTCCTCCCCCTCCCCCTTCACCTCCTCTTTCTCCTCCTCCTTCTATTTTTTTAATTTCCACAGAGGCCCACACGGGTTCTACAGAGTGGAGGGCACTATCAGGAGATAGTATTTCCTTCATTGCCAATGCAGAGAAATTTCCCTAATGGCTAATGATGTGGCGTATCTTTCCATGTGCCGATTTGCCATCTTGTATAGGTTGCATTGTGTCCCCTCCCGGCCAAACTTTGGAAATAAGATCTTTGCGGATGATTTAAGATGTGATTATTGGGGGGGTGATGATGTTCATGAAAGTCCTATGTCTGTGAACTCCAGTATGACTGATATTTTCATAAATTCAGACACAGATGTGTGCATACAGGGAGAACTCCATGTGAAGATGAAGGCCAAGATTGGCAGGCCAGGGAGCGCCAAGGACAGCGGCAGAGCTCTGGAAGCCAGGAGAGACCAGCAGAGCTGACCCTGCATCTCACGGCACTGCAATGCCTGCGTCTCGGACTCCTCGCCTCCAGAACTGTGAGACCGGGCATTTCTGGTTTTACTAAGCCGCCCAGTTCGTGGTGTTTTGTTACCACAGCCTTAGCAATAATACCTCCATCTGTCTGTATTCTTATTTGGTGTTTACATCTTTTAGCCATTTTTCCCTATTGTTGAGTTTTAAAAGTTCTTGATATATGTCCTTTGAAGTGAGTTTTACAGGTTGAGAGACAGGGCTCAGAGAGGGCAAGTCGTTTGCGCGAGGTCACGTGCTAGTCTGTCTGTGGAAGCAGACCCAGTCCCTGTCATGCACACTAGCATCTGTAATGCTTGCCGGCTGCAAGCCTCTCCCGGCCTCAGAGCCTCGTTATATTCTGCAGCGGCTGCAGGTGAATGAACTCTCAGTGGGGATATCGGAGGTGATGGTGAAGCAGCCCTGGCCGCCCTGGCCACCCTAGACGGCAGCTCTCCAACTGCTGTGGTCATGGGCCGGTTGGGAGGGGAGAGGGGCGTTGGTGAGAGGCCTGAGTCTGTGGTGTGGGGTGAAAACGGGCACATCTGTGTAAAGCATTATTGAGTGCAGAAGGAAGCGGCTGGAGCCTTGCCCTGGCTGGGTGCTCAGGTGGTGGGAGCGTTGTCTTTATGCACCAAGGTTGCAGGGTCAGTTCCTGGTCGGGATGCACACAAGGATCAACCAATGAGTGCATCAGTGAGTGGAACAACGAACTGATGTCTCTCTGTCTGTCTCTCAAATGAATCAATAATTTTTTTTTAAAAAGGTAAGAATATCAAATTATGGACAGGTTAACCTAGATAAGACTTTATTAAAAGCTGTCTTTTCCAGGGAAGATTGGGTACAGAAGTGACTTTATGAAAATGTATTCCTTTATTGATCCTTTATTCATGTTGCTGGGAAATATAAAATCTTACATATCATAATTTTAATACGTACAAAAGTAAATTAAAACACACTACTTTCAAATAATCTAAAATATTTGAACCAAGTACACTTCTTCTCAATTAAGTACACAGTTTGAAACAAATTTAAAGCTACAAATGTAGGACAAAAAAAGCTACTAAACTGTAGGACAAATCCTATTCCCCCATAATGCAATCATTTATCAAAAAACCACGCAGTAAGAGTTTAATCCAATAGGAGATTTTTCAGCACTGACAGACACACTGTGTTCTTTCTACTTCACAAGGACAAGAAGGTCTAAGGCCCTTAGGAAGGTCTTAGGGCCCCGTACTGAGCCCAGTCCTTCCAAATGGTGACTCTGGGTGACTCTTGGGGACGATCAGGCGCATGGTTACCCAAGGTGACCCTGACGATTTCTTCAGAGCTGTCAGTCATTCCTGAAATGACTCCAGCAAGTGCTTTCTCCTGCCCAGGCACGCTGTCGGTCTCTACCTCATCATCCCCCCATCCAAGCTCTCCATTCTCTGTAACAACTTCTCAGGTGGTCGTGTGTAGGGAATGTGACTCAGCCCTGTATGGAAAGCCGACAGGAGCAAAGTGGTGGGCCGGAGCCAGACCCTCCAACCGGCATTCCCGTGGGAATCGGGCCTAGAATACACATCCAGACTGTTATGGCTTGCTCCTGCTAAAACTCCCTCACCCTGGCCTGAAATTGTAAATGTTTATTGCCTATCTTCAAGGTAATTTCCAAAGCCTGTATGAATTTTCCCAAGGACGGAGCATAATCAGCTCGTCACCTTTCCCTTCCGCTTTTGTTATTTTTGTTCCCTTGATTGTCCCTAAAATGTAGACAACAATATTCTGTTAATAGATAATAAATCCTTCTTTGATGTAAGGCCCGAGAAAAACAGTAAAAGCCTGTGCAGGCAAGGGTCAGGGCGCTCTCCCCTTGAGAGAAGTGGTCGTGGGACTCTCATCTTAAGAGAGTACCATGCCATCCCTTTTTCTCCACAGGACTGCTGTGGTCTGTGTGGATTTGGTTACACTATTAGTACAAAATGGATTTTAAGATCCTGCTTTCCTATGAAAAAATTTCTGGTTTTCTTGATTAAAAATTTAAAGATGATTTGTTTTTGCTCTCTCAGAAATTTTTTTCTACTCTAAACAATTGATTTTTGCCTTTGGAAAGCGAACATCCTCTGAGTTAGCCTTCTTGCAAACAGGACTGGCTGGCTGGGCGGCTTTCACCGTGGGCGTGACCCTGCGGAAGAATCTGTGACCTCGGGAGTTGGTGTTTTCGTAGATGTAGCCTGGGGGGCACGGGTAGCTGGCAGGGCAGACTTCCTGTTTCTTCGGGGCATACTCCGTGGAGTACGTGGTCAGGTCATTGAATGGGCTGGAACTCTGAAAGGGAGCGTTTAGGGGCTTACAGCTCTCTGTGGGAATCAGTGCGTGTGGCACATAGTGAGATCGGAAAGTGCTCAAACCGTCGAATTTTCCAGATGAGTGGGGAATCTGCTGCTGCTGTTTGATGAGGCCTCGGCGACAATTTTCCCACGCGGGGAAATCTTCCTTCATGGTGCTTTTTCCCTGGAAAGGACACTTATTATTTCTCCTGTGGGACACGGGCCTGATGGGGATGACGCGGGCCACCTGATAGGGAACGTAGTCGAGCTGGCTTGTGCTGTGCAGCTGCATGGCCCCTGGAGGAGGGACATACTTGGGTACTTTCTTGACTTCAGGGGGTGGGATCTCCCATGGTTGAAAACGGTCCTGGAATTCGGTGCTTCCCTCAAATGGAGCATTTTGGGTCACACTGGTATGTGTGGGCCTGCAGATGTTTGCACTTTCACCAAGAAGACCCTGAAAGGCACATCGGTGAGTTGTGAGGTCCTCAAAGGGTTGGTTGGGGGGCCTGTAAGCTTCTTTGGGCCGAGCAGACTTGGACTCGAGCTGATAAGGCACATAATCGAGGCGATGGCTTGTGTCGCCATGAAAAGGGGCTGTGGGAGGTTTGACCGCAGAGATGGGTTTAAAGTTTTGCCTCGGCTGCATCTCCTGGGGCACGTAGTCATCCTGAAATGTAGTGGAATTTCCAAATTTCACAGTAGGGGGACAGTAAGTTTGTTCTGGTTTACTAAGTTCACTTCTCTGAATGCCCCAAGCTCTGTAATCATCTTGAAAAAAAAGAGAGAGAGAGCATTTTTAAATACCGAGCGAAACTGTGATCTTGTCAATATCATGAGCCGATTCTCTCATTGCCAAACACCTGTCCGTTTCCTTTAGGATCTGAACACTAATCCAGTATGGAGTTCCTCTGATTTCCATCGGCTCTGTTCTTTGGGGTCCATTTCTACCTGCTCTTCCTTTGCCCCTCCCCCCACCTGTAACACATGTAACTTTCCACTTCTAGGTTCATCCAATCATACCGCCAGGGAAAGGAACACCAGGGTCTGAGTGTGGATAGTTTTTGAAAGCCAAAATGGTCGTGTGTTGGGTGAAGACAGTTTAGGAGATTTGGTTCTGTTCCTAGAAGCTGGTTGGAATTTTTGCTCTAATTTATAAAATGCTAAAGTGAACCATAAAATCTAGGATTAATGGATGAGCAAGGTCCCGGCTGTGTGAGCAAAGGTGAGGAGGGTCTTGCTTCTTGCTCTGGAAGGGCCCCTCAGAGGAGAGGGGATTCCAGCTGCGTTGTGCAATGGGAATCCTGCAGGCCTCCCCGAGCAGAGGTACAAGGCGACTCATGGTATCCCCAGAAGATCGCTGGTTTCCATTTACCTCCGCAGGAAATGGACTTCAAAGCATTCCCAAAAGACACAGGGCCGACTAGAGGCCAGGGACCCAGACCGAGTGCTTTCGGGAGTGCTAGAAATTGTACGTACAACTTGGAAGGGACAACAAGAGCTCGGCGTGAGAGTCAGTGCCAGACACCTGAATTCCATGTCTGGCTGCTTACCTGGACCCTGGGTGGAAAACTGCAGTGCTTACCCTTCAACTTAGGGCGATTTGGGTTTTCTGTTTCTAGATGAGAAAGGCAGAAAGCTGAGAAATACCACTGAATTGCCATCGCCTCAACATATATATTTCTAAAGAGCAAAAATTAATTTATAAAGAAGTTATACAAGATAAAGTGTTAAGAGTCTAAAGCCCACTGCCATGTTTATGTGAAAGGCCAAAATGCAAATGTTTACTGTTACACCTCACTTGAAGAGAACAGTTCCTCACCCATAAGACATTTCTGCTAGGACAGCCAAATTTGGGACCACTCAGTCACTCCTACCTCAAGCTACTGGTGTCTGGGTAACATTGGGCACCTGAGCCAAGGGTGGCAGCCTCTGGGCTTGCAGAGGCCTGTGAGACCGCCTGGCAGGAGAAGGTGAGGTGGGTTCTTGTTTCTGTGACCCTAGATCTGGTGAGAGAGAGAGAACAGGTCCTCGAGTCTTTAGCTAATGTTCCTCTTAATCCCCGGTAATACTATTTGTTCTGAAGGCTGCTTTTTCTGATATTAATATAGTCCATCCTACAGCTTTCTGTAACTAGAGTTTGCATGGTATACATTTTTCCGTTCTTACTTTTAACCTAGCTCTTTGTATTTAACGTGGGTACACACGTTAAACACAAAGATACTGTATTTATGTGGAGAGCACATAGTTGGTTCTCTTTTTTCTTCACGTACTAGGACGATCTTTGTGTTTCCATTACCGTGGTTAGAACCACTTCCCTGTAATGTTATTACTGATATGGCTGAACCAAGTCTGTCCTCTTGTCAGCATTGAAATGGTCGCCAGTCTACCCGGTGTGGGGTGGAAGGAGCGGAGTGGCGCCAGCTACATGTGGGATCATGGGACTAATGTGACACAACGCATGTCTGGGGGCGTTTTTGGTTTTTGTGTGTTTGGAGATAGAGAAAACCAAGCAGGTGGCTGAGTTTTGGGCAGGAATCCAGGTCTCTTAATGCTCAGGCAGGCAAATGGTCTTTGGTTCACTCTACAACATTATTTCGACCAAAGAGAGAAGTTTTTTTTTTTTTCCTGAGCCATGAGGACGAAGTTTGACAATGCACCAAAATAATGATGTGGTGTTAGACGTCAAGGCTGGAAGTGGGCTCTGGTCGTGCGGTGGCATCCTTTTTGAAATAAAGGCAAGTTACCTTTGTAGGTTGGGACAGTGTCCAACTTCCCTTTCTTAACTTGCGGTCTCTCCAAAGGCCGGACTATTGCCACGGGCTGCACTTTGTAGGAATTAAAATCCCGTTTGTAGGTCGTGCCCAGGTCAATCTGCCCATGTTTTGGTTTGTATTCTTCCGGTACGTGGCGAGGCTGTTGGACTATTTCATAGGGACGATAATCGGATCTGAAACATAGAAATTTCAAACATAGCCTCACAGATTCTTGTATTTGTAATTATTTCAGTGTGGTACTGGAGTTTTCGAGGTTTTTACTGGAAAGGTGTAAGGAGATATTAAAATGGTGATAGGTGACAAGCTCTTTGAAAGAAATAATTGAATTCTTTTGTGTCCTGTCCAGTGACTAAATACCTCAAGGAATAAATATGTCAAAAATCCTAGTTTTCCAGACATCATTATAATGGATCCCTAGTTAACTAGATGTTACGTAAATAAAATCTTTCCGTAATTGAATTTCTCCCAAACCTGGAAGTAAATCTCAGGTTAAAAACTTAATGAATTTGAAAACATTCTAAATGTGTCCCCTGGGTCCACTTTGTCAAAACCCTTATTCATCTCACTTACAAACTCTGGGCAACTCTCGGGCACGCCTTCTCCTTACTGAAGTCGTGCAATCTTCCTGCTCTTCTGTAAATGAGCAACTCTGGCCTTTCAACAGAAGTCACGTTCCTAGTGTGGACGTGAGCCTGACTCATCCTTAGATGCCCCGCAAAGCCCCTGCCGTAAAGGACCTACATGGTGATGCAGCTGCACCAGGCCTCGCAGCACGGCGTGTGGCAGAGCTGCCACTGCAGGCACCGATGCTGTCTGGCGGGTGCAGGGCCGTGTCTGAGCGCTCACACTGCATGGACCCAGACCTGGCTCTGTCATTCATGAGGTGCATGACCTTGGACATCTTAGTTAACCTGCCTGCGCCCCAGTTTCCTATATACAAAAAATAGGACAATAATACCATCTCCTTCCTGGGGTTGTTTTAATGACTCTCACACACACAGTGCTTGGTACACAGTATGGGCAGTGTGAGAGCTGCTACTCTTACTTGCACAGGTCTTCAAAATTGCTTCCCCCCTGCCCCCGGACTGCACTGACTGTGTCACTCATTTTATGATTTGCTTAAGCCATCCTGAACGAATCAATATTTTCTCTATATGTCCATAAGCTCCAGAGAACCAAACCAGACTCAATGAACACTTTCTCCTCTTCACAGTGTAACTTGTTGACCCCATTTCCTGCCCCCAGCCACCGACTTCAGCCTGGGTCCCAGCACTGCGGCTCCTGCACTGCAGCTCCAGGGCTTGCAGACCTCCGCGCAATCACGTCCCTCAGGTGGGTTCAGTCCTCGCCTTACCCGACCTCTCAAACAGTGACTGGCGTTGCCGCCCACTCCCTCTATTCCTGGGAAACCCTCTCTTCACCTCCTTTCCTCTTCCCACCCAATGTTCACTCCTGAGGACAAGTCTCCTTATCACCTGTATAGAAATGACTCAAATTTCTACCTCAGTTCAGACCTCTTCTCTGAGCTCTGCACCAGCATTTACAATGGCCTCTTGATGAGTCGATGGCATCTCAAAACTTAATAGGTTCCTCGTCAAACTCACTATTTTCCTCCAACAAATGTGGTCCTTTGGCCCGTTCCCTCAGTTAGTGAATGCGCTGCCTTCTCTTCAGCTACAAGGCCAGAAAACTCGGACTCTCCCTGCACACCTCCCTTCCTTCCTGCCTCTGGTTCGCCATCAGCTCCTGTCAAGTTTTGCCTCTTGCACATCTCTCAGCTCTAACTGCTTCCTGCATCTCACCGCCGCCATACCATTCCAAGCAGCTGTTCATTGCAGCTCATTCAGATCAGTTCAGTCGCTTCCTAAAGTCACTTACCTGCACCCACTCTGGTCTTCTCCCCAATCCTTTCTCACATTGCACCCAAACTCATCCTTTCCCAAGTAAGTGTGGGCAGGTCATTCTTGCTCTCATCTCCCTAGTCACTCTCTTTTAACCCCTTTATATCCCCCTCAACCCCAACACACACACACACACACACACACACACACACACACACAAGAAAGGCCCTCATGGGCTCCCTCATGAGCCTCGTTCACACAGTGCCTCCCCTTGCCCTCGCTGCTCCTGCAAGTCCTCCTTTCCAGGCTCCTGCTGCTGCATGCTGCTCTCTGCCCAGGCTGTACTTCTTTATGCACTTAATCCAGTTAATTGTCTCACATCCTTCCTGCTTTAGCTCATTCCTTGCATTTCCCTGATAAAGTCAACCCTCTTTTATTCTGGCTGTCAAGTGACCTTGTGCTATCCTTCATAGATTTTACCATCGTTGCACTTTTATACTTATTTTGGGGGATGTTTCTGATGGCCACGTTCACCTGATGCAACCTCTGCAGGCACAGGGAGCTCGTGAGCACTTTGTTTTCATTCCTTCCGCGCCCTAGGAGCCCAGCATCATGCCTGACCGTCATGAACATAGTGGATGAATAGTGGTAGCAATCGCATATCTCTGCCTCTCCAGACTTGTGGGTTGTTCTTTGCTCTTCCCGAGTGCCAGCTAGAGGGCAACAGGCTAAAACGCAGAGCGGGAGTGGAAGAACAGGGAGAGGACAGAGAAAGCTTGGAAGTCCGAGTTTCTCTAGTCAGGCCAGTTAGCAGTTAGAAAGAGCACCTCCAAACCCAGAGCAGCTTTCTAGAAAGACGTAGTCAAGGCTCAGTGCACTTCTATTCACCCGACACATCCCGGAACATTCGCCGAGTCCAGAGCCACACGGTCAGGGAAGACTTCCCGCCCGCTGGGCCATCGCCCACGCTGCGTGCGCAGAATGAGCTCTGTTGGAAGCGAACTGAAAATGGGTAACAGTGAAAGTGGAAGTCGTTGTAGAGCATGTTTTTAAACGCTAAATTAGAGAACGCTCCAGTGTGACTTCCTTGGTAAGCAGGAACTTAATGCCTGAGATGGTGCCTGGCGTCTAGTGTGTGCATTAACAGGATGAAGAAAATAAGGAACCCATTGTATTGGCAAATGTACGAAGAGATCAAAAAAGCTAGGTCCAAATGAGGAGTTTAGGCTTAGGAGGACTTTTTGTTGTTGTTGTTAAATCACCCACTGAATAAGTCATCGAGTGCCTACTCTGTGCTGGAAGGCATTGTACTAGGTTTCTGGACCCAGAATGCTGAGACGAGAGTAGACATAGTTCCTGCTTTCAGGGAACATGGAGGCTGATCTAATGATCAGTAACAGGAATATGCTTTGGGAGCTGACACGGGACTTTCACCAGCTGAAAACTGGGCGGGTGTCACAGGCTCTCCGGAGTGGTAACTGAGTTGAGATCTAGAGTTGCAACTTGGAAAAAAAAAAAGAAAGCATTTGATTTTTCTAAAAAATAATAACAATAAAGAAATAAATACAATGGGAAAGTATAAGAGTATTTTAAGCAGGGAAGAGAAAGGATTAGATTTGCATGTTAAAAGATCATCTTGGCTAAAGTGTAGAAATAGCTCAGTGACACAGAAAGCAGAGAAGACACAGGAACCGCCTGCATTTCCCAGGTCATGCTGACAGTAGAAAACAGGTAAATACAAGAGATTTTAGCAGGGAAAGAAATATCAATACAACTTTTCATTTCTCTTTTCACTGTTATTCGAACTAAATTCTCATCATTCTGTTTTCTTCAAGTTGTGACTCAACTAGTTTCTTGCTTCTTAGGTTAGTTCAACTTAAATCCATGAAAGAGTTCAATTTAAAGAATTAAACAACTTTATTCAGAGCAGAAGAGTTGGGAGGAAAATAAGTAAAGCAAGTAGTTTCTCAATATTTACTTAAACGTTGTCATTCCTTCCATTTTACCACGGTATGCTCGAAATCCTTGCTTGGGTTTAAGACTCTGAGCGGGAAGAACATTGCCGTAGGTAGGATACTTTTCCAAATATTCAGTCGTTGGGCAGTACACGCCAGAATTTTCATAAATCCTTGTGGTCTCATGTGGACAATGATGTCGCCTGTGCAAACATAAATAAGCTGAAAGATTATTTTCACCTTCAAAAGCATTGTGTGTACATTGTAATCAGAGACCTTCAATACACTCAGCATCTCCAAATTTAAGAGCAGCTTTACAAAAACATAAAAATCCTTTCATTCTCTATTTTCTCTGCAATGGTGTTCACAAACACAGTGACTAAGTTATGGTACGTTCTTATGTGGTGGAAACGCTGGCTTCCCTCTGACAACAGTTTGGTGTGTCTTCTGCTACAGGAGCTGAAAAGCTAACAAGCGAATTTCCCCGGCCCCCGCAGGCAGGTTCCACAGTGTAGGTCTCACATGCTGCATGTACTCTCATGGGACTCTGGCCCGGAGAGAGCTCCCTGGGGACATCCAGTCTGCCTGTGTGGACAGGTTGGGGCAGAGTTTACAGCCAGCAGCGGTTAGTCAGTGTCCTGGTTTGCAGGGGGGCTTCCTGCCATGTTAGCTCCCTGACCGTGGCACTGGCGGGTGGCTCTGAGGCCTGTGGTTCTGTGGCAGTTTCCTGATTGGGGCAGAGCCAGGGACTCCTCGGCAGCCCAGTTTTGCAGTACGATTTTTGGGAAATTTTTCCTGAAACCTTAGGTCGAAAACTGTCTCTGCGGTTCTTCCGACAATTCTGTGAGCTACATCTACTCCTTAATAAATTCCTTTTTGCCTGCACTAGCCAGAGTAGATTATAGGGCCCATCACTGAGAACCCTGACTGATACGTGCTAACAGTGTGCAATTGTGAACGAGAATGAGGTTGATCTTTACAACTATTAGAAGATGGGGAGACGGTGAACAATGAAAAAGCGGGTTGTAGAATGCTACGTATGGTATGCTCTCTCACTCTTTTTAAAGGAAGTGAATGTAAAACAAGTCTTAAAGAATATTTGTTATCTGTGGGGGACAGGATTAGGAGGGATTTTCACTATATTAGTTTTTTTTTTACTTGGATTTTTATACTATGCTTCATGTTATTTATTTCATAACCAGAAGAAAACATTTTCTGAAAAGTTGTAAACCTAGCACACCGTGTGTACGTTAGAGTGACTGTGATATGCGGTGTGAAGGCAGGCTGCTTAATGAGTGCAGGGGGAGCCTTTTCTAATCCGTGGGTTCAACACCACGGCCCTAAGAGCCTTCAGAGTAAAAGGTTCCTAGCTTCGAGATCAAATTCTTTTTCTTTCACGCTTTCAATTTCTAATGCTTGAAAATCAGCCTAAACTTTACTTCATGTTTGAACCATATAGATTTTAATTTTCCTAAAGTTTCTATGACCTTTAATTCCTCTTATATCTTTGCATTTCACATGCACTCACGATTTTCAATCTATTGTACCACCTGTTTTATTGGGTCCTCTTTTTTCATGGTAGGTGTCCACAGTTTGGAGTGTTAACTGTCCCTAGACACTCAATTTAAATTCCTTAAGGAAGCATTCTTCCTTAAGGATGCGGTGAATAGAAGCTGTCTGAACTCAACACATTTTTCTGTCTTTTAAAAACACAATCCATGGAAGAGATGAAAACAGGTGTCCCTCTAGAGCTGAAAGACAGTGTTCCCTAGGTTTCCAAGGGGAAAGAGATGGTCTTGGACTGAAGAAAAAAAAAAAGAGGAAGAGGGAAAGACTCCCCCAAAGACAGGAGGAAGGTGAAAAGAGGAGAGGGAGGGGTTCCTAGGAAAGTGGGGGGTCTTCGCAGCACTAGGTATCAATGTCCCAGGAGGCAGCCAGATCTCCAAAGACTTGGGTAAAAGGGACCTAAAGTCATGGCTCCCAGTGTTGCCGGAGATCCTTGTGCCTCAGACAGAAACCTGAAAGCGAGGGTGGCACCACTCCTAAAGGATCATGAGTAGAGCCGCTCACTGGGAACCTGGCCAGTGTTCACAGTCCAGAGAGGACGCTTACACTGGCAACCCCTCAGCTCCCCATCCGTGCCCTGCTGGAAGAGGGCAAACCTCCACTGCCGTGCAGACTGAAGTTCCTGACGGCTGCGTGGAAAAGGGTGTTGGGTCGGGTATAAAGATTAGAATAAAGGGAAGTAATTTTTGCACATCACATCTTTTGGATTCATGCCCCAAGTGTTATTTATCTTTTAATGTGCATCTATTAATTAATTACAAACAATCTTTATTGTAAAACTATGGGGAGGACTGCTTTCCATCAACGCACAGTGGTTCTCCTTTGGAGGGGATTACAACACGAAGGGAGTGACATATTCATGATATTCATTTGGCCAATATTGATCTAATCCCTGGGTCAACAATGAAGCTGAACAGGAAGACTGTTGGCAGGGCTAGGAGGTTAAGAAGGACTCACAGACCAATCCTGGGTGTCAGGGTGGCGACTACTACCCTTCCCACCATTCAGATCCCAAAGGAGTGCTGCCTGGGTGGGAACGGAATGGGGTAAGGCTGGGACGGAAACCTGGAGATGGAAAGACGCCTAATACGAGTTTAAAACTCAGGAACTGTACGCCGTTCTGTTGTATCCTTTTTCTCGACCTTTCCTTCCTTAAAAAAAAAAAAAAATTGTGGGGCATTCAGTCCCCACATCACTTTACCGGCCTTAAATCCGGCCACACCTTCACATCTACCTGCCCGGCCAGATGGCAGGTCAGTGTGCACCCTGGACAGGGAGCCTACACAGCAGAAACGCGAATAACCCAGCAGTCGGCGGTGCCGAGCGAACTGAGCCCACGTCCCCTGCCCTCCTGGGGACCACCTGAGGCTCCGGCCGCCGCCCCCAGCCCCACGCGGCCGCGCCTCACCCGCAAGTGCAGATTTGACACAGGCACCGGCTCTTCATACTGTGCTGCCTGCAGGGTCCACTCTGCGGCTCTGCAGAGCTCAGCAGCTTCCCCAGTGCCAACGAGTCAGACGTAGTCAAGGCAACGCGGCCTCCCCCCCCCCCCCACCGACGGACGCGGAGCCAGCTTCCGGTTGCGTCAGCACGTGCGGGTCAGAGGTCGTGCGTCCCCAGCCCCGCCCCTCCCCTCGCGCCGGCGTTCAGTACCCGCGGAGCTGTGAACACCACAGGCGCGTGCAACTGGGCCCGGAGTCCCAGTGGGGTGGTGCGTGGCCTAGCGCGTGAGTGCGGGCAGCACTGGGCTTCGGCGTCCTGGTGGGCCGGCTCGGTGCGGGGTGGGGACCTGGGGAGCTGAGGCGGCGGCGGACGGGCGGGGCGGGGACGAGCCGCTGCCGGAGTGGTCCCGGGACCAAGGGGCCTCGGGACCGAGGGGCTGAGGTGAAGGGTCTGTAGTGCTGAGGTGTTTCCTTGGGAAGGGGGGGATGGAGGACCTTTGTGCCGCGCGGGGTCCGTAAGCACGTGACCCCAAACTTTCCTCAGGCTCCGTGGGCGGTCCTGAGCCGGGGACTTTTCACCTCGGGAAGCGCGCGAGGGGGGCGAGTGAAGGGAGGGACGGACAGCAGAGAGCGCTCGCCCGGGAGCACGGCCCTCGTGTCACCTGGGCGCACCCAGCTCCCGGAGCTGCGTGAGTCATCGCCGCGTCCCTCCGGGGCCGTGACCCGACTCCCGGAGCGCCGTCGTGTTCGGGTTTTCGCTTTTCTGCTCCAGTTGGGCGTGGGCCCCGGGGGCATCTCCTTTCCGGGATCGTTCATCCGTTCCCAGTTTGAGGCACCAGAGCAGTCTTGTCAGCTCCCAAAGTTTTTTAAAAACATTATTTTAATGCCCCGCCCTTTAGCCCGGGTGCCGTTTGTAACTGCTTTTTAATTTTCAGTCACAGGAAATCAGTGACCATGGTGCTCAATAGTTTGGATAAGATGGTTCAGCTCCAGAAAAACACTGCAAACATCAGAAACATCTGTGTTTTGGCTCATGTTGACCACGGTGAGAACGCTTTGTAAATGTCTCGTTGTCCGTAATTAAGGGGCTGTGTCTCCTGAGTGTGTCATTGAAGGGACGCCGGCTGAGAAGCAAGTCATATTTCCTTTGAAAGTTTGGGGAGGACTTAAAGTACTAAAATGTGAAGAATGTTTGAAATGCCTTTGTAATGTGAAAAGTCTGTAGCCTTGATCTGCTATACCATTCAGAGAGAAGAAAAAAAAAAAAAGATTTCTGTGCCACGTTTTGTCATTTTAAGTGATTAGAGGCTTACGTTCCTAGCCATTGTCGCTGTTGAAGATGCTGGATGGTTGATGGAATAATGGCGTTATAAGCTTGGTTAAAGTGTAGGGCAGGGTTTAGTAAGTACATAAAAGTTGTGGGGCAGAGGCATTTTGATCTGCATGGTGCTTTGTCTCATCACTTAGAGTCTGTGCATTTTACTGCATGTAAATTATGCCTCGATGCAAAAAGTTCTGTGCTGGGCAACAGGTTGCTCAGCAACTTTTCAGGGGGGTGGATGTGACCTGCAGGGCTGGAGACGAGTCCTGGGGCCACAGGGAGGGCCCCATAGTGCCGGGATCTGTGTCCTCCCAGGTGGTGCTGAGTTCCAAACTAACTCACGCTTCACAGTGCCCTGAGTCTCGCTTCACTCAGGGCAAGTAAATAGGGAACGTTTGCGGAACCAACTCTTACAGTTAGATGTTAAATCTGTAGATGTATCATTAATACTGTTACTTTAACAGGAAAAACTACCCTGGCCGACTGTCTTATATCTAGCAATGGAATCATCTCCAACCGCCTGGCAGGCAAGGTACGTTGTGACGTTTGGTAAACACTTGTGAGGAAGGGCTGGCTGTCTGCCACGTGCTGTGTTCTTAGAGGTCCTCTGAGTGCCATGAGCCAGGTGATATCCTGGCACTGTTGTGGAGGTTTTCACGGAGGAAGATTCTTCCAGGGGGAGGAGTTGAGTGGTTCAAGGAGAAGGCAGAGAAACCCGTCAGGTGGGGGAAAATGAGGTGGATGAAGAGGGAAAAGGCTGCCTTGTGAGTTGTGCTAGATTTGAGTGGAAGATTTGCGTGTAAACTGCGGTGAGAGAACGCACACTGGTGGAGAGGATGCGTCAGATTATCAGAGACCTTGAAGGCTAAGCCAGCTGCCAGAGGGAGGCTTAGGAAGTGAAGTCAAAGACATCTTCATTTCCAGCTGTGCTCTGAAAGGCCCTGGGATAACTTACTTGCAGTACAAAACTAGAGACGTTACTCCCCTTCATTCAATCCCATGACAGCAAGTTACTCTCAAGGCTTTTGAGTGAAAGAAATGACTAAATATAAAGGTTAAGAAGTTTTCACATGTTTGACCGAGAAGTAGGGCAGGGCAGGGAGCCACCCACTCTGTAGAGGCTGGAGGGTGGTCAGTGCGGGGCTTGGGGCTGAGGTGCTGGAGCAGGAGGGCTCTCCAGTTAGGTGCAGCCACTCTCCACACTGATGCTCTGCAAAGCCCTTACCTGAGAACGTTAATGCTAAATGGCAGTGTTAGAAATATCTTCTACCCTGTTGTTCTTTAAAAAAAACCCATGTGTTTAAAATCTCATTTGGGGAAAGGAGCGAAGGCTTCTCTAGCTTATAGAGAATGGTTTGAATCTCTATTCAGCCTTTGTTAAAGGGCCTGCAAGGAGGGAAAGAATGGCTGTGTTCTTGATGAAAGGAAGAAAATTCCCCAAATGCTACCTTCTGTGAGTTGTTCGTGGAGTGCCCAGTCATTCACAGCTGAAATTTCGGGAGGGCATGTGGTGTTTGAATACGTTTGGAAGGTGGTAATGTATTTGAATTTGTCTACATCTCTTCCCCATGACAACTTTCGTTCTCCAGCCCCTATCCCCCTGAAACACAAATGGCAGTTAAATAGTTTAAAAGGCAATCATTTAAAACAAAAGTCCTAGTCGTTCCGTTTTAATATCACGCTTTTGTTCATTGGGAAGTAAGATTGTGTGTGTTGCGTTCTCACAGTTACGGTACCTGGACAGCAGGGAGGACGAGCAGGTCCGAGGCATCACTATGAAATCCAGCGCCATTTCACTGCATTATACGAAAGGTGAGTGAAGCTATCTTTTAAAGAAAAATCGTTTTGAATCTTCCGTGTCCTTCTTTCTTTTCCTGGGTTAATTGCGTGCCCCAGTTCTGCAAATTGCATTCTAGGCTCTCCAAATGATTCGTTTTCAGAGAGAGTCAGGCTGTCCAGACTTGGACCTAATTGGGGACCTCGGGGTGGCTTTTAGGCATAAAAACTGGCTGCTCACACCTGCCTCCCCCTGCCCCCACCCTATCTACCCAGGCGAGTGTGTGGATTTCTTCAGCAGGAAGGTCAGGACTCCCGGGGCCTGGCTGGCTCAGCCTTATTGCCCTGTATCCTGGCTGGATCCTTGTTCTGTTCTGTGGCTTGTGCGTTGGGTTTACGGTCTTGTTTATGTAACTTTGGGTGGCCGTGATTGTTACAGCTTGCTCTTCCCAAATAAGGATGCCATTTTGACAGTATCTCCTCTAGGAATTGAGAAGGGTTATTGTGTTTGTCCAGAGGTCATTGGTAGGTTTTAGGAGTTTGGCTTGGCCAGAGCTGTGGGAATGGAAGCCTTTCTGCGAATTAAGGAATTAATGTGGAATGAATAAATGTGACGGTCCTGTGACAAGTTATTCACGAGGCCCCAGTACACCTGGGAATCCTTAACCTGCTGTTCAGGAATCCACTGCCAGTGGCATCTTGGCTTTGGTGGTGAAATGCATGCCGTCTGGAGTAGGGTGGTTAACGGTGTGTCTTTGGTGTAGACGGGTTTGACCTCCATTCTGTAGTTCTGCATTGTTTGATCGTAAGCAGTTCACCTCGGAGTCAGGTTCTGGCTGGATGTCCTGGAGAAAGACATTTAACTTGTTATTCCCTTGTGCTCTGCTCTGTAAAATTGGCTGCTGGTCGTAAGGACCAGAAAGGGTGGTTGTACGCAGAATAACGTCTGTGAAATGCTTAGAGCAATGCCAGGCGCACCTGGGAGATCCGCACCTGCCAGCTCTGGCCTTGGTCGTGGTGGCAGTTTTATCATTGTCAGTGTCCTTTAGGGCACAAGTCAATTCATCAAGCTGTTGAAGCCGACTGGGGAAAACCCTTTTGGTGGCCCGTGAGTTATGATAGGCAGCCCTGTGGTCGTTCGGGAGCCCACAGGAGCCGAGAAGCAGAGGGAAGAGGAGGAGCAAAGTAAAGTATGTGTGTGGGTGTTTGAGCGTTCCAATACTTATTTTGCCTTTAAAAACAGAATTATGGCAAATGAGCAGTAAATGGGGAACGAGTATAGAATTGTAATGAATTATTGTTTCCGTGCCTGGTATACTTACGTTTCAATGTGAGGTCTCTATGACCTGGGGCTGGGTCTGGTTTGCCTGGGTCTGACGTGGGGTTGGTGTGCTGTGGGACTCTGCACCACCACAGCACAAGTCCGCATGTGTGGTCTCCCCCCTCGAAGCCTAACCCTTTTTTCTGTTGTGAGCATGGAAGGAGACAGTCTATGTGAGAACACTTAGCACACTGCTGGCCCATAGAAAATACTCCGTAAGTTTTTGTGGAATTGACTCTGAATCATGAATGAGCAGGTTCACACGTGCACTGAGAATTTGTGGGGAACTCGCTGGCCAGCTGCTTTATGTCTTTCCAGAGTGGCCTTTCCCGTTGTGGCCTCTTTGAACAGCTCCCTCTCAGGCATTGGCTTCTTTTCATCTCAACTTCGTGATGTGTAAAGTGAGGACAGTAATACATGTTTATCTAAGAGGGGTATTTAAGGATTCAATGAGCTGCTTGCTTAGCACGGTGCCTGGCTCACAGGAGGCTCTTAGATTAGAATAATCAAGTCTTTGAACATTTTATGTAGATGCTATTTGGAATCAGTAGTTCCATCGATGGGAATTCTAGATGGGAATGACAGCAGTAGATTGAGCCTTTGCCTTCTCTAGCTTACAGTCATTTCTTAGAAACTTTCTGCAGTGCCTGAGGAAGGGTATTGTACACCTGCACAGCTGACAATGTGTTTCCTCAAACTTCATTTCAGGTAACGAGGAGTACCTGATAAATTTGATAGACTCTCCAGGACACGTGGATTTTTCCTCCGAAGTGTCGACAGCTGTTCGCATTTGCGACGGGTGCATCATTGTGGTCGATGCCGTGGAGGGAGTTTGCCCACAGGTAGTGGGTTGTGACGTGAAACTGTTTCACTGGTTCTGGGAGGTGGGGAGAGAGGAGAAACTGACCGATGGTTACTCCGTGCACGTAGACATTTCACCGGCCTGCAGAAAGCTGGTTTCACACTTTACATTCGATAGTGTGCCAGTGTGTGATGGAGTTAAATCACCCGAGGTTTGAAGGGTTTTAGAGAGGATGACTTTAACTTTAGAAACGTGAAATATCTTGGTATATCCTCTTGTAGAGGGGCCCAGCAAAAGTGGGAGTGTTGAATTTTGGGATGACATGGTGGTTCTACTCCAATGGAAAAGGTTTCTGAACTGGGAGAGGTTGCTGAGAGCAAAGTCCTGAGCTAGTTCTCCCCTAGACGAGAGAAATCTTCTGCTGGGGTCTCAGTCTAGAGTTTACCTCTGCCCTGCTATGCACATTCTTCCCTCTACTCCGTCGCCTTAATCAAGGGTTCTCATCTTGTCCATCGGAGCTGGAGAAGGTCACCCGAAGGCCAGGGCGGACACTCAGCTCTGGTGGGCGTGGAGTTCAGAGTGGCTCTCTAAGCTTAGTTCTTTTAAAAATTTTTCTTCACACCTTATGTTTTATCTTAAAAATGTGGTCATCTCATATTCTGTTTCTTAATATACCCGTTTTTTAATGTTTATTTATAATATTTCATTGAAAGAATAATAAAAGGTTTAAATCACTCGAATGGAGGAAAGGTGGTAATTCTGAGAAGATGTGCCATAATTATGCTGTAGCTTCCCCTCTGGTCTCCCCTAAGGGCATAGGTATCTCAACTGGAGGAGCACAGCCTCAGTCTACACAGTGTCTTAGGTGTCCCAGCATGGCCAGTGCAGTGAACACACCTGACTATAGAATAGCAGCGTGGTGATCCGCTCTCAGAGATGGGATGTGGTCAGTAAGGTGTCCTTAGTGATTCTGGGGGAATGACCTGTGTGTCAACAACATTACTGTTTGTTTTATATTCATTCAGTAAACTCTCTGTATGTGTAAAATTTCACCAAACTCATCTCTTTTACACAGTTTTATTTATTCTCCTTAAGTAAGTTCCATGAAGGCAAGGATGACTTGTAGCCTGTCGTTCTTTGCTGATGTGTCCCGCACTTGTGGGTGTCCAGTGGCACCTTTGTCTGAGGCACCGCCTGAGTTGCGGTAAAGGAGTATGGGAAGGGGTTGATTATTAATCGAGATTTTTAAATGTGCTGTCATTATTTCCAGTCATGAGTTTTATATTTTCCTTTCTGTTTGAATCAGACACAGGCAGTTCTGCGACAAGCTTGGCTCGAAAACATCCGTCCAGTCTTAGTGATTAACAAGATAGATCGCTTGATAGTGGAACTGAAATTCACCCCGCAGGAGGCCTATTCTCACCTCAAGAACATTTTAGAACAGGTATTTTATTCTTTACTTTAGTATTTTAAAAATCAGGGTTCTAAGAAGAGTTGTAAGGAAGTTGCTGGGTTGAGTGTGAGGCATTGCTACAAAGAGTTTGCTTATTTACAACTTTTCCACTTAAGAGTGTGTGTGTGAGAATCGTCATAGTACAAGAGAGGCCACAAGACAAGCATGCTCCGGGAGTCCCCTCCTTCGGAAGCATCCTGGAGCACAAAGCTTGGGTGATAGGTTTTAATCCTGTCCTGCTTAAAAGCTTGTAGTTTGGTTCCAAAGGGAAGCAATATTAGGAAGCTCTTTGGTTTTGTATGACCTGTCTTGAGATGAAATTTTACCCAAGCATTCATTGGTTTTATTCAGCAAACACCTACTTAGTTATACGTCGGATAAATGAATTCATCCATCCACAGTGGATGTCTACTGGGGGCTGGGGATTGTGCATGTCATGGCAGGCAGGTCAGAGTCCCTGTTTCCAAAGGTCTCACGGTGCGGAGGGGGCACACAGTGAGAAGAGACACTTGAGATGAGGCGAGCCCTGGTGTGATGGGAGAGCACAGGGGAGGGCCACCTCACCTGGATCTGGTCAGGAGGGAAGAGGGGTTTAGAAAAGTTTCACACCAGAAGCCTTGAGATTAAAGAACAATAGTGCTTGCCAGGTAGAGAGCTGTGGCAGAGACACTTGAGACAGGAGGGGTGAGACGTCCAGCCATGCAGGCACGGACAAGCATAGCACTGTGTGTTGTTCAGACACTGCAGGTTGTTTGTTCCAGCCGAGGAATGAGACCGCGCTGTGCAGTGACTGCAGTGGGCGTGGGAAGGAATGTAGGGTTTAGATTGTGTGAACCTTGTACGCCATGCGGAGAGGGTTAACTTTCTTCACGACGATGGAGCACCATTATTGAGGCCAACTTGAGACTGTTTGCTGCAGGGAGGGAAAGGTGAAGGCAGAGCAGTGACGAGAACCGATCAGGGGAGCCCGTGGAGACAGACAAGGATGGGCGCAGGTGGAACGCTCCTCCCTGCAGTGGGAGGAGCAGGGCTGGTGGGACCCGCAGGGTTTCTGTGTAACAGGCTCCGTTTTCTCTCCGAGGTAGGGCATGAGTGGCAGTGGTTGGGAGTTAGAGTCGGGAAGGGGCCTGAAGAGAGCAGTGGGAAGTTCGAATAGCTGATGTGAAAAACGGCCAGGGAGCTGACCAAGCTGCAAACTGGGATTGTTGGAGTTGAGGACCATGGGTTCTGGTGGTGCCAGGCCTCAGTCCTGAAAAACAAGTTAAAGATGTTAGCATTTGCATTAAAACAGTGATCCCAAAAATGACCTTCCAAAGCCTTACCTTTTAGTTCTGCTGGGTTGAGAAAGGACAGGCTGATGGCATGCAGGGTGTTTCTTGTTGTCGACGTCAACCTAAACCGAGCCCAGGCTGACTGATGAGCGATTCCAGGCTTAACAAGTGCTAGTCACAGGGTCTCCTGCCATGGGCACACTAAACATCTGAGTGACATTCTGCCATCTCACCCTCTCTCCTAGGTCAATGCGCTCACAGGGACTCTCTTCACCTCCAAAGTCCTAGAGGAGAGAGCAGAGAGGGAGAGAGAGCCCCAGGGGAACCCCCAGGCCGACTCGGGCGAGCAGCTGTATGACTGGAGTGCAGGCCTGGAGGACACGGATGACTCGCACCTCTACTTCTCCCCCGACCAGGGCAACGTGGTCTTTGCCAGCGCCTTAGACGGCTGGGGCTTCGGGTGGGTCCGTCCGCATCTCTCTGAGGGCTTCCTGCCCAGCTGGTGTTTGAAACTGAACTTTGTATTTTGAGACAGTGGTAGATGTACTACAGCTGTCAGAAAGAATCCGGAGCTGTCCTTTTACGGGTCCCTGGAGTAGGCCGCAAGACAGGCCTGCTTTCTCCCTGAGGTACAGGCGCCGTGCCCGTGAGTGTCCCCCACGGCCCTCCTGTCCTCCCCTGGGGAGAAGAGGCCAAAGGGGGAGGCCAGGATGGCTCCCTCTGGCCCGCCCTTTCTGTGGGAGAGCGCAGATCTGTGGGGCGAGGTAAGAAGGAGGGTCCCCTCCTTTAGAAAGACAGAAAAAATTACAAATTAATAATACAGCAATAATAAGTAACAGGACTTACAGTCATATAAATTATTATGTACAGATAAGATATAAACTATATCTCATTTACTTTATAATAAATATGAATGAAATAATACAGTAAAATTTTAGACAATGAAAAAGAAAACATCTGCTAAATAAACAACTGTTGGGTCACGTGGGAACTGTGGTTCACCGGAGTGAAGTTCTTGGGAAGGAGGGGGGGCTCCAGCACGTCTGGTCTGGAGCTGGCCCTAGAAACACTACATTAGCCTGTAACTGTGTAATTTGAATTTGGGTCCTTGATGGGCTGTTTTCCCATCTCTCGGCCTTCCGGGAGACTCGGATGTGGGTCTTCCGCTGTTTCCCGTAGTGTGCGCTGTGCTTCTGGGCTACTGCCTGATGCCCTTCACAGTCCTGGGCCCGACCAGTGTCGTCAGAGAGTGTCCGCTCACTGGACCCGGTGTAGCTAACTGCTGGATTCCAGCAAACCCCCGGCTGACCGGCGTGCACAGCATTAGAGGGGCTTAACTTTGGGTTCCTTCTGCGATGGATGAAATAGCAGGAGGCTTTTACGATGCTGGTCCTTGGAGAGTTGGACTCAACCCTTAGGTTAAACACACTATTCCCTGCAGAAAAGAGGTGTTTTTCTGGGTCCTTTATCCAGACAGCGCAGACACTGCACGCAGCTCCCGTATTTGCCAGCTGGCTGCTCTCACGTGGCTGAGGGCAAAGCTGGTGCTACCTGGTCTCTCCGAGAGCTGAGGGAAGCTTACTAAGTGTGTGCGCACTTCCTCCTTAATCCAGATGCTAAACAGCCCTTGGGCAGTTCTGGCTGTGACGTTTGTTTCCTTTGTGAGCAGTAGGCACCTGTAGCAGTGAAGGGCTGGAAGAGTTTTTGTTGGCAAGACCGCAGTGCGCAGCTGGAGCCTGTGTTTCCTTGGCCACTGTCGTCCTGCCCGCGTTCACGCGCAGCATTGAGAAAGGGAGCCATCACATGCATGACTTCTGATTCGCGGGAATGGGGAGGGACATGGGCGGGAGCACAGGCTCTGGGGCCAGACTGCTAGGGCTTGGGTCCCAGCGTCACTTACTGCCTGTGTAATATCTCTGTGCTTCTGGGCCCTTTTCTGTACAACGGGGGAATAATGAGTCCCTGCCTCATGGGAGCTGAGACAGTTACATTTGGTAACATGTTTGAAGCTCTTTGAACAGTACGTAGCACAGAAGCCCGCAGGTGTCAGCTGCACTCACACCTGTTGTTGTCACTAGTAATGCAAACCCTTGCCTTTCTTCCAGAATTGAGCACTTTGCCAAAATCTACAGTCAAAAAATTGGCATAAAAAAGGAAGTTCTTTTGAAAACATTGTGGGGAGATTATTATGTAAACATGAAGGCCAAGAAGATTATGAAGGTTGATCAGGTAATGTCACATATGTCCCTTGAAATGTTGGTGACAGTCCTGCCTTAGGTAACACCTTTAGTGAAGGTGTGCTTTGGCTGTGGTTTATGCGAGTCAGGAGGTGAAGGGTTTTTTCACTATCTGTATTTGGTTAAAGTTTGTGACCCTTATGTCCAAGTATTTCTTAAATAGAGTCTTTCACACATAGGGGACAAAGGATTGGTTTTTTTTAAGAGGAGACAAACCTCTGATCCTTGTCACTTGAAGACACGTAGTTTGCATCCTGCACTTGTGTGTCCCCTTCAGGGCAAGGAGACATCTCTCCCACGCACCTCTGCACGGCCCACGCCATAGTCCTGCGTCAGCTGAGGCCCCCTGTTGTCCGGGGCCCTCCCCATGAATGCTGATGGGAGAGGGGTGCTCCCTGGGGCCCTGCCTTCGCAGACAGGCGGTGCAGGGCAGCTGCGGGGCCCTGTGGCCTCAGAGGATCCTTCTCTGGAACCTTTTTTCCTGAACATGAAATTCAGGGTCTTATAAATTTATTCTCATTGAAGAGCGTATAGATTCTTTCTACAAAGTATTCCTAAAGGCACAGGAAAGAAAAAAAGAATCCAAAACTGCTCATGCTATGGTTTTAATTTGCTTTATTCTCTTTGGATAGATGTATACCTCTCCCCATTGAGATTATACTGTTTATATAATGTAGCTGCTTTTTTGCTTGACATGTCTGGAAAAAGCCATTGTGAGCATCTTCCCTGGCCACCGAAAACATAAGCAGTGTGTGTAAAAAGGAGCCAGGCAGTCAAGTGGGAAAGCACGTGGTTTGAGAGCCTGGCGGCGTGTCTGGCTTGGCTCCCACACTTGCCAGCTCTGTCCCCTGTGTCTCGGTTTCTCATCTGTGAACAGGGGAGGGGACTTACCTTTTCAGGTGGCTGTGAGGATTATGTGCTATCATCCAGGGGAAGCCCTGAGCACAGCCCTGCCTCGTGAGCACCTGGCACCCTGCTGTCACTGTGTGCTGTGAATGCGTCCACCTTTAGGGAATCACTCTCCTGACACTGGGCATAGTTTCTGTTTCCAGGCTCCAGATGTTTTGATGTTGTAAGTGAAGCTGTGGAGGGCGTCTTTGCATCAGTGTTTGTCTTTGTGATGTCTTTTTTCAAACCAGGTGTTCAGAGGTAGTCACTTCATGTCCTAGTACCGGGCCACTAGCTCTTCAAGAAGGAGGTCACAGTTCATAGTCCCTCTGACGGGCGTGTGAGGGGGTCCATTGCAAGGGGCTCTTGCTGTTATTTTGCATCGTCTGTGCGAGCAGTGGTCGGGGTTTTTTAATTTTCTCTCCCTTGAAGTTGATTACTTTTCACGTCTCAGAACATTCTTGAGCACGAAGTTCATGGAAAGGCCTGCATGTGCAGGGTCAAGTTTTCACTCTCAGCTTGGGGATCAGGGGATTTTTGAGGACAGTAGCTATATGTCCCCTGCATGGTCTCATTGTTTGTGAGTCCGTAGTTCCCAGAGGAAGAGAACGATCTATTGTCATAGTTACTTTCCTGTGCTTTACTGTTGAATAAATATTTTCTATTAGAAATGGGAGTTACTGATAATAAAACATGTCAGTAATGAATATTTAAGATACCTATTAAATACTCAGAAACATAAGCTGTATATTCTTTTTTACAGGCAAAGGGAAAGAAGCCATTATTTGTGCAGTTAATCCTGGAAAATATATGGAGCCTGTATGATGCTGTCCTGAAAAGGTGAGACTGTTTATCTTGGGGCAGTGTCATCTGCCTCAGTTTCCAGCTTGAGGAGTCACACTTGGGAAAGTCGAGAGACGGAGAAGGGGAAGGAGCCTTTTCAGATGCGTTGGTTACAGGGCTTGGAGACAATGTGAAGGAGTGTGTGTCACAGAGTCAGGACAGCAGAAGGGGCACATGGGAGTATTTTCCATTGTGCTCAGCTGGAGAGAGAACAGGATGGGAAGAAACACGGGACCTTGTTTTTACAGCCCCAGTTTGAAATCGAGTGGTGATTGTAGTGGGAGGTGCCTGGAGTCCCGGGTAGTGCCTGGCCAACTAGGCAAACGCTTGCTGGGTGTGCAGGAGAAGGATGTTGGTGGCAGTGCATTTAGTTTCTCGGTTGTTCCAGAGCCAGAGTAACACCTTTCCGAGCACGTCCTGGGGAAACTGCCTCGCTGGGTGACGTGGCTCCTTTAGGGGAGACTGCAGAACAGGGCCTCCCCAGCCGTTTGGAGGACGGGTTCACTCAAAAGTGAGAGTGGAGACAGCTCAGTCCTGTGCTGTGGCCGGGCCCTGCCACTCACTGTCAGTTTCCTGTAGCAAAGGTGATGCATTAGCAATAAATATGTCCAATGATGTTGAGTTCCTTTCCTCACTGCCCTTTTGTATTCTTCCCCCCATTGTACATTACTGCAGGGACAGAGAAAAAATTGATAAAATAGTGACTTCCCTGGGATTAAAAATTGGAGCCCGGGAGGCACGACACTCAGATCCTAAAGTCCAGCTCAGCGCCATCTGCAGTCAGTGGCTGCCCGTATCCCACGCCGTTCTTGGTATCCTTTATTTTAACGGTTTTTCAGGAAACCATAACGGGGGGAAGAAGTTACTAGCAACCAAGAAATCCTCTGGAAGTAATGCACTCCAGTCCAAAATAAGGCTTCTGTGGTTTTTTACTATTCTATGAAATTATATTTAACATTTAATACGAATTAATATTTATGCCAGTGCCAGTCTAAATGAATGTACTTCTAAAAAGATATTTTTATGTTTTTTAATAATTTGTAAAAATAGAAACTTTTTATTTTACTAAGTTTTACATACAAGTGGATAAGTTAGATGTTTGTATTAGACCCCTGTTTCATTTAGTGCCATGTATTTTTTAGTGTGTTGATATGTCCCACCATGGTAGCGATTCCAAAAGGCTAACTTTGAAATGGCTTACGCTAACTGAAGTAATTTTGTAGATGAATTTAAACTCTTTTCATTGATCTGCATGTACCAGTCACACCCGTGTAGCGGGCAGGGAATGTGGTGTCCTGGGAGTAGGCCAGCATGTCCTCTCAGCCCGGCGCTCCGGTGGACACCTGCCCCTGCAGTGACATGGGCTCTGACAGCGGGTGGCCAGTGGTGGGTTTATGAAAGTTTATATAGACTGGAGCCCTATGAAAAACTAGGATTTCAAGGTTGCAGGTAGCTAAGCTACTAAGCCAACTCTGTTGGCCTCACTTGTTCCGTGGGCCATCAGTGTATGAGAGTATCTGTCATGAGAGCCCTCTCTGGGCTTTGGAGAGTCCATGAGCTCCCTGCAGTGGTGCCCGTGTTTGGAGAGATGATGCGTGCAGTAATATGGCCTTGCGGCCCAGGCATTTTCTGTAGGGACGTGCACGGTGACCTCAGTGTTTCGTGTATATTGTGAGTCTGTGCCTCAGTGGAGTGCCTTCACTCGAGTGTGTGAGCCCTTAACAACAGCCTTCAGCTATGGTGTGTCAGAAGCTTCCCAGTCCCCTTGACATAACATCCGAGAGAGTGGAGAAGCTGATGTGCACGGGATCGCAAACGTTCGACGCTCTCCCACCAGAAACCCAGGCACTGAAAGCAGGTGAGGTGAAAGCGAACACGGCGTGTACCCTCCTTTCGATCGTCCTAGGTCAAGGCTGCTCTAGACCAGTTTGCTGAATGGCCACTTCCACAAGTACACGGTTGTATTTTCTCCCCAAAGTTTCAGGTTTGCTGAAGCCATTTTTCTCTGCCGGTGGGGTGGAAGACCAGAGTCTCAGACTCCTTCTGTGCGCATCTCACATCCTGGTCTCTTAGGGAGGCCACATTCCCTTTTCCTGAAGAGCCGGGCTTGTGTCCAGAGCTTCCGCATCACGCTAGGGACTGTGGAAAAGTACTTCCAGGGGCTGTGCTCTCCTCAGTGGCCCTGAATATGGGCTCCCCGTGAGAGGGGCACCCTCATTCCCAGCTCGGGGAGGTCCCACAAACTTCATCTGCCCCCATTCTGTTGCATTTGCAACCTCCATCCCCTAAACCCTCTGCTGCTACCCCCGGGCCCCTGACTCTCCTTTGTTAAGTCATCTGACTGGCACTTGACACAGTTGGTCACTCCTTTCTCCTCGAGACACTTTCTTCCCTTGACTTCCAGGCTTCCATGTGCTTCTGCTTTTCTCCCTGTCTCCCTGACTCCTTGTTCTTAATCTCTGTTTCTTGTCATTCTCCATTTTCGTGACATGGTAGCTTTGGGGTGCCCCAAGCAAGGGCAGTCTTTGGACCTCATCTGTTTTGCACCTGCATTCACTCTCCCTGCTCTACGCGACGATGGTATACTTACATTCCCATGTCTGCGTCTCTGTTCCCCGACTCCACACTCAGTGTCTACTGCACACCTCCTCTCGCCCCTCGGCTGAGAAACATTGCAAGCTTACATATCCCAACGGGGGCTTCCTGTCTCATCCCCGTTCCTGCTCCTCCTGTTAGAGAGAACTCCGCCCTTTCATTGGCTCCATCAGGGGTCGCTTTGTTTCACACCCGTGCATTTAGCCCACCTGTTTATTGTTCCCTTGGAGTATATCCAGAGTCCAGCTGCTTCCCAGTGTTTCCACTCTGCCTCCGTAGGCCAAGTGTGGCCACTCACCTGGTTACTGTGGTAGCTTCCCAGCTGGTACCCTGGCTCTGTGCTCGCTTCCCTGTAGTGAGTGGTCTGTCAGCAGTGCCTCTGAAAATGTCAGGGCGGGCGGACCCTGTTCCTCAAAACCTTGCACAGCTTCCCCAGTCGAGGCTGCTGT
Source organism: Desmodus rotundus (assembly GCF_022682495.2). Taxonomy (NCBI): domain Eukaryota; kingdom Metazoa; phylum Chordata; class Mammalia; order Chiroptera; family Phyllostomidae; genus Desmodus; species Desmodus rotundus. Next base: position 36,674,628 of record NC_071396.1, read on the forward strand.
GCATGTAATTCGGACTCCCGGAGTTCTTATTTGAGTTCTTCTGGTGGGTTCTTCAACTTATGTATTAAATATTTTGATGTGGGGCGATTTTTTAAGAAACATTATTAACCAATTGTGTACCTCCAGTGTAGGCTGAGAAAAATGTCAGTACATGCTGTGAAGTTGTATAAAATTTATAGATTGAGGGAAAATTGACATCTTTATAATAATGGAAATTAATTTATTTCTAAGATTTTTCATTACTGTTACGATAACATATTTTTGTCTATTTTCTACCTTGTTATCATGGGGCTTGGAAAAGCTTTTGATTTTTATGTGTTTTATCAACAAGCTTCCTTGTTCACTGTCGACCTTTGGTGACAAAGAGTCCTCAGCTCTGTGCCTTCTGCACTGCAAATGGGGAGGCTTTTAGTAGGGCTTGTGGTGGGTGGCTAACCCATTCCCGAGTTTCGGTTCTGTATAGGACATCCCCCAGCCCTCCTCCCATCCTATTAATTTTGCTTCCCTTTCCTCATTTTTGCCAATCAACTTATTCTTGCTCTACTTTTCTAGCAGTTTTATAGTTTTCCAGGTGGAGTTGTTTAGATGATGCCACAGTCAAAACATCTTGTTTTCCAGAAAACTTTGGATTTTCTGGAAATCCAATAAGGGAAAAAATAGTGACACATTTACTTTCTGTTTGTTTAGCTTTTATGAAATGTGGAAGTGAAGATGCGGATCCAGTTATTATCTTTGTTTCCAAAATGTTTGCAGTTGATGCGAAGGCTTTGCCTCAGAACAGGCCAAGGTAAGGCCAGAGGGGCATTGGGCTTTGGAAGCGGTGTGTGTTTGGTGGGAGACGGGTGTCTGAGAAAGGTCCCTGCTGTTGTGTGGGGCCCTGTGTGGGGCTTTGGCCTGTCAGTTCGTAAGCTGGGAATAGCTGGGGGTGCAGTATTCTCAAGAGAAAGCCTGGTAGGCCTTCCCACTTATTGTCCCGCTGGGGAGAGAACTCAAGGAACCTTCTGCCTGTGAGGGACCTGGGACCAGTTGTTGTCTTACCCAGACACAGTAGTACCTGCTGTTTTCCTACCTGAGCCAACGGAGAGGTGCCTGATGTTGCCAGATGCTAACATATCTGTGATACCCTGTAGGCCTCTTACTCACGAAGAAATTGTGGAGAGGCGTGAGCGCGCAAGACAGAGACACGCTGAGAAGCTTGCGGCAGCACAGGGCCAGGTGCCCGTCGGGTCCCCCTCAGACGGGAGCGCCCCGCATGCAAGTCCAGAGGGAGAGGAGCCGAAAGGTACTGCAGTGCTGCACAGGCTTCGCTGCAGAATTTGTTTCGCTTAATTTGGGGCTTTCCTTCTCCAGCTCTTAAGCGTCTAGCTGTAATTGTAGCTTTTATCAATACTCTTTTTGTTCCTGGTGCTTCTTTCCTGAAACTGGGCCAAATATGTGTTATTACGATCCTGTCCCTTCTGCTTCCAGGCACCTCCCAGACTGGAGAGTGCATTCTGGGCACTCATTACCCTTTTGCTTCTGGCAGGTGAGGAGCAACAGGTGGAGAGTGTGGCCCCCAACCCTGGGCTGCAGGAAGAAAACTGCCAAGAGACGTTTGTTGCGTTTGCTCGGGTGTTCAGCGGTGTGGCACGAAGAGGAAAGAACATTTTTGTCTTGGGGCCCAAATACAGTCCTGTCGAATTTTTGCAGCGGGTAAGAATTGGAAGTAAAACATTATTATATTGTTTCAGGGTTTTGATGTCTTTCAAATTAGTGTGATTGGTGATTACTTTATTGGGAGATTTATTTTGTCTCAAGAAAGGCACGTTCAGATGAATTTCTGTATCTTCTCTTGCATTGCCTCAGTAACACTTGGCAAACCTGTCTCACTTAGTAGCATTTAGGAAACTACGCTAGTATGTGAAGCAAGTTTTCAGGCCTTAATAATTACAGGGCTTTTCTCTTCAGGGCGAGAAGAAGGAGTAGTAAGAACAGATGTCATAGTAGAGCCAGGACAGTGGAGATCTTCAAGAAGTAGGGAGATCCAAAATCTTGGTAGCACGGGTCCAAGGCCTGGGCAGGCAGCAGGTGACAGGCAACAGCTGCACGGCAGGCAGGTGCCAGGAATTGACCAGGAGGGCCTGTGAGCAGGTGAACAGCATCCAAGCACCCCTGAGCCAGAGGCAGGAAGGCAGCCACAGGCTAGAGCCGTGGCGGGACGTCTTTGGACATGTGCACGCTGTGTCTACATCGGTGTCATGTGGCAGTGGTCACAGAGGGGCAGGGTGCCAGCGGCCCAGAGTGCTGTCAGCACCCCCGGGAGCAGGCCAGGATGCCAGGGCAGCCCTGCAGGGACTCCAGTTGGTGCCGCTCAGATCAGCCCCTGTGTTCGTCCTGAGTCGTCGTTCGCACTGTGTCAGGTGCATCTCTACCAAGGTCATCTTACATGTTTCCATGGGCGTTTCATTGTGTTCTCCATGCAGATCATTGATCCTGTCTACTACACTTATTCCTAACTATCTTGTGTTTTGTTGCTATTCTAAAAGTTAATGTTTTTAAAAATACATGTTTTCTACTGCTGATCTGTGGATATACAGTTAATTTTTGTATTTGGCTATTGTATCTAGCGACCTTGCTAAACTCTCTTACTAATTGTAACTTACAGTTTAAGGGAATGTCCATAGCGTCTGCACATCACTCTGTTTTTCCTGTTTAATGCTTCTGTTTAACACTTCTTTCCACACTGCCTTTCGCGCTTCCCTGCAGGGCTGTCACTGGGTCGGAGCACGTGCACTTTAACAAACCACGTGCCCGTAAGGCCGTCATTTTCATGGACTCTCCACGTTCCACCTACCACAGTAGCTCCTCGCTCCTCTGAGCTGCAGTGAATCTGTGTGCTGTGTTGCTGTGTCACTCCATGCACGTTTGTGGCGTTAGTTCTCCCTGTATGTCTTATGTCCAGCATTTTTCCCTTCGTAGCACTTCCACAGTGCCCGGGTCCTGTGGGTGCCATGGCGGAGTTGGCGATTGAAATGCTCCCCGAGTGCTGGCAGTTATATGGGAGCCACTGAGTAATTGAAGTCAGTGTCTTGAATAGTCTTCAAGACATTAAATAATTCTTGACAAAACTTGAGTAATTCGAGGTGATATCTCCACAAGAATAAATATGGTGTAGAGGGGACTCCTAAATCTACTTTCCTTGTAGCATATTTGTACCTTAAAAAGTAACTTATTTTCTTGTATTTCTGAGCACTGGTGTCAGCTGTTGCTGAATGTGTGGAGGACGTTGTAATAAAATTAAAACAATTTAAAGTGATAAGGGTGATAGTGGCTGTTGCAACAATAGCATCGTCGTCACCAGAACTGGCGTGTGGCATTGTTCAAGTAGTACCAGGAGGGGTTGTGGGTGGGGATGTTTGTTCGTTGGCTTCTGTGCTGCTGCCAGGTTACAACAGAATCTATGTTAACTGAGCCTAAAGCTTATGAGTATTTGGGATTCTTGACTATTTTAAAATATATGAGACGTTTCACTATTTCAGATTTCATTCATAAAGGGAGACATTTTCAGAGAACACCATTTCAAATTTGCATGGTTCAGATTTACATAAAATGTGACTGTACCACATCTTACTTACATATGAAAATAACTTTATAGATATTAACTAATTTTTTCATTTAAATTCAATCATTTTCCTTTCCCCAGGTGCCATTAGGCTTCTCAGCTCCGCTAGACGACCTCCCCCCCGTCCCGCACATGGTGCGCTGCACGCTGGAACACCTGTACCTGCTGATGGGACGAGAGCTGCAGGATCTGGAGGAGGTGCCACCAGGGAACGTGCTAGGTACGGCGTGATGTGTGTCGTGCGCGCTGCTCTGAGGGGACGTGTCACAGGCTCGTGCAGTCTGTGAATGGAAGGATGACGGACCTCTCTTATTGTTTGGCTGTTCTTTTCTGGTGTGCTTATTAGGCTTTAACTAACTAGCGCTTTCGTGTAATCAGTAACTCTCTGTGAGTTACGGTCGTTCTTTTAAAGGAAAATAAGTACTGTCCAGTGGTCTGTGAGTGCTCTGAACTGTGGTGTTTTTGTTTGGTAGCAAGAAGGATTCCTGCTGATGCAAAAGTCAGCCCGGATGACTAACTCTTCTGGCTCTAAATCATCAGACCCTATTAAGGCTTGTGTTTCTTGGAGAACAGTCTTATTTCAGTAATTAGGATATTTCCCTTCCTAGTCTTCTTTAGAAGGACAGTAAATTTTCTAATTGGGTTACTTGGTTGGGTTGGTAACCTATTTGAATGTCTCCATCAAAACATCTGGAACTCGTTACCAGCCTTCTATTCAGAATTACCTTTTTAGTCACATTTCACTTGTTAATTGGTGCAGAAACTGGAGTGTATGTAGCAGTAGCAGCAGTTTTGTAAGCCAGGTGCTTCATAATAGCAACTTTTTAAAGCTAGGAGTAAGTTTAAGGCAGGGAGGAGGAGACAGCCAAGGATTCTGGTTTGTTAACATGTGAAAAGCAAACAGCCCACGAGAAAGCAAGCTGGCAGCCAAGGGTAATGGATGTGGGATTCTAGCCATTGGGTTGCTAGGCTGATACCAGGTTTGTTGGCACAGTTTTTTAAAAATTTAGGACAGGCTTGTCTTCTTATGGGGAGTTTGGTGGGCTAAGGGAAGGAGTGAAATGAAAAGCGGAAGACGGGTGGCTGATTTGGTTGAACTAATCTGCATGTTCCGATTGTCTGCTGCACAGCCAACCCCCCAAAGCCTAGTGGCTGAGCACACAGACAGCCTGTGCTTGCTCCTGAACCTGCAGTTGAGCGTGGCCTGGTCGGACATCCTCACACGTCTGGTGGTCGATGCTGCTTGTCTGCTGGGACATGGATTGGGAGTGGGACTGGCGCTGGAGTGTGTAGCCTTTCCACCTGGCTGCCAGGCGTCCTCACAGTGTGGTTGGTGGTTGGGTTCTGCCCGTGAGCAGGTGAGCGTCTCAGTAGGAAGAGGAAGGAGGAGGCCTTTTTAGCTTTTATGACCCAGCCTTCATAGCCATTAGTCTCACTTCCACCGTGTTCTCTTCATTAGACAGAAGTGAGTCACCAGAACTGGCCTGTACCCAAAGGGTGGGAACTAACTCCACCTTTTGGTGGGAGACACGTCAAAGAATTTGTGGACATGTTTTAAAACGGCCATACCACTAATCATGGATAATCTCTTATTTTCTGTTTCAACAGACCCATGATAAGACACAGATTACAAATTAAAACATAGTGATGTTTATAGTGATCAGGGCAGGCCAGTAAATTTCATTTTTTTTTTACTCTTATTCGCTTATAGAAAAAGTTGTAATTCCTGTTTCATAGGAAGATAGTAGCAGAGTGATGTGACTGGTACCCATATGCTTTCCATCAGACACGACAGAGTCAGTTATCAAATGCAGATGAAAATTTTTGTTAGAGGAGGAAATGAAAACATTATATGGAATTCTTGAACAAGTCTGTGTGATGTCAGGGCCTACAGGAAAGCTCTTTCATTGGCGCTTGAAAAATGCAGATTTCAGCCGTAACTCACTGGGGGGATTTACACTGACCGGTAAGTGTGGAATATATTTTGTGTCTGGAAATAGTTAATTTAAAGTTCAAAATTATTTAATTCTAACCTGATGTTTGAAAAGTTGGTATAGATGGGACCAGAGAGACCTCACATGTTTAAACACAATAGTTTTTTGTCCGATTCCCTACCGAGAGTATCTCTGAAAGTAAATGTTTGCTACAGACGCCTGTTAAAATGTGAGGGGAAATCGAATTAGGATTCCAAATCCTTAGCCTTTTCTTACACACTCTCAGATCTCTTCCATATGGTTAAATCGTTAAAATTTCAGAGGCATATTTTAAGAGGAAATAGGATACTCGTCTTTTTACAACATAAGGAGAATAATAAATATTGCCTTGCTTTTCTCTGAGCTGGTTTGGTTCTGCCCGAGTGGGTCGCGGGGTCGGTTGGAAGTCAGGGCGGTTTGAGAGAGAGAGAGAGAGAGAGAGAGAGAGAGAGAGAGAGAGAGAGAAAGTGTGTGTGTGTGTGTGTGTGTGTGTGTGTGTGTGTGTGTTTCCTTAGTCAAGTGGGGTTTTACCAGCAGATTTGATTCAGTTTATTTAGAGGAAAATCTCAACAGTTTGTGATTCTTAAGCCTTGTCATACTTTTATGATACTTCAAATTCACTAACTAGTGAACTTCTTTTCAATATACTTTATTGCCAGCCTTGCCACTTGGAAAGAATTTATTTTAATCAGCAAATAATTAGCAGCCTTACTAGTCACTTTTTAACATTAACTTAGTTTCAACTGATTTTAATAATTTTTCCTTTACCCAGATAATAACGATTTCATTCTCCTGATGTCTAATAGTTGGGTGTCTGTCTTCTTTTTACTCTTCTATTGCATATAAAACTGTGGTCAATAATAATGGTTACAGCCGCTATTCTGTCTGGCTCCTCCCTGACTGCAGTGGAACTACCCTGAGTATTGTAGTTTCAGGCTGGTTCATAGCGCTTTCTCAGCATGCTAAAATTTTTTTAATTTAATTCAGAGATAGATACTGAATTTTATGGATGCAATCTCAGTATCTGAAGGCAGTTATAGAGCTGCTCCTTGCTAAAAGTCATGTCCTGGATTGTATTTAATTATTTCCTGATTATTAAGATACCCTTTTATTCCGAGAGGGAAAAGGAAACAGTACTTGATCATTGTGTAAAGTCTTCACACAGTGTTAGGTTTGGTTTCCTATTATCTGATGCATATTTTTCTTGGATAGTAAGTAAAATTGGTCATGCTTTCTTGGTATCACGGTCATTCCAAAATGGGAAGTTCCCATCTCTTCCACCTTTTCGAGCTGCACTGTCCATTGGAAGCCAGTAGCCACAAAGTTTAAGTACATTGTAGGAAATAATATAGGTCAATTTGAAAAATGCAGAAGCTAAGTGAGAGTTGTCCTTTACCATAGGGATCAGCACCAATCTTTTTATAGTTATATATGTACATACTTTTTTAAAATTTGTGATAAAAAATATGGGACGTGGGCCCTGACCAGTGTGTGGCTCAGTGAGTCGGGCATTGTTCCACAACCCCAAAGGTCGCCAGTTCGATTCCCGGTCAGGGCACATGCCTGGGTTGTAGGTTCTACCACCAGTCAGGGCGTGTACAAGAGGCAACCAATTGATGTTTCTCTCCCTCTCTTTCTCCCTCCCTTCCCCTGCCTCTAAAAATAAATAAAATCTTTTTTTAAAAAAGTACAGTGTGTGGCAAAAGTAGGTTTACGGTTGTTTGTATGGAAACTAACATAATAAATAATAATACCAGAATAAACTGTGTTTTGCAGTTGTACTCACAACTGTAAACCTACTTTTGCCCCACCCTGGATAATAGAAAATTTGGTACTTTAACCATTTTGAGTACGGTTCAGTAGCATTGATACATTTTTAATATCAAAAATTTATACTTTGCATGTGTCACGACCTGCATAGTTTTCTCTTAGAGGTGATCTCTTCTCTCAGCATTGGCACCTTTCATCCAAGCACACGTGCCGTTACTCCCAGGACAGCGTGGAGTCGGGGCGCGACGGCGGCGTCTCCCTCCTCACACGGCAGGAATCCCTGCATCCTCGGTCATGTGTTACCCTGGGGTTTGATCTGGACAGTTCACAGTACAATAGAGGGGCCTCCGCTTCCCGGGGTCCAGATTGACTGTGAAAGTGTGTATATATGCGTAGAGCTTTATCAGACGGTCTCCCCCACGTCTCTTAGGTGACACAGGCGTCTTTCTTTTGACCTGCTTACCCTGTGGATCATTTTGATACGTTTTCTAGTAGCAAACCAGTGATGTCTTCCTGGAATATACTTTGCTGAGTGTATTTCAGTATGTTAATACAACAATGAACTCAATTTGTTGAGAATTTTTTACATAAAGTGTAAGTTTGCCTGATCTGTAGTTTTTTTGTATCTATTTTATATTTGTGGAGTTCATGTGTCAGTATTATTGAAGGAAACAACAAATAAGGGCGTCGTTTTTACTGTTTTTTAATTTGTGGGACAGTTTAAATGGCACAGGAATTTTCTAGTCCTTAAGAAATGTGGTGTTAACAGCCATGAAACCAGCTTTTCCTGGTTGGTTATCAGAGTTGTGGTTTGATAAAGTTATAATCGGTTGTTACCCCTTTCAGGTTCTTTTTATTGTTGCTTATGTTGATTTTGGTTCTTCATGTTCTCACAGATAATCATACATTTCAGATTAATTGTTGAGTTCATTTGCATGGAAACTAGTGTTAATATTGATTATAATAATGACATCAAAGTTAACAAATATTAGGGATTATTTTATGTCAGATAGTAGTTCCATATTCAAGAGTGATTATCTTCTTGCAAATGAGATAAACACATTTTTCTTAAAGATTTCATTTATTTTTTAGAGAGGGGGAAGGGAGGGAGAAAGAGAAGGAGAGAGGGAGAGAAACATCAATGTGCTAAAGAAACATTGGTTGCCTCTTGCATGCCCCCTACTGGGGACCTGGCACGCAACCCAGGCATGTGCCCTGACTGGGAACCGAACCCCCCACCTTTCGGTTCTCGGGCCAGCACTCCATCCACTGAGCCACGCCAGCCAGGGCAAGATAGACACATTTTACCTTGTACGTCTTTGCATTTCATTGCTTCTGGTGAAGATCTCTTGGGTGTTCAGTAAATACTGGTGGAATGAAAGAATCGGTAAGATCTCCGGCAGAACATATGAATAGCCAGAGCTACCTAATGTTCATCAGTGATTTCTTCAAAGGTTAAAATACTCTTAGGTATTTTAAAGGACGTTAGAAAGTGTGGAAAACATTTTTTTAAAGAAGTGAACACATTTGGTTTTCATTATAAACATTCTGGAATTTCATAGGTGAGAGCAAAATCCTTTTAGTCTGAACATTTCTCATTAAAGGCTATCAGGACAGTGACATTTTAATGTGATAACATTGTCCAGGACCTGGAGCCAGCCTGACGTTACTGATGGGGATTCTTTGTTTAGCTCACACTGTGCCTGAAACGAAGTGCTTCCTCCTCCCGTCAGCCTGTCCCAGGCACTCCGGCGTGCACACAGGTGCGTCCAGGCGGCAGAAGGCTAGGCTGTGTCATGTCAGAGAGGCAGAGGCATTCTGAGTTTCGGCTTCTTCGGTTTATTCCAGAGGACAGCTTTGTCCTAGGCTTCCTGCGGCCGGAATTGTCCCCAGGAGTCACTTGAAGTCCTTTTGTGATCTTCTGAGCGAAGGGTGCTTCCAGGGGAAGGCAGGGTCAGACGCCTCCTCCTCGAGTAGCTCGTCTGCCCCAGTTGAGATTTTTGTACCATATTCTCTAGGGCGTGATGTGCGGGAACCCAAGATCCACTGGTCTTTGTCTTTAATTCTCCTGTTGGCTGTCCCATACTTCGGCAGTTGTACTCTTTCTTGCAATGTTCTTTGAGTGGTTTATGCTCTGTAAATCTTGTCATTACCAAGTCATTTCAAATAATTAAAATTAGACCAGTACTAATCTTTTCTAGGAAGACGCTTTTGCATTTTCACATAAGGTCCTTTGCTGTTGGGGCCTGAGCCGTTGCAGCAGCCAAAGCTACTTCTGCTGCAGAATCTTTTGCCCTTGGCCCTCCTACTCTGGGGTATTTGTGAGGTGTAGGGTCTCTTTGAACTTTGGGAGAGACCAACTGCTTTCTCAGTGGCATAAATTAGTTCTAGTATGCCTGGGTGACCCTTAATCTAGTTCCATTTTTCAAAGTTTTTGGCATTTGGATGAGACCTTTGCCTGTGTTGCCATAGCCTTACCCTATTTTTACCTTTCTTTGGACATTTCACTTAAGATATTTGGTTGGGGGGATATGGGAAAGGCGGGAGTGGGTATGTTTTTAATAAGCCTTCCTTTCTCAGGATCCAAAGTCTCTTAAAAGAAACAAAAAGATGCATTGGTTTTTATATGTAGTCAAGTGGTGTTTACTCTGAAAAGATAAGCCTTTATTTGCCCACTTTTGTAGTCTAATCATTCTCTCACATGTCTTTTCATGCTGGCTATGTGTTTGGTTCTATACTACCTGCATAGTTAGATTCCCACACTGGTTACTTTAATTTAACCTTCCAGGTTATTTCTAGGCCCTTCAAGTTTTGACTCCAAACTAGCTAGTGAGGCAGCCTCTTGTGTGAGGAGCAGCACTGGGTTTGCCAGGTGAGGTCTCTGGCAAGGGGCCACTTCTGTGGGAGTGTCCAGCCCTGAATCTGTATCGTCATAAAGTAACATTGGGTCAGGTGGTCTGTGTGGCCCGCCCTTTTCTCTTGGTTCATTTCGCAGAAATCTCCCCACTGCCTGTGACTTGGGTTTTCCTATCGCCTTTAATTGCTCACTGTTCTCAGTGTCCTCCCTGCCCTCCATCTGTGGGTCGCTCTAGGTGACACTCAGAAAGCCACTAGACAGAAAGAACCCCGCCGCTCTAGAGCTGTCCCCTCACAGACAGGAGCTTCGTGCCCCCACAGGTCCAGACAGCTGTCTCGTTCTCGAGCCTGTTCTCTGAGAGCACAAGCCGTGATCCTCACGCACACTGGCCTTGGTTTCTGGGCAGAGGTTTGAGTAGCTAAGTCTGACCTCTGGGGCCGTCAAGCCTGTCAGTGCAGGATGATGAAAGGCCTGTGTAGCCAGCCAGCCACCCGCTGGTTCCAGCGCCTGCCAGGGCCACAGCTGCGCCCAGACGAACACAAGGGGGCAACCTTTCCCACAGGTTCCCGTCCTGTCTGAAAACAGAACAAAGACGGGTGTCTGTGTGGGCGCCTGCAGGAGCCCTTGCTCTGCTTCCGAGCCCAGAGCCCATGTGTGACATTTGTAACCTTAACCCTCACCTCTGTGTTTATAAAGATGCTAAGCTGTTGGCTGAAGGGCATATGAGTGCTGATTGGGTTTTTGCGTTTTGAGCTGAACTTAGTTAACACAAGCAGGATTCCTCTGGAGGCCCATCACCGACCCCGCGCCCAGCCCAGATTCCTGCGCATGGCAGGCAGGCGGTTTTCATTATCCAGCGTTTGGAGATGTCTGATTCATGAGAACAGGGAAGCCGAGATGAGTGTAGCTTGCCGCTTGGACCTGAGGAATGATTTCAAAGCAGTCACTTAAATTTATTTTGGCTTTCTCTCTCCTGCCCCTCCCAGCTCTGCTCCGAATACTAGGGGCATTGTTTCAGTTGTATATTTTTCCCCTTTGGTTTTCTCTTCATCTTGGAAATTGAGTTATAACTCCTTAGGTTGTTTCTACTTGGAAAAAGCATTATTATGAAAATATATGCTTCTTCGTGGGCAATGAAGCAGAATATAAAGTATCAGTAACGTCCTGCTCTCCCATGCAATTAGAAGCACATTGTCACAAGGCTTGTTTTATGCCTCCCAGATGACTGTCTGTTAATTTATGGCAGTTCAATGCATAATTGCATTGATGATCATATTTCAAAGGATTTGGGTCTATTGGTTTAAGTGCAGAATTGAAGTAAGAAGAGTTATTCCTTCACTGTATGTAAACCCGTCTTATTATTTGACTCTGTAATGGCTGGAAGAAATCAGATACGCTTTGCAAATCAAAGGCAAAGCCCCTTTCCCCTGGGGATGGCAGTGGGGTAGAGAGAGGAACGTTTCCTTTTAGGTATCTACAGAAGCAGCAGATTTATTGCATAATAGTTGTTTTTCTTTACACCACAAGCCTTCAATTTTTCCAAAATGACAATTATAAAATTTCATTTTCAAAACAGTTTACATACTGTCATCATATTTGCATATCTTGTGTTAACTGATACAAGGATGCCACGCTTATAAATTCACTTGGGAGACACATCAGACTAGATTGAATCAGCATTTACTTAGGTCTGTCGTGTGTGTGCCAGGTGTGCAGACAGTCACTTTGGTGTGTGTTTTCTCATTTAAGCCTCACAACCAACTTGAGTGGTAAATTCGTGACCCTCATTTGGTAGATGAGAAAACCGAGAAGGTTTTGACTTGCACAACTAATTACACTAGCCCGGCCATCCTTTATTCACTAGATTTTGTTTTCTGTACAGTTGTGTAGCTGAGGTTATTTTAAAAACTGCTGTTACTGATTCTCCTCCCTTTCTGTGGTTGTTAAAATGAAAACATACTACCTTTCACCTTCTGCTTATGGAGTCCCTGAATGTTACAGGTCATGCAGTCCAGCCCCTTCCTCCTGTGAAAAGGGAACCTGAGTCTTGGAGAGACCAAGTTTTCTCTCAGCTTGGGCAGTGAGGTTTGGAACTGGAGCTCTGTTCTTTCCTGAAGGGAACTAACTGATGGGAAGGACGGGGGAGAGATGGCTTGGCTCCACTCCAAAGGGAGAAGAGAGAAGGTGAACCATGAGAAAGTGTCCGTTTTATCCAGCTTGGAAAGAGACACTGTATAGAACTGAGATGGTGAGACACCCCCACCCTCAGTCCCCAAAGAGAAATATCTCCCAGGGTCCCCTTGCACTTCCTCAGTGCTGGTGTCACTTCCGAGGAGCCTGGTTGGGTTTTGTGTGCGACCTCCCATGGGCCTTCACGGTCTGGCTGCTTCTCCCCATCTCACACCCACGGCTTCATCTCTCACCACTCTTGAATACGTCAGAACTTTTTAAGAACTTGTTTTATTGAGATGTGATTGACGTAGAACGTTGTGTGAGTTTAAGATGCAGGTTGCGATGATTTGATACGTTTACGTTTGGAATGTCATTGGAAGTGTGGTGTTAGCTGGCACCACCGTCACGCCACGTGATCACCATCACTCCTTGTGGTGGGAACAGAGCGACCGAGCGACTCTGATGTTTATAATGCAGTGCTTGTTATTTACAGTCACTTTGCTGTGCATGCAGTCCCCAGCATTTCTCTACCAGTTTGCAAGGTAGCACCCTAAAACAGCATATCCCCAATTTCCCTGCCTCCAGCCCCCGGTGACCGCCCTTCTACTCTCTGTTTCTGTGGACTTGGCTTTTTCAGATTCTACGTATCAACGATATCGTACAGCACTTGTATTTGTCTGACTCACCACATGTAGCACCACACCCTCAGGGTCTACCCATGTCATTGCATGTGGCAGGCTTTCCCTCTGTGTCGTGGCTGAATAATACTCTGTTGTATGTGTGCATGTGCGTGTGTGTGTGTGCGCGTGTGCGTGCGGCAGCTTCATTGTGCATCCAGTTGTTGATGGACACTCAGTGTCCATGTCCTGGCTAAGAGAATGGCGTGTTGAACCTGGGGGTGCACACACTCTTTGAAATGCTGTGTCTGTTTATTTGGCTATGCACGCAGAACTGGAATTGCTGGGTCCTATTTTCATTGTGTTTTTATTTTTTTAGGAACCTCCATACTGTTTCTATAGTGGATAAACCAATTTACTTTCCCACCAACAGTGACGACATTGGGATTTTCATACCTGTGTGTCTCAGAACATGCTGTTTCTTCTTCCCAAGTGTTCTTTTTCCCTGCGCTGCCTGGTCAGCTCGGGCTCGAAGCCCCGCCCCAGTGCCATCGCGCTCTCGGCTGGCCCAGCTGCTCTAGGAGAGACTCCTGGCTCCTTCCTGAGTTCTGTGTGCTTTTAATCCCTTTCTCTCAGAACAGGGATTCCGTGGTGTTGGTTGTGCTTTCAGTTGGTGTCTCTGAGCTCAGGGGCAAGGACCATCATTCTTTGGGCTTGTCTGTACTGCTGAGCCCAGGCCTCTCACACAGTGGGTGCATGTTACCAGGCTTCACGTCCCAGCGCAGGTGGGAGTGAATAGAGGCATGGCTGTTCTGTCCTCCCAGGTGCCCCTTTGGGGCATAGAGGAATGGAATTTGGAGCAGGACGAAGAGTGTATGGGATATCTGGGAAATATTGTTTCAGTTATTCACTAGTTTGCTCGTGTTTCATTTCTAGATCACGTATGGGGAAATCGAGGGGCCGCAGATCAGAAAGGGAGAATGGAGGTCCAGCTTGTACTCGGAACATGAATTTCTAGCATACAACCACCTGTCACGTGCCTCTTTGTTGCTTCTGATGTTCATTGCACTCGCTGGGAATTAATGTCTCCCAAAGGCCTGTGTGCGAGTGCAGACTTACAGGAGACAGCGAGGCCGTGTGTCTTTCACATGCGGCTAGATTAATCTGCCCAGATGTGGGGTCCCATAAATGCGGCTGTCCCCAGCCCTTGGTCCCCGAGCTGTGAGGGTCTTCAAGGCACACAACATCGGTCCTACTCAGGTCTTTCAAAATACTGTTTTTTTGAGTAATTTCTAGTGTTTTCTAGACTTGTTTTGCCCACAAAAGTTTGATTTTCTTCATAAGCCTAATTATCCATGTTTTGGATAGTGAATTTGAAAAACAAATCCCTTGATGAGGTTAGACAAGTTTATAACTGAAACCAGTGTGTTAAACCTATGTTAAAATGTGACAAAAAACCAGAACAAGTAAAAGTGTTTGTGTACTGGTATAGTTATAGATAAATTGCATATATTGATTCTAACTAAATGATAGGAAAATATTTCCAAAACTTACACATCATGACCAAATTTAAATTTATTTTAAAATTTATCAAGCCGGTAGATTTGCTTTGCATATATCATAGAGTATTATTCATATTTTGTATTTCGCTTTTTGTTTTCTTCAGTATACCTCATCTCGTTTTAGATTCTGAAACTAGGACTGTGGGTGAGAGGACAAGATGAGCCTTTGAGCCCATCAGCGCCGTCTCCCTGCCCTGGTGGGGCGAGCTGTCCTTACACCTGACAGTGTCTCTAGTGTGCTTGGAACTAAGTAAGTGCCGGGAAATGTTTCTGGAGCCAGTCCTGGGAAACAGTTTGGCTTCACAGAATGAAGGTGAAATCCTGTCTGGTCTGAGAATGTAAGGTCCCACAGGTTAGGGGAGCCGGGATTGAGCCAGGGCTGACATCCAGTTGCCCCGACAGCACCACTGACCAAACCCCCCCCCCCACGTGTATATATGTATATATAATTTGAATTGTTTTGTGTTTTAAAAATAATACTCATTCTTTGTTGGCAAATTTAGCCAATAAGTTTTTGATTTGATTTTTACTCATTTGGATTTCAAAAGTAAAACATGCTTATAGTAAAAATCTGAATGATACAGAAATGTCAAATTAAGTCTCATCTTTGCGACCAAATCAGCATGTACCTTACCATAGGTGTTCTCTGTAAAATACATGCACGCACACAGCAGTCGCCTGTCTGCTTGTTATGTCAGATTAATATTGGATGTGTTAGGAGTTTGGTGCAGGTCGGCAGCTGAGCCTGGAGCTCTTGCCCACACGGCGTCGGGAGTCACAGTATCCTGTGTGTGCAGGTTCTGCCCTTGGGCAGCTTATCGCTTCTGACGTATTTTCAAATGTATTACTGTTGTTAATCTGTTTATTAATTCACATGAGGACTTTCTCTTGTCTTTGTGACTATTTTATCACCAACTATTTAGCTACAGCCAGAGATTTTAACTTTGCCACAAATATAAAACTCCTCTTTGTCAGAAAGACTACATGCAATGCCTGAAAAGTTGCTTTCAGATTTGATTACACAGTTTTCACATGTCCTTTAAGAAAGTGAGCATGATGGCTCTGCGTGAAAAGCTGTGGCGCTTGACCAGAACCTCTCGGTTCGTTTCTAATCCTTTAGAGATGGAGAGTAATTTGATGAAAGTCGACTGGCCTGAAAGGACCCTGGTAAGATGCAGAACTGGATCTGGATTAAAGTCACACTATTTTCTGCCCTCGCCCGAGGTTTAAAGGGAATCACTGAAATGAATGAGCTTGGGATTTCTTGTCCAAATCCGTTTTTAATACCACCACCTTATGTTTTTATAGCACTGTATGCTTTTCAAAATGCTTTTATCTGTAGTATTTGATCTGTCCAGTTTGCTTTTAGCTTCTATATTTCAAAGGCCAGTAATGGTTAGGTTGGAAGTACTACCTATTAGAATAGTGACTTTGAAAACCCTCAAATCATTTCCAGGTGTTTTCGATGAATAATGAAACTTTAAACTTTATTTTCTATAAAAGAAAACTTTACTGCTTTAAGTAAATCTTCTTGGAAATTAATAGCTGCAACAAAATCAACTTGTTTTTGTTCTTTGTTTTTACTATAAATATATATAATTTATTGAGGTATGGTTAATGAATAATATGTGTAGCAGAAGGTGTGGATGTAGCCAAGCAGAGAAGATGGTGTGAAGAAAACTGTCAGTTTTTCTTAAATACCTGAGATGATAGAAGTGAATTTTAAATAATTTTCATCACAGAAAAATCCCTCTTTTTGGTCACATTAGGGCTGCAAACCAGGATGGAAAAGATTAAGGAGAACCAGAAAGTGAAGTAGTAGCTCTGCAGTATATATGTTGGAGATTTTACTTGTGACCTAATGTACCTTTTTAGAAACGTTCTACAGACATTAAAGCTCATTTACACACACATACCCCACTATTAAGTCAGTGTTGCTGCTTATATTACTTAAGACATGAAGCTCTAGCTGGTGTGGCTCAATGGATTGAGTACAAGCCTGTGAACCAAAGGGTCGCCGGTTCTATTCCCGGTCAGGGCACAGGCCTGGGTTGCAGGCCAGGTCCCCAGTAGGGGGCGTGCAAGAGACAACCATACATTGATGTTTCTCTCCTTTTCTTTCTCCCTTCCCCCCTCTCTAAAAATAAATCAATAAAATCTTTTTTTAAAAAAGACATGAAAACAACATTACTTGAGACATACGTAAAACCTCTGCTCTCATCCTGCTGCCACCCCTTTCTCATACTGTGTGGATGATTGTACTGCCATGAAGGCGCAGAAATGTCCAGTGAATCTGAAGTCGTCCCTCCGCCTTTTGTGAAGACTAGAGAGTTGAAAAGAAGCCTGTGCACTCTCGGTACAGCTCCTCATCACTTCGTCACTCACAAAGCAAGTGTGGCCACTCCCCTCTCTTGGAGCAAACATGGAAGAATCAGTTCACATATAGAAAGAGATGTCATTTCCAAAGAAAAACATAATAAAACCAAAAAGCAATAGGACTGCTTGGAATAGACTTCTTGTCAGAAACCAGCCAAGGAGAACAGATTTGGTGATAAGTGCACCCATCCTCCCTAAATCTCATGGAAAGAGTTGGGAGAAATGTAATAACAAAGGTTTTCAGGATGGTCTAGGAAAATTTATTCTGTAGCTCTGAGGTACTGAATTTTTAGCCAATCTGAATATTGTCACTGGGCTTACAATAGGCCCTGTGTTCCCTGTTTGTGAATAGGGTCATTTGGCAGCTGGTTAAATTTCTTAGGGAGTCACTGAAGCCAACATTAAAACAAAACCAAGCACAGGATTCCCTGAAAACTGGAAGTTTGCCCAGAAGAACAATGTCAGGTTATCTTACGAGTCCAAGAGCAGAATACATGAGCGGTACGTATTATTAATGAAGGGCTCACCTTTCAAGGGTGGCTCAAGCTGGTCACATTTTTATCCCTATGGTTTTGGTTTCCTCTTGATGAGGCTGCGGCCCTCTAGGACCTCAAAGGCGAGGAGAGATGTGAAGCCGGCCAGAACAGTGGCTAAAGAGAGTGACTCAAGTTTACAGTCCCAGGTTAATGGTTCTTAATCCAGTTATTTTGCCTTTGGTATTGTTAGGAAAGTCATCGTTACAGTCACCAAGAAAGGTGTGACAGCTGTGTCACTGTGCAGAAGACCTGCAGATGAGACACACAGGACTCCAAACAGTGAGCGAAGCTCCTGGTGTGCGCAGGACTTGGCGGAGGCATCAGGAAATTTCAGGCCATAGCTGTTAACACACATTTGTAGCAGCCTCAGAGTGGTTTCGGGACATAAGTGAGCTTTTTAAAAGTAACTCCAACGTGGAAAAGACAAATCCTGTGATCAGGTTGACCTGGGAAGCAGCGAGCTCACTTTCCCGATGGAGGTGGGGGTTACCTCAGTGCATCTTCTCCGTGAGAAGCAACTGCCCTGCTGCTCTGTAAGCCACACAACTCTCAGTGAGGGCGCAGCCATACACTCCCAGTGGGACCAGCCACACAGATAAAATAAGCCCAAATTCTAAAATGGGATGTACAGGAAGCTGCCCAGGTTAGCATAGACAGACATCCCGTAGCGCTCTCTGGTGCCTCCCAAACTGTCTGTCTGGCATTTCAGGTCCTTCGTGATATTTGGGGGATGTTCCACCACATTTGGAAGTAAAGGGAAGCTAGATAGATTGTAAAGAGAAGGTGAAAATGTCAAATTACTCAGTTTGACAGAGAAGGGATTATTGGATAAAATACGGTGAAACAATTTACAGCCAAAATGTGTGCAATCATAAAAACAAAGGATTGTCAAGTTTCTCATCTGAGGACTTCGGTCCAAAAACAACTCGAAGAGTGGGGTGAATAATAATTCCACTGTTCTAAAAAATTAAAGGAGATCTCCGTTTCCCCAGACCGTGTTAATGTGAAACAAGTGCTTCAGTGCAGGAAAAGAAACCCATCTTTAAACCAGTCCCCCCACGCTGGTCTCTCAGAGACAAAGCTGGTTTGAGTTCTGCAGAGTCACACATTGGTAGTACCCCCGCCCAGAGACGGGCAGTTCTCAGGAGTCGCGTGTGTGCGTCTTTCTGTGTGTGCCCCCCTCCCCATTCATAGAGTTAGGACTTTAGACTACCTATTTTCAAAAATAAAAAAGTGAAAATTACACCTCTGCCTCACACAGGAAGCCAAGATAAAAATCCAGACATTAAAAAGTGACGTGTGTGCGTGTTGTTTGTGTAAGCACTACACACTAAACAGTGAGAAGAGTGTTTGTCAGGAGCAAGGACGGGACGGCGAACTTTTCTCTACATGCTACTGTTTTGCTTAACTCATTATAATACATATCTTCTGAAATGAAAAGAGGATAAAAATAAAATTAAGAACAAAAATTCAACTTATAAATACCTAAAAGAAACTAACAAAAAGAAAAAAATTACTGGCAGCTGCAATTCTAAACGTTGCCAGTAGAGGGGCAGAGGCTGGGCTAAAACAGCTAGCCCTCTCCCAGTCTCACAGGACTGGTTGCTTTGCTCCTCTCTGCAGGGGACCCTGGGTAAAGGTACTGGGGTCTTCAGGAGTTGCTGCTTCGTCCTGTCCACAGGCTGTGCCCTGTTCCTGTGTCTAACCAGCTCTGTAGTACAGAGGGTGACCCACTGCCTCTGTCTCCCTCCTCCTTCCTCCTCTCCCCTCCTTCTGTACCTTACTTGGCATTTTTCCTTTTCCTTCAGTGGAGGAAGGGCTTGTGGGAGAGATTACAATGATTCTGGAAAGGAACATAAATATTACGATTATTTATTTATCTTGGAAAAATACCTGTCATCTGGAATACGTTGAGGAAGCATGGCATAGAGGAAAAAGCCCTGACCTGGGAGTCAGGAAAACTGGGTCTTCTCCAAATGGTGAGGGACCGTGACCTGGGGTCAGGCTCCCCGCTGTGCCCCTCATCCCTCATCTGTGGAGTGGACGGGCTCTCAGGACTTGCTGGCATTCACGTTTTATGTTTCGGTCTTAAATCAGGGACAGTGCTATTTTATAAGTAAGCTATAAAAGTTTGCAAAACTTTAAAGAAGTCCCTTGATGTTAACTAAAAAAGAGACTGTTTAGAGATGACTTTCCAGATAAGGCATTTACCAGCCTGATGTGGTACTGGACCTGGAAACCCGCTCCCCTACCCCCTTGAAGGCTTTTCCCACTTCCTGAGAGTACTGTGAAGTGTTGCTGCACCCTGCTCCTCTGCCACCTGGGCCAAACCCCATGAGCTGTGCTCTTAATGGAGAGTAGTAGCTCACATGTTAGCAGAGGTCAGTGTCAGCCTGGACTGTATCACCTTACGGGGTTCAGATGTGGCACCAAGCTAAATAATTGGTAGAATGGGCCCTTGAAGGTGATGGAGGTGCCTCCTGCAAGGAAACTCCTTTGGAGGAACAAGCAACCAGACATGGCAGAGAAATCCACTCGCTAAGCGTTAGTTTCCAGAGAGAGGAATGGCGTGATTCCTTAATTTGCCCTTTGGCCTGGCCCAGTTGCCCGCCTGCCCGAGACCTTTGGAAGAGTAAAACCTGGGAGAGTTGACCTCCAAAAGGCGCTGGGTCCGTCAGTGTCGAATACCCCCTGACAGTGCGGCACACAGAAGCATTTTCCTACTCCAAGACCCCTGTGGAGGTCAGCACTGTAGAGTAGGTGGAGGCGAGCAGCCAGGAGGAAGCTGGCGGTGCCTGTTTGAATAAGGAAGTGATTTATTGCAGGACAGGCATGTTCAGAAGAATCCGTGTAGGGGCGTTAGCATGAAGGACACACTTCATCAGTTACCAGATGACGTGGAAGGAAAGATACAGGGAGACAAACCGCGTGCTCTCTATTCTGCTACCCGATTTTTAAAGGCTCTGAAATGGTTTATCTTTATTAGTTGCAGTTAATGGCATCTCTAAAAGACTCAGAAGCACTTTAAATAGCCATGTAATTTGTGTCTGATAACATTTTAAAGCACATTTTTATTGATGCATAATAGGCACATAGAAAAGGATGCAAACCTTGAGCCAGAGCTTGATAGGATTTTCGTAAACTGAACATATACCAGCGTTACGAGCAGCAACGGAATATTGCCAGCATACCAGAAGCCAGGGATGCTTCGAGGTAGTGCTACCTGCACCCCAGGCCCCTAGGTAGATGCTCACATCACAGATTCACTTTACCTGTTTCTAAGTGCTGTGTAAGCTGGGTCGTAGAGAGCAGACCCTCGTGTCAGGCTGCTTTCCTTCTGCATCCTGGCTATGGGGTTCGTGTGTCCCTGCACAGGGTTATGATAAGTCCATTCTTTTCGCTGTATTGTGTGACTGCCACAGTTCATCCACTCTTGCCTTGGTGAACATTTAGATTATGTCCTGTATTTAGCTATTGTAAATGTTGTTGCTTTGAATATTCTTGTTTTTTGCTGAATATTTGTACACATTTCTGGCCGTGTCATAGAGTAGGTTTATGTTCAAGCTTAGTGAATGTTACAATTTATGTTTCCAGGAGTCTCTTAAAGTTCTGTTTCTCTATCTTTGCTCCAACACTTTTTATTCTTATTTGAGCCATTCTCATGTGTATGGAGTAGTATTTTATGTTGGTTTCCTTGATGATTAGTGAAGCTAAGCACCTTTCCATTTATTTATTGACCATAGCTTATATTTTTACTTATTTAAGAAATGCCTGTCTTTTTTCACTTTTTTTTTTTTTTAATATTCTCTGCCTCTTTTGTATTGCTTGTGGGCACTTTTTATATGTTCTTCATAGAAGTCCCTGGTTTGATATATTTATTACAGATAGTTTCTCCTACTCTTGGAGTTAACCTTCCTGCTAATTATTTTAAAATAATCATTCATAATCTCAACACTAACACTATCACAATTTTAATTTTTGGTTATATTTTTCTTTTTATTTATATAATTCTATTTGCAAAGAATTTTATATTTTGCTTTATCTGTGCCGAAGTAGTCTTAAATTTGATTTGTTAGTGGCTGTATGGTATTTCATTTAGTTACCCAGTCTTCTGTTACTAGGCATTTAGGATGTTCTTCTTAATAAAAATTGCTACATTGTAGAAATTTATTTATCTGTCATTTCACAAGAGGACAGCAAAGGAGAATGGATTAATCACTCTGAGGTCCCATCTTTAGTCAGTGTCTCCATTAATCCAGTTGTCTAGTACCAGTCCCTTTGTCCTTTATAAAGGGGTTTGATTGCCTTACAACACTAGTAGTAACCAACAGAGCTTTTATAATACTAAAAATTAAGATCCATCACTTCTATAACATAAAACTGCACTAATACTTAAAATGATGTTAACATAAAAAATTCAGCCTGTAGCTGTTTAACTCGTACTTCACTGACCTACGAAACGATCAGTGCATGAGAACAGAGCTGCTCTGAAAGCCGCTGCGTCTCGCAGGCAGGCACTGGAAAAGTATTGGCTTGAATTAAAATGACCTCTATGTTTGCTTAAAATTTAGTTAACATTCTAATATTGTTACTTTTCCCCTTAGGAATTACATTTCTTCAGTTGGTTCTAACAGCAAGTGAGCTGTATCTGGGTCCTTGTAACTGCCACATCAAGATGCAGGCACACAGCTAGGGTCTCAAAAATCTCAGGCTGCGAGGCTCAGGGGTTGGAATACATTATCAGCAGTAATGTGACTGAGTTTTTAAAATGCTTTAGCCGCACTTACTGTAACAAAAGGCCAGAACAATGGAATGTGGAGTCTTGGGGTTCTTTATCTCCATCTCCTCTGTGGGGCTCAGCACAGATCTGTAAACAACTCCTCAGTAGATTAGCTGGTGACATAACCCTAAACAGCACGGGAATTCTTCTCAAGTCCTGACTACTTCAGACCACAAGGTTCTGTGGCTCCCTCTAAGTTCCATAATTCCTGATGTGACTTTGAGGAAAACATTAACCACTAGAGAAGTGCTCCTTCCAGATGGTGAAGGACATGGGCGACATTAGGTGCTGCAGGGAGCCTCGTGCCCGCCTGGCCTGTGGTGCATTTGGAGATGAGGGTCTTTTGGTGGAACCGAGGCTGTCAGACTGCTCACTCTCAGGACCTTGATTACCCTCAAGAAACACTCTAGCTCCCAACCAGATAGGAACCCGAGACTCCCTGTGCAGACACCGGGCCCAGGGAGTCCAGGTCTAGCAGTTCAGAGGTGAGTTTCAGTTCTTAGAGCCTAAATTGATTAATGCAAATGTCGTGCATTTACAGCGTAATCCCAGGGTTTATTGCTGAGTAATCCGACAACGCAAGCTTTCAAAGCACAGAAGCCACAAAAAGGCGTTTTTGACTTTCTGGCTTAAAAAGATTTTTTATAATCATAAGAATAGTATATAATATAGTGAACATCCACCTACCAATGAAATTGAAAGATAGCTGCCTGCCAACCTAATTCCAAAAACATCAATACAGCCCCTTAACTGTGTTACAAGTATAAATAAAAGGGAAATGTTTGAAGTAAAGTCAAGTCCGTTGCCTTATGGAAATGTTCAGTTTGACTGTACTGGACAGCTGGATCAAGCCAGATGTTGGCGGCCATTGTGGACGTGGCAGCTGCAGATGCAGTGAGATGCGGACGTGGCAGTGATGACTCAGGCGCTGCGAGTGGCTGGCGGTAAAACGGTGCACAGCTCATTTCCAGGACAACATTCCTGAACATTCAGTGCATATTCAACTGCAAAAAGACTTCGTTATTGAAATGGAGTTGCATTTAGGGTCAGATCATTATAAACAAGTTTGTCCAGCCGAATAATGCTTAAAAGCTGTGCATCTTTGGAAACTTGTTTGTGTGGGTCATGTCCACACATTGCAGGGCACTGGCCCAGGGCCCTTCCCACTGAATGCCAGCAGGGGCCCAGCCAGAAGGGCCCCACCAGTTCCCAAGTCGCCTAGGGCCACGGTGCGAGGTTATACCACAGCCTAGCGAGTACTGCCTGCCCGCTGCTGTGCATGTGTTTGGTATTGTTCCAAGGCACGCAGCTGGAGCGCTTAGCTGGGGAGCTGCGCAGTCTGGGCGTGCTTGGCCAGGCGTTGCCAAAAGAGTTCCTCCACATGGCCCTAACAGCTTTTGTTCCCCTCGCCACTGCATAGCACCTGCATTTTCTTTCTGCATGTGCCTGGCAACACATGGTTTCTTCAGACTTCTGCCTGTGTTATTGGTATAAAATAATATCTCATTGTTTACCTTGTCTTTAATTAGATTTAGATGCTTTTTTAAGTGGTTTTTTTTTATTGCATAGGGCTTCCTTTTTGTGTCTTTTCTTGAAACTGCTTATACTCTTTGCTTAAATTCCTCTTAGGTTGCCTGTCTTTTTCATGGATTTCTACTAGTTCTTTATATATTATGCTTATAGACTTAGGTCTTTGTGTCCTATAAACATTGAAAATGTCTATTTTGTAACTTGTAACTTTGTTCATGGTATTTTAGTCGTAGTTTTTAGAATGTGGTAAGACCTGCTGATCTTCAGTCTCACGGTGTCATCTCATGGTGCGGGCCTTCAATGTTTATGTTCTGCATTTAGGTCTCTGATCCACGTGAAATTTATTTTTCTAGATGGTGTGTGGTGGAGATGAAATTGTATCATTTTTTCCATTTTATTTGCTAATTATTTCAGTGTTCTTTGCTGAATAGTCCCTCCTTTCTACCACTTTTGCCCCTTTGTGATTTCCATTGTCCTACCTTTATGTTTCTGGGATCCTCATTCATTTCCATGGATCTGTTACCAGATAGACACCATTAACTGCCGCACTGCCTGGGCATGTGGTTTCTGTGTTGCGTTACTTTTACTTTTTCAAAAGGGCATTACTAACTGACCCTTGCTGGGGTTTTTTTGATCGCGGCCAGCAGAAGAAGCTCATAGTGTGAAGTGCACTTGTTCACTTTTACCATACGGTCAGGTTCTTCTTAGTCTTCTTTCTTTGATCATTTCAGGCAGGACCTTTTGTGTACTTGTGATGAAGTGTCATTTCATCCAGAAGTGACCCTGCTTCCTGTTTTTATTTGGAAATATTTTGAGTTTAAAGGTAGAAGAAATTCAGTTATAATTCCCTGTTTGCATAAAGCCATATCTCTTCTTTTCTTAAAGCTTAAAACAAATTTTCAGCATTGTTTCAAACTGTATGAGGCATTCAGGCTTCTCAGGTAATAACCTTTTTCTCTTTCACATTTATTTAAATCACTTAAATGGAACACACATCTTGAAGGAGCACCACTTAAAACTGTGTTACTGTAAAAATACAAATTTGGTCAGTGGCGTAGGATACAGCATTCATAGTTGGATCTGATTACAATTATGAGGCTGTGCCTCAGAGACATTATTGCAACCCTCCGTACAGTTAACTGGTTAATAGTGTACACAAAGAGATGATGCAGTTCATCCCACACACCAAAAACTCCAAGTTGGTTAACATGTCTAGTAGTCAAACAACTACCGCGACTATCACGACCATCGTCACCACCGCCGCCGCCACCTCCTTGTAGCGAGTGCTTACTCTGGACCTGGGGCTTGGGCTGTCTCCCAGCAGCCCTGTGAGAGTGCCGCATGTCTTACTTGCGCCTTACGTGCTTGTATGAAACTGAAACTTGGGAGAGTTAGGTAGCTGGCATAAAGCCAGAGCGGTAATTAAATTTAAGTTCCTCTGATTCCAAATGGAACAGAACAAAGACGGGTTGGCGGAAGAAGTGAAGAAGACATGTGGCAGCATTGCAGGCAGCGGAAACGCCTTTGCAGCCCTGCGTTGTGGGCCCCCCCCCCCCCCAGTCGCAGCTGCAGACAGGGGCTCGTCCGTCATCTGGACCCCCAGCAGTGCCCGCTCCCCGCCACATCTACATAGACATCTACACGTCTGTCAAAAAAGAGGTTTATTCTCGAGATAATTGCTTTTTCTCATCTCCTGTGGTCTCTTCTGAGACAAGAGCCTCAGATCTTGATGTAACTTGTTTAAAAATTATTAGCACTTATGAGCCCCATCTGTCCTTATGAGAAGAAAAAAAATCTGACCTAGTGATGTCATTGTGGCAAGACTTTTTCCTAGGACCTCCTGTAATACCAAGAGTTAAAGGGCAGTAGATGCGATGGGTGATCAAGTCCTGGACAGACTCAATCCATCCTCTGAAAACCGGGGCTAAACGGCACCCATCCCCTCTGGGGATGTTAGCCAAGCAGGCTGGGAAAAGGCCTGTTTCGTATTTATGTGCCCACCTGCCTACCTATCTCCATGACAGGAGTTACAGTGTGCACGGGTTCCCTGACACCCTTTTTACTGAAGTCAAAGAGCAGAGTCTGTGTTTCTGTGGAAGACGCGGGTAAGGGCATAAAACAAGGAGCAGTGGACGTTGGCTTCTTCAGCATGCAAGGACCGAAGGACCAGCGCAGAAGGTGGTCTTCCAAACCCAAGGGTTTTAGATTCCCACCACCCTGGAAGCCTGTACTTAAATATACACACATGTGTGTGTGTGTAATTATATAATTATTTATATAAAATACTTGTCTGAATCCTCAAGTCCCTTCCACAGTGGTGCTCCTGCTCTCACGCCAGAGGCCCTGCAATGCCATGACATACAGCGTCCCTCACTGTGTAGGCTGGAAGGAGCTCCGCGACGCAGGCATAGTAAACAGATTACAGTGAACAAGTGGATGGTTCCTGGGTGTACTAATGTTAAATTTGGCTTGAAATAAAACTTTGGTCATTAGAAGATCATATTCTAGCTAGAGGATTCACATATTTTTCCCACAAAGTTTTTTTTTTTAATCTCAATAATGTTTTTACATCTGCAGTGAAAGTGCACTTTACAAATCCACACTTTCCTGAAGGCAGTGGGGCTCTTCTGTCCAGACAGTGAGCAGGCTTCTCCCTGGAAGCAGGGTTAGACTTCAGGCCTGATGTCTCCGCCTCTGCCTGCTGGCGTGACCTCATCCTAGATTGATTCAGCCCGGGCTACAGGCTGGTTTTAAGAATAAAAAAGTTGTCAGTGGGAGCCAGTCCGTCTCTCAGGTCCCACATGATATTTTTAGTTTCATATGGTAAAAGATGCGCCCGAAAGGGAAACATTAGAGAGAGCCTGGAAAACATTTTGGCCTGACAGTTTTTGCAAAACGCTGATTTTTGGCTAAGAAGCGTTTGAAGGGTGTGGTGCACAGCCTGGCCGGGGCCTGTGTGTGCCCTGTGGAAGAAGTAAGCGTTGACTTGGGTGGCGGTCCCCGTTGTGTGAGCTGTGTGCGGCCCACACACTGGCATGTGTGGGTGTGCTTGTGTGGAGAAGAGCCAGGACTGGAGAGAACTGGGGTCGTGTACCTTTGGTCAGACACGAGTCGCTGGTGTGTGTGCCTAGGACACAGGCTGGGACTCCCGGTGTCCAGTAAGCTGTTTCCTCTCTTATTTAAGCCATTTTTGTGCCGTTTTTGATAAACACAAAAATTTTTCTCCCTCCTTAAACTTTGAAACAAATCAAAGCCACACTCATTTTGGATTTTTTTTTTCTGGATTACCACTTCTATCCCAGAAATTCTGACATGATTCTCTTGAGGGAACATGTTCTTCATCCATCCCCATTCCCAGGTGAAAAGTATTTTAGCAAATGTATTTTACATGAAGGAAGCATTCCTCCTTAATTGTTATAATTGTTACTAAAACAACTGAAGTGAAAGTAAACAGATAAAAAATTATGTGAGCATTTATGTAATATGTAAATTACGTGTGCCAGCAGAGGAGGGGAATGTGTCACAGTGAAAAGACTCACAATGTTAGAATGGTGTGGTTGTGGGCACACTGTTCTTTTTTCAAAGTTGTACTTGATAACTATTTTTTAAACAAAAGGCTTGTTTTAAACTGTTTTGTATTAATTTCAAGTTGTACACTTAATAATTATCTAATAGTTTATAGAGAAATTCTCAAAGTGATTTTAAGTCATTGTCTTGTGATTCACCAAAAAAAAATTGTAATGGTCTCTTGCCTAGGTTTTAACAGTGTATTTTAAGATAAGTAAAAATGGTGACATGTAGTTTTTTACTCTCTTTGGAGCATCACTTTTTCCATAAATTTCTTTCTCTACTAGGAATACTGTGGTACTGACTTTTTTTCTTTGATCGTTTTTAGGGGAATTATAATCATGTTCACAAATCAAGGTATATGCAAATAGCAAGAATAGAACTGGTAATTTGAACAGCAAAATGTAACCCAGAAGTTCAAGGAGACGGTGTTGAGAACATACTGACCATTTGCAGCCTGCGTCCCTGGTGATAGGGAGGAGAGACGAGCTTGGTCTTTTCATTGAAACCATGTGCTGTGTGTGCAGGAAGGAAGTGCATACTGGTCAGAGGTCAGAAGCAGGATGGATGAGGTTTGAAAGAATATTTACGGTGGGGTTTTCCTAAACCCCTGGCCTCATGGGGAGATGTTATATCTGGTTGACTTGGTGGAAACTTGGGCAGACCCCTATCGATGGCCAGGTATAGACCTCTGCATGCTGGCTGGAGAGGTACAGTGATAAACTGGAGGCATAAGGGACTAAATGTGAAACTTCAGGGTGAAGAGAGTCCCCCGCACACGAAAGCTCTAGAAATGGAGCTGGAGCTGGACAGGTAAAGGAGTTAATGATGTTTAGTGTGATGCAGAGAAAGATTAAAAGGGCTTGACAGATTCCTTCAAAATCCAAAGGGTGGTTCATAAAAGTAGAAGCAGCATGTTTTCTGTGGACCGCTGGAGAACTGAACTAGGAATGTGTACAGGTGGGGGAGTCAGGTTGCAGCATGAGGTAGGATTTTCTTACAGTCAGAGCTGCCCCTTCAGGTAGTGAGACAGTGAATTCTGGGTTCCTGCAGGGGGGTGTTAAGAGGGGCGCCACACTGCGTGCTCAGTAGAAACCTCTACAGCGCCTCCCAGGTGTGCATGTCGGGAGCCTCTGCTTCTGCATCTCCGCCCAGCTGGAGGTTCAGTTGGGTGGCATTCCGTCACCCTGTTCCTTTACGTCCACTTGTCAACTGAAGGTGGCACAGTTACTTCCTGTCCTTAATTGCTTCTGAGCCCAGATGTAGAAGTAGAATGCTGATTAAGGGTCCATGCCCATTTCTCCTATGTCCCCTTTTCCTAAGGCAGGTAGTCTCCCCTCTGTACCTTCCTCAACCTGTCCCTGAACCCGAGCACAAAAAGGGCCTTTGCACGTGTTTCTTAATTTGTTCTGAAATGTGTCTGCTCTTACTCTGGATGTGAGGCTCAGGGTGCTCCTTCCTCTTTCTTTTCGGGTCATTCTCTCTGCTCCCATCTCCTCAAAGACAGATACACCCTTTAATTTGATGAAGATGAATTTCTAGTGAAATAATCTCTTTTGCAAATCTATTTGCATAAGGCTAAAGGCAATTAAGAGACTTAAAATTTAGTGTTGCTATGAAGTACCTGATCCTATGCCATTAGAAGAGTATCGGTCAGCCTTCTCCTTTCCCTACCCCCTCCCCACTTCAGGCCCCTGGCTGATGGCTGCATAAGACTTAATATGTTTTAAAAACTAGGAGTTATAATTAGAAATAATTACAGTATTTTCAGGCATATGTATCTGGATATGATCATTCTGTGGTCTGAATAGGTGAGTTGGCCCAGTTTGTTGGTACCAGATTTGTACTTTTGGAAAACAAAAGCTAGGAGAATTTCTGGATTTTTAGCAGAGTTAAATAGTATCCAGGGGTCCAAAACCTCCATTCAGGTCTACCTCATTCCTCACAACGTTTCCTTAGTGTTTTCCCTGTCACGTGTGCTGGGTTGATGCTCTTACTTTTCTAATGGGAGTTTTGAATTTATCATCTTTTACTGACCCCATGGATCTCTCCTTGCAGGAATAGGGGGCCTTCAAGACTCCGTGCTGAAATCTGCAACGCTGTGTAGCTTACCCTCCTGCCCGCCCTTCATACCACTCACCTTTGAAGCCACCCCGATTGTGAGGGTTGCCGTTGAGCCAAAACACCCAAGTAAGATGACTTCGTTTTTAAAAGCATGTGGTGTTCCTGACACTTTCTAAATGCGTGCATTTGAGCCTCGCTTCCTCGCCATTTGGTTCAGCAGTGCTCTGTGAATTCTCCTGAGGATATGCAGTGCAAGTAACCTTCCCAACCAGGAGGCCCTCCAGGCCCCAGCTCTGCAGAGGGCTTCTCACCTCCGTCTGGGGAACTTGGCCTCTTCAGACGCCTTTGCTCGCTGAGGAGACTGTGCTCTGCTCGGTGACCTGGTGGTCACCTCTGCATCACAGCTCTGGACAAGAGCGTTGTTTCTGACAACCCAGTGTGTGTGTTTTCTAAACGTTGTCTCCATATTCCACGTCTTTTTTGAAAAAGTTTCTTCTTTGCCTATTGATAAACTGTCCCCCTTAACCATGAAGAGACAGATTTAAGTGTTTACGCTTTTTTGGGGGGGGGTCTTTTAAGCATCTATTATAGTCTCATACTGGTGGCAGCCATTGTTTTTACTAATCTTTACCTTGTGCTTGTTATTCATATAATCAGTGATCTTTTTTGCTGGAATCCCTTTAAACCACATTTCAAATTCTGTGAAGGTTGAGTTAATGCTAGATAATACCTGTAAATCTACTCAAGAAAACGGAAGAAAACTGTGGTCTGCAGCAGAGGGGCAAGTGAGGGTATGTCTGTCAGCCCCACGCACAGTGCCGCCCCTCCCTGTCCTCCCTCAGCGTTCCCTGCGTCCGTGTGTGGCGCAGGACTGCCTGACACCCCCACAGAGCGTGGCCCCTGGCTGGCTGCCTGGGACCGTGATTCAGGTTCCTCTGCTTCTCTGTGCCTGTCTCCTCATCTGTAAAAGGACAACAGGAACCCTCTCTGCCTTGTGGTTAGTGTTCATGTATGACATGCTGTTAGCTAATATAGGGTGTTAGTTATCGTTAGAAAAGTCTTATTTTAAAAATAAACATAGAGTGGAGTACATATGGATAATCAACCCTTGGAACACGTATTCAAACCCACTGATTGCAGAGAGCTCCCGTGTTTTCTTTGTCATGTTGAGAACCATCATTGAGGAGTTGATGAGTTCCATTAAATGTAAGCAGCAAACAAGCCTGCGTAAAAATGCCTCCAAAGCCACAGTCTCTGCTAAATCAGTAACAGGGGACTGCGTCTGGCCAGCCTTGAGTGAACAGTAGCAGCTGAGTCTCTGCAAAGGGGTGAAAAAGCAACTGTACCCAGAGTGCAGATCAGAGTCCCACCCACGCGCCCATTCCCAGGGACTGGGGGCAAAGGCAGCGGTGGAGCAAGAGCGCGGGCAGAGTGGCGTGCAGCCGGTGCTGGAGCTCACTGGGTCAGGGCGCTGGGCAGCGTGTCGTAGCCAGCCCACGAATCCACACTTCTGTCAGCAGTTTCACAAATATTTATTTTAAATAGGGGCTCTGGTGTGGTTTCTTGAATGGATTACCATAGCAAATGCTTGTTTTGCTTATTTGTTGATTTTATAGGTACTGTTTGGGGAAGAGTTGTTTTTCAGTTCTAGGCATGTAGTATGCACAACTGTAATGAGTTTTAGGTGGATTACAGGTATAATGAAAGTGGGTCGCTTCTGTGTGCGGAATGTTTGAGGAGGCCTACCGGTGCGCTGTGGGAGCCTCGGTGATGAGCACACGAGTGTCTCACGTCAGCTCTCTGTACAAATAAAACTGCCAGAAGGTACTTTTCTTCTCATCACAGTGTTATTTGGAAGGAAAATAAACCATTATTTTAAGAGCTCATTTTCTTCTTCTTTTCCCTTCCATGGCAAGGACATTGCCTTTAGATTGTATTAGTCCTTATATGGTATTTCATCAGTGTTTCATTTTGTTAACTTAGGTGAGATGCCTCAGCTCGTCAAAGGAATGAAGCTGTTGAACCAAGCCGACCCCTGCGTGCAGGTTTTAATTCAGGAGACGGGAGAGCATGTGCTGGTGACAGCAGGGGAGGTGCACCTCCAGCGGTGCCTGGATGACTTAACAGAAAGGTGAGCTCGTGGCAGGGGTGAAGAGGAGGCCGCTCCAGAATCAGCACATGGATGCTGAGAGTTCCCTAGACCGTTCGCACCTACACCGTGCTTTGTTGGGAGAAGAAATGAAATGCCCCGAATCATGAACTGTTACTTATTATTAGATCATAGATTTAATTTTTAATAACTGACAAGGACATTCACTTTTATACTTGAATACTTTTGCATTTTAGCTTGAGTCACAATATATACATGTGTATTCTACTTGAAGTACGCACAGCACAGCAGGACAACAAAGCAAAACCCTCGTGAACTGGGCTGTGATAGGGACCGACTTCTTTCCCTATTGATGTGGTCTCTGCAGTGCAAACCCGGGGAAACCTGGATGTTTCTCTGTCATAAGAATTTGTAAGTGTCATAAAATAGGCACCCCAGACCACTTTTTGTAACATTTCCCCTCTTTATTCCAAATTGAGGGTATCGTAGTAGTTAGGAGAGTGTGGAGGGGGGGGGCTGTGAGGGTAGGGGTGTGGGGAGGGTGCTGCAGGCTGGACCCTTTCTGGGCCTCAGTGGGAACCGTGTCGCAGCCGCGCCTCCCTTACATGTGTTTGGGGCCTCCTCAGTACAAAGTCAGAGGTAGATGTTGCGTCTCTTTCATGTTCGTTTCTGTTTTCTTGGCATTCCTGAAGGTTCTAACGTTGTTTAGGTAATAATGCTAATTGGATAAGTTATAATATATAGTGTATTTTAAAATAATAACTTATTTTCAGAGGTTTTTCTAAAAAAACACTTTATTATTTGGGGAGTGGGGTCTTAGAACTAAATTATTTTTTCTTCATATTCTTTGCTATCAAATTATAATCCATGTTAAATAATCCTACAATTCTTAGGCTGTTAACTCTTGTTTAAAAATAATTTTTTTGGTACTTAGAATTATATTTCAAGTAATACTCACCCTGTAAGCCTAAAATGAATTTCATTTGAATTATTTATTTGTTTCTTTGTTTAGACTTTATTTTTATCTCATGGTTTTCATCATGGGAACTTTCTAATCTCAGGAAGAAAAAAATCTGTACGATATAAATCAGTTTTCTAGAAATATTCCCTTAACGTCGCATTACAGTATTTTACAAAATAGTTCACTATGGAAACCACTCTATATAAACTTTTTTTTAGAAACTGTCTATATCTAAACACCTAAAAATAATGTAGACTGAGTGATGATAATGAAAGCAGTTTTTCAGGAAAACATATACTCCTTTAATAAGATAACTTCTGCAAATTCTGGAGTGTTTAACTGCATTTCCTAAAAATTCCAGTATCTGAAAATGATGACACCTCCCCCCTAAAAAAGCAACTTCCTTAGCACTGGGTCTGGTCTGAAGGAGAAATAAGCTCAAGGTCAAGCTTAGTGTTCTTGTCAGAGCTCAGAGAGTGACCTGGAGCCCAGGTAGGGAGGAGTCTCCCTAGTCCACTCACCTGGGCGGTTATCAGGGGAGTCAGCTGGACCACATATTGGACCAAGTATCGGAGAGGACAGTGGCAGGGACAACACAGGAAGTTGCTGGAGTAGTCGGAGCCGACTGTGTGTCTTTGGAGGCACTGACGAGCTCAGCATTGCCAGGGTGTATAGAACCCTGGCTCTGAGGCACTTAGGTGCAGCCATGCACGCGCTACCACTCCCCCCACGGCATAGCGTAGCTTTAATTCACTCCAGCAGACTCCTTGGGAGCCTCAGAAACTTGAAGGGCTGGTGACTCACAGCCTCTTAGACCTTATCGCGTGAGGAAAAGAAGGCATCGTCATCCACATGTTCACTTCTACACTTTCAATAGCTGTGTACTTGGCTTTCTCAGTCCCACATGTACGGATGGATGTTTTCTCAATAATGATAACTTAAAAAATATTTTTCTATTCCTAAGATTTCTAAGTGCTTTTCTTTTTTAAAATCAAGATAGATATTAAATTTTATTGAATGCCAATTGGCATTTTTAAACATGGTTACATAGATTATTTGACATTTCTAATGTGATCTGTTATTTTAACAGATCTCATACAAATGAATTTTTATAACCTGTGATTTGTTTTTTTAATATGCTACTCAGTTTCTTTTTTCAGTCTGTCTTAATGGGTAAGAATATGAATTCTGAGGCAACACCTGGATTTGAGTCCTAGCTTTTCTCGTTGCTAGGCGTTTCACGTTGGAGAAGTTACTTACTCTTACCCAGTTTTCTCCCTTACAAAATGAGGGTAATACAGTAACCCAAGAAGTAATACATGTGAAACACTTAGCACAGGGTCTCACACACAATGAGTGATTGGTAAATAAATAAATAAAACACAGGTATCCATTGTTTTCATTGTTATTTCATCTTGGATTTTATATCTGAATTCTTAGGTAAGTTTGAACTTAAAGTTCTGTCTGTGAATGCTGTCTTTCAGGTTTGAGCATCAAAGTAATTTTAAATTAATACATTAGATGAAATTCCATATTGTACAATATACTGTATATTGCATTTGAAATAAGCTCATCCCTGAGAGTGAACAGATTCACTGGTGGAACCAAAACCTTTGTTGGAAATTTTTTTTCACAACATTTTTGTTTTCTTTAACACATTCTAGTCTATTTAGGTTCTATATTCTAAAATAAATTTTGTTAACATTATTTTTAGAAAATTATTTATTAAGTTTTCAATATAAAATCTGATAAAGCATATACCTGCCCTACACCCCAAAAACTTAGAAAGCAGAAATAAATCTAGAGTCAAACGAAAGCATTTCAAAAAGTTTTAGTATTATTTCCTTTATTGAATAATATTTCCCAAGGAAAAGTATTGTTTCAAGATCCCAAAATTTCTTATAAAACATGTGTACACATACAGATATATATATGGACATTTATGCATACGTTTACCCACATTACCAAGAGCACACAGAGAGCAGACTGGAGCGCTGGTGTGTCCTGGGAACGAGGCGGACAGAACGTCAGAAAAAGATGGCATAGTTTCGTCATCGCCACGGTCACTCCACGCCGGTGTTCAGAATCCCTCCTCTGTGAACTTGCAGCTCATTTAGAGGAAAATCAGCAGGAAACTAAAGTTGACAGCATGGGAGGGGCTTTCTGAACTTGGTGCCAGACCTGTGCTGTTCAGGACAGTAGCCACCAGGCACATGTGGCTATTTAAATAAAACCAAAAATTCAGTCCCTCAGTCACACTTAGCCACATTCCAAATGCTCTGTAGCTTCGTGTGGCTGTTTAAATTAAATTAAAATTAAATAAAAATAAAAATATTTCCCCAGTTGTACTAGCCACATTTCAAGTGCTCCATAACCTCAGTGCACATACCGATACAGAACCTGCAGAACTTCCCTAGCAGACTCCTGGATGACGCCTGCCTTGCTGTGAGCTTCATTATCAAAGCCAAGTACGTAGTCAGGATGTGACTAGATGTCCCAAACTTCTGTGGTTCTTTGTTTAGTGTTAGAATTATTGAGCCTTTCTTCTCCAGACCTTTAAATTGGTAAATAGTATTTTAAAGCCTTCATATGTCAAATCTTATTAAAACATTTATTTTCCACTCAGAACATTCTTATCTAAATAGACGGTTTATTTAGTTTGAGAAGGAACAAAGCAATGAAAGTCCACTGCATGCAAAGAACCCCCTGAAGGTGTGTTCCCGTTTGTTTTTTCAGTCTGAAATGCAAGCGATTTATCGTTGTAAAATAAATAATTGTGATGTTTCTGTATTTCTTGCATCATCTCCATTGTATAATATTTCTGTTTGGGAGTTTTTATGCTATTTTAGTAATGACCTTCTGTTACGTTTCTCTTGAATTTGTCTGTAGGTTTGCAAAGATTCAAATCAGTGTATCTGAACCCATTATCCCATTCAGAGAAACAATCACCAAACCCCCCAAAGTGGACATGGTCAATGAAGAAATTGGCAAACAACAGAAAGTTGCAGTCATACACCAAACAAAAGAGGATCAAAGCAAAATCCCGGAGGGGATCCAGGTTGACTCTGATGGGCTAATCACCATGACAACTCCTAACAAATTAGCCACACTCAGTGTTCGGGCCATGCCCCTTCCAGAGGAAGTCACTCAGATGCTGGAAGAAAATAGTGATTTGATTCGTTCTATGGAGCAGTTGACATCGTCTTTGAATGAAGGCAAGAATGCTCAGGTGATTCACCAGAAGACCCAAGAGAAAATTTGGGAACTCAAAGGAAAACTGGAACAACACCTAATAGGGAGAAAATGGAGGAACACTGTTGACCAAATCTGGTCATTTGGCCCAAGAAAATGTGGGCCCAACATACTAGTAAATAAAAGTGAAGATTTTCAGAACTCTGTGTGGACTGGCCCCACTGGCAAACCTTCCAAAGAAGCCGGCAGGTACCGAGATGTGGGCAACAGCATAGTGAGTGGCTTCCAGCTGGCAACTCTCTCTGGCCCCATGTGCGAGGAGCCTCTCATGGGTGTGTGTTTTGTTCTGGAAAAGTGGGACCTAAGTAAGTTTGAGGAACAAAGAGCAAGTGGTGAACAGGATCAAGATCTGGTAAAAGAGCGGCGGGAGGAAGGTGCAGCCTGTTCTGGGGGAGATGAGAGCCTAGAGCTGCCAGACAGCTGCTCGGGGCCCTTGGAGAAGAGGACTTCCCAGAAAGGAGAGTCTTCCCTCCCCGACTGCTACGGACCCTTGTCCGGACAGCTCATTGCCACCATGAAAGAAGCGTGTCGCTATGCACTGCAAGTGAAACCTCAGCGCCTGATGGCGGCTATGTACACGTGTGACATCATGGCGACCAGTGATGTTCTCGGTAAGGAAGGGAGATGAAGGCAGCGGGACAGCCCTGAACAGCAGGGGCGCTCCAGATCAGAGCTTAGTCTCGCGTGCTGTTATTTTTTTTTACAGATGCTCCATTGTCATCTGATTTACTAAGGCACTAAGATCTTTGAGAGCCACAGGCCTTAAATATTGAAATCTTATGTGGTGGGGAGCCTTGACTACTAAAGATATTTTGCAACAAGTAGACTCTTTTCTGTAATGAACAGTCAGGTACATGAGGTTTAAACCACCCATACAGGTTACCGTCTAAACCTGTGCAGTGATTTTTTCTCAAGTAAATAACCTGAACCATATCAGGCTGGGTAACCAGAGTCATTCTAAAAATGATCAAAGAGAGAGGCAACATTCATGTTGTCCCAGCACAAAGGGGCTTCTGTGAATTCTGGGCCCCTTCGGAAGAAAAAAGGCATATGGAGCTTTATTCAGTGCTAACCATTGTATCAAATTCTCCTGATTTTTCTCCCTTTGGGGGAAGATCCTTTAGGACCTCAGGACACACTGAGTAGCTATTTTGACTTTTTGACAGGTAATGTTTTACTGAGACTAATTTTCTTCACCTGTACAGAAGAGGGTAATGCATGGGAGGTTGTGACCAAGAGAACATAAATGCAGGGCTTAAAACGGTACCGGCCCCCAGAGGTTGTCTTACCCTCTTGAGGTCGCGGGACTGTTCCGGTGGTGGGGAGGGCAGAAAGGGGACGTGAGCGCTGGGTGAGAGAGCGGCCTACTTGCAGGTTTCCTCCACGCCCAGGTCCTTTGAGTCAGTATGCGGTTATTCTCTTTAGTAAGGTTTCTTTGCAGATTTATTCTTAGAAGCAGAAATCTAAACTGATAAATTTTTTTTTCCCTAAAGAAATGTGGGCTTGCCTCACAGGAGGTTCTTGTGGGGTGAACTGGGCATCCACAGCAGCATTCCAAGGATGGCGGGTTAGACAGAGTTGCATGGGCGTGGTTAAGGCCAGTGTGTGCTGGGGGTCTAGTCTGCAAGGAGGGCCCCTGGCACTCGTGCTCAGCCTCACTGTAGCACAGCATTGCCATCTGTGGGATCTGCGATTTGCTTGTGGAACACCTGCCTAGACCATTCCCAGGTGTTACTCTTCATCTTCATCGACAGCTTTCTCAATGTAAGATGGCAGAGGTGGCGTTAGAATCAGGGAACCTTGAACCCTTCAAGTCCTTGCAGACCTCAGAGCTTACCTCCAGTCTCCTGCCCTGAGAGGTACTCACGCCGTTTGTACTTGAACACTCCTGCTGATGGGCAGCTCACGGCCAGTTCCGGGTCAGGCAGGCTCTGTTCTGTACTGGGTGGGAAGTCTCATCTCCTAGTTTCCAGCCAAGCAAACTGCCCTTCATCGCTCTTACTTACATTTACACTTCATATAGCTGAGGAGAGCATTGGTTTTCTAGTTTTATATCTGAGAGAGAACTCTAAACCTTTAGCTATTTTGATAATACGGGTTTCGTTGCCTTTCACAATGCCAGTTGCTGTCCTACGGATGTACTTTATTTGGTCAGCCGCCCTCTTACATAAAGCAGCCGTGTTTGAACACAGCACCTCAGATGTCATCTCACCCATGGAGAACACGGGCACACTGTCACACACTGTCACCTCCTACGTGTGCTGCAGTGTTCTCCTCATGCAGCTCAGCAACCGTGTCCTGTCATTAACTCCTGAGAAATCAGGGCTGGCCTGCCTTCCTTCCTTCCTTCCTTCCTTCCTTCCTTCCTAGTATCATTCATTGGTTGATTCCCGTATGCACTTGACCAGGGATCAAAGCCAGAACCGTGACATACCAGAACAACACTCTAACCAGCTGAGCTACCTACCTGCCAAGGCTCTCTTTTTTTTTTTTTTTTTTTTTTTAAATAAGTCGCATGTTCCCATTTTGTTCCCCAAAAAGCCAAATCCAGATTTTGGTGATTGAAATGATGTAGCCCACCAGACAGAGTACATGAGTAAACTGGATCTATACAAATAACTGTTTCTTAGCTTATACATATTATATAGTGAACATTACAATTGTAGTGAAGGAAGCCTTTTTATAAACTTTTAAAGGGAAAAAAAGTTGTTTTTCTTATACCAAGAAAAGAAGTCCCCAAACCGTAATATTAACACATTGATTCCTTTTTTCGTGTGTCCTTTTCTCGTGAAAAATGAAACTGAGTAAGCAATGAATCAAATGTTTTGATGAAGTTAAGGGGTTTTCATATATATATAGCCTTTTCTGTTTATAAACCTAGCAACCATATCAGAAGAAATAAGCGTACGTTGATACGATTTTGTGTTGGAAAGTTCATGTCATCTCCAAAGGTTTTCCTCATATTTGTTTAAATATACACAATTTTTATAATGTTTTCTTAAAATTCTACAGGAAATTAGCTTATGGCTTTCTAGTCTGCAATTGATGGAATCCAGTGTTTTATCCTTAAAAGTTTATTTATCCTTTGCCTGTAGTTTGGCAGCCACTCTGCTACCCACAATTTCTCCAAAGGTCACATTTCTTTAAGACTGAGCTGTAAGTCTGGCCCTGCGCGCTTGAAGTCATGTAAGAAGGCAGGTGCTCGCTCCGAAGTCCTCCACTATTCTCCTTACTGTGTGTGTTCTTGCCGTGCCTGGTTCACGCCCTCCTCACTGAAAGAGAGTAGGAGTAACAGGTACTGAGAACCAACTCTGCTTTCTTGCTCTTCTCTATTAACATCACACTGGCTTCTCCAGGTTGTAGGTAGGTCTCATTTGTATTTTGACAGTAATGAAAAAAGACCCTTTTTGGCTGTCTTTAGCACTGTTATTGGGTGGACTCAGCTTGTTCTGGTTTTTAACATCCTGGGCATGCTGTTAGCCCGCCCTTAGTTGGCATCTCCCTCTCTCATCCATGGTGCCTTTTCTCTTACAACGAGAGTTAGAAGATGCTACAGAGCACCTTTCTTGACCCAACAGGTCTATTTTGGAGTGACTGCTGTATTTTGGATGAGAAAGCGTCTCTCCCCCTTTTTCTCTCTTTAGGGTCATTCAGGATTGATATTGCAGATT
Source organism: Desmodus rotundus (assembly GCF_022682495.2). Taxonomy (NCBI): domain Eukaryota; kingdom Metazoa; phylum Chordata; class Mammalia; order Chiroptera; family Phyllostomidae; genus Desmodus; species Desmodus rotundus. Next base: position 36,714,027 of record NC_071396.1, read on the forward strand.
CTTGTTATCCCAAAAGGAATTTTATTAGAGCTTGTTATCCTGAAAACTGTTTTGTTTTTTTTTGTTTTTCTTTATGCATTTGAAATGACCCTTCCTGAAGTCTAGGGTCCACATACGTCCATGAATGGCCTTTTATTCCCTGGAACTCCTAGGGTAATGGGAACTCGTATTTCTTCTCCAAATTGCCATCTCTCCTACTTATCCATTTGGAGGGACATGCCATTTACTTTTTGAAAATACAGTTTTCAGTTCAACACATGAAACCAAGATCAGCTGCTGGTATTTATCAGGGTGAAATTGCCAGCAGACTGTTGAGTTACTGCTATTGAGTCAACCCTCGGTGTCTGTTTTCTCATTTCTATTAAGAAATCATCGCCAGGACACTGTGTATGACCAGGCAGCCCTCCATAGGGGACCCTGGAAATATCACTCGTCATCCTGTCCTCCTATCTTCATCCTAACATCTTTCCCCTGGCCCTCACTCTCAGTTCTGGCACTTTCGGGGAAGAGATGCGTATCTTAACCCTCAGGGCTATTTGCCCTCTTCTCTCTGGACAAAAGCTGTCTTTGCCTTGCCTTGCCCAGGGACAGACCCATTGTGCAAGGCCTCCTTGATCCCTTGAAGCGGCAACCCTGTGTGTGTGGATTGGTCAGTAAACAGTGTCTGTGCCGAGGTCTTTTGTTAGCCTTCCTACTGCGCTTCTCAGAGACCAGCTGACCGCAACCCTCACTGCTGCACAGAGAAGCTATGTTCAAATTGGATCTGCATATTTTTTTTTTCTTTTGAGTTGGTTTGAAGCTCTTTTTGAACTGGAGAATCTCCTAAACTCGTTTCCTCATTGCTTTTGAGGAATTCTGGTAGTGATAACCAACCTCTGGTATCCAAGACCTATTAGAATAGTCAGACTTGCCTTCGTGTGCTTCCCCTTTTCTTCCTAAATCCCTCCTTCAGCTGGAAAAAGGAGTAAGGGGCCCCTGTGTGGCTGAGGCCTCTTGCTTCCTACCTGGGTTTTCGGAGATCTTCGGAGAAGACCTTGGACTTTGCTGAAGTCCAACAATTGTCACAAGACAAATAAAGACAAGTTTAGGTCTATTTTTTATCTAGCAAAATGAGTTTCCTTAGTCTCTTTAAAACTTAGCATATTCTACACAGATTATTAAAACAAGAAACCCTTCAATAAATGCATAAAATTGCCTATGGTCAAAATGGGAAATTTTGTAGAAAAATAATCATCTCAAAATAATTTTTTATCTGGGGAAGTAAGAAAATGGAAAAAATGACCTTTTTTACCTGTAAGATCTACTTTCCTGAAGGGTTGGTTCGGTGATCATCTTTGCCCATGAGAACTGTGTTTGTGGGCTCCAGTGGGCACGTGCGTTTTGTCTGTCGTGTGACCAGTTGTGAGTCACCTCTTTCCATACTTCTAACCTGTTAAGTTCTTTCATTCTTGCTTTTCATTGTCTTCGCCAATAGCTTCATGGTATAAAAAGTAACTTTTTGTGTTAGGCAGTGTTAGACATTGTAGTAACAGTTACGATTATTGCAGTTCTTCCATCTGTTTACAGGGATAAATGCTCATACTGTTAGACCATGTATGCCTTAATGTATTAGAACCCTTCTTAATAAGTATCACTGTTGACTTTTTAAAATCTACTGTTACTCTACAGTTGGGGTTCTTTTTACATTTTACCAGCATTTCATAATTCACTTCAGCAAAAAATTTATCGAGCTATACATGCCGACACTGTGTGAAGCGTGATTCCTGCTTCGAGACATGAGCTTAAGGCAACAAAGTTCAATTATGTAAAACAGCTAGAAAGTAAAATAATCTTCAATTCAGTGAATAAATAATGGTTTTCCAGTGAAATTTTATGAGAAATTGAAATTAGCTAAATTCAAAACAGGATAGATTGTTTTGAAAAGGTACCTTGAAATGGGCTTTGGTGGATAGAATAATTTTGAGGTCAGCAACTAAGTATTCAGTCAGCTATCTTTATGCCGCAACTGTGATGACTACTGTTGAGCTTAGAGTGAACTCAGTCCTCGCTGGTTTTCTGGGAGCTGCTTCCCAGCCTCTCTGCCCTCACCGGGATACTCGGTTGGTGGGACCCAGCCAGAAGAGCCAGCCCTTACACGAGTGATGAACTTGTGCCTCGTTAAGTCTGAGTTCTTACCTGTTGCCCTGGTTCTGTCAGAGCATTTACTGCCCTGCCTGCTTCATGTCAACTTTGGCTTTGCTGTCCTGCCTTCTGAATCTTTAAGTTGCTGATTTTCAAAGTAAGGACACACAGCCTCGAGCAGAACACTGACTCTTTGCTAAGGACGTAGTCCCAGGGTGGAGGCGACTTGCTGACACCCCATAGACATGGCTGGATTGGTCTGCGCAGTTGCAACCAGCCCGCGTTCCCATTGGGCCGCAGCGCACGTTACCTCACATCTACTCCAAGCATCTGCATCCTGTCCACCCTGTGTGCTTGCGTTGGCCGTCTGGGTGCACTGTGGCAAAAGGAAGAGAGGCTAGTGTGATGGGGGAAAATCCTCCTCCTCGGAAATTTACCTGTCGTTTTCCATTTTATTTAACAATTTTTGTCTGTAAGAGTACATTTTGCGTAACTGTAATCTTATGGTAGAAGCAGTTTAATGTTTTGCTTTTTACATTGATTATTTATTTCCTAAGCATGCTTCTATTTGGCTGCTTAGTATTCATAATGTTTATTTTAGTCTCTACATCATACCCCATCAGTTTGATGTGCTATAATTTACTTCCTGTCATCCCCAAATAGGAAACTCACATTGTTTCCTGTTTGTTTACTACTGGAGAAAACATGGCTGCAAACAGCTTTTTCCTTTCCTAAGTTCTGGGGGGAAAATATAACTTTAATTGCCAAACTTCTAGTTCTGGAAATTGTAGGACCTGCCTGTAATGGACAAAGAAGATACATGTAGAAGAATCTATAATTCCATGAAAGAACATGTTAGGGCCAATGAAGCCCAGATGATGAAGAGGTCGTTTTGATCTTGGGGTATCACAGGAGACTTTGTGGAGCCAGTTGTCTTTGAATGGGCTTAAAATGATGAAAAGGATTTGACTGGAGCCTTGCGTGGAGTGTATTCCAGGTTGAAGACACCATGAGCTCAGAGTGGAGAAGACCCCCGTGTCCTGTGGGTGGGGAGCAGCCGACCTTGGTTTACCTGCAGCACCGTTAGTCTCTGGGTGTGCTCGGGTCTGGCAGTCCCAGGAGCTGAAGTAGTGCCAGGGCCTAACGGGCCCCGAGTGCAGGCTGAGACATTCATAGGGAGGAGGTCGCATGGAAACTGTTTGAATCGATTAGCTTCTGTGTTGCCTTTTTTTTTCCTTTATGGATGTCTTCCCTGTGCCTTGCGGGGCATACAATGATCCTTCTGAGTACGTGAACAAACAGAGGGCTGAGGTGTGATGGAGTAGATGCCCAGGTGAAGCGGTATCACAGTATCTGCAGGGAGAGGCCGCACGGTCAGAAGCCTTCGCTGATGTGGCTACATTAATTTCTCAGCGATAGCGGTGGGTTAGAGGGCCCCTCAGTGCACCCACCCTGGGACTCCCTCACGGGAACCACGTGTATTTGGAAGGTGTCACTGTGGCTGTTTTCCTTTGTTCAGTGATCCGTCACTATGCCCCAGTTTTAGCATTTAGTTTTAGTGGAATTCAAACTGAATAGCTCAAAATTACATGACTAACTACATTTAGTTTCGATTGCAATTATTGATCCAAGCCTGCTGGCATGACCCATGAAGGCAGGGGAAGAGCTACAGGCCTCTGGCCCACCTCTTCACGGTCCATTCTCCCCGGGTTCATCATTTTTCTCCCCCCACCCCTCGCCATACACACTGATGTTTTGTATTTACTTTATGAACCACCTTAAAACTTTTCTTTGCACGAGGTAGCAGAGTAAATAAAGATTACTCATTCGCACATATTAGCTATTGCAGTAGGCTAAAGAGATGACTAGTAAAGTTAATCATTGTTCTGTTTTTCTCAGAGATTTTCAGGCTATCTAAAGTATCAGTTTCACTTCTGGGTACCACATTTCAAGAGGGAGGTGCATACGTCATAGCAGTTTAAATAGGAAAGTAGTGAGGGTGGAGCTGGAAAGCAAGGTCACATCACAGAGAGATGGGGGGCGGGGCTGGAGAAGAGAAGGCTGGAGAGCTGTCTTCCAGTAGCTTCACCGCTGCTCTGTGGACTAACGGTTAGAAACTTCAGAGGAACAGACTTGGGCCTTTTAAGAATTGTGTCCCAGTCAGGGCTGCCATCTAAAAACAGAATGGACTGTCCTGGGAGGAAGTCGGTTTCAGAAATGTGCAAGCAGACTTCGAACGACTACTGTGGTAGAATTGTTGGCCGTGATGTCCCCTCCTAACCCACTGCTCCGTGATGCTGTAACTGAGATATCTCTATAGATGACAGGGCAGTGGTCTTTTAGAAAGGGGAGTGGAGTCCCCATGTGCCTAGGGAATGTGTTCTCTCTGAGACCTGCTGGATTGAAGAAGCTGTTGGGCCCGTGGTAGAGCTGCCCCACAGTTGCCGTGAATGGTGGATAGGAGGGCGGATGAGGGGCCTGGCTCAGAAACAGCCTCAGGCATCCCTGCATGAAATCTGTCATGTAAACCACCCAAGTGAGACAGGAAGTGGCTCTCTGAGGGGAGTCTTTGTAGGGCTCAAGGAATGCTCTCAGGAAGAAGGTCTGCCATACAGCATTACTAAAGTAAATGTGGAATGTTGGTCAGGCGCCTGAGGAAGGTTACTAAGGTTGGAGAACTGTCAGAAGAGGTGTTGATCAGTAGCTTTTAGTTCCTAAGTCCTTCTGACACCAGGGGTTTCCTGTCCTTTGTTCCCTTGTATCTTCCTACCCAGGCGAGGCCTGAGTCAGGGGCTAAGGTTTGGGAGTCCGTAGCTCCCACTCTAAAAGTACATGAGCGAAGGTGGGCGGCAGACAGCATCACCAAATCACCCTGTCACTTAGGAGGGAGGAGCCAGCCCAGGTCTCACTGTGGGAGTCAGAGTTCACTTTTCTCTCTGCCGAACTGCTCGTGTGTACATTTTTAAGGAAACTGTTCATAGATCACTACATAATTAAGATGAATTTTTCTAAGCGTTATGTGAAAAGGGTCTTTGACGAGAGTTTCTGCTAGCTACCCAGGGTTCCTCTCAATTGTCTGTGGTTTTCAGCGCATCTCTGTCCCGCTCACTGGTTGGAAGGACCCTCTGAGCGCCCATAGGCAGCCACCCACACCAGAGCCGGTCCGGGGGAGATGCCCCCTCCCAGGGGGAAGGCACTTTGTTCAGAGACGAACTGGTGTTAGCCAAGAGCATTTCCTGGGAGTCTGGGGACGTGGCTCTTGGAGTTTTCACCAGGCAGTGACTCCTGATCGTTCCAAAGACCATCAGCTTTCAGGGAATAAAACTCTTACACTTGAGCCCCTGAAGCACTGTCAGGTTGTTTTTCTTAAATACCAAGTACTTATATATGTGTGGCTTTAATTTTTAGTGTAAGAATTCCATTGTGCCAGTTGGCTTTCCTAGTGTCTCATAATTTAAAGTGTCTTAATATTTACAAAGCCCAGTCACATTTATCTCATTGGCTTTCATACCCAAAGACAGCTCATAGGTCATTTGAAGGTCCTGTTTCTCATGCTGTGTTGCGGGGATCGTCTTTGGATAATGCATTTCGGGGTGATTTTCACTTCCTGTTGTCTCTTGTTTCTAATTTTCCTATAGATGCTTTACTTTTTAAGTACACACTCAGAATATTTCCCTGCCTTTGGAAACTACAGTTCTTGGGAGCCGAGTTTCTCTACACCAGTAGACTGTTGCAGGGAATGTGAGCTGTCACGACTTTGTGTGTGGCTCAACAGATTCAAAGGTTTCTGGCTTTGCAGGTCGGGTCTATGCTGTGCTGTCAAAGAGAGAAGGCCGAGTGCTGCAAGAAGAGATGAAGGAAGGCACGGACATGTTCATCATCAAGGCTGTGCTGCCTGTGGCCGAGAGCTTCGGCTTTGCTGATGAAATCAGGAAGAGGACGAGCGGCCTGGCCAGCCCGCAGCTGGTGTTCAGCCACTGGGAGGTAAGGCCCCAGGTCCCCCCATTCCTTCCTTCTCGTCTACAGATGTGCTTCTTGCAGATGGCATCAGGAGTAGCAAACAGATCTCCCATGCCATTTGGCCTTCCGATGGCCCCGGTCCAGCAGAGGGACCAGAGAAAGCAGATGGTCTTTATTCATCCAGAATGAGGGAGCCTCAGATTACACGTGGGTTACAATACACACACACCCCTATTGTTTTTATTTGGTGTAAAATTTAAGACACAATATTTCATCCTTTTTTCCCCTCCAAAGGTATATGGTAGATTTTTAAAAGAAAGTCAGACATTTTTGAAAGCAAAAATGTAAGGAACTTTTTTTCTCTGAGGAAAAGTACTTCTGGCCTTTAGAGGGGAGCCTTATACACAATCAAAAATGAAAACTTCCCAGATCCACAGTGCTGGGGAGAGGAAAGGATGGCGAACTCGTTATTTTTAAGTCGGGGGGAAATAATAACAAGGGACGGAGCAGCCCGTCCAGCCTTCCCGCACAGGTCCGTGAGGAAAGGTTGCGGCCGCTGCAGGAGGCCGGTGCGAGAGCACTGCTGGAGGGAAGCGGCAGGGCACGCGCACAAACGGTGACAAGGCACAGCCTGGAGTCAGGAGTAGAATTTTTAAACTATAGGATGGACCTGGGAAGGCTGGGAGGAAGCAGCTGTTCTGTCACTGTTTACAGGTAATCTAAGTAACTTCACAGTTCTTCACTTGCCTGTGGGTGTTTATCAGTCAGCACCTGGAGGACCAGTGTTGGTGTCAGGGAGTTCTGGGTTCAAATGCTAATCTTGGCACTTATTTTGACAAAGTGAGGAACCGGCGCTGAGGACGCTCTGCCCCTGAGGTAAGGCTCTGTGGTGTGTTACCGAACCGCGCACTGGTGTGGTGTCTCCTGGCCGGTGCTCGCAGAGGCAGTGCCGCCAGCGTTTGGTTGCTCTCAGCGCTGCGGCCTTGCACTTGGCCTCCCACAAGTAACCTGGGGTTTCTTTCTTAAACTTCATGTAAGCAAAACTCATGGGTTAGGTTCAGTGCTGAGCTATTTTCACTACTGTCACTTTCTTTAGCTAGGTTGGTCTTTGTCTCTAGAACACTTCAGATGAACATTTAAATGTAGATAGTAAAGGGGAATGGGAATAATTCAAAGAGAACTTTGTTTTTAAAGTGAATTTGTAATCAAGTGAATAAGCAAAGTAAAGAAAGGTGTACCAGAAAACTTGACTTTGGACAGAGGAAGTTTAATTTTAATCGTGCAGGTTCACGTCATCTCCCAGTGAGATTAGTTCAGAACACCCAGTTGTGCCTTATTCTCCTTAAAGGGAAGTCACGTTCTCAGCGGGTGACAGAACCAACAGCAGGGATGTACTGATTTAATTCACGACATTTTTTGTCAGTACAGATTACATTTTAACAGTGATTGACTTTGGAATTTTTCTTGCATTTTCTATCTTTGGCTGGAAACTAAATGATATCTTTGATGGTTTTATTGGCTTATATCTGAATAGCTCTCATTGCTGTATTTCATTATGTGGAAAACAGTAGTTCCAAAATATTTAAATTATTTGTTAATTCCAAGCTTATGGGTAGTAATTTCCCACTTACTTAAACATCTAGCTTTCTAGTTTTGGTTTATGGCACTTACCTTATACTGAGAACACAAACCAGAAAGAAAGAGTAGGAATGGTAATGGCACCGTTACTGGGAGAACGATGCGTTTGAATGCATGTATTTTATAGTTTGCTAAAACGCCTCGCCGTGTTCCAGTCAGTGTTGTCTCTGAAAGTGATGTGATAGGATAGAAGCGTAGCTCAGGTGAGGCAGAGATGCTTCTGGAGCCCGGGCAGCAGAGCCCAGGCTCGTCCTGTCTTGCTGCCTCTTTCAGCCCTTGGCTTCCACCAACGGTCCAGAGGGGCCCTCACCCCCCACCTCACATCTGTCCTCCAGCCAGTAAGGACGGGGAATGGCAAGAGGCGGGCACACACCATCCCTTTAAGGGCACGGACTGGATGTTGCACCAGGCACTTCACCTCATCCCATTGCCCACAACCAATGCTACAGCCGCATGGCACAAGGCCCCATCTGAGATGGAGGCTGGAAAATGTAGCCTGTAACTAGATCAGGAGTCAGCAGACTGCCTCATCACCTGTTTCAGTAAATGAAATTTACTGGAATATAGCCTTATCCGTTCATGTACATACTTTCCGTGGCTGCCTTCAGGCAGAGTTGAGTGCTTGCGGCAGAGACCATGCATGAGCCTGCAATCTGAAATATTCACTGTCTGCCTGTTTATGGGGAGAGTGTGCCTCCCCCTCCCCTTCCCCACCACCCCCAAGCCAAGATGACCTGGTGTGTCCCCCTGACAAACCTTCTACCAGAGGAAAAGGGAGTGGATGGTTAGGAACAACCAGTTTAAAAACAGCAAGGTTTTTTTTTTTACCAAACAGGCAATTTTTGTTCATGTGAAAACCCTGATGGTTTTTCAGTCTCCTTTCCCTCTCAAAATTAAAAAAATAAAGGTGAAAATTAATCTTACATACAGAATAATTTTGTTTTTTTTTTTTTTAAAGTTTCTGGCTTAGTTACAACTTCTTACTAAAAATCAGTCTCTGAATAGCTTCAGAGAGAAACACAGTTGAGGAAAGTTTGCTGCAGGTCGAGCTGCCCTTCCGCCGCCCCCTTGGCACCTGTTGTGACCCTGCTCCCAAAGCGCCCTCTCGGAAAGTCTTGAAAACTACATTATAATTAAATGTCATTGATCTGATATTTTTTGGCTGTTTTGGTTCCCCGCCCCCCATAGTTAGGTTTAGAAATAACAGTTGTTGAGATCTGGCTTCTCACTCTAAGGCACTCTTTTCCATTTGTATTCCACCATACCATATAATTTACAATCAAGAGCTTTTGAGAGAAAGTGTCTCAAAAAAATAGAGAAAATAAAATTACAGGCATTTTCCATGAGGAAGCCTTTGAAGTCAGCAATCTCATAATTTCTCTTTCTGTTTTACCCTTCTGTGAAAAGAGTGGTGGGGCGGGGCGGGGGGGGGGGAGGTCAGGGAGCTAATACCAGGCACAGAAAGAAAAATACTATCAGCCAGTGCTGCCCCACATGCGTGTCAGCCTCACCTCAAGTGTCTCTGTTGGACAGTGAGAGCACTGTGGAAGGTGCCCCCCCAGGGTGGGGGAAGCAGTCACAGCAGCGCTGAAGGAGTGTATTTTCCACATGGCGTTTCCTACCTGCTGACAGCCGTAATCACGGTAAAAATGCCTCTAGGCCTTTTTTCTACACCCAGGGCAGCAGCTAGCACTTGGGTGCCTTTCTTCAGGTGGATTAGAACCTGGCATCCGAGTTACGCTGTGGGTTACAAAGAGGCATTCCCGAGATAGAACCAAGATGGCGGCGTAGGTAGACACACTGCGCCTCCTCACACAACCAGAACTGATAGAAAATCGAATGGCAAGGAAGTCCGACACCAAGGAAATAAAAAATAAACATTCATCCAGACAGGTAGGAGGGGTGGAGAAGGGCCGAGACTGGCAGAGTGTGGGACCAACGGGGCAGGCAGTCTGACCACTAGCACACCCTGCGGCCCCACATTCGCGCAGATAAACCGAGAGGGCCGGACTCAGAGTGGTGGAGAACGGGGCAGGCAGACCGGTGGGTAGCATACCGAGGCCCCACATTCGCGCACAGATAAACCGGACAAACAGCGGTGGGGAGCAAAGCAGACCGTGCAACCCAGGGCTCTAGCACGGGGGAAATAAAGCCTCAAACCTCTGATTGAAAACGCCCGTGGGGGTTGGGGAGGCAGCAGGAGAGACTCCCAGCCTCACAGGAGAGGTCGTTGGGGAGACCCACAGGGGCCTAGGGCGTGCACAAGCCCACCCACTCGGGAACCAGCACCAGAGGGGCCCAGTTTGATTGTGGGTAGGGGAGTGAAAGACTGAAATCCGGTGGAGAGTGGAGCGGGCGCCATTGCTCCCTCTTGGCCCCTCCCCCACGTACAGCATCACAGCGCAGCGACCAGACTTACCCCGCCCCGGTGAACACCTAAGGCTCTGCCCCTTTAAGTAACAGACACGCCAAGACCAAAAAAAAAGGCCCAAATCATAGAACACTTCAAAGCTCAAGAAAAAATACAACTAAGCAAGGAAGAGATAGCCAACCTATCAGATGCACAGTTCAAAACACTGGTTATCAAGACGCTCACAGAATTGGTTGAATCTGTTTGAAAAACAGATGAAAAAATGAAGCCTATGCTAAGAGAAACAAAGGAAAATGTACAGGGAACCAATAGTGATGCGAAGGAAACTGGGACTCAAATCAACGGTGTGGACCAGAAGGAAGAAAGAAACATCCAACCAGAAAAGAATGAAGAAACAAGAACTCGGGAAAATGAGGAGAGGCTTAGGAACCTCCAGGACACCTTGAAACGTTCCAACATCCGAATTATAGGGGTGCCAGAAGGAGAAGAGGAAGAACAAAAAATTGAAAACTTATTTGAACAAATAATGAAGGAGAACTTCCCTAATATGGCAAAGGAAATAGACTTCCCGGAAGTCCAGGAAGCTCAGAGAGTCCCAAAGAAGCTGGACCCAAGGAGGAACACACCAAGGCACATCGTAATTCCATTAGCCAAGATGAAACAGAAGGAGAGAATCTTAGAAGCAGCAAGAGAAAAGAACACAGTTACCTACAAAGGACTTCCCATAAGACTGTCAGCTGATTTCTCCAAAGAGACCTTGCAGGCAAGAAGGGACTGGAAAGAACTATTCCAAGTCATGAAAGGCAAGGACCTACATCCAAGATTGCTCTATCCAGCAAAGCTATCATTTAGAATGGAAGGGAAGATAAAGTGCTTCTCAGATAAGGTCAAGTTAAAGGAGTTCATCATCACCAAGCCCTTATTATATGAAATGTTAAAGGGACTTACCTAAGAAAAAGAAGATCAAAAATATGAACAGTAAAAATGACAGCAAACTCACAGTTACTAACAACCACACCTAAAACAAAAACAAAAAAAAAACTAAGCAAACAACTAGAACAGAAACAGAACCACAGAAATGGAGATCACATGGAGGGTTGTCAATAGGGGAGTGGGAGGGGGAGAGGGGGGGAAAGGTACAGAGAATAGTAGCATAGATGATAGGTGGAAAATAGACAGGGGGAGGGTAAGAATAGTGTAGGAAATGTAGAAGCCAAAGAACTTATAAGTATGACCCATGGACATGAACTATAGGGGGGGAATGTGGGAGGGAGGGGATGGGCAAGATGGAGTGGAATGAGGGGGGCGGGAAATGGGACAACTGTAATAGCATAATCAATAAATATATTAAAAATAAACAAACAAATAAATAAATACAAAAGAATTAAAAAAAAAAGCATTCCTGCTGCCGGTTTAAAAATAAAAGCGCCTTTTCCTCCAAACTGTTAGCAAACTCTGCTCTGCAGCCTCTAGGGGCCTTTCTGTATGTAGCATAACCTGGATGACCTTCGGGGCCACCTTGTGGGTCCGTCACTAAGGAAATTCCAAATGAGTGTGATGGGGTCAGCGGTCGCTTTGTCTCCCTGTCCTGGATGTGTATTTGGCACAATGAGGCAAGGGGTTTCACGACGTCCACACAGACGCAGGAGTAGTGAGGTGAAAACACAGCACATGGGGGGCAAACAGAGGACCACGGGGAGAGGTGGACTCCAGCCGGTCTCAGAGACCCCCAGGCAGGTGGAGCTGATGCGGAAAGTGTCCTGAAGTCTCGGGGGAAAAACTGAGCAAACGCCAGAAGCATATGCCAGAGGCCCAGACAAAACTGGATCCTTTTTGAAACCCCAGGGTCTTACATTTTTGAAACAGGGACTCTGGTCTTAAATTGGATCGTCTGAGTCTGGTGTCTCTCAGCCAGCACCTCGTTTATTTCTTTTTATAAAAGGTGTCACTTTTCTAACAGGGCTAAAAATTTATTCACCACAGCCACTCAGGCGCGCTAAAAAAATGTAGCTGCTTTATATTCTGTGCTGAGTCTGTTGGCCAGCTGGTCAGGGGAGGGTGCCAATGACCAGCTTAAAACTGGTCTGTGAGAGGGCGGACTGTCTTTGTGGACGACTGCTCAGGTGACTGTCCCACTCGCCTTCCTCCTTCTGTCCCTCCCCCTCGCAGAGGAGAGGGCTTCTGTGCCTGCATGTGGGGAGGACCAGAGGGCCTCAGCTCCCACACCTCCCCTGAGCAGGGTGCGGGGCCAGCTGGATAAGCGGTACCACCCCCTGCTCTGCTGCCTTGTTGGCTGTTCTGAGAGGTGTACAGTCTGTCTGCTTGTGCGGGTGTCAGCCGCTCAGGAAGGAGCAGAGAGAATGCCCATTTTTAATAATAGGCAGAGCTTTCTGTAACCAAGGCAGGTATGCAACCATTCATTCATTCAACATACATTTCTCAACTATGCACTGAGGATGCCTGCTGTCAAAGAAAAATAGTCATTTGTATACTCCTGCAGCAAAGCCACAGCAAAGGCCTGTGGTAACAGGAGAAGAGGGCGTAGGAGCTTGGTGGAGGGCCCAGCGGGGGTCTCGTTCTGAACAGGAATCTACAGCACCAACCAGCTGGGGCACATTGGGCAGGCTGCCTCCTGGGCCTCATGCTGAGCCTGCAGGGGGTGGGTGCTGTGGAAGAGCACTCAGGGTGGCCTTTGTGTCGGGAGGGCCTTGTCCGTCTGCCCCTTCCACAGAGGGACAGAGGATGGAGCCGGCTGTGTGCTTCCTGTGGGCAGCTTGCTTCCGGTAGAAGGAGAGGAGGCCAGGGCTGCCCAAGTCTGTCTTCTGCGCTCCCACCCACCAGTGAGACTCCTGTGGGGAACCCGGGAGGAGGCAGAGCAGGGGGCTCATGGAGCTTTCCCTTCCTGAATGGAACCCTCCGTGGTGTTCCTCTCCTAGCAGGGTACAGGGGGTGCTCTACAGGTGCACCGTCTTCTCTCATGTCCTGGAAGTCACTCCCTCAGTGACGAACCTCAGGACATTTTGTGTCCAAGTCCAGGTTCACCTCCTCCTGGGACTCTAGGACTTGGGTGCTTTTCACTTCAGGGGATTAAGCCCCCCGCCCAGTCTGGCTCCCAGACTAACGCTTTCTCAGCTGCTTTTCCTTCCCCAAGCTCTGCCCTTCTCCCTTCCCCTCAAGAGTAGCCTCAGAGAGAGACTGTTCTCAGCATGCCTTCCCCTGGACGTGTCTTCCTTCGCAGCAGAGCAGTAAACAAGCCTGGGCCCGGGGCAAGGGGAGAGGAGGCTGCCGTGTTGCCTCTGGTCCAGGGGGGTGCGCAGTCCACCTGGTCCCGCTCACCAGGTGCCCCGCTGAATTTTGGAGTGAAGCTCAGAGCAGTCAGAAATGGGCTTTGCTGGGCACAGAGATACATTTGACGGAAGACACTGAAACCCAGATCTGTTCTGCGAAAGGGGGACCTTTCATGTTATGCAAAATTAATGGGTTTCTTTCTTCCTTAGTGGTACGTAATGTCTCTACAAGGAAAGAATCACACAAGTCACAAGTTCTGTTGGGTCTCCTTCTATTAGTTCCTGTCTCCTGTCTCAAGTTCATTATCATCCCTCCATGTGTAACTGCTCATTGCTTCACTTCTGTTCTTTAGCAAACACCGTATGACTTGGCCCTGGAAATGAAAGTATATCTGCCTAACCCAGCACGTTCTATTGCCTTCTTTTACAAGATCATTCCCAGCGACCCCTTCTGGGTGCCAACCACCGAGGAGGAGTACCTACACTTCGGGGAAAAGGCGGATTCGGAGAACCAGGCCCGGAAGTATATGAACGCAGTGCGAAAGCGGAAGGGTCTCTATGTGGAAGAAAAGATTGTGGAACATGCGGAAAAGCAGAGAACCCTCAGCAAAAACAAGTAACTACTATTGGTGGATTCTTTTTTCTAATAAATTAAGAAGGATTCCCCCAGGGCTTGATCCTGGAAAACTCATTTCTGCTGCATCATCTCTGTGCATTCACTGTCAATAAAATCGACCATACAAGTACTTGAAAGGGGGGGGGGGGGGACGTTGGGGAACACGTTTCCTGAGTCGTTTTTAATTGATTCTGGTACAAGGAAGACATTGTTGTAAGTACTGCAGTGGTGACTCACCTCCCCACCTGTGTGCAGGCCACCGCAGTGAGATGTATGCGGGGCAGGGCCACCTATTCCGTGCGGGGGGGTGATGGGCAGCGTCCTCTGCACTGAGCCGCCACGTCTCATCTGGGTCCCACTCCCCTTACGTGGGAGCCACACAGTGCAGCATCGAGTCCCAGCACTCGGCATCATCTGGAGAGACCAGCGACCTCTAATCTGTTCAACCAAGTCGCTGTTATCACTGGTCCATCTTGTGGTTTATGTGTCTAGAAAACAACGGGAGGTCCATTTGTCAGCCTTTAGCCTTCTATTTTTACATTCCCTCACAAATTGCATCACTCCTATTTAAGTGTTACTGATAGTTACGGCTCAACACCTTTTTCTTTAAAGAAGTAGGGCTATTTCCCCTCAGACAGACTGAAGGGAAATTAGCTAATGGGACCAGGTTATTGCCTTTATTGTAAACCTTTTTCCAAAACCTCAGGTGCCTCATTCGGGGAGATCCCCATATAAGGAATAAATGCAATTCAGTCAAAAATAGATTTTGTAATTTTTGATGTTGCACTAATAAATTTTATAGCCACTTATAAAAACGATTCTTTTTCAAAATGCATAAAATTATCAGAACAGACCTTGTTTTTGAAATGTTTTTAATGGGTTTCTTCAATGAATCAAGTGATTCTTAATACTAGTTGTAGGCACCTTACCTTTTTTTAAAAAAATATATTGTTTATTTATTTTTAGAGCAAGGAGAAGGGAAGGAGAAAGAGAGGGAGAGAAACATCAATGTGTGGTTGCCTCTCTTGAGCCCCCCCACTGGGGACCTGGACCGCAACCCAGGCATGTGCCCTGACTGGGAATCAAACCGGTGGCCCTTTGGTTCACAGGCCCGCGTTCAATCCACTGAGCCACACCAGCCAGCGTGTCACCTTACCTTTAACCTTTCGAGCCCTGGTGTCACTGGTTAGGTGAGCCTGACCCGGACTTTGGGGACAGCATGGCTGGATATCTCACTGTCTGTCTACGTGTACAGGTACCGATGTCTGGATTAGTTTAGGAAAGTTCTACCATGTGCTGATTTATCTGGAAACTTTGATCACATACGAAAAGCCAGCACATCGATTTACAGCATCTGTGAGGAGCATCCTTCAGAGTGCCAGATGTGCTGTTGAAAGTATTCTTAGACTCTATACTTTATCAGCAAACGCTGTGCGTAGTCGAGACAAGAGGCAGGGCCCAGAAGGAGCGGGCGCCCTCCCAGCGGTTCTGCTGGGCCAGATGTGCTGGTGTGGGGGAGGGGACATGTCCAGTTGACAGATTGCCTCTCTTCCTTCTCCACGTTTAGGAGAGACAGTAGTGAGCAGTAAAATGACCACGAGGAGACAGGCCAAGGGATGTAGCTAATCTGCCATGTGAGTAACCTTCCCTGTTGTGTCATTTGTAACAGGGCCCCACTCACTGAAACTGTCTTCACTCCATGCCCCCGTGCCATGCCCTGACCCTGACCTCAGTGTGTTTTATCCAGGGGAAGTGAGCCAAGAAGTTCTTGGTGCCGGTGTGGGGCGGGCAGGCTCCCATTCTCACAGCAGCATCTTGGGTCGTTAACAGATGGGCCTGAGGGGCGGCGAGCCAGGCTGTGTGGAGGAGGCCACCAAGCCACAGTCCCACTCCTGGAGGGTCGTTTGCACTGATGTCCAGAGGCAACTGTCCTGCTTAGGGGACAGGCAAAGGCAGCATCAGCGTACTGCTTTTTCCCAGCCAGCCCCAGAGCACAGGTGGACCGAGGCAGGGGCTGGGAAGGGCCTGCTGCTGGGGTCAGTTTCCACAGACCCGAGGGGAGATGCCCATCTCCCATTTGGACCCTATTTAGACCATAGTATGTACAGATAGACAGGTAGGTAGGCGGATAGGTAGACTGTATGTGCATATGTGGAGAGTATCATGTGACCTCAGTCATGAAATAGGGACCAGGAAGTCCACTGGGGCCATTTCTGCACAGGCCTGTTGCCTTCACTGGCAGCACCTGGGCTTCCTCTCAGCCAGCGCTCCGGCTGCTCGGATTCCTCAGGCTCTGCCCTTCCTCTGTCCGCACAGCAGGAGCGCCCTGGGGAAGGCTGTTCCTGGAGAGGCAGCAAGTGCTGGTGCTGCAGCCTCAGAACAGGCTTCCCAGGGGAGCCACCCTGTGGGGCAGCGCCCCAGCCAGTGCCCACAGAATTGGACTCAGCAGGGGCAACTCAATGAGCAGCAGTAGCTCTGCCTCTGGCCAGTAAGCACACAGCACAAGCCACGGGGGACAGGGAAAGCCTGGAGCCTTCTAGGAAGGTGATGGTGGGGTTCAAGGCTGTGGGGGAGGTTGGCCCGGTGGCTGAGCTGACCCTCCACGATTGCACACCTGGAGGTGACAGAGTCACTGGCCTTCAAGACCTGGGCTGGAGGACCCACCACCACAGTGGCCACTGCAGCCCCTGAGCCGAACGGTTCCCCCTGCAGGGCTGCTGCTGCTGTAAAGAAGAGAAGCTGTAGGCAGAGGGGATGGGAACAGGGCACCGCCCTAGACCAGACTCTGCAGATGGAAGCCAGTTTGTCCCAAGACCATTGGCAAAGGACCTGACAGGTAGGTAGGGAAACTTTGGTTAGGTTGGCTCCTGCCCTGGTGGTTACCTGCTGGATCCCAGCTTTGGGCTCCTCGTCCTGACAGCACTGAGTTTTCTTGTGCACAGTTTCCGTAGGGAAGGCCTTCTGGAAGTAGCACCCTGCTTTGTTTTTGGGAAACCACCTCATCTCTAAGTCTGTGAGGTCTGAGCATGTTTGAGCAAGGCTGGGATCAGCAGTGTGTTCAAGTCCCTGCCTTGCTGGAATGGACGTGTGACTCAGGAGGCGCCAGTGACTGTCAGCTGCTGGGCTTTGGTAAAGAGGCAGCTTCTTTGCTTTGGTTCACTAATTGGTCAGCTATGAACCTGAGGCTGCTGGGGCCATCCTGGTCTCACCAGGCTTCACCTCACAGAGAAATAAGCTAGTGCATGAAAGCAGAGCTGAATGAATGACAAGGAGGGGCCTATTTGTCCAGTCTCCTTTCCACCTCAAAGCCTGTGCCCAGTGCCATCACTTAGGATGTCACCTTCCTGTTTGCCTGAGAAGTGAGCTTCTTCTGAGACCCATGGCTTCATTTGTCTGGTGCGTGTGGTTGTGGTTTGTGGGCAGATCCACTGGTCCCTCTGACTTTGAAAGCTTCTTGAGGGTAGAAATGGTTTATATGTGCCTTGTGCATAGCAGATTCTCTGCAAGTCCTGGTGGAAGTGTATTGGTTAAGCTAGGAGTGCATAGGTGTAAGTAGGAATGACCTTGAGAAGACGGTTCTCCTGGCTGGCTCTCATTCCAGGGCTTCTGGGATACCAGACTTCCTCTCTGGTGAAAACGGTCTCAGTACGATAGACGTGTGTTAGACCGGTGGTCCTCACAGTGTGGGCCGGCTGGCGGCATCGCCTGGAGGCTGGTGGGAGGGCAGACGCTGGTCCACACCCAGGACCTGAATCAGACTCAGGGCCGGGCCCCGCTCTCAGGTGCTCAGGTTGCGCTAATGCACACTCCAGTTTGAGAACCACTGCTGTAAGGATTTTCACTGACATTTATTTAAAGTTGTACTTTACATTTCTTGCAATTTTTATTAACTGCTTCATGATTTACACGGCAAAATTCACACTATGCATCTTGGGTGTAATTTTAAGTAAGATTATGCATCGTTTGTATAATTAACTTTCTTCCACCTTGGACAGTAGATAAAGAGATTAAGTGTTTTCCAATGCATACACTTATTTTAAGGTTGGGGTTTAAAAGTTAAAAAAGAACTAAGCCAAAAGTTCATTTGAAAAAGAGCACCTATACAGTGCTCGTTCTTGTCAGAGTGCTGGCAGGTGGAGGGGCACGAAAGGGAGGGGCCGGCTCGAAGACCTGGGGCGCTTAGAGATGTCCTTCTAAGGGGAGAGGCGCGGATCAAACTGCAAACCGTTGTTCGAACAGCAGATTTAGAGGCTTCTTATTTGCCTAATTGGAAAAAAAAAAGGGAAGTGACCTTATGAGATGTCTAGTTATAAATGTTTGCTCTTCTTTTGTCTTTTCTTTTAAGATTTGTAGGAGAATTGGGGTTGGGAGATTCTGTTAGGTGTTTTGCATGAGCTTGTTGAAAGTACACACTTCTCATTGTCTGCGCTACCCTCTCCAAAGACATTTCTTTTATTAAAACAGCTTCACTTTAGGGAATGTCAGGTAGAGGTGAATTCACCTGGCTGTTTTCAGAGGCTTTGAAGTGTTTCCAGGTTGTCACCGCCCCTCCTTCCATCTTGCGCAGTGAGCAGGGTTCAGCCCTTGGAGTGGACTTCAGTGCAGAGGCTGATGCGCCGACTTGTCATGTTTCTCTGGGGAGTCAGAAGTACCCTCACGTCTGAGACTCTCCCTGGCCCGCTCTCTGTGAGACCTAATTCCCTTCCTCAGAAAAGGTTAATATTTCATAAGTGATGTGCAAGGAGCCTTACTGACGTCCCTGGAGTCGCCCAGCCCGAAGTGACCACTGCACGCCTGGCCCTGCTGGTGCAGGACCTGCAGCGGCTCCCACTCTGCCAGACACTGTGGCAGAGGGCTCAGGTCAGGCCCACTTCCTCTGGGCACTGTCCTGTGGGTGCCACGGCTCCCGTCCCTCGCAACCGCCGCTGCTTCACTGCCTGCACCTGGATTCAAAGCAGTGCTCCCCTGATTCCTGGGGTTTTTCGGGGTTGCGAGTGAACCAGCTCCTTGGCACCCTGATCTCCATGAGACCAGACAAGTTTACCTGAGGCCTAGGCTGGGACGGATTCAAATGGCCCTCACTAACTGTACTCCAATTATTACTCCAGTTCCTCTCTCAGCCCATTGTGTTTGCTGCCTTCTTCCTCCCATTGTGTATTTCCCCCTCAGGATTTTCTGGGTCCCCTGCAAAGAGCTCGGTCTCTCTCCCTGTCATACTCGCAGCTCCTTCTGAGGAGCCCCTCACTGCTTCATACGCTGGGAGCAGTGGCTGCATTTTCATTGAGTCCATCCGTAGGCTGCAGCAGCTTGCGACTTGACAACTGGACATGATGTCAGTGAGCTCGAGGGGGCCTGGACATTTTCTGTTGTTGACTTGGACACAGAGGAGCAGCTCTGAGAAGTGGCCCTGCCCACTTCGGCAATGTGTTAAAATGCAAATCGGCCACAGACTCCAGAGACGTTCACGAAGTGTACACAAACAAGGCTGCGTGCAACAGTCCCCGAAGGGAAAACTCCCGTGCCCGTCCGTGAAGAATCGCTTCATTAAATTGTGGCATATTCAACAGTGATTAAAGAGTTTGAGTAAGATCTTTACTTAATGACACAGAAGTCCAAGCTATATTGGAGTATTTTTTAAAAACCAATCTATAAAACTATGTAAGTAGTTTTTGAGCTCCTACCATGCACCAGACTGCATTTCCCAGCACTTCGCAAGGATCAGCTCCGTCACCACTACCGCCACTCCCGGATTGCCCTTCCGGTGCACGAGAAAACCGAGCCTCTGTGTGGTTGAGGAACCTGCTCAGCCTCACACAGACTGAATGTAAATTAAGTTATTAATCAGAGAGACCTGGACTGTCTCACCTGTTGTGTTCTTCTGTCAAGGAAGGCTCCTGTGGGCATCCCGGGGGCTGGCCCTGACTGTGATCGGTTGAGATCTGCTCTCCTTGTGTTCCAGCCATGGGTGTGACGAGAGATGTCCAGTGCATGGATGCCAGCATCTGGAGTGGGCCAGGGCAGTCCTCTGCGTGCACAGCCTGGCCATGGGCCTCGCCTCCCTGTGGGTCAAGACTAGGGCCATCCTCTGCTACCACGTAGGAGGATGTTTGGTCAAACTTTGCAACCCATGACCACTCTGGCTATGGCCAGAGAAACTGTTGGGCATGAGGTCAGGCTCCAGTGAATGGAGCCAGAGGCCTGGGCTCACTCGGGTTGTGGGGTGCGGTGTGAGAGGGAGGAAGAGTGGAAGAAGTGGGGGTGCAGTGTGGGTCGCTGGAAGTGACTCATGGGCCAGCACTGCCGGGGGAAGTGCCCACAAGTCCCCTCTCAGGGATAGTGCTGTCTCCTCCCCACAGAGAGACAGGCTCCAGCACCGCTCCTCGGTGCTCACGCAGGGACAGGAGGAATAGGAGGAGAACGGGATGCTGCTGGCAGCCCTGGAATGCCTGGTTTGAGGTCGTCCCGGCACCGTGAAACACTTAGCTGGGGTACATAGTGCTAGAACTTTTTGGCCTTTTAAACAAATCCCTTGTTTAAGACCTAGAACAGGAATTCTCATCTGGGCATGGTTTGGCCCCCAGAGGAATTTGGCAACATCGGGTGTCACTACTGGAGTCTCGTGGATCGTGGCCGGGTGCTGCTGGAGCATCCTATAGCTTGCAGGACAGGCCTCCAACAAAGAACTTCCCAGACTGGATGGGGCAGGAGGGAGAGGGGGTGCAGGAGGCTTTTCCCACCCTGTTCGGGTTCCCTGCTCCCTGTTGGGGACCGGCACCCTGGCCTGGTGGGTATGGAGGGTGCCGGGGGATGTGCCAGGTGGCACCCAGGGCCCGGGCTGCCCGGGAGGGCAGAGGTTTGAGCACAGCCTGTGAGTCGGGCTCCGGCAGCCAGTTAGGATGTGTGTGCCCAGTTCTCCAGCTGTCCTGGGAGGTATCCTGCATGCACCAGTCTGTCCAAACCCCATTGTTGCAGGGGAAGTACAGGGAGCCCCTACTTGGGGTGAATTCCCCAGCATCTTTCCCTCGCTGTGGAGACAGGAAAGCCCAGGGTGGGGCAGGGAAGGCTATAGGCCCTCAGGAAACAGGAGGGAGTTACCTGAAGGACAATTCAGTAGCCAGGTACCTGGGGGACTATGAACCACGGTTCTCCTGTCCCAAGACAATGTGAAAACCACAAAATTCCTATCAAGATTTAAAATATTACTGGCACATCCAAATTTTGTGTAGAACTCCCAGCTCCACCCCCAAACATTCTGGGGACAGTGCCTGTTTGTAGCCTCTCTGGCTGGCCTCAGGCGGCCACAGTAGAGATATAAACCAGAGAAAAGGCTTTGTCCCACCCAGTGGGTGACTTTTCAAGGGTTGACCTCCCTCAAAATTGCCTCCCTGGCCTTGCCTGAGGGCTGTGCCGTGAGGGGCAGTGGCAAGATTTCCCAGGCAGGCTTGGCAACGTTTGGAAAAAGAAAACACTTTTCTTACCACTCGTCTCCCTCCTCTCTGGTGCGGCTCGTGCGTCACCCCTTCTTGTGGCTGCCCTAGCGTGTGGGATGTCTGCAGAGCCCCGGCAGCACAGATCTGGGCGCTGCGGCTGCCCGTTCCTGGACTGGCATGCCATCCGGTGCTGGGCAGTTTTGAAAAAGGACGGGGGTTCCCGAAATGCAAACGGGAGATGTCTGCTTCTCTCTCTGTGTCCCACGTGGGTAAACATATGGTCTGAATTAAAACATTCTAGATGAAATCCAAACACACTGCCCTTGGATTGGATTTTGGACCCAGGAAACAGGGTGTAGAAGACATCTGGAAGACCACTGGGAAAATCTGAATTAATTCATTCAGCTGTTTGCTGGTCCAGTCATGCAGCAAATACTGGTGGAGGGTCCGTATTGCCCCTGTCTGTTGGGCACTGGGCACACAATCATGAGTGAAAAAGGACACAGTCCCTGTGTCCACGGAGCTGTAATCTTTTCAGGAATGCAGCTGTTAAAGAACCGAAAAGATAAATGTAAAATGACAACCAAATAAAGTGGCAAATGTTATAAAAGGAAATATGGAAGAGAAGAAGGTGATGGAGCCAGGAAGCTGAGGTCAAGGGGTGGAGAGAAGGGATGTGCAAAGGCCCTGTGGCTGGAAGGAATGTGGCCGCACTGAGGGCCTGAGGAGGGCAGTGTGGCTGCCGTGGAGGGAGTGGAGGAGAGGCTGGATGGGGAGAGGGAGGTAGAGGCAGGAACTCTGCTCCTCGGGCCACTTCTCTCTGGCATGGAGATTAACTTGAAGTTTGTTTTCTTGGTTTGGTTGGGGCCCAGTTGTTCTCCCTTGCTGCGTTGCCCCTACCGCAGCTTTTCATGGTGCCTTCTGAGGGTCAGACACACCCTCCACCTGATCCCTGTGGCCTTCAGGCTGGCCTCACCTCACCACTTAACATGACCGACCCCTGGGGCTCACCCCCTGGCTTTCATCCTCTGGCTCTCTGGTCCCCTCCGGGCCAAGGAAGGCCGGGCACTTTGCTGCAGGCCTTCCCCCCACCTCTCACTTTCATTCTGTGTGGTTGCTTCATGTCAAAGTGAAGGGCTCGCTGCCAGGAAGTATATTCGCAGAGTCTGAGTGCAGAGGCTGAGCACAAGCACCCCAGCACTGCTTTGGGTTCTCCCTTAAACCCCTGTTAACGCCCACCCCCACCACTGGGGTCGGGCTGGAGGGGGGAGCCGTGACACACGTGTCTGACCCATTGTTTCTCCTGCTGTGCATCCCTTCCTTCCACGGTCAGGCAAGAGGAAATAGCAGGACCTCCATTTCCTCTTCCTGTCTGGAAGAGTCTCCTGTACAAAACACCCTCCTCGCTCCCTGGGTCCTAAGCCCATGACTGCTAAGGGTGTCTTCTCTGTGTTCCAGAAGAAGCTGTGTGACCTGAGTCTCCTGGTTTTAGCAGCACGCATCACCACAGATAAAAGCATACTGATTGCAGCTCCCCCAAATACTGCATCAGCACATTTGATGAGTAGTAGCAGCTGTTGTTATTCCCTTGCCTGGGTTCCTCTTCAATCCAGGAGCCATGCTGGCCTCGCCCTCTTAGCACAGCTCCCAGCACCCAGTCGGTGCTGAGTAAAAGTAGCCAGCAGTGCGAGGGTAGGAGACCACATACCTCTTCAGCTGTAGCTGTTTTCTTACATGTTTACAAGAATTATGTAGATTTGTTGAATGCATGATCATTTCTAATTCAGAGACCCAGGAGGTCATTTTAAAGATATCTGCAGGTAGTTTTTGAGGAGGGTCTTGAAGAATAAATGTGCACCATGAGGGGCAGGGATCAAGTTCCTAAGTGTCCTCACAAGATTGTCAAAGGAAGACCTCAAGTCAGAGTCCTCTTTCCCATTCTCTTTGCTTAGCACGGTTCCCACAGCCGAGGCCGCCCTGAGCGGGGTGCCTGTTTTCCCCCGCAGTTCCTCGCCTCAGCGCCAAGGAAAAGCTGGCCCCAGATCCAGCCTCATTGGTCTTCGACTCCCTCATTCTCCTCACCCTCTTTCAATCTCTCTTTTCCCCTAGAGGCAATTTTCCTCCCTCTTCAAAATGAGTTAAGTACATCGGCCTGCCCTCCTGTGAGTGTTCAGCCTCTTCAAGATATAACCTTGTTTTGTCAGGCGCCTGGCGGGGACTTGGGCTCTCCCGTGGAAGGGGAGGGGAAGCGTGGCCACAGGTGGAACTTGCTCTGTTAGGCTATGGCAGGAGGAAATATCACAACTACATACGTTAATATTTCCTGATACACTGATTTGTTTATGATATTTTGTCGTTGAGCTAGGAGAAAAGCCAAATTAACAATTCATCAGGCGTCAGTGGTAAGCCACCACCAGCATAAGAGGATCCCTCATTCCCCCTCCCCACATTTCTTCTTTCTCTTCTCCTTGCTGTCCACTCTCTTTTCTGTCTCCGGTCCACATAGCCTGAAGATAAAATGGATGACCGGTGAAACCCACAGGCTGGGAGCAGGGGCTCAAGTTTCCAAGAGTGTTATCAGCTGCGGCTGCTGTTCCTATACTACGAGACAGGAAGTACCATAACGTTTGCCCCTTGCAGGCAGTGGGGACGTCCTCTTTGCCTTGCACACCTGCTGGGATGGCTAAGGAAACTGAGGCACAGCTAAGCATTTCCCAAGTGGAAATACCTTGGGAAGTAAGCATCCCTTCATGCCAGACTGGCTGTGCTGAGGCCTCAGACAAATTTTTGAGATGGTAAGTTTTCTGTGTCCTAAAAACCTTAGGACGAAAGCTTGACTTGGCTGCCATTACAGCCCAGTGGTAGAGGAGGTCCTGGCTGACCTCCTGGCCACAGGTGATACCCAGAGGCTCCCTCAGAGCCTCAGGAAGCACAGAGTAAAAGGAGGCGTGGGAGACCCGGTCAGAAAGGCCCGCAGCGATGAGCTGTGACTTGGTTGAGTACTGAGTGAATAGGTTGTCACCTGAGCTCAGTGACCACAGTTCCTCCAGCCCTGACAGATCTGTATGAGGAAGACACCAGAGAGAGTGACAGAGTTTTGAGGAGGACAGTACTGCCGATGCCCCTGCAAAACAGGCAGAGGGTGGGGCGGAGCGGCTGTGGGCTGCGGGAGGTTCATCTGAGGAGCGGCCACCAGGGCCAGGGGCCAGTGCCGGCCCGGCCGTGGCCAGGCACAGAAGGCTTTCGCTTGGCTCCTTGGCCTGGCTGTGACTAGAAGACAGTTCAGCTATTTCCTCTTTTTTACATCAAAATACAGGATTGTGGCTGGGTAATTAGAAACCCTGGGTTTTTTCCTCTGCTGGGTCACAGGATGGCCCTATATCAGCCAAATCGCTCCCATCTTAGCGTGGGTCATTCCTGGGCCATTTCCCCAAGTTCTGAAATGTCCCATATTTGTCTTTGTGATGCTGCCATTTGTGGTGGTAAATGGGCAGTTATCTGTGAAGGTCTCACATTATCTTCTTTAAATTTCTTTCGTGTGGCTGGGAAGACTTCAGCCCTTCCTACAACAACCGCAGAGCTGGGGTCTCACGAGTTGGAGAGGCATGCAGGAAGCCTAGTGACAGGGGACACAGACAGACTGCAGCTTCTACAAAGGCACTTGGACAGGAGGGAGCACCTGGAAAGCGGGTCGACAACTAGAGGCTGAGGGGGAGCACCCCCAGGTGGTCCTTTGGGCACTTCACACCCCCTGCCTCACTTGGCTGCACCTGAAGACTCTCAGGCACACCCGGGGTCTGGTTTAGTCTTTGTCTCTTACTCATTGTGTTGCCGATGGAATCTTATTTCAACTTTTTGAACCTCAGGTCAACCTTCTGAAATAAACTGGGATTAGGAACTGCATGGTTATCCTGAAAGTTTCTGGTTTTTTTTTCCTTCCAGAAGAGCAGAATTGAATTCAAGTGACTGTAGCCTTTTTTTGTACCTGCAAAGACGAAAAGCAAGTGCTTGAAGGGGTTGTTTAAAAAAAAATTTAATTTACTTCATAAATACTCATGTAATTTTCCCCCCACATTTGGGAAAAGAACATTTAATCACAGGTTGGAAAATGTCTTTGCTTGTCTCAAGAGAATTCTATGGTGACTGCATTAATGCTGCTGCTGCTGCCTGGGTGAGCGGGGGGCAGGTGGGGGCCACCTCTCACTCCCTGGAGCTGTCCTGGGCTGCAGTGCTCCTGATGCCAGGGAGCCCAGTCTGAGAGACACGGGGTCCAATTTCCATGTTTTGCATGTGGATATCCAGTGTTCCCAATACCATGCGTTGAAGAGACTGTGCTGTCTTTGCCGAGTGCTCTTGGCTCCAGGTCAAATAGGAGTTGGCCATATACGCATGGGTTTATTTCTGGGCTCTTGATTCTGTTCCATTGATCTGGGTGTCTCTCTTTATGCCGGCGCCATGTTGCTTTGATTACTTGTAGCTTTGTAATGTAGTCTGAAATTAGGAAGTGTGATGCCTCCAGCTTCGGTCTTTCTCAGGATTGCTTTGGGGATTTGCGGTCATCTGTGGGTCTTCCCTGCTGCTGACAACATGCATTCCTGCCAGAACAGGGGCCCTAGCCAAGTAGCCACAGAGGGGGACCCAGTGGGAGGATTCTGCCTGAAAGGAGAAAGGGCTTCTTCACACAGCAAGACCTGGGACTCAGATGTGGGCTATTTCAGGGGCTGGTAAGGCCACACCTGAGTTTTCTGCTTGGTTCCAGTGCCACAAACTTCCCTATTTCTCAGCTTCCGCACCTTCTCCCCAGTCCCTGTCCTCACCCATTCTCCCTCATCGGGAGGGCTCATCTCCATCTGCAGCAGACCTGCGCCTCCCTGCCTCCTTCTGCCCTGTCACCAGCCCGCTGGACCCACCTGGGATGCTCTAAGGCCCCTCCTTTCCCAGAACCCTCTGCCATCCTTCACACAACCACCAAAAACATTTCACATGATGTCGGCATCAACCTCCCTCCCTGTCATCTCCCACCCTGACCTTTCAGTGGCTCCTGACAGCAGTAATGGCCGCCGCTCACTGGAAGCCTGACCTACGCCAGTTGTTCCAGCCCAGTTGTGAGACGCTGGTGGTGGGGAGATTTTACACAGAGTTGCTCTTGGCTGCTTCCCTGCCCTCCCACTCCTCACCCCACCGACAAACACGAGCAGATTAGCTACTCGAAGATTTGTTTCCAAATATCAACCAGAAAAGAAAAGCAGATGTTTTCCAGGGGTGCTAATGAGTGAGGGGTGTGCTCGTTGTTACCCATGAGAGATGGCTGTCAGAGCAGAGCAAACACCCAGATGGAGGGAACATCGCTGCACCGTATTCTTCTGGCAGAACCTCCCCGGGCCAGGAACCAGGAAGTGCTGCGGCCCTGTGGTGCGGTGCGTGCTTGCCTGCCAGCACGTGATGCTCCCCTCTCTGTTCTGTGCGTTCCTGCTCTTGCTCTTAGTCCTGTTCTCAGTTCTTTGTTTGCACAAAGAAAAGCAAGTTACTGCTGAGGGCCGATCGTGTCCAGCCCTTCCTGGGGTGACCCAGTGACTGCCTGGGTTTCTTGCCAGCTGTATGAGCATGTTCTCATTTATTCACACAGCATGCCTTTGAGTGACGCGGTCACCCTCATTTCAGAGACTTGGGCACCACGGAACCGGTCGGAGTGGCATGGAGAAGGAGCGGGGCTGCACCCTCTGGCCCACCGCACAACGTGCGGGCGCCCTGCCCTCAGGGCCTCTCCTTGGAGTCAGCGCAGTCCTCGTCCACCTCTGTGAGGGGACACAGTCCTCCGAGCCTTCCCTACACCCTGTCCCGTTTGGAGCCCTCCCCATGGGGCCTTGGGCAGTCTCTCTTTCCGGCTGCCATACACCCTCCTGCTGTGCCTGGGGTTTGGAAATGCACCTCCTACTAGATGGTGGGAATGGGTTGCTGAGTAACTTTCGTAACAACATGCCACACCCCGTAAGCAGCTCTGGGACCCATTTTTGTGCTAATGATCGTGTGCCACAATCTGGGGAGAGGTGTGACCCGTGTTGAGTTAACCCTGCTCACTTACCATAGCATGGTTTTGTGGATTTTCAATGATACTGAACAAATAAAGGGGAAAAAATACATAAACCTAAACCATTCTATTTTTATGACAGGGAATGCATATTTATATAATGGTATCATATTTATATGTTCTAGTTTGGGCTATGGTTTTATTTAAGTACTATTTTTTTCTTTTTTATAGCAACAGTTTACTTTGAATTGTGGCAGACTTTTTTTTTTTTTTTTTTTTTTTGAAAAGAAAAGGCTACATTTGAACTTTAGAACTACAAGATGTCTGGCCCATAGCAACCACGTGAACAAGGTTTTAAGACATCCTCAGGGCCACACCAGAAATGGCACAGAGGGGTGGTTGCCTGTGTCGCTCACGATGCAACGTCTTCGTCACTGGGCCCTGTGGTCTTGACCACAGACACGTGACCAGGGACTCAGATGAGGATGCTGGGCTGAGTCAGGGCTTCTGCTCTCCCAGCCCTGGCCCTGCAGAGTGCAGGGCCCATGGGTGTGCCTTCCCCGCCCCTCGCTGCCTGCCCTGCCCGTGCCCCTGCCTGAGGCCAGGGCTTCGATCATGCCAGGGCTGTTCCACTCCTGGGCCAGACTGCAGGGAGTCTGCCTTCTGCTGCGGGGAGGACTGTGCAGAGCGGGAGGAGGAAGGGCAGGGCTTGAAGTGTGGGCTCAGTGCTGAGCCCAGCAGGTCCATGCAGAGCCTGGCTTGCTTCTGCCGGGACTGTCAGATGCTGCACAGGTGTGAGGCAGGCACACCAGCAGGCTGGGTTTTCAGTTCTCCCCCAAACCCAACTTGTGGGCCAGATCCTGGTTTGCATTTGGCTCTGTGGGGAGGATGAAGTCAGCCCTTTTGATCCTAGGGGATAAGAAAAACAGCCCCATGGAAATCCACCTTCCAGTTCCTTGGACTGGGAGCTTCGTGTCTGGCTCTCGGATTAACCACAAACAGCAACAGTCATCAGTGGCTCCAGGGGTCGAGCACAGCGTGAAGTGCAATGTAGCAGCTGCATGAGATCTCACTCAAGTCTCACAGTGGCCCCGGGAGCAGGTGGACTCGCCCTCCACACACAGGTGGTGGAGCGGAGGCCCAGAGAGGTTAGTAAGTAGTAGAGCTGGGACGCAAGCCTCCACCTGCCTAACTGCAAAGCCCACGCACTGACCACTGGGTGAGCCCCTCTCTGGGCCTGACCCAGGAATCAGGAGACCTGGACCCCAGTTCCGTGTTTGTGACTAATTGGCTGGGTCAAGTTGAATAAGTCACCGTCCACCTATGATTGATGACGAGTCAAATGGAGGTGGTTCTAGTATTCACCTATTAGGATTTCTGATGACACATATTGATAACCTTTGATACACAGGTCCCCTTGGTAAGTAATGAGAGACCTCTGTAACAATGCATCCCCTTTTCTAAGGCTTTGGGCACTTTGTGTTCATGAGGGGAACTTTGCGAGTGTTTGCCACAGAACAAGCATGTTTCGCCTTCAGATCTGTGCGCGTGGCACAGCCGCACAGGTGGAGTCTGCTGCATTCCCCGCCTCTCCTGACACCCAGAGCCGCACCCTCGGAGTGGCTCAGAGGGAGGGCTCCATCAGCTGACCCACAGAACCCCCACTTAGTAAGACTTGTCCCCTGAACAGGACACGGGGCTGGGACAAAGCCTCACACAGTCCCCAAACCTGGCCGCCTCCTTCCATCATTCCTTTCTTCCCGCGAACACCCATCACTCACCAGCGTTTCTCCAGTTTAGCTCTTCAGCAGCCTATGCATCTGCCCCTTTGTTTCTGGGCCCTGAGGGCTGAGTTCAGGCCCTCCTTCCTGCCCAGGTGGCAATGAGAGCTTCTCAGCCCACTGGCTCTGCTCCAAGGCTGCCCTCTGGCCATTCCTTGCTCGGAGTTCATTGGAGTTCAAGTGTGCCCTTCCTTACAGGGTCTCCCCTACCCATGGCCCCCTTTCTTGGCCAGGCCAGTCCTGCCCAGCCTCCCCTGGCCCCCTTCCCTGTGGGCGGGCGACTTAGGCCAAGCTCAGAGAGTCCACAGCAGCTTTATGCCCATCTCTGCTTGCCTGACCCATCCTGTGGAGCTCACTTCGGGCAAGCCTCTTGCAAAAAACCTTCTGTGCTCATCAGCTGTCCTGGGGGACTACTCCTTGGGCTCCTACAGTGCCCTCCTGTACCTTCCACATCCCTACTCCGCAAGGCAGGGACTTGGTGTGTCCAGAACCTGGTATGACACCCAGCAGAAGGAATTCTCAGTAAATGGCAAACAGATGGCAACTAGGTTGGACACACCCACACAGATACGTGACTCACTCTTGAGGTTGCTTGAGTGTCTGATTAGACTTTGCTCATGCTCCTCCTGTACCCCTGGCCTCGCTTCCCCTGTGTGCTCCCCAAGGCCATCTATGCTGCTCCACTCTCTCAGGGCCACCCCCGTCAGAACACTCCCACCTGCCCCTGAGAACTGTGGGTTGCCCCTGAGCAGGCAGAGGGCAGGTGGGGTAAGTGAAGGGCAGAGGTGAAGTGTGCTGGCAGTGGAGCATTCAATCTGCCTGCTTCTGGCTCAGGAAGGAGCTTCAGCTGCTTTCTTCTGTTCCTAGCTTATGGGGAATCCCCACCAGTGGCCAAGGTGGAAATAGAAGGAACATTGAAACCCACCCCTCTCCCCGGGACAAAAAACCATCAGAGGTGGCTACTTGTCATTTTGTCTTTCAGATAAAGGCTCTGTGGACATTTGCTATTAGCAAAACATTCTCCCATTTCGTCCCATGGAATTATGAGGAATATAAAATGCTGGTGGTTGGGAGCAGGGCCCAAGCCACTTTCATAGACAGAAATGTAATTCGCATGGAATTAAAACTCAGCAAAAGGCTCTGTAGTCTAGAATCTTCTGGGAAAGTGCTGCCCTAAATTATGGAGTCTCTTCATTGGGATGAAAGTTTATGTCTCAAGACTTAATTATTATTTTGAGCAGTTTGGAAGGAAATTATTCTCTATGAAGCCGGAGCTCCTTGAATATAGAGCTGCGTCGTAATCCATGCTGTAGCCATGGAGCCTGGCTGTGAGAGCTGTCTTCTCCAAACCCGTTTCCTTTCTTCCTTATTGACTGAACCTCTGTGTTACGGGGAGCTGCAGTAAACTCTCCCTTTCCCATTTTTCTCACAGGTAGAGGTGGTTGATGAGGTATAAGCAATATTGGGTAAAGATTCCATTAAAGCTGCCTGACAGAGGTTGATTCTAATGGGAATTATGACTTTTTTTGCCATTTCCACCTGGAATTAAATGTGATGGCTGGAATTGCAGCAGCCATCTTGTGGCCCTGGGGTGATTTTGAGCATGCGAAGAATAGTGAAACAGAAAGATGGAAGGAAGGTTACTAATGAAATCAGGAACTCATCATTGCAGTCGTGGACTCCCTACCTCTGGGTTTCCTGTTATGTGAGAGAAAAATACCCCCTACAGCTTGTTTACACCACTCTTACTTTGGGTCTCTGTATCTAGCAGTGAAAAGCAATAGCGAACTCTTGTACTACTAGCAAGAGCCTGGCACGGAGGAGGGGCTTGGTCAAAGACCGGACGAATGCGCAGCGTGGTCTTATGGGAAGCCCTCAGGACTCAGGGTGTGCAATGTTATTTGTCTTCCCACGTAATGGCCCAGATTTCTATGCTGACTTCCTGTTCACTATCTCTCTTTTTAGGGCCTTTCTAATCATTTCTAGTTTGTTACTGCTGATCTAGTGTTAGTTTAGAAACTCAGCATCAGAACTCGTTAGAGCCGCATGAGTGTTTGAAGCAGTACAAAGACTAGACAGTGTAATTGGACTTGAAAACAAGAGGAGAATGATATCGGAAAGAGAGACAGTGATGTCATAGTTGCCAGAGAGCGTGATCTCATACCTGAGTAGGTGGCTGAAGATATCCAAAGAAGCTTCTTTGGAGACATTGCAATGAAGAAACCACAAATAACACCCAACATAATAAAAACATAAAGGCAGAGAAAGAATGGTATTTTTTTCTTCTAACTCCTGTTAAGAATTTTGTCAGGTGTTTCTCAAGAACGTTTCGATCGATCTTTAACTTTTCACAAATGTTGGGAGTAGGGGCACACAGATGTGCCTGTGTGACAGGGAGGCGTGGCCTTGTCCAAGGCCCGAGATAAGATCTCAGACTGGGAGAGGGGACACACCAGGCAGACCTCTCAGGAGAGGCTGTAGCTTGTTACCTGCTTTGGCCAGAAGGTGAGCTCTGGAGAGTGCGGGACACCCTGGCCACATCTATGGCAGCTGCGCTGCGTAAGCTCCAGCTACGTTCCCCAAGAATTTCATGTACAACTATGATGATAGGCTGAATGCGAGTTCCAGACCTTTGGGGAAACCTCCACTCTCCTCTGTTGTACTCTTACACTCCCTGTGTGAAGTGGAACGCAACCCTTCATTAGCATTTGTATACGATAATATTGTTAAAATCAGAACAGCAAAAACATTTTTTTTTAAAAGACAGAATTAACAGGACACGTCATGGGGATGAATCACATTTCTGCATTGTGACGTTGTCACGGATGGTTGTCAGAGCGGAGCCGAGGCCGGGTTGTGGAGCTGAGCTTCACTGCACTTAGCCCGTGTGGGAGAGGAAGCACCAGCACTTACTTTTTGAAACTGAACTGTGTTTTAACAGCCCCAGGGGACTGTGCTATTTAAAGCAACACCGGGTGAGTGGAGCTCTAATGAGGGGACTCTAACTTTGGGCTTTGGAGTAACTAGTTCCCTCTGGGGTCCCTCTCCCCTGACTGGTAAGCGGATACACAAACACCTTCTGGCCGCCCACCCTTTACCTCCCGGGGAGCTGCAGCCCAGCGGACCAGCCCAGCCCCCAGTGGGGGAAGAGGGGAGGGAGGGTGTGTGAGTGGAAAAGCCCCCAGGGGCTCTGCTGCCAGCTTCCAGCAAAGAAGCACCGCTAATGGGTATTATTTAAAAGCTAGAGTTTGTTGTTGTTTTTTAAAATTATTTTATTGTTGTTCAATTACAGTTGTCTGCATTTACCCCCCATCCCCATGACTCCCCCCCAACCACAGTCAAACCCACCTCCCTCCCTTGTTTCCACGGCCCCCACCCCCTTGGTTTTGTCCATGGTTGTTCCTGAAAACCCTTCCCCCCATTCTCCCCTCCCACCTCCCCTCTGGTTTCTGTCCAATTGTTCTTAACTTCTCTGTCTCTGGTCATATTTTGCTTGCTTTTTTCTTTTGTTGATTAGGTTCCAGTTAAAGGTGAGATCATATGGTACTTGTCCCTCACCACCTGGCTTATTTCACTTAGCATAATGCTCTCCAGTTCCATCCAAGCTAGAGTTTTTACATTCAGCAAAAAGGGCCATCTTTGGGGAAATCAGCCAGGTACATCCCACTGTGGGACTGTTCCCCCTAGAAAGAAGAAGACAGAAGTGTGTCAGGACCAGGCAGGGAGGTGGGCTTCCCTGCGCACTGACAGGCTGTGGGCAGAAGGGGGAAGGGGAGGCTGCAGAATAGCAACCACTTAATGCTCTAACCTTCCTTTTAATTTGCTCAACATGCCAGATAACAAAGCTATTATGACGTGAGAGTTTCTTAATTGAAAGTGAGAAAACAGATTAAAAAAATTTTTTTTCCCAAAATCATCTATAGTGGGCATTATTCATTTTACAATAAAAAAAAAAAAAACCGTATTTTTCGTGAAAACACATTTGGATATGTTGAGCCAGTAGGAGTGAGGGGCCAGCTGACCTGCCCACGGCAGCTGAGCTGTCTGTTCTGCCTTACCTGGTAGCCTGTGCCCAGCACAAGTGACAAAAGACAGTGCGGCTGATTGTGTTAGTGTGTAATTGTGCACAGGAACTTTACCTGCAAGTCCCTCGTGCCAGAGTCCCTGGTCTTTTTCCAGCCTCATCGCCTGCTGACCCCTCTGGCTCTGAGGTCAGCCACAATGAAGGAAGGGGTCAGCTGTCAGTCATTTGCTTTCTACAAGCAACTTCCTCTGCAAGGACCCCTCCCCTTCCCTTTTGTTCCTTCCCTCGATGGCCCCTAGACCCCTACAGTGAGCTTGCAGGTCACCTTTCCCATCTTGGTTCAGGTGCACCCTCTGAGGACATCTTGGTGCTGGAGGGTACCGTTATAACGATTGGTTGGTGTATGAAAGGTATGTGTTGTGTATGCCTGTCCCCACCAGTCACACCAGTTGGCACTTCATGAGCAGTTCAGTGTACCAGGCACTGTGCGAGCCCTGGACAGACAGTCTAGCTGGACCATTACAGCAACCTTACCAGGTGGCTCTTAACTCTTCCCCCCAAGTCGCAGCTCAAGGGCCTGAGGCTCAGAGCGTCGTGGCCTGCGCAAGTCTCCCAACAAGGCAGCACAACCATGTTCTTCCGCCTTCCAAGTTTGGGCACTTTCCCACCACGTGTGCAAATTTAGGGCAGCAACCGTCTTTCCTATTTGTACCTGCATTGCCCGGCCTAGGGGGGGGCGCTCTACTGCTACAGGAGTGGGCAGACCGCACTCACACAGGTGGTTCCCGGCGGCATTTGTTCCCTGCCTGGCCGCCCCCTGAGAGCGCCCACCACACGGGCCTACTCCCCAGACGCGGAGGTAGAACGGGAACCGGACGGCAGGGAACTTGGGGGCGCTACTCCAAGCACTGTCAGTTGTGCGTGTCTTAAAATGCACCCCAAAGGCCAAGGATTTTAATATAATGATGACTCTATTTGAGACTTTCATCTTTTTTATTCTGACCCTCACTGGCAGTAGATTTGACAAAAGTAATGCTTCAATGCTGAATTTACCGACGTTGGTAACTGTAGTTTGGGTTTGCAAGAGACTAGTGCTGTTCTTGGGAAATGCAGACGAAGCACGTAGGGGGAAAGGACCATGTAGATATACGTGGACTCCCAAATGTTTCACAAATGTGGGGGGGGGGTGGACACACCTACACCTACACCTAGAAAGGGAACGATACAGCAGTCATGATAAATGGTAGCAACAGGTAAAGAATACATGTGTTCTGTGTCCTATTCTTGTCTTTGCAACTTTTCTGTCAGTTTGGAGTTAACGTCGAAATGAAAAGCTGACCTTGGAAGAAACGAACACCCCGGGGAGGCAGGCCCTGTGAATGCTTTCTCTTTGCCCCAGGGACTAGGGAGGCTTTGCCCCAGGGACTAGGGAGGCTGGCGACTGCCCGCTGGCAGAATGAGAGAGTTCCTTCAGACCGACTTGTCCTGGCTGGTTTTCTCCCCCTATTTATGCATGGTGAATGTGCGCGGAATTCAGCTGGCCCCGTCTGTGAGAGGCGGTGGGGTTTCCTTGCAGATGTGACGCTTGGGAGGACAGGGACGCCTGTGCCCCAGGAGCTGCGCCACGTGCTGGGGCAGAGGCACACGTGGTGTCAGGGCCCCGGCGCAGATGCGGCTCCCCGGGAACAGTGGGCCCTGCAGTGGGGAAGCCCCCCCTCCCCCCAGGTCGCAGGGCTGTGTGGACAGAGGCATCTGTGTGACTGCAGACTCGCCCCCCGTGAGTGGGGACAGTGACGGCTATCAGTGGGCCTCCCATCTGCTGACAGCATTCACCACTGCCCCACTGTGCGCCCTCCCGTCCCCGGCTCCTCACCCCCACACCCGCGACTCCTCATGACAACGCGTCTGCCGCCACTGCAATCACCCACAGACACTGAGCACCTTCTCCATGAGGTTGCTCCCTGGGTGCCAGAGACTGGCCCATGTTTACGGGTAGCAGTTTTTAAAACAAGATTTTATTTATTCATTTTTAGAGAGAGGGGACGGGAGGGAGAAAGAGGGAGAGAAACATCAGTGTGTGGTTGCCTCTCGCACCCATATAATGGGGCCTGGCCTGCAACCCAGACCTGTGCCCTGACTGGGAATAGAACCCATGACCCTTTGGTTCACAGGCCAGCACTCAATCCACTGAGCCACATCAGCCAGGACTATGTGTAGCATTTTATTTAGTTCTTATGCCAACTCCGCGAGCACAGTGTAGTGAATGCCCGTTTTCCAGAGGCGAAGACTGAGGCACAGAGGTTCAGCAGTGTGTGAGTACCACAGTTAGGAAAAAGTAGGGCGGAAGTTCCCCACGCACAATGCAGCCTTTCAGGGGAGGGGAGGAGAGATCACTAAGAACATCAGCCTCAGGCCAGAGGAGCAGGGTACCCACCAGGGACCCTAACCTTTGGCTGAGGGGTGCAAGGGGAGAGCAGTCTGTTTGAATTCTGGACTCCGTCTAGGAGGCTTCAGTGGGGAGGAGGCACGTGTGTGGAGCTCAAAGATCACAGAAGGAAAATTATTTTCACCGGTGGAGTTAGGGAGAGCTGGCATCTACGGAGCCCTCTCTGTGTGCCCAGCACCAGGGAAAGCACTGTAGATGTGTGTGCCCATTTAAGATGGCAGCCTTCTGGGGGAGCCCTGCTGCTGTCCCATTTCACAGATGAGGCCACAGAATCACCTGTGGGGGGTCAGGCACGCCCAGCGTGGCAGCAAAGCCCACAAGCTACCAAGTGCCTCAGGATAACAGGCAAATGGTAACGATGGGACAAGGGCAAGGAGGGGGAATTAGTAGTAACAGCTGCAGTCACAGCAGCAGTGCTGGCAATGGGCCGGTGGGGAATCCTGGAGCTCCAGAAGCTTCATTAAAAGCCTGGTTTTTCTCTGCCGTGGCCTTGAGCAAGCTGGTTACCTCCTTAGCGCTCACTCCCTGCTTGAGGGCCTTTCAGAGGTTTATCAAAAATTGCAGCTTGATAAGAGTGAAAATGCTCTGCAGACAAGATAGTCTCCCTTCCGCAGCCTTGTTCTCTTCCTTTTCTTCTGTTTGATGTTTTCCCAAATCCTGCAAAACACAAAAAAAGACAGCAACAGAAACAGCCCATCCATGGCAGTTTTAGATGACTTAGACGAAACCCCTGTCCCGGGGGCAGGGTGGAGAGGGGGTGGCAGGTGGGACACAGCACTGGGGTTGGACAGCTCAGCCACTGGAACCAGGCAGGCCAGGCCGGTCCCTAGAACCCCTGGGGACAGGGGCTCGCAACCCACCCCAGGGTGGCCCACTGCCCTCGGATACCCTCCAAACCTGAAAAGGGAAAGTGCTGGAGAACCTGCACATATGTACTAAAACACAATTTCTAAAATAAGGTTCTCCTCTGCAGGAAATAAATAAAAATGTTAACAAGCTGCAACGTTCAGTCCAGGGCAAGGTAGCAGACACGGGGAAGATAAGTTGCTTTTGTCTCGCAGGGAGCGTTTGCCCAATCAACCTGTAAGTACATGGTAGAGAGATAACTGTCCTTCCCCATGTACATTTCGTGGGGATTTATTCACTCCTTACGGGAAACCACGAACATTGTCAGTGAACAGACATAGGATCAGCAGGTGATGAGAAACCCCAGTCGCCAGTGTGAACGGCACAGGCAGATCTTCCTGTTAGGATTTGCCCCCTCAGTACAAGCCTTCTCTGCCTGAGTCCACGTGGAGAATACGAACAACTGCATAAAAATTTCATCACACCGTGTGTGGTTGTTGAGAGCTGGGGCCGACACCCTGGCTGCCGCCCTCCCCCGACGCCTGGAGCATTCCTTCACTAGAGGTCACCTAGAGCAGGGTGATTGGAAGCAACATAATGAGAGGCCAGGCATTGCCCATGCCGTTGCACCTCCTCTAGGCCATGATGCAGGGACAGTAAGAGGGGAAGTGGGTCTCTCACAAGGACTTGGAGGTCCCCTCCCACCCGCCTTCCTCATTTTCATGAGAATTTGGTACCAGGGGCTCCAGTAAAACCCCCACCTTCTATTCCCGGACAGTGGGCTTTGTAACCCCGCAGGAATTTGTGCCTCTGACATACTTGGTCCAGTTTTACTCGCATTGCAGAGTTGATTTAATGCAATTAGCGTAAATCATTGCAGGAAGCCTCCCCAGCTCTGGTTAGCTGTATGGTATGCATCCATTTCAGAGGTTTGTGAAAGTATGTAAGGCCCCTGGCGGTAAGGAAGAACAGATTTGCATTCCTCCCTGTCTCAGCAGGAAACCGTGAATCAAAGGCAACTGACAGATCAACACATGCTTATCAGTCAGTGCATTTGTCCCAGTTTGTAATTACAGGCTGATGGGGAGGGGGTGCGATGCCAGTCTCCTCGTTACTTTGCAAACTCCCCAGCAGCATTTGCCTTGACCCCTAGGCCAGGCAGTGCCTGGCGCACTGGGTACTCTCTCGGTATTTGTGTAACCGGGCCGGGTAGGTGGGGACCAAGTGGGAGGAAGCAAATGGGAGGAAGTCGCCAAGGAGAAATGTTACAAGAATGCTTTATAACCCTCCCGTCCAATAGTATGCTGGTTTACTTATAATCTTTTCCCATTTATAAAGTGGAGCTAATAATAGTGCTTATCATGATTGCTATTTCATAGTTCAGATAGTCATTTTATACTTTTTAAGTGATTCCGCGTGTCACACCAGTGAGGCCCTGCCCTGGGCCCCATGATTCAGAGGGTCCCCCCTTGCTGTTCCCTGGCTGTGTACCTCCCCAGAGGATGAAGCCACAGGAGGACTTCCCTACCCAGGAGGCCCCGGTGCCTCAGCGTCCGCAAGGGCCTCTCCCCTGATTGTCCCTCCAGGTCTTCCACCGACAACGTGTGCACGTCTTGGTGCATCCCGGGCAGTGACTGTTCACAGGGGACAGGGTGCAGGTGGAGCTGGGTGTCTACAAACATGTGCTTGAGACACCCTTGTGGTGTGGGAGCCTGGAGGTGGTGGGTGAGGGGAAGAATAAGGGTGGGAGTCGTGGGTTGTGGCCAAGGCCACCTCTCCCCATATGACCAGGGTCCAGGGCAGAGCCTTAAGGAGGCAGAGAGTTCCATATTCTAACCTTGGCCTTCCGGGTTGTTATGGAAGACTACTTGTCTAGGTAGGCGGTTAGGGCACAGTTACTCAACTATTGGCCACTGGATTCATAACTCAGATATTTACCTACATGGTATGTGACCACATTAGGGCCACTGTGTGTGTGTGTGTGTGTGTGTGTGTGTGTAATTCTAAAACTCACCTGGTCTGATGATTATGAGGGAGAAATGTTTTATTCAAGTCCTTTGCCATTCTCCAGTCAGGTTATTGTGTTGGTGTTTTTGTCATTGAGTTTGTAGGACTTCCTTGTATGTCTTGGGTTTTACTTCCTTACCAGATACATGGATTTCGAGTATTTCCTTCCAGTCTTTAGGTTGCCTTTCATTCTCTTGACAGTTTCCTTTGCTGGGTGGAAGCCTTCAGTTTCATGCAGTCCCACTCGTTTGTTTTCTGCTTCTGCTGAGTGTGCTTTTGGGGTCACATCCATGATTTTATTGCCATGGCCAGAATTTTAAAATGGGCATATGCATGGAATAGACACTTCTGCAAAGAAGACATGTGAATGGACAAGAGATGGATGAAGAGATGCTCAGCGTCACTACCCATCAGGTCCATGCACGTCAAAACCACAATGAAACACCACCGCACACCCATTAGGTGAGTATTACAAAAGAAAACTCCACTGAAGTGTTGGCAAGTATGTGGAGAAAATTGGAACCCTTGTTTGTACTCTGTTGGTGGAAATGTTTAAAGGTGCAGCTTCTGTGGAAAAGATGATGGGGTTTCCTCAAAAATAAAAATAAAAAAATGGAACTATTGTATGGTCACGTCCACAAAGAGCTCTCTGCACTCCCATGTCATTTGCAGCATCATTTACAACAGCCAAGATAGGGAAACAGCCCCAAATGTCCACAGACAGATGAATGAATGGATAAAGGAAATGTGTTATATATACAATGTGGAATATTACTCAGCCTTCAAAAAGGAAACCTTGATATTTTTGACAACATGGATGAACCCAGAGGACACCGAGCTGAGTGAGATCGCAGAAGAGCAAATGCTGCCCAATCCCCCCGCATCAGGAATCTGAACTAGTCCAACTCAAAGAAGCAGAGACTAGAATGGCAGTTACCGGGGGCTGGGGTCGGGGAGAAAAGTGGGAACTTGTTGTTCAGTTGGTATAAAGTTTCGGTTACACAAAACGAACACGTTGTAGATTTCAGCTGTGTCACAGAAGAGTAACAACACTGTATTGTGCCCTTAGAAACTTAGTGAACATCGAGTTCCTACTGCTAGCACGTCTGCTTCTGGAAAATCCTCCCAGGACCCTAGTATCTGGGCACGTACCCCTCGTGTGGACCTGGGCTGGGCCATGGCCAAGGACACCCACCTTGCTCCCTTCTTCATCATCAGCGCTTTCCCCTGTGCTCGTGATGAGGTAGTAGGTGCTCCATAGTGTTAAAGGGGTTCACTGGGAGGGTACAGCCTTGTTTTTCAGGAGAATTTGTTTCTTTTCCCAACTCCCTAATTTGCAAAAGCAAGCAAGCTGTGCGCAAAACAGCTTGAGGCCTCCAGAAACTAGTGCAAGGTGGTCTCATTAATCTTAGCTGTTTTTGTGTGACTTTACCTTTTCTATTTTATGGCAACTGAAGTTCTCAATTACCAGACTGCACTCTGCAAGATTCTCTCACATGCTAATAAAAAAAAAATATGGCCATATTGGGGACGTCCTTGGGGAACACGTCCTGTATCAGGAAAAGTAGTTAAGCTCTGGGGTCTTTAAGGAGCCTGGGAAAGTCCAACCAGAAACTGTGGGCTTGGGTGTATTATCTATTCAAAAGCAGAACTGAGCTTCGCAAGTTCAATGATGCCTTTTGGCTCATTAAAGCCACGAAGTGAGAATTAAAATGTCCAGGTTATCTTTATAATCACATTCACGCATCAGTTAGTATTGGATATGAGCAAAGACGACAGGAACTGACTGTGGGCGAAGCACTCACTCACTCACTCACACTCACAGGGGACACTCGCCGAGGATGGGACCCAGATCTGTCAGAGCTGCAGCTGCTCCCTCCGCAGTCCCCACCCTCCTGACTCAGGACGGCCTTCACTTGGTGGGCATCTGCAGGAAGCCCTGCTGACCTTTGTGTGGCTTTTCCTGGAGCATTCTGGTCTGTGGAGGGTGACCTGGGCCAGGTGAATGTCCTGGGCACCTCAGGATTGGCGGCTCCCCAGGAATTCCTGGGGTCAGTTTCTGAGTTAGCCCCTGTGAAATTTTATTGCTGCAGGGATGAGGGAGGCAGGAGGGCAGCACAAGCAACCC
The DNA here is from genome assembly GCF_022682495.2 of Desmodus rotundus. Classification (NCBI taxonomy): domain Eukaryota; kingdom Metazoa; phylum Chordata; class Mammalia; order Chiroptera; family Phyllostomidae; genus Desmodus; species Desmodus rotundus. Next base: position 36,754,710 of record NC_071396.1, read on the forward strand.
TGGGGTGGGGCCGGGGAAGGCCCTCATTTACTAAGGAACGACTTCGGGAGACTATCAGAAACAGACCAGAAAGTGACCCGTTGGTTTGGCAAGATGCAAATGCCGAGGCCTTTGGGGCAGCTTTTCCTGTCTGCCTTGGTGCTTATAGGCCTGGCAGGAGTAGAGGGAGGGAGGGGCTGAAAGCTGGGCCTCCCCCGTGGCCTTCCCCAGCCAGGGCCCTTCCTGGGCGCCTCCCACTCCGCAGGAATCCTCAAGGGCACTCCCTCATTCTCAGAGTAGTTGGACTTCAATCCGTACACCGGGTCAAAAAATACAAAGGTTCTCTGCTGGAGATCTAGGTGGTGGCTCTCTGGGAGGACTTAACACTCCTTCCCCCGCCCCCACCCCCCGCCCCCATCAAGGATTCCTTTTGAAGAAAAGCACGCCAGGCTCCTGGAAGGTGACATAGCATCCTGAGGAAATAGCCACTGTAAGTGGCTTTTGAGCTGCATTTCCCTAAGGGAATAATCAGCACCTCTTCCCCAAGACAGCTCCAGGTGAGCAAGTGAGGAAGGGAACACCTTCGTGTTCCCCAAAGTTAAGGTGTTGGCGTAACTGTCCATTGATGACAGACAAAGCACGCTCTCATCTATTGTCGCTTGTAATTCTGGATCCAGAGGTATGATTCCCCTGGGGGCACTTGCTCATCACTCTTCCAGTGGTTCAGCAGGGCACACTTGGGGAGCCTCTGCCTTTGAGCCCTGTGATCGCCCTGCGGCACAAGCGGTCTTCCAAGTAAACCCTCCCTCTGTAGCGGCCACATGGCCTCATTGTCTTCGGTAGGCGTCTGGCTGCGCGGATGTTAGCCATCTCGGCAAACCGCGCCCAGGCCACTCTGCGGAACGTCCCCAGACCCGACGCAGGTGGCGCAGTGAGTTCGGTGTCACCAGAACAAAGGAGCGGATCCTGCACGGGCTCGAGCGGGCATCGCCGGGCCAGCGCGAATGGAGAGCGAGCAGAGTGGGGGCCCAGCGGCACGCCGCAGGCAGCGTCTTGGCCCCGGCCAGCCCCTCAAAGCGTCCTTTCTTCTCGGTGTCTCTAGGAGCGGCCCCGGGGACATCCGGGAGGGGGCGCAGCTAGCTGTCCCTGTCTACTTGTCCCGTCGCACCCTCTCTCAGCCGCCGCCCCCACCCGAGAAGTGCACAAAGAGTGGTGCCTGTGAGCTCACACCTCCCATCCGGGCGGGGCGCCGGCAGGGCTGGTGAGCTCTGCCGTGCCCGCCTTAAAGGACACCCCCCCCCCCCACACACCGTTCCTCGTGACCACTGCGCATGCCCGACCGACCGTGGTGCGGGGAGGGAAGGAAGACCGGGCGCGTACCCTGCATCTCCGGCTGGCGCTATGGCTGGCGCTCCCTTGGTGGCGGCGCTGGTGCGCGCCTCAGGCACTCGGGGTTTGGGCCGTTGCGAGGGGCTGGTGCAGCACCTAGGCATGGTGCCTTCCAGAGGTTGCCGGAGGCTAGGCGGGCCAGGCCCTGGCTGCAGCCGGATTCTGGCTTTCTGATCCACAATTTCATAGCTAGCTGGGGGAAGTGCTGCCCAAGAATACGGAATTGTGGGCGCGTGCGCTCGAGTGGTGATGCGGTCGAGTGGATGCCATTGTGTCTTAAGCGCTCTCGTGCAGGTGGGCAGCCCGCGCCCGGAGACACATTGCCAGTATGCACCAGCACCTCGAGTCCTGCTTTCCGTGTTTGAGGGCTTGGGACCACCCTTTTGGGCACACAACAGACCTTTCTCCAGTTGCACCTCTGGTTCTAGGGGTGGTTTATTTGGTCGACACTAACGGGACTTTATAAGGACCTCTTTCTTAGAGCCGGGCATCAGAGTTGCACGCGTTTTCTTTTCTCGGTCAGGAGAAAGAGGAAACCTGGGTACGGTAACCTGTCCCTGGCTAATCCGTACATGCAAGTGTCCCGAGGCTGCGGGTCCCGCATTAGACAACAAAGAGAGGCGTTAGTGGAGGCGGGGGCGGGGCGCGGCAAGCAGGAGGATGCGCGGGCTGCGGTGAGCCGGGGTTGGGGGCGCTCTCGCTCCGCTAGCTCAGCCCGCGGCCTCCGCCCGCCCCCAGCCCTGCGCGCACCAATCGCCTTCCCCAGCGATAGTGTCAGTAGCATTGTAGTGTCAGCTCCCGCCGGTGACGTTGCGCCTCCCCCGTCCCCCTCCAGAGCCGTCTAGCTGCAGAGGCTCAGTCAAGAGGCGGGGAGCAGAGAAGGAAAAAGCGCTGATTGAAGGCGGGAGGGAGGGAGTGGAGGAGCCGGGGAGGGGCTCCTTAAAGAAACGCTGCTGTCGCTCGTCTGCTCGCTTCTCTCTCGGCATTGTGGCCAGCCAGCCGGGCACTCGGGGGGCGCGCGGCTGCCACTCGAATTCTGCCCCCGCCCCACCCGCCAACAGACCTGGGGTGGGGACCCAGGCGGGGGCTCCCGCATCCACTGCCCGGCGCAGACCGCACGGAGCGACCCACTCCTTCCGGCGCCCGAGAAAGGAGCCACGGAACCCTCTGCAGCCGGCTGGCCTCCCCGCCCCTGACCGCTCGCTTCCCGACTGCCTTTGTGGCCGTAGCTTCTGAACCAAGGGCCGGCGGGGGCGCGGTGCGCACAGCAGAACGATGCCCAGCTCGCTGTTTGCAGACCTGGAGCGCAACGGCAGCGGAGGGGGAGGCGGCGGCGGGGTTGGAGGCGGTGGCAGCGGCGGGGGAGAAACCCTGGATGACCAAAGAGCCCTGCAGCTCGCTTTGGACCAGCTCTCCCTCCTGGGGCTGGACAGTGATGAGGGCGCCTCTCTGTACGACAGCGAACCGCGCAAGAAGAGCGTGAACATGACCGAGTGCGTGCCGGTTCCTAGTTCGGAGCATGTTGCCGAGATCGTGGGGAGGCAAGGTGGGTCCGGCAAGGATGGGGAGCTGGAGCAAAGCGGGTCTCTGGCCACCGCCCTGCAGGGAGGGCGCGAAAGGGATCGGGAGCTGGGAGCTTTGGGGAGGGAGGAAGAGCCGCGCGAAGGGCCGGCGCCCCCAGACAAAGAAAGTGCAGGCAGGCTGTTTCCCAGACCCACGCTGCGGCCACGGCGGGATGCACTTCTACTGCAGAAACCACTGTCCTCTCCCCTGGCGCCCCCCACCCAGCCTACCCCGGGAAATATCATTTAAACAGAACATGCTTGGGGGAGGGGGCCTTTGATTCATCCATTGGGAGGGGGGAAGAGGAGGAGTGAGCATCGGATGGAGGAGGATTCTGTATTTCTGCAAAGCATAATGGAGCCCAGAGGAGGAACAATGGGTCCCGGGACTGCCCCCTTTCCCAGCGGTCCCCCAGCGCTGGGGGATCGCAGCTCCGACTGCCTTCCCAGAACCCCTTCGCCGCGCCTTCAGGGCGGACGGCGCGTCCCGCTGGATTTTAGAGGCGTCTCCCCAGCTGACTTTTTCTGGGATTCTGGGGTTTGGCTCCGGACGACTGCAGTCAAACCGGGGAAGGGCTGGGCAGCAAGGGAGCTGTTCCTCGAGCGCTTCGCGGGTGGAACCCGCTTCCCTCTCGGGCAGGGGTCAGGGTGGGAGCCGCCCCCCTTCCAACCCTCGAGTGTCCCGCCGTTCAGCTGTCCTGAACACGGGCTGTCCCAAGTCTCCTCGCTTATCCCGGGGTAATGGGTGTGTCTCTCTTTCTCCCACTCCCTCCTCTGCACCCTGGCTCCCAGGTTGTAAAATTAAAGCGCTGCGGGCGAAGACCAACACTTACATCAAGACCCCGGTTCGCGGGGAGGAGCCTGTCTTTGTTGTGACGGGCAGGAAGGAGGATGTGGCCATGGCTCGAAGGGAGATTATCTCTGCTGCCGAGCACTTCTCCATGATCCGCGCCTCCCGGAATAAGAACACGGCGCTCAACGGCACGGTGCCGGGCCCACCCAACCTGCCCGGGCAGACGACCATCCAGGTACGGGTGCCCTACCGCGTGGTGGGACTCGTGGTAGGGCCCAAAGGCGCCACAATCAAGCGCATCCAGCAGCAGACACACACGTACATCGTGACGCCCAGCCGTGACAAGGAGCCTGTGTTCGAGGTGACTGGCATGCCTGAGAACGTGGACCGCGCTCGGGAGGAGATCGAGGCGCACATCGCCCTGCGTACAGGCGGCATCATCGAGCTCACCGATGAGAACGATTTCCACGCTAACGGCACGGATGTGGGCTTTGATCTGCTTCATGGGTCCGGCGGGTCCGGCCCAGGCAGCCTATGGAGCAAGCCTACCCCCAGCATCACGCCCACCCCAGGCCGCAAACCCTTCTCCAGCTACCGTAACGACAGCTCTAGCTCTCTTGGCAGCGCCTCCACCGACTCTTACTTCGGTGGGGGTACCGGCGGCAGCACAGCGGCCACCCCGCGCTTGGCCGACTACAGCCCCCCCAGCCCTGCACTCAGCTTTGCCCACAACGGGAACAACAACAACGGCAATGGATATGCCTACACTGCCGGGGAGGCTTCCGTGCCTTCCCCCGATGGCTGTCCGGAGCTCCAGCCAACCTTCGACCCGGCTCCTGCTCCTCCGCCTGGGGCACCCCTTCTCTGGGCCCAGTTCGAGCGGTCCCCGGGAGGCGGACCTGCAGCTCCCGTGTCCTCTTCCTGCTCTTCCTCTGCCTCTTCTTCAGCTTCATCCTCTTCGGTGGTCTTTCCCGGGGGCTGTGCCAGCGCGCCCTCCAACGCCAACCTGGGGCTGCTGGTGCACCGCCGGCTGCACCCGGGCACCAGCTGCCCACGCTTGTCCCCACCCTTGCACATGGCCCCGGGCACGGGCGAGCACCACCTGGCTCGCAGGGTGCGCAGCGACCCTGGCGGAGGGGGCCTGGCCTATGCGGCCTATGCCAACGGAATAGGAGCGCAGCTGCCCGGCCTGCAGCCGTCTGACACGTCCGGCTCCTCATCGTCGTCCAGCTCTTCTTCCAGCTCCTCGTCCTCCTCCTCCGGGCTGCGGCGCAAGGGCAGCCGCGACTGCTCCGTGTGCTTTGAGAGCGAAGTGATCGCCGCACTGGTACCCTGTGGTCACAACCTATTCTGCATGGAGTGTGCCAACCGCATCTGTGAGAAGAGCGAGCCCGAGTGTCCGGTCTGCCACACTGCAGTCACACAGGCCATCCGTATCTTTTCCTGAGGGCGGTGTGCGCCTGCGCGCCCCGCACTGGGAAGGGGGACCCTTCCCCCCCGCCCTCACTCCCCAGAGCCGGCTGGCCTCCTTGGTGCCCAACCTTATCCTCACTCTTCTGGCACTCTTGAGATCCGAGAGGACCTTGGGAAGCTGTAGTATCCACGCAGTTTTAAAATTTAATGTTTAAACAAAGGAACGTGCCAGGATAACTGCATCAAGAGCACTGTAGCCTGGAAAGCCTCCGAACCGCCTGAAATGCATGCTGTATAAATAATAGGGACGGCGACCTGCTAGTGACGATAGTTTTTACACTGTACTTAATAGGAAGCTTCCAAAAGAAGAAAACCCCACAAGTTTCCATTTCCTGAAAGTAGGAGCGAGGTGGACAGTAACTCCCATTAAGACGATAACAGTGCTGTGGGATCTGCGGGCTGTTCTCGTTGGTTCCCCTCTGTGGTTGGGTTCCTAGGATGCTTCTAGAACACAGTGGGCTCTTCCTGAATGTCTGTGGAAGGGCCCAGAGTTCCTGAGAAACCAGGATACTGCAGCTTTATTAAAGTTAAAGAAACTGTAACATATCTCTTATATATTAAAAACGTTTAAAAGTTTTAAAGAGAAATTTCATTAATACAGATTGAAGTATTTTATTCTTTTTTGACTTGAAAAATTATATTTCATATTGCAAAGATGTTTACAAGTATTTTAATTTAAGTTCAGTGAACTTTTTTGTAGCTGGGTTAAATCTTTTTTATTTTAGTATGGCCTTACGGCAAAGAACACTGTATTATTTTAATAATCACACAGTTGTGACAGAATTACAAACCATAAAAATGTGTAATGTTTTGAACAGTATTCTGTTGGGATGGAGATTTTATAGGTTCAGACAAATCTTCTAGATCTGCTTCACCCAGCATATTTTCTATTCAGTGATATAAAGCATATTTTATTCTATATTATTACAAAAAAAAGCGGAAATGTATAAACATGTCAAAAGGGACTGTTGAAGCTTTCTAACATTTGTATAAATAGAATTCAGTGCAAGTTACAAAAGTTCTGTTGCACCACTATAGTTTTAGTATTTCTATTTTAATACATTTGTTTACCACTTGTTTATGTATATGTAGGTGACGTTACTTGAGCTTAAATGTACTTTACTGAGCAAAGTTTAAAAAACAAAGTATATTTTATTTTATGATAAAGGGCCTTTAACCTCATGGTCAAATACTAATATTATATTTGCTGAGACAAGATTTGAAATTGTATCAAGAGTTTTATTTTTCTGACATTTAAAGTTCTACATAATAAAGGTAAAACTTAAGTAATGGTGCTACTTCATTTTTTAAGTATTTCTATATAAATAAAATATTGAAGAAAACCTATATTGCGTGGTGACATGATTTTTTTAAGCCTCTTGGTGGACGTGTAATAAGGAATAAAACTCTTACACGTGACAAGTTGAAATAGCTAAGTTCCAGGCATATTATGTCAGTAATTTTATCAATAGAATGGACTTTGAAAAAAGAGGCCTGAGCTGTGTGTGTTTGGACGTAAGAGCCATGGGCAACAGTATTTTTAAAAGTTGCAAGTTTCTGCTGAATCAGGCCCTGCTTCTCCATGAGACAAAGCATGGGGCCCATGGTAACTTTTAGGAGCCCAGGAAAATGTTGCATTTCACTTAAAAAATCCCGAAGGAAATGTTTTCAATTTCCAGGCCTGTACAAACCTATTAAAATGTGCCTAAAACATTAAGGAAATAAGATATTAAAAGTATTTGAAATTACATTAAAAAATTAATTTTAGTACTATTATTATTAGAGGAAGGAGTCCAGGAAAGCAAAAAAGCCCAGGAATGGGGAAAGTCGTGACCCTGCCCAGCCGGGCCGCTGAGACCGTAGGGGGCCTAAGGGCTGTGTGTGTGTTGTGAGTTCTCATTGAGGGTCACTTACTTGGGGAATGGCTCCAGGGATGACAGTTTCTGCTGGCGCAGAGCACTCAGCTGGATTTGAGCACTGTCTTAATAGGCTTCTGCTGGTAGGGCTTGCTAATTGGTGCTGACAGGCTGCCGGTGTTAACTGTTTGTTGCTGGAGAGCCGCTTTTGTTGGCTTTTGGCAGGCTACACCTGCTCCCTGGCTGCAAGGCTTTATCAAGGGGTGGAGCGTGGCACTTTCCTGGGGCCTGAACTCTTCAGTCTCCTGGAGAGGCCTCAGGAATGGCCAGGCCACGGCATTTCCAGCACACTTCCTGGCCCAGCTGTCCTTGGAGAGCAGCACCTGCCCAGAATGGGGCAGGCTTCTACTTCACTCTGTGCTTGGGGGAGACAGTTAGCAGGTGAGTCCACAGACTGGCCTGTAATATGTGTCGGTGGTTCCCAGTACCCCGCTTCGTGTTTTTATTTGGGGATTTTGGCGCTGCCGACACTGCAGCTCCTGATTTGTTTAAGTTACGTGGTGTGGGGAGGCGGGACTCTGGCCTCCTCTGGGGCAAGGGGGAGGAAAGGGCGTGGCCTTGCTTGAGAAATTTCTGGCATCATCAACGCTGGGAAGTTCCCAGACCATGTTTTCTCCTGCTCTTCTCCCTCAAGGGCCGGACTTTAGCCAAGCTCTGGCGCGGGGTGATGTTACAGTCGGTTTCTCCCTTTCCGTTTTCGCTGTTCAGAAATGCCTAGAACTGAACGAAGGTTCCTTTTACACTTCCCCAGTGATGTAACTTGGCCTCCCTGCCTCGGCAGGACGATGGCAGAGAAGGTGAGGAAACATCCCCAGTCCTGATGGGTTGCATTGGTTGTGGGCCCCTACCCAGGCTTTGGGAAATGAAACAAGATCGGGTTTTGAGGCTGCTGACAAAGCCTGGCGTGGCCTGTACCTTTGCTGTGTTGAGGGACAGCATCCCTCTGTTGACATGCAGTTTTGGGATATGTTAACTAATAAAACTGCCTTCGTTTGGGGGAGAGAGCTTTCCACCATTGGTTTCCCCTGCTGGGCAGGCCCTTGTCGCCAGCAGAGGATGTGGGCGCACACTCGTGGTATTAGGGGGCATTAGCTTTTGATCGGGGGCGAGCCTTTTGTCCCATCTCCCCCAAAAGAAAACTGCAGGTCACAGTTCTCCCGCCCACGAGATGAGAAGGGCCATGGTCCTGCTCCGTGACAGCCTGGCCGGCAGCTTCCCTTCTGCTGTTAACACCCTTCTGAAATCTCTCACACCAACGTTTCTCTCTCCCCCTCCCTTCCCCTCTAAATGCACATAAGTAAAACCTTTTAAAAAAAAAAAATCTTTCTGCAGCTACAAAATACCAGCTAACACACCCCACCCTCCCCAGTCACTCTTCCCTGTTTGCTTTCCTGGGCACTAGTGCTTCTCAGCTGGAGGTGTTTTTGCTAATCTCACCCCCTCGAGGCAGCAATCTCTGGAGACACTTTTGGGTGTGACAACTTGGGGGTCTCACTCGTGGCATCTAACCACTAGTGGCCAGGGATGCTGCTTAAAACCCTCCAAGGCACAAGGTGGAATTATCCAACCGAGGGTGGAGAGCCCCGATGTAGACAAAGCAGGCCTACCTTCCCTGCAGTGTACTCACTGCCTTGAAATTGGTGCTATCGTTCCGACACTTAAAATGCAAAATGATGGACCCTCCCTCGTGTTCTGGAGTTACCCCCTACCTAGGGGGGTTCTGTTATCGGAGACGCTGGGGTGGGTGGGGCTGGGGGAGGCCAAGGCTCACGTCTCAGCACAGGAGGTCAAAATAACGGAACTCTCTTTATTTGCCAATGACTGGTAGATTGAGCCCAGCTAACAGTGATTATGCTCACATGGACTATTCAAAGCACCTGGTTTCCCGTTCTCTCCTACACTCCTTTCCACAACCACAAGGTGACCACCACTGCGGTGTGACTGTGCCTATTTATTGTAACATCTGAGGGCTCACAATGTGGTCACCCCCAAATGCAGACTCAGGGTCTCTAGCCCCAGCTCGGGCTCGGTCTGCCTGGAGCTGTGAGACAAGTTCACGGAGAAATTCAGGAAATTCATCTGTGTCCGTCCGCCGCTCGTCCCCCTGTCCCTGTTTCCCGGGCCCCCTTTGTCCTTCCACAACTGGCTCTTGGGAGAAGCTTTGTTGTCTTCAGTGAATTTCCGGCACACTGCTCTAGAGCTTTTTTCTCTTCAGCCTCGTCTTTCCAGGAAATGGGAATAAATTTGCCCCCTCCGAGGAGGGTGTTGAGCCTCCCGGCCAGCGTAATGCTGATGCATTGTCCTGACAGTTTTACGGGGGCAAGGTGCCTTGGGAACAGATGGGATTTGTGCTCTTCCTCACCTTCATCAGAACATCCCCTCCCTGGCTAGGAAACTAGGGCTCTTCTAATGCTGAATCGGGCCTACATTTTGCCTTCCTCCCTCCCCTGTCCCAGTCAAAACCTGACCTTGCCTCCTTCCCCCACCAGTGATGCTTCAAATGCTAAAGGCTCTCCCCACTGCCAAGGCCAGACTGTTGTCCAGGAAGGGCAGAGTGGGGGTGGTAGGGATTCCTAACTCGGGCCCAGTGACTGTTGGTGACAATCGCTGTGGTTTATGGAGCCCCTCACACTGAACCTGGCACAGTGCCACATTCTCTGCATTAATCCAGCCAGCAGGGTAGGTCTGAGTACCAGGCGTGTCCAACCTTTGGGTGTCTCTAGGCCACACTGGAAGAAGAAGAGTGGTCTTGGGCCCCACATTAAATACGTTGCGACACATCATCACAAAACAACCTCATAATGTTTTACGTGAATTTACAATTTTGTGTTAGGCCACATTCCTAGCCAGCCTGGGCTGTGTGCTGGCCACAGGCTGCAGGTTGGACACCCCTGGACCATAAACCCATTTCAAAGAGAAGGAAACAGTGGGAGAGAAGGTAAATGACAGGCAGAAGCCCACGCAGCCCGTTTAGGTACTGACCCTAGTGTTCTGCCTGGAATCCATCTAAATCCAAAGGTCCTATCTCCCTTCCCTCAGACAGGTGGCTTTTAGAGGAGGTATTTTCAGAAAAAGTGAGCACTTGTCCGTGACAGCACAGTCCACTGTGGCAGTGACGTGCCGTTCTTAACGATGAGTGGAACTTATTTCAGAAATGGAGCAGGGCCCCGGAGCTGGGTGCTGCCGGGCCTCACACTGTGCCGCCAGGCAGAAACGAGACTGTGAATGGCAACTCACAGGCTCAGGGCCACTTCTGCTACCTGATTCCAAACCCTTGTTATCTCGTGACTGTTTCGTGACCAGTTTCAAAAATGTACAATAGCAAATTCTGTCATACAGCCTCTCTGGGTAGACCAAAGAAATTAGCATTTGATGAGGATAAAACGAATACAGAATTCTCTCTAGCAACAAAAAGCTCCATAAAAATGTCACAGGAACCAATTTAGCCACTGAAAGACGTCAAGACCCTGACGGAAAAGTGAAAGGCAGTCAGGTGTTTGGCTGCCGGAATGCCAGGCTCCTCCTTTGTTTCTTGTGCCCTCCCCCCTCCCTCATCTCCCGGTTCTCAGCCTTTGCAGACCCAGGAGCCCTGGGCGTGGCCTGAGAGTGCCGCCCACCTCGTGAACCTCAGGGCCAACTCTTGAGGGCAGACATTTTCACAGAAGGGGCAGGTGACTCCCACAGCAGCGCTGTGACTCAGTTTGCTCACCTGTGAAAAGGGAGAGGCTTTACTTCCTTCTGGAATTATAAGACATGCGCAGCCTCTCTTTTTGGCTCATGTGACACCATGCACAGGGGCACCTGCCAGGGCATTCATGATTGTTTGTTTCCTTGTCTCTTCTCCCCTTGAGGCTGATTGTGCCTCCAGGGCTGGGGTCTCCTCCTTCCACCTCTGTGTCCCCAACACCCCACACGGAACCCACAGGGGTGTGCAATACACCCCTGGGAAAATCAGTGACGAAAGGCTGTTTTACCTGAAGTCACCGACATGCTCCTCGGTAGGGGACTTTCTTATGAAGCTAAGTAACTTCCACACAGTGGGGTTCCAGAGGTCATAATGAATGATGTCACCTTGATGTCTGACAAGGCAAAATGTAAAAGATAGGCTTTTTGTACGAGAAGAGTTTTCCAGGCGTAGAAAATTTGCAGGGCCGTCCCTGGGCCACACATTAACTACATTGCAACACGTAATCACAAAAACAATCTCATCGTGTTTTAAGTACATCTGTGATTTTGTACCGGGCCACATGCAGCCATCCTGAGTCACATGAGTCTCGCAGGCCGCAGGCTGGACACCCCGTTAGAGTCTGTGTGACGATGACAGCACCTTCATATCCCTTCGATGACTCGGGAGGCAGCTCCACATCAGTGGACGAACGGTCCGGCAAGAAATCTAGGGTTTCAAATCTCTTGATAAATAGCGCCGCAAAAGCTGGGGTGATGGCTTAGCGCAGCCACACTTTCCTGGCGCCCCTCCTGGGGATGCTGACTCCGTGCACACATCCACCGCAGGAGGCTGCTGTTCTGTCAACTCCAGGGTCTTTGCCTGGGGAAGGTCGCTTCCCATCTCTCGTGCCCTGTGTTCTGAGTTGGAACAGTAGAAGGATGGACTCTTAAGATGCCTACCTGGGAATGACCTGGAAAAGGGGTGTAAAAAAGGACTTCCTGGGGCCACCTCTGGATCATCTTATCCAGCATATTTGGGGAGAGGCCTGGAAATTTGCAATAAAAAAAAAAAAAAGAAAGAAATCCTTATATCCAGCCATAGGGGATGGGTAGGTAAGGATATAAGGTCAAACCTCAGACAACGCTGCAGGAGGCAGTTTAAAACAATGAAGCCGCTTAGTTTTGGTTGATGTTGAAAAACGTCTAGTGTGTGTTACTAAGAGGGGAAAGGACCGAGGCACACTATTGGGTGTACAGAGTACAGTACACTTGCATTAAAGTTGTATATGGAGACAGACGTGTGTGCGAGGCTGATGGGACGGGGTGGGCAAAGGTAGGTTTACAGTCGTGAGCACATGAGACACAGTTTATTCTTGCATTATTAATTGTATTATTTTGCATACGAACAACTGTAAACTTTGCCCCACCCCGTAAATATATAGAATACACTGTGGGGAGGGAGACGGCGTCAGAGTGGAGGGGCTACAGAGAGACTTACTGTTTTGCTGTCTCCCCTTTTATAGTGTTTGGATCTTTTAAGATATTTTACATATCCCCCATTCAGAACCATTTTTCCTCAGTTGATAATGTCGCGTGGGGTTGGCTCGTTCTCACAGATGTCCCACACTGCTGGGGGGAGGGGGGAGAGGTACATGAGGACTGTAGTTTCTGCTCAGCTTCGGTGTCACCCTCAAACAGCTCTAGAAAAGAAAGTCTGTTAATTAAAAAAAATGTTAAGTGCTAGACACAGCAACTTATATATGAGAATGACTGCTAGATTGATTGATCGATCTATTGATTGAGAAAGGAAAGCTTCTGGGACTCTGAAGTGAGACTGGGTTTGGGAACCCCCGGTCTGGGGGAGCTCTAAGGCCCCTTCCAGCGAAGAGTAGAAGGCAAGTGTGCAAAAGCAGGTCAGTTGTCGATTGTGCAGACCTGAGAAGACTCAACGGAGAGCTCTGGGGTGTGTCTCGCCAGCATCAGGGGACGCTGTTTGCGTGTGGGTTTCGGGTGTCCGTGAGCGGCGTGGGCTGGGGGAGCTCCGGGACAGCAGCAGGGAGGCTGGTGGGGAGCCACAGCCCTGACCGGGGTTCAGAGGGCGAGATGTGACCTGGGGGAGCTCCTGGATGCCCCAAGGAGCAGAGGTGAGGGCCTTGAAGAATCTCTGTCAGTTGAAACATAGGCAGTTGCCCCTGATGGACCATTCTGACCCCCAATGCTCGCGGATTGACGTGGTTCCGCCCTATAGAATTGCCAGTGTGAGGCGGCAGAGGGGGTCCCTGGGGAGTGAGGATAGACAGTGGGGTTTGGGGGCTTCACATCTTCGTGGCTCAGTGACCAGTATTAACAGTAGAGGAATGAGGATGTTAGAGGTCACAAGTAAAGGGAGTGTCATGGAATGTTTAATGCAAGTGCTTTGCATGCTGTTTCCTGAATTCTTCTTGTGTTTTGCATGCTTGTGCCTTTGCCCGAACCAGTCCCTCTGCCTGGGATGTGTGTTGATAAAGAGGAGAAAGGTCTCCCGGAGTCAAGTTTGTAAACTCATCGGGGTGGGGGAAATTATCGAGGATTTGTTTGAAAGGCAGAGGGGAGCATTATGTTCGGTGGGGTTGGGAATGGGCCTTTGAATGGAGCAGAACCATACTAACATGTTCCCCCTTTTCAAGTTAACCTTGAAGAAAAGTTTAGCTTAAGAAAAAACTGGGAATAGACAACAAGATGTACCGTTTCCACCGTTGCTAACCATCCAGTGCAGTGGCAGGAAGTACATTCACACTGTAACCATCACCACTGTCTACCCTCCAAACTTTCCCACCTTCCCACGCTGAATCTCTCTCCCCACGAAATGGGGCTCCCCGTTACCTCACACCCTCTTTTTCATTGTCTTGTTTACTATAGACTTCCTCCCCGCTGGGGAAAGGAGGGCAGGAAAAAGTCCAGTCCAGGGAATGGCAGCTTTGGCTCATGTGACCAGTCACCTTCTGGCCATGCTGAGACGCCACATCTCCAGGTTAAACCCCCAGGGGTGGCCCCGTCAGTTAGGATGAGTCAAGGAAGAAAAGAACTGCTCTTCGATAGGAGGACTGGGGACTATTCATTTAGGTTTATCTTGATTATGTGTATTAAAAAATCCCACTTCCTTGCCCTGACTGGTGTGACTCAGTGGATTGAGCACCGACCTGCAAACCAAAGGGTTGCTGGTTTGATTCCCAATCAGGGCACATGCCTGGGTTATGGGCCAAGTCCTCAGTAGAGGGTGTATGAGAGGCAGCTACACATTGATGCTTTTCTCCTTCTCTCCCTTCCTTCCTCTCTCTCTAAAAAGAAATGAATAAAATCTTCAAAAAAAAAAATCCACTTCCAACCCTTAGTCCAAGTATGCATTTAGAAGCAAAAACAAGAGAGGCTTAGGAAGTAGATCTCACGAGAAGTCCTCCATGTGCTTGCTCATTTCCACGTGGGGTGCGCGTGGGAGAGACTTTGAGTGAGTGTGTGTGTAGCTTGATGGATCCCAACCTTCTCCAGAGTGTGGGTTTTTTTTTTTTTTTTAAGATTTATTTATTTTTTTTAGAAAGGGGAAGGAGAAAGAGAGGGAGAGAAACATCAGTGTGTGGTTGCTTCTCAAGCGTCCCCTACTGGGGCCTGGCCCGCAACCCAGGCATATGCTCTGAGTGGGAATTGAACCGTCAACCCTTTGGTTCGCAGGCCCACGCTTAATCCACCAAGCTACACCAGCCAGGGCTCAGAGTGTGGTTTTAACACAATCATTCAAACAAATGAATAGACAATCAGAGAGATGATCTGAAAATCTCTCTTGTTGATTTATACTCACATTGACACTAACAGGTAACAGAGACATAATTTCTGTTTATAGGAATGAGGACATTTCTGAGGGTTCATTTATGTAACCTGTTTTAAAATTAAATTTGGAAATTCTACAACATGGAAGGTTGAACTTTTGTCACCTACTTTGCCCTTCCCACAGTGAAGCGTTTTGAGAAAAAATCCCATGTTTCTGAGCGTTTATTTACACAAAGCTCAGAGATTCTAAAGAATTGTAGAAGTGTAGCTTCTAAAAATGCGCTTCAAGTTTTCATGAAGTGCAGCCAAACTGTGGAAGCCAGAGGAGAAACGATAGCAATGCTTTGGGGGAGACCTCGAATGGAGCTGCAAGAGGGGCAGAGAGCTGGGAGGAAAGCAAAGAGCCGTTGGGAATAGGCAGAAAGATTAAACAAGCGGACGTGCAGGAAGCACAGAGTCAGCAAGCAGGGCTTCAGGGGAAGGGTGTAGAACAGGACACTTCTGACAGCCGTGAGCACCAAGACGCGAGATGTGGGGAACAAGGGCAGAGATTCACTGAGTAAATACCGGGCATGCTGCATCGTGAGGGAGACACCCCGCATGAACCTCCGTCCGAGGCACCTTCATTTGGAGAGCCACTCACACAGCAACTTGCAAGCAGATTTGACCCTTACGCTCACTGAATGTTGTATCTGAGAAGGAAAAAGAATGCTAACTTTCTCTGGCTGGTGTGGCTCAGCTGGTTGGGCATCGTCCTGCAAACCGAAAGGTTGGGGGTCCAGTCCCCAAGCCTCACCTCCCACCCCTTCCCTGTCAGGGGTGCATGCAGGAGGCTGCGATTGATGTTTCTCCCTCTCTTTCTCTCTCGCTCCCCCTCTCAATAGAATCAATAAAAGAAAAACAAATGCTAACTGTATTAAATGACATGTAGGAGTAACAAAACATGCATTATGATTGTATTAGTGACTGCTGAGATCGGCTAGCCCGTGTGTCTTACACCGGATCCAGTCGTGTTAATTAAATATCAAAGGCCTACAGTTGTTACCAGGAAGCTTTTAAGGTGCATGTATTAGTAGTAGCAGCAGTATTTTCAGCCTTCTCTTTGTGTGAGCACGCCCATCAATGTGTTCTTGCCATAAAAATTTAATTTCAGTAGCACAGTATTCATTAATATACATTTAGAGTAAATGCCAGTATGATTCCAGCGATTCTTCTCCAAAGAAGAGGCCAAAAATGAGTGAAAACCTCCAATCTGTATTTCCCACTTACAGAGAAAAGCCACCTCAAATTTCCCTCAAAAATTGATCACAAGTTTGGGACCAGTGGAAATGGTGCAATTTTTCAATTTACTGCCCAAAATACCTTGTGCTCTGCTCTGCAGGCCTGGGGCCGCCAAGTCGCTCACTGTAAAGAGTGAGTCACGCAGGCCTGCAGGTTCTTGGAGCAGCTAGGCCATCTAGGATATTTGAAAACCAGAATGAAGGTCCTTCCAGGGCAATCCAATTCATCCTGCCTTCAGCATTAGAATATTGAAATAGTCCTGAGTCCACACCCGTCTGCAGAATCCATCGATCAAACATAGACACTTCAGGAAAGGGAGGTGTGTGCGAGGTTTACAGCAGGACAGCAAGGACCGGGAAGTGCATTATCACATGGTGTTCTTACTAACTCGAGTCCTGAGAGGGCTTTGTGACCACTGGGGGTCTGTGCACAAGTGGCCACTATTGAGAAAGGGCCGGGGCCATTGGGGAGGGAGGACCTAACCTCCTGCCTCCTGCAGAGAGTGTGAGAAAGTCTTGTTGTTCATCGAGGACTCATCATGTGCAAACAGTTTGCTGGTTATCCCTGCTGCTCATTCAGCTGTCATCTGAAGTCATCGAGATCTGTCCAAATGTTGGATTTTATCAGATGCTGGAGGAGGTTACGTTTAGGGTGCGTGGAGAGGGGGAGGCGACAGAGCTGGGAGACTGCCCGGTTTCTCACACCGGAACACGTCCAGTTCCAAACACTAGAAGCCCTCCCGTGTCCGTTCGCTGGGGCTGCCAAGGTGCCAGACACTTACTGTCTCTCAGTGCTGGAGGCGAGAAGCCGTCCTTCCTCCACGCATGTCTGTCTGGATGTCCAAGTTTTCTTTTTTTATAAGGACACCAGTCATATTGGATTAGGGTCCACCCTGATGACGTCATTTTAATTTGATGACCTCTGTAAAGACCCTGCCTGCAAATGAGGAGGTGCTCTGAGATGCCAGGGATGAGGAATGTAATATATATATATATATATATATATATATTTTAGGGAACACAATTCAACCTAGAACATTTCCTGTAGTGGTTTGAGCAGAGTTTGACTGGATTTACATACAGGCATCCCCAGGGTAGGCAGATGGAGGCTGAGCTGGTGACTCAGACACAACCAGGGACCATAGCTCTTCCTGCCTTTCTTGCTGTCATCTGTTATGTGCTTGGTGTCTCATGGTCACAGAATGGCTGCGGCACTCCCAGGCCTCTTGCCTGCAGTCCCTCTATCAAGGAGGATATGGCGAAAGGCCCAGGGAAAGGGCATAATGGATCATAAAGAGTCACTTCCTTGGTGAGCTCTTGCGTTTTCATTCAGGGGCTACCTCTCATTGTCTGGAATTGTTCATGTGGTTTAGAAATAAAGTATTTGTAGCTGGGCACAGTGTCATCGTGAACAAATTCTGTGTTCTTGCAGTAGAGATAGGATAACAAAGCGAGGTGTGGGGAGTGACTATTGAACAATAGCAGTAGAACTTCAGGAGTTAAGCTCGGAAGGGCTAGGAATTTGCCCAAGTCAGGGTCAAGGCTGAGGTGGTCAGCCGGGAGTGAGGAGGATCTGTGCTGAGCTGGACAAGGCTCCAGTTGAGGGCAACCCTAGAGAGGGGCCAAACAGCATCCCTCAGAGAGGCTGGAGCGGCCATTCATTCCCCAGGCCCAGCGTGGACCTCGTTTGGTGTAGGTGGGACACACAGAGGTGGCAGCCTCCATCGCTCCGTTCCTGTGCCCACAGTGCCTGTTCTCGGGTGGCTGGGGACAGAGGCTGGTTAAGGACAACGGGCCAAGTTAGTTAGTCTGGCTGGTGCCCATCGTCTCTTCTGTGGCAGATGATTTTTGGTGGGCAAAAATCATCACACAGTGCCCTGGCCACGTGACTCAGTTGGAGCATCACACCATGCACCACAAGGCTGCGGGTTCAACGCCTGGTCACGGCAGGCGCCTAGGTTGCGGGTTTGATTCCCCGTCGGGGCATGTATGGGAGGTAACCGATCCCTGTTTCTCTCTCTTCCCCCGACCTTCACCTCTAAAATAAAACATATCCTTGTGTGGGGATTCAAGTCATAATAAAAGAGGAAAATAAGACACTTTCAAGGGAGAAATTCAAGAACGTGGAAAATCTGGCTCACGGTACCCTCCACGTTCCGGGCTTTGCACAGCTTTGCTGGCCCCTGGCTCCCGGCCCTCTGCTGCCCTGTTTCCCTGTCTCCGTCTCCTCGGCCACCTTGCTGCCCAGGCCTCCTCCTGACGCTATTCTTCGTCGTCCTTCTCCTGCCCTTTCACTCTAGTGGCTGCTTTCTTTCCTCTTCCTTCCTCCTTCCTGATGCGCACCCTCTGCTTCCTGCCGTGGCCTCGGGCCCCCACACACCAAGCTTATGGCTGAGGCCTCCACAGTCTGTCTGTCTGTCTGTCTGTCTCTCTCTCACACGCTGTTCTTCCTCTTCCCTTTGACGGCCCTGGGCCCCGCTTTTCGCTGAGGAGTTGACATCTGACTTCAACATTTCAGGCGCGACCGATGTCACTTATTTGATTTTCACTCCAGAGGTTAATCTGAATCCAAGAACTGTGACTCGAGAGGCAGACGTTCGGGGAAAGGCAATTTCATTACTCTGCAGTCCGCAGAGAAGCTGCTGTTCTGCCGTCGAGGGGAAGGAGGGCACCTCCGTATCGGGAGGTGTCATGAAGGCCTTCACAGGGAAATAAGATTCATTCCCGTTCCTTGAATACATGCTGATGTCAAGGGCCTTACTTTTAAGGAGGTCAATTTTCCTCTACTTGAACTACAAAATTACTGAGGAAAATCACACATTCCTTTGCTGAGATAAAACTACATTATGTAGGTTTAGTTAAAACATGTTTTCCCGAGTCCCGATGAGCAGCTTCATCCAACTTCAACAAACGAATGTTGAAATAAAAAATTAAACTGATAAAATACTCTACAAACACCAAATGCACACAGTGTGCCACTGGATACACAAACACGGTATGCATCTTTAAGGTGTGTACAATTCTGTCATTAGGAGTCGTCATTATTAGGCTATTTGAAACTGCCCACTGATTGGATATCCCCCAAATACTTGGGACCCAACCCTGAACTCCAGGGAGGGCAGGTTGATGGGGTTTCGTGGACGGCCAGGCTGCAGAGAACCTCACGGCTTCCTTGAGACCAAAGCCCTTAGGGTGAGCTTCCTCAGCCTCGTCACTGTTGGCACTTGGGATGGGTCATATCTGTGGAGGGGGCTGTTCTGTGCATTGTGGGGTGTTGAGCAGCCTCCCTAGCCTGTACCCATGGGATGCCAGTCGCATTCTTCCCCTCTCTTGCGACAACCAAGTCGGCAGACTTGCCTTCGTGGGGGTTGAGAGTCTGCCTGAGGTCGTAAACAAGGAAGGGCCTCTGGAGACCTCAGGGGATTTCCACTAGTAGAAAAGGAAAGATTTTCTTGGCTGGATTCTCCAAACAGAGAGCCCCACCACAGCCAGGAAAGCCCAGGGAGTAGCTGAGGAGGGGTCTCCCTCAAGGCCCACACGCTGGGCCCCAGGAGCCTCAGAGATGCCGTGGAGACCCGTATGGGAGGAGGCAGTGGGGTGGGAAGCAATGACCTTGTTTTTACCAGTGAGGATCCCCGCTCCCCATACCAGGCTGTGGGGTTGCAAGAGAGAGCAGCGATTGTGGTCCAACAGGCAAAACTAACTCCAGAGCCCAGATCTGTTCCAGTGGATGGTGACACAGATGAGCCAGAGCCCGAAATAGCAGAGCGTGTCCCTGAGATAGAAGGAGACGCCCTGGGCGATGACCCTGAAGTAGCTGGTCACTCCTGGTGGCTTCTGTGGCTTGGCATGCCGCCAGGAGAGAGGAGAAGGCAGAGGGGGAAACATGTCCAGTCCTGCAAGAGCAGTTGGGTGAGCAGAGGCAGCAGCTGCCCGGGCTGGAAAAACAGCTGGATGGCATGCAAAAAAGCAGGAGGCCCGGAGGGAAGCAAAGGCAGCCCCCACTGCTGAGACAGACCTGAGCGTGAGGTCCTATGATCCGGGGAGAGAAGTCAGTGGAGTGGGCTGTTCTGTCCTCGTCTTCTATGCTCCCACCAAGAGGCCTTCGCCTCTGCCACCCATCCCCCACCCCACCCACCCCAGCAGCATTGGCCCCAGAAGCAGGTGCTCTGGGAGGAGTCTCAGAATAGCTGACTGTGTAGGGACACCCAGGCCTCGAGAGGGGGGAACTGGGGCATTAGCTGGAAAGGAGAGGCCACCACCACCTCAGTGTGAGCCTCGCTGTGAGGTGGGACGCAGATTGATATGGGTAGCGGGAGGCTGGGACAGGTTGCAGGGACTGCTGCAGTGTATGTGTATAGGGGACTGCCTTTCTGCAGTGTGAAAACGCAGAAATGCCACCTGGCTGTGTGAAAATCTCACCACGCAGGAGTCGTGGGTTTCTGTCCCTTCTCCCGAGTGCTGCCACATGCCCCATTCTTCCTAACAGTCCCTAAGAGGGAGCAGAATCTGTCTCCTGACATCCACAGGAAAAGTTGAGGTGAGCTTGTGATGCACAAAGAAATTTTAGATCAGAGTTCAAGGCTATTTGGCTTGAAGGGAATTGTTTTCATTTCAATCCCTCACCCGTACCTCTGCGGGGAGGGGGAAGTCCACGAAGATTCTATTCTCTGACTGGAGCCCAGTGCATTGTCAAGGGGCCCTACCAACGGTTTTAGCAAAGGGATTATGCTGGAACAGACCTAGAGACTCCTCAGAGGAAAGTCCCCTGGGATGAGGTCTTGGAGTGAGTCATCCTGTTCCCATTGCCCAACACAGGGACTGGCAGAGAGAAGGCATCAGCATATGTTTGTAGATGGATCTGATGAATTAGTTAATTAACTCGAAGGTAAGTGCCTCTTTGCACATGGGAGCCCTGCTGGGCTCCGTCAGTGGACTCTCCGCTGGCTTCCGCAGGCGGCAGCTTCCTCCCACAGGACATGTGGGGCTGGGCGGGAGGCTGGTGGCGGCGGCGGCCCTTTGCTCCTGCTCCAGTTCTGCTCATTCTCTCTTCACTGATGCAGAGGCGGCCCCAGAGCAGGGAGGAGCTCAAAGGTAAAGACCAGGTCCACAGGCATGTGGGGTTAGGGGTGCTGAGCACACCACCACAAAGTTCAGGTACAGTGGCGAAGGAGTGTCCTCGTGTGACGTTGTTGGCTCCACTCTGCTCTGACGTGGTCTTCCCTGGCCTTCCCTGGCCTGCCCCACAGGGAAGACAAAAGAGCTTCCCCCTAAGGAGGGGAAGGACTGTGGATGGCTTAGAACATGCTGTGAATTCGACTGGGTTCAGACACGAAATTGATCGTATTTGAGACGGTCTTTTCCATTTGAGATGAAGCAGTCAGGTCTGAGATGTGGTGCTGGCTGGGCCCTGGGGCAAGGGGACCCATGTGGAACTTAGAGGAAGAGATCGCGACACTCAGCCCTTCGGTTGGCTCCAGCCTAGCAGGCAGGTGAAGAACGCCCAGGTTACAGCCGCCAGGTGCGCCCGGAGTCTCTGGAGCTTCCCGTGTCAGGGAGGGACCCAGGTCTTAGGAATCAAATGTTTAGTGGCTCAGGAAAGCTGTCTTGGAAGGTACAGGGTTTTTAATGAGGGAGTGGTGGGTGTTGGGAGACAGAAGTGCAGTTATCTGCCTATTGCCGAGTTTGAACTTCTTGTTGCGACAGCGACTGTGGTGGCTGCATGAGGGGCGGAGGAAAGACAGGGAGATGCCTGGGATTCCTGAGGATCAGGCAGGAGAGGCCTGATACCGACAAGGACAGGGAGCCTGACATTTCTGGGCTGGAGCTTCTAGCCAGAGAATCTCTTCCCACCCACCCCAAGCTCCCTGAAAGTTGGCCTGCATCAAACACTTACTTCCATCTTTTACACTGAAATGAGGCCCCCGGCACAGGGTGTGAGCCTCTTCCTTCTTTCGGAAAGAAGGCAGCAACGAATAACACAAATCGTCACGGAGGATTGTCCACTCACATCCATTGTTCCAAGCAGGTTTCATATCCTGTCTAGCCCACTCATTTAAGTATAGTACGTGCTCAATAAATGCTTGAGGCAAAACTTCTTTACACGGCTCAGAATTATTTTGGCTATTTGTATATGTAGAAACCGGAACAGAATGCTAAATTAAAATATGCGAACTGGATGCATGTGGCACAGCTAGCCGATAAGCAGATACACTTTCTCTTCTTTTGGGAACTATAGCTAGATTACTTTTCCCAGCCTCCTTTGCAATAAATGGGCTCATGTGATCGAGTTCCAGCCAATGAAATGAGAGCGGAAGGGATTTGCTCAAAATTCGGTTCTTCCACTCATTCTTCTTGATCTTCTGCACCAGTTTTGGAGAATGGCGAGCTATGTGGCCGAAGGGTTATGAGCTCCTGGCTTATTACTGAGGGAGCAGCTTGCTGATCAGAAACAGCCATTTTGGATTTCCTTGAGTCTAAAGTGAAGTCCTATTCTGTTATGCCACGGAGGTGCTATGGTTTACCTGCCATGTTGCAGCTGGTGTTGGCCAACTCAGAAGTTGGTACCTGGTGTCTGAAAGCAGGGTGCTGCCACAGCTCCCCTCACAACCAGTGCGGTCAGGCGACAGGCAGACAGACCCATGCTGGCAGGGGCCGGACATTGGGTAAAATTGTTGTCTTTGATCATTTCAAAAGCAGGCTATCTGCCTAATGAAACTGTAGCTCTGGGGAAAAGGTGTTGGCTTTCAGTTTTTGATTTTTGTGTTATAAGATGCAGATTCACAGAGGAAATAATTGGCCAATTTGCAAGCAGAGATGAAAGAAAATACGTGGAGAAGCTGGTGCTTTTGAGCTCAACGCATAAGAATAACATTGACCAGTAGATGCAAGGTTCAGTCCTGTGCTGCAGTCACCGCACCTGCTGTTTCAGGTGGCTTCGAGGTGCTGGTGATAGGGAGGGGGGGGAGAGAGAGAGAGAGAGAGCGCGGGGGTGAGGAAGCAAAGAGAGAAACCATACTTGGAAATTATGTCTAGTAAAGGATTTGGGGTATGATTTCTGGGCATGCGACTAGCTGGGGAAGAAAAAATATATATATCAGAAACCTGATAAGTTTTGGAGAAAATTGGATGTCACCTAGGAGATTTATATTCAAAAAGATTTTGACAGAACCTGAAAACAGCCTCAGCCCCTGCAAACCTTTCACAAGTGGGAGGGGTCTGCAAATGCAGTACAGGCGCCAGGAGACAACCTCGCCAGCACCCACTCCAGCTGTGACCAGGGAGGGTGGTGGGCGAGCAGACCCTCCACGGGGGGGGGGGGGGGGGGGGGCTGACCCAGAGCCCAGGGACCTTCCCCAGAGGTCAGAATCAGATTCCAGCAAGGAGCAGGGGAAAGGGGCCAGGGAGCATTTCCTGTGCTTTGGACCAGCGATGCTGTGCGTCTCCCATTCTTCCAGATTCTGAAGGAGACTGTTGTGGTTTTCCTGTCCCGGCCACACCAGTGTGTGCGTGCTTGGGGCGGGGGTGCTGTGCCGATAACCTGTCCTTTTCAGTTCACCTGTTGCTGCCGTGCGAAGAGCCACATCTGCACCTGCTCGTCCCCCAGTTGTCCTTGATAGTGGGCTGGATGTGGGGACAGGGAACCTGGGCTTGCCACCGCGGGGGCCCTGTGAGCCTGCGTGTGTTTTATATGCACTGAGAAAGGAGAAACAGATTTGAGGTGCCCAGACGGGCGGAGTGCAGCTGACACTGTGGTTGTTTGGCGAGCCTGTTTTTTTTTCCTGGACCACTGCTGCTCTAACATCCCACCTTGCCTTGCCATAGGTGTGTCTGGATTTTAGGCCGGGAGAATACAGGGGAAAGTGCCATACGGCCCCCCACACCCAAGTCCCTTGCGCCTTTTCCGGCAGCCATAGAAGCCACGGGCTAGAAGGAAGTTGGGCCCCAGAGTCACGACTTAGAAGAAAGTCACCTGATGATCCAGGCTCCTTTTTGGAACTTGGCATGACAAGAACCCTGTTTGTTCCTCTGCTGAGGGTTCGTCTGCGTCAGCAGCCCATGTCACCTCCACTAACACGCTATTGGTCAACGAATGTGTGTATTTATGGACGCTTCACGGCTATTGGACGATGGGCATGCGTATTCATTGACACTTCACCGCGACCTGGTGCTGCCGGTAGGAGCGCCCGCACTTGCGTCAGGAGTAGATCGCTTCTCGCTCCTGTGCCCTTGGCATTGGGAAAATCATGGGTCAGGGAGTGGAGAGCTTTGGCTGCAGCGGCAGTTCTGGCACTTTCTCCAGGCGGCGTGACTCTTAAGTTAATCTGTACCCCAGTCTGTTCATTTGTCCCATCAAGGTATTAATAAACGGCCCGCCTCTTTTATTAGGTAAGTGTTTAAAGTGACATAAGACTTGTCAAGCTGCTTTCAGATTGTGTAATTCTTTTTTTTTTTTTTTTAATCCTTACCCAAGGATATGTTCATTGCTTTTAGAGAGAGAGAAAGATCAATCAGCTGCCTCCTGTACGCGCCTCCACCTGGGAATCGAACTCACAACCTTTTGGTGTACAGGTCGATGGTCCAACCAATGGAGACACCCAGCCAGGGCTGGGCTGTGTAATTCTTTATGTCTCGTTATTAAGGACCTTTTAGACGCACAAATGTCACTCTATGTTCAGCCGCAAAGGAAATGGATTTAATTTCCTTCAGATTTCCCACCCCTGACAGGGGGGTAAATACGACCTCTGCTGCAAGACAGTCACAAGGACTCAATGACGTAACGTGTGCAGCGGGCCTCCTGGGGGTCGTGGCCCCACGGTAGCTGCCCAATAAATGCTCGTTTCAGCGTCACCAGTGTTTTTCCCTTCTGTCCCGTGCTGGACATGCGCGGTGCCTGTCGCGCGGATGAACATGCTCGTGACTCCATCCCCGCGCTAAGGAAAATCTGGAACCAGGAAACTGAGCCTGTCTTTCCTCTCCCCTCTCCCCTTACCCCCCTTTCTCCTTCCCTAACCCAGGGCTGGGAGGAGTCTCCCTGCATCACCCCCTGCGCCAGCTCTGTTCCTCACACACGTACTTCGCGCTCAGTTTTCGGCTGCTTTTCCCCCCTCTTATTTCCCTTGTCCAAGCTGCCACCTGTTCGCCAACTACCTTTTTTTCCTTATGTTGTCCTCATCGTCCCCGACACCCAGTCGGTCCCCATGAGTTTGTCCCCTTCTGGTCTGTGCTTCCCTGCTGCTGTTCTGTCTCCTCTCTGCGTTCCACCTGCCGGTTTTCCCTGTGGACCCTCTTGTGGCTTTTCCCACCCAGCAGCCCTCGTCCTTCTCGAGGGAGGCCAGCTTGAAGTCCAGGCAGGTGAAAGTGTTTCAGGAAATGTCATTTTAGTTCTCATAATCTATAGAGGGCTAGCTGTGTGGTTGGTTGAGGAGGAGAAACAGCTTTTTATTTTATTTTTTGACTAATTCTGGAAAGATCCTTAACAGAAATATTATTCCCAGCGTTTAAAGTGTGTCACGTAGCTTAGAAAAAAAATCTTACAATTATCAATAAAAGTGAAATCCCATTTTGATTATTCTCTGAGGCAGTTATTTCTGAATCCTGTTACACATAATTGATAACAGCAGCGACACCAGCAGTACTCACGAGCATTAACTTGAAGAGGGAGGTAAATGAGACCATGCTTGTCCTCAATGGCTCACAGTCTGTTTAAGAAATCTGGTTCCAATTAAACTGAATTACCAGAGCCTCTTAATGTCACACGTTTGTCTGCAGAGAGAAAAATACTAAGTTTTATCCTGTTTATTTTGTAATTCAGGGAGGACTGTGAATAAGTAAAGCAAGCCGTTCTCATCTCCTTATTCTGCTATTAAGTGGCAAATAACTCCTAATTTTCTTTCCTTCTCTCTTTTATCTCAGCTCATTCTAATTCTGGGTAAAATGGCAGCTCTATCATGTATAGAGGGAGTTACTCTTCATGCTACCCCATTTCCATCTCATTTTGATTCAAAATAGGGGAGAGTGGGCCTCGGGAAAGAGGCCAGGTACAGGCCATAGGGACTTTGGAGGAATTTCTGCCCAGCCCAGTACGGCAGGGACCAGGCTGAGGGACAATGCAGGTCTCCCTTGTAGTTTCCCCTCCAGAGAAGCAAGGGGCGGCGAAGATTGCAAGGAAACACAGCCTGCTTTGGGAAGCAGAAGGATGAGCTATGGGACCAAAGGGGAAATGCCACCCCTGGGATCCCAGTTCACACATGGCTTCACCAGGCAGCCCTGTGGTAGAGCCAGAAAACAGCCAGGCTGTGTCCCTGGGACAGACACTGGGACCCTCAATTAGGGCTGGACTGCAGGCTCCATGCACGCAGGGACACTCTGTCTGTCTGTCTGTCTCTCTCTTCACCACATCTGCCGTGCCCAAATGGCATGCCATAGGTATCTGTGTCCCAAGTGTGAGGCCATTGACTTTGTAATGTGCATGTTCTCCAGCCAGCCCATTACAATCCTCACGACACTTTTTCTAGGCCTGTTGCCTAAGTGTCATATTGGGGCCTCCCTGTTTGCTCTGTGTGAGTTTCTGTTTCCTGAATCTCTTTTCTTCCAACCAGCCGCTGATCTGAACTTGGGAAGTCAGTGCTGCCTCCACAGAACAGGGTGCTCCATTGTCATTGCCCATCCAGGCTCCCTGATCAGAATCTTGTGTTTAACTTTTATTTCCTTTCAAGTGACCTGCTACGCTGTCTGTAGCGTCTAGGCATTTTAGGGCTGTGTGCTTTGTTCCTGGCGTTCTCAAACTCGGCACTGATGTTGATGTGTCTGGGCATGGGTTATGTTGCAGTCACCCTGCCCCAGCCATTTGTGGTGACTTTGCATTTGAAGATCAATGTTTCTCTTTAGCTGGGGGAAATTCTTTCATTTTTGAGTAGGATGCTCCCTGTTCTAATATATCTTCCTAGAATTTATGTTTTAGTTATTTGATCTTCTAGATTTGATGTATACTTCTAGGAGAGTTCCTCACTTTTATCTTCCCACTCTGCTATGAAAATTTAAAAACAAATGTTGGCAATTATATATTTAATATTTTAAAGCTTGCTTTTGTTTATTCGTGGTGGTTCTTTGTCAAGCTTGGGAGGCCTTTTCAGGAGCTGGTAGTGGCTGAAATATGTGAGCTTGTCCCTAAGGAAGAAAAAGAGGAGAGGCCCCAGGCGTAGGCCTCTGTGACCTAAACTGTGACCAGTTTCTCCCCACCCAGGAGGCCCCCCCCAGAGCACTTTGGTGTATGTGGGGGCACTGTCAGCTGCTGAATCTTCTTCAAGGAGAAGTTGGAGTCAAGACTCTCTTAGAACAGAGCTCAAATAGGAATATAAATGGAGATGTGGAAGCATCATTATGTCAGGCAAGCTGAGAAAACTAGATGCCCACGAAGTTAAGTATAAAAAGGAAGTAGGCTGAACAGGGGCAACGTGGGGGTGGCCACTTCTCCTCCGCTGGGGGGGAGAAGCCTCAGGAGACCGTAGTTGGGCTCTTTTCACTTGATCCCGCAAATCACAAAGAGTGGCCTTGGGTCTCCTTGGTAACCGTCTCCATTCAGTGACATTTAAGACATTTCAGTGCACAGATGGCTCCAGCAGTATGGGGCCTCGGACCAGGTGCCTGCGGAAAAGACAGGAGCTGACCCCTGGAGCAGGACAGTCTCAAAGGAGGGAGAGATGCCAGGACCTCACCTGCATGCAGAAATCCTCAGGCGGTAGAGGGGAGTCAGGCTGCAAAGTGAGAGGACGGCCGGATTCCCATGGGAGGTAGGAGGCAGGAGGTGGTCCTGGGAGAGGGCAGTCTTGTTTGGGGGAAGGTGGTAGCGGAGGTTTGAAAGTGAAAAAGAGGAGAGTCTTTGAAGGTCAGCTAGAGAGGGATGGATGTGGAGTGTGTAAGTTTCCTACTGCTGCTGTAACAAGCTGAACTCATGCAGTGCCTGAAAAACGACAACAAATACTGTGCTTGTGGTGGCTGAAAGTCTGAAAATAGGTGTTCTGGGCTAAAATCAAGGTGTCGGCAGGACCCTTCCTTTGTAAGGGGAGGCTGAGGCGCAGCTGCGAGTCAGGTGGTAGACGTAGAGACGGTGTGTGGTTAGACTTTGCCAGCTCGGATCAGACCGCCTGTGGGTTGAGCCTGGAAGATGAGATGCCAGCAGTTAGACCTCAGCTGCCCACAGCAGAGCCGTGGGACTGGAAGACACCAGGGAGGGAGACGGGAACCTGTGGCCTTCAGGGGCAGGAGAGGAGGCTCGAGCCATTGCTGTGGTATAACGTCAGAGGCCCTGGTTGTCGGGGTCAGTAGATGAGACATGAGGTGACTCAGGAGGGTCACAGGGCTACACCGATGACGGATGGGATAGGCATTCTGAAATCGAACATTTGTCAATGTGATGCCAACTTTTTAAATTTTATTATTTGTTTTACTTAATTAGAAAGAGAGAGAGAGAGAACCGATTTGTCGTCCACTTACTGATGCACTCACTGGGTGACTCTTGTAGGCACCCTGACTGGGGATTAAACCCACGACCTCGGTGCATCAGCATGATACCCTCATCAACTGAGCTCCCCAGCCGGGGCCCTTTTTATTTTTATTTTTTTTTAATAATGGGAGTTGTAGACTCTGGGTCTGGCAGGAGACAGAGGGAAGGAAGAGCCGCAGCCTTGGAGAGGAGTCCATGGTGGATGAAAGTGATCAAGAGCATCTCGGGGATTCTCACAGGGGCATTTGTTCAAATCCTATAATACACATATTTTTTCCTGTAAGGTCAGACCAGTCATTACGCGCTCCACTTTTTATGTGGAACTAAGAACTAGGAAACAGGAGTGCATATTTTCTAGTAGGAGCAATTCCAGAACGGACTTGGTGTCGCCCGTCTGTGGTAATGATTCTCGTTCCATGACACCTCCCCTACGTGCGGCATCAGGAAGGCGTACGGAATGTAGCAGAATTATTGTTGGTAACTGAGTGTTTCAGGGACCAGAAATTGTCATCTTAAAGGGTCCAGAAGTTTGGTGTGCTGAACGAATGAAGCATCTGTCTTTCAGGACATCTGGAGGTTTGGGCAGCGGGCCGGGGAAAGCAGGCATTTCCGGTTGGACATGTATGCAGTAATCCTGGTGCTTAAATGTTTTTGAATGTATTGTTGTCTGTTTTGTTTTCACTCACTGCCCCTCACTCCCCTTCTTCACAGTCTTCCTCGTAGAGCTCTTCCTCCCCTCTTTGCTTTCGACTTTCAATGGTTAGGACAAGCTGCGATCAATGTGTTTGCAAGTATTGGGATTCTCCCTCCACTTCCTTGTCAGTGTATGACACTCAGCAATCACCTACCTTTTTTTTTCTTTTTTTAATTTTATGTTTTGAGAGAGAGAAAGAGAGATATTTTATTGTTCCACTTATTATGCATTCATTGGGTGATTCTTGTATGCGCCCTCGCCGGGGGTTGAACCTGCAGTCTTGGTGTATCAGGATGACGTTCTAACCAACTAAGCGCCCCGGCCAGGACTCTCACCTAACTTACTGAATTTCAGCTTTTTCGCTAGTAAAGAGAGGAGTGACACGTGCTCCTTTCTGCCTCTCTCTCTTAGTTGCTGTGAGCCATGAGATGCTGTTTGCAAGATCACTTTCACACCTCTAGCCTTTCCCATAGCAGACAGGCCACACACAGCATGAGCAGCAAGGATGGTCCCAGACCGAGATGAAGGCTGGGTCAGGAGGCGTGAAGGGCGTGGGCAGAAGTGTGGGCTGTGGATGGTATTAAGTGGGAAAGTGCTGTTGTCAGATTTAGATTTTAAATCCATGACTGTCAAGTCTGTGGAGGATGAACTTCAGGAGGACAAGTGGAGAGGCAAAGAGACCACAGGGGTGATTATCACAGTAAGGATCTGTAGTGTGAGAACAAGGATGGTGGCAGGCGTGGGGATGGACAGCAGAGGAAAACTCGACGTCAGAGGTAAAATCAACAGCTCATGGGGACTGCCCAGCGGGTGAGAGAGACGGAGGCGGGTGGCCTTGGGGTGTGGCGTTTGGGGCATTCAGGTGCCATGAGGCTACATTTTCTGACAACAACAAAAATTAAGTTCTAAAATCAGGGTCAAAAGATAACTAAAAAAACCTCATCCACATGGAAATTAAAAGCACTTCTAAATAATTGAGATGTCAAAGAGGACTTCATAGTCAAACTCAAATATATCTGAAGCTGAACAGTAACAAAAGGAAATATCGGAACTTGGGTTATAGCTAAATTTTGTAGAGGGAAATTTCAAGCCTTAAATGCTTATACTAGAAAAGAAGAAGGAAGACCGGAAATTCATGACCTGAGTAATTCTAAATAAATCAGAAAAAGGAAAACAAAATAACTCCCCCCCCCAACAATAATAAAGGTAAAAAAAAATATTTAAATATAAGATGAAGAGACACTACAGAAAGTAAAGTTTGTTGTTTGAAAAGAATAATATTGATAAGCCTTTGGCAATATAAAAAGCTGAGATAAGCAACATTTGAAATAAAAAGGCAATAATACCATGGAGGTTAAAATGGAAGGAGGTAACCACCATGAAAAACTTTTGTCCTATTTTTTAAAACTTTGGTAACATGAACAAATTCCTAGAAAAATATACTTACCAAGACTGACTTAAGATAAATGGAAAAAACGTAAATTGTCCTGTAACCATTAAGGAAAGGAATCAGTAGTTACACATTCTCCTAGAAAGAAAAAACTTAAGTCTAGTCTTTATAGTCTTTATAGAGCTCTATAGGCAGGTTCTTACACATAAGATATTCCATAAAATGGGAAAACAAGGAATTTTCTCCCACTCATTTCATGAAGTAAGTATATAACAGACACCAAAACTGGACAGAGAGAAGAAAGGAAAAGTGTAGGCCACTGCGTACTAAGGAACACGGAATCATAGAGCTGAATCCAGCAACGCATGGAACTGACAAGCCATCCTGACCCATCCGGGTGTATCCCAGGAATATAAGATGAGTTTAACACTAGAAAATCTATTCATGGTTCTGCTGCATTCACTAGTTACAGCAGAAAACCATTGGTTCATTTCAATACACACAGGAAAACCAGGTGAAAACATCAAACACCCATTCACGATAAACTTTTAACGAAGTAGCAAGAGAAGGGAACTTTCTTAACCTGTTAAAGATTTTCTACAAAAACCTACAGAATTCCTGCCCTGAGGGGGTTTGCAGTCAGGGTGGGGGAGGCACAGAAAGGTGTACAGCTATGAACTGCACTGTCGTTTGTAAGTCCTCTTACCAGAGAAGAAGAGTCTCATCAATTAAACATCATCACATTGAAGTTTTTCCCTATGATAAAATTGCTCAAACATCCCCTTGTCTCTGACCTAGCAGTGTGATCTTTCTGCTCTTACCGCACATTTTGCCTGTAATTATACCCTACGGCAGAGTTTTAAAATGCTTTGCTGAAAATCAGGCCATACAATGAGCATGCCACTCCCCTAGCCTCCATGACATTTTGACTCAGACATTTAAAAAAACAAATTCTGGGGACATTTTGACAAGACTTTAAAATCATAATCATTTTTTTTTATTATTTCATGTCATATTTGCAGATGACTCACCACATCCCTGTGTACTTCAAGGACATCGGAGGCTCAAGAATGGGGAGAGAAATGGAGTGAAGGTGAAGAACAGAGTGAATGAGAATTCAGGAGTAAAGGGAATCAGGTAAGGATGTCCACTGTGACCTTTATTCAGCAATAAAAACCCTGGCGGTTGAAAGTTCTTTTGTTTAAGGGTCAATCAATAAGTATAAATGTCAGACCTCCCCTCTAATTCTTGAGCATCACGTCCCCCTTGGGTACAATATCCTCAAAATTGGGTGCCGCTTAGGGATGGCAGTCTCTTCAATACGTTTACTTGATTAAAAAAAAATGCTTCAAGTTTGTTGAGTGTCTTTTTGAAAATTTCATTGTTTATAGGTGACCCTTTTATTGTATTTTCAAAAGTTATCAATCTCCAGTTGGTGTGGGGGTGGGGGACACGTTCCTTCACCCCAGACAGTTTGAGAAACACTGTAATAGACTCCATTAAAAATCAAGAAATGCGGTTCACGAAAAGGCACTAGAGAAATGAAAAGACAGGCTACACAAAGGAAGAAAATGTTTGCAACACACGCAACAAAGGCCTAGTATCTGAAATGTATAAAGAACTCATTCAAATCAATTAGAAAATTGGGCAAAAAACTTGAAGAGGCACTTCATATAAAAAGAAATCCTAATGTCCAATAAACATATTAAAAGGCCTCCACCTCATTAGTCATCAGGGAAATGAAAATTGAAACTACAGTGAAAACCACACACACAGTCACCACACGGGCAGAAACTTAAAAGCTCCATGAGCCTCAGTGCTGGTGGGGTCGGTGTGTGTTACAGGAATTCTCAGGTATCTTTCCTTAGAGAGGCAACTCATTAATTACTTTGGAAAACTCATTTGCAGTCTCTACTAAAGGTGAACCTGGTAACTCCTAGGGACCCAACCAAAATGTGTTAGGTAGTTAACAAATGACATATACAAGGATATGCACAGAATCATTATCTGTAATAGCCCCCAAGTGGAAACAACCCAGGCGCCCACGGAAAGCAGAAAGTGCAAGCAGACTGCGGCAGGTGACGTGGACTGTGCGGCAGTGGTAGCCCTCCAAGCGCGGCCCAGGGCCCTTGTCAGGAAAGCAGATTCTCCGGCCCCACTCAGACCCAGGGCAGCTCAGGGCGACCCTGGGCAGCTTTAAGGAGCCCTTCAGACAGTTCGGATGCACGTTAAAGGCTGAGGACCGTGGGTCCACAGAGATAAAAAATGCCTGAGTTATGGTTGTGGGCGGCACCAGGGATGAGCCTCACGGACACATCCTGGGGTTTCTCCTGTTTCTCCTGAGGTATCCACAGGATGTGTTGGTGGACAGACTCTCCTGTAAATTCGGATATGTCTCCGTGTCATAGTGGTTCCAGCCCAGGTGGTCAGCCCCACCTTGGGGCCCAAGGGCCATGGCTGGGATTCTGAGATACACTGAGGACCTCCCCTTCCTTGCCGTCCTCAGTTCGTGGTTACACATGGGCCTGAGAGTAGATGTGGAGATACGTATCCCTTTTGAAGTTGTGACCCATGTGTTTAAATTCTGGAGTGTAGATTGCAGAATTACACGTCCACTGGAGAAAAATAGTTGAAAATGAAGCTGATCCTCTGCTCAGAGCACTGGAAGTTGCAGCCTCCACTTTCACGTTCACTCTTGGTCCTCGGTTCCCTTAGGCGCCTTACTCTGGGTTCCTTCTTTTAGATTCCTGAAAAACTCCTCCTCTAGTCCCAGCCATTCTTTTATTTCTCCTCTTCGTTTTCTTCCCTCATAATTCTGCCCTTATGTAGACACATGAAATTCACATGTGCTCACATACATGGGCGTACATGCACCCACATCCCTTGTGGAAGGTGGGAAAGGGGAAGGAGGTCAGTAGACAAAGCTGGAATCCTGGAGCTGGCACGGGGAGCACAGAGCTGTTTTTCTTCACATAATACACATTGGTGGTGTCCTTAATGCCCCCTCACGTGCCCCTCAAGCCCCTCTGCTTGCTCATCCACTTGCCTGGGTCCCAGATCTCCCGCCTCTCACCCGGACGCTTTCTGTGGCCCCCACTCCTCTGAGATATCATGCAGTGGCTGTCCCCAGGTAAGCCTTCTCCAAGCGCATCTCACGTCTCTCCCCGAAGTCTTCAGTCACCTCCTTTTGTTCTCAGAACCAAGTCCAAGCAGCTCAGAAGGAAATTTGGTTTCTTCTAGGACCTGGTCCCAGTCTATCACTGTCATCCTCCCACTGGACAGCTTCCTGGGTATGTCCTGCTCAAAGCCTTCCTTTACCTCCCCCGAGCTTTGCCCAGGTTGCGTCTCCTCTGTGGTCTGCTCTTGCTGTCCACTCAGCTTGTTCCAGTCGTTCTGGTCCTCCAAGGCTCCGTTCAAAATACCACTTTTCAAATGGAGCCCCCACCGCCCCATCCCTCCAGCCAGAGGAACCTTAGCCTCCCTCTCCTGTCTTCCCAGAGTCCTTTTGCTTTTAGTTTTAGTTATTTTTACCTTAGTTTTGTCATGTGTGCCTTTATCTTATCTCCCTGGAGGAAACCATGACATTTGGTTCATCGCGATCCCCATCGAACTAACCCAGCACAGAGTGAGGGCTCAGGTATTCGTGTTTGCAAAATGAGATCTACAGAGAAGAGGTTCTGTGTAGCAGAAATACGTGCGCTTGGCATAGTTTCCTTTAACCCTAGTCTTACTCACTTTGTCGGAAGAAGCACAAGTGTTTCAACGCAACGATCTTAATTTAAAAGTGAGCTTTACGGGAACAAAAAGGGTAAAGCCTGGGCCACAGGATATGACCCTGTATTTGTCTTGTTACAGTTAGCCCAGTTTTTCTTCTCATTCTAATTTATTTGTTCTCTACGATGGGGTAACATGAGGTTGGGAACACTTCCTGCTTCTCAGTGCCTGAAAACGGATCGGTTTAGAATGATGTCAATACAATTAATTCGCTCTGGGAACCCTTACAACGCAGAGTTTTCTTGTGGTCCATGGGCTGTTGTTACAGAAGTATTGAAGCAGTTATATGAATATGTATCCCCAATGACTAGATAGTATGTATTATAATAGGAAAGTATCCTTCTTCTTCTTCATCCTCAACATATCTTGAATTAGATTGGAGATATAATTTGACTTAAGAATGGATTTTGATTTTTTTTTTTTTAAGTCCAGTAACAAAAACTCAACATTGTTTTTCCCGTCGTGGTCCTGGAAGAACTTGAACTGAAACTGATTGGCAGGTGTGACCCGTGTGCCCCCGGGTACTGACCTCGCATAGGTCTCCAGTGTTTGGCTTGAGGCTGCAGCGCTGGAGTCCAGAGAACGATCCCTAATTCGTGAGTATCACCACTTTCTCAGCGCAGTACTTAGGAAGCTTTTCCTCAGGCTTGGGGCCGTCTTGGCTGTTTCAGAATTTTGGCGAGCAGATTGAGTGATAATTTTAGGCTTCTAAAATCGGTCTGTGTCCCCTCAGTCACATGATGTCATAAGCAGCTGGTGTTGCCTTGGCAACTTTACAGAATAAAAGTGCTGCTTTTGGCAAAAGTTTGGGTCATGTGACCTAGCTCTGTAGCCGGGGAAGATGACACAAAATTATTACTTTCTTCTCCACCAAAACAAACCCAGATTCACATCAGAGAAAAACAAACCCAGAACTCAAAAGTCCCATGTGAATTAATTACCCACCTTGACTTCATCAGAAAGTGGAGTTTGCTTGACTTTGTGATTTCAACAGACTGCACATCCTATGATCCTTTGCGTCTGTCTCCTCCTTTCCCCAGCCATCGCTGCCACCCAGGAAGGTGCATCTTTTCTGAGGAGTTAGCGGGTCTAGGAGAAGAGTGGGAACAAAGCAGATGGGGACCCAACCTTCAGCCCAGTCATTGCTCTTTCTGGTGTCACATGCCCTGTCCGGTTCAATTATTGCCACTCATTCGCTGTGGGATTAGGGAGAGCAGACCCATCTCCTCCTTAAGTCTGCACCCCCACTGCATGCGGAAACTTACTGCCAAGAGGTGTCGTTCGGTGACTGGTAGACTAGTCCTCATGCAGCACAAACAGCCGACACTGCTCATTTACATGTCTGCTTCACAGAGCTGTTTAAAACGGGAAATCATTGTTTTGTTGGTTGTGATCATACACACCAACTTTTAAAGAATATGTGGAAAACAGAACTATGAAGAAACAGGATAAAAATTACATAATTCTGTTACCCTGAGGCCACCCAGATTTCTAAAGAAATCATTTATAATGCATAGTGCCTTGACCTTGACTTCTAATACCAACTCGGCACTCTCCAACTAAAGGCACCAGGGACCCTTGGAAAAGTGACTGACTGTAAGTCTGGGGTAGAGGATGGGCCTGGGGCATCTTGTAGTGCCTCAAATAAGGGAGCATTCCAAAAAGAAAATGGTAGGGTATGTCGGAGGGTGGCAGGGACCAAACACAGAGCACCCAGTGGCCAAAGTGGGAACAATGTGAGCAACAAAATAAGGTAGTATTTAGATTATAACCCAATGTATAAAATAAATGTCTATGAGTCTATACTGATCTAATGATTGAATAAATAAATAAAGGGAGGAGAAGAGGCCCGTGCCCCGTGCAGAGGAATTCCAAGTAAATTATGTGGAAACTCAGCTGCATAGCTCACACCTCACTCCTTGAGTGTGGCTGGCTGCATTTAGTGACTTCCTTGCAAAGAAAATGGAAATGGGGGAAAAAGTAAGTCTGCAGTGGGAAAACCTGAGCAACACCACACTCAGCCAGGTGATCAGGGCCAACGTCATACGTCATGTTGAGGGCATAGAGTAACTTTTATTTTTATCCAGTTCCATTTCCGTATGTAGTATT
Source organism: Desmodus rotundus (assembly GCF_022682495.2). NCBI lineage: Eukaryota > Metazoa > Chordata > Mammalia > Chiroptera > Phyllostomidae > Desmodus > Desmodus rotundus. The sequence goes on from NC_071396.1 coordinate 36,791,041, forward strand.
TAAAAAGCAAGAGATTAATTTCTGCTTATGAACTATTAATATTGTAAATTACATTATATTTTAAAATATAGAAGCCATATTTATCTTATTTTAATAATACCTTGATATTCATTTTTAAAATATGGCAGTAAATCAAATTTTCCCTTTTTAAAATTAATTTCCAGGGAGCTTTATATGTAAATCTGGCCTATATAACTTCTGCTGTTTGAAATCCACTGAACTTACTTTTCTGGCCAATTCTATGATCAATTTTGTTTCATGAATTTTAGATAAGATATGGTCTAAATATCAAATTCTTTTTTTCTTACAAACCTTAGTTAAAAAGTTACACAGTAAGTCCTCACTTAACATTGTGGGTGCTTAGAAATTGTGACTTTAAGCAAAACGATATTTAGCAAAACCAGTGGTACCAGAGGCTGATAGAACAAGAGTTCAGTTCCTACAGCATATTTCAAAAACACCACCAAACTCCTAAATAAAGGCCCATGTTTCTAATATTAAATGTTGAAATAAATGTGAGGAATACATACATGTCGGAAAGATGAATAAAAAGAAGAGATTTATTTTCCAATTTGCTGACTGCCACTCAGGGTCCAGGGTGGTAGGAGCCTCTCCCTCACGCTCAGGGCAGCAGGTGGAACCCCACTCTGGACAGGACATGCTTCCACCATAGGGCCACTCCCACCCACACATAGTCAGGCGGGGACAATTCAGACACACCGTTCACTTACACGCACATCTTTGGAATATGGTAGGAACCCGGAACCCCTGGAGAAAACCCACCCAGACATGGGAGAATGTGTACACTCCACACAGACAGCGGCCCTATGAGGAATCAGTGTTTTCCTCATCAACATTACAGTGAAATGATGTCAAATGAGATGACATTTTTTGAGGACCTGCTTTATTCATATTTCTATGTCCTTATTAAATTTTCATCTTCCTGACAGATCATACCTGACATTTGCTTTTTCATCATTTCTATTTGTATCTATTTCTTCTTTTACTTTATGCATTTATATAGGGAAGTGGATGCAAGGCTATTGGACACAGAAAGATGCATTATGGTTACTTTGCCGTTGTAAATTGTGTTTATCAAAGAGCCATCGTTTTACACTTTAATGCTTTTTTATTGTCTTGAACTTTGTGTAAAGTGATATTGTGGCTTTATTTGTTTTTGCTTGATATACTTTCGCCTGTTCTTTGGCTTTTACTCTTCCCCTCTGTACTTTAGGAATGCTTTTTCATAAACAGTACATTTAAATCCCCATTTGAGGGTCATTCCCATTTAAAAAATGAGTTTGGCCTAATTTTAGTGGTCATGATAATTGATAATATCTGGCCTTACTTTTTATGCTCTTTGTTTTGAAGCTTGTCTTTTACCTCCTTATTAAATAACTTCATTGTTTTTATCTTTTATCATTTGAAAAAGTATATACATCTATAGAGCTATAATTTTATTCCTGATTGCTTAAAAAAACCTTTTAACCTATATTTTCAAGTTATCAGACTTAAGAAATACTATTTTATTTCAGAAACAAAAAAATTTAAAACTTTACCTCATCCATTTCCCAGTTTGTAATTATCATCTAAAATTTCAGATCTTGGTTGATATGATCACTTTTTATATACTGTTTCCTCTGCAAGGGTAATTTCTGTTATTTGCCTTTGATTTGATGATCCACAGTATGGCAAATACTCTTGTCTCAGTTTAAGGGTTCACTGCCATTTCATTTATAACATGGCTTTCCCATTCATTACTTGGCTTTGAATGTTGTGTTTCTCATTTGGAAAATACCTTTGCAGTTGTATTCAAGGTAGTTAGCCAAACTGAGGGTTCACCTCTTGGGGTGTTTTACTCAAAAACAAGATATGGGCCCTGGCTGTGTACGCCAGTTGGTTAGAGCATCCTCTCCACAAGCCAAGGTTGTGGGTTTCATCCCTGGTCAAGGCGCCTACAGGAATTAACCAGTGAATGTGTAAATAAGTGAAACAACAAATGGATGTTTTGGACAGGGCAGGGTGGCAGGAGGAAGCGAGAGAGAAAGAAGAGATGGTTGCCAGAATGTACTTTTATTTACTTGCAGCAAGTGAAGGAAACAGGTGATTGACATCCAGAGCTCTGTTTTCCCAAAGGGAGGCTTAGCCATTGGCTTATACCCACCATTTGGTCAGTTATACGTTGATTTCTTCTTTGCAGTTGGTTACTTTCATCCGGTTGAGTTTTAGTCAGCTCATCTTGTTTACATCCCGTCTGCAAAATACCGTACTACTTTTTAACATTTAGCAAGAAATAACATCGAGAACTTTCCAGACCCTGAAATCCTTTGCCCTAACAAAGGTGGTATATTTCTGAGATCTACACCATGTCTGATGGTTTTCTGTTGTCTTGACATCTGGCCAATACAATTCTTGGGTCACAGCCACAGGCACCCTAGTAGTTGCCCTTTGAGCCCTCACTGGACTTTTTCTTTTGAAATGCAAGTGCCTCACTTAAGCTTGGAGGCGGCATCTCTGCTTCAAGGAAGGCTGTTTCTCTCTCACATGAACACCATGGCTGAGGAGACAGGCTGCGTCCTTTGTCTCAGATCGTGGTTAAGGTGATATCTGAGCACCGGAGCTATTTGCTTTTTCTCTTCCCTACTTTAAAGTCCCACACATAGGTTTTAAGTTCTCTAATTCAGACTGAGCTGCAAACACCAAAACCAACGAAGGCAGAACCCCCGACCCCAGCCCGCGTGCCTGCGACGGCACCGGCGGCCGTGTGTGGGGCGCGTGCCCGGTCACCTGCGTGAGCACGTGCTCACGTTTGTTCTCGCGCGCTCTCTGTCTGCAACCTCCATGTCTGCCCCTCACCTGCCTTGTACGCTCCCGGGCTTGTAAGTGAAAACCTGCCTTTTTACTTCTGAGCTTCTGAGTGGTTTCAGCAGGAGGGCGCCATGCAGTCCTTGCCGCCATTACAGCGGCCCGTTTGTCGCGTGGTTGTGGGACGGAAGCCGGGGGAGGAAGCCCCTCAGCCTAGGAGGCCCCGGGGGTTTCTGGGAGAGGCCCAGGCGCAAAGGAGGAACGCGTCACTAGGACCTTAAGAGGGGGGCCGCGGGCCTGTAAGTAAGGGATTCCTCAGCTCCGTTGTAGTGCCGGGGGCCCGCCGTGTTGTGTGGGTTCCGTCGTTGACTGAAATGTGTGGTGCGTGTTCCCCATGTTTGTTGCAAGTGTGTCCAGCCCAGCGTCAGGAAAAAGGCAGAGATGGACGCTAAATTTGTCCATGGGTCAGTCCTGAGAACAGTACGGTTAGAAGACAGTGAAATGAAGATAGTTGAGAGCGTCTCCTGAACATGGCGCGCCTCAGGTGACAGGAAGCAAGGCACCTCCGTTTCAGGGCCGGTTTTGTGCAGCCGCGCCTGGCACTCATCAGGGACCCGTCTGCAGTGCATCCGAATGAGGGAGGTGCTCACGCGCACACCAGGCCAGTGTTCATTTATGAAAATTGAGGCAAAAAAAAAATCAATTTATGCTCCCATGAAATTACAAAGACAATCTTGTAGCATCGTGGAATATTCCAGTAGAAGGAACTTGGAGGACTTCCATCCTAAAGTACATAACAAGGAAAACAGTCCGGAGTGGGGACGGCGCTTGTCCAAGGTCGCCCAGCTGAGGCGTATTACATCTCCTCTCGCTCTGCACGCTCGTCTGAGCCCTAAACTAACCATGCTTACCACCTGCATCTGCTTTCCCCCTCCTGCCAGGATAAACTCCCTTGATCACAGTCTGGATATACACACTTTTAAATAAGTTTTTAAAAATTGTACTCTAGGAAATAACTTACTTGAAATAGGATTGCGTTTTTTCTTTTCATTATATTTATTGGGATGACACTGATTAATAAGATTATATAGGTTTCAATTCTATGGTGCATTCTCTGTGTATTGCACTGTCTGCCCACCACCCAAAGTCCTGTCTACTTTCAGGACTGCATTTCTTTAAATCTGTAACTATTCGCATATTGGCTTCTCCCGTGCATTTAAAATACAAAATCTAAAATACACCCAACAGTCTTGGTTGCGACTTGAGTTTATGGAGCTTGCACATTGAAAGCTCAGAATTACGGTGAGAGATTCAGGTCCTTACCTCGCTGGTGGGCATTCACATGCGCTTGAACTACTGTGTTCCAGGTCTGCGTCTTAGCTGGTACATTTATTAAAAATATAGACTAATGGTACTGTGCTTCAATGTCATCGTGGTTGTGTGCTGGTTTCCATGAAATGTAACTAATCACGAGGATCTCTTCAACAGATGTGTTCCAGACAGAAGTAGAAGGGTCACCAGAAATGACAAGACAGTGCCATGGCAGACATAATTCCCTTACATAATGAATACTTGCTAGAAAATGGAGCTTGAAACTATTTACAGACACACCAATGTTCATGGAGGCTGATTATCACAGGCATAAGGATGTGACCACAAACGTCCTTTCATACTTTCCAAATAGTTTTCTGTTTCAGCTATGAAGGTCAGTTCCCAGAGCCAAACTTGTTCTTAAGGAGGAGTTTTATGTCCATTCAAAGAGTCTCTTACATCTTTCTGGGCCTATTCATTGGCAGAGTAGAAACTATAACCAGAGTCTTCATATCGTGCGGGGCGTCCAGTCTTTATATGCTGTCCATTTTCTGTAAGTTGCATTATAAGTGACTGGCAGCAGGACTGTGCAGATGAGGAAGTTCTGTATGGAGGGGGCTCACATGCTCATGCCTCTTCCCTTTTGTCTTATCAGGGGACAGCTTCCAAGACAGCCCTAGATCCAGAACACCACAGCTCCGCCTCCCCGTCATCCACGCTCTGCTTTTCTTCCAGGTCTGTGTCTCAACTGGGGCATTTTGTCATTCAGTATTCATGACTTCATCTTTATTCATATAATCCCAGCTTTTTTTTTATTGCCTGGCCATTGCTTTTATTAACAGCAAAGTGGATGTGTTTGTTTACAGTGAGGCAGGAAATGAACCCAGTTTTCTGGTGGTGTGAGTCTCACTTCAACTCACCCACCCTGCTTATCTAATGAGACTTAGCACAGATCTGAGGCTTGCTTTTCTTCCCTTTCAGAGGTAATTTCTGGAGTGTGCACAAATAGAATTCACTGATTATACAGTGAAGATGAAGCTCAATTTGTGGTGCTCATAGTTTATTAACTTTTTTAGAAAAGAAAATGTATTTTGATGATTGACACATAGGCAATATACTGCAGCTGTGAACGGCAGTGCACAAAATGACTTTACTGAGCCGCTTTTATGAGAAAGAGAAGTTAATAATTCTAATAATGAAATAACCTGGGTTCTTTTATGTACATTTAATGTCTAGAGAGCAGCAAATAAATGACCATGTGAACAAAAGGAGCAGAACATTTAATTGCTATTTTTAAAATGTAGCAACGCACTAGTACCTGGTTTACAAACAACACCAAATTAAATTTGAGAGGCATACTTATTTCTTACATGAATTTTCTAATTTAAATTCCCCTTTTGTATCCCATGTGAAATTCTCTATGTGAAGAATCCAGATACTATACTCAAAATAAAGTGAAACCTACTGATAAGCAAGAAAGGATTCTTAGAGGTAAGAACACCATTATATCTTTAGCTTTTTTTTAAATTTAACAGAATTTGGAGAAAGTAAGAAACCAGAGAGAATCTCCAGGCTCCCATGGCCAATGTATGACACTGCTGTGACTGGAAGCACATTTCAGACATCAGGTGAGTGCTTCCTGCACTGCCTCCTGCCGCATCATCTTCATTGCTCTCCGGAGTCAGGCGGTGTCCTCTTTGTAGGTGTGTAGGAATCACTTCTGGTGCTTAACACCCACACTACACACTGAAGGCATGGCTGAGTGCGCAAAAAAGAAAAAAATCCTTTGGGTAAATGTGCAGGAAAAAAACTAGGGGCCAGTAGGTAGGGCTTCTGATGGTCACTCTTTATACAGTCATCCATCTATATGTCCATCATCCATCCATTTAACCATGCACCCACCATCCATTCATCCATCCACCATCCATCCATCCTTTCATTTATCCATCATCCACCCACTGTCCATTTTTCATCCATCCATCATCCATCCATGAATCCATTATCCATCCAACCACCTCCATCCTTCCATCCACCCACCATCCATCCACTGTCCATTTTCTATCCATCCATCATCTGTCCACCATCCATCATTCATCCACCATCCATTTATCATCCATCTATGCACCATCCGTCCATTACCTGTCCACATACCCACCATTGCATTTTTCTGTCCATGCATCCATTCATCCATCCATCCATCCATCCTTCCATCCTCCCAGCCACCTATCCACCCACATACCCATCTGACTGACAGCAGCGAGTGCCAGTTATTTGACAGGCTTTGTGCTGCTTAAAGGAGACTGCGATGGTGAACAAAATACACGTGCTTGGTCTGTTAAAGCACTCACCAGCTGGCAGGGGACAGGGACGTCAAACAGTGAAACAGACGTGCCTGAGTGAGACTGGAGCTGTGAAGAAGAGAACACACTGCTTTGGGAGGCAGGGAGGATGACCCTCTGCAGTGTTGTAGTCCAGCTTTGGGAGTTCAGTCTTTATTCTTAAAGCAGTGGGAAGATGTTAAAAGGCCAAAGTGACCAGAATCATATTTTGAAAGTATCGTTTTGGCTGCGGTGTGGGGAATGTTGGACTTGAATGAGAGGGGGTGTGGGAAAATGGGTAGGATGCTGAAGGCATCTGATGAAGAAATGATGGAAGGGGGAAGGGCGAGGTGGCGTTCGAGGTGGAGAGAGTCAGTGTCTATTTAGAAGGAAAATGGACAAAACTTGGTGAGTTGCTAGGAGGTTATCTGGATGGGGATATCAGCAGTGCTCCCCAGTTTCTGGCTGACAGCAGTGCAGACAGTGGATCCACCACTTACTAACAGAAGTGATCTAACTTTCCTTAGTTTCTGTATTTGTAAAATAGTGCTAAGAAATTACCAACCTTAGACTTCTTGTGCAGAGTCAGAGATTTGTAGAGGTCACGTGTAATACGTATAGCTCAGTGCTGGTGCGATGGTAAGTAGAGTATGTTTGCTCCCATTCTTTTTTTGTTTCTTGATATAAACTGAGAGGACGAATGTTGAAAGACAACCAGGTTTGAAGGGTAGATAGTGTGTTCCATTTAGGACACACTGAATACACCATGTCTTTGAGGTAGGCAAGTGGACATTTAAAGTGTGCGATTAGGGCTCTTCTGAGCCCCTGAGGGATGCTGTGATGTCTGGGGTGCTACTGAAGCCTTGTGCGTTGAGGGGACTGCTCAGGGAAGGGATGCAGGGAATAAAATCAGAACCTAGAATTGAGTCCTCGACGAAAAATAAAATGAGTATGTAGAGTGAAATCTGCAAAGAGGTAGGGAAGGCACAGCCAGAGGACTGGGACAGCTCTGGACGACAGTGTGACATCACAGAAGTCAAGGTGAAGGGCCGAATATCTCAGGCAGGGAGTGTCCCCAGCTCTCAAGGCTGCTGCCTTGTTGGATGAGTACTCAGTACTGCCTGTGGGGTCAGTTGGCTCAGTGTGGGGGTGATGGGCTCAGTAACAGCCCTGAGAATGAAGGGAACATGGAATTCTGTGGAGAAGAGAGAGGCCTCCTTCCACCCCTCCCTGACTGACAGAAGAATGCAGGGTCCCTGGATCAGCTTCTCCCAGTTATTTTTAAACAAATGGTGTGCTCTTGTGTCTTGTAAGTGACATTGTCTTATAGCTGAAGAATTCGGATAAGCAGTCATCTTTTCCTGGCTTGAGAGTATAGGAGATTTATAATAATAGTAACCAAAAAGAGACAACTGGTTCTGGACCCACGGGGGTTTGCTGGAACCCCACTCCTTCATGCCTGGCGTGGGGGTCCTAGGAGATTTGGTGCATGTCTTCTTCTCTTACTTGGCACACTCCACCTTCTAGGCCATTCCTAATGTTAGTTGTGGAGACCCCAGAGATGAAAAGGCACGCTTTCTGTGTGGGGGCACGCACAAACACCTCTGCTTCAGTGTGTTCCCGGGCAGTGTGTTCTCACACTGGGCTGTGGAACCCCAGGGTCGAGGTTCTGTTGAAGCCAGTGTGCTCTGTGTATGTAACCTAACTCTGACTGGGGCCCCACGTGGCCCCATCTTTGTGTATTGTCGGTTGAAAATTTAAAAGGCCCTCAGGATAATAGAATTGAAAACACTGCCAGTTTTTACTTAGTTTCTTGAAAAGTCTCCAAGGGGAAGATAGGAGGCGGGGGTGGGGAGAACATTCTTAATGCATAGCAACACTTCTTAAAAATCCTCTTTCCATGTTCCCTCTCTGAGGATCCCCACATGGACTGCAGCTGTTCCCATAAAACAATGCTCAGCCTAAAATTCTCCTGGATGTCCTGTCTCTTTACTTGCTCTCTCCCCCTTTATTTTTCTACAGCAAGTGCCCTGTTCAATGCAGATACGCTTTCTACTCAAGACCCTCTAGCGACCATAGGCCCCTTTTCTTCTCTTCCTTTTGAACTGCTTTTTCCTCTCAATAATCAACACTTCTCACCCTCAATTCTGAGGAATGAAAGGTTTGTCTTTGGTTATCTCTGCAGAGAGATGTAAAGTGGGTTCCTGAGTATGGAAACTACTGTTTCAAAGACCAGGACCCCCACAGCAGCCTTGGGACTGGGCGTGCCTCTGCTTTGTAGGGGAGGATGCTCAGGGCGAAGAAGGAATGAAAGAACAAAAGTTTAGTTCTTGTCCTGCTGGTGTCTGTTGTGGGCCAGAGTGGCTGAGAGCAAAAAAGTGGAATGAGGCTCCTGAGTCTTGATGGATTGTTTACAGGGTTGCTGTAGGGATTACAGGGAAAGAGTGGAGGAGTCTCGTGACTGGGCCTAACTGGTACCAGCAGCTTGGAATTCTGCACAGAACCCTGTGACTTCTAAGCTCCAGTTCATGCGGCTCTTGTCTTAGTGCGTTTGTCAGGGTCTCCAAGTGTAGGTGGTCTGGCCTGTGGGCCAGCCCTAGGCTCTTTGCCCCTTTCTGCCTTGGGTGGGGGGCTCTGGGGACACGTCTGGACAGAGGACCTTCGTGAACACACATCTTCTCTTCCTGCTGACACAGCAGGGATCTAATTCCCCAGTGTACCTCTTCGGTCCAGGGAAGAAAGGCCTGGTCCAAGGTCATACCAGATTATTTTACCATGCGCTGTCCTAAACTGAGTGCTTTCCAAACATGATTTTATTCACGTTAACAAGATTATGAGCTAGGCACTACTATTACCCACAGTTTACTGATGGGGAAAAGATGAGATGCAGAGAGGTTAAGTACTCAGCCCAAGGTCAGTCAGCTAGCAAATGACAGAGCCAGCATTTGAACCTGGGCACTGTCCCTCCAATACATGCGGTTCACCCCTGCCTTCCACAGTCTCTCGGAGGAGAGCTTCCTTGCCCATCATGAAGCATAAACAGGAGAAGGAGGAGGCTTATAAAGTGGGCATAATAACAGGACTTAGCCTCATTGGGGCAAAGTAGGGGTCCCGTGCTCCCGGCAATGGAAAGCACTTTGCATACTTCTCTGCATGTCGCACAATAGCTGTTATTACAGATTTCAAAAACTGAGGCTCATGGGGGTTAATTGATCGGCTCAAGGTCACAAGAATAGTGGTCTAGTGGAGACTTCACTGTGGCTTCTCCTTGCAAAGTGTTTAAATAAAGTCATTCTGCCAAATGCCACAGAATCGCTAAGCCTGTTCCTCAGGTTGTAAGGACAAATTGCAGTGGGTCCCCAGGTGCCTGTAATTATTGTGGTCACCAACTGTAAACACCACTTGGTTTTGTCAGTGCAAACAGCCATCAGTGCGCGGGCTCGCGTGGATTCTTTTTAAGTTGTAAAGACTTTTCTGGGACTTCATGCCTCTGGAATGTCAGAGGAGTTAATGGCAGATGTGCTTGTGGAAACGTTCTGTATTTTTAGACAACCTTTAATTAAAACACTTTGTATGTCTCAGGGACCAAATCATATGTTGCCACTTGAAGGCTGTCAGAAGGGGAAAAAGTGTACAAAGCTTCTAAAAGCAGCTTTGTTTATTTTTATCTGAGATGCATTCAGGGAGCCTTCGCAGGGACAGAGCTTGCTCTTGCTACAAAATTACATGAATTTCACGCACAGAAGGGTTCAACACATTCTGTTAAATTTGCTACTGTCAGTGCACCTGTGAGGCCAGCCTGACAGCAGTGAGCTTAGCCTGGGCCCCCCAAAAGGCTTGTGGTCTGTAAGACCTCCCTCATAAGTTGACACAATTGCTTATTGACCCGAGCACGCAAATGTAAGGTGATTTTCTAGGAGGAGTTACGTCTGAAGGAGTGGGTATTTTGACCTTCACGTCTGGACGCAACTATGTTAGAATGTAAAAACAGTATTTTTATTGCCAAGTAATGTGCACTGCAAAATTCTCTGCCCTTGCTCCATTCCTGAACCTGCCCCCATTCTCTGGTGGGTTTAAGATACACGGATTTGTTGATACTCCTTCCTTCAGGAGGTAGAGTCTGATTGCCTCTGCTGAGTGTGAGTTGCACCTAGTGACTCACTTCTTGGGAAGCAGATAAAGTGGAAGTGATGGCATCGATTTTGGAGACTAGGTCATCAGTGGCGTTAGGACTTCTTCTCACTTTGTCTTTTGGGTCACTTGGTCTGGGTGGAGCCACATCCTGGGGACATGGAGTCCTGTGGAGAGGCCCAGGTGGCATGGAGCTGAGGCCTCCTGCCCGCCGCACCGGAGCGAGCCTGGGCACCATTCAGATAACAGAAATCCCTGCTGGCTCTGCCACTTCCGAATTCTGACCAACAGAACTTGCTAGACTGTAAATGTCTGCTGCTTTACGTCATTTGGTTTTGGGGTTTTATTTATGCAGCAATAGGTGGTCCATGTCCCTCTGGGAACTCTATCGCATCCTGGCCTCACCCACACTTTAGAAGACAATGCTGGGGAGTGAGGGTCTTCATTTCTCAGACTTTGGTGATAATTTTTTGTGAGTTTTAAATTTGTTTTTAGGGATTTTCATAATGTATCTGGTAGCATCCAGCTGCCTTGCTTTTCTCTTCATGTTGGTAGTGTGACAAGGACGTGCCCTGCATGTCACAAGAAGAGCTTAATGAATTTGAGTCTTTTGCTCTTGGCCACATTTTTCTGGTGCCCTGCTTTCATGATTCCAAGGGACCCTTCTCCATCCTGAACTGCAAAATGAGCAGCTTTCCCAGGGCTCACAGGAATGTCCTGCCGTTGCTTACCCAGAGCTCTAACCTTCCCTACTGTGAAAGATGCAAGGAAAAGATGAAATGGGGAACCATCACTGCGAATACTCCTCATCGGTGCCCTCAGTGGCTGCAGGTGGTCGTGCGCAGGTAAACCCAGCACCTGCACAGGGCCTCACAGTCCACAACAGTGCTGCGTTCCCTGGGAATGGATTTGCTGTAAAGACGAGATATAATCACACTTGTGAATGAAGACCAACTATTTGAAAAGAGCACTCACATAAAGAAAATTGGGAATTCTTTGACAAGATATGGTTAATACTAAAATCAAGTAGCAAAAGATCTCAGACTGTTCTAAATTTTTGCAAAATATTTACCTCAGGAAAACAGTGGCAGCTGGACAGAATCATGGGTTAGGAGCAAACTAAATTTATAGCTGATTCCTTCTCAGAACTGGGTGACGGGATAGCATACATATACCTTTGGTGTTAGTTTGGAGCCCTCATTCCTGGCATTTAATACAAGCAGGTAGACTTTTAAAAAAATGGACAGATTGATATCGGGGAAGGAGAGACCTCAGAAGTAGGAATTTGAAATACAGAAGTAAAGAAATAACTTGAGAGAAATATAGTGAAAGAACCTAAAAGGGTTTTTTATTTATGAGTTTAGTTCATTGAATTTGGCTTCAAAAATTAATTTCTCACTTTCAATTTAGTTCTCAAGGTAGAGCAGAATTCATTTCATTTGCTAATTCAGGGAGCATGCTAAGAAATGGTGATGCTGCCCGGCGCCCACCAGGGAGACAGAGAAAGCCACATGAAGAGGCTCTGGATTCCTCAGACTGGGAGGGAACTGAGCTGCCCCCGACCACAGCAGTGCAGACTTCGGATGCTGGCGAGTCAGTTTGAGGAGGCGGTGGGCCTGTGGAAACTGTGAGCTCATGTAGCATTCCTGGGCACACCAGCAGAAGTGTTGGGGGCAGGTGGGGACCGTTCCCCTCCTCAGGCCAGATGAGAAATCTGGAAGTCCCAGTTACATGAAAAGTACAGATGCCGGGTTCTGCCCCCTGGAGGGTATGATGGGTATGTCAGGGCAGGACCTGGACTCTCATTGCTTGCAAAGCTTGGTAGATAATTCTGGTGTGCATTTGGGACCAGAAATGACCATGTAGACCAATGCACATTGACAGCAGTTGACCAGCTAAGAGATCAGGCCCAGGAAGGTTTCCAAAACTGTGAGGCCCTGGAGCTGGAGCCAGGTGGATATGGAGCTTGTGAGCATATGGGGTGGGAGAAAGCAAGAACAGCCATCCGGTTAAGGACTCGGTTTCTAGATTCAGGAGTGGAGCAAGGAGTTGCAGCTTCTTCCTCTAAACCAGTGGGTCGCTAGAGAACGTGCATTCACAAGGTGGAGGTGTGAACTAGGATGAGTTTAATGACACCTCCTGTGTTCTGTGACCCTGATGGGTTCCCACAGCCCAGGAGACCCCTAGGAAACTGGCTTTGTCATTGCATCAGGAAGGGGTGGTCCTTTAGTCGCTGGATCTTGATGTGTGCCTGAAAAGTAGCTGTCACTGAGAGGGCCACCGGGCCCCTGTTGTACAGAGTAAGTGGGAGCAGCCCTAACTCTTACTGGGTACTATGTGGCTTGGTTGCCCAGGGACAGGTGACCACTTGTTCTTTATGAAGACATATCTAGAAGCCAGTTTCCATGCTTATGTTTCAAATACGGCATTGAAGACTGAATTTGAAGTAATGCATCAATAATCGTTCAGCTTTGCATTGAAGAACTAGAGACACCAGCTTCTCACTGAGCCATGTGTTGGCTAAGGAGAAGGAAGCTTGTATTAGGCTCATCTGCCTGAAGGATGCTGGGCCCAGGTTAGGTCCTGGGGCTGTCTCATTGGGACAGTCTGTGTAAAGAAGAGCATGTGCAAGGGAATGGAGTGTGGGATCTATGCGGGGAGTGGCAGGAAGGATGAAAGCACAGGGAAGCTGGTGAGAGGTTGCAGAGGATGTTGAGACCCAGGCAAAGAGTCTGGGTTGATTTTAGAGGCCTTTGGAAACTAGTAAATGCTTTCGGACTGGGAAGGGAGCAGTGCTGAGCAGTAACCCCAGGGCAAGGAGGCTGAGGCACCGGTCCCCGGGAGTGCTGTGTGTGGGCTCTGACGTGGTGGCGGTGAGAACTGGGAGAAGGAAGGAATGGGAGGAGGTGATACTGAGTCAGGAACTTGTAGTCTAGAAGAAAAGCAAACCAAAGAGGACATCAGCTGTGGGCCTGGGTGACCAGATACCGCCTGTATATTATTATTTGAAAGAAAGAAAAGTGGGAGAGGAAGCAGGCGCTGGGGGGAGGGGAGGGCTTAGCTTGGAGGTGCTGCAGGGATGTATGGGGAGCAGGCTGTGGGCAAGTCAGGCCCAGGACGAGGAAGGCCTGGGAATGTGACTACAGGAATCATTTGCAAAAACACTGTAGATGGAGCCCAGTGAGGGGCCGGCATGGCGGAGGTGGTGGGATGAGAGAACTGACGCCCACGGCAGCGGTGCGCACTGAGCCAGGCACAATGTGTCATCTCCGTGTCTGACCCATCTCTGAGAGGGGCGTCATTGTGCACCTGTTACAGAGTCACAAACAGGCTTGGCGCTGGTCGGTGGCATGGGCAGTGGGCAGTGGCACTGAGTTCCCAGACCAGGCCTGCAGGACCCTGGCTACCTTCGTTTTCCGCCCCCAGCATTGTGAAACCAAAAATGGTTTCAGAACCAAAAACCAGGAAGGGCAAAAGCTTGGACTAGAGGACAGTCTTTTGAATGGAGTCTGTTCAGCCACATTGTTCTTTTTTGTGTTCTGACGACTCATCATGTATATGCAGAGGTCAGGGGACTGCCAGTTAGGAAAAGACAAATCATGAAAAAAAAAAAAATTCTCAAGTAGCTCTGATCCACATGGGTTTGAGCTCCCACTCTAGCACTCACTAACCATGTTGATTAAGTGACCTTATTTAGTTTTCTCCTATGAAAATGGTAACAAATGAGAGGCCAGAGATGAAGCGTGCAGCACAGCAGTTGATAGGCTCCATAGTCTCCTCTCCTTTTCATCTTTCCCAGTAACAGGTGATTTAGAAGTCAAAATCATTCTTATTTCAATGGTACTCACCCTTTGTGTCCTATGAAGGTGAAGGGTAGGTAGTAGGCATGAAGTGTGATTAGTGTAAGAAGCAGAATTTTGTGTTACTGTTTGTGGTAGGTAGAATACTCCCCCCCCCCCCCCCCCCCCCCCCCCCCCCCCCGCCAAGATGTCTACGTTCTAATCCCCAGAATCTGGGACTCTGTTAGGTTAAGTGACAAAGGGGAATTAGGTTGTGGATAAAAGTAAAGTGACCTTAATGGGATCAGATGACCTTAAGATAAGGAGATCCTGGATTAGCTGGAGGGGCCCAATGTAGTCTCCAGAGCCCAGAAGTGGAGAAGGAAATCTGAAGGGAGACCCAGAGGGGTGGCAGTGTGAGAAAGACTCCGCCTGATCCTGAGGGGAAAGGAAGGAGAGTGGGAGTGAGGGAGGCCTCTGGAAGCTGGAGAAGGAAAGAGTCTCTCCTGGAGCCTCCAGAAGGAGCACAGCGTAGTGGGACCCATTTCAGACTTCTTACCGTCGTGACCAGAGGGGAACAGATTTGTGTTGTTTTAAGCCACTGTGTGTGTGGTGACTTGCAGCAGCAGCAGTGGGAAACGGGTGCAGTTGGGATGCTGAAACATTGTCCAGCCCGCTCCCATGTCATACATAAGAACCCCGAGCACCTGGTGCAGACGAGGGGAGGGGGCAGCCTGCGTGGAAGGAGGTGCTTAGCTGGTTTGCCTGCTCTGGCTGAGCACTGTCGTGTCTTGTCACTAGTCCAGAGAGGTGTCTTTCTGACATCTCCCAGGGCCTCCTGAATAAATGATGAATAAAGGAAGACCAGGAGTGGGCCATCCAATGGAATAACTGTACTGTTCCTTAAAATTGAAGCTAAGTATGATTATCTTCGACAAGTTTCAATTCCCGCACGGGTGGTCTGATGTTAGCAGCTAAGGACTTCACTGGGAACCATGCCCAAGCTGAACTAGGTGTGGCTGTGGGAGAGGACTCTCCCAGGCCCTTCTGTCTCTCATCTTTATGAATCACCCTGGTTCCCATTGGTGCGTGCATTCCCTTGCACACCCTGCCCGTTCCCACGCACCACAGGAGTCTTTTCAGAAGGGCCTTCCTCGTATCTGACTTTTAAAGTCAGTTTTCAGTCTCTTTCTCTGCTGCAGCTCAAATTTCATTTTATTTATAAAGCCTTCA
Source organism: Desmodus rotundus (assembly GCF_022682495.2). Classification (NCBI taxonomy): domain Eukaryota; kingdom Metazoa; phylum Chordata; class Mammalia; order Chiroptera; family Phyllostomidae; genus Desmodus; species Desmodus rotundus. Next base: position 36,806,618 of record NC_071396.1, read on the forward strand.
CTAGCTATATTTTATAACTGTGCCTATTTCATGTCTTATGTGCTATTTCTAGATCTCTGTGAGTCTGACATTTTGAGGAGGTGGGATACTTTTCTCTCTCTCAGCTGGTGCTCTTCACAATACTTGCTGTTGCTGTCCTCAGGGGAGGCTGCAGCCTGTCCTTGTGACCCTCTGCCAGAGGTAGCAACAGTGCGGAGGGACCTGGAGCTTCAGAACTACCTGCCTGTCAGGGAAAAGTCCCGTACCTCTGAGATCCTTCCTGACTGAAATGTGGCCACTGGGGTGTGGGTTTTCCTGAGTTGGCCGTATCTCTGCCTCTCCCACCCTTCTTCCTGCGGCCCCAGGTTGTGGAAGTCTGTCATCCTGTTCCTAGTCTACCTCAGAGGGAGTTATTCCACATGTAGTTGTAGCTTGCTGGTGTCTCTGGGATCAGGTGAGCTCAGGATTCTCCTGCTCTGCCATCCTGCACTCCCCTCCCCTTTGTTGTTCCATTTTGCTTGTGCAAGTTTAGATTTCTGACTTACAGAAGGTTTGTAAACAGGGCCAGTGGAAGGTGCCATGATGAATAAGTTGTCTGGCTCAGGACCCTGGAAGTTTAGCACATTGTCTAGCCTGGCTGCTCACGTCTGCTGGTGTCTGCTGCAGGAGACCCCCGAAGGCAAGGAGAGGCTGCTGTCAACATGGAGAGGGAAGCACCGTGGTGAACTGTAGTGCTTAATAGATGATTATAGAGGAACAGAGAGTTCAGGTTTAAAGCCTGAATTTTTCAAAGTCATCTTCCAATGAATTAGTTAAATACCAGACCATTAGTTTCAGGATTCGATAGTATTAACCCTTGTAGAGAGGGGGCAGTTTTATCTTCGTCCCCTCCTTCTCCATGGCCAACACTCTTGCTTTGGGAAAGGGGGCGTGTTGAGCTGAGAGGTGTGTGCTTCGCTGTTTGAATGCCAGACCAGTTTCCTGCATCAGTCTCTGGTGTTGCCAACCCGTAGGTTTTGCTTCAGCAGATACACATAGGTGTACTTCGGCTGAACGACATGGGTATTAACCCATGTTGCCTTCCAATGCTCCTTTATCTGACCAAAGCACCTGTCACAGTGTCTTCAGTTTGGTAATTGAAGATACTTTTCTAAGGTCATTTGTTTTTCTTTCTGGGGTTAAAAGTCCTGCACAATTTTCCTTTTGACTCATTTTTACGGAGGTTCTCAGAATGCCTGAAAAATGAACAGTGTGTGCTCTGTTCTAAAGTCTTAGGTGATTTTCCCCGTGGGGCATATACACTTACTTCTTAAGTTCTTGTAATTCACTTGAAAATGTACATTTACTCACACTAATAAAATTTTCTTCCAGCTATATATTTTCCTGCATTACATCATGTTATTAAGTACTAGAATCCCTCAAGCCTGGATTTCCCCTAAAGATTGTGGGAAATTTGTGACTGGCTTCATAAAATGAACTCTTATTCTGTGATGGTCTAAAAATAGTTGTACCAAACCACAAAAACATATTTCAAATGACTTAGATTAATGCTTTTCTTCTGTGCTCAGGAGTTATTAGGTGATGGGGTGGGAAGGAGCCTCAGACATCATCTGGGTGAGCCTTTTAGTTTAAAGATAAGAAAAGTGAGGCCCTGAGAAGGAAAGTGATTTGCTCACAGTCCACAGTGAGTCCTTGGCACCGGTAGCCCTGAACTCACATCTCTGAATTTCCTACTTGGAGGAGAAAATGTCCAACTTTCATGCTTGGAAAATAGCAGAGCAGGACATCTGGAATCCTACCGATGTCACTTCACATTTCAACTCGATCACTTACATTTCTGCGTTGACTTTGAGAAATCTCAGCCTGTCTCATCTCAGTCTATTCATTGCTGAAGGGGGTAACTTTGTGGTAGACTCCTCAGAGAATTGTTATGCCAAGTGATGACATCACCCATGCAGACACACTAGTCTGGGGTCTGGCGTGGAGTGGCTGTTCGGTGGTTGGTGGGCAGCATTCTTACTGTTACGAAATAGGGTGAACAGTGATAAATGTTTATACTACTAGGACGAAGCCATATGAAGGAAGAGTGATTATTTCCATAAACAACTGCTTCAGAAAGACATGTTGGGTGTGTGTGGGGAGATTGAACACGTTTTTCCGCTGTCGCCCTGTTGTTTTGACTTGGCACACTCAGAAGTTGAGTCATGCCCAGAACAGCTGATCCTGCAATTTGGGCAGGATACCACTAGGTGGCAGTGGTTTCTCAGTCGTGGTTCTGTGATTTCCATCACCAAATGGACAATTACAGGAGACGTAATTTGAACATTTCCTATTCATATCCATTTTACAGTAGACTTCCTTATCACTGCTACATATGCACATTTAGTAAGATGGTATAATTGACATGACTTTGAAGTTGGGTATTCTTGGGTTTAAAACTCTCCTTCCACTTCTAGGTCAACTCCATCAAGCCCTTGGGGTAACCAACGCCCGGATCAAGAAATATAGCACTACCTGCATCCCAGACACTCTCCTTGTGCTTCCAGCGACACACTCTGCCCCTCGAGGTAAACACTGGTCTGCCTTCTCTCACCATGCATTTGTTTTGCATATTTTTAAATTGATCATAAATAGAATCATACAGTATATACTCTTTTATGTCCTTTGCTTACTATCATGCTTTTGAGATTCATCAGTCTTGCTTTGTGTTTTTCACCACAGTATAGTATTCCCCTGACGGTTTATATTGTTCTTTGTCCAGTACACCATTAATGAACATCAAAGCTGTTTTCAGTCTTTCGGCTATTAAAATAATGGTGCTAGGAATAGGCTTACAATGTGTTTTGGTGCACATATGTGTGCAGTTCTTTGGAGGGTATATGGGAATGGAGCTAATGGAACATAGGTGTGCATACATGGTAGCTCTGGCACATACCGACAGGTTTCTGAAGTGATTGCATTGGTTCGTATTTCTATCAGGTGCCTGTGAGGGTTCCGGTTGCCCAGTGTCTTTGACGCTTTTTAAGAACTGTTCTAGCAAGTGTATAGTGGTGTCACGTTGTGTTTTTAATATGAGTTTCCCTGATGACTGATGATGTTGAGAACCTTTTCATGTATTTATGAGTCATTGGCATACACTCTTTGTGAAGTTCCCCTTCAGGACTGCTACCTGGGTTGAACAGGTACCTGTTACCCCGCTCTTATTCCATGACTGTGGGGGGATGCTTTATATGTGCTGGGTAGAAGCCCTCTTGTCCCACTCATTGGCTTGCCTTTCACTTTCTTAATGGTGTCTTTCAATAAATAAGAACTCTTAATGTTTAATTTACCATTCTTTTCCTTTATGTTTGTGCTTTATTTTGGGCATGGTGTCTTTTTAAAGAAGTATTAGCCTACTCCAAGGTCATCACGACCTCCTGTTCTCTGCATTACTGCCTAGGAGCTTTACATTTGGGTCTCTGGTCAATGTGGAATTGATTTGTATTTGTGGTGGGAGGTGGGGATTCAGATATATTAATTTTTATGGATAGCAAATTGCCCCCACACCGTATATTGAAAAGATCACTCTTCCCCCAGCATGCTACAGTATCGTCTCTGTCATGGTTCATGTGAACATACGTGTTTCTGGGTGCTGAGTTCTGTTCCTTCTTCTGTGTAGCGTTGGGTCAGTTCCACACAACCTTAACTACTGGGGCTGAATAATGAGGTGTCGTATCTGGAAGCTTAGGACATTTAAACTTGTTCTTTGTTTTCAGGTTAGTTTTTTTTAATATTGTCAACCCTTTCACATTTTCATGTAAATTTTAGAATCAGCTTGTCAATTTTTACAAGATCTGCTAGAATTTGATCAAGATTGGATCTATAGATAAATTTGGGTGAACCGATCTCCTTATAATGAGTTTCCAAATCCATGGCGATGTTGTATTCTTACAATTATTTTGGTCTTTAAAATATTTCTTTCAGTAATATTGTATCACTTTATGTGTGGTGAAAGAATAAGAATTTTCACCTTCCATGATCACATAGCTAGTAAATGGGAGGATCAGGACGTAAGCCAGGCCTCCCGTCCACAAGTCTCCTGCTGGGACCCATCATGAGGTCAGCATCTGTTAACTCTAATTGGCTTGGCCTTTTCTTGTTCCTTTCTTCTCCAAAACCTGTGCAAGAAACTCCGCACTTTGGGGACAGTTAATTCAATTAACTTTTGTTAGGTAACTGTGGGCATTTGGAAAGAAGGGATATTAATGTAGTTAGGCAGAGCTCAGTCATTTTCCAGAAGGCCGTGTTCTCTGAACCTCACTCACGCAGTATTCGGGATGTAGTCTGTGGATCGGGTTGTGATCGGTGCTGGGACACAGAGCTGGGTCACGTGGGCAATTCTCCAGTCCAGTCAGGGCAGTCTTCACTTATAGAATCCGTCGTCTTTTCCATGATGGCCCAGTTCCCCACCCCACCGTGGGTGTTCTGGAGGGAGCCATCAAAGATAAGGCAGGTGCTCTTGCTCTGGGAGTGACTGTGGTCTCAATGGCTGATACCGCTTGTGCCATAAAGTAAAACCCAATGTGAGGTCATTGATCACGAGGCCGTCCTCTGTGTGGGGCAGTCCTGACATGGTTGCCATGGTTCAGAACCTGCATAGATGGCCAGTAACCTGGCGCTGGCTGTAGTTGCTGGCTTCGCTGGACCATTTGGGCTTACGTTTCCTTTAAGTAGTTGTGACTGCTTTGGAGACTGGTGGAGCAGAACAGCTGATGTCATGTTAAGGTGGAAGATGGAGAGGTAAGCATGATCCCTGATTGCTGAGTGAGTTGGAATTCTTCGTTTGGAGATTACAGAAAAACTGACTCAAACTGGCTACAACTACTAAAAGCCATGGTTTATGGTTGACGACCTAGAAATGCCAAAGGTAGGGTGACCTCAGGTGGGGATTCATCGTCTCTTGACAGTTTCTCAAGGACCTAACTTTTCTTGCTTCTGCTCAACTCTTTGCACACACCTTCAGGGTAACTCCCCTCATGCTAGCACAGTTGTCCCCATGCCAGGCTTGGTGTAGGAACACTGGAGCTCAGGGGAGAGCCTCTCTTCCACCCCCAATCTCACTGGTCACCTGCTTACTGGAAAACAGTCCCCGAGGCTGGGGACAGCCAGGCAGTGATTGGCTTTGGTCAGCTGCCAGAATCATCTCTGTAGTAAGGAAGAAGCTCTGTGCCTGAGTGGGTTAGATCAGTCGGTATCCACCCAGGGCACTGCGTGTTCGTCTGCTTTCCCCAAAGCGCAGGGCTTTGTAAAGCCTTGAAGAGCCGAACTGCAGCTGGGTCCTGCTAGGAAGGGGGAGAGGTGAGTGGATGCTGAGAAGCTGATCAAAACAAGCGCCTTGCAGTGCCATGAACCAAATCGGTTAGAGGCCAGAGGGAGATAAAAGAAGTATCCTCCCCTTGATTATTTTACCACCCACATCACATGTGCTCACGCGCACGTGCACATTCCACGCACAAGCACACATGGATGCTTATGCAGACACATTCACTGTCGTCCTCACACTCAAGCGGCAGGTTTCACTCTGTCCTACCCGTTGTCCCGAGTCATTTCCACCAAGTTCATTGGTTTGAGCAGTGGCCTCATGTACTCAGTGACCATACTACTCTGTGGGGTACAATGGCAGGAGACCTCAGACTTTAAATTCACCCTCCCTACCACCTCCCCACCGACGTGATCATGAAAATGTGGACGGGGCTTCAGATCTCCAACAAAGTTGGAGACCAGAAATATCATTCAATTACAAGAAGGCAGGAGAATTTCTACTTAACGAACTTAGGAGAAGCTCCAAGGAACCACGTAAGGATATGTAGAGAAAAAGGGGCTGTAGGAAATTCCTTCCCCCTTACAGAGTCAGTGTCTGTCTGTCTGTCTCTCCAACTGACTCCTGGGCTACACTTCTCAATACAGAGAAATGAGATTTTGACAACTGGAGAAACTGTGAGATTCTTGCAAACAGGACTGTTTTCATTCACTGTCTTTGACAGGAATGACTCTACAGCACTTCAGACTAGTCAGCTGGCCATGCTACTCCTTCCCTCCATCACGTAGATGGCACAGCACAGGCAGGTCGGCTGGGCATGGGCCCGGGAAGCTCAGCAGGAGGCAGGTAGATGGGGATGGAAACCAAAGCAAAACCACACACTTGATAGGAGTGAGTATCAAGGCTGATCTTTTCTCGATCAAAGGATGGAACATGCAGAGGAGAGCGCAGGAGTCAAAAGGCCCAGGGTCAGTGTTCCTCTGGGAAAAATTTATGATCGGAAAGAGCAGAACATTGTTATAAAATATCTAACGAGCTCAGTAAACTTCAGGAAGCCAAGGATAAGATGAAAACACAATAGACTTTGATGAAAAGGGAGATGATTGTGATAGGAAAGCTTTTAAGGAAACTGAAATTTAATGCCTTTTTAATGGTCGACAACAGATCTGGACTCAAAAACCTACAAAAATGCACAGAATATTGCATTCCTTTTCAATTTGTGTGGTTACCAGAGCTCATTCCACATTCTGTACCCTCCTTCCTTTAGACAGATGTTTTCAGTAGTTCAAAATTTATTTTCAAAATGTATATTTAGCCTTTTTTTAGTGAAAAGGAAAATTAAGTTCCTTCTTTTCCTATTTTGGCTTTTCAAAGAGACCAACCATCAATGAATGCCAAATGTGCTATTAAAACTGCTCCAAATGTTAATAAATCTGACTTCTTTAAAAAGTGTTGGGCTGTGTTGCCAATTAAATGTGGATTTAAGCTTTGTAAAATTACAGGTGTGTAGGGGAATTAGGCACACAGCTTTAGGAGGTTTACAGTGAGGCCAGTAAATTGGATACAGTATTCATGTTAGCAACAAAGTTGTCTGATCAGCATCAATGATAGAGGTATAAAGATGCAAGTTAATGCTGCAGAAAGTTTAATGAGAGAAGCAGAACCATGGTTTTCTAACTGAGCACCCCGGAGCCGCAGGGGGCTATCAGACTGCTGTGCAGGGTGAGTGGCTTTTAAGGGAGCAGTGCTACTACTCCTTAGTCCCACTTCAACCAGAGTAGCTGATCCTTTTATCTACAAAAGCAATTCTTCATAATTTGGGCATCTGTGATTTTGTTTGAAATTGTTCCCTCATGGCTAAAACCATGTGAAAACTCCTGGTATTGAATCAAATTGAGAAAGGCTTCCAGATTTGGAGGAAAAGTGCAAAGGAATAAAAAGTGAGAGAAGACGACGTGGACACAGTGTCATAGAGAAGCTACAGGAAGCTGAGAGAGCACCTGGGGAAGAGACCAGACAGAGGAAAAGAAATCATAATAGAGACAGAAGAAAGCTTGTCAGAAGCTGAGCAAGTAAGCATTAAGTACCATTAATAAAACACCAGACAGGGAATGGCCAGGACATCACGTGATGTGGTCCCTTCATAAAGGGGTGTATATGTTCCTACAGGCATGCAGGTAGGTTGTAGAAAAACACATAGCAGTTTATTTTATTTATATTCTGGCTTGCAGTAGACTTCTTCAAATTACTGTTTTGAAAGAAAAAATCTTTAAGTCTCCAAATTTATATTAGCAAAATTTTGTACGTGCAGGGCATCCGTGAGACATTACAGTTTCTCTTGTTGGAGACAGGGCAGGGAGACTGAGGGTTCCAGAGTGTAAAATCCTGTAGGTTCTCTCTGAGGAACATTACTCCACAAAACAGTTATGTTGGCCAAGAAATGAGCCAAAGTAAGTAAAAATGGGGTGGTCACAGCAGGGAAGTCCTGACTGGAGAGTTAAACTAGCAAAGTAGAATTGTTTCACATTCACCTGTAAACCAAGTGCACAAGGCAGAACAAATACACGTGTGAAGATTATAATTCCGTCATACTAACATGTTTCTGAAAATCCCAAGTACCAACAAAACTGGGAAGAGTCACAGAACTGTGAACTGAACATGTCATCTGGCGGAGGAGTGGGAGAGGTCTCATCTTTGAGTTTGGTCATTAAAGAAATATATTTGCAAGGATGATTTTATGAGACTTAAGGGTAATTACTAATACAAATTTTTTTTGATTACCAATTTTGCTGTCACCACAGAAGACAACAGAAATGACATATGGTGTGACACAGTAAGAAAACATGAAAAAGAACAATGAAAATTACTCCCAAATCCCAGAAACTTGGAGCACAAGGAATATAAATAAGGTCAAACATATTCATGATAGCAAACATAAATAAAGATATTCAAATAGAAAATTAATCTTTGGGATAAAAAAGGCAAGCAAATCTCATGTGCTACTTACAAAGGACTATCTCAGAAAAGAAAGAAGAAAAAAGAAAATGGGAAGATTCAAACCAAAATGTTGGCCTAATATGTGAAGGTTAAAAAAAAAAACAAAAAACCCTCAAAAGATTCGGATATAGTATTATATAATTAAGAATCACTTCCAGTGGTGGAGTCTGGACCTAGCACACAGAAATGGCACCTCAGAAGGGGAAGAAAAAGAAAGAACAGGTCATTAGCCTCGGGCCTCAGGTGGCTGAAGGAGAAAATGTATTTGGTGTTGCCACATCTTTGCATCCTTCAGTGACACTTTTGTTCATGCTGCTGGTCTTTCTGCGAGGAAACCACCTGCTGCGTGACTGGTGGGATGAAGGTCAAGCTGACAGAGATGAATCCTTTTCATATGTCGCTGTGTGGGCTGCCCAGTGTGTGGCTCAGTGGAGCAAGGGGCTAGGCACCACTGCTCCTCACATCAAACTCTGGGCCGCAGGAGGAAGTAGGACCAAGCCTCCTGGAGTGGCGGCCCAGTCGGCTCTCAGACCACTTGCCCACCCTGGAATGAAAGTTGGACGGATTGAGGATGATCCCGTCATGCCCTCTGACAGCACTTACAGGAAGGAGGGTCGCCATGGTTGCCATCTGTGAACAGGAGTCCTCAAATTACTGTTTTCTTTTAATAAATTGTGCGTCAACTGAAAAAGTGAATTAAAAGTATGAAAGCATTAAAATTGATGGAGGTCATTTTATTTTGATAAGAAGTACAAGACACCCTACACATGCAAGGATCATGAACATATATGCAATGACCACACATCATTGACATACATGTATACAACAAAACATTTTTGTATAAGGTACACAGGAAGAAAAAGTGGTAAAGCCCAGAAGAAGAGAAAGACTTAGCACAGTTTTCTACATCTTTGAAAGATCAAGCAGCCAAGACTAAGGGAGAAGATAGAGAATCTGGATAATAACATCACTGAATTTAATTAAATAGACCAAATTAGAATTTGTACCTTACAGACAGTTGAATACCCTTTGGTAAGAGATCAGTGAACAATGATAAAATGTAATTAGATCCAAAGAAAACCTTAATACATTTCAAATGGGAGAAATTGTATAGTTCATTTTCCGTGATCACAAACTTCAGTTACATGGGAAAAACTGCAATCCCCTAAAAAACACGCACACACCACCAAAATACCTCATCTTACTTGTGATTTTAAACATCTTAACAAACAGAACGAGAGCTCCCATAGCGGACATGAAGGGGCTGTGAAGGCAGGGGTGAGAGGAAGAGCTGTGGCCCAAAGCTCGGTGGGGACGGGAGAGGAATGAAAGGACCGAAGGGTTTGTCCAGCCTAGAAAAGGCAACTGAAGTCTAGCGAAAGCAGGAGGAAAGACCCGTAACGAGTCAAAAGTGGACAATTAAAAGACAAACTGGAAATTATGAAGACATTAATGTTTTATTTTTTGGTGAAGGACAAAAAATAATAGAAAGCTTCCTGTGTAATTAAGAAAATAAATTTGAACATCTCAAAGTACAGACTGATTTTAAGAAAAATACAGTATATCTGTAAAAGTTTACATTAGAAGTGGAAAATCTTGAAAGACAGAATAACTGAGGACCAGTTTACACAGATGCTAAAATTTACACTTAAAATTATATGCGGGGGCTGGGATTGGTGGGTTCATTGGTTAGTGTCATTCAAATGTACTATAAACAGAGTGTGGAAACATATGGAGAGTTTCCTGATTTATTAGTAACCTTGGTAACAGAATAGATATGATGCACACACAAAACATTATAGTCCAGTTGAGTTATGGAAATAAACAAAAAGTCCCAAATTTAACACTAGCAAATTGACCAGCATTCTATTAAATTAAGACGCAGTTATGACCAAATTAACATCCCAGGAAGTCAGTAACAATTTGGTGTTAGAAATCTTTTACTAAAATATCTGTTCAAAAGAAAAAGAAGAACCTCAATAGTAGCAAAAATGGCATTTGTTAAAATTTAAATTCAATTACTGAAGGATAATAATGAACTAGGCACAGAAAATGCCTTCGCAACCTTGTCAGCTTTCTGTCTTCATTTCTGTCCTCCAAGCAGAGTCCTAACCACTGGTCCAGCACGGAGCCTCAGTGGCAGTGACAGTGCAGGGAGCTGGCAGGAGTACCGAGTGCTGAGGGAGGGGGCAGAATCACACAGTGTTTTCCCAGAAGAGGCTGACCTGCCTCTGGAGGTTCCTTTACTCCTGTGGGTGCTGGTCAGGAATTGGGCAGAGACCTAGGCAGGAGCTGTGCTGTGCTGTCCACTTGTACAGGGATAACGGAAGAAGATGGAGAGGCTGTTCTTCGAAAAGATCCCTTTGTACAGCGATGGTAGCATTCCATGGACTGACTGCCTCAGTAAAAACAACCACCATTCCCAGGACTTGGACAAAATGCAGACCAGCCCCGAAGACTTCTTCAGGGGAAAAAAGGAGGAAAAAGTTACTTATCGAGTGTCAACTAGTTGGCTTTATATATATATATATATAAACATATATATATATATTATATATATATAAATATATATACATATTATATATATATAAATATATATACATATATAAATATATATGTACATATAAATATATATATATATAGTCTCTAAAGTTTACAACACTCAAGCACAAAGCCTTCATACTTGGAGCGTGGTTGAATATTTACACACATGGCTACTTAGATATGTAGAAGATAACTTTTCAGTAAAAGCGATTGGGCAATATGTCATACCTATTACAGAATACATACAACATCCACGTGCAGCTTAGTGCATTGTAATAAAATGTACACCCATGTGCCCTCTGTTCAGCTTGGGAAGCTACTTCCAACGCCTCAGTGCAGAGCCATGGTATGAAAGCCCTCTGTTACTCCCCGCTCTGCTCTGGGAGACCGCCATCCGGAGTTTCTCTTTATCATTCTCTTGCTTACGTTTGTGTCTCAGTGCCTGCCGAAAGCCAGCAGACAGAGCAGTGTTTAGTTTTGCCTGTTGTGGAGCTTTGACAGTGACCGTCCTTTGGCATATTTTCCAGTTCACTTGTGGCGTGGGTGCTTACCCACCAGCACCCGGGGCCTGAGAGCACAGGCGCTCTGCTCACGTGGTTCGCTGCCGCTCCAGTGTCTGTGGCATGCTCTTGCACGTGGCAGGACTCAGTAATTGCAGGACAGACAGGCGGGTCCCTTTGCACAAGTGTTCACTCAGATTTTCTGTGTTTCTGGGACAGTTGGTTGGTTTATTTTTTTCTTTTGAATGGGCCACACTTTCTTGTTTCCATGTTTGCCTTGGGATTTTTTGTTGTGGAAACTGGACATTTGAATCTGGAATTTGATGTGGTAACTCTGGAAGTCCAATTCACCCTCTTCCCCAGGGTTTGCTGTTTGTTGTTACTGTTACACCTTAAAGAAATATTGTAGGTTGTCTCCATGTTGAGGATCAGCCTGAGGTGTACACTTAAGGTCTTCTCAGGTCTCTTCTGAGCCTGTGCCCTCCCCTAGGCATGCATGACAACTTGCTAATTTCCTCTGTATAGGCAGTTGCTTTTGAAGAGTCTAGCATTTAATGTCTGACTCCCTAAAGCACAAAAGAGAAAAATGAGTGAGGACACAAGTGTCGGCCCTTTGAGTCCCCTGGAAGTCAAGCTGTATGGGTGAGGTGGGGGGGCGCTTCCAGGGACGCCATGCTGGCTGCCTGCTTCTGTGTCTGCACCTTCACGACCAGAGGCAGCAACCAGTGGTCAGCACACGGACACCTGATTTTTGGAGGATGAGGTCCTCCTGCCCACCCGTCCCCGTCGAGGATGAGGTTTGCGGGTCCTTCACGGCAGCTGCCTGCCCTGGGACTGGGTAGGGATGGGTAACTGCTGCTGAGCTAAGAGCTGAAGTTGACAGAAGTTAAATGTCACTTACCTCCCAAGCCTTCCCCTGGAAGTTGCAAGCCTTCAATAAATGTCAGAATTCCGAAATACTGTGGTTGCATCAGACGGATTCTGCAGTGCAGTTGTTATCCAGGTGGGGAGACAGACTCCTGACGCGACCTACTGCCCTGTCCCCAGGGTCCAGCAGGTCTTCGGTGCATTTTTGCCCGTCAGGTCTCCAGTGCTGTGTGGAGGAGAAGAGTGGGCACTGGCAGGTGCCAAGGCTGTAGCAAGGGCAGGCTCATCCATTCCAAAAGAGGATGTGTAAAGGTCTAATGTTTTTAAAGAACTTACCTGGTAGACATAATTGATGTTTTGTTCTGACTTACTTGACCTCTTGCAGATAATTGCTGTGTGACATTGGAGAAGTATTGGTTCGTTGCCATGTAAGCAGGCAGAGATGGGAGACATCGGGATTTTGTAATCTCAGCGGATACTGCAAAAGCCCTCTTCCCCACCCCCACCCTCCAGCTGATACATTTTTCAAGAGAATAGAATGTTTCTGCTTATTTTTCCTCTTTCTTCTCTACAGTTACCATGTTTAAAACCCAATACTGAATTCTTAAAAACCCATTGGGCCAATTTCTGCCAATTAAAAAAATTTTAGAAGGAAGGCATCTTTCCTTGGATGTCCAAGTTAGCCACATCTGCGCCCGGCTCTATGCTGCACCCTCAGAGGCGCGAAGCTCGTCCTCTGGGGCCTGGGCAGCTCCCACCCGTGCACTCAGCTTTGAGCTCAACCAGCTTGGCTCTTGAGCACTTGAGAGAAGGTTTTTAGACTCCAGGTAGCTTGAAAAGCTTCCTACCTTATAAAATCCAATTACTATTCCAAGTGAATGGTGGTGTTAAATATAGTTGTTCCTGTATAAAAGACAGAAAAGCATCCCTTAATTGGAATTGGATGCAGGCTCCAAAAAATGCATCTTGATTTGGTGGGGGTGGGGGGACCAAATGAGACTGATGTCCTTAGTTTGTATAGTCTGTTGATAAATGTTTATACATACACACACACACAGCTGAACATACATATATGTGTATATATGTGTGTGTCTATATATACACATACGTATATACACATGTGGCCATACCTATATATTGTTTATGTGGGTCAGAGAAGGGACGTTTTTAATGGTGTTATAGTCAGCTGCTTTCTGGCAATTTTTAATCAGAGTGAAGGTACTAATGCAGCTCCAGGTTTTGTGTTTTGTGCGACTGTTAACATCAGGGTCTCCACACTCAACTCTGAACATGCTTTGGGCCCTTTGAAGTTGGGAGGGACCCTCCATATGACAGAGGTCCCAAGGGCCCTTTCTGGGGCGGGGTGGTACAGTCAGTGTGGATGCAGTTGATTTCCCCACGTTCATCCCCCCCACCCTTTTTGTCCAGGTCAGGTGCTGTTTCCAGGAATGGTGGCTTGAGAGATAGGGTCCGTGTCACTGGGTGGTGGCTTTTCTTGCTTTGAATGTTCCCCCAGTCTTACCATCTGCTTCTTGGTGGCTGCACATGGGCATGAGGCCCCAGGCTGGAACCCAGGAAGCAGGTGTCAGAGAAGTCGCTTGTATGCTCATTCTCTGTGACAGCCCAGAGCGGCCCTGAGAGGTCTTGCTCAGGGGAAGGAAAGGTCAGAATGGTGCAGACCCCTGTGCAGAGGGTGTTTGGTGCCCAGCACAAGTGGCCTGGGCAGTCTTCAGCCTGTGGAACCCTGGCTGCCCTGGAGCAGGGTCAGGACCCCTGCCCAGGCCCACGGCACTGGGGAATCTGACTCAGTCAGCAGTGGTTGTGGGGGCATCCATATTGCCAGGTACAGGTGAGGGGAAAAGGTAAGAGAGAGAACTGGCAGTCTAAAGGAAGAACTCTGGCCCTCGCTGGTGAGGCTCAGTTGGTTGGAGTGTTGTCCCATAGACTGAAAGGTTGTGGGTTTGATTCCCAGCCAGGTCACATACCAGGTTGTGGGTTCGATCCCTGGTTGGGGCACGTATGCAAAGGCAAGCGATTGATGATTCTCTCTCTCTCCCTTTTCCCCTGTCTCTAAAAGTAATGAAAAAATGTCTTCGGATGAGGATTTTAAAAATAGTAACAATGGAAGAAGTTTGTTTAATTTCAATGACTTTGATAATTTAAGTACTAAAGACTGCAAATTAGAAACTACATTGGGTGATTCTGATGAACCAAACCAGAGCATCCTTGAAAATTTTGGAAAACATTTTTGTTAAGAAGTAGCTTTCTCACTCACTTTGAAATGAGAAACCCCCTATAGTTTGTCACTTAAAAATAAAAGATTTTATTTATTTTGAGAGGGAGGGGAAGAGAGGGAGAAAGAGGGAGAAAAACATCGATCACTTACCTTTCTCACACTCTGGGACTTGGTGCGCGTCAAAGGCATGTGCCCTGACCGGGAATCGAACCTGTGGCCTTTCGCTCTGTGTAGTGACACCCAACCCACTGAGCCACACTACTCAGGGCAGTTTGCCACTAGTTTTAAAAGTGGTGTCAGTGGGTTTTCTGTCCATTTCCTACTGGGGTTCTTTCTCCCTCCTGCCCTTCCTCTCCTGCAGAGCCATAGCCTGCCCTGGACACCGAGAGCCTCCCAGGCTGTCCTCGCTCTTGTTTTTCCTCCCAAATGCTGTTACTCTTCAAGACATTATATGTGGGAGGACATGAAACAGAAAAATAGTCATCTACCATCTTCAGTTTTCCATTTGCCTCCTTTTATAAGACATATTAGTAAAAAAATCATCTCTCCTGATTCTTTAGTCTCCTATAAAAGAAAACAAGTAAGTTAGGGAAGATTTAAAAGTTACGAATAAGAAGAAAATAATGTTTACTTGTAATCCTACCATCATGATTTTTGTCATAACAGAACCTGGGACCCTCATAGCCCGGTGCTGAGCTCAGGTTTGTCTGGGCCACGGGGCTGTCGCAGATGGAGAGGCTAGTGCGGTGTCTCCGCATGGGGAGTGCGCTTGTGTCCCCCCGGGTGTGAGCATCTCTCTTCCCCGTTGAGGGCAGACTGCCTGAGGTCGTGGACCAGTGCTCGTTCTTGGGTATTCACTCTTGGCCCCCATGTCTTCGCATCTCTATGTTGCCCCTGTTCCCCTGGCCCCATGGAACTCAGATGCACTGGCAGGGAGGTCTCAGACCTGTCCTCGTCTTGCACTTCCAGATGGAACCTTTTCTCCTGAGCGGGTTCTTCTGCTGCTTCCTGTCTCACTGTGTGGGCCCACCACCTGTCCACTCACCCAGGCCCACACCTAGCGGTGATTCCTGACACCTCCTGTGCTTCACCCCCGGCCCTGACAGCCCACCACCATGAGCTATTTATTAACTTTACTCCAGTACCGTCTCTCCAGTCTGTCCCTCCCCATTTCCATCAGAACCACGGTCATCTCCTGCCAGGACCGCTGTGTCTCAGGGCCTCGTAGTTGGTCTGATTGGGGCAGGCTGTATCCACCCCGGCTGAGCTCCAGTCCGCCCTCCACCCTGTAGCCACAGTGGTCTTTCTAAGTGCAAACCCCAAGCCTGTCATCGTGAACCTGTGTATGACCCTGTGGTAGGTGTCCAGTTCTTTGGGGGTCAAGATGCAGCTCTGAATATGGCCTTCGAGGCCCTCCATCACCTGCCTCTCTCTTCTCTCATGTCACGCTCCCCCCAGTTTTTGTTGCAGTTTTTATCTCCCAGTATGTAAATGCTATTTTAACTTTGCTAGCTCTGTCTTTTTATATCATTTTGAATTTTAACATGGCTAAATCAGTCTTCTACTTTGTGGCTGCTGGGTTTTTTCTGTCTTTGAAAGAACGCTTTACCCCATCCTAAGGTTATACACATAATCTCATTTACTTTCTCTTATAGCTTTGATTTTTACACTCAAATTATTACTCTGCCTTCAGTCTTATGTACAGTGTGAGGTAGGGTTGAATCCTTACATTTTTCCAAATGAATAGCCAGTTTTTTCCATATGGCATTTATTGACTGTTACATTCCCCATCTGTAACCCCTCACTGTCCATAAGATATTGTAAGCTAAGTTTCTGGAAAGCTGCATTTCTGGAGTAATAATTTTGCTCCCTTTTTTGTCCTTTTCTGCTGACACAAAAAGACACATATTACTATAATTTTGCAATACATTTTGAACTCTTAATAGAATTACTACTTCGAAATTGTTCTTACTTTCAAAACTTCTCTGTAGATTTTTTCTTCATCATGACTTTTAGATTTACGTAGGTTACATGTAACTGTCAAATTCTACGATAACTTTAGGTGGTGATTTTTATTGGGATTGAATTGATTATTGGATTAATTTGGGGGATAAATTACCATCTTTACAATGATTCTTCCTGACCAAGAACATGGAGTGTTCTTGTATTTCTTCAGTACGGTGTTGTAGTTTACATGTAAGCCTTGCATGCTTCTAGTTTAGAGTTAATTCTAAGTATTTATATTTTTGTTGCCTTTGAGGAAGCAGTCTCTTTTTGTTATATTTTATATGCAGTTATTGCATGCACATGGGACAGATATGCAGTATTAGTATCTTGGGTCAGAGGTATTATTGAGCTCTCTTACTAATTTAACAGCTTTGAAGTGACTTGTTTCTGGACTAAGAGTGAGCAGTTGTGTCATGGGAAAACAGTGACTTCTGTCCCTTTCCAATGTTCATGTCTTTTAACATGTGACCTTTTTGTTTTATTGTGTTGGAGTTGGACTAAGTGGTAACTGGACACCAGGTTGGAAGTGGGGTCTCTCGTTGGATGGGAGGTGCTGAATGGCTGAACTGGGTTGTGGCCAATGTGGACGTGGCAGTGGCCTGATGACTGCCGGACCTTGGAAGCTGGTACAGGGGCTATGGCGCAGTTCTGGGAAGGTGCATGAGAGGGTGGGGGGCCGGGACATAAATTTGGGCACTGAGAAAAGACCTTCATTCAGATGTGGGGGGTGGGGAGACAGGTGGAGTTGATGGCCCCATAGGACAGTCAAGAGGAGAGTCCAGAAGGCATCTGGGCAAATGCATACTTCATATCAGCAAACCACAGTGGTCTGCCCCTCATGGCGCTAGGGCCAGGTTGGGATTGGACGGCATTGCTGAAGTGGTGCAGGGAGGCTGTGCAGGCGCCGTATCGAGGTTGGGAAGGGGTCTCCAGCTTGCTAGGAGCTGGGGTCTCTCAGTCAGTGAGCATGTGGCAGGTGTGCACATCAGCCAGACCCCAGCTCTGCCGGCCTGTGGGAGTGTTTCTGGACTGAGATTCCAGATGTGAGCCGGTCAATGAGGGGGATGATAAAGGTCATAGCACATAAATTTGTCTTTTTTATTTCCAAACATCTACATTGTTATAAAGCTACACTTTTAAAAGGGGGGCATTGCATTTTCAAGTCTAAAGAAAGTGGGGAGGGGGAACATAGCGGAGCAGGGGAAGGAGGCAGTGATTAAGTCCCCTGTGCATTTGGAGAGGGCACAGAACCTGAATATTGTAGGAAACTGGTCACATCTCCTCCAGCACCAGCTAAGGATTTGTCTCCAAGGCTGTGTTTAGACCTCAGGCTGTCACCACCTCTGATGCAGCTCTTGCAGATCAAAGAGGGAGGCAGCGTACAGCCGTGTCACCGCCTGCTACCACGGCACAGAGGCCCTGGGTGCCAGCTTCCAGGGGCGCTGCACATCATTACCTAGAGTAATGAGGACGGATGGGTTTCTGTATAATCAGCCCTCCTCTGCCGCCAGTCGGAGTTGGTCGCCAGGTGGAATATTTCAGTAATGAATTCCTACAAATATAGCAACGAGTTCTGACTTGGGGAAGAAAATAAAAGCAATAAGAACACCCTGCATTATTTTGCATGGAGTTTACCTGGGAGTGGGTGAGCATTTCAAGCCAGTAGGCTATACTTTCAGTTACCCTAATAACAGGTAACCACAGGGAAACTCCGGAGCCTCACACTTCCCTTTTATCACATCTCCCCACGCTTTTGCTGCGCTGGGCATTGCAGGCTGTACCTGTGGTTAAAATGCAGCCACTCCAGGCCCTGGCCAGGTAGCCACGCTGGTTAGAGCATCATCCCGATACTTCAAGGCTGCGGGTTCAGTCCCCCATCAGGGCACATACAAGAATCAACGAGTGAATGCATAATAAGTGGGAGGGGCCTGGAAGTCCCTTTTAAAGCTGACACATGCTGAACGGTGAGACCTTCATTATAGAGTCGTGATTCAGTTCATTCGTGTGTAAGTGGCAGTGATGGGATAGGAGACGGACAGACAGGGAAGTCACCTTAACTCTGTCATAAAGATTTAAATTACAGATTCTTTCCAAGCTTGCGTGTGGAAGATTTTACATTTTTTACCAGCATCAAAGGCATGCACCTCATTAAAAAGCTGTAGTGATGATAATAAGCTACTGTGTGCAGGCATTGCGTTACTGTCTTACAGTAGTTCGTGAGCTCCTCAAGCACCCCAGCCAGGTGGGTGTCATCCCCTCCACCTTATAGCCAAGAGAACCAGAGTGCAGGAGGCTAAACAAACTCTACAAACTCTCAGTGCTCGAACCTGTGAGCAGGAGAACCAAGGTGCACAAGCCCCTTATGCCAATACAGGCCCCGCAGGGACCATGCAGGTGAGCCCCTGAATGTGATTCTGACCCTTGGCCTCGCACCCACACTGAGCGGAGCCACTAGCAAGTCTTCTGTCCTCAGCTGGGCTTCGGACCTGAAGTGAGAGAACACTGGGGGTGATGCGGTCGTGGAGCGGGGTTACTGCCGCAGCTGTGCAAGCAGCCTCAGGCCGAGCTGTGTGAGGCTGAGCCACGGGCAGGCTGCTGGCCCAGCCTACCCTTGCCCTCCCTGGCACAGTGGCAGTTTCTGGCCACCTCAGAAAGCGTCGGACTGGCCTGTCTTCTCTAAGTTTGGGGCACTCATAGGTCATGGGGGAGCTGGCCTAGTCGATGGGGGAAGGGGAGGCTGAGGCATAAGGACCAGGAAATTGCCACCAGCATCTGGCCAGCTGTTGTCCATCAGCTGGAAGGCCAGCTGGAGCTTCCCTCAGGGCTGGTCCTTGAGCATCCAGCCACAGAGGCTATGCCAGCGGTCAGCTGGGGGCCAGAGGGAGACAACTGTGAGTGGCCTGTGCCTACAGGGCCCCTCACACTGATGTTTGCCGTTACCGGCTGAAGGGAGTGTCACAGTGATGGGCGGCCGCAGCTGGAAGGGACTGGGGTGACCATGTGACCCAGAGGTTTCCCAACTCGGGAACGTGGTAGAGACCTTTCCTCACAGGAAGCCTCAGGCAGTGAAAACCAGTGCAGAAAAGCAAGTGGTTTTTAACTCCCTTAGAGCCTCCTGGGGTGTCAGCTGCTGAGTCCTGGAACCCTGTGGGGCCTTTCAAGCAGTGCATCTTCTGCTGAACCTCTGGCCGTATAGACGGACACTGAGGATGGAGGGTGGGGTGCTGACCCGTGGGGCAGAGCCAGTGCTCAGGAGTGGCCGTGCTGGCCGGGAGAGCTGCTCCTGTATGCTTAGCAGCAGGGGTTTGAGCCAAGAACATAGAGGTAACCCAGTCATGAATCTGGGAGGCCCGAGGGTAACGGGTCAGCTGGTTCTTCGGTAAACAGGTTGGGAATGGGGGGAACCAAGAGGGGACTTCTTACTGTTGTGCCCTTGAAAGGGGTGAAAGAAACCTCTTTGAGACAAAGAGTCTTGGGGGGACATGCTAAGTGGGTGACCCTGACAGGGTCCTTTTGTCCTGTCTGAGGAAGATGTCCGAAGAATTGAGTTTGTTCCTTCTCATGGGCGTGGGGACAGAACCTGACTTAGGGTGGTGCCCCCAGCCAGGCAGGAGAGGGGACAGTGGGGACCCTGGCTGGAGGGACCACGATCCTCTGGGTTGCTCCTCAGCCGTGCTCATAGAGAAGAGGAGAGGTGTGCCTGGGTCTGGCCATCAGCGGGCATCGTCAGGCTGTAGGCTTTTTCCAGTGTCACCAGTGCCTGGCTTTCCCCCACATTCTGGGCTTTCTGCAGACGCTGGGCTTGCTGCAGGCCTGACGATGTGTCACTCAGGGCTCCGGCCAGCCCTGTTGATTGGGTTATTCTAATCCTTACCATTTATCGGTGTCCAGCCCACTGACCTTCATTCAGTGTCCTGGACTTTATGTAGCTAAGGATTTGTTTGTTTTTAGAGTCAGGCTTTGTCCTGCTCCTGCTTTGTTGAGCTAAGCTCAGAGAGTTAGACTCTCTCCCTCTTTCTGCAGGTGCCCATTTAAGCCTGTTAGGCAGCCGGGTTCTCTGCAGCTGCGCTGGGGTGAGCCCTGTGTGTGCATTAGACTGACCACAACGCACCCTCACTGAACACCTTACATGACCCTGGCATGCGGTTTAGCCGTGGATGTATTAACAGCACAGCTATTTCTACATTTTCTAAGCTGCCGTGGTGAGCCAGTAGAACATCGGTGTGCCAGGCGTGGGAGTCAGACAGCCTTGAGTTTGGGGTCATCTAACTCCTGCTGTGTGACTTTGGGCAGGTAACTCAGCCTTTCCGAGTCTCACTTTTCTCATTTGTAGACATAATAGAGAACACGCACGGACAGTACCTTTGGGTTCTGATGCCAGTGCGAGCCTCACAATGAAGAGTGTAGAAAAGCAGGATTAAGGGCTAGAGCTGGGCAGCTGCTGAAGGGAAAATGAAAAGCTGTCCGACTTAAAAAAACAAACAATAAATTGCTAACTTTTCTCCTAAGGACACGTAGAGCTGCAAACTTACATGCGCCCTCCCTCATGGCTCCACACTTAGGAAGCAAATCTAGTAGGGACGGGGGGTCACAGATGCAGTGGCAGCTGCTCTATGAAAGGCTGAGGGAAGTCAGAACTGGGGGACCAGCAGCACCTCGTTTGCCAGGGCTGCCTTCTGAGGATGCCACTGGCTGTGTCAGCAGGGGTCCTCTGAAGAGTTTCTGTGTCCCTTCCCCACCCAGCTCTACTCCCGCCCCCTCCACTGAGTCCCCAAGTCGCCCGTTTTCAGAGCTCAGAGCAGGCTGGGAGGCCTTATGTGGGGCGGGGGCTGAGTGTCGGAGTCAGTGCAGAGCGCCTGGGGTCCTGGTCTGGTGTGGGAGCAGGTAGAGGCAGCCTGTGATGGTTGTACCTAGAGATAGCTCACATGAGGCTGCTTCTCCTGACATAATTGTAGAAAGCAGTGTGTATGTGTGTCGGGGGGGTGGTGAGAGTGAGAGAGGGAGAAGCAATAATTGGACTTTAATGGGCCCTCACCAACCCTCTGCTCTTCAGTCCCCCAGACCTAAGAACCCACCTGTCTAGCAGGGACAGCTCACAGCCAGGCCTGACCTGCCACACTTGTCTCCACAGTGCCCCCTGGGGCCGTGGAGAGTGCTGACAGTAGTGATAGTAGGGCTGCGATGGTAACAGTGGCACACCCCGAATGCACGCTTATTCTAACGGACATAGTGCACGCATGTGTCCCCGTCCAGTCTTCACAGCAGCCCCGAGAGGCAGGTAACCGATTGCCCCTGTTTCACCAATGAATGTGCACAGAGGCGCAGAGGGCTAGGAGGACTCACCTGGGGTCAACCAGCAAGCCTGTGAAGGTGCTGGACGCCTGGCTGTCCAGGGGTCCCGATGAGGGATGTGCCTCACTGGCCTCCTGGCAGCGTTCTGCCTCCCAGACGCAAGCACGGGCTGTGCTCGCCCCGCCTGCCCTTTCAGAACGTGGGGCATGCTCCGCTTTGGGGCAACAATGCAAAACTCTGGGACTGGTTTCCTGATTTCACCGTGACACCCCACTGCCCTATCTGTCCTTTTCCTCTCCGAGTCCCCTTCTTTTCTTATTTCTCCTTTGTTCTTGGGTCCTCCTTGGTCAACTTCTAGCTCTGACATGGGGCCCCTTCGAGGCCTCCAACTCATCTGTGTGGGCTAGGCCCTTGCCTTGAACTCAAGTCACTTAAAAAAGCCCCGACTGGGATGACAAGAGGCCATGTCTCTCCCTTCTGCTGCCAGGCCACACGTTTATTTTATTTATTTCATTTGTATAATGAGCCTCTGCCTTTCGTCTCCGCTGTGGACTTAATTGCCTGTTACACCAGAAAGAATGCCAACTACGCTGTGCTGAAACTGAGCAAAATCATACAGCAGTGATGTGCTAATTTCTGTGAACCGGTCCTGATTTGCCTACTTTCCTCTTTATGATGGCAAAGGGATTGAGAGGGAGAGGGGAGGAAGAGTTTGTTAATTCAAGTTTATTTATCATTTCTGTGATCATTTTCTCCCACAGGGGCCTTAAATATTCCTACAGAACCTTGTGTTTAACTTTCCACCTCTCCAACACTTTAAAGCTGGGCTCCTCTCTCAGGGCATTTGCACCGAGCCTGGGGTGAGGGCGCGGACAAGCCCCCGTGGGAAGGGGCTGACGCAGATGGGGCTGGAGCTGGCGGGGCTCAGGTGAGGGAGAGCAGGCACAGTGCCCAGGGCCACAGTACTTTCAAGGGGCCTGTAGAAATACCTTAATTTCTCTTAACATCAGAAGAAAGAAAATGAATGTAATCAAAGCTAGACTATATTTCTCTTTATATCACGCAGTTGTAAAATACAGTTTTTAATATCATTTTTATTGAGGAAGGGTCCCTTGAAATCAGAATGCCCAGGGCCTGTGGAAGGCATAACGCCACCGTGTTCGATCATTGCCAGAGACCACAGTTCCCCACCCTGCAGCCTGTCACCTTCTTTCTTAGGAATCCACGTCTGGCACCCGGACAGGAGGTGCTGACAGATGTGCGGCAGCGCAGGACCGACCCCGCGCCCCACCCCGGCTGTGTGGTGTCACTGCGTCACCCGGGTGCCCTTCCAGCCCGGCTGCACAGCTGTTGGGTTTCCTGTTGCTACTACATGGATTCAAAAAAAAATCAAGTGCCATCCTTTCCAAACCATTTTTCAGCTGTAGACCATAAAAAAAAAAAAATGCACGTGTACATACACAGCCAACCAAGCAGGAACTACCCAAGTGAAGGGGTGATACCTACCCCGGTGCACCCTTGGGGGGTCTCTGGAGATGTGGGCACATTTAGGGCTTCCTATAGCTGACCCTGAGTCTTTCCACTGTGGTGGGGGCCCAGGCCCGCAAAGGCTGGCCTTGTACCCACAGCCCCAGCCCTGTTGGTGGCAGAGCCTGTCTAGGCCCCCAGGGCACCCTTCTGACATTCATTTTCAGAGACATCCTTCAGAAACCTTTAGTTTGGTTTCTGATGGCCCTTGGGGACCTCAGATTCATGCAGAGTAAGATGGATTTCAGGGTGGGGTGAATACTAGATGTCCAACATCACACTATTGTAAAATCCTCATCTCCCACTGTGAATCAGCTCTTACTTATGGTGCATGCAAGGGCATGGCCCGCCCTGCCCACATGTTTTGTTTCCTCTGTAATGATACACTCAGGGAAATGCAAGGCCCTTCCTTCTCCTTCCTCCTCCCCTTCCTCTCCTCTCCCGGTTCCCCCCTTCCGCTCGAGGTCCTTTAGATATAAGTGGGAACTGCCTGCCTGCCCGTAGGTCCCCATGTGCCGGGCGCAGGCCCATCCTCAGCACAGACTGACCCAATAATGCTTTTAAAGCCCTTGAAGAATGTTTTCAGTTATGAGTCACATGACTTGGGTTCTGCTCTCTTCAAGTTCAAGTTAGCTGGCTGATGGCAACTTCAGGGACAGACAGAGGGTCACAGGTGATCGTGGAAATATGTGTCGTTATGAAAACTGCACCCATACATGCGAGTGGAAAACGAAAGGTGTGTGACTGCACCACCAACTGTCGCATCGCGCACTGTCTCTGCGTGTCGGCTGTTTGTGTGCAGACTGTTGTGCATACACACGCTGACCCTTACCGTCCATAAACTTTGCATGTCTGGAAATGGGCATATGTTTAACTACTCCTTTGTTACCTTTTTGTCACCTTTTTCTGCCCCATCTTTTTTCTTACTGTTTTTTTTAAAACATTTTTTCCATTATTAAATATTCTGTGCCATTATGTTTTCATCCCTGCACAATATTCCTGATGCTGGATGCACTGTAATGACTTGAATATCCTTACGTTGCAAATTGTGTACTTGATTTCCAGTAGCTTTGCTATCTTAATGGTGCAGAATATTGACAATTTTCCATTTGCATTTTGCCTTTGTAGCATAATGTGAAAGGATGCCAGTTCTTTGTGTTCCTCCTCACTTCTCACTCTCCCTCCTTTTGACGAGGGAGCCGAAAGCCTCTGAACCCTTTTGTTGCAGGAGCCTGGAGACACTCTTTCTTTCTGGCTTTTGTTTGGGTAAATCTCAGCTTATTGAGGGGATTATGCACAGAGCAAGGGTGAAGTGGCTTTGTGTGGGAGAGGAGTTTTGGAGTCGCAGGCGGGGAGGGGAGAGAGGAAGGGTATGAGTCTGGGTGTACTACACAGCGTGGTGATTAGAGACACCCCTCACAGAGTGACCACCAGGATAGGTCTGGTAACCGTCTGCCACTGCACGTGGTTCTAGCAGTGTTTGTGGGTACGTCTCCCAGGGCAGAGGCAGCCAAAGTGGGAGTGGACGAACGGGACTCAGTCAGAGCTTTCTGGACTCCAGCTCCTCCCCCGCAGGCCCGCTCTGCCAGGTCTGTGCTGGTGGGAGTGTCTGACGCAGCAACAGCCCAGCTTGATGAAGGTCCCCAAACCAACATGGTAGCCCAGGCCTGGGACCGGCTAAGGCATTCTCAGGAGGCCTTTCCTGCAGCTTCTGGGTGACACCCGGGCAGGTGTAGCCCTCCTGACCCCTGACAGGAAGTGACAGGGACTTCCTCTAGGAGTTGAGATGATGGGAATGTGTAGGCTGGGAAATGCCAGAGAGTTGGACCACCTATACACAATTAATAACTCTTGACTCTTTATCACTTGAAAATTGCTAAAGAATCCTCACATTTTAGTTTGATAATAGTGCCTCCCCGTTTGAGGTATACTTTTATAAACAAGAACACTTCTCATTGTTCTAGAGTTAGTTAGGTCTGAGTTTGAGTCTTCGCTCTGCCTTTACTAACTAGCTGTGTGAATTTGAACGAGTTACTTCACCTTTCTTAATCTCTGTGTCCTATCTCTGAAGTGGAGCTGTAGGAGTGTTGTGAGAATTATGACGTATTGAAAGCTCTTAGCTCAATATCTGGAACAATGGAAGATCATAATTATGGTCCCTTTTAAGTGTAAGAGAAACACGGATGTCCAGGACTCTGAGATGGGCAGTACTTGACAACTTGCACAGTGCACCACTCCCAAGGCCTCCGGCGTGCCCCCAGCAGCCCTGCACCTAGGCCTGGCAGGAAGCCAGAGAGGTTGGGCGGCGTACCTGGAGTCTCCCATGAGTGGGTAGGCGCAGGAGCCAGACCCAGAAGCAGAGCCAGGCTTTCTGACAGCTTCTCTATCCTTGTCATCCCGGAAGTCATGGTGTCCAGACTGCATTTGTAATTTAATTTCAGCCTGTGTTCTCAGCTTCAGGTTTGAAAAATGTTCTGGTTCTTGAGATGATGACAGAAGCCTGTAAAAGCCAGCTGGCAAAATTATAAAATTATATTTATGTTTCATTAATAGTAGTTATCAATTTCTTGGGTTATTTATTCTGTAGGTGTTGTGTATACAATTTATTCCATCCAGTTGACCACCAGATGCTTCCACAGTGGGAATTTTCAGAATTTGTGTGTGTGGTGGGGGAGTTCCCCCTAAATTTCTTAACTCAGAAGTAGAGAAATTCCATACTTAGTTCAATCTGATTTGGTTATAAACAAGGTAAAAAATAAGTGTTCTAGCAGTCCTGTCTGAGCTCAGTTGTCCTCAGAACACACAATTATATCTGCATCTGAAAGAAACTTCCCTGGCTGGAAAGTTGCTAGCATTCCAGTTGTTGGTCCTGGAAAGGATTTGGGGGGAGGGGTCATCTCTCTCAGTGGGTCCTCTTAGAGTTGGGGGTGTGGGGACCTAGCAAGGGGCTGTGGCTTTGCTAAGGACTCAGAGGTAAGAACCCAGAATCCCTGATCCCACTTCTTTGTTATTCCCTCCACAACATGCTATGGGGTCTCTGACATCCTAGGAAAGAGACCGGTACAAAAGAGTAGGGCAGAAGAGTTAATGGGTGCTTTTGAGAGGTGCTGAAGTGCTGGTGCCAGGTAGGGGGTAGAAAGGGAGGATGGGAAGCTGCCGAGCAGTTGAAATGTTTATTTACTCCAGGGGTTGGGAAGGACGTGAGCATTATTTGGAATAGTAGTTGTGGGAAGTCCTGTGCACAGGCAAAGGAATGTGAAACGAAAGGTATAGTTGTTTTTCTTCCTATTAATAGTGAATGGATATGTTAGGAAAAATAAAAAGAGAACTCCTTCCCCTTCAGTCTCAGAAGGTGAGTTTCTCCAGGGCAAGGATCTTGCTTGCCTTCCCGGTCTAACACTGCACAGGGCACGCTGCAAGTACTCAGGAACACTGGTGGATGAATACAGTCCTCGTAGTCATAGTTCTCAGTGTCCTCAGGTCGTCTTCAGGGGAACGACAGTTTAGGTGAGTAAGTAAGCCAGATGCTTACAGCTCTGTGCATTTATCTGGCAAGTCCATAGCGTGTGGCTTCTATGTTGATTATTTGAATCTCCTGTCATAAATACCCCAGCCAAGATGGTTCAGAACAGTTACGCAGGATGAGTTTTAGAGTAACCCAGTTTTGAGATAAAGTCATACTGATTTGTATCTGATTATTAAAACAACACTGAAAATGCCGTGAGTGGATAGCCCTTTATGCCCCGCAAATGCTGTTCTCTGGCCTGGAGTTACTTCCTCCAGCCCCCTCCAGCCTTCTCACCAGAGAGACCACCCTGCCGCTTCCTGAGAGAGCTGCTGTCTCATCACAGCCCTGCTGCACAACGTTGGCCTTCATTAAGCACTTGCACCAGATATTGTTTCTTTGATTTGCTTTTGTTTTGTTTCTCCCCCTGATTAAAAGTCCCTTAAGGACAAATCGTTTAGCTATACATTCACTCAAAACATTCCCAGGATCTGGCCCAGCCCTAGGACTACAGTAGATTCTATATCATCATGTTTTATAGACTTAATGAATGAATTCAGATTAAAGTTGGCAGATTGTCCTTTTTCCTCCTGCAAGGTCGTGAAAGGAGCACTAACAAGGGAGTCAAACTGTCCTCTACAGCTTATACCTGTGATTTCGGGAAAATGGCTTGTCCCCTCCACACTGATCTGTCTTCTTAGTAAGGACATCAGGATCCTCTCTGTCTGGCCTCAGAAAGGAGATGTAGTGAGACACATACATAGCTCACAACCTCATAGGGAGTGTGGAAGATACAAGCTTTAGCTTGAGCTTTGGGGGCAATTCCCAAACCATTCCACTGACCTAAGCCACCAAAGAGCTTCCTCTCTATGGTCAGGAAGCTGTCCACTCTGGAAGTTTCCATCGCAGCTGCCTGCTCCAGAATCACTCCTTTGCAAGATGCCGTACCAGGAGAACGAATGCCACCCTTCAGCCTTGCCTGTCTCCCCACTTGTAAATTCATCTAGATGGTGGGTTTAATACCATATTCCAGACTCACTTTCAGACCGCGACTTGGAAAGGGCATGCCAGTGCGTGCAACAGCCCCAGCACCCCCCACTGAGCACCTGCGACGCCCTGTGAGCACAGTGGGTGTCACGGTGACAGTAGTGGTGATGATGGTGGTGATGGTTGACTTGCATTAAGCACTTGGCGTGAGTCACTTGTCTTTATCCACTTAGTTCCCGTAACAAAACATTTATGTTATTATACTTTACATTTTAGAGATGTGGATGTTGAGATACAAAACAGTTAAATAATTTGCCCCAAATCACGGTGCTGTGCACCCACGTTCTTGGCTTTCTCTGCTTGCCACCAGACGGGGTCATGGACTCCTTCCCATGAGAACATGCCTGTGGTGTTGCTTGGTCGCCTGGGAAGCATCATGCCAAGGGGCTTCAATATTTTTCTTAACCATGTAGCATCTCACATTTACAAATGATCCCAGAGACTCAGAAAGAAAACACAGGAGCCCAGACCTTTGATCCCCAGCCCCATTTCTCTGTGGTTGCATGTGGGCCACTCTGTGTCCCGGCTACACGAGGGTTTCCTTTGGCTGAATTGGGCTCAAAAACAGTGACTCTGAAACCTGAGCTGCTCAGTACGGGCAGGGGAGATGTGGACATGCCTTCAGTTTTTAGAGACCAGTGGTGTGATGAAACCCACATAAAGCAGTTTGCAGAAATGTTAACAGAAGCTTTTGAGCACAAATTATACTTTTTACAATAATATAGTAGAGACTTTAAAATTGAATATGTCATTGTTATAAGAGTACTTTTCCTGCACACAAAATCAGATACAGTGGGGTATTTCCAATTAATACGAGGACTAAAGAATGTAGCTTGAGTATATTGAGTTGAAAAAAGTGTCAAGTATAAATAACATTTCATACCAGTAATTGATAAAAGAACTAAAACACTAAATATATAGTTTAATGCATCAAGATGACATGTAATAATTTTCAGTTTTTTTTATTAAAAGTGGTTTTAATTTTGACACTGTCTTTAAAAGCTGCAACTTTAAAATACATATTATTATGCTTAGGATTGAAAATTAGAATATTTTCAGCAATTCCTGTGCTGTAGGGAATTAACATGGAAGTTTAACCCATTACAGATTTTTCCCCGCCACGGTGGCACAGCACGCTCAGTGAGACCCTTTTCTGGTATTGTACTTGCTGTCAGAGAGGGACTTCTGCCCATACATTTCAGCAGCACCTCATAGAGGCCATGTGCTGTTATAGAATCTATGTTATGTCTATTTTCTCCGGCTGATGTCTGGCTGAAATCCGGGAGTCTCTGTACTGTTTACCTAGATCAGAGGTTTTAAAAACATTTGTTTTAGCAGGAGAACCACTTTTGCTTTCCCGGGAGAAGCCTTATGTAGAACAGAGTGGCTCAGGACCAGGAAGGCTGTGGGAGGGGGTCACACTTGAGTTTGTGCATTTGCTTTGTGACTTGTTAACTCTGTGACTCTCAGCAGGAGAGTCAGCTCGCTGACCTCCAACTTCCTTATCTCCATGTGCTTGTCTGTGCTCATCTCGCTCACGCACTCACAGTGAGTGAGAGAGATGGTGCCGCCTCCCCAGTGGCCATTATTCCCTCTTTTCTGGAATCTTCTTGTAACCTCATCGACTAAAACCTCTGATTGCACCCTTCCCAGAATTAGTTCATTCCTTTGAAACTTCTACCAGCTTCCTTGCCTGTCTGGGATTGATGACCCCATGGTTGGCCATCAGTGCGCCCGCGTTTCTTAGTGTTAATGGAATTGCAAAACCAGGAGTCCTTGTGAGCAGGTTGTGTCTGAGCCTCCCCCGCCCCCTCCGCCTGAGGCTGATCAGCGCCCTCTCCAGGGGATTTCAATCCTGAGGAAGACGTTTGGGGCTGATTTATTCAGATGAGGGCCCTTCCCCTAAATTCCTACTAGTGTTTCTATAGCTGGTGGCTGTTTCTCTAACTTGCGCTCAAAGTGACACGGACAGAATCAGGCCCCCAGCTCTCCTTACCTCGGAGTGTGACCATCCAGGGGGAGAGCATATTGTCTGACAGTCCTGGCCTTTCTCACCCGCCTGGCCAGGCTGTAGACTGGAAAATCAGGGGCTGGTAGGAGTGTCCCGGGAGTCTGAGTGTGAGCCCCCCTCACCCAGAAGCTGTTACTTGCCCTTTTAGAAGTCTCTCTCCTCCTGCCTGGCTTTATAGTTTTGTTTTCCCCACCAAAACCTTTGCCCTGTTTCTCTTTATTGACTTCCCCACCAACAGCACTTCTCTCCCCTACCACTTGTATTAGAAATACGTATTTCTTAAAATAAAACTTTTGAAGGTACATCAGCAGAGAACCTAATAGATTGCATCCTTTATTATTGTTGAAAAGTATTGAGATGAGCGGCCTTCTTGTGCTGAGTTCCACCTCAGTCCGGTCCTGGAAGAGCGTATCACACCGTGAAACCAGGGCTCCTGGTTTGAAACTGTTGGGCTCCTGTTCTTTGAAATGCTCAGCTGTGATCTCACTTGCCACCCAGACTCCACTCTTTGGGCAAATACTGGTTATGGGGAGCACCTTAAACAGTGAGATGCCATCACGTCTGTCCCACACGGTAGTGAGAGAGCCTCTCTAGTTCCTGTCCTCGGCCTGTGCCGTGTCCCCTTCTCTGCCCAGATTGGCTGTGAGTCACTCCTGGCAAAGGAGTCAGTGAAGGGGAACATTAATTAGTTTTGAGTGGATGTGTTTCAAAGTCACTTTGAAAAGAAAAAAAAAGGCTCATTATAGCCTCTCCTGTCATAGGAAACACAGATCCTTTGGTATTATGACATTTTCAAGGAAACATTTTTCTATTTCCTTTGAAATATTAACCTTTTTATAGCTTGCTTAAAATCAGTATTGAAAATACCTATGTGAAAGTAGAGGGATTCCAATCTTCATAGTCTTTTTCCCACAGAGACCATTTATCAGTAATCACCAGTCATCACTCAGCTGTGAAGGAATAATTCATTTATTATTGTTTCCACAAAGGACTAGAGGCCATATCACACACACTCACCCAACACACACCAGAAGGGGCGGGTCAGAAGGTAACACCAAAAATGCCAAGTCTGGTTCGGTGAAGCAGGAAAAAAAAGTTGGCTGCTAAAATGTGTTGCAAGTTGGCTTGTAGAAGACACTGTACTGGTTATCCCAAACTACCTCCAGACCTGCTCCCCCTCTTTCTTCCTCCACTCAAGAGGCTGTGAAGGTACAGCATTTCCCCATGCCCCCTTGCGTTGAGGCTAGGGATGGCCATGTGCCCCGTTCTGGCCAATGAGATGCCTTTTCCTATGGTTTTGTTTTTCATGTCTTAAGCATGTTTGTAACTGCTTGTGGAAGCATTTTGATTGCACTTTACAGTCTTTGTCAGGTAATTCCAGTGTCTCCTTCATGTCAGGTTGGCATCTAGGGATATCTGTGTTCATTCATGGTGAGACTGTCCTTGCTGTTGGTGTGACAGGTGATTTCTGATTGGACCCCAGGCTTTTCTGCACGATGGCACAAGCAGCGGAACTTGAAGTTCAGTCTCGGTTCGCTGTCTTTTTCTGAGACCATCTGGCCCAGGGCCACTCCTCGTTACAGTCAGGTGAAAAGTGGGAGTCCAGGTCTCCCCCTTGGCCGTTGTGGACCCCCGTAGCCATGGAGGGGCTCCAGTTCACTGCTGGGTGGGGGGGTGTCTGGCCCCCCACATGGCTTCCTCTCACTCAGTGTGGTGGGGGCTCGCTGCTGGCTGCCAGTAATGGAAGCTGTGGCTCTCCACAAGGCCTTCTCTGTCATCGTTCAGGGGGTGTGTGTGTGTGTGTGTGTGCGCGCGCGTGCGTGTTGCTGGGGTGCTGCTTTGTAGCCTCGTGCAAGCACTTCTTTTGTTCATGGTGTTTGGCTGGAGTCTGGTGTTCACTGTCTGAAAGACTGGTTTTCTGGGCTGCCCCTTACCTTTAGCAAGAGAGAGCAGGCTTTCTCAGGGCCTTTGGTCCGCGCCTGTTCACATTCCCTAGTCTGCATCTCCTTTGAGTCCGAGACTCATTCACATACAGCAAAGAGAGAACTGGGAAGGCACTGCAGTTTTGTTCCTCACACCCCCAGGTCCCTAGCTGGTCTTCTTGTCTCTATGTTTCAGAGTCTTCTTATAGTTCATTTAAATGAGGTGTCCAAGGGTTCTGGTTGTACTTAGCTAGGGAATAGGGGGAAGTACCTCTGCTTCCTGGAGGCTGAAGTCCATGAGATGTTCTCTGGGGTCATGGGGTGAGCATCTTTTTAAGGGCAGGGCTCAGCTGGTAGGACTCTTGAATCTGTACCCTTTGTCCTTCCATGAACCTGATGCCTGGAGACGGAGTAGCCAGCCATCCTGTGAGCATGACCTTGAAAGCCAGGTACAGACACAGCAGGTTGCAGACCTGCCACAGAAAAGGGACCTGAGAAGCCATCTTTGGGCACCTTATCAATTCTTGTTATAAGAAAAAAATGCTTGTCGTTGTTTACACCTGATTTGATTCTTCCAGATGTAACCTCCTTTGTTACAGAAGTTGATGAATCAGGAAGTTGTAAATGTCCCAGGTCTCTCATGTTCTCTCAGCTCTTCTCCCCTCCACATGAACGCCTTCGGTTTGTTCATGGGCTCAACACTGGGGAGATATTTAGGAGTTTTGGGGGAAAAAGCATTTTTTGGTATTTGTGCTTTCCATATGTTCTTTCAGTTCAAAGAACAATAACTCATTATACATGATCTTAAAATAAAAATACTTTTATCACTTTAAAAATAAAATATCATTTCAGATCAACTATTATTAATAAAAATACCTTTATTTCAATAGGACTTTATAGGTATTTAAAAAACTTACACAGACACAATCTCATTTGACCCTTACTAGAACCCTGTGAGGTGGTTCGTATCCTTGCCTCCGTTTCATAGGTGAGAAAAGGACAGTTTCCGGAAGAGAAGCGTTTGTCCTGGGTCTGACAGCTCACAGGTGATGGGGCACTGAGTTCCCAGCCCAGGCCGCTTGACTCTGAATGCAGTGCTCCCAACCTCTGGGCACACCGCTTCCGAACATCACTCTTTACTGTATCTGAGAAGAGGAACTCCAACAGACAAGGGAGGGTTTTAACTGCAAAAACACACTCAGCCTTGAAAACCTGCTTGATAAATCAGTACTGAGCTGTAATCTAGTGTGCTTGGCAGACTTTTTTTCTGTGAAGGGCCAGATAGTAAATATTTTAGGCTTTGCAGGTCATCCTGTGTCTTGTATATTCTTCTGTTTCATTTTTTCCACAACCCATATAAAATGTAACAATTATTCTTAGCTCACAGGTTACAGGCGGATTTGGCTGGGGGCCTGGTAGACCGAGAGCAATCAGAGACAGCAGTGCTCGTGTGTCCTGGCTCTGTGGGGCAGGACTTCATGTGACTGGGATGGGTGGAGGCTTTGCTGCATCGGAAACCAGTCCTCCCCATCTCGCACCTGCACAGAGTGGTGCGGCATCCGACGTGGGTAATGAGGGTTGAGCGTGGGTTTTGGGTGACTCGACCCAACTTGAGTTCTACCTCCTGTGGGTGAGACAGAATTGAGTGTATTATCCTACCTTGGACGCCTGGGTCCCTGCTTTTCCTCATCAGGGCACACTTCTCAGCTGCCATCAGCGTCCCTTAGGTGGTCACTAGCTGTGAGAACTGGGCCATCTCTAGGAATGCCTCACCTCTGGTGCTGGGGGAGATGCTGCATGCAGAAGGCAGCCTGGGGCAAGCACAGCTCATGGGTGGTCCTTGGCTGGCCTACTAGCTGTGGGGCTGGGAAAATCCTTCAGTTCTCTTGGTTTCAGTTTTCTCACTTGGAAAAATGAGAATGTTGAGACAGATCATGTATAAGTTCCTTCCACTCTGATGCTAACCTTACATTAATGGCTGCACTGAAAACACATTGTCGTGTGGGACCTTCGGATTGTTCGGAATTTATCAACTGGGCATCACGTTCTGCCCATGGAATACTAAAGGCTTCATAAGGTGGCTGGATGTCTTAGCCTGTGATTCTTTTTACTTCAGTATAAAAACATTTGGACCATAAAATGTAGAAATTAGTTATGTGTGATTGACATTATGTTTGGAAATGCAGTGTGGAGAATTAAGAACATATTCAGGCAACTCATTTTTTACATTTTCTTTTAGTTTTCTGGATAATTCTTGTTAGTTGCATAGTAACCACTATTTTCCATTTCCTTTGTTATGTAGAAGAGAATGTGAACTTTATGCCCAACATTTCATTCAAAAAAAGCCAAATTTGGGATATTTCTTCCCATTTCTGATGGCCAAAAAGATGTTACTAACATCATTGTAAAATGTAAGGGAACCTTTTTGGAAAATAATTTAACAATATGTATTGAGTCTTTTGTTCCTGTCTTTTGACCCTGTAACTCCTCCTCATCATCTGTCATTTATCAGCATTACATAATTAATGCTGATAAATTTATGTACAAATATGCACACTATAGCATTACTTACAGAGATATTGGGGACAGCCATAATATTTAGTAATGACAAAAGGGCTAAAAATCATGGCACCTCTACTCAGTGGAATATTATGATGCAGTGAAAACAGCGTTAACAAAGATGGGCAAAAACGCTTTTAATGCAATAAGTGACAGCAAACTACAAAAACTGAGTGCATTTGTTTATGTATAAAAAAGGTAACATGCTGCCCATCAGTGTGCATTAAGGTGATGTGGAACGTGCTTTATACTTGTTCTCATTCGGTGTTCACAGCAACCCTGAGGCAAGCAACATTATTCCCGTTTTACAGTTTAGGAAACTGAAGCTTTGAAACATTAAGCACCTTGTCCAAGTTCAGAGACTCTGGATTTGCACCCTGGTCTCTCTGATTCTAAAGCTTTGGTTATGTGACCTCTTACGAATTTTTATAACACACCATGAAAACTAGTAGCAGCAAAATCTAGGCAGTGTGAACAAGCTCCTCCACTTGCTGAAATGCCACTGAATCGAGGCTGGGCGAATGGCTGGGGGACAGCGGGGTACTCATGGCCCAGTCCCAGTGCCCCCCATCCTCCACATGGGGAGAGCGTTTCCTCTGGCTCCTCTCCAAAGAGCAATAGCATTCTTCTCCCAAGGTGAGATCGGGTGACCGGCTCCATGACCACAGCAGAAACAAATTGCTATTCTTTGGAAAGCTCTTGGCCTTCAAGGATCACTTGGGAAAAAGGAGTGGTTCCAGCTTTAACACTTCAACCAGAGCGCCTCACAGTCCTCCTCCGTCCCTTTCTTCTTGCTTTAACATCTGCACGTGGGTGTAATAAAAGCCTGCTGGGCCACTGGGCCCTGGGAGGAGAGGAAGGGCAGGAGTGCTGTAATTGAGCCATTACTGCCTGCCTCTCCGGGCACACATGAGCCGAGTAAAACATGTAGTCAATAAAACACAACAAAACAATAAAACTAAGCCCTTTGGTGCTTTCTTATTGGGTGTTATGCAACTCAGAAACCTGTGGCCATAAAAAGGGGAATGAGGGAAACTTTACACTTGCAAGAACAAAGACACTCAGGCACTAGGTTGAAAATAGCACTAGCTGAGCTCAAGTCATATTTCGAGCACCTGGAAGCAGTTAGCTTTGAAAGCGGTGCAGGCTTTGAAAGCAGTGTGGGCTACGGCCACGGCGCTGTTTGCCGCCCTTCCTGAGATCTAGTTAGGAACCTGTACAGCAACGTGCTTTTCATTAGAGAAGTCATTGACTCCCTCCACAAGAGTCCATTTCTGTTAGACATTGGATTTATTAGCCTCGGGCAGAAAGATCGCCTGTAGCACGTTGCCCTTCTGGGTGCGGTGGGGTGGAGACTTGCGCAGGGGGCAGCCGTGGGTGCCTGTTTCCCTAGGCTGTGACTTAAGAACATGGTCTCTCTTGACCAGTGGAAAATTGCAAAGCAGACCTCGATACTTTCCTCATCTGGTTAAGACCAAAAGAAAAGTGGAAGTTTTGAGTGTCGGTGCCTTGTTAGGACTTGTTGAAAAGTAGGCCAGTGCAATTTGTCTATTTTAGGTTTTGGAAACATTTGTTCTTCCCTCAAGAGGTATTTTAAATACCTTCAGTACTAAGATTGCAATCCCAAACAATTCATTAAAAAGATTTTTTTTTGCCTAGTTTTAAAACTAGTGTTGTTCGTGATGGTAATGATGTCTGAAAGCAAGACTCCCCTCTGAGCCTCACAGAGGTGCCAGTCCTGGGGTCAGATTGGCTTTGGCTTATCTGGGGAGCTGTGGGGTAGGCCTGCCAGGGGCTGGCGACCATGAGGGATTGAGGAGTCCCCTGCTGATAGAAAGGAATCAGATTTAAAGACAGAACACGGTCTTGGCCAAGTAACAAAAACTGAGTCATCAGTGAGGAAGGGCCATTCTGAGTTACGCCTGCTGTGATTTTATTTAGTTAGACTTGTCTCCCAGCCCAGCCTCCACTGGATTCACTCAGCTCAGTGCTGCGGTTGGGTGTGGAGGGCCATCTGCACAACTCAGAAGTGCTGGCTCAGTCAGGACTGTGCTGGACATCGGGAGTGTGGACAGATACGGGAGTGCAGCACAGATGGGGTGGGGCCCTTCCCCACAGGCACTGAGTGCATGCTGGTGGTACAGCAGAGAGGGCTGTTCTGGGAGAAGAGGGGTCAAACTGCGGGCAGCACGTTGGATATTTTGTAAGTGTGTGTGAGAAACTTCCTGGGTTCTTCCCAAATTAATGGAGCATGTTTGGGTGTGCAAATGTGTGTATAAAGTTTGTGGAGGTGGGGTGGGCAATCCTTACATGGCTACATATTAGTGGAGGGTGGGTAGGAAGAGACGAGAAACATGTCCTCCATTCTCTTTCTTTTGCTTTAGCCTTGTTTAGAATTGAGAACACTTTGAAAAGAGCCATGTGAATATTTCTCAAAGCTGTCAAAGTAATTGGAGCTTGGCTAGAGAAGCAGGCTGTAGTGGTTGTCGAACCTCTGCTAATGGGTTATCCCATTGCTGAACTTCAAGGGTTGAAATACTGTTTGCAGGCGGATGCCTAGTGTACACCTTCAGTCCCCAAGTGGTTTTGGAGGAATAGTTTCCCCGTGTCCCTGTGCTGCAGTGTGTGTGGGGCATGCCTCTGCTGCCTGAGGAGGATGAGCAGTCATGGCTGTTTCATGTAGCAAGAGGGCTGGTACCACGTGTTCAGTTCATTTCATGCGTGCAGAAGTCATGGCTTATGCTTCCTGTGTGGCACCAAGTCACTTCGGTCACTTTTCACTGTGATGCTCTCTGAAGTGATTTCTCCTGATTTTTTCCTGGTCTACTCTGAAAGAAAGAAGAACACAGTTCTGCTTGTACAAGTCAACGAAGTGTTTTTAGAGGTTGTTTTTTCCTTAGTATTTGGAGAAACTGTCTGTTACTAAAACAAAAAACTGCTCAGTAAAAATGGTTCAGCAGCTCAGGCAAACACTGGCAGTGTCATCCGCTCATCAATTCTTTTATTCCTAAGAGTCTAACCTCCTGAATCCCCCGTCTACACCACATGTCTTGTACGCCTCCCCTGTGTGCATAACTTTTCATATGGGAGAGATTGAATTTTACCTGTAAACAGTTTGTCATCCATCCGTCATCCATCTGTCATCTATGCATTTACCCATCCATCATTCATCTGTTTATCCATCCATTATTTATCTATCCATCCATAAATCTCATTATTCATCCATCTATCATATATCCATCCATCCATGCATCCGTCTATCCATCCTTCATCCATTATTCATCCATCATTTATCCTTCATGCATCTATCATCCATCCACACTTCTGTCATCCATCTGTCATCATCTGTCTGTCTATCCATCCTCCGTGCATCTGTGCATTCATACATCTACCCATCCATCATCCATCTATTTATCCACCCATTCTCCATCCATTGGTTTATCCATTTATCTATATGTGTTTGCTACCTTCTTTCTGTAACTGATGACCCACTGTGAACTAGCAGTTTAGGATTATATTTCCTTCTGTACTACTCCCCACCTCCTGCTTTATTGAGATAGAATTAACGTATAATATTGTATGAGTCTATGGTATACAACATGATTTGATACACGTATATATTGTGAAATGGTGACCATAATAAGGTTAGTTAACACCATCACCTCACAGGATTACTTTTTTGTGTGATGAGAACATTTAAGATCTACTCTCTCACCTTTTAAGTATATAATGTGGTATTGTTAACTCCAGTGACTATGCTGTATTACACTATTTTTTTCTACCCAAATAAGGATCTAAACTTGTGAAATACAGCTGATGATGTGTTCTGGGTGAGCTTTATTAGGCAAAATGGAGTACTTACTCAAACCCTTCCTTCCTGGACTTGGAGAGCAGTTCATGCAAATTGTATACACACCCCTCCGCCCCCTGCTGCACACCTGAGGCACTCCCGACAAAGCTCTGGATGCTAAAAGGGCTGCGCTCTGTCGTGCTCCGCTGTGGTTTACAGGGCGAATACTGAACAGCA
This sequence comes from Desmodus rotundus, assembly GCF_022682495.2. Lineage (NCBI taxonomy): Eukaryota > Metazoa > Chordata > Mammalia > Chiroptera > Phyllostomidae > Desmodus > Desmodus rotundus. The sequence goes on from NC_071396.1 coordinate 36,844,937, forward strand.
TCAACTGTAAAACACGTTTGAGAGATCTCTTCATACCTGATGGGAGATGCGGTGAGAGTCAGAGCCCAGAGTGCACTATTGGAGACCTCAGGGGCTAAACTCACTCACTTACTCAACATCTTCCAGATGCTAAACATTGTGCTGGATGCCTGCACACAGTGCCGAGCAAGCTTTGACCACAGAGCCAGTGGGTGCTTGTCTTCATTGTGCCTAGCCTCTGCAGCCCCATGAATTTCTATGGAATAGTAGCTTTCAGAGGAAAATTACTTGCAACTTTTTCCAGCAGGGAGCTCTTGACTTCCCACAGTGACCTGACTTTTTCTTATCCCATTTCTTATGGAAACTTTCTTCCCTGTTGCCATCACACAAGCTGAGCCTCTGGACACTGCTGTCTTCTTTTCAATCTAAAATCCATGAGTTTCTCCACTGCATTTCTGCTCCTTACTTTGGGCTTCTGTTCCTCTTCTGGTCCATGCAGACTTTCATGTCATTTTGGGTTGGCCAATGTCATTTCGCTTAACCTTTATTTCTGTATGTTCTCACCATCAAGTATGTCAAGCCAAGCAAATGTGTTAAAGTCCTTCTTTATCACTAATCACTGTGTTATCCTGATCCCAAGTCCTTAACGCTGGTTTGTAGTCAAACTTGGCCTTTAATTAATTTAAAAAATGTGTCCCTACTCCACACCTAAATAATAATCATTTCTGGGAAATAGGCCATGCAGATAATGACAGCTGAGCAGCTTGCACCGTAGGACTACCAGGGTGTTCAAGTTGTGAGGGTGAGGTTAGCATTTAGAATTTCTGCCTGAAGCGTGCGTGTACAGCAAGCTCAATGTGTGCGTGGGAGGCCATGTGGCCACAGCTGCAGGAAGAGAAGATGGAAGTGTCAACATCTGGACTCATGTCTCCTGCCATCTTGGAGTACAGGTTGGGGAACCCGTGGCTTGACAGAAGTGGCAATTTCTTGCCTTTTATTCCTCATAGCTTTTTAACTTACTGTGTTTTAATACAATATGTATGCTTCCCATCACCACCCCCTTCACCCTCCACCTTCTTGGGTGAAGTACATTTCTCTAATCTTTGACTTTGTCCTTGGCCAGTGGAATGTAAGTGGGCCTGCTGTACCAAAAGTTTAAGTGCACTTCTGCTGTTAGGCTCGCTATTTGGAACTTCTGGGTTTCACTGTGAGAAATACAAGCCTGGGGTAGACCACTCGTTCCAGGAGGAACATACAAACGTGGGGCAGAGCGACCATGGCCGAACACCCCAGCCAAGCCTATGTCCACCAGTCAGTCCACAGCTGAACTGCAGTTGCGTGGGGGTTCCGCTGTGAAGACCGGGAGAGCCCTCTGCATCAGTTGACGTTCTCTTCAGCCACAGATGTGTGAGCTAGATAAATGCATGCTTTTCTATGCCACTGAGCTTATGTGGTCATTTGTTACAGAGAAAGAACTCAAATACCTAATTCAAATGAAGAGGAACAGATATGCCACCCCAAAATATGCCACTTCGGCATAAGGATTATTTTCATCTGGTGGTAATTGAGAAGAAACTCCCTGCCCTCTATTTTCCTTAAAGCAGGACATAAATTTACAAAGGTGTTTCTCCTCCCCTCTCTCCCAGGAAAGAAAGTTAATCACTGAAGGCAACATTAGACTCCATCAGCCTGGAGTTGGCACCAGAGGAATCTATATATCCTACTTTCCTAGGTAGCCTTTATAGCTGCCTTTGGAAGCCCCCCAGCCCCCAGTTTCTTTTGTCCTATTATTTCTCCATAAATGTATTGTTCTTTGTTGAGGAGGTGATATAAACTAGAGTTCTAAGCCACCACTTTGAGTTACTCATTTTCCCTGGTCTCTCCCATGTATACATGAGGTATACATGGTAATAAACTTGTGTTTATATTTCTCTTACTAATCTTCTATTACAGGGGTCTCAGCAAGAATTCACAAGGTAAAGGGAAAATAATTTTTTCCCTGCCTATAGACCACAGGCCGTCCATCACTTGTCAGGACCTGGTATCTCATTTTGGAACCCCAGTTTCTTTCCCCCCATTGTCTTCTGCATACCTTCATTCTCATGACCATCATTTTGTCTCATCGACTTTTTCTGTTTCCTGTTCTGGACATGTGCAGTGTACCCCATGTCCAGTTAGAACCTGTCTTGCCTTGCCTCTTTCCTTCCTCCTTTCATGGTCAAGGGCTCTACCCAACCCTTAGTCCATTGACTGAGGACTACTATCTCTTGATAATAAGATTATCACAAGGTTTTTCTTCCCGTACCACTGAATACCAGTCTCTTTTAAAACTGCTTTCTGGAGTAGCATTTTATTGTCTTTTGCCTGCCACACTTCTCAACCTTCACCAAGCATTTTTCACAAAGTATCGAAGTAGCATTTGGAATATACAGAAAACAATCAGAATTGTGTATGGGATTACTCCTGTTAGTATTGTGATATAGTTCACCTCAGGGCCGTGCTGAGTCTGGACCTGGCCATACCCGTGCCTTTTTCCTCTGGTTCTGTTGTAAGTGCGTGGCCCTGACCATCCCGCTGTGAGTTGTACCTCCAGAGTGGCATAACGTAGGTTTGTGGTGGATGGATTGTGTGGTGTGTGGGTGGGGGCTCTGGAGTAAAAATGGAAGCTATCAACTTTTCACAGTGATGAGACAGAGCAGAAGAGGGATGAGACTGGCCTACCTGGCTTCCCAGGCAGACATGTCCCAGTAATGGGGGCCCTAGTTTGTGGGGGTGTCTGTGGCTTCACTGTGTGTCTCATCCATTGGTGTACCAATCAGAAGCCAGGACTCGCACTCCTGGAGCAACACGCACCCTGTCATTCTTTGGGCCCCCTTGTCATCTTGGGGCTGTCTGGTCCCCCTGTTGTACATGCAGTGTTCTCACAGGCAGCGCACATGGCCGGCCTCCTTCCATGCCAGTCACTCCCAGCCCTGCCTCTTTGACCCCACCCTCCGTGATCACCGTTTGGACTTGGTTTTCCTTGGTCTTACAAACTGCCTCTTGCAGTAAAGTGCTTCTTTTTGAGGCTCACTTGTAAGTGTGAAAAGTCAGTTCTTCTTACTCTGGATACCAGGGGTCACCTCCTTCCCAGTTCTGTGGGCATCTCCTGTCACTCTCTGCATGTCATCTCTTGGGGGAGATCTGATTTATGCATTTGCTTCCCTGGCCAGGTATTTGACTTGGCAAGCACTGAGAGGCAGGGAGTGTGTGGCTTTTTGCAGATAGTGATAAACATTCTCTCAATGGAAAATATAAATCGATGATGGATTACCTAATGCTTCTTGCTTACTTTAAATTGAAACATTCTATTGAACTTAACCTTCACTTTAGAATTCTTATAAATAAACAACCCTTCTTGAATTTTATGACCACAGGTTCACTGCCCATGCAAACCTTCCTAGTCTTTGGCATGAAAATTTAGTGAAATAGAGCAGAAAAGGCAACTGAGAGCGATAGAGTGGGGGAGCAAGCGAGAGATGATAGAGAATCAGGCCTGGAGTTGATTCTGCAAAGTCCTAGGCATCCAAAGGCTCGGGGGAGTCGCCCACTATGTGAGAAGGAAGCTGGCTTGCTGGCAGCTACATAAACTCTTGCAGGTGAGAGAGAGAGCACCACTCATGTCCCTGCATAGCCGGTATTGGATGCTGTCATTCCCCAGTGCCCCTGCCACTTCTGACGAATCGTGACTATTTTGAATATCAATGTGTGAAGTCAACTGTTGCCTAATCTATACCCAGTGCTGGGACAGTTCCAGGGTTTGGGATTAGACACTCCAGCACAAATCTCTTTAAACCTTTCCTAAATAAGAAATTATGCGAGGCGCTCTCTGAAAGGTTCTGGCTGCCAGGGAATTAAAACTCTGGGCTCTGTTTGCTGTGCTGAGAACAGAGTAGCTCAGGAGCCTTCTTTCTCAGTGGCTGATGTCCTTCTGTCCCCCTGAGAAGCTGCAGCACATGGCCTCACACCTTCTCTGTAGGGCCTGTGGCATCGACGTCAAGCTTGGGGGGAGTTTTTTCTGCTTCAATTATTTACCTGGGGGCTTGCACCAAAATCATCACAAAATGAAACCTTCACAGCAAACAAAGTCAGATAGAATTATAGGACCCTTCACTGTGTGGCTTTGTGGCAATTGCCACTTGCTTTTTTGGGAGAATTAGGTATGTTTTTACTCATTGGATAAGATGCTAATATTTTCTATTTTAGATTTTGTGTTTATTTTCTGTCGCTCACATAGGAAAGATGAAATAATCTGTGCTTTATTGTTATTATTTGGAGTAGGTATTAGAGATAACATTTGCTTAGGTCTTATGTGAAGAGCATGTACTGGGGGAAGGGGTCAAAGGTTAAAGTGCATCTGAAGCAGTTAGCACAGTGACTGGCACAGTGTGCACACAATCAGTATTAGCCGTCATCACTAACAGTATAGGTCAGCGCTGCAGGGACACACTGCGTGGCTGTGAGATGCGGCCGGCCGTCAGGGAATGCTGGAGCTGAACCCAGACTGCAGGGTCAGTGCATGTAGGGTGTGTGCACTACTGGTAGGAGTCCTGGTAGATAAGAGGGGAAGGGAAGCAGAGGTGCAGCTACAGGTGGAGGGGGAGATAAGGCTGAAGGGAGGTGTTCTTCCTCCTGGGCATGGGAAATAATCAAGCACATTTACGGGCACAGTGAAGGGGTCCGTGGTGAGAGTCAGGCAATGACACAGGAAGGAGAAAGGGGGCACTGCTGGAGTGATGACCCTGTGGACGTGTACAGGAAGGTCTTCCAAGGACACGCCCTGCAGACTGCGGGGCTAGATTTGGGTTCATCCAGGACTGTTGGAGCCTTGGGCAGTAGAGACCTATCTCATAGATTTTTTTATGTGATTGAAGTTCTCAAAGGTGCTGGAGGCTGCAGACTGTCCTCAGACTTCCCATTTTCCCTTATCCATAGTAGTAGACATGCAGTGGGGCCACGGCGGCCTCTGTGGGAACCACATTTCCCAGAGCATCTTGCTGCTGGGTGAGGCCAGTTGTCTCTGCTCTCTCCTATGGACTGTGAGTGCAGGTGATGCTTCACTTCCGGAGGGAGGGACTAAGATGAAAGGAGCCTTCGCTCTCCTTCCACCAGCTGGACCCTGGCCTTGCCTGCCTGTCTGGGACCACGTGGATGAGAAAACTCCCCTTTGGAGGCATGGTCACTAGTGCAGAGTTGACTGCCTTGCTCATCTCCAGCTGTTGAGCTAGAGAGAACAAAACTGTACTGTTCGTGAAGCTACTGATATTTGGGGATCTCCTGATTCCAGCAGCTTACTCTTTCCTAACTAACAACACACTCTTGCAGTGCCATTCACATGCTGGCTCTTCCTATCTGCCTCGCTTTTATTTTTTAATAGACTTTATTTTTTAAAGCTGGTGTAAGTTCACAGCAAAGTTGGTCAGAAAGTGCAGAGATTTCCTGTATACCCTCTGTCCGCGCATATACATGGCCTCTCTTGCTATCTCCGTGCCCCCACCAGAGGGTACTTTTGTTACAGTTGATAAACTTACACTGACAAATCACCACCACCCAAACTCCAGTTTACACCAGGTTTCACTCTTGCTGTTGCACATTCTATGAGTTTTGGCAAATAGAGTAATGACATGTATCCTAGTCTTAAAATATCATGTAAAATAGTTTCACTGTCCTAAAAATCCTCTGTGCCCAGCCCACTCATCCCTGCGCCTGGCCCGTCAAACGCTGGTGCTTTTACTGTCTCCATAGCTCTGCCTTGTCCAGAATGTCATAGAGTTGGGATCACGGGACACAGCCCTTTCAGCGTGGCTTCTTTCACTTGCGTTCATTTAAGGCTCCTCTGCATCCTCAAGGGCTCAATTGCTCATTTCTTCTTAGTGCTGAGTAATATTCTACTGTCTGGATGGACCACAGTTTACTTATCCATTCACCTACCGAAGGACATCTTGGTTTCTCCCATGTTTTGGCGATTATGAATAAAGCTCCTATAAAGCATCTACAGATTTGTGTGTGGATGTAAGCCTTCAATTCCTTTTGGTAAATACTAAGGAGTGCAATTGTGGAGCCATATAAGAATGTGTTTCGTTTTGTAAGGAACAACCAAACTGCATTCCAGTGGCCGTGCTGTGTTGCCTTCCCACCAGCAGTGAGTGAGGGTTCCCGTGGCTTCGCATCCGCTCCGCATCTGGTGTTGTGCCCCTCTTTTTGCACTTAGCAGTTTCTGTCCTTAATTATTATGATTTGCTACAAGGTCTTTAAAGGCAGAGCCTATGAGTGATCATCAGAGATACACAGAGGTCGTCTATAAATAGTTGAGTGAAAGTAAGAAAGCATGAATCAGAAGACGTCGTCTGGCCAGCCGTTCTGCCTGTGTGGGAGCTGGCTGTGTGAACCTGACAGGGTGAACCAAGTCGCATTTATTAGTTTACTTCCAGAGCTGCTAGTTACGTGCAGGGCAACATCTGCTCTGAACCTCCGGTTTCCTGTATTTAAAATGAAAATATTCTGTTAGGATGTGTCTCAGGTCCTGCCACCCTCCAGCAGCCTGGGGTTTGAGGTTTCCTGGAACACTTTCCCCGTCTTCTTCATTCAACTGTGACGTGGGCATTACCCTGCCTTCTAGTTTCATCCTAGCGATGGCTGCCTCTCGGGAACGCCCTGCATATGACGTTCACTCCCCCCAGCCAGATTGTTGGTGCCCATACCGCATACATGCCTCACACCGCAGTCACCACCCACTCAGCAGTGCTGCTTGCTTGTCTGTTTTCCCAGCTCTTATAGGCCTCCTGAGGTCCTGTCTGAATTGCTTCTGTTATCTCCCCTGTCCCTGTCCGGCCCAAAGCAGCAGCTTAGTAAATATTTTTATAATGAATAATAAAGGGATGAAGGAAGGAATAATGGGTCAAGAATTTATTTTCTTTCTATTTAATAGAAACACTCTTCCATGAGTACGTATTTATTTTCTTAGTTTCCTGGATCTCCACTATAATTTATTTAATAATTTTGTGGGGTAATTTGCATAGTCATGGAAAAAAATAATAAGCAACGCAAACCGGAGTAAGCTTCTATTTTTCTAGCTGCATCTTTGTCTCCAGTATCTAGTGGGCTAATTTGACCTTACTGTAAAGTCATAACAATATCCCATGTGCCTCTAGGCAGTTGACAAAAAAGGTAATACAAACCAATAGTCATTACAATTATCCAAAGACAATTTAGTCTTATTCTTAAATACATGCTTCGAAGATTTGCTTGAAAGGGAGGAAATGAGAACTCAGCTGATATCTCCAATCCTGTGCTCAGTGAATTAACTCTCTAGCCTCCAAGTCAAGACACTAGACCCCAGTTTTAACTTAGACCCAGCCATGGTTAGATGAGTCGTGTTCCAAACGTGGACATGGAAAGGAGAGACACCTGTGAGCTCAAACCCACATGCCCGGGCTGTGACCTTCAGGAGAACCTTGGCCACATTAACAACTGATTGTGTGCGCCGGGTTGCATTTGAGAAGATGAAGTCCAGGAGGGGCTGCTGGAGTCAGCTGTGCAAGTCAGCCGAGAGACCAAGCATGTGCTGGTGACCGAACACCTGGTGGGAGGAGGGAGAGCCTGCTCGCAACGTGGTGCCTGTGTGGTCTCACAGGGAACTGTAATCACCATGCACTTACAGCACAGTTGGAATCCATTTGTCCTTCTCCCCTGCCCCCCAATTTGTAATGGGGTCAGAGGCAAGGTGGTGCTCTGAAAGCTAATGTGGGGTGCTAAGGTATCTTGGAAAAAATTTTAAGTCAAAAAGAGACAGGTAAAGGTCGATTGTAAAGGTCCTCATCTGGGGTGATTTTGCTCTCCACCACCAGGGGACCCTGACAGTGTCTAAAGACGGTGGTGGTCACACTCGGGGTGAGCTCCTGGCATCCAGTGGGTGGAGGACAGGGTGCTGCTGAACATCCTACAATGCACAGGACAGGTCCACACAATCAAAAATTACCTGGCCCCAAATGGCCGTATGGTCTGTCTGTTGAGAGTGAGCATTCTGGTTTGTTGCACTAGAAAATGAAAACAAGCCCCCACGTGCCTCTGGTATCACAGTTTCAGAGCGCAGACCTGCTTCTGGGACCCTGCACTGGTTGTCCTGAGGCCTCAGCGATCCGGGCAGTCGTGGGGGCAGCACACTCCTTGACCGGACCCCTTGCCCGGACCCCTGTGGTGGGGTCCACTCTTCAGTGCACAGCATCTGAGGGCTGGGTTTGTTCTGGAAGGCCCTGTTGTCTCAGAGGTTGGATTTGGTGGGTGGAACGCAGAACTGTTTTGTAAAAAGAAATCTTGACTTTGAAGTCAGGTACTGTGGTCTTTGTATCTGCGGTTCATACTGTCTGTGTGACCTTGAACAAACCTAGTACCTCCTTGGAGCCTCCTCCTCCTCCCCCATCCACATAATAAACATAGACTGTTTTATCATTTCTAAGTCTTACCCCCTCCCCCATTTCAGCATTTCTGGAATTGGAGTACTTCTTGCAATTGAAAGCATGCCATAGTTTAATTGGACATGATTTATTTCTTAAGCTGATACATGAAATAATATTTAAAGCTGTGGTGACTTACTACATCCTGTGAAATATGGTTATGATAACACTCACCTGTGGGCAGCACCCCATCAAAAGCTAGAGGAAGGGAAGGGAAACAGCCTCTGCCCAGGCCTCGTTAGGATCGGTTCGCCTTTTCCCTTCCAGGTTCAGCCCTCATCCCAGGAAGGACGTGGGGTCCCATTGTTGTGTCTGAGTTGATCCTTTATACATTCCAGCTCCTTTTCGCTGACATGTGTGTGTGCACGTGTGCGCACACTCACGCACAGAGGTGTGCAGCAGCAGCAGTCCTGGTGCACCACCATGTCCAAGGAGGTGGCCTGGCTCCCAGACACAGCCACTCTCAGTCTGGACTGGCCAGGCGGTGGGCTGTACACCTGGGCTGAAGCTGGGCAGGGGACGGCAGCAGGCACCGATCAGGACCAGAACCAGGGCTATGTCTGTGCCCAGACAGGGGCTGCCTGGGGAGACTGTGTCCCAGTTGGGGTGACAGGGTCCGTAATAGGTGAGAATGAATATGGCAGTGATGGAACTACATGCTGCTGTTTTTCTCTGAGTTCTGGTTCCCTCCTGGGGCAGACCCATAGCAGTTAGTAACAGCTGTGCCCTGCTGCTAAAACAGAGTTGTTTACCATTCATCTGCATGGAACTGGGTGCCGCAGGAAGCCTGTGCCGCGGCCTGCCTGCCGCTGTGCTGTGGCTGTGCCACTGTGCACCTGACAGTCACTCCAACTGCAGGCGGCAGGGTGCCTGGCGCCCGGGAAGGGCCTCTTAGGGTGGAACTGCTCCCTGGAGCTGTGTCCCTGGACTCTGGGTGCCATGTTGGAGTGGGCGGAGCCTGGTCAGCACTGTGTAAACGTCTGCAGACAAGAGAACCTACCAGTGTGGTGGGGATTGGGTGGAGAAGTTATCCTTGCCTGACATCTGATCTGTCAGCCTCTGTGTGGCTGGGGTGATTTCTTTAATGTCCCTGAGCCTCGGCAGCTGTGCATGGAGCAGCTACTGTCACCACCACTGACATTGTGAGGACCAAAGAAGATTGGATGAATAGAAGTATTTAATGTAAGTAGAAGTATTTAATAAAATGCAAGCATTGCCCCTCATAGGTGTGAGGCATTAGAAATTCTCACTTGCCATTTACCGTTTCTTATCAAGGTCTAGATTTTGTTTTCTTGTGCCCCGTCTCTCTGTTTTTGGTGCAGGTTTCCAAGTGTAACAACCTTCCATTAGCCAGAAGGGTGTGGCCGAATCACTCAGTTAGGTGCTGGAGTGTCTGGTGAAACCCAGCAGCTAGTGCAGCACTCGTGACTCTTTCCAGAGAACTGTGTGGGGACTCCAGTTTGTTTGTAGCAGTTGTCAGCAGACATTCCTGTCCATACACAAATACCCTTGACCTGAGAAGACCTCGAGGAGAACCGTCCCCAGGCTCATGCACACGTCGGGTTCAGCCAAGGCCCTGATGTTGGTGGCAGTGCCTCACTCCCTGTCTGTGTCTGACTGAGGTTTCTCCTGGTGAGTGTGGAGAGGACTTCAGGCCGTGGGGCGGTAACATGATATTTCATAGGAAACCATAAAAAACTCTTGCCTAGTGGCCTGTGTTCCTTTCCATGTTTCGTGACTGTAGTTTTGTGCCTAGGCCGAGGAAGTCAGCTGCTGATGAGTTATTTTAGATCTGAATACAAAACATGATCTTTATTTCAGCTCTTACCATGATGGGTGGAAAATGATCTGGCAGGCCGACTGGTGGGCAGGCAGGCCACGGAAATTACAGTTTCTCTGCTGTGAGCCTCAGGCTTTGTGGGCTGGGTACAGGCTGGTGGAAACTCAGGGCTTAGCATTTTCAGGCCTGGATCCCAGCTTGAGACAGAGTAAACCGATAGGAGAGGGGTCCTGTATGAGGGGGTCTTGCTGGGAGCTCGGCAGTGGCAGCAGAAATGCCCTTGGGCCCTTCTAAAGCACATCTCCCCCTGCTGTTTCCACGTAGGAGGAGATCTTACAAGAAATGGATTCTTTCCTGCCTACCTATAATGACATTGCCATCAAACCAATTTCAGGAGGTCAGCTTTGAATGTTTCTTTGGATTTAAAGCCTTGACCATATTATTAAGGTTTGAGCATGGATGTTTTTCAGTCTGGGGGGTGTCACTCTGTCTCTAGGCCTCAGACCTGTCACTGATAAAATGCTGGGCTCGGGCAGGTATGTCTTCAGTGTCCCCTCCAGTTTTAAAAGCTGGGTCACCTACAGCCTGTTTTGCTTTCCCTGCCATTCTTTTTGTCACCAAAAAACCAACCTTCCCAGGAATACCAACTTTTTCTCCTGATCTTTGCTGTTTTTCACATCATTGCCAGCATAGAAATCCAACCCCAAGTGGGTACTCTCTGTTTTAATTTTGTTTCTTTTCTTTTCTTGGGAAAGTGGTTTCTGCTCTTCTCCTGTGGACATAGTTTTAACACTCGATTAGTCACTCAACAAACATCCGAGTGTCTGTTGCATGCTGGATGCTGCTCATTACTGTGAAGATGACAGAGATATACCAGAGAGAGCTGGTGTCAAGGAGCTTGCGCACGAGTGGTGGGGTTGTGACAGGTGTTGACACACAGCACAGAGTGACCAGGTGGATGTGTTCAGAAAAGGGGGCAATAACGTGAGGATGTCATCAATACATAGCAACTTCCCATCGCTGGCAGTTCCAAATGTTTGCTGGAGCTTTGGTCCCTTGAGATCCTCCTTGGAAACAGGCCCCAGCGTCAAACGTGTCAGAGGTAGGTGTACCGTGTCACCAGCCGGGGAGACTCACAGGGAGTGTTAGTCGAGTGAGGGCTCTGAAGAGTCTCAGAGCAAGGGAACCTGCCCAGCTCTGATGCCCCCCACACACCTCCTTTTCATATGTTGGCAAAACACCCGTCAGTGTCTTTGGGAAGAAAATGCCATGAGAAGTGCTAGGAAGTGGCTAAAGCATGAGCTCGAGTGTCAGAAATCCTGGGCATGCTTCCTGGCTTTCTTACTGCTCCTCCTGGGGGCTTTGCTTCCCGCGCCTCTCCCCTCAGTGTGCATGGCAGCCATACTGAACTCAGCCATTCCTAGTAGCAGTATCATCTTAGGCAGCTTCTTAATTTCTTTGTGCCTCCATTTTTCCATCAGTAAAATGGGGGTTACAGCCCCTCACAGCGTTGTAACCAGGATTAAGAGAATTGATATTTGTAAAACACTGAGAACAATGTCTGGCAATAGCAGGTACTACAGGGGTTCTTTAAAAAATGTCAGGGTTGTAGCACTTGTTGCTGTAGATGGGTATGTCCAGCATGTCGAGTCTCTTTAGAAATTGTCTGGTTACAGCCTGTACCAGCACATTGTTGGTCCAGCCAGAACGCTCCAGCTGGGAGATGCTGAAAGCATCTATCCAATTTCCAGACCCCCGGAAGGGGGGCAGTTTCCCCCAGGCTGGACAGCTCATGCCAGCAGAGCCCAGAAGTAAGAGACAGGGCTGCTAACTGGGGTCTGTCCTTTGCCGAGAGAGTGATAAAAGTTCTGCCTCAGGACCCCTACAGGGTCTAAAGGCAGAGGCTCCCAACTGGCTCTCTGGAGCCCTCGTCCACACGGGGGAGCAAGCAGGCTCCCAGTCAGGGACCCCCCCCCCCCCCCAGGCCACGCCTGACTCCACTGACTTAGGCCTGTTCACGGCACACATTTGGAGGCCTGAGGGGTTTCAGCAGTGCACACAGTCAAGGGGAGTGGTCTGGTGAGACGTGTCCAGAGGGGGGACGTCGCACATGGTGATTCTTAGGGCATAGGGAGGGGATAGTCTGAGTGGTGGAGGAACTTCACCTGTCTTTCTCTTCAGCCGGCTCCTCCCCAAGTTCACAAGGGTTGAGAAACATGACATGTTTGCCCTCTCGGCCTGTCTAGTCTCCAGGGCCCCTGAATGGGAATTATGCTTTGTGGACACTATGGGCCAAAACATTAGCCAGCTATTTCATCAGGGGCCCCGTCAGGGGGACCCAAGCTGTCCCCATCCTAAACAATAAATGGGCTGTGTTAGACGTGTTGGGTTGGGACTTGGGAGGTAAGCGTCGTTTCGATGTGAGTGTTGCCCTTTGTGGTGGTTGTGAAGCTGAGTGAGCTGTGACTACACGTGCATCTGGCTTCTGGGGCTGGCCTTCCCTGGGGCTGGGCGTGGAGTAGATGGCGTCTGCCACAGGGGGTTTCTTGGGGTCACGTCAGAGAATGTGCCCCTGCTGGCTGGCCCACACACCAATGCTCCTGGGTCCTCCCATCTCTCTCTGGAGAGGCATTTGGTCTCATGTCTCCTCCTTTAGGCTGCCGAGCCGCACGCACCCCCAAAGCCAGAAGCTCTGACTCCTGCACCCGTGAAGACCTCCACTGTCAGACTCTCAGTGACAGTAGCCACACTGCATATTACACTTCACAGCGAGGAGCACATCTCTGTTCCTCATCACACCTGATCCTCGCTTACCTGGGAAGGTGTGACTGGCACGTTCATCTTGGGAAGGAGACCAGGGCTCACTGAACCAAGGACGGGGTTTCTGAGCTGGGAGCCGGCCTTGTAGTCCTACGTCCTAGGCTGCTTTAGGGGTTGGCAGAGAGCCCACGCCCAGGCTGGCCTCCAGAAGGCAGCTGCTAGTTGAGGTGCAGTGACGTGAGGCCGGCCCCTGCAGTCACAGTCCTGAGTCCCCCTGCACCCAGGACTTAGGCGGGGGTGGGGGACAGCTGGCCACTGTGTGGAAGGCTGGAGAACGTGCCATCTCATCCTCTTTCTTGTACACCTCACTCCTCACTCTGGAGAGCTGCCAAGTCACTTCCCATCTCTGCTCCTCGGCTTCCTGTAAGACTGACTGTGGGGGGCTCCAGGAGCTCTTTGGAAGGAGCCCACATGGAAGACATCTCTGCTTCCCGGTGCTTTTGGCTTCCTCCCCTCCCTCACTTCTGAGAATAAGCACAGGACTCGAAACTCTGGAGACATGGTTCATTTCCTTATTTCTCTCTCTTCTTCACTGTCTCTCTGTCCCTCTGTCCCTCTTTTCTATCAATAGAGCCTTTAATTTGATCACAGTTATCTATTCCTACAAATATTCACCAAGTTTATGTATCCACCAAATAAGCAGCTCCTAATTTATGTGGGCTGTCTGCAGTAGCCCTCTGGGAAATTATAGGTTTTTTTCATCTTGATATACTCCTCTAACTGGATGGAGGCTGTTCATACTGCCGTTGCACATGGAGCCAGAAAAGAACTGGCCATTTCCCCTCACATATTAGACTCATAATGAATAGTTCAAATATGACATCATGGCCATTCCTGTGCCAAGACACTGTGGGATCATATTGAAAACACTCCATTAGCTTAGAAAATGGATTAAAACAGAAACGAATTGGAGTGGCTAATGCAGAAGTTTATGTTTCAATGTGAGGCCCCCGAGCAAAGAGCCTTCATGGAGAGTTAAATGCAAAGGGAGCCACTCCTTGAGTGAGGCCCCCCCGGCCCCTCCGCCGAGGCTGAGGCCGGGGCAGGCTTTCTCCATCATCCAGTGCCTGCATAATGAGATTCTTACATGTCACTGTCATTCCCCAGAAACGTGGGAAGGAAAGCCAGATTTGGCCCCAACTCCCTCAAGGCTATCCTTCTTCAATTCAGTCTCAGGAAACCTCATTCCCCGTCTCCCAGTCTTTCTCATCTCAAGAAAACTGACAACGTGGAGAAGAGGTGATTTCATAGCCTTACTGTCGTACTTCCAAACGTCTCAGGAAAACTAAAGAAAAGGGCCTTGGGTCCTGCACCAAGGTGCCCCATGTCCTCACCCCTGACTGTGGCGGCCCCACCTCCCCAGTGAGCACTGCGCTGGCTGTGCCCCGGGGGTGCCTGCCCGGCCAGCGTCAGGTCTCCCACAGGCCCTGTGGGTCTCACGGACCCTGTGACTCAGTGCGAGGGCTGCAGGCTGCACACGTCTTCTTAAGAAGAAGAGACCTTTGTTTAGCAAAGTCTGTGACTGATGAGCCACCTGGGTGAGGAGGAGGGACTGTGTGGTGGGAGCTGGCCCTGGCTCAAGCTGCAGCAAGGTTCCTGGTTTTGGGGGGGCGGGAGGATTGTTGTGGGCTGACAGAAGAATAAAGAATGGGGAGAGGAGAAGGTGGGTACCTGTGCGGTAACAGGAGTTGCAAAAGGTGGATGTGGCTTTTGTGCACACGTGGGCCCGGCTGGCCGCAGGGTGAGGAGGGGATCTGGGGAGGTTTACAGTCGGACCTGGGCTCGCCTCTGCCGCCATCCTGTGAGCACTTCATTGGTCTCTTTCACAGACCCTCAGTGAGCTTTGCCTGCTGACGTGCCTTGTGTGAGGCAGCTGTGGTGGCCCTGCCATGTCTGGGTCGGTGTGGTGACAGAGGTAGAGAGGACACAGGAAGCTGAAACCCTGGGGAAGAGGTAGAGTCCAGAGCTATCACAGGAGTGTTTTGGAGTGTTTTAGGTTTTCCTTAAGCCCTAGAATCTGAGGTTTCCTAGCAATTGTCCTATATCTGAGGAAAAAAGAGACCCTAGTTGCATCTTGGTGATGCCTGCTGTGTGACACTGGTCATGCCCAACTCTGGTAGGGGAGTACAGACCCTGGGGGAGCAGAGCCCTTCTTCCCTTGCTGATGGCCTCTTAGGGACGCAGCACGAGGTGTGTGCTCTGCATGCTCCATCTCTTCCTCACATGAGTTTTCCAGCTGGGGGAATGGCTCTTCCACCAAATTTTGCATTTCTTGATGGAAGCTGCATACACGGGGCTCCCTGTGTGTGCTGCGTTCCTACTGGGCTGATGTATCTGTTTGCAGAGTGTGGCAGGTCCTCAACTAGATGCTGGGGTACAAAGAGAGAGAGGCCTGTTCCTGCTCTCTGTGAGCTCACAGCTGCCGAGAATGATGGACACTGAGACCAACAGTTACAGGGTGTCAGACGTGCTGACAGAGAGTGCTGTGCGGGGTGCTAGTAGCAGGTCAGAGGGATGGCACTTCTGCTTGGGGTGGGGTCACGATCGGGGTGAATGAGGAGACATGTGAGTTGGCTCAGAGGATGAATGTTTCCTGGGGTCTGTGTCCATTAAGGGCTCTGTGTATGCATGTGTCACCTCTCCAGTGACAAGCCTGTGTTCTGTCCCCTGTAAGGGCCTTGTCCACGCTTGTTGTCGATGATGATGAGGGGTGTACTGGGTGGGTGAATGAACTGAGGCAGGGCCACAGCAACAGACTCTGTTTAACCGGAATGGGCTGTACGTGCTCCACATCAGGAGTGGCAAACTGTTGTCCTCCAGAATGAATTTGGGCTGTGCATGTTTTTATTTCGTTACACTGTGTTAAAAAGTGGAATGACTGGTCAGCTTTTGGCTATGGGGAGGTTCCACGTAAACAGCCCCATGTGTGGTGTCGCTAGAGAAGCATCAGATACAACATGGGACTGAGGCTGAGTCACAGCTGCCCCCTAAGTGGGCGCGTGCTCACCTGGCCTCTTCCTGCATGGTGTTATTTGCTTCACTCTCGAGCATTTCCAGCTTGCAGTCCCTGGAACAAGTTCCTTCCCTCTCCACACCTTTTTGTGTTACGTAACAGATGAGGAAATTGAGACATGGGCTGGGAAGTGACTTGCACCTTGTCACATACTGCGGGGTGGGACTGGAGCCAGCCCTCTGACTTCCAGCTCACTGCAGCAGCCAGCCAGCCTGGAGGAAGTGGCATCTCCTTGCCTGAAATGCAGTGTAGTGTACCCTGCACTTGCTCATTCGAGGGGAGATTATCTCCTTTCTGTACAAGTTAAGCTGAAACACTGGAAACTGAAAATTGAGTCTTGACCTAAGGAGTAAGGAAATGGAGAAAACAAAGGAAAAGGATAAAAAAAGGGGATCAAAATATGTTTTGTGTCTGAGGACCTTTAATTAAAAGTCTCGAAATGCTTATTCTTAAAGAATAATAAGAAATCATTTTTGAAGGGAAAAGCTGCACAGATCGCTAAATTAACATACTATGTACCTTGAAGCGGCAATAATTAGATGTAGGCTGGATTTAAAATAGCCTCAAAGTGGAGGAACAGAACAAACAGAACTGTTGAAACGATGATGTGAAACAACCAGAACTCACATTGGGTCTTAGGTTTATCTGCACAGTAAAATTTCATCAAGGGTCGGTGGTTTAACTGATGAGCATCTTTTGCTTTCTGCCTTTGCTATAACATGAAAATTGGTTTCCTCTAAGTTGTTAATCAATACATCTTAGCGTTTGGAGAATCACACCAGAGCTTTTTTGGTCTGTCTCTACCATAGTGATTTGCACAAAGTAGTCATTCACAAAATACAAGTACTTGGATCTGAATTTATACCACGTACCTAAGGTGATTTTGATCATTTCAAATACATACAATTAAAGAGTCATACAGTGCTTTAGACTGGGAAGGAATAATTTCAATCAACCCCCTCATATGACGAGACAGGTCCGGAGGGAAAAGTGATTTTCCCAAGTCATGCAGCAAATTTGAGTTAGAACCAGTGACTAAGTTCTCTTGATACCAGCAGTCTTTGCTTGAAACTCTGTGAATCCTTGGATGGTGGGTTTTTGTTTATTTGTTTGTTTGTTTGTTGTTGTTTTTAACAGAAATGGGACTGTGTGCATTGTGTGAATGAGCTGCTGTTCCCATCAAGCTGTAGATGCGTCTTCAACCTGGATTGAAGTGACCACACAGGACGCACCGTGTGACTGGCCCAGAAGCCAGTCACTGGTCTCTCACTGGTGCACACTCACAGTTTTCCAGTTTCCACAATTAAAGTGATTCTTGTGGAAATCCTTTTAGCTAAGTGTTTGCACATCTCTAGAATTTCTTTAGAATGTTTACCCAGAATTCAAATTGTCAATTAAATTCTAACTCTTTAGACATATATTAACAAATTTATCTCCAAAAATATTACCCCAATTTACACTTTTACATGTAGGGTAAGATGACATTATTGTGCTAGTAAATGAAGTTGTCCAAAGTTAGAAAGTCTGGTTTAAATAATAATTTTTTTTGCCCTGGTGAGGTGGCTCAGTTGATTGGAGCACCATCCCATACATGGAAGGGTAGATTGTGCGTTTGATTCCCCATCAGGGCATCAGGGCACATACCCAGGTTGTGGGTTCGATCCCCTGTTGGGGTGCATGTGGGAGGAAACATCGATATTTCTCTCTCACACCAATGTTTCTTTCTCTCTCTCTCTCTCTCCCCCCTTCCTTTCTAAATATCAATAAATACATTAATTAATTTTTAAAAATGTAAACATTTCCAAAGCTCCAACATGCTAATACATACTGGTGATTTGTGAGGAGAGGGTATATTACTGAGCATTTGACCAGCTCTGTAAGATGGAGTTCCGTGTGTGTGCGTTACACGAACACTGAGGGTTCTCTCATATTTCATAAAAATGCAATTTGGTGAATGCTGCCTTGAATTTGTTTTCCTTTATTTGAGCTTTGTGAGTTGATCTAGGTTTCATCCTTTTGTTGCTATTTATTTCTTTTGAATAGTGAAAGCACTAGGCTGTCGGCAGTCTGCTACAACGGCAGCCACGCCCCGCGGGTTGGGTGTGCAGTGTTTTCACTGTGTCTTTGCCATCGTTTTCTAAATGGTCTGTGATCGCAGCTTCACTTTTCTCTCCGAATGGCTATAACACTTCTAAGGGGCTGCTTTCTAAGTATTAATTGCTAATTTTGCTGCATTATGGGAAGACAGTGAATGCTGTAGAGTTTTTATGTTAGGAAATATATTGTAGTTTTCATGTTCCACTAGAAGGTACTTTTTTTGGTGAATGTTTTACGTTTATTTCAAAGGGATGAGTAGACTGTAAAAAAGTTTATTTCTGTAAATAATACTCTAAATCCTGTTCTACACTCTATCATTAGCCTCAGTCATAATCTCAACTGTAAAACCAATTAATCAGTAAACAAAATAATAGTTGAATAGCAAGGTTTTTAAACAGAATTTTATATGATTTCATATACACTGAAGAGTAACCTCTGTTGATAATCTTGCCCTTATATTTATGCAGAATATTAAAACTCATACATCACATATTTGTGAAACTCATTCATCACATATTCCTCAAGGGAAATTACAGAACTTTCTCTCTCTCTGTTGAGAACCTACTATGTGGTGGATATGGTGGTAGGTCTTGGGGACTTAAAAGATCGGTAAGCTGTGGTCACAGTCCTTGGAAGCACGCTATCTAGTAGCATAGCGTTACATCGGTACAGAGAGGCAGGTATCACCAAATGCTGTAGGCCATGCTAGCGCAGAGATTTAAATAAAGCGGGATGGACCACGATTTCATGACAAAGCAGTGAGGGTGGTACGTGGAGTTTCAATGGCCACGATCCAGAACGCTTCACAGCCAGATGTATGGCTCCTGAGCACGGGCGGCAGAAGGACAAGGTCAGATTTGCAAGCTTGTAGAAGATATACTGCCTCCATATTTCTTCCCCAAAAGTCTCTTTTTGAAGATATACACCAGGCAACTGTGAGATAAATCAAAACAAGAACTCAAGCATGGAGAAACCAGAGCATAAAAGGAACAGAAGGAAGCCCTAAAATATTTTAAAGATGAATTAAATATAAAGAATTGCTGTAAATGTGGTTGTAAGCAAGAATTTAAATGTGACAGGTAATTTTTCAAGGAAAAGATTCATGACACAGAGGTAACAGTTTGTCCTCAAGAAGCCGGGTGGAGACCCAGCTGGAAGAGCCAGACTCAGGAAGGCTGGGCGCAGCGTTGTGAGACTTGCTGGGAACGTGCCCGTCTGTCTGGCTTTCATGGCCCCGGTCAGCACACTGCGCTGTACTTTAGTGAGTGTGTTGAAAGAAAACCAACATGTAAGCATTTGTGAAGTTTTAAAACTTAAACAAAACTGCCCCTGAGGAATGACCAGTGAACAGTATGGCACGGGAAATAGCAGCTAGCGCAGGAAGAAGAACACCTGCTGTGGATGACAGGGCAGGCTGCCGTGTCAGCTGCGAAATGGTGTGTGACCGGGGGGAGTGCTTCAGTTAGATGATCAAGTGTTTTCAGTCAGTCAGAAAGGGGATTTAATTCTGTGCTGTCTGAGAGATAAACCCAGAACAAAGTACTGGAAAATCTAAACCTAAAAAGGGCAGGGGTGTCTCTGACATTGAAAATGAATTAATGTAAGAGAATTAAATTCATACTATTTCATCCCTGTATTAAAAGAATAACATGACCATTGCTCAGTAGAATTGTTTTCAGAAATGCAAGGATGGTTTAACTTTAGGAAATCTACCCACCAAATTAATCTTGTGACTAGATCAGAACAAAACAACCATGTGAACATCTTAATACTCTGAAGTGCCAATGATTACAATTAGATACAATTTTTCACAAAACAGTTTTCATTAACAAAGGTTTGAAAGGCAACTTACATATCATGCTTAATGTTTAAACACTTCAAAATTTCTATCAAAGTGAGAAAAAAAGGGCAAAAGCAGAGATTTGGGAGTTAATCAGATTTGGCCCTACGTCCCACCTCTAGCACGCACCAGTTGTGTGGGCCTCACTTTCCTCCAGTCCCCTTCGTTTCCGTCTGCACAGTGATGAGAAACTATAGCCAGGACGCCAAGATGTCGGCTCTCCTAATAGGAGCTGTGCCAGCAGCTGCCCGAGCGTCTCAGATGTTCGGTCTCTGCACCAGTGCTGTGCTGTGGCTGTGCCGTCATCACTCCCATTTTGCAAGTGGGGAAACTGAGGAGAGTAGCTGACTGTCTTAAAGGTTGTTTTGAACTTCCTGTTACACCTTCCCACCAGAAGATACCTCTGGTAGCTTTTAGATGTGGACACAAAGCTGTGAGAGGCAAAGCAAGGGAAGGGCTGCCCATGGTCGTTACTGTTAGTATCCCGCACCCGTACTGGCCACGCAGTGACACGCTTGGCTCTTCCAGCTCAGGCACTGTGCTGAGCCTCATGACCAGCAAAACGAGGACAGGGAGGTCCTGTGGGACGGCGGTGTTTTCCACAGACCGCTCTGCCTTCTCGGAACCCTTCTGGGTGAGGACTGGGCTGCAGGAGCATGTGGGTTTTGGAGCACCCCCAACAGAAAGTCTGAGCTGGGGCAGCCCACTCCCCCTCTGATTCTAACAGATAATTGTGATTATCAGGGACTGAGGATCGTGGATTGCAGTGACAGGTGCCAGGCCACGTCAGGACTGTTCAGGGTCAGTCTGACTGTGAAGATGCAGGTTGAGAAGCTACTCTCGTGGGCACCGAGGACAGGCTGTGTTTTTCTCGTGTGGATGGGCAAATGAGACAAACCTTCGAATGGTGTGTGGTGATGCCTTTCCTGGCTGCATTGCCTTTCATCTGAACTCAGGTCTGGCCCCTGCCGTGTGACCGCTGTTCTGAGAGACCTGCTGCTTTAGGGGGAGGCTTTCGCTACTCAGGACAGCAAGGAGACGCTATACCTCTGTCAGTGCTGTGGGATGGCATTGTCTCGGAAACATCATCATCAACTTCACTGGCAGTGTTTCCAGCTCTGCTCTTTAAGCCAAGGCACCTGAAACCCACCTTCGGAGCTCAGCGTCTGTAAAAAATAAAACAAAAGTGAAAGCAGAATGAAGAGAGTGCACTGCCTGGGAACAGTCAGTTCCCCTGACTGCTCACACTTCAGTCATTTGGAGGGAACGTCAAAGCGAGAGCGTAAAGGCAACCGTG
Source organism: Desmodus rotundus (assembly GCF_022682495.2). Classification (NCBI taxonomy): domain Eukaryota; kingdom Metazoa; phylum Chordata; class Mammalia; order Chiroptera; family Phyllostomidae; genus Desmodus; species Desmodus rotundus. Next base: position 36,866,255 of record NC_071396.1, read on the forward strand.
TCTCAGCCTCGCTCTCACAGCAAGGGGCTTTGTCCTGTGCCCGACGCGAACAGGCAGGAAGGCCCAAGGTAGAAGTTAAATGGAGGCAAGTTGTCGGTGTCCCGACACCAAATACATGGTTTTGCCTGTTTCAGCAGTTTCTTTGGCAGCCATACGTCTTCCTAAGGGCTCATTAGGAGGCACAGAGATGCTGAGAGGAAGCAATTTGTCCAAAAGCTTCACTGGGGCACAGGCCTGGGCCTGGCAGGTTCCACCATCCCTTCCTTCTCTTGAGGTGGTTCAGCCCTATGCAAATTCTTAAAAAGCTATGGCTCACCCACCTGTCTTTTTTTCTTTGTCATTCATCTCACTTGGTTTCTTCCCATAGGGTGTCTTATTCCTCACTCCTTTCCCATTTCTAACTTCCTTATGCCCAAATTAAATTTTCCATGTTTTAATTTTCTCCAGGTTCTGATCCTGTTGGTTCTACCAAATCAATCTGGTGATGTAATTCTTACCAACCACCTGCATGGTCACAGGAAGGGTAGGAACTGGGTGGCCAGGAGACCAGATTGATTTCTTAATTGATTCACCTTGCTTTGGTAACTTACTGCTCTGGGAATCTGTCTGCTAATCTGTAAAATGGGTTGCATACTGCATTTCCCAGCACCCACATTTTCCCAGAGGTCCCTCAGCGTCTGAGGGAGGCAGAGGGCAAAGGCTCCTCTCAGCCTCCCGCTTCACCCTGCCCACTTCACCTGTGCCATGCTGCTGTGACCCAGTGTCCATCCACAGGCTTCCCTGCCCTTCGAGACCTCGTCAAGATGGTGCTGGATCCCTCATTGGGGCACCTGGTAGAAAGCCACATCATCGTTCTGTTTATGTTCAATCCAAGGGACATCAGCGTTCCTTTGTCTTCCTTGTCTCTTGGATTTTAGAGATCTTATGGACGACTCTGTCACACACAGTCAGCCCTAATATCTTTTGATAGCTGGATGAGCAGCTACAGCAAAGTGAGTTTGTTTGGTTCATTTCTGTATCTCCAGACCTCAGCATCTCATCTGGGACACACACAGTAGGTGCTCAGTGAATCCTAGCCAGTCAAAGTTCTAGCAGAGCTGAGTGGCAATATTAGGCTTTGCCAATAGGTGTCGCTGTGATGAAAGAAGTTACCACTATGGAGTCATCACAGTTAATCCTCCCCCAAACTCTATCCTATAGGGCAGGGAACAGAAGCTCAGAAAAGTCAGGTTGTCTCTCTAAGGTCACTCAGCTGGTAGGTTGAGAAGCAGGATTCAAAGCCAGGGTTATCTCCTTCCTAGGTCTGTGCTCTTGACATCAATGTGCTGTGCTCTGGCCTGAAAAACGATGACTTCAAGTGACATTAACATCAGTAAATCTCTAACGTGATCTACTGAATCACTTATCTAAACTTCGGATTTGTAAGTTAGATTTACTGTGTAACAACAGTTTACAGGTGGGGTTGATTTTGCCCCGAGGTGATATTTGACAATAGCTTGAACTGTTTTCGGTTGTCTCCCCAGGGGTTGGGGGCTCTCTGGCATCTGGCTGGTAGAGGCCAGTGAGGCTACTTAACATTCTATAATGCACAGGACAACCCCACAACAGGGAAGAGCCAGCCCACAGTCGTTTTGAGATTGTGAAACCCTGCTCTGTAAGGACAGAAACCGAATGCCTGTGTGAGCTTTAGAACACTTTAATTTTTCCTTCTTCAACACAGAGTGTGAGTATAATTTTCCCTGTCTTAAAAAAGAAAGCAGAGCACAGAGGTGGTCATCTGTTTAAGGTGAACAGTCTGGGATGGACCCTTATGGGACCCAGGAGCGCTGGCACCATCTTCTCTGGCTTCCCGGTCTCATTCTGGAAGTGTGGTGTTTCTGAGAGTGTCGTGAACTAGTCTGAAATCCAAATATATAAAGTAGGAAAAGTGTGGACGTGCTGTGTCTGTGATTTAGGGGAGAACAGTGTATGGAGAGAGAGGGCCTCTCATGTTCTGGGCAGAGGAGAGCCTCGGAGAGCTGGTCAGCCCTGAAAGTGGCTGCAGGGGCCCCGCTGTGCAGCAGTGAGGACTGAGGCTCCGCACAGGGGAACTGTGCTCGGGGGCCCAGGGAGTGGGGCCCAGGGAGTGGCGTCCTGGGTGGAGCTGGGTCTCTTGACTGCTGGGTTAGTGCCGCCCTCTCCTAGAGTAATGGCAGAGGGAGACTTTGTGATTTCAGGGACATCCTCAGGTTTTCCTTTTGTCAGCCTGGGAGGACACGCCCCCTGTAAAATGGAGAATAACTGTGCTCCAAACAAGAATGCTAGGATTTGGGCATCAGGAGTATTAGGTGCTCAGTCAGAAGGGGATGGCCTTGGGGCCTGGGACTCACTTAGCAGTGAGAAGCCAGTGTTCCGGCAGAAATCTGGAGGCTTCCTCTCTGCATTACAAGCTCACAGAGAGCCAACACCTGGCCAAGTGACATATGGGAGAATCAATAGGAGTGCGCTCAGTTGTTGCTAAGGTGCTGCTGCAGCTCATGATCCCAGTCACATCCTGTCTTACCAAGGAGGCAGAACTGACAGGTCCTCTGTAGGCTTGGGCTTGGCCAAGATCCGTGATGGGATTGCAGAGACAGTGGGAGTGCAGAGCTGAGAGCACAGCCAGCCTGGGGACCCGGTGCTCACGGGAAGCAAGTTGTGCAGACTGACTCCCCAGGGTGAAAGGGATTGGCTCCTTCAGAACCAGGCAATATGCCCAAAAGTTATTTCTCAAAAACCCAATTAGTCAAAATTCAATTCATCAAAGAACCAACTCATTAAACGTACCATATTTATCAATTGTAGTTTTGCAGCTTAAAAGCTTTAACGTGACTTTTAATAGCTCTGGCTATTTTATTTTTAGTTAGTGACTACATAATAACATTTTCTATTTATGAACTAATCTAAAATTGTTTTGCCACCTGACAGACTGGCAAGCAAATTCTAAAAGACTGGCCAAAGAGAAGTCACAATACACGAACATTTTCCATATAAAATACTCACTTTGTGTGACTCAGATTTCTGGTGAGATCTTTCTTACTTCTCACTTCTTTCTGATGCTTTTGAATTGAAAGGCTTTCCATTGTAAGTATTATTTTGCTCATCCTTCAAATCAGCCTTGTATATATTTTTAGCAATTAAGTTTATAAAGATAAACTAAGTGAAAAACTGTTGAGGAAGCCAGAATTAACATGATGAAATGTTCATTTCTAATAAGGAACAATTTACATATGTTGACTTGTTAATAGTTTGCAGAAAATTAGACATGAAAAGCTAAAACCATTCAAATCAGGCCAAAAGGAATGAGAATTCTTAAAGAAATTACAATGGTGAACTATATGTTGGTAGCTAAAATTTTGCATTTGTTCATTAAAAATATGAAATCATGAAAGAATTAAAAATCGTCAAAATGCACCCCGGTAGGGTGAATCAGTTGGTTGGAGTGTTGTCCTGTACCCCAGCAGGTTGCGGGTTTGATCCCTGGTCGGGGCATATACCTAGGCTGTGGGCTTGATGCCTGCTTGGGGCGTGTGCTGCAGCAACCAGTGGGTGTCTTCTCTCACATCGATGTTTCTCTCTCTCTCTCTCTCCCTCTCCCTCCCTCCCTCCCTCCCTCCCTCCCTCCCTCTCTCCCCCCTCTCCCTCTCTCCCCCTCCCAACCCCTCTTCCCTGCAACACCCCCCCCAGAATCAATGAGCATGTCCTCAGGTGAGGATTAAAAAAAGATCCCTCAAATGCTAAATGATTTGTAAAAACAGTAAGAAATTTAAAAGGATTTCAAAATTGATTCTAAAACATCAGTATTAACTGAAAAATTCTTACATAAAAAGCTTTAAATTTTGGTTTTTGATAATGGAATGCTTAATTTTTAGCAAATTACATATCGTTATTGAGAATAAAGACAGTATTCTTAAAGCTGTTTCATAGTCATTGTTAAAGAGATTGAGAGCATTAATGATAAATTAGGGAATTTGGTAAATGAAGCCAATTATTTGGTTAGTTGTTTCCATCACTGAATGGAATTTCAGTGAGTGGCTTTGGGTGTGTTGATGTGGAGCTAGGTGCCTACAGAAATGGGTGTGTGAGGTTGTGGGGACCAAAGATGGAAGCTGTGTCCAGTGGCTGTGATGACCCTGGCCCGTGGAAAGTGATGTCATCTGCTGTGAGAAAGGACAGTGCTCCTGCTGCAGGCTTGAAGCACGGACAAGGTCTGAAAGGGTTGCTGTGGTGTACGAGTCAGGTGCCTGGCTGTGGGCCGGGGATAACGTTACTCAGTGGTACTGAGGGCCCCGCTGAGGTCTGTGAACACCAGCTGTCAGGGCCACAATGCCCATCAGCCCCGTTCCTGGCCCCTTTTCACTTCCTCCAACTTTGCTTCACCCTGGCATCCTGACCACCCCTGTAAAATAGCATCTTCCACCTCTTCGTCATCCAGTTTGGTTCTTCACAGAGCAACTTACCTCTTAGCTTACTTGTCTCTGCTTGCTGGGATGTAAGCTGTGTAGAATCAAGACCGTGGTGTTTCTGTGTCAGCACCGAGGATGTGTTCAGTAAAGAGGAGCTGAATGCATGAATAAAGGAACGAGTGAGCAACGAGTGAGACAAGAAGCTCCATGGCAGGGCCCTGGCCTGTCTCACCTGTTCCTGCCGTCGTCTGCTGGGGCCCATTTTCAGCCCTACTGAAATACCCAGTAATTGTTCCCTGAAAGAAAACTCTATTTCCTACCTGTCCTGCATTGTTTTTTTGTTTGTTTGGTTGGAGTTTTTTGATTTACCACTCCTCCTGCCTGGAACCTCCCCTTCTGCTTTGCTCACACCATGGGTGCTGCTCACCACTCAGCCCATCCCTGGCATCTTCTCTCCGTCACCAGGGCAGTGGCAGTGGGGCTGCCTCGTTATTTGGCAAGTGTCCTGAAAGGGCTTACAGGAACCATCCTAGAACGAGAGCGGCAGTGCGATAACTATGTTCACACTGTGCCACGTGCTTTCTTACATCAAAGTTGTGCCCTGATCATCTTTACTTCCCCAGCACCTGGCATAAGGCTCAATAACATTGTGTCGAGTGAGTCTCTGACCGGCAGGGGCTGAGGTCTGTGAAGTGGCTGTGTGTGGTCCTGAGCTCTGTGGTCAGCCAGGCCCCAGGGGCGTCAGAGTACACAGAAGACCACACACTTTCCCTGCCTTGGACTTGCCTGCTGAGGTGAGCTGGGCGGAAGCACATGGGAGCCACATGTCCTTGGTTTCTCCAACTTGGCCTTAAACTGGAGACATGACAAGTGCCCTGTGAACATTTCCCCAGGCTCTCCTCTGATCTTCCCACTCAAAAGGAAAGCAAAGGACTGAATTCAGCCACCATGACAAGAATGTGACGTCTGGGCTGCACCTGGATCCAAATACGGCACGGGGAGTGTTCCGTTCTGAAGCATGTGAGACCGTCCAACCAGGGGCTCCAGGAAAAGATGGCGCTGCCCTGCTGTGAGCAGAGGTGGATTGCACCATTGTTCCTCTGTGCTTCACCCACTGTTGTAAGTGCCTGGAAGCAGTGCAGTCCTTGGCCCTGATTGCTCCTCTTACAAAGGGAGGGTGGTAAGGCCTGGAGCTCCTCTTAAAGGCTAGAGTGCAGCCATGGCCCTGGGAACAGAAACCAGGCTGAAGACACAGCACATACATCAGGCCATCTCAGCCTCCTCCACAGGCTGTCAGGAAGCCTGCTCTCTAAGGGTTGGCCATGCGGTGTGGCCAGTAACCCCTGTTGGGTGGTAGCAGAGGAAGAATCGAGGTGATGCAGCAGCACTGTCTGTTGTGGCCTCAGTGACTTAAGCTGATGAATATATTTCTAAGTAGAGAATTGGAAGAATCATCAGTGTCCTCCCTTGCCTCTTGTCACTTCCCATCTTGAGAACTCGGATTCCATCACTTTCTGTATTCACGACCTCTGCATTCTTTTCTTGGATGTCACCATTTGAGAGCAGATGCTCCTGTGAAAATGCATGGAAATAATTACAGAAGATCCTCTCTAAGAGGCATTGGCCAAACAACAAATGACAAGATGCCTCTGGGCATGAATCTAGAAAGAGCACTTGTGAATTGTAAATGACACCACATCCCACCCACCCCAGTTTTGGCTGGTTGACACTGGGGGAGCATCAGTGGTCATCTGTAATTTTTATCGGATCGAACACACTTTGAAATAGAACCAGCCTTGTTAGCACAGCTTGGGAGCTGCAGTCTGTTTTTCCTCCCTGACTACCAGCCTCACCAGAGAGAGTTTCTGTTTTAGATATGTTCACTACCCAAGCAAAAATCCCATGGGAAACGATTCTTGGGAGGACATGCAAATGTGCCAGTGACCTACATACAGAGCCGATGAGCCCACCAGATTGCTCGTGCCACTTGAAACCTGGGGGGGCGGGGAATGGAAAAATAAAGTTGCATTTTGTATGTTGTGCTCCAAAATGCACTAAGAATTTTCCAGGGCTGTATTATAAAAGAGTGTTTATTCATTAGGAGTGTTTTTCTTTGTCTTTGTGGCCTTGCCAAATGACACATTTACCTGGATGTGGTTATTCATGGAATAATTAAGAGGTGAAATTATTGCATTTGATGTTTTATTTTAGGATTTTAAAACTGCATGATCGTCTCATGATCGGATGACAGTAGGAGCTTTTACAGAACCACAGGTGGTGAGACTCAGTAGCTGGTGTAAACGATGCATGCACATCGTGTACTCTTGCCACTTGTCCTAGGCCAGGCAGACGGGGTCGTTCACCTGAGTGTTCTCAGCGTGTATGTGGGGTTAGTGAAGCCGGTCTCTCTAAGGGAGCTGTGGCAAGGGTGTTTGTTCTCTGGAAGTCTTTGTAGGGTCGAGGCACATGTTGGGAATGCGGCTGTATTTCTCTCTGGCACTATAGGGACTTGCCTTTTTTGGCTGGTGTTCCCCCGTTTTTCCATTTTCCAGCGTGTTTGGAGATTGTTCCCCCAAATAAAGATAGTACAGTTGGACCCGGCACTTGGACTGTATTTACTGGGAGTGAAAGTGGGTTTGGTGTTTGTCAGGAGGGCTTGGAAAGGACTTGGAAGAGCCCCAGCACATCAAGGCTGGCAGGAAATCCAAACCATGGAGGTTTGTGCAAAGAAGGAAATCAAGGCATTGGGAAGTAAGGAGGCTGCAGACTCAGGAGGAGCAGGGACGGCTAAGGAGTTATTCTGTGACTTGGCACATGTTTTCAGTCAAGCGATGACAGTCCACGCTGGCGTGGCCAGAAGTAAAAATCTGGGTGGGTGTGGTGGGAGAGAGGGTTCATTGGGCAGTATCTGGAAGTGTAGGGATAGGTTTGAGAGAACAGAGAGACGAAGAGTCACTTTCGATCCCCCGCTGATCTGCTCTGTCTCTCTCCATGTGGCTGAGAACATGGTCATTAACAGTCATGTGTCTGTAATCCTCAGACGTCTTACTCCACAGGTGAAGAGCAGCAACAGGCCAGTTGTGAATGCCCTGGATTGGTGTGTTTCGGGTCATGTGTCCAGGAGTCACAGCACGTGGTAAACCTCCTCCTGGGCATGTGTCTGCCCCATGGGCTGTGGAGCTCAGTGGGACACTTTGGTTGGCTGCCCCACCAGGAGACTGGGAGTTGGGGAGGAAACTGCCCAGTGAAAAGGGTTCTGTGGTCAGAAAACAGGAATGGGGAGCCTGCAGGGAAAATAGTAGCGATGGTCATCCAAGCTGCCCACCTTTGTCCCCTTCGTCCTTAGTTACCTTGTAGCTAAGGTCACAGGGCTAGGTCCAGCCCTGTCTATCTCAGTGCCTTTCTTAGCCTAGGACCATAGGGACCTTGTGAGGATCATGCCCCTGACCAGTTCTGGACTCGCTGCAGGCAGACTAGGGGAATGACAGGAAGCAGGCTACAGTCTCTCGGGCTCATGGGGACCCCTGGAGGAAAGTTTCGGCTTGGTGAAGTCCCCACACCAGGAGCTCATGCGAGGGACACTGGGACCTGGGCTGGGGGAGACCCCACCTGCAGGCTGGGCCAGAGCCTCCTTGGGGAGGGCAGAGCTTCCACAGTGCAGACCAATGGGAAGAGAGGATGAGCTGTCAGGAGGCCTCCAGAAAACAGTAGCATCAAGGAAAGAGCAAGGGTCAGAGGGTCAAAGAGTCTTCCTTATCTGTGGACTGTTTTTCTGGAGCCTAGTGCCTTACAGAAACCAGGGGCTGGGCCCTTCCTGCTTAGACACTGAGTTACCTGCCCATGTCACCTGGAGCAGGCAGTGGCCGGGATCTTCACCCCTCTGAGCTGGTATGGAGTGGCTGTGGGTTGGCTGCCCAGGCCCCACAGAACCTGCCCTTCCCCAAGGCTGTGTTCAGAAGACTGAAATCACAAGTGGAGTTGATTCAGCTATTTTAACCCCCTGTGCCTGCTGTAGGCATGCATCCTATTCTTTAGTTTCCTTGGAAGCCTTGTGCTTCTGAAATCTAACTCCTCTGCCTCCTTCCCACACTGTTTTCAGATGACCACATTTCACTGTCCTTCATTAACCTGGAGGCATTAATGCTGAGTACACCGATTAGGAGAGCTGTTGTTTCTGAAATTAAATTTCACTCTTATCCCCCTTCTAGGGAAGGTTGGGGCAGCCAAGAAAATATAGGTCATGTTTCCAATTATAAAACACCAGCAATGTTATTTTTCCTCCTGCACAGATAAAAATAGAAAGGGACGAGGGAAGCCGAGCTGTCTGTGTGAAGGCAGCAGTCACCAGCAGGCTGCCACCACCAGTGTTTAACCAGAACCCGGACTGGTTCACGTGACAGGACAGGGCGCCTGGCTGCCGGGGACGATTTTCTGCGCCAGGGCCACTAGGTGGCACTGTCTGTAGGAAAGGATAAATAGTGCTCCTTGCCTGCCAGACCAGTGAAGAGCAAAGCAATTAAACACTTAGGGTAATATGTGCTAAACAATTGGGGTCTTAGTACACAAGTAGAGAAATATCAGGAAGTCATTCTGAGCCTTTGAATTCCTGGAGAGTAAATGCTTGCAGATGGGTAAGGTGTGGATAGGTATTTGAGGCAGAGGGGATGGAAATTGCAGAGACTCCAAAGTGCGACACGGTGTTTTATTTGTAGAACTTTAAGTAGTTCAGCATGTTGTGGCTTCAGCTTTTCGTGGGTTTGGAGGAGGATGTGGGATGGGAATGAGGAGAGTGATCTGCTCAAGAGGAGTGTGGCGTGCAGTGCTGAGGGTTTCCTCAGGGGAGGCTGGGTGACAAGGAAGCAGAGGGGCGTGGTCTGCGGGTTTGCGTGCTGGTGCTGTTGTCTCAGGCGAGCAGTGATTGGGGTCTGAGCTCACAGCACAGTACAGGAGATGAAAAGTGGCACGTGGGGGTTTGAGGCAGGGCTTGTCCTGGATGGGGCATCAGGAGAGGGGCGATTGTGGAGGCTTCTCCCCTAAAATGCTCTGGTGCTGCTGGAACCTGCTCACAGTCACCAGGCGCCCGAGCCTGCTGTTGGAGGGCATCTTCAGGGTGGTTGTGCAGGTGCTGTGCCTCACTGACATACTGGTCGCCCATTTCTGCTCTGCTCCGTGCAGCCCATGGGCTCCGAGGCAGGTCTCGGGAGGTGAGCGAGTGCAGGCGATCGAAATCCAGTTGGCCGGGCATGGCCCTCCTCCCCGGTGCTCACTGCAGCCATCAGAGGGCACCTGCAGCATTGCCGCCACCCTGACGCGGCAGCTTCAGTTACCTGCCATCCGAAGGTATTAAAAGAAAAATCTCAGGAATAAACAATTTGTAAGTTTTAAATTGTGTGCTTTTCTGAGTGGTGTGATGCAGTCTCATGCTGGCCCATGACATGAATCATTTGTTTGTCCAGCATCCCCACGCTGTGCGCTCTCACCACCCGTTGGTCACTTAGCAGCTGTCTAGGTGGTCAGTTTGGCTGTGTTCACGTGACCCTCATCTTACTTAATGGCCCCAAAGTGCAAAAGCAGTGATACTGGCGGTTTGGACAGGCCAAGGAGAAGCTGGAGAGCACTTCCTTTCAGTGAAAAGGTTGCAGTTCCCAACACAATGAGGCATTTTATCATCTTACATCGTCACAAGAAGGGTGAGAACGGTACAGTAAGGTATTTCAGAGTGACAGAGACCATGGTCACATAATTGTCGTTACAGCATGTGGTTGTGATGGTCCTATTTTATTACTAGTTGTTATTCTTAACCTCTTAATGTGCCTAATTTATGCATTAAACTGTCTTGTAAGTATGTACGCATAGGAAAAACACAGTATATATAGGGTCTGGTACTATATGTGGTTTTAGACACCATTTAATGTGCCCCGCAGATAAGGGTGGACCCCTGACCTCTGAGAACCACTGCTCTAGGGAGTTCTGGTTTAGAGACCATTAAGGGCCTATTTCCAGGATTTTCACAAATTCCTCACCCTTTTTGGCCGCCCTCTGTCGGGTGTTTTCTAGTGCTCCAGCACTGCTGACGGCAAGTCCCACATTGCAGATCTCCCTGCAGGTTGAAACAAACCCACTGGTTCCAGAATCCAACCAAGAGCACAGCCCAATTTTTCACACCTTCCTGAGTTCATTCCCCTGCCTCGTCTGAGGCTCCTGGTGGCATCTGGGGCAGGAGGACTCAGGTTTACACATACTGCCTGTGTCCTTTCTGTAAGCTACTGTTAGGAGAAGCGGAGGGCATGCATTTCTCGGGGAATGATGCTTGCTTTCTCAGGTGCATGTTAATTATTGGCTCTGGCGTTTAAGGGAAGCTGATGCACCACAGGCTTGTGAAGATAAGTGCAGACTCCCCCAGGACTTTGCAACAATCACTTCCCAGTCTCCCCTAACTCAGTGCCAGCTTTTATCCGTGCAGATGCCAGTACTGCCAAGCTTGAGGCCCTCAGTTCTGCTCTTTGCTAGCACTTCCTCAGCAGATGTGGGGGCTTCTCTGTGCTACCCCACTGGCTGGTGATGGTTGCTGCTGTATCCAGCATGAATCGTCTGCCCCATTTTTAGCCCCGGTGAACACCTATTTGGTCCTGCCTCCCACTCGCTCCCCCCTCACATGTTGTAGGTGTTTAGACAACATCTACGTGCAGTGCACAAGCTGAGCCAGTGCCGTTAGCAGAGTGGGGCTGAGATTGGGGCATATGACAGGTGGTGCTGGGCTTGGCAGGCAGCATTATTCCAGGACACAGTCAGGGTCCATTTGTGTTCCATCCTGAGGCTGGGGGAAAGGGACGAGAGTGAGTGGAGAAGCCCAAGGCTTTTGGCACTCTTGATCATCTGGATGCCACGCCCTCTCTGGCATCCTCTCACTCGCAGCCCCACCGCTCCTCCCACTCCTTGTCCATCTTCTCCAGCCCAAGGAGCACGCAGAGCCTGCGAACCAGGGCAGAACTGAGGGCCTGAAGAAGGAGGCACAGACCGAGAGGCTGAGAGGAGAGAAGCCAAGCATGGAACCCGTTCATGTACTTGAATGAACTCATCGTGGGGCTTTCACCCTGTCCATGTCCGGGGCTAAGATTCTGTAACTTACTTTGCAAGTGCCTGGGAAGCCATTGCCAAGGAACCTAGAGATAGGGACGGTGTATCAGTGCACAGGGGGACGGTGTATCAGTGCACAGGGGGACGGTGTATCAGTGCACAGGGGGCGGGAAAGGCTCATCTGTCCTCAGGAGTGATTGAGGGTCCTCAGTATCCATGGCTCTCGCTCCAGGCTTTGCTCATCAGTTCCTTTGAGATTGTCCTTGTGTGACATGTCCTCAGGTGCTTCCATCCTCCCACCTTCTTCTGGAATCTACCATTTATCAGTGTATGCCACGGTCTTCTAACCCGTGGTCTCTGAAACGGAGCAAGGCCCATACTCTGTCAGATTGCCTCAGTGACAACATCAGACGCTCAGCTCTGAGTTTATCCTCTCGACTGCAAAGGAAGATTACGGATAGGAAATACCTACAACCCGTTTACAACCTATAATACTACGTGGTAAATAGGTTCATGACAAACACGTACCATCTTTTCTTCCTTCCTGCGACTGCGTGCCACCTCCCCTGGAAACCATCCTGACTTGAGGCAGGAAGGAAGCCTCTCTTTACTCTTCATGTTGCACCTGTGCTTCCAGTTCTGAACTTCTTGCTGCTGAGCACGGAGTGCTGTTGTGTCCCAGAGCCTCAGACAGTGGCTGGCAGAAGTTAATAGCTTCAGATCAAGTAAATGAAAAAATACATTTTTAGAAAGGCATCTCCGTTTCCAATTATTTTATGTTCCTTTTCTCTTTTTTGCACAGGTGTGGCTTTATTTGTTTCTGGGCTCTATATTCCATTGATCTATGTGTCTCTTTTTATGCCAGTATCATGCTGTTTTGATTAATATAGGTTTGTAGTATAGTTTGATAGCAGGTAGTGTGATACCTCCAACTTTGTTCTTCTTTCTCAAAATTGCTCTGGTTATTTGGGATCTTTAGTGGTTCCATATACATTTTAGCATTGTTTGTTCTGTCTCTGTGAAAAATGCCGTTGATACTTTGATGAGGATTGCATTGAATCTGTAGCTTGCTCTGGGTGGTATGGACATTTGCCAGTCTTCTTCCAGTTCATGAGCATGGACTGTCTTTCTCTTTACACGTGCCTTTAATGTCTTTTGTCAGTGCCTTATAGTTTCCAGTGTACAGATTTGTAATCTCCTTGGTTAACTTTATTCCTAGGTATTTTATTCTTTTTGAGCTATTGTAAATGGGGTTATTTTCTTGAATTCTCTTTCTGACAGTTTGTTATTGTATAAAATGGCAATTGATTTCTGAAAATTAATTACATATCTTGCTACTTTACTGAATATCAGTTCTAACAGTTACATCACTTTCCTTTTAATGCCGAGGAAGAGATAGTCTTGCTCTTTTGGACCTATGTGAACCTCACTGACAACACTCCTTTCAGGCTTTCCACCCTCTTTTATGTGTTCTGTCTCTGGGACCATCAGTGTTTGCATCCCTGTTCATCATAAAAGTGACAGGTGCCTGCTCTGGGAGTTGGGAGACGAAAAGGGCTGTGTTTGACTTGCCCTGGGTCTTTATACTGCCCCCAGCCCAGTGTCCTTTCTTCACTCACAGCCTCCTTTGTTCCATTCCGGGTCCTCCTTGCCCACCTCGGGTCTAGGTCCCTAGCCCTCCTGTCAGTGGCACCAAACCCTGGCGGTGAGGCCTTCGATCAGGATGGGCGGGCGCTTGTCCCAGTGTGGGAGTGTGGCAGAGCTGCCTCTCTAACCCCCCCCGCTAGGACTCTGCTGTTCAGTGACTGATGGGGTAGTTACATGCAAGGTCCCCTGACCAAAATATGCAGTGACCCCAAACCTTTACCTCCTGTGCCTCTCTGCATAATGATGCATCTTCACAAAATGATGCCCTTCCAATGCTAATAAAGCAGCCGTGCCAGGTTTAAGAAGAGGAAGTGCAAGTCCTACTGTTGGACCGGACAGGGGCCCTTGCGCACCGCCCACCCCGCCCCGCCCCGTCCCACCCAGGCGCCCCTTTGTCTCTCACTTTGTTAAAACTAACTTACTCTTCCTCTCACCCCACCTCTGAGCACATCAGCCAGAGCAAGAACAGGTCCCGAAAAAGACAGTGGGGGAAGTGGAGTAACATTTTCTTACAAATAAGAAATGGGTAATTATTAGAATGTAGACGATTATAGTAAGATGGATTGCGAAGTACTGGAATATGTTATAAAGTGTTTCAATATCTGCATGTTGGCGGTTGCTAGGTTACACTGGTACTTTTAGCATATTAAAGGGAACTGGAAGTACTGGTAGACTCTTCTCCCATTAAACTATCACTGGTAAGAAGACGGACATATTGCCGGCGGGTGTGGTGGGACATTTAAAATGTGTCATAAATTGTTCATGTTATTAGAGAGTCATCCAACTTAGAGTTTTCCTTGAAAATAGTGAAACCTTGTGATTATGTGATGTGTGTTAAGAGATCTGGGTTGTGGGTACCTCTTTCTCCCTGAAATGTAGCTCTATTCGCTCTTACTCCATTCTACTCCATTTAGTCCAGAATGAACCCCTTTAAGGAGTAGCTGCTGAGTGGTAAGCCCTGTGTGTAGATACTGGGGATGCAGAGGTGAAAGGGGTGGAGACGGACCAGAGGCTGTTGGGACAGCATTGTTTTCTTGAACGAATAACAAGTGATACATCTCTGTTTGTGCTAAGGAATGCACACTCCCTTTTCATTATTGTATACCAGTGGTTGAGACTTCCAAGGACAGTCACCTCCAGGGTGGGGTGCAGGTGGCATTGACTGTGCTGCTCCTTCTTACTCTGTGACAATGGCCTGAATGTTTTATGTGCCATGGGTTTGTTGGGGTGAGGGACATTGCAGGGGGACTGGAAGGTTCTTGTGACTTTAGAGGTTTTGTGAGGAGAAACCTAACCTACTCACTTAGACTGGGAGCTGCTATGAGGAAGCAAAGTGTTTGAATCTTCAAGTTGAGCCTTCTGCTCTGACCTCACTCTTTCTCTCTGTTTCCATGTGCTGCACTCCCATTTGGCATGTTACGATTTCTGAAAATGTGTTGTTTGGCCACATACACCCTAAATTGATGGTTCCCTGCCCCTGCTCCCCTCCCCCCAGTGTCACTCTGCCCCTGCCCTATTTCCTCCCCAGTCCCGCCTGAGCCACAAAGCATCAATCTCCAAACCCTCTAGTTTACCTTCCGAGGCCTTGCTTTGTCTTTCTACAGGGTTCGCTCTGCTTGATTCATTCTTGAACTATTCTAGTCACCCGCCTTTAACTCTAAACACAAGGAGTCAAGCAACAAGGGAGGAAATCACTAAAACTTACAGATACCTGTTTTGTAAGTCTTTCATGCAAATGCAGGGACCTTCTCGTTCCAGCACCATCAACACCTGCTGCACACCCTCCCTGCCCAGCGCTCGCTTGCGTTCCCTGTACACCCTTCCCAGCAGATGGGTTCCTCTTCTGCCAGAACGACCGGGAGCAGGACCCCAGACCCCTCCTGCTTTCTGTGCTCCTTCCACATGCATCTTTGCCTTTTGCCTTCTTCTAGCTTAGCCGAGAGTTAATCTCCCTTCCATCTGCGGCTTACATATACACCAGCCACTTTTCTATGGCCAGGGATGCTACTCCCGCCCATGTTCCTGGCTTTACTTTCTCCTTACCTACTGTCATCTTCTCTGTGGCCCACGATCACATGCGGGTATCTCTTTCCTGAAAACAAATAATGAAGAACTAGGAACCACCTCCACAGAACTCCTCTAACACATACAGCTGTGCTAGCTTTTACCTGCACAACAGTGTGGTTTGCACCCCTGTCTTTATTATTTTTTTTGGGGGGGGGTCTCTCAATTTCCCATTTATTTCCAAGTCTACTGTAATGGGTCTTCTGCTCCCACCACCCAGTCTAGCAGTCACTGCCAAAGACATCAATGTCCCTGTTGTTGTGGAAGCCATGGCAGTT
This sequence comes from Desmodus rotundus, assembly GCF_022682495.2. Classification (NCBI taxonomy): domain Eukaryota; kingdom Metazoa; phylum Chordata; class Mammalia; order Chiroptera; family Phyllostomidae; genus Desmodus; species Desmodus rotundus. Next base: position 36,881,745 of record NC_071396.1, read on the forward strand.
CCCATCCCTTCTGATGGTATTTGGCACATAGAATTGCTCCCTATCTGAAATTTCCATTTTTCTTTAGACATGACACCACCCAGGGGCATTTGGGAAGGAAGACCACGGTGTGATTTTCCCACCAGGTCCACCCCATTCAAACGAAAGCATGTTCGTGAAACCATAGGGCTGACTGGGGACGTAAGTAGGGGGTAGTTGTTGCTACCACTTAATTCTGAAACTGCACCCTGCAGCCTGTAAAGCCCTCTTGACTATCTGACCCAAGGAGAAACTGGGATCCAGAGAGGCCGGTTTGAGGGGGGAGGGTGCGGTTTATGAAGACCATGTGAGGGCCAAGGGCTCATTTTCTCTGACTCTCAGAGAATACAGTGCCCTCTCCCCTCTCTGATGGCATTTTAAACTTTGTATTAACAGCATGATTTTTCTTCTTTTTTCCTTATTTCCTTTCCTTCTTCTTCCCCTCCCTTCCCTCTTCCTTTCCTTTAATATTTTTTATCGTCTTGCTTCCTTTCTTTTAAGAATATTTCATGTATTTATGTTTTCTTTGTTTACTCCTCACACTCAGTGAAAATCATGAGCTTTGTTGGTGATACTTTGCGGGGGTTGAGGTCATTTCCCTTGGGGTGATTAACTACTAATGTCAGGCAGAGTTTCTAAACGTTGGACACAACCAGGCTATTCTCCATCTGTGAACAAAAGCTCTTGGTTTTTTGCAAGACAGAGCTATCCTTGACTTGAGGAAATACCTGTGACTGACCGGTGAGGCTGCTGCCCCTCTGGTCCTGGTCTGGGGCTGCTCGGCCCCAGACACTTCACATAGTTTTTCTGACCTCACGCTGCAACGGTGTCGGGGGTACGTGTAGGAGGCATTTTTTACTTACGCCAAATCCCTCTTCATTTCTCAAATTCTTTTCTCTTATTTCCAAATTCCCATCTCATTTAGTAACTTCTCTGAAAAACTCCTTCACTGCCATCAGCCTCAGATTTATGCCTGCCATGTGGCAAAAGTGCCAGATGGGAATGTTTGTCCATCCCAACCCCCCCCCCCCCCCCCCCCCGCCCCTGCCGACCCAGGACACCCTCCCATCAGTAACACTGCACCAGACCTCCTCAGCTGCCCGGTTCAGAGCAGAGTGCTGCAGGTCTACAGGACTTCTTACTTGGTCTGTGTGAGGTCAGGGTAATTCTTCTTGAATTATATTTGTTGGGTCTATATTTCAGTTTGTAAACAGACTTTAATAAAAAGGAAAACTAAGAAATAAACAATAGCACAAAGAATTAAATTTAAAAACCATTTTCGAGAGTTTGTGTTGAGAACCAAGATGGCGGTATAGGTAGACACACTGCGCCTCCTCGCACAACCAGAACTGACAGAAAATCGAACGGCAAGGAAGTCTGACACCAACTAGATAAAAAAGAAACATTCATCCAGACTGGTAGGAGGGGCGGAGACGGGCACTGGGGCGGAGAGGACTCGCGTGTCCGTGGCGGACCGAGACGGGCAGAGTGTGGGATGAAAGGGGCAGGCAGTCTGACCACTAGCAGACCCTGTGGCCCCACACTCGTGCACAGATAAACCGGGGTGAACGTCGGGGAGCGAAGCAGACCGCGTAACCCAAGGCTCCAGCTCGGGGAAATAAAGCCTCAAACCTCTGATTTGAAAACGCCCGTGGGGGTTGGGACGGCAGCAGGAGAGACTCCCAGCCTCACAGGAGAGGTCATTGGAGAGACCCACAGGGGCCTAGAGTGTGCACTAACCCACCCACTCGGGAACCAGCACCAGAGAGGCCCAATTTGATTGTGGGTAGTGGAGGGAGTGACTGAAATCTGGTGGAGAGTGGAGCGGGCGCCCTTGTTCCCTCTCGGCCCCTCCCCCACGTACAGCATCACAGCACAGCTACCAGCGTTACCCTGCCCCAGGGAACACCTAAGGCTCCGCCCCTTTAAGTAACAGACCTGCCAAGACCAAAAAAAAAAAAAAAAAAGGCCCAAATGACAGAACACTTCAAAACTCCAGAAAAAATACAACTAATCGAGGAAGAGATTGCCAACCTATCGGATGCACAGTTCAAAACACTGGTTATTAAGATGCTCACAGAATTGGTTGAATTTGTTCGAAAAGTAGATGAAAAAATGAAGCCTATGCTAAGAGAAACAAAGGAAAATGTACAGGGAACCAATAGTGATGTGAAGGAAACTGGGACTCAAATCAACGGTGTGGACCAGAAGGAAGAAAGAAACATCCAACCAAAAAAGAATGAAGAAACAAGAATTCGGAAAAATGAGGAGAGGCTTAGGAACCTCCAGGACATCTTGAAATGTTCCAACATCCGAATTATAGGGGTGCCAGAAGGAGAAGAGGAAGAACAAAAAATTGAAAACTTATTTGAACAAATAATGAAGGAGTACTTCCCCAGTCTGGCAAAGGAAATAGACTTCCAGGAAGTCCAGGAAGCTCAGAGAGTCCCAAAGAAGCTGGACCCAAGGAGGAACACACCAAGGCACATCATAATTCCATTAGCCAAGATGAAACAGAAGGAGAGAATCTTAGAAGCAGCAAGAGAGAAGGAGACAGTTACCTACAAAGGGGTTCCCATAAGACTGTCAGCTGATTTCTCCAAAGAGACCTTACAGGCAAGAAGGGACTGGCAAGAAGTATTCCAAGTCATGAAAGGCAAGGGCCTATATCCAAGATTACTGTACCCAGCAAAGCTATCATTTAGAATGAAAGGGCAGATAAAGTGCTTCTCAGATAAGGTCAAGTTAAAGGAGTTCATCATCACCAAGCCATTATTATATGAAATGTTAGAGGGACTTATCTAAGAAAAAGAAGATAAAAACTATGAACAGTAAAAATGACAGCAAACTCACAGTTACTAACAACCACACCTAAAACCAAAACAAAAGAAAACTAAGCAAACAACTAGAACAGAAACAGAACCACAGAAATGGAGATCACATGGAGGGTTGTCAATAGGGGATTGGGAGGGGGAGAGAGGGGGGAAAGGTACAGAGAATAAATAGCATAAATGATAGGTGGAAAATAGACAGGGGGAGGGTAAGAATAGTGTAGGAAATGTAGAAGCCAAAGAACTTATAAGTATGACCCATGGACATGAACTATAGGGGGGGAATGTGGGAGGGAGGGGGTGGGCAGGATGGAGTTGAGTGAAGGGGTGGAAATGGGACAACTGTAATAGCATAATCAATAAATATATTAAAAAAAAACCATTTTCAATTCCCCCTTCCAAAAATAATCATTATGGCACTTGGTGGTATATTCTTTTTGAGTCAGTTTTCTATGCATATATAGTTATTTCCAGTATATCAAAGTTGTGGCATCAGATGTCCTTAATATACTAAGTGTTGTGACCATATGTTTTCATTTTCATAGGTTGTTTCTACAAGTGGAAATGGGAGACCAAATGATAAAATTTTCTTTTTGAGTCTTGAACCCCTTATCAGATAAGTGGTTTGCAAATACCTTCCTGTATTATGTAGATTGCCTTTTTATTTTGTGAGTGGTGGTGTAAGATCCGATTTACTCTTCTGCATGTGGCTATCCAGTTTTCTCAGCACTTTACTGAAAGGGCTATGTTTTCTTCATTGTGTCTTCTTGGCTGCCTTGTCAAATATTAGTTGCCCATGTATGCGTGGACTGATTTCTGGGCTCTCCCTTCTGTTCCATTGGTCTGTAAGTCTATTTCTATGCCAGCAATGTGTGTTTTGTTTAATGTGGTCTTGTAGTATAGTTCGAAATCAGGAAGCATGCGCGACTATGTTACGTCGTGTAGGGGCTGTGGGGGTGGGCACCCTGTCTTGTTCCTGATCTTAGTGGGGAAGCTTTCAGCCTTTCACCATCGAGTATGATGTCAGCTGTGGGCTTGTCATAGATTTCCTTTATTATGTTGAGGTGCTTTTTCTATACTCAATTTGTTGAGAATTTTTATCATGAAAGGATGTTGAATTTTGTTAAATGCTTTTTCTGCATCTAATAAGAAAATGTGATTTTTCTTGTTCGTTTTATTAATACAATGTATCACATTTATTGATTTATGTATGTTCAACCATCCCAGGGATAAATCCCACTTGATCATGGTGCGTGATCCTTTTAGTGGACTGTTGAGAATTTTTGCATCTGTGTTCATCAGGGGTGTTGGCCTGTAGTTTTCTTGTAATACCCTTCTCTGGCTTTGGTACAGGGTAACACTGGCCTCATAAAATGGGTTTGGGCATGTTCCCTCCTCTTCAGTATTTTGGAAGAAGTTGAAAAGGATTGGTATTAATTCTTTTTTGAACGTTTGATTACAATTCACCAATAAAGCCATTTGTTTCTTGGCTTTTCTTTGTTGGGAAGTTTTTGATTACTCTTTCAACCTCCTCACCCATTACTGATTTGTTAAAATATTCCATTTTTCATGATTTAGTCTTGCTAAGTTGTGTGTTTCTAAGAATTTGCTCATTTGTCGGGTTTTCCAATTTTTTGGCGTAGTTCATAGTGGTCTCTCGCGGCCCTTCGAACTTCTGTTATGTCACTTGTAACATTGCCCTGTTTGTTTCTGATTTTATGTGTTTGAGTCTCCTTCCTCTGTTTGCTTAGTCTAGCTACGGGTTTGTCAATTTTATGCATCTATTCAAAAAAACAGCTCTTAATTTTGTTGATCTTTCCTATTGTTTTTCTGGTCTCTATTTCATTTATTTCTGCTGCTAATTATGGACTTAGTTTATTTGTGCAGATGTGCCCCTGCAAAATCAGTTTTCGTTGCTTTTTTCTCAAGATGGATGGAAGGGAGCTATGGAAACTTTGGAGGAAATACGTAAAATGATCTGAAATGAAGCAATGTAGCTTACTTCCTTGGGGAAGAGAATTTTCTTGTAAACCCTTTATTGAAAAGGCATCAATATTAACGTGTGCTTTTCATAGAGCTATGAGGTGCTCTGAGAGCATTTTTCAACTTTTGTTTTTCAAACCTTGTAGGCTCCCCCTCACAGCTTTTGATTTGGAAACAGAGGTTCTCGTTTATGTTGTAGGCCCTTTCCCAATCCTCATGAGTTTCCCTAATACAGAAAGTTAAGTGAGGAAAGATGGGTAAATACACACCAGGTACTTCCCTCCTACACTCCTCCCTGTGTGGTCCAGTGCATGGCAGGCTTAGAACATCTTCCCTGGCATACAAGCCTGTCCTGTCTGGGTTTGGACACAGCTGTCCAAACCCCGTTTTCAGGATCTAATAACTTTATTTGGTTGTTGCACCTCTCCCTCGCTCTCTCCCTCTCCCCCGCCTCCATCCTGTGCACAGGGGTGTGTTCTCTGCAGCTTTCTCATGATTACATCAGGCATTCGAAGCTACTCCCTACGTGGGTGTCCACTTACTGCTGAGGACGCTTCCTCAGTAGCACGAGCGTCGCGGTTTTTATCGGAAGAGGGTGTTGCATCACAAACAAAGTCAGAGTGAAGGAGACGAGAAGAACGCAGGCAGGTCAGTGCTAGCAGAGCGTGAGGTTGACCCTGACCCTGCTTGAACTTGTGTTTGCTGGTCGTCCTACGGGGGTGTTTGCTCTTTGCCGGCCCGCAGTCATTGCTGTCAGCACCGTCTGCACAGTGAGATGGCCTTCACCCGAGTGTGGCGTGGCTGCAGCCACAGTGGTCTCGGGAGGGGGTGATACAGGGAAAAGAAAGGCAGAGAGGTTTCCTTCTCTTTGTTTTCCTTCCCTTGACTTCCCCCCACCCCTAAGTGCAGTATCATACTGCATTTGGTGAGTGTACCAACAGGTATTCCGACTTACGTGTTCTACTGCTTACAGACATTTGGGATAGTATTTTTATTTCATTTCTGTTTTTACACTTAAAACAGTAAACATGTATATAATAGAATTTAGAAAGGTCAGCAAGAGTACAGATGTGTCATTAGAGACCAAGGCTAAGATCATCTGCACCCTTATATTCCCAGCTACTATGTACAGATGCAAAAGTTAGACAGTTAAGAAGGCAGCTAGGAAACAATAGGATTCATTTGATGGGGTGGAGGAGAGCTCCGTGGAGAGCCTGGATCACCAGAAAGGGAAACTAGTGGGCGGTCCTAGAGCAAGCTAAGCCTGAAGTATGACTTGAGGCAAAAACTACAAAACTGAAGATGTCCTACTTTGGGTACACGGTAGGAAGGCAGGGTTCTTAGGAAGAAACAATAATGCTGGGAGAAATAGGAGGCAGTGGGAAGGGAGGTGGACCAGAGAGATTGGCCCCCTAAAAGAAGCTGGGGGCGTGAGCTACAGGAGCGGAGCAGGGCTGCCGAGGGCAGGACGCTGCGGATGCCACTCACTCTGGGGTGTCCACGAGTCAGAGCTGACGCAAGGGTGCCTGACACACGCAGGCATGGCACTGTCAGCTTGGAGAAGGTGTCATTAGGTGTAGTTGTGTGTGTGGGGGACACACTTAGCGCTGGGCTCCAAAACGGGACTTTAAAAGATGCACACAGAGTTCCCCACACACTTCTATAGCCCCACGGCAGAGAAGACCAGGTGTTCCTCAACAGCGCAGTGTGGGTGCATGGTGTTCGCAGAGTGCAATAGGTATTGCACTGTAATGAGAGCGAATAAACAAAAATTAACCCACGTGTAACAGCAGAGCTGAAACTTAACAAAAATACTGTCAGGCAAAAGACAACTGAGACACACAAGGAGGTTTACTGTGTGATTCTGTTTACGTGCAGCGCAGAAGCAACTGGGCTGATCTTTGGGGCGGGAGGGGTGGCAACTAGGAAGGGCCCGAGGTGGGTCTGGAGTGCTGGTCCTGCTGTAGCTCTGGGCTTGATCCTGGCTGCGTGAGTGCGTTCAGTGTATGGAAGTTCATCATTCTGTGCACAGGAGTTGTGATTTATGATTCTCTTTAAGGATGTTATACTTTAGCAAAATGTTCAAAATGTGTGACCATTCTAGCATCTAAAGAAAAAAAAAAATTCTTTTCACAGCAGTTGTTGATGGGCACGTCTCTATTCCTAACCTGTTTCCTTGTCTTAGGCCTCCCTTCCTCCCTTCCCTTAAGCTCCCCAGGATTTGTGTCTCCCAGCCTCAGCTCTTCTCCTTCAACGAGACCCTTGAAAACATGATAATCCAAGGCCCAACATTGCCCCCAAAGAGGGCTGTTCATTCTAGATCCCAGAATAGCCCACTTCCTTCAAACCCAAATCCAGAACCTGTCCCTCCCCATTTCCCACTCCCAACCATTGCCTTTGGCTTTTTTGCCTAGACATTTGTTTGCATGCCCCTGAGCCAGGTGCCTACAAGGCTGGAATGGTGGCGTGCCTGGGAAAATGGGTGGGGTGGCCAGGACACGCCGGGCCTGGGGAGGGGTTTGTCTTCCAGGCCTGTGTCCCCACATGTTGAACAGGAGCTGCTAACTTCTCTGTTTCTTGATTATTTTGTCTGGGAAATCAGGGTTCAGATAATTAACTTCTGGTTTTTGAACCTGTCAGACAAAGGGTCATGTGAGCCAATCGAGGTTGCTTTTTCTGGCCTCGCATATTCAGAAAACCTGTCTTGCTGGCCAACTTAACTTGGCAGGTGTTCTGGAACAGAAGTCCTGGCTGCTAAGTCACAAATAAAACTTCTGTGGTACGGCTTTGCCAGTTGGCTGCTCTCCTGGCTGGTTCTCTGTGGAAGGACATGGGTCCTCTGGGGTAGGAGGTCTGGTAAGGGCTCTGGCAGCAGCACCAGCACCTCCCCTGGGGCAGAACTGAAACGCAAGAGCTTTCCCCATGCAGTGCTCTCACCCACACCTGCCCTACTTCTTCCTCCATGAATCTCTGTCCCGGCCCCTGCGGTAGGTAGAATAACGGCCCCAAAGTTGCACACATTCTAAATTCTGGAATGGTAACTGTGTTCCCTTCTACTGCAAACAAGACTTTGCAGATGTGATTAAGGCTACAAATCTTGAGATGGGGCAACTGACTTGGATTATCTGGGAGACCTCCAGTCACAAGGGTGCTCACAAGTGAACCAGAGGAGGAGGAGATGCGATAACGGGAGCGGAGGGAGGTCAGGTTGGTGCAGGTCATGAGCCATTTGGAGCAGCCTCTGGGAGCTGGGCAAGGCCAGGAAGCAGATTGTCCCCTACACCTTCCAGAAGCACCACAGTCCTGCCAACACTTGAGTTTTGGACCAGCGAGAGCCATTTTGAACTTCTGATGTCCAGAGCTCCAGGATGATAAATTTGTTTATCTTCAGCTACTAAGTCTGTGGTAATTTGTTATAGCCATGATCAGAAACTAAGAGCCCCCTTGGAGGGAGCTGCCTTCCACCGGCAGGGCAGTGATCACTGTCCAGAGGCTGGAGGCAGTGGTATGTACAGACTTGTGGCTGAATAGGAGCCGTGGGTAAAGGACTGGATTTCATTGTCACTGTACATTCTGAGGGAGGAGACGCAGGGACAGTGTCTGCTGCCAGTCTCCACCGCCCAGCACCACATGGACATTGCTCCCAGAAGTCAGTGCTCCCTGTGCTGCCTGCCCGCCCTGTCCCTCCCAGGTGTGAAATTCTCCACCCTCTGTTCCTTCCTGGGTCCTGACCCATTGCAGGGAAACGTGTGTGTTGAACCCTTTCCTGCGGTGTCTCCTCCCTCTCACTCCACCACACCTTCACTGTCTCCGGGTGCCTCGGGTGAATGCCCTGCTCTTCCTGGCCACCCTGGCTGCACAGGAAGGGTGGAGAGCTTGCTCCTGTATGCTGTCCAGTGCCACCTTTAGGCCACTGACCCAGTGCACCGTCCCTGTGTGTTCCTTGTTCTTGCTGTTCACTTTCATATCCACATCTTGGGTTAAATGTTGCTACTCTTTAGTATCAGCTTCTTTGTACTTTGATCCCAGCTCCTGGGACAAACTCACTCCCACATTCTTGTTTAGCAGCGCTACGAACCCCTAGAGCCCATTTCCGCCACGGCTGCCGGCTTGCCCTGGCTATTGGCTCCTGGCTTGCCCCTATTCTCTACTCCCTGCAGAGTTCACTGGCCCACTTTTCCCTCCACTGTAAGCTCTGCCACCATGCAGTGTTCCCCTGCTGCTCTCTATGCCGGCCCCAGAGTTAGCTACAGACCGGGTGTATCAGGCAAGCCCGGTCCAAAGAAAAACCACGTCAGTTACTGTAACAGAAAATTGAATAGAAAGCATTGCTCATTAGTTATTAAAGAACTGGAAAGGCCAAAAGAATGTACTCATGTATTAAGAAGTAACAACTGTGGGAAGGAACTGCCACCCTGAAGGCTGGGGGAACAGAGGGAAGAAGTTGAAATTATCTCTGGGTTGAAGCTCAGACTTCTGAGGATGGAGCACTGCCTGGCTGGGGCCAAGGTCTTTGAACTTGGAGGAGGGTCCACATTATTGGGACCCAGACTTGTGAGGAGGGGGCACTGGCCCATTGGTGGGGCATTGCTGAGGGTGTGAAATGTGACTGCTTCTGCAAGAAAATGTGAGACAAACCGCCCACTGGATTCAGCTGCGTCTCCTGGAACGAACTCTGGCTGTTGTGCTGAAGAGGAGGCTGGGGCCCCACCGTCAAGAAGGGAAATTAGTGCATATCTCTTCTCTGTGAGTTTGTCAGATCTAGAAAATAAAAGTATAGGGTGCTCAGTTACATTTAAATTTTTGTATATTTCATGCAGTATTTGGGCCATACTTACACTAAAACATTCCCTGTTGTTGATCTGAAATTTGGATGTGTTTGGGTGTCTGTATTTTATTTGTCAACTCTGCCCCCTCCTCCAGCTCCCGGCAGGAAGCAGTTGGCAGAGTAGAAATGTGGTTTACAGAATCCTCACTCGGTCACGATGGAAACAAGTCTGGGCCGGGGGTTGAAGCTACTACCTGATAACTTAATACCTGGCCAGTGAGTGCCGTCACCTCAGCTCCTTCCTCTGACAACATTCCTTAGATGTGTGTTTGATTGCTTACACCCGTGGGAAAACTGGTGTGAGAGTGGACAGTCAACATTTTGGGAAACACTAAAGATTCCAGAAATCTGGAACTACCAGTTCGTGAAGGAGAGGAAATTAAAAATGGCTCATTGCCTCCTTGCTCAGAGCGCCTCTCTCAGACTCGGTCTCCATCTGTCCACGGAGCATCTCGTAGGCCCTCACTCTACTGCGACTGCTTCCTCACCTCTCCCTGCCTTGGCCTGGGGGAGCCTCCGGCAAAACAACAGGGGTGGAGGGTGCAGAAGGAGCAGGGGGACGTAGCTGTAAGCAGGGAAGTGTTGGCAGTATTTGTCAGATGGCATCAAAGTCTCTGCTCTCATTTTCTACCCTGAAAAAGATAGGACTTTTTATTGATTGATTTGAGAGAGAAACATCGATTATTTGTTCTAGTTGTTGATACATTCATTGGTTGCTTCTTTTCTGTGCCATGACCAGAGAGCAAACCTGCAACCTTGGCATACTGGAATAATGCTCTGACCAACTGAGCTACCTGGCCAGGGCCAATGTGATTTTTTTTTTTTTTTTTTTTTTTTACTCTGTCACAGCAGGAGTAATATTCTGTGAACAAATATGAGCAAACAGAACCCTAACTCACGTGGCTGATTTCACAGATTCTGACAGGTCTCTGATGTTTCCGATAGCTCCTGGGGGACACTTTGTTGGGGTCAAGTCAGGATGTGTTGGGTTACTTGGCTCCGTGGATTCATTCGATCCCCCTCTCTTTCCTCCCTTCAAGATTGCTCCTTCTGCAGCCAGATGATTCAGGCTGACATCCGCCCACGTTGGCAATCTTGTATTTCATTTCAACTGTAGACCCTGTCACTACTGGTCCAGGAGGAGAATGCACATGTACCCTGGCATAATGTTCTTGTTTATGGAGAAATGCCTACTTTCAGGGTTATTGTCCTTCCCTAATGACAGCTGAATGTGAGTAGACCTGAGCCCTCAAATGACCGAGATAATTCCCCTTCGGGTGTGGTCAGTGTGCTTTCTGTTTTCCAAAATGGAAATGAGCTTCCATGGAGAAAGTGCAGGGAAAATGCACATGCAGAGAAGGTAGCTGTTCAAACTCCAGAGTACGCTTTTCCAGGCGTTCTGTTAAGCACGCACGGAGCACGTGCACATGTGTTCGGACGGCTTCTGCTGTGGTCTTACTGAAGACTCATGTGTTACTCATGAGCTCGGCTTCACTGCAGCAACCGATTAGCTCTGGATTCTCAGTGGCTTAATCAAACAGAGATTTATTCCTAGTTCATATTTTTCCAACTCTGTTGGCAGGGGCTCTGTTCTGCACAGCCATTCAGTGAGCCACGATGGAGGAGCCTGCACGTCTCGGGACTCTGCCTGTCAGGCCTCCTGGCCCTCTTGGTCCCGCGGGAGGAGAAGACAGACTGGAGAGTCAGGCACCGGCTTTTTGGTTCCTCAGCCCCGAAAGGACACGTCACTTCTGCATGCATCTCATTGGCCAGAACTAGTCATGGGAACTCACCCAACTTCAGTGAAACGGAAAAGCGTGGCTCCCTGCATGCACAGAAGGGATGGAAGGCTGCATCATGGTGAGTGGTGGCAATGTCTGCCACACATGGGTCCATACCACAGGTGTCAAATCTCAGGGGACTGCGCTCAGCCAGCAGTTTGTCTCGGGCAGCTTCCTATGTGCTGCTATAGTTCGTAGTGGCTGCGCAGTGTGTCACGGTAAGCTCACACCAAGTACTGTTGGTGTATCTTTTAGTAACTAAAGCTGAAAAATACTTAAAATATTTACTCAATTGTTTATAAAAACAGTGTAACCATTACATGATATAAAATAATTTTTACAAAAAACAGCTATATTTTCAAACTGAAGTATTGGAGAGTGATACTGCTTTATATTTCTGCACATCTCCGTTTGTGTGCTTTCCCTTTGGAGGTGTGGCCCAGGTTACATGGCAGAGGCAGGGGGAGAAGCGTGTGGGCCTCCTATGATTCATGTGGGAGCCTCTTGGCGCTCCCTCGAGCAGCCGTGACTGTGAGCAAAAGAGTGCCATTGTCCAGTCTGAGAAGCAGGGGATTGTCAGGGGCTCAGACTTCTTGGCAATCGGGGTTCGGGTGGCAGCATCAGGCAGCCGTGGAGACCAGCAGAACGACACATGGGGGCAGCGGGGTCGGTGAGTGTCACGGAAAAGGGAGAGAGCGGCACCAGCCTGGCCCTGTGGGCAAGTGCAGAACACCCCTGGAGTGTCTAGCTCGTTGGGAGATGCTTGACTCTTGCATCTGACTCAGCCTGTGAGGTATTGCTGTGTGTAGTCTTGGTTACTGTGTATGAAGGCACTGTGACCTCACTCAGATAAGCAGCTGGAAACGAGAGGAGAATTTTCAGGCAGTAGCTTTTTAGTAGCTTTTTCAGGCAGTCATGGATATTCTTCTTTATTACGACACCAAAGCTCACAGTGGTAGTTTCTGAACTGCTGTCTGCTGCGTGGGGTCTGACGTGTATCAGTGAGCGTTCTGTAGTCTCTTCATGTTAAATGCCATTGGTTTACTGTGCCCTTCGGGGGAATCCTGTGCTTACGACTCCGCAGTGCCACGCACTGGTGGTTTGGAACGCCCGGACTTGTGCAGCTCTACTGGACGTTCACGTGGCTCAGGGTAGAAAATCGAAAGTCACATTTGTCGATGTCATCACTGGTCTCACCAGAAAGAAGCAGCACCGCGATTCCCCTTCCTGGCTTAACACCCAGCAGGCATTCCTCAGCGACTTTTATTTTTGAAAAAGATACTAAAATCTAAAATGAATTTTAGGTAGGAAAGTGACAATTCAGGTAAGATTTTCAAAAAAATAAGTATTATTGCAAAGTCCGACAATAGGGCTCATTGTATGCTGTTGGTTTCTGCACAGGCGCAAGGCCAACTTTGGGATTTTAAAGTAATGGCTTGTGGGGTGACAGATGTCATTCCAGAGGTTATTGCAGGAAACAGGGAGACCACAGCAGGACACAGTAAAAGCATGGAAAACAAACCGAAGTGACCCTTAAAAATACACACAGCTAACCTCTACATTTGCAATGGTTTAAACACTCTAGAAAGACAGCTGAACACACAAGCACACCTCCTTCCAGCCGTTGGAATGACAGCATCACTACATGTCACGCCACCTGGGAGGCGCCCCCCGCATGCTCGCTGGTTTTAATTCTTGAAGCCACTGGTGGGCAGGGGCCACCCGTTAGGCTGCACAGCACACTCTGGTGAGCTGTGTCTGCGCCTGATTCTTCCTGATCCCCCTGATCAGCCCCGTGACTGTTGTCTACATTCGGTTGACAGGAGACTGAGGATCACACAGGTGTATCTTTGGAAAACCCTAGAATGAGTGAGGGTGGAGGTAGCGCTGGGACAGCCCTGCCCTCTGCTGGGCCTCACAGAGACCTGGGGTGGGTTAAGAGGGATGCAGCCCCTGCCTGCCTTTCAGAGAGGAGACGGTGAGCCTGGGAGGTGCCGGGGCCCCCAGACGGCACAGGTCGGGCTCCCCACGAGCACGAGTGTCCGTCCTGGGGTGTGGTGTTGTCATTTGCGAAATGGTGCTGCCGATGCTGAACTAACAACTGGTGATTAGTTAGCAATAGCCAGAGTGAGGGCCTGATAGTTGGGAGAAGAATATTTTCAAGCAGTAAAGGATGGACTCAGCACAATCACTGACTTCATGATGTTTATTCTCCATTCGCACGCCACTCAGTGTGTTTCATCTATTTTTAATGAGAAAATTCTATTAATGCCAGTGGGATTGATTTTTAAGGAAGCATTAGGAGCAGCAAAACGTGACTGCTGTGCAGTATTGACTTGGAAGATCCATTATCCCACCACAGTTGCTCTGATCTTAACATTAGCCGACAAAGAGAAACAGCACATCCATGTGTCCTACAGACCTTGGTCCGAGTAGGGGGGGAGGGGAGCAGGGGGCAGGCCCACTGCGGTTACGGACCTGCGTCCCTCCTGAAGGGCCTTGCGTGCAGAGCCACTGCATGGGTGGGCACGCGAGGAAGTGCAGGGTCTGCATGGCCCCCACACTCCTCGCTCTGCTCCCTGGGCTCAGGGCCTTGCCAGCTACCAGGCATCAGGGGCTCACAGGACCCAAAGCAGAGTGGTTGGAAGAGACTCCAGCCTCAGTTTCCCTATCTGCACACTGATGATAATTGTCACACTGAACTCAACAGACTTACAGTGAGGGCTAGTTGGGTCAGTAGATGTTAAACACTGAGAGTGGTCCCTGGCATGCAGTGTGCGCTATGGAAGTGTGAGCTCTTGTTGTAACGTCTCCAGGCAGATCACCAGAGGTTAAAGTTGATGGTGCAGTCTTCTTGCAGAAGGGCAGGGAGTTGGTGTAAATACAGGACAGGCTTGCTGGGAGAGACACCTGGAGTCTAAGGTTACTGGGCTGCTGGCGTCCAAGACAGAGCAAGGGTGTTGGGGGAAAGTAGCGCAGGGCGCTCCAGAAGCAGCGGGGCTCAGGTGCTGCTCTCTCTCTCTGACCCCTATTGCAGTGTTCGGAGGACTGCAGTTGCCTTATTTTCTAAAGAGCTTGACTCTTTCCTCTCTCCTCTGGTGCAGACGCAGCACTTGCTTTGTAGACCAGAGGTTCTCA